>NC_090444.1:1775762278-1778262278 GCF_031143425.1 Pleurodeles waltl
GAGAACGAGGGGGAATATTTGGTGGAGTAGAGATGAGTTCTAGGCAATAACCATTGCAGATAATTGAGAGTACCCATTGATCTGTGGTGATGTTTTGCCAGAGAAAGTGGAATTGTTGCAGTCTTCCTCCCACAGGAGACGTGTGGGATTGTGGGATGTTTGGGAAGTCATTGTTTTGTGGGTGTGGTAGCACTCCTTGAGGCAGTACATTTTCCTCTGGCTCTGAAGTTCTGACCTCTGTAAGAGCCTCTAAATGGCCCTCTTGAATAATACTGCTGCGTCTGTTTTGGATGGGAGGTGGAAGCCTCTGCAGTTTGGGATTTAAAACCTCCCCTAAACTGTTGCTTCCGAAAGGAACCCCGAAATAAAGGCATAAAGGGCATAAAGGGCTCCCATGACTTTTGCAGTATCTGAATCCTTTTGGAGTTTCTCAATAGTAGTATCTATTTCTGGTCCGAAGAGATGCTGTTTATCGAAAGGCATGTTAAGCATTGCCTGCTGTATTTCGGGTTTAAAACCCAAGGACCTTAGCCATGCATGTTGTCGGATTGTAACGCTAGTATTAAATCTTCTAGCTGCAGTGTCAGCTGCTTCTAGGGCAGATCTAATCTAGTTATTTGTAATAGCCTGTCCCTCTTCTACAATTTGCTGTGCTCTCTTTTGGTGTTCCTTGGGTAAATACTGCAAGAAGTCTTGCATTTCATCCCACTGTGCCTTGTCGTATCTTGCTAACAGGGCCTGGGAATTGGCAATACGCCATTTGTTGGCTGCTTGTGTAGCTACCCTTTTCCCCGAAGCATCACATTTTCTACTTTCTTTGTCAGGGGGTGGGGTATCCTCTGAAGACTGACTATTAGCCTGTTTCCTGGCTGCACTGACCACAATAGAATCCGGTGGCAGTTGTTGCGTAATGTAGACTGGATCTGTTGATGCAGGCTTATATTTTTTTAATCAATTCTTGGGGTTAGAACCCTAGCTTTGACTGGTTCTTTGAATATGTTGTCTGCGTGTCTAGGCATACCAGGAAGCATTGGTAGGCACTGGTAGTGTTTATGGGTAGAGGATAGTGTATTAAAAAGGAAATCCTCTTCAAAAGGTTCTGCATGCATTTGGACCCCATGGGATGCAGCTGCTCTAGATATAACTTGGGTGTAAACTGTACTGTCCTCTGGTGGTGATGGTTTAGTGGGGTAAAGATCAGGATCATTGGACGGTATAGGGTCCGAGTCATACATGTCCCATGGGTCCGCTGTGTCTCCCTGTGAATAGGTATGGGAGTGTGATGGTGACGGTGGTGGTGGTGGGGTAGTAGGTGGTGGTGGAGAAAGCTGGAGAGGTGATGGCTTCTCCTTTCGCTTGACAAGTTTGCTGGTGGTGGAGCAGAGTCACGAGTCTCGTGAAACGCCAGCTTTCTCCTAGTCTGTGGAGGTGGAGAAGCAATCATTTTCACAGTCTCTTTGTGGATGTGTATTCTTCGCTGCTTACTGTCCATAACCTTAAAAATTGGTTGAATATCAGATTCCTCTATTTGATGTTCTGATGTTTTTGTGCCCTTAGAGGATTGTTCAGTGGCTGTTTTGGGCATATGTTTCAACCGGGCCGAAAGTCCTGTCTCTTCTGTATAAAAGGATGTTTCCGGCTCCGAAGCGGTTCTTAGCTGTTTCGGTCCCGAAGATATTAGCTGAGGATTCGGGCTCTGAAGCCGGAGGCAGTAATTTCGGATCCAAAGATTGTAGGCGTATGCTCGGTTCGGAGGTGGAGCTTCTTATTTTCTTGCTCGACTCCAGCACCGAAACAGGCGTGGCCTGTTGATGGGGTGACTTGGCCTTTTTTGGTGCCGAACCCAAGGGCCGGTCGCCAACTACTTTCTTTCAGGTGGAACCATGGCTTTCCGGAAGAAATACACCCAAGAACTCTACATGGGTGGAACGGATTTCTGTCTGTGAATGTACTTTTTTGCACCCTTCCAACCGTGGAGTGAAAATGTGACTCTTCCAGGCTGGAATGAGGAATGGTAGAAGTTTGTGAATGCCAGGAGCTCGTGAATGCCCATAAATGTTTGTATGTTTACTACCTTCAAGCCAAACCAAGCCTTGAACCACACAGGATAGCCCCCCAGCTGTCCTTCCACCTACCTGAAAAGAGATTACCATGGTGGTACCCTCTTATCCTGGCAGCCTGTCATGTGCCGCTACTTGGGTAAAAGAATATATCATACCCTTGTGGACCTCCTGGATGACACTCTTCCGCGTGCTGACCTCACTGCGGGCACTGACTGCTTTCAGTCAGACTCTACCTCTTTCAGTGGCAGGCCGCATAGTTCTCACAAAAATTATGTTGTTGCAGCACCTACTGTATCTTTTTGCTAATCTCCCTCTTTATGTCATTAAGCCCCTCTTTCACTCTAACAATTGACAGGAGATTTTATTTAGCAAGCTACGTGACAAAGGGTTGCACTCACTGAGCTTTACCTTCAAACTGAGCAGGGGTGTTTAGGAGTCCCAAATTTTGAGCACTACTATCTGGCCTCCCAACTGCAGTGGGTGACCAGAGGGTTATCAGGCTGCCAGTTGGATGACACTGTGACTCTCCCCCTCCCCATGGGAGTTAACATGCCTACTTCACCTTTTTCCATCCCTTTTCTAAAAAGGTATTTCCCGGCTTCTGCTGGTCACACGTGGTTCCTTCTGGAGAAGCCTTTTTCTTACTCTCTCAGTAACGCCATATGCTCTAGCACTCTCGTTGCCTGGTACGCCTTGAGGGGGGTCGGTCACTTCACTGGTGGAGGTGGGTCCTTGGGATGAAGCAGGACTCCACAGTCTTTGGGACTTATCACTGACATCGGGCTTTGTCCGGGACAATTTTGGATATACAATTCCCTTATCCGGGCGATGGGAGTGCACTTGGACGCCATTCAGCAGGAACACACGATGCATCTAATGATTCAATATTTCCATGTCATGGGGGTGGGTCAGCCATCTAATAAAATGCTGCAGTGCCCCTTATATCACTACGCCACCATTAGGACCGTGAGCTGGGCCACTCCTGTTTGGACACAGAGTGACAGAGCATCCTAGCATACCCTGCCTTGGTGTCGCGTAACACTCGTTTCAAGTTCATTCAGTACTACATATTACACAGGGTCTAACTTACTCCAGACAAAATCAACCACTACTTTCATTGGACAGACATTATGTACCCCCGCTGCCTCTTGCCAGATACTGATTTCCTGCATATGTTCTTGACATGCCCCGCATTCTGCTAGTCCTGGCTGGGTCTCACATCTCTCTTAGCACACTGTAGAGAAAACCCATCACTGCACACATGGCAGGTGTGCCTGCTGGGTATGTTCCACTGTACCAAGAACAGAGTAAGTGTGTTTCTCAGACCTGGCTATTTTTCTTTCTAAGCGTTTGATCACTTGCAGAGGGAGATCACCCACCCCCCTACACTCCCTGCCAGGGCGCACTGCATGGATGCTTGTTGTCAGGCTGAGGCAAAAAGAACAGGTGATGGACGGAATGCTGAACAATGCAAACATTCACCCTCAGTCATAAGGATCTGGGTTCAAACCATTGTTTTTGCCCACCTCCCCACCCAGTTGGACCTGCTATATGCAAATCAGTCTTGACCCTGTTTCTCATGGGAACAGTCCAGCCCTAACTGCCAAGCCATGTCCTCCCTGGACCAGAAACAAGCATCCTGGGACCAGTTTCAGGGTATCAACCTTAATCAGCCAGGCTGGCTTGAATCCAGTGGTGAAATGAGCACAGGACCCAGGTCTGGGCATACCTTTCCCACCTAGGGCGACAAAAGCAAAAAGAACAGATTATGGACAGAATGCTGAACAATGCAAATATTCACCCCAGTCATAAAGATCCCATGGGGAGCAGGGTCAAGACTGATTTGCATATGGCTAGGTCCAAACTGGAACGGCATGGGTAGCAAAAAAAAACAATGGATTTAGGCCCAGATCTCTGTACTGGGGTGAATGTGTGACATTGTTCAGCATTCTGTCCATCCCTTGTTCTTTTTGTATGGGGTCAGGCTGGGAGCACCACCTTACACCGGGAGGATATTCTGGGCCCGCGTAAATACCCTATCTTTACCAGCTGAGACACTCCGCTGAGTGAGCTACGGTCTTCCTTGAAGGACGATAATGCCCCCCCATTTGATGTTCCTACTCTCTATCGTGATTCTTGTTTTTTTTGGGTTGGCGTATTACTTTCTGAATGGGGATGCCCTCTCTCCAGTTCCAGTAGCATGCATTGCAGTGCTTTAGTATTGTAACGGTTCTCTTTGTACAATGAGTCGGTGTGGACTAGTTCTTCCGTTTGAAGTGGAGATGTTTTCCATCTTTTTATTGCTCTAACAACCTTACGCCTTCTCTAACGTGTCGCAGTAGTCGATACATTTCTATTAACCACTGTTCTACATGACTCTGCAATCCCTGCTATGTCATTAATAGGTGTGTACTGATCAACGCTATGTATAACTGCAGATTGCATACTACACTGTAAGTATAAAACAATCAAAATGCTTAATAAAAAAAGGTTTGAAAAAAATGGGACGGAAATCTCCTAAACCCGTAAAAGGGCTTAGGTCTGCCAAGAATCCTTCTGTAAATTCCTGGCATGCATGCGCAAGTGAGGTAAATTCACTCGTAAACCTACATTTACAAATGAATTTATCATATGAATAGGCCATTGTCAATATCAATTAATTAAGGTGAACATGATTACTATTTTTGAATCCCTATGATTTATCAGTATATTTCCCATTGAGGGATACAATAGTGGAACCACTGAATCATGACAGTTTGTGGTATAAATAACATTAGTTCATAGTGTTGTTCTGTGTATTGTGGGTCCGCAACCTCCTCTTCAAAAGAATGCATATCTTTCATGTAAGAGAAAATAGAAAAGAGTAATGCTGCCTTTGCATATCATGTCAGCACTCTCATGAAAATTTAGGTGGCATCTAAAATACACATTTTTCTGTGTTGGGTTGCTTTAGTAATCATGCAGTTATGGAACTTTAGCAATGACAATTATTGTAACTGTAATTGTGTTTATATATCGCTTACTACCCCTGACAAGGCGTCAAATCGCTTTTCGGCTAGTAGTACGCTACTCTGAAACCTAAAAGGTTTAGTGGTGGATTAGTATAGGGAAATGTGAGTATAGCATTAGTATGAGTTCATTTGAGTGGGGGATATGTGAGTTTGTTAGTTGGATTGAACAGAGTAATGGAGGGATAGAGGAGGGAAGAATCCAGAAGTATTAATTGGGAGTTTATAGTAATAGGACGAGGCTTGGGATGAGAAAAGGAGAGATGGAAGAGGGAAGCTTTATGGTGATATCATCAGGGTTAAGATCATGTGACTACACTTCCTGGAAAGAACAGGGTCAGAGGTCATATGACAACACTTCATGAGATGTCATAAGGCCAAAGGATATATGATGTCACTTCCACTACCTTTGGCATTTTGTTGACATAGCATACATAATTAGTTCATCAGAGGAGTGCAACCTTTCTAAATGGTGCTGACTTGAAATGCTACAGAGCAATATAAACTGCAAAATACTGAAGTGCTGTTACTGTGAAAAAGCTGCGCTAGGCAAAGGAGACCTGGACCTACAGGAATGACCCTTCAGGCGGCCTCATGCAGGGGACTGTCCTCTTCCATTGGGTGACAGAACAAGTTTTAAGCACCGAAGACAGCAGACCCCACAACTTATTGTGAATGTGCTAAGGGAGAGACCAGCAAGCATACTCTTACCCTTGAGGGGTTCACGCTCTGTCTCTGCAGTCTGCTTCCTCAGGTTGGATTACTTTTATATTTCTACTGGTTGATATTTAAATGCCTAATTCATTTAGGGGTTAATAAGACAACAAACAGTGGCCACATTTGCTTCTTTCGATTTTTAAACTCTTCTTCATTGGTTCAAACATATAACGATGAGTTTCAAATGTATGCACTTATGTGAATGTATACAGTACACAAATGTACAATTAATTTTTCTACGAAAATAATAAGATCACTGGGGCCCTGGCCCCTTCTTTCTGGAATGTGATTAGTGGGGAGAACAAGCAGCTCAATTTCTTCCTTGAGGGTTTTATATTTTGATTCTACAGTTTTATAAACTATAGAATGTTCATGCAGTTACTTCAAAATAATAATAGAACGTTTTTTAACTGTACTTTTTAGATCCGGAACACATCTAACCTCGGGCTCAATGCAGTACAATACTTTTGCTACTGCTCACTACCAAGAAAGTAACTTTTGGGAAAACAATACACATCCAACGCTTCACCCACAGGAGTACTGGAGATGGTTGGGGAGAATCCTGCTAGGCCTTATTGATGGGTAAATCTATGGGTATATCTCTCATCAGAAGATGTAACCCATTACTTAAATCTTACATAAACCTGGAAGGGCCAGGACCACCCGCAGAAATATATTTAAGGGACACGAAGGACGTACAGAGCACAATTACTTCATAGAAAGAGCTGCACCTCAAACTGATTATGAAGAATTTGCCTGAATATTAATCAACTGGCTTTATGATTAGTCCCTCTCCACTGAATTAGGGGTGAACTAAAGGAAGACAGAGAGGGTCCTCAAATAGGTTATGATCGACTCAATCCCTCACCAGAATAGATTTTCTAACAACTGAACCAATCAAGAGGTTTCCTTTTGTCCTCTTCCCACTTTTGGAAAAAGGAACACATTACCCCTTCCACATATGTACATTCCTACACAAACAAAGCAGATTTTACCAAAGTCAGTGTCATACTGCGTAGTGGCAAGATTATTATGCTCTTTCATTAGAGGATGTTCCACATCTCACCAATGATATTGAATGCATGCAAATAAAAAATATTAGAATCTCCTTTCGATTACGCCATACTCATAGATGGCCATCATACTGCACTGCTTCAGTTGTGCGAGAGTCCATTATTAAAACAGTATTTATTATGCACCAGAAATGATGTTGAGACATCAATGTTGAACCCATTCGTACTCATTAATGAACAGTATTAATAACTTGTAGGGGTTTTAGAACTAGGCCATCATAGAAGAGTAGTAATGTCTTTCTTGCCTCTTTCTTGTGTGAGTGCCCCATTTGCCCCACTCTGTGAGCAGGTAACATGATTAGTTGACGTGGTGAATTATGATTTAGTGAATTGAGTACCCCTCACAGAAAACTTGAATGTCCAGACAATAGTACTTTGCGAACATATGGAGGGATGCCCACTGAATCACCTGAAAAATGTCTAGGACAGGGACTCTCCATGCAAAATGAAGTGTTAACAGCTTTGTCCCAGTAGAATGAGCATGCAGTGCTTCCAGAGGCAGCTTTTTGGCCAATGCGCAGGAGATCTGAATGTGGAGCACAATCCAGCGGGAGGTGGTTCTCTTCTCTGCACTGCCTTGCCTTTTTCTCTCTAGAGATCTCCACAAAGAACTGATCGTCCACCCAGTGCTCTTTGGTAAGATCAGTCTAAAAGCTGAGCGCTCTTTTGGAATCCAAACAATGCAGCTGCTCCTCCTTTTCAGCAGGGTGAGTTGTCACCACTCAGTCTCCAAGCATGAAGGTGGAAACTGCGAAGTCCCGGTGCAGGACTCGTCAGCAAGTGCTGCCAGATGTGCAGCCTGATCAAAGACATATGCTCAAGCCCAGGAGGTCCAGATTGGAGCCACTAGGGTGACTTGGGCCCACCCAGTGCTTAACTTGTAAAAGAATGAGTGCCGGTGCCCAGTGCTATGCTAAGAAGCCCGCGGCCAGTGCAACTGAATGTTGCCACCTAGAATACCAAGGTTGTGTAGAACCAGAGGCAGCGCCGATGGTCTGACAGAACAAGTTTGTGGAAATAGGCATCCTGCAGAACCAACACCACATCCAGTTTCCAGGGTTGAGGGAAGACAAGACCTGGGCCAAGGTTAGCATCTACTTCTGGCACTTGCTCCCTCTCAACAGCTCTTCTGGCCAAAAGGGCTTGAACCTCCTGCCACAAAATGGTCATATGGTCCTCTGTCAGTCGCAGGGGGACAGTGGAAGGTGTGGTGGGAAAGAGGGGATGGGTAAGCCATATTCTCTGCAAACGACCTGCAGAACCCACCTGTCTGGTATTATTGTCTGCCAACCGAGGAAGAACTGGTGGATTCTGCCTCCCTCTCTGTGGCTGTGCTCCAGAAAGGGCATGTTAAAGAGGTTTAGCAGGACCAAAGCTGCAAAAGGAGTGGTTGCACTGGTGCGGTTGCAAGGGAGGCCCAGAGAGTGAGCAGTAGCTCTGTTCTTCTTAAAACGCATTAGAGCAGAATCAGGCTTGTACCCAAACAGGCAAATCCTGTCAAGGGGCATTTCCATTAGGACTGGATATCGCTGAGGAACCCAGTCGATCACAGTCACGCATGGGGACACTAGTGCCAATACCTCATCCAACGTAATCAGTGATTTTTGAGACACAACAAATCATGAACGTCTTGGATCACCTGAACTAGGACAGGCCAAAGATCCTCAGCCACACCCGGAAGGACTTGTGTCACAGAGTCCCAAGAGGCATGAGAATACTGTCCTAGCAGGTGGCTGGGGTTGACCAAGTGGAAGGCCTGGCTGGAGGAGGAAAACACCAGTTTACCAAACATCTCTACAGGCTTCGATTCTCTATTGGGGAGAGGTAGGGAAAGTGTAGGGATTAGACTGTCTTGTGGAGGTTTGCACAACTAGACTCTCAGAGGAATGGCGCAACAAGAGAAAAGCAGGGTCGTTCGGAGCATGGCGATAGCACCTGGCAATTTGTCTATTATTTTGATAGCCGGAGCAGGGTTTACCCATACCCCCAAAGGTATCTGTCAACATCTCATCAAAAGGAAGGAGGGGCTCAGAAGATCTTTGCCCCGAGTGGAGTACTTCCGTCAAAACATTGGTCTTAATCTCCAAGGTAGATAGCTCAATGACAAGGACTTCAAGGACTCTACGCATAACCATGGCATAGAAAACAGAGTCCTCTGTGGCAGAGCAAATGTTTCCAGGGAGGTATTAAGACTGCTAGCCTCCAGTAAACATTGCACCAATTATTATCCTGGTAGGGCTGTGCAAACTCATCATCCAGGTCATTGTCAAAGTCTGTCCCAAAATGGAGTGCAATGGGTGTTGTCTCCCATATGGAGGTGGCAAGTCAGGTGGGGGAAGCAACGCCTCAGGTGGTATAGGATGCGACTTCAATCGAGGTCAGACCACCATCAGAATGAACTATCAGGGCCTTGTCCTCTGGCATTGATGGAGTTGGCATTGAAGTGCTTGGAACAGGTGAAGGTCAGGGTGGCAGAAGCGGGGTTGGAAGTGGAGTCAGAGGCAAACTGTAAACTCGCACCGAGGGCAAACCTGCCGGCGGTACTTCATTTGGAAGGCCTCTTGGTTTCTTGTGGCCCAAAGACGCACCAGAGGAAGTTTGTAGGGATCTAAAGAGCCGGAGCATGGCTGCGTGTAACTCTTCGATCTGGTGTGGTGTGGCTGTTGGCCCTAGAACTCAGGTTGTGCGAGAACCAGTTATGGGATCATCTCCAAAACCACCCGACTTCAGGAGCACGATCAAGAGATGCGATGCCAAGCCAGCACCTGTTCTGGCAAATGCGAGCTGATCAGGGGGCAGAATCCCGGTTTGATTTTTTTGTACTACTTTTTCAATTTGCCTGATGATTTAAACTGGGATGAAGACTAGCCTCTCAAACAGCTAAGTCGACTTCAGGAACAAGATAAGGAACAAGCTTTTGATGGGACCGTGACTTGAAGCGGGCACACAAGGCGTGTTCTTGTGCTTGGCAACATAAAGCTTTGCCTTGCGGTCCCTAAAGGCCTTCAGGCTCAGCAGTTCTTGGAGGCGTGACTCAAACCCAGACACCACAGACACACCTGGTGCAGATCTGTCAGACATTTGATTGTGACAGTCCTTTGAGGGTGTAAAACCTGTCGTTTTTGGGGGTGACATATCTTGCACACTTGAAATGTTTGAGGTAAATGTCTTTGGGAGACATGGAAGGATCTCCGAATCCGTGTTTAATGTTGCAGAATGGAAATGATGCCAGTGCTAAGGGGTGCACGTATATGGGCTCCGTATGTCATTTCCAGAGTGGAACAGCATCAGTGTGGAGCTATACAGCACTACCTGAGGGCTGAAAACTTTCTGGATCCAGTCTGACGAATATTCAAAAAGTGAAGAATTTGTGTCTAGAAGTCTCTATCAAAAAAATATGAAGTCAGTTTAGAAGTCCCCAAGAGGACTATGCCAATAACGTTCAATAATTGGTGTAATGGCTCCGAAGGAGTTAGTGGACTTAAAGTTTCAAACTGCACGAGAGGCACAGAGGTCTCCACTCTAAATGCCCTAGTTGTTGGGGAGGTAAAAAGGTACTGTAAAAATACCAACGGATGCAATATAAATGGAACAAAATATTATCTCCCCATTCTGAGGTTGCGCTTCAGCACGACTAATAATACCACATAATTTCCACTACATTGTAAAACCAGCCCTGTTTCTTTGCACAAATGTGTTCAGGCGAAATTTGCGCAGGGGGAGGTATGCACTTTGTGTGCTATTCTGAATCCTCATTGAGGCGCAAATTCCAATGTCAGCTTGAACTGGGATTTCTGTGGGGCTCAGAATTAGGCTTATATTAGGACAAGTGACGCAAGGGTATCAGAGGAGGTGCCACAGCCTTTGTGGAACGGGCATTCGGGAAGACAAGACACAAGCAGTTAGTAGTGAGAACTTTATTGCGAAGGGTAGGTATAGTAATGGGCCAACAGACTTTTTATTGGCAAGAAGGCGGCGTGATGGGGTAGGATAGCGAATAAGGTACTGGGCAACAGGGAAATATATAGGTGGTACTCCTCCAAAGTTTCATGTTTGCCCTTAATGATTCAAGCAAACTTAAGCAGAGGTTCCTAAATGTCCATTCCTACGGGCATTCTTCAGGGCAACCTAGGTATGTGAACTGGTAGTGATTAAAAAAAAACACACACACACACAGGGCTACATCCAAGTTGGTGCAAACTGTGAACTACTGATTGGAAGAGCAGAGGAGGAGCTTTGGAACAATAATGTCAAAAATTGATTCTAGTTAGCAGAAATACAGGCATGGAAAATAATGCCATGCGCTGTTGCACTGTCGTGATGGCCAGGAAACAATCAACGGGCAGACAGCAGGTACTGGTCACACGGAGGGTATCGCGGGGCCACACAAGGGAGCAGCAAATGCCTATGAGCCCTACAGTACGCCAATGGCATCATTTGAAGGGTGCTAAGTGACGCACGGGTGCTCTGGGAAGCCATTTCTCTGAATAAAGACAGAGTAAAAAACAGTCTTCGCTGGCACTGCCAGAGACTACATCAAGAAGGAAGACAGTGGCAGATGTACTGTTTTAGCTGGTCTTCGTTAGATCTAATTTATGAACACAGCTACTTGCTTTGAAATAAACCCGGCGTAAACCATTGGCTAACTGGTCGCCCACAGGGTTCACCACAGAAATTTCACACGTCTTTATTCAAAAGGGTTCTTGGACAGAAGGGTAAAAAACTGGGACAAACCATCTGGTAGAAACATACAACAACGCAAGGCATTGTTAGCCTTCCGGTTCATTTATTAAAAATTAGATAAATATTGCAACAAAAATGTATACTGAGTAACGATGTGGGGCTTTACGAAGTGTTGGCTACAATGCAGGGATCGAATCCAGCTATTTGTAGGGACAGCACATGTTTTGTGAGTTTTTAGTTAGGGTTGCATGGTTCGTGGAAGTGTTCCCCAGCATGCGTGTGGTGCCGGTCTGGTTTAACGGAACCAGTTGGAAGCATCATACATGTGTGCTGGCCATGCTATGTATGCATGAGTTTCTTGGCTGCGTGAACGAGCGCACCATAAGAAACATTCTGTGGCTGGTTATGTAGTGTTCACTTTAATCATGTTGTCGTAGGATAGAATGTTAAGGTAGAATACACAAACGTCATGAGGTGAAGGATTTGAGCATTGACAGAGATGCGGAAAAACAAAAGTAGATGTTAAGTTGCTCTTCTTGCATGGTAATTAAACTTACTCTACCCAACCCGCGTTTGTGTATTCACTACGCAAATTGGCGACCAACAGGAGTGAAGCTGACTTTGATTTTGCCAAAAATAAGAGAGCGAGTAAAAACTTATTAGAAGAAAATGTGTGGTGGTGGTCCCAAAACCACATGTGCTAGTCCAAAGTTCAAGGTCGGTGATGTGGTGAGAGTGAAAATGGGAGGTATGCATAATGGGAAATTGACCGAATGGTCAGATCCTGTAAAAACTTTGGAAATCTTTAGCAAGGCTGCAAAAGTAGAAGGTGGTAAGATTTGGAATCTCAGAAGAATCTCCATAGGTACAAATCAGAAGTAAAGGATCAGGCATCGCAGGATAGCGACTGTGGAGGTTCTTACTTTGACACGTGTTGACTCCAACAATTCTGATTATAATAGGAATATGTCAGGAAAGGGAGATTATTCTAGCAGAACGAGTGGTGCACACAATGGGTCCACAAGTTCTGATAGTGTGGCTCAAGGAACACGTGTGAGTGATAAATTAATAAAAACACACAAAGAGCCTGATTAAGAGTTTGACAGATGAGGTTACTACGTAACAAATGTGACGTTTATCTCGTCCACGTATTACGGGTCCATTATAGCCTATGCACATCTTAATTCGGCGGACGGGATGTCCGTCACATTTGTGATGGAGTAAACTCTCCGCCAAACTCTAAATCAGGCCCAAAGAGTGGGCAAGGGCAGGTGAAATCGAAGTTTCTCAAAATTCTAATGACAATGAAATGGATAAAAGGAATGACATCAATGTCTGTATAATATATGAGTGAAGAACATTCCAATGAAATTGAAAGATTTCATATATTTCTGAAATGTATTTTTCTGTATTACACTCTTGCATTGTGCTTATTATGTTTTAGTTTTATTTATTTTTTGTTATTTATTCATTTTGTTGTTAAAGGGGCTGTGTGTAGTGCTCACTTTAATCATGTTGTCGTAGGATAGAATGTTACGGTAGAATACACGAATGTGAATGTCTTGAGGTGAAGGATTCGAGCGTTGACAGAGATGCGGAAAAACAAATGTGGATGTCAAGCTGCTCTTCTTGCTTTGCAATTAAACGTAAGCTACCAAACCAGCATTTCAGTAGCTAAAAAGCTGCCAGAGGGTTAACATTAGCCCTACAGGTGTTTAAATAGAACCGACTGAAGGAGATGTACCATACATGCTAATATTTTAGAACAGGAAAGTGGAAGATTTTTAAGAACAATAGGAGGAATGGATTTTCTCCATTGATTTCTATTAAAGCAGAGGCAATTTCAGGCGAGACAAATAAAAGCATTTTTGGCTTAAAAGTCTGGAGTCTTCCGCCTGAATCAGGTCTATTGGCATGTACAATGTACAAATGAGTGGTTAATAAACCAACTTATATGAACCTGGCAAGGCAAAGGATAGTGACACTTAGATAGATTGCAAGGAGGGTACTGGAATAAAGACATAGGCCCTCGTTACAACCTTGGCGGCGGCGGCGGCGGCCGCAATCCCGCCAGCCACATTACAATATCCCCACTGGGCCGGTGGGTGGAAACAGAGTTTCTGCCCCCCGGCCCAGCGGGGATGTCGGCGGTAACATTGGAGCCGGCTCCTAATGGAGCCGGCGGTGTTGCAGCCGTGCGACGGGTGCAGTTGCACCTGTTGCGCTTTTCACTGTCTGCTGTGCAGACAGTGAAAAGCAGGGTGGGGCTCTGCCTGGGGGCCCCTGCACTGCCCATGTCAAGTGCATGAGCAGTGCAGGGGCCCCCAGGGGCCACGCGACTCCCCTTCCCGCCAGCCTTTCTCCATGGACAGGCTGGCGGGAAGGGGAGTCAATCCCCAGGGCAGCGCTGCAATCAGCGCTGCCCTGGCGGATTATAACCGCCGGGACAACGATGGCGGGAAACTGCCAGTCCCGGCGGTGCGACCGCGCGTAATACGGCAAATTGTACCACCAGCCTGTGGGTGGTACAATCGCCAAAACAACCCTGGCGGTCTTGGACCGTCAGGGTTGTAATGAGGCCCATAGTATGATACTGTGGTCTCACAGGTACTGGCTAGACCTGTAACTCCGAGATAAAGAAACACTCCCCGCCAATATCTTGACTATGTGCTGCCCGCAAACGACTGCGGTCAGGAGAAAGGAGCTGAAGGGAAGAGAAGCTATGGCTGCTGGTGCTCCATGCGATTATCGTGAGGTGCTCCTGGCTCGGACAGGACACGTGGAAACAGGTGAGCGGCTGGAGCAGGAGCTTTTGGAAGAAGTCTCTGCCCGGTCACCGGGTCCCCTCCGGAGGCACCAGTTCTGTAGCTGGTGCAGCTGGCAGGGGGGCAGCCGTGGGCAGGACTGGAGGTGACTAACCTGGAGCCCGAGTGAATAAGGGCTTGCAGGAAGTGACGTGGCCACCCATGAGTGCCACTGGAAGAGAACGATTCGTTCCTGCTGTTGAGGACAGCAAAGCCATTTAGTGACTGTTTCAAACTGAACAGCACTGCAAAGTCACTAATATGTGAAAAAGAACTGCACTTTATGGTCAAGTTGAGTTCCAGTCTGTTCCTGAGCTCGTGCACAGTCTGTGCTGTTACAAGATTATGAAACTGGTCTTCTTTTGTGCACAATATAAAATTTCAAGATGAACAGAGTTATTTACTATGCTACTGCATATGGTGTAATTATTTCACATAGTCTTAAAGATTTTCGTAGAATTAATAATCCTTGCTTCCAAGAGCAAATGGTTTTGATACTGCGGATATTTATTATTTAGGACATTCTACTGGAGATATAAAACGCTTCTGGGGCGTCTCCAGCTATGTGTATGTAATACCTTTGTGGGTTATAGTGGAGACAGCAACTGTTTTCTGCAGGACTTTTTTCTTACTTTTGTACTGTGCAAAAGGGTTACTTTCAACATACGCTGATGGCCTACATGTACGAAATCTACTCAAGACGCACATATCTGTTTATAGATAACAAACCCAGGTATACCCATATGTCAAAACACGCACAGTATAAGGAATCTGATGTCTGTACTTTAGTGATACAGAAAGGGAGGAACAGAGTGGCCATTCATCTTGAGATGTCAGTGGCGGCTAAGTGAACAAAGCAGTCACTAGAGTCATCCCTGGCGAGGAGAGGTGATCGTCTACCAACTGGTATGGCTCCATCAGGGTGGCCGTAATTTTAATGTGGAGTTAAAACAGGACAACACAGAGTGAGGCACTTCCTCCCATCCCCACCACCCAACCATTCATGCCTCTCTTCTCACTTCCAGTGCAGCCCATTTTAAATCTAAGCTAAAGTTATCATTACTGCCTAGCAAAGTGGATGGAAGAGTCAGATGTGGATGGAACAGAAAGATAAAATCTTAAATTCAGTGTTGCTTGCGTCCCTGCCCTAGTTACTGTGTACTCTGCGTGGAATTCCAAGTTACACTGCAGCCTACTGAGGGCGGGCCACCCCAAACTAATCACCACAATTATTTTGCTACTAGAATAAAATAGTAATTTTCATGAGGAAGATGAAGGATAACTATGCTTGGTGTTTAATGTAAGCCGATGGTTGCAGGTGGGGCTCACCGGCACTTATTTTTGGAGACCACAACTTGTTTTTTCCTCAACAGACTTTGATTCAGAGCACGAGGGAGAAACACACAAAAGGAGGAAGAAAAGAAAGGTGGAGAGCAGTGACAGAGTGATAAGCAGAGGTGGAAAAGTACCTGCAAGAGTGAGATAAAGAGGCAAAGCATGAGGTGATATCAAGACTACGTAGTTTTGGTATTCGGCACCCCGATCTTCGATAGCTCTCACCGCTGGCTTCTGAGCAAAACTTTGAGCCTTTGAACTTATTTTTTAAAACAAATTAAGCACTGACTATATTGTGCTGGGTACAATTGCAGAGGGCCCTTAACCAGGCACGGGCAAAACCATCTACCCACAACACACATCAGATGCCGAATTAGGAAAATGGAGAGGACCGAAGCTTCTTTTTGAACTTTGTATGTGTGGCCGAACACTCAGACTGTCCATACACTCATTGGTCTCTTGGATCTTCACACTCTATGGTAGGAATCTACAAATGCTTCCTCTCCTAGATGCCGCTGAAGGAGTTAGACACCACCTTGCCTGCCGTCTCTGTCACAGACCCAATAGTGGAGACCTGGGCCACTGGAAGCCCTTAATGTTTAGGCAAAGCACTTGCAGGAGTTAGAAAGTTGTAAAATATTGAAATAGCAGTACTGGAGAGTCATGGACATTCAATTTCCCACCAATGTCCCACTGCTGCCTTGCAATGGAATCACCTGGATGTGGAAAAGTAATGATTAATCAAGTTGAAAAGATCAACAAATGCATACAAGAATTAAAACTCCTTTTTGTGTGTGAATTAATCCCTTTAATACACTTCTTCTATTTCATGGTCTTCTAAGTCTCTCGATGCTTCTAGCTGCCCTCCAGTATGTTATTTTTTTACACTAATTTCTTCTCTTCGGGTATTACATCTTGATTGCTAGCACAGTTATCTTGCCAGGCCTATTGTTGTTGGGGTTAACACCTCAGTACCTGTCATGATGGACACTATCTCCAATCCTGAACTTTACACCTACAAATCTTTGTTTTCGAACTATGTTTGTCTAATTAGTTTAATGGAAGCAAGAGAAGACTACAAGTCCCAGAATGCTTTAAATTATCACATGAAAATCTTGGACTGGTCCACTATTTCACAGGGGAGGTGATTGCACTAACTTTTACCAATTCTTTAAAGTATTCATAGAGCGGGTTTTCAGTCGGCCCAAAGGAGTATTTCTCTCTCACCTCACAATGTTTGGTATATTCTTCTACTTGGATTTAAATGCGCAAGGGGCTATTTTACTTCTAAAAAGTACACAAATCATGACTCATGAAATAGCTCATAAATTATTTCTACAAAAACAGAAGTATTTTCTTTAAACTGCAGTTCACTTAAAAAAAAAAAAATACACACACACACACGCGCGCCTCAGAAATGCAAGCGAGACTAACTGCCCGTTTTTCCCTGTATGTGAGTATCAATACTCTCTAGAATTCTGTAACTATAACAGAATTCTTTAGGTTTCTTCTTTTGATTGCTGTTTAATGCTTACTATTTAAAAAACATCTTGCATTGGCTACTTTCTTTTTCAAAATCCCAGTAACCAGGATTCCTAATGTTTTTAAAAAGCTAGATTCAGCTCTTCAGTTCCATCAAGAATTAAGTACAAGGGAGGAAGGGAGGCTGTAAGCTTCCCAATATTTGTGAACTCCACTGGGCTCCCAACTAATCATGGTGAACAAATGGACAGTCACAACAGGGCCCCCGCTTACAGAAGGCATGCTTTGGGTGATCAAGATAGCCCTGATGTACTACAGGGCCGAGAGTTACAGAGTGAACTCACTAAAGCGAAAGCACAATCACTGAGAAAGCTAGGCCTGTGAGCAGGAAGGAGGACAAGATAACTTAGGAAGCCCCTTTGAGGGTACGCAAAGAACTGAAAGGCATCTGAGAGGCTTGAAACACTGAGACATTGCTGGATCTCCAAGATGAGATACTTGTGGAACCTAACAGGAGTGAAAGTGTTTGAACAGCTGCAGGAGGCTACATCCTGGTCTATAGATTTCCATAACTACGATGTAGCATTAATGGCCAGAGCTGCTGACTGAAACTTTGGAACCATGCTTGAGTACAGGTGTTGGCTCAATATCCAGTGATTCTGGACAAATCACTTAGGCCCTCATTACAACCCTGGAGGACGGTGGAGAAGTGGCGGTAATACCGCCAACAGGCCGGCGGAAAAAAAATGGAATTATGACCATGGCGGTTACCGCCATGGTCATCCGCCACTTCTCCATTCCGACTGCCAGGGCAGTGACGACCGCTGGGCTGGAGACTTCGGTCTCCAGCCCGGCGGCCGTCACCAGACCGCCAGTGGTATCACGACCCTGCAGACCGCCATGGATTTCAGGTGGTTTGGAACCGCCATGAAATCCATGGCGGCAGGCACTATCAGTGCCAGGGAATTCCTTCCCTGGCACTGATAGAGGTCTCCCCCACCCCCACTGCCGAGTCCTTCCCCGACACCCCCACACCCTGCCACCCCCCAAAGGTGGCAGGACCTCCCCCTCCCCACCCCCACGCTCAACATTGGGACACACCCCCACCTTACACGCATACAGACACCACCAATACACATACCCACACACATACCAACATGCATACCAACATACACACACAGTCATACATGCACACATACATACAGACATACACGCACACATACTCACAGACATACAAACAGACAGACACGCTCACATTTGCAAACACACAACACCCCTGCATGCATACACGCACTCACACACACCCTCTACATACTCACACGCACACAACACACAACACTCCCCCACCCCCCTCCTCTAACGGACGATCAACTTACCTTGGCCGTTGATCCTCCGGAAGGGGACAGGATCCATGGGGGCTGCTCCGCCGCCAGCACCCCGTCACCAGAACACCGCCACGCCGAATCACGGAACGTGATTCGTGGGCGGTGTTCTGATGACGAGCCTGTGGAGGTGGAGCAACCTCCACTTCTTCGCCGACAGTCAGTAAAAAAAAAAGAAAAAAGACGGAGGGCTGCCAGCAGTCATAATTCGCCGAGCGGAAAACTACCTGAACTGGCGGTCTTCAGCACGGCGGTTCCTCTACGGTCTTTGCAAAAGACCGCTGAGGTCGTAATGACCCCCCTAATCTCCTTGTGTCTAAAAAACATCAATTTGAACTTGCGAAATATAACTCATGCTCATGTAAAGCGCTACAATACCTTTGGACCATGCTATTTAAAACTGTGACGTGCCATTCAGAATTATGTGGCTAGAAGTAAGGTGCTAACAGAGCGCTCCCTACTAGAAATCAGGGATCTATCCAATTTGTTGGTAAAACATGCAATTTTACGTATGTATAAGAAACTACACCATAACTCACCAGCCCCTTAGGTCAATTAAAATTGTAGAAGCAGGGCGTGGGCCACATCAGTGACTGACTGGAAAAGGCACAGGCGTACCCCAGTAAGTTGTCCATAAAAAAACGGCTTTAGATTGGTTCAGTTGAAGATTTCCTTAGGATCTTATACACAAGAGTTCAACAATTGATACTTGGGAGTGGAGCTTCAGCTGCTGTCAGCTGTAGACACAATGGCACCTTCTACCACATAAGATGGCAAGGGGCCAAAATCTAAGCCTGGGAATGGAGGTGTCACACCAAGATGTAACACACAAGTGAGGTATACAGTCCCACTATAGAAACATGGTGCACATATATGGACCGAGGTTTGGAAGCATAAAGAAGGGGTTACACCAGCAAAGATGTCCCCAAAAGTTTATCGAAGTCTGGGAACGATGGATAGAGCATTTTGCCCTATTTGCTTCTCCATTTGGAGACATTATGAGGGTAAGGGTCACTAGCAATAACATGGAGAGACACACGTATTGCATCTACTTATCTGGCACTGGCTTTTGTACAGTGCTTAATTTGAGCCGTGGACCCAGCACTTGTAGTTCCCTGTCTGACATTTACAGCGAGCAAGAGAGGGAAAAACACAAAATAGAAAGATGGAGGAAGAAAAAGGCAAAATAAAACTCTCAAAAGAGAGACAGCAGGAACCTGCAAGAGTGAGATAATGGGACAGGAAGTGTCTGGTAGTGGATTAAAGCGGCCTAAGTTGGATTCAAGACAACAAAGTCTTGGTATTCAGTGCACTGACATCCGGCCACGGCTTTTGCAGCGCAGCGCTGGGCACCGGCACTTATTCTTTCACAAATTAACCACTGTTGTTGTATCACAAGCAGGCGGGGCAAGATAGGAGACCGTACTTGTTCACAAGCATCTGTTCGGTAGATGCATCTCGTGGCTGTTTGTTTGCATAAAGACATTTAGAAAACAGTCAAAAGTATCAGCAGCCTTTATAATAAACTTTTGATTACGTATTGGTCTGCTTACACTCTGTCAACTGGATTGTCAAAGGACTGTATGTTATCAATGCAAGTCATTTTTTTCTATTAAGCTGCACATGGTTTAATATTTGTCTGTGTATAAAATATTGGGAAAAATAGAAAGGGTAATTCAAAAGTAATTGTACAATGGCTCCTAAAAACACTCAGTAAATATCTAGATTTAACAGAGGCCCAGGGACCTAAAATCCGTTGTGTTCAGTGCACGAAGCCTGAAAGTACGAATCCAAGAGGATATCCTGCGCATTCATGTGCTTCACAATTAGAAAGCCCTTTCCACCAGGATGAGAGGGAGCTTATTCTTCTGTTGCAGGAAATGTATTTCCTGGTGGCGTTAGAACAATTCAGATAAAGCTCGCAGAGATCAAAATGGCGGAAAATATGGTCGAGTGTCTAAAGGCAATTCTTATAACACTGGATTTCAGTAATGGAAGAATGCACTGACTTTGCCAAGTGTATGATGCCGAGCAGACTATATGCACGGTTGCCACGTTGTCCCATCATGTGCGATACCTTCAGACCGTCCTAGATTTTGAGCCCACAGCATTTTTAATAATAAGCTTTTTGAGCCAGTACTTGCAGTGCTAAGTCAATAGACAAGCCCCAGAATGCATGTGCTACTCGCTATAAAGTAAAGACTGGCTACAGGACTCAGACATGGCGTGAAATATCATGGCCCCTCCTTCCGCTGCACGCAGGCTCCGGTGTGGACATAGCATGGAGTTTGTGGTGCTTCCGCCCTTGATGACCTCAGAATGGAGTTGAATGTCGATGGTGCCAGAGGGATCACTCCTTAAGATTTGTCTGCAGCATCCAACGCTGTTTACATCCAGCACCTCTGGATTGTCTGGTTGAGGCTTTCGTACTGGGCAATGGTCTTGTCTGGGACACACCTGCCTTTTGAATCTGAGGCTACAGTCGTGTCACAAGAAGATCCCATGGCCCCATGATTTCATTTGTCATCTAGTCTGTATACGAGACGGCTAGCGTGGTGCACGTTGTCTAATGAGACTACGTCTATTATGTATGCACACAACACATAAACATAGCTACACTTGAGTATGAGAAAGGTGGACTTATCTCAGTCTCCCTTTTCCCCCGGCAGTGTTTTAAATACCGTTATATGGTGAATTCCAGGCAATTGTTTAAAGCTCAGCATGTTTAAATCAGAGATTCCTTAGATTAAACCCAGATCCCAACTGCAGCACTCTTGACAGTGGCCCACAATGAGGGATCTTTCTGCCCTAATTTCCAAATATTTAAAGTAACATGGTGTTATTCATCGTCAACTCTCACCCAACTCGCACAACTCAAATGGTAATGATCTCCAAGAACTACTGTTTCCATCTTCAGCTGCCACACAATAATTTTGTTTTTTTCCCCACAAAGTTCTGGTGGTGAAGTCTTTGGTCTCCTCATGCCTGAACTGTCAGTGACAGATGTCTTGGTCTTTCAGACGTAATTTCCAGACGTCAGCATGTGCAAAATGCCAGAACTAGATTGCGTTTGAAACTAAAAAACTAGGATCACAAATTATCTGTCTTGGATGAGCTGCTCTGGTTTCCCATGAGAAAGCACGTTACATTGAAAATTGTAACCATCACACACAGCCTCCTTCTTGGTGGTGGACCTCTCTGTCTCAAAAATCAATTTACAACATACTGTTCTACTAAGACTTTGCACCCCTCGTCTGTGGATTAACTGAAACTTCCACAGTGCTACCACTTCTGATGCGGTGGCCGGGCTTTTGGCTGCCAACCTGCAGCGCTCTCCCCCGCATCTGTTTCCTGTAGGACCTTCTTCTCTTCTAGAAAGCCATTAAAAAAAACGGTCCCTGCGAACTTTAAGGAGTTAGGGCTTGCACATTATCCATTCTCTACAAATACGCGTGAACACAGCGTAGCGTAAGAGCAGGGACGGACTGGGACAAAAAAATAGGCCCAGGCTCCAAAATAAAAGTGGCCCCCATTCGTGAACCAGGTAGCTAAAAAAGTGGCTCGCTTTTACAAATCAGGCTAGTTTTGAACTTGTACGGGTATTTCGCAAGGCATGGGAGATTGCATGCATTTGTGTTTGCTGCAGGCAATGTTTGTTGAAATATCAGAGAACTCAACGGTAAAAACCGGCCCACCTGCCCATAAAACCGGCCCACAGCCTGTTAAAAGGCTGGCTCACACACTGATCTGTCAGACCAGCCAACTGGGCGCTGCCTGATTGCCCTATAGGCCAGTTCGACCCTACATAAGAGAAGAGGTTTTATGATTTATAAGCAAGAAAACTGTTTTATACTGATGAATCATCTTCGGCCTTAAGTAGAATAGCATTTAGATCAGCAGTATGCAAACTTCCTAATGCTTTGCCCCTCTCATGTAAAAAAACAAATTACTGGGGCCCAACAGGGTGGCAAGCATATTTTAACAACTATTCTATAAAATTCGCAGCTCTATATTTACTACTTCAGACACTGCAGTTATGCTCAGTTATACCTTTTAAAACTGCAATTAAACATAATGATTATCAACAAGCTATGTGCAGCCTGGTCGCCCTGAAGTGTAAAAGAATCCAAATAGTGATAATTCAGCAGAAATGTGGGAGGGGCTTTGAGCTCCCCCTTGACATCTATCTACAGACAGGGCACGAGCGAGGAAAGATGTAGTGATGTTCCATTACAGAATGGGATGCTGCCAGTCTCTTTTTGTCACTAAAAATATAGCACTGTTTTCAACATGATTCTCCTCTTGGTCAGTGCCTGCCAACCCATTACCACCCCATGATTATTTCAGATCTCCTCCAACCCCACCAGTTTGAAGACCTCCGATGTAGATTAATGATGTACCCCTATTTGCCTGCACTCACACAGGTTCCTGTGCCAATAGGTTTTGACTATGGGAGAGCTATTGGCTTTGTCAATTTATTTTAGCTATGTTGAAAAGCAGCTGTGCAACAGGGCTGAGTGTTAGGACAAAAGAAGCGCTATGATGTGGCCATCGCTGACCACCAGGAGCAGTAATCCGTTGTCCTAGTATGGGTTTATTATCTGCCATCACAAAAAAAATATGTTTAAGTATCTCACATCCAAGCTGAAGTTTGCCGTGTGGGCCCTGCATGAAGACAGTGCCAAAAAGGCCATGCATAGCATGGAGCGCAGCACACTCTGCATCTCTGTAGCACCTTAAACATTTGAGCGTGGGATGGGAGGGAGCAAGCAACAAAGGGGGATGGGGTTAGGATGGATAGGGCAAGTAACGTAGGGGGAGAGGGTGGGGTGGAAGGTGCAAGCAACATAGGGAGAGGGGATGGGTGTGGACCGGGCAAGCAACAAGAAGGAAGGAAGGAGCGGGGCAGACCGGACAAGCAACAACGGAGGAGGAGCAGAGAGAGAGGGCTTTGTAGAGTAAGCAAAAATGTGGGAGAGGGAAGGGAGGAATGAGGTGCAAGTAATGGGGAAAAAAGTGCCTCTGAAAGCGATGAGTAGTGGAAGGACATGGGGCAAGGGAATCAGTTCTTGGGCCATGCTCCAGGGTAGGGACAGACACATGAAAAGGAAGTGAAGCAAGCACTCGCTGACCACAGAAGCAAGGAAATAAGAGTGCTGATGAAGCCAATCAATGGTAAGCAATGGGCGGCTCTAAGCTTACTGTAAGCAAACACAATTTCTTCCAAGTGACAGCGCATGCGTTGTCTCAGGCAAGTCCTAAAGTATAGGAGGTGAGGGCAATGGGGTAAACAATCAGAGAGGCAAAGGTGCCCAGCACACACACTGGAGGTCATAAAATAACAGAGTTCCCCCAAAACATTTAGAGGTGCTAGGGTAAAAGTAGGAGTGTGTTTAAGGAAGGGGCAGGGATGTGTCTTGCCTCAGGAGAAGCAGGCTTTACTGTGTTAGCGCGTCTGACCTTAATAGGTAAACTTACAAGGGGATGCGGATAGGTCAATGAACCTTTTGACTAGCAATTAAGATGTTCTTACCATAGCTCCAGTACATAGTCAATAATCAATAATCGTTAGTCATGAACAACATCAATAATCAATGGAGTCAGGTCATGAATAACCACATAACCACACCTTTTAGTAAAAGTTTAGAATGTTTATTTCCCTATATTAACAATGCTAAGGTCATGTAAACTAATCTCAAAATCATATAAAACACATACAGAAACAATACTGGTTGTCCAAAGCAGCAGAAGAAACGTAATCTAATCAAAGCTTGAACAACAACACATTCTAAGTTTATGGTGCAAATCAACAGCAAAGTCAACTGCGTCAATGTAATTATGTACATGAGGTTTAGCAGAGAAATTCACCAAGCATTAGTACCTGTTAGCATAATTCATTAGTGGGAATCCTTAACTAACATCAGATTAGCATCAGCATGTTGGGCTTCATGTAAAACAATTTAGTAACACAAATTTGAAAAAACATCTTACTAAGGCTCTATCAAAACAGTGCAGTTGGCACCTAGAAAGAAAAAGCAAATATACATAGGGCCTGATTCTGACCCTGGCGGCCGGTGACCGCCAGGGTCACCGGCCACGGGAGCACCGCCGACAGGCTGGCGGTGCTCCGAAGGGCATTCTGACCGCGGCGGTTCAGCCGCGGTCAGAAAGGGTAAACCGGCGGTCACCCGCCGGTTTACCGCTGCCCTTCTGAATCCTCCATGGCGGCGGAGCGCGCTCCGCCGCCATGGGGATTCAGACACCCCCTACCGCCATCCTGTTCATGGCGGGAAACCCGCCATGAACAGGATGGCGGTAGGGGGTGCCGCGGGGCCCCTGGGGGCCCCTGCAGTACCCATGCCAATGTCATGGGCACTGCAGGGGCCCCCGTAAGAGGGCCCCGCAAAGTATTTCAGTGTCTGCTATGCAGACACTGAAATACGCGACGGGTGCCACTGCACCCGTCGCACCTTCCCACTACGCCGGCTCAATTCTGAGCCGGCGTCCTCGTGGGAAGGTTGATTTGCCCTGGGCTGGCGGGCGGCCTTTTGGCGGCCGCCCGCCAGCCCAGGGCAAATCTCAGAATCACCGCAGCGGTCTTTCGACCGCGGTGCGGTGTTCTGACGGGGTTACTTTGGCGGGCGGCCTCCGCCGCCCGCCAAAGTAAGAATGACCCCCATAATAATCACAGTTTAGGTTATACCTATCCTCAGTATGGATCAGCAAAAAAGAATCAGTCTTCGTCCTCAGGACATCAGTCGATCAGCAAGGCATCAGGATTCAGCATCAAAATTCAGGAAAAGCAAAGTCTCTAAGAAATAAAGTTAAGCACGTCTCTTATCAAGACGCATAAGAAAGTAGTAACCTCTCGGTCAGGAACAAAATGGGCAATGGGCTGTCTTCTCCCAGTAAACTGTTGTTAAGTCAAAGTTACCTAAACTACCTCCAAAATCCCTATTGGTCAGTTAATCATATGTTCACACTTCGTCCAATAAAACTAAAATCCCAAATCTATGAATTCTAATATTACTCCGTTCACATGTTGTTGATTGGTTTGTCTTGCAATGTCCTCATCATCTGGGTTGTCAGGTAACAATATTGTAACAGCATCTACTCTAGTCAGTATCTTCATTGTTCTTGTCCTGGGAAAGTCAGTCTCATACACATTACACATAAAATGTTGCATTAGCAGGAACATCATCTTCTAGCAGTCGGTTCTCATGAGAAGCAAGCTTCAGCTACGAGCACATTTAAACAATACAACAGAAATTCACAGTTTAACTCCTTTGGACAGCCATTTATTAAACGCTAAGAAATACAGCTTTTACATGAGGCCTGGCTAGTAGGCCAAGACACTCACTAAGTTAAGGCCTACAATTAATAAAGCTAAAGCTTAATTCATAACCCTTAATATGACATATTACTACATTAGTCTAACATATATTCAACATTTCATAATATTAAATCATTGATTAGTACATTTCGTTAACATTGGTGGCCATTCTTCGTGATCACATTTTCAAATGCGTGCATTATTTCTCTATGTTATTTTATTTTCTACATAAACGTATTATTCAAAATACATAAACACTCATTAATAATTTTTATTAAAACACCTGCTCTAGCAATCCCTCCTCTGATGACTAAATATGTCATCACACTAACTACCACCCACAACTTCTTGCACCAGCTAAAATTCTGTCAATTCAATCCCTTCATACTTTTGATTCCCCTTTGAATTCTCTATATAAAATGTTTCCCTTTTCTTTTCTTCCCTCCTCTGATTATTCTTTGACTTTTTCAATTTAATTATTTTGCATAATTTGCACAATCTCCATATCCCCAATAGACAAACCATGACAATTAATATTCCCTGTAATATTTTCAATAGAATCCCATTCCAAATGTTGCTGAGCCAATTTCCCACTGAAGCAAACCCCTTGCCAACCTTTTCCCAAACACCTGGTTCTTTTAATTCTTTCAAATCAATACTTGCATTAGACAGATTAGTATGTAAGTCTCTTATCTCTTTACTGTTATCTGGTATATACATACAACAATGCCTAGAATTAATCATTTTACAGACTCCACCACCCTTCGCTAAAAGAATGTCTAAAGCAAGACGATTTTGAAGAGTCATAGCTCTATCAGCAGCTAATTCATTATCTATCAGGAGTATGGCTCCTGAAAAATTTGTCAGCAGGTTATCCACAATAGTAGACAACTTTTGAATCTTTATTGAATTCAGAATGATCCCCACTGAAGGAATCACTGATCCAAATATATCTCCTAGTATAGCAGAAGACTACTCCCTCCTATGTCTCTTATGATGTAATTCAGTCACTTTCGGAAACGTTTTCAAATCCTCCATTTGATAAATCTTTGGGAAGACTATCCCCAAATAACATTAAGACCACAGATGTAATAAATCCCTGGAATTGCAGGGTCCTGCCCATTCAACATAAACGTCCATTTACTCTGAAACAAAAACACATGCCTACATTCACTCGTTCCCCCAAATAAGGTGTCAGTGCGTGACTTAGGCCTATATATACACAAAGTTTCCCTATGTGTTGTGCATCTAAAGCTAATTTCCCTTGCGTTTTAATTTCACTATAAGCATAATCATTACTGTAAGTCCTTTTCTCTAAGCCTTTTTCTAATGTTTCCTTTAATGCCTTTCTCTTGTCATCTGTGTGATATAAGAAGCTTTTCTCTAAAGGTGTAAGCAAACATGTCAAATTGTTTCTATGCGCATAAGCTCTGCCAAACATCAATGTAGGTCCAAAGAAACCTCTAACTATTACTATGTCATTATCCTTATCTACTCTACTTCAACACCTAATTATAGGAACAAACCAAAACACAACATCATAATTTGAATAAAAGTACTGAATGTACTCATGGTTATAAAATCTTGTTAGTAACAGACTACAACTTATCCCATAGGTTAAAGGCAGACTATGACAGGTGACTCCTTCCTCGAATGATGAAGGAATCTGCGTACACACAAAGCAATTCTTTGCATCCATTGTCTCAACATACTCACTCAATAAGCGATAGAAAACATAAGAAGAAAGTTCTCCGTGCGCATTAGTATCCTCATGCAAATATTTCTCATCAAACCTAAACCTCTCTAATGCCGTTAGTACGTAGTCGTTTCAAAAGCAGAAGTATGGTTTGCTTCTCTCTTATCAAGAACAGACATACCCACAATCAACACCACAAAGAATATCCCACACATAGTCACCAAACCAATGCTCATATATTTACAGCACCTAGCACCTCTACTCTGTTGACTAATGTTACTCATAATCTGTAAAGAACCAGAAAGCAGAAGAAATTTAGAAAATGTGCAGCAAAAATCTAAAATAGACAACCCTTCTTTCAGCGGTTATTTACAGCTCTCAGTCACTCTTCCAGGATCCCTTGTCAAAATCGGTTAGCAGCTTTGTCAAAATCAGGTTTCAACATTCAAATCAAGTTTTCAATGTCTCTTCTGGTTACTTTCAACAGTCTCTTTCTCTCAAAAATTTTCTCTCAGATTGTTTCAACAGTTCAGTTCATTAACTTCATTCACGTGCCAAAATACTGACCCAGAATCTCTTTGTCAAAACAAAAAGACAAAAACTCTTGCTGCCATTCTTTCGGAGTTGCATACGCCCATGCAGGACCTGTGTATCTTTGACTTGCTATTCTCTTTCTTTTCAATTTTCGATCACCATTGCGCTCTCCTTCACTTAGATCTTCTCTCCTTGTTGTATCTACTTCTTCTTCGATTGTTGGTTCAACAACCACTTCTTTCCCTTTCTCGACTTGTGACTCCGGCCACTTATCTCCTTTCAGTGGATCCTTTGTCAGAGTTCTCTTCAGAGTCGAACTTGAACCTTCTCCTTGTTCTGTGGTGTTTTCTATTGACGGACCTGCAACCGGTTCAAGAGGAGTCAGGTCACATCACATTGTCTTTGATCCACCTCAACTCCTTCCCCCTCGGGTCTGGCAATTACTCTGTTTGTTTCTCAAGATTGTCTACTTCTGGGAAAGCCCTCCTCTGACTAGGCTCTCCTGCTGCCTCAATTGAGATAGGCTCTCCGTCGCCCTCCTGGAGATCTCTTCCCTCGTCTCTCACAGAAGTGACTGAACCGTCCTCAATGAGCTCAGATCCGGTCTCAGTTCCCTTGTGCTCTCCTTTCGGCCCTGAGACTTGTCTTACTGTTGTTGGTACTCTCAACAACGGTTCTTCATGATCCAGAGGACATGCCTTTTTCTTTGTATGGCTTGCATGAATCCAGCTCGGAATTCCAGCACACTTCACAGCTGTGGTAGTTGTCAAAACTACCTGATAAGGTCCCTTCCAACGAGGCTCCAAACACGTCTTTCTCACGTGTTTTTGGACCACAACCCAGTCCCCAGCTCTCAGGTTGTGCCCTGGGTCATGGATCGGTGGCAGTGTGGTGGCTTCCACCTGCTGAAAAAAAGAGCGAACCACATCAGCCAGACCTTTGCAGTAATCCAACACCATACCATCTGTAATGTTGACAAGTACATTTGCTGGCACCGCTGGTAACCTCATTGCTCTGCCCATGAGGATCTCATGCGGTGACAATCCTGTCTTCCTGTCATGTGTGTTTCTCATTGACATCAACACTAAAGGTAATGCGTCAGGCCATTTCAAATTAGTGGACGCACACATCTTTGCAACTCTTGACTTCAAGGTACCATTCATCTGTTCCACTAGTCATGATGTTTCAGGACGGTAACTACAATGCAACTTCTGCTCAATGTTTAATAATGCACACAGTAATTTAATTACTTCATTGCTGAAGTGACTTCCCCTATCTGATTCTAAAGAGATCGGAAACCCAAAACGCGGTATCAGTTCCCTAAGCAGTAGTTTCGCTACTATGAGACTATCATTTCTTCGTGTAGGGGAAGCTTCAATCCAATGACTAAAGATGCAGACAATCACCAACACATATCTCAAACCTCCTCGCACAGGCATCTCAATAAAATCCATCTGCATTCTGCTGAATGGAACTCCTGCTCTTCCAATGTGGCTCAAATTAACCACTGTCCCTTTCCCTGCGTTTAGCTGTTGGCAAATGACACATCAATGGCAAACTGCTTCAGCAACTTGTCTAAACTTTGGGTTAAACCAATCATGTTTGAACAAACGAATCATTGCATCCCTCCCAATATGTGCTTGACCATGATAATACCTCGCCATTTGAGACAACAGGCTATTTGGCGAAACCTATTGACCCTCCTCAGAAATCCACAATTCATCTTGTCTTTGCACACAATTCCTTTTACTCCATGAACGTTTTTCCTGCCTCTCAACATTATTCTGCAATGTTTTCAATTCTTCCAACGTGTCAATTATTTTAATGCATAGCTTGTACACGTTTCATCTTCTTCAGGTAACAGTTCACACTTGTCTTTAGAAGATATTCAGTTCAATGCGCAAAACCTTGCGACTTGAGCTGCATATCCATTTCCCAATGACACACAGTCCTGCGACTTCAGATGTGCACTGCATTTTACCACAGCAATCATTTCAGGCATTTGAACAGCATGTAACAATTCTTTAATTCGATCACCATTTCTCACTGGTGAACCAGAAGAGGTCAGGAAACCGCTCTGTGACCACAACTGGCCAAAATCATGGACTATTCCAACTCCATACTGGCTATTCATATAGATTGTAACTTTCAGCTGAGCAGAGACATGGCATGCTCTAGTAAGTGCTACCAGTTCCGCTACTTGAGCAGAATACACTCCTCGAAGCCAAGAAGCTTCCAAGGTACCTGTAATTGTGCACACAGCATATCCTGCTCTTAGTGTCCCTGTATTGTCTCTCAGACAAGAACCATCAACAAAGATAATTTGGTCATTTTCTTCCAATCGGGTATCTCTAATGTCAGGTCTCGGTTTTGTGCACGTCAGTTACGTCAAGACAATCATGCTCAACACATTCCTCTTTTTCAACTTCAGCATTTTCACTTGGAAGTAAGGTTGTCGGGTTCAGCACTGTACATATTTTCAATGACACATTTGGTGACCCTAGAATACTCGTTTCATATCTAGTCAACCTTGCACCAGTCAAATATTGAGTTTTCGTCCTAGTAAGTAGAATTTCAATAGAGTGAGGGACCATTACAGTCAGGGGATGGCCCATCACAATGCCTTCACAGTGTGTAAGGCTCTGACCAACTGCTGCAACTGCGCGCAAACAACCTGGTAAGGCTGCTGCAACTGGGTCCAAAGTAGCTGAAAAATATGCTATTGGGCGGTTTATACCTCCATGGACCTGGGTCAAGACAGACAAAGAACATGCATCACGCGCATGACAAAACAATGTGAAAGGTTTCGTGTAGTCAGGCATACCCAACGCTGAAGCCCTGCACAAACTCTCTCTCAATTCAGTGAACGCTTTCATTTCATCCTGGTCTAACTTCTGCAATGGTCTTGAAATGACTGAAAAATATGGAATCCATTGGCGACAATATTCTACCATCCCCAAAAACAACCTGACATCTCTCTGTGAAGTTGGGGGATTTATCTGCAATATGGTTGTAATCCTTTCTCTGGATATCTTTCTTGAACCCTTTTCAATCTGGTGACCCAAATATTTCACTACTTTCTTATAGTACTGCAATTTAAGTGAAGACACTTTATGACCATTCTTCCCCAAATGGTTCAACAGGGCAATTGTATCATACTTGCACTCGTCCCTTGTTTTGTACACAATCAGCAAGTCACCAATGTACTGCACCAAGGTCGATTGGAAGGCAATTCCAACGACTCCCAAAAAACTTTCTAGCTCTGATTGAATATGGAAGGTGACTCTGAAAACCGTTGAGGAATCCTGCACCAGCAATAAACTCGATCCAGGAATTTGAAACAAAAGAGAAATTGACTATCCTCATGAAGCACAAAAAAGAATGCTTGTGACAAACCGATGACAGTAAACCACTCAGCATCACATGGAATCTGGATCATTATCACAGCTTCAGAACCCCTTGCTTTACAAAGTCTGCAATTATCGGGGTTACTTTCATAAGGACATCTTGTGGCATGTGGCACTGTGGAAGTTGAGGAAAAACTGCATTCGGCTTCACAGTAACTTTGACTGGCTCCACTCCCTTTATCAAACCTACTTCTTTTCCTGTCAAATCCCACATCTTCTCTGTAACCGTTCCCTGTAAGTCAGGATGAAGATCTTTCACTGTGAACATTGGGAAAAACTCAATCAAAGGGTACTCCTCATTTGTGGTTTCACACTCTGTTTCTGGTGCTTGGTCCTCTTCATCATCACTATTCACTAATCAAACACCTCGTTTTACATAAAAAGTCTCTTCCCAGTAGGGATACCGGACTTGAATCGCAGACTACAAATTTATGCAATCCCTGGAAGTTGCCAATCTCAACTTGAACTGGATCTGTAATTGGATTTGTCAAATACTGGCTTGCTACTCCCATAACCTGGACTGTCCTACCTGAAAGGGGCAAATTTGGAACTTCTGCACTTCTCACTGTAGAGCGTGTAGCTCCCGTGTCAGCAAAGAATGAAACCTTGTGACCCATAACTTTCCCCTTCACATAGGGACCTCTTTGGTCTACTTCTAAGGAAGTTGCAAGCACACGGCTCCTCATCTGAACTGTCACTCGTCCATTCATCATTTATTCCATTCTCACTGTGTAACGGGAATTGGTGCACTGTGTTACTACTTTTGTTATGCCTCTGACCTGTTGAGAAAGCATCATCTGTTGCTGTTCTGTCGGGGCTTCAGGTATTTGAATTTGCTGTCTAGGTACCATGGGAACCTGCTGTTGCATCGGCTGCAACTGTGACATTTGTACATGGGGCATTTGCACCTAATGCATGGGCTGAAAATTCTGCATTTGATTCACATTATTCTGAAAATTTGGATTAACACCTCTCATTCTCAGTTCTCTCACATTCTGAAATTAATTGATGTAATTACTCTGCTGAACAACACCTTCCTGCACCACTCCCATTTCCAATGTCCAACGGCTCTGCAAATGTGACATGGCAATAACTTCTTCATTGCTGGGCGGAGCTTGCCGAGCGAAATATGGCCGCGCACTAGCGGAGCTCCGCCGGCTACCTAAAGATCCTTCATAATCCTGTGGGCCACGCCTGGTCTCTCTAACTCCCTGGGGGAGCGGCTGAGGCCCGGACCGTGGAGGAAGAGACCTGCCGTCGGAGGGCTCCGGCGGTGCCTGGAGTGGGCGCCGGGCCGCGTTGAAACACTGAGTGCGCGGGCCGGAGGACCAAGGCCTAGTGCGGGCGTGTCGGCGCTTGTGCCCGTTTGAAGACGTGCGGCAGGCAAACGCCTGCGGCGCGTTGTGGAGTGCCCAACGGCGCCCAGAACGGGAGTGAGATCGCGTCTGGGGGACGGCCCTGGTCGGCGCGTCGGAGCTCCTGAGATCCCTGAGCGGCGCTGGTGGCGGGCGTCCGCGCCCGCTTGCGGGACAACGACGCTGAGGAGCGGACGGGGGCACAGAGGCCTGGAGGTGAGACAACGCGGCAAAAGTGGAGAGTAACGTGGATTCTACCGCTCTCTCGGTCGGCAGGGCCTGACTGGACAGCATGGTGTGAGCATAGCAAAATAAGACTAATGGTATTACCATAGAGCTTAACAACAAAACTTAGAGTGCGTGCACCAATCCATGAAGGGGGGACCCTGAGTGTGCTGATCCCGGCATGCTGATGGCTGCGGGAAGGTGGGTGGGTCGAGGCGATTTTGGTAACTAGCGGAGGGGCGCCAACTGGAGCATATCGCAACTTGGGTGAGCTGATCTGGTGCAGATCTCGGTTTGGCGGTACCAACCCTGCAGAGGTGGCGGATGGTGCCGGCAGGCACAGCAAGCAAGTTGGCTGGGAACCAGGGGCGGACCGCCGGTAAAGGACACTAATTCTTGCCATCATGGGAAAACATGACAAAGCCCAGCCCAAACTGCATTTCGAGCGACGTAAAACTATGAGCCAGGCAGGGGAAAGCGCAGAGGCTGGGTCGGAGAGATCCCCGGAAGTCCCAGCACATGAGGAGCAAGACCTACGGCACATACTAACGGCTATGCAACAAAGTCTAACCCAAATAGATGGCAAAATCGACTCTCTATCCTATTCTGTAGACAGAATGTCGGAAAGACTAGATAAGCAGACAGAGCGTTCGGATCAGGTGGAGAGACGTGTGTCGGCAGTGGAAGATGGACACACTGCACTAGCAACCAGACAACTAAAAGTGAACACGGAGCTGGATACCCTTAAACATAAAATGGATGATCTGGAGTCGCGCTCTCATAGAAACAACCTTCGCATCGTGGGACTGGCGGAGTCTACATCGATTGCAAACATGGAGAACTTTGTCGAGAGTTTGCTGATACAACTGATGGGGCGGGACACCTTCTCAGCTTTTTTCGTGGTGGAACGGGCGCATAGGTCGCTAGAGGTCCGGCCCCTGCCTGGGGCTCCGCCTCGCCCGGTGATAGCGAGACTGTTGAACTATAGGGACCGTGATGCTGCGTTGAAGCAGGCACGTGAGTTGAAAACATTGAGATACGAGGGTATGACTCTCTCATTGTACCCTGACTTTACATTGCAGGTGCAGGAAGAAAGGAAGCAATTCTTGCCGGGGAAGAAACAGCTAAGAGCATTGCAATTAGATTACAGAATGCTATACCCAGCCAAACTAAGAGTAGATGTAGATGGAAGTACAATATTCTTCACTGACCACAAAAAGTTGGAACAATTTGTGAACCGTAAGCTAGCAGATAAACGAAACGCCACGGGGCAGAACCGGTGAATGACTAAACAAAGTGCTGCTTTTAGTCGTAAAAGTTCTATGGTAGAAATTTGTTCAGAACACTAACATTGAGAAAGATGTGTACATTATAGAGGCAAATTAGAGGCATGTGGTTAACACCACAATGATAAGACTTGTAGTAGTCAAGGGCTGGAAGTAAACTATGCATGTTTTGCACGCTGGGCTCGACATGCCTCGAGACACAGTAGTGGTCCATTGAAAATATATATTGGGTAGCCAATATAACAAAACTATTGTAAAGGCGAAGCAACATCCGCCTTCATGTGTGTTCCACTTATAGCAAAGTTGAAGTTGGGGTTAGGATTTAAAGGGGTAGTTAATGGGAGGTTTTCGGAAGATACAAGCAGATGGGCAGGTTGGGGTTTAGCCTATTGTGGGAGGGGGGTGGGCGGGAGGGAAGAAGTTGCAGTAACAGTATGGTTGAAATGTTGCATAAAACAAAGCAAACAAAATGCAGACGAGTACTATGCACAACTGGATTCAGGAAATCAACCTAGTCAATAGATGACTCCAGAGCGTACAACCACAAACACACAAAAGGGACACCACAGACTTAGATTGGTCACCTGGAATGTGAGGGGGCTTAATGATACACGCAAAACCCGGGGAGTGATGGCTTATTTACTTTGACATAAAGTCGATATTGCAATATTACAAGAGACACATCTGGCCCCAGATAGCCCTATGCTTACCCCTCGCAGAATGAAAGGACAGTTTTTAGCTGCAGGTTATACTACTCACTCTAGAGGCGTCTTGCTGTGGGCCTCCCGCACATCTGCCATTGAGTTTGTAAGTGCGGAGATTGACCCCGGGGGGAGATATGTGGTGGCAAAATGCAAGAGCAGGGCTTTCACCTTTATACTAATAGGAATATATGGGCCGAATTACGATGACCCCCAGTTTTATAGAGATCTAGCAGCGCGGACAATGAAATGGAGAGATTTTCCACAACTTTGGTGTGGAGACTTTAACTGCACGCTGTCTCTTGCATTAGATAGATCGGAGGTAGGACCAGAGGCCCGGCTGCCGCAGTGCATGCAATACTAGACATAATGGTGGTCTTGGGCCTGGTAGATATTTGGAGAGATAGGCACCCATAAAAAGGCAGTTATACACATTACTCACCAGCACATAATTTGCATACACGCATAGATCTCTGGCTAGTCTGCCAAACTTTAGCGCATAGAGTGACGCCCGAAGCGCCCTGGCCTCGTACTTATTTGGACCATTCACCGGTTCTGATATTGCTGACAGTGGGTCATGTTCCACAGCCACCGTTCTCCTGGAGATTCCCGCCATACGCGCTCACAGACTCTGTGTTCAGGGAGAACTGGCCAATGCAATCAAATAATTTTTCCAACTAAACAAAGGTTCAGTTGCCCGAGTGGGTACGGTTTGGGAGACATTCAAAGTATACATAAGAGGGATTACCATGTCTAAACATGCGGGGGTACTCCGATTGATACGAGGGCGACTACAATTACTTGAAGGGGAACTCTCCCAGTTTTAACAAGAACATCGTGACACTGCAGATACACGTATATTGTGTCATATTCACGCAAAGGTGCAAGAATTTCAAGAGACAGCACTATTGGAAGTGAGTCATATGGGGAAGTATGCTGTAGCCGGAGCGTACAGGGAGGGAGACAGACCTGGCAAGGTCTTAGCTAATTTAATCTGCCCCAGTTGTAGCACCAATTCAATTAACAAAATGGCAGCGGCAGATGGTAGCATACTCACTGACCCCGATGATATTGCGGCTAGTTTTCGATAGTATTACCAAACACTTTACACTACAAGAGGAAACCCTGAACCTAATGCTATAAAAGAATATCTCACTCACATAGTAATACCGAAACTTTCGGACATGACAGGGAGGCCCTGGAGGCACCATTTACGCTGGGCGAGATAGCAAAAGCGCTGGGAAGCATGGCTGAAGGAAAGGCCCCTGGCCCTGATGGCCTGACTGTGTACTTCTACAAAGCATATCAAACACTAATACTCCCACACCTAAAAGAGGTGTTCGGGGAGATGGTGGCAGATGGTTGCATGCCTCCATCAATGCGGGAGGCCATGATAATCACACTGCTTAAATCAGGGAAACCACAAGAACTATGCTCCTCTTACCGGCCGTTATCGTTGTTGAATGTAGATGTCAAAATATACACGAAAATCTTAGCGGAGCGTCTGGCCAGGGTGCTGCCTCAATTAGTGAAACCGGAACAGGCAGGATTTGTCCCTGGCTGTAATCTAACCATGAACCTACGCACATTATTTGGCACTATACAGAACATTAATCCCGATATACAAGCGGTGGCAGTATTTTTAGACTTGGAAAAAGCGTTCGACTCAGTGGAGTGGGACCTTTTATGGGCGGTACTGCAACGGTTCGGAATAGGAGACACTTTTGTACACCTGATAACCACATTGTACAGGGAACCCCGGGCTAGGGTTCGGGTCAATGGGGTGGTAACGGAGGCACTGGACATCACCAGAGGCACTAGACAGGGATGACCGCTTTCCCCTCTACTGTAAGCGTTGGCGGCAGAACCTCTGGCTTGTGCCCTAAGGGAATATCAAAGTCATCGTGGTCTTAGTTTCAAGCATTACAAAGTAGTAATCTCGGCATATGCAGACGACACTTTGCTGTATATCAAAGATCCAAAATGTAATGCTGCGCCGATGCTCCAAGAAATAGTGCGATATGGTGCATTGTCCGGACTTAAAGTCAATTGGGGTAAATCGTTGATGTTTCCACTAACCCCCTCCACGGCACTAACGGAGGTGGGTTTCCCACTAAAATGGGAGACTGGGTCAGTTAGGTATCTGGGCATTAAGGTGCACACCGATCCCAACATAATTGTGAGTGATAACTATGACACAGCGATAACTAAACTGGCAACAGACGTTGAGAAATGGATACGACTCCCACTTTCCTTGCTTGGTCGGGTAGCGTTGATGAAAATGGTGGTGTTGCTGCGTTTTCTCTTCCTGTTCCAAAATGTTCAGATGGTGCTGCCTAGAAAATATTTTGCCACGTTGAGATCACTCCTGATAAAACTGGCCTGGGCAGGCAAACAGCCCCGCGTGTGTTAACCTTACCATATGAACTCGGTGGAATGGGAGCCCCGGATTTGGAGGCCTATAGCGTGGCAGCCCAAGCTGCTGTAGCGCAGGCTTGGCTCCATGGGTCAGAAAATACCCCATTCCTTAGAATAGAGAGAGAGTTGGCATCGCCTGCCCCGTTGCAGGGAAGTCTATACCAAACTCCGAGCAGGCAATATAAGAAATTGGCCTCTCTGTACTCAGTGGTTAAGGCTTGGCAAGAGATTAAGGATAAACAGAAATTGGCTTTGCTATACTCCCCACATGTACCAGTATATTGCTGTGCTTGGTTTCCACTCTGGCGAGACAGTAAATTGATATCCGCGCTAAGCAAACTAGGTATTAACACACTAGGGGACTTATTTGAAAACAGTAAAGTGAAAAGTTGGGAAAAAGTGTCGAATGAGTCTGTTGAGACTACGCCCCTACACCGGTTCCAGTATCACAGGGCACGTCATGAACTGGCTCAGTTGCTGGGTGAAGACATGCAAGAACCCCCCGAGATCGCATCGCTCTCTATGATCCTGCAGGGGAGTTGCACGAGACGAGTGGTGTCCCGCCTATATGCTTCAAAACAGGAATCTAGAATTTATGAGCTCTCAAAGGCCCGGGTAGAGTGGCAAAAAGGTCTGGGGGTACAGATCACAGACGCACAATGGCGTTTCTGTTGCGCCAAAACACGCTCTGTTTCTCTAAATGGCAGACATAGACTTATCCACTTAAAATTTCTCAACAGAATATATTACACCCCACTCCGACTACACAGATATGGTTGGCGTGAAAATTCAAACTGCCCTAGATGTGGAATGGAGAGAGCTGATTTTCTACACATGGCATGGGCATGTGCGAAAATACAAACTTTTTGGAAAGCTGTATTTAAAGAACTAGAGGCTATGATTGGGGAACCAATAGACGCTGGACCATTCTTAGCACTAGTGGGGTGGGATTATCACATACCTAAATCTACTCGTAAATTAGTGGCTGTGGGTCTGCTGCTAGCTAAGCGTAGGATCGCTATGCGGTGGGACCGTGGACCGATCCCTATAGTAGATGACTGGCATAGAGATATGACTTATTGCAACACGCAAACAGACAATTATAGTGAATTACTCCCTCCTACAAATAAGCCAGCGAAATTAACGGACATATACAAACAATATCTTATAGGGAAAGAAACGGGAGAACCAGAGGGTGAGATAACTGATGGTTAAGCAGAACATGATTACTGTTACGTGTCCAATTCTTTATATATTGTATGGATAAAACCTGAAAAGTGCAAATACTCCAGCGAAAGGACGCAATAGGGCAATTGAATTGTATGAGTCTGCAAATGCATGATTTTATTGTACTGCTTTACTTGTTTGTATAAAAGCATAAATAAAAGGGTTAAAAAAAATAATAATAAAAACTTCTTTAGTCCTTGCACATCATTCTGAACCACTACAGTATTCAAGTCTGGGCCACAAGTCATATTTCCTCTGCGACCTCTACCTCCCATCTGGGGCTGAAACATCATGTTTCTCTGCTGCTGCTGTGGCAATTGCTGGGAAAAATTCCCTTGCACCCCTGTTTGAGCGCCCTTAATCTGCATCACCATGGCCTTCTCTTTCAACTTTTTCTGCTTTGACTCAATCTCATCACTACAGTATTTTGCATACTGCAACACTTCATCAATCGGCTTTGCTTGCCAGCAAATCAAATGACTCAATCATCTGGCTAATTTCAGGTCTCAATCCTTCCACAAATCTGAACACAAAATGAAGCATGTCTTTCGCCTCAATTGTTTCTGTACCACTGTAATGCTTGAATGTCTGCATCAGTCTCTCAAAATACGCATGTATCGACTCCTTTGCTTCCTGAGCTATCTGGTCAATCCTCTGCCAATCAATATTCTTAGGTGAACTACTCGATTTCAAAAACTCAATCCCCTTATAATAATATTTCATTACCTCAGGAGATGGTGCACCTGTATTCTTGTCTCTTCGGTTCACTTGTTGGCCAATGCACACTCCTCTTACACTCGATCAACAGATCAACTGGAACCACTATCTCTAGTAATGTGTCCAAGTCCTCCCACAAACCCTTCGCAAGTTTCACAAACCTGTCTGTCTGCTGATACCACTCTACTAGCTTTTCTCTCAATTTTGGATAATCATTTGTAAATGACAGAATGTCACTTCTTCTCCACGGAGCATCAACAAAATTCCCCCATAAAATCCCCCCTAGAATCTCTCTCATTGGTAAAATCTTTACTGGATCTTTATCCTGCTGCACATTTGAAGTCAGCTCCAAAGAATCCCTTTTTCTCTTGTCTCTTTTCTTTACCCACCTGCCTTCCCATTTGTGTAATGCTCCCTAGGTCTGAGCACTTCGGAGCAATTCTTTAAGGTGTGCTTTCATTCCGGCAGATCTTATATGTTCAAAATCTTTAGCCTCAAAATCTAATCTGTAACTGCTTTTCAAATGCTTAGTTTTCTCTATTACTATGCCGTACTTCTCTGCCAAGTCTGCTAGTCTCTGATGCACATTGCTCACTTCTCTCGCAATCTTTGGGCACAAATATCTCAACTCTGCCTCTGTGTAGGATTCTAACCATCGTTCCCTCAATGAGTTCACCCGCTTCCATGCTTAGACTACTATAATTCAAATGCTCCTCTCCCTTATGGGCACTCTGTGGGGTATTCAGCTTGTCTAACCATTTAGTCAACTGCTGAGCTGTCAATCCTTGTAACAAAATGTTACTTGCTTGGACTGGTGGCACCTGCTGTGCAACTGCATTCGGAGTCTGCAGGGTCAATAATGTTAGACTCCGACTAGTGTTTGGGCCTGTCACAGTATCTGGAAGTGCTACAAATGGACTAAGGTCTAGCAATGATCTTGATCCGTCAAAAGTCTGTCCCATAGGAGAGACTACTCGAGCATTTTCATTATGTCCTCCCCTCATTAGGTTCTGGGACGCAGTAGAATTCCTCTGTGCAAATAATAGTACCGCCGGACCAACAGTAATAGGTAGCGATATAGCATCTGGGGCTGCTCTGGCATTTATGCTCTGTGGGAGAGTAACTCCCATATTTTGATTCATCATCGGAGTCATATCTGACTGTGTCCCTGTTACTGGAGTGAATCTTGGCATTACCTGTGGCTGCACTTGGTGCAATAAAATCAGAGTTGGCTCAGTCTGAATCAGTATCAGACCTGTTCCTTTGACACCACTAAGTTTGAAGTTGTTTCCATAATGGGCATCTCAGGATACATTCTCTGAACCTGTGACAATTGCACCTGGGGCTGCACTACAGGAGTGGTAGGCACATTAAGACCACTTTGCACCGTATTCTGTGTCAGGCTAGCATTAACCTGCACCGGACTCACTGTCCCATTAACCTGTGTCGGGGCTGTCAGATCAACACTGGTACTTGGACCACTCTCATGTACTGTATATGGTGGTGGTCGATCTCTCAATAACTGTAATAAACTCATCTTATTCTGAGTCGTCCTCTTCATTTGAAGATTTTCTTGTCTCCTTACTCTCAGGACAGACTTTTATTAGTTTTCCTAGTTGCTTTCTTTCCTTCCTTCTCATTTTCCTGCGTAATTGCCAGAAACAACTTAATTTCTTGCAAAGTCTCCATTCTCCATGCTTTCTGAACACAGTCCAACATATGCCTCTGCTGGAGTCTTTTCTGCCTTTCTCATTCTCCTCTCAAATTTCAGTTGCTGTTGCTGTCTAGCTACTAGCTCCCAAATTGCTATTGCCTCAAACTGTGCTGGTCTTGGAAGAGGCTTCGATTCATATAGCTCCATCCGTAAATGCTCCAAAACCCTCAAATTGAATGTGCCATTTGTAGGAAAATCTAAGCTCCCATCTTTCTCTGTCAATTTGCACCATTGCTTTAGCCAAAAACAAAGTGCGACACCCTTCTCTTCCATTACAATGTAAGCTGGTGTACCTTATGGCGGTGTAGCTTCGCCTTCACTCGTTGTAATATAAGCATCTCCCCTTAGGGCACTTTTTAACGCTTTGAAAACTTCATCTTTTTGACCTTTTTGTTATTCAAAATCAGGAAGTGACTTTTAATCCCAAGATTCCTTTCACCTATGTTTCTCAACCAATTGCCTCTCACGGATGGCTGTCAATCCGTGCGCGACCCTTCTCATTAACCGACCTATCCCAGCGCGGCTCCAATGACGTCACACTCACACGTACTATTGCTGACAAAGTCTTCCGGCTCCTCTTCCTAAAACACCAATTCACACAACTAAAGCAAATACTGCGAGCCCTAATCAAAAACCAAAAACAAATCTGCTGGTTTACTACAGGAAAGGTAACGCAATTGCTTCAGAAACCTTACGGATTTTTCACGGATGGCTCTTCCCACACTTAAAAGCTACTCCTTTTTTCTCAGTCTCCCAGATTCGCAAGCAAAATTTGACCAGAAAATGTTACTCTCAGCTGATCAATGGGTCTGTCCTGGTGCACATAGGACTCGCCAAATCTCAGTCGAAAGTTTCTTTCACTCACTTGAACTCACACTCTGACTTGTTGACCACGCCCGATCAACCTACTAAACCAGGCAGATTACAACATAAAACCAAGTGTCTCATACACTTTTCAATATACTCCAGAGTCTTAGACCACGCAGGGTCCATACATCAACAACCACATGGACAATTTTTTAGCACAAAGCGCCACACTCGTAAAGTTTGACGACTTCCCTACTCTCACACTTCGGAGTACGCACACTCCTACTACAACTTCATTTGGAGTGCGCAAACTCCCTAAAACCCTTACAACCCTCACAATTCCTCTGCGATTTGCATAGCTGTGCAAGCGCAACCTATTTCATTCACCCTGTCACTAGAACACCGGGAACATCGTCAAACAACCATTAGCAAGATCCAGGATCTTGGAAAGTAATTTCTGGACTTAAGGGAACATCTTTTTCTCTCCAATTATCATCACTGAAAAACAAAATCCAGATATCGATAATAAGGAATTCTGCTACCACCTCTGGGACCTTCAATCCTACTATTATTCTCTGTTAACACCTATCACTTTGTACCGGACATCAATGGCGACCTCTTAAAGAGACAAACCATCAGTCTGTCTTACCGTCTCTGTTTGTCTATTATTCTATACTGGACGTCTATGATAAGCTCTTAAGGAACGAACCATCAGTCTCTCTTACCGTCTCTGTTCGTCTATCATTCTATACTGGACTCTACAGTAAGCTTTTAAGGAGACAAACCCTCCTCTGCTACAATCTCTGTTAGCACGTCTGACCTTAATAAGTAAACTTACAAGCGGACGCGGATAGGTCGATGAACCTTTTGACTCACAATTAAGATGTTCCTACGGTAGCTCCAGTACATAGTCAATAATCATTACACAATAATCAATAATCATTAGTCATCAACAACATCAATAATCAATGGAGTCAGGAATTGTCACGCACCATGACCTTTCAGTCAGGAATAACCACAACTTTTAGTAAAAGTTTCGAATGTTTATTTTCCTATATTAACATTACTAAGGTAATGTAAATTAATCTCAAAATCACATTAAACACATCCAAAAACAATACTGGTTGTCCAAAGCGGCGGAAAAAACGTAATCTAATCAAAGTTTGAACAACAACACGTTCTAAGGTTATGGTGCAAATCAATAGCAAAGTCAACTGCGTCAATGTAATTATGTACATGAGGTTTAGCAGAGAAATTCACCAAGCATTAGTCCCTGTTATAATGAATTAGTGGGAATCCTTAACTAATATCAGATTAGCATCAGCATGTTGGGCTTCATGCAAAACAATTTAGTAACACAAATTTGGAAAAACATGTAACTATGGCTCTATCAAAACAGCGCAGTTGGTACCTAGAAAGAAAAAGCAAATATACATAATAATCACAGTTTAGGTTATACTTATCCTCAGTATGGATTAGTAAAACAGAATCAGTCTTCGTCCTCAGAACATCAGTCGATTAGCCAGGCATCAGGATTCAGCATCAAAATTCAGGAAAGGCAAAGTCTCTAAGCAATAAAGTTAAGCACGTCTCTTATCAAGACGCATAAGAAAGCAGTAACCTCTCGGTCAGGAAGAAAATGGGCAATGGGCTGTCTTCTCCCAGTGAACTGTTGTTAAGTCAAGGTTACCTAAACTACCTCCAAAATCCCTATTGGTCAGTTAATCATATGTTCACACTACGTCCAATAAAACTAAATTCCCAAATCTATGAATTCTAATATTACTCCTTTCACATGTCGTTGATTGGTTTGTCTTGCAATGTCCTCATCATCCGGCTTGTCAGGTAACAATATTGTTGCAGCTTCTACTCTAGTCAGTATCTTCATTGTTCTTGTCCTGGGAAAGTCAGTCTCATACACATTACACATAAAATGTTGCATTAGCAGGAACATCATCTTCTAGCAGTCGGTTCTCATGAGAAGCAAGCTTCAGCTACGAGCACATTTAAACAATACAATAGAAATTCACAGTTTAACTCCTTTGGACAGCCATTTATTAAACGCTAAGAAATACAGCTTTTAAACGAGGCCTGACAAGTAGGCCAAGACACTTGCTAAGTTAAGGCCTACAATTAATAAAGCTAAAGCTTAATTCATAACCCTTAATATGACATATTACTACATTAGTCTAACATATATTCAACATTTCATAATATTAAATCATTGATTAGTACATTTCGTTAACATTGGTGGCCATTCTTCGTGATCACATTTTCAAATGCGTGCATTATTTCTCTATGTTATTTTATTTTCTTCATAAACTTATTATTCAAAATACATAAACACTCATTAATAATTTTTATTAAAACACCTGCGCTAGCAACTGCACAGCCTTTACCACGCGGGGCCTTTACCACACAGTCTTTACACGCAGGTTAGGATCACACAGGTAAGTATTTTTGCCTTAAATCCGTAGTACTTTACCATGCAGGTAGGTATTTTCTTTTTTAAATAACATACTTTTTTATGTTATTAAAAAATTATTTAAGGGTTTAGGGATGGGCAGAAATAAATGGAGGTGAGGGTGACTTGAGAGTTCAGAGTGAGAGTGGTAAAGGGAGGTGAGGGTGACTTGGGGGTTCAGGGGTGGGTAGACAGAGGGAGGTGAGTGTGACTTGAGGGCTCAAGTCTGTAGAGGTAAAGGGAAGTGAGGGTGATTTGAGGACGACTCAGGAGTGTTTAGAGGTAAAGTGAGGTGACAGTGACTTGGTAAAGGGAGGTGAGGTTGATTTCATGGTTCCGATGGTTAGAAGTAAAGGGCTCGGGTGGGTAGGGGTAAAGGAAGGGCAGGGTGACTTGAGCGCTCGGGGTGGCTAGAGATAAAGGAAGACAAGGGTGCTGTAAGGGCTTGGGGTGGGTAGAGGTAAAGGAAGGGCAGAGTGACTTGAGGGCTCGGGTGGCTAGAGGTAAAGGAAGACAAGGGTGATGTAAGGTCTTGGGGTGGGCAGAGGTAAAGGGAGTTGTTCACTGTGAAGGGGTGGAAGTGGTGCCCATTTGCAGGCCAAGTAGGCATCAATGTGTGCCTGCGGAACGTCTTCGCAGTTGTAGAGGGCCGTAAACATGGAATTCCCATCAGTTGTTGCATTTCGCAATCGCCCAGCTCTGTTCGACCGTAATTGGCCTCTCAGTATGGCCAGCTGTCTCTTGTTCCACCGTGTGTGGTTTGTTTATCCTGCCGCTTCAGGTTTTTAACCTTGGCAGTCAAGTTAGTTTCCACCACCCATGTCTCCCTGCCTCTCGCAATGGCCACCAAGGAGATCACCCCCCGACTGGTAGTCTTGAAGCCATCTCACAATGTGTGAAGGTACACATCCTGCTCCGTGTTGTGATTAAATAGTTGGTGATCCCTTTACGGATCTCTGCCACGTCTACAGGGTCGTGGAGAAGCCACAGGGTTAGAAACCAGGGGGGTTCATTGCCCACTGAGGTACCAGTGGGGAGCCACGTAAGCTCAATGTGGGCATGATCTGAGATGGAAATGTCTAATATCTCAGCACTATCAAGGGCGTGGAGGAGAGTGTGTGTCACAAAGATGCAGTTCATTTGGGAGTATGTGGGACTAAAAAGAATAGTAATGGGAATCAGGGTACTTGTAACGTCAGAAATTGGTAAGGCCTAAGTCCAATAATTCCCATTTCAGCTGTGCCGACATGGCTCCATGCCCTAATACATGGATGTGCATCTATCCAATGCAGGATCCCACACCAAGCTGAACATCCCCCCCCAACTATGATGTCTCCCCTGGCCCCTTCCAGCTGGTCCCTTAGAGTGCAGCAGATATAAGCATCTATAAGCATCTTGAGCATTGTTGGGGGTGTAAATGATGAGCAAAGTAAACTGGTGATTCCCACTGAGCAGGTCGAGCGTCAGGAACCATCCCTCCCAATCCCCTTAGTACCTCGGTGATATGTGGACCAAATCGTGATTTATAGAGTATACCCACTCCCAGTGTTTTCGAGTCGGTGTAAGCCCAGTGACGTATGCGGTATTGTGAGTAGGCCAATCTATGCATGTCCACCCAACAAAGATGGGTTTCTTGAAGAAATATGACATCAGGGTTGTGGTGTAAGATGTATCCCCAAACCTGTTTACGCTTATTTCGGGAATTAAGGCCCCAAATATTAAGTAAATGAAACTTAGCACCTTCAGTTATATACATTAGGATATGTGTGTAAGGAAACCACATTCATATTTCAGGCCCTGGGCCCTGTTAAGAATGCAAATGACCCATACAAAGTAACAAGCGATAGGACTGCTTGGGTTAACTGTCTATGACCATCATGACCCATAGGAGCAATTACGGACCTGAAAAGTAAAACGGTTAGAGAAAATCCAAGTGCAATTGGGGGACAACAGGGCCCAAGTTGTGTGGTCGTCACCCTCTGAGATTAGCACTGAGGCACCTGCATCTCACCAGAGTAGGGGACACAGGGGCCCGGCCAACAGACAGTGTTGTAGTTGCATCACTGGAAGGTTCCAGGGGGAGCCTCGCCGAGCCCCCAAACGCCAACGCCACTACAAACGTAGGTACCGTTGATCAGTAGTGCCTTAATAAGTAATGGCAATCATCCAGAGATGTGTCGCTTTTTTTAAATGCAGCTGGCGGTAGAAAGTGCAGGTGAAGTGTTTTTGTCCATACTGCAGAGGTGCTGGATAATATCCTGCTTTGCCTCTTGAGTCTTTGTTGTAGCCAAACACTTATCCTGGTGGGGGTGTTTGGGCAGTGGTCCAGGTGAGTGTCTCTGGAGGGATCTTCAGGCGTGGGGGTAGGGGGTTATCCTTATCTGTAGTGGGAAGACCTAGCAGTCGTTTTGCCTCAGTCAGGGAGAGAAGCGAGTACCGCCTGCCCTCCCAATCAAAGAGCAGTACAAATTGGTGCCCCCATTTATATTTGATGTCCATTGCACGCAATTTATCAGTGACAGGCTTGAACTCCCTCCTTCACCACAGGGTGGTAGACGAGAGGCCATGATACAGTTAGATGGTGTGGGTCAGCTATCGTCCTCACTGCCCAGAGGATACCCTCTTTTTTCGTGAAGAAATAGACGTGAGTCAAGATGTCAGGAGCTGCATTTGGTCAACCCAAGGCTGATGCCACCCGGAGCCCTGCCATACCATTTCTTGGTCTTCTGACCTGGCATCTACCATGCGCTCTAGGTTGTCAACTCAGCCACCAATTTCAGTCACCTCTCTCTGAACGTCTCAGATACATGTCTTGAGATCCGTTTTGAGAATGCCAAGCTCGGATTGGATTTCTTGGAGGAACAGGTTCATGTAATCCTGCAGAATAGGGGTGGAGGGAGATGTGGCCTCTGCCTGTCTCTGAGGTTGATCTTTCTGCTCCATAGCTGTCCCGGGTGGCTTGGCTCATACGGAGGTCATTGCAGCCTCCTTAGTAGACTTAGGGCCTCATTATGACCCTGGCGGCCAACATGCTGGTGGTGTTCCCCCAGTATATTATGACCGTGTCGCATTAGCCATGGCCATACCGCCGGCCCCTGCAACTGACCGCCAGGCGGTCATAATCCCCAGGGCAGCGGCAGCCTGTCCATGGCGGTGTGGCTGGCAGTAAGGGGGACTCGGGGTGCCCCTGGGGGGCCCCTGCACTGCCCATGCACTTGGCATGGGCAGTGCAGGGGCCCCCAGGCACAGCCCCATCAGGCATTTTACTGCCCAAATTTTGGGCAGTGAAATGCGCGACGGGTGCTGCAGCACCCGCTGCACATCAACATTGTCGCCGGCTCTATTATGAGCCGGCTTCAATGTTGATGTGACTTTTCCGCTGGGCCAGCGGACGGAAACACTGTTTCCGTCCGCTGGCCCAGCGAAAAAGTCATAATAGGGAGCCACAAATACCGCCCGCCAGCACTGGCGGTATAGTGGTGCCCGCAGCTTCAGCGGCCTTTTTGTAAGACCGCTGAAGTTGTAATGAGGGCCTTAGTGGGTTGCATAGTTCGAGAGAGGATTGAGGTGCAGCACAGGGCTCCTGTGGCTGGAGCAGAGTCTCCCTGCTACCTCCAAGTAGTCCTCAGTCAGTTTTCTGGTGTAGTCTACCACCAGCGTCTTGAGGCGTGTGGGGGAGCACTCCATTGTGAGGATTTGGTGTTGGTTTCTCCAGCACAACGCACACTCCTCCTGCACAAAAGGCTAGCATAGTAGCAGGTGATCCGCCACTGAGGTGTGTGTGGGTTAAGAGTACCGAACCGAGCCGGAAGATAGGTCCTCGCCTCTTGTCCAATTGAAGTTGTGGTCCACAGTGCATGAAGGCACAGGAGAACCGCTTTGGGTGTAGCTGTGATTGTCGGTAAAGGCCTGTGCAGGAGCAGAGGAGGGCCGGCACGGTGCACACAGTGTAGAGATCGGTGCTCTGGGCCACAGGAGACCGGGGATACCCAGCTGTGTCCAGTCCCCCAGTGCCAGCAGTTGGGGCCAGGTGTTTCGCGGGTGCCCAGTGGGCACTCAGAAGCTACCAGCGTGGTCAACCTGGCAATCTCTCCAACAGGCCCCTCCTCCGGGCCTTAGGCCTTCTCAGCACCCCTACCTGCTGCCATTCAGGAGTAGAGCACCTCCAAACTTAATCAGTCCTGCAGGTCATGGGCGCACTTCCTCCTGCGCAGCACAGTCGCCAGTGCCTGCTTGCGCCCCAGTCTGTGTTCAGGATGGGGGGGCAGAGTTCTTTCAGAGTTCTATGTAACCTTGGCAGGGCCTCCAGGGGGCCGCTATTTGGCCAGCAAGGGGCTCTGGTCGCTTTCCTGGTCCTGGAATCGCACAGTCAGTTTCGGCAGATAGAAGGGGGGAGAGACGCTTCACTGTAATGCGGGCACATAAGGAGCAGCTTGCCAGGTCCAGGGATCGCTCTGCTCACCTCTCCGGAAGGCTGCACAGTTTTTCATCCCTCGTGGTCGGCGCTGCAGACCACGCCGGAGTCACCCCAGCACCCAGAGGCAGCACAGGGGGGATCGCACTCAGCAAGTGGGTCGCGCTCCCCAGGTCTGGTGTTCAGGGTCGACACCTGCCTCTGTGATAAGCTCAGTGCTCCGCTGCAGGTAAGCCGCGATGAGGGAACAAGACACCCAAGATGGCCACGCTGCATCAGCTGGGTCACAGAACAGCTGGTGCTGCAGCTGTGCCCCGGCAGAGATGTGTCAGTTTCGTCCTGGGGCAAGCCACTGTTCCATTTCAGGGTCCGCCATGGCACCAGTGCGGTGGATAGCAACGGGTTTCTTGCTGGAGGCTGGAGCTACCCAAAGACATATCTTGCTCCAAGCCCGTTCTAGCCATGCCCCCCTAACAGACAACTTTTTAAAACAATTTACTATAAGGAGCAAAAATATTTGCAAAGATATAGTGCACTATTTTGCTTTTGTTATGCATAAGTAAGCCTTGAAAAAGCTTAAAAGGGCAAACAGACTTGTCAGGGAAGCACGTTACAGCGGGCACAAAGTCTGGATATTGACAAGATTTGGACCTTTACACAAATGCAACCTGAATGAAGTATAACGAAAACCTATAACTTCAAATGTCATATACAATTAGAAGAGGTGAAATTTGGCAAACTGCACCCGGTGACATGTAACTTCATTTTCTAGTGAACTTACATAAAGTTTAACAATTATCCATGAAGTGAGCTGGCCTTTCCCTCTTAGATCTGAATTAAAGGTTATTATAGATTATTTAACATTCATGGGACATACTAAGACCAATCTTGAAGGAGCTTACCCAGTTATTCTTTTTGCCCGCGTAGACCTCCATGTTCTCTCCATACTGAGGTTCTTCGACTAGAGTCTGGTACTCAAACATGAGACGGGAGCTCTCACGCAGCCGGCTGCACTGGTACTCATGGTACTGTTGAACTAGCTCTTTCACAACCAGCAAGAGGCATTCGGGGTCCTGGGGATTCCAGGATGACAGATTCTAAATATGAAAAAGGGGTGAGTATGAGAAGCACGGCTGTATTTATATTTATTGTATTTTATTTTATCAGGAGTAGCAAAAAGACTGAGCTTCACACTGCATACATGAAGCATACGTATGAAAAAATGCATCATTACAGTTACACTGACAAACAAAATAAAAACAAAGCATTAGATATCCATAAAAATCTATCTCATTGACCATACAGCAGTAATGAAAAAAAACAAAATTTTACTCCGGCAGTTTTGTAATGATTTTTCTTGAAAAACAATCAAGGTACACTAAAGGAAACAAGACGATGCCTAATGCAACTAAAATTTAAGTAAAGGAGTAATCAACTGAAAAGGGGAAAATATCAACCTATCGTACAATGTGAGTCATGGTAGATGATGGAACAAAAAACCTGGGGCCAAATTTTCTATGGGCTTTTGTAGTTGCAAAATGGTCAATTTGCAAAATTGGGCGGCTTACGGCTGCAAAATGGCCTTTGGGTTTGTACAAAACACAAACTGCGATTCAGTAACATGTAATTGAATCGTAATTTTGGTTTGCAACTACATAACAAATCGGTATTTGGAAGGGGGCATGTTTAGTGCGTCCCTATCCAACAGAGATACAGAATGGGATGTGTGAATGTTTTCTGACCGAAATCCAGTCGCAAAACATTAATACTTTATGACTACACAAAAGTTGTGGTAGCCCATTCACAAACTGGAAGGGGTCCTTCCCCTTTGGAAATGTTTACGAAAACTTTTTTTAAGAGTATGTAGCGGTCACATGGACATTACCAACCCACATATTAAAACATTGGTCCGTTTGCAAAATACCACACAGATCGCAAAAATACTGGTCGCAAATTGTGACCAGTATATTGCAACCACTGTAACTAGCATAATGCAGACATAGATGGGTGTCAGAGGGAAGAGAAGCAGAGACCTGCAAATTAAAAAAACTGTCAGAGCTAATAAAGGGAAAACGAACGACTGAACAGTACATAAGTGAATAGAAGTCCATGTTTTCTTATTCGGGGACTTCGTGAATCATCAGCTGATGAGAGGGGACTCAATACACGTAGAAAAGTGTAAACGGATGGATGGAGTTTTACGGCACCCCCTGGATGTACTTTTACACTTTCTTTTGCCATACACAAAACAGGTGCCTAAAATCCAGGTATGTTATTGAATCTGTCATGTAACTTCCTTTAAGGCTGCCTGTAAAGTTCTCTATCGCCTGCTATTTCGCGCAGCTGGAAGGGCAGCCAATTGTGCAAAAACTATGTTTCCCTGTGAAGAAAGCCCTTCCCTTGCACCTCCAGCAAATCCAGGGTAGAGCCTTTCCCATTCTCATGCTGGATTAGGAGCTACTCAAGTCCCTGCTTCCCTGGCCATTCCCAAGGTGCCGAAGGGCTAGAATGAAGTGTGTGAATACCAAAACATGCACAAGGCAAACCACGGCTTTTTACATCCACTTCCCACTCCTAGCATAGGACTTATAATTGCAGATCTCTCTGAACTCGTGGCTGAGAGGTCTTCAGTGGTTAATCCATTTACACCTAACAGGAATCCCTTTGTAATTTCCTGACAGGAGTAAGTGAGGTATTTTCAGCTGTAAACATTGGTTACCAATGAAAATACATTTGGCATTTGGCCCAGTGTCGCTAGTCAGCTAAAGCAATGAGGGCTATGTTAAGCATCTCCTAGGACTAGGCTAAATGTTTCCCAAATGCAGTCAGATACATGAAGGTGGTCTTACAGGTTGTAGATGAAAGGGCGCTACAATGCCATGTGCATCATTTTTGCTAAACAGCATCGACAATTGTGTGTTCAGCTCCTCTTCAAACTTGGCAGGAGGAGGCATTGTTTCGCAGGTGCCAGGGAGGTGGTGATCCACCTGTCATCAGTGAATTGTTAGGTTATTTGTGTTTGCTATATAGTGAAGCCGAGGGATTGGAAGCCATGCCACTGGATTTGTTCATAGCAGACCACCCACACTGCAGACCAGAACAGGGCAATTAAGGGCACGCTGATACTGCACACAGTTTACTGTAAAGATATTAAAATCCATTACAGTTTAAAACCAATATCAATCAGTTAAAACAACACAGGCACCCACTTCATAAGGTGCGCACTGTTTGAGAGCCCCATATTGCCATTAAAACACAGCACTAATATCAACAATATGATCACGATAAAGGCTTGATTACATTAATTACATATGCTTGGGAGCAGCAAAGAATTCACCAACGCTGAATGGCTGTACATTTATATCAGGAGGGTACAATTCGATGGTGACGTAAAATCCAAACTACACAATTCAAACAGTAAAAAACATAAGACGTACTGCACATATTGGTTGCTAAAATGACTACATACGTATTGAAAATGCTTGGGTGCCTGTCATGTTCCAACTCCCAAAAGAAAGTTAAACATTCACAACCTAACACACATAATGGTTACTAAATGAATCCTTACAGTGCTTATGTGCTTTCCATATTCCCTCTCCCAGAAGAGAGGAAAAAACCACTTGCATCAATAGGTCAAACAAGAATAAAAATCTAAAACCCATATACCTTGCAAAAATCCAACATTATCACATTGCCCTATAAAGACCAGGGGGGCTTAAGCCATTATACGCTGCTCGCAGTGCCCCTAGTGAACCAAATTAATGCAAAAAATAAATTTTGTCAGTGAGACATTCAACACTGTGTTATCAGGATCCAGAGACACAATTATGGCCTGCCGACAGGAGTGAACCCCCAATTCGTTCCAATTATCCCACAGTAGGGATCTACACTCCTTCAACAGTGCTGGGCACAAACATACCACATGCTCAAAGGACTCCTCCCAGCTGCCACAGCCCCTGCAAATTACGCCATCCGTTGGCTGTCGCCAGTTGGGAAGATGCTTAAAAAAAAGCCCAGTCTCCCAACCTAAGAGCCATGAATTTCTCCATCAGATGAATACCATAAGTGCATGAAAGATATTTGGCCCAAGCATGGTTACGTTCGGCAAGGAGGGCTCTAGCTGAGTGAAAGGACTATAACTCCACTCTTTTTGATACCGATTTTAAACAGTAACTTGAGATGGATTGTCAGTCCAAAGATCCTCTACTCTCAGTAACCGCCTACAATCATCCAAAATACAAGAGTATGACCTTTTTGCCTCACTGGAACTATTTTCAAGCCATAACAATGACTCCAAAGTGCCCTTTTTTGCTCTGCGTAACTTATGAGACAATTTCAGAATGGCACCAGCACCAGCTGCCTGCTGATCTAGGAGGCAAAATTCAAGCCAAACCGGGGCAAGGGACGATAATTTCGGCCGACAAAAAACCCTCTTGTAAATCTTAGTAACCAAGTTATTCAGCATGGAACTGTCTCTACCCAGCAAAACGTGCTGGGCATAAGTCAAGGAGGGTATGATCGTTGCTCTCATGACTTCCAGCATTGATGACGAACTTGCCCCACTAAGAGATTTAAATAATTTCGAGAGAGAGACCTGCAAGGTCAATGCTTTTCTTCGACCTCTTTTCTCTGTTTCACAAAGCTGCCCCTGGCATCAATATGCATCCCTAAATACTTATAACTTTGGTCTGAAATGATTATATTACTGTTATAATGCCAGTTACCACCTGAAAGCCTTTTTTACCGAAACAGACCGCCTTTGTGTTTAACAAATTTACTTCCAAATTATTGGAAGCTATGTGGAATGATAACCGATTAAGCAGCCAGTGTAGGCCAACCCTTGTATGGCTAAGTATTGCCAGATCGCCAGCATAGAGCAAGTGGCTGATCCGTAGGACACCAATCTTGGGGCGATGGCAATTAATAGTGTCGAGCAGAATTGACAGAGCCACAATAAAAAGATTGAAAAGCAAGGGAGCAAGCACACACCCCTGCTTCACACCACGAAATGTGGGGATTTTCCTCAAAAGGGAGTGGCTGTCTCCCAATTTAATGCAGACCCAGGTGTCTGTATGCAACTCAATTATTGATCCCAAGAGCACAGGTGATATTCTCCATTTGTGTAATTTGGCTCACAAAATCCCCCTAGGGACCCGATCAAACGCTGCCTTAAAGTCCACAGAGCAGCAATGCAGCACAAAGCCTGATAACACTACCTTGTCCAGAACAGATAGAGCTATTAAATTGGTCAATGTACCAGATCCAGCAATAAACCCTGTTTGACATATTGGAATGAACCCCTTCAACTCAGCCCAACAGCTCTAACAGGAGACTAGCATAATATTTAGCCTCATTGTCAAGTAATGCTATAAGTCTGTAATTGCCTGGGTCCAACCTTGAGCCGCCTTTGTGCAATCGATGGATTATAGCACCACGCCATGACTCAGGGATTCTGGAGGACTTCACACAATAGTCAAAGAGGTTTGTGAGCCGGTCTGCCCAAAAGGTTGTATTGAGCTTAAAAAGTACTTGTGGGAGGCCATTAGGGCCTGGTGCTTCATCTAATTTTGCCCTGGATATAATACGGCGAAGACGATACGAAGAGGGACTCAAGGCTTCAGAATGACAATGCAAAGGCTCCGGGGTATGTGCGAAAGGTTGGACGATACTACAATGAGACTGCGCTGCCTTACCCAGCAAATGGTCTTCAAGCTACTTACAGAAAAATGGCTGGCCGAGATCCTAAAACTGCCATACCCCCTTTGCTGATTCATTAATTAGGGACCAAAATTTTCTTGAATTTGAGTCTTCGCTGGCACAGACAAGCTTTAACCAGAAAAGGTTGGAATGTTTCAGTTTTTCCTCGTAGATGGCCTTCCTGTAAGCCTCAATAAACTCAATAAAACATTTGAATCTGGACTCTTACGGGTTGCCCCAGCAGCTTTATTATGAGCTTTTTTAAATCCCTGTATCTCCCTCGAAAGTTTGAACTGTGTGGTTGAAATAGGATTACTAACTGGTTGAAGAAACCTTAACCATAGACTGGAGATGTGTCTAGTCCATAACTTAATTGGAGACATTTTGCCAGCCTTGTCAGAGTCTAGATATTTAACACATTTAGCCATTACTGCATCACTAATGGTGAGGATCCATTTTATACTCTTTAGAGTATCAATACATGCTCTGCCACTGACAGCCCACGTGATGTTGGAGGCTGGATTTTATTACAATAGTCTGGGGACGATTGTCACTCTTAGCCTAAGGGGATATTAGACATTTTTCAATGAAAGGGAACATTTCCACATTACAAATAATGATGACCAAGAAGGAACGTGTCAACCCATCCGATCTCATCCAATCCAGTGGAATGTTTTGCGGCAGAAACCCGTTCAATACTTTATATCCCATGCTGTTTAATTGTAACACCATACGTTCACCCAAGGAGCTGTAAGGGCATCCCCTTGGTTTGGACTGTTCAGGCACCAACAAATGATTGCAAAGATTGGGCCCCTCAAGGACCTTGGTAGAGTCTTGGAACAGATTTGTTTTAAAATCCCCCGTACCAAACAGTCAACATGGGGCTGATCACTAACTAGGTCACCCAATACTTGAATCAAACAGTTCAGCTTCCACCTTTTTTCCTTTGCCCCTGGATTGATGTAAACATTTATCAAGAAGAGAGTTTGCTGCAATCTCCAGTTACTGATCTTAATACCTTGTACCCAGGTCTCCTCCAAGGTAATCAGCGTAATTTGCCCCTTTAATTTAACAGCAACATACATAGATAACCCACCCCAGGGTCTACCACTTTTATACTCTCTGAAGGCAGCTTTCCAATATTCTAGGTACCCTGGCAGCATACAAGTTGCCTCTACCCAGGTTTCCTCCAGAGCAATGATTTCATGACAATTTAGGAACAAAAATAAGTCTGCAGAGTGTAACTTCTGAGAAACGGGGCTAATGTTCCAAGAACATAAAGCCAGAGATTCATACCTAGGCCTTAGGGGTGCCTCCAGGGAAATTCATTCGGACGCCGATGGATTAAGACTGTGGGCAACCAGCCCCAGTTTATCCCCATAAAATTACCAGCTTCAATATTTCCTGGGCTATTGTGTGAGATGGAACTGCCCTGGGCACCTTTCAGAATTTAATATGGGTTCGACCCATAGGGGGCTTTTCGGCTTATTGGATCAGACAGCAATGAGGGGTCTTTAAGGGGCTAATCGTGATGCCCCATAAATAAAATATATCTTCTCTGGCCAAAACTGACTGCACGAGGACAACAGAGACTAGTGTTACCACAGTAGCTTCCACAGTCTGAGTTGCCTTTGGAGGAAGAAATTCAATAGAGACGATATCGCCGGATCCTATGCCACCCAACTCAGGGATAGCCTTAAGTAATCTTAAAATGTTCCCCCTGTTCAGTATGTCATGGGCACCTCTCGAGTGATATTCAGGATTGAAAATTAACTTTGTAGTTGAGCACTCAGGGAGGATCATTGTTTGAGGGCTGGTGGTCTCTTTGATAAGTCCGACCCACCAGCCTAGAGTCACATATAAATCACCTATAAATCCGTCATGCCTCAGTTCCAACCGATCAGTGTGAGGGATCTTATCCTTAGAGAATTAATTTACTTTGGGGAGGTGTAATGCTATGTGAGTTTTGACCACTGACTCCACTTTGCACTTAGCCTAGCACTACACTGTCACATTAGTGACCACCAGCTTCATTTTGCATATTGACTTTATTTTGGCATTAGCCACTGCCACATTAAAAGCTGCAAGTAGTTTTCCACGTTGTACTGTGCTCATGTTTTTATTCTTCGTGTTTTTTCCCACCAAGGGCTTAGGCTGATAAGAATGTACTCAGACGGCAGGGACGGTCTTGTTTTGAATTGGCACCTTGGGATTGTGGCCAAGTCCCGAAATTTAATTTTCAAAGCAGGCCTAAAGCAATCAGCATTTTTTTTTTATAAATAAACTTCTGTAGGGAGAGGGAGGTTCTAGACTTTTCCTTTCTTGTTTGTTCAAAGTATAAGAGGCCGAGACCAGATGGACTGGGAACAGAGAGCGTTCGCAGATCTCAGGCACATCCAGGACACTAGAGTGTGCCATCCTTCCCGTGAGGATAAGTGATATCTCTCTCTCCTCAATCGATTCTGGGATCTAGTGCTGAATAGGAGGGAGATGAAGGAGTGATGGCCTTTTCTCACAGTGATGCATATTTTTTAATTCATTATTTGCTTTGCATTATAATATAGATACATATATTTGCTGTTTATATTGCAGTGGAGAATCATTTGTACATTCTTTCATTTCACTGCTGTGACCATTTTTTAACGTGTGCTTTCGGCATGCTAATCTCCTATTAGGAACCTTGCGTAGTGAAATAATAAATGTCTTCTTTGGACTAAGAAGTGCATTCCAGATATTTCTGTCAGTGCATAAGTGTTTCAGCTCGGCCATTAGTGAAGCAAAACAGGAGGGGAGTCGTTTGACAATCTGTGCTGACAGGGATATCTTGATCAAACACTCCAACAGCTTCATGATGGTTCGGCTTCATACTTTTTAAGCTCTTGACAGGAAGGAAGTAATCATCCTGAGTTTTAATTTTTTTCTGTGCCAGTTCGGATTGATGGATCACATTTACCAATGATACTGGTTGTTCTGACCAAAATGAAGACCTCTTAATTTCTGACAGAACTGAGCTTAAACAGGTTGGGAGAGATGACAGGCTTTCTATGATCAGAGAGCAGCAACAGGCCGGTTGGACCAGATTAGTATTTGCTTGTGCTCTAACAATAAACGGATTTCAATTATCTAATTTGCAGTCAATCCCCACCACATATGTGGCTAATGAGTTCAACAAATCAACCTGCACATCCAATTTGTCAGAGTGATAATTTAAAGCCAGAACAGTAGATCGTAATGTTTGCAAAAACTGAGACCAAATAGGACTACCGGGGTCAGCTGCAGCACTGGTCGTGGTCTTAGGCTGAGTACCTAAGCACTCCACAGATTCTGTGCAAAAGCAAGATAGGTCCAAGAGGGATTGATCATTTGGCTCAATTCCATTAAATTAAATTTGAGAGTTGCCTGTACCTATTGTGTATTTGTGCAGGATTTTAATCATGCCTTGTACACCCCCCACCCAAAAAAGTTCCCAGGTGGTACCACCAGGGTGGTGTGTTTTCTGGGCATGTGGCGGTGGATCTACTTGTGCAGCCGAGTGGTGCAGGTCTTCTAAACGCGTGGGCAGCAGCTGCACAAGATTGCAGCTCCAGGAGTTCTTCCTCCCTAGCAGAGCTAGAGAAACACTGTGCTGGGTCTGCGGCACACCCCAGCTCGGTGGCAGATACATAGAACAGAAGCAAGACCGGCTTTGCTAGGTTTGAGGACCTTGTGAGCAGCGCATCCAGCCTAGTATAGTGTTTACTGTCTTTCAGCCCTCTCGCCACTGACAGCTTTCCGCAGTCCTCCCATGACACCCGGAGGGGTCTGCTTCAGTGAGCGGTGTAGTTAGAATATAAAAAAAGGAAAACAGTGGGAGTGGGCATTGAGAGGTTCCAGCCCTACAAAACTAACAAGGGTTTCTATGTTGGGAAGTAGCCCAGGTACTGGTAAGCACGTTTTACTCACTAGATGAAAGTCAGAGCCAAGCTATAGGAAGACATGAGGAAAAGGATTTTTTCTCAATAAGGGACCACCTTGAGATCATTGACTCCTCTGTCAAGAGGGCAGTGGAGGAAGCCCTGCAGCTCCTGGGAAGGCAGCTTTTAATTTTTTGTGGCACGCAACCAAGAATCTCTAGAGTAGGGGAGGGTCTTTCCAATATCCCTGGGACCAATGAACCACAGGAGTTTGAGGGCACAACAGCACATCGTACAAGTCACAGAGGAAAATAGATCATATCAGTCAGTTGAAAGGCTCAGAGACGCCTCCCTAAGGACCGCATGTTGCTCACCTCTATTACTCTCCTGTCAGAAGCTGATGAAAAGAATGCAATGGTCCCATATACGGGCCCATTTGAGAAACAATATTTTAACAACTTCGAGGCTTTGAAAAAGGACCGAGACCCAGCCACCCATTGAGGGACTCGTACACGCTCAGTGGTCCCATTATCTGAAGCAGATGGGGACCCTGATTGTGGTTTGGATATGCTGGAGCTGTAAGTCTTCTAAATTGGGGCCAATTGATAAGGTGTCTCTGTATGTGGCCGGCAGAATTTAGAAGCCTCAGTGGTGGGCATAGTGATGCCAATGCCAGAAATCACCAGAAGCTGACATTACAGTCAAAGTTTGTTGAAGAGTATTGACAAGTCTGAGGAAGCCAACCAAAAAAAGTTTCTATACCTCAGGGCCCTTCACAAAGATCCTCAATATGTATCAGTATGCTCAAGGAGGCCATGGTCTGCTACAATATGATTCAATATGAGATCCTGTCGGGGGAGGGTAAAGAAAGCAAACTGGTTCTTGGACAATGCCAACTGCTCTCTCTCGGCCGAGCACAGAGACTCCTTCCAAATTAAGGTAGACCCTAATCTGGCAGCACTGGCCTCTTCCATGGCCAGTCTGTTGTTGGAAGGGTGCCTCTTTGGTCAGCCATTTTTTGAAGGAACTCAACTAGTTTGTCTCAGGATTATGCTGTTGAATAAGGCACAGACTACTATCAAAATAGACTTTGGGTTCAAACTGTTTATAGGGGCTGGTCAAAGCAGGGAGCACTTGCCTGGATGGAAAGGTTTTTCATGGCTCCCAGAAGAACTGATACTTCAACAGAGGTGGTAATTCCAGGACCAGTAAAGAATTGGAGGTTTCTTCCCCACAAGATGTTGCTATGATAGAGAAGCACACAGAGGATTTAGGGGAACAGTTAATGCCCGAAGGTCCCTCACATATGGCCTATCCATTTTACCTACTCAGATCTGAGGGAAGGCTTTGTTACAGCTTGGCCCACGTAAAATCTAGGACGCATGGGTTTTCAGACCATGAAAGGTTTTCATTTAGTTTTATGGCAAACCAAAGCACTGGGGGTTCACACCGTTTCTTGTCTTTCTCAAGAAAGATGCACTCTAATGGATGCACAGGTTGCACCTTAATGACAAAGGAGCTATTGTAAGAGCTCTGTCCTGTAATCAGTCTCAATGAATTTAACAAGTGGTTAGTTCATGCCATTTCAAAATGGACAGGATTCCTCTCCTGAGGGGCGCCCTCATCTCCTAACGACTGGATGCTCAGATTGATTCCAAGATGCCTATATAAAGATGCTGATCTTCGGAGCCTACTTCAATTCCTGCAATTTCAGTAACAGGATATATTTTTGAGCTCAAGGTCCTTGCTTTCAGCCACATCCCATAATACAACCTAATCAGGATGGTGGGACCATTATCCTTTTCAGTTCAGCCTATCATCACAGGTCCCTTACTGAGCCGGTCAGAGGTTGAGGGCCGTTCAGCTGCGGAAACCGTGAGGTACTTTTAATTGTTCTCCCCGACTGAGGAAGCCAACACAGAGCTCCAGTGGTGGCTGGATTACATGAAAGCCTGAAAAGGCAGGGCAAATACTCAGGACAGATCCAATCCTTATTATAGTCAGATGCCAGTCAGAGGGGGAGGGGGACTAGATGCAAAGACGTCGCTACAGAAGTAAAGTGGTCTGCCGACACACTGAACTTGCACACAAATTGTCTGGAATTGCAAGTGGGGTCTTTTGTAGTGAAATGCTTCACGTATGATCAGTTCACCTGCTGGGTATTTTTGAGAATGGGTGCCGCCTCTGCAGTAAGGTACTTCAACCGCCCAGGAAGGCCAGGTTCAAACTACACACAGAGCTTGATAAAGGTTTTTGGCAGTTTTGCCTGGACAACTGCATGCCAAAGGTAGAAGAGTACATTCTGGGCAAAGAATGTAGTGATGAACTGAAACTTGATCCATGTGAAGGATTCTAGCATCTGGATGCCTACACCCCGGGTCTTCAAGGCATTGTTTAGGTGAGGCCCATGTGAGGTGGATTGGTTTGTCTCTAACCTGATGCGTCAGCTGCAAAAGTATTTAAGCAGGAGGTGAGAACCAGAGGCTCTGGCGGTCGATGCGTTCCTCCAGAATTGTGCGGGAGTCTGCAACTATAGCTTTAACTCCTTCTCTATGATTCTGAGAGTAGTGCGTCATGTGACAAGGCATAATGTGTAGGTAATCCTAGCTACTCTGCTCTGGAGCTGAGTGCTCTTGTTTCCAGTGCTAATGGAACTGTCCTGGGACTCTCTCAGCCACAACTGATGGTCTTTCTAGGGCAGTCATATCAGTTAGTTATGGGCAAGACCCTGAGCTTGATAGCATGGGGTAGGTGGTCAATCCCAGGGCTTTTGGAACAGACTGAAATGTTCATCTAAACTTCCTGTCCTGGTTTCAACTAAAAAATAGAGGTCTGTCTGGGAATGGTGGTCTAGTTGGAGTCTGGATAGGGACGAACTTGCTTAAGTCATGATTTTGTTTTTTTCAGCCAGGCTAGGCTTTTAGGTCTATTAATGCGATCTCTTCAGTAGTTACAGCACACACCTTACCATGCAGGGATCCATGGTTGCTGAACATCCATTGCGCACAAACTGCTGCAGGGAATCAGCCGGTCAAACACTCACAACTTTGGAACGTCAATTTGGGTTCCTACAAGTTACTTTCAGACAGTAGCTTTCAGTAAAGGTGACTTGTTGCTGTGTCTCGTATATTGTTAGAAGGTTTAGCTTTTAAGGACTGGATTTGTCCAGTGGCATTTGTACCCCAGTTGTGGTAATGGTAACAACTGCCAGATGGACCCAGTCTAACACTTGGATTATGTCCTAGCCTGCCTTTTGTGATTCTCCAAGCTTTCTGTGGTGAAGTCTTAGGGAGTACAGGAGTCCCTGATGGCTAAAGTACACCCGGCGGGCTGCACAGCTCCTGATGTCAATCAGGAAATCTTTCAGGGTAAAGTTCTCTTTAGTTATTGCCAGTTGGGTTCGATGAGTCATGGCCAAGTCTAGAACTGATATTTCCTGCTTTAAGGCCCACTCTGCAAGAGGGGCTAAAGAATCCGAAGATTTTTCCTTGAGCAGCAGAGTGGAAGAGATTATCAAAAGAGCACACTGATTGACAAATTCTACCTTAAAGTTTTATTTTTGAGACTGTGATGGGTTTGGCTTTTCTGGTACTGAAGAAGCTTTAAACGTAAATCAGCGCCTGCACTCTTGACATAGAATGAAAAATTTTATGAGTATTACAAAGGAAGAACAAGTTACCCATCTTTGGTTTCTGGTGATACCTGTGCATAGAATGAAAGCAAGCACACATTAGAGATGTCAATATCAAGTTCAGATCCCATAGAGGCGTGATAAAGACTTGACAGGAAACACGTGAGTAAAACCTTTTTTTAAATGCATTATAACCTGAGACTTTAAACAAAGAAGGTTGGGTAGGTAAACACAGAAAGGCTGAAAGTGCCCACAAACAATCTTTCACAGCATCTACCGCAAAGCCTTACTGGGCTAACGAAAAAACAAACAAAAGAACATCAGAAAGTTTGACTTGTGAGGGCTCAGAGTTTTAGACACCACACCAGATAACAACTTTGTCTCAGTGCCCCATGTAGATTGGCTTCACTGTCTGGCTGAAGCAATGACATCAAACACCTCAGTCGGCCAGTTAAGCACATTTAGTTGCTGCTGCTCAATCTACATCCATTGAGATGTAGGTTGTGGAACCTCGAATGCAGGTCCCTTCTCTGCTGCTGAGACGCAACGTCCACCTGAAGTGGAAGCTGAACGAAGGACTAATGCTCCCACTCAGGAGCAATGCGTCACACACTCGCCTGGCCCAGGTTGGGGCAATAAGAATGACTTGGTCCAGGTCTGAAGCTAGAGGGAGCAGACACACCACCAAAGGGCTGCACAATTGCCTTTTCAAAGGCTGCTGCTTGCTGGAGGGAGGACTTCGGCTTGGGGAGTTCGGGGGCATGCCAGGATCATCTGGATTGGTTCAGACCCAGGGCGCTATCTGTATCACTATGCTCTCACACTATCTTGCTAGTGTTCAAGTGGCAGGATGGGGGCAAGTCCCACTAGAATTTTTTGCTTTTTTTGGACTTGTGTCTAGACTTCAAATTAAACGTATGGGAAACCTTGGACTGGGAAGTGGATTTTTAATGGAGTCGGCCTTGGGACCAAGACAGCAACCAGGCCTGTAACTTGGAGGAGGAAATAGAGACAACCTCTTCTGTTCGGTGACCCTGAGTTTAACCTCCTGGTCCTGCGTTGCCTTGGAGCGCTTAAAGGCACACTTGTCGCATGACTCAGAGTCATGCCTGGAGCCCCAGCACTACAGGCACACCTTGCGCAAGTCCATCTTTCCATAATCTTGACATGGCTTGAGTCCTGTAATTTTCAGTGGGGGCATCGTTCCCTAGCACGTTTTAAAAGATTTAGGAGTTATCAGAAGTCTGGCAAAGTTGGGAGCTGAGCTCCAGATCCACGTCAGAAGGCGCAGAAAGGAAGGAACAGATGTCAGCACACAGGGACCGTGGCTGTTCAGAGTCACTATGGGGCCCTCGGCACAGGACCGCTGCTGAAGGATTCTCAGGATCCACTCTGGCGGATACTCTATTGGTGACAAATCTGCAGTCACAAATAACAACCAGAGCGTACTTCTATTAAGGACGCGGAGGTGAGAACTCTCTTCCTCGTCTATCCATGATTTAATGAGCACATCCAACGGAATAATATTGATTGGCAGGGAGTAAATCTTTTGTTTTGTTGTTTGTGAGTTTTACATTGATCCCTTTTGTTGCAGGAGGTGCTGACCAAAAACTAGAATAATGTCAATCCCAGGTTCAAAAGCTGGACGCAAGAAGAAAAGGCAACGGGGACAATATAGTTAGCACTGTGCCTTGTGATTGGTACTTGGTGCTGTTGCATTCTGGGAAATGGCGTTTTTTGGATACATGGTGATTTAAAGTTGAGCTCTAAAGGCTGCAGGAAAAGGAACAGAGCAGTGCATAGAAGATTCTCGCCTCTATGTCCTTAACAGAAGTGAAACCTTCTGTTACAACATGTAGGACATTTTTCATGCTGGTAAAATACAGCTGGTCTGAATTTCAGGCAATGCCATTAATTACTTGTAGTTCAAATGCCATGTGCCACCCAGTTAAAAGGCGAACTGAAGGCTCTGGAAAGTTTTATTTAGCTATCACTTATGACGTTTAAAAGTGTCTTGATTCCTTTACTCACCTGTTGAGAGCAGTGGGAGGGTTAGCGTTGTTCCGAAGCGGAGCATTTAAAGGACGAAATGTGCTCACGTCACATGCGGGCGACGAGCTGAATCTCTCATTGTACAGCTCATTTTTAAAACACTTTTCTTACATTTTAAATGAATAAAAAACAAACATAATATAGTATGTAGTGCTCAGTGGAAGAACAGCGCCATACCACAAGTACAGTGACACTCTCAGCTAGTTGTTTTCATAAACCTAGTTTAATATCATCCTTTCTATATAACCATTACCTTTGCCTAAGGCTATGGACACACCATACCTGGAGAGAATCGAGTTTTTCTGAACAGCTCCCTCTGCTGTTTATTTCATCTGCTGCATTAGGGTCAGTGCAGCTTTAAAACATATACAGCTCCTCTGCAAAGGACCACTCTTGCGCATCATTTCACTTCTGCGTGTGTGTAGCAGTGTTCACCTGGGTCACATTCCACACAACTTCACACATTTTTAGGGCGAAGCCTACCAGACTACCCCAATCCACCCCAGTCCAATATACCCAAATCCACCCCACCACTCTCAAATCTATCCTAGTCCACTCCAATCCACCCCTGTACACTTTGCCCCACTCCACTGCAATCTATCCAACTCCTTTCCACTCTAATCTAATCCACTCCACTCTAGTCTACCCCACTTCACCACAACCCACTTCACTCCAATCTACCCCACCACAGTATATCCAAATAGACTCCACTCTCCCACACTCCTATACACCCAATCTACCCCACTCGATTCAACCCCACTCCACTCCAATGTAACCCACTCCACCCCAATTCCCTCTACTCCAGTCTACTCCACCCCAATCCAATCTACCCCAACAACTCCACTTCGATCGATCCCACTCGACCCAAGTCAACCACAATTCACCCAAATCCAACCCACTGCAATCTACTCACCCACTTTAGCCCTCTATCCCACTCCACTCCAATCTACCCCATTCCAATCTACCAAACTCCAGTTTACCCCAACTCCACTTCACTCTTCCCCACTCACTCCACTCCAATCTCAGCTCCTTTCCAATTTATCAACTCCACTCCAATCGATCCTACTTCAATCTACCCACTCCAATCCATCCAATCTATCCAACTCCACTTCACCCCAATCTACCACACACCATCCCACTGTACCCCATCTACCTCACTCGACTTAATTCCAACCTACCACATGCCACCAAAATCTGTACTACTCCAGCTCAATCTAATCCACTGCACCCGTATTCACCTAATCCCACTTTAATCTACCCTAATCCACTCCACCCCAAACTACCCCTCTCCAATCTACCCCAATCTAGTCCACACCAATTTAAACCACCCTATCCCAATCTACCCCACCCCAGTCTACCCCACACCACTCTATCCAACTCCACTCCAATCTACTCCACTCCAAACTACCCTCTCATCTCACTCCAATCTACTCCACTCCACTGTACCCCACTCCATTCTACCCACGCAAGTCTACCCCACTCCAATCTACCTCACTCCACTGTAATCTACCCCCACTCCACTGTAATCTACCCCCACTCCACTGTAATCTACCCCCACTCCACTGCAATCTACCCCCACTCCATTCTACCACACTGCACTCCAATGTACGCCAATATATCCCACTCCACTCTACTGTGATCTACCCCACTTCAATCTACCCCACTCTAATCTACCCCAAACTACTCCACTCCAATCTATCCCAGTCTACCCCACTCCATCCCACTTTAATCTACTCCACCCCAATCTACCCCACACCATTCCAATATACCCCACTCTGCCCCAATCTGCCACACTCCACTCTATACCAATCTACCCCACTCTAAACTACTCCAATCTACCCCCACTCCTTTCTGATCAACCCTGCCATAGTCCGCCCAATCTACCTCACTCTACTCCTCTCCAATCTATCCCACTCCACGCCAATCTACCTCACGCCTATATACTTTACTACAATTTACCCCACTCTAATCTACCTCAATTTACTCCACTCAAGTCTACCCCACTCCAACCCAATCTACCCAGTCCACCTCAATTCAGTCTACCCATTCCAATCTAGCCAACTCCCACATTCCAATCTATCCCACTTCACCCTACTCCAATCTATTCCAATCTCCCCACTCCATTCAAACACACTGTACCCCCACCCCACTCTCCACCAATCTATCTCACTCCAGTCTACCTCAATCTACCCCATTGCACTTTACCCAAATCTACCCCACACCAGTGTACTCCATCCCACACCACTCGCCACCACTAACCGTTAGCCATGCTGAGCAGCAGCCACCCTGGTGTACATAATGGCTAAAACACATTACCAAAGCCAATAGCGCTAGCATGGGTGAAACATATTGGCTTTGCCAATGCTTGTTACCAATGTCATCCTTATAGTAAGTAGTTGTCAGTGGGGAGATCCAGGCTGTAAGAATATAGTAGGCATCTGGGGCAGGAGTCAGTCCTCTTTGGGTAGAACGTATGAAATACATCATGGGCAAATGGGTTTGATGTAAAACATTACACTGTGGTAATTTCAATTAATGCTACCTGACACACCGCGCCTCCATGAACAACTTCATAATCTCAATCCCATTTGGCTTCTTCCACTAATGGGCAGTGTTCATGACAGTCTTTTTTAAGGGCTCTGTACATCAGTGTGATTCCCTCTGGACTCTTATGTGTGTTCTTCTGGACACATGACTCTTGGTTTCTCAGAAAATTCTGCCCATGTTGATTTGGCTGTCCAAAGACGTATGCATATAACAAAAACTGACCACCCAGAAGTTTGAACCAGGCTTGGGTCTTGTCAAATCCTGTGAATGGATCATTTTCAAACAGGTGCTCCATTTCTCTGACCACTGTTTTTACTGTAAGCCTAAAACATTTAGATATACCCCACAGTGGGGCCCCATCTTGATACACTATGCCACTGCCCGCTCCAAATCTACCATATGTGATTAGTTAAGTGCACCAGACAGTAAAACGTAAACGTAAACTTCGCACTTGTATAGCGCACTACTCACCCGTTAGGGTCTCAAGGCGCTGTACGCATACCACTGTGGAACCCTTCCTGGCTTTTCCCTGTGAGATGCCCACTCCTGGGCAACCCCCAGGGTAAAGCCAGGCATCCAAGCGCTGTCAGGGCCATCGTGGAGATTAAGCAAACTATTGCCTAGAGTTACAGAGTGGGACCCATTAATTAGATTAGGCACTGAGGCGAGCATTATCAGGTCCAAGGGAATAGAGCCCAAGACCCGCTGAGGCAGGAATTGAACCCTGGTCCCGGGCCAGATCTCTGCATCAGGGTCTGCCGCTCTAACCAGTGTGCCACACTTCTCCACACAGTGTGTGTCCAATGTCAGCTCCTGCTCCAACAACAACAGATACTTCAGCTCTTCTCACCGGAACGTATCTTCCAGCACATGTTTATCTGCTTCAAGTTCAACATTCAACCAATCCGCTACATATTTCTGGAGTGATCAAAATACAGCTTCTTCAAGGTTGCCAGTGCAGTTTTCAGCCTTGAACTAGGCCACAAAATATAGTATATTATACCATCATGGTACCTTGTACATGTGGTATATTGATTTTGGAACCTTACACATCATGCCGGATAAGACATATAAGGATTGTGGCTGTATTACTATATGGGCTAGATAAGAACATCCTATGAATGCCAAGAGTAGCTTGACCCACAACAGGGCTGTTTGAGACCAGTTACTACTCTACCAGTATAAAGAACAAGGGGGGGTTTGTGTTGTGTGTGCTATTGTTATGGCTAGATATTCACATGATCTCTCCTGTCTCACTGCAGATCCCCATTGCACTTTCCATGCAGAACAGTGTGATCAGAAGTCTCTGACCCTCATTACCCTAAAAAGAAGCCTGAAAATGTCTCACAAGGAATTCTTCTCTTCTGCTAGTTTCTATTTTACATGTTCATACACTAGCCCCCTACTGGTGGGGACTGAGACCTAGGTCAAGGCAATAGAAAACAGATGTGTTCCCTCTTTAATACAGCAATGTCAAAGGTGAAAGAGGAGTGAGAACACTTCTCACTAAATTACTAACCTAAACATATGCCCTACCACGTACTGATACATTAGATTACAGAACTATTATGACATTTTATGTCAGCAGGTAGAGCATTGAAATCTTAGGACACCTGCTAAGTTCCATGTATTTCCTACATACTAAACCCATTTTATTTGATGTTTTACAATTGCACATTTGGGGGCCGTGGTTTGGGCACCGCTGAAGATGGCAGAAGGTCTATGAAGCTCCACAGTGGCTCTGGCTCGACCACAGTGATGGACAGCCATGGGGTTGTATAACCCCAAATAAAAGGAATCTCTACACTTCTCACTATTCCCTGATCACTGTTTGAGAAGTCCAGTGTTGTTTTTCCTGGTGAGGATGATTTTATTCAGCTAACTTCCTACTTTGTAAGTCTTGATCGCCGTTTTGTTTCTCTTTGAACTACGCCACCTAAAAAAGCAGGTAGGAGCATTTTGAGATTATTGTAATGCAATCTTTCACTTTTTCAGCAGTTTTGCCTGGTCTGTAGTGATTTTTAATTTTACTTACCAAGTACTACTGAGTGCATGTATCTATGGGCAGTTTAATTATTTGAAAGGGAATTGGCAACACCCATTTTGTGATGATGAGCTGACTAGATCTGCTCTTTAAGTGTTACAACTGAAAATGATACTTCCTCTATAGTTTGGCGGCTGATTTCTGAAACTCTTTTCTGAGGAAATTATCACATAAGAGGTCAACAGGGCTACAGGAAATCCCTCACAAATTAATTCCTACAACTGCATTTGTTCGTTGCCTTCTGCTTTATGGTCCGAACTGGAAGAGCAAAGAGAGATAAAAAACACTAACAAATCTTCATCATTCTCATTTAAAACTACTAAAATGAATCCTCTGTCGCACCATAAATTGGTCATTGGATAACATGGTTGACAGCGATAGCTTAAATGGTCAAAACTTATCTTATACTGAAAGTGCTCCCACAAAAGCATTAAGTGCAATTCTAAAAATAGGAAATGCCTCTAGGTCTGTAAAGAGGCCCAAAAAGAATGTAGACTCCCCTTCTAAATCTCCACCTCCACTGCCAGGGCTTGATGAAAGACTTAAGGGCTTTAAAGACTTTTGCAGAGGAAATTTGTGTTGCTCTTCAAAAAATAGAAGAAAAATTACTTCTCTTGATCAAAGAATGTGTTGCATGGAACAACGCAACATCTTGGACTTGGAGAAGAGAAATAGAAGGAATTACCTTCAGCTCTTGAATACTGGAGGGGACTGAAGGCTGTAATATGATCTCCTTTCTACATAGAACAACTCCTCAGATAGTTCATATGGACTAGTTCCTTTAAACATACAAAGTATGTACCGCCTGGGTCTTAAGCCATCTAAACATACACCAAGAGGTATCATCACCTGCAATTCACGGTAATGATCTCTCAGCGGCCAAGAGGACAAAAGACCTGAAGTAGTCTAGTAATAGGTTTTTGGTTTTTCTCAAGACATTTCCAAGGCCACTGCTCATCGCAAGAAGCAATTTCTTGGTTTACAACCTCAACTTAAAACATTAGGAGAAAGATATGGACTTCTTCATCCCTGCTATTTTAGGAGTACAAAAAGGGTAAGACCTTTACATTTACACATCCTGAAGCCTAAAAGTCCTTTCTTCACCAGCATTGAGTGGAAGATATGATTTTGGAGCCTCAACTGTTATATAAATGTTCAACTGTCTTTAATATTGCTTTCTTTTTCCACAGGTTGTGTCCATGTCTTTCATTGTGACATATATATATTTTCTGTTTGCGTTACCTAGTTTAGGTCGCAGTCTTCTTTGACTTCATCAGCACTTCATGTTGTGTTGCCATGTACCTTGGACCTCCTCATATAGTGTTCTCTAGTTTTCCCTTGTATATATTCATTGGTAAGTTTCCCATTCTTTTGTCTCTACACCTCATTCTCAACTCAATAGTATTTTGATTTTGTTTGTCCTTCCAGATATGTCAAGACACCTTAGCTATGTACTTTACGGGGGCCAGGACTGCATGTCTTGTTTTAGGTGTTCAGATGCTCCCACACCTTTTATGGTATCTGTTTCTATATTTTCAGGAAAGCCTGTGACTTGTTTTTCTAGCACTTTTATCTTTCACTATGTATACAGTTGTTTTCCTTATAGTATTATCTTTCTTTATGTTTCTCTTCTTTCAATCTTTTTCTTTATTTCTGCTTCCTTAAAGTCAGTTTTTTTATATGTTATGCAACATTGATCCTCAAACTAATTTATGTTGCACTTAACGAATCCCAGGGCTGTAACGTGGAATGTTAAAGATTTAAAAAATCTGGTTAAAAAGCAAAAAGTATTGACCCATTTATCCAAACTAAAAGCTCAACCAGTTCTCTTGCAAGAAAACCATTTATTGGATGAAGAAATAACACACTGAAAACAATTACTGGGTGGGGATATATATTATTTATCATTAATTGGTAATAAGAATGGAAGTGCTATTCTATGTCAGAGTTATGTCCTTGCCACTTCCCAAAAACATGACTCTGAAGGAAGAAGGGTAATAACTAATGTTAAAATTCAGACTACCAGTTTCTGTATTATGAATGTATATGGCCTGAATTTCCCACATCCACAGTTTTAAAATTGTATTTCTGGTAAGATTTTAGAATACTCTGTAGACAAATGTATCCAAGAGGGAGATTGTAATCAAATAATTGATCCTTTTATGGACAAAAATTCCTCAGTTAATTTTGTTCCTAACTAACCTATAAAGCATTCCAACAAGTTATTACACGAAGGGCACTTGTAAATTTCCGGCAACTGTTTAATCTAGATATCAGTAAATGCTTCTTTTTTCTTCCAACGCACCATTCCCAATCAAGACTTGATTATTTGTTCGTCAGTAAACAATCACGAAATGGGTTAGGTAATTTTGAGATTGGATGTACTTTGATATTAGATCATGCCCCTGTTTGATTTGATTTTGATATTCTTCCCACCCCTTCCAAAAATCCCAGATGGTGATATAAAACTCTTTATTAAATGATCCTTTTTTTATTTCAAGCTATGAAAATTATATTAAGTCATTCTTTACACTTAATACACTGGATGAAACCCCAATTCACTTTATATCAGATGATTTCAAGGAAGCTTCTAGAGATATTTATTATAAACCATGTGTCTTTTAAACGGAAACAAGCTGACAAAGAATTGCCTGCTCGTATTAGCTAAAAATAAGGTGAGATTAATTGTTACAGAATATCATTGTGCTTGAACAAACTGGATTTGTTAAAGGTCAAATATGGCAGATAATATTTTCATTAACATTATAAACTATGGCCCTCATTATGACCGTGGTGGACGGCGGTATATTGGAGAAAAGTACTGCCAACAGGCTGGCGGTACCTTTCCCCATCATATGACGCAAAACCGCCAATGTACCACTCCGTCCGCCACGGTGGTAACCGCCGACGGGCTGGAGACTTCAGTCTCCAGCCAGGCTGCCATCACTGTCCCACCTGCGGGATTATGACCCCGCCTACCGCCATGGTTTTCGTGGCTTCCTTACTGCCACGAAAACCATGGCGGTAGGCACTACAAGTGGCAGGGAATCCCTTTCGATGTCACTAATAGGGGTCTCCCCTACCCCCTCCCCTGGTTTCCCCCCTCCCACTCCAAACCCACCCACGACATACATGCACATTCACACACCATCGTACACATGCATTCACATACCCACATTCACCCACAAATGCATACATCCATTCACACACACATCCACACACACTGACATATATACAAGCACATACGCATTCACACAACACAACATACACACACACTCACAACCATACATGCACAAACGCATTCCAAACGCCACACACCCGCATTCACCCACACACATTCACCCCGTCCCCCCACACACACAGGTCTATACTGCCATTGTTATAATGAGGGCCAAAGTATCTAAATTATTTAGCTGTAAGTACAATAGATGTGGACAAAGCCTCTGACAGAATTAACTGGCTTTTTCTTATGAAGGCATTGCAGTGGCATAGATTCGGTCACAGTTTCTAAATTTATTCTCTTTATTATATTCTTCTCCATGGTCGTTTGCTTTTGTTAATGGGGATCAATGTAATTATTTTCCCTTACAAAGAGGAACTAGACATGGATGCCATCTTTCCCTTATATGTTTTATTTTGGCTCTGAAATTCTTTTTAGTGCAACTTAAACATTCCACCCACTTCACTGGTATTGGGATTAAGGATCATTGTATTAAATTGACAGCTTATGCAGATGATGTTGTATTCTTCATGTTACACATTGACTGCTTTTTTTTTTTTCAAGCAACAGATACATTTTCAAAAATGTCCACGTTTAAACCCAACAGAGGGATATCCGAGGTCCTCCCTCTCAAATAATATTTTGACAAAGACCACTTTGCTCAACTGGTTTATGTTGGAATTGTTGGAATTCATCAAAAGTTAAATGCTTAGGTGCATGCTATTGTAATTCACTTTGGGATACTGTAAAAATAAATACTGAAGAACTGATTTCAACAATTAGTAACCTTACACAACAAATATCATATTTATACGGGTCCTGGTGGGGACATTTAGACACAACTAAAATGATAATTCTCCCTATCATTAATTTTATCTTCAAGATGTTACCGATTAAAATTCTTACATCTTTTTTATTACAATTGATAAAATGATTTTTAAATCCATGTGGAATAGGAAAAGAGCTAACATATCCTTATCTAGACTAAAGTTACCCATGAATAAAAGTGGTGTTAACTTTGCCGATTTTATTGAATATCACAAAGCTTTTAGCATCAAACAAATATATGTGCCCTTATGTCACCCAATTTCTAATACTCAGAGGTCATGGACTAACTTAGAACTCTCTTATACTACTAAATTCTCCTATAATCATATACTTTCTATGTACTGCTCACCCACATTTGCGTTTCCTGCTACTATTTCACATTTATGCTTATTACTGAAACCTCACACAATGTATAGGTTACCTGGATTAGACGTCTCTTTAACCAGTCCCATTTGGCATCACTAATGGATTAAAACAAATTCTACGGTTCTTTTTTGGAAGGACTGGGTGGATAAATGAATTTACACTTTCCCCCATTATTCAAAGATAATATCTCTATGCATTTTCAAGATTTTCACAAACAAGTAAACAGATTTAATCCATTAATTGACCTTTATCCCCGTCAATGAATACCTTAGTCTTCAGCATGAAGAAAAATGAGCCTCAAGGTGCAGGATTTACTCCCATTAGTGAGGGTGCTTATGTTTTTAAACATATTTCTTTATTAATATTTGAAAGCACACTATACAGTACAGTGCAATATTATTATTGGTGCATCTCTGAGCAATAAATGCAAACACATGTCAGCAATATTTATAAGATTACTAACAGTATAGATTAGCATGTAGCAGAGACTCCAGTAATAAAAAAGGGTTTAATAGTAACTGTTGCACATCAACTGAAGAACACTGCATATAATCCCAAGAATGGAAATATACAGTCAGTACAAAGTAATTGTAATAATAATTGAATAGAACCAAACATTGTACAAACACCCCCTAAACTCCCTCCCCTCCTGGCTTCCTTCCAGTCATTTTATAGTGCAATGCTAATTATTAGGTTTTTTTTGTGTACACTTCCACTGTCAACAAAAAGTTGTGTAAGTATGAATGGGATTATTCAGTCATGTTCAGGTACATTCAGCACTTCCACTGGGGGCATGCTGCAGTTTCTCCCTCTACATACTCCATATCAGACCAGCTCTCCCCAGGGGGCTCCAGAAGCACCTGTGTGTTTGCCCCCCCCCAGGCTAGCAGGGCATCTGCTGCCTTTGCATCCCTACGCGTTCTGCTCACGTGTCTCTTCTGCCCGGGCCCATTCAATTAAATCTCATTTCAGGGCCATAGACGTAGGTAGTCGAGGACTCAACCAACGTTTTGCAATTCGTCATTGTGACACTGTAAGTCCCAGTAGTGTGTATCACCTACTCAATGTCTTTTTTGGGTTATCAGGAATAAGTCCCAGCAAAAAGTGGGTAATCTGGCGCGGCACGCCCCAACCTGTTGCATGCTTTAGTTGGGCGAGTACGTCTACCCAGAAAGGTGAAACAGTCGTATAGAGGCATAGCATGTAAAAAATCAGCTTCAGCTGCACCACACCGGGACAATATTAGTCTCTTTTGGGTAGACTGAATGTACAATGATATACTTTATCTGTTTGAATCGAGCACATGTTGAGACCCTACAGACCCCAGCATGAATTTTGTGCCAGGCCTTGGGGATGATAGGCTCGCCACTAAGATGTTGCCACATCTCCTCTATACGTAGGGGCTCTGTCTGGTTGTCCGCGCTAAGAGCCCTATACAAATGCTTTATAAGCCTACCTCTACCCACCATAGATAGCATGGTCATCATCGTGTGTGAGGGTTTGGGGGCCTCAGGGAATATCTGCCATAGTTGTCATGCATTGGTCGTGACTTTTGCATATTGGAGGAATAGACCCCCTCCAAGACCGAACGTCTCCATTGCCTCCTGCATTGCAATAAAGCGTCCTCCTGGATAGAGGTCTGACAACATTATACCACCCCCTCTTGCTATTTATCAACTGCCATATATTCTGCTATCTGAACAAGGGGGAACACTACCCAAATAATTGAGTCAGTGATGTATGTAACTCGTCTGATCATCTGCCGAACCGTTCTGTCTCAGAGTCCGCCCATCAGTCGGATCAGGTAAGGAAGGTTATCCGGAATGGTCTGTCTCAGCATCAGCAGTCTCTATCCGTCATGCGTACCCACAAACAGGGATCTCTCCCAGTTGAGGGTGCCATCTAGCCAGTGCATGGCATGGTGCAGCTGAGCTGCGAGATAGTACAGTTCCAGCTCAGGGACCTCCGTTCCCCCTTTGTTCTGTTCTCTTTTAAGTGTATTAAGGCCTGCTCTGCATTTCTTACCACCCCAAAGAAGCTCCACCAAGAGCGAGTCGATTTCCCTGAACACCCCTGAAGAATCTCATACATAGCACCCTGTAGGACGTAGAGACAACGAGGTAAAATCAACATTTTTATTATTGTGATATTACCCATTAGGGACAATCTAAGGGTGTTTCAGAATGTGACAGAGGGGCACAAGTTGCGTAGCACTCTACCTAGGTTCAATTGATACATATGTTGCACTCAAAGCGCAATATATATAGCAAGATATTTAACACTGTCGACTGTCAAGGGCAGGCCTGACTCCGGGAGCTGGTCCATGGGCAAGCCCTGCAATCGACCCAGCGGGAACAATACGGACTTAGTGCTATTAATTTGAAATCCAGAGAATCCCCAGATTTCTTGCCTAAGTTGAGCAATATTGGAACCAAAATATTGGGCTGATGGAGAGATATCACAGCATCATCTGCATACAATGACACTACATGCTCCGCAATGCCCGTGTGTATATCCCACCCATGTAAGGCTCTCTCTTAGTCGACAGGCTAATGGTTCCATTGCAGTGGTGAACATCAGTGGAGGCAGGGGCACCTCTGTCGTGTTCCCCTTTGTAAATCAATTGTCTCTGACACATATCGGCCTGACCTGTGACAACTTGTAAAGCAGGTGAACCAATTTAATATATTTGCGCCCCAGTTCCAGTCTGTCTAGTACTTGCCAGATATACTTCAAATGCACAGAGTCAATGCCTGCTCAATATGAAGATAGGCTAGCGCGTATGGATCATCTCGCAACTTTGGTGCGTTGAGTACATGGGCTAGCTGACATAGGTTGCGCAGTGTATTCCTCTGTGGGATAAAGCCTGAGTGATGTGTGTGGATGAGGCATGGAGGATAAGGGAGCAGTGTTTTTGCCAGGTCGTGACTGAGGATCTTCTGATCAACATTTAACATGAAGAGTGGTCATTATGAATCCATCTTCATGGGGTTTCTGCGTGGTTTAGGTATCATTACAGTTAAAGCCTCCTTCATAGAGTCCGGGAGGTATCCTCCCTGCAGGGCCTCGATAAAAACTGGCAGTAAATTTTCAACCAGGCTATCCAAGAAGAGTTTAAATAATTCAGTGGGAAGTCCAATGCTTCCCAGTGCCTTAGTGTTTTTCAATGTGGTCACTGCATCAAGGAGTTCCTGCTTATTTAGGGGGGTTCCCAATAGATGGCAGGGGATGGCAATCTGCAGGAGATATGCACAGAAGCGGCAGTTCCGCCAGAAACGTCTGCAATGAGTAAGTTGTGGTCGTATGTGAGGACTCACCTTTCACAAGTGCAAAGGCGCCCTTGCTAGTTGCTAAAATGGGGTGTGTGACAGTCTCAGATTGTATCAGTCATGCCAACATGTGTCCCGTTTGTCTCGCTCCAAATACTACCGGTGTCGCCCCGTACTCCATGCTTGTTTCTCAAGCTGGTCCCATAGCTTGCATATCGTAGGATGATGACTGTCACAGTCTTGCAGGATTTCAGGGCTGGATGACTGTGCTCTCTCAAGTGCCTCCAGTTCTATCTCCTGTCAGGTCTTCCTCCAACATCCAGTGAATGCCGACTGTGGTAACCAGACACACCTTGCGGAGTACCACATTCATGGCATCCTATCCTGTCGCCCTACAGTTTGCACTGTGCCAATTATGCATGAAGTAGTGGGAGAGGGCCTTTGTAAGCGTAGCACTAAAGGTCTGATCAGTTAGTGTGTCAGCAATGAGTTTCCATAGGGGTATCCTCAGTCTCCGCCTCTCCAGTGAGTATGTGACTAATAATAACAAATGGTCCAATGAAAACCGGGCCAAATACTGTGTGTCCAGCACCTCATATGTCGCAGTTGCGCGTATGAAGAAGCAGTCCAGGTTGCTATAAGTAGCCGTCACCGGTGTGAAGCAGGATTACGTGAGTGAGTGTGGATGTCACATGCACCAGATATCTACAAGTGTCAATGTAATTAGAGCCTGTCGAGGGCTGTGGCCATATGGGACCTAATGCCGTGTAGAGGGTACCCAGTCTATCTGTACATCAATAACGCAGTTAAAATCACCTCTGCTGTGGGGGGAATCTGGGCGTCTGCCAGCACCATGCCAATAAAGGCACCAATGTCAGTAGAAACAATCCACTAATTCGCTCAGTGTAAAAAGGCATGGAGTATGTAAACCAATACACCATCGTTCAATATCACAGATTTATACTTAAAGGGAGCAGAGCTTAATCTGACTCAAGTGTATATACAGTCTTAAGAACATGAAAGAGTAATGTAGCAGGTCCCCAGATAGCACAGAGCCACTGAGACAACGGTTATGCACATATTCACTACAGTTAGACCTAGTACCGGAGCTAAGACAATGGTGATTCAGCACCAGCCTAAGATTGACAACGAAGACACTGTCCCACTCTAAAATGGCTGCTGCTTTTGAATAGAGGCCTCCTTTGTTTCAGAAACTGCTATGGCTCAAATTGTGTACGAATAACCATCTTCAGGGTACTTTTGGGGATACAGCCACGAGGCTGTGAGGTCTGTAACACCTCGTTCCTGATCACATGCATATCTTGGCATCAATCGATCTTAGCATTTTGGTGGTCTGCCTTTGAGGGCTAATGTTCTGCAGATCTTTAACTGGTCACAGTCGCTATCGGTGGATGGTCTTTCCCAGGATGCAGATCAGCACTGGCATAAACTTATAGTCTGATGCAAATATTTCATTTATCTAGGGTGTCCTAGACATAATCAAAGACACGGCATAGTTGGCATATAGGGCTATGAGAACAGGTCTCGTGCTACAGTACAGAAGCTGATCAGGGGGCCCTGATGCTTCTATCACAGGGGTGTTTTCTCCATAAGGTAATGGGTTCAGGTCTCCTAAAGCCTAGTAAGTTTTGCCCCAATTCTGAGCCTGTACAACAGGTGCTTATTTTTGTTTTTGGCAGCAAGACAACAGCCTTACACCTACCCAGTGGCAGCGGCCAGAGATAAGACACTGAAGTCTACCAGTCTACCAAAGACCTTCTGGGTTCTTAGAAATCTCAGTCTGGGCTACCTGACTCAGCTGACCAAACTGGGTCCTGGAACTTAAACCCACCAGCAGTAAGTGCTGAAGGTGGTATGGGGCACCTGCTCAGAGGGGGGACATTCAACTTCTGTTTTAAGAAGTTAGGAGAGAAATGAGTTCCCTCAATAAAGATTTCACCAAATCAATCTCCAAAATAGACCATGTCATGCAAAATGTTGAAAACAAAGTGAAGCAAATGGAAGTGGCTGTATCTGAGAAAGATCAAGAGCAAAACAAGTTGAGCATTTGAGTAGAAGAGCTGGAGAAACAATATCAATTCTTAACTCAAAAGGCAGATGATGGAGAAAAAGGTCATAGGGGAATAATGTGAGAAGCAGAGGCATTTCAGATTTAGTTATAGATCGAGATCTTGAATAATATGTATAGGGCCTGTTTCAATCTCTCCTGGAGAGCTCAGATAACTCACCTATCCAGCTTGATTGAAATCACAAAGGGCCTCATTACACTTTTGTGTAAGTTTATGATTTATTGCAATTTAAAAATGTATTTTACACTTGTAAAGCATCTTTTACACTGCCTATCTTATTATGTGTACAGTCTCCACCAGGATTGTGGGGACTCCGCAGTCGTAAAGAAACTCCTTTGTGAATTGCAGAAAAATCATAAACTTACAAAATGTTTAAGGTTACCTTTGTGACTCAGACCGAGTCTGCAGAGCCTACCAGACTAAGAACAACTTGACACTGGATAACCTGACTCAAATTCATTACTTCAGGAAAAAGGAAGTAATTATGAAGGGACCTGACAAACAAATTGAATATAGTTTAGAGGACTTTTTCAGAATGTCTCCACATTGATGCAGACAAAAAGGAAATCCTTGAAAATGGCACTTGACTATTAGAGGGCCCGGAATATCCCCTATTAATAGGATTATCTGTTCCAGCTTCTCTTTGACTTAAATGATGAGTGGATTTCAATCTCAACCAAGTAGGAAGCAATTTCACTTTCAAAGCCTTGATTTTAGAGACACAGGCAGCCTGCGCCAGGACTGAAAATCTTTTTTCTTTGTTTCAGTAAGCTGATGGTCTGAAGTTGATATAAATTCTTACAAAGTCTTGTCTTTTAACAAGGATGTATCCCATGGGATTGGTGAGATTTGAACCTGGAGCCTTGATTAGAGGAATTGTGTCCTCTCCTTGTGACTGCCCCCTGTCACTCTCTTTCTTTTTTGTTTCCTTCCTATAAAACCTTTGACTCGCTGTAGGGAGGTAGCCTCTTTCTAGCCTTGTTACCCCCACTTTTGGCCTGTTTGTGAGTATATGTCAGGGTGTTTTTACTTTCTCACTTGGATCCTGCTAGCCAGGGCCCAGTGCTCATAGTGAAAACCCTATGTTGTCAGTGTGTTTGTTATGTGTCACTGGGATCCTGCTAGCCAGGACCCCAGTGCTCATAAGTTTGTGGCCTATATGTGTTCCCTGTGTGGTACCTAACTGAATCACTGAGGCTCTGCTAACCAGAACCTCAGTGTTTATGCTCTCACTGCTTTCTAAATTTGTCACTACATGCTAGTGACTAAATTTACCAATTCACATTGGCACACTGGTACACCCATATAATTCCCTTGTATATGGTACTGAGGTACCCAGGGTATTGGGGTTCCAGGAGATCCCTATGGGCTGCAGCAATTATTTTGCCACCCATAGGGAGCTCTGACAATTCTTACACAGGCCTGCCACTGCAGCCTGCGTGAAATAACATCCACGTTATTTCACAGCCATTTACCACTGCACATAAATAACTTATAAGTCACCTATGTGTCTAACCTTCACCTGGTGAAGGTTGGGTGCCAAGTTACTTAGTGTGTGGGCACCCTGGCACTAGCCAAGGTGCCCCCACATCGTTCAGGGCAAATTCCCTGGACTTTGTGAGTGCGGGGGACACCATTACACACGTGCACTATACATAGGTCACTACCTATGTATAGCGTCACAATGGTAACTCGGATCATGGCCATGTAACATGTCTAAGATCATTGAATTGTCACCCCAATTCCATTCTGGCATTGGGGGTGACAATTCCATGGTCCCCCTGGTCTCTATCACAGAACCCGGGTACTGCCAAACTGCCTTTTCAGGGTCTGCACTGCAGCTGCTGCCAACCCCTCAGACAGGTTTCTACCCCCCTGGGGTCCAGGCAGCCCTGGCCCAGGAAGGCAGAACAAAGGGTTTCCACTGAGAGAGGGTGTTACACCCTCTCCCTTTGGAAATAGGTGTGATGGGCTGGGGAGGAGTAGCCTCCCCCAGCCTCTGGAAATGCTTTGATGGGCACAGATGGTGCCCATCTCTGCATAAGCCAGTCCACACCGGTTCAGGGATCCCTCAGCCCTGCTCTGGCGCGAAACTGGACAAAGGAAAGAGGAGTGACCACTCCCCTGACCTGCACCTCCCAGGGGAGGTGATCAGAGCTCCTCCAGTGTGTCCCAGACCTCTGCCATCTTGGATTTAGAGGTGTTGGGGGCACACTGGATTGCTCTGAGTGGCAAGTGCCAGCAGGTGACGTCAGAGGCTCCTTCTGATAGGCTCTTACCTCTCTTGGTAGCCAATCCTCCTTCCTAGGTAGCCAAACCTCCTTTTCTGGCTATTTAGGGTCTCTGCTTTGGGGAATTCTTTAGATAACGAATGCAAGAGCTCACCAGAGTTCCTCTGCATCTCCCTCTTCACCTTCTGCCAAAGGATCGACCGCTGACTGCTCAGGACGCCTGCAAAACTGCAACAAAGTAGCAAGATGACTACTAGCAACCTTGTATCGCTTCATCCTGCCGGCTTTCTCAACTGTTTCCAGGTGGTGCATGCTCTGGGTTTAGCCTGCCTCCTCCCTGCACCAGGAGCTCTGAAGAAATCTCCTGTGGGTCGACGGAATCTTCCCCCTGCTAACGCAGGCACCAAAAGACTGCATCACTGGTCCTCTGGGTCCCCTCTCAGCCCGACGAGCGTGGTCCCTGGAACTCAACAAACTCTGTCCAAGTGACTCCCACAGTCCAGTGACTCTTCAGTCCAAGTTTGGTGGCGGTAAGTCCTTGCCTCCCCACGCTAGACTGCATTGCTGGGTACTGCATGATTTGCAGCTGCTCCGGCTCCTGTGCACTCTTCCAGGATTTCCTTTGTGCACAGCCAAGCCTGGGTCCCCGACACTCCTTCCTGCAGTGCACAACCTTCTGAGTTGTCCTCTGGCGTCGTGGGACTCCCTTTTGTGACTTCCCGTGGACTCCGGCTCACTTTCCTTCCAAGTGCCTGTTCAGGTACTTTTTCAGGTGCTGCTTGCTTCTGTGAGGGCTCCCTGAATTGCTTGGCGCCCCCTCTGTCTCCTCCTCCAAGTGGTGACATCCTGGTCCCTCCTGGGCCACAGCAGCACCCAAAAACCTCTAACGCGACCCTTGCAGCTAGCAAGGTTTGTTTGTGGTCTTTCTGCGTGGGAACACCTCTGCAAGCTTCATCGCGACGTGGGACATCCATCTTCCAAAGGAGAAGTTCCTGGTCCTGTTCTTTCTTGCAGAACTCCAAGCTTCTTCCAACAGGTAGCAGCTTCCTTGCACCCTCAGCTGGCATTTCCTGGGCTCCTGCCCACTCTCGACACTGTCGCGACTATTGGACTTACAGGTACTCAGGTCCGGAAATCCACTGTTGTTGCATTGCTGGTGTTTGTTCTTCCTGCAGAATCCCCCATCACGACTTCTGTGCTCTCTGGGGGTAGTAGGTGCACTTTACACCTACCTTTGAGGGTCTTGGGGTGGGCTATTTTTCTAACCCTTAATGCTTTCTTACAGTACCAGGGACCCTCTACAAGCTCACATAGGTTTGGGGTCCATTCGTGTTTCGCATTCCACTTTTGGAGTATATGGTTTGTGTTGCCCCTATACTTATGCGCTCCTATTGCAATCTATTGTAATTCTACACTGTTTACATTACTTTTCTTGCTATTACTTACCTAAGTTTGGTTTGTGTACATATATCTTGTGTATATATCTTATCCTCATCCTGAGGGTACTCACTGAGATACTTTTGGCATATTGTCATAAAAATAAAGTACCTTTATTTTTAGTACTTCTGTTTATTGTGTTTTCTTATGATATTGTGCATATGACACCAGTGGTATAGTAGGAGCTTTACATGTCTCCTAGTTCAGCCTAAGCTGCTTTGCCATAGCTACCTTCTATCAGCCTAAGCTGCTAGAAACACCTCTCCTACACTAATAAGCGATAACTGGACCTGGCACAAGGTGTAAGTACCTCTGGTACCCACTACAAGCCAGGCCAGCCTCCTACACCCTGCCTTAGGGCTTAGAGGCCTGCCAGAGGGGTGACCTACCTATATTGCATGCAGTGTGCAGTGGACAGCTCACACAGGCTGTATGCCATGTCATTTTTGCATTTTAGGATTGCACCAGGATACAGCCTGTAATGGCAGTGCTGGGTGCACTTTGATGAATGGTCCCTGATGGTGGTACAATCTCTGTGCTGCTGCCCTCAGGGGCCTACCCTTAGTACTCCATGCCCAGGGTACCTAAGTACCATTTACTAGGGACTTATAATGGTAGCTAAGGGTGTTGCCAATTTTGCCAATACTTTTGCAATTTTAAGGAAAGAACACTGGCACTAGGGGCCTGGTTAGCAGGATTTCCGTGCACTCCAGTCTCAGTTGCAGCCACAAACCAGGCAAAAAAGTGTGTGTGACGGTGGGGTGGGGGGAGAGAGAGTACTGCAACAGGGTGCCAGTTTCCCACAAACGCCTACAGTGAAACTCACTACACAACTGCTGCTGGGGGCCAGATTCACCGTTGCACAGAAATGGAAAGTGGCTGATCTTCCAAAGACGACTCTGTGGTGAACTAAACTTAGGATATTTATTTTCAGTGGAAAGACTAACAGCGAGACTTGAAAATAAAATGGCAACACTTTAAAAAAAAAATCTGGGCCCCTTTCCAGACTTATGTTACTAGTGATGTACTGGCAGGCCCGGTGCCCAGATCTCCTGCATTAGTGGTAATCGTGGGGGTTATTCCACCATAGGAGGAAATGCCAGATTGCCAGTGAGCAGTCACGAGTTGCAGGTGAGGTTGCAAGCACAGGTAATCTATTTTTTATTTTGTATGGAGACAATGAATGCCATTTGGCTCCTGTTCAGATGATGCTTTGTGTAAAATTGCTTCTGAAAATTGACACGATAAATGTATGAGATCGTTTGCTTGTTCTTGGCAAACTTTAAATGACCTTGTTAAAATGTAAAAACATGTAGATAAGTAGAAAAGAAATAAGGCTGAACATCGATTTATTAAAAAAGTTACCAGGAGGTAGATCTAAATATGGGACTAAAAGACAGGTACAGTAAATTATGCTGTAATTCAAAAACTGTCTGCACATCAAGCGTGTAACCTTGGAAAAAGTCACAAAGTCAAATTTTTACAACGTAAAAGAGTAATTCTGTTCTACATGGATCAACAAGGGGACTAGTTAGAGAATTAATTTAGGGGGTGAGCAGAAAGTCAAGCAATGGACTACAGAGACATATTCATTTAGGGAAATATAGTGCACCGCGTAACTCCAAACACTTCGAGCCAATGGCAGCTCATGTATTCTACAACTTAATTACTTTCTCTGCACTCGTCCCATACGTGTCTATTGTCAGCCTTCTATCACTCAGTTACTTTCATCACTAGCACCACCTCTGCTGAAAGACTGCCCTTGCATTCACAATTCCTTCGCAAATAAAATTAGATCTAAGCTAACTCAGGACACACCCGTAAGAGTTCATCTCCAAGGCCACTCTTTTCCCACTTGCACTAAGCCCACCTTAGGATGGGCCCTATTCCCTTGTTAGCATTCTTGCAATGGCTTCCAGAATTGGACATCCTGGTGAATCCCTACAGTGGTACGTACAGTGTTGGCCTAGGCTGGTTTTCTCTGCCGGTCATAGCATTACGTAAGCAACAAGCAAAAAGCCAAAACCAGTACCGAGGATGCTTGTGTTCCATCCGACGGGAACCTGGTCTGGTAGTTCGGGGCGGCCTATTCCTATTGGAACAGGACCAAGGCTGATGTTCTTATGAATGGTCTGGTCTAGAGTGGAACATTGGACAAAAGAAAAGGTGGACTGGAATGCTGCCCCAAGTAATTACCATTGGCTGGGATTCATTTAAGAATTCCACCCATCAGCTTTTTGCTTTCATCAGCACATTTTATGAAGCAGCCAAATGAATATTACATGTGCATACAGTACAAGACTTCTACAACGGAAACATATAAACAAAAATCAAAGAAATAATTAACAAAATTCAGACGTCTGGAAGGAGAAACTGCTGTCTTCCCACTAAAACTGGAAAGGATGTCAACTTTACTGAACAAATTCTGTAGGCACAAACTGCTGGGCGATGTCTGTCAAGTGCTCATAGAGAGTGACATAGTGATAATAGAAGATATATTTATGTATTAATGTCTACTGGAAGCAACAGTGCAATGTACATGTATTGCAAGGTTGGGAGATAAAAAATAATCATGTGCATGAAATAGGGCCTGGGGTAAAGGGAGATTGAATGATTAGCCCAGAATTACAAGATCTTCAGTGAAATGCAAAGCCAGAATCACAAGCCATCCTGAAGGTTCTGAAGTTGGCTGCTGCCCAATATTCAATGGGTGAATAATTATAGGAACGTTAAGTATATCCTTGCATACCCGAAGAAGGTACCAAAATAATTAAGCTAGAAAAAGCACACACAATAGGACCCGGAGTAGCAGAGGTGTCGAAAAATGTTGGCTATAAATATGGAGCTGTGCCCTCATTTCAGCCGGGGGAAGCCTTGAGAATAATTCAGCATAATATGAGACACAAAGGTAAGAAAATAATGAAATGCGATAAAGGTGGGTGTTTATCATTATGCAAGAGAATTTATAATGACATGAATGTAGTCAACAAAAATGGCAAATCTTGCTGATTCAGAGTTTTATGTAGAAGAGTTGTGATGGATTTAGTTTCAAACACCCAAAGGTATATGTGTGGGTAACTGCAGTGTAGTAATCATAGTGAATAAGTAATACAGTAGGCTAGGACCTCTATCCAACCAGGTTACAGAATACTATAAAGTGGTAAATATCTGGTATTAAATGCCATTACACATCTTGCAACTCACATATTCTCCTTCTATTTGTAATGCGTGTGTTGTCTCATATCGATTGAACTCTGATTACAGTGAATGACGTTTGAGCCGTAAATGATTGTACCTACTATTCCCATACAATATCCTAGGAATGGATTTCAGTGTGGTGTAGGGGTAATAGGTCCTTTTGTTAGAGCCCGGCCTACTTGGCTTACCATTCTATACAGCAATCAGAAATCAGGGACATTTTTGACCTACATTGAAGGTTGTTTCTTGAGGTGTCAAGTGTATGGAAACCTTTAAATGTACATCATAGAGTAAACCTTATGGTGGAAGGAGGGATGCATAAATCATTCAGTGCGACCCTTAAGAATTCACAGAATTCATCAGGGAAAATAAGTAAAGTCTGTCACTGGATTAAGCCATGAAGCAGGCAAAGAGGACAGGCAAATATCTTCACGAACAGGCCTCAAGAGAAGGTGAGCCATGGAGTCTCCTCTGCAGAGCGACCAGTCAACAAAGGAGATATCACACTCTAGATGCAACAGTAACGAAAGGCAGTGGACAGTACTGCCTTTCGTTACTGGAAATCAGTACTATACATGGTCATTTGTGCAGAAGCACTATGATAGTAGGTTCTGTCTTCCAAAAGAAGATGGCACTTTCCAAATGTTCTATGTTGTTAATGTGATGCCACCAATGAAAAAGTCAGTCAAGATCACCGACGTGATCAATTCATATGGGGAAAAGAGCTATGTAAGGAATGCGATCAATGGCTACATGTTTGAATTTAATACATTTTATGAAGCAGAACTTTTTTCATACCTAACAGCAGTGTACTATGTGGAAAGCCATCATATCCAAGCTCCTATCAAGCTCCAGAAGTGGTTCATATAAACCACCACACCTAATCACTTTCAATGAGAGGATGCATACCAACACCCTACAGAATACTGAAACCCACACCTGATTAGAAATATCACACCCACGGAAACGACAGAAGGAGTTTTGTGTTTGTCATAACTGCTGGCATTGCTCTAGGTAATATTCCATTCTTTTTCTTCTCTCTGCTGTTAAAGAGATGGATCACGCAGAGGCAACTCAGTGCAGGCCGACTGCTGAACAGCATGAGCTCTGAACAACTTAAACTCCTAGGGCTCAGCGAGCTGTGGGACCCACCTCTGAGTATACCTGTGACACTTAGAATGACTCATTTATAAAAAACAAAAATCCTGAAAACCCCCAAAACAATGAGGCTCAACAATTTGCATTCTAAGGGGGGGGTTGGGGAGGGGCATAGACATTCGGGCTGGGATGTCATTTTGGGACATATGTTTTTTCCTCTTCCATAATGACACAGAAAACAGAAATGACAGCGCAGTGAATAACTACCCAGAGGTCCAGAATAACTCAAGCATTCTTCTGTCATCCTTTTCTTTTTCTTGGTTTTTCGCAATCTGGATTTGTGTCAGGAACAGTCACAAACCACTGATCTCAGGGGGCTGTCCTGTACTTATGCCTACTTGAAACTCTCACACAGTGCTCTGGTAGCAATAAATAAAACAATCAGGTATGACTTATGTAGCCTGATGCTATACAGATATGGAGGCAGATGTTCCCTTGCACTTAGGGAGCAGCAACAGACAGAAACTCTCTCCTCCATACCCTTCATGGTTACTATTGAGCCATCTGTGACACTCATAAGGGAGAAACATGGACACTGGAGGTTATGAGCAGCCAACCATGTGGTCTTGGCATCACCATATACAGACAACAGTTAGGGAGCTCTATCTTGGAACACTTGCTGAGGCGTTTGTTGAACTTGCTCAATACCTTTGGCTGCACATTTACCTGGATCAGTCACATCTTTATTCTCAGACTAAGAAAATAAGTTAGCACAGAAAGAATACATGTTTGATGTTAGAGTTTTCACATGAGTTTCATCAGACACCTGAATATGGTTTAATACAGTGTTCAATCAATCAATCAATCAATCAATCAATCAGTCAGTCCATGTATAGAGCGCGCTACTCACCCGAGAGGGTATCAAGGCGCTGGAGGGGGGGGGGGGGGGGGGGGGGAGTTACTGCTGCTCGAAGAGCCATGTCTTAAGGAGTTTCCTGAAGGCGAGATGGTCCTGGGTAGTTCTTAGGTGTGCGGGGAGGGAGTTCCATGCTTTGGCTGCCAGGTAGGCGAAAGATCTTCCTCCGGCGGTGGTTCTGCGGATCCGTGGGACGGTGGCGAGGGCGAGGCTGGCTGAGCGGAGCTGACGGGTGGGCGTGTAGAACGAGAGGCGGCTGTTGAGGTATTTGGGGCCCATGTCATGGAGTGCTTTGTGTGCGTGGGTGAGGAGCCTGAAGGTGATCCTCTTGTTGATGGGGAGCCAGTGCAGGTGTTTCAGGTGGGCGGATATGTGGCTGTGGCGAGGAATGTCGAGGATGAGGCGTGCGGAGGCGCTCTGTATGCGTTGTAGACGTTTCTGAAGCTTGGCGGTGGTTCCTGCGTATAGGGTGTTTCCGTAGTCCAGGCGGCTTGTGACGAGGGCATGGGTAACTGTCTTTCTGGTTTCGGCGGGGATCCATCGGAAGATCTTCCGGAGCATGCGTAGGGTGTTGAAGCATGATGACGAGACGGCGTTGACTTGCTTGGTCATCGTGAGGAGGGGGTCCAGGATGAACCCGAGGTTGCGTGCGTGATCCGAGGGGGTTGGTGCAGTGCCCAGCGCCGTGGACCACCAGGAGTCGTCCCAGGCGTTCCATAACAAGTGCTTGTTCCAGCTTTTATATAGATTATTGCACTATACCAGGGAAATGAGACACACTAATTAGTTTATTATATGCTTTCAAGATACCCCCAAGGCGCTTGTGTCTGAAAGTCACTTCTAGCCCTACGAAGACACATATTTTGAGGTACAAAGGTATACCTGCGCCCGGCAGTCTGGAACCTGTATAGATAAGAAATAATACTGCAGAAGCGGGGAACAGGTGAGACTAAAGTTTAGTTTGAAGAAAACTACTGAAAAATGTATACCTCATCAATGGCTTCTGTCCTCGCATAAATATCTAAAGACTCATGTGGCTTGCATTGTTATTTAAAAAAGATATACCGGTCCCGTGGACCATAGTAGGGATAGCTCTGAACAACTGCAAGTCCCTTGGCACATCTAGCGAGATCGAAAGACAATACTTGGCACACAAATTCATCTAAGGCGCTGACGAGAAAAAAACATAGTTTTTCAAATCTTCCATGCAGAACGTTTGCTATGGCGTAGACAGAATGTAAAATATAATAGCATACAATTCCTTGTATAAATTCAAAAAACATTAATACACATTTTGCTCACTCTCAGCATCAGTTCAAATTTCCCTGTCCCAACTTGTTTGCTCTAGAGCAAATTCTGAGAAATCTGAAGTAAGCATGTAAGATTCCAGAAAGTGGCAACAATGGACAGACCAACAAAAAACAAGACTAAAAATGACAGGAAACTGTCACCTGAGTTTTCTTAAGTGACCTAACTAAGTTGGAAGGAAGTAAGGGCAATACTGCAGACAAAAAGAAATAAAAAAGACCAGAAGAAACACATTGTTTGTTGCAAGTGCTGTTCCAACAAATGACTGGATTTCCTTGTCAGGGAAAATAACTAGGCCAGGAGCTGTTGCAATAGTTCTGACCTTCATTGTGATTCAGTAACAGGGACATGTTTTTCTCACAGTCATGCCTGCTAAACTTCCTATAATCTTGTTTTATTAGAACACTGTTTTGCAGGTCTTTACAAGGATATCAATGGCCTAAAAAGCTGGTATACATTGCACATAAATCTGGTATACATTACACCAAAAAGCTGCAATATATTGCACATCTCGTATGACACTATTATGTTCATAATTGGCATATGATTGGCATAGATTTAAAAACGAATTCTACATAACAACATGTTGATTGCTCCTCTTCCCCTTATATCAAAACCAGCAAAATACTTTCTTAAAGCTAATCTTGTGACACAATGTATTGCAGTGTTGGTGCACAGAGTGTCTGCATAGATGGCTATTGCTTCCATGCTGATGTTGCGTGTCACGCGGTAGACTGTGTGTCACTGACTGACCTATGTAGAAGGAAAGAGTGTGTCCACAGGCCGAGGAGGCTTCAAAGATAGTAAGTTGCTTCTGGGGGTGCATGACACTTTTTACTTACATTTTCTGTCACTTTAAATAAAGAAGAATCTTTGTTGTCTCTATCTGTGTCAGAGCTAACTCACAGAGCTAATTCAATTAGTACTGCATCAAATATATGCTTCTCTTCTCCATCTGTTCTGGAGCATATATTTGATGCAGTACTAATTGAATTTGCGACAGAGAACTAATACTTTGAAGGACTGATGTCTTCTGTGTTGTTCTCCAGGCTGGAATTACCAGTCTAAAGATCAGTTGTCAGTTTTATTGATGGAGTAGAAAAAGGCGAAGGACTGGTGAGAGCTGGATCAGTGGAGGCAGTGCCCTGAAGGCCTTTGCATCTCAAGCAAACAGATAAGTTTCTCCCAAGACATGTGAGGTCTTTTAGGTTAGTCTAGACAGGCATCCGTATTGTAGGACAGGCTCCTTTGCATCAGGCCTCGATCAGCAGTGGTGCTGTTACATCCCTTGAGCTATAGCAGTAGCATCAGCAGCAGATGCCTCCCCAGGTTTGCTTCCACAGCTTCGGCAGGAATTTCGAACTTGCTAAAGTATCAACCCATAAACAGAACCATCTTACCCCAAAGGAGCAGGTAACAGCCTCAAAGGAGTCCCCCCCAACCCCCAACTGCACCTCAAAAGAGCAAAGGAGGGTAGCAAGGGAAATACATAAGTTTGAGCCAGAGACTGTGATGATTGATATAATCTGTTCACAACTGGTTTGGAAACCCTTACTGAAATAACAAAGATGAATGTGGGCTTATTTTGCCTTTTCCATGTATCATGCTGAACTGATGCCTCCAATGAAACATTACATAAAGACACACCTCAAAATAACTATATCTGAAGGAATCTCATCCTGCAGGATCTTCAGTTGAAAGGTTTGATTTACGGCTATCGTTGGCTCTCCACTTACCCCTTCATATCAAGGAAATAATTATACCATGAGAGAGTGGAATGCCAGATGATTCACTAGGGCAGCTCACTACGGATAGTGACAACTAGGGCACTGGACCGGTGATGGAAGTAAAGGTATGCAGGAGAGGCCAAGCCATGCAGCTGGCCACATAGCAAGTACTGGAAACCGCCCATCAGAAGAGAAAAGAGATCATTCTTCTCAGCCAGCAACCCAGAATCAGCTTCAGCACTGAGGGAAATCCAAAAGACCGTTGCCAAATTTGGGAACTCAGGGACCATCCCCGTTGACATCACCAACTTTTAACAACTTGGTGACACCCTTGAACTCACATCTACATTTGTACAAAACTGCCACCGGAACCCAAATGTGGAGACAACACCCTGATGCATGTGTGCTTTTATGCACCTTCTCCCCACAAGACAAAAACTCCCAAAACCCGTGAAGTCCTGCAATAAGCCCAGAACTGCATACTCCCCCCCTCCACCTGTTAGGCATTTTCGAGGGAACCCTACCAACAACCTTTGTGGGTGCCCCTTGAAAGGACCTATACAAACAATTCCCAGCTCATTCTCTCGTGACCTCAAGAGGATCCAGACCCATCTCCAAGGGATGCTTCAGGTGCATTCTAACGACAGAGAAGCCTACACACAACTTCTCAAATTCAGCAAACTCCAGGGCAGAGGTGCAGACACAGTTCCACCTTGGGCACAGCACTGAATCATCACTCATTTCTTTTGGAGCAAATGCAAGACACCGGTGGACAAGAAAGGCTTGATCTTTCCACTGTCTGCAGCGAAGTGCTTAATGCTACGCTGTCGTGCAGAGCTTCATGCTACCCTATTGTGCAGACTCATCGCTCTCGGAATTCGAACGACTGCCCTTGATTGGATCTCTTCATTTCTCTGTGGGTAGCTACCTATGAGCTCACACCTAACATCTGACTCATCCCCTTTCAACACTGAGTCAAGTATCATTCAGAATTCCAGATTTGCACCTCTGCTGTCTCCCAGGTACTATCAAGACCTTTGGCCTTTGCGGATACAAATTTCCTGACAACACTCAGATGATCCTCAGACTAGAAAAACAACTGACATAAATCATGAATGCCCTTGGCCTCTGCCAGTTAGAAATTTAACACTGGAAGAACACCAACCAACTAAATGCAAAACAGCTAAAACATACATCCTCTTGTTTAAAGACTGATGCGCCTATACGCCAAGTCCCATATTGTCTCACTCCCTTCTATAGGGAGAATGTTGTGACCTGCAACAGAAATAAACTAAGCAGTTCTAGTGACCTTTAGAAACCTGGCTGATCTACTGAGATGCAGACATCTGAATTCTACTGGACTTTGAGGTCTTGTCAAAGGAGAAATTTAAACCGTTTCCTTCCTAATATTCTTTTTCGGAAAGGAAACATGGCCACAGTTGTACATTGTTAAAGTTTTAGTTAATTAACATTTTATTATTTATTGATAGCTAGAAAGTGTTTACATCCCACTTTCATAAAAAGACAGAATGTTTAGTTTATGAGGCATGGAATACAACTCCTAGATTATATTTAAAATGTTCACAATTCAGAGATGAATGAATTTAGCGCCACAAGACAGATATTTGCTCATTGTCATTCAATACATTAATTGGAAAAAAAGTCCTAGCATTAAAGCAAGTGTTAAGCCTGGTGACTGATCCTCCAAAAAAGAATTGGTACTGTGCTAATAGTAGTTTTACTTACATGAAGGGCTGAGGGATCTGGCAAGAACTCGGCATCCTCTCCAAAAATAAAATCTGGTGGCAGCTCTGGGTACAGGGCATTGAAAATAATATCCCCTGGAACGAAAATTAAAAGTGACATGAAGAAACAATCAGATACTTGGGATGCTCTAAAATGTCAGCCACTTATTCCAAAAAACAAGTCTTAGAAATTGTCACATTTAATAGAAAAAAAGTTAAACAAAATTGGAAGTATTACACTCACTCAATCATGGCTGCAACTCATGGCCAACATTACAAATATCCTAATTCTGCTCAACAAAACACTTAATGGAATCCATTAATTAAAACAGGGAAAGCATTAATTTAAATTAATGTCTGTAGATTTCAGCACGACCATCTCTTTTATTTAGAGAAACAAACATGCAGGGCACATCTAGGGAGCATTCCTAGATGTAAAAGTGCACACTGACTTACATGTAAAGCATATGGTGAGAAATGTACAGTACCATTGTAGGCTCTGAAGTCTATTAGAAACTTCATTCCTGAGCCAGCTCCATAATCTTAATTCCAGATCTAATTCTGCCTAGACCGGATTATTTAAACACCATTCTCATGGGTATTCCTAAAGTCAGGTTTGCTTACCTACTGGTGCTTTTTCAAGCATCAGATCATCCAACTTCCATCACACATTAATTCAACCAAGTCCATCCAGCCTCCTTCACACATTAATTCAACAAGGTCCGTCCAGCCTATGTCACACATTGATTCAACCACACTGCTCTGGTCCTGCGTTCCCGTCATTGGCCTGCCACTGAAACCAGATGCATGTTCCAAATTTCCACCGTGATTCACAGCATGCTGCACTATAACTTCCCTCAATACCTTGCTAAAACACCAACTACCTCACGCAGTGTACTTGTAGTGCTGTACTGTATGAGGACAGGAATCCGTTTTTGATCCCCTTTGCTTCTATGGTACACAAGATGGAGGATGGAGAGAGCCTGTCAGGCAGGGATGTAGATAGTAGGACTATTCCTGAGGTTCTCTGAAGAGGGTCGGGCTTCTGTGAAAGGAAGGAGCTACTTTAGAGGAGTAGGGACAGTCATGCCACCTTTCTGCTTCATTCTTCCCTCAGACGTGTTACCGCCAACACTTGAGAAGTAGCTGATTGAAGAAGCCTCTCCCTCCTTTGTGTCTTTGTTTTGGGTCTCCCTGACACAAAGCTCTCAACCCACCCCTCCTTTCTGCTCAAACTAGAAGACAAAGACTGTGCATTGCCCAATCAGGGGGGGATATACATATTCAACAAACCCGCAAACTGTTAGTCTTCTAGGAAAGTAAAAGCGAAAGCCCATTAAGAGGACTTTTTATGAAGGGTAAGGGGCATGAGGTAGTTACAGAAGCTCAACTGTGACAACAGATGTCTTTTAACACTGGCCCGGCCAAACTGAAAACGAAGCACACCTCTTCAGCGCTGAGTTTGAAGGTAGAGCAGTCCAAGGTTTCCTCAGAGAGGTGATGTGGGCTGAAAACTCGTAGTTCACCCGTTATTCTTTGGTGCAATCAATATAAAAGCTTACTGCAAAGGTGGGGCACAGAATGGTGTTAGGGTGATAGCCTGCCCGACGTGGAATGGAAGGACTACTTTTAATAGAAAGGAAACCTGGGTCCTAAACACCAAATTATCTGGAACGAATGTCATGTAAGGTGGGTTGACAGAAAGCTGCAGGCTTGCTCACACATCTAGCGTATGTTACGGCAACGGAAAGCCCATTTTAAACATCAGACGTCTTAATAGACAAAGGACAGCGGCTCAAAAGGGATGCACATCAAAAAAGTGAGAACTAAGTTCAAGCCCCATTACAAATGGTTTTGGTGGAAATAAATGTAGCAAACCTTTCACAACCACCTCATCACAACAGATGATTAAAATAAAGGAGACTGATCTAGGAAACACAAAACAGCCAACAGACTTGACAAATAGATCTTAACAGTGCCCAAAGGAAATTCTTGCTGGGCCAGCGACAAAACAAACAACAAAATGTCAAACACATTAACTTGTAATTGGTTAGTTTGCTGGGTGCTGCACAAAGCCACAAACTTATCCCAAAGAGCAGTGTTCACAGGTTTTGTAGAGGGATGCCTCGCCGCAAGGATGATATCAACATCCTGAGGATGAAGGTTGAAGCAGGTCAACTGCCCCTGCTCAGTCTCCAAGCATGGAGATGCCAATTGAACAGGATCCGGTGCAGTACCCTGTCATACTGCTGCAATAGAAGATCCTCCTTGATTGGAGGACAGCTGCTCATACCCAGGAGCTCCAGGTACGTACTCTCCTTGCCCAATCCAGTGCTATTAGGATTACTTAGGCCTCATCAGTTCCGATGTTCTTCAGAACTCAGGGCAAAAGAGGCAGCGGTGAGAAGGCATACAGGACTGTTGAACTCCACCCCAGATGGAAAGCAACTCCGAGTGAGAGCTGTCTTGGAAACACCAACATGTAAAAGTGCTGACATTGCACATCTTTGGTGGTGGCAAAAAGACACCCTGCATCATCTCCTGGATCACTTACCATTCATGATCCACTAAGCATCGGCGGCTGAGCCTTGTGTTGAGAAATCCCACCAGGTGGTTCACCAAAAAACAAATACAATAGTGGTGGAGCCACTTCCAAATGCGTAGAGCATCCTGGCACAGAATTTGAGACCCCGTCCTACCCTGCTTGCTGCAGTACCACAAGGCAGTGGTGTTGTGTGTGAGCAACTGCACCAGACTTCCTCTTGTAGTGGGCAGGAACGGCAAACGAATTGGCCGCAACTCCAACACATTTATGAGGAGACAAACTTTTTCCAGAGGCCTCTGATATCCACCCCTTCTAGATGACCTCCCCAATCCAGAAGTGATGGATCCATCACCACTGTCAGTTCTGGGTGGGGTAGAGAGAGAAGTCTGCCACCGACCCAATCGCACTCCCATAGCCTCTGCTAGCTACCACTGCAGAAGCTTTGCAGTCTCTTCTGAAACCTGGGTACAATCCAACAAATTCCCCTAGTGCTGCACCCAATGGGACTTAAGGTCCCACATCAGATCCTGCATATGCCATCTGGCATGTTTCGTCAGCAGGATTCAGAACAATCTCAGGAGCATAAGAGTCATCCGTACTGAGATACAGGGCAGAGGCTGAAAAATCAGGATCATAGTTCGAAGGTCCTGGACTAGCTGCTACAGGGGGGAGACATAAAACTGTATAATATCCAGCTTCTGCAAAGAAGTCAGGTGTGATTTCAGCATGTTGATAGTGAAGCCCAAAGCCCACCTTCAGCATCCAGTCATCGAGGCAGGGGAAGATAGGTACCCCTGACTTCCTAAAGTGTGCTGCAACCACCACTTTCACAAACACCTGAGGGGAAGCACTGTGAACTGAAAATGCCCCTGGCCCGGTCTGTACTGCAGGTAGTGACTGTGGGCCTGCAGGACATGCATATGGAATTAAGCATCCTGCAGAGCCAACCATACTGACTCAAGGGCCTACGGCAGACAGGATCTGGGCTAGTATGAGCATCTTGAATCTGTCCTTCTGCAGGATGGCTTTGAAAGTGTGAGTATCTAAAATATGACGAAGACCTCTATCCTTCTTCGGCACCAGGAATTAGTATTGAGTAACACCCTGTTTCTAGTTCCGACGCCAGAACCCTCTCTACGGTCCCTTTGGCCAAAAGGGCTGCACAGGGGCATGTGGTTCTCAGTCATATGCTGAATGGTGGTGGAAGGTGTGGCCTACTTGTCTGAAGTGGTAGTCTGCCATCTTTTGAGGAAACATAGAATCCTGCCTCTGACAAAGCAGCTGTGTACCAGCAAGGACACACTGAAGTAAGTATGCAGCTGCTGATGCAGCCGTGCTGCATACTGTCCCTGGATGGAACCTTTGTGAGCTACAACCTTGGCTGCAAAAAGGCTGAAGGCCTATTGGGTTGACAGAATGCTGGCATTGATGAAATTGAAAAACTCTACCGTAGCCAGAAACGGGACAAAATTGCAGGAGGAATTGTCTGACAGATGCAAACCGACCGATGTTGTGGTCATACTCTCCTTGAAACGTTCTATGGCTGAAGCAGTCTTTTCTCCAAAAAGGGGAGAGCCATGTCTATTAGGGATGACTGGAAGTCTCCGGAGAAGCCCATATACCTCATCCAGACGTGATGTTGAAGTGGATCATGCCCACTGCACAACCTAGGCAATCAGTCATGGCCAGGCACGAACAGATTATGAATTTTGCTGCAATTCGGCCACATTGGATAGCTTGAGTAAGAGATGTCCGAAGGTCGTTCTGAATTGCCAGTAGAATTTGTGCCACTGCCTCCTAAAGGGCACGGGAATAGCAGCCTAAAAGACAGCTGGCATTCAGTGACCTCAGAGCAAGACTCGTAGGGGAGACAATATGCTTGCCAAATGTCTCTGTTCGTTTTGACTCGCTATTCGGTGCAGTGGTAGCCTGCACATCAAGCTCTGCGATGAACGAGTTACTTACCTTCGGTAACGACTTTTCTGGTGGATACATTAGCTACCTGTGGATTCCTCACCTGATGAATACTCCCATGGCGCCAGCATTTGACGGAAATCTTCTTACTAGTCTCTGCACGTCGACGAGGACGTCACTCTAGCCCACGCGACGCCGTCTGACGTCATACAGGCAATAAGAAGTCCTCGCCGACGTGCCGATGACAGTACCAACATTTTTTACGTGCATGAGAATAATAATAATAACCCAATGCAATGAAAGAGCAAAGCAACATCTCTTAATATTGTAAATCACACAACATTGCAATAAAATAGCTGTAGATTTAATATAACCTTTTTTTTTTTTTTTTTTTTTTTAAACAAATAAATATATTTATACATACGAATCATGTATATACCCAATATATATATAGATTTATATATAAATATACACATATATACAAATATCATACATGCAAAATGTATTGCAACTTTGAAGACCAAAAGGAGCACACTCAAGGATTGCTTGGAGAGACCAAAAAGGCAACGGGGAGGCGGGTGGGACCGTGAGGAATCCACAGGTAGCTAATGTATCCACCAGAAAAGTCGTTACCGAAGGTAAGTAACTCGTTCTTCTGATGGATACAACTACCTGTGGATTCCTCACCTGATGAATAGAGTCCCAAAGCAGTACCACGCCCGGCGGTGGGTGCCTAAATGGTCAAACCAAGAAATCCTGCAGCACTGACCGTGCAAAATGACCGTCCCTTCTGACCTCAGAGTCCAAACAGTAATGTTTCACAAAAGTGTGAAGGGACGACCAAGTTGCGGCCTTGCAGATGTCAACCACAGGAACACCCCTGGCCAAGGCCGAAGAGGCCGACTTAGCTCTGGTGGAGTGAGCTCTAATGCCCTCAGGCGGATCCTTCTTTGCCAAAGAGTAACAGATTTTAATGCAAAGAACAACCCACCTGGAGAGTGTTCTCTTGTGGACTGCCTTTCCTCTCCTCTTGCCCACGTATCAGACAAACAGCTGATCCTCCAGCCTGATACCCTTCATTCTGTCGATATAGAAGCTCAACGCCCTTTTTGGGTCCAGGCGATGTAGTCTTTCTTCCTCCTTTGAAGGATGAGGCGGAGGATAAAACGTGGACAAAGTGATTGTCTGAGCCAAATGGAAGGGTGAAACAACCTTCGGAAGGAAAGCAGCCTTGGTCCTCAACACCACCTTATCCCCATAAAACGTTATATAAGGGGGTTTAACCGATAAGGCCTGCAACTCACTCACTCTCCTTGCAGATGTTATAGCTACCAGGAATACTGTTTTAATAACCAAATACCTTAAGGGGCAAGAATGCATAGGCTCAAAAGGGGACCCCATAAGGAAAGTCAGGACCAAGGACAAATCCCATTGAGGCATAATGAATGGTTTTGGAGGATATTGATTCAGAAGACCTTTCAAGAATCTGAGAACAATAGGGGATTTAAATAACGATGGTTGGTCTGGAAGACAAATGAAGGCTGACAAGGCCGACAAATAACCCTTAATGGTAGCTACTGCACAACCTTTCTGCGCTAGAGACAGTGCAAAAGACAAAACATGTGACAGATGAGCATGTAAGGGATCAATCTGTCTCTCTCCACACCACATAACAAATTTAGACCACCTATTAGCGTAGATAGATTTAGTGGAGTGTCGCCTGGCCGCTAAGATAACATCCACTACATCAGGCGGGAGAGAGAAGGAACTCAGGTTGCCCCGTTCAATCTCCAAGCATGTAGGTGCAGACTCTGGAGGTTGGGGTGTAAAACCTGCCCCTGCGACTGCGAGAGGAGGTCTGCCCTGAGAGGGAGACGGAGCGGAGGGCACAGTGAGAGTTGGAGAAGGTCGGAGTACCATACCCTCCTTGGCCAATCCGGAGCTATTAAGATGACTTGGGCCCGGTCTTGGCGAATTTTCCTCAACACTCGAGGAATCAAGGGTATGGGGGGAAACGCGTAAAGCAACTGGTCGCACCAGGTTATCTGAAACGCGTCCCCCAACGCTCCCTGCATCGGATACTGGAGGCTGCAGAATAACGGGCAATGCGCGTTCTCCCGAGTGGCAAACAGATCTATCCGAGGAAACCCCCACATCTGGAAGATTAAACAGACTTGATCTGGATGGAGACGCCACTCGTGGTCTGCCGAGAATTGGCGACTGAGACTGTCCGCACGTACATTCAAGACCCCGGCCAGATGATTTGCCACCAAGCAAATCTGATGGTCCTTTGCCCAGGACCATAGCCGAAGAGCTTCTCTGCAGAGGAGGTACGACCCTACTCCTCCCTGTTTGTTTATGTACCACATCGTGGTAGTATTGTCCGTCAGGACCTGTACCGACTGACCACGAAGGGATGGGAGGAAGGCCTTGAGAGCCAAACGTACAGCCCGTAACTCCAACAGATTGATATGAAACACCTGTCCTCTGGAAACCAAAGCCCTTTGATCTCCAGATCCCCCAGATGAGCTCCCCATCCTAGGGTGGAGGCATCCGTTATTACCGTGGCCACTGGTGGCGACTGCGCGAACGGCTTCCCCTGTGAAAGATTGTTGCCCGCAATCCACCACTTCAATTCCACAGCAGCATCTCTGGAGATCTTGACAGTACCTTCTAAATCTCCCTTGTGTTGAGACCACTGCCTTCGGAGGCACCACTGAAGAGCCCTCATGTGCCAGCGAGCATGCGTGACCAACAGAATGCAGGAGGCGAACAGACCGAGCAGACGAAGGACCTTGAGGACTGGAACTACCGCTCCATTTCGAAACATTGGAACCAATTCCTGAATATCTTGAATCCGCTGAGGCGGAGGAAAGGCTCGACTCAATGTTGTATCCAGTACTGCCCCTATGAACAGGAGGCGCTGAGAGGGCTCCAGGTGAGATTTGGGCACGTTCACCGAAAAGCCCAGGTCGAACAACAACTGGGTTGTTGACTGCAGATGATGCGACACAAGCTCCGGGGACTTGGCTTTGATCAACCAGTCGTCCAAGTAAGGGAATACTGCTATCCCCTTCCTTCTGAGCTCCGCCGCAACCACTGACATCACCTTTGTGAAGACTCGAGGTGCTGAAGTAAGACCAAACGGGAGGACCGCAAACTGATAGTGCTGCGACCCTACCACAAACCGGAGATACTTCCTGTGCGACTTGAGTATCGGGATATGAAAGTAAGCATCCTGCAAGTCGACAGACACCATCCAATCTTCCTTGTTCAACGCCAAAAGCACCTGTGCTAGGGTCAGCATCTTGAACTTTTCCTGTTTGAGGAACCAATTCAAGATCCTCAGATCCAGGATTGGTCTCAACTGACCATCCTTTTTGGGAATCAGGAAGTATCTTGAGTAACAACCTCGACCCTTTTCCTGCTCTGGGACCAACTCTACCGCGCCCTTTGAAAGGAGGACTTGATCCTCCTGTTCTAGCAACAGGAGGTGTTCTTCTGAACAATAAGATGGGCGGGGCGGGATGAGGGGCGGGAACTCCCAAAAGGGAAGGGCGTAGCCTTTTCCCACAATGCCGAGAACCCAAGTGTCCGTTGTGATAGACTTCCACTTGTGGAGAAAACGCTGTAATCTTCCCCCTACAGGAGAGGAGTGAGTGGGAAACGGTGGAAGCCTAAGGCTGCTTCCCCTGCTGCACCCCTCCAGAGGACGAGGAAGAGGCAGAGTGCTGTTGAGAGGCTCCTCTGGTACGGACCCCACCCCTCCCCCTCCCTCTAAATGACCTATAGGGGAGGGAAGAGGCGGGTTGCTGGAACCTCCCCCGAAAGGAAGAGGAATAAGAGCCACGCCCAAATCCCCGAAACCTCCTGAAAATTCTAGAAGAGGCAGAGGAAGAAGGAGCTTGCAGTCCTAACGATTTGGCTGTGGCTCTGCTCTCCTTAAATCGTTCCAAGGCTGAATCTGCCTTGGCTCCAAACAGTCTGTCCCCATCAAACGGGAGGTCCAGCAGGGTCGACTGCACATCCGCAGAGAACCCTGAGTTTCGGAGCCAGGCCTGTCTTCTTGCCACCACAGCCGTGCCCATCGCCCTGGCCACCGAGTCGGTCGTGTCCAGCCCAGACTGGATAATCTGGGTCGCGGCAGCCTGGGCGTCCGAGACCACATCCAAAAGACCCTGGGGAAGCTCCGTGAATGAAGACGAAATATCATCCATCAGCGCATGGATGTACCTCCCCAGAATGCACGTGGCGTTGGTGGCCTTCAACGCCAAACTGCATGACGAAAATATTTTCTTGGACTGCGCATCCAGTTTCTTGGAGTCTCTGTCTCCAGGCACCGTCGGGAAGGAACCAGGCGCTGACTTTGAGGAACAGGAGGCTTGCACCACCAAGCTCTCCGGCGTAGGGTGTCTAGAGAGAAAGCCAGGGTCAGATGGTGCAGCTCGATACCTCCTGGCCACAGCCCTATGAACGGCCGAGGAAGACACCGGCTTCTTCCACACCTCCAACACCGGATCCAGCAAAGCCTCATTAAATGGCAAGAGAGGCTCAGCTGCAGCAGAGGCCGGATGCAATACCTCTGTCAGCAAATTCTGCTTTGCCTCTGCCACCGGCAAAGGCAGGTCCAAAAAGCTCGCTGCCTTCCTCACCACAGCATGAAAGGAAGCAGCCTCCTCCGTATATTCCCCTGGAGATGAAAGGTCCCACTCAGGGGAAGTGTCCAGCCCACTGGCTGTATCCAGACCATGCAGTCCGTCTCCAGAGTCCTCAATCTCTCCCTCCTCTAGAACTCGCTGGTACTCTTGCTCTTCTAAAAGACGGAGAGCACGCCTCCTCGAATGAAGTCTCTCCTCGATACGCGGAGTCGACATGGCCTCCGCCGACGTCGAAGAACGGCGCCGATCTCCAGAAGCATCTGACGCCGCGTCCGGCGCCACAGGCAGCTTCGGCGCCGAGGCAGGAGCCGGAGGACGAGGTCTTGGAGCCGATGGACCAACCGGAGTCACAAGGCAAAATCCTGACTTCGACAGAGGGGCAACCTCCGGGGCCGAAACATCCGAAGCCACCGGAGCGGCCACCGACGCCGGCACCGGCGCCGAGCCCACATTCCCAAAAGGGAGAAAGGGCATAAAGGGTGCCGGACGAAGAGGCGCAGGATCACCCAACGAAAAGGCCAAGGGCCCCGAAGGACCAGCCGGAGCAGCTCCTGGAGCCATCTGCTGAAAGATGGTATACATCGCATTAAGAAACGCGGTACTATCGGCTCCAGGAGTGGGAAAAGCCGGATACTGGGGTGCCTGGATCGAGGGCGACCCCGACGCCGGCCTCGACGTCTGCGACGCCGGAGAAAACACAAGAGGCTGCACCACCTCAATCACTGACGCCTGACCAGGTGAAGTCGGTGACGCCGGAGAGGGCAACGGCGTCGATGGATGCGGCGTGACCGTGGGGCTGACCTCCCAAGTCCTCCGACGCCGAGCCGAAGGAGACCTCGAATGAGACTCCTTGCTGGAGTGACGTCGTGAGTCTCTACGGCGCCGGGAGTCTCGATGACGCCGGTGAGACCTTGGCGAAGAAGACTTCTTATGATGTTTCTCCTTCTTCTTTGACTTTGCCATGAATAACTTGGCCTCGCGCTCTTTGAGGGCCTTCGGATTCATGTGTTGACATGAATCGCAAGTCGAGACGTCGTGGTCGGAGCTCAAACACCATAGACAGTCGGAGTGAGGATCTGTAACTGACATCTTGCCCCCACACTCTCGACAGGGCTTGAAACCCGACTTCCTCTGAGACATTGTTACCGCAGAGAAGACTACGCAGCAGACAATACACTGTAACCACGAAGGTAACAGTAACTCCCTCGAAGATAACCGTTTCGAATGCACGGAAAAAAGGGAACTGTCATCGGCACGTCGGCGAGGACTTCTTATTGCCTGTATGACGTCAGACGGCGTCGCGTGGGCTAGAGTGACGTCCTCGTCGACGTGCAGAGACTAGTAAGAAGATTTCCGTCAAATGCTGGCGCCATGGGAGTATTCATCAGGTGAGGAATCCACAGGTAGTTGTATCCATCAGAAGAAGGCTGTTATGTACATAAGGCTGGGTCTCCTGGTGGCGAGTGACCTGCCTGTTGACTGGTGGTCCTGAACATGGTTTTGTTCAAGTGCCCCGCAGGGTATCTTTAGGGGCATTATAAAATGGAAATAAAGGTTCTGTAAGGGCTTACCAGGCTGGAGTGCCTCTGTCAAAACATTTGTTTTCACTTCCATAGCTGGAAGGCTAATAATTCTGCTGTTCTATGCCTAACACCGAAGGAGGCATTTTCTCGAGTGTCAGGAGAAGGAAGAGAAACTAAGGCCAGTGTCTGGAGAAGTATCCAGACAACTGGTATCATGAGGTTCTTCATACAAGCTGGCCTAATCTTTTTGGGGAATAAAATCATATGCTTTATCAAAGTTGTAATTATCAGAGACAATGCAGAAAAGGTTATGCAAAGTTCAAGCCATATGCGTGGTAAGGCCAAGGTATGGGAATCATTACCAGTTCAATATGCTGCAAGCCCCCTTTCCGGCATCATTGTGAATGGAAATAGTGCAGAGGATGCAGCTGAGAAAAAAAGCCGACACTAGTGCCAGTGCCAGTGCCAGTGCCAGTGCTGAAGCAGATGTGTGTTCGAGGGACATAGACCCTGCCCAGAATTAACCTGCTGGCTGAAGCCAGACTGAAGGACCCTGAGAACTCTTAGAGCCTGAAAAGCACCTAAGTGCCCAAAATACAAAGAATGGCCTCTTGGAAGGTCCCTACAAGCTGCAATGTTGCATAGGGACCTGGAAACTCTGGCTGTAGCAGGACTGGGCTCAGAATCCGCCCTGAAGGAGATCAGGAGCAAGGCCAGGAGGCAGGCTGAGACCACTGCGCGACCTCTGGATCCTGGCAGTGGTGGGAAAGAGCAGATCACTAGTTTGACTTCTTATGTTTTTTTCTTTACTTACCCAGGATGACCTTTGTGTGAACAACACTGGGAATGGGACCTTCTTTTCTACTCACCTTGTAAAGTCTTCTTGTGATGGGTGACATAAAGCTTTGCCTCACAATCCCATATGGCGTTCAGATTCTTCGATCCCAGGTGCCAGACATACTGCTTGAGGGTCTGTCACAGACATCTGTTTGCAGCAGCATATGCACAGTTTGAACTCTGTTGACTTTTTTTGGTGGGGGGACGGGGGGTGGAGGGGAACATTTTCCTTTGCAGATTGGACATTTTTGACAAAATGTGGTCTAAATGAGAAGCTCCAGATCTGTGTTTGAAGCAACAGAAAAAAAGAAACTGACATCAGTAAGCAAGGGTGGCGCTTATATGTAGCTTCTCTCGTCACTTCTGTAGACGCACGACATTGGCACAGAGCTGCACAACGCCACCTACTAGCGCTCAGGAGTTCTACTTTTAAGTCTCTATTTAGTGTTCAGATCCAATCTGACAAATATTCTAAAGGTGAGGAAATTGAGGTTAGAAGTAGCCATCAGAAATGTCCTGACTCTTTTTAAAGGACACACAACCTCACCATTTGGCTTTCTCAAAACACTTGACATAATAATAATAAAAAATGTTTGAGAAAATTCAAAAAGGTATATAGCCCCCCTTATTGTGGACCTGTAGGGCAACCAATGCCCAAGTGAGTATATACTTACATTTCAGTGTTTCTCCGGCATACGGGATATGTAGCTTAAAACGGTCACAATTTGGTCCAGGTGTCAATGACGTGCAACTGAAAATAAACAGAGCAATCATAAAACCAGAAATTTGTAATGAATATAAGAGTGCAATTATTGAAATATTTATAAAGGTCTTTTTCATTATCTCGAAGTACACATGCACAATTTGTTGGTGTAGTTGTCACTTGAAAAGAATTTCAGGCAACATCCAACATTTAGAGTGGCAATGACTCGTTTGAAAATCATGTTCCAAAGTGCATTGATCAACCTGACTGCATTTCATTGTAACCAATCAGTTCTTACTAAGATTTCAGCAAGTGGAGAAAAATAGTTGACTGAGATCAAACTTCATTCAAGTCGAGAGGCAGAGCTTCAGCAATTTTATGCTTCTAATATTATTTTAAGAGTTTTAAACAGTAGTCCTGTTTATTCGAATGCTAGGAAAATATTACCGTTTGTCCTTTCAAACCAAACCCCCTTGATGTCTACCCCAGCATCCCACCTAGCGACAATTAAGCTTCTGGGGATCCATTCACAGATTATTGCCACCTATTCCCTTTTTTTATGCTCCAAGCAACCTCAGTTACCAAATTTTAAATGTATCAATAGTTTAGGAGTACATGCAATATCTTAAGTTGAGAGGGGCAGACCTTCCTACTAAATTTGGCACCACAAATCCCATTAGAGGAATCCACACATTAACAAGTCCAGTACAGAGTCTTGAAGTGATTAGGCAATATTTTTCAAGGCAAAACATTTCAGATACTGGTCCTACCAGGCAGAATGTTGGGACCAGAGGTTTGCCTTACACTGCTATGATCGTTTGTTCAATCACTAGGCTCAGTTTACCCTCTGACATGTTGTAGACTCCCCTTAAGCGACAATGCTCATGTCTATACTGTGTCGATGCAAAAAGAAACCCGCTTGATATATAACACGGACTGCCAAAGAACACAACTTGTAGAGATTGACAAAATTACCAAAAGGGCATAGAAATCCCTGAACAGCGTTCCAGTACATCCTTCAGATGCGCCTTTTAACCTTACTTGCCTGGGAATATCGACGGAAGTGGAAAACTGCACAAGGGCACATGCACGAATGCATGTTGCGTAAATACCACATTGAATCAATAAAACATCTTGTATGTTGTTGCCCCTGCTTGGCATCTGATCGGCACCTCCTGTTAAAACCTATGTTCTTGAAACATGGGGTGAGAACATGCAAAGAAGCCCTAAGCCTTACCTTCACCACAGTAGCCCCCATGGAACAGGCCCGTTTTGGAAAATTCTTCCATAAGCTGTGCTTAGCCTTACGTCAGGCAAGGAGCCAAATTAGCAAAGGTACTTGTGGAGGTCGGGGGGGCCTCAAAGAAACAACTCTGACGAGATGGCTCCTGCCGCCCAAGTCATCTCCCCCTGTCACCTAATGGCCTTGGATACTGGAAACGGGTATGGGTCAACTGGTGAACAATTGGCTGACGTTCGTAGAAGGTGGCATTATGGGTATCCAGTCATGTAAACAGCTTGTGGTTAACATCTGGGGACCCCAGGTCGGGGTGACTTTCTGGGCACTATAGCACTTTACAGCATCCCATAGAAGGTGCCATGACTAGACATCACTCTTGGCACCGGAATGGTATCTCTTGATGGCTATTTTATTTCTTTTATTTTATTATCTTTAAACATGTTGTAATGATTTTAATTAATCAGGCAATAAAGATTCATTCGTCCTTCCCACACCATCACAGTGTAACCAGGACAGCAGTTCCTTCACCGCACTAGAGCGGGTGCGAGCCGGAACGTTGCGGGTTTCACCCAAGACATTAGAAGGACTGTCGCGAGCAGTCTCATTATCTGGCTCTCAGCACTGGAGTGCCAATTTCAGAACTCATTTGCTTATTGCACGTTGCACTTTTGGGCTTGTGGTTCCACTGCTGTTGTCTCACCACCGCCTGAGAGTCGCCTGCAGCTCCCCCACCACCTTGGAGCAGGGACAAAGGTGGCACATTAAGGGGGCAGAGCTTAGATATAGGCAGGATGGTGAATGGCCATGAGCGGCCTTATGGGTTGGCTCTTGACAACACAGAATGCACAAAGTGGGTTGAGGGCTGACAGCGATGCGAAAGTCGCAAAGGATTGTGCCACCCTTGTAGGAATTCCTGTTACTCAGCATATACTAATACGGAGCCATTTCAAGTAAATATCCATTCCCCTCTGCACAGCTTTATCGAAGGGGCATCCATCACAAATTTAAGGTGTGACAGACGAGGGCAAAAACCTATATATACGCAAATAGGGAGTCTCAATAGCCAAATCAAGGGTTGCACAGCTTTTTTAAAGATTTAAAAGGGAAGGGCAGATTGATCCCCAGTGATAATGATATTCGGTATTTTTATTTTTAGTGAGAGCAATTTACCCCACAGGACAAAACTTTGGGCCAGATGTAGCAAAGTATTTGCACGTCGCAAACGCCGAAAATCGCCGTTTGCGAGGTGCAAATGCCTCTTTGCTATGCAGAAATGTATATTGCGAGTCGGTACCGGCTCGCAATATGCATTTCCGACTCGCAAATAGGAAGGGGTGTTCCCTTCCTATTTGCGAGTCTGAGTGGTATGCAATACCATTTGCGACCGCGTACGCGGTCGCAAATGGCATCGCAGTTACCATCCACTTCAAGTGGATGGTAACCCACTCACAAATTGGAAGGGGTCCACATGGGACCCCTTCCAGTTTGTGACTGGACCCACAAATATTTTTTCAGGGCAGGGAGTGGTCCAAGGGACCACTCCCTGCCTTGAAAAAATACCGAAACTAAAGGTTTCGTTTTTTTTTTAAGTGCAGCTCGTTTTCCTGTAAGGAAAACGGGCTACACTCAAAAAAAAAAAAACTGCTTTATTTAACAGCAGTCACGAACATGGAGGTCTGCTGACGACAGCAGGCCTCCATGTTTGCGAGTGCCTATACTCGCTATGGGGCCGCAATTTGCGACCCACCTCATGAATATTCATGAGGTGGGTCATTGCGACCCCATAGCGAGTTGCAGTCGGTGTCTGAGACACCGTTCTGCATACCAATTTGCGAGGTGCAAAGTGCGAGTCGCATGGACTCGCACTTTGCACCTCGCAAATTTAAAATTTGCTACATCTGGCCCTTTATCTTTAAGTGACTTTGGGGGATGGATCAAAACTGAGAGAAGGACATTACAGAAGTCTAGATTCACTCTTGAACACACTCCTCATTGTATCTGAAGCCCTGACAGTCGTAATACAAGCTTTGTCTTCAATTCACAAGACTCCCTATCTGAAACCTGAAAAATCACTCTAGAAGGCATGCAAGATATTTTCCACGTGAGGACGTTCCATGTTGGTACAGCCAAACTAAGATCGAGGAGGAATTTGACAACACATTACACTCCCACATAAGGTCCCAGGTACTCATGAGTAGGAGAGAGCCAGATATGGAATCTAACATGTGCATCATGGTAACTACTGTGTAGGTTATATGATCCATTTTTACAGAGTACTGCCTAAGTACTTTATTAATATTTGCGTACAATAAAAATACAAGCAGAGCGCCTGCAACATCTGGCGATATGCTTGTCGATGATGGATTCTAAAAACTGGGAACTTGAGTTTGAGGAAGGCTACCAGTTCCAAAATGAATGGACATTGTTTCTGTGCCTTCATCATGGGCAAGCGGAGTGTAAGATTCTGAGTATTTAGCAAGTCATGATGTATGGCGGTAAACAAAATGTAATTGATTTTCTTAGAAAACGTCTTTTGGCTCAATTTTTAATTAACAGACTACCTTTCTTAAAGACATGCACTCTCTGGAAGACAGGGTATTGGATCACTCCCAACAATGCATACCCGAAAGGCCAGAATATGTGGAGGATGGCGCTTGAATGCATGAAACGTTCAGGATGAAAGAATAAAGGGTCACCACTGTGACTTTCAAAAGAACATCAGTTTCAAACTTGTGTAAGGATTCTGAAGTAACAGTCTGGGCCTGGCGATCTCAACCGCCTCAATTACATGTAAACCCATCACAGAGGAAAGCAGGGAACACACATCGCACAGAAAGTGGGTCTAGCTTGAGCAAACAGGTCACAGGGGTAAGGGATCAACACGGCAGTTTTCATAAATGGCAGTATGAAGCAGGGGCCATTACACTCTCACCAGGCGGAAGACAGAGCCTTTAGCTGTGAAGTTGAAACCTGGCTTTACGGGTCCTGTGTTTACAATATGGGCACACTAGAGACAACCGATGTTCGGCACAGGAGAATTCTCAAAGGCAGAATAGTGGACAGAACGAGCATTTATCTAAATTAACATTATGCTCCCAATTAGATCCAGCTCCCGTGGAAGATATGACCACAGTTACAAACCCAACAGGATTCCTCCTGGTGGGCTAGGAGATTGCTTGCGGTCAGTGAGAACGATTGGCAGGATGATAAATGCTAGGTCGAGGCATTCTTTCCAGGAGAAGGTGGGGTTGGTTTTTAAGCGGAGGGAGGCGTTGCCCAAGACTTCCCCTGCAAAACAGTGACCAATCCTTTATCCTCAAGGATAACACAGCACACTTCTTCCATGCCAAAGCCCTATCAGAATCAGAAAAGGAAAGAGGCAGATCACAAACGGGGTATTTAAATCCAGAACATGAAAAGCAGCACCAAGGAGAGCTGCAGAGCCTCGTCGGTAGGTTTGGGAAATGAAGAAGGCTCCCACTAGGTCACATTAAGTGGGGAGGAGAGGGGGCGCAGCAGACCCTGGAAGTTACCAGACAGAAGCACCATCTTCTTTGTTCCAGGGTGCGAAAGACTGCTAAGGGCACAAGAGGAATCTCTCTCCAAAAAAGAACTATCAGACAAGTCGCTAGACCTAGGATCCAGATCCAGGAATGAATGTTTTGCATGTCCTTTAAAAGATGTGATATGATCCCTGAAAGTAAACTTTAGAGAGGAGACTGAGAGACAATTATTGACCAGAAGAGGGGAAGAGCTATGAAGGATAACATCTCAAAAGGGGTGATTATATATAGATATGTATATGATACAGTGAGAAGACAAAGGTCTTTCACATTCAACAGTAGAGGTATGCTTTGTAGGGTAGGTGTGGTGCAGAAGTGGGATTACGAACCCTAAAAATACAGACCCGTATACAGAAGCTGGTTGAAGGCCAACAGTACTTGGGGCTGGCTATCCAAATACAGCAGCAAGGGTTAGCTGACTGTCAAATTCACCAACAGGCTATACAGCTACACACAGCCCAACAGCAGACATCCCAGGAAAAAAACATAAAAGAACCTAGCCCAGCGCACAACTGTCACTGCAGACTTCCCATGTTCATCCAAATATTCCCTATTCTGCCCTGGGGAAGATCCCATATTTTTCTCACTGTTTCTGAAAAGGTAGCCCAGACAGCCCTGTAGTCCCAAGAATGCTGGCTTCATCCATAGTTCGTCTATTAACTGGGGAGATGCAGAGTCCATACAGGACTACCAAAACCGAAGATAATACATCATCTCAAAACATCAAGAATGCGATACTGGAATGAAGGGGCTATTGCGAAGAACCTGTTAGTAGCATTTTAGGAATGTAAAATTGAAACCCACAAAGACCACACACGTTACACTATTCGAACAGGGATATGGTAGGAAGATTGTGAAACTCAAACCTGCCACTAAGGAACAAATACGAGGAATAAAACAATTAATGAACGATTTGTAGAGACTTTGGCCCTCATTACAATCCTGGCAGTCGGTGATAAAGCAGCAGTAATACCGCTAACAGGCCAGCAGTAAACAAAATGGAATCACGACCATGGCAGAAACCGCCAACACAGACAGCCACTTTAACACTCTGACCGCCACAGCGGTAGCAACAAACACCGCGGCGGACACCGCCAACAGGCAGGCGGAGGACTATGTACCGCCACACTATTACAAGGCACCAGTCCGCCAGATTTTCCGGGGCGGTACCAATGCCATCAAAAGGACGGCGGAAACAGTCTTTGGAAACGAAACCACTCACCTCACGACACTCAACGAAGAACCAGGACGCCATGGAGTCCAAACTTCAGGTGCTGCCCATGTTGCTGTATCTCTTAATACCCCACGAAGTGAAAAGAAGGCGGCGGCGGCGACAACCACAGTGAGTACTGCACCTAGCACACAGGGGAGGGGAGGGGAGGAGGGAAAAGAGAGTGACACACACACACACACGCAAAACCCCCACCCCCACACACAAAAACACACACACATATCCAATAACATCACTGATACACCCCGTCATCCCCTGGAAGAAGGCAAGGACCAAACGAAATGAGTTTAACTAGTGTAATATTCAAACAATCAGATAGCCCAAGAGAACAGCAAATAAGCAGTATACAGAAATAATTACAGCAAGTACATAAGTCCGTACACTGTCCCATCAAATGTCCGTGGACCAGTGGTCCCAAAAACCATGGGCGAAGCCCACACATGACACCTGCCTCAAAACGGAGAGAACACTGCAGGGGCATCAGGTCGACAAAAAAACAGGCACCTCAGGGAGAAGGTGAGGGGTGCATCACAGCCGGATGATGGTACGACGCCACTGCTCCTCAACGGGGCTCCATGCCCACTGCCTGCTCCTGGGGAGTGCAAAGCCACAGTCTCTCAAGTAGGTAGTTTGCCCACTGCTTGGTCCTGGGAAGTGCAAAGCCACAGTCTTTCAAGTCTCTCAAGTGGGTTCACTGCCCACTGCTTGGTCCTGGGGAGTGCAAAGCCACAGTCTCTCAAGTCTCTGAAGTGGGTGGTTTGCCCACTGCCTGGTCCTGGGGAGTGCAAAGCCAGCCTCTCAATTCTCTCAAGTGGGCTGGTTGCCCACTGCTTGGTCCTGGGGAGTGCAAATCCACAGTCTCTCAAGTGGGTGGTTTGCCCACTGCTTGGTCCTGGGGAGTAAAAAGCCACAGTCTCTCAAGTGGGTTGTTTGCCCACTGCTTGGTCCTGGGAAGTGCAAAGCCACAGTCTCTCAAGTCTCTTAAGTGGGTGGTTTGCCCACTGCTTGGTCCTGGGGGGTGCAAAGCCACAGTGTCTCAAGTCTCTCAAGTGGGTGGTTTGCCCACTGCTTGGTCCTGAGGAGTGCAAAGCCACAGTCCCTCAAGTCTCTCAAGTCTCTCAAGTGGGTGGTTTGCCCACTGCTAGGTCCTGGGGAGTGCAAAGCCACAGTCTCTCAAGTGGGTGGTTTGCCCACTGCTTGGTCCTGGGGGGTGCAAAGCCACAGTCTCTCAAGTCTCTCAGGTGGGTGGTTTGCCCACTGCTTGGTCCTCGGGAGTGCAAAGCCACAGTCTCTCAAGTCGGTGACATGTTTCACTGGTTCTGGAGGGGGCGTTGTGCCCAGAGTGCTTCATCTTGCCAAGGACTGTGTTAGTGGATGTTTTTCTCCACTGGTTCTGGAGGGGGCTTTGTGCCCAGTTAAGCTGCACCCAGGGTGTGGCATGTTGACTTCGTCACACCTGGGTGTCACAGCCACGCGATGTACCCGGAACAGGTAGCATGATACTCCATGGAGGCAGACCCACACTCCATCCTGCGGCGACTTAGGCTGCCAATTGCTGGTTCGTGTCAGTGCTGGAGGTGGTGTCTCAAGTGGCGTGTCCAGGACGTCACCTGCAGACTCCGACGGCTGCACACTGTGGATGGGGCTGACGCCCGACAGAGTGGCATCGGTTGTGCACGTGGCGGTGCTGATGGTGGTGCAGGCAGCGGTGGCTGCGGTGGAGATGATGCCAGTGCTAGCTGTGGTGCAAGTGACTGTTGGGGTGAATGGAGACACCATACCGTCTTCAGCAGCCTCGGATGGCTGATCCTTGGGGAGGATGATGCAGACTGACGTTGTGGCAGCGGCGTTGCAGTTGGCGGTCGGAGAAGCGGTGGTGACTGGGGTGCATGTGGCTGCCATCCCTGATGATCTGATGGTCACCAGCCCCTCCCCAGGTGAAATCGTGCCCAGAGGGGATGTGCCCTTTGGGTTGTGGCCCTTCCCCATCTTGACAGCCGCTGCAGGGACCTTGGCACTGTCCACTCTGTGTTTGTGCGAGGCCTTGTGGGCGGGTGCTGTGACTGTCCCCTGCTGGAAGCCGGTCCCTTTTTGAGCTTTGCAGGTGGTGGAATAGGGTGGTTGTGGAGCTCCCCTCGCCCTCCGTCCCACTGGTGCCTTCACCCTCCATGGATTCACCCGCCTGGGCCATGTGGGATGCAGCTCCCTCCGTCTCCGTTGCCTCTGCTCCTCCGCCAGAGGATGCTAATGCACACAAGCACAGGGTGACAAAACAAGAGGAGGGGGAAAGACAGAGGAGACACATGGTCAATGCCAGCAACACCACTACCATTGGCGGACACAACACAAAGAGAGCAGCCCTATGCACTAGGCCATGCACTAACAGTTAGTAGGAAAATCACCTGCCCACGGGGGACTATGCCTAACACCATTTGCTAGACACCTGGAACCCACAGGAGCCTGACTAGTTGTAGATGCCCACTACCACTATTGGGGTTTGAGTGCCTCAGAGCCTGCCTAACAAGAGACCTACACTACCATTTTCTCCCTGGCCTAGGGGAACCCACAGCACACATCCCCCACCCAGACACCTCGTAAAGCGCGCAGAGTCAGCTGAATGAGACTGTACTCACCCCCTTGTGGCTGCTGTGAAGTCCTCAAGCGCCCATCCAACTCCGGATATGCCACCGCCAGGATCCGGATTATCAGGGGGGTCCTGGTGCGACGGGCACCCCTTTCACGTTGGGAGGCCGTCCCCAGCTGGGCCTCCGCCGTCTTCTTGCTCCAGCTGCGCAGGTCCTCCCATCTCTTGCGGCAGTGGGTGCTCCGTCTATGATTGACCCCCAGGGTCTGCACTTCCTTGGCGATGGCACGCCAAATACCCTTCTTCTGGTGGGCGCTGACCTAGAGGAAAGGTACAGGATGAAAGGAAATTACTCTACCATTCGACCGTCATACTCATTGCCCACCCATGCCCTGACGCACATACACTCACCATCCTCACATGCAGGCCTCAGCCCCCCCACATGTATCTTCCATCCACACCACTCCATACATTCATGGCCCACACATCATGCTCACAGTGTACTCACCTGTTTGTCTGGAGGACCGTAGAGTAGCGTGTACTGGGGGAGGACCCCATCCACCAGTCTGTCCAACTCCTCTGTGGTGAAGGAAGGGGCCCTTTCCCCAGACACATGAGCCATTGCCGCTTCCAGACTGAGGTCACAGCAGCACTTGCAGTGTAGGTCCTCTCCCGTTGAAGGTCAGGTATCAAGTGAGTGAACAGATAGAAAATGACGGTCACCGCCGGCGTACATCGTCATTGGCTCCTGGAACCCACAGGGCCCAGTGATAACCAATGCTAAATTCGACTGCCTACTGCGACGCTACACAACGCCAGCACAGTTACCTCATTTCCCCTTGTCCCTCCTTACAAGTCAGGCAGCTGCTATTTCAGGGGGGGCACATGGCATGGCACCTAACTGCCTCACAGCACATTTTGGCAGAAATACGGACAAAGCACGCCACACACAGATTTACTCACATTACAGCAAAAACACTTGTGCAACCTATGTGGTACATGGCCCTCTGCTCACCATTCTCCTCCATAGGGCACATCCGCTGGGGCAGATGATGAGATGGCGTCATCCTCCGGTGTACAGACCCCTGGTGGACCTGTCGACAATGGAAGACAGACACATCATTATCACCTACAGACTTGATCGCGCAACAATCCAAGACCTGTATGCCCAATTGGAGCCAGACCTGATGTCAGCTATCCGCCATCCCACCGGAATACCCCCTCTAGTGCAGGTCCTGTCAGTGCTCCATTTCCTGACACGTGGCTCCTTTCGAACTACAGTGGCCATGGCATCAGGGATGTCTCAGCCAATGTTTCCTAACATGTTGACCAGAGTGTTGTCAGCCCTGCTGAAACACATGCGCAGCTATATCGTATTCCCCCAGGTGGAGGTTTTCCCACAGTGAAAGCTGACTTCTATGCCCTAGGACATTTCCCCAACATAATTGGTGCCACTGATGGTACACATGTGGCATTTGTCCCCCTCCCCCGCAGAACTGAACAGAAATTGAGAGTGCCTCATGGTGGGTTGGTTCCCTGGTCTGTCCTCCCCCTGTTGCACAGCAGCCCTCCCAGCTTCCTTGTTATCCTGTGCCTCTGTCCCCTGAACCGTGTGCCCACTGCCACTGACCCCAGGTCCCTGATTGTCTTGTCCTGGGGACAGTGGCATGGGCCCGCTGGGTGGGTGCTGTGGTGGTGTTTCCTGAGGGGGGAGGTTCTGTGGTGGGTTGGGACTGTGGCAGGGGAACTGACTGTCCAGAGGTCCCTGATGGGACGGGCTGGTCATCTTGATCCAGGCGTGCAGAGCTGCTGTCGTCACTGTGTGCCTCTTCTGTGGGGGGACTGCATATGGCTGGCACCTCCTCTCCGGTGCTGTTGTGTAGGGGTCTTGTTGGGGTGTAAATGCATTGTTATTGTATCTGTGTGTGCCATCTTGTGCAATGGGTGTATTTCCCTCTATTACTGTGCTTGCAGTATCGCCTTGGCCCTTGTGTGAGTGGTGATTGTGTGCCCTGGGTAAGTCTCTCCCTTGGACATGCTTTGTTGATGGGTGTCCATGCAGGTCTGTGATGGGTTGGTGTAACATGCAGGGCTTGGTATTGGGATGGATGGGTTGTGATAGTGTGGTATATGTGAGGTGGTGGAGTGATGGGTGTGAGGGTGGGGGTAGGTGTTTGTGGTGCCATGCAGGTAGGGTGGGGATATAGTAGTAAAGATTTGCCTTACCAGAGTCTAGTCCTCCTGCTACTCCAGCGAGGCCCTCAGGATGCATTATTGCCAAGACTTGCTCCTCCCATGTTGTTAGTTGTGGGGGAGGAGGTGGGGGTCCACTGCCAATCCTCTGTACGGCTACCTGGTGTCTGGCTACCACGGAACGTACCTTCCCCCGTAGGTCGTTCCACCTCTTTCTGATGTCATCCTGTGTTCTTGGATGCTGTCCCACTGCGTTGACCCTGACGACAATTCTCCGCCATAGCTCCATCTTCCTAGCAATGGATGTCTGCTGCACCTGTGATCCGAATAGCTGTGGCTCTACCCGGATGGTTTCCTCCACCATGACCCTGAGCTCCTCCTCAGAAAACCTGGGGTGTCTTTGAGGTGCTATGATGTGGTGTGTGATGTGATGTGTGGGGTGATGTTTTGGGGTGTGTGGTGTTTTGTGCGTGGATGGTGTATGAGTGATGGTGTTGTGTGCCTCTGTATGCTGGTATGGTCTTTGCTTTTCTGTCTCTCTGCTTCTTCAAAAATTTTAGTTGTAAGGGGTTGTGGGTAATGTGGGTGGGTGTTTTATATTGGATTGGGTGTGTGGGTGTGGTGTGTGTATGTGTATCAGGTGTGTGTATTTTGAATTGTCCAATGTGGTTGTGTTTTGTAAGTGTGTGTGTATTTTGAGCGCAGCGGTGTGTACCGCCAATGGTTTACTGCGGTTGAATGAACAACACGTTGATTCGTGGGTCGTGATAGTGTGGGTGTATTTCTGTTGGCGTAACGGTGTGGGTTTTGGTACCGCCAATTTATCACTGACCTTTGGTGTGGCGGACATTTGTGGGTGTATGTATTGTGGAGAATTTCTAACTGTGGGTCATAATACCCATAGCGGAGTTCCGCCGCGGACACGGTATGTTGGCGTCCGTCGGCACGGCTGTCAGCGGACTTTACCGCCAGGGTTGTAATGAGGGCCTTTATCTCCAAACATGTAGTGGTGAGCTAGACAGCATAATAACTCCACAGTGACTGATGTGATCAAACTGCTGAAGCCTATCCGCGAGCTTCCTCACTGAGAGTGATTTCAGCAACACCTGCCAGGCAGTCAGGAGGGATAGAACATGTGCTGAAGGCACTAATATAAAACCTAAAACAAAAAAAGAGAAATCGGTCCAAAATGCTCTGTGAGAAGAGTGATTTCCTAAGTCTAACCGCAATGTTTTGATTGCTGGAAATAAGGCCATGTTCCACGCCTATATTCCATAAGAAACAACTGAAGTGATGGACATCTGCTATGTCAGGCAGGGGTATGTAATTCCTATAGCCCGACTCCCAGGACATATTGTTTGGGGTCAGGGACAACACATTTTCATGTTTATTCTGTCCTTGAGACAAGTAGGCCCAACTCCCTGCAGCACAACCCCTTTGGCTACCAGTTTACAAGGAAGGGAACTGCCTGCAGTTCAGGTAATATGCGTTCCCATATGTTGATGCTGTTCAAACTTGTATTTATGGTTCATGAAAGCAAAGCCTTTATTATTAGGGTGAGAGCTCTGAATAAACATTTTAAGGTCACACTGACAGTGGCTCCAGTAAAGAAAAAAAAAAAGTGTACACACGTTTGAAAGGTTTTAGAATATGAGACTACCTATCATGGTCTCAGAATGCTCTCTGAATAGATGCAAATGTTTGTAGAAGCATTTAAGCAAGAGTGATGATTCTTTGAATTCAAAATAAAATGTTCTGAAAAAATGCAAGTGGGAAAAAACGTTTGTTACTGTGAAATTTTAGGTACTATTTCTTTGAAGCATCAGTTAGTAAAATGTGTTGATGCGTGCTAGTATTTCCAAAAAATATTCAGAATGGAAAATCAGTGTAACCATTTTCAACAAGATTATGGGAACGTGTAAATAATGAACCATTAGCACAGACAACCGATCTAACACTGGTTGTCAGTCTTTTGATTTTGACAACGCATGTATTGTTTTGATATAGCTTTTGTAACACTTTATTGTTGTGGTAGCAGCCAGGCCCTCACCATTGTAACAAACATTGGCAAAAAGCAAAAAAGATTTTCTGGTCTTAAAAAGCACACATTGCCACCAATGTAACAAAGCCCCCCGCACACCCCGTGGAATGGAGGGCCTAGATCCAGGGGTCCCCCTCAGCGCAGTAGTTGGTCTGAGTGAGTCCAGAGGGAGGCCCCTCCATGTTCTTTGAAGGAGGGCCCCCTCCAGTTTTGTTACGCTACTTATTGGCACAGTGGTTCCTGGCACTGACTAAAACTACTTTGTGTGCCAATATACTCCTTGTGAAAGAGCAGAATGCCTTCACCCACAGGGGAATCATCACTTACATCATGGTGAATGCAACGAAATGCATTCACCACAATGCATTTACAACGCATGTGCGTTTACCACGCATGCCTTTATCACGCATGTCTTTACAACGAATTTCGTTGTCAAGGCATGAATGGTAAAGGTGTATGCGTGGTAAAGGTTTTAAAGGTAAGTACAAGTAAGTATTAAGTGGGTTGATATATATATATATATATATATATATATATATATATATTAGTAGTTCGGATAGGTAACAGTTATTGGTGGTAATTGCATTTTTAAGTTTTAGGTTGGGTATGGGTTTTGGGGTGGTAAGGGCATTTTTAGGTTTTAGGGTGGGCATGGGTTTTGAGGTGGTAAGGGCATTTTTAGGGTTTAGGGTGGGCATGGGTTTTGGGGTGGTAAGGGCATTTTTAGGTTTTAGGGTGGGCATGGGTTTTGGGGTGCTAAGGACATTTTTAGGTTTTAGGGTGGGCATGGGTTTTGGGGTGGTAAGGGCATTTTTAGGTTTTAGGGTGGGGATGGGTTTTGGGGTGGTAAGGGCATTTTTAGGTTTTAGGGTGGGCATGGGTTTTGGGGTGGTAAGTGCATTTTAGGTTTTCGGGTGGGTATGGGGTTTGGGGTGTTAAGGGCATTTTTAGGTTTAGGGAGAGTTTGGGTTTTGGGGTGGTTAGGGGTGTTTAGGTTTTAGGGTGGGTATGGGTTTTGGGGTGGTAAGGTAATTTTTAGGGTTTAGGGTAGGTAGGGTTTTTGGGTGGAAAGGTGTGCTTGTGTGTGTATGTATATATACAGGGAGTGCAGAATTATTAGGCAAGTTGTATTTTTGAGGATTAATTTTATTATTGAACAACAACCATGTTCTCAATGAACCCAAAAAACTCATTAATATCAAATCTGAATATTTTTGGAAGTAGTTTTTAGTTTGTTTTTAGTTTTAGCTATGTTAGGGGGATATCTGTGTGTGCAGGTGACTATCACTGTGCATAATTATTAGGCAACTTAACAAAAAAAAATATATACCCATTTCAATTATTTATCATTACCAGTGAAACCAATATAACATCTCAACATTCACAAATATACATTTCTGACATTCAAAAACAAAACAAAAACAAATCAGTGAACAATATAGCCATCTTTCTTTGCAAGGACACTCAAAAGCCTGGCATCCATGGATTCTGTCAGTGTTTTGATCTGTTCACCATCAACATTGCGTGCAGCAGCAACCACAGCCTCCCAGACACTGTTCAGAGAGGTGTACTGTTTTCCCTCCTTGTAAATCTCACATTTGGTGATGGACCACAGGTTCTCAATGGGGTTCAGATCAGGTGAACAAGGAGGCCATGTTATTAGATTTCCTTCTTTTATACCCTTTCTTGCCAGCCACGCTGTGGAGTACTTGGACGCGTGTGATGGAGCATTGTCCTGCATGAAAATCATGTTTTTCTTGAAGGATGCAGACTTCTTCCTGTACCACTGCTTGAAGAAGGTGTCTTCCAGGAACTGGCAGTAGGACTGGGAGTTGAAGTTGACTCCATCCTCAACCCGAAAAGGCCCCACAAGCTCATCTTTGATGATACCAGCCCAAACCAGTACTCCACCTCCACCTTGCTGGCGTCTGAGTCGGACTGGAGCTCTCTGCCCTTTACCAATCCAGCCACGGGCCCATCCATCTGGCCCATCAAGACTCACTCTCATTTCATCAGTCCATAAAACCTTAGAAAAATCAGTCTTGAGATATTTCTTGGCCCAGTCTTGACGTTTCAGCTTGTGTGTCTTGTTCAGTGGTGGTCGTCTTTCAGCCTTTCTTACCTTGGCCATGTCTCTGAGTATTGCACACCTTGTGCTTTTGGGCACTCCAGTGATGTTGCAGCTCTGAAATATGGCCAAACTGGTGGCAAGTGGCATCGTGGCAGCTGCACGCTTGACTTTTCTCAGTTCATGGGCAGTTATTTTGCGCCTTGGTTTTTCCACACGCTTCTTGCGACCCTGTTGACTATTTTGAATGAAACGCTTGATTGTTCGATGATCACGCTTCAGAAGCTTTGCAATTTTAAGAGTGCTGCATCCCTCTGCAAGATATCTCACTATTTTTGACTTTTCTGAGCCTGTCAAGTTCTTCTTTTGACCCATTTTGCCAAAGGAAAGGAAGTTGCCTAATAATTATGCACACCTGATATAGGGTGTTGATGTCATTAGACCACACCCCTTCTCATTACAGAGATGCACATCACCTAATATGCTTAATTGGTAGTAGGCTTTCGAGCCTATACAGCTTGGAGTAAGACAACATGCATAAAGAGGATGATGTGGTCAAAATACTCATTTGCCTAATAATTCTGCACTCCCTGTATAGTGCATTGTAAAAACATTTTGTGGTAAGTGCATGCATGGTAATGACCATACATAGTACTTACTGCGTTGTAAAGGCATGCGTTGTAAGTGCATGCTTTGTTCCACCATACATCCCACTCACAGTAAAGCCAGCTGACAGATAGATAGAGACAGAAATATACTTCTAATAAAAATAATAGTCCTGGTTAACGCCAAACCTGATTAGGGGCCCAATTCTTAAAGAAAGTCACAAAAATGCTCCCATGGTATATGTCTGTGAATTAGTGGCTTTCATGAATCCACAAGAATTTTCAGAAGTAGAACAGGAAATCTTACTCCTAGAAAATATTTGGGAACTGTATTTTAGCATGAGCAAATATGCATGTGTAGATTTGCTCATGCAAGAATCTATTGAGCGTTTACAAGTTCACTTACCCTCCAACCACCTTTTTCCCCAACCCTGGAAGAAGGTCTACTTCTGCCCTTGTCAGGAATAAATTTCCAACCTTTCTCAGTATGGGAAAAGGTTAGAGAAGAGCTGGTGAAAATCCTTAAAACATGCAAGTTAGTAGGTTTGCAGAGACTCAAAGGCATTCCAGCCCTGGAACTATTGCTTACTGCTTTCTCCAGCCTCAGTATGTAGATCTGCGGAACAGTGGCAAAATAGGAAATTGCTATAGTAGGGATTGAAATCGCTAGTGTTCAAGCCCTACCATAGTATTAACCCTGGCATAACCAGAGAGCCTATCATCAGAGCTCTTACATAATGAGAATGCTGCCATATTTTGTCACCACGCTACATGGCACCAAAGGGACAAGTGGATTTTGTTACAGGACAAGTAGATTTATGCAGCAACCTGTCCCATGGACAATTAGATATTTTATTAAATTCCACATCTTTAGTCAGGATTAATTATAACACTGGTAAGCCTCCTGGTTACACTCATACACAGGAAGTAAGTACTGTTGGAATGAAAACTAGGTTTAAAAGACAGCAGATGCTTACAAACTCTTATGAAGTCTCATCTTGGTGATGCCAGGAATACGAAGGATGAGGTTCTGATACAGAGGTATCATTGGGGATACCATGACGTAAACTACTTCAAGAGTAATTATGGAAATAGGGGCCATATGTAGCTTTTTCCCATAGACACAGAATGGGTAAAATCCTTTGGTACATCTGGCCCTAAATGCTAGAATTCCATTATTAGTAGGTATTCTACTGAATTTACCAGAGCCAGTGGTCTAGGTACAGATATTTACAGTGATACGATACAAGCACCACAAAGAAATGGTACAGCTATACCTGACTTGAAGACCTAATTCAAACAACCCAATCACTAACAGACTGTGGAAGGAGGCCCCATTTTGGGATTGAGATCTGCAAGCTTTCCAATAGTAAGAAGCAGACAAAGCACAAAGTGACCATTTTCTCTCGTCCCACTGGATTGGACTCTAATTTGCATAACTTAAAGAATTTCAGACTAGTATAACAACTCAATTCCACCATTTAATATTCTTTACAGCAGACAGGCAAGGTTAATGAGACCAAACCTATTCATATCTGCCCCTGTTTCCCATGGGAACAAGGCCTAGTCTATCGTACTGCATGAGCAGCAACACAGAAACAATAATTAGTTCCAAACCTTCTCCATCAAGCAGTATAACAAATGACTCTGACGACATATTACAGAAGGACACCAAGGATGTGAGGAGACACAAGTAATGCTGCAACAGTTTTTCTGGCCGGGAATCTATGTGGTGAGTGGAATTAGAAATACTGTAAGCAGTGCCCCTACTGTCAGCTAAGGTAATCAGCAAGAACTCCCCGGATCCCTCTGCAACCCTTGTCTGCAATACAACTAAGAAGTGGTATGTATCTGTGGGAAGCTGTGAAGAGATATTGGATCCTCCAATACAAACCTGTGGAGTAGTGAATTCACAGGTGAAAATAATGAAATTCTGGATTTCTGTCTTATAATGATGTGAAATTTAAAATGAATTCTATAGCCATAAATATTTTTTACTAATGGCAAATAATATATTCCTTACTTACCACTGTAGGTCAAATGATATAGTCCTTTGATGGGCAGCTTTGTACAGACTACAGAGATGCAGCATATTAATTATCAGTTTCCTTTTCAATCATTGGTTTGAATTGTTAGAAGGACACTCTTGTTTCGTGAGAAATATATATTTACTATTATGTTGGCAATTAGTTTGATAAATGTAATTTTGTTTATTAAAAAGATTCTACGCATAAAAATAAGACAGCTCTATCCATAAAACAGATTTATAATTATTATATATCATGTATTCCACAACAGAAAATTCCAGAATTTAAAACATAAATCAAGGATAAGACTTTTATAAAATATTTACTTGTCCAAAGGACAAGAATTGTCTGTTTTAGCTCTATGAAGTGAGGTGGCAAATTGTGGCAGCGTTCTCATTAGATAGCTCTGATGCAGCTAGTATGATTATCCCAGTGATCATATCTTGTCAGCGTTTTGATTTTAGCAAGCATCTGTTTATTTCACCTTTCGGATTCTTCTGAACTCTGATCATACCAGTGCTTAATTTGTCAATAAAAAGGTGCCGTTGCCCAAAGCCCTCCTCTTAAACACGCAGCTGCTGCAATTAAATGTGTGAACACGGAATACTGAGGCGGCGCAATCCTGAAGCCATCTCGGGCTTCTTCAGTCCATACAAAGCCACTCCCTGCCCCTTCAGCTCACTCTAGCAGCTTTCTACTTTCTCCCTTTGTGACGCTTTTTCGTTTTTCCCTTCCTCCGTCTTTCCCATTTGTGTCATTTGCTCGCAGTCAAGGCTTGAGGCAGAAGAATAAGCCCCTGCCCTCAAAAATAAGTGCTGGTGCTCAGCACCGGAAACAACAAGCACAAATTAAGCACTGGATCATACCAGTGTTTTACTTATGTCATATCTCAAATTATTCACAGGCTTAGCATACGCAGATGCTCTCTTTCTGCATGAGGTCTCTATAGGTAGGTTCAGTCCTTAATTCGTAAAATAATGAGTGCCAGTGCACAAAGTGCTGCTCAGAAGCCCGTGGCCGGTGTTATTAAATGTAAGCGCACTGAATGCCAAGGGTGTGTAGTCCTGAATTCACCAAGGGACTCTTTAACCCACTTCCTGACACGCCTCCCCTCTTTAGCTCACTCTTGTGGGTTCCTGTTTTCTCTCTTGTTGACAATGTTTTTGTTTTTCTCTTCCTTTCCCGTTTGTATGTTTTACTCTCTCTTGCTCTCAGGAAATGTCTGATGATGAAGAATAAGTGCTGGTGGCCCCCACTAGCTCAAATTAAACACTAGGCCTGCTCAAAGTTTGTGGTAGGTATCTGAATGAACAAGCACTTGCATTACGCAGGAGCTTTGATTAGAAGCCGAATTCTGGATAAATCATTGTTCTAATTGGACAATTTCTCTCTTGCTTTAGTTACTGAAGAAACTCCTGTGAACTGTTCTCGTTTATTTACTTTTGAGCACTCGCTTGATTTCAGAGACTTTACTGTAAGTAAACCCAGATTATACTTGTGCTCCACTGCACAGACTGCCAATTTAGGATCAAAGAGACCACCCACAGCCTGACCTTCTCCAACTGACCACATTGTGTAATTTTGGGGCATATCACTTCATCGTACTGTGCCTCAGTTCCCTTGTTTGCTATTACTGAAAACAAATACCAAGGACTATATCAATAACTGGACATTTACATGTTGCATATAGATTAACTCTGCAAGGTCTGGTCAGAGTTAAAACTTTATGGGCCTGATTCTCAAAGCAATTGGCATGTGTAAGTTTAAGTTTGGTTTACATGCACAAAGGGGGGTTTTGCATGCATGGGTGATTTACTAGCATGAAGATTTTCATTGAGCAGATTTAATCAGAGGGGCTGAAATTAGGACAGCAGTGGAAATGATAGGGCTGGAATGCCTTGGGAGCTTTTGCACAGCCACAAAAGCACATGTTCACAGGCAGTTACCAAGTCCTTCACACTCTGGAACCAGTTGGGAACATACTCCTGACAAGGGAAAGATTAAACCAGTTTTGCTTTATATAAAGACAGGTCTTTTAAGCCTAACAATTTCTCTTGAATTCTTACATTCTTGGTGCGATTTAATAATTGGTCTCTATTTCTTCATGCAATTCTCTAAAATTGCACGTTTGCTAGTGTTTGAAGTGCACTTATGTATTGATCGATAGATTCATTAGGTTTCTGAGCTCTTGAAAAACATTTATGGCATTCTACAACAATGCTTACTTTTCTACCATAATGATCCTCTAATGCTTTCACTGCCATAGTATATACATCTTCTTCATCTGCTTCCTCATCTGACCCCCATCACCTTCAGTATTAATATACAAACATGGCAAAGTTTTCAAAACTTTTCTACCTTCCACTCCTAAGTTGTGTGTTAAGAAAGCCAATTTCCTTTTTGCAGTAAATATAGCTCCACCTAAAGCTTCCAAATAAGTTTCAAAAGCTTCCCGCCAATCTTCCCAGGACATACTTGGCTCCTCAGGAGTAGCTAAAAATGCGGGTGGAGGCGCTATAGACTGCATATTATTATCCCAACATACCCTGAACTAATGAAAAAATATTGGTGCAACTTCTATATTATTGTTCCTAAAAAAAATAAAAAAAATGAAGTCACTGTAGTCTTTTATGTAATATTGCAGTCCACAAACTTACTTGGCTTCCATCAGGCACACAGGTGTGCCTGTCACTGCAATAGTAGACAATATATTAATCCCTACAGGCACAGTATTGCAGCACGTTCCTGTCACGGTGTGCCTGTCACCAGACTGTTCCTCGCAAGCACTGTTATGGACCACTGTCATTATATTTGCTTACACACATCGCAGTTGCAATGTGATCATTCTCACGAAACTGAGCAAATAGGCACTTTTCTAAAGTTGATCTCCCTTATTCCTTTGACCTACAAGCGACATCCGTTTCTAAAGGAAGTTCAGCTTATCACTCAGTGTCTCCTATGACGACCACAATATGGCGGAACGACACAAGAACGCGTTGCATGCACACAGTTTAAAAGTAATTATGCGGGCCAACACGAGCCACAGGACGGTGGCTAACCCAGCGCAAGGTCCCCACTTAATGTCTTACCAGCACAATTTTAAATTAGAACCTGCTGGCTGCACCGTTCTCCAACAGACGCTGCTTGGTGATTTGGTTAAATATCCACACCATTCCTCGTAACCCAGCGTATGATTTTCCACATGACACTTCCTTCTCTTCTCCCAACATAAAAGGTATATTTTACCGGACTGTCAATCGCAGTTTATCTCCTTGTATCTCCGACGTTGCTCCCTATAACTTTCTCAACCAATCCTAACTCACCAAGCTGACAGGCATCTGACTGGTACCGCAATGCAAATTTCTGCCTCTAACAATCTCCATAGGGTTGGTCCAGAGAAGGCACATCCCATCCTCATCGCCACTTTAAAAGGATCACAACACATTAAGCTTGATTTGTTGTGTTTATTCAAGTGAAACATGCGACCAACCCTGGCAGATTCCAGTCAGCAACTTCCTTACAATCTTGACCAGGTTACCAGTTCCAGTTCTAGGTTGTAGTTGCTAATTTACCCACATGTTTCATTCTGAGTGAGAGCAATACACTACAATACAACAAACTCCATTGTTTTTTTGCCCGCCATGCCATTCCAGTTTGGACCCAGCCATATGCAAATCAATCTTGACCCTGCTCGCCATGGGAAACAGTCCACCACAAACTGCCAGACCAGGTCCTCCCTGGAGCGGAAACAAGCATCCTGGGACTGTTTTCAGGGTATCACCCCTTGTCAGCCAGGCAATATTAAATCAGATGGCATAACGAGCATGTGACCCAAGTCTGGGCATACTCTTCCCTATTAGGGTGACAAATGCAAAAAAGAAGAGATGACAGATGGAATGCTGAACAATGTCAAACATTCAACCTGCTGTCAGAGATCTGCACCTAAATCCATCGTGTTTTTTGCCCTCCATGTCACCCCACTTTGGATCTAGCCATATGCAAATCAGTCTTGACACTGCTCCCCATGGGAAGATAAACATGACAATTTTGCCCAGAGAGAGGCAGAAACAAAGAAATCCTTACAACTGTAATTCAGAAATGAGTGTAAGGCCTACCCTTCGAGGAGCACCTCATCCCTACTCTTCTGGGCCTACAAGAGCTACTTCCCCTCCACTACTGCAAAGGGTCTTAAATTGATCTCTGCCGCCTCATGTACAATGCTTGTCTGTCCCAGCTAACTTTGTGAAGACTGTGCTCTATACAAGGGCTACTTTCATTTTTCTTGAACTTTTTTTTGTAGAATAGACCTACCCAAATGAGCCAAGAAGAACTTTGCATGTGATATAAAAAACAGTAGTGAAGATAATGTAAAATTGGTTAAATTAGTAAAAGGCTTCCACCCTTACTATCAGCCTGGCAACAAATGGTCGAGTCTATGGCCGATATAACTAACCATGCCCTAATACACAACCCAGAGTCCTGACTCTTAGGTCTACGCCAAAGAGCTGAAGGCGACAAACATCTCCACAGATTTATTGATCTTGCATTCATAACATTCAAGCGCCTTATAGCCACACATTGGAAACCGCCCCTTACTACAACTCATACCAAATGGCTGCAGCACTTACTACAGTGGTCCCACGCAGAGGCACGGACATTACATCTACTGCAGGATAGAGGCTAGAGGCTTAGAGACACTTTTATTATAAACATAGAGGCAAAAAACGACACACAACCCCTAGGAACACATCAGGGTATCTAAGTCCCATCCGGGAAACATTATGGCCCTCATTAAGGCCCTGGCGGACGGTGTTATTTTGGAGAAAGGTACTGCCAACAAGCTGGCGGTACGTTTCCCCAAAATATGATATTGGCGGTTTGGATTAAGCCAAACTGCCAATGTACCACTCCGTCCGCCAGGGCGGTAACACCCGCCGGGCTGGATACTTCGGTCCCCAACCAGCCGGGCGTCACAATCTCACCCTCTGGATTTTAACCCCACCTACCGCCATGGTTTTCGTGAAAACCATGGCGGTAGGCACTATCAGTGCCAGGGAATTCCTTCCTTGGCACTGACAGAGGTCTTCCCCACCCCCCTACCCCCCGGAGTCCTCCCCTACGCTCCCCCTCCCACCCCCGACATACACACACCTACACGCACAGACACAGATACGCATTCACACACGCATGCACACTGACAAACATACATGTACACACGCATTCACACGACACAACATACACGCACACTCACACCCATTCCTGCACACATGCATTCTACACAACTCACACACGCATGAAAGCATACATAAACAGTCACACACACACCCAAACACACACAACACCCCGCACCCCCCTCCCCTGTCGGAGCACCAGACTTATCTGCTTGCAGGGGGTCCTCTGGCAGGAGATGGGACACGGCACTGGTGCCAGCAGCAGCGTCCGCCAGCGGAACACCACCAGGCCGTATCATGTGTCATGATACGGTCGGGGGCGTTCTACTGGCATGGCGCTGCTGCTGGCAGCAGCGTCGCCTTACTGCCGTCTGCCGCCATGACTGTACCTTATGGTGGAATTCCGGCTACGGTCATAATTTGGCAGACAGTAGGTAGCCACAGCGACGGTCTTTTGGAGGCCGTCGCCGTGGCGATAGGCAGTTTTTACCGCCAAGGTTAAAATGAGGGCCTATGTCACCTGCATTAGCTATGTACTCATGACCCTCATGCCGAGGAACTACTAACAGTAACAGTGCATCGTGACGGATCAGGCCTATATTAACAAGACATTGGTAAACTTCTTTCTCCCACATAACTAGTAACACAGCGCACTCGACGGCCTCACATCCACTAACAAATAGGGATTATGTGGCTTATTGTATGCAGATGATTAATACACCATCCCCTTGCCGGACCCATATTCACTTATACTTGAGACAAATCAATAACCCCAGTCCCCCATCTTAGTAATGTACTGTCTGCATTGCGGCAAAATTTAAATGTTCTGGTTTTTGTAATGTTTTTCCCTGTTATTGTCTATTATTGCAACTAACTATATGATTGAACTAAATCTAATAAAGTGATTTGAAAATAAAATTAGTAGAAGGCTAAAAGTTTAATTATTCCCTCAACTGATTTAGTCAAGTATCTTGGAGTCTAATCATTGGAACAGAAAATTAAGTGGTCCAATAGTTGCAATATATTCCTTGTGGTTTTACTGGCTTTTAAATAGACATTTATCAATAATAATTAACATAATTAATAATAAGAATGAGCAAAGTTAACCGATGGTAGGTAAAAAATCTTTCTTCACAACACTATCTCTTTCAAACATGGTAAAAGTGGCTTATACTTAATTGGCATATTTAATTTACTTGTAAATCCCTAGTAAATGCTACTACATGTTAATAAACTGCTGGAGACATGGTCACCCTGTAGAGAGGGAACAGTCCTTTTACTCCTCAATGGACCAACCTCGCACCAGGCTATGCTCTGCGGCCTCTGCCCGAAAGGGTAAGGAAATTAATATTTTGGGTGCACCATATCAGACCACAATCCCTTGAAGTTAGAGTTTGTTTGGGTGGGAGCAGGGGGCATTGTGCTAGGGTACCTACTTGCAGACTTGGGGCCAAAGCACTAGAGGATGCTCCCTACCGAGAACAAATACACACAATATAACACAATATTTGCTGTGCATTCGCGCATAGGACACGTCATATCGACTGAATGTCCTATAGCGCAAGGAAGTCTGCAGGCTTGCCCGTTATCCCAATATTAGTTGCTCTGGCCATGAAGCCACTGGCCTGCATACTGCAGCAAAGAGCCCCAGAGGGGAGCATTCCCCAAGCCAGCAATCACTATTTGATACCACTATATGTGGAAGCCACATTAGTGCATTTACGCAAATCTGGGGATGCACTGCCAGAACTAATGGCAACCCTAGACGACAAGATCGTACCCCGTGATACTAGACTGACGTAGGCACCCAAGACGTTCAAATATCTTGGGGTCCAAGTGTACGATGACAATGATGACCTAGTGGAGTTCAACCAAGGCAGGATCCTGACAACATCTAAACACTCCTTGTCTTTCTGGTGTGCATTACCTTTGTTGCTGGCAGACTGCATAGCTATTGCCAAAAGGCTCATCCTACTGCAGATACTATATATGTTCTCTGCTATCCCGCGTCTGTTGCTGCGCACCTTCTTCCTGGACTTGCACATAATGTTGTCGGACTTTATCTGTGTGAACAAATGAAAAAAGTAGCATTCTATAAGACACAACTCCCACCCCTGGAGGGACGGCTGGGGCACCCAACTGTAAATGGTACTACGCAGCAGCACAATTGCAGTGGCCACTATACTGGCTTCACGCCCCTGCCAACCAGAACGTACTGTACTCTAGCAAGAGATGCGGCATGGCAGGCTAGTGGATTGTCTCTTTCCCAGTAAGCCCACTTAGACATGATTGTCCAGAATGTATGTAGGCCTGTTGAATTCATTGTTTGCACATCAGAGGCAGCCTTATCCCGCACTCTGTGGGAGCTACTGGGGATCAAATAAAAAATATATTGCTGCCACGTTTGATACACACCCTTGGGCAGCAGCCAGCATCATGAAGACAGGTGACCTGTACACACAAGGCAAAATGTGCACATCTGCACCACTGATGTACACCTGCGGGATAGGATCGGGCCTTTTTCTAACATACATAGCATTGGCATATCTGCTGGCTGACACTTGGGGCCAGGTGGAGTCAAAGCCAAATGCAATACTTCACTGCCTACAAACACAAAGGCTCTAGCAATATTGTATGCCTCAACACAAGTACAGCTAGCAAAACCGTGTGATGATGTAAGAACCAGGTGGGCCCAGTGCTTGTAGCCTGATACTATGGACAAGCAGAGGACAGATGCCAAGAGATACACCAAATTTGTCTTTCGGAACACAAGGTTCAAGTTGCTGCAATTTAATTACTTGCACCAATCTTACTTTTCTCCAAAGCGCAGTAGCCGCATGTTCCCAGGCTCACTCTCAGTATGTCCTCTGTGTAATGCCCCCAATGCATCCTTTTATCACATGCTATGGGAATGCCTTGTTATTCAAAAAGCTTGAGCTAGCGTGCTGACCCGTGTGTTGGACCCAGTGAGCAGGTAACTGAATCATAACCCAGGTTTTTTCCTATGAGGCTGGATGAGGCTGGATTAGTAAGTGAGTAAGGTGCTGTATGATTGATCTAGCATTGAGGCTATACAAACACCATATCACTATGACATGGAAGTTCTCTGAACCGGCTCCCTTCAAACTTTACTGTGGCTCACAGACCTTCGAAAGTGACCGTAGTGGAACCGGTATCCATACTGTTAGACCTGGCAGCTTTTTGGCGTGTCTCCCCTGTCTTTTTGCCTTCTGACCTCCTGGTTTTGGACTCTGTTTTTGCTGGTTTATTGTCTCTGCACACTTTACCACTGCTAATCAGTGCTAAAGTGCAAGTGCTCCCCATATAAATTGTACTGTGGATTGATTTATCCATAATTGGCATATCTGATTTACTGGTAAGTCTCTAGTAAAGTGCACTAGAGGTGCCCAGGGCCTGTACATCAAATGCTACTAGTGGGCCTGCAGCACTGGTTGTGCCACCCACATAAGTAGCTCTGTAATCAGGTCTCAGACCTGCCACTGCAGTGTCTGTGTGCAGTTTTGACTGTAACTTCGACTTGGCAAGTGTACCCACTTTCCAGACGTAAACCTTCCCTTTTCTTACATGTAAAGCACCCCTAAGGTAGGCCCTAGGTAGCTCCAAGGGCAGGGTGCAGTATATGGTTAAGGTAGGACATATAGTAATGTGTTTTATATGTCCTGACAGTGAAATATTGCTAAATTCGTTTTTCACTGTTGCAAGGCCTGTCCCTCTCATAGGTGAACATGGGGGCTACCTTTAAATCTGATTAAAGTGTAGATTCCCTTTGGGAGTGGACGGACATGACAGTTGATTTTAAGATTGTGCGTTTGAAAATGCCACTTTTAGAAAGTAGGCATTTTCTTGCTTAATCCATTCTGGGACTCTGCCTGTTTGTGGATTCCCTGTCTGGGTCAGTTTGACAGTTGGGCTGTTCACACCTCTCCTCTAGACAGTGACACAAAGGGGGTCGGGGTGTAGCCTGCATATCTTGATTAGCACTCTGTGCTGGAGGGGAGGAGAGGAGTGGTCACTCGCACCTGAAAGGACTGTGCCTGCCCTCACACAATGCCGTCTCCGACCCCCTGGTGAGTGTCTGGGGCCTGGCCTGGACAAGAAAGGACCTTGCAAACACTTGAGACTTTGCTTTGAAGTGTGCAAACTTCAAAGGCAGAACTGGGTATAAGAAGCAGACCCAAAACCCCAGACTTTTAGACTCTTTCGGGAATCAAGAGGAACCTCTGCCCAGGAGAAGAGCTGAAGGAGGAGTACTGTCCCTTTGCTGTGTTGCTTTGCTGGACTTGCCTTCAGTTGCTGCTTCTGCCTGAAAAGAGTGCAAAGGGTGAACTTTGCTGTGTGTCCTGCTTGAGAAAATTCTCCAAGGGCTTGGAGTAGAGCTTGCCTCCTGTTGGAAGTCTCAGGGACACCAAAGACTTCAGTTTCCTCGACCTGCAGCACTGGGAACTGTGTGTTTTGTGCTGTCCAAGAGGAGAAACCACTGCGACGCCGCCAACGATGCTGCTGGCCTGCACCGTGACCTGCCGACACCGCACGGAGTTGAATTGCACCGCTTCGCACCGCGACCCTGGTCTCACTGACGCAGTCATCGGATGACTTCTCCGAGCCGCTGCTCGCACCGCGACCTGTGGGCCCCGCACTCCGGCGTCACCTGCTCACACCGCAGTCTGGGCATCCCCGACGACGTCGCTCCTGCTGACACCGGCGCCGCTGCCTACACCGTGGCCTGTGGACACCGCTCGTGAGGAGCACGAAGCACCGTCTCGTCCCGCGCCACAGCCCCGGTCCACCGACGCCAGCACCATCGGCTCCAGTGTCGTCACCAGGTATCCTTGCCTGCCCCGTGGCTGTGGACACCACTTGTGAGGGTCGCGAAGCACCGTCCCGTCCCGCACCGCTGCCTTGGGCCTACAGACGACAGCGCTTCCGCAACGACAACGCCGCTGCCTGCACCGTGACCTGTGGACACCGCACATTGCACCGCCCCGCTTCACACCGCAGCCCTGGTCTGACCGACACCGCTGGACGACGTCACCGAGCCGTTGCCTGCACCGTGACCTTTGGGCACCGCACGTCGCATCGTCCCACTTCGCACCGCAGCCAAGACGCCATCGCCGCCAGCGCACCTGATTTCATCAGCCTGGAGTTCGATCCCCGAGGTGCGTGACTTCAAGGGCCCGACGACTCCTGCACGGACTCCGGAACCGAAGCCAGCGACGCCGCTCTCCGGAGCTCACCGCAAGGATCACGACGCCCTGCGAATCCAAGGTACCGTTTGTGGGTCTTCCTGACACCGCAGCTGGCCCCCGATGTCAAGGCCAGCCTGAACTTTTGGTTTTGTTGTTCACGATGCCGTCATAGCCCCAGGTGGAGTTATCGACTTCAAGGAACTGTATTGTTAAGTACATCTTGCAGCATTCATATTTTTATTACTGTATGTTGGATTTTGTTATCGTATTTGGTCTTGTTTTATATAGATAAATATTGGCTATTTTTCTAAAACTGGTGTGGTGTCCTTTTGTAGTGTTTTCACTTATTACTGTGTGTTATGTGCAAATGCTTTACACATTGCTTCTGAGATAAGCCTGACTGCTGGTGCCAAGTTACCAAGGGGGTGAGCAGGGGTTCTCTGAACGGGTATCTCCCTTATCCTGACTAGAGTGAGGGTCCTTACTTGGACAGGGTGCAAACCGACTGCCAACTAGAGACCCCATTTCTAACACATACATTTAATGTGCTGAGGATCTGGGGCACTGCATTGCATTACCACATGGGATGCTTATGTCATCAAACTAAAGGCTCGATTGGACGATAGGCTGTCCTGATTGCCGCCAGTGTGGAAAGTGGCTAATTCTGAAGGGGTCCTCTGAGATCTCCCGGGGGTGGAGCCACAGGGGGGGACAAGAAAGGGGGATGACTTGTGTGCTAATGGCAGTCTTGGGTAAGTACATGGCTCAATGAAATGGACGAGCTTAGTGGACAACGCTGATGGTTTATCTTAACGGGCAGTGGACTGGAGGGTCAGCACGATAAGGGATGACGCATCGATAGTGTCCTTAGATGACATAATATGCTAATGTGGGAGGTGTGTGGGGTCTATGGCTTTGTTTATTGTTTTTATTGGTAAATGGTTGTCTCTTGCTCCCCTAACAGAGGGAAGACCAGCCTACCACCCATGAAAAGAGTACCCACTCCATGCTGTGTTGTGGGAGAGAGTTTATAATGTCTAGTGGTCTACTGTTACAAACTTGTGGGTTTTGAATCAATTCGATACCTGAAGTGTACTCTTGTACAGTAAAATTGTAAAGCCTACAAAAGAGCAATTTGGAGTAAAACCCAATAAAGAGCAATTTGGAAAAAATAGTACTACATGTACCCAGGGCCTATAAAGCAAATGCTAATTTTGGGCCTACAGCAGTCTTTGTACACTCTCCATGAAGCTACGCCCCTGCTGATCATTCCCGGAGAGTGCCACAATGTAGTTGTGGCCGTCATCGCTCTCAAAAGCTGCCAGGCTGTTTGTCAAAAATAATTTACATGACTGCCAAAGAGAATATTGGATCAATAACTGCCCACTTCATAACACGTCCTCAAACCATCCCGCTTCACCTTCACATTGTGAAGTCAATTCAGACTCCAATCACCTCTGAATAATGGTTTTCTAAATCCAACATGTCCGACCAAGTATTGTCCTAATCAAACGGTTTAGTTGAAATATATTTCATACCAGCTTTCTGGAAATGAAAAAGGGTGAGAGTGGACTGCGTTGCGTCCTGTATGCCAGCCAAGATGGAAAGCCAAATACAGAAGCAGAGAGGGGCACCAACTACTCAAACACTCTCAGCAACAAACCGTAAAGAAAATCAACAGAAAGACCACAGGTTTGAAATCCCACAAAAATATTAAATTATTCCTAGTTTTTCTAGTATTTGATGCAACAATAGAATGCACCCAAATATCCTTTAGCAACATTCTAATTAGAACGTATTTTACCCAGTTAACACGTTACCTGCACTGGACAAAAAAATTTCCAGCAACCCTGTCTCACACCTTTACCAATAAAGCTAATGCATTTAAGAAAGTGCAGGAACGAATAGAGGCAAACATAAAATAATGTCCTATCTACATATTGGGACAAGGGTGCCTTGACGTTCCAGCCACCTGATGGGCGGGGGTCAACTCTTGGCGCTGAGTTAGTCAGGTAGCCAGCCTCGCCCGCAAATGCATGATATTACTACTGTAAGCATCATCACCACCAGCAGTGCCACCGTCACCACCACAGCCACCAAGCCTACCACCTCACAACTACCATCACCACTATAAACACCACCACCACCATTAAAATGATCAACACTACCACCACCACCATTACCAGCTACAACACCACTCCTATCACCATCACTACCATCACCATGATCACAACTACCACGTCATATCCACTATCAAGATACCCAACATCGCCATCACCACCACGACCACCAAGCCTACCACCTCACAATTACCATCACCACTATAAACACCACCACCACCATTAAAATGATCTACACTACCACCATTACCAGCTACAACACCACTCCTATCACCATCACTACCATCACCATGATCACAACTACCACGTCATATCCACTATCAAGATACCCAACATCGCCATCACCACCACGACCACCAAGCCTACCACCTCACAATTACCATCACCACTATAAACACCACCACCACTACCACCTACAACACTACCACCACCACCATTACCAGCTACAACACCACTCCTATCACCATCACTACCATCACCATGATCACAACTACCACGTCATATCCACTATCATGATACCCAACATCGCCATCGCCATCACTACCACCTACAACACTAGCACCACCATCACCACCCATACCACTATTACTGCCACAGCCAATTGGATACGAATGAACGCTTCTCGATGAATTTGCACACATCAGAGCTGTCCTGGAAAGGGTTTTCTACAACAGAAAACCTGCCAGACATGCAAGAGCCTGCGTCATCACGCACTCACGTGCATAACGTTGGCAGTAAAAAATGCATTGGGAAAGGCGGTAACCAGGGCCTACAGAGCTGAGACCTATTGGCTTTGCCGATGCCTGCTACTCCTAAAGATAATTCTAAGCAGGAAAGTGATTACCTGGAATAAAGAACCCTTAGGCCAGCAAGGGACCAGCCCCAAAGCCCTTAGTATGGCCAGCCCACCTGGCATTTCCCAGATAGGTCAGTCCACCTCTCCCTCCAACTTCAAGAAAACTAGGGATGTTTGGTTTGGAAAGAAATAATTTCCTATGTAGGGTGCTGAATCACATGAAACGTTAATATTAAGCTAGGATATGTTCTGCTATAAAAAGAGGGTACTGAAAGTATTAAGTTGTTATCCTTCTTGGAGGTGACTGGGTTGTAGGGAGGAGAGTGTTGGCTGCGTTTTCCTTATGGTCATTTTCAAGCTTTTCTGTTTTTGAGATCCGTTGCAAGGAGATTTTGTCACAGTTCGTTTGCGATCATGGTATTTCTACATTTTAGCACTCTGGATTGTTGAATTCTGCTAGAATATTGTGGTGTTCCTTAGATGGCCAGTTTTTGTTAATTATGCATTTGGAGTAGAATTGTGTTTTTGTGGTTCTGTTTTGTAGGTTCTGGTATGCTGTAGTAGTATGATTTTGTCTTTTTCATCCCACGAGTTCTCTCACTTGCGATGAAGATTGGCTAAAATGGCTCTGATATGCAATTCTGTATTTAAAAGAAAAGTGTGGGCACTCTCGATATTTGCCAGGGTCGTCTGAATTCTAAAGGTTTCTCTCACTGACAATGCTTTAATTTGCCAATTTTTCTCCAGGAGACCCTAAAGCAAAAAAGTTTGCTTCAGACAGGCATCAAAAATATAAGGGGTAGGGGCTTTAATCCCAAAAAATGTTAAGCACCTAAATTGAACTATGGTGAAAATCAGTGTTAATGGCAATCTGGATTACCAGATAGTTAAGGTTGCGATGTCCAGTGGTGCAGGAGAAAACCTTTGAGTTTCGCACATTTTCTGCAGAGCTGAGTTCACAGAAAGTGGTGGGGACAAACCTACACATCCTGCAGATTTTCCATCATTTGCATTTTGTAAATCGGGATCTGCATTTTACACAATTAGTTAGCACTATTAGAACAAGTAGGTTATATTTTGAGTAGTAAACATTCAGGGATATACAATGCAGAGAAGATTACTGGGCCAAAAAAAGAGAAAACAACAAGACACGTAAACATATAGAAACGTAGGAAGTGAGGACTGTGCAGCAAAATGGACCAGGCCACCCCGCCCCATGTTTCAGAGCACTGGATATGAGGAGATCGCGAGAATCAACCAGGTATTCCCCCATTCCAGACAGCAGATCTCTGAATGATGTGGTAATGGCGCACCAGGGAACAAATGAATCCCGCAGACTAAAGAGTATATAGGTGAACAGTGTCTGCATTTCACGAGCAGAGCCATGGCAAAATAAAAATGTGCGTGTGCGAACTTCTGTGTTTACTGTAGCTGCAGTGCCTAATTTGTAAATAAAAACGTGCCGGTGCCCACAGCCCGCCTCATAAGCATGTAGTTGCTGCAACTAAACGTGCGAGCACTGAATACTGAGGCAGCGTAAGCCTGAAGCCACCTCGGGCCTCTTCAATCCATTTACAGCCAGTCCCTGCCCCTTCAGCTCACTCTTGCAGCTTTCTGTATTCTCCCTTTGTGACGCTTTTTCGTTTTTCTCTTCCTCCGTCTTTCCCATGTGTCTTTTGCTCACAGTAAGTGCTTGAGACAGGAAAATAAGTGCCGGCCCTCCGCACTGGAAACAACAAGCACAAATTAAGCACTGTCCAGGTACGCTTCCTTTTCTAAACATTTCTCAGGCAGTTTGTTCCCCTTTAGGGCGGCAGCGCAGGGGACGCCGGGTACACTGGGCCCCCCAATCGGTAGGTACACTCCGGTGTGAAAAACAGGGTAGTTCGTTGCCATTTTCCGAGAACTGTACGGTTCCCTGCACATAAAAATAAAATCTAATCTTGATTTCCTTGAAATGATCTTCAAGGGCCTGCGGCGTGCAGTGACAATTCTGTTATCAAAATGGGCATTTCGCCATCATTTCCTGAACATGAGTGGACGTTGTGAAACTGCTTTCTGTAAAAGTGCATTTATTTGGTTTGCCACTTTTCTCAAACACCAAACATTTTGTTATGAGATAAACAGCCCTATTTTTTAGTAACAGCAATTGTGTTACATTCTTTCTTTTGAAAAAAATGTATTTTTTAATGCAAACTAACTGAAAACTGCTGTGGTCTACTTAAAACATGGGTGTTTCCTTGTGAATGTGTCCTTGTGTAATGTTTCTGGTGCTTTCGGGTCGAGTTCACACTACGCAAAATTGCAAAAAAAATGGTTAAAATAAAAAAATGTAATCTGACTGCGACCGTGTCTCTATGCTGATTGTCATATTATATCGCTGTTAACAGTGCTAGCGCAGGTGTATTAATAAAAATTATTCATGAGTGTTCATGTATCCTGAATAAACGATTTGTGTACAAAATATAATAACGTAGAAAAATAATGCACGCATTTGAAAATATGATTACGATGGGAGGCCGCCAATGTTCACAAGTGTAATTACTATATTTCACAATATTAATTTACTAGGCTTAATATTGTGAAATGTTGAATATATGTTTGACTAATGTAGTAGTATATCATATTAAGGCTTATGTATTATGCTTTTGCTTTACTAATTGTAGGCCTTAACTTAGCGAAGTTCTTGGCCTAGTTTGCCAGGCCTCATGTTAAAGCTGTATTCCTTAATGTTTAATAAATGGCTGTCCTAGGGAGTTAAACTGTGATTTTCCATTTTGCATTATGTGCTTGTAGCTGGGAAACCATTCCCATGGGAATTGATTGCTAGAAGATGCTGTTCCTATTAATGTAACACTGTGTGTGTAATGCGTGTGAGACTGACTTTCTCAGGAGAAGAACAATGGAGATACTGACTGGAGTGGAAGCTGCCACAGTATTGTTACCTGACAAGCCGGATGATGAGAACATTGCAGGACAAATCAATCAACGACATGTGAACAGAGTAATAATAGAATTAATAGATTTGGAGTTTTAGTTTTATTGGTCAAAGTGTGAACATACGTTTAACTGACCAATAGTGATTTGGGAAATAGCTTTACTAGTTTTAATTGAACGACACTGCACTTAAAGAAGACATAGGAGGTCATTTTGACCTCGGCGGTCTTTTTCCAAGACCGCCGAGGGAGCGCCGTGAGGAAGACCGCCAGTGGTGGCGGTTTGCCGCTCGGCCTATTATGACCGTTGGCAGCTCTCTGTCCTTTTTCGGACGGAGAGCCGCCAACAGCCATACTGGCGGGAGGCGGGGAAGTGGAGGTTGCTCCACCTCCACGCCAACAGAACACCGCCCAGCGAATCACTTCCTGTGATTCGCCGTGGTGGTGTTCTGTTGGCGGTGTGGTGTCGGCGGAGCAGCCCCCATGGCTCCCGTCCCCTCCCGGAGGATCGACGGAACAGGTAAGTCGATCGTCCGTTAGGGGAGGGGGGTAGGGGGGTGGGGAGTTGTTGTGTGTTGTGTGGGTGCATGGGGGTATGCGTGTGTGTATGTAGAGGGGGGGTGTGAGTGCGTGTATGATTGCGGGGGTGTTGTGTGTATGGGAATGAGTGCGTGTATGTCTGTGGGTATGTCTGTATGGATGTGTGCATGTATGTTTGAATGTGGGTGTGCGTGTCTGACTGTGTGTGTGGATGTAGGCATGTATGTCGGCATGTGTGTGTGTAAGTGTGTAGGTGGTGCCTGCGTGTGTGTCGTGTGGGTATGGGTGATGTGATGTTGGGGGTCGGGGTGGGGAGGGGGGCCCTGCCACCTTTGGAGGGTGGCAGGGGTGGTGGGGGGGTAGGGGAGGGAGTCAGGGTGGGGGAGACCCCTATCAGTGCCAGGGAATGAATTCCCTGGCACTGATAGTGCTTACCGCCATGGATTTCATGGCGGTTCAAACCGCTGGAAATCCACGGCGGTAAGTCGGGTCAAAATACCGCCAGCGGTATAGTGACGGCCGCCGGGCTGGAGACCCAGGTCTCCAGCCCGGCGGGCGGAACGGAGAACCGACGGATGACCATGGCGGTAACCGCCATGGTCATAATTCCACAAAGTAAGACCGCCAGCCTGTTGGCGGTCTTACCGCCGGTTCTCCGCCTTCCGCCAGGGTCATAATGACCCCCATAGTCATTGTCCATTTTCTTGCTGGCCGAAAGGTCAATATTTCTTGTGCGTCTTGACAAAAGGTGTTCTTAACTTTAATGCTTAAAGATTTTGCATTTTCTGACTTTGATGCTGAATCCTGATGCCCTGCTGATTGACTGGTGTGCTGAGGACAAAGACTTGCTGCTTGCTGATCCATATTGAGGATAGTTATAATGAAATAGACTGTTGGTTCTTATGCATAGATGCCTCTTCTTTCTAGGTGCCAAATGCACTGTTTTGATAGAGCCATACTTATGTTTTTCCAAATTTGTGTTACTGAATTGTTTTGCATGAAGCCCAACATGCTGATGATAACTTGGTGTTAGTTAAGGATCCTCACTAATGAAATTACACTAATAGGGATTAATGCTTGATGAATTTCTCTGCTAAACTTAATGTATGTAATTACTTTGACGCAGTGGACTTTGTTATTAATTTGTACCTTAACCTTAGAATGTGTTGTAGTTTAAGCTTTGATTAGATTACGTTTCTTCTGCCGCTTTGGACAGCCAGTATTGTTTCTGTATGTGTTTCATCTGATTTTGAAATTAATCTACATGACCTTAGCATTGTTAATATAGGGAAATAAATATTCTAACTTTTACTGACAGGTGTGGTTATTCATGACTGAAAGGTCATGGTGCATGACAATTACTGACTCCATTGATTACTACTGTTATTGATTGCTGATGATTATTGTGTATTGGTTATTCATTATGTACTGGAGCCATGGTAAGAACATCTTAATTGTGAATCAAAAGGTTAATCAACCTATTTGTGTCCCCTTGTAAGTTTACTTATTAAGGTCAGGCGTGCTAACAACAGTGAACAATAAATTAATGCTACCCATTGGCCCTACCCTTTTCAAAATCCTGTCAAAGAATGGGACCACTTGACATATCCAAAGGGAATCTTTGTATATTACATATATAAAAAATAAAAGTTACTCTAGGGGATTTTTAGACCCAATGAGGGTTATTAATTCCTACACTGCGCTAAGGCTGTTGCTTCATTGCATGATGCAAAAGCTGATACTGCGACAGACATCAAAGTATTTTATTTAAAATATTGAAACTTTATAATTGTCCAGTAGAATGTGTGAGCAAACACCCTAAAAGATATATAAACAAGCATTTGCAATGCAATGGGTCGTGCGTTTGCTCGAGTTAGAGCTATTAGTGTTGTACATTTCTAACTGGAACTTTCTTGCCACAGAAACTGAAAATAAAAAGTAAAACAGTTGACATAAGTGAGACGATTCAAAACGCTGACGTGAGCGTGAAGGAGACACACAAGGAAAAAGAAGTCTGCTCGCAGTCAAAGTTATCGGCAAACGTGCAATTATCCATGTAACAGGGTTGATGGCCAAGGCGGTAACAAAACCGCCCTAAGGTGGGACAAACGTAAAACAGCAAGGAAAACAAAGGATTTTTTAAGGGCAAGCCCACGAATGAGTGATATTGATGGGCGTTCGATGAGCGTGGTTAAAAGCCCAGATACACACCAACACGTCAGAAGAGCAGCGCTGCTATGCTGAACCTAAAAAAAGTAGTGGGTTGAAAAATATTTTCAAAAATCTAACTGTGAAGTGTTTGGTCATAAACAATAAATGATAAAGTTTGAGCTAACTACAAATTGTAAATTGGCATTTCTGACCTGTTCTTTAATAACATAGACCATTACCAGGACAAACATTTATGGAGAGCCCCTCAGAGCCTTGCAGAAAGACAAATGGACACCATGCAAGTTAGCCAGTCTAAAGACTTAAGGTACGAATTTGCCCAAGTCCAAGTACATTCAATAGGATACCAGGTGCTTAGATCGGTTAAAGTCTAGCTAAAGTGTCATATTGTGTTCTGAGTCACTAAGGGGAAAAATATTTACTAAAGGACCAGATGTGGCCCCAGAGGGGGCTCACAATATTTTCCTTAGGACCAGATTCAGCCCCAAAGAGGGCACAACACCGATGTTTTATGGGATGAAGTAAAATGAAATTGTGCTCGTGATTGACTAATTCTCATCTTTTGGAATTCAAAAATACACAATTTCTAGGTAGTTAGGAGTCAGTTGAGTGTATGAGTGTCAATCCTTCAGCATGTAGACAATATGTGGGTCAACACGTCAGCGTGTGGATCTGCCCGTGATCTTGGCTACATAAGAAGCAACGATTTTTATGAGGCACAAATAAATTGCATGTATGTCCCCGGCTTCTACTGCGCTTTATAATACACATTTGGATTACACTCTATGTTTCTGACTTGCTCTGAAGTTCTTAGTTTGTATTTTTTTTATATATGTGCCTTGCACAATAAGAGGATTCATAGATAGAACATGATAGGAAAAAAACTCTAATGTGCTTCTGTGAAGTAATGCAAGATGACGTGAGCAAAGTAAGAAATCATGCTGTGAAGTGCCCCTATTGTTAGACTAACCTGGCAGGAAGTGTGAAGACACCTATTGTCAGGCTCATTATCCTGCTTTCAGATAGAGTGTGAACAACTCCAGCCCAGAATAGCAACATAGTAATGGCAAACTAGGAGAACGGACGAGTCACTTTTGCAGTGATTTCAGTAGAAAACATGTGCCTTCTGCCTCACAGCCTGTCTCCGCATACTCACCCACACCGTCACACCATCAGACACACACCACACCATCACACACCCCGACACACTGTTTGCAAATATACACCAGCACGCTTCCGCACATTGTGCTATGTTTCTGGGATTTCTATAGCGACCGACTCACCGGATACAGGGAGCTCAGGAGCTGGATAGGTAAAAAGAATGGGAGCTGATCTGAGAACCAACCTAGGGGAAAAGAGGGCAGAAGCAGGGAGGTCGTGAAATAACGATGTTTTGAGCATTTTACAGAAGAAGCCAATGATGGAGTTAAGGCGAAGGTGGCGGGTAAATAGTTACAATGATTTCCTGACACAAAAGAGGTAAAGCGTCCCCCGGTTCAGGACAACCGCATGCAGGGAATGCAGGGGTCTTGGGAGGCGGATCTCAAAGACCCCGATGGGTGGTGGAGATTCTGTGTTGCATGTAACGAGGTCCACGTTGATTGATTGCTCGATGCGCATGGCACAAGAGCTTAATGATAGCCTGTTTCTTTGTACTAAGTGCCAGTGAAGGTACTTTAATGTGGGAGCGGGTGGAGTTTGGGCCGGCAGATTAACTTGAACTTTCAACAAACAAATTCAGTGTATACACAGCACAACTAATCACATGACTGTACACACCATCACACTCCCATGCAATCACACACCAACATCACAGTTACCACAAAACATGCACATTATACTGTTCCATCACACACAAATATAGACAAACACACTAAGAGAGACTTGTAAAAAAAACAAGCATTTGCAATGCAAAGGGTCTCGCGTTTGCTCGCGTTACGGCTATCAGCGTTGTAAACTCCAAACCGGACTTTTCTTTTCACATAAACTAATAATGAAAAGTAAAACAGCTTCACATATGCGAGCTGATGGTCGCAATGAGCATGAAGGAGACAGAAAAGGAAACAGAAGTTTGCTTGCAGTGAAACTTACCGGCAAACGTGCAATTATCCATGTAACAGGATCGATGTCATGCAAAACACTCGACTTCTGCCCAGCGAGATCGCGCTGCACAGGAAATGAAAAGATAAAGTAGTCCTGAAACCAACTGAAAGCATGGAGCCTTGTATGTTTTCAGTAGTTTACCGGTGCGCTCGAGGAGGGCTAAACACCGGAAAAGGCATGACGTATGCATGCCTTTCACAAATAGAATCAATAAATTTTTAAAAGGCAAGCCCACGAACCAACAAAAGTGGTGGGCATGACATGGGCGTGGTTAGAAGCCCACAGAGAGATTACAACATGGTCCGAACGCTGTTGTGTGCACTAGTTTATCCTACGTTCAGAAAGGTACAGCATGTGAAGCATCACGCCGTAACTTTCTGTGTATGAGGAAGTGTGCACTGATTAGGTTATGCTATAATTTCTATGACGCACATGTCATCCAGGAGGGCATCCTGAAACCCAAGAAGGGTGGAGCTGCCTTGACTGGTGCCTATTAACAGAGCTAGGTTTTCAGTTTCTTGTGGAAATCTGGGATGGAGCTGACAGCTCTAATGTGAAAGGGTAAGTTGTTCCTGGTTTTGGAGGCCTGGTAGGAAAAGGCAAAGCCACAGACTCTGCTTCAGTGGATGGGGAGGACATGGGAGAGGACAAGATTGGCCGAGTGGAGGTGCGCCGTGGTGTGTGGAACTGAATGGGGCTATTGAGATATGCGGGTCCCTGTTTGTATAGAGCCTTTCAGGTGTGTGAGAGGAGCTTGAAGAGGACGTGTTTACTGATCACAAGCCAGAGGTCCTGGAGGTGTCTGGATATGTGCCAGTGAAGTGTGAGATTGAGCGAGTCTGGCTGCTGTGTTCTGAATGACTTGGATGCTGATGTAAAGGGCATGGGCGAAGTCCAGGCTGCCGGTGATCAGGGCTTGCGTGGTGGATCTCTGGGTGTCCAGAGCTATCTTTAGATTTCTAGGGGAGCATGAGGGTGTGAAAGCAGGTGGATATGACTGTGTTGATCTGGCTAGACACTCAGATTTGATTGTCAATGACGATCCCCAGGTTCCTGACTGAACTGGACTGGCTTGGGGTTCGTCCTAGGTCTGAGGGCCACCAGGCACAGGCTGGGAGTGGTGTCTTTTCCTGATAGGACCACTTCTGGCTTCTCGGTGATAAGTTTCACGAAGCTGGTTTTCATCTAGTTTGTGACCTCCGATATGCAGCTGATTAAATTCTCCTTGGAAAGTGTGAGAGAGAGAGAGAGAGTGTGTGTGTGTGTGTGTGTGTGTGTGTGAGAGAGAGTGTGTGTGTGTGTGTGTGTGTGTGTGTGTGTGTAAACACACTGCTGCTACCTTTGTTGTGCTAAGGTAGTCTTACTGTGCTGCAGCGTGCTCCAGTGAAACTAGACAAAGTCAAAGCAACTGTCTGTGCTCCTGTGCGTTAACTGATTTAACTGAACATTTGTAGCAAAAAGTAAATTGAAAACATATTACAACACACATGTAATGCAGGAATTTAGAAAATGCTTTATCGATTAGGACATGTTATTTTACCTTGCACTGTAACCTAATGTTTCCATTTACGCCAGCTTTGTATATAAGAAATTGATGTTTTTAATAAAATAAAGATTTTCACTAAGTTCTGACTGTACTTTGGACGACAATCAGGAAGTCCTCTGACACTTTCTTGGCGCATAAATAATCATTCATTGCTGAACTGAAAGTATAAGATTGGAAATTGAATCACCACTTGCATGAATGCAGTTAAGAAATGTTGGCAAACAAGTCTGAGGTAAAGTAATGGATGTTTATTTTATTTTTATTCTGAACGACACTAAAGGAATTATTTTGACGTCATTTGGTAAATTCCATTGCTTTACTCGAAGGACTGTGTTCTCTTGATTTTTACATATGAGAACGATGTTCCGATTTACAAAAAACATTATGGGGGTTATTACAACTTTGGAGGAGGTGTTAATCCGTCCCAAATGTGACGGATATACCACCAGCCGTATTACGAGTTCCATAGGATATAATGGACTCGTAATACGGCTGGTGGTATATCGTCACTTTACCGTCATTTTTGGGACGGATTAACATCTCCTCCAAAGTTGTAATAACCCCCTATGTGTAGAAATCTCGTCCGGTATTCCATATTTCAACAATCCACACTCTGCCATCTGAAAACACTGGTGCTCAACTATTCCCTGTAAACAGTGATCCTGAACCATCAAGTTGTGTGCTACTCTGTAGAAAATGACTGCTGCAAATAAAAAGCTGACAGTCAGACCAAACAACATGCAGTTCAAGAACCACTTGAAAAAGCATTGGTAATGCCAATCATTCTGGCTTTTTGGAGACTGCAAATAATGAGCCAAGAATTATAAAGTGTAACAGTGTTTATCCCTTTCTCTGCTAAGCACCCCTTCTTCCCCCTCCATGCTGAGACCTTTTTTTGGCTATCTGGGGTAGTTTGTCAGAACTTTTTGTACACATAAGCTGTCCACGGCAAATTTCCTTCTTTTTTTTCTCCAACATCCTGAAGATTCTAAAGGTGCCCAAGGTTTGTGGATTTCCCTGGAGAGAACTGAGAAAATAGGCAAAATATAGTAACATTGAGTTTTTTTTTTTTTTTTTTTAAATAGGGAAAAAGTGCTCCAGATAAAAGTGTCTGTTTTCCCCCCTAAAAATCGCACCCACGAACGGTTTGCTGTACTAAAGTCACCATATTCCCAACTCTCAGGAACATGCAGAGCTGAATCAAAAAACTAAATTTTGTACCACAGTTTTAGTATATTTTTAAGAGGTAGCAAATTTGCCCTATTTTTGTGTTTTCAAACTACTTCCAGTTTGTGGTGGAAAACAGTGCGAAACCCATGGGCGATCCAGAAAAGCTATACATTTCTGGAAAGTAGACACAATTGTGAATTCAGTAGTGGGTTATATTTGTAGATCCCTTAAGGTTTTCCCAAGGAAAATAACCGTTGAAGTAAAGAAATATTGAAAAGGAGTAGGAAAAAACAGGCATTTGTGGCGACATTTGCATCTGTAACTTTTTATCACAATGGCGATTGACAAAAGCAATATACCATTACGTCCGCTAGACCCTTCTGGTGCGGGGATATATAGGGTATGTAGGTTCTCCAGGAATCCAAGGTACTCAGAGCCAACAACTGAGCTGCACTGTATAATGTTTTTTCATGGAGTACCAAGTATAGACCAATTGTTATAGCAAATGTTGAAAATGGGTATCAAGGAAAGGTATGTATTTCAGAAATGGGCACAAGATGTAGGGTTTAGGAGCAGTGGTTATTTGTACATCTCTGAATTTGTGGGTACCCAGCATAGCGTATGATTTTGAGGGTATTTTTCAAAATGTCATCTTTCTTATACACTGGCTTACAATTGAAAGACTCAAATACAGCAAAATCCACACAGTCATAACAAATGTGCTACTATTCTATGCTCCCACAAGTCTCCCGATAAAAATGGTACCTCACTTGTGTAGGTAGACCTGGTGTCTGCGAAAGGAAACGGCCCTAAATGCAACATGGACGCATCAAATTTTTTTCCACCAAAAACTGACCTTTTTTCCCAATGTGGGTAGCTCTAAATTTTGGACCCTAGCTCAACGGCCACATAGGAAAACCTAGCCAGTCTGTACATTTTTGAAACGTAGACACCAAGAAGTATCCAGGGTGGGCTGACTTGAGTGGGTCTCCCCGGGTTTTTTTAAAAAAATCAGAATCCCTTGCAAACCTTAAGATTTGACTAAAAAACACAATTTCCTGACATTTCTGTGATAAAAAGTTCTGGAATCTGAGAGGAGCCACACGTTTTCTTCTACCCAGCATTCCCCCAAGTCTTCTGATAAAAATGGTACCTAACTTTTGTGGGTAGACCTGCAGCCCGCAATAGGAAATGGTCCAAAACACAACATGTACGCAGCTCATTTTTCCACTGAAAACTGACCCTCTTTTTTCAATGTGGGTAGTTCTAGATTTTGGACCCTAGCTCAGCCGGCACCTAGGGAAACTTAGCCGACATGTACATTTTTGAAAACTAGACACCTAAGGGTAACGAGGGTGGGCTGACTTGCGTGGGTTTTATCAGAAGCCCTTACAAACCTCAAGCTTTGACAAAAAAATACACATTTCCTCACATTTCTGTAATGGAAAGTTCTGGAATCTGGGGGAAGCCACAATTGTCCTCCCACCTGGCATTCCTTTAGTTCTCCCAGTAAAAATGGTACCTCACTGGTGTTGGTTGGCCTAGTGCCAGCAAAAGGAAATGGCCCAAAGCACAACAAGTATGCAGCACATTCTTCCACTGAAAACTGATCCTCTTTTTCCGATGTGGGTAGGACTAGATTTTGGACCCTAGCTCAGCTGGCACCTAGCCAACCTGTACATTTTCGAAAACTAGACACCTAGGGGAATCCAGGATGGTGTGACTTGGGTGGATCCCATTAGGTTTTCTTGCCCACAGTGTCCGACAAACCGCAAACTGTTCCTGAAATTTCACATTTTCCTTATATTTCTGTGATGGAAACTTCCAGAATCTGCAGGAATCCACAAAATCCCAACCACCCAGCATTGCCCTACCTGTGCCAATACAAACGCTGCCCCACTTGTGTGGCCGGGCCTAGTGCTGTGACATGAATGGATCAAACAAAGGACAATGGGTGTGCTTGCATGGAGACTCCTATTGACCTCAGTTAGATCCATTTCAGTCGTTATAATTACCCCATCTGCCCCCTTGGGGGGGAGGAGGGAGCCAGAAAGACTGAGAAGCTGTTCTCCATCTCCTGAGGCTGTTTCTTTGTAAAAGCAATCTCTCTGGTGCCGACACCAGAAGGATTTCAAGTGCCATGTGCGTGGACGACCAGGAGACGTTCGACGCACCAAAAACGCTATAAAAAATATCTGTAAAGTTAGATGGCTCCTTGTACGAAGGTCAGGGTTACACAATTTCCTGACATGCATACATGATTTATTTTCACAGAGAAATAATGTTTGTGGGTATGCCTGCACTGCCGTTATGCTGTATGATCTTTGATGATTGGTTTTGTGTTGTACAAATAAATCATCCATGCTAAACGCATTTTCCCTTGTGTTATTTGAAACACAAACATGGCCTTGTAGCAAGTAATCTTTGGCACTAAAATACCTCCTGGTATGTCCCCACATACCCTGTACGAAAGCCCTTAAGTGTCCCTCTTTCACATGGGACTACTTCATATAGCCCACTTTGTATCGCAGTACTGGCAGTCTGTATTTAATAATCAGATAAACAGGACTACAGATTACTTACACATAATGTAGGCAATTGGGTTATTAGTTGCGAGGGGTGGAAGCCCCACTCAAATAAATACAGTCCTTGTCAGGGTGAACCACAAAAGTCACTAAATTAATCTGGGCTTAACCTTCTGGTAGCTTGGCCCCAAGGAGTCAGGCTTAACTCAGACACAATGCGTAAAGAATTTATGCAGCACTGAAACAGCAATAAAGTGAAAACACAACAAAAGAAAAATCCCAAACCAATTTAGAACAGTTGAGTAAAATCAAATAAATAATATGACCCCAAAACAACAAAAATCTAAACAGTACATCTGGAGTTATGAATTTTCAGAGTTTCATGTGAAAGGTGCACTCAAAAACCACAAAGAGGCATTCATAGTGATCTGGACGTACTGGGCAGGAGGAAAGTAATAGATTTAGGCCAACCTCAATGGAATGCGGGTCGGATACAAGAGCCAGGTTCGTCCTGCTAAAGAGTTACCTTCTCAAGTCTGCGCAAGGAGCTCCTGTTTGCGATGGTGCGCAGCACGGAGATTGTTGTCTAGCATGTCTAGCGTTGCAGATGGTCGCTGTTGTAGTGTAAAGAACCATCGCTGGATCTTCACGTCGACGGTCGATGCTGACTGTCGCTGTCGGCACAAAGCGCAGGTCTCACTGCAGCCTTGCATTGGCAGTCATCATGGATGGTCGCTGTCGGAGTTAAGAGCAGGGGCCACTGAAGCTTTGTACTGGCTGTCGTCGCAGTTGGTAAATTCTCAGCACAAAGTGGTCACATAGAGAGGAGTCAAAAACATCTGTTTCTTCACCTTTTCTTCAGGAGGAGTAAACTCTGGTGCCAGCCAAGGGTCCAGGGCCTGAAGAAGCACCTCCTGGGGATCAGGTCTCACTCCAACAGAGGCTAGCCGCAGGGCTCAGGCAGGTCCAATTGGCGCTGGTCAGCTGCAGGGCTGGCCTGTAGAAGCTTGTTGTGCTCCTGCAGCTCACAGAGCAGATCAGCCATCTGATCCTTGGAGTCACTTCTGGGTAGCCTCAGTTCAGGGCAAGCAGGTCCAGCTGTCATTGTTCAGATAGTAGTGCAGTTCTTCTTGTGAATATTCCACAGGTCGAAAAGTGTTCTGATGAGAGGTTCAGAAGGTGTCACTCTTATACCTGGCATCAATCTTTGAGTGGGGAAGTTCCCTGGCCTACCTCAAAACATGATCTCTCCCATTTCTTCCCATTCTTCTTCTTATGGCTTCAAACTGTCTAGTGTGACAAAGGGAAAGTGGGGCTGGTGTCCGGTTCCTTAGTCTGTGCTGCAGGCAGGGTCCTTTGAAATGTAATCAGGACAGGGCACAACCCCGCCCGAGCCATCCTGTCAGGAAGACCCTGTGCCCTCACATTTAGGACTATTTGGTCTCAATGTCTGGAAGCAATACACAAACCAGAAAAGGAGATCCAATCACAGTCATGGGACTGAGGACACTGACAGAAAGGCACATTTGGTTTAGGACAAAACAACATCAGCTTTCTAACAGTGGCACTTTCAGTATAGGAACTTAAAATCTGGTTTCTGATCAGTGAACTGCTCTGCCACCGCGTAGCTCCACCGGTAAGTGAAGCCCCTCTGTTCCCTGAACTCTGACCTCTGTCAGTAGTTCGAGGCCCTCCTCAACCCGCAGGCTTCTGCCTGCGCCTCATCCCTGGTGTCTAGTGGGAGAGTTCTGCTCTTTTGCTGGGCTGCCCTCTGCCTCTTTTCTTTTTCCGCGTTTTTCCTTGTGTTCTGTTTTTCTGTCTTTCTGTGCCTTTTGCTCTCTGCTTCCATCTATCTTTCACTTCGCTCTGTCTCTCTCCTCATTCTCACTCCCGGTCGCTGCTGCCCCGCGGCCCCATCCCTCTTTTTTGCACCGTTCCCGCCTCCCAGCTGTCCTCTCCTTCCCCCTCCCTACTTAATGGCGGCCGCACCAAAGGCGCGCCTAAGGCTAGCCCATCCGCGACCAGCACAAGGACCCCTGGACCTCGCGCCCACCACCGCTATTCATCAGCAGCACTCATCGCACTCAACACAGGACGCAACAAGAACTGTAAGCAAGTATCACCAGGCACCACCAAGGGACCCTTCACCTGCCGCCACTGCAAATTCACCAGCCTCCATCACGCAAGCCCTCCCCTGAAGACCCACAAAACAGAACACAACCTCAGATGCATCCTGATCAACACTAGCTCCATCCACAGGCATGCCATAGAACTCTGGAACCTCATCGACACCACATACCTGGACGTCGCTTTCCTCACAGAAACCTGGCTTAACCCTTCTTCGGCTCCAGACAGCCCCATCCCAGACAGCTACAAGATCATCCACAAAGACCGCACGAACCACCCCAAGGGAGGCATCGCCATCGTCCACAAAGACTCCCTGCGCCTCTCCACCAGCACAGAAGACTCCACAACCAACATGGAACTCCTCCACTTCCAGATTGGAACCAACCCTAACACCACTCTGCGAGGCACCCTCATCTACAGGCCGCCGGGTCTCCGCCCCCCATTCTGTGACACCATCGCTGACATCGCCACCACCCATGCGCTCGCTTCCAAGGACTACATACTCCTCGGGGACCTCAACTTCCACCTGGAGAACACTAATGACAACAACTTCACGACACTGCACGAAAACCTCACCAATCTCGTACTCAAGCAACTCCCACCCACTCCGCCGGACACACACTCAACCCCATATTTACTGTCAGCAACCACTGTATTCACTTTACCTTCAACAAAGCTCCCGACTGACACCCCGCTCACCTACCACTCTTCAGGAGCTGGAACAAGATCACCAAAGACCTGCTACCCACCTCCCTCGACAATCGACCCCCTCACCCCCAGATGATCTTGACACCAACACAGCTGCCCAGGACCTCATCAACTGGATCTTAGACTGTGCCAACATCTTACCTCCCTTCAATAAACCCTACAACAGACGCTCACCCAAGAAAGCCAACTGGTTCACCCTAGCCCTCAAGGAGTCCAAACAAAACTGCAGATGCCTCGAAAGGAAATGGAGCACCGACAAGACCCCCACCAACCACGAAACCTTAAAAAAAGCCTTCAACACACACCACCAACTCATCAGGACCACCAAGAGAAACGTCTTCCAGGAACACAAACAACAACACACACAACAGTAAAGGACTCTTTACAATCATCAGCCAACTGACCAACCTCAGAATGAACTCCATCGACATCCTCCCATCATAAGAACTCTACACAACCTCTCCACCTACTTCCACCGCAAGATAGCAGACATCTACAACAGTTTTCCGACCCAGCCTCCACCAAGGCTCTACCAAACCCCCACAACCTACTCTGCTGGACCAACATCTCCGACGAGGAAACCCTCAACATCATGAATTCCATCCACTCCGGCTCTCCCTCCCGTCCCTGCCCCCACCACATATTCAACATAGCAAGTGGCACCATCGCACCCAAACTTTGGCACATCATCAACTGCTCCTTCGAAACCGCCACCTTCCCAGAAATTTGTAAACACGCCGAAATCAAGCTTTTACTGAAGAAACCAACCGCAGACCCAAATGACCTCAAGAACTTCCGGCCCATCTCTCTACTCCCCTTCCCAGCCAAGGTCATCAAAAAGGCTAACAGTAAACTCACAAAACAACATCCTTGACACCTCTCAGTCTGGCTTCTGGAGCAACCACAGCACCGTGACCGCCCTCCTCGCCACCACAGACGACATTCGCATCCTCCTAGACAGGGGTGAGACCACAGCTCTCATCCTCCTTGACCTGTCCACCGCCTTCAACACCATTTCCCACCGCACCCTAAGGACTCGTCTCCAAGACGCCGGCATCCGAGACAGGGCTCTAGACTGGATCACCTCCTTCCTAACCGACAGAACCCATAGAGTCCAACTCCCCCCCTTCTACTCAAAGACCACCAAGATCATCTGCGGCGTCCCGCAAGGCTGCTCTCTGAGCCCCACTCTCTTCAACCTCTACATGGCCCCCCTAGCTACCATCGCCAGACACCACACACTCAACATCGTCTCATACATCGACGACACTCAGCTAATCATCTCCCTCACCAACGACCCGCACACAGCCAAAGCCAACTTCCACAACGGAATGAAGGCAGTCGGCGCATGGATGAAGGCCGGCTGCCTCAAGCTAAATACCGAAAATACTGAAGTCCTCGTCATCGGCAACAAAAGCTCAGTGTGGAACATCTCCTGGTGGGCCACAGCCCTCATAAGCCCTCATAAGCGCTCATAAGTGCTCCAGCCCCCACCGAGCATGCCCGCAACCTCGGATTCATCCAGGACTCTTCACTCACAATGAACCGCCAAGTCAGCGCAGTCTCCTCCGCCTGTTTCAACACCATGTGCATGCTTAGGAAGATCTTCAAATGGATCCGTACCGAAACCAAAAGAACAGTCACCCAGGCCCTCGTCAGCAGCCGCTTTGGACTACGGCAACGCACTCTAAGCCGGAACCACCACAAAAGTACTAAAAAGACTACAGCGCATACAGAACACCTCCACCCGTCTCATCAACAACGCCCCCAAACATAGCCACACCTCCGCACTACTGAGAGACCTGCACTGGCTCCCAACAGACAAGAGAATTACTTTGAAACTTCTCATGCACACATACAAAGCCCTCCACAACCAGAATACCTCAACCAAAGACTGCACTTCAACACGCCCACCAGGCACCTCCGCTCCACCGACCTCGCACTCGCCGCCGTCCCAGGCATCCAAAAGGCCACAGCAGAAGGCAGGTCCTACTCCCACCTCACTGCCAAAACCTGGAACTCCCTCCTGATCCACCTCAGAAGATCTCCCACGCTTTCCCAATTCAGATCGGACCTCAAAACTTGGCTCTTCACCTGATCTCCTCTGTCCTTCTCTTACTGCTCCCACCTCTCCCAGCGCCTTGAGACCCTAACAGGTGATTAGCCGCACTCTACAAGTATTAATTGATTGATTGATTTTACCATTAAAGAGTATTTTAAATTACAAATTAATAGAGTCTAAACAGCATTTCTGTATCAGGTCCCAAACAGAAATTATCACTTATTAAGTGTAATAAGGTAATTCAGTGTTAATCTATGGGGGAGATAGCCTTATAACTGTGAGAAAAGACTTTGGGAATTTTTCACTGTCAGGAAATGTAAAACTTAACTACACATATCCTGCTTTTTAAATACCATGCATCTTGCCCTATGAGTGGTAAGGGCCCACCTTGTGGGTGTCTTATTAGCATTAAAACCAGATGCCAGGTCAAAATGGCAGTCTTAAAACTGCCTCAGAGGCTGCAGTGGCAGGCCTGAGACATGGTTTACAGTGCCACTTTAGTGGAGACACAATAAGTGCTGGTTCCCACAAATAGCATTTGCTTTATAGGCCCGGGTACTGGTAGTACCATTTACTAGAGACTTACAAGCAAATTAAATGAACCAATCAAATGACCCAACAATGTTGTCTGGGGAGAACACAAGTGCTAGTTGGAAGGGGAGAAGTGCAGAGTGCTAAAAGCCAACAAAAACAGATTCTGCGAAGGAAGTCAAAACTCTGGGATGACGGTACATAGAGGGCCAGGTCCAACACAGACAAAAACAGAGCACTAGATGAGCTGCTCATACATGGATCCAGGGAATCTGAGAACCACATCGGCCTGGATAGCTGGGTCTCTAATTTTCAGAAATGTCTAAAGTTGGTATGGTTCTCTAAGAACCAGCTGATCCCAGACCTAAATACTGCAGCAAGTCCTGAAGGAAAATTAGAGGAAATTACATTTCAAGGCATACGCAGGACAATTGCAGGGCATCTAGTTAAATAAAGGTGGCAGAACCATGAAGGCACACCACCATGAACTTCATCAGACCTCTAGTTTCCAGAATATCTGGGTGTTGGCACTATACCCTGAGTGCTGGCCAATCAAGAGTCAGAATGTCCCAGCTTCCCTCATTTCCACAGAAGGTCACTCGCAAACCAAGCATTTACGTGGTTGTGTTTTTGAGCACCTCCCTTTCTTTGTTTATAGGCTTACTCACACACATTCGGCACCGGTTGTCTCTGAAGAAGTGTGGGAACGCACGATGGTGGTTCATTTTCTATTGGATGGCGGTTCATTTTCTATTAACTGCTGATGTTTCCTTTTTTTGCATCCTGTCCTAAGTTGCTTTACACCAACAACACTTTTAAAAAAAACTTTCTCAAAATTGCTTGCCATTACTGTTATGACACATACGCCTAAATTCAGATTCTTGGGTACATTTTAAAAACTCATAACTTTCTTCAAAGCAAGTTTGTATTCATTAGGTTTTCATGATCAAATAATGTATGGTCAGCACACGATGACAAATCACGGTGAGCCACAGCTCGTTTGCTGGTCCCTTGTATGACTGGTTGATGGGCACATTAAAACCACTACATCTCTCTGATAATGGAACAGTCTGATAGACGTAAGAGTATATTGGTTTTCATATATTAGCCTCCCATGCACAAAGTCACAGATTAAAACATTGCAGCCTATTTATCTTTTTCACCCACAAGTTGACTATTTCTTATTTCAATGGCAAGTGTATTTAAGAAGACTTTGCATGGTCTAAGACCTCCTGCTGAATTCATTCATTCGTCTAGTTTTCAGAAATGTACAGCTTTCTGGGTTTCACAGCTATTTTACACACAAACTGCAAGTTGGCCCGAGCCACAAAAACGAAAAATATTGACCATCACTTAGAAAATTACAAAACAAGTGTTTTAAAACTGATTTTTGTATTCTGTGCCTCTTCTTGACGGCTGGGAAAAGCTTGCTTTTAGCACAGCAAACATTTTGGTGATGCAACTTTTATTTAAAAAAAAAACACTTGGAAGATGCTAGTAATAGGGGAGAAAGAGATTCAGGACATAGTAGACATTTTGCAAATAGGCGGGGACCAATAAAGGCCAATATAATTAATATTTTGGTGACACTTGTTCAAATTATATCATATGATAATATTTACTAGGGCATACGGTTTCTTTGGCTTGAGTATGGACCCAGGATCAGCATCCTGGACTCCTATTTTTGTTTGAATTCACTCGTTTGTTTGAATGCTAGTAGAATGCTATGGCCTCCATAGTGAAAGAACACCCGCTGAGAGATCCAGAAGTGGTTGTATATGTCAATGGCATATACATTACAGATGATGATTTAGAAGAGCCCCTTTACAGGGAAGACAGAGGAGTTGCTACAAAAGAAGGCTGCAAAATTATATCAGAAAATCTAAAATCACATTTCCCAATGTTAAGTTCTAAGGGTTAAAACTGTCCATCGAGAGGAGAACCAATAACGCCCGATTAACTGGGAAAATTTGCTACATTATAAACGCCAAAAGCACTTTTTATGCTTGAAGCCTTGTGGCATTCTGGGATTTTGGCCATGGTATATCTGCCACTTAAACCACAAACCTTCACCCACGTTTTCAGAGCAGAATCCAAAACAGAACACACCTCTAGACAATCTAGCAGCTAAACATTTACAAACCAGAAATACTACATTGAATGTGGTGGGTCCCAGGGCATCACCGTAGACAACACCATAGCTTGCAGCTCACTTCTGCACAAAGGAGAGCCCCACAGACCAGGGAAAACATATACTTATGTCACCAATATCCACTTTGGAAGCTACCACAAAGGCCGGCGCCCCTAATTATGGAGCATTAGACCTCTTGGGTGCAGCGAGCCTCCGTGCTATCTGCAGCAGACATGCAGATTAAACAAAACACTTCTTTCGGAGATTTGAAGGTTTTCCAAATACTCCAAACATACTGCCCTTGGAATCATGCCACACTGTTTGTTTATATACAGATGAGTCGATTCAGCCCACAATAGGCACAAAGCGCGCATCTCATGCTGCTGGCACTGTGGTTCAGGGTAGGTTCATGAGTTCTGAACTTGAGCCCTAACACGTTCTCAACCATTAGAACACGTCACACCCAATTAGCAAAGTACAGTAAGTATTATTAGCCCGACATAAAGCAGATAGTCAAGTACCCACTCGTTTCAGATTCAGCCTTCTGGGTTCGGCGAGTTAATGTGGACTTAAAAAAACTGGCAGCAAAATGTTCACAGTCTGCAAAAGAAAGTCACTTAAAAGACAAGCAGCTTAGGGAAAGGCCTGCACTATTACAGATCTGTCCGTCCTCAGCTCATGTGCAGTGTACTACGGCGTGGTACAGCCAGATGAAGGTGCACCCTCTAAAGGTGATGCCGCAGGTATTATGGCAGCAGTGACAACGCGCAAAGATGCAGACATAACTAGATCCACAACAAATAAAATCAGCCTAGACATCAGCAATACAGGCATCCATACAGACACAGCAAAAACCATAAGCATTTCAAATAAAATATACATTTGCTGCCGAACCTGAGAGCAAAGCAACCATATGTATCCTTGGAGTCATTGACCAATACAAGCTAATGAAGGAGACAGACAGCATGTCTTACTAAAGCAGGGTAAGAAGGGGTGGCTTCCAGCTACTCCAGTGTATCTGCAATCTTTTTTCATTTCAGAGTGTTTTATTGAAGATTTTTTAGAAAAAAGAAAACAATACAAACAAGGATATGCCCTGTTGTCACAATCTAAGCTGTTGGATGAAAACAAGTACAAGATTCCTAGCTTTCTGTACATGAGATTAAGCACAACGAATGAATACCTAAAGGAACAGAAGCAGTAAGAAAAGGAGGAAGGGAGTGAAAAATAAAATGGCATATATTCAATAAAGCGATTCAAAGTCCATGTAAATCATAAGAGTGGCGACGGCAGGGCCACGGTAGACCAGCCTGGATTGGGGCGAGGGAAGACAGTGCAGTGTCCCAGATACCAGCCACGGCGTTGGGTAACTCATTCTTTTTTACGGTGGTGGCGTACTAGTCATCTAGTGTCCTCCAGAAGGACCTGGTCTGTGGGCACCAGGAAGAACTGTGAGGTGAAATGTTATCCGCACCTCGTAGAAAGGATACCCAGTTCAACCAGGTTTTAAATGAGGTTGCCCTGGTGTTCTTCCAATTGTTAAGGACTAACTTACAAGCTGAAGTCAGAAAAATGTCCATCCGGAGGCTGTCGTCGTGTGATTCAATGGTCATGAAATCCAGTGATGAGCGATTAGATGTCTTTTTTTAAATAGAAGCGTAGAGGAAGTTAAAGATACAGTTCCAAAAATGGGAGACGGGTCTGCATTACAATTCCAGCATGTTGGGTTGGATCTATCAGACATTTTATGGAGGCGAGGTGGAGTCCAGAAAGTGCTGTGAAGGAGCCAGTATTTCGTTTGAGAAAAGGAGGGGGTGATTTTGTACGAAACGACTGACTTCCATTTTGAGTTCCAGGCTTTTGGAGAAATTGTTTCCTGGGGATTCCACTTTCTCAATAACTTGGATGTTAAGCGGGTTGTGTTTGGCTTTAAAAGATGGTAGAACTTAGAGGACATGTGACCGGTATTGTTGAAGTGAGAAATAGTTTTCAGGAGGGAAGGGTCTTAATTGCTGTATCTGATTTTGGCTATGCTCTATTTGAGCTTGAGGAAGTCATAAAAATCTATATCTAGGAGGTTATATTGTTGTTGGAGCTCTCTGAAAGTTAGGGGATTTTGAGAGGAGTCTAACTGTTTAAGAAAGTGTATGCCCTTAACAGCCCATGATTCCCAGTAAATGGTCTTATTCAGAATTTTGATTTTAGGATTGTGCCGGATTGATGTCAGGTTGGATCGAGAGATCGGTGTCTCAATCTGCCTGTCGATGCTCAAAAGGGCTTTTTTTCAGTTGTTAAAGATGTATTTGGTGGGGGAGGGTATTTTTATTTTGACTGATAAAAGAGCAATAGGGTGGATAGTGCCAAGGATTTCTTTTTCGATCGTTACCCATTGTGGGATATAGTCCTTAGAAGAGAATCATGATGATCCTCGTCTGGCAAGGAAAGCAGTTTGTTATCATTTAAAGTCGGCTAGGTTTACGCCTCCCAGATTAGAGGATAGGCGAAGTTTTGTTATAAAAATGCTAGGTCACTTATTCTGCCAAATAAACTTGGACAGGAGTTTATCTAGTTTTTTTGGGTGTAAATCTTCTTACAGTACTAGGGGCGACATGTTTATAAGGTAGTTCACTATCGAGGTCACCATCATCTTGATTGTTTCAATGCGGCCTCACCAGGTTATGAATTTTGGCCTCCAACCCTCTAGTAGAGTTTCAACCTTTTTCAGCATCACCCTTTCGTTGTGGTGGAGGGTTTCTAAGAGATCGGGGTGAATTCTAATCCCAGGTATTTCATGGAGTGAGGCTGCCAGGAGAGAAACATGGAGTTGAAATTGGATGGAATTCAGAGGTTATTAAGACGCATAATTTCAGACTTGTCTTTCTTTAATTTATAACCTGCAACTGAGGCATATTCTTCTATTGCCTGTAGTATTGATGGGATAGAGTGGCTGGAGTTCTCTACCATTAGTAAGATGTCATTGGCATACGCCAAAACTTTCATTGGGTTCTTGCTGAAGGTGACACCGGACATCGCTGAGTTGTTTTGAATGCTGTAAAGCAAGGGTTCAAGTGCTAGAATGAATAGAGTGGGAGAAAGGGGGACAACCTTGGCTGGTTCGTCTTTCTACATTGAATGTGGTGGAGAGGAGGCATCCAACTCTAACCCTAGCTGAAGGGCCATTGTAGAGGGTCATTATCATCTTGATGAAGATTTTGCCTGGTTTACAATTATGGAGGGGTCCTGAAGAAACGTACATGAGACCCTGTTGAAGGACTTTTCGGCATCAATAGTTATTACTACTTTGTCAGATTTAGATCATTTGGCTTTAGCAATAATGTGACAGAGTAAGCGTGTGTTGCCGTTAGATAGGCAATTCTTCATGGAGTCCACATGGGAAACCAGGTGTGGAAGAAGGGGTCCTAGCCTTTTGTAGAGGACTTTAGCATATATTTTAGGGTCCAGATTGACTAACGAGATCAGCCTGCAGTTTTTAGCATGTGTTGGGTCTTTGCACTCTTTCCGGATTACTAATATAGTGGCTTCACTGGCTGTGCCCTCAAAGGCACCATGGTTTGAGAAATGGTGAAAGAGATTAGGAAGTGAGGGACTGAGGACCGATACAAACCATTTATAGAAGTTGGCGGAAAAGCCATCAGGCCCGGGGGCTTTATGTAGTTTGAGAGCCTTGATAGACTCGTTAATTCCTTCTAGTTTTATCGGTGACTCTAGGGATGCTTTCTCAGAGTCAGTTACAACGGGTAGTTTTAATTTATCTAAATAGTTTTTGCATTTTTCTTTCATAGAGCGTGTGTCGTCTTCATACAGAGATTTATAAAAGGAATGAAATATCTCTGCTATCTTTTGTGGCTTCATGTGAGTAACATCTTGATTATCCTTCAGGGCAGAGATAATCCTATTGGATTGTTTTTGTTTCAATGTGACGCTGGCAGTTTTCCAGCCTTATTCGCCTCACAGAGCTTTAAATTTTCGTATTTATTGACCCAGACTCCTGCTTTTTTTTGCTTAGGATCTTATTATATTAGAATTTTTTGTTGTCGAGAGAGGATAAACTTTGATCACTCCGTTTGGCTATGTGCAAGGATTCTAATGTTTTGATTTCAATCTCCAAGTCCTGAAGGTCTCTATTATGTTTCTTATTTAATTTAGATCGGATGTCTATTAATGAGCCTCTGACTGTGGCCTTGAGTGCGTCCCAAATTATATCTGGATAGACCCCTGCTTGCGTGTTGTCTTTGGTATAATTCAGGATTGTTTGTGTTATGGTTTTTTGAGTGCTATATTTCTGATTGAGTCATCGTTAAATCTCCAGATTTTACAGTGTGGTTTGGTCGAGGTGCCCATGAGGGATAGCATAACAGCCGAGTGGTCTCAGACCAATCTTGGGAGGATGTCTGTTTGGTCAATTACATGTGCATATGATTTGGATATTAGAAGGTAGTCTATTCTAGAATAAGACTGGTCCGGGCTGGAAAAGAAGGTGTAATCTTTGGTGTCTGGCTGCTGGGTTCTCCACGAGTCCATGAGGTTGAAACGTGAGCAGATGTTGTGCAGGGCTGTGAATGATTTGAAGGGCTGCATTACAGTTCTTGACTGTCTGTTCAGGGTAAGGTCTAGGGGAAGATTAAAGTCTCCACCTAAGATAATCAGCACGTCAGTTGGGATTGTGCTCTGTGGGATTGTCATTGAGTTACAGAAGTTCATGTCATCTGTATTTGGGCCATATATGTTGAGTACATAGAAGCAATTCTTATTTTTAAAAAGGTTTACAAGTATCCAGCACCCATCTTCATCTATTGAGTGGGAGTCAACAGAGGGGTCAGAGTATTGTTGATTAGAGTAATTACGTCTCTTTTTTATTGATGGTGGGGAACATAGGGCGCCACTAACCCAGTTTCTTTCAAACGGGGCTAGTTCTTTTTCGGTGATTTTAGTTTCCTGTAGGAGAAGTATGTTGGCTTTAAGTTTGTATAGATAATTTTCGATCTTTTTCCTCTTAACTGGATGAATGAGCCCTTTGACTCTTAAGGAAACTATTTTTAAGTTTACATCCAGAGAGTTAGTAGACATAAGGCAATAGTAAAGACAAGGTGAGGAGCTGTCTCACATATGGAGTAAAAAGTGTAGTCCATCGGTAGTGAGGGATTAATTTGTTATTGGTGTGTGTAGATGGAAAGTGTGACCTGACTGCCATCCTGTGTGTTTATGTGTTGTGTGGCGCAAAGCATACTCAGTAAAACAAAAGAATACAAAGTAAGCACAACAAACTGAAAAAGAAACCCCAATCCCATGTCTGTCCCCACCCCCACAATCCGCCCACCCACCCATACCATCCAACTTGTTAGTTTCTGAGGAGACAACAGTGGGGCAAGATCCCGGTTGCCATCGGTACATCATAGTTGTAATCATAATGATCTGCGCACCCAAGGGGAAGTGATTTAGTACACATCACACAGGTAGGAAATTAGAGAAAGGAGATAGGATCATGTCTGGGTCCTAGGACATGGGGTTCAGAACACTGTTTTGTTAGATATACACAGTTAACAGTGTTTTTTTTAGATTTAAACTGTTAACTGGTAAACCGTCTTAAAAGATAACAAGCTTGTGGGTATCCTAGTCCTGTATGCAAAACAAGTGCGTGACCACGCTTACATAGGAAAACATATGACATATATGCATTCGCTCTGCCAAACAGGAGGTGTAAACAATACTATAATCAGAAGAAAGACCTGGGGCTGCAAACAAGAGCAAGGGCAACAACATTACAATTTGGCAGAAGGGGATTGGGGCATGTTCATCAGATATCCATCTTTGAAATCGAGGAAGGACTGAAGATCTCTGTGATCGTTGAAGATGTGGAATTTCCCATCTACCAGTACCTTGAATTTCGTGGAGCCAATAAATGAGAACTGAAGATTTACCTTCCTGAGTCTTGGTCTTAGAGCTCCTAATCTCCACTGTTGATTCGGAGAAGTCTTGCGATATGAAGATCTTGTAGCCATTCCACATAATGTGATTATTTTTGTGCATGTGGGAAAGGATGAGCTCTGTATGTAGATACCTCAGCGGTCGGCAGACAATTTGACATGTGATTTTCTGTGTGTTCGGCTTGGTTGATGGTTCTAGCTCAAAGTCCTTTTTGAAGCCCATACCAGTCATCTGAGGAACCCACTTCTCTAGGAATCAGATGCACGAGAGAGAAGCATCTTCCGAGCCCTCAGGTATTTAAAAGATGCGCAGGTTCCCCCTGCGATTTCTGTCCTCCAGCTCAGCCAGCTCTCTTTGTAGTACATTAGTAGAGATTTGAAGGTTTTTAGTGTCTCTGTTCAGGAGCGTAGTATTATCTTCTAGAGAGCTGATTCATGATTAAGCTTTGGTTACTTTGGAATTGATGGAGTTGATGTCTGTTCTGATAGCAAATATTTTCTGCTGCATAAAGTCAGTATTGACTTTGGTAGATTTTGCAAGGTCGTGGACTTCGATGAGCTTTTTGAAGATCATATCCATAGTGTTGGTAATGCCAGTATTCCCTCCGATAGGAGAATCCGGGAGTGGTGGTTCCGCTTTGGGGCATTTGTGGCTCATTTTAATTTCTTTTTCAGCCATGGTTGTTGAATCTGAGTTGATGTGGGAGTATACCCAAGTTAACGTCACTGCTAGTCCAAAGGTTCTGGATGCTGACTGCGCAGATGGTTATTGAGGTATTTGGTTGGGTATTTATCTAGAGCATGTATTTAATGAGTTTATTTGCTGGTAAGATTAGTTCCCCCCAAATGTTCTCAGGACTATAGGGTTTTTCGCGGATTTTGATGGTATGGCAAGTGTTGAGGATTAACACCTCGGTTGATTGATATTCATCTGGTGGACCACGTTCCTGGTTGTCTAGGCTTGATGTTTCTGGGGAGTGATAGCTGTTTACAGTCTTCTTATTAGTGGTAACTCACTATGCTTGTTTGTCATGTAAAAGCCGCCATCTCAAGATCAAGCAAGACGATGTGCTATTGTTATAAAATCGATCGGTATAGGAAAAGGTACAATCTAGTAAGAGCTTATTGGTGGCAAAACAGTATGCGTGCTGCGATGCCGGTGGAGGTCTGAGGATTAGTTGGACCCCGTGTGACACACGGCATCTGCCATTTTAGAGTTAGGCAAATCGGGATGCCACGTGCTTCTCAATTACGAAACTCTTTCGATGGAGAATGAAGATATGTGCTAGTTGGAGAGGAGTCACTGATAAAGGTAGGAAAGGATCAGCATGGAGGCTGAGTCACTGTTACTTGTTACAGCAGATATGGTCTCCGTCTGAGCAGCCATTTTATGTGCAGACGCCGGGTCGTGACAGTGGCCTGATTTGTTTTTGGCCCCGCTGCAAAATATAGGGCTGCGTAGTCCGGATGGACCGGCTCATTCGTTGCTCCTTAGTTTCCCATTATCAGGTCTGGTCTTGGCGGGGACCCAGTGAGTCCGCAGGCAGACTTTGTGGTGATCGGCGGGAGCGACTGGATCAGGCCACCTTTTGCCACGTGGTTGCAGCCCCCCCGTATCTGCAATCTTAACATTGCTTCTACAAGCTTAATAGTGCCTCTAGATGCCAAAGCACACGATATGTATATTTCAATTTAGGGGTTTAACTGAACTCAAAGGCCCTGCGCTGCACACCTACTAAGCCACTAACCCATCTGGCTCACAACTTTATTGATGTACAATAGATAGACGCAGGGAGCACCTAATAGCGCATAGAAAGATTTTTATTCACTAATTTAAAAAAAAAAAAAAAAAAAGTATAAAAATCATCTATCATATATACACATCCATATAATGTTGTTTTCCTCCAATTTTATCACTATTATGTCATTTCTCACTAACATCATATTGCCTATCCACCCATGGCAGAGATCTTTTATATCCTACACTCCGTATTCTAAAGTTGCCGCCCTGGCAAGGTATAACTCTTTCACGTGGCACAGCCAACATGTGTTTCATGTCACTGACGCCCTTTCTTCAGGGCTATACTATACAATTCTCTCTCCTGCTATCCCAGTATGTAATATTTCTGCTGTACTAATCAAAAATAAGTTCACATAGGTGTAAGCCCATCCGTAGTTGTAGTAACCTTCGGGGGATCTTCCTTATAAACCACTCCCGAGAACCCACAATTGCTTATTAAGTCACATGAGACAGAGAACTCCAATTAAAATCCATGACAGCTCCAAGACACACAGTCAATTTGCACAGCTTTTCACATCTCAGCAATCCACGTTTATCTCTGTGCCTCATCAGTCCCATCATATTAGGAGGTTAATGTCACTAATAAGCAAATCCCTGACTGTAGATTGTGAGACTGTGGAGTGCTTTTTTAGGCAGTCACATTAATATACAGAGTGCAGGTGTGACTTTACTCTCACAACATGATAACATTTTACATGTATCGAGAGAGAAACAGATAAAAATGGAACTGAAGGTGAATAAGGACTTCCACTGCTGCTTGGTTCGTGTGTCAAATGCCTTTTACATTCTGTACGAACTGAGACCTCAGCATTTGGAAATTCTTTTATTAGAAGTCCCAGGGGTCAGGCTAGGGACCGGAAACAATAACCAGAAAAGTGTGCAACAGTGCATTTTACACTATATTTTTTCAACTACAATGGCTAAAATGTAAAACTGTTATAGGGAGTTCTGAAGAAAAACTCACAAGAAATATTTTACTATTTTCACAACTAGACTGATCCTCCTGCGGGTTGAGGTGTCCACCTCCCCTGGAAGCTCCAGTGGCAGCTAGTGGACAATTACATTGGTGGAAAGGTTACAATGTTAGCAGCCTCCCCGCAGGAATATTTAAAAACAACTTGGCCTCATAGTACATTGCGCAGCACAATTTTCAATTCAATGGGTTAATGATGTTTTATAGACAGGATGATGGTGCTCTAGTAAATAGTCCAGTAAGGTTGTGGTGCGCGGACCGATCCTCCTGAAGGTATTGTAGTATTGTCTCCTCCCAATAAAACTTTGTAACAAAAGGAGAGGCAGTGGTGCATTTTTAAAGTCCCCTTTCCTCTAAAAGTGGTTAAAAAGCTTTAGGTTTTGCAGGCTCTTGATGTAGCCTGGGTAAGCAGTTTGACATGACATCCTTCACACCATATTACAACACAGTATTTCCTCACTTCTACCTTATACCGCCTTTCTTGTTGCCATTATGACCCTTCCAAGTGTATTTCAAGTCTCCTATTGTGACTGAGAATCTTCTTGGAAAGGAAAAGGATGGAGAAATGAAAAATAACACAGATCTCAGTGAGCAGACAGTGTTATGTCGCAGGTCAGAAGGATCACACATGCTCAGACACAAGAGGTTCAGCTCAGGTTACAAAGACATTACACCTTCGATAGTAGATACACCTACAAAGTTACACCAGTCAGATAGTCTGTGGCTTCACCCACCTGTAGCGATGCCAATGTCATAAAAAATATCAATTTAGCCTACAAACTGTCTCCACATGTCAGAGCAGATGAAAGAAATAAACTCAGCAATAAGTATCCTTTAACTCATTAGGAATTATCATTGAAATTTCAGAATTAGCTATATTAAGAAAACAGTAATTTGTTTCCAAACATCAGTTTCACATTCACTGGAAACTCGTGTTTCAAAATACCAACATTTTGCTTTAGGTAAACAGACTTAAATAACCCAAAAGATCCGTTTTTTTCATAATACATTTTTGCCCCTCAAAATAACCGGCTCAGTAAATCCACAAAGTTAGACTCCATAGCAGGATGGCATATTCACCAAGCACTCGTGTGAGCTACTGTCCACGTGGGTAGATTCCGCCACGCGTGCCTGTTTATTAAAACAATGTGTCAGGGATGCCCAACATATACTAGTGATAGCCACCAATTATCAGAGATGACCACCCTCTACCAAACAATGAAATAAAGCCTATGACGTCGAGCTTATGCTTACTTGGGTCAGGACAGTGTAATGCCTGCAATGCCAATAAAGGCCACCTTATGTCAGGGCCAACATTATGCATAGCATGCCTATAATTTGACATGGAAACCCACCTTATCCCAGGTAACCAGATGGCCATGCATCCATCGAATGGCAGAGGAAAAGACATTTATACAGATGGTAGGGTGTGCGACCCCAACATACACATACAAAGGCATCCACGCAGATTTATATATGTGTGCAAGCATGCATATTGTGCACACACATAGACAAGGCACCTACAACCACATAAACATGCATTGCCACACACAACACTCCTACAAACACATGTCTCCTCACTAGGGAACTCAATAACGCAACCAATAACCACTTGTCCACTCCCTGCCCGTGTGGAGAGGTGCCAGGCTGCAAGTCCAAAAGTAAGGGCCCTCCTGGAAGCGGTATGGTGAAATGCCAATGTGCTGCAGGCTGACATTGTCTGACACAATGATGTATGTTAGAGTGACCCCTCTTGTAACAGGGAAAGTGGCTTCCACGGGGTTTAGGCATGGGAAACTATGTTGATGTAGGGCTGGTGGAAGCTCATTATTGCACTGGCTCCGTGGCACAGCAATGAAAGTGCTCTCTAAATCTTATGGGGAAGGATACTCAACTACTGTTTGCTCTGATGCCATGATAACATTTTACATTTATTTAAATATAAATACTTACACATATATGTGTTTTGAAGGTATCTAAGGACTACCTGTCCCACTTAGTATGTATTTACCCATTCATGCTGCAAAGCCATACATTCTACTTACATCCCAGTTCTATCTTAGTTTTTACAATGCCATCTTTACTAGACAGACAGACAGACAGATAGATAGATAGATAGATAGATAGATAGATAGATAGATAGATAGATAGATAGACAGACAGATAGATAGATAGATAGATAGATAGATAGATAGATAGATAGATAGACAGATAGATTTTGAAGGTGGATTAGAGCATCTGTGCTATCAGAAAACTCTGTTCTTTATCCATCGTCAAATTAACACCTTTCTGGATTCAAGTCCCTCAACATTTATTGAGAAGTAATTATTGAACTATTCTTCCAACTTAAAAGACATCTCCCTTGAAGGTTGGCTTTTTGCTAGATCTTAAATAGGACAACTTGGTCATCATAACTCAACACAATATAGATTGTTTCCACCAGGTACTCACCTGTAGCTGCCGTCTCCAACAGCAGACCTGCTGTGCAGATGAATGCATGCTAACCTGTGATATGTATGATGGAACATAAGACCCTTCATATTATGCATAAAGCATGTCAAGATATCGGATGAAGGTTCTCAAATCAGTTTCAATCTATTGCCTGTGAGACTCCCTAGTTGGTGGTAGACACTGTCAAAATCCTGATCGGCAAGAGGGTCAGTCCTCATTTGTATAGGTCCATGTCTCGTGCAACCACGGTCCACCACCAGTATCAAATACCAATTCTGTGTTAGGATGCCAGCAGTGAAAGAGGGCACACTGTCCTAAAGCGGATCAGCTTTACCCTTCTTTGCCTGCTCCTGAATGGTGTGCATGGAGGTGTCGAGGATTATCAAGGAACTCCTTCTGTCTGTTTCATGGTTTACACTGCAGAAACCCCTTTTGCACATCTGGAGCACTCGTCTGAAAATGATTTTTCACAGTCTTCTCTAGGAAGGCATTGCTACAGGGTGTGAAGTGGGAAGTTACTGCCCTCCCTGGTCAACAGCCAAAACAATCTCTCATTAAATGCCCTTCACAATTCACATTTCTTGGTATTGTTTCCGAATATCAGAATCAAAATATTATCTAAGAGAAATACCGTGTGCTAAATGGGGTATCTCCCTTTCTGGAATCAGTAGCTGAAAATCTATACTGAGCTATTTCTGTAAATGATATTTAGGGCACTATATTCCTGTAACAATGTACTTTTGCTAACACAATTCTGACACACAACACACTTAGCATTATGATTTTCAATTCGTTATGTCTGAAAATCAATGAAATATGCTGATCGGATACTGATTTTTTCGATAGTGACCCAGACATAAACAAATGCGATTTAGTACCAACAAATTCAGTTGCTTGCACAAAACAGAAAATAAACACCACTGTGCGTTGAAAGCATTTAGTTTGAAAAACACAAACCCACCAACAATATTCTCAATCTACTGCTGTAGCACCCCCACCCTGAGCCCAACATCTTCCCCACTATCCCTGCTTGCTGCAGCCCCATCACGGTCAAGGATGCTCAGCTGCTCAGTAGCTGGTTTTGGACTACATAAATCCAGAAACACAAACTATGAAAAAGTTGCTAGTCTAAGGTGGATGTTAATGTGAACATCCCTTTAACTCTACTCAACGCATGTAAGGACAAGGGGTAGGTAAAGTGGGTTAACATGGGAAGCATAAGCGTTTTTGTAACTACACAAATGTACAGAAAATTCTTACCCAGATTTGAGGTCTGTAATTCGTAAACAGTTTGTTGAGTCCAGTCCTACTTTGCCATTTCTGACCACAGTGGAAATGAACGGTGAGAGAGCTGGAGACATCCGATTCAAGGTGGCTTCGGGAGACATGTTATCCTAATGTCCCCGGTCCTCTCTTAAGGTAGATGCGGATACCCTGGAACGCAAACCAGTGAGACTGAACTCATGCCTTCGGTTAAAGAACACTTCAGTATGCTTCTACATGTTCATGAACTCTGATACAACAAACGGCGCATGTACGAACCTTTGGAATCACGATTTCCTAATTGCGATTCCATGTGAATCGCAATTAGGAAATCTCAATTGCAAATGTACAAAACTCCATTGAGTTTTGCGATTTTCAATGGGTCGCAAATGGACTTACCTCATTTTTTGAGGAACGTCGCAATTTGCGACCCACCGGGGATCACAAAAATCACAGATATGGTGGCCTCCTAGGGTCAGCAGACCACCATGTCTGTGATTGATTTTAAATAAATATATATATTTTTTTTTTAATGCAAACTGTTTTCCTTAAAGGAAAATGGGATGTGTTTAAAAAACAAAAAATGAAAAGCTTTAGTTTCATTTTTTAAGAGCAGGCAGTACTCCAAAAGACCACTGCCTGCTCTTAGTAAACATGTTTTCGCATCCCTTCACAAAGGGAAAGGGATCCCTTGGGGACCCATTTCCGTTTGCGAATGTGTTAATACCAGTTTGAAATTGGTGTTAACTCGGATTGATTTGCGACCGCATTCACAGTCACAAAACAATCATACATAGCACTGCGACTCGCAATTAGGAAGGGACACCCTTGGTATGCCCCTTCCTAATTGAGGCTCGCAAACCTATTTCGCGATTTGGTAAATAGATTACCAAATCGCAAAATAGCATTTGTACATACAAAAATGCTTTTGTCCTCTGCGCAAACAGCCTGATTGTGCGAATCCGGCCGTTTGCGCACAGAAAAAAACTCCGTACATCTAGCCCAAAGTCCTGTGCAAGTCTTAAGAAACCACAGATACCCTAGGGGGCATTTGGGTCAACTGTACAATGTTCAAAATTACTCATTTGTATGTATTTTAGGAATCTGATACAGCGTAAGGCTAACTTCAAGGGGCATTAAGGCACTTTGCAGAGAACATGTTTATCGTGGCAGAAGCACCTCAAATAATGTGTGCCCATTTGTGTGCTGTGTGTGTGCATTCTGTAAGGATGCATGTGCGTGCACGTGTGGCATGTGCCTCTTTGCACATATAAATCAGGGACCTTAACTATACTTTGAACCTTTTCTTCTCTTTTCTTTCTGGAGAAACCGCTTACATTACACGCTCATCAGTTTTGGAGGTACCCCCCCCCCTTTTGCAACTCAAACATTGATTTATCTTTCTATTAGACAGGAGCAAATCTAAAACAGTTTTCAGAGTGGGAAATTACCTGCAAAAATGTTGTGACTAACGACAAACTTGCACGTTTGTAGGTGTTCTACAACCTTCACAGGAAGAACACCTGGAAGCCCCCAGAACCGCCCCTAAGTGTATATTTGAGCACATTGGAATTTCAGTGGTTTTCTTCTGAGTGACCAAATTCCATTTATAAGAGGAGGGTCTATGTTTAATCCTTCTGCGAATCAGATTGTAATTCTGACTTCATAAAATCCTGTATTGGTACTTCTAGGCTTCACTGAGGTACCTAAGTTCCCTTATGAATTAGGCCCAACAGCAAAAATGAACTGTAAGTCATGAAAACAAATGTTGTCCATCACAGACCTCTAACTGACTCCTGGCAGTAACAAACCTGAAAATGACCACAATGCCCTGAAAGGATAGTAATTACACCAAAGGGATTACCTACAAGACCACCATAATACAGGCTGTGGTATGGTTTCTAGATGATCAAGTCCACACAAGGAATAATTGACTTGTAATATAGCCCCTTTGGTGTTTAGTACCTCTGCTCTCAACAGAGAGGACTAACACCAGATACTTACAGTTACCTTCTGACTTCATGTCACAAAAACACAACAGTGCTAGCCTTAGACTTTTCTTCTATGGAGCAGTGATTGCAGGTGTGACAATCCAAGAAGTGCATTAACATTTACCAATGTTACCAATGTTAAAGGTGATACTACATGTGGCACTGATGTGCTTAATGAAATCCCAGAACTGAGGACAAAATACTCTTGTGGCACAGAGTCATAGGGTAACAGAAACAGGGAATGATAGGAAGGGTAGATGCAACCGAGACATAGTTAGGCAAGAATTTGCAATAGGTCTTGCATTTGCTTGAGTTAAAGCTATTGGCATTGTAAATTCATAAATGGACTTTTCTTGCCACATAAATTGTCCAACCCTGCCTCATAATTTCGTCTTTTCCTGCCATATAATTCCAGTGGCCTTGCATATAACTAAAGCACCTCCATTTACCTTCTTCCTCTATATGCAGTAAAAAATGAAAATGTTGCCATTTACCATCCCAATTTAAATTTGCCATGCTAATTCAAAAAGAAAACCCCTTTCATCACCCCACCATCAGAGTTGCTGGCTGGCTAACAAAATTCCCCCCAAAAAAGACACAAGTCAGCCACAAAGGAGAAATAAACTAGAAGAGTCACACAAACATATCTAGAGTGTTCAGTCATAGTGTAATAATGATGTTAAGTTGGCCTCAATCATGGTTACAATTGTAAACAGGAGAGATTATTTAAATATATACAATTATCATATAAACCTTTGTCAGAAATAAACTTTTGGCATTAGACTGTAATGCTCAAAACAGCCCCTAGAGGGCACCATAACAAAAATACAATTTGTAAGAAACATGGTCATATAATCATATTGTTAGCCCCTAGAGGGCATAACCCCTTGAAAAAAATAGGAGAAAGTAATGCAGTGTAACCATATACTTAGCCCCTAGAGGGTGCTTTCAGGGCTAGCAGGCCTGAGGCAATGATGTTACAAACAAGGCCTTTGAAACAAAAGTTCTCCCGGATGTAAAACAAAAGTTCTAGCCATGAGAAAGCTTAAAAGACATTGAATGGTGGGAGAGGTTATTATTTGCGGTCCCCACTAACCTAATGTGGGGACCCAGTGATGATGGAGACAGAAAGATTGTTTTGAAGGTGGTCCCATTGTCCTAGGACCACCACAGGCTGAGTTTTAGTGCCGCAAATATTATTGTATGTTGATTGCAATGCTCAGAACAGCCCCTAGAGAACACCACCCTAAAACTCGCATTTGGAAGAAACATGATGATGTAACCATACAGTCAAGCCCTGACAGAGCAAAACCACATGAAAAAAATGGGAGAAAGTAATGCAGTTTAACCATGTATGTAGCACCTATAGGGCGTATTTCAAGGCTAGTAGAGACTCAGAAAATACATAACACCTCCCAGCTATAAAGCAAAAGTTCCAGCCATGAAAAATCTTAAAAAGATAATGAATGGTGGCAGTGGTTATGATGTTGGAGTCCCTATCAACATACTGTGGGAGACGATGTAGAAAGAAAGAGAACACTGTGGTGAATGTTTTGACGGTGGTCCCATTGTCCTAGGACCACCACAGGCTGAGATATGATCAAAAAACATTTTTTAAGTAATACCCTGTAAAGCATTATAGGGCAAGTTTCCATGCCATGAATATTTTAGTATGTTGATATGACTGTAATGTTTAGAACAGCCCCTAGAAGACACCACGGTTATGTAACGATACAGTTAGCCTCTAGAGGGAATAACCGCAAAAAAAGAAAATGGCAATAAATGGTGCAGTGTAATCATATATTTAGCCCCTAGAGGGCGTGGTGCATTACACATTTTAAGAAGTAGCAGGCCTATAGCAACAATATTACAAAGCCCTTAAAACACAAGCTACTACCAACTATAAAAAAACGTTCCAGCCACAAGAGTGCATAAAACGACACAGAATGGTGGGAGGGTATTATGGGGTTCCCACTAACCTAGTGTGGGGGCCCAGAGATGACCTAGACAGAAAGAGTGTGTTGTGTTGAATATTTTGGTGGTGGTCCCATTGGCCTAGGACCACCACAGTCTGAGTTATGAGCAAAAAAGTTTTGGAGAAGAATGCTTGCACAGCATTAAGGGACGAGTTTTCAGAGTGCAGTGAATACTGTAGTATCGGCTCTCCCGCTGTGCTGGGAGGTCAGCTTTCAATTGAGGATTTCTGTTTTACGTGAAGCAATTATCAAGTGTTTTAAGGGAAGAGCCACAAGAAATGGCTCTGATTAGGTAACTGTGAACAATGTGACCAGCGCTCTAATACCGCTGATTGAGTTCACGCTGTTGTGTCTGTTCGTGCTGTGAGCACCATGGCCGCCAAGCAGCACGAAGGGGAGAGACAAAAGAGAAAAAAGTTCCCCATGCGGAAGTATATAGGCAGTCATGCAATCATTCATGTAACAGGGGCAGTCTGCAAGGCGTGACAAAAACAGACTCCAGGTGGGACAAACCTAAAGCACTTACCAATGACATCAAATGATTTTTGAAAGGAAAACCCAGGAACAAATGAGAGTGATGGATGTGAGATGGGCGTGGTTGAAAGCCCACAATACTTACAACGGGTCAAAGCGCTTGTGCGCTCTACCTACAAACTGTACAGCTAGATTGTCACTAACATAAGTGTACTGTGTTCATACACTTTTGGGGGTTCAGGAGTCTACAGAAACCTGATTTGAGGGTTTTAGGACACAAGCTAATGTTTTAACTGAAAAAATTCCTTCACTAATGCCAAAACTACCATGAGACACATTTCAAACTGAAGCGTGTAAGGCATGATTAACTTAAACATACCTTGTATTTCTTTGCATTCTGGGACTTGTAGTCCTGTGTTCGAATGGAAAAAGCAAAACTACAGGTACTGGACGGCACTATGTGACAGGCTACTCACTCTTCATATGGACCAAACTTAAGAACGCTGCTTGTTCTGAGCAAGTCCAATGATAAGATCGTGCTCCATGTGTGAGCTGAGACCCAAAGAGGGAAACTTGTAGTATCTGTGTTTAGGTAGGCAAACACTATAAGCACTCACTACTGACAGAAGGGTAAGCGTACAAAACCTGGCTCTTAGGCATCCCCCATCTCTTGGCCTTTCTGGTCCCCTCTGCATCACGAGGAACACAGTAAATCAAAAACCTCATGCGATTAATAGTTGAAGAAACCAGGGCATTACTTGGAATGTAGCCGAGACACTATAGGGCGGCTGCTACCTTGGAAAGGTTCAATCCTGAATAATGGTAGTGAAGGATCCAAACACAAAAAACAAACTGCATGGTTTTAGTAAAGTACGAGAGCAGTGAAAACTATATTCTCATAGATGTTTTTACATATATTTTTAAACAATTAAAACATGGCCGCTGATTTTATAATGTTCACATTACTTTAAAAAAAAAAAAAAATCAGCTACACATTTAATTCGCTATACTTTTAAGATTTCCATTTTAACTTAAAATTGCCACTACGGACGCAGAGACAGACAGCAAGTAGGCACAATGCCACCTCTCAAAATGTATGACTGTTCTTAATTTTCTAAAATAAAAATACTTTATTTAAATGCAAGTAAATGTTCCACAAACTGAACACTGATAAACTTTGAGAACCAGAAGTGCCTAGCACCTTCGTGACCAGAGAAACGACTCTACACATACTAGGAGCTCTTTAGGGCTACTTGCTTCATTTTAGGTTAAGACTGCGCCCTATGACCAATGTACCCCAAAGTGCACTTGATGTCGCTCAGCATTACCTTCCAAAAGATCTGTAATGTCTGTCACGACCACCATATATGTAAATAATCCCTTTATTGACCACATTCACTTCTACGCACTCCCAAACATTTGCTTTATTTCATCGGGCAATGTGCCATAGAAACTTGTACGCTTGCACACTGATTCTGTATTTTGAACACTTTTGCATGAAATAATGTTACCCCACAATTTCTGCGAAAGATGAATGAGGAAAATCCTTGTCTAAAATGCATTGCCATCTTTTCATATTTCCCTATTGAACATTAGAGACTGGTATTCTAAAAGTCATGTAGATGTTGGATATTAGGCCTTTCGAAGAAGCAAATTATAAAAAAGTTTTTTTCCCCTCAAGCAGTAAGGTCTGTAAGTGCTGCAAATGTATAGTTTGGTGCCAAGAGCTAGTGGTGTCACTGGAAGTATTGCATACGCTTTGATTTCCCAATATAATAATTCTTTTTGCATTTTTTTAAATACCACTCTCTTGGAACATATCATATGAGATATGTTCCCAGAGAGTGGTAGTATCTTACTACCCCCTCTGGACCACATGGAAAAATGATCTGCACTACTCTCTGGTATAAAATCCAGGTTAAGCAAAAGTGAAGTGTAGGGAAACGGGAGGCAGAGAGTTTCTGATCTATAGTCTCCGAATTCCAAACCTCAATTGTAGGGTGCAGAATCTCAGAATAATAGCATATCAGAGGTCTAGAGGATATGGGAAGCCATGCCACGTCCCATAGGGCTGCTGCATTTTGACTGCCTCCATTTATATCCAGTGCTTTTCAGTTTCATGTAGGTACCACTCAAAGAGAATCTGAAGTTGGGCTGCTTAGTGATAGCACCTAATGTTCAGTAGACGTAATCTTTCTGATCTGTCACACTTTTATCCTCCCCGCAAATATGAAAGCTTGGAAAGCCTTCCTGTCTTTTTCTGGTACCGTCACTAGGAGAGTCTGAAATAAATACATAAGCCTGGGTAATACATTCATTCTTAAAATGGTTACCCTTCCCAAGCCAAGATACAAAGCAGTGCTGTCAGCGATGTGGATCATTTGTAAGGGAAGGGAACAATCCGGGATAGTTTGTGCTACATAGTTTTCTGTGTAGGGGAGTAATATAAACCCCCAGGAACTTTACCTTGGCTTTGGCCACTCGGAATTGTAAAATAGTAGAAAGATGAGCCTTCAAATTTATGTCAAACCCACACTTAGCAATTCTGACGTTTCTAAGTTGAATTTAAAGCCAAACATCGAGCTGCAGTCATGGACCTATTAATGTTAATACAATGTAATCCACACAAAAAAAAATATATATTATGTTGTCCGCCACAGGCCTCAAAAACTTGAGGGAAAGATGACAGCTCTGCTGTGCCCCTGTGTGCATGGGACTATACCTCTATTTAAATAGATTCACAGTTATTTAGGCATATGGAGTTTTATAGTTGGCCTTTATCCAAATTACGTGTGGCCAAGGCCTTAAATTTCAGGCACCAAACTGAAAAACGTCCAGTTAACTCTAGTGAATGCTTTTTTAGAGGAATTTTTCAGCAATTTGACTTCTCTATAAGATGAAGAAAACACCTTATGTGATCAGCTGCATGTCTACTGGGTATAACAACTGACTGATACTGATGGCAAGTAGTGTGGCAGCCTATTCGCCAAGACTTAGGTTTAAAAGTGCTTACGGCCTGTGTGAGATGTAGGAATCTTCAGGTAGAAGAAACTTTCGGTTTACATTAACATTTGCCTCAGTCATTGATGGAGTGACTGTGGGACTGCAGAAAGGAATGAAACGTTTCCACCAGTCATGGGAGCAATTACAATTAGGAAATGCTTTTAGAATAGGTTGTTCAGGCTGTCCAGCTCAGGAGTTCCTTGATTTTTGTCAATATCTGCACGGCTGAGATCTTTCAGAATTTACCACTGGTTTGTGTTAATCTAAAGGGGCAGAATCCTTCAGTGGGAGATGTCCACAAAATAGTGGTCATCTGACTTCATCCGCAAATAATTTGACAGCATTGCCACTCGGGGTACAATTGCGTAGTGGTTCTGGGCGGGTCTAGATGTCCAAAGCAAAAAAAAAAAAAAGGGTGAGCAAAGAGAGCTTAAGCATTGCTGGAGGGGTCCAACGGCAATATTGTTGGGGGCTGATACGCAATGAAATAGCAAAATAAATGGCAGCGAAAATGGTTCAGAACTTTTTCTCCTCTGGTGACGAGGGCTGACCAATCAGGAGGGTTGCACCCTCAATTTCGACTTCCACCTCCAATTATGGAAGTGTCTGTTTCACGTTTGATCAACTATTGGGGTGAGAAAGTAGTCCAGGCACTTCATACCGGGGTCAGTTTAGTCCGACCCAGGTGAATGTGGAAAGTGCCAGAAAAGGACACCATTTCATAAAGGAATGTCTATCATATAAAGGAATATTGAGTGAAAACTTTACTCTGGCAGGGGAGCTGCAACTACTTCTAAGAGATCTTTTTTTTATTTTTTTTATTGGTGTTTACTGAATTTTCAAAAACAAGCAATACACAAACAGGGACATGGGAGAGGGTATCAAAGGGGAGGGAGTAGGCAAAGGTGAGCAAGTCAGGTACAGTACACAGAAATGTACAAGTTGTGCAATAAACATAAGTCCTCAAAACAGTTGTGAGCGCTGCAAGGAGAAAAGGGCACGAGGGGGGATGTAAGGGGACAAAGAGAAGGGAATTTAGCACTCAGGTTTACAGACAGTGAAGCTGGTACCATGTTAGCATAAGGACTCCATTATTGCACATTGATAACAGAGGAGTTGTTTGCAGCAGTAAAACACTGTTAAAAGACACGGAGTGGCCTGTGTGTCATCAGCATGCACCCCCAGGTAGACCTCCAAGATAGACCAGATATTTTGAGGGCGCGAACCAGCCTTTATCAAGTTCCAGTAACTTAATAGTTGTTCTTGGCAGTAGGCCGAAACCCGAAGCCATTCAGTTTTCCAGGATGTTCTATGCCTACCCCAGCACATTGCAACCCTGCGCTTTGCCAAAAGACATCTGGTTTGACACCTCACGACATCCAGCAGAGACAACAAGTTTTGCACGAGAAGCAGGAGATGTGTAAATTGAGTCTGAATGCCTGACATAGTCACTGGCAAACCAGCACTAAGGGGACCAGCATCTTGTACAGAACAAGCATGCGACGTCCACTGGACAAAAGAAAAACTGAAGTTCACAGAACACCGTCACTCACCCATTCAGACATGTGAAAAAACATACAAACCTTATCAGACATCGTGAAGGTGAAGGAGCCAGATTATGGAAGACAGAATAGAACTTCAGCCAGGTCAAGCTCATAGGCAATCCATGCCACATGGGTACAGGTAAAAAAGCAAATGTCCCTGGCTATACTCTCATGCTGCCAACATTGTCATGGGTAGAAGGGTAGTAGCGAACCCGGCAAAGAGGGTTCACTTTTGGAGTCCCCCCAAAATCAGAGTACACCAATCTGTCACTGGTTGATGTTCTGTTAATGCAGTCCACTATTAATGGATTCATACACAACACACGGGCCAGCCTCTCACCAGGGTACGGAATGGAACTAGAACGATAATGTGAATAATGCAAGCTGTGCATGTCCCAGCAGAGAAAATCTGCGGAGTACTATTTCGCAAGAATGCCTCTCCCACTAATTGTACATAGCAGAACCAATAGATTCGTTAGCGAGAAACACTGCCAGAACCATGTCCAAGAATTCATTAAAAAACTGTTCAAAAGCTAGGATCTACGTAAAAAAGAAAGAAATCCAAAATCTGCCCACAGGGAGCAAAACTCGCTAGAAAAATAGAAGCAAATAGACAATGAACATGACAAAATACAAGGGTCAAATGTGTTGTGACATTCATCACTTTTTTAGAGCCTCCTTTGTATATGTTTCAAACAGGAACCGACATCACAGGAAAAGACTCAGCTTCATATTAAGTTGGGAACCTCAGGCAGCAATCTTGAGCATACTTGAAAGCGGCACTTCAGAAGGTTTGACAGCGCCCTTAACTTCCAACATAGTGTAAAGAAACCACACAAAAAAGGAACCTAGGATTGCCTTCATTTTCTGATAAGGTCTAATTCTGCGACCCAACCTCTGCACATTCCCATCGATGCTCTATAGACGTCGCAGAACACCCATTGGGTGCTCACCACCATGTAAACACGGGAACAGTCTAGGCCACGAGGCATTCAACCGTGCACGGAATCCAGATACATGTTACACGACAAAAATCTATCATCTTCTTGTTAACATTTCTTGCCTCAGATAAGTTCCTGAGTACATGTAACACTTTACTGGACAACACCAATTAATCCCTATTGCAAAAGAAGGCAATCCTAGCAAATATAGCCCAGCACATTCAAGAACTCCAGGTATATGTTCCTACTCTTATCTTGACACTACAAACCTATACCTCTGTCAGAAACAACTGGTTAGCACACTCACCATGTGACGGTTCAGTAAAATTGTCAATAGAAATAATAAGACATCAACAGCCTCGATAAATTCTTACATAGCTCAATAAACTTTTGATTGCAAATCGAAATCATGCACTGAGCAATACAGTGACAGCATGTGCCAGGACCTCAGGCACTACACCCAATTCTTCCTACACAGGATATCCTACAACTACCCACTTTCCAAAAAATATCCAGGCCCATATGTATTTGGCCAGCTCACCAGGAATGCTAGGATGTCAAAATGACAGTTGTGCATTATAAAAAAGCCAGATCATTTAACATAAGACCACACTCCTGGAGCAGTCTTGACAGTACAGCCTTGCTATCTCCTGAAAGTCAAAGCACTAAGAAGAGGTACTTGGTAATTCAGTGAGTTCACAGTAGTATCTATTGCTCCAGTGGTGCCAGGAACAGTACAGCAGTACCTGTCAAAAGGCTGCAACACTGCACTGGAGTTTCACAAGCCCCTAGAAAACGATCCATACAGGGCATACATGCCAACATTTTGAACTTGGAAAGAGGAAAACTTTGAAAATAAATCGGGGGAATCTTATTTACCCCATTGGCTTACACTAATACTGAGAGGGTTTTTAGGCAGTAACCAACTGAAATAAAGCCATTTTGGCTTTAAAAAGCAGAGTCTCTCACCTAAATCACGTCTGTTAGCATGTCACCATGACTCTGGAACGGAATGGTATTGCCAGGATAAGCTTAAAAGGGTGTGACATTGAAATGCATTCTGTCGCACTGGAATGGAAAAGGCGGTGTCAAAATGCAATGACCAGTCCTGCCAATTGCCACGCTCGAGGGTCAGACTAACTTAAATCGTTAGTCAATCCCGCATTCCCGAACTGGAACATTTTGTCTTGCAATTTGGAGAGGTGCAAAATTTTCAGACGCAGTTGTTCTTTGTGTGACATCTGTGGCAAATGCTGTTAGCATGCTCAGAAAGCCTCTGAAACTCAGCATTTGGCTGCTACCACTGTCCGCAGCCAGGACGGATAAAGGGTCAAAACAAGATGAACAGCTGTCATGGATAAACCAGGGACAGTGTACACTATTATATGAGCTGGTGGTGGGTAGCCCCTGCTCCCTGCAGAGTCGGGTAACTTTAAGTTCAATAGCAAAATGCTACCAGTGAGCAGCACTACCTCAGTGCAAGTGCAATTGAAAAATGTGGCACTCACTTTAGTGCTTCATATGTGGGGTGAGTTCTAATACTTACCTTTAAAGGTTTTTTTTTTTTTTTAAACAAGGTTTTAATTGCAATAAAGTTACACTCAGTATCACACATAAGGCATGGAATGTCACACATAAGCAATATGAAACATGGCAGCTATGAATAACAAGCATTGTGACACTATGAAGGAAAAGGGTTCTCATATTAGAATGGAAGGTTTGAAATGTTAAGCGTGTGTTATACTGAAATGTATTTGATGGTGTCATACTGCAATGCAATATGCAAACGGCACTGTGCCGGGGAGAAGGGCTTCACTTGCTGGACACCTTGCCTGTGCTGCCTCTGCCACTACAACTAGTGTACTGTTGTTCAAGTGAGACAGCCAATTGAGCTATGAATGAAAAGCCTCAGGCGTGCACGGTGACAGCTCATACTACGACACCCACCACGGCTCTGTTTTGTCCCCTATTAAGGCTGCGCCCCGCTAACCTGTTCATTTGCTGTATTCTACTCCAGCCGCTGCTTCTCCAGGGCCTGCCCATCAGCCGGGTGGAAACCAAGGAAGGACTAGGCCGGCGTTAAACTGCCGCCTTCTTAGAAGACAGACACACAAATGGTCACATGAGTACATCTCCACAGCACAGAAATGGCGCCGTTGACATATTTCTTTCCCAGACTGAAATAATGTGTGCATGCGGGGGTGAGGAACAGCCACCAAGGATTTAACGGCATCATTATATATTTATAGACAGACCAACGTGCTACCTTTTCTACGGATATAAAAAAACAAGCAGTTACTCAACCAATAATGTATGAGGAAAACTATTTTTAGATCCGAGTTTTTTACCTAACTGGCGCTGTCTTTATAAAACTATACAGATATTTTCATACGTATACAGCCACTTCAAGATGGCCGCTACAGCGAACTCCGCAACCGCTACTAGCTCACGCTGTATTCCCTCTGAGGGAAGCGTGAATGTGTACGTCGTCTCGGTCCAGGTTTGGCTGTTGGCTATACCAGCAACGCACAAGGTGGCCCGCTTTGTAATCAGTGTGTTACCTCTGTAAAGGGCTACAATGAAAGAAGCAATAGCAAACGATTAAAGCGTTTTTGTAATCATGATCAGTGGGATCTCAGTGATGGTGTCCGAGGATTTGTCAAGCGCGTGCTGCTGTTTCTCGAACGCTTCTTTGCGCTACAGTTTAGACGTCTGGTGAATCTCTGTCACTTCTATTTCCCGGAGGCGGTGGCACTGAATATTTCTCACAGAGTGTATAAAGTGTAGGAACTGTCTCCTGCCAGTGAAAGTGGGCCGGTGCGGCCATCTTGTGGTTGGCACAGGAGATGGTTTGTAGTCCCATGGTTTTGTTATTTATAGTGTTATTACTTGCGCCAAGAGCCTATCAGCATTCGTATTTTAACGAAACCAGGTTATTTGTGTAGGGGATGACAGAAAAATGTCAGGTTGACTCTGTTGGGGTAATTGTTGCATTTACCTGTGATGGGGGCGACGCCCGTTGGATCCTGCCCTCCAGTGATGATGACACGGAGAGCAGTCTCTGCTCCTCGTGACTTGCTGGGTAGACTTTAGCCCACCGCCGTGACTTCCCCGTGGCTCCCCGAGTGTGGTGCTGGTGTGGTGAAGCATGTCCCGCGAGGCTCAGGCAAACTCCGCCGCTGCTGTGGTGGTGGTGGGCTCTTGTATGACAGACCTGGTCAGGTTAGTATGTGTAGAAAGTCCTGACATTCCTGTGCTTTTACGGTACACCCATGAAAAATGATCTGTCGGCATGATAACCTTTATTTCATAGGTGATGCCACAATTCTGAGAGTTAATAAATCTTTCTGCGTGTTAACACCGAGATCACTGGAGAAGCTTTTATCTTTCTTGAATTCACATCCCACTTCCAACACGTCCTGTGATCTTTTTTAGTTGTTGATTTTTGTGATTCTATATAGTGAAGAAATGGCCCAGAGGTATCACAGCGCTTCACCACAAAGCCAGAGCAAGTCAACAACAAATAGAAAATATACATGCACATTAAAGTTGGAGTGACCGCCTGGTTAGCCTCTGTCAGGAGGTAGAGTGCTACACATATGTGTATAGCCAGGGCAGAAGTCCTAAAAAAAGGAGTGGGGGTACTAACCAAGTTAGGCAGTTTGCTGGTGACATCGTGGTGCGTGACATCACAGTGCGACATCATGGCATCACAGGAAGTGACATCACAACCATGACCTCACACGAAGTGACATGAGATCTTAACTCTTCACACACATTTTGCAGGTCTATCATGAGTACATTTGAGTGCATTATGAGATTTAGCAGGTTAGATTTTGTCTATGGTTTGTGCCAAAAACGTGATGCAACCCCCAATGCAAAATGTGGGCCTCAAGTTATACATTTATTTTTTAAAAACGCTGCCACAAAGAAATCGGCAACAAGGAGAAATGTAGCAGTACATCTATTCTGCTTAACTGATTGCAAAGTTGGAATTTTAAAATATTTAATGGAGTTAAGGCACCTGCTGCAGATATCTATGGGTGCCCAGTAAATCACAGGAAACAGTAATAATGGTAAGATAACTTTGGAGGGTAATGCATTTGCCGGAGAGACCTGTGTTTTCTCTAGTACCAGTTGTGACTCAAAGTAGCATAGAGGGTTAATGTGTCTCTTGCAAAGCAGATCATTTAACATGCAGATGACAGATTTTTATTTTATGTAGCTAGGTAAGTGAGTTACGGCTTTTTGTTACTCACAGTTCATAAATTGTAAACCTTCTAAAATAGCACAGCAAGCTATGAAAGAAACGTGACTCCTACACCTTATAACCCCTACTATCGTATGTAACACATTTTGTACATTGAATTACACATTTATAGGATTTATTAACAATGTATATTGTGTATGTGTGATGTGAAGCGCTCTGACACCCAGCACTGGGATGGCTAGCTCTATAAAAGTATTAAAACAAAATAGTGTTTAAATTGTAATTTATGTAAATAAATGTCTCCTTGAAAGCAGATCATTTAACATGCAGATGACAGATTTTTATTTTATGTAACTAGATAATTGAGTTACGGCTTTTAACACAGACATATTTTTGTTACTCACAGTTCGTAAATTGTAATCCTTCTAACATAGCACAGCAAGCTATGAAAGAAATGTGACTCCTTCACCTTATAACCCTTACTATCTTATGTAACACATTTTGTACATTGATTTACACATTTATAGGATCTATTGACAATGTATATTGTGTATGTGTGATGTGAAGTGCTCTGACAACCAGCACTGGGATGGCTAGCTCTATAAAAGAAATAAAACACAATAGTGTTTACATTGTAATTTATGTAAATACTGGGACAGACCAACACATCTAACATTCTTACATTGCATGCATATCTCTTGTATACAGTCATTGAGCACTGTAAAAAGCATGCCTCTCTTAAATATTTGTGAAGTGATAGCAAAGAGCTGCATGCCGTTGTTTTCCCTCCTTTGCCCCTCGTCAGGACAGTGAAACAAAAGGAGGCCTGATGGCCCCTTAAATTCGGTCTTTGTTATGGGCCCAGCTGGAGTCTGAAACACGAAAGCCCCCTCTCCTCCTGCACGTTGCTGCTCAGAACGAAAGCAGACAGAGTGTAGGCACTGTTGGATGTGTCCCGGTGTCTGAAAATTACACCGGGACATGTTCAGTATATTTCAGTGGGTCCCACTTCTTGCAGGATGGACTGTGTCCACCCTGGAAAAATAGTGGGTGGACGCCATGTACCCGCATGTACCCCCGACTTTTGCCCTGTGCACAGCAATGAAAAGCAGGTGGTTCAGTACCATGTGAGGATCATCAATAGTTTGTGTAGGTTGAGGTTGGTATGCAACTGGAGAGAGCGTGAGTAGGTAGGAGCAGTAGAGGGCAGGTGTAGTTTGAATAGAAGAGCATTGAGGTGTTTCTTCTGAAGGTGACCTGGCGTGGTAAGGCAGCTGCTCGCCCGGTGGGAGGGAGTTCCAGATTCTTTCAGTGCTTCCACAGAAGGATTGGTTCATGAATCGCTTGTGCTTGAAGGTGGGGGGTTCGGGGAGGAGCAACTGAACAATTCTTGAATCTGTCGGCTTTTGAAATTGTATGTTTCTAAGAGAGGTATGAGGGTAAAGAGGAGGAACGGAAGAGGTTTATGAGTGGTGCAGGCAGTTTTAAATGAAGTTCTTGCCTCTAAAGGAAGCCACTGAAAGGAGCAAAGAATGGGGGAGATGTGATTACATTTCTTGTGTCCTCTCTTGAAGCGGGCTGGCACGTGTGGCTGCTCTGAGTGGACTTTCGAAATGCTGGAAAGGGGTGCAGTTCCATAGCAGGGCCTGGAATCTTATTCTCCTAACGCAGAGTTCACCTAATTCCTCTAACGTCTTCTTTTAATCTTCCAAAAATGGGGCACTCTTTGCTTTCTCTTTATTCTGTCTTCTCCGTTTTCCCAACCCCCTAATAGGTATTACTTCTCTCTATTTCTAGTGCCTATCTTATGAATTCTCCAGTGTACTTTGCTTCATGGTCAGTCCTACCATACTCAAAACTCTACCCTCCTACTTGACCTTTTAAATTACACAGAATTTCATCCTAGTTCATCATTTATAGCCGTATTCACTTAACGTCTCTCGAGAACCATTCTTTTCAAACTTTTATAAAATCCAATGACTCTAGTAGAAACTAAAGTGCTTAGTCCACTAAGGATGCAAAGTGCCATTTACTCCTGAAACTAGATTACAAGTTGGGTGATATGTGTCTGTTAACTAATTGTGCATGTGCTGTTTGGACATGTGCAGTTTACGTATGCTAAATTATTTCCCCGAAAGTTTTTGGAAGGTGAAAGTTGGTGAGAGTCTTCTTGGCAAATAGTGAAAAATTCTGATTTGTGTACCAAGACAGGTCAGTTTTTCATGTAGGATTTTAAGGAATTTAGCAGGCTGAGAACTTTTGCTTGCAGTTTATGGATGTAAACCTGTTGAAAGATCCTGCCCCACAGAATAGACACCTTGTCCAGCAGAATAGATCTGTGTGTGAAGTCACCTTCACCTTCCATCGTCCACTTTGCCTCGTAATTTGCTTCCCTTTAGTCTTCTATGCCTGGCCCTTTTTTGTGTTATATATACAACCTTGTAAATGTGTCTACATAAATATACATCTGCAAAGCTATGGTTACAAAACATTACCTATGACTGGACCTCCACCCTAAGTCTGCCTGACACTCCATCTCTGCTCACTCTGGCTTCACTCTGCTGGAAGCTTTCAGCCAACCTTCTCCTGTGCTACCTGAAAGAAGTAGATCAATTATTTAAATTAGTTCAGACTTTAGAGGCACCTGCAGAAAGGAAAATTCTGCTTTCCAGGATGGCTTGACCTTTGTCCAAAAAACAGGGATATGTATTTAAAATATAAAAAGTTTTGGAATGCCGGGACAGTCCTCTGAGAACCAGAACTGTCCTGAGAAATCCGGGACATCTGCTCACCTGGTCCTTTTAAATCCAGTGCTCCCAACTTGCTTTAGAGAGAGGAAGCACGAAGCATGAGCAGTCGATACCCTGTCATTCCGTTGGACATGAAGTCTGTTGTTTGCTACAACTCCCATCTTCTTCTTCACAGAGTAGTGTATAATATCAGATGAGAGGGTAAAGTCAGAGCATCAGCTTTTGTCTCCACAGCTCCTGGTTTCTGTTATGTTGCTGTCTGGCTGTTCAGGAGGAATGGCACCTGCTTCTGCCTCCATCACCTCTCTGATAACCAACAAAGACACTTTTGTGGCTCAATTTAAACTGATGGTATGGTAGAAAAAATGCCTGGGCTTTAGTTTAAAGGGTTATCTCGGGAGATTGCGACATTCTCTGTTGTCAAACACAATCATTGTCAAGTTCTCTTATGCCTTCCACCTCGTACACAGTAAAGGAAACCTTTTGCAAAATCCATACATCTGGGAGGAAAACCAGGTGGTGGTTTTGCAATCAGGTTCTCTCACTCTTGTTAAAACCTAGTAGATAGGATTTGGATCCAGGTTCACTCTGGCTCCATCACTGGCGAGAGATAATGACAGTCGAGTTTCTGAAGTCACTCAGATGCTGACATGAAATCTTAAAAACAGCGCCACTCCATTGTATTCAGATCTAGTACACACCTGCAGTGACAGAGAGTGGGCTGGGAGTATCAAACCTGAATATCAATGAATCACAATATTGTGACCAGAATATTGAGAGACAAAATATCAAAAGGTACGTTTGTATAGATTTTCTATGCCTAACGCCACATATACGTGCCTTTTTGATACACACACACACACACACACATGTGCGAGTGCTCCCTCTGTGCTCTTACCTCTTCGATAGTTTGTGCATCGATAATAGTAGTGGCCCGTTAATATTTTTGTTTGATATTCCCTACCATAATCCAGTGACATACAAATTCTATCCTGATATGTGTTCACACACTCCTTAATTTATCTCTTGAGGAACAGTCAGTCAGGAAATGGAAATGCTCCAGTCATCTTAGGCCAGAGAATAAATAAGTTTAAAGTTATCATTTTTACCATACAGGTCTTCATAAATGTGAAACCCTGTGGCATTATACAGATATTTTGCACTTGTTCAGATATGGTAGTAGATCCAGGTCAAACCTCTGTTAAACAAGCTTGAAGCTTTAAATTATGCAATGAACAGGCCATGAAAACCCAAATAGAGTTCAAATGAAACGAGCGAGTACTCCTAATCCATGATATATAAATATATATAGGTAATGTGCATGGGTTCATTGCTAACCAGACACAAATATAAGTGAGCCTAGGTTTAGTCATTGGACTTTGATGCTGCTCAGTGAGTTGGATATGTGCATCTATTTGTATTCATATTAGTTTCGTCAGCAACTGATGAGAAGAGGTTGTGTTGTTAGCAGCAGCTATCACTAGTGTAGTGGACATGTGGAATAAATGAACAATGAGCGGCACAAAATAAGTCCCAGCAACCCAGATAAAAGCCTGATGGGCACTGACAGCCCAGACAAAGCCAGTGCTACCCAGTACAACAGACAATGCAACTTGTGTGACTATTAACACAGGGCAATTATGCTGTAAAGGCAAAAGAGAGTATATTACTTGAACCTGCAGCATGGAAGATCAAGAGTTTCATCACATGATATAAATGGGTTCTACACGGTGTGAGTGTGCGCATGAGCACATGCGTGTAGCACACACAGGTGTATGTGGCGGTAGAATAGTGAAAACCCATGTAATGGAAGTCACTGGTCAGTCTCCATGAAGATAGATGTGGAGGGGAGAGGAATGCCTGGAGAGAGAGAGTAGGTATTCAGTAGGGGCCAACACTACATCCACAAGGGGAGTTGGGCAGCTTAAATGCTTGCAACTGCCCATTGGAAACCAATGCATAAAGCACAATGGCCCAAGGAAAGGTTGACAAGTATCCAAGTCACAGGCCTAAACTCACAGGCCTAAATTCACAAAAAATTGCATCAGAAAAGTATACGAGAGCGCCTAAATGTTATAGGAGTTTCCAGGAGAATAAATGTGAAAGAAAGATTTCACCAGTAAATTTGGTCCGATAGACCAGTGTTCATGGACAAGAGGGGCCATAGGAAACCCATAGTTACCTTTCAACGGATATGCTGCAGTGTGTGATTCAAGGTGCCCGCTCGAAGGGTTGTGGATATGCTTCAAACTAAAACAATATTTTATCATTTTCTTAATTCCTTTCTTTGTCTTGTTTCATCATTGACCTCTTCCCCCATCTTTATCTTCTCTGTAGGGAAAAAAAGTTTATGTCCTGCTACCAGTAGTTTGAGCCTGTTTACAACTGAAAACATCTTTCTTCTTTTTGTGTGGTCGATTTCCACCTGATTTGGGCGAGATATTACACAATGGTTAGAGACAGGAAGCCTTACATAATCCTACTTCTGCCTAATTGCAAAACAATACAACAGACAGTAGTGGAAACTGGTCTGGGGTTGCTTGCTTGCATTTCCATCTAGCAGAAACCTGGCCTGGTAATTCTGGTACGATTGTTCTTGTTGGAGTAGCATAAAAATGATTTGTATTTGGCCGGTCGTCTCTGCCTTGAGTGGCGTAGTGGACAAAAAATGAGAGACTCGAATAGGTCCTCAGCAATCACCAATGAGATTAATTCATGCATTCCTTCACTCATATTGTCTGTTGCAATAGACGCTGCAAGTGCAATGGGAATGGCCAGATATAGGCCCTATGCTAAGTATGTCACAGAACTCTATAAATACACTGTACTGACTCGTCTAAGCTGTCTGTTGTAAGAACATGAGGTGATGGGTAAGTAAACTAAGGACATGCACCTTTGATGACTGTTTGATTACATTGAAGGTCTCCTTCCTGTCTTTTATGAAGTACAACACCATCTTAGATTGGGCAAAGAACATGTATACTGTACCAGGCAAAATCATTGCCCACAAGTGTTAATTAATTCACCCCCTAGCGGAAATAGTACTCATACAGGGCTTTAGAAATCAGAGAGCAATACTCTTCTTTTCCTATGTGTCATGATGAAAATCATAGAGCCTGAGCGGCTAAAAGATATGCCTGAAACATGTCAACACATTGTAATTATTATGTAAGGGAAACAATTACCCTGTAACATTCGCTATCATATTTTAATTTTGTCTGAGTCACCCTGAACAAACAGAATTGCGAGGCAAACTCAAGACAGATTTAAATAGTGTGAGTGACAAATCAGAACCATGCTTATGATATTAAGAGGTTCCACATATTGGTTGTAACGCGTGCAGTAACTTTTGTCCTGGAGTGAGATAAATCTTCCTATGATGAAGCATGCCACGAAATGTGGGCAAGGATTTTTTTTATTTTAAGGGAAAAGGGATCTTTTTGTGAGAACCAGGCAGCCTCATTGGATATCTTCTTTAATCTGGTATCTTATGTTTATCTCTGGCCTTTCACTTACTAAAGTAATGAGTCTGTAGTCATTTGGGGTTGCGTGTGTTCCACTTAGTATGAGACCTGGTAATTCAGAGGGGACTGTTCTGTTGGAATGGAACCAAAACAGTGGCAATATTTGTCTCAGTGGCGTAGTGGGTAGAGCATGATGGTCTGCTCAACCAATTGGTACGTGCGAAAATTAATTCAATCATTACTTCTTTTACTTGGTTGTTTAAGTTAAATGTAAGTCACAACAATCTTCTACCAGTTCAGCAATATATTCTGTTACATTTGTAAAGATTGGCTATTGGGAGATTACTAACAAACCACCAAAAGTGTCTCCTGACAAAAAATATACCTGTGCTGCTGACTATGGGTTGATGTATCCTGGGAAGGAGAAAGATTTTAGGAAGTGGAGAGAAGAGGAGACGCGTCCTGGGAGAATAGAACCAGGTTCGAGATCAGCATTGGTTCAGCATCCCATGATTATGGGTAAATCATTAAATCCTGTCACCAAAAAAAATGAATATGACCTTGTGTAATGTAACTGGTGCTCATGTAAAGCGCTCCAATACCTTTGGGTCAAGTTCACGCTATATAAAACTGCAAAGATATGGAAACACAAACTGTGAATGAGTAATGTGAGACACTCCGGATGTGGGGTGGTGAAAGATTTGGCATGTGCCACCTGGAGCGGGGAAGGTGGGCAGGTGTCTGGGTTTCATACAAGCTGACACACGCAGTGCTGAAGGCGAAGAACATTGCATCCATTCAGCTATGTATTTTTAGATAGCACCAATCATGTTGATTTTTTTCAACTTTGGATCGCTTTGTTATTTATGTAGCTCAGTTGAAGTGTACAAGTAAATAAGAATTTGAATAGTAAAATAGTACTGAAGAAGATGATTGCTCAGGAAGTGCTGTGAGCAAGTAGGTGGGAAAGAGAAATGAGAATCAAAGGTTTGACTTGCAGGTCATCATCGGCAGGGTAGAAACTTTGGACCAGTAAAGCAGCCTGTGCGCATTAGATTGGGGAAGTTTGAATCTGAGATAAGGGGGTATTATCTGGTCACTTAGCCCTTGAAGGCTGTCTCAGTATTCATCAGCTTTAGCTGTTAACAACTTGTAGCAGCACCCCTCAATATTTTCATAAATCTCTCATTGATTATCTTTTATATTCTATTGTTATTGTTAATTGGCATTCGAGGAGCTCACAATCTGCCTTTACTAAGCCAGCCCAATGATGATAATTGCTTCTAGAGAGGAAGTGGTCAGCATGCTTTACATGCTCCAGAGAGAGTGCGCCATTCTATGGTACTGTGCCTGTCCGGTGCAGGAAGACTGGAGCAGTGAGAAGCACTTCGATTTAAACCCCAGCGATGACCCACCAGTTCAGTTTAAGGATCTAGAGTAGGCTTCTCCATCGAGTAGCTCTTCTGCTACCTGCAATTAGCTCTTCTGTGTGCAGTCAAGCCTACTAAATTAAAAACGTTTTGCTGAGTTGAACTAATATATGTATGCCAAATGAAGTTTCCCATGTAGAGGCATTCCACATTGGTGAAATATTTTGACGTCAATGCTGATTACCATGCCTGATGCACCGAGATTATCACTGCTGGTAGTCTTGCATTTTTCAGCCACTAATTCAATCTGATCTGAAGTGGTCACTTTGAAAGCTCTAATAACGTTGGTAGCCCAAGATGATTTTCATTGAACATAGGTGACTCTTCTTACATTAAGGTTTGGAGACTCTAGATTGCCCCATCGGTTCTGGGTGCAGCCCAGTTGTGGGCCAGCTCTTGTATGTTTGATTTACGATAAGGTGGCAGTGGTGCGATCAGTACTTTATTGGGGGATAGTGCCCTTCTGTGTATGCTACAACAGCCAGATGGATGGTCTATGTGAGGAGGAGGAATCCTATGAGATACCAGAATCATGGGGTGAGTCTCTACTGACCACCCCATGGTTCTACACCAGGTAGTGTTAAGAAGTGAAGGAATGTCCTTCATGATAATGAACATCAGGGCCTGGTTTAGATGCTGTTGCTTGTCCAAGGCCATTAAGGGCATAAGAGACACTGTTACTTTCCACCTCCATGTTTGACCCCCTGCAATCCACGAATTGCCTGCGGAAAGTGTCAGGGAACAGCCTTTAAGCCTCATTTTTTACAAGTTCTTCTTCTTTCCTTCCTTTCTGTCTACCTGTCCATTCTTTAGTCTTTGGGAAATCTCCCTGAAGCTCTGTTTGACGAGTTCAGTTCCCGGTTTCACTATGAGACTGAGATTCAGACACGCCGGTCAGATTACCTGTCTAGTATTTTAACAACATGGCTTGCATTTTCTAGTCAAGGACTGTTGGTACAGAAATGTCCTCTGGATGGTAAAAGACGTGTATCCCTGCCCTCAATTCCCAAATGTACTGTTTTCTGGATCCCTAATGCTGATTTTTTTGTCATAGACGAACACGAATCATGCATGTGTGCAATAACATAGGCCTGTCTCACGGATTGAGGTTTTATTGGACCCGGGACAGGCGCCCAAAGCGTTGCCCTCATAGTGGTGGAAGGCTACTGCCTTTACCGGGAGTTAAGCACGACAAGCACAGTGGTGGCAGCATACTGTGTAGTGATCAGAAGTAGTGAACAGGTCTTTTTTACCCTGTGTCACTATAGTGAGGCCTACAGGCTCACTTCCCTTTTTTATTTTTTTATTTTTTTAAAGTTCCTCTGCAGTGTGCTTTTCTCACTCCTGACCTACATCAGGTAGATGTAGAAGCGTGTGCATGATGGAAACGCGCCGAGTGAATGTGTGCTTGCAAGAAGTACACTACACAAGGGGTGAAGTGTAGTGTAGTGCGTGCATAGTGTGTATACTGGCAGTGTATTTAAAAAATAAATAAAATAACACACTCTGGCACAATACAGAAAGCTGCAGTAATATATGAGGTAAACAGTGCTGTGGATGCACACTGAGTGCAAGTGTGCCTGTGCTGGTACATTACATGGATAACCTTGGGCTCCGTTTTGGGAAGCCTAGCCTGCCTTTTGGAAAACATGAAGAATAGAGGAATCCCACCAGACAGATTTTGGTATTGCTGCATTCCTGTACTTTGGGAGAGACAGGCACTCGAGGATGGGAGAGCCAGGCCCTCCCTCTGTGCATTTCAAAGGGCTCTTTGATTCAATAATAGACCATAAGCAAGGGGCCTGGACACATCTCAAGAACAGAGAGATAGGGCTGATATGGTTATCATAAATAGGAGGGTTGGTAGCCCAGGATTCACCTTTTGATGCACATATCACTGTGGCTAACATCCAGGTGTGAACCCTGGTCACTCACATTAATTCTGTGGTTAATCTGCTGTGGCAGAAATCCTTCATGAGGAAGAAGAAAAGGGAAAGATGTCCATTTTAAAGAAACAGAACTTCAACATAAAACTTCAAAGACTCAGACACTAAATAACATTTATTGTCTTGAAAAGGATTATAAGTAGGGGCATTTGAGACCACAAACTTTAGTCATTTGCCGAGAAGCCAGATGGGCTGTGTGAGGAGGGGAATTTCTCCAAGTCTGCTGTCTGTGACCAGGACTGGAGGCCCAGGCCTGCTAGTCACCCTGCTGGGTAAGGAAACATAACCCAGGGAAACCAAGATCGCCTGCCCTGGAGCCTGCAGCACCAGCACCTGCCTGCTCACCAAGACCAGTGTGCCCTGTGAGGAAGAGGAGAGCGTTGTAAGGAGCAAGGTCCAGGAAGGAGTCCTTTTGTGAGGACTCCCTGTGCGAGGTGTGAGGAATCCTTTTTTGCACACAGCCTGTGTGCTGGATTGACTCGACGACCCCCAGTGTGCCAGCAAGGGCTGCCGTGGACTTAGCCGAGGTAGGGTTGAGTGGAGTGCACCAGGCCTGCAGGATCTTGTGGTGGGTGGACATGTGTCCGAGAGGTGGCCGCCATGAACACCAACGCCAGCTCAGCATGACTGGACTTCTGACTGCCGTGGAAGCTACCCTGTATGCCAGGAGGGGCCGCCGAAAGATGCTGAGGCGAAGGGATCGGGGCGTTCGCTGGAACTGAGAAACTGCTTCTGTGACCAAAGTGGGTCCATCTGCACTATGTGAACTGCACTGAGGGAAGCCCAAAGATCAAAGAACGTCGCCGGAGCCCTGTCTGTGCATGGAGATCAAACTTCCCCCACCCCCTTTCAAAGTAAAGTGTGACTTACCATGAGATCACCGGAGCTGGAACAACCCAGAACGCTAGAGCCAGCCAGTAGCATCGCTCAGAGGAGAGAGCCTGTGCCTGCCAGGTGCTGCCACTTTGGATTGTGCGCAGCCCAACTTTGGCGTTATGCAGCAGGTGAGGGGTTCCATACAGCCAGAGCGGGAAAGGCGTAAACTGGTTATTTAGGGACCTGTGGGACATAATGCGATTTGTCTTGTGACCGAATTTCTGAATGGAGTCAAAGGGGAGAACTCTTGAGTACGGCCTAATAGTTTACATTCCTAGGATGTGGCCATCAGTGAATGGGAAAAAACATCAAACCTGTTGCACTAAAGTTAGTGGGACAGGGAGTGACCTGAAAACTACTAGAGCCCGACCTCAAGGAGATTCTGTTATTGCTTTTGAATGTCGTTTAGATTTGTGTGAGTAGAATTAGAATTCAAATAATTTTACATAAAAACAAGTATCTGACAGGACATTGATTTATTGTACATGCTGGTTGCACTATGAGTTATGAATCATATTCACTGATCTGTATCTGCACTTCCCTCCAAAGGTGCCCTGACTGTTTGTTTGATGCTACCTAACTGAGCATCAGGTGCAGAAGGGGTGCATGGCCGAGTTGAGCGAGATCAATAGTAGGTCGGGCCCTAGGACATCAGGAGTAAAAGGCCTCAGCCACCACGGGTGGGCCCAGTAACTCCTGCTTGCCCCATGGCCCACTGAAAGGGGTTCTGACAAGGACAATAAAAACACAAGTAAAATCATCAAAAACTGGAGTGCTTCCTCTTTGAACTATAAATGCATATCAGTAAATACAGATGATAACACTTAAAAAGTATTATCAAACTGTATCAACATGATTATTAAAGCAACCAGAGGCAGATTTTATTGCATTGTACTGTAGCAGGTGTACAGAGATTCATTCCCTACTGTCGGGTGCAGAAGTGCTCTTGTGAGACGTATAGCATACTACACCGTGGGGGTGTATCTAGTTGGTAGGACACGTATTTGTTGTTACCTTAAATGGGAAGTGGTATGGTGTCATGCTTGAGTGACCTGAGATATACTCCTATCTTGATATGGGGTGCAGCACCTAACAGTGTGATGATGGAGGTGTGAGATATAAGTGTGCAAAATATAATTGTGAGTGGCTGGGAGTCACAATTTAGTCTGCTGATCCAGTGTTAAGTTTCATAGTTTTGATTATGCTGGAGGCGGCGGAAAAAAGCAGAGATTTGCCTTGGTGGTCTGTGTGGTAGGTAGTTCAGTTGATGGGGCACTAAGGGAGAGACAGCGAGAGAGACAACATAAAAAAGAAGGTGGGAATCTGATGATGTCCTATGATCCATGTTGAAGCATGCACATGGCATTGATGCTATCAAATGAGTAAAATTATGCCAAATGAGCACGATTGAAAACCGGTGCCATGAGCAGTATGTGGGCACCTTTTTGAGGGCAGAAATACTACTTACTGCTTCACAAATGCATCTCATCAGTTAGGAAAGAAGTGGAAGCGCGACCTGAGCAGATATTACACAGTCTTTTTAAAGGGCAAGATTCCACCTACTCCTGCTAGGCCAAAGGAGAACAACACTTCTGTGTTAAAATACAGACGGTTGTACACAATTTTGTATTCAGATTCCAGATCCTGGCCCTTCCCAAATCTCACAGCATGAACAAATGGGCAGTATATTTCTCCGAAAAAGGTGGCACCAACAGAGCACTTTACACCCCCGTTGCCTATCCCTCTTCCATCAGAGCGCACTGGATGTGCTGTGCATTGCAAGGTGTGGGGCGTCTCGTTTGCATTTGTTCTGTTAGGAGCAACTACCTCATTGGCATGCACTCCACATTGTGGCTATTCCAAGCCTCGCTGGAAGGCAGTAGAGTACATCTGTAACACACTATATTGCAACTAATATTTGTAAAATGCTCTAATTCTGGCTAGGAGGTGGATGCCAAAAAATTTTTTTTGCCTCTATTAAATAACCTTGCTAGTAAATAAGACATTATTGGGTGCAAACACTTCGGCCCTCATTACGAGTCTGGCGGTCTCTCGTGGTGGCGGTTGGACCGCCACAGTCATGACGGTCTGACCGCCATGTTACCACCGTGGCGGAGTTGCCATGGTCTGACCGCCGACACCGCCAGGTTGCTGCCAGTCGACAGCCTGGCGGTCTCGGAGCTTGTAATCCGCCAGGATGGCGCTTCATGCAGCGTCGCACTGGGGATTACGACTCCCCAATCGAATCAATATTAAGGCCCTGTTTCCTGCTGGGCTGGCGGTGGCCAAACTCATAAACTGGTAAGGAGGGCCTTAGTACCAATGTATTAAAAAAGCAGATATAAGTTGATGGTAGCATGTGCCAATAACCTATGCATATTTGTTTTGATGCATTTCATTGTTGTGGTAGTGCTTTATGTCTTTTTTTGTATTATAGTGCTTCATTATTATAGCTTGATGTTGTCATACTGTGGTTGTTGTATTGCATTCTACTTTAAGGTGTTGTGTACTGCTTTGTTTGGTGTAATGTCATTGTGCTATGTGTTTTTGTTTACTTCATATGTAAACAAATACTCCCACGTTTACAGTCAAAAGCAGCACATTCTTTTCAAATTTTAGTGATAAACAACTATTTATCATAGTTTAATGTGGTAAATATTGCAGCTGCAGCAGTTTTAACTGTTGAAGACACCAGGCAGCCTAAAACTCTGAAACTGTGGCAGAGAGTTGTCTTAAATTAGCACTTTCAGTGCAAGGGTTGGGGCCGAACTGTTGTTGAGTGGTGCTTAATCCTTAATATTTCTGGCTCTTTCAATAATTTACAGTTAACTGTCTCTTCTGGTTTGAGGGGTTAAGGAAGCAGGGAACTGCTTATAAAAGTGGTAAACTGAAGAATGTGGGACGGCTCAGGAACAGGGAAAGCTGTGAATTCCCAAAGCCATACATCAAATTAGCAAGTCCAGACCACCCACAGGCTTCCAGGACAGAGTGAACTTCTGAATCCTGAGCGAGGCTGACAGCAGCTCAAGTGTGGCAGCTTAGAGGGACCTGCCTAAATAAACTCCCTCGCCCCACACGAGGCACACATGGCTGTCTTGTGAATGAGTCACTTCGGCGGATGTATTCAAAGAAAGGTGACTAAGCTTCCTAAAGCGCCATTTCCCGCTTTTTGAACTTTTTTAGGTGCTGGCAGTGTAGTTCAAAAGTTTACATTGTGTTTTTTTTTTTATTGGCAGAACCATAGTGAACTGAGTATACTCCGGTACTCATACAAACACGTTTTCTATACTGTGACAAAATTAGGAAGGAGAGCAAGGGGGGGGGGGGGGGGGGGAGTATGGAAAAGAAAACAAAAGAGAAAAACAAATTTGCAAAAGAACAAATAAATCATATATGATGCTGACCACCGACAAAGGCATGGGTGTGGGTTGATCTAGCCCACCAGATTGCATAAAATCCTACCTGCACCTCATTGAGTCTGCACTGATAGACCCTGAATCTAGTTCAGCTCAAACTAACAGGCCTCCCTCATTTCTGAGCTATGTTAAAAATGACTGAGGGACAATCAGTCCCCCGACAGTGTCACTGTGTAGCACAGGTCCCAGAAGTTCCTCTTGATCTGTTTGTAAATGCTGGCTGACGGATCCCCCCTCCAGCCAAAGACTTTGTCCAAGGCACCCAAAGACACTCCACCAAAACTCATGCAGTCCGGGGTGGGTAGGAAACCTGTATACAATCCGCCTTATCGATTGACATTGGTGAGACAAATATTGCCCCATGTCCTGTGGTCTCCAACCTTGTATTTTATTGTATTTTATCGAGGGAAACTTTATAATCAAATAGGTTGAAGGTTCACATTTGGAAGCAGTCAAAATATAATCTAATTGTGCAGACACTAAGAACAGTTCAAAGGAGTACAACACGGTTTTCCAATATAATGTGTTTTGCACACACTCTTCTACCATTTTTAATCCGATATCTGCAGTAAAAAATCTTCCATCTAATTTGCAAGTTTTAAAACACTACCTTTGGTACAAACCTATCACTGTCTCACTGTATTTGCCTTCAGTGATAGGTTATAAACCAGGAAAAAACAAACATACTTTTGGGTCTTAGGTATAGTTAAAATGTAAGTAGAGCCTAGAATTAGAAACCTTTCCATCTTCTATCTCAGGGATGGTTGAGAGTTTCTTCTTGAGCCTCTTTCCTGACAATTGCTGTAATTATACTGATTAAAATGAATAATCACAACCAGCATACACTGTGCTTAGGTTTGCCTCGTATTTTTTTTATTTTAAATGCATTTCTATCCATTCTAATCAGAATCGGCCTTTCCCCAAGTGGTTATTTCCTAGTCTTGTTGTTTTTTTATGTATCAAAACCACTTCATCATTCTTGATTGTGCCTGCAGTACTCTGAGATCATGTGTCCCTCCCCGGCCTTGCATCTAAAAGCTACCATGTTTGCATGTGTGCAATGTCTGTAATTAACATATTTAAAAATGTTTACTATTTTCTTGTCAAAAACACTAAAAAAGTAAAAATGCAAAGGAATTTGAATCAATTAAAAAAAATGTATTATTTTTCCTTTATGTGCCTAAAAATGTGCTCATGCGTACCAAAGATGCTGAGAAATGGTTAATTACTAGCCGGTTGGTTAACTCATCAAGCCCCTCTAACTCACTCATGGAGTGAGTTCCATAGCCACAGAAACAAGTACCTACAGTGGGTTGTTCTGCTGTAGTTTTTGCTCATGGATGAATTTCCCCTTTTCCTGTTTCCTGTGAAATTCTCAGGTCCTGTACTGGAAGTGCAAGCTTCAGACTCCGGTTGTGGGGAGAATGCAGACGTAATCAATAGATGGAAATAGTGAATTTAAGATCCACAATATGGGGTGAATAATCATGAATTCTAGGTTCTCCCTTCAGCACTTTCCTTGTGAGTGAATGAATGAATGAATGGCCAATGACAGACCAAAACTAATATTCAGAAATATGGCGTCTTTTGTTTTGCAAAACCTCAGATAAGGTCTGAATATACTGTTGAAATGTACTGTTTTTCTCTTGAAACTGAAAGAAAGCATTGATGCAAAAATAGGGTATTTGAGGATGTATAACGTGTTACCATGACTACAAGCAATAGATGCTTAGACTAATACAAAGAATTGCTAGAGCGATTTTCTCACCTGTAATCAAAACAATTTCTGTAAGTAAGAATTAACCCCTTCGCTGCCAGGTCTTTTCCTTCTTCCGTGGCAAGCATTTTTTTGGCTATTTGGGGTAGTTTGCGCTTAGGCCATCATAACTTTTTGTCCTCATAAGCTACCCATGCTAAATTTGCATCCTTTTTACAAACATCCTGGGGATTCTAATGGTACCCAGAGTTTGTGCGTTTCTCTGGAGGAGACTAAGAAATTAGCCAAAATATAGATAAAATGTGTTTTTTTTGGTAAAAATGTGAAAACAGGGCTGCAGAATAAAGTACGATTTTTTTTCTTGCAAATGGGATCAACAAAGGGCTTGCGGTGCTAAAATCCCCATCTTCCCAGCTCCCATGAACAGGCAGACTTGAATCAGAAAACCAATTTTTTCAAGACAGTATTGGCATTTTACTGGGACATACCCCGTTTTTACTATTTTCTGTGCTTTCAGCCTCCTTCCAGGTACTGACAGAAATGGGTGTGAAACCAATGGTGGATCCCAGACAGCTAAACGTTTCTGAAAAGTAGACAAAATTATGAATTCAGCAAGGGGTCATTTGTGTAGATCCTTTAAGGGTTTCCTACAGAAAGTAATAGTTGAAATAAAACACTATTTAAATTTGAGTTGAAAAAAAACAGCCATTTCTGTCTACATTTTCTTCTGTATCTTTTTCTAGCTATGGCAGATTTTTGAAAGCAATATACTCTTACATCTGCTGGACTGTTCTGGTTGCGGGGATATATAGAGCTTGTAGGTTCATCAAGAACCCTAGGTACCCAGAGCCAATGAATGAGCTGCACCTTGCAGTGGGTTTTCATTGTATACCGGGTGTACAGCAATTCATTTGGTAAAATATAAAGAGTGAAAAATATGTATCAAGGAAACCTATGTATTTCCAAAATGGGCACCAGATAAGGAGTTTAGAATCAGTGGTTATTTGCACAGCTCTGAATTCGGGATTCCCCATACTAGCATGTGAATTACAGGGTATTTCTTAAAATTACTTGTTTCTTACATTTCCAAGGCAAAAATGTAGAGAAAAACAGTTAGCAATAACACTTGTTCTTCTATTCTGTGTTCCCACAAGTTTCCCTACAGAAATGGTACCTCACTTGTGTGGGTAGGCCTAGTGCCCGCGACAGGAAGCGCCCCAAAACGCAACATGGACACCTCACATTTTTCCATTGAAAACTGATGTGTTTTTTTGGAAAGTGCCTAGCTGTGGATTTTGGCCTGTAGCTAAGCCAGCACTTAAATAAAACCTACCAAACCTGTACATTTTTGAAACCTAGACACCTAGGGGAATCCAAAATGGGGTGACATGTGAGGCTCTCACCAGGTTCTGTTACAATCCTTTGTAAACCTCAAAATGTAGCAAAAAAACACTTTTTCCTCACACTTTGGTGCTGCAAAGTTCTGGAATCTGAGGGGGAGCCACAAACTTCCTTCCACCCAGCATTCCCGCAAGTCTCCTGACAAAAAATGTTACCTCACTTGTGTAAGTAGGCATAGTTCCTGCAACAGGAAATGCCCCAAAACACAACAAGGACACATCACATTTTTCTAATGAAAACAGACATGTTTTTTGCAAAGTGTCTAGCTGTGGGATTTGGCCTCCAGCTCAGCTGGCACCTAGGGAAACTTAGCAACCCTATACATTTTTGAAAACTAGACATCTAAGGGAATCCAGAAGTGGGTGACTTGTGGGGTTCTCACTAGATTCTGTCACCCAGAATCCTTTGCAAACCTGATAATATGTCCAGAAAACACTTTTACCTCACATTTCAGTGCTACAAAGTTCTGGAATCTGAGGGGAGCCACAAACTTCCTTCCACCCAGCATTGCCCCAAGCATTCCGATAAAAATGGTACCTCACTTGTGTGGGTAGGCCTAGTCCCCAGAACAGGAAATGCCCCAAAACACAATGTGTACACATTACATTTTTCCAATGAAAGCTGATGTTTTTTTTTGCAAAGTTCCTAGCTGTGCATTTTGGCCTCTAGCTCAGCTGGCAGTTAGAGAAATTTACCAAAACTTTATATTTTTGCCAACTAGACACATAGAGGAATCTAGGTTGGTGTGACTTGTGGGCTCTCAGTGGGTTCTGTCACCCAGAATCCTTTGTAAACCTCAGAATGTGGCCACAAAACACTTTTCCCTCACATTTCGGTGTTCAAAGTTCTGGAATCTGAGGGGAGCCACAAACTTCCTTCCACCCAGCATTCCCCCAAGTCTCCCGATAAAAACGGTACCTCACTTGTGTGGGTAGGCCTAGTGCCAACAACAGGAAATGCCACAAAACCCAATGTGGACACATCACATTTTCCTAATGAAAACGGACACGTTTTTTGCAAAGTGCCTAGCTGTGGATTTTGACCTCTAATTCAGCCGGCACTTAGGGAAACCCATCAAACCCCACACAGTTTTCAAAACTAGACACCTATGGGAATTCAGAATGGACTTGTGGGGCTCTCACGAGGTTCTGTCACCCAGAATCCTTTGTAAACCTCAAAATGTGTCCAAAAACACTCTTCCCTCATATTTCAGTGATCAAAGTTCTGGAATCTTAGAAAAGATACAAACTTACTTCCACCCAGCATTCCCCCAAGTCTCCCAATAAAAATGGTACCTAACTTGTGTGGGTAGGTCTAGTGCCAGCAACAGCAAATGCCCCAAAATGGATCGTGGACACATCAAAATGATCTATTACAAAACAACATTTTTTTGCAAGGGGAGGCACCTGCATTGTTGGTCCTGGGTGCGGCGGTCATGTAGGGAAACCTACCAAACCCAGACATTTTTGAAAACTAGACACCCGGTGGAATCTAGGGAGTTGTGGTTTGCGTGAATCCCCTAACATTTTCTTACTCAGAACCCCCTGCAAATCTCTAATTTAGCTAAAAAAGCAAAATTTCCTCACATTTCTGTGTAGGATCCATGCGCTAGCACAAATTTCCTACCATCCAGCGTTCCTCTTGGTCTCCTGATAAAAATGATACCTCACTTGGGTGGGTGGCACAAGCGCCTGCGACAGGAAAAGGCCAAAAACGTGTAGAGATTGAGGGGATATCACAGCGAGTTGCTCAGCAAATTTTTTTAAATACATTTTTAGGCTGACTCTGCTTTGGGGACCCACACAAGTGAGGTATAATTTTACTTAGAACAACGGAGGGAATGCTGGGTGGCAAGAAATTGGTACTGGAGTGGTGATCTAACAAAGAAAAGTGAGGAAAATTTGCTTTTTTAAGCACCTTTTGAGGTTTGCAGAGGAATCTGGGCAAGAAATGTTTGGGGGATCCACGCAAGCCACAGCTCCCTGGACTCCACTGGGTGTCTAGTTTAAAAAAATGTCTAGGTTTGGTAGGTTTCCCTAGATGATCGCTGCGCCTGGGACCAAAAACGCAGATGCTTCCCTTGTAAAAACAGGTAGTTTTGTAATAGATAATTTTGATGTGTCCACATTGTGTTTTGGCCCCTTCCCTGTCGTGGGCACTTGGCCCACCCATACAAGTGAGGTAGCATTTTTATCCGGAGACCAGGGATGGAGAATGGTGGGTGGTAGGAAGTTTGTAGTTCATATTTGCTTCTGGAAGAAAATGGCACAGAAATGCAAGAACAATGTGTGATTTTAGTCACATTTTAAAGTTTACAGGGCATTGTGGCTGATAAACGTCTTGGGATCGAGAAGAGGCACACCACCCAGTACTCTACTGGGTGTCTAGTTTTCAAACTTATCTAGAGTTGGTACATTTTCCCTAGACAAGAAGCGAGCATGCTACCAAGATTCTTACTTCTGTGGAGTTCAAAACACTCAAATTGTGAAAAGAAATACCCTTACGTTTTGATAAAAAGTTCCCTTACACACCAACCTAGTTGGTGGCATCCTTCATCATTGGGGTCCCACCGAGACACCTAGCATGTCACGGGTGTGCTTTGATGCCTGATTACAGTAGAACTTTTTTAAAATTTTACCACACATACTGGTTGGATTTGGCACAAGGGTGAGTGATGGTTCAATAAATCAAATTTTATTAATAAAAGATTTCACAGAAATGTAATGCACTGTTAATAATTAAAGGCCAAAAAACTAAACCAATGGCTCACAGCTCTAAGCTGTAAAGCGAAGAGAAGGCACCAACCGCTTTACAGTCCATTCACACACTTTTTATAAGTGATATGTACAAGACCATTCATGCCGCCAGCCTCAGTCCCAGCACATTACAACACTCACACCAACAGACAGCGCCATTCAAGGGCCCATCACTTTCATACGCCCACATGCCTGACACAGCAATCACACCAGCTGACGGAGTCTGTGGACTGGCGTTTGGTTAGCAGTCTGTTGTAGTGACCAACAACAAGTCACTATTTACACCGCCAACCAAGTGCCACTTCTCGCACACCGCCAACCAAGCGCCACTCCAGGCACACCAGCATCACATTTTTTTTAACAAATAAGAAAACACTCACTAATTATAAGTACAAAACTACAAACATAAAATCTCTAACTAAATACATGACAGTAATGCCAACCATGAAACTGAATAAAAAGTATAAAACAATACAGAACAGGCAGTTCACTTTTACTATATTTCCCAATAATTCTTCTGGGTGTGGTAAATTCTGAAACAGCCGGCCACACACACTTAGAAAGACAATCGGGGCAGTACATACAAGTTTCCCTCAGGATACCTCTTAGGGCACAAACTCTACATTTCTTAGCGGGAAAGTCTTTATTGGGAGTGGGAGGAATCTGATCAGAAAAGTGGCGATCTTTCAGTCTAGCCACATCTTCCACTACTGCTTCTCTAGCATCTCTTGCCTGTTCTATTACAACAAGGCTCTCAATCACAGATTCCTGAAACTTAACAAATGTAATCTTTGACTCAGGGGAACAACCCTTGAACACAATAAAAGCATTAAAAGTTGCTAAATGGAAGAGATGTATAGTCAACTTTTTATACCAAACGTAAGCCTTACGAACAGCATTGTGAGGTTCCAACCTCTGCTCTACTCTATCTACACCACCCATGTGCTTATTGTAGTCTTAAATGCATGCAGGTTTGCGCACTTCAGCAACCTGACCCCAAACAGTCACAGGGGAAGTACGCTCATCGTGGATGGTAGTCAGCATGTAGACATCCCTCCTATCCATAAATTTCACAGCTAGCAGCTCATCAGTACGCAAGGCACTGCACTGTCCCCTCTCAAGTGTTTTACATGCAAGCTGCCTTGGATAGCCTTTATGGTTAGAGCGGATTGTGCCACAAGCAGCAGTGTCCACTTTGAACAATTCCCTGAACAATTGCACTCCAGTGTAGAAGTTATCTAGGTACAAATGTGGACCTTTGTTAAAAAGTCGTCTACCAAGTTCCCACACAATTTTCTCACTAATTCCAAAAGTAGACGGACAACCAGGGGGGTCAATACTGGAATCCCTACCAGTGTAGACCCGGAAATTATAAACATATCCCATACTAGTCTCAGACAGCTTATACATCTTAATTCCATAACGTGCCCTTTTGCTAGGCATGTACTGCCTAAAAACCAAACAGCCCCTGAATAGGATCAAAGACTCATCCACAGCTACTTCTTTCCCTGGAACATCGATCTCTGAAAACCAATCTACAAAGTGATCAAGGACTGGCCAAATCCTAAAAAGACAGCCAGAATCAGGGTTATCTCATGGCAACGCTAAAGCATTATCAGCAAAATGCTGCATCCAAAGAAGAAGCAAATACCGATTATGACTCATTGTTGCAGGAAATATAGCCGTTGCCATCAAGGGACTAGTAGACCAATATGAAGACAGTGACAGCTTCCTTATCAGCCCCATCAAAAAAAGTTAAGCCCAAGAGCTTCTTCAACTCTTCCAGGTTTGTGGTAATTCACCAGGTAGCTCTAGAGTGTGGCCTAAGTCTGGCACCGTTGTCCCTCCAATACTGTTCAGCATACAAATTAGTCTGCACAACAATCTCTTCCAAAAACACATAGTCCATATACAACTGAAAGAAATTCATATACAAAAAGTTTTCAGTATTCACTCTACACCCCGGGAGACCAGTAAAGGTAGGCAACACCAGCTGCTCCATGTTTGGGGTAACCCAGAGTTCAGGTCTTCCAATGGGAAGCCTTTCAGCGTCAGGCTGCTGCACTATTGGCACATCAGTGTCCTCTAAAACAGGCCCTTCATCTGCACTGAAAGTGGCTTCCTCATCAGATGATTCCTCTTGGACAGACAACTCACTGCCAGAATCTTGCACTATCTCCTGTGCCTCGGATGCAGAATCAGTCTCATAATCATGGTCAGAAGGCGACTCAAAAAGCATACCAACAACCTGCTGAGCCGTCACTCTGCGACTAGCCATGATCTTTCCTAAGAAAAGTAACTTGACAAATGTGCCAACAACAACCAACATTATGTAAAATAAGTAATAAACAAGCGTAGCTTTATCACAAAGACCTGTGTACTCAAAAACGATACCACTCACTTGCCCGAAAAAGCTAGACTCACCAGCAACTACTCTGCACAGGCACAGCAAGCACCAATAATATCCCACTAAAAAGGAAAAAGAAAAGAAAGTTACACATAAGACAACACAAATATCATTGTGCACACATCTAAGGACAATTTCAATACAATCCTGCATTTAGTACACCAGTTACAAAATATCATTCATGCATGGCAACGATACTCGTTTGGAGTGGTTTTTCTTACCCAACACATGCAACTACGCAAACTGCAGGTCAACCACTGCTAAAACTGCAAAGAGTCACAGCAAAGGAATCAAAAGCTTTGAACTAGAACAAAAAGGAGAACTAAAACATTATAATCACAACTGCAAATACTTTGCCAGTCGACAAACACCCCAACACAAAACATTTAGAGATTTTCCTTGGGGTCAAGTGGTTTCTACCCCCCTAGGGGGTAGATGGGCCTAACGTACACAGCCAAAATTATTGCCCTTCCTAAGGGGAGCAACTCTTGCCCAAGGGGCCGCCCCCCCCAAACAATAAAAACACACACAAAACATAATCCCTGGTGCCTAATGGTTTCTGCCCCCTTTGGGGGCAGATGGGCCTAAAACAATAGGCTGATCTGCCCCCAAGGTAGGCAGAAATGGCCAACAGTTATGTGCCTCCTTTGGTGATCGACCCTTGCCCAAGGGGCCAAACCCCCCACCCCCCAAAAAACAACAACTCCCTGGTGTCTGCACAAACAGTGGCGGTTCCTCCACTATGTCGGAGGAGCATCGACCCTCGCCAGCAGCAACCGCTGCAAATCCTTTAACAAGGATTTTCTGTTCCTTTCCTTGTTAAAGGGGCAGGGCATTGGGGGTGACGAGCAGTGAGGGGAGTGCACTGTTGCGGCCAAACACACATGCGCACTGTGCTCTCTCCAGCCCGGCACTGTGTTGCTGAGATGGAGAGATCAGGCACAGGCTCTCAGTCTGCCTGGGAGCACTCTGGCTGGACGCTCCCAGACAATTCTAACGTTGCTCTGAGCATCGTCAGGATAGGCCGCTGTGCAGGCTGGGTGCCTGTGCCTGCCTGCTGCTGACGGAAACAGATGATCGGCGGTGCGGCATGCAGGCAAGGTTTTTTTTTCTTTCTTTTCAATATTATTACTATTTCCAATGATATTGAATCGTTATCCCAGTTAAATCAATAGAATATTAAAGTTTGTGATTGAAATTATGTCATATAGAAGAAGAGATTCATATTTCTAGGTTCCACAGTCACCATTTTATATCCGACATCACACCACTCCATGCTTTGTCAAAGATGGGATGTAAAAACAGCAATATAGTAATATCAATGGTTGTTATAAGGCAATTTAGCCCATTAAACTTGCTGTATATTTGAAATTGGAATGATCCTGAAATTTCACACTAGGGTTACCACCTTTCCAGTATTTAAACTGCAACACTGGTAGTTTACAGTGTTTAATTAGTAGTTACCTGCAGTACAGTCCTTGTGAGGCAGCATGTTTGTTCTCCATTAACAGATGCTATTGACACTTGTTGGGAGAACACATGGATAGCAGTCTACCGCTGTCATTCATTCAATGACGCCAGTCCCTCCAGACCTGGAGTCTGATTGGCCAGCCAGCACTTTTGATTGGCAAATCAAAATCTAGGTCTGGATGGGATGGAGCTTGTGAATGAAACCTACAGTAAAATGTTCTTGCAGCAAGAATTCTCGAGATTTCACTTCTTTTGGCCCACGTCTCATTTTTTGGGGTGCAAAGTGGGACACTGTCTAATCATTAAAGTATAGGTCCTCTGGCTGGCCTTGGTTGCAGACAGAGATCTCCTTATTCTCCTAGGGTGATTGTAGTCAACTTGTCCAGAGTTTAATTTGCCTCCATGGCAAAGAAGGAAAACCTTGGGGACTTTACATCTGTTATATCCATGGTTATCTAGCCGAGGTATTCTTAGGGGAATAACATGCATTTCCTCTTCAGGTTCAAGAAAGAGAACATCCTTATCAGCACACATCCTCCAATCTTCGGGGTCACACAATCAGGGCCAGTGGAACAGCAGAGGTGCCACCAGTCCAGGAAACGAAAATGGGCCCCTGATGCCCAGAGATAATCAAAGAGAGCCATAACTGGGTTGCAGAAGACACCACGTGATCTTGTGCCACTACACCTTCCCTATTGATAGCCATTTCTTGCCCTTGATCAGGGCATCTGGAGAGGCACAAAACACTGAATACTCTCCACATCACAAAACCAGGGCATTCTTAGGGCCACGTACCTTCTTGAGGGTCAGGCAACCAAGACATCCTGAATGCCAATATTAAATGTCATCGTCCAAGTCACAGAAGCCGGTCATGCTTAGGGGCCAATATTTAATCTTCATTATCCTAAAACTAGGGCCTCCACAGGGGCACATACCAGACATCCTAGTTGAATAGCCAGCGTATCCTTACTAGCACACACATATCTTCAGGGTTACAGAATCAAGTCAACAGTTGGGGGCAGTGTCATCTTTAGGATCAAAGAACATGTGAATCTTTATGGATTCACGTCAAGGTCACAGAACTAAGACTTCCATAGGGGTCAGTATTTAATCTTCCGGGTCAAAGAACCATTGGACACAGAGGGACACACATTGCCTCTGTATTGTTCAGAATTGCAGAGCCAAATCATGTCTAGGAACCAGCATACTTTCTGTAGTCTTCAATGTATTGGGGCCATGGCATCCCTCAGGGTCCTGTACAGCCATAGGGGAACAGAACAGCCTATTGTCTCAAAGTCAAGACATCATTAAGGGCACCTTCATTTTAGGATCACTGAACCAGGGCATTGATAGGGCCTCACAGCATTGTGTGATGCTCAGGGTCACAGAATGAAGGCATTTAAAGGGTCCCAGTCTTACAATGAGGTGAGGCGACGAAATGAACATATATTTGCCAAATGTTTATTCTAAAAAAGTAGTGGAGTAGCACAGGCAGCTGACCAGGAAAGGAGAAAGACCTCAACCATCAGATCAGAATTGCCTGAGCCCCAGAACTCCACATTCTATCCCAGCATGAGGGTCACAGGCCAGAGAGCAGGCTGAAGTTACAACACCCACCTCATCTTTGTAATCTTCAGAGGTCACATAACTATAGCATCCTAGGTGATACACACTGTGTCTTGAACAACATGACAGCCTAGCACACCCAAAACTCAGAGCCACTGTATGCAGACTGCACAGAAGCAGCAGTTCCTCTCTTCACTCATTCTTCATTTCAATAGATAAAGCATAAATGATGAATCATATTCAAAGTAATTTTGTTGACAACTAAGCTTTGGCAAAGCGTGTACATTTAGTCAAACTAACAAATAACCTTTGTGGTTACAGAAATGGTGCACCCCCAAGGAACAAATGGGACCTCTGTGTGTTCCAGCAATAGTCTCACGATAACAGAATTTCATTCCCTATCTTTACTTTTAGAACATGAGATAAGACACGGCCACGTAAAAAAACATAACATCGAACTTATCATGTGAAAACATTTGTTACCAAAACAAAATGAAAAACGTTCTTTCTTTGAGCTAATAGTCCCAGGCATTTCTCAAACGTTTAGTATCAGCATTATTTTAAATCTGCAACTTTGACTGCAGTGAATACGATTAATTCAGATGTCTATGAGGATTTTCCCATTAAAGCAATATGGGTAGAAAACATTTAAGGAGGGTGATCCAGATTTACAAATAGTTCACCCTATTTAAATCTTTGGATTCATTTTTTCTTGTCAGGAGGCTGAATGTCACAGGACACAAGCTGTGCCTCACTGGCAAGGCATAAGTATGCTGAAACTGGTCTGGGCTTTCTTGTGTTCCAGTCTGAAGGGGACGTGACCTGGCAGTTCAGGCTACACTTTTCCTGCTTCTGAAGCAGGACAAACACTGATTTGTACAGGCCTGGTCTCTGCATGGAGGGGCATAGGGGCAAACAATATTTTGGAATCTAGCTGGGAAATCACCAGTGGCTCATGTTAATGTGTTGTTTGTCGCATTGAAAACATTGTGAGTGGTGAGCATGATGGGTAAATAAGTAAAACAAAATATATACTTTTTGTAGCCAGGCGGTTTTTTAAAATTATGTCCTAAACTCCTTACTCTGTTTCTTAAAAGTACCACCTGTGGTGTTCTGACAATGTATGCCTTATACTAATAATTTTTGACAGTAGTAGACACCATGAGTTGTTGCAGTTTCAACTCCTGATAATACAATGGATGGTTGTATATGGTGTAAAACATGTCAGCTAAGTCAAATATTTGAAATGTTACTGCTCCGCATCCTTTCCTCCCTCTTGTAAAGAAGGTACATAAACATCGAATAATGTTTATTTTATATGTTGTCTCCTAGATTGATCATATTAAAACTACAAACATGAGCATCCTTTCTTCCCTCTCCTAAAAAAGGGACTTAAATATCCAATAATTTTTATTTTATATATTTTCTCCTGGATTGATCATTACAGATCTACAACCATGAATGTCAACTTGCAGGCTTAGCTAGAACAGAAAGCAACAAATATGCCAAGTACTCCAACAATGAAAAAATAAGACCAGGGACTGTACACTTAATCATGCATAGTGTGTAAATGCATCTTTGCAATGATATTCAACGGTGCTGATGCAGTGAAACAACATGTCATGAAAAAGAATCCTATCCATCTAATGCAAAGTAGAATAAAATGGTTCCATTTCCTCACAAGGTTTTTCCACCTACATAAATCCGAGACAGAATGTTGTCACAATTACTCAACACGCATAAGTGCTTTGTGCTGTCCAGCACCACCAGAGCTACTTGTCCTCTCCCGTAGAGAGCATGCTGAAAACAAGAATATTCAATGATTAACAGATTGCCAGTAAAATAAATATTGGAAGAACAAAAAATAAGTGTCTTGTTGAAAATGTGATGGCACCTAATTCAGTCCATAGCAATAATGAAGGAAAGGCAAAAACTTTCCTGCCCTTTTATTGTATCCACTGATGCCAGTAACATAAGTGACCACAAGTTCTTCTACTGGTGGTGTGTGTGGTTCTTTGGTAGAACCTCTGGCATTAAAGATCGACTGTAAGATTTCTATGAAGCACCTGATGAGTCTTCCGAGCTATTGTGTATGAATCCTATTGATACCTTGAGTACTCTTGATTTGGATGTAAGTAATTTAATTGCCTTATCGTCATATGAGGCAACTGTAAATTATGGAAAGGAGTGTTCAGTGTACAAAAGATTAACAGATCTTCCTGTCTTATCGAGGAAGTGCAGCATGTGGGTGAATTTAAGACTGCCATCAGTTTCTCTGGCATGCCCCAGCCCCCAGTTAAATCACCTTATTGCAGTTTACTGTCTATGGGCCTGATTATGAGTTTGACGGACAGTCTTGGCCGTCCGCTGAACTTCCAATAGGTAGGTTGCCGCCACAGTGGCTACCTCCCCGCCGGGCCCATTATGAGTTTCCCGCTAGGTCGGCGAGCGTAAACCAGAGTTTCCACCTGCCGGCCTAGCGGGAAACACCCTACAGCATTGTCACCGGCTTGTAATCGAGACGGCAGAAATGCTGTAGGATGCAGGGTGAAGCACCCTTGCAACGTTCAAGAACATTGTGACGGTGCTGGCCAGGGGGGCCCCTGCACTGCCTATGCCAAGTGCATGGGCAGTGCAGGCCCCCCCGGGGCCTCCTGCACCTGTTCTCTGCCCTTCTTTTCTTGGCGATGTTACCTCCATGAAATCGCTGGTGGAGAACGAAGTCATAATCCCCCCCCCGGGCGGATTAGGACCACCACGACCGCCGGGGCGACTAATCCTGGCAATGCTGGCGGTCCGACCACGGCACACTGCTGCGGTCATAATGTGGCGTTCGGACCACTGCATTTGGCGGCGGTCCATCTTCCACCGCGAGTCTGGTGGTCAAGAGACCGCCAGACTCGTAATGAGGCCCTATGTCTTGTCTGGGAAACCATTCAAATATACCTCCTGCAGCGGCAGTGCCAGCAGGTATTCTGGAGCATTGTGAAGGAGCAACAAGATTCACTGAACACAGTCCCCTCATGGGGCTTCAGTTTCCTTGTTCTATTACCTTCTCAAAATCTAATAAGACCCTAATGTAGCATTGCCAGCAAATGTTTGCATCGAAGAACTGCCCTTTGTAGAAAAGTGAACTAAATCCTTCCAAAGAACAGGGGCTTCCCATGCAGCAGTTCAATTGTGGAATGTGCTTTTACTGTGTTAAGAACAATCAGTGGACTAATGAAAGAAATAGACTAAGGAATAGTTAAGCGTGAACTTTGAATTCCCTTTAACTTCTTTTCTCATGCTTAGATTTTTCAGATGTTGCACTCATAAATGTCATAAAGTGGGAGGTTTTCAAAAGCAAATTTTTGGAATGTATTTTCCCCATTGACATATATTAAAGCAGAGGCAATTTTAGGCGGCAGACTAATAAAATAAAACCATTTTTTACTTCAAAAATCATGAGTCTCCTGCCTGTATCTGATCTGTTCAAAATCAACAAAATAAACCTTATCTGGCATCAATTATCAACACATTCCATTCATCGCAGTGGTTAAGAAATTCAATTAGCGTGACCAGATGTTATTGTATATTATGAATTCCACCTTATTTAGAATACGTTTATTAACTCTTCAAATCATGTACTTTGGAACACTATACCCACAGTCAGATTCCTAGTGCATTTCAAGCTCCCACTTTTCAATGCTTATATCACTAAGCTACAATTGATTAACACTTATATCACAAAACATATACAAAAAGCATATTCATTAAAAACAGCATCTGTGAATTAGTAACCAATTCCAATGTCCCAGTTCTTGAATTAAATACACAAGGAGTAACTTATCAATCAATCAATCAATTTGTTGAGCGCGCTACTCACCCGGAAGGGTCTCAAGGTGCTGGGGGGGGGGGTGCAGAAAGGGGGGGTGCTACTGCTCGAAGAGCCAGGTCTTGAGGCGCTTCCTGAAGGTCAGGAGGTCCTGGGTCTTACGTAGGTTGGCGGGGAGTGAGTTCCAGATTTTGGCTGCGAGGTGAGAGAAGGATCTGCCGCCGGTTGTGGTACGGTGAATACGAGCGACTGTTGCGAGGGCGAGGTTGGCGGAGTGGAGCTGGCGCGTCGGGTTGTGGAAGTTGAGTCGATCGTTGAGGTCGGCCGGTCCGGTGTCGTGGAGAGCTTTGTGAGCGTGGATTAGGATTTTGAAGAGGATCCTTTTGTCGATGGGTAGCCAGTGGAGGTCCTTGAGGTGAGCAGACATGTGTTCATGGCGAGGGAGATTGAGGATGAGACGTGCTGAGGCGTTCTGGATGCGCTGGATGCTCTGGAGTTTTTTCTGGAGCTTGGCCGTTGTTCCCGCGTAGAGGGCGTTGCCGTAGTCCAGTCTGCTGCTAACGAGGGCGTGGGTGACCGTTCTTCTGGTTTCCACGGGAATCCACCTGAAGGTCTTGCGGAGCATTCGAAGGGTGTTGAAGCATGAGGACGAGATGGCGTTGACTTGCTGGGTCATGGAGAGTGAAGAGTCTAGTATGAAGCCGAGGTTGCGCGCGTGGTGGGTGTTGGGGGTGAACCCAGGGTAGCTGGCCACCAGGAGTCATCCCATGCTAACTTGTTGGGGCCGAAGATAATGTTCTCGTTTTTTTCTGAGTTCAGCTTGAGGTGGCTTGCTGCCATCCAATTGGCGATAGCGAGGAGTCCGGTGTGGAGGTTGTTCTTGGCAGTTGCGGGGTTCCTCGTGAGGGAGAGGATGAGCGGAGTGTCGTCAGCGTAGGAAATGATGTTGAGGCCGTGGGATCGGATGATGTTGGCGAGCGGAGCCATGTAGATATTGAAGAGGGTGGGGCTGAGTGAGGATCCCTGGGGGACTCCTCAGATGGTCTTGGTGGCCTTTGACCGGAACGGGGGGTGGCGAACTCTTTGTGTTCTCTCGGAGAGGAAGGAGGTGAGCCAGTCCAGGGCTCTGTGGCGAATTCCAGCATTGAAGAGGCGTGTGCGAAGGGTTTGGTGACATACGGTGTCGAAGGCTGCGGAGAGGTCGAGGAGGATGAGGGCAACAGTTTCACCTTTGTCGAGACTGGTCCTGATGTCGTCGGTGCAGGCGATGAGGGCGGTCTCGGTGCTGTGGTTTTTGCGGAATCCAGACTGGGAGACGTCTAGTAGGCTGTTGTCCTCCAGGAAGCGGGAACGTTGGTTGTTGACTTGTGTCTCAATTGTCCATACTCCTACAGTGAAAAATCAGGGGTTGGGAAACTATATTTTTCTGGATCAAAGACAGGGACCATTATTTGCTCATGGGTTCCCTGCATCCCATAGTCTCTTTAACAACTCCCTAGTGAAAAAGTGTTGACACGTTTCAAACCCTGCAATTCTGGGCTTTCCTTAGGACCCAGAACTGGATGCTAGGTTTTTTCTTCACACAAGGTTGCTTGTGCCGTTCGTTTCTGGTACAACCATTAAACTTAATAATGTATTTATGTCATTAAGTGACCACTGTTTTATTCAATATCCCCGGGTGTGATGTCTCTTCCTCCCACGCCAAAAGGAGTTTCCCACAATTCTATTTTACGGATGTAGCACTAATCAATGCCCTTCATATGGCAACATGGGCATTCACTTCCTTCAAATTCTCTTCAGTTGTTTAGGAGGCTTTGCTCGGATTCCACCAGCAAGACGATTAGAGGCCAGTCAGTGGCGTAGTGAAACTTGAGGGGGCCTTCCTGCAAAGTACATAAAAGGGACCCCCTCCACCCCGACTCACTGCCTACCAGTTTTGCTGAGGGGGCCTCTTGGAGCTCGGGGGCCCCTGCCCCACGGCCAGTCCCATCCAAAAGTGACTAGTGAATCAGATCTGTTGGCAAATACGGGCACAAGGGGACAGCAAGTTGATCAAAGGAGCCAAATCACACGCAGAATATCCAAAAAGTACCCCAGTAACTATTATATTTTCGAACAAAAAAAAGAGATGCTTTGGTCAGTGGAGGCGGCAGGTTCATCTACTCTAGTAATGCAAACTTGAAGATCTCGTACTTGAGTCCACCTACCGACGTTACTTCCTTCATGGCGGGAGTATGATTATCTGCAGTCTGTTAGTATCGGTTATGTTGCTTCCGAATATTTTCTTGTACATTTGAGAGGGTCCTCTTGCACTGTTCAGTGAGTCAAACTGATATTGGTGTTTATTTTATTGAATGAGTGCTATTTCTTTGCCCAATTTGTTTTTCCCTTTTCAAAATTGATCAGTCTTTTATACAGGTAGTATTTTCTTTTACTGGAGTTGTGGAACTAAACTAATGGAGCATTAAACATAAATAGATTTTAAATTACAGCAAGGACCTGTATGTTCCGTAGTTTAATTCAAGATCTCTTGTACATGTTTTGCAAACCTTTAAATATAGCAGCTGATGTTTTATCAAGAAAGGGTATTTTGTTGCCACATTGTAAACAGTGCTCAGTTGGTGGCGACTGTAGGATGAGTGGGTACCTGAGCATCTGATGGGTGTCTATGGCATAATTAAAATGCCAAGCTAATAATTTGGTTTCTAAAAAGGAAACACAGGTGTTTGTGTTAAGAATGTACATGTTTTTATCAAAATGGGAAGCTAATATTTAGCAGCAAATTTTGAAAATTTAAAAAGTATTTTAAACTGGCATTTGGGTACCTCTTGTTGATTTGGGTATAACTGTTGTTTATATTTTGGCATCATTTCTGTATTCATGGCACATGCTTGTTGTTTAGAGTTTTTATTTTAGAACCCATTTGGAGGCATCTCATGCCCTATATTGATAGCTAATTATTATATGATTGTCAGTGCATATGACCTCTGTCTAAGAGCTGAGCTTGTAATCCACTGTAGCCCAGCTCTGCTGTCTAGGCCTGTAAAATGTATCAACATAAGGATTAGCTCTGCTGTATAAGGCATGGGATTCTAAGATCATTATAGTGATTCATTTCCCCATCCTTTTACTTACAAGTCGATTCTCAATTAATTGGCACGGAGGGCAATTAAGGGGAGCGAGGAGTCGCAGCTGCTATTCTGGCTTTCCCGTTGATCTCCCCAGCATTGCTCTTCCTAGCCGTGGTCCCAGAGGTAATGAAAACAGTGGTTACCCCAGAAAGTAAATTGGGATCTAGGAGCCCTTTTTGATTTCACTAGTTCCCACTCTTTATCCCCCCCGTTCCTCAGCACCGAATAAGAGGGGCTAGAGGTGGTGTCGAAGAGGTCATGGCGGATTCAAAAAGTGTGTGAGGTGACACCAACTACTCATAGAATTTTTGGTTAATAAACTTCCTTGTAATATTGACATGACAGATAATATACTTGAAAGGGACAGGATAGCACAATGGCAGTAAATGGTAGGTAGAATCACAGCCTGTTGCTTCTTTTAGAAATTGGGCTTTTAGCTACTTTCTTAAGTAAATTGTGTTGTAAAGTGCCCTGTGCCCTACTATTAGCCAGACTTTCCTTGGTTGAAGAGGCTGCTCAAGAATGACCGCGGATAGTTGGGCCCAGCGTGAAGACCATGAAGTACAAGAGTATTTCATGGGCGCTTCTTCACAAAAGTCGATGGGTTTTTAGCCAGTGCCATAGAATAATTGGAATGAAAATGCACCATGTGGACTCCCTTTTTTTGCCATCAGTTTGTGGAGTGGAAAAAGGTCTCTACCATGGCTTCCCCCTTGTGGTGATTTTGGCTTGCTTGCTCTGTGCAATTTCAAACATGATGTACTTAAACTTGTGTTGTACCCAGCAAAATGGCTGGTATTCTTTCACGAAAGGTGACAATCCGAGACATGTTAATTGCTATGACATTGTATATTTTGCGAGAACGTGCTAGCTCTTTTTTCATAACTTGATTTCCGAATTACTTATACAGACTATAGGTGCCTGCCAGATAGTTGGCTTTGGATATCTGTTACTGGCCCCATCATGTTAATATCCAGAATCACGTGTCTGGAGTTATACAGCATCGACTGCTCCAGGACAGGTAGTTGCTACAAAGACTTTCAAATAAAGTCATTTTTATCAACCACTGCATCTACCACAATGCATCTGGACTAACTTCGTGCTGGTATGCCAGCTAGTGTGGTCCCTCTCCCCTTTTTGTGATTGGATCCTTTGTTGAGTTATTGGGTCTACGAGCTCATGGGAATGCACCTGCGCTCTAGGGGTGGTAAAGAAACCTGAGAAGACTTTGTGCATTATTACCAGCACCCACACATTTAAGCATTGTGTCTAATAATGAAGAGCACATATCTTAAAATCCGCATCTAAAGATTTACAGCACTAGCTGTGCCAAGAATAGTGAATACTGCAAATAATTTCAATTAGTGTTATCAGGCACTTCATTTACCACAATGCATCTGGGCCAACTGTGTGCTGGTATGCCAGGCAGTGTGCTCCCTCTGCCCTTTCTTTAAAGTGGATGGGTTAACTGAAGCAGCCCTTAAAGTTGTCTCCAAAATGTATGTTTTTCAGTCCTCAAGCCACTTGTGTTTATATAAACCCCTACACCCAAATCCCTGATTTATAGGTTATCAAAAATACATTCAGGTTTATACACTGTTAATATCTGGAGGAGGAGACTCAGCCCCAGCCTTGAGGGAACATTAAAAAGTGCACCTTGAGGCCACATACGATGCTGCCTTCTCTCGTTAAGGAGTTTAGAACGATTTAACTCCGTGTCAGAGATAATACCAAGGTACTGGAAAGCATTTAGGGCCACATGTACAAAGATCCGGTTTTGTGACTCGCAATTTGCGACTCGCAAAACTGGATGTACAACAGTGTACTTTACACTGTTTGCGATTCCCAATGGGTTCGCAAATGACCTACCGCATGAATATTCATGAGGAAGGTCGCAATTTACGACCACATTGGGAATGGCCGCTCTCACAGGGATGGTGGCCTGCTGGAGACAGCAGACCACTATGTCTGTGACTGCTTTTAAATAAAGCGTTTTTTTTTTTTTTTTAATTGCAGCCCTTTTTCCTTAAAGGAAAACGAGATGCATTTAAAAATCAAAAATGAAAAGTTTTCTTTTCATTTTTTCAGAGCAGGCAGTGGTCCGTGGGACCGCTACCTGCTCTGAAAAAAGATTTTCGCTGCATTTCACCAAGAGGAAGGGGTCCCATGGGGACCCCTTCCCGTTTGCGAATGGGTTAGCACCAGTTTGAAACTGGTGCTAACTGCGATTGTTTTGCGACTACATTTGCGGTCACAAAACAATCATACATTCCATCTGGATTCGGTATTAGGAAGGGACGCCCTTGACACGCCCCTTCCTAATACCGAATCGCAAAACCCAAAAAGCACTTTTCAAGTCGCAAACAGGACGATTCTGCGAATCGGCCCGTTTATGACTTGAAAAATGCTCCGTACATCTGGCCCTTAAAGAATTAATCTTTACATCTCTGATATACGTGTTTTTGGGTTTACCTTGTTTTTTTACCCAAAGTCATAACAAATTTACTTAAATACATTTTTATTAAAATTCGAACCCTTCATGTAACCAATATAAACACTGATGAACCCTTGGGGTACCGGCTGTTCTCTGTAATTGTGCAGCATCGTATACATGCAGGAGGCTTCAGAAATACTCTACCGGCTCTCGGGGATTCCTGAGCTATACTTAGCAGGGTGACCTCAAGGGACTTTATGTCCAGAGTGAAAAGGAGAGGGGCTGACACCCACCCCTCTCGGGTCTCTCTTGAGGACTTGAAAGACTGTACATTTATAACTGCTCGATCCACCCCTTATCTGCCAAAATCTGGCTCTGTTGATACCGTCAATATTGGAGGTTAAATCCATGAGCGCAAGGTGCAGAGGGCCGTGTTTCACATTAACTTATTTCATCACTATATGATGAAAGTTTAATCATTTGTCAACAGTGCTCAATAAGACCTGAAACCGTTTTGCATCTCTGCCAAAATACCTTTCCTTTCTGCCCAATCTTGGAGTCCTGACATTATAACTCCTTAACAGATGTATCAATCAATGAGTTAAGCCGATGAAATGCAGAGTGATTTATTTTCCCCTTCTTAAAACGTGGAATAATAATACAATGTTACCATGAAACCGGTAATGAGTGCCAAGTGCTACATTAAAAACTGCTTTGAATAAGGGGCCCATAAGTGGATGTTATATTTATATCTTTCCATGGGCCAGCAGCTTGCCTTATGGCTAGGACTGGCAATGATTGTATTAGTTACTTCTAATCTAGAAATGTTAAAAGAAGCAGCATAGAGAAACAAAAAATGAAGGATCTGCCAAAGAGAGAAAACTGTGATAGCCATACATCAAGAGAGATTTACCTCAGTTTCAGTCAGTATTTAAAGGGCAGCAGGGGTATTCACAATCTTCCAAAACTCTTTTGAGCCTTTTGAGGAGGATGCTTCTTGCAGCTCTGACCATGCTTCCTCTTTTAGAACATGTTTCCTGTTTCTAATGCATGCTGTATATTCTTTACTACTTGTGCAACAGCTAGTTGGTCTCTTGGACTTTTCCTCAGGGAAAGATGCAAAGCTCTATTTACCTGCCTGCACTTGTGATCAAAGCATTTATTCCCCACGTTGACAAAATACTACATGCAGGAGCCCTTGGCTCTGTTGCATATTGGCTCAGAAAATGCCCTCAGCCCATCAGGCTCTATAGCTTGTTCATCCAGACAAGTTTAAAAAGAAGCTGAACACTTAGCGCGTGATTTAGTTAGTGTTCAGCAGATGGATTACTTTGTCATAAATGTGATGGATATCCCGTCTGCTGTATTACAATGCTATTCAACATAATGCAGTTGTAATATAGCGGACAGGATATCCTCCACGTTTGTGATGGAGTAACCCATCGGCTGAACTCTAAATCCGGCCCATAGTGGCCATCTTGAGTTAGGATTTTCCCCCATGTTCTCCTTTGCAGTGCAACAATATATCTTCCTGGATGAATTACTCCAGATTGCTTCAATTGATGGAAACAATGTAACAACAAGAACATTATGGCCATTCCAGTGTTCTAGAAGTATGGGACCCACTGATGAATGCTAGTACTTACATCATCATGTAATGAATAGTACTTTAAGGATCTCTGGAGTTATAGGTAGGAACACTCTTATTTTCGTTTGGAACACATTGATTACGGTTAATAATGTTATAAGGGGCATTAATATCAAATAAGTTTCTCCCTTGAGCATCAGTCTTCTCAGGGCCAGGAGGTAAAGCTTCCCGATGAGAGCTCCTTAGTTCTCCATTCGCCTCACAAAGGAATTTTCATCAAGCCTGGCATTAAAATCGCCAGCTAATAATAATATTGATGGTGTTGCTAGATGGACAAGAAGGGTTGTATAAAGTCACTCCCAAAAGAGAGACCAGGTGTACTAGATTGGCTGAAGGAAAGGGCCTAAAGCAATCATTATACAAGTGTTTTACAATAAACGCAAAACCTTGACTAGAAGTCTGTTCCAAGGCTTTGTATATTTAAAGAGTTAGTTTTCATAACTAGTGCTTTCAAGGTTAGTTTTAAAAGCTAGCCAAATTATCAAGTCAGGGTTGGACCGTCCAGAGGCAGATAGAAAGTTTTGAAATCCATCCAAAAAAGGTTAGTAGGTACCCAAGTCTCCTGAAAATAAATGATATCATATTGCTGTATAATATTAAGCAAATCTTCATTACATCTTTTTTGATGCAGGCCTGCCACATTCTAAGACAGCACAAAGATTTCTCTATTGTTAATTTGGAGTCAGTGCCCCCCTCATTAATGGAAATCGTATTTGGAGAAGGGGTGAGAGTAAAGACCCCCAGAGCGTCATCTGCAGTTAACCCTCTTGTTCCTGGATACCAGGCTGGACCCTGTTGGCTCTAAAGAGTCTACCATTTAAGTCTTTATCATAGGACAAAGTTGTAAAAGAAACATGAGCCAGGCATCAGTTATTGTCAGCAAATAGAGATTGAACTTCAAATCCTTTTGCATTCACAATGGCTGGAAATTGTCTGTTAACTGTGAGTCAATAGCAGATGCTAGAAGTCTACCAGCCTGTTGTCCGCGAATAGGCGAAGAACTGGAAGAAAACATAAGTCTAGAGCAACGGTACTCAAAGTACGGCCCGCGGGCCGCCAGCGGCCCCACGGACCTAGCTTGGCGGCCCGCGAGACGCACACCAAACGCCATATCATAATGGCAGCAGTATGTAAACATAGAAGAGGGCCGCGGGAGCATGCGCAACAGTGGCTTCGTTGCGCATGCTCCCGCGGCCCTCCTCTATGTTTACGTACGGCGGCCATTGTTTATGGCGTTACCCTGACGATCCTGGAAGCCAAAGCCCCATAAAAGTCAGCGCTTGCAGCTAACTTTTACGGGGCTTTGTCGTCTGCTTCCTGTCACCGGCTCCACGTCTGCTGCCCGCCTGCCTGCCTGCTGTTCCACATTTGTGGCATCTTTACAGTGCTTTGAGTCAGGTAAGGCTCTTTGGTTATTTATTTATTTGTTTTTAATGTAGTGTGTGTTACTGGGGTAGGCGTGAGAGCAGATTGCGCTGTGTGTATGCGCTGTGTGTGTGCAGATGGCGCTGTGTGTGTTACTGGGGTAGGGGTGGGAGCAGATGGCGCTGTGTGCAGATGGTGCTGTGTGTGTTACTGGGGTAGGGGTGGGAGCAGATGGCGCTGTGTGCAGATGACGCTGTGTGTGTTACTGGGGTAGGGGTGGGAGCAGATGGCGCTGTGTGCAGATGGCGCTGTGTGTGTTACTGGGGTAGGGGTGAGAGGAGATGGCGCTGTGTGCAGATGGTGCTGTGTGTGTTACTGGGGTAGGGGTGAGAGCAGATGGCGCTGTGTGCAGATGGCGCAGTGTGTGTTACTGGGGTAGGGGTGGGAGCAGATGGCGCTGTGTGCAGATGGCGCTGTATGTGTTACTGGGGTAGGGGTGGGAGCAGATGGGAGCAGATGGCGCTGTGTGCAGATGGCGCTGTGTGTGTTACTGGGGTAGGGGTGGGAGCAGGTGGCGCTGTGTGCAGATGGCGCAGTGTGTGTTACTGGGGTAGGGGTGAGAGCAGATGGCGCTGTGTGCAGATGGCGCAGTGTGTGTTACTGGGGTAGGGGTGAGAGCAGATGGCGCTGTGTGTGTTACTGGGGTAGGGGTGGGAGCAGATGGCGCAGTGTGCAGATGGCGCTGTGTGTGTTATTGGGGTAGTGTGCAGATGTTTTGAAAAAGGGGGTGGGGTGGTTGTTCCCCCTCTAAGCCCCGCCCCCCCCCGCTGTCACATCAGTGCGGCCCTCGGCCGCAAACCATACTGCAATTTTGGCCCCCGAGAAAAAGTTTGTGAGTACCCATGGTCTAGAGTAATCCTAGATCGAATAAAAGACTCATTAAAAAAGCAAAAAGATCTTTTACAAGTAGTGAATCTCTGAAGTTAATAATTATACAATCAACCTCAGCTGTACAGAATGACCAATCGAGTTACCGCACATCACTGTCAAGACACCAGAAAATCTGGTTTTAATACCCCTTCAACTTGTTTTGCCCAGTGCATAATTTTATTATTTTTAGTGACATATAGTATTCATGAGGAATAATTCTCAGTGGGGTGACCTTTGCCAAACAACAACAAAAAGAGTAACCTGCAGGGAAGGTTGCTAATTCCGCTCGAGGTCAGCATTTGTCAAGTTATATTGTATAAAAAGAGTGGGATTTTTTGTGGCTCTTTACCATGTGGTCCTGAGACCTGTGGTGAGGGAAAAAAAAGTGCTAAGTATTGATCAAAGTTTTTTTCTTTTCACGTACCTCATTTACAGGGGGGTGAGTGGTGGTATGGATCGCAGAATCTCTGCGGGCCTCAAACCTGTTAAGTAAAAGAGTTGATTCAAAAATACTTAGTCTCACGCAATGATTTCATAATTATGATAAACATTATTTTGATCAGAACAGTGATTTAATACCTGGCCAAACCTAGATTCAGATTTGATCACAATATAATACCCTACGAATAGACTTAAAGAGTATCTTTACAAAGAAGAATCCTTCTGGTGTTACTGTAGTTAGTGGGTGGGTTGTGTTCATCTTGGGAGGTCGGGTGTGTTAAATTCAAGATAAACAGGGTCCATAAAGAGCTCCATAAAGAGCTTTCAAAGTTTCATTGAGGAACAGCACAGTGTCTGCCTGCAGCCCAGACAGACAACTCCCAACTCCCCAAAATTCTACAGCCAGAACGAACACATAAAGCAGACACTGGCGTGACAGTAAGATTAGAATCAAAACAATTAGTTTAAAGTACCAAATACCCCACCACAACACACACAAGAAAACACATACATCCTACACAGAATCTACAAATATACATGGAAGCCTCCTGTCACAACTGGTTTGCTTGATCCTTGAAGCCAGACTTCCAAAAGGGTCCACTCCTCCTGAAGTAACACTTGGAGTCCCTTTAATGCCACACTCACATTTGGCCACTCTTCTAATATTCCAGACTTTTCCATCTTGTGTAACCACACTGTTCTTGCTGACCTGGACCACTCTTATAGCCTTACCAAATCTGGGATCACTTTTGGCCACACCCCAGGCTTCTGAATCCTGACCCAATCGTCTACCACAAATTCAGGCTCCTTGACTTAGCATCATAGGCACTTAGCATCATAGGCACTTAGCATCACAGGCACTTAGCATCACAGGCACGCTTGGCCTTCTCCTGTTTCTCTTCAACTCTTATGGCCAGTTTCTCTCTCGCCTTAATCTTATCCTTTCCTTTTGGCTTTTTCTTGAACCACCACGGACTCAACAGAGAGACCGAATCTCTTCCCTGAAGCAGTGTGAACGGGTTAACTTCTCTGGTGGTATGTGGGGTGATGCGGTACAACCACAACTTCTCCCTCAGTTTGTCTTTCCGTTCCCCTCCAAAACTACACACTCAGCAAATATTCTCCTTCAACACATGGGTAAACATTTTCACCTGTCCATTTTGTTGAGGTTTGTACAGGGCAGTAGTGATGACACAGCGAATATTACAGTACCTAACAAAACTTTCCACATCCTGAGACTTCAACTGCGCACCAATATCAGTGATAACAAACAACTCCTTGAAGAACTCAATTTCAGCAACAGTGGTAACTTGGGAAATAAACTTCACTTCTGGCCATTTAGAGTGATCATCTACTAAAACCACGGCAAACCTGCCTCTGGCCAAGAATTAAGCGGTCCAAAATGTCAAAACCACAGTTCGGCCACCTTCTGCAATGCAACAGCACCACTTGCAACAACTAAAAGTTAGGAGACTGAAGGAAGAGTGTATTCTGTCTGTAAGATAATAGAGGAATCACTGATAAACTTGCCCATCAGTTTCAGTACTGCTATTTGATTCAACAGGATGTTGTCATTCATGATTCTCATTTTTCTCTTTAAGTTTAATTCCTCAAATGGGATAGTTTGACACATTAATTCTGATTGGTCACTGTGCCAAATAAGAACCTCATTTGTATATCTATGTAGGAGGTTGTTTGCCATTTTGACGTGCAACAGTAGCATCATTACTTTAACTGTATTTAGCAAATATAATAAAATAATAATGGATTCTGTGTTCAATGTCTATTAAGGGTATATATTAACGTATTGTTCAGTATGCAGGCAACAATCATTATTGATTTGTTAATATATGTAGTAGAAAATTGGTCTTGTATTAAAAAAATTCTTGATGAGAACTTGAGTCAACTTTCACACTCCTCACCAGGTGGGCATACAACCAGCATTATTGTAATTCCTCAATATTTTATAATTCTATTTGATTGGTATTTAGTAGCACTTCCACTCAAGCCAGGGGTCAGATGTTATACTGTTCCTCCTTGGTTCCTATATTGGGCATCACTGGATGCAAATTCTCATTTTTACACCCCTGCTCTGGAAATTCTTTTTCACTTGCCCCTACATTGATCAGGGAAGCCTTAATTTGCATGCCTCCACTCTCTAGCCGCTTGCAGTGTGAGGTTTGCACTTTAGGACCCCATGTGTGTTTTTTTCAGGCAGAAAGCAGCATCTCAATCTGAGTGTCCCTTTGCTTCTCCTGATGGAATTCCATTTCCTACGATTTTACTTTTGCCACGACTCTGTGTTCAGATGTGCTCAGAATGCACACACTGGCAGCTCTTATCTTCTTCTCCAGTCCCTCCAGAGATTGGACTATGTGGAGCATTGTATTGATTATGGTTTTCATGATATCCTTAAAATTCTCTGCTTGTTCCACCACTACCTTTGGGTTTTCTTCACTCTTAACCTTTCTTTTACTTGTCTTTTCTCTCCTTACTCTCGCCTTTCTCTGTCTTACTCTCTCAACACTGTGAAGTTGGTTCTTTTTGTCTCCTAAGGTGTTCTGACTCTTAGTATGATCGTCTTATCTCCTACTATGCACTCCTGGACCCCCTCTTCATCCCTTTTGCCAGGGATCCCAGCCTTCCTCCTCCATCGTAGGTTGTCTGGACTCTTGGAAATCCTGTTGTCGTGCGAGATGGATCAGCACACCGCGTGCCACTTTTGCTTTGGTTTTCACATGACGATTCCTTCAACATGCAACCAAGTGCCTCTTCCTTAGAATGTCTGAGAGAGGCTCCACTTCGCGAGGCTCATTCTACAGAAATTGATTAAGTTCCTCCACGTGTGGGCCCACACTTAAGTCTACAATAAAATCTCCAGAATTGTGGATTACAAAAGGCTAAGAGAGCTCGGGGGTCTCCTGGGGTCATTCGAACCTCAGTTTCTCTGGAGATCTTCTGACAGTTCTGTTGTAGGTCACCCCCATTCTTCACTGTTTGGCCACTATAGTGGTATGTGCCTTTTGCAAATAAGGAGTCTGATTCCCCAAAAAAGGTTATCCACCAAGCCTCGCATCTGTGAAGTGAGAGACTCCTGTTCTCACTTCTGTACAATAAGTTATATTAATGATACTTTAACAGATTGTTTGAGGTGACCGTGCACATTAAAAGTGTGTTAACATCATTCGCATAACCTAATGCACAGCACCCAACTATGAAAAAGATGCACCCTAAAGCACTGTGCCGCAAAGCGATGCAGCAGAACACAGAGAGAGGGGCTGACTGGAATCAGAGAAGTTTCAGCTGTCTTCAAAGACCAGGATGGTTCTGGATCAGGCAATAGTGGTAGGCAGTGCAGCTGCTTGGCTGGAGAGTACTAAGAGGCCCAGTCACCCTTATGCACGCAGGTTACACTTGGAACATTCTTACACGAGCACTGGCAAAGCCAGTAGGTTTGACCCTGACAAGGTGGTGTAATAGTTCATTTTCTTTATTTTTGTACAAAACATATACCGCAAAAAAACCAAATCACACGCTGCCGCCTAAATGTGGTAGCCATATGCTTGCAATAAACACTTCAAATGAAAGAAAATGAACCTTTTGTATATCATTTCACTGCAACAGTATAGTGCCTTCTGGGAGGCAGATGAACTGAGAGCAGGAAAAGAAGCTCTTTTTAGTTTATAAGAGTCTTTCAGCTGATGTGATTGAAAACTTCTGGTTTTGCAGGACTGAGTATCAGTATAGTTTTGGCAACCCAGCAAACAATGTTTTGAGTTTGCCAGATTGCAAAAGCCAGCCTCCAAACAGAGCAGGTCCTGGTTGTCATGTGAGCATGTACATAACCAGAAACTGTAGGTTTCCATAGGTTCGGCCAGTGTCAAATGTATATGCTAAAGAAGAATGGAAAGATATATGGCCCTTGTGGGACGCCAAATACCAGCCTCCAGAGGATGTGCTGCTGATTGGTTAAGTTCCTAAAGCCTGTAGTGCCAACTGCTTGAAATTTGCTTAGTAGCACATGATGATAAATACCATTAAAAGCCACTCACTGACCTGAATAAATTGAGCAAACCTCACCCCCTTCATCCGTGATTCTTCCCATTCTGTCCTTGTCAGTGGTGGAAAGTGGTATAACGTGAACTGGATTGTTCAGTCTTCCATTCACAGTATGGAATGTTACATATGTCATGGGGTGATGCAATGGGGTTCTGAGCGGTGATGTCATCGACTCGCGGCAGTCGGCGGATTCATTGTTAAGGTACGTGGCTTGACAGGCACAGGTTGTTCATTGGCTATAACGCTCAAGAAGAAGATTTATCAGTGTTGCGTGTTATTTACAACACTTTTTTTCTGGCGACGAAGATGAAAAAAATTCATGCTGTTGTTAAAATCAATAAGGTATTACAGTCCAGTAATTGCTGCAAACTTCATTAATGTAAATGGGAATTGCTTTATGGAAACTGATCTCCAGTCATGCGGAATGCAGTACTATTGCCTTTCATCTAACTGGGTACTGAATGTGTCATAAAAGTTAAGCTTATACTCGCTAGCAGGTCAGTGCTTAATTTGTGCTTGCTGTATCCGGTGCTGAGCACCAGCACCTATTTTTGAGGGCCGGCGCTTATTCTTCTGCCTCAAGCATTTGCTGCGAGCAAAAGACATATATGGCAAAGACGGAGGAAGAGAAAAACGAAAAAGCGTCACAAAGGGAGAAAACAGAAAGCTGCAAGAGTAAGCTGAAGGGGCAGGGAGTGGCTTTATATAGATTGAAGAGGCCCGAGATGGCTTCAGGATTACGCCGCCTCGGTATTCCCACATTTAATTGAAGCAGCCCTGTGTTTAAAAGGAAGGCTCTGAGCACCGGCACCTTTTTATTTACAAACTAAGCACTGAAGCAGGTGGCCTTTTAGTGATGTGCTTGCCTCCATAGCTAACTGGGGGGCTGTACAGTGGGGTAGGAGGGACATATATCTGTAGCAAATCCCGGAGTGTTGCCTATACCGGACTGATCCAGCAGTATCTGGTGTTGGGTCACCCACGTATGCTAACTGGAAAATGGCAGTGATAGACTGAGGGACATATTCACAAGCCCTTTGTGCCGCTGTTGCATTACTTTTCATGATGGAACAGTGGCCCAAACCACAAAATCATACCTATGAGGCCACGCAAAGCCACTTTGTGTGGCATTGTATGGCGTCATAGATATGGAGTCAGGCAAGTCGCTGATTACTCTGAGCTAGAGAGGTGTTCCATGTGCATGGCGTTGGGTGTTCGCACGCAACACCCACGGAGTTTGACGCATCCCCATATTTAAAAGACCTTGCAAACCTGGGGAAGCACCAAAACCTTACGCTTCCTTATGGGAGGCGCAATGAGGAGAAATATCAATATTCCTCCTCGTTTTGTCCCTCTTTTTGTGTGTTGCGTTCTCCAGCCCATATAGAAAGAGGAAAAAGCCTCCCAGGATTGTTTTTGTGCAGGAAGGTGCCCCTTCCTGCACAAAAAGAATCCTGCATGCAACACAGATTCCCTTGCACCATTGTGCAAGGGCGTCTGTGTTGGCACTAGGTAGCGAAAAGGGCGCTAGCACAGGGGCAAAGGACAGGAATGCCCTGTATGCCGTAGATACGGAACATTCCTGCCCTTTCACTTTGCCCCAGGGCAGCACAGCACGGTGATTTGCTGCACTGCTTTGTATTAAATACTAATAAATATGCCCCTGAGTATCTTCAATATGAGAAGTCTCAACCTCCGCCCTTGCTTAATTCCTGGACCACCCTGCATTTGTCCACCACTGAAGACAGCAATTGAATTATTTTAAAGAGGTGGCCCCCAGGAACATGGCGGGACAGTAGCTGCTTAGCGGGGAACACCCCACCATGGGAATGTTGCCTTTCTGCCTGGATGTCCTTGAGGGCCACCATGTTGCAATTAAGCATGCTGTAGGCCCCCTGGAACCCCAAGGCACAATGCTAATTGTTAAGAGTACCTTTCCTGGTGTTTGCAACCAGCCTCTGACAAAAGAGGGATCTAAGGCAGTCCCTTTAAATGTGCACACCAGAGGGAAGGTAATCCTAAGGCATACATTGTACCTTGGGTTGCAAAGTGATGGGTATTCTCTCCCCTTTTCTGGGGGCACAGTCAGTAGTCATTGGTTCTGTGAGCCCCAGATAGGGGGAGAAAGGAGCTAGAGCCAGCTGTAAGGTGGAAAGCTCCACCAGTGTTATTACCTCCCAGGTAACATAAAAATTGGGCAGCGAATTCAGCCACCAGAGTCTCATGTACCAGGGGTTCAGTGGGCCAGTGAAAGAGATAGGGATACTATCATCTGATCATCTCCATGAGTGACTTGTAATTGCCTGCCAGACCCAAAACACAACCCACAATCGGTTTTGTGCTTCTTTGGCCTCATTGGTGGCGAGTAGCTTGAGTCTTTTGCCATGTTTTGTTACATCCATCCCTCTTAGGGAGACTGAAGGCCGGACGGGCCCTCCTGAACATCAGGTGTTTTCCTGAGAAGCTGGAAGGGTGGGGGCCAGTTTTGTAGCAGTGCAGCAGTTTTAAAAGCACTGCAGGGTTCCTTGTATATCCAGCAGTTTCCTGGCAACAATAAAAGTGCCAAGATAACTCTGATGATTAAAGTACCTGCTGGAGAGAGATCAGGGTTTTGTCTAGTGGCAGTGTTGACTCTTCTATGGTAGCACATAGGGTTAATATGCCTGCTGCAAAGAACGTTTATTGTGCTGATCACAGAACTGTATCTTATGTGCATGGCTCAGTGAGATACTGCTTTTGTCATAGAGCTCCTTTCGTTACTGTGCAGTTCATAAGTTACAATCATGATCTAGCACAGTGAGCTATGAACTGCCATCAAAGATCTGTATGCAAACTGCATGTTACAGGTTTGAAAGTTCTGCTTTTTCCCCAGTCTTTGATTTTACTAATTTTGTTAAAAAATGTTTTTAGGTAGAAATAAATTACTGTTAGTAAAGTCAACGCTAACCATTGTCTTAGATTCTGAATCCTGAGTTTATGCTTCCTCAAAGCAATCACTCTTAAAAAATGCCTCCCAGTATGGATGACATGTGAATCCTACATCTTGTGGTCCCTTTTGTCAACATTTTCTATACACTGATTTACACGCATATGATTCATTGTCTCTCTATGCGTGTGATGTATTCAACACCCTACGCTGGTTAGAAAGGCGCTATAAAACAAATGAAATACATGTGAGAGAGGGACTATGGAGAGATGCGAGGTACTGTTAGACGGTGATGATGAGGCAATCATTGAAGAACCCCAATAAAGATTGCGGTAACCTGGTGCACTGTAAGGTCATCATTTACTATGTTTTAAAAACGAATACAATTTAATGAAAAAGGTGTTGTAGAATGCAGTTTTTGCCATTTTCCCAAATGTTCTTGGGGGGAAGGGGAACCCCCTCAAATCCCCATTGTAGTGCTCAGCCTCACTCACTATGCATCCTATGGGGGCTGGTCTAAAAGAAATTGCAAGGGCTGCTTTTGGTTCCCAGTCCAGCCCTGGGCAGACTCACAAAGGCACCTCCAGCACACTTATCCTTCTGATGTGATATTGCAAGCTGCCCTACCTTAAAGGCACACATTCACATCCACTACCCAACTGCTGTATTTTGGAACACTATACTGTGTATATTACTGCGTGTGTGACTGTGGCGTAACATACACCCTCGCAGCCTTGGGGTTCTGGGGGGCTCCAGGGGACCCCCTCAGCAAAATTAGTAGGTGGTGGGCCTGGGTGGGGGAGCTCTCTACATGTACTTTGCAGGGGGGCCCCTCAAGTTTTGTTACGCCACTAGTCCTAGTCGGCAGGCACAGTGACTCAGAACCCTGTTGCTAGGTAAAGTGCTCCGCAGGGCCAGGCCAACACAATATAAATACCATGCCATAATAAATATTAGAACATTGGAAGGTTGGCAGCTCCATTGAAAACAATGGAGTGCTGCGGGCTTTTACTGGCCGGTAAAAGCCAGCAGCGCCAACATTCCAATGTTCGCTTTGATCACAGCAACAGCTGTGAACAAAGCCTCAGGGAGCCCGAGGGGATTTTAATCCCCTCGGGCTCCGTGAGCAATTTGTTTTATCTAATAGAACATTCTGCCCTGAGTGGCAGAATGTTCTAATAGCCTTAGAACCCGCCGTAGCGGGCTCTACCGGCTATTAAAGGCCCTTTCCCTTGTTAAATGCCCTCGCCTTCGGCTCGGGCATTTAACGTGGGAGCGGGCCTTTAATAGCCGGTAGAGCCCGCTACGGCGGGTTCTAAGGCTATAGTAAACAAATGCAAGTCTTATAGCACTGCCATTGGCCTAAAATGTTTCTGTATCCCCCCCACGTTCCTTACCACATCCTTATAGTTGTCACCTCTAATCACTTTAATGTGAATCAGAAGAAACCATCAAATGCCTTTTCAGTTTGTAGGACTTTGAATGTCATTAGTTATTTATCTCCTTTAGTGTCTAGATTTTTGTGAATCCTCTTAGTAACAACATTAGCTAGCCAGTGGCTTCTCATGGTTAAACCTCAACTATAAAGGCTTCTCCTTATATAAAATTCCTAAAGTCTTGTTAAGGTTTTGTAATGGTAATCAGAATACAGTAATTGCTGCTGCTCCTTCCAATGACAAGATAATTAGATCACTATGAGCAATTTTCTTTTGACTGCATACCTGCTTCAGAGACAACTACACTTCCAGATGTACATAAAAAGCATGATGCAGATTGGGATAAATAGATCCTTTTCACAGTAATTGTGAATCCATTAGGCATGGTATCTTACTGACAGGAGTAAAAGACTTCTTTTCAGTTCTGCAGCGGGAATTGTAATGTTTTTAATTCCAGAACTACAATGTCCTCTGATTGCACAGTGTTGCTTGCCCAGTGCACCTCTTTTGTGTGTTGTCTCTTTTCCAAATGTAAAAATATTAATAATAACATGTGGTGTTTTACCACTACTGCAGTGTCTGTTCTGACTTTTGAGCACAGTCCATTATTCTAGCTTTAGGAAAGTGGATTATAAAAGTGTTCTGCATGACTTCATGACACTGAGAGTTAAGGAAGGGACCTGAACACCAAGGAGGCATCCTCTGCATGATTTTACAAACTACGTCTATATCTGTTGCACCACAGAGTACATTTACGCTGACCTTATGAGCTTCTTGTGCTGCTCGTTACCTCACCATCACACAAGCAACTGTCTCCTTATCCACCCTCTTGTGGTGCCTTGAAGCATCTTGCCTGCTGCATGCAGTGGCCAAGATGTCAGGAGTAAAATCATTTATTTATGTTGCACAGGAGCAGCCCCTTGATCCTAGAACAAGAACAGTCTGCTGAAAAAATGTGGGGAGGTAAGAATTAGTGCAGAGCAATTATTTGTCACTGGAAGGTGGGTACATTCGTGACAAGGTCTTCTTTTTAACTGCAGTCCTCTTGACCTCGTAGGGTGTGAAGGGATGAGTTTTTCTCTAACTTTCAACCCAACGTTTACATTTACAGGAGTACTACCATATCGGCCACCGGGGACATATGATGAATTCCTGAACCTATTACCAGAGCGGATGGCGGAACTTAGCTGCAAAAAAACAAACTTTACAATATTAGGAGATTTTAATATCCAAGTGGATAATTTAGAATTGATGGCAACTAAGCGTCTAGTGAATGATCTGGAAACATTAGGACTGCACCAACTAATGGGTGGTCCTACACAGGAGAGAGGGCATACCTTGGATCTGGTATTTAGTAACCTTCCTTCGCTGTGTGCACTACCCCCGGCTCCTGTAGCATGGTCCGATCATTTTTTAATTACATTAAAAGTTAAGATGTCCAATCGGTATGGGTATCATCAACCTTCAAATAGCAAGGTTAGGAAATGGCACAGACTGAAGGTAACAGAATGGGTTAATACATTAACTAGAAGTAAAAAATATTTTATGAGGGACCAGCAGATGGACCCCACCCTTTTTAATGATTGGATTTCGGATAGTCTTGACAGGGTGCTGCCCTATAAACCTTTCTCTGGGCAAAAGAACGGAGGTAAGGCCCCATGGTTCTCCTTTCATTTAATGACATTAAAAATAAACTGCAGGAGGATCGAAAGGAGATGGAGGAAATCATTAAAGCAGGCAGAGAGAGAAGAATATAGATGTTCAATCAGGCTGTATCAGAAGGAGATTAGACTAGCTCAAGCGACCTATTATGGAGATAAAATTGAAAAGGCTGCAGGATCTCCAAAAGAAATTTTTGGTGTGCTGAAGGAGTTGCTGTATATTCCCATCTGTCCGGAAGCAACGGAAGCGTCAGAAGAATATAGCAATAATTTTGCCTCTTTCTTCTTACAGAAGATCAAGGATATCTATAAAAATTTCCCTGGGGAGGAAGGGGTAGGCTCTGGGCAGCCGATTGAGAAGAAGGAGGGTGACAATGTGCTACTGAGCTTTCTCTCCATCTCTGAGGAAGGTGCCTTTGGGCTTCTCAGTAAACTAAAATCTGGCTCCCCACTAAATCCCGCACCTCCTCATATAATTATGCAGGGAAGAATAGCTTTAATTCCAGTGATAACAGATCTACTAAACAGCTCTCTACAAAGCGGGAGGGTACCTGAATCTTGGAAGCATGCAGTGGTAAAGCCCCTGCTAAAGAAACCTAATTTAAACGGAGCCAAATTAAAAAACTATAGGCCAATTTCGCTCCTTCCTCTTATGGCAAAATTGCTTGATAAGCATGTAAACATTCAATTATCTGGTTTTCTGGAGGAACACAAGATTTTGCATACAACACAAATGGGCCTCAGACCGGGCCATAGCACTGAATCAGCTATGATTGCGGTCACGGAAGAAGCGAGAAAACGAATGGATCTAGGACAGGCGACAGCAATAATAATGCTAGATTTGAGTGCTGCATTTGATACAGTCAATCATGAACTACTTATTCAAAGAATTGAAAAAAGCGGGTGCAAAATAGAACCTTTCAAGTCCTGGATCGCTCTTTCTTCTCAGATCAGTTCAGACTTTTATGTGGAGTTCCACAGGGCTCATCTCTGAGTCCCACTCTTTTTAACATTTATATGACGCCCCTGGCAGAGGTCATAGAACCTTACGGAGTATCCCTGGTTTCTTATGCGGACGATACGCAGCCGGTGGTCTCTTTTTCCTCCAATAAGGAGGTTGATAACTCAGTTTTGCCTGCCTGCCTACAAGCGGTAGCCTCCTGGATGACAGATAGCAGGCTGCAACTCAATGAAGAAAAGACGGAAATAATGTTTCTGGGAAAATTGGCCAACCCTGCAAAGAGCATTGTGCCAGTAATACATTTAGACTATTTACCCCCACCGAAAGTTCAGATTAAAGCTTTGGGAGTTTGGTTGGATACCAAACTTACCCTAGATTATCAGGCCAGGAGAACTTCAGCCACCTGTTTTGGGATACTAAAGTTACTTAGGAAGGTCATTGGCTTGCTTCCGCCATTGGCCAAAAGACTTGCAGTACAAGCCCTGATTTTATCTAGGTTAGATTATGGAAACAGTCTTTTCCTGGGATCTCCAGGTTATGTGGTTAACAAATTACAGGTGGTGCAAAATGCGGCAGCACGGCTGTTATTTAATCTGCCTAGGTCCACATCGGCTAAGAAAGCTTTGACTGAATTGCATGGGCTCCCAGTAGTAAAAAGGATAAAGTTTAAGGCGCTGTGTTTTTTTCACAGATTTCTAAATAAAGGGGCCCCTCATCATTTAAAATCATTAGTCTCATTCTACACACCTACAAGGGTCTTGAGATCGGCCTCTAAAGCCCTGGTAGTTATTCCTAAAGTAAAGAGAATATCTTGGGGAGGAAGATCCTTGAAGTACCAGGGAGCTAAACTCTGGAACTCTCTGCCAATGAACTTTCGTATGATGACCCAGGAGACAGAATTTCGGAAGGCCATTAAAACTTGGCTATTCTAACAGCAAGGCAGTACCACTCTCCCTATAGAAGCCGTAAGATTCCTCCAGTTTGTCTTATCTTCTAGTCTGATCAGCGCTACGAGGCCTCCTGGTAGTTTGCGCTATATAAGAACCAGTAACATAACATAACATAACACATAACAAGTACTGAAAGCATGAGAAGAATTGTTTGAGCTTGATAAGCATGAGATTGAGTTATAGGACTACCAAGTGAAAATGTCTTTGAAAAGGCAGTTGCTTCTCTGTACCTTCCAATAGATATGAGAAGATGTTCTGGAGTCGAGATGCAAGGGCTGAGAAGTCCTGGCCACCAGCTTCTGCTTTATTAGAGGAACCAAGTAGCTGCATGTTTGACGTATCTTGAGTGTTTGTCCTGAGGAAGCTGGGGTCTTGAGAAAGGAAACAGCCAAATGACCACCATGCAGCAAGAGCAGTGATCTCAGGGCTGAGAAAACTCACCAACTCCTAGTAGAACCAGTATGTCATCTGCATGGATATTGAAGGTGTAACTAAATTAATCAACTAATGAGTCAGTAGACAAAGATAAACGTTAAATAAATTAGTATTTACCGCATCCAGCATCGCACAAGGTCCATCAATGTGGAGACATTATTTTAAAGATGGCGGCTCAGCAGTATTTTTCCTTCTGGAGAAATGGGTATTTTTCAGATTTTTAAATGCAGTGTATCCTTTCAGGGTACACATACCCAAGTCAGTTTACTCAATGTAGAATCCATGGTTGTCACTACATCCTACCAAGTGAACCGATGGTGCGAGTTTCCAATTTATATTCTTATTGAATTTCCTATAAGGTTTGTTGGAGTCAAAACACCCGTCACTAAGGATTATCCAACATCCGTAGACTGAAATTTAGAACTATATTCTTGTTTGTTGTATTAAGCTAGATGTTGTGAGTTTTGCTCTTCTTCAGTGAGAGTGAATTCCACATTCTGGGCTCCCGGTTTGAAATAAGTGTTCCCCTTTTTATCCTGCCCATAACACCTGACATCTCTAAACACGTCATAAGGTACTGTGAAATGTTTCTAGAGCATCAGCTTGCAGATGCAACCAGTGTTTAAGGGATCCATATTACCTCTGGAAATCAGTGCATACACCAGGGTACTTCATGTATTTATTAGCAGTGTTATAGAGTGCAGCCTAAATATAACAAGGTGACAAAACTCTTTAAAATGGTACCAATCAGATGAGCAGTGTCTGATAAGTTCATGATTCATCCAAACAAGCATCTTCATAAACGGATGTAACACTGAGGCCTGTTAATAACGGTAGGATAAATGCATCACCATTCTGCTGTAACACTGAGGCCTGTTGATAAGGGTAGGATGAATGCATCGCTGTTCTGCTGGTGGGCATAGTCACTCTTTTGGTAATGGCACTAAAGTTCTTTTCACTCTATAAAACTTTGAGCTGCAGAAGCCATTTAAGGTAATTCAATTTCAAAAACACTACGGAGGCTATTTAGTCCATCGTGGGATTTTTTTAACTAAAGTCAATAGGCCAGTTAAAGTCCAAAGAGTTGATCCTATTGCCATCTAGAAGCTGAATGTCGGCGATCTTCCTGGCGTTAAGAGAAATAGCTGTCGTAAACGTCTTTGCCGCTTTCAAGCATTTGGCAATTGTGCCAAAACCCCTAAATAGAACAGGATCTGTGCATCATCGCCCTGTGCCACAGACAATGGGTAGAAATAGTCCAAATGAAGGGTAGCATATAGGTATTAAATAAAAAAGATGAAAGGGCAAAGCTCTGTGGGACAGTACAGGTGAGAGGGTCTCAAGCTGACATAAATTGTCCCATACAGATCCATCTATGACCTTTAGTCAGAAATCAGTGGATCCATTTAAGTGCTTTGACACCCACTCCTCGCTTTTGGTCCAATTGGGAAAGGAACAGCCGATGGTATCTAGTAACAAAGGCAGCTGAGAGATCTAGCATTATCAAAGCTGCTTGACAATCTTTGTTACGCAGTTCCAATATTTGCTGCTTTGTGTCTATAGGCTTGATGGCAGGCAGGTTAATCCGTCACAAGCACAATGGCTACCCTATCCACCTCATCAGAAGTTTTATAGGATATAATGCACTTCCATTAGGGTGGGCGGAGTATTCGTCACACGTGTGACCGCGAAACATGTCCCCCAAACTCTAATCAGGCCCGAAGACTGTTTTGTCTGTAGGCAATGGTCCAAAGTCCGTTGTATCATCTCTGTAGGCGAGGAAATCTGATTCTAAGAGAAATAGCTTTCACCATTTTCAGCAAGGCAGAAATGTACAAATGGATTTATAATTCCCCAGTTACATGGAATCGACATTAGCTGTCTTTATTTATACAAAGGAGTTAGCATGCTTTCTCTAGAGCATTTGTATTTAGTCGTCTTTGCGGGAATGCATCGGACAACTTAGAAACGTCTTTGCAAAGCAGTACAGTATGTCCCTCACTACGAGCTGCCAGAAAGATCTGAGGCTTATCTGTCACACAGTACATCTTGGTTACTTTATGCACAATATCTATCAGTGAGACCAGCTGAAATTGCTGTAATTCTGGGGTCGGCGAGACTGAAGGGTTAGATATATTGTTAGCATACTCAAAAGTGTCATATTTAATTTTGACTAAAAGGTTTCTCCTAAAATATCACTGAAGGCTTTGGGATACAGGCGTTAATAGGAGTACTTATTAGGTCTTTATTCACTATTTGGGATGTGTTGAAGGAAATAAGAAATGTTGGTTCTCATTGTAATTCCTAGGCGTACCTGACTTGGGTAGAAATAGGATTCTTGTCCCAGTTGTCATTCTGTGTTTTGGAGTACTTAATGCACCTGTGGGTTTTCACCTGCATGATTTTTTGCCTCTTTAGCATAGGGAATGGAGAAAACATCAAGTATTTTTGGATGAGCTTCCATTCTGAAATGTGACAATCTTAATCATGCTTTGATGTTAGATTCAGTAAATACCGCACCCCAAGAATAGAGCGGGGTTGTGATGATTCGCTTAATATTGCAGAGCTTTACTGGGAATCCCAGACAGGTTGCGGGTGGGAGTCGTGTAGAACAAAACCTGGTAGGTATCAACACTCTTTTGACAAAAAGAGACTTTGGGAGCTACTGGAAATCCGACCCTGCCCACCAATGAGAGAGTGGCTAGTAAGGACCATGACCAGTGTTTCAGAATTGAAGAACCAATTTGCAAGCTTGGAGTAGGCTCTCAGGAGCATAAGAAACTTGAGGTCTGCGGTAGGACTGTTTTAATATCTTTAACACATCATTTATTTTAACAGCAGTAGAACAAGTGACATGGGTGAGATATATTTCACTCCCCATGTGCTAAATGGTGTTTTTCATCTCATACATGACGCTACTCCAAAGCTTAAATATAAAATTTGTATGTATATATATATATATATATATATATATGTATATGTATGTGTATATATATATATATATATATATATACACACACACACACACACACATACAATCCATGCTCCTGTTTATGTAATTTTTTGTATGAGGATTTTGAGAAGCTAGCTATCATTAATCACATTATTTCACCTTAGTTGTCCCTGGGGACATGGGTCACACAAGGACTCCTCTTGAATGTGTTCTTGAATTTGTTGAGGAGTAGCAATAGCAAGGAATACCACATTAATGAGTCCCAAATCTGAAAAAAATCATTAAGGACTGAAGTGTGGCTAAAAGAGATGCATAAACAAGCAGGCCATAAGAGGCATCCTTTCATAAAAAGGCACTGCATGCATTAATGGTAAGCATCCATCCTTCCTGGAGTTATGTTGCTGAGTACCCAGCTACTTTTTAGATGAATCATTTGAGTTATTTGGGCTATCGTCACCCACCAATCTACAATGTATTAATTGTCTATTATTGTTCCACATATCCTCTCCGCCTTATGTCTTCTCTCGTGGTGTGCTGTGTTTAGTAAATATTCTGGAATGTATTCCAGTCAATTAATTTCAGTCTGTTGTGCCACTCCAGACGAGGAGAAGCCATATGTAATTGAGACTCAAATATGTCTCTCAAGTTAAGTGACAAGTCTAGCAACAACCTACACATGTTCTAAAACAGTGTTATATGTGAGAATGTGAAGGCATCACTTTTGCTTCTCAAATTCTCCTTTTTCACTATCTTGTTAAACACACCTGTCAGGGAATCATAACATACATAATAGTAAGAAACGCATCATATCCTCCTTTGATCTGCCTTGAAAATGCCCCTTGTAGGTTTTGTCAGCAGATCAGTAGACAGTTGCCATGCTTCCGGTGGCATCCATTCAACTGGATAAGGCACTCTGTCAAAGTGGTTTTCTAATAAATTGTTAAGGGCCCTGAACCTTAGTTATAGTAAGGGAGAGAGCTTTTAACAACCAGCACAGACCTTGGCAGAAGAAATATGAGGTGTTTAGAGCATTCCATCCAATAAGAATAAAATGTTCTTAATTAAACAGTGAGAAACATGAAGCCAGGCATTGGAATGTTGGAGCAAGAAGGCATATACCATCCACTATTAGAGGGGAGCCACTGGATTCAATGGAACTCTCAACATTCCAGTGTTCTGATATAGCTTTATAGCCCACCATAGGTGCTATACCCCCACTAAATACCCGCTTCATTGTTAAATGCCCAAGCCAAGGCGAGGGCCTTTAACAAGGGAGCGGGCCTTTAATAGGGGGCGTAGATCCCCCAGCCCTGGAGGGCTATAAAGCTATGAGAACATTACCCCACATGAGGGCAGAATGTCCTAATTGAGAAAACAAAGGCTTCGGAGATCGAGGGGGTGAAATCCCATTCGGCTCCGAAGCCTTTGTTTCACAGCTCTTGCTGTGAATGTTCAACTGCTAACAACAGCACGCAGGGCCAGGACTGATGATCATTCACAGCAAGAGCTGTGAAGGCAAACTGTCAGAAATCAGCCCCCGATCGCCCCCAGCTCCGATAAACTGCTTTCCGTAGTTATCCAGCCTGACCCAGGAGCTGAGCAGCGTTCACCCCTCCCTCCTTCCGAGGACAGTTCAGCGACCAGGATATATCTCGGAACTTCAGTTAAGGCTGCATAAAGCCCATTTTCAATCAGTTACAATTCTGCAGCCCTCAGTGCTAGCTCACACTGCAGGGATCGTTTGACACACATACCGTGGAAAGCACTTACAGGCAGCGCCACTGGATTTATATGATTCAACCATAGTCTTTTCTGCAATTATGGATTTGCTACACGTGTGACGTCATCCGTCATCTTCTGCATAATTTCTAGATTTAACAAAAAAGTTTTTCTAGCTCAAATGGATCCAAAGTTACTGAAAACGCTACATACGTTTCCACGCGGTGGCAGGCCTTTTGTCGCACAGAAGCGGTTCCAGTTTCAGATGCTGACTGGTGTATTTAGATGTTAAACTAGTATTGATGAGGTGCAACATTAGCCCGTACAGTGTTAACGTGTAAAACTAACAAAATAGTGAGTTAATACGCTTTAAAATGTGCTGGATTGCATTTAATAATTTGCGTTTTCTTGAACCATAATTTAGTCAACTCTTGGACATAATTTGCACCTCCCTGGCTGCATAATTCCAGTGGCCCTGCTCATAGCAATCTGCCCCTCGTGTATGAGAAAACCAAACAAGACCAGAATTTATCCCAGTTAGTGTATTTACTATTCCCCTGGAACATGATTGCAGGTATGAGTATTCTTTTACTCTCTGTATTCTCTCATTATGAAAAGACCACGTGCATTTACACAACACTTTACCAAAATGTGTAATTTATGTTTTTGTCAAACATTACTTTAAACGATTGTTTTTAAAGAAGGGATTTGCAAATCCTAGTTGTCTCTACAAACTCCTCTGTGTCGTGGAGATTAAGGAAATGTGTGCATGTAGCAGGCAATGGTTAATCTAGTCTCACCGCCTCAGCGGGATTAGCCAATGGTAACACCCATATCTGAAGCCTTAAAGACACAAGCAGTGCTTAATTTGTGCTTGTTGTTTCCGGTGCTGAGCACCGGCACTTATTTTTGAGGGCTGGGGCTTATTCTTCTGGGTCAACCATTTGCTGCGAGCAAAAAAAAACACATATGGAAACAACGGAGAAAGAGAAAAACGAAAAAGCGTCACAAAAGGAGAAAGCAGAAAGCTGCAAGAGTGAGATGAAGGGGTAGGGAGTGGCTGTAAATGGATTGAAGAGGCCCGAGATGGCTTCAGGATTTTGTTGCCTCAGTACTCCGCGATCGCACATTTAAATGCAGCAGTTGTGTGTTTAAGAGGAGGGCTTCGTGCACCGGCATGTTTTTATTTACAAATTAAGCACTGGACACAACCAAAACAAGGACCAGGTCGGCCACCAACCTTGATGAACGCCTTGCCTTGGTGAACACCTTGCTTTGTCGGGCACAGGACTATGGTTCCCACTTTTACCTACTATGGTAGTCGTGGTGTCACCATGGAGGATCTCAGTCAGTTTAATCAGGTGTTTTCGCAGGCTCTGTTCACTGAATCCAGTACCTGTGGAGCATTTGCGGGGTAATGTGTTCCTTCAGAGGTATAATCACAACGATGGGAAATGAGCTATCGTTAAACTTGCAGTTTTAGCTTGTTTTTACAATTGCATTGCTTCCACCATGGCCATAACTAGATTAAACTGAGTAATCTCTTGCAAAAATGAGATCGTTTTGCGTTCTTGGACCCGGCAAAGTGTTTACAGCGCCATGATACCAGTTAGGTGAGCATTATGTTTAACAAATGTTTATTACTCACTTACATAAGCTTGAAATATATTTACTATCTTCCAATTATAGTAAAACAGATGGCGATGAGGTTATGAAAAAGGAATATGGAGCCTGATAATGTGCTATTCAGATAAATGACACTCTCAAACTAGTCATAGAAATTTTCATCTCATGGTTTGATTGGTCTAAACTAGGATGAAACCCACGTTAGAGCACAACCTCTTAATGGAAAGCCGCTAAGTGGTAAGACCCATGCCTTTTGGTTTGTTCTGTTGGTTAATTTCACAGTTAATTACATAGACCTTCATTTGCACATCTGACATACACACGTTTATATTTTACAAAATGGTAAAACTTGTGAAAGTTACCAGAACGCTGTTCCACCCTTTCTAAAGAGAACAGGAATACTCCTATATTTTGACCCTGTCTCTCTTTCATTAGACATTAAATATTTAGTAAATATATTTGTGTATCATACACTCATTCAGGAAAAAATAAGCGTGGGTAGAGATTTACATTTCCGCCTAGACATGTGTTTATATCCTTCTCCATTGACAAACATTCCCAGAGCAGACCTGGAAAGGAGGTTTCCAGGCATAGTCCAGGGAATGACGTGTCACATATCCCAGTGATTGTTATTGCTTAGGAGGGGAATAGTACATAATGTGGAATTTGGCAGAGAGGAATGGAACCTCCCGTGAAAATAAACATTGTTTTTGCAGGGAAACCATTTTTCTCGATGGATAAAACCCTTTCTCTATACTCTCAGCAGTTCTGGGGTGATCCTCCGTTTCCCATCTTGGCTGGCGAAAATCTCTAGCCATTTCCAGAGTGGGAAGAGATTTGATCAGAGGTTGGGATTACACCTGTTCTAAATAAAACCAGGCCTTGAAAACCCATTTCTCACCCATTTATTTGGATTTACTACTGCATATTTTGGCGCATTCCCTTTGTGAATTCCTAACAGGCATAAATGAGGTATTTTATCGATAATCTTGTGCTTACGCCTGATAATACCTTTTGTGAAAATCACCCAAAGTCAATAAAATGCAGAATTAATCTGAGTGCCTAGAATTACATGCATCCAGTAATGTTTTGCAATGTATGCAAGATGCTCGTTTGGATTATTTCTACACTTGTTCTCTTAAATTTAATAGAGGGATTTAGGTAAAATACATTGATTTGACATAATTGCAGGTGAAGAATTTTTGCACACTTAGGGCCAGATGTAGGAAAGGTTTAGCGACTCGCAAACGGCGAAAACACCGTTTGCGAGTCGCTAAACCCCATCTGGTATGTAGAAATGCATTTTGCGAGTCGGAACCGACTCGCAAAATGCATTTCCGACTCGCAAATAGGAAGGGGTGTTCCCTTCCTATTTGCGAGTCGCAGTTGTATGCAATTCCATTCGCGGTCGCAAATGGACTCGCAGTTACCATCCACTTGAAGTGGATGGTAACCCACTCGCAAACGGGAAGGGGTCCCTATGGGACCCCTTCCCCTTTGTGACTAGACCTAATAATAATTTTTCAGAGCAGGCAGTGGTCCAATGGACCACTACCTGCCCTGAAAAATACCGAAACAAAAGGTTTTGGTTTATTTTTCAAAGTGCAGCTCGTTTTCCTTTAAGGAAAACGGGTTGCACTTTGAAAAAAAAAAACTGCTTTATTTAAAAGCAGTCACGGACATGGAGGTCTGCTGTTCCCAGCAGGCCTCCATCCCCGTGAGTGCCCTGAGTCACTATGGGGTCGCAAAGACCCACCTCATTAATATTAATGAGGTGGCTCTTTGCGACCCCATAGCGACTCGCAGAAGGTGTCTGAGACACCTTTCTGCATCCCAAATTGCGACTTGCAATTTGCGAGTCGCAGGGACTCGCAAATTGCAAGTCGCAATTTGGGAGTTTCCTACATCTGGCCCCAAATGTGATGCTCTGGACCTCTCCAGGGTGACCAATGTTATTGCAAATGTTGGAAATAATCTATGAAAGAGATTACGCTGATTGTAGTTTTATTAATTGGTTTGCATGTATATTGCTATTTAATCATGCCGTGCTTTTAGGTGTTGTTAATTATTGGTGTAAATATTATGAGTTCACAGGCGTTGCATTTGGTTTAGAAGATATGGTTTGTATGCCTGTTGTTCAATTTATAGATTGTGGTTCTAAACATAATTAGCAAATTTCAGTTATTTTTCATTTGGTTTGAGCTTGTAGGTAACTTGTAATCCTTTTGTGTCCCCCCCCAGTTAAGTTGCAAAAGAAAATGGTAATATTTAATAGCAGGGGGTCAGTCAGTCAGCCTGCCCAGGCCCATGACATCTGTTTTCTAAAATAGATGGCAGTAAATAGAGATCCCTCGTCTAACACTTTTTGTTTATTTTTAAAAAAATGTAGGTCTTTGGACGGCTCTTGAACCCTGGTTTGAGGACTTTTTGTGGGGTAATACTCCAGAATCATCTATTTTGTAGAACAGGTTGGCTCAATTTGAGGCCTACAAAAAATACTATTCTGTTGCCAATTTCTCAAAAGCAACTGAATGGATTTACATCCAAACAAGCAAAGCTACTTCCTTGAGTAAAGTTCCACCTTCATGCTGAGTTTTCTGTAATTCCATAATGCCTTTTTCCTGAAGCTCTTTCTAAAGCTGCCTGTGGAAGTTTACACCTCCACTCCCTTTTGTGTCCCTCTTTAACCCCCTAGCTGCAGGGCCTCTCCTTCCCCCAGTGCGGAGCCCTTTTTTGGCTATTTGAGCTTGTTCGCGCTTAGGCCCCCATATCGTTTTGTGCACATAAGCTATCCACACCAAATTTGTGTCCTTTTTTCCAACATTCCCAGGATTTTAAAGGTACCCAGAGTTTGTAGGTTCCCCTGGAGAAGACCAAATACAGCTAAAATGTGTGGATTGTTTTTAAAAATGGGAGAAAAGTGCTGCAGAAGAAAGCATCTGTTTTTCACCCTGCAAATGGCATCAACAAAGTGTTTGCAGTGCTAAAATCACCGTCTTCCCAGCTTTCAGGAACAGGCAGACTTGAATCAGAAAAACTAAATTTTCAACACAGGTTTGGCATTTTACTGGGACATACCCCATTTTTACTATTTTTTTGTGCTTTTATTCTCCTTCCAGTTAGTGACAGAAATGGGTGTGAAACCAATGCTGGATCCTGGACAGCTAAACATTTCTGACAAGTCGACAACATCCTAAATACAGCAAGGGGTCATTTGTGTAGATCCTTCAAGGTTTTTCTACAGAAAATAAAAGCTGAAAAAAACAGCCATTTCTGTCCATGTTTTCATCTGTAATTTTTTCCATCTATGGCAGATTTTTTAAAGCAATATACCGTTACATCTGCTGGCCTCTTCTGGTTGCTGGGATATATAGGGCTTGTGGATTAATCAAGAACCCTAGGTATCCAGAGCCAATAAATGAGCTGCACCTTGCAATGGGTTTTCATCGTATACCAGGTATACAGCAATTCATTTGGTAAAATATAAAGAGTGAAAATAGATATCAAGGAAACCTTTGTATTTCCAAAATGGGCACAAAATAAGGAGTTTAGAAATATTGGTTATTTGCACATCTCTGAATTTGGGGGTCCCCATACTAGCAGGTGAATTACAGGACAATTCTCAAATAGAGTTCTTTCTTACGCCTTACATTTGGAAAGCAAAAATGTAGAGAAAACAACTGACAATAACACTTGTTCTCCTATTCTGTGTTCTCCCAAGTCTCCCGATACAAATGGTACCTCACTTGTATGGATAGGGCTAGTGCCAATGACAGGAAGCGCCCCAAAACGCAAAATAGATACATCACATTTTTCCATTGAAAAATGATTGTTTTTTTGCAAAGTGCCTAGCTGTGGATGTTGGGCTGTAGCTCAGCCGGCACCTAGGGAAACCTACCAAACCTATACATTTATGGAAAGTAGACACCTAGGGGAATCCAGTATGGGGTGATTTGTGGGGCTCTCACTGGATTATGTCTCTCAGAATCCTTTGCAAACCTCAAAACTGGGCTAAAAAAACAATCTTTCCTCATATTTCGGTGCTGCAAAGTTCTGGAATCTGAGGGGAGCCACAAACTTCCTTCCACCCAGTATTTCCCCAAGTCTTCCGATAAAAATGGTACCTCACTTGTGTGGGTAGGCCTAGGGCCGCAACAGGAAACGCCCCAAAACGCAAAATGGACACATCACATCTTTTCATTGAAAAATTATATGTTTTTTGCAAAGTGCCTAGCTGCTGATTTTGGGTTGTAGCTCAGCCGACACCTAGGGAAACCTACCAAACCTATACATTTATGAAAAGTAGACACCCAGGGGAATCCAGTATGGGGTGACTTGTGGGGCTCTCACTGGGTTCTGTCACCCAGAATCCTTTGCAAACCTCAAAATTGGGCTATAAAAACTCATTTTCCTCACATTTTGGTGCTTCAAAGTTCCGGAATCTGAGATGACCCACAAACTTCCTTCCACCCAGCATTCCACCAAGTCACCTGATAAAAATGGTACCTCACTTATGTAGTTAGGCTAGTGTCTGCGGCAGGAAATGCCCTAAAACACAACGTGGATACATCACATTTTACCAAAGAAAACTGACGTTTTGCTGTGGATTTTGGCCTCTAGCTCAGCCGGCACCTAGAAGAACCTACCAAACCTGTACGTTTATGGAAATTAGACACCTAGGGGAATCCAGAATGGGGTGACTTGTGGGGCTCTCACCAGGGTCTGTCACCCAGAATCCTTTGCAAACCTCGAAATTTGGCTAAAAAAACACGTTTACTGCACAGTTCGCGATGGAAAGTTCTGGAATCTGAGGGGAGCCACAAACTTTTTTCCACCCAGCATTCTCCCAGGTCTTCTGATAAAACTGGTACCTCACTTGGGTGGGTAGGCCTAGTGCCCGTGTCAGGAATGGATCACACAACGGTCAATGTTAGTCCTTACATGAGGGCGACTGTTTCCCCTGGGGTGATCCATTCCTTACACAGGCACTAGGTACAGACCCTCAAGTGGGGTAGCACTTTTATTAGGACAGGTGGAGAAACAGTAGGTGGTAGGAATTTTGTGGTTCCCAGCATATTCCTGTAGTTTGTGCGATAGAAATGCAAGACAAAATAGAGTTTTAATTCAACATTTCACCTTTTCAGGGTATTCTGGGTAAGAAAACTTTGGGGAATCCACACAAGCCACACCTCCGTGGACTCCCTTGGGTGTCTAGTTTCCAGAAATGTCTCGGTTTGGTAGGTTTCCCTATATGGCCACTGAGCCCAGGACCAAAAACGCAGGTCCCTGCCTTACAAAACCAGTTTGTTTTGTGATAGATAATTTAGACGTCTCCACAATACGATTTGGGCAGTGGAATTTGGGGATTAACTAAATTGGGGAGCTCCCAAGAGAGCACTCTTTCTGTGCTTGCTGCCGCCTGCACCTGCTTTCTGAGTTGGGCTAACCCGCTGCACAGTCCCGCAGGACTGTCCTCATCACCTCCCTCAGAATCACTGGAAGAGGAGTTGTCGGATGGGACTCCTCCGACTGGACTGAAAAATCACTCCCAGACTCTGCGCCATTGTCCTATGTCTCAGAATCTGCTGTCTCAGTCTCTGATCCTACATCAGAGCTGTCCTCTATAACCCAAGTTAGGGCTTGAGCAGCAGTCATCCAACGAGACGCCATCTCTGCTACTGTCGCTCTAAAACACTAGTCTACGTAGACAGTCACAGAATTGCTGGTGTGTGTGTGTGATGCGTGCAACAGTAAAAGGTCACCTTACCTTCGCTTCTTCCCTCAATCAGCACATTCTCTCAAGGCACTCAAAAAACAAAAAACACACACTATTACCTCACCTGGTCACATACCAATCGTCACAGTCTTTAGCGCCTCTGGCGCCTAGTCCGACAATCATTATTGGTGCTCCCACTCCCATGACCTCCTCCTCGGATTCCCTCACTACCACCCAGCAAAAGTGCCCTTCATCTCTCCATAGCCGCCCTCCGCACATACATTTCATTTGTATTATAGCGCAGGTAATTGCTGGCTTTACTAATCCACTCAGCTATTCACATAAAATACAGATTTGATCTTTGCAGTAGGCATATAAACCTTCTGCACTACTTTATGGCTTCAAAACTGCCACTAGACAAAAGTCAGATACTTTTCTAGCAGAATCATACTCACAAGAGTTAGCTTGACTTTTTTTGGCTGCCTAAAAGCTAAGGTTGAAACGTGGGGGTTGGAGTATGTGCATTGCTTTGAAGATGCGAATTGCTAGACAACTGGTGGTGAATATCTCTCTCTCTCTCTCTCTCTCTATATATATATATATATATATATATATATATATATATATATATATATATATGTTGTGTGTGTATAGGGATCAATTTTATATGTGGATGTGGTTTCCCTTTGGGCAGATCGCAGCCCCCAGGGAAACCACACACGTATTGACAAAAGTGATCTCTCTCTCTCTATATATATATATATATATGTATATATATAAATAAATATATATCTATATATAGATCTATATCTATATACAGGTCTATATATAGATCTATATCTATATATAGATCTATATATTTAAATCTATATATATTTTTAATAGCTGTATGGCTTCCCTGGGGAGGCGATCGGGGCGACCCCCTGTCAGTTTCAATTTTTAAAGTATTTTTTTATTTAAATTTTTAAACCCCTGGGATGCGCGATTGCGCCACCCCAGGCGTAAACTAACATATATATATATTTTTAAAATATGCCCCCGGGGCGGGGTGTGGGGGGGAGGTGGAGGGATTAGAGGGTGGTTAGGGGGATGGCCCATTTTCAGAGGGGACCGACCCCCCCCCCAAGTGTAATCACTGGTGTCTAGTGGGGTTTCCTGGCTGTGGATTGCAGCGCGGCTGCGATCCACAGCCAGGAAACCATTTTAGGAAGCCCTTGTTTGTAAGGGGAGAATCTCCCCTTTCAAACGAGGTCTTTCTGTAGGGTGGGGAGGCCCTTCCAAGTCCGTTTTCCCCACCGGAGCAGAAAGCGGCCTTACCTGCTGTTTCCTGCTCTGGTGGGGAAAACGGTGTGTGACATCAGCGCGCATCTCGGCACGCTGACCTCACAGAGGGGCAGGGGGGAGACACAGAAGCTATTCCGTGTCTACTGGGGGGAACTTTAAATATACAAAAATCTTCCGGTGCAACACACAGGAGGATTTTTCAAACCCCTCCCTGGCGTCGGTCACTGGTCGGGACCCGCACCAGTAAGGGTGTGCGGGCATCAGCCAGTGGCCGACGCCCGCACCTATGGGGTTACTGGATCTGCTCGAATTCTGTGTAAGCTCAAATTGGATGAGAATTGTTTTTGGAAAGTTTTGTGCATATTTGTCAAATGGCAGCAAAGTTTTTAGCAAAGACAAAACAACAGTATTTCAATGGAAAGTCATATCTAACCATAACTGCACAGGTGCAATCTTGTTTTCTTTGTCACATTTCTTACCATATGTGGTAAAACCTTTTCAGACCTATCCCTTGCCCAAAACCAAGGTCACTTCTACTTCTAGAATTGTATAAATTTAACAAAGGCTCTGATCTATGTGCCCATGAAGCAGTCTTATACCCTTTCCTCTTCCTGCTGTTACCAAACTAAGAGTTTATTTTAGAAGTACCATGCCCATCCTCTCACAAGGTGTCACGATTCATCTTGGGCTTACCGTCTGTATCGGAGAGGGATGGTGTGCGGCCCCGGTTCCTGCAAGTCCTGCTCTGACCGAGGTAGGGGCGACCCCTTCCGGTAGCCACGGTGCTGTTGACAATAGTACGCCACCACAGTCCGTGCCCTCCAGAAGGAGTACCAGAGGAAGAACCCCCAAGGGGAAAAAACCTCCAACAGGAACTCCCTGGAACCGAAGGAGGACACAAGGAATTAGCACTCAGGAGCCTGGAAATACTGGAAAGCCGAGGAAAAAAAAGGAACAACTGGAGTCCAAGCGAAGACCAGCCGGAGCGTGACCACCACAGCAGAAGTGTTGCAACGCAATGAGAAGAAGAAATGATTCCCCTTATATACCCCTAGACAGGAAGTGATAGACAGGAAGAAGTAACACCACCATTTTGGATTGGGAAGGGGCTATAGCAATAGATAGGAAAAGCACCATAGTAAAAAAGGGAACAGATGCATGCAGGGAAAAGGGAGGTGCAAGGTGTGCTGGGAAGGAGAAGGCATGGCTCCAGGAATCATGAAGGAGGAAAGGAAGGCCCTGAAACGGGGCACCCGGTAAGTGTGATGCTAGGGGGGGGGGACACAGACACCCCACGGCAACACCCGTGTCGCTCGCTGTGCGAACCGAGGACCGACGCCCAATCCTGGGCCTCAGGCCTCGCTGCATCAGGAGAACAGCGCGTGACCGGAGTAAAGGGGCGCCGCGGGCCCCGCTAACGTTAACACGGGCTGCGGCTTCCCCCGCGGCCTGGCCGGGAGATGCCGCGGGCTGCCGCGGCGCGACAGTAGGTTCCCCCCCCCCCCCCGAGGCCCCAGGTTTGTGAGGGAAAAGACGGAAAAAACGCCGGATCAGAAGAGGGGCATGAACCGAAGATGCGTCTTCCCAGGAGCATTCACTCATAGGGTAGCCCTTCCAATGAATGAGGTATTGGAGACGACCACGGAAGACTCGAGAGTCACAGATTTCCTGGACCTCGTATTCAGGCACGTTGTCAACCAGTTGAGGAGGAGGACAGGTGAATTGTCTGCGAAAAGGATCAGGGACATAGGGTTTAAGCTGAGATACATGGAACACAAGATGTATTTTCCAAGTCTGAGGCAAACGAAGACAAACAGAAACAGGATTGATCTTTTGAAGAATCAGGAATGGACCATAATACCAAGGTTTTACCTTATTTTGGGTTAATCGAAGAGGTAAGAATTTAGAGGAAAGCCAGACTTTATCGTTGATCTGATAATGCGGGGCCTCACAACGTTTCTTGTCAGCCATTCTTTTCATGCGTGTTTTTGTGGCTAAAAGATTCGAATGTATGACACGTTGGATACCACGTAGTTGCCGGACATATGAGGTAATGGCAGGGAGAGTAGATGTTTCTTTCAGAGGAATAGGAAAGGCTTTCGGATGGAATCCATAAGAACAATAAAAAGGAGAGACTTTCGATGCACTGTGTACCGAATTGTTGTATGAGAATTCGGCAAGTGGTAGGTACGTAGACCAATTGCTTTGTGTAGCATTGCAAAAACTAGGTAGGTATTGTTCAAGGCCTTGATTCAGCCGTTCTGTGTGTCCATTAGTTTGGGGATGGAAACCAGATGATAAAGCTACTTCTGTTCTTAGTGTCTTACAAAATTGTCTCCAAAAACTGGAGATATATTGGGGACCCCGGTCTGAGATAATGACTTGCAGCAGGCCATGAAGCCGAAAGATCTCCTGAATAAAGATTTGACTTAGTTCTTTTGCCGTAGGTAGTTTCCTTAATGCTGTGAAATGTGCCATTTTCGTGAAGGAGTCAATCGTTACCATTATTACCCGATTCCCAACTGAAGGAGGCTAAGAGCACATAAAATCGGTGGATATAGTGTGCCATGGACCTGGTGGAACAGGTAAAGGACGGAGTAATCCTACTGGTTTATTACGAGGTGTTTTGACTTGTGCACAGATGGGACAAGAAGTCACATAGTTTTCAGTGTCTGTTTTAAGTGTGGGCCACCAAAAAAAGCGAAGCAGGAGATCTAGGGTAGCCTTCATACCACGATGACCTGCGATGGGGGAATCGTGGCACATTCGCAGGGCCTCTGTTTGGACTATTTTAGTAGGTAGGAACAATGCCTTTTTGTGATAGTAGTAATCCTGATCTTTATGGAGCTGTGGTCGTAAATTGTTCATCTCAGTTGTTTCAAAGTTGGAATATTCAGTTTTCACTTTGTCAAGGAATGATTGTACCAACCCAATGATCCTATTATTTTCAAATAGGTTTTGCACAGGAGAATCACTACACTCAGGGTAGTGGCGTGAGAGGGCATCTGCCAAAATATTTTGGGAACCAGGGATATATGTGATGTAGAAATCGTATTGACTAAAAAAGAAAGCCCATCGAGCCTGCCGACTATTTTGGCATTGAAAGTTTCTCAAACACTGTAAATTCCAATGATCTGTCCGTGCCTCAAAAGGTTCTTTCGATCCCATAAGAAAGTGTCTCCATTCAGTGCAAGCTGTCTTCAAGGCGAGTAGTTCTGGTTCTAAAACCAAATAGTTACGTTCGGAGTCAGATAGTACGTGTGAAAGGTAGAATACGGGGTGCTTTAACCCATCATCATCTTGTTTTTGAGCAAGGCAGCCCCGATTGCTCTTTCTGAGGCGTCTGTAACGACAAGGAACTGTTTGGTGGTGTCTGGATGCCGTAGAATGGGAGCTTGAATGAAGGCATGTTTTAACTCTTGAAATGCGGATTCTGCGTCTTTGGTCCAACAGAAACCCTTCCGTAGACTTTCTTTCTTAAGGGTTTGTATAATATAACTGGTTCGCTGGGCAAAGTCGGCTATAAACTGACGATAGAAATTGGCAAATCCTAAAAAACACTGAGTTTCCTTGATGGAGGAGGGGGATGGCCAATCCAGAATGGCTTGGATCTTGTCTGAATCCATGGCAACACCTACTTGACTTATGCAATACCCCAAGTACTTTACTTCAGTTTGATCAAATTCACATTTTTCTGGCTTGCAGAATAGATGATGTTGTCTAAGCCTTTCTAATACTTGGAGTACATGTTTAGTGTGTTGTTCTGGGTGAACAGAGAATATCAGAATATCATCCAGATAGACGACCACTGTCTGGTGTAGGAGATCAGAAAAAATAGCGTCCATAAATCTCTGAAAGATAGAGGGAACATTGGTTAGTCCAAAGGGCATTACCCGAAATTCATAATGGCCGAAAGGTGTTCTGAAGGCGGTCTTCAATTTATCACCTTCTTTTATCCTTAAAAGATGGTATGCTCCCTTAAGATCTAACTTGGTGAATTTCTTAGCCCCTCTGACGGCTTCTAAGATATCCTTAGTAAGAGGCAGAGGGTAGCGGTCCTTAGTAGTGATTTTATTCAATCCGCGAAAGTCTATTCCAGGACGTAAATCTTTCGTCTTCTTTGGTACGAAAAAGAGGGGAGCCCCTGCAGGTGAAGAGGAAGGGGCAATCAGACCACTTTGTACATTTTCCTCTAGAAATTCCTTGAGGATCTTTTTCTCAGACTCGGTTAGAGAATACATTCACCCAAAAGGAACCACGGCGTCTGATTCCAGAGGAATGGCGCAATCGTATTCCCTATGAGGTGGCAGTACAGGCTTTTCTGGTTTCTGGAATACATCTGCATATTTCAGATAATGTCTGGGTACTCCTTGCAGAAAGTTGATGGAACATCCCACTTTAGGTGGTGTTAGTAAGATACTCTTCGGGGACCAGTAGGTTCCTGCCAAATAACAATGCTGTTGGCAAAAGTGGGAGGAAAAAGAAATGGTTCTAGTTTCCCAATTAATATAGGGATTATGTCGGGTTAGCCATGGAATCCCCAGAATCATTAAGTGATGCGGTGAGGATATCAAGTCGAAGGAAATGTTTTCTTGATGTTTCCTGAAATACAGACATAACGTAGGAGTGGTATGCCTGACAGGTCCCGAGGCTAGGAGGGAACCATCCACCGTGTGGACTTGCTCTGGTACGTCCTTGGGTATCCGAGGAATCTATCTTTCCATGGCCCATGTTTCATCTAGGTAGATACCACTGGCTCCACAATCCAACAAGGCCAGTGCTCTTTCTTCACGGCCATCTGCTAATTGTAAGGTAAGAGGAAAAGAGCAGTTATTTCTTCTCTGGAAGAACAGATGGAAGGTATCTCGGAATATCCCGTCCTCACCCTTCTCACAGAGGACGGGAGCTGGCGTTTCCCAAGGGCTTGGCTGGACAGATGGGACAGGTACGGAGTAGATGACCAGAAGCACCACAGTAAAGGCAAAGTCCTTTCCGTCGCCTGTTTTCACGCTCACTAGTTGATAACGGCCCACGCGCCATATCGATTTGCATAGGTTCCTCATCAGTAGGCCCTTTAGGTTCAGAACGAGTCTCCTCGGAACGATGAAAAATGGCGCGGGAGGTCACTGAGTGTGATGGTATACGACTCTTTTTCTTCTCCATTCTTCGCTCATTTAGACGATACTCTATCGCAAGTGTCAAATCCATTAAACCCTTGAGATTCTCCACTCTGGCGGAGTGCACTAGTTCATCTTTGATTTCATCCCGAAGACCCCTTCGAAAAAGGGTCAACAAGGTACGCTCCACCCAAGAGGTTTCAGCTGTCAACTGTCTACACCGTGTGATGTATTGTAGAACATCCTGACTTCCTTGTTGAATACCGCATAGAGCTTCTTCTGCCGAAAATTCAAGTCCAGGACACTCAAACATTTGTTTAAAGGCTGCGATAAAGGCTGAATAGTTAGACAGGCTGGAACCATTGCCTGTCACCAAGGGGGTTGCCCAGGCTAAGGCCGGACCAGATAGAGCGCTGATCAAAAATCCGACCTTAGTTTTATCTTGCATGAACTGTGAAGGACGGAATGCGAAGTAGACTGTCAAAGCATCTAGGAATTCTCGCAATTTGTTAGGATCCCCAGAGAAGCGAGGTGTGGTTGCAGAGATAGTAGGGACATCAGTGGCCCTAGAGGCTAGGGCTTGTCGGAAAGCCGTATTTTCAGTTCATAGCTGTTGGAGTTCTTGGGCTTGTTGTTGGATAGTCAAGAGCAACGTTTGGCTTGTTGGTTCCGTACTCATCACAGGATTCTCCATGGTTCCGGACCACGACTGAAGTTTTGGGCGTTGCAATCTGTCACGATTCACCCTGGGCTTACCGTCTGTATCGGAGAGGGATGGTGTGCGGCCCCGGTTCCTGCAAGTCCTGCTCTGACCGAGGTAGGGGCGACCCCTTCCGGTAGCCACAGTGCTGTTGACAATAGTACGCCACCACAGTCCGTGCCCTCCAGAAGGAGTCCCAGAGGAAGAACCCCAAGGGGAAAAAACCTCCAACAGGAACTCCCTGGAACAGAAGGAGGACACAAGGAATTAGCACTCAGGAGCCTGGAAATACTGGAAAGCCGAGGAAAAAAAAGGAACAACTGGAGTCCAAGCGAAGACCAGCCGGAGCGTGACCACCACAGCAGAAGTGTTGCAACGCAATGAGAAGAAGAAATGATTCCCCTTATATACCCCTAGACAGGAAGTGATAGACAGGAAGAAGTAACACCACCATTTTGGATTGGGAAGGGGCTATAGCAATAGATAGGATAAGGCACCATAGTAAAAAAGGGAACAGATGCATGCAGGGAAAAGGGAGGTGCAAGGTGTGCTGGGAAGGAGAAGGCATGGCTCCAGGAATCGTGAAGGAGGAAAGGAAGCCCCTGAAACGGGGCACCCGGTAAGTGTGATCCTGGGGGGGGCACAGACACCCCACGACAACACCCGCGTCGCGCGCTGTGCGCGGCGAGGACCGATGCCCAATCATGGGCCTCAGGCCTCACCGCATCAGGATAACAGCGCGCGGCCGGAGAAAAGGGCCGCCGCGGGCCCCGCGACCCCTAACACGGGCCGCGGCTTTCCCCGCGGCCCGGCCGGGAGACGCCACGGCGCGACACAAGGATGACCTGGGCTCTGTATAATGAAGATTAGCAATAAGTAATCCTTTCAATATCTTTATTCTCAAAACTATTTAACACACAGTATCAGTAAAGATGCAGAAAACCAATTGTTGACCCTGCTGAACAGTGCTTATGTATTTTGTTTCATTCTGTATACTAACAGCCTTACTACACGCCTGCCGAAAGCAGGAGAAACTATACATGGCCACAAGTTTTTTATTGGATTTGGAGGAAAGGGAGCAAACCAGTGCATCCAGGCAGCCCGACTTGGAGGAAAGACAGCGATGATTTGTAAGGTGAGTCTGTAATTTACTATAAATACTAAACCATTTTTACCCACAATCCCAATGATTTTGGTATGAGCTCTGACACCGCCGTCTGCCATGAGGTTAACAAGATTTGTAGGCGCATCCGCATGGAATGGGGTCATTGTTAGCAACGTTAGTGACGTCAACACTTCTCCTGAACTTAAACTATTTTCAGCTTTGAAATGAATCACAAAGACAAAATTTATTTCTAATTTATTCTTTTGTGCGAGTAATTTATTAGATATACAAGGCATTGTATATTTAATGATGATGACTAATGTTGAATGCATATAATGTGTCGCTTCTTGAAATGCACTTCCATGTAATCATTTGTTCTGCTTTTCAAGCCATTTATCTTAGAAACACTAATAACAAAATAACATATTTGTATGCTACAATTAATTCCAGAGATGTTCAGAATTCTTAATTATTTCTTTAAACATACACAACACAAGATTTATGTTGAAAACCATACACTTAGAATGCGAAAACTGTTGACAGACTTAGCCAATTTCTTACATTTGGCATTTGTTTTTTTTTAAACCACAGTGAAAAAGCAAGTTAAAATCCTCCATTTTGTTTCATTGGTTCCTTTAGGTTTTTTTATTACTTCACCCAATTTTGTGAAATTGGCAAAGTGTAAATGCCAGGAATTAGCCTAATGGCAACACAAAATTAAATCTTAAACAAAATAGGTGGCTAGTGAAAGAATAATATACTTTTTTTTTTAGGTCTTGCCTAAAATCAGCTTAAGCTGTTTTGCCAGCCTCATCTTTTCCCAAATAAAAAATGTATATAAGGGTTTTTTATCAGTTGTGCTGCTCAAATGCCACTCAGATTATGCTCCCTTCAACCTTAGTACCCAACATAGAACACTGGTTCAAAGAACCATTGTAAATATTGATTTTGAGTGACTATAGTTTGCTTGTGTACCCATGTACATTCATTTGAAAACTAGTTCCTTAATGTTAAACATTTGAAGGCAATCATAATTACCAATTACTATATTGACTATATTGACCTATATTCAATTACCTATATTGACTCGTTATCATATGCCGCTTTGCCATTTTCATGATTCCTATAGAAAACAAACACATAGCATTCAAATAGCAAAAGTATGTATTTAAATGTATATGTTGAAGTCACAGACCCCCAGCTTTGTTAAGACCACTCGCATCTTACTCGAGAAGGATGCCTAGTAACCTCTTGATGTACTGCAGCTTCATTAAAGAGATATCGAGGCGTTGGCATCTGACTCGTGAAGGAAATCTAGTAACAACACGAGAGGTACAGCTAGTAACCATTTGAAGTACTCCAGCATTGTGAGAGAATGTTAAGGATTTTTGCATTTGACTCAAGAGGAACCTTTATTAATGACTTCCTAAGGTACTGCAGGTTAGTGAATATTTTGCTAGTTTCAAGAAAAATACATATATATATATATATATATATGTATATATATATGGTCACTGAAAACACAAAGGTTACAAGTGCGTCATAGTTAGGAAACAGAATTCATAGAAATTCACTTAAAAAAACCAAAGGTTACAGAGTTGTTATAGTTAGGCTCACATTTTAAACATACAAAACCATAGAAATTCACCTGTTATAGTTCGTTATCTCAAGTGATATTGTGTGCCCTAAAGTAACTATAACTCACGCCCTTGCCATGCACAGTTTTTTCATCAAACATTTGCCTGCAAATATTACATTGATATTACCAATGATGTTATCAAAGTTTGTGTGGTAATTAGCACTGCATGTTCAAATCTCCTATGGGAATTAACATGGGAAACACAAGTTTTTTACCTCCACCCTTTTTTCGGCCCCACTTGACAGAAAACCCCAAACTTTCCTTGCATAACAAGAATCACCGGCACACTTAAAAAAAAAAAAATGTAGAGAAGATTAATCAAACGGTGCGAAAGATATAGGCAAGTCAAAAATGCATTTTATATGGAAACATAGGGCCTGATAATGACATTAGCAGATGGGATACTACGTCACAAACATGATGGATATCCTGTCTGCCACATTACAAGTTCCATTATATCCTATGGAACTTGTAAAACAGAAGGCGGGATATCCGTCACGTTTGTTATCCCATCCGCCAAGGTTGTAATCAGGCCCATACTCCTAACTATAACTACCTACTGGCAACTGCCAGTAGCTAATATACACACACATATACTTATACACACACACCCCACACTCCCAGGAATCAGCAAGGCTAGCTCAAGATATTGCGGCTAGACCTGAAGAGAGAGGGGATAGTTGGAGTTTTGCTGGCTGGCAAGTCTCCGCGTACTTTCATCTTCTAATGCCGATAAATACAGATTCTGGATCATATCTTCGCATTGGAAAGGATCAGAAGGATCCATGTGCACAAAAATCAGCAAACCTAGCTCGAGATATTGTGATCAGCCTTAAAGTGGTAAAATATAGTTGGATTTTTTTCCTGACTGGCAGTGCTTGTTGTACTCTCCTTCTAAAGATGATAAAGGCAGATTACGTATCTTATATCCGCAGTGGGAAAGATCATCATGATGGAGCCAGGTGCCCAGTAATCAACAAGACATTGTAGCCAGACTTAAAGTAGTAAGTGGTTTAGGAAAAAAATAAACTGTGCCTATAGGGCCCAGGCCAGAGTTTTTGGATGAACAAGACAGGCAAGGCTGTGTTGTTCCAGGGCAAACATGAACTGGAGTATCCGCCAGACTCAGTCAACACACTCTGCTGGCTGGAGCAGATATTTAGAGAAGTTGAATTAAGAGTTGTCTACGACAGGTAATGACACCTTCTGACTACTATTGATTCAGATCCAATGCCTCTTGCAAAATGTGGAAGCAGAGTTAATGGGGGCTAGAGATGGAGGTTGAGAGGGTGAGTGGAAGGATCAGAGAAGATCTAAAGAAAAGTTTCCTTGTGGAGACATACACATATAAGGTGTTTATTTTCGCAAAGGCCTATAGGTTAGAGAAGAGCTGGCCTAAAAATTGAACAGAATGAGCACTTCTAAATCTGAATAATTTTGCTGCCGATGGTAAATCTCCTTTCACCACATTGTCTATTTTATCCTTTAGTGTCATTCACTACTTATAAAGAAAGTGCAGGTTGTCTACGAGTAAACAAAAAGAACAGATGATGGATGTAATGCTGAAAAGTGCAAACATTCACCCCCAGTCACAGATGTGGGGTTAACCCATCATATTTTAGCTCACCATGCCACCCCAGTTTGGACCCAGCCAAATGCAATTCAGTCTTGACCCTGCTCCATATTGGAACAGTCCAGCCCGAACTAGCAGGCTATTTCCTCCCTGGACCTGAAACAAGCATCCTGGGACCTTTTTCAGGATATCCCCCCTCATCAGCTAGGCTAGCTCAAATCCAGAGGCACAGTGAGCATGGGGCCCACATCTGGGCATACCCTACTAGGAGTTAACTCCATAACGTCAAGTGGATGCCTCCTTATGTGAACTAGAAACAGCAAGAGTCTCTGCGATCTAAGAAACGTTTTGGGCTCACTTGGAGAAGTGAGGATAAAAGGGTAACACGAGGCACGCAGGTTCACTCTTGTGCTGTCAGGTCAGCAGCCTATTACCTCTTGCTCTGTAGAGGCAGCAACCTACTAAGTGCTTCGTTCCGCACCTTCACTTGTGCAGGGCACCAGCCTGGCTTGGATCTGAGCCATGACCTGACTAGGGCTTGTTCGCCTTGGGAATCTTTGAGAGTTTGAGAGGATACTATCATTCAATTCATTAGGCTGTGCCCTCGAAAGTGCTGTGCTTGTCTTGGGGGATATTTTCTTTTTTATGGGGTCTGTTTGTGGCTACTTCCCAACTTTGTGAGGGCTGCAAGGAGCAACCAGTGGGGAAACTACATCCAGCATTTGCTGCAACATTCGTGTAAGTTTGCTTGCATTATCTGTGGTGGAGAGTCAAGACTTCAGCAACCCTAGTCCATTCCAAGCCCCAGACTTTCCTATGTGTGACTGCCAGAAGTCCTGGGCATGTTTGGCGATGGAGTACTTGCCTCACTGATGAGGCATGTGTAGGATGGCTGCAGCCTGATCTGCTATGCAAATGGGTGAGACTGTCCACAGGGCAATCAAAAAATAAATCTGACTGCCTACATGTCCCTATCCAAATATGTTCTGTGTTCTGTTCCTCCTATGAAGGTGGCTGACACATCACGATGTGACCATCACCCCACTGACAAGCCCATTTCAAGCTTCCGGGAGGGTCATGTTGGCCTATAGGGCAATCTGGCAGTACCCGATGAGTTGGTCGGACAGGTCAGTGCAGGCACCTTTTTTTGTCTGTTTGTGGGCCTGTTTAATGGTCTGCTGGTTCGGTTTTTATTGTTGATTTCCCCATTATTACCATAAACATTGTCTGCAGCAAGCACAAATGCATGCAGTCTCCCATACCTTGTGAAAAACCTGTACACTGTTGTAGGAAGCTGGCTCTGTATATACTATATCAAAGTGAGATATAGTGTGCACAGAATCCAGGGGTTACCCGGAGGCTAAAATAGATAATACTAATGCTCTATTTGGGGTAGTGTGGTCGAGCAGTTAGGCTTATCAGAGGGTAGTGCAAACATTTGTTGTACACACACAGACAATAGAAGAAGCACACACTCGGTGACTTAACTACAGACCAATATGATTTTATATAAAAAAATATGTTTTGTTAATTTATTTCTAGAACCACAAGATTCAGGTAAGTACATAAAATAAAAGGTACTTTGCATATATATGATCAGGACTTTGAATAGAATCAACAATGTAAACAGTTTTTCTTAAAATGGCAAAAAGCTGTATTAAAAGTGGGCAGTGCATTTTTCAACAGTTCCTGGGGGAAGAAAAGATAGTACAGTTTTGCAGGTAAGTATACAACTTACAGTTCTTATCGCCGGGGTTTAGGTAGTCTGTCATTGGGGGTTCAAGTTAACCCCAGACACCCACCACCAGCATCACTGGGCCAGTCGGGTGCAGAGGTCAAAGAGAAACCAAATTAACTTGGGCTCCTATGGAGATAGGTGTCACTCAGAACTTGGTCTGCTGGCAGGTAAGTGCCTGTGGGTTTGGAGGGAAGACCAGGGGCGAATTAGAAGAGCACTGGAGGGGCCATAAGAAGGCACCAAACACACACCCTCAGCAGCACAGGGGTGGCCGGGTGCAGGGTGCAAACGGGACGTCAGGTTTCCAATGCTGGTCTAGGAGGAGACCCCCGGGGTAACTCAGAGGCTGCAGGCGGGGCCTGAGTGGGTGTCTCAGGCACACCACTGGTCGGGCAGGGAGGAGAGCCGCCTGCTGAACGATGAGGCATCGGGGTCGGTTTCTCCAAGGCCTGGGGGCTGTGAGAGCAGTGTGTTCTCCAGGCGTCAGATATCTTCGTCCGGAGCTCATGGTCAGTGGGGTCCTCGGGATTCCCTCTGCAGGCGTCGTCGTGGTTGGGTGGAGAGGTCAACCCAGGGTGGGCACTTGCTCGCAATCGCCTGGGGACTCTCTCTTGCTGGATGGACCACCTGGGCACGGGCCGTGGGCATCAGGTGCATAGGAGTTAAGACTCACGCATCCGGAGTGAGGTAAGAGTCCTTGGTTGTAGGTTTGTTCAGACAGAGCCGCTTTCCTCTGGAGTTCTTGGTCCTTTTAGGTGCAGGGCAGTCCTCTGGGGTTGGCAGATGTCGCTGGGCCTTCTTCTTTGCTGGGGGTTTCAGCTTAGCAGTCCTTCTCCTTCTTGTAGGTCACCAGGAATCTGGTGAGCTGGGTTCAGGGAGGCCCTTAAATCCTAGATTTAGGGGCATGTTAGGGGTCAGAGGGCAGTAGCCAATGGCTACTGTCCCTGAGGGTCCTTTGGGGCGGGGGCGCATTCCTATCCCTATTGGTCCCTGTCCTCCATACAAGATGGAGTATTCTGCAGGGAGGGGGTCACCTCAGCTCTGGACTCCTTAGGGGTGATCCTGGCTAGGGTGGTCACTCCTCCCTGTTTTCCCGCCGGACTTGCCGCCAAAAGTGGGGTTTTGTCCGGGGGGGGGGAGGGGGGGTGGGCATCCCCACTAGCTGGAGTGCCCTGGGGCACTGTAACCCGAGGCTTGAGCTTTTGAGGTGTTACAGTTCCTGCAGGGGGAGGTGTGAAGCACCTCCACCCAGGACAGGCTTTGTTTCTGACCACAGAGTGCATAAAGGCACTCACCCCATGTGGTCAGAAACTTGTCTGAAAGTGGCAGGCTGGCACAGACCTGTAAGTCCTACGCTAGCAGTTGGGCTATTATACAGGGGGCATCTCTAAGATGCCCTCTGTGTGCATTTTTCAATAAATCCCACGCTGGCATCAGTGTGGGTTTATTGTTCTGAGAAGTTTGATACCAAACTTCCCAGTTTTCAGTGAAGCCATAATGGTGCTGTGGAGTTCGTAATGACAAACTCCCAGACCATATACTCAATTTGGTTACACTGCACTTACAATGTCTAAGAATGGACTTAGACACTGTAGGGGCATATTGCTCATGCAGCTATGCCCTCACCTGTGGTATATTGCACCCTGCCTTAGGGCTGTAAGGCCTGCTAGAGGGGTGACTTACCTATACCACAGGCAGTGGTTTGTGGGCATGGCACACTGAAAGGGGTGGCATGTCGACTTTGTCTTTTTCTCCCCACCAGCACACACAATCTGCAAGACAGTGTGCATGTGCTGAATGAGGGGTCCCTTAGGGTGGCATAATACATGCTGCAGCCCTTAGAGACCTTTCTTGGCCACAGGGCACTTGGTACCATGGGTACCTTTTACAAGGAACTTAACTGTGTACCAGGGCTATACCAATTGTGGAAATAAAGGTACCGTTTTAGGGAAAGAACAGTGGTGCTGGGGACTTGTTAGCAGGGTCCCAGCACACTTTAAATGAAAATTGGCATTAACATTAGGCAAAAAGTGTGGGGGGGGTAACCATGCCAACAGTGGCACTTTCCTACACAACCCTCCCCCTCCCAAAACGAAAGAGGATGAGATTAACCTTTCCCAAGAGAGTCTTCATAGTCTAATTGGAAGAACCTGGGAAGTTAATCTGCATTGGCATGGGCAGTCCCTGGTCTGTGTACCACTATAAAGTCCATTCCGTGTAGGGATATGGACCACCTCAAAATTTCAGGGTTCTCACCTTTCATTTGTATTAGCCACCTGAGAGGTCTGTGGTCAATTTGAACAACAAAGTGAGTGCCAAACAAGTATTGCCTCATCTTTTTCAGGGACCAAACCACAGCAAAGGCGTCCCACTCAATGGCACTCCAACGCTGCTCCCTGCAGAGTAACCTCCTGCTAATGAAAGCAACAGGCTGGTCAAGGCCATCATCATTGGTTTGGGACAGGACTGTTCTTATCCTATATTCAGAGGCATCTGTCTGCACAATATACTGCCTAGAATAATATGGAGCTTTAAGGACAGGTGTAGAGCACATTGCTTCTTTCAGGGTGTCAAAGGCATTTTGACAGTCAAGGGTCCAGTTTACCTTCTTTGACATCTTCTTTGAGGTCAGTTCAGTGAGGGGAGTCACAATAGACCCATATCCCTTCACAAACCTCCTGTAGTACCCAGTCAAGCCAAGGAATGCCCTGACTTGAGTCTGGGGTTTTGGAGCTTCCCAGTCCAGAATTGTCTGGATCTTGGGTTGTAAAAGTTCCACTTGGCCTCCACCTACAAGGTAGCCCAAGTATATAACTGTGCCCTACCCTATTTGGCACTTAGATGCTTTGATAGAGAGGCCTGCAAAACCTTCCCCAGGTGGACCAGGGGAATAGCCAGCCTCCAGGTGAGAGCAACAGTGTGCCCAGAGCAAACCCTTTTTCTCTCTCTCCCCCTTTCTTGTTTTGTCATCCTGTCCTTATGTGCATTAGCATCATCTGGCGGAGGAGCAGAGGCACCAGTGACAGAAGGAGCTGCATCCCACAGGACCCTGGAGGCAGAGTCCACTGACGCTGAGAGCACCAGTGGGACAGAGGGCGAGGGGAGCACCACGGCGGAGACTGGAGGGGACAATACAGACTCTGACACCTCCTCCGATGGGAGCTCCCTGGTGGTGGCAGACACCTCTGTGACTACCCCAGCTGCAGATTCAGCCGCCACCTCTGTACCAGCACCGCCCTCTCAGTAGCCTCCTCAGTGAGTTGCTTGTACCCGCTCACCAAGGAGGGTGGGCATCTCCTTCGCCCCAGGCACCTCAGGCCCTGCCCCAGTGAGCCCTGCTGCCCTGAGTGAGGAGGCTATTGACCTGAGATCCATCTCTGTAGGGCAGTCACCCATTGTGAATGCCATCCAGGGGCTGGCAGCCCAGATGCAGAAATCTAATGCATTCCTGGAGGGCATTCACAGTGGATTGGCAGCCCAACAGAGATCAATCAAGGCTCTGGCCTCCTCTCTGATGGCAGCCATTGTCCCTGTTTCAACTGTCCCCCCTCCAACTTCCACTTCCTAGTCCCATTCTCCTCAACCCCAACCCATCCCAAGCAGACGAGCATGCACACAAGACAACACCCAAGAGTGTCACAGGGAAACACAAGCACCACACTTCATCCCACAGGCACTCACACAAACACCATTCATTTGCAGACACAACAACATCCACTATCTCCACTGTCTCCCCTGTCTCCCCTGCTCCTCTTTCACCTCCCACCCAGTTACGTCCACACTCACACCTGCATCAATATCCACTACCAGCATCTTCACCACACCAAGCAGAAAACACACCTCACTGGCAGACACCTCCACAACATCCATGCACATGTCCCCTTTGTCCTCTCCCACCATGGCTGTCCCCCTCCTAAAGTACACATACACAAGCACTCAGACACCCAACAGCCATCCACCTCACAACAGCATACAGCACATGCACCTGCACCTAAATCCAGCAGACAAACACCTCCAACAACCACTCTCTCATCCTCCGCTCCCATTACTTCTCTCTCTTCCCACCCCAATGTCCCTAAAAAGCTTTTTCTTTCCCAGATTGACCTCTTCCCTACCCCTCCACCCCCCGTCCTGCATGTATGGGCAGGGAAGCAAGGACCCAGCCAACCACCTCAGCCAAACATTCCACGGGCCCAGTGGTAGCAGCACCTACTTGTGGTGGAAAGGATTCCAGACCAACAATACTGAAGGGGAAGGAGCCTGCACCAGCCACAAAGAAGGGGGAGGGGCTGCACTACATACAAAAAAGGGAAAGGAGCCTGCACCAGCTACAAAGAAGGGGAAGGAGCCTGCACCACCTGCAAAAAAAGGGGAAGGAACCTGCAGCAGCAGCTGTCACAGAGTCCCCACCGCCAGCCGTGGTGGGTGCAGAGGCTGAGCAGGGCTGCTGTGCGGCCATCCCCCTCCAGAACCAGTGGGCAAGTCACCCACTCCAGAGACTCTGGCCTTGCACTCCCCAAGACAGAGCACAGGGCATGTTGCCCCCTCCAGAACCAGTGGGCAAGTCACCCACTCAAGAGACGGTGGCCTTGCACTCCCCAGGACCACGCACAGGGCATGTTGCCCCCCTCCAGAACCAGTGGGCAAGTCACCCACTCGAGAGACTGTGGCCTTGCACTCCCCAGGACCAAGCACAGTGCATGTTGCTCCCTCCAGAACCAGTGGGCTTGTTTCCGCATCCGGCTGAGGTCCCCCCCTCCGAGGTGCCTGCCTATTTGCCAACTGATGCCCCTGCAGTGTTCTCTCTGTATTGGGGCAGGATTTAAGTGGGGTCTTGGACTTTACCCTGTGGCCATGTGGGCCCTGTGAACTATGGACTGGGCAGTGTCCCTTTTTCATACATGTGTACAGATCTGTTTAGTGTGTAAATCGGATTATTGAATTTATTGTTGGACTGATTACAATCATTTTCGTAAATTCCTGTTGCCTTCCCATTATTCTTGAGATTTTCGTGGTCAAATTGTTTTTGTTATGCATATGGTTGTGTGTATGGTGTGTGTGTGTGCCGGGTGTGTGTAGTGCGTGTGTGTGTCACTCTCGTTTTCCTCCCGCCCTCGCTCGTGTGCTAGGTGGCTGTACTCACCGTCGTCGCCTTCGCTGGCGTTGGTGTTCTGGATGGAGCATGACGTAGAAGATCATCGGGAAAACTTGCAGTTCGGTTTCCATGGCGTCGTAGTTCTTCCCTGTGTCTCCAATGGTGAGTCCTTTGACTTTTGTACTCTGTTTCTGCCAGGCTTTTGATGGCATTGGTACCGCCCCGGAAAAGGAGGCTGTTTGGTGAAACAAAATATGGTGGGTGGTACTTTGTCTTCCACTTGGTTGTAGGCGGTTACCGCCGTGGTGACTGTTGTTTCCGCCCTGGTGGTCAGTATGGTACATTGACTGTCTATTGGAGATATCACTGCCATGGTCATAATCTGGTGGTAGTTACTGCCAGCCTGTTGGCGGTATTACTGCCACTTTATCACCCACCGCCAGAGTCGTAATTAGGGCCATAGTGTGCACAGAGTCCAGGGGTTCCCCAGAGGCTTAACTAAAATAGATAATGTACACCAAACCCTGGATGTGATATGGGCTACAACATTGTAGTAAATAAAACTATCAGAGACAAACTTCCTAGTACATGAAGTCAGGCCCACAGTTCTGCACGTTTTCCTGACTTTATTTTTTTAAAGTTTACATATGGCAATCAATATACTTTTTTACATTTATGATGACTTCATCCTTTGATTTTTCACCTGTGTTCCTTGTAATCCCCAGTGCATTTCAAGGTGTCCACCTGTTCCTCGAGGATATAACGAGGCTGCAAGAATCCCAGTCCAGGCTTGGGTTGCCTGGTGGTAGACGCATTCTAGATCAGGAAGTCAGGATGCTAAGGGGGTTTTGCCTACAGACTTGAAATCTATGGGTTTATTGCTACCTTCAGAAACTGTATTTGTAAACTTGTCAAGAGCCTCAGGGATTACAGCGAGTCAAAGGCAGAACTGTATGTTTATGTTCGCATATCATGTTATCCAATCTTTTGTTCTTGGTATATACAAAGTTCAAGAATTCAGATGCAATAACTAATAAATGTAATAGCTCTGACTTCCTTCACCAGTCCTTGGCAGAGCCTCATTCTATTGCTAGATGGAAGAATCACGTTGTTCGTGAAAATAAATAGGATTGAGACCCTAGACTAGAAGATCAGGAAAGATTTACTTAGAAATGTTTAAATTTTGTTTCTAAAATCAGAGGTGTTGGAGATGCTTCTGGTGTGTAGACCTATGGTTTTCTCAAGACACGGAGGGAGCAGCGCCAGGCAGGACCGCATGGGAGAAACCACAAGTGCGTTCTTTTGAAACTTTCAGGACCTTTGCCTGTAGTACTGAAGAAGAGTGTGCATGATGACCAAGATGGTGAGGAACAACATGCATCACTTATTCCTATACTCCACCCACTGTGCCTATACTCCACCCGCTGTGCCACCTGAAGCCCATGATGAGTCGTCGTTATGGTGGGATATGTTATCACTACGGTGTGTCCCAAAGATATGTTTCCCATTGCATTTTGCAGTGTCTTCGGCGACCCGTCTGATATTTTGAAAGATTCATAAAGATGCCTTTTTAGGCCACTTACTTTAGCAATAGCAGATGTGCAGTGACTTAAAATTATATGGTCAAACAATATTGGATATTTATGTATATTGGATATTTTTTCCAATGGACTATGGAAAAAAGCTTTGATTTATTAAAGACTTCAGGAAGTCATATGGAAGAGGAACTGGAATATTTAACCCACTTGAACTAAGATTTGTTGAAGGAGACCACAGGGCCGGAAGACTGAATTTAATCATCTGGTAACCATGGCTTAGGAGAGGAAATGTTATTTCCCACATGCTTAGAGTTAAGGTGGAGCCTAGACAGGGTTGCTGGGGCCCCGTAAATGTCAGTCTGACTGGATGTCTTGTTGGAGGTGTGTGCGTTGGAACCTAAAACCATTCACTGTATAGCCTGTTTTGAAATGACACTCAAATACAAGGCTCAACAGAAAACCTGCTGTAATAAAGCATTACGGTTACCTGTTAACCCCTTTGCTGCCAGACCTTTTCCCCCTACTGTGCCAAGCATTTTTTGGGGCTATTTGGGGTAGTTCGTGCTTAGGCCCTCATAACTTTTTGTCCACATAAGTTATCCACATCAAATTTTCGTCCTTTTTTTCCAACATCCTAGGGATTCTAGAGGTACCCAGAGTTTGTGCGTTCTAGTGGTGGAGACCAAGAAAATAGCCAAAATACAGCTAAAATTGGTTTTTTGGGGGAACAATGAGAAAAAGGTGCTGCAGAAGAAAGCATGTGCTTTTTCCCCTGCAAATGGCATCACCAAAGGGTTTGCAGTGCTAAAATCACCATCTTCCCAGCTTTCAGGAAACTTGAAACACAAAAACAAATTTTTCAACACAATTTTGTCATTTTATTGGGACATACCCCATTTTTACTATTTGTTGTGCTTTCAGCCTCCTTCCAGTTGGTGACAGAAATGGGTGTGAAAACAGTGGTAGATTCTGGACAGCTAAACATTTCTGGAAAGTAGACAAAATTCTGAATTTAGCAAGGGGTCATTTGTGTAGATCCGTCAAGGTTTTCCTACAGAAAGTAACAGCTGAAATAAAGAATTATTGAAATTGAGTTTGAAAAAACAGCCATTTCTGTCCACGTTTTCTTCTGTAACTTTTTTCAGCTTTGGCAGATTCTTGAAAGCAATATACCGTTACGTCTGCTGGACTCTTCTGGTTGTGGGGATATATAGGGCTTGTAGGTTCATCAAGAACCCTAGGTACCAAGAGCCAATAAATGAGCTGCACTTTGCAATTTGTTTTCATTGTATACCAGGTATACAGAAATTCATTTGGTAAAAACCAGAGTGAAAATTGGTATCAAAGAAACCTTTGTATTTCCAAAATGGGCACAAGACAAGATGTTGAGAAGCAGTCGTTATTTGCACATCTCTGAATTCGGGGGTCCCCATATTAGCATGTGAATTACAGGGCATTTCTCAAATAGAGTTCTTTCTTACACACTGTCTTACATTTGGAAGGAAAAAATTTAGAGAAAGACAATTGGCAATAACACTTGTTCTTCTACTCTGTGTTCCCCCAATCTCCTGATAAAAATTAAACCTCACTTGATAAAATCACATTTTTACATCGAAATTTGACATGTAATTTGGAAAGTGCCTAGCTGTGGATTTTGGCCTCTTGCTCAGTCGGCACCTAGGAAAACCTACCAAACCTAGGCATTTTTCAAAACTAGACACCTAGGGAAATCCAGAATGGGGTGACGTGTGGGGCTCTCACCAGGTTCTGACACCCAGAATCCTTTGCAAACCTCAAAATGTGGCAAAAAAACACTTTTTCCTCACATTTCGGTGATGGAAAGTTCTGGAATCTGAGGGGAGCCACAAACTTCCTTCCACCCAGCATTTCCCCAAGTGTCCCGATTAAAAAACGATGGTACCTCACTTGTGTGGGTAGGCCTAGTGCCTACAACAGGAAACGCCCCTAAATGCAACATGGACACATCACATTTCTACATTGAAAATGTATCGTTTTTTTGGAAAGTGCCTAGCTGTGGAATTTGGGATGTAGCTCAGCGGGCACTTAAGGAAACCTACCAAACCTGAACATTTTTTAAAAGTAAACACCTAGGGCAGTGGTTCCCAACCTTTTGACTCCTGAGGACCCCCACTGAATCACTACTAGAAGCCGGGGACCCCCAAGCAATTTGTACACTTTAAATTTCAAACATTAAAACAGTAATTCGCACAAAATACATAAACAAGTACACACCAAACAAATACTCTAATTGCTAATTATATAATTATTTTATATTGAACAAATATGGAAAAATCTAAACATTTTAATGGGAAGGTTGGTGCTGCATCTTGGCAACTAACCTTTCAATATTTGGTTTTGTTTAGGAAGGCTGAATCCTCAGGTCAGATTCTACATCTCTCAGGCGATTTCTGTTTTTATTTTTTAGGTATATAAGATCTGAGAAAGCTTTTTTCACATAAATGTGGTGGGGAATGGAAGTAAAACCACAAGAGCCTCTCATACCGCCATAGCCTTTCAGTCACATGTAATTCATTTGTTATATAGCACCTCTCATACCACTGTAGGGTGTTGGTGCACTTTACCGGGGACTACAAGGTGCAGGATTTACATGTCATCAACACTGGTAGGCATTTTCTAAGAGGGCTTGGTCTGGAAAAGCACAAACTCAGGTTTCAGAACATAACAGTGGTTAGTGTTGACTTTAATAATAAGAATGTATTTCTACGAAAGCAAACCCTTTTTTTAGCAGCATAAGGATAATAAGCGACTGGGAAAAACAAACTTTCTAATTTGTGCCATGCAATTTGCATGCAGCTCTTTGATGGCAGTTCATAGCTCACTCTGCTATGTTATGATTGTAATTTATAAAGTGCATAGTAACAAAAGAATCTCTGTAACAAAAGCAGTAACCCACTGTGCTAGGCACATAAAATACTGTTCTTTGCAGCAGGCATATTAACCATCTGCGCTACCTTAGATGAGTCAAAACTTCCACTAGACAAAACTCCCATCTTGCTCCAGCAGGTTCATTAATCACCAGATTTATCTTGATGCTTTTATGTTCTCTGGAAAGCTGATGGTTGTACACTGAACTTTGAGGGCTTTTACACTGCTGCACAAATAAAAACACACACGTGTTACTGTTAGAGGCCCCAGCTGGAGAAGTGCTTTCTCCCGGCCCAGGACCTAGGGGAACCCAGGATAGGGTGACATGTGGGGCTCTCACCAGGTTCTATTACCCAGAATTATTTGCAAACCTCAAACTTTGGTCAAAAAAACACTTTTCCCTCACATTTCGGTGATGGAAAGTTCTGGAATCTGAGGGGAGCCACAAACGTCCTTCCACCCAGCATTCCTCCACATCTAGCGATAAAAATGGTACCTCACTTGTGTGGGTAGCCCTAGTGCCCGCGACAGGGAATGGTCCAAAACACAACATGGACACAACAAAATTATCTATTACAAAACTTCCTGTTTTTGCAAGGGGGGCACCTGCGTTTTTGGTCCTGGACTCGCCAGCCATCCAGGGAAACCTACCAAATCCAGAAGATTTTGAAAACTAGACACCTGGTGGAGTCCAGGGAGGTGTGGCTTGCGTGGATCCCCCAACATTCTCTTACCCAGACTCCTCTGCAAACATAAAAATGTGCTTAAAAAAGCACATTTTCCTCACTTTTCTTTGTAGGATCACTGTACCGGCACAAATTTCCTACCATCCAGCATTCCCCTCGGTCTCCCAAGTAAAATTATACCTCACTTGTGTGGGTGCCCAAATCAGAGTCAGCCTGAAAATGTATTAAAAAAATTGAGCCTATCAACTCCCTTAGCAACTCATTTTGATGTGTCCGTTGTGTTTTGTCCCCTTCTCTGTCGTGGGCACTTGGCCCACCCACACAAGCGAGGTAGCATTTTTATCTGGAGACTGGGGGTTAACAGTGGGTGGTATAAGTTTCTGGTTTATTTTTGCTTCTGGAAGAATTTGGTACAGAAATGCAGGAAAAATGTGTGATTTTAGTCACATTCTAAAGTTTACAGGGCATTGTGGTTAAGAAACTTGTTGGGATCCACAAGAGGCACACCACCCTGTACTCCACCTGGTGTCTAGTTTTCGAACTAATCTAGAGTTAGTACTTTTTCCCTAGAGAAGAAGCATGCACACTACCAAGACTCCTACATCTGTGATGTTCCAAACTCTCAAATTGTGAAAAGAAACGCCCTTAGGTTATGCTAAAAAGACCCCTCACCCACCAACATAGTTGGTGGCATGCTTCATCATTGGGGTCCCACCCGAGAAACCTTGCATGTCACGGGTGTGCTTCGACGCCGGATTATCGCGGATCGGGTTTTTTAATTTTTTTAATTTTTATCACACATACTGGTTGCATTTGGCACAAGGGTGAGTGATGGTTCAATAGATCAAATTTTATTAACAAGTGATTTCACAAAAATGAAATGCACTGTTAATAACTGAAAGGCCAAAAAATGGAACTAATGATTTGCAGCTCGTGAGCTGTAAATACACGACAAGGCACCAACCGCTTTCCAGTCCATTCACAAACCTTTCATACGTGACATGCACAAGACCATTCACACTGCTAGCTGCAGGCCCAGCACATTACAATACTCACATCAACAAACAGCGCCATTTAAGGGCCCATCCCTTTCATACACCCACGTCTGACACAGCAATCACACCAGCTGACGGAGTCTGTGGACTGGCGTTTGGCTAGCAGTGTGCTGTAGTGGCCAACAGCAAGTCACTATTTACACGGCCAGCCAAGCGCCACTTCTCGCACACCGCCAGCCAAGCGCCACTCCACGCACACCGCCAGCCAAGCGCCACTCCACGCACACCGCCATAACTTTTTTTTTTAACAAAAAAGAAAACACTAAGTATAAGTAAGTACAAAACTACAAACACTAATGCTCTAGCTATATACACGACAGTAATGCCAACTGTGAAACTGAACAAAAAATATAGAACTGGCAGTTTACGTTAACACTCACAGTAGTTCCCAGTAATTCTTTTGGGTGTGGTAACTTCTGAAACAGCCGGGCCCAGTAGCCTAGGCTTAGAAGGACAATCAGGGCAGTACATACAAGTCTCCCTTCGGATACCTCTTCGGGCACAGACCCTACATTTCTTAGTGGGAAAGTCATTTTTGGGCGTGGGAGGAATGAGATCAGGAAAGTGATGATCTTTCAATCTAGACATATCCTCCACCACTGCTTCTCTAAGAACTCTTGCCTGTTCCACCACAACAAAGCTTTCTATCAGAGACTCCTGAAATTGAACAAATGTCATCTTTGACTCAGGAGAACAATCCTTGAACACAATAGAAGCATTAAAAGTTGCTAAATGAAAGAGATGTATAGCCAACTTTTTATACCAAACATAAGCCTTACGAACAGCAGTGTAAGGTTCCAACCTGTGATCTACTCTATCTACACAACCCATGTGCTTATTGTAGTCTAAAATGCATGCAGGTTTGCGCACTTCAGCAACCTGACCCCTAACAGTCACAGGGGGACGTACGCTCATCATCGATGGTAGTCAGCATGTAGACATCCCTCCTGTCTGCCAATTTCACAGCCAGTAGCTCATCATTACGCAAGGCACTACACTGTCCCCTCTCAAGTATTTTACACACAAACTCCCTTGGATAGCCTTTACGGTTAGAGCGGATTGTGCCACAAGCAACAGTGTCCACTTTGAACAATTCCCTGAACAATTGCACTCCAGTGTAGAAGTTATCTAGGTACAAATAGGGACCTTTGTAAAATAGTCGTCTACCAAGTTCCCACACATTTTTCTTACTAACTCCAAAAGTGGATGGACAACCAGGGGGGTCAATACTGGAATCCCTACCAGTGTAGACCCGGAAATTATAAATATATCCTGTACTACTTTCAGACAGCATATACATCTTAATTCCATACAGTGCCCTCTTGCTAGGAGTGTACTGCCAAAAAATAAACGTCTCTTGAACAGGACCAAAGACTCGTCCACAGCTATTTCTTTCCCTGGAACATAGACCTCTGTAAACTGATCTACAAAATGATCAAGGACAGGTCTAATCTTAAAAAGACGGTCAGAATCAGGGTGATCTTGTGGCAAGGCTAAAGCATTATCAACAAAATGCAGCATCCGAAGAAGAAGCAAATACCAATTAAGACTCATGGTTGGAGGAAATATAGCTGTTGCCATCAAGGGACTAATAGACCAATATGTAGACAGTGACAGCTTCCTTATTAACCCCATCAAAAAAGTTAAAGCCAAGAACTTTTTCAACTCTTCCAGATTTGTGGGATCCACCGGGTAGCTGTAGGGTGGCCTAAGTCTGGCACCATTGTCCCTCAAATACTGTTCAGCATACAAATTAGTCTGCTCAACAATCTCTCCCAAAAATACATCATCCATAAACAACTGAAAGAAATTGATGGGCAAAAAAAACTTTCCATATTCACTCTACATCCCGGGAGACCAGTAAAGGCTGGCAACTCTGGCTGCTCCATGTTTGTGGTGACCCAGAGTTCAAGTCTTCCAATGGGAAGCCTTTCTGCCCCAGGCTGCTGCACTATTGGCACATCAGTGTCTTCAAGTCTTCCAATGGGAAGCCTTTCTGCCCCAGGCTGCTGCACTATTGGCACATCAGTGTCCTCCTCTAAAACACGCACATCATCCGCACTGAGTGGTTTCCTCATCAGATGATTCCTCTCAGACAGAAAATTCACTGCCAGAATCTTGCACTTTCTTCAGTGCCTCGGATGCAGAGTCAGTGTCATAATCGTGGTCAGAAGACGACTCAAAAAGCACACTAACAACCGGCTGAGCCGTCACTCCGCGGCTAGCCATGATCCTTCCTGAGAAAAGTGACTTGACAAATGCACCACCAACAACCAGCACTGTGGAAAAAAATAATAGACAAAGTGTGGCTTTATCACAAAGAGTTATGTACTCAAAAACGATACCACTCACTTGCCTGAAAAAGCTAAACTCACCAGCAACTACTCTGCACAGACACAGCAAGCACCAATAATATCCCACTAAAAAGAAGAAAAAAAAATACACATAAGAAAACACAAATATCATGCACAAATCTAAGGACAATTTCACACACCATCCTGCATTTAGTACACCAGTTACAAAAATGTCATTGATGCATTGCAACAATCCTCATTTGGAGTAAATTGTTTTTCTTACCTAAAACATGCAACTGCGCAAACTGCAGGTCAACCACTGCCAAAACCTCAAGGAGTCACAGCAAAGGAATCAAAAGCTTTCAACCATAACAAAAAGGAGAGATAAAGTGTTATAATCACAAATGCAAATACTTTGCCAGTTGACAAACACCCCGCTACCAAACATTTAGAAATTTTCCCTAGTTTCTAGTGGTTTCTGCCCCGCTTGGGGTCAGATGGGCCTAATAAAAATAGGCTGATCTGCCCCCTAAGAAAAGTAACTTGACAATTGTGCCAACAACAACCAGCACTGTGAAAATGAGTAATAAACAAAGTGTGGCTTTATCACAAAGAATTATGTACTCAAAAACTATACCACTCACTTGCCTGCAAAAGCTAGACTCACCAGCAACTACTCTTCACGGACACAGCAAGCACCAATGATATCCCACTAAAAAGGAAAAAGAAAAGAAAATTACTCATAAGACAACACAAATATCATGCACAAATCTGAGGACAATTTCACACACGATCCTGCATTTAGTACACCATTTACAAAAATGTGATTCATGCAGGGCAAAAATACTCATTTGGAGTAAATAGTTTTTTCTTATCCAAAACATGCATCTACGCAAACTGCAGGTCAACCACTGCCAAAACCGCAAGGAGTCACAGCAATGGAATCAAAAGCTTTCAACTAGAACAAAATGGAGAAATAAAGCGCTATAATCACATATGCAAATACTTGGCCAGTTGACAAACACCCCGCCACCAAATATTTAGAAATTTTCCCTGGTGTCTAGTGGTTTCTGATCCCCCTTGGGGGCAGATGGGCCTAAAAAAAAATAGGCTGATCTGCCCCCAAGGGGGGCAGAAATGCCCAACAGTTATGTGCCCAGTATGGGGGAGTGGACCCTTGGCCAAGGGGCCGCTCCCACACAAAACAACAGAAACTAAAATAATCCCTGGCACCTTAGTGGCTTCTGTCCCCCTTGCGGGCAGATGGGCCTAAAAAAATAGGCTGATCTAAATGGCCAACAGTCATGTGCCCCTTTGGGGGGCGACCATTGCCCAAGGGACCACCCCCACACACAAAAAAAGCAAAAGAAATAAATCCCTGGTGTCTTTGTGGCTTCGTTCCCCCCTCCCCCTTGGAGGCAGATGGGTCTAAAAATAATAGGCCGATCAAATGGGCAACAGTCATGTGCCCCCTTTGGGGGACGACCCTTGCCCAGGGCCCCCCCCCCTCAAAATAAAACTGAAACAAAAATAATCCCTGGCGCTGTAGTGGTTTCGTAAAGAAAATAGGCTGGTCTAAATGGCCAACAGTCAATGCCCTCTTTGGGGGGTGACCCTTGCCCAAGGGGCCGCCCCCCACACAAAAAAAAAACAAAAGGAAAAAATCCCTGGTGTCTTTGTGGCTTTTGCGCCGCCTTGGAGGCAGATGGGCCTAAAAATAATAGGCCGAGCTGCCCCCAAGGGGGGCAGAAATGGGCAACAGTCATGTGCCCCCTTTGCGGGCCAACCCTTGCCCAAGGGGACCCCCCCTCAAAAAAACTGAAACAAAAATAATCCCTGGCCCCTTAGTGGTTTCTGCCCCCCTTAGGGGCAGATGGGTCTAAAACAAAATAGGCTGATCTAAATGGCTAACAGTCATTGCCCCCTTTGGGGGGAGACCCTTGCCCAAGGGGTCGCCCCCACACAAAAAAAACAAAAGAAAAAAATCTCTGGCCTCTTTGTGGCTTCTGCCCCCCTTGGGGGCAGAAGGGCCTAAAAATAATAGGCTGATCTGCACCCAAGGAGGGCAGAAATGGCCAACAGTCATGTGCCCCCTTTGGGGGGGCGACCCTTGGCCAAGGGGCCGCCGCCCACACAAATAAACAGAAACAAAAATAATCCCTGGCGCCTTATGGATTCTGCCCCCCTTGGGGGCAGATGGGTCTCAAAAATAATAGGCCGATCTGCCCCCAAGGGGGACAGAAATGGCATATAACAATATGCCCCCCTAAGTGGAGCGGCCCTTGCCCAAGGGGCTGCTCCCCACAACAGAAATAGACACAAAAATAAATCCCTGGTGCGATCGGGCAGCAGGAATGCTGAAGGAGACATTGAGGGAAAGGAAAAGCTCTTTTCCCCGATGCCTCCTTTGGAGGACCCCAACCCCCCTTTCGTCATCCCCACCCCCGCGGTCACAGGAGAAACACACCGTTTTCTCCTTCGCCATTTGCTTCCAGCACGTCTGGCAGCCTCTAATGAAGTCAGCGCGCAGGGTACTCTGACGTCATTATATGTCCGGGGGGAGGTGGATGGGGGTGGCAGCCGAAGCACTTCCGCTGCCATCCCTTCTCGGGGGTGTAGGTAGGAGACCCACCGAGGGAGCGCTAGCGCTCCCCCCATGGGCCAGTATCAGAACTTAATGGTTACGTCTGTGACACAGCAGACAGACATAACCATTACGTCCACGGCACCGAAGACGTTAAGCCTTGTGACAATAGCCACAAAGAAAACCATAGACAGCCAAACAAGAAGGTACCTCCTAACAGCAACTCCTGAAGCTGTAGAGCACAAATCCATGGAATAGGCAGATATACAGGCCTATATGTATATTAGTACCCTAGACTGGTAACATGCCCGTTTAGTGCCAATGTGAGTATAAGAACAAAGCCACTAAACATTCATTACATCCCTGATTCCCTGTAGAATTACAGAGAACACAATCTTCATCACTGCATGATAGAACTGGTGAAGGATCTGACAGCTGGTTTCAAATCCAAGCAGGCATCACTAAAGAGGATCTTTTTCGCAGTCATGATTTAGTTTCACTTTCTTTATTGAAGTAACATAAGAGGTCACACATATAAACCAATATGTTTGCCAGCTCAGCTGTTGATAATACACTGGTTATTAAAATATATTCCAGCCTCGTTGTCAAGATAAAATGAATACTTCATAATATCTGTGCCAGTGATGATCACATCGTTTGTTTATGTTTTCTGCAACCTCTGTTGTTTTTCTTATTTGAAACACTTTCACCTAAAGGCTACGTGTGCCCAAGATTCTGGGCCTTATTTAGATTTTGGCTGACAGCATACTCCTTCGAAACTTGATGGATATCCCACTTGCTGTATCATAAGTGCAATAGGCTATAATGCGCTTGTAATATGGTGGACTGGACATCTGCTGCTTTTGTGATGGAGTATCCCATCTGCCAAACTCTAAATAAGGCTCTCCATCTTAATAGGTCGAGCTGAGCACCATTTGCATCCACATTTATTTTGGGTATTTGTCAATCCTTAATGCTGGTGATATAGGATTGAATGATTTTATGTTAAATACGTGATACTCAATATCTTGACCAAATTACCCGTTCTTCTCACTTGTCCTGCAAAATGTTTCCAGAAATTGGTGTTTTTTGGGTGCGTTTCCTCCGTGCACCACATTTGTGCCAGTTCTCTCCACCACTAAGCGGATGTGCGTTAATGTACGCTATGGACTTGTGTCTTTTCCTCTCCATCTCACTGATCCAGCTCTTTCAACGTATCTTGTTTCCCAGACTCAGTCTCAGTGTCCCTGTCTGTGTGATCTGCTAAAATACCCCACAAAGACATACAGTTAGAAAATGAATGCGGTCTGTGAGATTGTTAACCTAATTGAAACCCAAAACTTGTCTCCAATCTAAATATTGTTGTTAAAAACATTCCCTCATTCTGTTCTAATCCTAATACTCTCCCCCCCCAGTATCGAAATTTCTTCCCTCTACCCTTTTTAGGTCGAGCATAGCAGCGCTAAGCGCTGCTTTTCTGACGGATGTACCTGGGCTTTTAAACACGCCCATCGCACTCCCATCACTATCACTTGTTTGTGGGCTTGCCCTTCAAAATTCCTTTGTTTTTGTTGGTAAATGCTTTACGTTTGTCCCTCCTTGGGCGGTTTTCTTACAGCCTTGGCCATCGACCCTGTTACAAGTATAATTGCACTTTTGCCAATAACTTTGACTGCGAGCGAACTTCTTTTTCTTTTTGTGTCTCTCCTTGGCGCGCTCGCTCATGGTGGCCATGGCGCTTTGAATCAGCTGACTTATGTCAACTGTTTTATTTTTTATTTTCAGTTTGTGTGGCAAGAAAAGTCCAATTAGGAATTTACAACGCTAATAGCTCTAACTCGAGCAAACACGAGACCCACTGCATTGCAAATGCTTATTGTAAAGTGTGATAACACCTGCCAACAGATAACTAGCCCTATCACTAAGGCCAACCCTAATATTTACCGGTAACCTATCTCTCCCCCTAATTCTAGTCCAAGCCCTAATCATAACCTTGGGCTGAATCCTTACCGTTGTCCTTCCCCTAAATGGAACCCTAACTTGAGCACTTCTCCTGGCCCTTAATCTCGCCCTAGCCCTTTCCCCAATTAAAACTTAACATGTTAAATCAGAAATACTTTTTAAACCGTTTCAAACTCTAAGCCCTCTCAGATTTTCTTTAACTTTTTGTTTTCAATCTACCTTCTTCTAATTTAAAATGTTTTCTAATGATTTCATTCAAATCTTTGACCTAATGCCCCCAAGAACATATATAAACCTCCCACAGAACTAATTTAGCAGATTGTAAATTCCATTTTACCTGGCCGAATTATCCCATGCTCAGATACTATTTTCACATGTTTGATGTTCAGTGTCAGTGCTTATTCAGGACTGCTGGTCATTTTGTGCATCAGGTTTAGGGGCGTGGGATGCTTTCTGAATGGAGCCCATTATTAAAATCCCGTGCAGTGCAGTGAGACGTGCGGGTCGTTGCGCGTGCTGAGTCCTGCGTGCTGAATCCTGCACTTCCTGTTTTGTTCCAGTCTCATGACTTCCTCCCCCGGCACCCACTCCCTCGGCTGCCTGCCAGGGTTGGCCTTGTTCGAGAATCTGCAGGGATACTTTTATGATGTCTGGCGCTGTTAATACTGAACAGGGGATTATACGAAAGGTAAACAAAGCTTCCAGGAAGCACCAGCTTCACTCTTGGCAACAGACTTGTTTTGGACAATTTCGAAACCAGTTAAGTGTCTGATAAAAAGCAGTCGTAAAACTTTAGTGCTTATTGGGGCTTGAGAGAAACACAAAGGAGACAAAACTTGCGGCCTAGCTTGTGTTTCAGGCTGCTTGGAAGCGAAACAACAGAATTTATGAAGAGACCTCAAAATAAAAGGGCCTGGTGACTGCAAAACAGGGACTGCTGAGGAGTCCTGGACAAGTCTTGAACTAGATAAGGCTATCACAAGCCACTTAGGAGTTGTGCGCCCAGGGGCAGGATTAATGGTCCATATCCGGCACTTTCATATTACGTGCATACTGTTATGTAAGCATTTATGCAAAAAATAAGAACATCAGTGATCACTTTTAGCGACTCGTAGACTGATTTTGGCTGAATTTAGGGTCAGATGTACAAAGCTATTTAGCTGTGGGAAATCCTGCGATTTGCTAAAACACAGAGGGGGTCATTCTAACAGGCTGGCGGTGCCCCGCAGGGCATTCTGACCGCGGCGGTTCGGCCGCGGTCAGAAGTGGAAAACCGGCGGTCTCCCGCCGGTTTTCCGCTGCCCTTTTGAATCCGCCATGGCGGCGCAGCGCGCTGCGCCGCCATGGGGATTCAGACACCCCATACCGCCATCCTGTTCCTGGCGGTTCGCCCGCCAGGAACAGGATGGCGGTATGGGGTGTCGTGGGGCCCCTGGGGGCCCCTGCAATGCCCATGCCAATGGCATGGGCACTGCAGGGGCCCCCGTAAGAGGGCCCCACAATGAATTTCACTGTCTGCACTGCAGACAGTGAAATTCGCGACGGGTGCCACTGCACCCGTCGCACCTTCCCACTCCGCCGGCTCCATTCGGAGCCGGCGTCCTCGTGGGAAGGTAGTTTTACACTGGGCTGGCCGGCGGCCTTTTGGCGGTCGCCCGCCAGCCCAGTGTAAAACCCAGAATACCCACAGCGGTCTAATGACCGCGGTGCGGTATTCTGGCGGGGGAACTCTGGCGGGCGGCCTCCGCCGCCCGCCAGAGTTAGAATCACCCCCAGAGTTTGCAACTAGTAAATAACTTTTTATTATCTAGTAACCCCATTTTAAGTACAGTACAGTAAGTGGTTACTGTAGGAAGGTGCCTCTGTTTATACTGTTTCAAAGTGAGAGATAGTGTGCACAGAGTCCAAGGGTTCTCCTTAGATGTTGATAGTGGCAAAATTAGATAATACTAATGCTCTATTTTGTGGTAGTGTGGTCGAGCAGTAGGCTTATCAGAGGGTAGTGCTAAGCATTTGTTGTACTCACACAGGCAATAAATGCGGAACACACACTCAAAGACTTAACTCCAGGCCAATAGGTTTTATATAGAAAAATATCTTTTCTTAATTTATTTTAGAACCAAAAGATTCAAGATTTGAGGTAAGGACATAAAATGCAAGGTACTTCACACAGGTAAGTATAGAACTTTGATTTAAAACAGTAATACACACAGTTTTGGTTAAAATGGCAATAAGCTATTTTAAAAGTGGACAGTGTGCAAAAATCAACAGCTCCTGGGGGAGGTAAGTTTGGTTAGGTTTCTCAGGTAAGTAAAGTACTTACACAGTCAGTCTCCTTGGACATAGGTAGCCCACCATTGGTGGTTCAAGGCAACCCCAAAGCCACAGCACCAGCAACACAGGGCTGGTCAGGTGCAGAGGTCAAAGGAAGGCCCAAAGCACATAGGCGCCTATGAAGAACAGGGGTGCTCCGGTCCTAGTCTGCTTACAGGTAAGTACCTGCGTTCTCGGGGAGCAGGCCATGGGGGTGTTGTAGAGCACTGGGGCAGGGACACACACACAAGCCCACAAAACACACCCTCAGCGGCATAGGGGCGGCCTGGTACAGTAGATAAAGTAGGCATCGGGTTTGCTATAGAAAGCAATGGAGGGACCCAGGGGTCACTTAGGCGATGCAGGCAGTTCACAGGGGGCCTTCTCGGGCCAGCCACCGACTGGGCTAGAATGAGGGCTGCCTGCTGGTCACTCCTGCACTGGTAGGTGGTTCCTCTCGGTCCTGGGGGCTGCGGGTGCAGTACTTGGTCCAGGCGTCGGGTTCCTTTGTTACCAGGCAGTCGCGGTTGGGGGAGCCTCTGGATCCTCTCTGTAGGCGTCGATGTTGGGGTGCAGGGGGGTCAACTCAGGGTGTCCACGTCATTGGAGTCACCTGGGAGTCCTCTCTTCGGTGTTTGTTGTCCTGGACTCGAGCCGGGCGGGTCAGGTGCAGAGTGTGAAGACTCACGCTTCTGGGGAGAAGTGAGAGTCTCTTTAAAGTTGTTTCAAAGTTGCAAAGTTGTTGCAGTTTCTGAAAGTACCACTGTTCTTGTGAGTTTTTTGGTCCTTTAGGTGCAGGGCAGTCCTCTGAGCCCTCAGAGGTCGCTGGTCCCGCTGGATGCGTCGCTGTGCAGGTTCTTTGAGTCTGGAGACAGGCCGGTAGGGCTGGGGCCAAGTCAGTTGGTGTCTCCGTCGTCTCTGAGGGGCTTTCAGGGCAGCAGTCCTTCTTCTTTCTTCAGGTTGCAGGAATCTGATTTCCTGGGTTCAGGGTCACCCCTAAATACTAAATTTAGGGGTGTGTTTATGTCAGGGGGGCAGTAGCCAATGGTTACTGTCTTGGAGAGTAGCTACACCCTCTTTGTGTCTCCTCCCTGAGGGGAGGAGGGCACATCCCTATTCCTATTAGGGGAATCCTCCAAACCCAAGAGAGAGGATTTCTAAAGGCAGGGGTCACCTGAGCTCAGGGCACCTTAGGGGCTGTCCTGACTGGTAGGTGGGGGGAGGGGAGGGCACGTGCCAGTGGCTTGTGAGCACGACGGTGCGTTGGTGCTGGGGGGTCGCAAGTGGAGGGCAGCCATCCCCGACTTCTGCGGCAAGGCCTGGTGGTATTGGTTGGCGCCTAGGCTGTTGGCTTCCTGTCGTAGCCCCCCTGGTGGTGTTGGCCTGGCCCCGTGGCCTGTGGCTTCGGTGGCGGAGACAGCTACGGGGGCTGGAGGATGAAGTTCATCGCTGGATTGCCCTGGACCTGCTGGCCGGGGCCCATTTCGTTTTTGGAGAAGCATGCTGGCTCTGCCTTGAGGCAGCTGGTGCGGGTGACTGGCCCTTGGCCGCATCAGGAGGTTGGCGGAGTCCTGATCTCGCTCTGACCCGAGTGGCTGCCTGAGTTGAGGAGCTTGACGATGCATAGTTGAGTGTAGTGGCGAATCCTGACTGTGATGGGGAAGGCGGATCTGAAGCAGCCCAAACTTACGTTTGAGGGCAAAAAAAAGAGTAGCCAGGCTGGCATGTCGTTGGACGACCTATCCCAGGAGGAGGACGTGCAGTCTCCCGCTGTGAAAGCCATGATTGTTGACATTAAACACAGCCTGGCTAGCATAGATGGGAAGCTTGACCATCTGACTGAGCAAATGGATTGCCTAAAGGAGAGGGTCTCGACCACGTGGAATCCCGCACATCGGATTTAGAGGATGGCCGCTGCGGAGATGGAGAGAAGCTATTGCAGATGGAATGTGTGCTGGAGCTTATCTGTAATAAGAACGAAGATCTGGAGGCCCGGTCCCGTCACAATAACATTCCCATTTTGGGCCTGCCGGAGACGATGGCCATGGGACAGATGGAAGACTTTGTTAAGACTATGCTTACAACACTTTTCCCTGGCGAGCTCTCTCCGGTACTGGTGGTGGAGTGGGCCCATTGGTCGCTTGGTTCGCGGCCTCCGCATGGGACGCTAGCACGTCCAATCATAGTGCGTTTGTTGAACTACTGGGACAGCAATACCATCCTCCGGCTTGCCCGTGAGCGTCGCCCAGTGATATACAAAAACAATGAGCTCAGTTTTTTCCCGGATTATAGGCTGCCCGCAGGGCGTTTCTCCCGGTCAAACGCACCTTGAGTCAGACAGACGCTAAGGTCTCTCTTATTTACCCTGCCAATCTGCACATACTACATAAGGGCAAGCTGCACTTCTTTACGGATCCGAAACAGGCAACAAATACAGTAAGACTATTCCTAACAAAGCGCCTCCGACCAGCGCACAGGCGGATGGGGAGGGTGATGATGCCCCTGTCGCCAGCGATAATAATTAAATTCTGTTTTGTTGTTGAGGACCGCGGCGGTCCCTGGGCTGCAGACTGCCATTGGCATGGAGCAGACTTGGGCTTACACTGACAGGGCTGGTCTTGGGCTATAGATGTTATCCTGATTCTCCTGCCCATCCTCCCCAATTGGGGTGGTTCCCAGATGGCCCCGCTGGATGAGTCCGATTGAGACATTTGTTGTTCTGCAGTGGGAAATGAGTTTGGGTGAGGGTGGGGTCACTGGGCGGGCCCGATAGGGGAGCCAGTGAGGGTGGGAACGTGCAGTGTTTGTTGTGGAGGTTATTAGTGTTGTCTTTTTCCTCCCTCCCTCTTTTCTTTGCAGCTGTTGCTTTCTGTCTAGCGGCTGGGGATGCCGTGCAATTTGGGGGATGGTTGATAGTCACCTACAAGCGTGACTATGATTCGGTGCATCACCTGGAACGTCAGGGGGCTGAATGATGGACGCAAGAAGCGATTGTTGTCGGCATATATGCAGCGCCATGCCATTGATATATGTATTCTGCAGGAGACTCACTTGGTTGAGGGTACGAGAGCAAGGGTGAAGGCTGGCTGGATTGGAGAATGTTACATGGCAGTGTATTTGGGCTATGCACGGGGTGGTGATTTTGATCAGGAAGGGATTGCCCTGGCGCCCCAGTGGGTGCTTGTGGACCCGTGAGGTCGCTATGTCATGATGAAGGGCACCTTGTACGATAGGCCGCTCCACCTGATGTCCATCTATGGTCCTAATGTTGACGACCCTGAGTTTTTTGGGGAAGTCTGACGATTGGTTGGTTCGCTGGGTCCTGGCTCTCTACTATGGGGTGGTGACTTTAATGTGGTCCTGGACCCGGAGGCGCATCGTGAGAGCCAGGCCAGACCCCAACATGTGACAGGTGCGAGGGCACTTTCACACATCATGGCTGAGGGCGCTCTGGTGGACCTGTGGAGGGCAAGACATGGAGTGGATAGACAGGGCACGTGTGCCAATTACACACATGGCAGCTGGTCCAGAATAGCTAGATGGCAGGGCACCAGAGATGTGGAACTCTGGACACAGTCAGTTGAACATATGCCTCGCACTCTATCGGACCATTCACCGGTTTTGCTGGAGCTGCATGTGCTTGGAGGCCCCGGCCGTGCGTTTTCGTGGCGGTTGCCCTGTGGGGCGCTGAGAGAGTGTGTCCTCTGGGAGGAGATCCGCACTGCTATCGTGGACTACTTTGACGTTAATCAGAGTTCAGTGACCTCGGCAGGCACTTTGTGGGAAGCCTTTAAGGTTGTAATCCGAGGCATTTGTCTTGCTAAACAGCACGGGGTGCTGAGGGCACTCAGACGGGAGTTGACAGATCTGGAGGCGCGACTTGCTGACTTGGAAAGGCATCTGGCATCTGACTGGTCTGTCGGCCTCTTGGCCGAATTCAGGGAGGCGTTGACCCGATATGAGGAGGCGGCGCTTCGCAAGGTGTGCTTCGTAGGTTACGAGGCGAAAGCAAGGAGATATGGTGAAGGCGAGAGGGCTGGACAGACACTAGCTGCTATGCTTCATAAGCCGTGGGCTGGGAATTATATAGTGGAACTGACTGACTCGGCTGGGACGCTCCGGACGGGTACAGAGGAGGTTAAGCGTGTCATGTTTGACTTTTACTTGGATCTGTATGCTGAGCGGCCGGGAATGCATGCTTTAGACGCTGCTGATTATTTTGAGGGGATCAGCCTGCTCTGGCTTGAGAACTCCCACAGACAATATCTTGATACCCCTTTCTCAGTGGAGGATGTGGCCCCGGGATTGGATGGCGTGACGCCTGCCTTTTATAAGGAATATGCTGATATCCTAGTGCCTCGCCTCCTTAAGGTTTGTGCTAAAGCGCTGGAGAATGGTACTCTCCCGGCCTCACTGCGGGAGGCTCTTATAGTGATGATTTTAAAGCCTGGGATTGACCCCAGGAGCTGCGATTCTTATTGGCCGCTTTCACTAATAAATATAGATTTTGGCGAAGCTCATTGCGGTCCGCCTTCAGTCCCTGCTTCCATCCTTGGTACTGCCGGACCAGTCTGGTTTTGTGCTGGGATTTTTGACACTGTATAATCTTCGTACCTTTTTTGCGATCGCTCAGACCATCGGACCTGAGGACCGCGCAGCGGCGGTCTTTCTAGATGCCATGAAGGTGTTCGACTCGCTGGCTTGGCCATACGTGTTCGCCTTACTGGCTAGAGTTGGGACTAGCCCCAGGTTCATTCAATTAATCCGTCTGCTGTACTCAAAACCGACTGCCAGATTGAGGATCAACGGGATGCTGTCTGATTCTTTTCCGATTGCTAAGGGCAATCGTCAGGGGTGCCCGCTTTCACCGCTGCTTTTTGCAGTAGCAGTTGTGTGGCTGGAGGATAAGGTGGCGGTCTGGCGCTCGCTGCCGCTCTCACTGACAGGACACATCGTGATAGCGAAGATGGTGGTTCTGCCTAAATTCTTGTATCTCCTTATTAACTTACCTCTTGTTCTCACAACGGGCTTCTTGGAACGGCTTAGATCTTCACTCGTGACTCTTGTGTGGGCGGGAGGACAGCCCAGAATTTCGTGGGAGACTCTGACTCTTCCGTTCGAGCAGGGTGGCCTCGCGGCCCCGGATCTCAAGCTGTACTACTACTGCGCGCAGGCCCACTTTGCACATTTTTGGTTCCATCCCATACGTTATTTGCAGTATCTGGCTCTGGAGCATGATTCGATATGGATTGATAGATTGGCAGGGGTGATTGGCGGACCGCATCGCCCCATCGATGAGGTGTGGACACTCTGGCATGCTCGGCGCGGGCTTGGACGTGCTTGCCGAGGTGGGCTGGTATACGTGACGTGTTTGCGCCTTCAGTGTGGGAAGTGGTGGGCATTTCTTCATCAGAGGATGGCCAGCTATCTGAGCGCCTCCGGGAGTTGAATATGACCACTTTGGTGTCTTGGTTCCAGGCAGGGACGTTTGTCTCCTTGTAGAACACTCTGGGAGCCCTTTGTGACACCGCGATCTATCGATTATTCTTTTTCAGGATCTGGGCCTTGCTGCGGGCATGGTACTCCTGCTTCCCTGCGGAGCCCCTGCTGTGCCGGGCACTGGAGGTGGTGTATACGGCTCCGTCCGCCCGACGCCTCATTACGAGACTGTATGTTTGTATGCAGACTTTTACTGAGTCTGAGGCTAAGGTGCACTGGGAGGTGGATCTGGGTGGCGCTATTGCTGCGCGCAAATGCAGGAACTCTCTCCTAATTATAGGTTACGCCTTATACACCTTAACTTCCTACACTGTCTGTATTACACGCCTAGTAGATTGAAGAGAATGGGCCTTAGGCTGGATACTAGATGTGAACGTTGTTCCTCCCCTGGAGGTGGATTTTCTGCATTTGGTGTGGGACTGTGTGGCGCTGCGTGGTTACTGATCGGAGATACTGCATGCGCTTGAAGAGATGACTGAGCTTGAGCTGCCGCGCACCCCTGAGATTGCTCTTCTGGGACACATTGAAGAGATCCCCTCTGCATCCAGACGATTGATTGGTGGCACTGCGGCTGTTACTGGCTAAGTATAGGGTATCGCTGTGCTGGGGAGGGACACGAATGCCCAGATGTGATGACTGGTTGAATGATGCTGCATATTGCCAGGAACAGTTTACTGGGAGCTGATGCCAGAGGGGTCTCGCCCACTGGATATCTGGGCCCCTCTGATTACCTTTCTTGCGGCCCGAGCACAAAGAAATGACTAATTCTGCATGCATTCCTTTGAGTATTCAGCTGTCGCAGTCTTCCTCTTTGAGGTAGCAAGGTAAGTCCCCTGTTAGATGGGCGATATGATGGCAGCGCTGCTTTCTTTTCCTTCCCCCCTTTCCTCTTTCCTCTCCTCTCTCCCCCTCCTCAGTTCCGTTTCTTCTGTTCACGCGTGCCTCGTATTGTGGGCACCCATTTATAGTAGTACTCTATCCTATCTTTTGCCTTGAAACAGGGCTGATGTTATGATACAAGGCCTCTTCGCAGATTACGTTTACTGTATATTGTATGTGAACTGTACTTTTCTTTGTTTGCTGGTTCTTGTTTAATAAACACAAAAAAAAAATCATAACAATAATATAAGCCATAAATTCCCCAGTGCTGCATGATTTATCACTCAAATATCTGTTATATTAATATATAATAATATGTAAATGATGGGTTTTGAAAATACATCCATTGTCATCTCGAATACTCACTTTTCAATGTTGGTATATGTACATCAATTCAAACAAGCAAAAGCTTCTAGTTAAGTAGGCTGGACTGCACATAGTAGAGCTACTCACAGGTAGCTTGAGAGCTACCAGTGGCTCACCAGATACTCGTTGGAGAAGCCTGTTGTAGACAAAATGGTTTAAACTTCTGTTGTCTGCATTGTACGTTGACTCCTATAATTTTGACAGGACTTTCAGGCGTTTAACAAAACTTCCAGAAGTGTATAGAAGTCACCATCATTTTTAGATGCCCAGCCATACACTCTTCCTCTATAGTTAGTGCTGTGAATTTTCCACAGAACAAACTCTCAGCAGGAATGTGTGTGTGAAGCACATACCACCATGTATGGCATGTCATATGTTTTAATTCACCTGGAGGATACCTAACTTTTCCAGTACTTAAAACCTTTATGGCACTACCTGCAGGTGTGTAAATTGGCTGTCATAATCTTTTAAGAAGGTTTGTGGGTACCCACAGAGCTACAGTTTTATACCTCTTTACTACCTTCCCAGATGGCCACCTCATTTCCCCTTCAGAGGACCCGTGAAACAAAACCCTGCCTCATGACCCACTGGCGTAATGCAAAATAATGGGGTCCCCCTAATGTGAAGAGGGGCCCCTGATTCTCTCATATCGCACAGATATTTATTGACTTTGTGCAGGCTGGAGGTCCCAGGAGAATGGTGGCCCAGTGGCGTAGCGTGGGGGGTGCAGGGGGGGCCGGCCGCACCGGGCGCAACATCTTGGAAGAGACTCGAGTGCTAAAATCCACGGGTTAGGGGGCGCAAATTACTTGCCTTGCCCCGGGTTAGGGGGCGCAAATTACTTGCCTTGCCCCGGGTGCTGACAACCCACGCTACGCCACTGTGGTGGCCTCTTAAACAGTTAAAGGGCCCGTGCCCGAAGGGTACAGGAGCTGCCCCTGTCTTAACTTACTAGCTTAGTCAAAAGGTAGACTTTTGTCAAATAGTCCTTTATTCATCATTCCAAGACGTCCAGGGACAGTCTGTGAGGGCTCCATCCTTTTTTGTATTTTCAGGGTAGCCACTGACCATAGTAAAAACGAATCCTGTTTAAATCCTTTGGATGTAATGCATGTGCCATCGAGTAACATACATGTCTTGCTTAAGAATGCTAAAGTTTTCATTCCAAGCAAAATATCTAACACAGGGGTGCTTAACATGTGGTACGAGGCCCCCGGCGGGGCCACTAGTGTTTAACAAAACCAAATAACGTTAAAATTAATCCATTTAAATGAATAATATATACAAATAAAGAAGCAACATCGAAAATGTGAAAACTTTTTCTATATTTCATTGTGAATTATACAAAATATTTCAATATTTGAGCATTTGGTGTACACTTGTTTTTGTATTTTTCTGTGTTATTTTGAGGTCAACCCCAGAGAAATTTCTTAGGCCCAGGAGTCGGTGGAGTCCAATAATAACTCCGGAGGGGTCACCAGGTTTACAGCATGATTCCACAGAGGTAAACAAGTTAAGAACCGTTGATCTAACATATATGCTTTTTTTGTATAGGTTGGGAAGGACTCTTTTGGCAATGATTACTTAGAAAACTTCAAAAAGAACAATGTCTGTACAGGTAAGATATCCTTTGTGTTACTTTTGTTACTTTGACAACATTTCTTGTTTGCGTTGTCCTAACTTTGTTAAAAGTGCACTGAGCATGCTTACATACTCTTGATACAACTTATTGTTTGTGAAATGGAATGTTAGCAGTATGTTTTTTATGGTAAACATGATGCACAGAAGTGCATTCCAGCTCTTTATGCGCACATACATTGTGTTCAAGGAAGTTGATTTGAGCCCTATTCTTTGCTAATAGTGGAAGTGCTTGCTTGTTATTGAAGGCATGTAGCATCCTTCCCTGACAAAGGTACTCTCTGTTCGGCAGCAGTACTTGCTGGCATGTGATTTAACTTGGGGGTTAGAGATTTGTTTAAAGGTCTTCTCAGTAGGCCAGGTCCTCTAATACAGTCACACTTAGTGCACAAAAGTTATCTTGTGGCTCATCCAGAGGCTTACATTGAATAATTGTATCTTCATGTCATTTTTACTTCTTTAAGGCTTATGACATGTGAGTGGTTTGTTTCACTGGCCATTTTCATTGTAGCAGAAGCGTTGTGAACATGAGGTGCATTACATGGTAGATAGATCACCGTGTGTTGGGTCTGGTTGGGAACAGAATAAAGAAAACCAGGAGTACACACAGAGTGTAGCAGAAGTGATATCACACACCGTTTTTTGCCTTCATTAAATCATATCACATTTGACCCCATGAAGGTCAATTCATCAAAAAGCAAGGAGTAGCGGAAGTGACATCACATGCCATTTTTCTTGCCCTTGTGACATCGCAGGAAGTGACATCATATCACATTTGACCCTCAGTCTAAGAAAATGATGTCACATGACCTTGATCATGATGAAATCATAATAATTAACATCACTGAAGTTAGGGTATACCTGAAAGAGAATATGTATTGCTAGGAGATTCAAATCAAATCAAATAAAAAAACATTTATAAAGCGCGCTACTAACCTGTGAGGGTCTCAAGGCGCTAGGGGGAGGGGGTTACTGCTGCTCGAAGAGCCAGGTTTTGAGCTGCCTCTGGAATGCAGGGTGGTCCTGGGTGGTCCTGAGGTTGGCGGGGAGGGAGTTTCATGTCTTGGCTGCCAGGTAGGAGAAGGACTTCCCACCTGCTGTGGTGCGGCGGATGCGAGGGACGGCGGCGAGTGCGAGGTTGGCAGAGCGAAGTTGACGGGTGGGCGTGTAGAAACTGAGGCGACGGTTGAGGTATTCGGGTCCCTTGTTGTGGAGGGCTTTGTGTGCGTGGGTGAGGAGCCGAAAGGTGATCCTTTTGTTGACGGGAAGCCAGTGCAGGTGTCTCAGCTGGGTGGAGATGTGGCTGTTGCGGGGTATGTCGAGGATGAGACGGGCGGAGGCGTTTTGTATTCGCTGCACATGTTTTTGGAGTTTAGCGGTGGTTCCTGCGTATAGGGTGTTTCCGTAGTCCAGGCGGCTTATGACAAGGGCGTGGGTCACAGTTTTTCTGGTGTCGGCGGGGATCCAGCGGAAGATCTTACGGAGCATGCGGAGAGTGAGGAAGCAGGAAGATGATACGGCGTTGGCTTGTTTGGTCATAGTGAGAAGCGGGTCCAGGATGAATCTGAGGTTGCGTGCGTGGTCTGAGGGGGTTGGTGCGGTGCCTAGGGCCGTGGGCCACCAAGAGTCGTCCCAGGCAGACGGGGTGTTTCCGAGGATGAGGACTTCCATTTTTTCTGAGTTCAGTTTCAGACGGCTGAGTTTCATCCATTCTGCAACGTCTTTCATTCCATCTTGCAGGTTGGTCTTGGCGCCAGTGGGGTCCTTGTTGAGGGACAGTATCAGCTGAGTGTCGTCGGCGTAGGAGGTGATGATGATGTTGTGTTTGCGTACGATGTCGGAGAGGGGGCTCATGTAGACATTGAAGAGAGTCGGGCTGAGCGAGGAGCCTTGTGGGACGCCGCAGATGATCTCGGTGGGGTCTGAGCGGAATGGAGGGAGGTAGACTCTTTGGGAGCGGTTGGAGAGGAAAGAGGTGATCCAGTCCAGGGCCAGTCCTTGGATACCGGTGGAGCGCAGGCGGGATGTTAGGGTTCGGTGGCAGACGGTGTCGAAGGCAGCCGAGAGGTCGAGGAGGATGAGGGCGACTGTTTCTCCGTTGTCCATCAGAGTTCTGATGTCGTCTGTGACTGAGATGAGGGCTGTTTCTGTGCTGTGATTGGCTCGGAATCCGGACTGAGAGGGGTCGAGTAGGTTGTTGTCTTCAAGGAAGTTGGTCATTTGCTTGTTGACGGTCTTCTCGATGACTTTGGCAGGGAAGGGGAGGAGCGAGATGGGGCGGAAGTTCTTCAGGTCGCTGGGGTCCGCCGTAGGTTTCTTCAGTAGGGCGTTGACGTCCGTGTGTTTCCAGCTCTCGGGGAAGGTGGCAGAAGCAAACGAGCTGTTGATGATGGTCTGGAGATGCGGGGCGATGATGTCGTCGGCTTTGTTGAAGATGAAGTGTGGGCAGGGGTCCGAGGGGGCACCGGAGTGGATGGAGGTCATGGTAGCTTTGGTCTACTCCGCGCTGATGTGAGTCCAGGCGTTGAGGGTGATGGCTGGGGTTGTAGGTTCTGTGGTGGTTGGCTGGGTCTGGTGTCCGAAGCTGTCGTGTAGGTCAGTGATCTTACGATGGAAGAAGGTAGCGAGGGAGTTGCAGAGGTCTTGTGATGGCGTGATGGAGTTGGAGTTGGCGTTAGGATTGGAGAGCTCTTTGACGATGTTGAAGAGTTCTTTGCTGTTGTGAGTGTTCTTGTCCAGTCTGTCTGTGAAGGAAGTTCTTTTGGTGGCGCGGATCAGCTGATGGTGTTCGCGGGTGGCGTTTTTGAGGGCAGACATGTTTTCTGCGGTGTGGTCCTTGTGCCAGGCTTTCTCGAGGGTACGGCATGTTTTTTTGGATTCCTTGAGGGTGTCTGTGAACCATTGAGGTTTCCTGGTGCTGGTCTGTCTTGTGAGGCGTCTGAGGGGTGCGAGGTTGTCCGCGCATTTGTTGATCCAATGAGTGAGGCTGAGGGCTACGTCGTTGGGGTCGGTGGAGAAGGTGGGTTGGTTGTCGCTGAGAGTGGAGAGAAGCTGTTCCGTTGGGATTTTGTTCCAATGTCTGCGTGGGATGGGTTGAGTGCGGAGGTGGAGAGTCTTGCGTCTGAAGGTGAAGTGGACACATCTGTGGTCGGTCCAGTGTACTACGGAGGAGTGGCTGAAGGATACGTGGTTGCTGGCGGAGAAGATGGGGTTGAGCGTGTGTCCGGCGATGTGGGTGGGGGTGTTCACCAGTTGCTTGAGACCGAGGTTGTCGAGGTTGTCTAGCAGGGTGGTGGTGTTGGGGTCGTTGTTCTGCTCCAGGTGGAAGTTGAGGTCACCGAGGAGGATGTAGTCCGGCGAGGCACGGGCGTGCAGGGAGATGAAGTCAGCGATGGATTCGCTGAAGAGGGCGCGTGGTCCAGGGGGTCTGCAGATGAGAGTTCCTCTGAGGGTGGTCCTGGGGTCGGTGTGGATCTGGAAGTGCATGTGTTCGGCGGCGAGGGGGATGTCCTCGGTGGAGGTGGTGACGTTGATGGAGTCCTTGAAAACGATGGCGATTCCTCCACCGACTTGGTTGGTGCGGTCTCTCCTGGTGATCTTGTAGCCGTCGGGGATGGCTATGGCGATGTCGGGGGGCGAGGAGGCGTTCATCCAGGTCTCAGTGATAAAGGCGACGTCCGGTGCGGTGGAGTCCAGGAGGTCCCATAGTTCAATGGCGTGCTTGTGGACGGAGCGTGCGTTGATGAGGATGCATTTGAGGTGGTTATTGGCGCGTGGGCTGCAGTCACGGTGGAAGGTGCGTTTGCAGGTGAGGCATGCGAAGGGTCCATGGGTGCGTTTAGGGTTGGCTTGGAAGCAGGTTCTGGAGCGTCCCGGGTTGAGAGTGTGGAGGGAGGTGGGGTCGTAGCAGTGCTGCGGGGTTTGGGAGTGCTGGGGGCCAGGGGTCGTGGCGCTGGGTGCGGTCCAGGCGCGGACGGGCGCAGACGGGCTTGCCTCGGCATAAGAGGGAGGAGGGGGGAGGAGGGGTCAGCTGGGGGCAGGAGGGGGGGCGACAAATGGGAGCGGGGGGGCAGGGCCGAGCGAGAGGTGGCGGCGGGAGAGCAGAGGGCGGGGGATCAGGTAGAGGGGAAGGGAGAAAAAAGATAGGGAAGGGGGGATTACAGAGGAGGAGAGGAGTCAGGAAGAAAAGAAGAGAGGAGTAGAAGAGGAAGGAGAGAAGAGTCAAGAAGAAGAGGAGAGTCCACAGAAGAGGAGGAGAGAAGAGTCAAGAAGAAGAGGAGAGTCCACAGAAGAGGAGGAGAGAAGAGTCAAGAAGAAGAGGAGAGACCAGAGAAGCAGAGGAGGGAAGAGTCCAGAAAATGAGGAGAAGGCCACAGAAGAAGAAAAGGAGCACGCAGCGAAGAGTACAGAAGAAGAAAAGAACACGCAGGACGGGGTGCAGAGGAGAAGAACACAGAAGAAGAAAAGAACACGCAGGACGGGGTGCAGAGGAGGAGAAGAACACAGAAGAAGAAAGAACACGCAGGACAGGGTACAGAGGAGGAGAAGAACACAGATGAAGAGCAAAGCAGGAAGAGAACGCGGTGAGGAAGAGGAGAAATGAAGAACACAGATGAAGAGCAAAGCAGGAAGAGAACGCGGTGAGGAAGAGGAGAAATGAAGAACACAGATGAAGAGCAAAGCAGGAAGAGAACGCGGTGAGGAAGAGGAGAAATGAAGAACACAGATGAAGAGCAAAGCAGGAAGAGAACGCGGTGAGGAAGAGGAGAAATGAAGAACATAGCAGAAGAGCAAAGCAGGAAGAGAACGCAGTGAGGAAGAGGAAAAATTAAGAACACAGATGAAGAGCAAAGCAGGAAGAGAATGCGGTGAGGAAGAGGAAAAATTAAGAACACAGATGAAGAGCAAAGCAGAAAGAGAACGCGGTGAGGAAGAGGAGAAATGAAGAACACAGATGAAGAGCAAAGCAGGAAGAGAACGCGGTGAGGAAGAGGAGCGGGGCACAGAGGAAGAGCAGAACACGCAGCAAGTGGGCTGCAGAAGAGGAGCAGAGAGCGGAGGAAGATGGCTACCAGAAGGAGGAGCAGAAGGCGATGGGAAATGGACAGCAGAGGTGCAGAGAATAGATGGAGGAGAGAGCAGAAGGCAGAAGACAGAAGTTCAGGGAAAGAGAGGTGAGTAGCGCGGGGCTGGGCGAGGGGCTGGGCAGGGGGCTACTTACGGTTTAGCTGGTCTTGCTGGGAGGTGTCAGGAGCCTGGGCAGGTGGAGCTGCAGCGGCAGGGGAAGCGACCTACCCTAGGGTCCAGGGTCGCTGACTCTGCCGTGCAGCGGCCGCCATAAGAGGGAGGAGGGGGGGAGGAGGGGTCAGCTGGGGGCGGGAGGGGGGGGGCGACGAATGGGAGCAGGGGGGGTGGGGCCGAGCGGGAGGTGGCAGCGGGAGAGCAGAGGGCGGGGGGGTCAGGTAGAGGGGAAGAGAGAAAAAAGATAGGGAAGGGGGATTACAGAGGAGGAGAGGAGTCAGGAAGAAAAGAAGAGAGGAGTAGAAGAGGAAGGAGAGAAGAGTCAAGAAGAAGAGGAGAGTCCACAGAAGAGGAGGAGAGAAGAGTCAAGAAGAAGAGGAGAGTCCACAGAAGAGGAGGAGAGAAGAGTCAAGAAGAAGAGGAGACACCAGAGAAGCAGAGGAGGGAAGAGTCAAGAAGAAGAAGAGAGTCCACAGAAGAGGAGGAGAGAAGAGTCAAGAAGAAGAGGAGAGTCCACAGAAGAGGAGGAGAGAAGAGTCAAGAAGAAGAGGAGAGACCAGAGAAGCAGAGGAGGGAAGAGTCCAGAAGATGAAGAGAAGGCCACAGAGGAAGAAAAGGAGCATGCAGCGAAGAGTACAGAAGAAGAAAAGAACACGCAGGACAGGGTGCAGAGGAGGAGAAGAACACAGAAGAAGAAAAGAACACGCAGGACGGGGTGCAGAGGAGGAGAAGAACACAGAAGAAGAAAGAACACGCAGGACGGGGTGCAGAGGAGGAGAAGAACACAGATGAAGAGCAAAGCAGGAAGAGAACGCGGTGAGGAAGAGGAGAAATGAAGAACACAGATGAAGAGCAAAGCAGGAAGAGAATGCGGTGAGGAAGAGGAGCGAGGCACAGAGGAAGAGCAGAACACGCAGCAAGTGGACTGCAGAAGAGGAGCAGAGAGCGGAGGAAGATGGCTACCAGAAGGAGGAGCAGAAGGCGATGGGAAATGGACAGCAGAGGTGCGGAGAAAGGATGGAGGAGAGAGCAGAAGGCAGAAGACAGAAGTTCAGGGAAAGAGAGGTGAGTAGCGCGGGGCTGGGCGGGGGGGGGGGGGGGGGGTACTTACGGTTTAGCTGGTCCTGCTGGGAGGTGTCAGGAGCCTGGGCAGGTGGAGCTGCAGCGGCGGGGGAAGCGACCTACCCTAGGGTCAAGGGTCGCTGATTAAAAACAGCTGTATTTTTTACCTGTATAAATTCATATGAAGCAGATGTTCAGTATTAACTGTGTTATTGGTTGGATAAACTCCTTATAATTTGTGTAATATATTTTGATTTATACTAGTTGAAAATCATCACTCGTGCAAAGCACAGATGAAGGCTTTGTTTAAACTCGTCATTTTCTATGCAAAAAGCAAACGAGGTGCTTAAACCGTGTAGTTTATTTAATTTATTTCTTTTTATAATATATCCTAAATAGTGCATATTAAATTGCTGAATGCATTTATTTCACAGATCTGAAAATGTTCTGTCCCGGTGGGAGCTGCAGAAAGTAAACAGTGCTCATTAGGACCCTGTTTGCATCCTCTTGTTGGCACTGCTTTTGCAACTCTGAGGCCAGGGGTCACGGGGGCAAGGTCTGGCACACCTAAATCACGACGAGAGGGAACTAGCTCATAATGTAATGCACAGTTGTTATTTCATATAATTTGAGGCACAGGGAGATACATTTATTTGTCCAGAAAACACAATTTTATTTTGCTTGATTACCTCAACAGGCTCAGGGCCACAGATGGCCCCAGAGATTTAGGTGTTCACCACATCTCTTTCGAGTTGCCCAGTAGGCAGCTATTCACATCATTTAAAAGATACACCAATCCCATTCCCTCTGATAGCAACACCAGTCTGAACAGAGAGCCCAGTGAATGTGTATGCGGGGGTCACAATCCTTCTCTCCAGAGGTGAAATTAGGCAATGTAGCAAGGTCAGTGGCTAAAACCAATGAGTTGCTTTGTGTATTCATATTTATTATGCGTTGACTGCTGTGTTAGTAAAGAGAAAGCAAAGCGTAGTCCTCTCCTACACGCCCTTTTCAGAATTGAAACTTCCTGATACCAAAGGCCGGGCATTCCATTCACCTTTGTATTTAGAAAATGCTATTGGTTGAGATAAGATTCGGAAGGCGTGGACCTTGCTGCAGTGTCAAAACCACAGTGATAGGCTGGTGGATGGAAATTCTACAGTAGATGCTTTAAGATTGGGGGTTGGACTGCTGCCTCAAGGGATCTTCTATGATTCAGAAATGTTGATTCCGGCCTGCACAGCCATTGGTTTTTTGTCATTCAGATTTAGCAGTGCCAAGGTTTGGCCAGTGTAAAGTGGAGATAGAGATCCAAAGAACACAGGTAGGGAAAGACAAGGAGACACTGGAGGAAAGTGAGAGAGGCCTGAGTTAGGGTTCAGCAGGTGCGCTACTCCATCACAAACATGAGGGATATCCCGTCCGCCATATTACAAGTGCATTATATTCAATGGCACTTGTAACACAGTGGACAGGATATCCCTCACATTCGTGACAGAGTAATCCATCTTCTGAATTCTAAATCAGGCCCTAAGATATTAAGGAGGAATGGCGAGGTTGGGAATTTAAAGACATATATTCACATAGATAGCACCCCGTGCCCCCAAAAGGTAGAAACGTCTTTGATGTTGCGTGTATCCCTGTATAGAGGGCACACAAGTTAGAAGTTAAGGGTGAAATGTCCCTATTAGATCTGTGACAAAGCTACTTTCTTATGGTTGGTGCCTCTCTTTGGTGGCCCAGTGGGCAAAGCGATCTATACACAAGTGTTTATTTGTATCTCCTGAGATGTAGTCGAAGAAACCTTTAGTACTCTGAGTTTCAGTTGGGTCTGCAAAATGTATTTGTTTACAAGCTGTTGCCACAATCGGCCCGTAGTTGCCCCAGCAGTGGCCAAAATGAGGAGTTACCTGAGGCTAACACAAACTTTAAGGTCTGTATAGGAAGCCGGTAAAATCTGGCCACTCGGGGAAACTTTAGTTACGTTTAATGGCTGGTGCAGGAATGCAACCTTGAGAAGTAGCGAAAGATTGTGCCCTTAATTAGTATCTGAACGTGGTGTTGTGTGCCTCATTATTATACACTGTGGATTTTGAAAATTCACACTTACGTGCTAAGAGTACACAACACCTTCTCAGAGCGAGGCTGGGGCTTCTGGTTAATGCATTAATATGACCTAATGAGATGACTACAAGCTGCAAACCTTAGTACAGTTGTAATCTAACATTGCCGTAAGGGCCATCAGTGCTTAATTTGTGCCTGTGTTTGCAGATGGGTGGCACTGGCATTTGTTTATGGGGACTTGTTCTTCAGAGCAAGACAGACAAGTGCAAAGAGGCAGAAAGAGGAAGGGAGATAAAGATAGGAAAAGAGTGACATGGGAAGAAAGCATGCAAGAAAAAGAACCAAGAGGGGTGAAATAAAGAGACAGGAAGTGCAGGGTGGTGGAAGAAAAAGGCACAAGGTGGAATCAAGACTTGGCAGCCTTGGTATCAGCGAAACCCAGCATTCCATGCCAGGCTCTTGATAAAAAACTCTGGGCTTCTGCACATATGTTTTTCACAATGTATTGGGCCCAGATATTGATGAAATCCAACAAGGCGGAAACATGCATGGAGTTACTTTTGTTCCTACGCATAGTGACCTGATCTAGAAGGTTGGTCTGAAAGGAGTTCCAAAACTTTGTCCATCCCAACTAATGACACCAAGCACTTAGAAAGTTAACAAAATGATGCCAAGACAGTAGGTATGTGAAAACTATGACAGCTAAGTGAATCTATGAAAAGAAAGACATCTTACTTTCTTTCTAAGGGCACAATCGACACAGAGGCCTTTGTTTTCTAGTTCTTCTACCTATAAAGTTCCAAGTATACACACTTTCATAAACACTAATACCTATAGAAAGAGAGCCGGTCCTTAGCCCTGCAGAATAATATTGATTGTCTGACAATCCCCTTGAATGATGCAGTATGTAAATGCTGTCGTGTGTGTAGGCTGTGGCTACGAGGAGCAGTGGGAGGGCACAGGTTTGTATAGTGCTCACATCATGATTGAAATCTAAATGATGGTATCTGTGCTTGTTCCTTGAAAGATGTTGCACATTAGCGCAGGTGTGGATCAGCAGAAACATTCAGGCTGTTGGCCACACCTGCATTTATGGGTAGATCGTTTGGTCTAATTACATGCATTTCAGAGAACACAGAGTATTGTGCCTCATACCCTTCAATTAGTATAATTTTTTAAGTTAACACATTGTTTTTAACAATAAAGGCACCAGGTGTGACCTACATTCAGCGTTCACTGACCTGCTGCAGGAAACTTAAGGCGCTTTAATCACATTTTCCAGTTTCTTAACTTTAATTCTACACTTTCTGCAAATATAGTTCTCTGAGCTAGATATTCCAAAAGCAGCCTTGTGTGAGTGGTTAGGTCCAAGTCCTTTCCTTTGTACCAGTACAAGACCATGGCAGATATTTGAAATGCACAGGTCTGCTGTACATGTTTTTAAAAGCCATATTGTGAAAGGTAGAAGAGTGGATAAGGTGGATGTTAGTGCCAGGAAGTGGCACGCAATGGAGTGAACGAAATGACTGGTACCTACAAGCAAGGCGAGTGGGTGGTAAGCCTTGGTAGGGTGGACCTGGAAAAAAGAAGGGGCAGTGAAACTAAAGAAGGATGTGTGTGACAAGCAGCTAAGTGGGGTGGAAAGGTGGTGGTAAAGGTCTCCTGCATGGCCCAGGAGAGAGCACACCCCTCACCTAAGTTCCCCATGTAGTGAGTATCTTCGTATTTGTGATTGTTTGCTCTCAGCATAGGCAACAATCATGCTGAGGAGGAGCTATGATGTGGAATGGAAGTGGGCTCTGTGGTCTGGAGGAGCACTGTGTGTGCACCCCTTTTTGAGCATAGCTGCCATCGGCTCATCGGACTGTGGAAGGCCGACAGTGATGACAGCGACTGATTGCGGGGGTGGGACAGACCCTTTTCCAATTGTTTCTTACAAAGGGGGAGTTGATTACTGACCTCTTGTTTTAAATTGTCTAGCAGTCCTCTGCAATTGAGTCCTTTACTTCATCTACGTGGGACATGTATGTGCATGTAGTAGGATGAGTGTGCAGTGGGTAATCTGTGTTTGGCCATTGATGCACAGGAAGCCATTTTGGACCTCCTGTATGTGAGTGGTGCATAAAATGGAAGCAGGAGAGAGCCTGGCAGAGAGCAGTGTGAATTGTAGGACTCCCCCAGTACATTGCAGAAATCCCCTGAAATGAACCAGACTCTTGCGCGTGGCGGATTGGAGACAGAGGGCCGTTGAAGTGTAGAGATAGCCCTTGCTCCCTTCCTGCTCTGTTCTTCCTTAGAAGTTTTACCCCAACAGTTTGAAAGGTAACTGAGTGAGGAAGCCTCTCCCTTTTTCGGGCTTCTGTTTTGGGTTCCCATGACAGGGAGCTCCCAGGTCTACCTTTTCTTCCTGCTGATATTAGATCACAAAGACTGTGGGGGTTATTACAACTTTGGAGGAGGTGTTAATCCGTCCCAAAAGTGACGGTAAAGTGACGGATATACCACCAGCCGTATTACGAGTTCCATAGGATATAATGGACTCGTAATACGGCTGGTGGTATATCCGTCACTTTACCGTCACTTTTGGGACGGATTAACACCTCCTCCAAAGTTGTAATAACCCCCTGTGTCTTCACCAGTCTGGGATGAATACAAAAAAGTCAGGAATTGCCTGAAACTAACCTGTGTGCAAATTTTGTAGAAGTATTGGGCAGAAATCACCTGTCATTATGCCTTAACTACGAGAATCTAAGAACAGCTCATTTAATACTCACTAGATGGCCCCTATCAGGATTATGTCCCACGTATAACTGTGTGCGTTGCTGTGCCCTCCACTTTTTATGTACAGCATTGAGCTTTCGCTGTGATTCAAGTGCTTTTACTTTTCAAGGTAAAAACACTAGACGGACAGTGAGTTATTTCTGTTACTATATGCTTAACAGAATTTGGAGTATCTTTCGCAAATCATCTCTCTTAATATGCCTTGGACTGCTTACCTTTTCTATCCTGAAGGTCAAAAGCAAAATGTATGGTCTTGGTGGTCCGTTTCGTGTACAATAGTCTGGTAAAAGCCCAAGGACGTAAATAGCGAAAGGTACTTTTGTTACAATTTGAAGTGTCTATGAGTCTTCCATTAAAAATATAACTTTTTTTCATTGAAGGTTAGAGATTGCCTAAGGTATATATTAATGGTGTGCAGCACGTCATTCTTCTTTAATAAAAACACTAGCGGTGTGAATGTATTCCCCATTCTGATTTTGTGATGTTTTTCTAGGCATCTCTCCTATTATGATTACAACTCAAATTATTCAGCAGGTGATTCTTCCTTATAGCTCTTTGGTGTTGCACCCTTCTGGATGTCTTTGACTAATCCTGTGAAGACCTGGATCAGTACTTCCCTGGGGTCATACCTCTTGGACTCTCTCACCTTCAAGGGAGTGTTTTTCCACACAGTGCTCTGGTTTTATGTGCTTTTCTTTAGGATCAAAAGCTTTTTAGTGCCTTTAGAATTGTAAACCTTTTATGTATTGTTGTCATTCACTTAAAGCACATATGGAATCCTGTTCACTGTGCTATCACAGCATATGTGAACATTACACTGATGAATGAATCTTTTTCTTTCATAAAAATATATACTGATGGTGTATTCATCTTTCTCCATTGTGTCTCATGTCTTTTCTATCATGATGTTCTTTGTTACTTATTGATTTGTATTATGTGTCTGTTTGATTATTCTAGAGACACTTATTAGGCAATAGTAAGGTCCCCTACTTATTTACTATTGCTTGAACCATATCGTTGATACATGTTGATGTAGGCATACTTTTCATATTCTGTTGCTTTTGGAAACTACTACCAATGGGCACACTTATGGGTCTGGTTGGTCCTTGGATTCTTCAGTGATGTCTGCTGCCAGTAGGTAGGTCTTTTAGCTCTTCTCCTGTCACTTTGTGAAGATGAAATGCCACCTTGCACAGATGTTGGGTCAGTGGCCTGATGACTTCATTGATGTATAATTGGACTTCAGTGTTTTAATTTTTCGGACCTGAGAACAATTTGGGATACTGTTACACAATTGTCAGACCACTATCTATTATGTATAAATTGGCAATTAGCATCTGCTGTTCCATAGTGTGAAGTTTAAGCAGATAGTCTGCTGGCATTGAGCCTTTGATGACGTGAACGTGGAGTCCTGTCTTTGTATGTTGCTGTCCTTTTAAAATCATTTGAGTCATCTCATTGGCTTCTGCATCAACAAGGTGTTCACTTTAATATCAACACGCTGTATATTTTGGTCTACGTATCATTTTCTTGTAGTCTGCTATTCAAAGTAATTGAAGGATTCCCCACAGTCTACCACTAATCGTGCAGATTTTCATTTGTTGTGTGGCCAGTCTGCTATCATAAACAAGTATACACCATTGCCTTTGGAGGACGAGGACTGTTACTTTCTGTGTGAATCCTGTGTGAGTGACCCACGAGAATGGGGTATTGTCCACCTTTCATAGTCCACATTTCTTCTGAAAATATTTAACTGCTGTGCCTACATTTTCTTAGAGGCTTTGCAGCAAATGTTTTTTTGATGCGTACAGATATCTTTGGTCATAGGTTTTTCATTGTGAAAAGTATTTGTTTGATTTATTTCTAATATTCCCACAGGAATATTTCACATTCTTAAACTACAATTAAAATAAATAATATCAAGAAGACTTAAAAGTACTAAAATCATACAAAAATGTACAATCACTAACAAATGTTCAGTGGTCTTGGATGAAACTCCACGAATAAAGCTTAAGAGTAAGTCTCTATAATAAACATCACAAAAATTGTTCTTAGATATCGACTTTGATAAGTTATTAGTCCAGGAGATAAAAATAAGACTTGATTATCTGCATCACAAAATTGAGAACCTGGATGTCTTTTCCCCATCTTTATTGGGGACCCAGATATTTTCGTATACCTAAAGATTTCCAATCTTAAAATTTATATAAAATATTTTAACATCAGGATCAAGATTAGATTTTAAATATAATCGCATTTCCCCACAGAAATAATAGTACAATTAAGTTGTAATCTTTTAATATTGACACAATCGGAAAAATTATTAAATTTTTGGTTGCGCTCTTTCTTTTTCAGTAGTTATTTAACTAATTGCTTTTTACGTTGATTTACACTTCTTGTTTAGTTATGTCCAACAAATTTAAGCAGAAGAATATTACATTGGAAAGCAGGTATTTTTCCTCAATATTATTTATAATTTCATTCCAAATGATCTTTTTCACTCATTCCCAATTGCAAAAGTTTAATCTGGAGTCGAGTGATGTATATCAAAGTATGCCTTCCACAATTCTGGCTTTACTTTACAATTGAGGTGAAGGTTTTTGCTTCAGTTCCCTGAAGTGCAATGTGAGGAATTCTTAGCAGTGTATACTTTAATTAGAGCGGGGATGTCTCTTTTACCTTAGACCATAAAGAATTGAAGAAAGTTTAAATCAACTGAGCTGGCTTTTGCTGATTTAATTTTGCTTTGGCTGGAGCATGATAGGTTACTGGTGATAAAAGCTCCCAATTATACATAGTTTGTACAGTCTTAATACATTTTTGATTCAAATGCCATTTCTTCAGGGCTGTCAATCCTTTAGCTCCCATAATCATTTTCTTGGTTTTGTTTTAAATTATGTGTAATGACACGAACCGCTGATGCATCTAATTGTCTTTTTAGACCAACTGGGATAGAGTCCACGAAGGCTTAATTATCTGCATACATCACGGTAGAATTTTCTTGATCTCCCAAGTTTGAGGGGAAGATATGTGATGATTCATATAAGCTAGTAAGTCTGATAAATAGAGTGACAACAAGGGAGCTAAAACACAGCCTTATTTTAGGTTAGGGCATTTCGAATAGAAAATCTTGATGAAAATTCATTTGTCAATCCCAGTTATATACAAACCCAATTGTTAGAGTGAAGATTCATTATTGGGAATAGTAAATGGTCAGGAATATCTAAGGCTGTTAATTTATGCCACAATTTAGGATGATCAACGCGGTCAATAGCTCTGCTGAAATCAATAAATGTCACAAATAATTTCATTTTACATTTTGTTACAAATATTCACATAATAGTTGAAGGCATAATATGAATTCTGGAAAAATGGGCAAAAAGCCACTTGTTTGACTGGTAAAGGTTGTTTATTGTTTACTCAATTTACCACCTGAAATCAAATTATCATAGCAAATACTTTCCCTGTAATGTCTAACAAAGAAATGGGTTGATAATTCAGTGGTGCTGATCTAACACCCTTTTTCTACAAGGTTATAAAGTGATTACCCTTTCAAGAGTCTGGAATGCAGTTCAAAGAAATATAATGTATGAAAAAAGATTTAAGTAACTGGGCCCAGATCAGTGAATGATATACCATCAGGTCCCTGGGAAGGAAAATTATTCATAGAAGCGATTACACCAAGCATACGTTCAATGGCTGTCTGTTTCATAGTAGAGAAATGAAGCCTGTATTTTTTAATATCAAAAATATTATTGAAAACTTGTAAAGTTCTTTAAAATACATCCACCAAGTATCTTCATCTACCGGGACAGGTTTTTGTCTGTGTCTTTGCTAAGTGCTTTTACAATGATAAACCATCAGTCTCATAAATTTCATGTGGGTTGTACTAACTGGAAAGAGTGTCTGCATCTTGCATCTTGCCTTTTCCCTTGAGACCTAATTTCTTGCTATAAGATAATTATATGATTTTGTTTTATTACGCAAGGAAAAAGGATTGACCAATGTACAAGTAATATTGATAAAAATATTAAGTAATGGTAATAACACATTAAAGAAAAAATGCCGATTAATCCTAATTGAATCAATACAAATTGACTAACAATTGAATAATCCCATTTTTGCCTTCTTTCCCAAAAGCACCGTACTGTATACATGTGATTAGAGCAACAGAAATGAATAACTGAGAAAAGCTGATTAGTCAAAGATCTTATATGTCTGTGTTTCCATCGTTAATATTAACTCAGATTGATCACTTCATTTTGTGGACACAGTTCTAAAATTAATTATCTACTTGCTCCCTGTATATGTAATAAAAAATATCTTCTCAAGTTACATTAAATGCACCAACTTGGCAAACTTTCGCATTGACCATTGGTTAGGGCTAACTATAATTCCAGAGCCCAGGATAACATATTGCTCGCTTATCACTATGTTTATTAGGAAGGGATGGACAGGACAAATCCCAGGAGGTATCTAAATCTGAAAAGCCGCTTTTGCATTATAATCACCGATTACAATAACATGTCTTTACAAAATATCACTAGTTCTCATAGTAATATCTACAATTCCATATTAATATCCCACCCGGGAAAGAAAGAAACATTACAAAGCAGTAATTTGTGATAAGATTCTGTTAAATCCATATATGAGAAATACAATACTAGTGCAAATTCAAGTTCTAAAACCGATTTTGATTCTAACCAATTTTTGTCCAACCACAGTAATATACAAAGCCCCGCCTCCCTTACATGACATTTGGAGAATGGCAAGGCAGGGCTAGCAAATACTCTATAATGATCACTTAGAAGTCATGTTTCTTGCAAACAAATGACTAATGAATCAGAAAAAAAAGAAACATAAATCATCCATGTTCAGAAAATGTTCCAACCCAGCTATATTTCAACTATAAAGTATCAGCTTGCATAAAGTGGTGGAGTAATTCAAGGCCCTAGATAGCCATGACCAGTCCTTCATTTCAAAAGATGAATTCTTTGCATTTTCTGACTCAATCACTAATATTTTTCTTAAACCATTCTTTTGAGTTACGATCAGATTTGAAGCATAAACTTTGATATGGGATGGAAGACCATGATCATACATTGGTCGGTTCCTTATGTCGTTATTGTTGGTGTTTGAACATTTCTTGGTTGACAAAGCATTTTTACTGAATGAACATTATGTGGGAAAATGTCACTATTCTTCCATACCATTTGGACTACTGCTGGTGAGGAAAAATGAACAAATGAGCCACCAAACTGAAGATCACCATTATTACAATAAGTTCTACAAGTTTGTTGTTGTCCTTTGAGGAGAACAACCATGATTGATGGACACAGTGGAATATACTAAGCATCGTTTGGCAATTGAAATATTTTGCCTTCCCTCAATCAAGAAATAAAGCAGTAAAAAAGAATACAGAATCCTTCAGGAACAGGTAAAAAGTCACTAGATGACATGGCCTTTCTTCTAAGCTATCGTTAATGGGCAAAATAGATGGCTCAAAAGAAATAGCAATTAGATTTAACACTGTTTTCATTTGTACTTTAACTAGACGTGGGATTCTTCAATCTCTATTTTATTTCCACTTATTACACTTCAACTGCAAAGAAAAAGGATTTTTATTACATATTGTATTTCTTCTTTTTTAATCCTTATAATGTCTGGTGGATTTCTGTTAAACAAGTGACCAAATCTATGGACTCAGCATGTATCAAGGAATCATTGTTTGACACAGATGATTCTAGAGAATTTTCAGTCTCTTGATCATTGCTAATTAGACTTCTTAATTGGTCCGTCTATGTTAATATACTTATTATTTTTATTGGTATTACTAGATTCTGCTTTCAGAGATTTCAAGGTTAAAGTAAGTGTCCTCATAGATTAGCTGTTGCTCTAACAATTTAACCTCTGAGGAAAGAATAGATTAGATTGAAAACATCATACCAGACATTGGTGGAGCTACAATTTGAAGTTGTGGAACATTATCTTCTAAAATAGTAACTGTTGCTATGGGATCTAGTGTTGTAGACATATATTTCATCAATAATTGATCATAATCAGCGGTAGCTTCTCTTTGAATTTTTGAAATATCATTGTTACTTAATTCATTAGACTGTTGTAATTAAGTGGACTGAGCAAAACTAAAATTGATTACGGCAGTCTTTGAGCTCATCACTTTTGTTTGTTAGCAGCTGTTTTGAGGGTGTCGAGGACCGTAATGTGAGCAATCCAGCATCTTCTTTAGTAATATTATTAACTTTTTCAGAAGGATTAGAAACAAGATCCTGAGAAAAATATTTGTCCTTTTTTAAGCGTCAGAAAATAATCTGACAAAGTTATTTTTTTTTTATAAAGAGATTTATTGATTTTAAGAGAACAAGAAAATAAAGATACAAATACACATAACAGAACACCAACTGGTGTTTGCGGACGGTCAGTCCCTAGACCACGTCTGGACATCGTAGGGCAAATCTATACAAAGAATGAATGATAGTCAATAGTTTATATGTCAGCCTCATGAGGGTATCTCCTTCCCAGACGCACCACTTCTCCGCTAAGAGCCTGCCACATCGTCCCATTTTCCCCACACTTTCATGTACTTGTTTGGACATCCCCTGGCTTCGTATACCAGCCTCTCACGCTCTGCGCACCAGTCCACTCCACATCTCCATTTGTTCTAAGCCGGTGCCACTCTGGCCTTCCATTCTGCCATTATGTCTCTCTTCGCCACCAAACATGTCACACCCAAGAAAATCTTGTCTGCTCTCCTTAGGCCCAGCTCGCCCATGACCCCCAGCAGAAGTGGTAATGGTGCCACTTCGATACCTTCCCGCAAGGCCTCAGAGACCTCCCCTATGACCGCCCTCCAGTAAATCATTATCACTGGGCAAGCCCACACCATGTGGAAAAAGTCAGCATCTGGACCGGTGCATCTGGGACAGTTAGATGTGGCTCGGAGGACCGCTTTATATAATCTAGTGGGAGTGAGGTATGCCATGTGCAGGTATAGGGTCTGAATTAAACGGAATCGCTTGGCCATTGTTAAGACCCTAGGGGCCATTAATGCCTCTGCCCAGTCCTCCTCCTCCATTGGTCCCACCCAGTCCTCCCATTTCCGGGGAGCCCCCCAGGGGACTGGTAGTGTTGACCAGTAAGGAACGGTATATCTGGAGACTCCACCCTTGCCTAGATTTCCCATCAACACTCTCGCCTCCATAGGGCTACATTCGGGGACACAGTCTCCCTCCTGTATGTGCACGGACAAAGCATGGCGAAGCTGAAGGTATTTATGGAATTGTGTCTGGTGTAGCGAGAAGTGTTCCTGTAGCTCCACGAATGACCTCAGGTGTGTTACTTCCCAGACATCCCCAAGTGTTGTCCCACCTCTGGAATCCCTCCAGTCCTGCGACGTCCGCAAGTAGTCTTCCATGCCAGAGCGGGGTCTGCTGGGTGAGGCGTCCCCACCATCCCGACACCCTTTGGGCCTCACGCCACCCCAATATGATCGCTCTTGTCACTTCCGGAACGGTCTTAGGGATCGGGCCACCGTACAGGGCATCAAAAACTCCTTCGTAGCTCAGTGTATGAAGCTCCAATCGGTATGTGGGGTCTGTCCAGCCACCTCCCACCCAGTCATTGATTACGAGCAGATGCATTGTTTTTTGTGATAAAGTCGCCACATATTTTAAAAATAAAATTTTACAAATTCACTCTAATTTCACCCCTTATGGGGAGATCAGGGATCAGCCTACCCTGACTGATGAGGAACTAAATAATAGCAATAGGATTCTATCAAATTTTTCTTCTCCCCCGCAAGATCGCATTCAAAAGCTGATAGCCAAAATTAAGTCAGGTTTTCCCTTGGATCCATGCCCCCCGTCCATCTTTCAATTGGCCCCTGAACTTTTCTCTCGAGCAATAGCTCCCATTTTGCATGAGGCACTATCATCAGGAACCTATCAAGCCTCCTGGAAGGAGACAACTGTTATCCCCCTAAAGAAAAAGGCAAACAGAGACCCCCAAGACCTAAGTAATTTGCGCCCTATTGCTCTCCTTCCCTTTTTGGCAAAAATATGCGAAAAGCATATTAATAAGGAGATAATATCTTTCCTGACGGCGAGGGGAGTGCTAGATCCTTCCCAACACAGCTTTAGAAAATTTCATAGCAGCGAGTCCGCACTCATCACATCCTCTGACTCTATACGTAGGATGGTGGATGAAGAGCAAGGCGCTATCCTGATCTTATTAGATTTATCGGCGGCCTTTGACACCATTTCACCCCAAATTTTATTAACCCGCCTATTTCAGGCGGGTATCAGAGATCAGGCCCTGGCACTGCTGAAGTCTTTTCTGACTGACAGATGGACCTCGGTCAGCTGTGGTGACTTCACATCTACGGCCTATTTGCTGCCCTGTGGGGTTCCTCAGGGTTCCTCATTAAGCCCCACCCTGTTTAATCTAAATGTAGAACCCCTGGCCAATTTGATACCGTTGTTCGGATTTATGCCCACGTCTTATGCCAATGACACACAGCTTATTATTCCAGTGGGCAAAAACTGGAAGGAGGCGGCTGACCGCTGTCACAATTGTATGTTAGCCATTAACGATTGGATGGGAACCAATTGGTTGAAACTCAACGGGGCGAAAACTGAATTTTTATGCTTTGGATCTGGCATTGAGCGTTGGAATTCCCGATGGTGGCCTGCTGACTGTTGTACTTTCCCTGTCCCCACCACCACCAGCAGAAACTTAGGGATCATCTTTGATGACCGCCTATCTTTTAAAAATCAAGTTAACCACACTGTCTCGACGTGCTTGTGGATTTTAAAAATGCTAAGAAAAATCTTCCCCTATTTACAACAGAGGTGGAAAGTTACTGTTACATTAGCCCTGATCATGTCCAGGATGGACTATTGTAACGCCCTCCTCTCTAATTTGGACAGTGTCTCCATGAAAAAATTACAACTTATTCAGAATATGGCGGCAAGATCGATTCTAAATCTCCCTCGATCAGCTTCAGCCATAGGCAGCCTCAAACAACTTCACTGGCTCCCCGTAGCCCAACGTGTGATCTTTAAAACACTGTACTTGACCCATAAAGCGGTGCACGGTATTGGCCCTCACTACTTAGTCACTCATCTTCGCTAGTATAGACCTAGGCGTCATCTTAGGTCCCTTGAAGATTTCATTATTCAGGCCCCGCGGACTTATAAAGTTAAGTGGGGGGACAAAGCCTTCACAGTGGTTGCGGCAAAACATTGGAATGCTCTCCCCCTTCATATCAGGAAGGAAACCAATTATTTGAGCTTTAGAAAGTTGATTAAAACCCGTCTCTTCCCGAGCTAGTCTCTGCTTCTGAATTCCTGTGCCCCTCTCTTTATTTTCTTTCGGCACTGCGCTTTCTCTCTCTCTTTTCTCACCTTTGTTTAGCGCTTCAATGCTCGTTATCGAGCCGGAATGCGCTCTATAAATCCTTTTTACATACATATATACATTGCAATGTAGTAAAGGTGGATGTTGGACATTCTCAAACCCCCATCATAGGCGTCCCGTTGGCAGGTGGAGAGGGCCAGTCTAGGATGGGTGCCGTTGCAGAGAAACTGGCGCGCTGTCGAGTCTATTTCTTTGAACCACGTCTTAGGAATCTGGTATGGGAAATTTTGTAATACATAAAGGAGCCTGGGAAGGATCATCATTTTGTAGAGGGCTATTCTCCCTAATAGATTAAGGGGTAGGTGCCGCCATCTTTGTAAATCGTCCTTGATTTTCCTAGTGAGTGGTGTAACATTAAGTTCCCAAGCTAGTTCCGGAATAAGTGCAATGAACACTCCCAGGTATTTAAAACTGTTCCTGCGGATGGAAATGTTGTGTTGCCACTCAATACAGTCTCTGGAGGGGTGCAGAGGGACCAGTAAGGATTTATGGAGCTTTAGCGTAAGGCCTGAGGCTTCTGAGAAGAGGTCAAGGATCTGTAGGATACGTGGGCCGCTCGTGGCAGTGTCAGCGATATAAAGGAGGACATCATCTGCGCAGAGCACCATGCGGTCCTCCGGTCCCCCGGGCCATGCCCACCCTTTGATCAAAGGGTCCTGACGCAGCAACTTCGCCAATGGTTCAATTACAAGTGCAAAGAGCAGCGGAGACAGCAGGCATCCCTGGCGAGTACCTTGGCTGATCAGGAAAGGATCAGAGACCACCCCATTTACCTGTACCCTAGCGGTTGGATTTGAATAGAGCAGTCTCACGAGGCCGCGGAATTTGGGCCCAAGTCCATAGCTCTGCAACACGGGGTTGAGGTAAGACCAGTCCACTGTATCGAAGGCTTTTTCAAAATCAAGTAGGAGCATAGCCAGGGGGGACCGAGTCAGTGCACCACGGTGCACTAGGGCCAAGTGCAAGCGTCTAATACAGTGCCTAGTGCTTCGGGAGGTCATGAAGCAGCACTGGTCGGGGTGTACCAACGACGAGAGCGCTTTTTTCAGCCTGGCGGTGCCACCATCTTTGTGAATCGTCCTTGATTTTCCTAGTGAGTGGTGTAACATTAAGTTCCCAAGCTAGTTCCGGAATAAGTGCAATGAACACTCCCAGGTATTTAAAACTGTTCCTGCGGATGGAAATGTTGTGTTGCCACTCGATACAGTCTCTGTAGGGGTGCAGAGGGACCAGTAAGGATTTATGGGGGTTTAGCGTAAGGCCTGAGGCTTCTGAGACGAGGTCAAGGATCTGTAGGATACGTGGGCCGCTCGTGGCAGGGTCAGCGATATAAAGGAGGACATCATCTGCGTAGAGCGCCATGCGGTCCTCCGGTCCCCCGGGCCGTGCCCACCCTTTGATCAAAGGGTCCTCACACAGCAACTTCGCAATGGTTCAATTACAAGTGCAAAGAGCAGCGGAGACAGCGGGCATCACTGGCGAGTACCTCGTCTGATCGGGAAAGGATCAGAGACCACACCATTTACCTGTACCCTAGCAGTTGGATTTGAATGGAGTAGTCTCACGAGGCCGCGGAATTTGGGCCCAAGTCCATAGCTCTGCAACACGTGGTTGAGGTAAGACCAGTCCACTGTATCGAAGGCTTTTTCGAAGTCAAGTAGGAGCAAAGCCAGGGGGGACCGAGTGCAAGTGTCTAATACAGTGCCTAGTGCTTCGGAAGGTCATGAAGCAGCACTGGTCGGGGTGTACCAACAACAGGAGCGCTTTTTTCAGCCTGGCCGCAAGAATCGAGGACATCACCTTGATTTCAGTATTCAGGAGGGAGATGGGTCTATATGCTGAGCAGCTCTGCGACGGGGGGTTTGAGTCTTAGGGATCACCAACAAAGTTATTTTTATGGGGTGGATTTAACTACCTTATTTGCAATACTTGTCTCTAATTAGTGTCAAGTTTGATGTTTCATTATAAACAATTGTGTGGTGCCTTGGCTATTTTGTTTAGAGAGACATATTCGCCAAAATCACCACTTTTTACAACTTGTAAAGCTGTTACAGTTTCTTGCACACAATTTTAAATAAAGATAAATTAAACAGAACAAGCATAAGGAGGAGCAATATGAATTATATGATTTACATCTTTCAATCCTGATGCATCTATGATCCCGCCAGCTTTTCCATTTTGAGTCTAGACTCTACTGCATGACATGATCAAAAGCTGTTTTGAAGTACCCAAGTAAGTGGCAGAGTTGGATTCTGTCTGTTTTCAGTTTACATGGTTCTCTTTGGTTTTGGCATTCTTTAAATTATTTGTTGTGGTTGTTTGAGCAGATTATATTTTACTATTTATTTCCTTTATTTTTGTTTTAGTTACAATTTTTTAATCTGATGTTTATTCCCTTTGTTCTTATTTCTATTGTTTGTTTCTTCTAGGTGTTCTTCGTGGTTTTTTTTTGTGTTTCCCAGTGTCCAGTAATATAGGATAGTGGTCCACAGGGTCCAGTTACTACTTGCTTTACTCACAATACCACACTGACCACATTAGCATGTTCCTTCCCTTCATCAAATGGCTGTCCATCGAACAAAAGTGCTCCCTTAAAATGTAACTAACCCATATATTTAGTACAAATACTATTGATGTCAAGAGGTTCCTGAAATCTCAGTTCGAAGAATAATGTCTTGCAATTCACAACTGTCTTCAAACGAAAACGGCATGACTTCCAGGTCCTGGTCTAGGATCTTAGTCAACCTGTACACATCAGAAAAGTTCCCTCAATTCACCATTCTCAGAAAATCACTAAAATCCGCTTTATCAAAAACCACCTTAATCCCTCATAATAATACCTAGTGTGATTTATTTCTCTATTTTTTCACCTCTGATGCACTGCTGCTGGTGTTGTAGCCCAATTAAGTATGAATCTGCTGATGTACTGTTTCCGTATGGCCCTTAATCTGTTCTCCGCTGTCTACTTCCATGTCTTTCAATATGTCACTAATCCAGCTGACATGTATCTAAGTCAGCCATCTTGATAATTTTTACTTCATGTCTACATGGCTCCTTCTTTTGTACTTTCTTCTTTTTGTTACTTAAGCATCTCATCTGCTTTTCCCAATTAAGTCCTATGTTTTATAACTCCAGCCACAATCAATGTTAAGAAATTCCTACCCAAATAAATGCTACACTTTATCTATACCTGTTCCGGATGTAAGTTTTTCCTCCAGTTGTGTTTATGCTCTAAACTAGTGGTTCCCAACCTGTGGTCTAGGGACCCCTGGGGGTCCGCGAAGCCTCCTCAGGGGGTCCACGACTGCTTAGAAAATTAAATAATATTAACAGATAAGCTCCCCAGCTTTCAATAATGATTCAATGGGGGGTCCCCGGAATCCAATAAAAATTCAGTGGGGGTCCCCCGGCTCCAGTAATGATAAAGTGGGGGTCCACAGAAGTCAAAAGGTTGGGAACCACTGCTCTAAACTTTTTTGCTGTAAGCAGTAATCATTCTGTATGGATACAATGTATTTTTAATTTTAAACCTTATTTTCATGTTTTTGCTAAATTGTACTCCTATATGTTTTGCCTTTTGCCTGTGCCTCCCTTTTACTATAAACAGTCATATCCTATATACATTTATTTATTTATACGTAAGACTGCTAGAACCCAGGTCTGAACAATATTGCGAACGCTGCAGTATAAAATAAAGCGTGCAACATAATAGAATTCACAGTTAAATTAAACCTAGAATCACACAGAAAATAGCTCACTAAGTCATTCATGTTTTGAGCTCAGTCAGTGAGCTAGTATCACATGCTGTTCTATATTTTTGCTTAGTCGCCATATTGACAATTACCTCTGTGCGTTTTAACCCAGATTTTATTTTATCGCAAAACTGTGCATTTTAAAGATTTCCTCTGTTATTTTTAGATTTTGTGGGGCAGACTGAGGATGCAGCCACTGGAGCCGCCTCAATCATAGTCAACAGCGAAGGTGTGTAATCCTGTATTAATGAGTCTAAGCACTTCTGTCTCAGAAATGTTTGGCCTGTGGCACATTTTACACTCCGTAGCCTGAAGAAATGCATGTTTGTATCTTTTAAATCATCAGATAAAAGTACAGCAGATTGTCATCTTTTGAAAGAGGTAATAAATTACAAGAAGGGAACTTGGCCAGCCAGTTCTCAGGGCTGGGTCCCAGCATGTTGTAATTTGTGGAGGGTAAAATGTGGTGGAAATACATTTTAGATTGTTACAAATCCCTGTTGCCCACCCTGGAGGTGGGAGACCACCTGCTGATATTAGTTCAAATGAAGCGCCTGACACCCAGCTCTTTTGGAATGGTAGTCACTTGTTCTGGTGTCAATGTGGGGGGGAGGGGAGCCTTTTTGTCAGTAGATGATACATACTCCAGAAAATGGCCCACATAACGCATACAGCTGGGGCGCGGGTGTGGTTTTGGCATGCAGCTGAACAATCAGTAAATTTATTCTCCTTTCCTTTTGTCTCTCAATCTGTGATTTTGTTGTTAATATACTGACACCCTTGGCGTGGTTTCACCTGTCTTTTTGCCTCTGCCCCCTGTATTTTTGACTGTGTGCTGGATTTCGTTTTTACATTTTTTTTGTACTCTGGGCACGTTAGCACTGCTGACCAGTGCTAAAGTACAAGCGCTCCCTGCGTAAATTGTGATTATGATTGGTTATCCCTGATTCGCACGTTTGGTTTACTAATAAGTCCCTAGTAAAGTGCACTGGAGGTGCCCAAGGCCTGTAAATCAAATGCTACTAGTGGGGCTGCAGCACTGATAGTCACCCACATGAGTAGTGCTGTAAACATGTCTCAGACCTGCCACTGCAGTGTGCAGTTTTGCACTGCCAGTTCGTTCTGACCCACATGCCAGGCCCAAACAATCCCTTTTACTACATGTAAATCCCCCCTAAGGTAGGCCCTAGATTGTCCCCTGGGCATAGTGCAGTGTATTTAAAAGGTAGGACATGTATTGTTGTGCTTTCCATGTTCTGAAAGTGAAATGCTGCCAAATTAGTTTTTCACTATTGCAAGGCCTATCCCTCCCATTGGTTAACATGGGGATTACCTTTAATTATCTTTCAAGCGCAGTTTCCCATTGGGAGCAGATAGAGATATGGAATGCAAAAGTAAGCAGTAGTCATATAAATCACATAGATCACTGGTATTCTGCCACGCAAGCAGTAGTCAGGTTGTCATTATTACCACAAATGCACGTCAGAAGAAACACATTCTCGTAACTGCCAAGACATCAAAGTGAATGCACTTAAAACAAAATATTCCTCCAATGGCAAGGCATTAGTGTCACCAACATAGGTGTACATACAAGGAAACACTCCCATATTGCATATGCCCTAAAACATTATAATCCCCTCACAGTATCCTAGACAAATCCTAAAAATATGCTTGACACCCCCACATGGCAAGTGCGGCAAAAAACATACTCAGGTCATTGGAAAGAATGGCGACAATACCTTGAGGACAGGAATATCATAGGAAAAGGTAACTGCGATGTCCTAGGGATTACTGGAGGCGTGAGAGATGCCGATCATAGGACAATCACCCCCCGCTACCTCCCAGGCGAAGGTAGCGCATCTGTACTCTTGATCCAAAATGGGCAGTAGATACGGGAAGAAAACACGTACTCTGTCTAGTACAGGAGCTCCTGTGCTCCTATCACGGGGAAGACAGCGTGACCAGGCCTTATTTGCAGGATCAGGGACCTCCACCTTGGGTCGCCACTCTGCCCTGCTACTCACGGAACAACAACCCCACCGAGGGAGGCGTGCATGTGGCTCTAACACGAGGGAGGATCCACGCTCCCTTCTCTTGCGGGAATCCTGGGTCGGTCCCTGTGCTCAGGCTCGCTCCGCAGCTGCCTGTGTCTGCGCGGTGCTCCCCGGGGTTGGCGGGGGAGTGCTCTGGGGTCTTCTCCAACCCGGGCGTGATGTTCCTTCCCCCTGATCGCCATGTCTTCCTGAGGCTGCCAAGCCCCACCCTCCTACCGGCACAGAGGGAAAATCGACCTCACCTCTCCTTTGGGTGGTGGGATCCTAGTAAAGGGTGCCCAGGCCCGGCGGTGAACTGCACCGTACTCTGTCAGGAAAAAGCAGAGCCAGAAGAAGCTCCAGCTTCCAGAATCGGGGCCTGCTTCTCTCCCGGGGGCACTGGAAAAGGCAAACCTTGGTCATGCTGGCAACCACAGTTCCCCACATTTGGATACACCCGGTGAGTTGGTCCTTAGTTTGGGTGCAGCTCCCTTCACATGCTGCACCAGCAACAGGCAGGAGTTGCTCTCCGTGCACTGAGTGACACACTTAGGAAAAATAAAACGTAGCACTCTTCACGCGCTCTGGAAAAATAAAAATACAGGGCTTCCCTCAGGATGTATGAAACTGAGTGGGGGTAAGGGAGCACACCACCCGGCCTCCGGAGACAGCAGAGGGGGACCACAGGGCTGCATGTCTCAAGCAAGCAGGCCATCACAAGGGTTCACAGGCAGTGGCAGTCCTCTCAGTGACCTAGCAGGCCACAGGTCAGCACAACCGCAGCAGCCCCAAGGCAGTTCCTGGCGAGACCTTCTAGCAGCATCTAGTGTCCAGTTCAGTCCATTAGTGTCTAAAAAATGTGGGGGAAGACCCCCTGTACTTATACCCATATTGCGCAGTCACCAAAAAAGGGAGAGAATGGAGTTCCAAACAGCACTTATCGGTTCCAGGAGCGTCCCCTTTCTCCTCCAGCACTGGCTCCAGACATCAGTGTGGGGCCAGGGCACAGCCTTTACAAATGCAGGTGTGCCCACCTCTCCCTCTTCCCGCCCAGGAAGACCATTCAGTATGCAGATGCACCTCTGTGACTCCTCCACTCTCCCTGTGTACAGGCTGTCTGAAAAGTATGCACAAAGTCCAGTAGTCACTCTACCCCAGACATGGATTGGAGTCAAGCTGCAAAATACCAGTCATAAGTACAGAAAAATGTCCAGTTTCTAAATGTGGCATTTCTATAATGGTAATGAAAAAATCCACCTATACCAGTAAGCAGCATTTCTCACTACTATTACAGCCATAACAAACATGCCTATGCTACCCCTCATAAATTAAACACTACCACTAGACGTATGGTAGGGCATTTCCAATGCAATCCTATGAGAGAGAGACAGCACTCTCAGTAGTGAGAAACTAGATAGGCTGTTTGTCACTACCAGGACATGTAGTACATAAATACAAATGTCCTACCTTTTACATACTCAGCACCCTGCCCATAGGGCTAGCTAGGGCCTACTTTAGGGGTGACTTATATATAGTAAAAGAGGAGTTCCAGGCCTGGCAAGTAAATTTAGATGCCAGGTCCCTGTGGCAGTAAACTACGTACGCAGACTCTGTGGTAACAGGCCTGAGGCAAGTTTCTGGGTGGCGCAAGCTGCGCTGCAGGCTCTCTAGTAGCATTTAATTTACAGGCCCTGGGTATAGCGATACTACTGTACAAGGGACTTCTAGGTAAATTTAATGTGCCAATCAGCTGTTAGCCAATCATACCAAGTTTAGAAGGGAGAGCACATGCACTGATCAGCAGTGGTAAAGTGCTCAGAGTCCTAATGTCAACAAAAAGGGTCGGAAAAAAATAGGAGGAGGAAGGCAAAAAGTTTGGGGATGACTTTGTAAAAAGGGCCAGGTCCAACGGGGGAGTGCCTGAAAACAGGACTGAAGACAATAGTTTGTGGAAAGTGTAGTCCCCTATTATCACACTTGGATGAGTATGGGGTGGACTTCGCTGCCCTTCTCTGGTAAGTTTTTGGTCTCATGGTGCTACTTCTCGATGCAATTCGGGGGGTGGGGCGGCTACTATGTTGGTCTTCTACATTAAACTGCAAAATGTTGGAAGTGTAGTCACTTTTGCTCTCTCTTCTACAAGTCCACCCAGCTTCCAATGCTGTTTTCTGGTAAGTTTTCTTGATTTTGCAGAGTTTTAATTTTTTATGGCACCTTCTCAGTAGGAGCTCAACTTTTATGACGCATACATCTTCCTAGAGGTTCCTCATGCTATGAATACTTCTAGATTTCAGACTGGTCCAGAAACAGTATCCCAGCAGTCACTCTCCAGTGCTACGAGGTTGCACTGTGTGGATTGCTCCATGCCTCCGCCTCAGGATGTGACATCACTGTACTGCCTGGGTGCTGGCCCTAATTCCTGTTTTTCCGCACCTAATTAGCTTGGTCTTGAGCCTTTCCTCTGTGTCTCAGTGACAAATTCATCAATTTTCCATGGTGGCTAGTTCAACTGTCTACTCAAAGAACCTTAGGCTTTAAATCTTACTGATGGTACCACAAGAAGATGTGCCTTTCAGACCCTCACGATGACTGTGTGTGGTACCTGGGGTCGGGACATGATCTCATGGCATTAAGTTCTTTCACCTCTGTGGGCCTGAATGTTGTCCCAAGTGGACTCACTCTCTCAAAAGTATATCACATTCCAGGGAATGTTCTCCTAAGCAACCTTTTCGCTTAAGACATAAAAAGTGCAATGGGAAAGAGAAGACTTTTGCCTCGAGCAAACAATCATATTCTCGGGATGGTTCAAAGTGTAGACATCCTTCCCTGACCCCAGACTATTACTTGAAGTCATGTAAGCCCACCCCCCCCCAATCATCTTAAAGCACATGACCAGAATTTCCGGGTCCATCAGCCGATGGTAGGGTTAGGTAAGGGTCGTCTGGCTAACGATGCATGATTATCCTGACAGACTCTGCAGCCCTCTCGGCTCCTTCATAAGAGGGGGTCCATTCCTATTAGATTGATGGCTCCAGCCCTGCCCTGTGCCTCCATGAGCTTCAGCCCAGCTTCTATATCAAAGTCAAATCCAATGAAAGCGCCATCCTCAGTTTGCTCGGGCCTTTCTATGGCATGGATTTCAAAGCCTAAGAAGAGTCTGAGCAAATGACAGATGGCACCCTAGCTGCTCACCGAGACAGCTTTGTGGGTGGCATTGCCATTGTTCCTAATTTTGAAGCCACTGGAGATGCCCTCCATGAAGCTGACTCTGGCCTGGCCGAGGACTGAAAGTGTCTCGTGTGTGACAAAGGAGAGGTTTAAGGTTTATTTTAATGGTGAGCTCTATTGTGAGCATCTCCCAGAGTCCAAAGGTTTGCCTGGTTGGAGGAAATGTTTTGTTCACATTTTGAGGCCTTGGCTAGGAAGGAAAAGGGCTGTGGCTGCACAGAGGATGATGACTCGGATGCTGATCACCTTTACCTCCTGCCACCTTAAAAGACTGATGCTCGCATCTATTTAAAATTACAAAATGTCAGTGCCGTAGGTACTGCACCAGAAGCAGTAATTTCCTTCCCCTGTGGCCTTGCTTCTGAGGAGGTTGCAACTTTTACTGTAAGAAATGCCTTGCAAATAACTTTACCTTCTGAGGAAGGGAAGTCTAACATTTTGGTGGAAATCTTGTAGTCCTCCACAATTTCTGTGTAGCTCTTTCTTCTGTTTAAGGAGTCTCTACTGGACCCTATAATGGCTGAATGGGGGAAACCCTTTTTGGGCCCAGCAGACAACAGGCATTTTGCCAGACTTCATAGGCCTGCTCTGGGTGGCCAGCACTTTGTCATCCCAACGGTTATTGTAGAAGTTGGTTGTCCAAACATTGATATAAAGAAACTATTCTGTGACCTGGTGAGTGATGGTCTGGATGCATCAAAACAGTTCCTAAAATGTCATTTTGACTCTGTGGTCACCTTTGCCCCGGTCGATGAGTGCTGCTCTCGTGCTGCTTCACTGTGCTTGAATGTGTTCCAAAGGATTTTTGGAAGATGACCAGGCTACACCCATGGATATGCCTTTTGACAGTAAATGACTTTTTGGAGTGAAAGCCAATTCCTTCTTGCAAATTTTCAAGAACAGCAGGACGATGGCTCGAGTCATGGTCCTGACCTTCCCTACACAGCAATTTCACAAAACCTATCAGGTGTTGGTGGTCATTCTAGGGCTGTGCAGACAAAACAACAATAGCCATCTAAGGCCATTTAAATACTACAGCAACCTTATTGTTCCTTTTGGGACAAAAGTGGATCAGAATGCATCACAGGCAGTAGCAAATCCAGTTCTCACTTTCCTCTATGGGCTTGACCACCTCCAAATCCCTCTTACGTCTCCCCCTCATGACTTCCCATTGCACTGGGGGAGGGTTTCCATTTTCTTACTTGGTGGGAGGTGAAAATGAAAGGCCACTAGATGATGCAGATGATACCTGGGTCTGCGCACTTGCTTTATCATTCCCATAACCCCTTTCCCCCAAACCCACCTGTAAGAAAACTGGGCTCTTTGCTGATGCCCCCCACTTTTTGCCCCCATTTAGACCACTAGATGCTGGTTTTTCAACTCTGATAGTGCACTTGAACCTGCTAACCAGGCCCAGTGTCTGTGTTCTCTCCCTTAATTATATGTTAACATGATGGATCCCTGATTGGCAAGACTTTACCCCCTTAAAAGGCCCTAGTACATGGTGCCCAGGGTACCCAGGGCTTAGGCGGTAAAGAGGATGAGGCAGGGAGGAGGTCACGCCTCCTGCCGCCTAGCGGAGCTAGTGAATAGAGCCATCAAGGCAGTGCATTTCAAAGGCTTCACCGCCCCTGATAGCCATCTGTGCTGTCCCCCAGTGAGGAAACAGCCCTCCTCCTGCCCCCAGGCACACTTTCTCATAGACAGATGGGAAATTAGCTATGCAGGACTGTGCACACATCAGCAGGCTGACCACACCTTTAGGGTGAGCAGCCCAGTCTGTGCACAACATTTTGATTTCTGCCATCTTAGGAGTGGCAGAATAGAGGATTTTGGGTAGCTAAAGGTGACCTGTCCCACCTGATATGATCACTGCAGATTAGCTGGAGGAGCTGGCTGACCATTGGCCACTAGTCTCGACACCCCTAACTCACTTTTTCATTTTCATTTTCTCCAATTTAAAAGCATTGCAAAATATAATTTTGTTCTCACCTCCAATACTGAGTTGACAAGGACTTTTATTTGAGTTAAATACCTTATGCTTTAATTCTTCACCTCTGTGCCTCACCATGAGTCGTAAATCCGACTCAGCACTGCTCCTTATCAGGCCCGGCTATCTGCGGCCTGATGATGATGTAAAATAAACATAGCCTTTCCTTAACTTAATACTGTGCTTATTTAAAAATGAACACCAGGCTGTGAGCTACTCTGAAGAGTTCTGAGAGCTACATGAAGCTTGCAATCCCCTGGTTGGAGACTGCAGTCTGCAGTTAAAATTACCTGCAGATTCCGAATCTTCCGTGGCCATCGGGCCCATCGTGGGATAATTGAAAACCAGGTGGTCCAGAGCGTTCTGGGAGCCTGCCTCCAAGTTTCACGCCACCTCACTGTTCCCTTGGACCCCAGGAAGTTCCTAAACGATTTCTGAATACTTACCGCTGCCAAGGCTTGTTAGTTACCAGTCCAGTAACCAATCCCCACACTCAATGCTGCAGATGCAGGGCACAGCGTGCAACCTACATCTGACATCTGCACCCAGCTGAGATTTTGCATCTTCTTGCCTGCACTGTTGTGTAAACAGTAAAAACACCAGTAGCTTGAGTCTCGTTCAGCACCACTCCAAGTGCTCGTTTGTCACCAGTGGCTCCTTGCCATTGACTTAACTCGAGTCACGTTCAGCACCACTGACAGCCAGTACAAATCTGCGCCCAGACACCATGGGCCAGGTTAAACTGTAATGACTATTGTGATCTGGTCCTAGGGACTGCACAACCTTAACCCCAAAAGAGTTACACGCAACTCGCTTTCTAAGTGTGTTTTTGCAACCAGTGACATTTCTGCCATAGACTTCAATGCAACTTTTACATGCCAGTTCTGCTGTGTTTTAATATTGCTTCTAAAATCTATAAATCCAGGTACACTTATCCAATTCTTTTTGTTTTGGTGTCTAACTTGATTTAAATATAAGCTCTATTTTAATAAATTGGTGTTTGATTTCTTTCAAGTCGTGTCAATTAGGTATTGTCCATGTTGGTGCTTTGAAATGCTTAACACGTGTTCCTCTAAGTAAAGCCTGACTGCTCTTTGCCACACTACCAGGATTGAGCTAAAGATTTACTAGTGTGTATCCAAGAACCATCTTTGGGGGATTGTGAGAGTATTACATGGTGAGGAATAACCCCCATACCATGTAATACTCCTTTTTCCTACACCACCACTCTTTCTTAAAAATTCATGTCTTTATCCTGGAAGTGGAAGGTCTTGCCTTGCAGGCCAAAGGGACATTACAGGTGGTGCTACTGGAACAAAGAGGCACAGGAGGTGAATCTTTGCCTTCCGAGCCTCTTCATTTGGCAAGTTCAATATGCTGCTCCTAAATGTGTTCCTGTTGGCCTGGAACTCTGGAGATTGGTTGGTGCCTCTGTATTTCGGGACACCTACTTTCTTCTTCTGCTTTTCCCCTCCCACAGGTGCAAACTTGAGGCTCATGGTCGGGTCCCAACACTTAATTTTTGTGGTCCTCCAAATTGGCAACAGCGTGCCCTTTCTTTAAGAAGGTGCTGGTGCTCATGGCAGCTTCACTCTGGAAGTTGGTAGTCCATGTATTCCTGTACTTGCACCACTGGGGTGATGAAGGCACAGTCCCTGTTTCTGGACTACAGACATCTACAGTGGACAATGACGCTTCTCTGGAATTTGGGCTGTACCATCAACATCCAGAAGTCTAATATCAATCCTGCACAAAGAGTAACCTTTAGTTGGGCAGTACTCGATGCAGCCCTTATGGACGCCTTACCTCCTAAAAGGATTGCACATTTTTGGGGGATGATTCAAATGTTTCTGATTCAAGCTCACATCCCATTCTGCAGATCTTGCATCTGTTAGGTCTCATACATTGTGTTGGTGCCTCATGTCAGGTGGATGTGAGTGCTGTAGTGGTACCTGAGGAGACAGTAGCTGCAAAACCAAGGTTTCTTGGCTCAGGTGAACATCTTCCATTCGATGCACAGGATCTACACTGGTGAATAGACTCCTCAAATCTTTTTAAGGGTTGCCCATTCAGCCAACTGGATGCTCAGATATCGTGGCAACTGGTGTCTCCTCAATGCGCTGGGGTGTTCATTCGGGCAACATGATGATGGGAGGCCTTTGGTCAATGTTAAGCCACCACCTGCAAATAAATGTTCTTGAGCTACGGGTGATCTGTCTTGCCCCAAAGTCCTTTCTTCTTTCCATTTCATGAGGCAGCATCCATAATCTGTCATACAGCACCACTATCATTTATTGAATCAACACAAACTGTGATTTGACATCTTAAACCAACTTTTGGGAGGCAATTTACCAGTAGTTATGGTGTAGTGACAGAGATTCTTCCTAGTAATGGCAGGTTCTGTTAATGTGAGAACAGCTGCCGTCAGTCATTTTTCCTTGAGTGTGAGCTACAACCCGAAGTAATGGAAGCGATTTTCTGCAGTTTTGGGTTACCATTCATGGATCTCTTTGGCATGGTCTGGAACATTTTGCCTTTCTGAGGATGTCACAGATATCATCTTGGCAGCCAGAAAGCCTGCTACTGAATCCATTTATGCAGGCCGCTGTAACAAATTTGTTCAGTGGTGTAGGAGAGAAGGCATTAACCCTTTCACATCTTGCATATCCAGTCTCTTAAGGTTTGCACTGTCCCTTGCACAGCATGGTCTGGCAGAGGCTACGATTAAAGCTACATAAAGCCTCTGTCTTTATGTCTTCCTGACCAACCTGTGCAGTTTCTAAAAGGTTTGCTTTAACTGGTTCCTCCCACTGTTTACTGTGCCTCAGTGTTTTTTTTTATTGTACATTTATTTCTTAATGGCATTTCCATTCCAGCCGATGCACAGTCGCCCGTTCAGCTTCTTACTCTAAAGGCAGTTCTGTTGGTGGCCATCACTTCCGCTCCTAGGATTGGACGATGTCAGGCCCTCTTGGTTCGTCCTCGCTTCATAGTGTTTGACCAGAATAAGTTGGGCCTTCGCACCCGTCCATCCTTCTTACCCAAGGTGCATGAAGTGGACACCAGACATGTGGTGTCTTATTACAATTACCTCAGTTATCAGGACAGGGAGGGTGACGCGTTATGTGCTGTATTTGTCGCATTGTAACTCTGTCAGTTCCTCTCTGCATGCCTGAATGGGTTGTGATAAAAATATCAGGAGCTGACAGCAGTGTATTGGTTGCTGCTGATTATACCTCAGTGACATCATGCCTGGAGGCGGAGTCCTGGCTGGAGCAGTGCGGTGCCATCTACTCTCCGGTCATTGTTGGAGAGCAGTTGTACTGTTTGATTGGAGAAGTGCTAACTTGCTTGGTCCTACACTGGTTCCACACCCTGGCTTACTTTTGTAATGGAATTTTTCATTAACTTTGAAGTTTGATATGTTAGAGAAGGCCTTTATCTGATTGAAAAGGCTCCTTTAATCAAATCACCTTCCATGACTCCACAACGCTGCTATCACAGGGTTCAAATCTTTCACTGGTCATTCCTCTTATCCATTTGAGCTGGAACAGAGATGATAGAAGTTTCTTTGTGAATGTTTTTCTATAGAAGATTACATTATCTCTCCTAAAGAAAAATCTTGAGTTTTTGGAATGATCAGTCAGGTGTTTTTGGCCTCAGGATAATGTCATCTTAACATGCTGTCGCTCAGAACGTGGACGTTATCACACTAGTATGTAGGCCATCGTTATGGAATTGGCCTTGATCATTTGTACAAAAAGGGCAGTATTTAATGTTGTTTGCAGGAGCATATGATTCATACATTTTATTTTGTGTATGCATCAGTACCTAGCCTTTTCTGCTGCCGCTTCAAGTAGCGTATTGAGTTTGGGTTCAAGCTAACACTAGGGTCACTATGCATGGAGCCTTTATGATTTGATGATATATGGATGACTCACCAACTGCAAATGTGCTTTAGAAATATTCAGGAGATCCCTACTGGATAGTTTACTGACAGGATCTTTTGTGGATACCAAGCTGAGAAGAAGTGTTACTGGAAAGTAATTTGTTATATAGCATGTTTTACAACAAGCGATAGTGAGTTAAACATTCACTTGAAGTCTGCCATTGGGTAGGTGGAGAAATTCCTGATTAAGGGCAGTATTATGTATAGGGCGCTTTGTCCCCATCTGCACCACAGTGCATCCTTAACTGGATGCGCCAGATGCAGACTAGAGCAGTGCACCCAATTACAGCAAATATGCATTAGTTAAAGGCAGAACAGCTTTTTGAAGCCGCCAGTCCATTTTCCCCGCAGGCAGCAATCCAGCCTCTGTTTTAAAGAGGGAAGAGAGTGACTGCATCGACCTGCAGTGTGTGACTGCACCTGCCTGCAGGGGGCTTCCTTGTGGGGCCCCTGCACCTCCTTCGAAGGGCTGACCTCAGGGGGTAATTGCTTCTCCCAACAGCTCCGTTTCCTCAGCGCCCTTGTCTGTAATACAGCATGCGAATCTGTGACTGGGGGTGAGTGGTTGAAAAGTTTCAGCATTTCGTCCATCATCCTTTTGTGTTGCTATAGTTGCCCTAAGTGGGTAGAGTATGCCCAGACGTGGGTCCCTTGCTCACTGTGCCACTGGATTCAAGCTAGCCTGGCTGATGAAGGGTGACACCCTGAAACCGGTCCCAGGAAGCTTGTTTCCGGTCCAGGGAGGACCTGGCCTGGCACTTCGGGCTGGACTGTTCCCACGGAGAACAGGGTCAAGACTGATTTGCATATGGCTGGTTCCAAACTGGGGTGGCATGGTGAGAAAAAGAACAATGTATTAATCCCAGATCTGTGACTCGGGGTGAGTGGTTGAAAAGTTTCAGCACTCGGTCCATCATCCTTTTGTGTTGCTGTAATACAGCAGGGGCACAGAGGTAAAGGTTTCCCTTCTTTGCATAGAGCTACATCCCCATGCAAATGAGAGAACGCCCCCTTGTGATTAGGAGGCGAGCTTTCTCCCTGTCACCGAACCTCTGAAGCTGGCCACAGTAAGAGGGCGCGAAACCTTGTATGCCAAGCAAGAATTTCTCTCACAGCTGAATTTTAACTACTGATGGGGAGCCGAAGTATGGGAATAGTATTCAGTCCTCCTTTCAAACATTCCAAAATTACACCAAATCTAAGTTTTATAGAGTTGTTTTCTAGTCTAGAAATATACGTGACATAATTTTGTGACATTATATTTAAAAGTAGTACTGTTTTTATGTTTATCCCCTACTCCCCCCCCAAACCCCAGACCAACAAATAAATATGTTGGGTGATCTGTCCTGAGGAGGTGCAGCCATCAGCAGAAATGGCAACAGTTTTTTTGGGGGGCTGGTGCTCAGTACAGTTAATATAACTTGTGACATCCACAGTGTTACATCAATTAATGTGCCAAACTTGTTTTGGGAATATGTCTTGTAATATTAGTTTTGATAATTAAAATTATGGTATATACATTCATAACATTGCTATGTGCATTTATTTTCTGTTGTTTATTGACAATACAACATACATTTATGTGTATTTTTATATTCAATAAAAGTATACATTTCTTTTATTGAGATGTGATGTCTGAAGTGTCTCATTGGTTGTGCAGTGCTTAATACCACTGACCTGGTCAGTGCACTGCTCTGCCTCCCGTGGCTCCACCTGGTAAATAGAGCCCCTCACTCCTCGCTCTTCTGAACTCCTGACTCCTGTCAGCAGTTCGAGGCCCTCCTCCACCTGCAGGCTTCTGCCTGCGCCTCATCCCTGGTGTCTGGTGGGACAGCTCTACTTTCCTACCAGGCTGCCCTCTGCCTCTCTCCTCCTTTTTCTGCCTTGCTCTCTGTGTATGTCACTTTTTGTGCTCCTTTTGCCCTCTGCCTTTCTCCTCCTTTTTTTCTGCCTTGCTCTGTTTTTGCTTTCACTTGTGTGTCTGCCCCTTTTTGTGCTCCTTTCCTTCGTGTTTCACTCTTCCTCGTTTTTCTCTCACTCCGCTCTCTCTCTCTCACACTTCGCTCTCCCCCCTCCCACTGCTGCGCCTGCGGCCTCGTTTCCCCCCTCTCACGCTGCACTCCCACCGATGCTGCCCCGCGGCTCTTCCCCCTTTTTCGCGCTGTTTTTCGCCCCCGCTCCTGCCTCCTAGCTGTCCTCTCCTCCTCTCACCTACCTACTTAATGGTGGCCGTGCCGCTGGTGCGCCGAATGCACCAAAGGCAAGCCCATCTGTGCCGCTCCGCACCTGGACCAGGCCCAGCGCCAGAACCCCTGGTTCTCGCCCCCCCCACCGCCAACACGCACGTCTTCACTACGATGGCCCGACCCTCCGCGCCCTCAACACTGGCCGCCCTGCCTTCAAGCCTCCCCGCAGACCACCCACGGACCCTAATCCTGCCGGAACTGCACCTTCACCAGGCTCCTTGCCAACAACCCACCCAGCAAGGCAGGATGCAACCATCTCAGATGTATCCTCCTCAACACCCGCTCCGTCCACAAGCATGCAGTTGAGCTATGGAATCTACTCGACTCAGCCTCCCCAGATGTTGCACCGACAGAAGGGCCTTCTGGTTTACCACCGACCTCCACGAATCTAAGTGGTGCCAAGATCAGACACCGGACAACCACACAGCCATCAAAAACGCCATCCGCAGACATCACCAACTCATCCGAACCGGCAAGAGAACCGCCTTCAAAGACCGAATCAACAAGAACGCACACAGCCACAAGGAGCTCTTCAACATCGTGAAGGAACTCTCCAACCCCAGCTCCAACTCTGACAGCCCACCATCCCAAGACCTCTGCGACTCCCTATCCTCTTACTTCCACCGCAAGATTGCAGACATCCACAACAGCTTCAGCACCCAGACTCCCCCCTCCTCCCCCGGCAACCACCAACACCACAGATTCACCTCCAACCAACCTCCTGCTCTCCTGATCCCCCGTCAACGACAACGACACCATTGAAATCATGAACACCATCCACTCCGGCTCTCCATCTCAACCCTGCCTTCACCACATCCTCAACAAAGCAAGCTCTGTCATCGCACCCCAAATACAGAAGATCATCAACAGCTCCTTCGAGTCCGCCACCTTCTCGGCGAGCTGGAAACATGTCGAAATCAACGCCCTCCTCAAAAAACCCAAGGCGGACCCAAAGGACCTCAAGAACTTCTGGCCTATCTCCCTGCTCCCCTTCCCGGCAAAAGTCATTGAGAAGGTTGTCAACAGACAACTAACCCGCTTACTTGAGGAGAACTGCACCCCGACCCTTCCCATTCCGGATCCCGCGGGAACCACAGTACCGAAACTGCCCTCATCGCCACCAGCGATGACATCAGAACCATACTGGACAAAGGCAAAACCGCAGCCCTCATCCTCTTGGACCTCTCTGCCGCATTCACACTGTCTGTCACCACACCCTACGCCCACACCTCAGCAATGCAGGAATCCGCGACAGAACCCTGGTCTAGATCACCTCTTTTCTCACTGGCAGAACCCAAAGAGTCTGCCTCCCCCCATTCCGCTCAGAGGCCACCAAAATCATCTACGGCATACCCCAGGGCTCCTCCCTCAGCCCAACCCTCTTCAACATCTACATGGCCCCGCTCGCTAACACCGCCCGATCCCAGAACATCAACATCATCTCATACGCCGACGACAACCAACTGATCCTCTCCCTCACCAAGGGCTCATCCAAGACCAACCTCCACAAAGGAATGAAGGCCATCGCCGAATGGCTGAAGAACAGCTGCCTCAAACTCAATTCCAACAAGACGGAAGTCCTCATCTTTGGCTCCACCCCCTCCGCATGGGATGACTCCTGGTGGCCTGCCACTCTCGGAGCTGCTACGACTCCCACCAACCACGCACACAACATAGGATTCATCTTGGACTCCCCTTTATCCATGACCCAGCAAGTCAATGCCATCTCCTCCTCCTGCTTCAACACCTTCCACATGCTCCAAAAGATCTACAAATGGATCCCCACCGAAACCAGAAAAACAGTCACCCAAACCCTCGTAAGTAGAAAACTGGACTACGGCAATGCCCTCTATGCAGGAACCATGGCCAAACTCCAGAAGAGGCTGCAACGCATCCAGAACGCCTCCTAACGCCTCATCCTGGACATCCCCTGCCATTGCCACATCACAGGCCACCTGAGAGACCTGCACTGGCTCCCAGTCAATAAGAGAACCAACGTCAAACTCCTCACCCACGCTCACAAAGCACTGCACAACACCGGACCAGCATACCTCAACAGACGGCTCTCCTTCTACACCCCGACCTGGCATCTCCGCTCTGCCGACCTCATCCTCGCAACCTTCCCATGCGTCCGCAGAACTACAACCAGCGGCTGATTCTTGCACCTCGCTGCCAAGACGTGGAACACTCTTCCCACCCACCTGCATCAGACCAAAGACCTCCTTACCTTCAGGAAACTTCTCAAGACCTAGCTGTTAGAGCAGTAGCAGCATCTCCTCCCCCACAGCTTCCCCCCCCCTCCACCTCAGCGCCTTGAGACCCTCACGGGGTGAGTAGTGCGCTTTACAAATTCCTGATTGATCCTGATTGAATTTGTAGAAAAATGTGTCAGTGCATGCGTCAGGAGGCCAGTGCAGCTTGCGCCACAAACAGTGATGCCAGTGACTGTAGCAACACAACTACTAACCCAAACACTCCTACAAGTGTGACAATTCAGACTATTCCAGGCACCCAAACCTATAAGAATGGCCTGAGTGGCAGGTATTTTAAAATGTATTTAATGAATAAACAACTGTTGTTGTGCTCATCTCTAAGTTAGGTAGGCAGCGCCACCATGTGGCAGAGCGTCATAAGTGCTGGTGTTGACGATCAAGTGCCAGTGCTGTGCCGGAAACCACTGGCTCAAATATAGCACCGGTGTTACATATCTCTCCTCTCCGTTTTGAAGTTGTTAAAACTTTTGGTTATTTTACAATATATAGGGCCAGATGTATCAAATATTTTTGCGATTGCAAAAATGCGTTTTGGTGTGTAACAAGTCTACTGTGCGAATCGGTACCTTGTTACTGAATCAAAAATTGAATTTGCGACTACATACCGATTCGGTATTAGGAAGGGGCATGTCAAGGGCGTCCCTTCCCAATACCGAATCGCAGAGGTATATATGATTGTTTTGTGACCGTGAATGCGATCGCAAAACAATTGCAGTCACCACCTACTTCAAGTAGGTGGAAACCCATTCTCAAAGGGAAAGGGGTCCCCAAGGCATGCAAAAACGTTTTTTAAGAGCAGGCAGTGGTCCCACGGACCAGTGCCTGCTCTTAAAAAATGAAAAGGAAACTTTTCATTTTTCCTTTTTAAATGCACCCCGTTTTCCTTTAAGGAAACCAGGGTGCATTAAAAAAAAAAAATTGCTTTATTGAAAAGCAATCACAGACAAGGTGGTCTGCTGAGCCCAGCAGGCCACCATCCCTGTGATTGTAGCCATTCTCAATGGCTCGCAAATTGCGACCTACGTCATGAATATTGATGAGGTAGGTCTATTTGCGAGCCCTTGTGAAACTCAGTATGAGACTCCTGGAGTTTCATGCATTCCAATTTGCTAAAAATCGCAATTAGGTAATCGCTATTGTAAACATTGATACATCTGGCCCATAGCCTTTTAGGCAAACTTCACAATCCGCACTGCTCTCTCTTCCCACTGCCCCTTAAACACTCTTATGTTCTGCTTTTCAAATAATGTATTTTGCCAGCGTTATTGTTGGGAAATTTGAAGCCTGTTCTCCTTTGTGGTGTGGACTGCAGACCGGTGACCTCAGGCTAATTACACACATAACAAATGCAGCCACTTGGCTGAGTTTGCGTGAGATGTTATCATGTCAGTCTGCTCAAAAGCCCAGCCTTGTTCCTCGTCGGATGCCTTTGATGACAGATACAGATGACTGAAATCAATAGTTTTGTTCCCAGTGTAATACTCGTAACTGTTTTCTACTATATGCGCAGTTATGCATATTATGCCACACTCACTTGCTAGGGTGACCAGACGTCCGGGATTTCCCTGGACAGTCCCGGTTTTTTCTGGACAGTCCCGTTTTTTTGGGACAAAGGTCATATCATCTAGGGAAGCACAAGTTAAAGACGTCTACAAAGTATAAAATAATTAAAGTAATTTATCTGTTACTTTCAGGCAACACAGTCCCCTGTCTGCTTCCAACAGAGAGACGAGGTGGGGAGCAGAGAGAGCTGGGTGGGGGCGGGTTGTGGGTGCAGGGTGGGAGGTCAAGCCATAGCTAGTTCTATATGTAGTCTTGTAAATGTGTGTGTGTGTATATATGCATGTATATCGCCCAAGAGCATGCTGTCGTGTGGGGGTGGGAAGGCGTTCGGGAGGTTGTGCGCGTGTCTGTGCGCGCGCGTGTTGTGTGACCCTTACATAGTACACTGTGTCTTGACGCCCCGGCCCAATTTAAGCCCTACATTGCTAGGGGAACAATAGCAGTGTTCTGTCCTGTACATACAGGGCGAGGACGCTCCGGGTACGCCCAAGTCACCAGACATCACCCTGTGTTTCACAGTGTGAGATGTTTTCAGCCCATTACCTTCCATAAGGCACCCTCGCTCACTCACTGCTCGCAGCCATTTAACTTGCTCTTGGAAAAAAAAACATATTCTCGGAGAGTCCGTTTAGGGAATAAATAAAGCATTATGCTTTTCCGTGCTCGAGGTCGCTGTGCCCTCTCAGCGACTCCAATATAATGCTCGGTGTACTACTGGGCATTGTTTATCTGAACAGAGAACGTCAATTCCTGTTTTTCTGGAAGTCCTCGTTTCTTTTTTCGGCCTTCTACAGCTCTGAACAACGTGTCCAAAGATTATTTGAAAGGAGAGTTGTTTATAAAACATGTTTTATTATTCGTTTGTATTGAAACAGCTACAGTAGAGCGAGCGAGCTTCAGAGCACCGAGTACACCATGGGTACTGTTATGTCATGGGCCCTAGGCCCACATGCTGTAACACAGAACAACACCGACATCACTTCATGAGTTACTCATCTGGCCACCAGCACATGCACTCGGGCTTATTTATTAGCCGGGTCACCTGACCTGTGACGCCTGTGTTAGATGGGCGTGGGGTGGGTGTCAAGTCCAGCTCTCAGGGAGTGGCTGGTAAAAATGGTGCCTGCAGAGATGCACCTGTGTCCAGCAGGACACTACAGGTTCTCGAAAACATTTCTAAAATATTTGGTCTGTCATGTGACCGAGGGCCGCATTGATGCCAGCAGGATGGTGGTCGACGGGGCAGTGGGCTCCAAGGTGGGTGTAGGGGAGGCGAAGCATGTTCATCTACAGGCTAAACTGGACAGTTTGAAACCAGAAAACCTGGATCAATCCCAGCTTCTCCACTTGATCAAATTGTGTGATCCTAGGGAAGTGTTTTATTTTATTTTCCCTCCTTTTGCTTCATTATCAAATATAAGAGGACTTCCAAAACATTACTTCAGAATGTGCGCTATACAAAACCTTCTCCTGTGTTTGATTGAACAATGTTGTTTCTCTATAAAAGGGACCCAAGCCACCCAAAGGGTGCACTTAACGACTGACTTGCCTCTTAGGTCACTATTTGTATTTTTGGCTGGGTGGAGGGGGAAAGCATGGATGTTTCTAACTTCATATTTGAAAACTATCATTTAAAAAACAAAATACTTCACAATTTACTGATTTAATGTGATCTACTAAAGTGAGACGGTTCTGCATGTTAATGAAATATAGATTTTGAATTTAATTTATCATATTATTACACCTTTGCTGTAAGATGTCTTTAAAAATATAGGTGTTCCTAAGGTTGAGAGGTGCAGGACACCCTAGTTACTTCCTTTCTTTAACTTCAAATAACATTTTAAGAAATCCTGCCCGTTTATTTAACATCTTTTTAGGTTTAGGGCTGAGTTGAGTAAACAGCAGCCCAGTACTGCTATGAGGCAGGGGGCCGCATGTAAAGGTCAGGAGAGCCTCAAGCCGCCCCTGGGCAGTACTTTGAGTATCACTGGAGTACACAGTAGTAGAAACAAAGAATATATCAATTGCTTCGCTTGACAGAACGAGTCCCTGTAACATTTCTCTGAGGTGAATTTCCACAGCCACGTGTATTTTCACTCCCTCGTGTATCTTCACTCGTTCGTGCATCCTCCCTCCCTCATTCTTCAATCACCTACATCTACGCTGTCGTAAGAACAATTGTATCTGTACAAGACTGTCGGATTAGGGGTGGCAGCAACCCTGTTTGTAGGCAACTGAGTCACTCCCACAACAGTTGGCAACCCTCGGCCCAACTCTCCCGGCTCTCTAGCAGCACCTCACGCAGTAGCATGAACAATAAAGGTGATTTCTGGCAGCCTAGCGCATGGACTCAGAAATCTTCTCCAGGATTTGCGGTGCAACAAGTCTTACCCTTTTCTCAGGTTAGTAATGAGTTTCTTACACACAGACAGACAAAGAAGATAAGAGAGCAAGGTATGATAAACCTAATCTGCCTAAACTATGCCCATAAGAAGTGCCCCCCTGCCCCAGATAACTTGAAACAAGGTCCACCTTAGTCCACAAATCAAACGATGTAGAGATACAAAGACTGAGGTCTGCTGTGAAACGATGCGCAGTATAGATGGAAGATCCTCGGTGGAACCCCCTCTAATGACCTTGGTGTCAAAGAGTGTTTATTTTGACATTTTGCTGTGGGTATGTATGTAAGTGTTAGATTGTGTGCCCAAAGTTGGATCGTCAGTACCATAGCAAAAATGCCTGATGTTCATATTCTGTGAAGCAGAGGGACATGATGAGAATTCAATATGTACATTACTGATATTGACCCTTTCACAGAAATGCAACTGATTATAACATAAAAACATTTCTTATAAAATGCAGGAAGTGCAAGTACTGTTAAAATGAATACAAGAATAATAATAAATCAGAGCATGTGTATCTAGATAAAAAGGGCACAGGTTAAGATAAACTCCTGTACTTGAGGGTAAGCGAAACTCCTGTACCCGGGCAAACTAAAATGTATCCACAACAATGCATGTTTTGTAGTTGATCAACCTCTCTTTAATCCTCTGCTAATTTCTCTTCTTAATGTACTTTTGATGATCTGGCCTGACAGTCAAGCTGTCGCCACACAATTATGTGAGTGTCACTAGGAGAGGGCCTTTGGCACCACCCACATGTTGGGAGTCAGGAGTACAAGTTTTGATTGGGTAGAAGTTGTGTGCTTCCATAAAGAGTGCTTGCTCACCACACAACTGTGATCATTTTGTTTATTTATCCAGCTGCCTGAGCTTGAACTTTTAGGGCCACACACGTCAGTGTAACGCTATTAAAGAATCTTTGATAACTAGTTAATTTATGGCATTTCTCTCTGGCAGTAGAACAGATGGGGAAGGGCAATCATTAACATAAATGGATTTTTAGGTTTGTCTTGGCAGTGCTTTCATAAGCTAGACCTATTGGTATTGCCAATGCTTGTTCCATATTTATTATCTCAGCTCTATCCATTGAGTTAAGTCTACGCACCAGCCAGCAAGAGAAGGGCCCTAGTTTTGTATCCAATATGGCTGTCCATCCTTTGTGAGGAGCAGGGATGAGGACACTGTATTGTATCTCATCTTCACCTTTTTTTGTCTCTGGTCCTGCAAATGTTGTACCACTGTAGTCTAGGAATCCTTGTCATGCACGGATTACTAGCCCCTTTTTTAGTGTCCATGAGAATCCAGTACCATTCTGAGTCCTTTAATCAGCCACCAAGGTCCATTTCCCATTTAACCCTAATTTTCAGTTCAGATTATGGTCTATCTCGACAAAGAGCTTTACGGTATAGTGCGGAAATAGGCCTCCTGCAACCCTTCATAAATATCATAAAGTTTGTTCATGAAAGCAAATTTGGGTGGCACTCCAAGTAAATCTTGCCATCTCAGCCAGTCGGGTGTACATCAAAAAGGGTCACTCTCGCAGAGCATATTCCACACTCAAACACTTAATTTTTCGGGATTACTTCTAAAGATTCTATGACTTATCCCATTAGGAGTGCTGCTACCGCATATAGTTGACTTGTGCCACATCCAAGGCTCCAGCTCTTAGAGCTAATACTGTGGATGCAACATGTGAATACAATAATCATATCCAGCTTACATAACCGAGGCTAAAATTGTATTTCTCAAACATTTCGAGTAAGAAATCCCACCCAATTGAAGTAAACACTTTTTCCTTCTTAAGGGGTGCCAATGCATAGCCTACCCCTCTCATTTCAAGAAAATATTGCACATGCGCACGCCTGCTCAGAATCACAAGTATGAAAGAACAGATGATATGGAGAGGTGCAAGGCATGATGAATGAGTCTTCCAAGGTACAACTTTAACTACAAAATCGCTTCCAACTCCTATTTATTCAATGCTGCTCTTGGTGGAGTTATGACTTTCAGTGTCAAATGCTGCTGACAGCTGACAATATTCCGTACTGCGCTGGCCCAAAAAGTCATTCCAATCCATGCACTGCTGCAGGCAATCTCCCACATCTAATCCTCTAGTTTTAAAGATAAGCTAGTTCACCACCGTGTCCATGGAGGACAAAGATTGATTCCTAGCAGCAGGTTACTCTCTGGTCCTGGGGTGCATATCATAGATGGGACCCTTATTATTTATTTGGAATGATAAATTAGGCAAGAGATATCCAGCCATTGTACGTTTAGCGAGAAGTCCACGTGGAGCCAGAACTTTGCTGTCATTGAGCAATTTGTCAGCTAAGTTACAAAACTGGTTAATTTTGTATTTGTGTTTACCACAGAGGAAAACACAAATACAAAATTACTCTCTATCCAAGAGCGTGGAGAACTCAATTCAGCCTCTTTCTTCCTGTTATTGACAGTCACATTCAGCCTTTAACATTTTTGTGACACAACAATGGCTGGTTTGATGCTGTGAAGTTGTTTCCCACCTCGGAGAGCTAGAATCCTTTTGTACATTACATGCCTTCAAAAACATTTAATAATGTGATACTCCTTTTTGTTAATCATATCACAGCTTTGTAATGTTGCAATAAATGTTGGAAAATCACTAGACCCGCAGAATTATACTCTTAGTGCTATTTGGGATCCAACATTCACTTTTTAGATTTGTGTCTCGAAAAGCCAAACTGATTCAATTTGGTCTGAATGTAAGAATGTTTTCTATAAAACAATGACTTGGATTGATGCAATCCACTATTGTCTGACAAGTGATCTCCCAGGTTAACAGATTTAAAGAATTGCCATGCCCTTGTGATCAAACTGCCTAGTGCAGGCTTTCTCTGCGACTGGAGGGTCATTAGTGAAGTTAAGTACAGCTTAATAGAAAAGATGATATTGCTGATGGGGTTGGGGGGATTCAACAAGATAGCTTCTTGCATAACAATTAAATCTCAGTCAGGGACCTTAAGGTGCACAAGGCCATTAACTATGGCCGTGTTGTGCAGCTGTAGCGGGCACTCTTTCCAAATGTCCTTGTGATGTCCCCATCTTCCTCACTTCTGATCCATCTCTGTCACATTGAGGTGAAAATGTTGAGGTCTGTGGTCAGCCAAGATAAGACAAAAAAGCCCTCATTATAGGCTGTGCGAGGATACTACTTAAGCAAATACAGGACCCTGAGTTACTGATACTACTGGCTGTGGTCGTTCCAGGGTGCAACTGTGATATTACCTCAGTATTATAAGATTCCCCTTGTGGAATGGGAAATAATTATTGGAACCTTTGTTTGCGCACAAGTTCCCACATGTTTCCCTCACATTTCCGGCAGATATTTCCACACACATTTCATCAGGATTTTCCTCAGGAATTGTATGGGGGAGGATAACTCATCTGTGTGTTGTTCCTACACATCTGCTCATTCTGATTAATCTGTAGACACGTTTGTAACTAAATCAGGATTACTGTAAATATTGTAAGAAGAGCCAACACTTTTTATTTCATCTTTGATTTTACCTTACGATAGCTAGAGATGAATTAAAATAATGGGGTATTGGTAGATTCCCAGGAGAGGCTTTCGGCAATCTGCTACCATATGATGGTGGAACTTTATTTAACCTAACTTCTAGGCACTAAACATGAACCTGCTTTCCCTTTTGAATAAAGTTATGTAACTTTTTTCTTCCAGGTCAGAATGCCATTGTCATAGTAGCTGGTGCCAACCTACTTTTGGACTCCAAAGACCTGGAGAGGGCATCTGCTGCCATCTGCGGAGCCAAAGTGATGGTTTGTCAACTAGAGATCACACCCGCCATTTCTCTTGAAGTCTTAAAACTGGCTCATGCCAACAGAGGTATCTCATATGATGAATTTACTTAAGTATTTGAATTGAGCAGTTGTTCCCGAAGTCTTTAAAATCTTCTTAAAAGCTAAGAAATTTGCAACTGTCACTAGCTTTATTATAAGGTTTTGCATTACCAAACATGCATATGGATAGGTTGTTGGTATGTTACTTTCAAATACATTTTAAAACCTTGGTTTTACATTTGCAGATCATACCATAGATTCAGAATTCATTTACCATTGAAAACCACTCAAAAACCACTCAAAACAAAAGTCTGATCCTGCGTACTGAAGATTTAATGCCACAGTAAACTTGGCACCTTTAAACTTGCAGGTGTGGCAAGCACACCACCTCATAGATTGTGATTCACACCAAGGTCATACACACTTTTGTTGATCATATTAAAAAAAATAAAGATTATGTCATTCAGTGCCCAATGGGCATCCATTATTCACACTTTTATGATTCTTCAAGGCTGAAAAACCCAAGTACTTCCTAAGATCCACCCTTCGCAGCTTGAGAGCAAGCACATTACAACGAATGCCTTTACCACGGCAATCTTTACAACGCATATGCCTTTACCACAGATTCCTTCCCAACAAAAGTAAGTATACAACAGGAAAGTGAAACCCATATATATATATATATATATATAGTTATATATATATATATATATATGTATATATATATATATCCTACTGACAACAGCTAGTAGGAGGTTATAGTTAGGACAAACATTTCCTATAGACAAAGCATTTTTTGTTTTGCTAATAACTTTAGCGCAGTTTGACAAATCCTCACGAAATTTTCAAAACCAAGATGCCAATTAGTTCAGCTGCTGTCTGGAAAGTTTCAGGGTGATTCATCAAGTGGGGCCTAAGAAAAAAGGGGGGGGCAAAACACTTCCCCCCCCTTCCAGTGTCTATGGGGATTTTGCATTTTTTACACATGATTACAGTCCAGACCACTGAATGGAATTACACCATATTTGGCAAAAAGCTAGATCTTGGTCCACAAAGAGTGCTTTTTGTTATTTGGTGTAAATCTGTTAAGCAGTTTTGGAGTTATTAAAAAAAACAAAATATGGATATCTAGGGACACAGATTCTCTACGGATCGATCAATCAATCAATAAATCAGGCAGTTGTAAAGCACGGCTTATCACCCATGGGGTCGCAAGGCAATGTCGTGGGCGTGCTGATCATTGGAAGTACCAGGTCTTGAGATCCTTCCTGAACTGCATCAGCAAGGCAGCAGGTCTAATGTTGAAAGGGAGTGTGTTCCATGTTCGGGTTGCGAGGTAAAAGAAGGATCTGCCTCCAGCTAAGGGGGATCTGCGTATCCCAAGCCAAAAGCAAGGCCATGATTGGCTAGCTGCAGCCTGAAAGTACAGTTGTGTCCCCCATTCTGTTTCTCGGCTGGCCCCCCCGGGTAGAAAGCATAAATAAAAACCCACATAAAGGTTCAGAATAGAGGTACCCTGACCACCATAGGACACGTGGAGGGGTTTCTGGTGGACACCTCATGGGCAAATAATTGCCTAAATTATTTTTGGGGCAATTCCCTGATCCACCATGGTGCTCAGCGTGGCACCCACGAAGGATCCACAGATCCTAAGCCAAATAAAAAAAAATACACCCACTCACACACCACACCCCCATCATTCACGGCCAAAGGGCGGTCAGAATGTGTGGGGTTGGGTGCATGTGGGGGGTGTGGCCGCAGGCCAGGCTCTGCGGCCAGCCCCCACTGCACATGGCCAAAGGCTGTGCATGGCGGTGATTGTATTAACGTAGTGTAATTATATATTATTTTATGTAAAACAAACATAGAAATTCACAGAAAAAAGCTAAGGTTATAAGGACATTACAGTTAGGTTAACGTTTTACCCACACAAAACCATAGAAATTCAGCAACTATAATTATACTTATAGTTATAAGTATCTGAAGAAACTATAACTTGTGCTGTTAAGTAACATTAGGCCATGATTTATAGTTTCTTAACATAAGTATAACTTTAACTGCTGAATTGCTATAGTTTTGTGCTGGTAAAATGCAAATCTAACTATAATGTCCTTATAACCACACTAAACCTTGAAAATACCCTTACCACCTAGTACTCTCACCCACCCCTAAACCCTAAAAATACCCTTACCATCCACCTCAGAGCAAACAAAAACAGTAAAAACAGAGTCCAGCACACAGAGGCAACCTGGGAAGTAGAGGCAAAAAAGTTAGGGGAGACCATGACAATGATGCAAAGTCTAACAAGTATCCCCCCCCAGATTAAAATGGGAAGGAACTACCCATTCTCATCACTAAGGCGGAAGAATCTGGACAGACCATCAGCATTGGCGTGGTCAGTGCCAGGGCGGTGTTCCACTGTACAGTCCTTTCCCTGTAGGGAGTTGGACCACCTCAACAATTTGGGATTCTCACCCCTCATCTTCATTAACCATCTGAGGGGCCTGTGGTCTGTCTGAACCCGGAAGTGAGTCCCAAACAAGTAGGGACTTAGCTTCTTCAGTGCCCAGGCCACAGCAAAAGCTTTACACTCAATTGCAATCCACCTACGTTCCGTGGTAAGTAACCTCCTGCTAATGAAGGCTACAGGTTGATCTAGGCCCTCTTCATTAAGCTGTGAGAGTACTGCTCTAATACCATGCTCTGAGGGGTCTGTTTGCACAACAATTCCGTGGAATAGTTAGGTGCCTTCAGCACAGGTGCTGTGCACATGGCAGCCTTCAGGGCATCAAAAGCTGTCTGGCAAGACTCAGTCCAGATCACATTTCTGCGCTGCTTTTTGGAAGTTAACTCAGTCAAGGGAGCAACAATTGTGCCATACTCATTGACAAGCATCCTATAGTATCCAGTGAGACCTAAGAAGAGTCTCACCTCAGTCTGGGTCTTGGGGGGGCTCCCAAGCCAGAATGGTTTCAGTCTTTGGCTATAGGGCTGCCACCTGGCCACACCCCACCTGGTGTCCCAAGTACACAATAAAAACCTGCCCTATTTGGCATTTGCTTGCCTTAATAGTGAGGCCTGCCTTCTGCAGGGCCTCCAACACTTTACAGAGGTGTTGCAAGGTTTCCTCCTATGTGGAACTAAAGACGCCAATGTCACCCAGGTAGGCGGCACTGAAATCATCCAGCCCAGCCAACACCTGGCTGACCAACCTCTGAAAGGTGGAAGGGGCATTCTTCATCCCAAAGGGCATCACCCTAAACTGATAGTGCCCATCTGGTGTGGAGAATGCAGACCTCTCCTTAGCCCCCTCAGTTAGGGCAATCTGCAAATACCCAGAGGTAAGATCAAATGTACTTAAGTATTTGGCAGCTTCCAACCGGTCAATGAGCTCAGCAGCTTGGGGAATGGGATGCGCATCAGTCTTGGTGACCCCATTGATTCCCCGGTAATCCACACAGAACCTGAGTTCTGGAATGGCACCAGGAGCAGCAGGTTTTGGGACCAAAACCACTGGGCTGGCCCAAGGGCTGCTGGAAAACTCATTAGCCCCCAATGCTAACATTTTAGAGACTTAATCTTTAATGTTACCCCTTAACCTGTCAGTCACTCTGTAGACTTTGTGTTTAACAGGAGGACTGTCCCCAGTGTCCATATCGTGCATACACAAGTGTGTGACCCCTGGGACCAGGGAGAACAGGGAGGCAAACTGACCCAACACCTGGCGACAGCCCATCTGCTGCCCTGGGGTCAGAGAGGGGGAGAGATTCACTCCTTCCACAGACCCATCCTTTTCTCCAGCAGACAGGAGGTCAGGAAGAGATTCACTCTCTTCCTCTACCGCATCATCTGTTGCTAGGAGCATGGACAATTCAGTCCGCTCAAAGTGTGGCTTGAGCCGGTTCACATGCAGGACCCTCAAAGGGTTCCTGGGAGTCCGCAAGTCAACTAGGTAGGTGACTTCACTCTATATATATATATATATATATATATATATATATATATATATATCTATATATGGGTTTCACTTTGCTGATGTATATTTCCTTTTTTCGAAAGGAACAACTATCACGGTGACATATCATGTTAAAATATTATGCGACAAGAAGGAGAGGAGCTTAAAAGGCAGTGGGAAGAGAGATAGGAATTAGGATTGGTAGGAGTACTAAGTGAGAAAAACATGCGGCAATGTAATATTGAGTTGTATTTCTATTTCTTAAAGTAATTTATTTCGCGTTTTACAGGTAATGAAACAAGAACGCTCTGACAACCTGTTATGTAAGCAGCTAGAGGTCACTCACATATACACAGTCACACACCTACTGCGTGTACCGTAGCCCCAGAGTTGTGTGCCACACATTCATATATTTTTCTCAATAATATGATGCTCTTAAACAGGTAGTCTATGTTGCGTGTCATCAGCCTTGTTGTGTAACATTCTAGACAGCGGCGTCTATTCCAAGAGCGCCATGTGACTCTATTTTCAGGGACCTTTGAACACCAGTGCTCAATAACTGGGGTCATCTGGCTGCCCCACAACTAGGTAATGTGCTACTTCCATTTTCACTGGTAACCCTTTTTTGTTACCCTTCCTTTGCATTAATTCTAGCGTTATTAACTTCCCCTCCCCGAAAACGGTGTTACTCCTGCCTCTGACAGGAGTAAAGCTCAAAGTATTTTCAAAGTCTATAACAACCCACAAAAGGTTTGTGAAAACACCAAATCTTGCAAGTTTGTGAGTGTTAACCACTTCTGCAGGTGCTCCCACCGTGGAACACCCACACTGGAGTCCGTAAGGGCAAATAAGGTCACAAGGCAATTTCACCACAGTGGCTAAATCCCTTGGGAACCAATCTATTAACAGGTGTAAAATCATTCCCTGTGAAAGAAGACAGTGGTTTGCCACTCACAAATATAAGTGTTTGTGCACTGAAGTCAGAGCGGCCCACCATGAATGGAAAATATCTTTTACAACGCAGCTTTACCATGCAATGCCTCTACCACACATCCTTTACCATACACAATGCCTATACCACGCACTGCCTTTATAACAAAATGGTAAGTATTATATATCAGGTGTGTGTGTGTGTGTATATATATATATATATATATATATATATATATATATATATATATATATATATATATACTACCTACTGGTGGTTGCCAGTAGGTATAGTTAAGACTTAGGCCCCAATTATGACCCTGGCGAACTGACCACCACCAAAGCGGTGGTCCGACCGATTTGGCCGCAGTCAGACCGTCACATTATGAGTGTGGCGATTGGGCCACGGTCGGACTGCCAGCATCGCTAGTTTCCCTCCACTGGAGAGACTGGCGGTCCTAATCCGTCAGGGCAGCGCTGCATGCAGCGCCGCCCTGAGGATTACGACCCTCCTCTACGCCAGATTTTACATGGCGGTTGCACCACCATGTAAAAACTGGTGGAGACGGGGTGCTGGGGCCCCTGCACTGCCCATGCACTTGGCATAGGCAGTGCAGGAGGCCCCATGGGCAGCACTGAAAGAGCAAAGGGTGCTGTTGCACCGTACACACCACAACATTGCTGCCGGCTCAATTACGAGCCAGCGTCAATGTTGTGGGCTGTTCCCCGCTGGGCCAGCGGGCGGAAACACCATTTCCGCCCGCTGACACAGAGGGGAACCTGTAATGGGGCCCGCTGGAAGGCTGCCACACTGGCGGCAACCTGACCGCGGGAGATTGGCGGGTGGCCTTTTCCGCCCGCCAAACTTTTAATAACCCCCTTAGTTTCCACAGGAAAAGCATTTTTTTTTTGCCAAAACCGTTACAGCCATTTGACGAAACCTCACAAAATTTTCAAAACTAGGACACCACTCATATCAGCTACTGTCTTCAAAGTTTCAGGGTGATTCGTCAAGCGGGGGCTGAGAAAAAGGGGGCCACATAACACTTTTCCCCATGCAATTTCCATAGGGATATTTTCACACAACTACAGCCTGAACCGCTGGACATAATTACACCAAATTTGGCAGAAAGCCAGCTCTTGGCCCAGGAAGAGATCTTTTTGTTATTTGGTGTAAATCTGTTCAGTAGTTTCAGAGATATTTAAAGTTAGAAAAAGACAGGGCCTGATTTAGACATTAGTGGATGGGTTACTCCGTCACAACGTGACAGGTATCCCGTCCGTCAAAATGTAAATCCGGTTATTTTCTATGGGATTGAGATTTTGGCGTATGGGATATCTATCACTGTTGTGATGGAGTAACTCTTCCGCCAATATCTAAATCCGGCCCATAGATATGTAGGGACGCGGATCCCCCACGGATCCGACAGTCCTCGTGCTGATATCTAACTGGCTGCCAACACTTCAACCAGTAAGTGCTGGCAGTCATTTTGGAACTCAGACTCAGCCGAGTCCTTAAGAAAAAGTTAAAGTAAAGAAAAGGGGTCAGGATAAGAATACCCTGACCACCGAGGTCAGGTGCAGGGGTGCCCCAGGGATCCCGCCAGGGTCAAAAAGCTTTTTTTTTTTTTAATTTCCTGCGAAACCACAGAGTATTTGCGGAACCAAGGAAGTGTCTCCTGCGCGTGTTTCGATTTCATTCCCTGGGTGGGCCAGGTCCTGGGGCTTATTTAAATATAAATTATGGGGAGGGGTGCATGCGACCCGCTCCCCCAATGGCAAGTTTGGGCCCCGGGGATGGCCACCTCCTTGTGGCTTTAAAACATGAATTAAGAGGAGAGGGCCGCACAGACCCCCTCCTCCTGATTTTAACTTTTCCCGGGGACCATCACCTTCCTGGGGCACAGTAGTCGTTAAAGAGGGAGGGGGGGACACTGCCCTCTCCTGGTCCACATTCAGCCTCTGGGACCACCACATCCCCGGGGCAATGGCAATATTTAAGTGGGAGGGGGCCTCACAGCCCCTCTCCCAGGCTGTTTTAGACCCAGGGGACCACCTCCTCCACGGGGCAGGCCCTATAATAAAGAAAGGAGGGGGGCAGCACGGCCCCCTCCTTGAGCCATTAATAGGCCTAGGGTTGCCATGCCCCCGGACTAGCTCCCTATGGTGCGAGGTGCCCACCCTCGGGACATAGGAGTTTGCTGTTGCTTGTCTGAAGTTGTCACTGCTCCTGTCAAGTGAGAGCATATTGTAAGTCCGCTCCCAGCAGGGGGGAAGCAGAAAAACTGCTCCCGCTCGCTGGGAGTAGACTTTTCATCTGTTTTCCTGCCTACTGTCAAGCAGAAAAACACATGAAACAACTGTTTCCCTATTCAGGGAGCATGCTGCTCCCTGCATGCGGGAGCAATGAGACTGCGGAGGAATTGAGGTTCCCTCGCCAGGCACTGCTAATTATCCCACATATTGCATCAGTCATGACGTCTTCAATGACATCATTGTAAGTAAGTAAATAAGATGGATCTTTATTGTTTAGTTAATTAAAACTGGAACAATATCACAAAATCAATATATTCTGTAAAACCATAACTACAAATTCATCTATCATAAAGACTAAAATCGGCGAATAATATGAATCAAACCATTCTTCAGTCTAAACAATCATTCTTACTTCTCTTACTTATAATTGCATTTGTCTACACTAAAAGGGGACATTTGATGGACGTCATGGTGCCCTGGACCATCAAGATAACTGTTCCAGCAGTTTGTTTTCAGTTTTTTATACCTACTTACTATTTTCTATGACTTCATTGATAATATCACTGCAACATTTGCCATAAAATTATTGATGAGAAAACTGTGCATGGCGGGGGCGTGAGTTGCAGCTACCTTACCGCATGGTAACAGTGAATTTCTATGGTTTTGTGTGTGTAACTTCAAAAACTAACTACAACGTCCTTGGGAACTTTGTATTTTTTCAGTGAAATTCCAAGTTTTAGTTTTTAATTCAATTTCCTAGCTATAAGGTCCCCCTTTAAGTAGTACCCTTAAATCAGTAGCAGTTTGACACCCAGATACAGCAATAAGCAACTGAGGGCAACAAGGCAATCTTTGTGAAGGGTCTTCAACTGTGCAACAACATGTGTTGCTGTGTTTGTAGTAACTTTTGATCAGTTTGAGTTAGAAACAAAATTAGGTAATAAGGACACCTGCCACTAACAGTGCTTAAACTGGCAGTAGAGCAGGTTGAAGTGCTATATATTTTTTATACTTTCATTTGCTTATCAATTTTGAAGATGAATGAATGCTACACTATCAATAGTGCAGCAGGTGCAGTGACACCAGGGTCAAGAAGATTGAAGTTTGAATTAGTGGATGCTTTCTACTACTAATATAATAGTAGATGTGGGGCCCAAGTTTCATGCTTGTGTTAGGGTCCATAGTACCTTTGCTACTACACCACTGAAGAGGATGTCCACAATTTCACAAGCAATCCACCAAATGGGAAGTAAAACTTTTCCTTCTGCCCCTGTGGCCACCTGACCTTAAAAGTACATGGCAACTTGGCCACTGATATGTGCCATGTTATAGACAGTGGCGTAAGAAAGGCCCCTGCAGGCCCGTGGTGCGGAGGGGCCTGGAGCTCGATGGGGACCCCTCAGCACAGTACACTGTGCACGGGCAGCAGGCACCTGACTGGGTCTAGGGCAGGGGCGGCTCCTCTGCTAAGGCGGAGGTGCGTTTCCCCACTGGATTTACCAAAAAGGAAAAAGGAAAATGATAATAACGTACACTACGTTATTTTGGTTTTATTTTTCCTTGTGAGGCGGGGCTGGGCTGGAGGGACGGGGGCAAGAGGAGGGCTGTGTGCACACAAAGTGCGCATGTCTGTTTGGCCGGCACGTTGAACCGGCAAAAAAGACATGCTCACTTTTCATGTTCTATACCCGGCTGTAGAGAACATGCCCAGGATACCATTCCCAGTCTGAGCAGTGAAGCAAGCCGCTCTGACTATTCACAACGATGCTTCCAGCAGCGTTGTCATTGGCTGGGAGCCTGTGCAGCTGGGAAGAGGAAGAGGACGGAGGGGAGACGAACGCGTCTCCCCTCAATGGTAAGTGTTTAAAAAAAAATGTATTTATTTGTTTAAAATGCCCCCCTTTCTCTTCACCCCCTGTCCCGCCCGTCACCCCTGTTCAGTAGCAGCCTCCACTGGTGTCGGGGCCCTCTCCAGCTACTTTGTAGGGGGGCCTCATTAAGCTTTGTTACACCACTGGCTACATATGCGGGATCCTGGAGGGAATACTGTCTGTCAGTCAAAAAAGATATATATATATATGTATGTATATATATATATATCTCAGGCATAGATTGGTTCAGTACACATGGATACAGAGGGCTTGTGTTACTGGTGTGCCAGAAATCCGGCATTGCATGGCAATATTGTGGACAGGTGTTTGCAGGGGTGTAGGTTGAGGGGGGATGTTTGGAGTGCCCCCCCTCCCAATAAATGCATTTTCTGATGATTAGCTGGGTTAAGGTGTTTTCAGTCTGGTATGGCGTGGTGTCTGTCTGATTTCACCTGGAATTCTAGCACGCACACACTGACAAGAACACACACACTCTTTCTCATCTCTGTTTTGAAAGCTCTAACACTGTTGATTATTTTACAAAATATTGTATTTTCTCACTTAGTACTCCTACCAATCCTAATACCTATCTCTCTTTCCACTGCCTTTTAAGCTCCTCTCCTGCTTGTTATATAATATTTTAACATGATATGCCAACGTGATTGTTCGAAAACTTGAAACTCATCACCCCCACTCCCAATCCTACTGACCAATCTATGCCCCTGAGTGTCTGGAATCACTGCTGGAAATGACACATCCTCCTTGCACATTGGGCATTGTGTGGAAAAAGATGGAATGTGAAAAAAAAGAAGGCAATGGGTTCTGTGAGTGCTTTACATTTATAAATCTGTGAATGAAACCAAGAAGAATCAGAGTATTCTGAATATGCAACAGGATACGCTGCATTCGGGGTAACATTAGGGTTATGCACATAGTTAACTGGTAATACAATGAGATGTGTAAAACAACACTAATTACAGGAGACATATATATATTTGTATATAAATATATATGTTTATATATATACACACACACACACACACCTTTGGTATGTTATGTAGGGCAAACAATGAGAGGCTGAAAAATTGTATGCTAAGGTTGTGTGTCACAGTGTCGCTGAAGTAGAATAGATGTGAGATCTTTTTGAATACATTAAATTAAGAGTTAGTCGGAAGAAAAATCTTGCAAGTGCTCTAGTATGGCTAACAACCTTCTGGATCAGACACGCCTGTAGCAAGACGTCTCAGTGAGAATTGTGGGAAAATGAATGGGAGGACATTCTGAATTCTCCCCCTGGGGGGCAGAAACCTCTAGGTATCAGGGACAATGTTCTTTTTTTTGTTTTTTAGACTTGAGGAGCGACCCCTTAGGCAATTGTATTTAGGCCATTTCTGCCCCACTTGGGGGGCAGATAAGCCTATTTTTATTAGGCCAATCTGCCCCCAAGGGGGGCAGAAACCACTAGACACCAGGGAATTCTTTTTTTTAATACTTGCGCATAAGGGCTACTTTTGTAAAAAAAAAATATACTTGCACATAAGGGATACTTTTGTATGCTATTTTGAATTCACATTCTAGGAGGAGGGAGTGAACTAGATGATTTCAGAGGGTTTAAGAATGTTGATGTACCTATAATCTCCCTATGCATAGTTTTCCTTACATTGTTCCTCACCAGGATGATACGACTCATTGTGTAATATGTATTTTTAATGCTGTAATGTAGGAAAGTCCTAACTTCATTAAAGATATGGAGGCAAGTGTTATACATTCTCTTTTCAGCTTTATTCTCAATAGTACCCAGTAACAATCAAGTAAATAAAAAGCAAAGAAATAATACATTTCCCAGCAAGCTACTGAGAGAGACCTAACATAGGTGCACAACGTTTTACAGTAGGAGTAGATAAGCCCTGCACTATATATTACGTCATGTTTTCTAGATGTGAGAGAAGTCCTTCAAATTTTTTAAAGAAAGTAGAAAAAAATTGCAAATTACCAACAAAAAGATGGCAGTCATTCATATCTTGTCCTCCAGAACATCTTAATAAAGATTCTGGGACTCAATTAACAGTTTGCTTACTAAAAGGTGTTTTATTTAATGTATTAACCCCTTCTGTGCCGAGGACGTAACCACTACACTCCCTTCATGGGCTTAACTCCCCCCCCCCTTAGGCAAGGGTCACTCCCCGAGGGGGGGGGAATTTAATTTAGGCCATTTCTGCCCCCCTGGTGGCAGATCAGCCTATTGTTATTAGGCCGATATGCCCCCTGAGGGGCAGAAACCTCTAAGCGCCAGGACAATTTTGTTTTTGTTTTTTAGAGGTGAGGAGCGACCCCTTAGGCAAGGTTCGTTCCTCTGGGAGGCAAATTGTATCCCCACTTGGGAGCAGATCAGCCTGTTTTTATTAGGCTGATCTTCCCCCAAGGATGGCAGAAACCACTAGACACCAGGGAATTCCTTTTTTTTTATAACTATGCATAAGGGGAGCGGCCCCTTGGGCAAGGGCTGCTCCCCAGGGGGGGGCCAAAATATTTTTAGGCTTTTTCTGCCCCCACCCCTGTGGGCAGATCGGCCTATTATAATTAGGCTGACCTGCCCCTGGGGGGGCAGAAACCCCTAGACACCAGGGATATGTTTTTGTTTATGTTTACTTTTGTTTTTTATATATGGGGAGTGACCCCTTAGGCAAGGGTCACTCCCCTGGGGTAGAAATTGTATTTAGACCATTTCTACCTCCCTTGGGGGCAGATCGGACGATTTTTGTTAGGCCAGTGTGCCCCCAAGGGGGGCAGAAACCACTAGACACCAGAGATCTTTATTTTTGGCATCAATTTCACGCAAGGGGAGCGACCCCTTAGGCAAAGGTCATTCCCCTGGGGGAGGCAAATGTATTTTAGGCCATTTCTACCCCCCTTGGGGGCAGATCAGCCTATTTTTATTAGGCTGATCTGCCCCCAAGGGAGGCAGAAACCACTTGGCACTTTCACGCAAGGGGAGTGACCCCTTAGGCGAGGGTCGTCCCCTGGGGGGAGGGCAAATTTATTTTAGGCCATTTCTGCTCCCCTTGGGGGCAGATCGGCCTATTTCTAGTAGACCGATCTGCCCTGAAGGGCGGGGGAATAGAAACCACTTAGGCACCAGGGATTTGTGTGTGTGTATGTGTTTTGTTTGGGGGGCAGCCCCTTGGGTAAGGGTCGCTCCCCATTGGGGCACATTACTGTTGGCCATATCTGCCCCCGTTGGGGGCAGATTGGCCTATTTTTGGAAGGCCCATCTGCCCCCAAAGGGGATAGAAAGCCCACCGAAGACCAAAGAATATTTTTTTTACCCAAAATAAGAGGGTGGGGATATGGCCATACCCCCACCCCCAAATAAATGGGGCCAAAGTTGTTCTGCCCACCAGTGGACAGATGGGGCAATTACCCCTGATCCACAACCTGGGGGGACAGAAAGTCTACTAGATGCCAGGGAATTAAAAAAAAAATAGTGGGGTGGTGGCTACCAACCAGCATGGGCCTGGTTATGCCCCCACCCCAACTGAAGGGGGTAACAGTCTTTCAGCTCTCCCCCGCACACTAAAACATCTTATCCCACGACAAGCAAGAGGACATTTGATGATTTTGGGTTTTGGTTTTACATTTGGGTCATGAGAGCTTGGCTAACTCTCAAAATCGTCCCACTTGAAATGGTGAGAGCTGCTCTTTATGGACTTTGGGACGCTGCCATGTAGAAAAATCCACAAGATCTGAAAACTAAACATCTGATTGATTCCAGGGTGGTGTGCTTCACATGCACCCCGCACCATTTTCTTACCCACAAGTGAGGTATCATTTTTACCGGGAGACTGAGGAGAATGTTGGGTGGTAGGAAATTTGTCCCAGTGCGGTGATCCCACACAGAAATGTGGGAACATTTTGATTTTGTTTAGCTAAAATTGAGGTTTGCTGAGGATTCTGGGTGAGAAAAAGTTGGGTGATCCACGCATGTCACACCTCCCTGGACTCCCTTGGGTGTCTAGTTTTCCGAAATGTCTGGATTTGGTAGGTTTCCCTAGGTGGCTGCTGAGCCCAGGACCAAAAACGCAGGTGCCCCCCCCTGCAAAAACAGGTAGTTTTGTATTTGATACTTTTGATGTGTCCAGATAGTGTTTTGGGGCATTTCTTTTTCGCAGGCAGTAGGCCAACCCACAAAAGTGAGGTACCAATTTTATCGGGAGACTTGGGGGAACGCTGGGTGGAAGGAAATTTGTGGCTCCTCTCAGATTCCAGAACTTTCTGTCACCGAAATGTGAGGAAAAAGTGTTTTTTTTTAGCCACATTTTGAGGTTTGCAAAGGATTCTGGGTAACAGAGCCTGGTGAGAGCCCCACAAGTCACCCCATCTTGGATTCCCCTTTGTGTCTAGTTGTCAAAAATGCGCAGGTTTGGTAGGTTTCCCTAGGTGCGGGCTGAGCTAGAGGCCAAAATCCACAGCTAGGCACTTTGGAAAAACAGGTCTTTTTTCTTTGGGAAAATGTGATGTGTCCACTTTGTGTTAAGGGGCATTTCCTGTCGCGGGCGCTCGGCCTATCCACACAAGTGAGGTACCATTTTTATCGGGAGACTTGAAGGAACGCTGGGTGGAAGGAAATTTGTCGCTCCTCTCAGATTCTAGTACTTTCCGTCACCGAAATGAGAGGAAAAGGTGTTTTTTTGCCAAATTTTGAGGTTTGCAAAGGATTCTGGTAACAGAACTTGGTCAGAGCTCCACAAGTCACCCCATCTTAGATTCGACTAGGTGTATAGTTTTCAAAAATGAGCAGGTTTGGTAGGTTTCCTTCGGTGCCGGCTGAGCTAGAGGCCAAAATCCACAGCTAGGCACTTTGCAACAAACAGCTCTGTTTTCTTTGGGAAAATGTGATGTGTCCCTGTTGTGTTTCCTGTCGCGAGCATTAGGCCTACCCACGCAAGTGAGGTACCATTTTTATTGGGAGACTTGGGTGAACACAGAATAGCAAAACAAGTGTTATTGCCCCTTGTTTTTCTCTACATTTTTTCCTTCCAAATGTAAGACAGTGTGTAAAAAAGACGTCTATTTGAGAAATGTCCTGTTATTCACATACTAGTATGGGCACCCTGGAATTTAGAGATGTGCAAATAACCACTGTTTCTCAACACCTTATCTTGTGCCCATTTTGGAAACACAAAGGTTTTCTTGAGACCTATTTCTCACTTTTTATATTTCACCATATTAGTTGCTGTATGCCGGGTATACAATGAAAACACGCTGCAAGGTGCATCTCCTTTATTGGCTCTGGGTACCTAGAGTTCTTGATGAACCTACAAGCCCTATATATCCCCGCAACCACAGGAGCCAAGCAGACGTAACGGTATATTGCTTTTGAAAATATGACATTGCAGGAAAAAGTTACAGAGTAAAACGTGGAGAAAAATGGCTGTATTTTTTACCTCAATTTCAATATTTGTTTGTTTCAGCTGTTATTTTCTGTAGGAAACACTTGTAGGATCTACACAAATTACCCCTTGCTGAATTCAGAATTCTGTCTACTTTTCAGAAATGTTTAGCTTTCTGGGATCCAGCATTGGTTTTACACCCATTTCTGCCACTAACTGGAAGGAGGCTCAAAGCACACAAAAAAAAAAAAAAGGGGGGATGTCCCAGTAAAATGCCAAAATTGTGTTGAAAAATGTGGTTTTCTGATTCAAGTCTGCCTGTTCCTGAAAGCTGGGAAGATGGTGATTTTAGCACCACAAACCCTTTGTTGATGCAATTTTCAGGGAAAAATCACAACCCTTCTTCTGCAGCCCTTTTTTCCAATTCTTTTGAAAAAAAACGAACTTTTCGCTGTATTTTGGCTAATTTCTTGGTCTCCTCTGGGGAACCCACAAACTCTGGGTACTTCTAGAATCCCTAGGATGTTGGGAAAAAAGGATGCAAATTTGGAGTGGATAGCTTATGTGGACAAAAAGCTATGAGGGCCTAAGCGTGAACTGCCCCAAATAGGCAAAAAAAGGCTCGGCACAGGAGGGGAAAAGACCTGGCAGTGAAGGGGTTAATGTGCCATATTAACTCACTTGCGTTAGCCTAAGACTAGGGATCTAATGTGAATCCACCTAGCACTCAGATCAGTATGAGTATGTGGCCAATTTGAAGACTTCCAAATAGAACCTCTTATCATTATTCCCCACTTGGACCTTAGGTGACTACTAGCCGTTTCTATGCAGAATGGTTAACCTTTATTGACAGCAAAGAATATTCTCTCTAATATATGCGAAAATGGAACATCTCTATATAAGTAACCATCCTAGATCCATAAAACAGATATCGCTTATGTGTTTGCTATACATCTAGAATACGGCACAAGAAACAATCAGAATGTTCGACTGGTGGGCTTGAACAGCAACGGACTACTACTTTGGGAACTGCCCTGAAGAAGGTGGCCTCCATAATAGAGGAACACCGAAACGCACGTAGGGGATTGGTTCCTACCGTATCTCATTTGAGATTATAGTATTATTATTATTCGGCGATTGGTTCCTACTGTATCTCATTTGAGATTATAGTATTATCATCATTCCTCTGAGTAATAGATCTGTACTGTATCAAAGTACAAGATTGCAGTATCAACATTGTTAGATTGGTATCAATAAATGTCCCTATATACGATATAATAGAATGTATTGTTTTGAAGGTATTTTTGTCTTTATTCCTATTGCATTACATTAGGACTTCCTTAGTTAATTGGATCTATAACTTTTGTATTTTTTTATTCTTTCTGATTTAGTGTGGCGTGCATGAGGAATGATTGAGTTAGGCATATGTTATTGCTTCTTTGTATTTGGTTTTATGAATTTCTCATTTTGTAAATTAATTTATTAAACTTATATTTTGTTAATAAAAAACTGTATCAAGTTCTGTAGTCTGTTGCGTAGCCTAAATCATGTATTGTAAAGTGGTTATGGCTTAAGACATACAAAATTATAGTTACTAATATGTATATTGACATGGTACTTGAAAGAATATCGACTCTATAAGCAATTCTTTGTAGCTCTTTATTTAGACTTACTCCACAGTAGTTAGCCTAAGTGAGGCCTGCTAGGCCTGAATTTCATGACTGTACAGAAAATGTTAAGTCATCCCCATACTGTGAACTTTCTCTCAGACTTCTTTCCCATGAAGGTTAGTAATAGATGTCCATTGTTTTACATATCGAGAGAAAGTGAAACCATCTCCTAAATGTAGAACATCCTGAACTGTGGACTGACATTATTATATACAATTGTTTCAAACTCGTGAGGAGATACATGGATGGATGATATTCTCACAACAGACCTCGGAAAATTGCAAATGTTGCAGCTTAGAGTCGTGTGGTACCCCTCCAATGTAAAATGAACTGTTGTCTTGAATGAATCAGATTGTCCTATGAACTTTGATATGTCGTTGACCAGTTGAACGTTGGTCAAATTGCAAGGAGGTCCAGATTCCCCTTGGACAGATGAAAAATCTTGCATGCTGAGCCCCTTAGTCCTGTCTGCGTTTGCCTCTTGGGATGCCTTGTTGACGCTGAAAGATTTTCATTTCCAACCCCTGCAGAAGGCTCTTGATTGAGCTTCTGATATGCTGATGCTTTCCCTTTTTACCTATCTTTTGCCCACCTTAGTTAGTAATTCTTTTTGTCCTTTTCATTCTTTTTGTCTTTTGCCGGCATGTGTTCCGAACCATACGTTTGCCTCTGATTTGGTTAGTTGTAGGCATTCCCCTGTGCTCAGGTAATTTGGACATTAATCATTTGAACTGCTTAGATGCTAATCAGAACCGAGCAACATATATTTTTTTTTTCTCTCATATATTCTTACTGATGTGTTGTATTGTTCTTGTTGAATGTTCAGTTCTCCTAATTTTTGTTTGCTTGAACTTATTTTGTCGTCTTGGTCAACCCTTGGTGATGCGGTATCCTTATAATTTTGTCTTGCACATTGTCCACATGGCTTTGAGCTTTAGTTTGTAATAAATCACTTAAGCTTATTTTCGACTGTAGTTTTCCTTGTATTGCCACATTGGTCATACTGTGTAATTTAATTGGTTTGTGTTGAAAGTTACTTGTACGGTTGTACCACACCCTATGCAGGGTCCAAAGATCCATTGACCTCGATGATCGTTGATTCCTGCAAAGGATTAAAAAGAAGAAAGGGCAGTTTATGCCTATTCAAAGCACATTATTAAAAGCTACAGAAACATGAGCAATCAGTTTATGATAAAACAATCTATAAAGTAGGAACATAAGAGCAGTCAGCAGCTTTTAGAATATCAGGCATGCCAGAAGGAGTGGAGGAGGGAGCAGAGGGGTCACAGTCCCTTAGGTCCTGATCTTTTTCAGGGCTAGTGCTAGTGCTACAACATTGATTCATAGATTGTAAAAGTAAATCAGCACTATTTCTTAATTACGAGGCAGCTAACGCTGATTGTACCAGTAGATGGTCCAGATGCTGGTTCAGCTGTGTTGTCTTTCTCTGTAAGTCATGCTATTTAACCTTAAAACAGATCCTCATCCTCTGAAGGGCCCAGCTTTGGTTTGTTGACCTTGGAGTTGTAAAAACATCTGCCATTCCTGTTTAGAGCCAAGTGTAAATTGGGATGCTGTGATGAAATTCCTTATGGTGTATAGACTGGTCATGGACCAATTTGTCTGGTCTCTTCGTGCTGATAACAATTGTTAATTGAATCTGTGACCTTGACTTTGTTCACAGATCTCTACCATGGATGCATTAGTCTACAGTGTACTGGCTTCCACATAAAAGAAAGAGAGGGGCTGTGCATGTGTGTAACAAGATGCAATTGGATTGATTAATGGATGTTAGGTCGTTGACTGTCATAGCAGTTGAAAAACAGAGGATCTGATTCGCAAAAGCATTTTGGCTTCACTTATACATGTCACGAATTCAGAGCAGCGTTCCTGCTGGGCTTAAATGCTTTTACTACTACATAATTCTCTGCCACGAATGAGTCGAATTACATAGTAATACACCCAATGCAAGGGTTCAGAAGTTGCTAGATCAAAACCTTGTATGTTTGTGAATGCCCACAAACTTGTCAGTTACTAACCATCCACAAATTCGGATCTAGTCCTTTATCAACCTGAAAAAGGTTGGAGAACCTCTCTTTCAAGAGCGGGAAGGGAAATGGATCACTTCCAAACTTGGAGACAAAAAAAAGAAAATAAAAGAAATGTGCATTTACGTACCTGGGGCCATGTTACATCTACGGCACACTTTCCCTGTTTGCACCACAGCGAACCTTGAAATAGGTGCGCCGTATGCAAACAGGGACAGTGAGCTGTATTACAGTGAATGCGCTGCCCCAAGGGCAGTTGCGAACGTCTGCTGCCCTGGGAGCAGCGTATTCCAGTGAGATACAGCGCAGCTTCTTCAAAGCCGCTCCATGTTTCACTGTGCAGACGCCAACCTGTCTGCACTTTAAAGAGGGATTAGCGATTCCTCTGCAGGTGGATGCAGTGAGTGACTGCACCTGCCTGCAAGGGGATATCTGGGAGTCCTTGAGATCCCCATTATCACCACTAGAGGGCCTCCTGAATACATAAAAAGGCACAGAGGCCAAGAATTTCACTCATTTGCATGGGGCTCCGGCCTCTTGTGATGGCACTGGCGCTGCATGTGTGCCAGCACTATCTGTATTACAGAAGGGGCCTCATAGGTGTCGGTGCTCCTTCTGCAGTAACAAAGTGCCCTGGAGGCACACAAAGCAGGCGTACATGCCGTTGTACCCCCGGGGCACTTTCTAATTCGGAGAACATGTGGCAGGACATTCCCAGCAGTATCCCTGGAAACCTTGAGTAGGCACTGCTTAAGGCATGCTACTCTGAGTATTTGTGAATTCCCAGAAGTGGTAAATCTGCACTTGTCGTAGGAGCACTGCCACTGGTGCATATTTACTCCTTTGTATGGGAATTGGTTATCAACAGTCCCTAACTTTACTAGTGCTCTGAGATTTTCTGTAAAAACCCTGGAGGTGAAGCTATTGCACCTCATATTTGGGGTTGATGTGGGTGGGAAGGCCCGTAATAGGTGAGGCTACGTTGAACAACTTCCAAAAGAGGAAATTCTAACATTTTACATCCTTCCAGTTATTTTGCTTACTTTCAGTCATCTTTATTTTACGCACATGGTTCGACCTGTACAGCAGTGAAGCTCCCTTCAGCCATCCCCTTAATGCTAATTGTTCACGATGATCCAGGCAGACATGTTTCATTTTCATCTTAATGGTTATTTAGACCAGAGCCTCTGTGCATAATTTCATCAGGAGCATTTGCAGCATTTAGCTCCATGGCATGTCTGCCTCCGAAGCAGTGGAATTACTGGGGCGCAGCACAGTCTGGGGCAAGCATCCATCCCTGGCGCTGTGCCCTTAAGCAGATTTAAGTATAAGATGTTTTAGTGAACTCATTAGCATCCTGGAACACATTTGGCTCATTATTTTGTGAATATAAATTGATTTAAGGCCAGCAGGCCTGCAAGAGAGGCCCCCAGCTCGTATGGTTCTTTCTGCTACCTGAAGCATTGCTGTGACCTGAGGCATAAATCAAAAAATAAAAGCCAAAGGTAGAATTACTGACAAAGTGAACACTTGCACCAGGTAATGATCATTGCTTGCATTTCTGTATAATAAAATACAAACAACATAATCAAATTAAACATGCAGGAAAGCTTAATGAAAAAAATAACAGACTGTAGTTAAGACCAATTTGTGTACCGAAGTTGGAATATAATGTATACATGTAAATTCCACTTCCTGTTTCACAAAATCAGGATTGTTCTAATTGTATGCTTACAGGGTACATCACCTTGTGGAAAATCCAAGTGTTTGGCACAACTGCACAAATATAGGGTTAGGGATGGGATCATAGGCGTTTTGAGTAGGTCACCGTGCAGAAGTAAGTGAAAACCCACATACTTCTTTCAAGTATTATCCGATACTGGGAATGCACAAAAAATCTGCTCCTGTTTTGAATAGAAGAAAGTGCTTTTCCATGATGCAAAATGGAAGAGAAAACCACCATATTTAATTTGGGTGTAGGTGAAGGGGTTCCTGGGGAGAACACTATTTCCAGATTCAGAAGAAAAAAAGTTGCATGTTCTAATGAAAACGTATGCTTCAGTTAAACATGAAGAATTTCCCACCTGGTGGAAATTCATTATGAATACATTTTAGTCACGGGAGTTGTTCAGGATATGGGCACCTGTCATAGAGTTCTTGAACTACTCTTGGTATTGTTTTTGAATCCCTAACAACATGGGGAAATCTGCTCCAAGCAAAGGACTAATTATCCAAGAAACTCGGATCCTTGTGAATTGTGCCCAATATTTGCACTTTTTCCCTTAGGAGTTCTGCGTTGAAATCCAAAGCCTCCTCTCTTGCACATTAAAGGTCACATAGCTCTATACATTTTCAGTTATGTGTGAAAAATTACACCAACATGTTGTTTATAGTCCAGTTTTCGGTTTGTGGGTAAAAGGTTATATCGACATTTGGCCAAAGTAGGTGCATGAGGGCGCCATCAGTGAGTGGTGTCCTAATAACTGTATGTACTATAGATGAGATACGTTCAGTTTTATATGTGTTTTTGAGTTGATGACATAATGATATGTTTTTTATTTTACCATTTTGATATTATATCAAAGTCTTCATTTTCACATAATAACATTCCAGATCACAGAAATTGATGGCAAACCTTCAATAGGACAACATATATTCCCCTCCCCTTACACCCGCACACAAACAGGAAAGTATAACACTGCAGGGTTTGGACACAACAAGTTATAAGAACACTTGAAATGTCTCTCTACAATCCCTGGAAACTTCTCCAGATTGTTTTAAGAGACTCAGCAAAATGGCACCTCAGCATTAGATATTGCTCCACATGTGCTGGAGGTTGTTCAAGCTTGAACTCTAAAAGAATAATCCCCATTTAGTGTTCCTTATCTGAACAAATTTATCAATATTATGGCGAATCCACAACAGGTAGCTATTGCAGTAAATATGAGACCACCCCTGACTGCACATTTATTGGCAAATGGCCTAACGGCCCAAGGGGGGCCAATCACATTTGTTGTTGACGCAGATGCAGCTTATAGAACAGAACTATTTTATTCTTGGGTCACATGTCCAGCAGTTGATGGGAGCACAAACACATTTCATCACTGTACACTTGCAAACGTACCAGGACAATACAGACATTATGCATATTTAGAAATGCCTTTATCTTATCAAGAACATAATAATTGGCTTGATGGCGCCCTACCCCACACGATTTTACCAGTTAGGTTAGGTGCTCTAAGTACTGAAGGTCCTACCTGGCCTTTATTGGCCACCTATACAGCTCACCCTGCAGTAGCAAATTTGGCAGTAGCTGAGGTTCATCGCTTATATACTGAATTGCCAACAATACAGTTTATAATGCAAACATTGAATACAGACCCAGCACGTGCTGCTCCAGCGCAACCACATGCAATGACGCCAGGTATTAACCCTGCAACTGTGCATTCAATAATGGGTAAAGTACCCTCCAAACGAGAGGAAACTCAGTTTTGGTTAACTCAAAAAATAAATGCACTGGAAGCGGTATTTCCCCATACGGGACCTCAGGATAACCATAGAATTCTAACGATGTGCTTGCCATTTGGGATGGTCCCCACAGTACATAACTGTAATAACCTGGGGTACGGTATTTGCCACGCTCTATACTACCGCACACGGTACACCGACACTTTCCAATTTCCCGGAAGTGTTGAAACAAATTCAAAATGAATACGGGGCTGCCCCAGCCCTGGACTTGGGGATGCAATTAAGGGGCAATTTTGCCACTGTATCCTCCATTATTCTAAGCAATATTAAAGGGGAAGCAGTCGCACTAGCGGTGCGCATGCAGCTCTGTGATGTTCCTCAACAGGATCAGGAACCCGAGCTGCCCAAAATTATCACAGAGACCTATTCTAGTATTGGTCGAGATAGTCTAGGGGCCAGACCAACTAAACCACAATTTCAGGGCAAATCTAATAAAGATTTTTTCCAAGCAAGCTCCTGAGGGCAATAAGAAACACTGGGATAAAAAACAACAAACTCCTAAAAAAGAAAGGGGAGAATCTCCGCATATGGAAACCACGCAGAATAGATATAATCTCCGAAATAGAGATAATATAAAAACGCCTGATAGATATCAATATACTGATACACGCCAATCTCGTTCCTTTCAGGACTCATCGGAAAAACGCAGTGAGAGAGGTTGGCGATCAGAGCTAAGAACAGAGTACATGAAACCGAGACAGGAATCACAACGCTCATCAGAGGTTTCTGTAAAAAAAGGAGGAGAAACCTCCTCAACAAAAACCCCAATTTAAAAAGAAAAAAGTGGCTTCAGTTGCAATACTACATGCCGCTCAAGAAGAGGGTCCTCTTGAAGAACAGGAAGTGGGCACTAGCGCTGCTAGACAGCACGGCAGAGGTCACAATAGTTCGCCAGAGTCTTCTAGAGCATCTGGAGGTGAAAGCAACTGATGACTTTCTAGAAGTAGAAACTGCGGACATGCGAGTCTCCACGCCTGATAGGGTGTATAAAGTAACATTACAGTTAGAAGGAGACATTGAACGCACAATAGATGCAATCTTTTGGGATCACGTGGTAAATATATATATGATATCTTATTGGCCGAACAAGATTGGCCACCTGAATTTGTCCATACCTGCGCATATGGGGAAGAGGTTATTAAACCTTCTTTCTCGCCTCTTGTTCCAGAGGAACTCGCTGAATCCTACGCCATCGATTGGGCATTGGGGCAGGCACCTGCGTTATGTCGCAACCATGTAGGATGGGATAAAGAATCCCCTTACCATGTAATACCTATAAAAAATGAACCTCAACCTCAGTATCCAATTAAACATGATGCGAAAGCACCAGTGAGAGAAATCCTCACACAATTAGAGTACCAGGGCGTAATTGAACCCTGCGTCTCCCCCAATGAACAATCCTCTATTCCCTGTAGCTAAACCGGGCCTATCATATAGGCTAGTCTTAGACTACAGACACTTAAACAGTCATACACGCACATATGCTATACAAAACTCACATAGCACAGCACTAATGGACAACATAGTGTGCAAAAAATACAAAATAACACTGGACATTTCCAGTGGTTTCTTCTGCCAGAATATAGTGCCTGAGAGTAGAGACTTAACAAGTTTCAGTGCAGTAGATTCTCAGAAAAAAATTCTGTTGTTTACCTCAGGGGTACAAGAACAGTCCAGAACTGTTCGCAGCGGGTGTGACTGCAATTTTACATGCCATTGACCCTGAAGCATTGTCCTATTTAGATGATATCTATCTTACGGATGATGAAATACTACAACATTTAAGACGGGTAGCCCACATTGTTGTGGGATTTGCTGAATTCGGCTACAAATTCAACTTAAAAAAAAAAAAATAGCCTTCCTCAGCGTCCTATTTCTGGGATATGAGCTATTGAGTGAAGGAAAGAGCCTAGTGCCACAATTTTTAGAAAAGTGCTCACAATTACAACTTCCAAATACAATAAAAAAACTCCAATCTCTATTGGGTTTCCTAAATTTTGGCAGAATTTACATTCCAGATTATGCGTCACGCATAAAACCCCTATATGACGTAATACGTCCTGATTTTTCAAGCAAATTTTGGACAGTCGAACACACACGCATTCTCAGAGATCTACAGACAGACATGCTTGCTGCACAGCATCTACACACAAGAGGCAACAAAACACATTTGGTCATCAGAGTAATTGCTGGTGCTATCGGTTTCACCTATGTAACATTTAATGAGGGTGAGAACATTCCGGTAGCATGCAAATCACATTTATACTCTGCAGCAGAACAACGCTTTGCTCCCACTGAGAAAATTCTCACTGCTGTTCAGATGGCTGTCATTAAAGAAAGACCTCTAGCCTAGGGTAAAAGCATTATTGTTGTTTCTCCCATACTAGCCCTAGGGGCTGTCACAAAAGCCAGCATTCCAAACGCAAAAGCATAACATCCACGTTGGATCCAATGGATCACGTCTTTGACAGCCACTGATGTAGATTACATTTTTGACCCAAAATTACAAACTCAAGAATTTTTGCAATATGAACTAGAATACCCAGTTCCGTCAAACACACTGCCTATTGAATAATATCATAGACTCATGTACACCAATGGCTCTACACAACCTGCAATTGGCACAGAGCATCAATACTTGCGCAGTCATAAGTGGCTACATGGAGGACAATAAATTCTGTCCCCTACATACCTTAACACAAACCCTAGGGGATTGCACAGCACAACTGGCAGAGCTGAAAGCTCTGGTGATGGCACTGGAACATACAGATACTACACAGCATATGCTGATCATTTTTGATTCGTACTATTGTGTCCGGTCCTTCAATGAATACCTGCATTATTGGCACCAGAATGGGTTCAGAGATTCTAAAGGCAACACCATTAAACACAGATCACTGTGGGGGAAAGTAGCGGATCTGAAGGAAACGCTACAATATGTCCATGTTGTACATACACTTGGACACCAGCTCATTGGAATACACGTGGCTGGGAATACACTGGCTGATGAAGCCGCAAAGTCAGCATTTGCTGTGGCCACTGTTGCTGCAGTAACTCGCTCAGGAGCGAAACTGGACGCAGACATATGGGCTGCCGTGACAGCTATGGCTCTTGGTACGCCCTGTCGAAAAGCATTCCCTACTAAATATTCCTACCCAATGGGAGGCTGCCTAAACGCTGAAGTTAAAATACCAGGCGTAGGGGTTAGAGGAATTCACAATAAAGATAGAAGACCAGAGTTGATTAAAGCAGCGCATAAGGGGGCAGCATCTGCCCATGCTGGTGTGGCGGCTACAATTTTAATCTTACAATCGCGTTATTGGTGGCCAGGCCTCTATAAAGAGACCAAGCAGTATGTCCTTTGCTGTGACATCTGCCAACAAATCAAAGTTTCCACTGCTAAATGCCCACCGCAGACACCCCTCCTAATTTCTAACAAACATTTACAATGTGTATACTTGGACCATTGCGGTCCCCTGACACCGGATAGTGCATACAAATATATCCTAGTCGCTGTTGACTCCTGCTCCAGATTTCTATGGGTGTGGCCACAACGCTCGGCGGACGCTCAGACTGTTGTTAAAGATTTGCAAGTCTTTATCGGTACATATGCAGTTGCGGCTTTCCACTCAGACCAGGGCCCTGCTTTCGCCTCAAGGGCTTTCAGGGACGCCATGGCTTGATTGGGGGTGCAACTCCAGTACTCGTCTCCATTTCATCCTGAGGGAAATAGTGTCGTGGAGCGATTAAACCGTGATTTAAAGCAATCCTTAACAGCCAGAGTCTTAGGTACAGGTCGTAGTTGGCTTAATCACCTGTATAGAGTCCAGAGAGCACTTAACAATCTGCCTAGAAGGTCCCTCGGGGTCGTACTTCATATGAGTTCCTGTTCAGAACTCAACTGTATGCTCCAGATCTTGATGGTCCTGGCGTGGTGCTTCTGCCAGTGCTGCCTCCATTGGAATTAAGGATGTACCTGTAATGCCTACAGGCTGGATTCCTAAAGTTGGGGATCTAGTACGTGAAAAGGTTGCTGTGAAAAAGGAATTTGGTCTTTCTCATCGTGCACCAGTCCCCCTCTTGGGAATACACTGTACCAAAACTGTCATTCTACCACCGTTGGCAGGTGCCAATGAAAATCGTTTTGTCTCTATTGACAATGTCAAACTACACCATGTGGCCGATCCTGCACAGCCAACCAAAAGGAACAGCCAGTAGTTCCCGAATCCCTCTCACTACTGGTCAAGAAGTTCCTCTACAAGTTGCAAGCAGCAACACTGACACCTCTCCGGGCGTGGATAAGGTGGAAAATGATTTTGCATTAGTTCCACTGACATCAAATAACATGGAAATTACTGATCGATTTGACACAACTTCGACACAGACCGATGGTGCTATTTATTCGGTGCCACCATGAGAAACACCAACTCCACCAACAAACATGGCTCCAGTTTTTGCACAAACTGATTCTGGATATTTTGCCGACTTCAATGATTACTTTTCAGACTTATTCGCCTCTGCGACACCTGAACTGTCAAAACCAAGTAAGCTGATAAATTGGCTTAAAGTAACTTACTTCATTCTTCCATGGAACTATCTGTGGCTTTCTTTGACTGTACTGACTTTCCTGCTTTGGATTGGGTTTGTCATCACTTTCTTTTTGTTAATACATGGTCATTTTCTTCCTGAAAAATCTGCAGTTGAACAGGTGGATGAGGTCCTAAAACCACATTTTTCTTCTCACAAGGTCTGCAGAGACTTGTCTTTTGTGAACATTTCCGCTATACCAATTCCTGATGGGATTGTTTGGGATAAAGTAATATTTGACATATATACGGTCCTACGGAGGTCATTCAAATACCATATGTGTTTAACCTCTCAATGAACTATATAATGATACCCGGGGTTGTTTCTGATGATTGGGATGTGAAAACAGTTGATTCTATGATGACTGAATTGCAGTATTATACTGTATTTGAAAACGAAGATGTTTATCAATCTAGAGAAAATTATGGTGATATGTTTTGCTGTAATTATTATGGGCAGCATTTCATCCACAGAGCAAGCAGCCCAAAGACTGTTTTTAATTATACAAAATGGGAACATTGTCTGACTGCACCACAAGGGAGTTCTAAAACATATTCTGAAAAGTTTATATATTGTTCTGGGCACGATGTTAAAAATGCTGAGTCGTATTATTTTAAATTGCCACCTACAGAAAACATACGCATACTATTGACAAATACAAAATTTATATATTCAAATTCCTTTGTTTCCCGGTTGACATAGAAGGTCGATTGACTTGAAGAGTGTGTGGGGAACTAGATATTGGCAAATACAGGGGAAGGAAGCTTTATTTAGAGCATGCCTGATACCTGTTCAAATTATAGTTTTTAAATAAAACTGTACAACAAACGAGTTGTTTAGGCTTAGCAAAGATTAAGGAAATGAACACGCCCAGTATACCTGCCCCTGCAAACTTTTATAAATGGCAAAAATATATAAATGCAACTGAAGATCAGCTCGATGAATGGGTCCAGAATGGCACATTTAATGTTTAACTGACACGTCCTGGTGGGTGGTTATTGTGGCCAATAGATACCAATGGGTGTCACAAACGTTTTATTAACTCCTTGAGGGGGTTTTGGAACTAGTAGGCCGGACCCTCGCTATATATCGTCCGAACATGTGGGTATAGTAACAACATACAGTGTAGGGAAACTATGCCAGCAATGGTTAAAGATTTCCTCACTAGACGCGGTTAGAGAACACCTCAGTCTCTGTCCAATAACACCAACTTGCAGGATTTCCTGTTAGGTCCCAGAAAACAACACAGAAAACGTTTCTTATACAAAGTATATAATGAAATTTGGAAGCTTTCACAACAAGAAGCTGCTGCCCGGTTAAGGCAAATAGATCAAGAAAATTTAAAGAAGGCATTAGCTGTTGTAGAGAATGGGATTAATACCCTGTCCGACCGAATATGTACCCTGAATAACATTGTTTCTTCTGCTATAGACATTATACAAACAGATATGTCTTCCTTACATCATGGACAGAGTCAGCTAAGGTCCATCATGCAGTTGGGTTGGACGCTTCAAACACTGAAGGCGAGTCGCGTTCCCTGGCAATATGTCAGCGCAAGGGAAATATTGTCTTCTTTTAATTTAACGCGACAACAACTACTAATGGCTAAGAAAGAAGCGACTTATGTCATGCTAAACATCGAAAAATTACAAAAATGTTGCCTTTTACTGTGGCTGAAATACCATCTGCTGAGTGGTTAATATATGGGGTCATTAATCTGCCTATTTCCACACTCCAATTCACATCCTGTTTAAAACACATTCCGGTAGGCAGATACAAAAAACTAGGAGATAGTTACATCCATGAGGTGTGAGAGCTACCCTTCGCATACAAATGTCTCAGTGGCATGAAAGAAGTCTTTCTTAGCTGTAATGAATGCGAGACTTCTGTCAGCCATTAAATGGTTTGTAAACAGCTGTCCTTGCACAGGGCGTACGCATCTGCAGCGAACTTGACTTGTTATCTGAAGGGAGTTCCAGTCCCCTTGATTAGACCTATGTTCCAGGTGCTTTCAAACAGCAGCTATGTTCTCCTCAATGGTGAAGACTGTTGTGGGATGCGAGCTGGAATAGTTTATGTTGTTTCATGCTGTGGGAACGTACTTTCTCCTCCCACTAAAACAAAAGTGGTAGCAAACATTTGGCCTTATATTGCTACTTGTAATGTTAATTTTGACAAGTTGAGCAGACTGAAGGCGTTATTGTTTCAAAAGCATGTGTCTCTTACATCTGCACGCGAGACCTACGCAGTTCAGGTGGCAAGGTCGTCAGCAGAGATAGTCCCTTTTAAGTACCAACTTTCTGAGCTTGTGAACTTGTGGGATGGATATTTATTGCGTCCAGTACTACTGGAATCGCAAATTTCTTTAAGGCTGTTGGTTCTGGTATCGTTCACACCTTCTCCTCCATATTCGGTTGAATACCATTAGCCATTCACTCAATATTCTCCAGTATTTTCGGGGGATTTCGAATAACTTTGGCTATAATAATTGGCGTTTTGCTGTTGCTGTTTTTTATGCGCAATGGCTTTCCCGCCGCAACTAGAAGGAATGATAGCGCTCCCATCAGCGCAGCTGTGTCATGAACGCATGATGCAGTATTCTGGAGCAATTGGAGTGTGACTGGTCTCTGTCATTCAGGTTGGTTTTACATTGTGTGCAGCCCGTGTTTCGGTGCCTCTGGTGCTCTTTCGAACATGCACTGGAAGTTTGTATTTCTACGCAGCGCTTGCTCTCTTTGGATGCTGATCTGTTGATGTTCTCGCTGAGGGCTCATTACCAGACATGCGCGTTGAAGGTGCGTTTGCTACGAGAAACTACTTATGTGTTGCCCTTCCTGGAGGATGTAGCTCTTAACTCATCATTGGGCACACCACAGAATGCCGCCTTGGCTTAGGCTCAGTCTACCGAACACAACTGCTCCTTGGTCTTTCTCGGCGATGCCTTTCCAACTTTAACACCTGCGGAAGTGGAAGATTTCCTATCCTCTATTGTCCCGGAATCGATTGGAAATTCTAAAAATAACTCTGACTCTTGAAATTCGGTCCCTTATATGTCACATGTTAACAGTTTTAAATTGTCCTTTTATACGCTCCTGTGTCCTTTTAACTTCTCATTATTTACTTTTTTACATATATATCTTGGGTTGAGTTTAGTAGCTTTTTAAGTATATTTAAGCTTTGAACAACCTTCGACCGACAAGGGTAGGGTGTTGTGTAGCCATTTTAGTTATAGCTCCACGCACGTTATTTTAACATACTAGGCTTGCCGCTGTGCACTTTAACCTAGATGTATTTTTTTCGGCTTTGCTTTATTATTGTTACAGTAGTCACTTTTACGGTCTTGTTTTATTTTCTCTCTATCTGACTGTTTTTGCCTAGGCCAGCACTCTGTTCTCAAATAAGACATTCTTGCTCACTCTGTGCTTCTTTCAAGGCTACAGCAAGATAGGTTGCCGGTGAACGTGGTATAAGTTTAGTCTCTGACATTCATAGAAAATACACATCCTTACGTAGGAACATTTTCTTAGAACACTTTCATGTCCCTAACACGTTAGAGGGAGATTCCAGCCAGAGAACCATGACTGTATGCTGATTGCTTCGATACAGCTGTTTTGCATACTTCAGGCCTTTGCTCAGGTATGGGGGATGATGTCTTACCAGGGAAACCTAAAGGGCAGAATTAGAGCTTAACACGCTGTGCTCTATCATAGCCTAGGTAGGAATTAGTCTGTTGACTCTAGTGACAATATGGTAGCATTATTTTGATGTTTTACTCTCCTTGTCACAATTTTAATCTTGTCATGCTGTATCGTCCTGGTTATTGCAGTCCACGCTTTGCTATCTAAGATGCAGTTGCTTTATTAAAGCATTATTGAAATATATACTGCCTCTGTTTGTCATTGTGTATGTGAGTCTAATGTAACTGAGAGAAACAGATGAGACCTGAGTGACCACGGCTTCCCTGAGAAACCAGTTATGTCATGCGCTCGGCTGCCCAATCGTCCCTGCCCTTGGGTAGAGATGAGGCACTGCTAGTTAGCCGGAGCAGAACCCGAATTGGAGCGACAGGTGTCACCTGTAGTGGGTTAGACTCAGTCTCCCACATCGCAGGCGATTCTGCCACTCAAAATCCAGTAGTCTCATTAGAATAATGAGAGCCTACGCAACAAAATCATCTTAGATCTAATTGACGTTGTTGTAGGCGTCAAACTTTAGATTTGTTTATGTCTCCCTGGGGCCACATTACTCTCATTTCCCTGGTCCCACTATGTTTTTATACTTTTATATACTTTGGCTTATTTTCTTGTACCCACTCTTCTTCTTTCCCCTTTGTTCCACTTACCTTGCTTTCCCCTGTTACCCTATTCCGCTGTCCTCATTGAACCTTCCACGTTCCTTTTCTATTTTCCCTTTTGCAATCTGAAGGCCATCACCGCAGCTCCAGAGAAGCGCATCTTGTATACCTCTCATATTGTCAAGGGTGGAGGGACTGCTGATACTCAGGACACGCAGGCCTGTGGATATCATGACGCGAGGTCTCCAGTTGTGAGATGAGAAGAGGGTTTAAACTAGTTAACAGTACGGTATGTGAAAAATTGTGAAATACTAGTGATCCTCGCCTCACTGTATGTGTGTCACACAGTCTTGATACTTAAAAAATCTACCAGACTTTATACAAATTCCTATCATTTGTTACTTACATTATCTAGTATTGCATTTGTTCATGTATTTGCAATTGTATTCTGATAGGGTGCCTCATCAATAATTCCTGTGACATGAGTAATTGACCAGACAGTCATTTCTTTCTTATGAGACAGCCAAGTCCAGCCAAGTCTAGAATAATGGAAAAGTGACAAACATTTGTCTTTCACACTTTGTGCATGCGCATTTTACCTGTAAGCATGTTCGAGTCATCGGGTTAGTATGGCCTCTCGCTGTCCTTAGATGAGGGCCTGATTTACATGTTGGCAGATAAGAACTGTCATTAGTATGGCCTCTCGCTGTCCTTAGATGAGGGCCTGATTTACTTGTTGGCAGATAAGTACTGTCATACAATCCGCCTTATTACAAGTGAAGTTGAAAATAATGCACTTGCAATAATCCAGGCAGAATATTTTATTGGGTTTGTGATGGAGTAACCCATCCTACAAACTCTAAATGAGGCCGGTAGTATTTATTGGCTCCCATGAACCGCGTGGGGCAAAGCACAGGGGCCTGATGAGGTAGGTTGGCAGACTATCAGATTTGTACTAACCTGGTAATCAGGATCCACCAAGAGCGATGCTAATATCCATACTTCCCTAAACCTGCTGACAACCAAAGGATATTTATGCTGGTGAGCAGTAGACTTGTGGAAAGATGAATGGGACGAGAGAAATAGACAAACAAAGACACTGGATTTCTTCACTCTGCCTGTTCTTACAGTTGGGCTCGACCTGCACCGGAGAACCACTGCTATCCACAACAAGAAACAACTCTCTTAGTTGTAAATCTTTTGCCTTCCAATTCATTATTCCTAATTTGGCAGACAGCACGCCTTGTCACAATCTCAGTATTATTGACTCTCTGTGGTTAGTTAAAACTCTGTGACATCCTAGAACTGGAATTATTATGAAACCTTTGATAGATGTATTAAAAAACTATAATGGTAATAAGCATTTTAAATAGATAACTACTTTCAGTGATTTTTAAATTAAGCATGTGATTGGAATAATTCTCAATGCAACAAATTCATCAGCTGTACCATAATTATTACACATCAGTGTTGTACTTTTCCACCTGACAATATACATTCACTTCCCCACCAGTGACTATCTGTTAATACAGTACATAAAGTAAACTAAAGAAAATCTGTACAAGCTGAGGAGTCCTATCACTCTTGTGAAATAATATGGGCAAATAGAGTTACTAATCCTTAAAAAAATGACTTCAGTACGAGTGCCCAAATTGAAGTCTAGATCCTTGACCTCTAGTGTTATTCTAGAATACGTCTCCATAGCCAGAAACTTTTTGATAACGTCATATGAAAATCCAGTGAATTCTCCTGGTAACAAGAAGAGTCCATCCACAGCAACCAAGTGTGTCAAATGCATGGCAAAGAACACTCAAAACATAGATGGCCGCCACCCCAGAGTCCTGTGGTGCTCTGGTACATGTAGTCTGTCTTGACTCCACTAGTGCATTTCACAGTGTAGAAGCATCATAGACGCAAAGCCTCACACCAAGTGGCGCCCACGCTCTGCATGCACAAGTGATATCCTCTAGTCGAGCACGAAGGAGCACATCTGTCTGACTGCAGGGCATGTACAGATGAGTGAGGCCGCAAATTATGACACAGACCCCTCCCCCCTAATCCCTTCAATAGAAAGGCTATGTTTTGTTTCATTGGCATCACAATACATCTAGGGAACTTTCTGAGGGTTAACCCTATATTTTTATGGCTCAGAAAGTGACCTTGTGCACTGCATGTGGAAATTATATTTGATCATTGGCATGAGTGCTGTATGTACTGTTCTTTCACAAATGTCAGGGTAAAACTAAGAACTTAAGTCAATCAAGCCTTCAGTTCCCGGTGTACTGGCATTAAAGCTAGTAGAAAAGACAAGAAAACATTAGTGTTTTACTAGCCTCACCGAATTTCTCTCTTGAACGCCATGCCGTTTTTCACCATATTCAGTCATCTAATTGATGGGTTAGGAGCAAACCTCTAGTATTGACAATGATGGTACAACATCCTTGTGAATGGAAGAGACAAGAACCATCCTTCAAGAATTAAATAATTAAATGCAATATGAATACTTTAGGGAGTTTCAGGGAGACCTTTTCCACTGTAGATCATAGATCAAATTGTGGTTCCAATGCACTTGTCCACAAGTGCTCAATATCCAAAAATATGATATTGTTTGCAGTCTTTGTAGCCTTTTCCTAGGTTTTCAATCTTATGAACAGAGAAAATGTATTCCAAAAATGGAGGGTTTTACATTTAGAACACAATCTTCTAAGTACCACTGTATCCCTGTACTCCAACACCGCCGAATATGCAAAGAATGAAAGAATGACCATGTGCCTTTTACACAAGAAGATTCCATAAGCATATTAAGATGTTACAGAATGCAATATATCTTGGTGTCATTCCTACACAATGCTGACGAGTGTGTACTCTTGTTTAGTTCTTCAATCCTGTGTACTCAGCTCAAAGTGTTAGAAGGTTACTGTAGAACTCAAGAATAAATCAAAATTCTTGGGTTTTGCCTAGTATCAACAAAAGAAGGCAGGCGGCGGAATTTCAGCTGGACAATGTATATCTGATGGAAGACGAAGATTATCCCTATCTAGGTGTGTCTGTGAATGATATCCTTTTTGGATAGTTTGTAGCCAGGCAGCAGTAACAAAAGCAGACGCTGAAATATGGGACCCAACACTTCCAAGATGGGGCTCAGCTAAAGAGTGATATGGAAATGACTTATGCTACTTCTGATAAGTTTTCCATACATCGTACTAGAAGCAGACCTACACTTAAACTGATACAAGAGAGCACTTGTCCTGAGTATAAAGGTGTTAGATGCAAGAACATTGTACCAACGCTGAGAAGAATGGGAGATCAGAGAAACAGCAACAGAGCTTTCTGATCTGGACACCTTTGTCCCAGTAATGGTGGCACAGCGGAATGCAAAATACATCATAGCTCAAGCTGTCAAGGAGGGTAATGCTGCTGACACTAACATAGCAAGTATAGAAGATGGCAGGCCTTTTGTTTTTTACTGGGAATGGGGTATATAATAGTAGATGACTAACGGCCTGAGTTAGAGTTTGGCGGATGGGTTATTCTTTCACAAATGTGACTGATATCCCATCCACCACATTATGATTTTCATAGGATATTATGGAACCGTAATATGGCAGACTGGATATCCGTCACGTTTGTGACGGAGTAACCCCGTTCACTGAACTCTAAATCAGGCCCTAAGTCTTACACCTTCCCGAGGAGATGCTCAGGTAATCCACCTGAGACTGTAAAAAACCCTGCACCTCTCATACTCTTAATATATTATGGGGGTCATTACGACCCTGGCGGCCGGCGGTATGTTGGCGGTAACACCGCCAACAGGCTGGCGGTGTTCCGCCAGAAATTATGACCGTGGCGGAAAAGCCACGGTCATACCGCCGGCCCCTCCACTTTCCCGCCAGGTTTCCGCCTGGCGGGCATAATCCCCAGGGCAGCGGTGCAAGCACCGCTGCCCTGGGGATTATGAGTCCCCGACCGCCAGCCTGTCCGTGGCGGTAAACACCGCCATTGAAAGGCTGGTGGTAAGGGGACTGGGGGTGCCCCTGGGGGGCCCTGCACTGCCCATGCGCTTGGCATGGGCAGTGCAGGGGCCCCCAGGCATTACCCCATCGCGCATTTCACTGCCCGAATTTTGGGCAATGAAATGCGCAACGGGTGCTACTGCACCCGCTGCACATCAGCATTGCCGCCGGCTCTATTACGAGCCGGCAGCAATGTTGATGTGACATTTCCGCTGGCCCAGCGGACGGTAACACTGTTACCATCCGCTGGCCCAGCGGAAACGTCAAAATAGGGAGACAGGAATACCGCTGGCAATGGCGGTATTCTGTCTCCCGCGGCCTCGGCGGTCTTTTTGAAAGACCGCCGAGGTCGTAATGACCCCCTAAGTCTTTTGGAAGTTGCATTGTCTACTATCAATTCTCACCTTGTTTCTTACTATGTATTTTCACTCTATAGTGAAATGCTTGGGTTTAAAGGTAATACAATTTTTCTATAGCCAAATTAAAATTTGTATGGAGGAGCACCATTGTACACTCCTGCCCTCCAAGAAGCAAAATCATTGAAATGTACTTTGGAATAGAAAAGGAATGCAGTGCTTTATATCTTTGTAGTTATGCCTCTTTGGCGAATAATGAAATAGACTGTTCCCACGATTGATACAAGAAAGCCCTTAACATCCAGAAAGTCTAATTTCACCATATTGTTGGATTTCCTATGGCCCGTCATTGAATTGCCCATGAAAGCTCTTAATAACAGTTAAATGATGGGGCTATTGTTCCATCATTTGATAAACACATATTTATCCTCTGTAATATTTCTGGATTATGTGAATCTGAGCCTGGTAAGGCACTTATTGAATGAGGCCTCAGATGATCCCTCTAACCCTAAGACATTTAAGTTGATTACCCTATTAACGTTTTTCATCCAAGCTCTTGGAATGTGTTGCTCTATCCCAACCTCGACATTGTGTTGAGATCAATTATTTTTTTAGATCCTTTTCGGTTTGGGTTGTGTTTTGGCAGGACCACCAAAATAGTGGCTATGTCTCTCATTGACATCCTTCACAAAGTGGTTGGTTAAGGTAGTTTTGTGTCTCTGTTTTGTATAAGATCTGTGAGCAGTCTTTGACACTATTAACCACAGCCTTCAGTACCTGCAGTAAAAATAAAATGGCATCTTCTGAATAATGTTCTTCTATCCCTCTGGTGACTTGTAGGTGTGTTTACCCACCTTCTTTGTAAATGCAAACGCAAGGAAGCGCTAGCCATGGGTGGTAAAGCACTTTGTAAAACACTGCTGACATCACAACACACTTCTGAATATCTAGACCAATGTAACTTAAGGCAGGATCTAATTAATGCATCTTTGTTGAAGGGACCTTTCTCCCCACAGTTGAAGAAAGTACCACTCCTGAAAGACCTTCAATGGATCCAAAAGATCCAATTAATTAGTGCCATGTTTACCATTCCTCTACAAGTGTACAGAGAAGTGGGGTTGAATCAGTTTCAGTATTAAACAAGCTAGTGGTGCTGGACAGGTTTTGATTAGCGTCTTGAACAATTAATGTATTTTTGTTGATAAAGAGAGCCTCAACACTCTGGTTCTGTTGAACGTCTCCGGTGCAATCAGACTGCAACAGATTGCTGACCAGACTGAGTCAGATAAGAATTTGGGGTATTATTTTAAAGTGGATGAGCTCCCTCTTGTTAAATAGATGTTATCTCACTCCCACCCTTTACGTCTTCAGAAACTGAAATAAACAGAATAGTGTTTTCAGTGTTTACTTGCTCCTGGTCACCAATGTAATAAAGTCACTGTGATTTTCTTTTATTAATTATGCTGAGAACATGCAAACAATTCATGAGGTAAAATCATTCAATTCACCGTATTCTGTTCCAATGGTAAGCCCCTGTATTTTGGATTTAAATAGATGGGTGAATGATAGATTACTCAAATTGAATCTAGCCACAGGAATGTTTTAAGTCATTAGCAACCTGGCACATTAAAATCTGGATTATATCTCACCACTTACTCCTACCTACTGTGGAGAGCACGGTAGGTCCAATAGAGAATGCTCTCTCGTTGTCTCTCTCCCTCTCTGGCTCCTGAAGTAGGGATAGCATTAAGTTTGTCTTGTTTCAAATTTATTCCTTAAAAGAGATCTATCCCTATCTGGAGAAGTCACAGCACCTCAAGGCAAGCACTGCCTTGGTTAACTCTAGATTAGACGATGCAAATAGCATTAAAAGTGTATTTCTAGAGCACCTGATAGGGCAGCTGCAGCGGTAAGAGAATGCGGCATGAGCACCCTGTTGGTATTGCATAGTTTTCCTGTTGGCATACATATTAGTTTTAAGATTTTCTGTTCAATTCATTGTTCTCTGCAAAGCCCAGGACACCTAATGCAATCATTGCCTCTTTCATACAGGCTCTCAGGACTCTTGCTGTTTTGAAGGCCTTGCCATTATTTTGGTGGACTTGTTCAATGTCATGCATCTTCCAGCACTAGGTTGTATGCCAGACTATTGTGGCAAAATATGGAAACAAATTGTAGCTCACTTTTTGACGACTAGAATATTGTGGAGGCAAGTATATCTAGGTAAAGGTAGATTTAACAGATTCGCTGTACTTTACTCAAAATCTTTCAATAGATAAATATATAGAGAGAAAGTTAAGTATAGTAGTCCTGTAATCACATGTACATACATAACATCATGATACTCTTGTAGTCCATAATTTTGCTACAGTATTTTTGACTTTGCTAGATCTGGAAAAATATGTATAAGAAATTAGAGATACCTAACTCATCCTAAGACTGTTACCCAACATGGATGGAGGGTCAAGACTTGGGGCCTGATTTAGAGTTCAGAAGACTAGATATTCGGTCACAAACATTACGGATATCACGTCAGCGGTATTATAAGTGCATTATATTCTATGGCTATCCACAAACCCGTCCGTCGAACTCTAAATCAGGCCCTTGAATCCTACTTCTACTAAATCAGAGCTAGAGCTTGATTGATATAATGATGGGTGATAAATGACTCAAACGCCAGTTTTAAAGATTGGACAGCAGCTAAAAATCAAGAATTGGAAAAAGAAGCAGGAATTGCTGTTATATTCAAGAAAAATATATAGTTTCATTGAAGTAACAAGACTCAACAGGAAACCTCTTGGAGTATAGCATCTCACATCAGTTTAGAAATAAATCCAGACAGAAAGATTTTAAGAAGTGCTGAGAACCACATCATATCAGCAGCCATAATGGCATAATGGTAGAAAGATGAGGTCAGCTCCTTATAAAGTAATTGATAAAACATCATACTTTGTTGATATATCTATTAGGGGGTATTTGGGAACATTACAGTCACAAAATTTTGAAGCTAGTTGTAAGAGAAAATACACCCAATACCTGTGTGATTTAGGGTGACATTGCTTGAGTACCCGTGCAAAAGGGGAAAAGTCCTAAGTTAACCTGGTGAATTGTTCCTTCAAACAATATCTTGAATCAAGCACCTCCATGTATTGAACAGCGATGTTACTCTTGAGATGAGGGTGATACAAAGGCAGATCTGGATTGACTTATTTCAGATACACAGACAATATAATATTCTAGAAGGGAACTTGGGATCATTATCCCTGGGAAATACAGGAGATCGGCTGGACCCTGGTTGACAATTCAAACAAGTCAGACAAAAAATTGACTACACTTGCTGGTGGAAATAACAGGTTAGTGTCTGAACACATTGTGCAACAACTGCCTTGAAATGTCCATCCAAACAGTAATAGTGAGAATGAGTACCCGAAACTAAAAATAATGAGAGCCTGTGCACTGCATATGAGCTCTAAAGAATTATGGTTTCTCTTGGATAAATCTCAAGCTATTCTGAAAAATGAAGGGCCCATAAATATCTTACAACTATCTCTAATATCACAGTTTAGCGTCATTTATTAATAAGGTTATGAATCCTACCCCTTCATTCTGTAGAATGCCAGCTGCAATTACTCTTGTTTGACATCAGCACGATTGAGTGACTGCCTCATCATTTGGAATCTAAATGTGTTCTTTTTAAATGATACACCACGTGGATCTAGCTAGCTAATTGCTTTTTGGAATTTGGAAATTTAAACCTGTAGTGCTCCCTCTGACGCTCATTCCACTGTCATCTGAGGGTTAATTTGAATGTTCTGCTAAGATGAGACTGATTCTATAATTACCAAAATGAGGCTTTGAAATCTGCTTTTTGCTAGCAATTTTTTTTAGCAAACAGGTTCGGACGCTGTTCCTTCTCTGTTTTGTCCCCATCTTCCTGGAACGTACAGCTATCTAGGCGTCAGCTTATTCTGTGTCATTCTATTTTTCATAGACGTGAAGGCTTGACTGTCTGCAAGTTGTATTTATATTTATTAATTTAATTCCAAAACACCGCCCCATAGAAAAGTTTATACATAAAACAATTCCTCATTAAAACGTGTAACATCATAAAAAAACTGTCTTTCCCATATAAGTACAAATATATTTAAACTTCATTAGCACAATCATCAGAGAAAAAGTAATGAAAATGTTCTTTTTGAATCAACTTCTAATAAAGTGCAAATGCTATTCCTGTTTCCAAGGAAGTCATCTTAAACAAAATGGATAATGAATCAAAAGATTTCATACCTTTTATTGTAAAAAATAGCCGAAAAATAACACTTTATGTCAGTACACTTTAACCAGGATAGAACCTTTTTTATGGATATATAATTGTAGGTTCAGTTGACCCTGTTTCTTTATTATCAATAAGGCATTTAGACAGTGTTTACACACCTTACTCCTAAAGCTTTTGTACAGATTTCTGCTAATTGGTGTGATTCATCGTGGGCACATTAGCTGAATCCTTCCTTGTGCACTGAACCTCTATGAAAAGTTCACTGGATTTTTAAACAACCAGAGAACCACTGGCGGTGCTGTGTCTCATCTTTCCTTGTTTAGGTAGAGTTCAAGTATGGCTTCATAAAATATCAATTCTTTGTGCGCAAGGCAGGTTTGAATAGCAAACACATCCATTAAATAAATTAAAATTCTCTTCTTTCGAAGATCTAAGTCGCAGATTGCCCTATCCTCCCCTCAGCTGAATGCTAACTTCCCCTCATTGTACTAAAAAAATGATAGTTACTTACAATCTATGGTGTAAATACCTGATGGGAGCTTCCCCCATCATTGTCTTCTGATGCCCAAATCATCATGGTACACGATTCCGATAAACATTCTCTCCTTCAGCACCGCATTCACTACTCCCACCTTTAGCCGAAGGTTGTGGTCCCATCAGATCTAGGAGAGCCAGCAACCTGGTCTCTAATGGCATCCAGGTGAGAGCCATCAATAGAACAGACATTCATAATGGCTTCTCAGCAGAGATCAAGATTTCCATCTTGCCCATATCTACCTGGCGGAAAAATCTGATGTAAGCTCAACGCTGCAGTAGGTGCTAAACAAATCTGTGTTCTTGGTCGGCATTATTTGTCTAAGCACTCTAATAGAGATGTATTCCCATCCCATGGGTATGTCTCACATTACATTATTCTGGATCGGTGCTTTGTTCATCTGAATGGCCAGTTGATTTCTTTCGTCGGGGTCAATGGTTGTACAAATTACAAATTAATTTCCTGTGATGTAAGAAGTTGCAGGTAAAAAGAGGTGCAATTTAGTCACTGTACCTCTGCACCCATTAGTTAAACTACTTACTGTGCCCTCTTTTTTACTTCACTTTTGTGGTAGGGCAGATATCTGTCAAAGACCTCATTCACCATATTGAAACCACTACAAACACAGGCACCATTTTTAGGACTCGGCTGTGACAGCACGTGCACTACTAGCTCGCAAAATATATTGTTTACTAGAAGGGGCTTGGAGCCTGCCAATGGCTGACAATTCTTGGGTTTCATTGTCTCTCTCATTTGCTGCCTCCTAATTGTGAAGTGCGTGCTGGCTTCACTTCCTCTTCTTCTGACTGGAACATTGACCAGGTACTGATTTCTTCATCTTGATTAGGGTCCTTCTGCTGCTGGTGCTGTGACTCAGGTACTATTTTTAGGCCTCGTCTGAGACAGAGCGCATTTGTTGTATCTTTGAGATCTTTTGTATCTTAAACAAATTTAAGTAATGTAATAATACACGATGACATTCAATGATAATAGGTGAAATAGCATGACCAGTCTCGCTGTTTGTATTTGTTTCTTGTTATTGTTAATGATTGAACTATATATATAAATAAACTATGAACAAGATATGATATGAAAATCATGCTGATAAGCACTGACAATTGTAAACTATTTCTATGGAATTTCAATCCGGTATTTCTGCATCCTTCATGATTTATTGATGCTCCATATTTATGTTTGATGGCTCACACTTTGGCTGTGACAGATTTTTTGTACTACTGATTCTTCGTATCGACAAAAACCTATTATTACATCACAGGAGGGACCAGAACTTTCAACCCACATCGATACTGCTCTCTTCTTCTATTTTATACCTTTGCTATACATTATCAACATTCTAAGCATGGAACAGATGCAGGTATACATCATTGTCTAACACTTATCCCTATGGTGGACACCTTTCTTTCCTTTGTATGTATATGAGCCAGCATGTTTATGGCAGCTATTTCCTATCAGGATCAGGCTCTTCTCGAATTTTGTTACAACACTGTTAGTCGGTTTACCAAATTGACCATCTTCTTAACAAGCAATTTCTTTAATTTACTCTTATTCTGGAATCCAATCGTTCACTCAGGCACCTTGAAGGCATAAAGAAGAACTTTGTATTTCCTCCTTTTGTTTCTTTGCGCATATGTATCGAGTAATGTCTAAAAAACTCCTCACAAGATGGCCGCGCTCATTGAATATTAGTCCTTTTACTATGTTGCTGTCTTGCGTTCTTTCGTTGCGTGGTGATAACGTCTATCAGAGAGGAGCTCTACAGTCCTCTTTCTACTCTTAGCCGTAAAGATAAGGTTTCAGCGGGAAGTGACTCCGACGCGTACTGGCGATCGGAAGAGGCGTCCATATGGCAACGGTCTACATACTGTTACATATTCAGGTGGGTTCTTTTTTTCATTCAAGGGTATTGATAATTATGTCATTTGGGCCTTTTTGGCATCTGTTCTAAAATATTGTTTAACTGAGTTGCGTGAAACAATATTAGTATTATCACAGAGTTCTAAATATATACATATCATCTAGCAGATTTGTACGGACAAAAAAACAAAGGCGATTTTGGAATGGAGCATGATATTGGCTCATAAGTAGATGACCCACTTCTACAACACCTTAAGTTTTGTGACACATGGCAGATTTTTTTAAACAGGTAACTCAGTTACTGGCCTTTTTTCAACCCACGTTTGTCAACTTGCATGTTCAATGGCAGACTACATATTTTATGAGGCTTCATACTTATCCCTTGTTCACCGTTGGTCATTTAGGTATCTTAGCCCTTAGAGATAAGAGTTTCTCCTTATTGCTCATTTCTAATTATACAATTTTGTCTTTTTACATCACAAATATCTGACAAACGATTGAACCTACACCATTAGGTTTCTCTTGGGAACTTCACAGTTAAAGACCACGTTTGATGACACCTTCACGGGCTTGTACACTACAGAGTGTGTTTTATTTCACAACACCTGTCTCACTTTAAGTTCACAACTATCCATCCCACGTTCTCTGATATGGTGACAGGTTCATAATAATTTTGGTACTTGATGATTGTTCAAATTTGGTTATTAGGCTTATTTTTGGTAAATTTATAGCCCTGACGAAGTCAATGGGGTAACCCCCGGACGAAACATGTGTTGGCTGTGGGGTCAGATTGGAACATCACTCATGGCAGTTGTTGCTGAATAACTGACTGGATTGAATTTGGACACTGATATTAAAGCACAAGAATTTTGGAATCGTACTGAAGACTGCCTCGTCTCTCAATTTATGTGTTTGTATTTTACACCATTCCAAAGATACATTGTATGGTGTTCTAATTTAAAGGACAATTGCAGTAACTTTGGTGGATATTGTTGCACTATCTGATATACTAATGCTGATTTAACGAGTGCCTCTTGTTGTTCACTATTATTATCTGTTTGGTTTGCCACACAGTTGGGGATCAGGGGTGTGGTCCTCCAAGAGTGCACCTTGTGAGAATTGATGCCAATACTTATATTCACCTCGTAGTCTTGAGCGCCACTCTTTCCCACAAGGAGCACCCTCACCAATGTAGGAATTTAAGCCTGTACTCTACTCTACGTCACTTTAATCTATAACATTCTCCTGCACTTTACAGCACTCAATGCCACGCCACTCTGTCACTCCACGCCACTCTACTACACTACACTCTATGATGCACTACTCCACTCCATGCCACTCCACTCTACGGCACTCTATGCCACTCCACTCTGACAGTCTACACCACTCCACTCTGTGACACTCCACTCTACAACAGTATATGCCTCTCTACAACATTCCACTATATAACACTCCATTCTACAACACTCTGGCATTCTACTCTACACCACCCCAATCTATGTCACTCTTCTCTACTCTGTGCCACTCCACTCTACAACACTCCACTCTATGCCGCTCTGCTCTACAACACTAGCTTTTAGCTGTACAATATGGCTAAAACACATTGACAAAGAAAATAGATCTCACATAGGCAAGACCTATTAGCTTTGCCAATGCTTGTTCATTTCAGCTAGCGCAGCCATCCGTATCTCCCTCCCTCTGGTTGTCCTAGTTATTCTTTGCCCCACCCTCACCCCTGGTTGTCATGTTGCCTCTTCCCTCCATCCTCCTCTTGTCCATGTTGCTTCTTTCTCCCTCGCCCCTATTGTCCATATAGCTTCTTCCCACCAAACTCTAACCTCATGTTTTTCATGTTGCTTCCTCCCTCCCACCTCAACCTTCCTGTTGTCTGTTTTGCCCCCAACCCACCATGAGAAAAAAAGCGCTATGACGCAGCCAGCACTGGTCGCGTCATAGCGCCTTTTTTTGTTTCCTGTTCCTGTGTCATAGCGCTTTAAAAAAAATAACTTTTAGCAATGCTGCACACTGCTCTACAATATGTCTAAAAGGCACTGTCAGAGACAATAATAGCTCTAGCATATGCGAGACCTATTGGCTTTGCCAATGCTTGTTGCAAAGAGTGAGTGCGACTAGATTAAAATAGAGATATATGATCTCCCCCGTGCCAAGGTATTTGTGAAAGGCATGTAGGTGTGTACAGTAGCTGGTCAAAATGTAAATAATGCCTGAGCTCCTGTTTTCAGAAGTGCACACTGTGTACAGTTCATAATCCAGGTTAATATTAAAAAACAACTTTAGCTAGCTATTACTTCACTACAGAAGGAGGAAGTAATTGATTAAAATCATTTTATTGCTAATCCAAGATTTTTTCCATTGGTGACTGCAAATGTCATGTTTCCCCAAGGTTTGCAGTAAAAACTGAATACCGCATACTTCGGTTTAACCTCTTTCATAAACTGACAATGCCCCGCAAAATAAGGATCTGCCTCTTACCACAAAGAGACTTTATCTTCCAGAGAAAAATTGTAATTATGTGCAAAAATTATGTAGGAAAAATATCATCTTGGGTGGCTGAAATGTTAGGTTGAATAAATCTTTTTTTAAAAGGTTTCGAGGTTTTTGTAGGTTTGCTATCTCTCTCCGAGTCCAGAAGCAGGCAGCAAAGGGCAGGTGTGCGCATCTACCTGAGTGAGGGCGGCAGGTGTGTGTGTCTACCCGAGTAAGGGCTGCAGGTGTGCGCATCTACCTGAGTAAGGGCTGCAGGTGTGCGCGTCTACTTGAGTAAGGGCTGCAGGTGTGCGCGTCTACTTGAGTAAGGACTGCAGGTGTGTGTGTCTACCTGAGTAAGGGCTGCAGGTGTGTGCATCTACCTGAGTAAAGGCTGCAGGTGTGTGCTTCTACCCAGGTAAGGGCTGCAGGTGTGCGCATATACTCGAGTAAGGGCTGCAGGTGTGCATGTCTGCCCGTTTAAGGGCTGCAGGTGTGCGCATCTACCTGAGTAAGGACTGCAGGTGTGCGCATCTACTTCAGTAAGGACTGCAGGTGTGCGCATCTACCTGAGTAAGGGCTGCAGGTGTGCGTGTCTGCCCGAGTAAGGGCTGCTGGTGTGTGCATCTACCCGAGTAAGGGCTGCAGGTGTTCGCGTCTACCGGAGTAATGGGTGCAGATGTGTGCGTCTACCTGTGTAAGGGCTGCAGGTGTGCGTGTCTACCTGAGTAAGGGCTGCAGGTCTGCATGTCTATCGGAGTAAGGGCTGCAGTTGTGCACGTCTACCGGAGTAAGGGCTGTAGGTCTTCATGTCTATCTGAGTAAGGGCTGCAGGTGTGCGCGTCTACCTGAGTAAGGGCTGCAGGTGTGCGTGTCTACCTGAGTAAGGGCTGCAGGTGTGCGTGGCTATCTGAGTAAGGGCTGCAGGTGTGCGCGTCTACCCTAGTATGGGCTGCAGGTGTGGGTGTCTACCTCAGTAAGGGCTGCAGGTGTGCGTGTCTACCTGAGTAAGGGCTGCAGGTGTGCACATCTACCCCAGTAAGGGCTGCAGGTGTGCGCGTCTACCCGAGTATGGGCTGCAGGTGTGGGTCTCTATCTGAGTAAGGGCTACAGGTGTGTGCATCTAACCCAGTAAGGGCTGCAGGTGTGCGCGTCTACCCGAGTATCGGCTGCAGGTGTGGGAGTATTGACTCGTATAAAACTAGCACATGAAGATCTAAGAGCTGAGACACTACAAAGGGCCTGTTTTCGCCTCACTTATCTCTAAAATAGTTTGCACTGTACTTACAAAACATAAAAATCAATACTGGGGATTGCAGATATTTTGGAAATGTATCAGAAAGTGATACCAAAGTTAGGGAATGGAAGAAGAATATAGATATACATCCCACACCCACCCTCGCTACCCACCCATACCCATAATTATGAGGACTGGTCATTGACCATAATCAAATGTGTATTTACTATTATAACTCCACATGCACTTTGATAGTAGGGAAGATTATAAAGCGGACCGAAGCAAAAATACCTACACTTTTAGTTATTTGATACACCTGCTCAAAATTACATAAACATGGGTACTCATAACACACCAGGCCTCACAAAGATAGTGTTTGTCTGGGCCCAACAGTGTTTACGCACGCTATGAAGTGCCACAGCGTGGGTTGTACATACATACACATACACAATACTCAACATAGGCACCACACGCTCACACACCACCCCATCCTCTTGCATCACCGGCTCTAGAGGTTGGCAAGCACTGTCACCTAACTATCTGACCAAATTGTCCATGTAATGCATTCTTTTTGTTTGAACAGTATTTGTGTAATCAGGAGAGTGCTGTAAATTATTTTAACAGCCACTAATTCTGTTTCAGTAAAGACCATATTTAATCCTGCACCAGCCATTGCAGACCTAGACCCAGGATTCTATTCCCACACTGACGTCTTCTGCTGCAATGAGAGTGAGGTAATGGCTATTTCATTTTGTACAAGGAATCGAAATGGTTAAATGCAATTAAATAATTATGTAATTTCTTTCGTACAACTGAGAATTTATGTATGGGTATTAAATGTAATAGTCCATAGAGTGAATACAGGGCCCTGTATGATGCCTGAGAGCTGGCTAGTTGAAAAACAAATGCAAAACTTTACAAATGGGTAAGACCCGAAGCTAGCTGCGACCATATCTGATATACGTGTTATATATCTCGTATTTATTTTTTATCCATGCGTGTGGCTTTGGCTATAATCATTGAACTAGTTCGGCGGCCATTTCACCCCACAGCCCTTTGCTGGGCCTTTGAGGCGTTTGAGAAACAGCAACATTTCAGCACCCCCATACATTACTTTTTAACCCCCAAAGAATTGTGCGACTAAGACTCCAATATTGTATCAAAAGTTAACAAATTTCCTCATGAGTGGTCGATTTTCATAGATAGCTGGGTGCTCCGTTCCATGAAAAGAGGCTGGACCATGTGTTTGGCCAGTATCTTCTTACGCATCCCAGGACTTCATCGGATATCTCCAATTTTCCTCCTGGAGGAGTATAGACTTTATTTTTTGGGGATCATAGAACTTGCGCCTGAAGCTCACCATTGCAAGAGTTTTACATTCAATATATATAAAAAATGGAAAGCATGAGGCCGGATTTAATCAAGTTAGGACCTCTATAATTCAAACTAACTTATGCCTTTTGAGAGGTTCATAGGGGAGTCACTGTAATGCAGATGCTGTGGACGGCGTAGCTAGTTGAATAGCTCAACTTGTATTTCTTAGTGTTTGGGAAGCCCAGTGCCAGTATCTCAGGTTTATGGAGCGAGAGAAGAACTACCCATATATGGTCTTACCTTTTGATATTAATTCAACAAAATTCCAAGTCTGGCTCGAGTCTTTCTTCACTGTTGTAAGGTAGAGATGTATCCATAACTGGATGACTGGCTGATCCATGTGCCCTACCAGAGAAGGCTCAGTTTAGCTTCATGATGTTAATACACTCATCGCTCGGTCTGGTGTTGTCATTAAACCTGCCCCGTAGTTTATATTTAAACCTTCTGATGCAGTCTAGCCTGTTGGGTTACCACTGGGGTACCAGTGGGCGCCTGGTTCTTGTCATTAGATGGCGGCGTATTGGTTCTAGAGTCTGCTGGCAAAGGCATTCTTACATTCCTGTTGTGCCACATGCCAGTCCTCAGATGAGACCTCTTCAGGTTAATTGCTCTCATTGCTTCACAGGTTCATACTGACCTATCTGTGGCCCATGTTGATGGCAGTTTGACCTCCCAAGTATTCTCAAGTCGACGTTTTACCATCTTCTTCACCAAGAGTCATCACCACTGACTGTTAAGAGTTTGATGGGAGGTCCACTGTGGACAGCGTTCATCAACCTGACGCACAAGGACAATACGACTAATAGGACTGTCATGTAAATCACCTAAATACAAGGCCCCCTCTTCCTTCCTGTGTCACCTGCCAGCGGGGGTGCAATAGCGGATCCGTAACGAAATGTCTGTGATTGCCATTCTTCAAGCTCGGATGTGTAATATCCAGGAAGTCTGAGATCTCCACACAAATGACAACTTGGCCAATCATTTGGAACCATTCCTTTATGCGGAATAAGGGAGAGAGAGAAGCTCTACGCTGGATGTGGTCTAAGACGCATATCCCCATAAAAGACCAGGCCCTTGTAACTCATGGCACAGCATGCATGTTATGTCTGTTTTGTGAAACCCACTAATACCCAAAGAGTCTCTTGGTGCTGGGCTGTGACAGCCCAGACTAAAGAGGTGGAAAAGCCATATGAAGAGTCTCAATTGTAAACGATTAGCCATGGACTGGTTCTTGCAAGGAAGTGTGTTCCAATTGCGAGGAGCATGTATTGAGAGCGCTCTACCGCCATGTTGGGATTAACAAAAGTGTGGAATGGTCAGGGAGAGTGAACTGGCCTAATGGAGTAATTTGTGTATTTAACAAGTCTGTGGGAAATGAATGGGGAACATTCACAGATAGTAAAGGATGAACTATGTAGAGCAGTGATACTCAGAGTACGGCACTCTTGCCCTCTCCGTGCGACCCCCGGCACCCCCCCCCCAGTGGACAGCTACACTGGTGCTGTTAACTTGCTGAGCACTAATAATAAAATAAAATGTTAAAGAAACAGGCAAGCATTTATTTGCAAGTTATCTGAATTTATGAAGTACCTAAGGTGGTGTCCCACACCACTTAACTTTAGAAACACCTTTGTTTTTATAGACATATTGCAACACATGTGTAAATCTAGGATTAAGTTTTTTTTCTCCAAAAAAGTGCATGTCATTAACACTCAGAAGCGTTGTACCATACCACTGCATTGAGATGTATTTTTTTAAGTGATAGTTTTCAAACATGATTTTAGAAACATTCATTCTTCCCCACCACACCCTGACAACAATGCAATTGTGCACTAAGAGGAAAATCAGTTGTTATTTGCACCTCGGCCTAGGTTGCTAATACATGTGAACAACATTATAATCAAACGCAGGAAAAGGTTTTGTACAGCACACATTCTAAAGTCATGTATTTTGAGGTCCTCTTAGATACCATTATCATGAAAAAAGAAGCAAAGTGAAAAATATTGCCTAGGATCATGCAGTTTGATCAAGGGGAAAGCAGAGACTGATCCCAGGTTTTCTGGTTTCACATTTCGGAATTCAGCCAGTAGATGTACATGCTTTGCTTCCCCTACGACCACCTTACACAATCGCTGACCCCCCAGCACCGCCTCAGCCACCCTGCTGGCACCAGTGCGGCCTTCGGTCACACAACAGACCATACTTTGTGGCCCCTGGGAAAATGTTTGCGAATACCCATGATGTAGAGGGTCTTAACAGTTACACAAATATGGACAGTTTGTGGGGGATGGGAGAATCGTGACTGTGTCCCGGGGCCCTTGTCGCCATCCTAGCTGCCTGGTTTTCTGTAGCCTGAAGCTTGAGATAAAGAACTAAGTGTAAAATAGAACCCTGTTATTCACAGATTAAATGGATTATTACTAAATAAAGAACAAACAATAGAAGAAAGCAACAGGACATTTATTTAACAATTTATAAAATACCATTGTCCTGGGCCAAAGCTTTAAAACAATTAACTGTGTAAATTAACAATTAAGTAAGACCTTGACTTCTTTCTGCTGCTGCTCTTGCAGGCTCATTTTTCAAAGGTATAATATGGTTGTTCATTTTGAATGAAATATGGGGACCTAATATGTTAATATTATTTAATTTTGTAAGCAGCTGTGGAACCCCTGAGGAGGCTTCGCGGACCCACAGGGGTCCCCGGACCACAGGTTGGGAACCACTGATTTAGTGCATTAATGCCACAGAGTGTCTCGTCTTTTAGGGAATATTGTTTAATTAAACCACCTTAATTCAGTCTTACATTTGGTTCCCAGTAGTGAATTCTCATTCATAAATGCAAGCATGCAGTATGATTTAACTTAAACCTACTTCGTAATTCAATTCCATGTTGAGTACCATGATACTCTCATTTTTATGGTTTCTTCAATTGATCACATCCTTAGGAAGCATTGGGACACCTGGAGATCTTGAAGGATACATTCCCACCCAATTGCTCTACGGCCAAACCTCCACTTCTCTTTCTTTTTGGAAATGGGAAGGCATTAAGTGGATGCAAGAAGCTTGACATTAGGAGCGGGATGTTGTCACTTGATGTAGGTGATCATCTTGAATCGATCACCCTCACGCACAGATGAATTGAAAGAGTAGATGCTGCCAATGCCCTGCACCAAAACGTAGTGGAGACCAAAGACAGAAGTGCATTGGAAGTCTTCATACATGTAACCAGCTTCGTTCAGTCAGGGATCCAGATATTAGAATCCTTTGCCAGTAGTGAGCGCACAGTCAATCGCATGGAAGAATAGGTGGACAAGCTGAAGACGAGGGAGGTCACACTTAAAGTGTGCACTTTGTGTGACGCTGATTATAGAGAATGGGATTCTCACTAATTTAGGACAGAATGTTTATGTCAGATTTGGGCTTTCCTAAGAGAAATGATGTGTAAAATATTTTACCCACAGGTTGTGCAGAATGGTACACATCGGTATAGGCACATGGCCGGAAGCCAATGGAGTGAGTTGTGTCCTCCAGGAGCACCTCTGCTGACCACCTTGCTTCTATCACAATCCTGCACTCATTGATCTGCCTAGGGCCCTGAACCTCAGACAGCCTTACGGTATCTGTGAGGCAACGAGGGAGAGAGGTGCGCACTGGCTTCAGAACACCGAGATTAAGAAACGGGGGGAAGTGAGGGATGGTGATGCTGCACCCTAGATGGTCCTTATTAAAACGTTTCGCACTCCAGTCACAGATTGGATGAGAACTTTCTGAGTGAACTTTTTGTTTTAATGATTGCACTCCAGTCACAGATTGGATGAGAACTTTCTGAGTGAACTTTTTGTTTTAATGATTGCGGACTCCTGCACCCAGGTGGTGCTGGGGGTGTGTGTGGCACACCTGGGATCAGACGGGCTTTGGGAGTCAGCCAGCACATCCCAGAGTTGCTGGGAGCAGCCTGGGAGATGGGGCATCCCTGCCTTCATCAGAGCCTGTATAGAGCACAGACATGGTAGCTAGGCCATCTGCTTGCCTAGCCGAGCACAGGAGTGAGTATCATTGACAAACAAATGTATGTCGGAACAACGCATGCTGGAACCACGCATGCCTGAACAACACGGTTGGAACAACCACCGCGTTGTTACCACTACTGCCTTTACCACAAATGCCTTATCAACGATTTTTCGTTGTAAAGGCATTCCTGGTAAAGGCATTAGTGAACGGCATGCATGGTTCCAGCCTGCGACCTCCTAGGCCCCCCACCCCCGCCCCTAAAAATGACTGCGACCCCCCCATCCCTAAAACCTAAAACCACACTAACCCCCCCACCCCTGCCCCTAAAACTACCCCAACCCCGCCCCTAAAATTACCGTGACCCCCCCACCCCGCCCCTAAAACCACCCCAACCCCCCCACCCCGCCCATAAAACCTAAACTACCCCAACCCCCGACCCCGGCCCCTAAAACCTAAAACCACCCCAAACCCCCACCTACCTCTAAAATTACCGCGACCCCCCCAACCCCGCCACTAAACCTAAACCCACCCCAACCCCTCACCCTGCCCCTAAAACCTAAAACCACCCCAACTCCCGCCCCTAAAATGACTGCGATCCCACACCCCACCCCGTCCCTAAAACCTAAAAACACCCTAACCCCCCCACCCCTAAAACCTAAACCACCTGAACCCCCACCCCTGTCTCTAAAACTAAAAATACCCGACCCCCCCTCCCTTCATCCCCTAAAACTATAAATACCCCAACCCTCCACCCCTAAAACAGCCCCACTTACCTTATCACGTCATCCTCAGCCGACTCCCTTCTTCTGTGCCTTAACCACGCATGTACGTGGTTCAGCACATGCGTGGTTAAGGCACCGAATAAGTAAGTCGTGGTTAACGAAAGCGTTGTTCCGCTTACATTGTCCACGACTTCGTTGTTCGGGAGTCGTGGTTAAGGCCTCTTCCCCTGACAAACAACCTGAGTTAGTGACATAATGGACACAGTCCCTGGGGACCGTCATATCACAATCACTTTATACCAAAAGACTATCAGTAGCCTGCTACACATGCTCTGGGGCACACCAACATGGGCACTCCAGTTGTGTTTTGGAGTAGTGGCTCAGAACTGGCACAGATGTTGAAGTGCTGTCTGAAACAAAGGCATACTCAGATCCTGAGGCTGAACTATTTCTAGCAGTTTTTTCTTCATGATACTAACTTGATTTTCTTTCTACTTGATTCATTTGCCTAACTGGATCACCCATGCCTTCTGTATGACAGTAAAGTCACCAATTCCAGAGAACTTGGTGAGACTGGCTTGAATTATATTTAAGTTTTCCATCTGGTGCTTTTGCTGAATTGAATTGCCCTGAAAGTAGATGAATGGGCCTTGCTGGTTGCTCTGCATCACACTACTGCTATCAGAAAGTAACCCTAAGCAGGGCAAATCACAGTACCAGCCACCAACATCCTTGCCTTTGTCTTTCACCAAACCTAGGCAAAACACTAAGGGGGTCATTCCGACCTCGGCGGTCTTTTCAATAGACCGCCGAGGGACCGCCGTACGGAATACCGCCAGTGCTGGCGGTCTTCCGCATGGGCCATTCTGACTGTTGGCAGCGCTCCGCCCGTTTCCGGACGAAGAGCCGCCACGACCTGTGATTCGCTGTGGCGGTGTTCTGTTGGCGTCGCGGTGTCGGCGGAGCTGCCCCCATGGGTCCCGTTCCCTCCCGGAGGATCACCGGAACAGGTAAGGTGATCGTCCGCTAGGGAAGGGGGGTGGGGGGGTGTTGTGAGTTGTGTGCGTGCATGGGGGTGTGCGTGTGTGTATATTGTGGGGGCGTGTGAATGCGTGCATGAATGCGGGGGCTGTGTGTATGTGCATGTATGCGTGCATGAATGCGGGGGGTGTGTGTATGTGCATGTATGCGTGCATGAATGCGGGGGGTGTGTGTATGTGCATGAATGCGTGCCTGTATGTGTGTATGTGTGTGTATATGTTGGGGATCAGGGTGGGGGACGGGGGTCCTGCAACCTTTTGGGGGTGGCAGGGGTGGTGGGGGGGTAGGGGAGGGAGTCAGGGTGGGGGAGACCCCTATCAGTGCCAGGGAAGGGATTCCCTGGCACTGATAGTGCCTACCGCCATGGATTGAATGGCGGTCCCCAACCGCATGAAATCCATGGCGGTAAGCCGGGGTCAGGCAGGTTGGAATACCGCCGGCGGTATGTGACGACCGCCGGGCTGGAGACCCAGGTCTCCAGCCCGGCGGTCGTTACCGCCGTGGCGGTCGGAACGGTGAATCGTTCCGAATCGTTCCGCCATGGTCGGAATACATGAAAAAAGACCGCCAGCCTGTTGGCGGTCTTCCCGCCACTTCACCGCCGACCGCCAGGGTCAGAATGACCCCCTAAATCTGCAGAACAGCTGGACAGTGGCCCTTGTAGAGCCCCTCAGACAAATTAGCTTGCATACTAAGCACGATAAACAAAGCCCTGGAGGTGGCTACTATGGCCATAGACCCGGCAGCTGGCCAAATAAAAGCTGTTGGGAAGATACTTTGATACTGTGGACCACTCATTCTGACTTGAGGGTCAGTGCTATTGTCATCTCTTGTACAGTTTTAAAATGGTTGACTTAGCAGAATGTTCTCACACTGAGACCTTCCCACCATTTGAGTCAAAGCCTAAAGTTCTCGATAGTGTCCCTCGTGGTTCAGTTTTATCCTCGCTCCTGTTTAACATCTACTAGTGTCCCTTAGCTCAACTTTTAACATTGGCCGAGGCAAAGTTTAACATGAATGCGGACTACACCCAGTTTATCTTTGGACTTGCACATAACCTTTCGGTCAATTTATCACTCGCCCACAATCTACACTTGTTTCGGTGGTAGATGCACCAGGATTTCTTAAAATGTAACCCTCTAAGACCCACCGATCATCAGCCCCTGTCCTCCTGCTACATCTGTTCATAATTTAGGCATCTGTCTTGTCATCAGTCTTACCTTTGATCTCTATGTAACAAAAATTGTAAGCTCATGTTTCTTTCATCTTAAAACAATCAGGAATATTCTTCCATTCTTGAATCGTAATTACCTCATTCCAGTTATAAACACACTTATGAAGTCATGTATTGATTATGGGAATGTCATTTTATTATCAGCTCTTCAAAAATCTCTGAAATAATTGCAATTTATTCAAGATGTGGCTGCCTCCCTAGCTCGTAAAGTCCCCAAATATATAAATGTCACTGGCTCCCTATGGGTCAGAGAATCTTTAAAGCTTTGATCATAGTCCATCGTGCAGTCTACCCGCAAATTCTGGATCCCTTGGATGCCAAATTCGAATGGTGTAAAGCTTCACGCAATTTGAGGTGCAATGATTTCTATCTACTCAAGGTTCCCAAAAAATCTCCTTTGGTGACTGTGCTTTCTGTGTGGTCTCTGCTAAACTTTAGAATTCTCTTGCAGTACTTGTCTGCTCAGTATCCTCTTTCATTAAGTTTAGAAGACATTTGAAACTTTTTCTGTTTCACAAATAATCAGTTCCATCATGTGTTTTGGTTCAGGTTATTCAGTACAAGAAACCTCAAGTACTTGTGTGCTTTACAAAAACAAATAGCATAACATACTGTAACATAACAAACTGAAACCACACTAACAACTCTGTGAACTATTGAACCGGTTAGCTGATCTGCAAGACACAGCCAAGTCCTTGGAATAACAGGTGGAAGATGAAGTTGGGCGAACAGCATTCCGATAGCGGAACTGCTCACAGTAGCCAAAAGTCCTAGAATTATGGTTCATCTAATAAGCCTACCCACTGGGACTTTTTGTCTTCTTTATAATGGAATGAGCCTGCAGGGTCCAGGTACTCCCTCCAGCTTGGGCTGAGGATAGCAGGCACATTTATCAACCCAAGAGACTCTGACCCTAAATCGTTGGGTTCTGCATCTGCTACTGGGGAATCTGATGGAGATTAGCAGGTGACACCATGGGGTACATTGCAGATGAAATTGTATGGGGCGGTGAACAAGCCTATCACTACATTTCATTGCCTTACGTATACCCACCTACGTTACTCAAATCGCACGCCAAAGAAGTGAAAACAGAATTAAAAACAGAGTGGAAAAGAACTTTGACTCCCCTCTCATTTACACTTCCAGTCCAAAGGATGGGATATTGAGAGTTCTTTGTTTATGTTAGTTCTGTGTTTGGGTAAAGATGTGTTCATAACTCACCTTGTAATGTAGGGCTTGTGGAGGTGTCTTCATAAAAGGGGGCTCAACGTTCTAAAGAGGTAGGTAGCAAAGTACAAAAAAGGTAGAGAGGGCAACTGTTCTGTACATCTTACTCCTCCTACACCGGGAGTGCTCTCATACTGATTAAGCAAGAGGCTCCATTTTGTGATTACAAGGGATCACACAGATGGAGAAGGTAGATACATAGCATCAGAGGGTAGATTAGTTAGAAATCCATAGATGATACTGTGTGTAGATTCACAAAACAGATCATAAAGTTAGCCATCTCTCTGCCCAGGTGGCCTACATTTTAAAAGAGCCTATGGTCTGGGGGGAGATGACAACTGCGTACTGAACATAGAGTTGAACAGATTCCATCTATCCATGCCTGACATGGCTCATAACATAACAGCTGGGAGATTTTGCGGTTGGTTGGTCGGGCTAACAGATTCTTGAAGGGCTGCACATCCTTTAGATGGGGAATATGCTTTCAACACATCAGTTTATGATTTACACTCAAGATTAGACATATCCTTGCCCTCTGCATTCCCTCATGGCCTTGCATCCAACATCAAATGCATAAGTAGAACACTCTCAGATCATAACCCTTTACTTTTACTGCTGAATGGTGGAGAACCACTCATCGTTATCCTGTCCTGGCGACGGTAGGTCATGGCACTCGGTGACAACAATAAAGGGAATTATTATTCCTAATCTTTTAAATCTAGGTGGACATGTTTCAGTCTTTCTGCTTTTAATATCCCGTCAAAAACATAATGAAAACAGATTCTTGTACAATTGTAAGACATGTTTAGAATTGTTCTCAGGATCCCTCACTTCATGAGAAGGTGAGATCACACACTTCCTGTTACCGCAAGAGTGCCACCCGCCACTAATATTCGGGCGGATGAGACAGCCCAAAAAATGAAGCATGCCACCTAGGTTGTTGGCTGATGCTTTGTCAGAATTTATTTTATAATATTCCTGACACCCTTATAGCCAGCAATATTGCTTCTCCAATCTTGATATTGTCCTTGTGCTCACACCCAACCCAAATATCTTTACGTTTTTGTCACTAGACTAGGGGAGAGTGCTGTTTTTGGCAGCCCATCCTCTCTTCCCCTGTCCTTTTTGTTTGGTACTAGACACTGGATTATACAGCATTCATGGGGTGATTTATGATTCAGTTACGCTGTACTTTTAGGACAATGTTGGAACAGTGGGTGACATGTTTTAGAGTGGGAACCCTGCAAATTTTTCCTGAGCACTAACACCTCCCACAGGCTTAGATATGTTTAAGACAGGGAGGCAATACTGTTTAGAAACAACATGAAGGTCTTTTAAGGGAGTTACCTGAATGCTGTGGTCATTAGTGATTACATACTTTTTAGATTTCAAGCAGACCAGGCCGTGTTAACCTTAAACTCTTATGCAACTTCGTTGGTGAGCAGTAAGTGCATCATCGATGGATTCTAGAGGATGTCATTACCGACACCGCTGAGTGGCCATTCGGGGTGGATAACAGGTGGCACTTTGATGACGCAATAACCACCGATTGGAAAGTGAGGAAAAAAAAGTTATACTCAATTGATCTCCATCAATTGTTTTCTGAGTGAACTTTTTGTCTTTGCTTTATTGAAGTCCGCTGAACTTTGTTTTTAAATCGCGATAAAGAATATATATATAATATATTTCAAAATACAAAAGAAACAGGTATAGCAAGAACCTACAGAAACAACTGAAAATCAATACATTTAAATTAGCTGCTATAGAAACGCGGCCATTAAAATCAAAGGCACGCATTTTATATTGTTGTGGAAAAAGAAAATGGCGTCTGCCTCTTGCTGGTGACACAGGTTCTGTACCATTTATGTTGCATGCTCTGCTATTGGCCAGAGATCACGTGATTGCAGCAGCTTGCATAGCCCGATGCGTTTTCTTTGCACGTAGACCCTGCCAGTGAGTGTTGCTATCTCTGCTTCCTAGAAGTCCTAAAATGTAATCTGCATATGATTATAAATGTAACACTAACAGACAAGATAAAACAAACCAAACGGCCCATAGCTAGAGTCAGAGCTGCAAGTGAATCAATCCAGTATCGTTTTACTACCTAAGTCAACAAACTTGTATGATTTCTAGAAAGATATGACAGGTTATGGTTACAAGCAATACTGACGTTAGGCCATTTGGAACAGTTTTCAGGGCAATGGGGACAACCGCTTGGACTGACCATAAAATATGATGTGTGCAAAGGAAAATGTAGATTTTAAAGCATGAAGACTGACTTATTGGTTTGTGTAGTAATAAATGCCCCAACCACAACGTTTTTCGCCTTCTAAATAATTTCCATTGATTGCTGCGGGGAGCAAGAGCTTCCTTTGATATGCTCTTCTTCGCTAACAAGGCCCCACCTCTCCATCAATCAGATTTTCTCTCTGGTAATCCTATCATAGACAGTAGAAGTCTGTTCAACAAGTAGTAAATTTGATACGATACTGGAAATCCAGTGTCTCTAAAACCACTACGTCGATGTTCTCATGCTATGCCCTAAAACCGCAGACTTTAGTACCCAAGGACCTCACACTGTTCCCATTTTTGGACATTTTGAAGGACAACTAAAGCTCACTTGTTTAGGAATTCACAAAAAGTAAAGTGCTTTGTGTCTGTCCCGTTTTGGCGCACACAGCAAATATTCTAATAAATTAACAAATACTGTGCAACTGATTTTGCTCTCTTTGAACAGTCTGTTTCCTGTGATTCTGTAGTCTGTTCTCTTTAGTGGAATAATCTCTTTTTTACATGGTCACCCCCACTTGTTACGGACTGATATTGATGTTTTTTTAACTCTGCACACAGATCGCTGCTGACCAGCCCCCAGTGGATGTGCTCTGACTCCTAAAACATGGCAAAATGATCTAATCCCCAATTGGCATATTTGACTTTCCAGCAGAGGTATAGTGTATGGTGAATGAATATACGTATGGAATTGAAGGTTAAATGTCATCTGTAGACTGAAGCACATGTTAGTCCGTCCACTAAGCTGACAAGGAAATGGAAAACACAGTTTCAGGCCTACCTGTGTAGTATGATTTCGGTAGCTATCAAACCGGAAGGTAGACCTGCATTTTTTGACTGAAAGGAACCCAACTTTTAGACATTGTGTAAGACACCCAAAAGAAGAATTTGTAGCCCACAAGGAATGGTTCCTAGTATTTAAAAGTCAAACATTTAAGCTGGCCCCTAACACTGTTTCCACAGTACGGGCCTGTAGGTGTTTCTTTTAGAAAAACTGAAGTACCATTTTTTTTAAACTGGTTTGTAATAAGCTAAATAGTCCCTTCAACCAATGTTTTATATGTTTTAATATTTATTGAAAATTAAATTCATCTTTAAAGAATATGAACCTCGGCTGCTGGACCCCTAGGTTGCTGGTGAGGGCTGTCCTGTCGGCTCCACCTGAGAACGAAGGGTAGACCAGTTAGATTCCCTATGGTAGGTGATGATGATGAAGGTATGAGCAGTCCCAGCAACCCGTGGCTGAATTCGGAACAAATGTCATACATGCTCTCCATACGGGAGGTGGGGTCGTGGGCTGTGGGTTTAGGGGCGATGTGGGACCTAGTTGTTTTCAAAGCTGGGATGTACTCGGCGTGTCACACTCCCATGCGATATGACTTCCATCTAGGGAATTGTTTCAAATGTATATGATATTAATTCTGAATGGGGATCAGGATGTAACAGTTAACCCAATACCAAATATATTGTACCATACCACTGTACATCGAGTAAATGTAGAGGCAGTTTTGCCCACCAGCCTTTCTTTTGGAAACTTGGTCTAAATAAAGTTGTTAAAAAATATCCATTTCATCTTAGTCGACTTGGCCAACTCCATCCAGGTGGTACTGCCCCTACTGCAAACTGTGACTGAATCCGTGGCTTTAAAATTAACCTCTCCAAATCAGAGGTCCTTGGCATTAAACTGGGGCAAGCCACAAAGGAAGAAATAACAGCGGTCTCACCCTTTAAATGGGCAGGAAATCAATAAAGTACTTGGAAATCCATTTGACTCCACCACTAGGGGGGGGCTTTACAATGAAAATTACCCTCCTTTAATTTGGGAAATAAAAGCTGACTTGGCATGTTGGGGGCCCACTTTTCATATCTTGGATAGAGAACATGGCTGAGCTGAAGGTTAATATTCCTCAACACCTCCTATAACATTACTTTTCTCTGCCTGTGGCCATTGCACCTCAAGAGCTTTGCACTCATAAGGAAAATCCAGAGTAAACAGGAAGGTCCATCAGAGCACCAGAGAGGTGGGGGGTTTGGGAGTCCCTGACCTAAAAAGCTGTCACGCAGTCGACCAGTTGGTGATCGCATTCGCGCAGTCACTGAGGAAAACTGGAAAGCAAAGGCCGCTTATGGGCAGGGATCTCTTCCACGGGTCTCTTTGGGGTATTCTGGGGGGATTTGATTTGATTTGATTTGATTCTTTGGCTCCCCAAACATACTAGGCCTAAAGTCGCTTACGTCGCTGATATGTCACCCTTCAATGGATGTGTGGGATTTCCTTGTTTCAGTTACACTTTTGACATAATTTCCGTCTCCATTCACCCGGTTATTCAATAAACCCGATATTACACCAACCTTGGTCCTGACTTGCGGCATGAAAAATGGGAGATTGTACCATGCTACATGAAGGGGACAATCAAAACATTGTCAGTGTGAGGCTGGGTATAAATTGACGGAATCTGACAGACTCAGCCTCTTCCAGGTTAGACACTGGGTAATTCACCCTTTGGGAAATTATTCCCAGCCTACAGGGTCTCATCCCAGCTCTTTACAGTATACATTTAATTCTAGGCCACACACGCAAATGGTAATATATGCACAAATAGGAGGATACATTAGGTACATTAATAACAGGACCAGAATGGTCGAGACTGTGGAGAGATATCCCAAAAATTGTTCACATTGTGCAGTCAAGGGAGACCTGTTACAAATTATCCTGAAGCGCCTTTACCCTGTAGCGATGGAAAATGTTGGAGAGGATGTCTTATGGAGGGGACAATGATACATGTATGATGGTCCTGCCCAGTTCTGACTGTATTTTGGAGGGAAGTATTTACTCACACAAAAAGGGCGGCTGGCCTACCTACTCCGATGGACCAGGCTGTAACTATCCTGGGACTGCACCCAAAATGTGCAAATGCATTAGTCGAGATGAATGGCTGTTAATTACTCATATGCTCTTAGCGGTGAAGCAGGATATTGCAGTACATTGGGAAGGCAAGTGCCCTCTGGTCCTGATAACTTGGACCCGTCAGCTATGGAACCTATTAGCGATGGCTTATGACATTTGAGGTGAACGTAAAAGGTCAGATGCAGTGTGGCAGCCATTAATTGACCCTCTCCAGGGAGAGACCCTAGGTTTGCAATGCCTGATTACAGTGAGATCCCTTAGACTGCCTCCTGAGGGGTGAAAGGGGTGAGGGGGTACCAGAGGGATGGCGATTCTCTGTCTTGCACCTCAGGGGTTAGATAATAGGCAGTCTCTTGTACAGAAATCCGGTTATGAACAAATGGATGATGGTGGATTGGTTGAGGAGGAGGGGTCAAAGTGTTCTTTTGTTAATGTTCACTGTTTATCTTTTATTGCAATATTTGATGCTTTATACTTGCATTGGCATACTCTGGTAGCAATAAAAATGTGTAGACCTGAAAAACCCAATTCAGTGGTGAAGTTGGATTTTTGATAAATATACAGGAAAAATAACTCTATAAAGTTAGACTGGCTGACGCTTTAGAAGGCTGACTAGCATTAGCCTGCCTACAGCTGTCCTCTCTGTCAGTACTTTCCCCTTTGACCTTTTGGTGGGTGTACCCGGGTGTGAGGTATATGACCCATCCTCTCTCAGGTATGGCAGTGGAAGAGGGTTCAGGAACTTCATTAATTTTGAAAGAGACCAGTGAGAAGGCTTCCTATCTTTGGTTAAGTTGAAAGTGAGACGTGGGAAAGAGAACTCCTTTTCATCCCAGGGCCAGCTGTAGTCATCCTGGCTCCATTCCAGTGGGAGGATAGGCTGCTTTCACCCAGAACTAGGTGGTGTATTTGGGGAGCAGGGTATTGTTCACTTCCTTAGGCAGACCCTTAAGTTGGGTACCAGCTTCCTCCAGGAACAGAAGGTTCTGGCATTGTGAGTTTCCCTGAAAATGGTGCGTCATAGATTAGTTTGCAGTAAGGCAAACAGAATTGTGCTCCAAAATGGGTAAGGTTTGCCCTTGGGAATTTTTTTGCCGATTAGTTAAGGACTGTCTAGAAGTCACACTTGCCCACTGGCTTGTGAATTGTACAAAAGTGGCACCTCACACGAGCTCCTCAAAGCACACCTTGACCTGCTGAAGAACAGACCTGTGCGGAGACCTGAAGGGCTGGACCTGCTCCCACTTGTACAAAGGACTCAGAAGTGCATTACAAGGGTCAGTTTGCTGAGCACCGGTTGGCTACTGTGACTTCCAAAGCTCCAAGAAGTCCTTTTATAGAGTAGCAAGTGGACCCGGACTGGACTGTGCAGGTGACCTAAGTGTGAGTGTGCCTGGACTCTTAAGTCCTGTTGGAAAAGTTGGAAGGGTGAACATTTTTAACTTCTGGAACTTGTATGTAATATTACACTAGCATTCTGTAATATTACGTATAACTAAATATGCTTCTAGATGTGGCGAGGTGGTATTCAGTTGCAGTAACGCTTTGTAGAGCAGGTGAACACTTATACGTTGTGCTTAAATAAAAACAGAGTTAGATGCTTAGGGTTTGCTATATTATGTAGCAAATGAGACACTTTGTCCAATAATGAAAGAGTCTAAGACCATCTAACGCCATATTTTCAGTAGGTGCAAGAAAGTGCTTTTGATGGGGTGGCACATGCACCAGCGTATTTTTGCAAAACAGTAATGTACAGTAGAGGGTAATTTTGATCTTGAGAATTATTGACAGTAAGGTGCAGCAAACTAAGGAAGATCAAATGGAAGGTTGGGTCATTTCTAGGCAACCTGTAGTGTCATTTCTGTGTCAACTTAGAGTCCATTTGAAGCTATTGCGTGTCGCTGACTAACATGGCAACTACCAGCTCTTGTGCACTACTCTGTTCACAAGTACGAAGCGGGCGCTGTCATAGTGCTGTGTTCACAACAGCACATGGAGAATTTGTGGGACACGATGGACCAATCCAGAACATATCAGCCTCCTCATCCTTTTTTAACATGTTTTTAAAATAATTCCCCTCATCCTTGGGCAAAGTTAAGTGAAGGGGAGTGAATGCCCCTTCTGCATCAGGGCACTACGAGGCAAGAGGCATAGGACGCACCCTCCACTCCTGCATTTGTTGAATGTGGGGCAGGGGTGAATTTGTTGAATGTGGGGCAGGGGTGAGTTATGAGGTGTGAGTGTGCAATTGGGGGAAAGGGGGAAATACACTGCTGCCCTTGCAATGCAGGGGTGGTATAAACTATTCCCTCGCTCCGTGCATGAGGCGGGCACCAATTCCCTCTCTGCCCTATGGCAAAACTGAGAGGGCTAGCTGGCACCATGGCAGCGATTAGCAGCGACTCGCACCTCTGGTGCAAAATAAAAAACTGTTTACCCGTCTGTGGGCACGGTGGGAAAGTGTGGGTGCAGTTTGCCCCTCCCTAACATTTTGGCAAGGCTTGAGAGAGAGAATACCTTGGGAAACAAATGGGTGTGCTAAAGAAAATCTTCCCTGGTACGTTGCAAGGCTGGTGAAAGTGAATTGTGTTATACTGGGACGTATGTGTAACTCCCACTGTTTTGGCCAGGCCATGGAGCCGGCATGAAGTCCATTGTTAGGTCGAGCCTACCAGTAGTAAATATGCTGTCTGTAGCGAGGCATACTGTGGATTACCAAGAATATGGAGGGGTTTAGAGCCTCCCCATTGCTTACCATTGCTTGGCTTTCCTTGTGACCCTAATTTGGCTTGTTTGTAATCGTGTCTCAGATTGTCAATCTGTGTTTGTCCCTCCCATGAAGAATTGCCTCTTTACAATCTCTTTGATTGGTTTTCATTGCTGCTTCCACTGGTTGCTTTTCAAGGACTACTTGTTTCTTTTGTGCGAAGCACCTCAGTAGAGTGTGTGTGTTTTCTGGCCATCTCATGTCTCCATGTTGCCTCTCTGTTGCCAACAGCTTTTTGCCGCCTACCTAAACCTCGCAGGTGTGATCATCCCTATTGCTTCTGCTCTTCTCCTGAATTGGAGTGATAGGTGTCGGGTGGATTAGGTTGGGGTGGGGTGGATTGGACTGGAGTAGGGTGGAGTGGGGTGGATTAGATTAGATTAGACTGGAGTGGGGTGGATTGGTTGGGAGTGGGGTGAGGTGGATTGGATTGGGATAGAGTGAACATGTTCCCTTTTTCTCAAATGCGTGTTGCTTTTGCTTCTGCGCTCCCCCAGCACTCTTCATCTGTTGCTTTCGTGACCCCCCCTGTGTTGCTTCGGTGGCCCCCGTACAATCCACCAATCCACCATGCTGCTTTGGTGTTCGTACCCCTCCCCCCCCAGGGGCTGCTTCATCATTCCTTCCACCCTCACTGTGTTCCTTTCACTTCCCCAACACCCCCTATGTTGTTTGCTATTCTCCCCCACCCACCCCTGTGTTGCTCCCCAGTCCTCCCACCTCTTTGTTGCTTCAGCTCCCCCACCGTCCCCATCCGGATGTGTTCTTCACCCTCTCTTCTCCACGTCGCTTCACTGCTCCTTCTTCCCTCATGGCTTTGCCATTCCCCTTCATGTAGCTTCTGCTCCTCTCACTAAAACGCTTAAAAAACAGGTACAACGCTCCCCCCCAGCTCCATTTTATCTTCTTTTAAGTTAACAATCCAACTCGGATACTTAAGTATAAAAGAAAAAAAAAACACAGGCGTTATTTTTGAGTCGCACTCATACATGGTGCATGTTCTTTCTAAACTGACATAGATTGACGTGTTAAAGGTTTTTTTAAAACTTTAGCCATGCTGCATAGCATCGTGAAGCCATTGGCAAAGCCAGTAGGTTACAAAGGCGAGACCTACTGGCTTTGCCAGTGCTCGTTTATGGATTCTCTCTCCCTGGCAGGCGGGAGAGAGAGCTGCATAAATGGGCGGATCAAAGGTATACTACAGTTTCAAAGTCTACTCATCCTGGCTGCCCAGGCCAGTGTCTAAATTTACAGCTCACGTGCCATTGAACCGTAGTAATAGGACCAACCGCCTTTATGGCTCCGTCTGCCCGACAAATGCACAAGACATATCTCCGTTTTGTTGTCATGAAAAAGATGTCCACTCCATCCGCGTGCCGCACCCACGCGGCTCTCCTTGTATGCCTGGGAGAAAAGGCGGCTCTAGCAGAGCCTGCATTCCGCCACAAGACTTCAAAGGCGCGAGGCAGGTACATCTGGTGCGCACGAGATCGGCCTTCCAGTTCCAACAGGCCCCAGGATGCTGGCAAACAGTTGTCCCATAAAGACCTGAAAGGAAAAACTGAAGTGTTACAAGCTAAGCAAACAAACGGACTCGATATCAGGGTAAGTACTCACTTCAGATGTCTCTGTCCACCAACCACATGAAAGAAGTGGGAAAAAAGCTTGCCAGCAGTAAAAGGGAAAACTAGAGCACGCACTTTAAATAAACGAAATGAAGGAGCAGTTTGTAACTAGCCTCTCAGGTTGTAAATCGAATATATCAGTCCTTTTGAAACGTGGGTGATGCCGTGTGCAGCTCCTAAGTAAGACGAGCATTGGCAAAGCCAGTAGGTCTCACCTCTACAAGAGCTCTATTGGCTTTGGCCAGAGGCATAACAAAAGGCCCGAGCTCCAGTGGGCCCTCAGCACCGTATCCTGGCCTAGGAGCTGCAGAGCGAGTCCGGAGGGGGCCCTCCTTTGTACTTTGCAGGGGGGGCCCTCTCAAGTTTCCTTACACCACTGGAATGTGTTTTGCCATGTTGTACACCAGTGTGGCTGCTGTTCAGCATGGCTAAAAGTTAGTGGTGTGGTGTGTCAGAGTGGAGTGGGTGAGTAGAGTGGATTTGTGAGTGTGTTGTACAGAAGACTAGGGGGGTAGAGTGTTGTAGAGTTGAGTAGAATGGAGTGGAGTTCAGTGGTTCAGCGGCAGAAAGTGTTGTAGAGTGGAGTAGGGTGGAGTAAAGTGGAGTGGTTGAAGTGGATTGAGGTACTGGGGTTGATTGGATTGGAGTAGAGTGGGGTGTATTGGACTGGCGTAGAGTAGTGTGGATGGATTGGAGTGGGGTAGATTAAAATGGGGTAAAATGGATTGGGTTGGGGTGGATTCAAGTGGGGTGGATTCAATTAGACGGGGTGGATTGAATTGGAGTGATAGGTGTTGGGTGGATTAGGTTGGAGTGGGGCGGATTGGACTGGAGTAGGGTGAAGTGGGGTGGATTAGATGAGACAAGTAGGGTGGATTGGTTTAGAGTGGGGTGAATTGGATTGGATTGGAATGGCAGGCGGGATGGATTTGAGTGTGGTGCACTGAACTGGGATGGGGTGAGGTGGATTGGATTGGGATAGAGTGAGGTGGTTTGGAGTGTGTGGAGTGGGGTGGATTGGATTGGTGTGTGGTGGACTGCAGTGGGATGGATTGGATTGCAGTAGCATGTGGTGGAATGGACTGGGATGGATTGGAGTGGGGTGGATTCCATTGTGGTGGGGTGAGTAGTAGTGGGTGGATGGATTGGAGCAGGGCAGATTGTAGTGGGAGGTTTGGCGTGATGTGGGTTGGATTTCCCTGGGGTGGATTGGATTGTATTGGGGTGTATTGGAGTGGGGTTGGCTGGATAGACTGGATTAGAGTGTAATAGACTGAACTAGGATGGGGTAAAGTGGGTTGGATTGGGTTAGAGTTAGGTGGATTGGAGTAGAGTGGATGGATTGAAGTAGAGTGGAGTGGATTGAAATGGGGCGGATTGGTGTGGGGGACTAGAAGGGGTGGATTGGTGTGGGGTGGATTGGATTAGCGTGGTGTGGGGTGAATTGGATTTGAGTGTGGTTGACTATAGAAGGTGGACTGGGGTGGAGTGGAGTGGGGAGGATCGGATTGGGTTGATTCAGATTGGGGTGGATCAGATTGGAGTGGGTGGATTGGAGTGGATTGGTTCGAGTGGGATAATTAGGGTGTGGTAGATTGGAGTGAGTGGATTGGATTGAGTGGGATGGATTAGGGTGGGGTGGATTGGATTAGGGTGGATTAGAGTGGGTTGGATTAGGTGGAATAGATTGGAGTGGGGTGTGGTGGGCTGCCATGGGATGGATTGGTTTGCAGTGGGGTTGGGTAGATTGGATTTGAGTGGAGTGTGTTGGAATGGATTGAAGTGGACTGGATTGGGATGGATTGCATTGAGGTGGGGTGGATTGGAGTGGGGTGGGGTGGGTGGATTGGAGTGGGGTGGATTAAAGTGAATTGGATTGGATTTGAGGGGGGTGGATTAGATTGGGGTGGTTTGGATTGGAGTGGGGTGGGTTGGAATGGGGTAGGCTGAATAGATTGGAGCACAGTGGACTGAACTGGGATGGGGTGGGGTAGATCGGAGTAAAGTGGAGTGGATTGCAATGGGTGGGATGGAATGGAATGGGGTGGGTTGGATTGGGGTGGTGTGGGGTAAATTGGAGTGTAGTGGGGTGGACTGGAGTGGGTTGCATCAGATTGTGGTGGAGTGGATTGCATTCAGTAGGGTGGATTAGGATAGGGTGGGGTGGGGTAGATTCAATTGGGGTGGATTGTGGTGGACATGACGAGTGGAGGGGATTGGATTGCAGTGGGTTGAATTGGAATGTAGTGAGGTGGAATGGATTGGAGTGAGGTGACTTGGATTGATGTGGGGTGTATTGGAATGTTGTGGGGTGGATTATTTGGAGAGAGGTGGACTGGATTGTGTGCGGTAGATTTAGTTGGTTTGACGTGGGGTGGATTGGACTGGAGTAGGGTGGATTAATGATGACTGGATTGGAGTGGAGTGGATTAAAGTGAATTGTATTGAAGTGGGATGGATTGGAGTGATGTGGGGTGGATTAGATTGGAGTGGGGCAGATTGTTTTGGTTTGGAGTGGGTTATTTGGGGTTGGATTGGGGCAGGTTGGAGTGGAGCAGATTGTTTTGGATGAAAGTGGGGCAGATTGGAGTGGGGCAGATTGAAATGGATTGGAGTGGGGCAGTTTGGAGTGGGACAGATTGTTTTAGATTGGAGTGGGGCTGATTGACGTAGGGCAGACTGCATTAGGGTGGATTGACTGGGGCAGATTGGAATGGGGTGGATTGGAGTGGATTGGATTGGAGTTGGATGGATTGGGTTGGTGTGGGGTGGAATTTAATGGAAGTGGGGTGGATTGGATGGGAGTGGGGTGGATTGGAGTAGGGTGAATTGGGATGGAGTGGGGTGGATTGGATTGGGGTGTGTGGATTGGATTGGTGTGTGGATTGGATTGGATTTAATTGGGTAGATTGGAATTCGGAGACGTGGAGTGGGACAAATTGTTTTGGATTGGAGCTGGGCAGTTTGGAGAGGTGAGATGGGAGTGGGGCGGGTTGTGTTGGATTAAAGTGGGGCAAATTGGAGTGAGGCGGATTGAAGTGGTGCAGATTATTTTGAATTGGAGTGACGCAGATTGTTTTAAATTGCAGTGGAGGAGATTGGAGTGGGGCAGATTCAGTGACAGCCACTTGTCAACAGGGGTGGGGAGGTAGAGTGAAATAAAAAAAAAATAAATTAAATAAAAAAAATTACCTTTTATGTTGGGGGAAACGGTTCCGTCTCTCCTTCCTCATCGGACTCCCGGAAGCACACAGGCTCGAAGTCTCCCCTCCAACCACGACGCTGCTGTCAACAGCATGACAGCAGCGCTGTGATTGGTCTGAGCGCCCTGCTTCAGCGCACAGACAGAATGTAGGGTCCTGTGCAGTTTCTCCTCCATCGCTGTTCAATATAGCCGGGTGGAGAAATGCAAATTGCGCATGACTGTTTGGCTGGCCCAACACGGCCAGCCAAAGCATCATGTGCACTTGTGTGCACATAATCCTTCTCCAGCCCAGCCCCCCCTAACCGTGCTCCTGAGAAAAAATAAAATGATAACGTTGCGTTATTATAATTCTATTTTTCCCTTTCCTTCACTGCATAAAGCAGTGGGCCGATGCTCCTCCACCTTAGCTGAGGAGCCACCACTGGGCAGATTGTTTAGGATTGGAGTGCAGCAGATTGCTGTGGGCCAGATTGTTTTGGAATGGGCGGATTGGATTGGGGCAGATTGTTTTGGATTGAAGTGGGGCAGATTGTTTTTGATTGGAGCAAGGTAGATTGGAGTGGTCGTAGATGGGAGTGGGGCATTTTGTTTTGGATTGGAGTGGGGCAGATTGCTTTGAATTGCAGTCGGGCAGATTGTTTTAGAGCGGTGTAGATTGTTTTGGATCGGAGTAGGGCAGATTAGATTGGGGTCGGTTGGGAGGATTGGAGTGAGGTGAGTTGGAGTGGATTGGACTGAGGTGGGGTGCATTGGTGTACACACATGAAACATATGCAAAATATTTTTTAAGAAAATACTCGTCAATGTATTTGCAAAAACCAACCAAAGGAAATAGTACTTTATACACTTTATTTGGAAGTACAAGTAGAGTAATCAAGAAAGTGGTCTGACATACACAAAGGGAGACTCATGACTCTTGCTTCTTGATTCCAAGAATTATTTACAAGAGTGGAGTCAATAGAGTCTATAGTTAATGGCGTTTTGACCGCTGAGTTACTATGAGGTCATCATCAAGACGGGGTGGTATAAGTTGAGCACAAAATCTGTAGGGAAGTTAAAACATTGGAAAATGAAAAGAACATAATAGTGGTTGGTAAGCAAAAAAATCAGGTGGAGGAGGAATATTGGTAAAGGGACATGCGTAGGCCAAGGCTCTTGAGTAAGTAGCAGTAAAACCAGGACGACTTAATGTGCATCAATCTGCAGAATAAATCAGTGTGGAGTGGTTAGGAATTATTATATAATGGGAAAATGAAAGACCTGGGAGTAAAATTAATATTCACATATGCAGCAAAAGTCCAGGGTTCTAATGGAAAAAATATATATATAATGCGGCTGAATGTGAAACTGGTTAAAATAATGGAAAGTGAGGCTGCAAGAGGAACTAATCTCACCTCAAAATATGAATTTATCCCACTGGTGCATGATCCAGGGTAGGGATAAATCCAGAGTGGCGTAAGGCTATCTAATTTGGTGGTGTAAAAGCAAATTGCTCCAAGGGACAGCGGTTGGAACTAGAGTTTTCCAGGCTGTTGGTATAGCGAGTCAATCGTGATAGTCAGTAAGGAAAGTCAGTAAAGAAGAGAGGCCCCAACAGCAGCGAGAATTCAGAGGAATTCAACAGCGAACTGCGAGAGAGAATTCAGTTCACGCACACTGCGGAATGAAGCAGGTTTCTACCGGACAAGCGCGGAGAGAACGCAATTTGCCATCCCGCTGAGAAAATGTGGCAACTTTCGGGAGGTTTGGAAAAGAACTACAACGTGGACTCACTCTCAGTCAAGAGTGGCGTATGCGCAGTAGGCACAAAAGAAAGCCCAACATGATAAGCCAGTAAGTCTCACAAGCTACTGGTTTTGCCAATATGTTTTACCCATATTGTACACCAGCGTGGCTGCTGTTAAGCATGGCTAAAAGTTAGTGTGGTAAAGGAGAGTGATGTGGAGTGTGCGTGGAGTCTTATGGAGCAGCATAGAGAGTTATGGAGTGGCGTAGAGTTGAGTGGCATAGAGTAGATTTTCATAGTGTGGAGTGGCATAGAGTGTTGTGGAGTGGCCTTGAGCAGAGTGGCATTACGAAGAGGGTGTTTTGTTCAGAGTGTTGTAGAGTAGACTGGTGTAGAGCAGAGTAGATTGTCGTAGAGTAGAGTGGCATACAGTGGAGTAGTGTAATGGCATAGATTTGAGTAGAGTGGTGTAGAGTGATGTGGAGTGGCGTAGAGCGGAGGAGTGGAGTAGAGTGGAGCAGTGTGTCATAGACCACAGTGGAGTAAAGTAGCAAAGTGGGGCATAGAGAGAGTTACTTGGAGCATCATAGGGTGGAGTAATGTCATAAAGTGGCATAGAGTGTTATGGAGAGGCATAGAGTGGAGGAGAGTATCATAGAGTGGAGTAGAGTTTAATGAAGTAGAGTATCATACATTGGAGTATTGTAGAGAGTACTATCATAGAGTGGAGTAGATGTAGCATGGCCTAGAATGAAGGGAAGTGGTGTACAGTACAGTGGTGCAGAGTAGATTGGCATAGAGTGCAGTGGCGTAGAGGGTATTGGTTTTGAGTACAGTGGTGTAGATTGCAGTGACAAAGAGTAGAGTGGGGTGGCACAGCGTAGATTGAAGTGGCATATAGTGGAGTGGCCGAAGTGGAGTAGAGTGGCATAGAGTGTAGTGGAGTAGAGTAGTTTGTTTCAGATTAGAGTGAAGTGGCATAGACTGGAGTGGTTCAGGGTAGAGTGGAGTGGTACAGCATAGAGCGCAGGGGTGTAAAGTAGAGTGGCACAGAGTGCAGTGTCATAGAGTGCATTGGTGTGGAGTGCAGTGGTGCAGAGTAGATTAGAGTGGGGTAGAGTGTAGTGTAGAGTTGAGTGATGCAGAGTAGAGTGGCGTAGAGTGTATTGGCATGGAGTGCATTGGTGTAGAGTGCAGTAAAGTGGCGTAGAAGCAAGTGGAGCAGAGTAGAGTGCATTGGTATAGATTGCAGTGGTATAGAGTGCAGTGGTGTAGAGTGTAGTGGTTTACAATACAGTGGCGTAGAGCATAGTGGCATAGAGTACAGTGGTAGGAGAGTAGAGTGCAGAGATGTAGAGGCAAGTGGCATATAATGCAGTGGCATAGAGTAGATTGTTTCAGAGTGCAGTGAAGTGGCATAGAGTGGAGTTGTGTAGAGTAGAGTAAAGTGGCATAGAATAGTGCCATAGAGTGCACTGGCATAGAGTGGCGTAGAGTGCAGTGGTGTACAGTATTATTTCAGATTAAAGCGAAGTGACGTAGAGTGGAGTGATACAGGGTAGAGTGCAGTGGCATAGGGAAGTGGTGTAGAGTAGCGTGGTAAGAAGTGCATTGGGGTAGAGTGCAGTGGTTCAGAGTAGAGTGGCATAGAGTGCAGTGGCATAGAGTGGAGTGATGCAATTCTATTCTACGACAGTGTTTAGACAATTGGTTATATATTGCCAGCAAAAGATCCTTCTATATTCCAGTCTATTCAGTAAGAGATCAATGTCACCACTTGCTACTGGCAGTCATTTTCATTATAATTGGCTGATATGAAATGATCCTTCAAACTGGCATTTTGTACTTTACCGCAAATCCTACTCCTGTGGTGGCTGATATCGGCTTTGACGTTTTGTGACGTCTGCCCTGTGAATATGTGAAAAATTAATCTACAATGTTGGCAAAACGTTTGAAAGCATAATTTTCTCATGCTATTCTCCAATACTTTACACATATGTTATAATTGTTTGTAAAACATACCCGATCCCTGGCTTGAGTGTTGTGTGCTGTCATGTTTTTGCAACCCATCATTTCTTGAATGGATCATGGGAGCCTTCCTGCAGAACAGTGGATTTAGACCAATTAAAAGCCGAATCCTTGGCATTATTATACACAAACTCTTCAGTCCATGATAGTAGTAACATGACTCTGTTCTCTTATATGTTGCATATCAAACTACTTAAAGTTTTCCTTTCACTTTGGTCATCCGATTGTGGATGGTAGCTTGAAGATAAGTGTATGGTTACATTGGACTAAAGCCTCTCTAAATTTTTGATGGAAAGTGACCAGCTCTGTTATGTATCATTACAGATGCATACCTCTCACACCACACTCTGGGTGTCTTACATCATCTGCTTACCTTCCAACTTCCCTTCTCCACCGGCTTGCTCTGGGTGCAACAGAATCAGATAACAAACATCAGCGGCTCCTAACAAGCTGCGTATAATGATGACTTGTCTTTTATGTTTCAATGTTTTTTTATTGAAGTTTTTCATTTAAAGGCCTACAGACAATGCTTTCAGTAACAATCAACCAAGGTGGTCTGTTAACACCCCCCCCCCCCCATCCACCACCCCATATCGCACACCAAACTGCATAAATAGTAGAATGTTAATGTTACAACCTCACATCTCAGTCAGGAGGGCCACGCCGTAGTGTGGTAACTGTGTTGTGTCTAGTTGGTCCAGGACACGAAGTCTCTGAGGGCATGTCCTGCCTTGAAAGTCTGAGTTCAAATAGGCAAGAACTGGTCCCAGAGTTTGTGATAGAGCTTGGATTTAGCCACTATATTGTGGGTGATCTTCTTGTGGCTCAAAAGGAGCCACAGTTTTGTGAAGCTAGTGCTCGTATGTAGTAATAGTGGATTTCCCCCAGAGAAAAAGGATTGTGTCTTGTGGCTATGGAAGAGGTCAGAAGTGCGCTTATCGGCAGGGAATGGAGAGGTTAGAAACCCTCTGCGGGTCTTCCTACAATTGTGAATTCAGGGAGTTCCTCAAGCTCCCAGCCCTGAATCTGGGAAATTGCTTGGAAAATGGCTTACAAAAAGTTCACTAGGAAGGGGCAGGACCATAGAACGTTTAAGAGGTTACCAGCATTGCTGCAGCTGCACCAACATGCCACAGGGTAGTTCACATTAATACTGTGCAGGCAGTGGGGAGTGAGGTGCCAGCAAAACAATATTTTATAAAGAATGCCCCTGCCCGGCATGTGCCTGGAAAAGTTAGTGTTGTCTGGGTATTGTGGAGTCTATAGATATTGGAGATCGGATGCTTGGGGAAGGTGAGGCGTCAGAGGTAGGTTTTCAAAGGGGTAAGTAGCCGGGTTGCCCTCGCTTTAACACTGGGGTGGCAGATCCTGTGGCAGAATTGGACATAGTGGAATCGCTCACTCTCCAGAATCCCATATTCAAGTTTAAGTTCCTCAAAGGTCTTCACTTGGCCTCCTGTGAAGAAGTCCCGGAGGCAGAAGCATCCTTTTTCTCTCTCTATGAGGAAAGCCCTTTTCATCAGGCCTTGAGAGAACTCTGGGTTGTCCAGGACTGGAGGGGGGGGGGGGCTCTGTGGGTTAAGGACCTGATTATTAGCAATCGAGTCTCAGACAGCTAGGGTGGCTCTAGTGACAAGGGAGAGGTATAGAAATCGACCTCTTGAGGCTTATGGACCCACTGGACTTCGCCTAACAGTCTGGATGCAAGGTTCCAGTACATGAAGCATCAGCGTTTATCAGTTTCCCCTTGAGCCACTTGATCATATGGCATAATTGCAATGCAGATGTGGCATTCCTGCGATATCGGGTGCAGGCCGACCAGAGCATCCCCCTTCAAATGTAGGACATACAGGTAGTTTGGAGGCAGCTGATTTTGTCTTTGGGGATCGCCAGAGGCATGGCTGGGAAGAGGTACAGGATGTGGGGAAGAAGGATCATTTTCAGGGCTGTGATGCGTCCCACCCAGAAGAGAGAGTGGTTCCTCCAGGCGAGCAAAGATGTTTGGGTTTTGCGCAGAAGGGATTCAAAATTGGGGGTTAAGCAGGCAGAGACAGCAGGCATCGGGCAAATCCCCAATATCGGATTGGAGGTGGTTATCCATTGAAATGCTGTCACTGTGGTGAGAGACCCTAACAGGGCGCTGCCCCCCCAAGGTTCAGGCCCTCCGATTTATTCATGTTTTTTTTTAGAAATATTTTAGTAGCATTTGCATTTGAATAACAGAACATTTCCTTGGCACTTTTGTACCATTCAACTGGTTGGTTCATATACACGCCCCAGACTCAGTTCCAAGTCAATAAAATCTTCCCCTAAATGTCTGGTGTAATATTTCTGGATTTTTACTAGGTTCTGAGACTGTAATAATCAAACCATTTCTCCCAAACACATTCATATTGTGGGGGCACCCCCGTGCCTTATACATTTTTGCGTACAGCACTAGTCCATGCCTCAGATCTATACCTCCATTGAGGGGGGCGTGGAGGCTTTGCAGTTTTGTGCAATCTCTCTTTTAACAATTAACATACCCAGGCCCATCGGTGTCCTGTCTCCTCGGTCACACTCACGTCAGCAAGAATAGCAAATAATGCAACCCTTGGGTTTGCTTCAATTTGTGTGCCTGTTATGGCGGAAAGAACATTAATAACTGCGGTCCAGTAGACCTGTATCACCGAGCATTTCCAGACAACATGAGTCAGCAGTGCCCGCACTCCACATTGGGTAAGGTGATATATAGGCTTGGTGCAAGTATTTAAATTGCACAAAGTGAAGTCTGACAGAAATTGCTAGCGTTCGGTGGACCATTCAGGCATCTCTCCAGTTCGCCTCGTCCAGTTCCCCAACCCAGGTCCCCCACTTGGCCTTCAGGGCGTCTAGGGATGTAGGTGAGTGTATGATCAGGGATTTGTAGATTTGCGATACCCCGCCCTTACCTAAGGGGCCCATGAGGATCTTGTTTTGAAGGGGGCTGTATTCTGGAATGTCGTCTAGCATGTCCTGATAAGTGTGTAGGGCCTGTCAGGAAGCAGTAAAATTGTGATGTCAGCATTCGGAATTGCATTTGAAGTTCCTGAAAGGATTTTATACACCCCCACTCCCCCAAATGCCACCTATTCTTGAGATGCCAATGGAATCTCATCCCTGGACACCTGAGGCAGCCATTCTCCCACTCAAAGCGGGTTTTCCCTCGTCAGTCTCCGGTTCCACTTCATCCATAGGAGGATGGCCCTTCATGCTCCAAATGCTACCTGGGTCACCTCTGGGGGCTCGGAAGGAATGGGGGTCCCATAGAGAATGTGCATGACATTGTCTAGTCCTACTATGGCTATCTCCCCCCTATAGGTGGGATCGTTCCACCCAGTGCATGCCAGTCATTAATGGAGAGAAGTTGTGTTGTCCAGTAGTATAGGCGTATGTCTGCCATGGCGAGACCGCCGTCGTACCTCGTCTGGGTACATTTCCCAAAGGCCACCCTATAGGATCCTCCCACCCACATAAATTTACATGCCATGGCCAGGACCGCATCAAACCAGGTTTTTGGTATGTGTAGGGGTAATTTTGGAGAATATAGAGTACTCTTGGGAGGACCATCCATCATTTTAAGTAGTGAAACCCTACCCATGGTAATAAGTGGCAGGGTGTTCCAGCGTGTAATGTCCTCTCTGGCTCGTCGTGTCATGGGGTCAAGATTAAGACTCCAAGTAAGGTTAGAGTCTCAGGAGATGTCATCCCAAAGTATTGAAAGCTCTGTATCAGGATTCGAGATTGCAGGTTTCATCTTGGTGATCACTTTTCAGAGGGATCAACAATGATTTACCCTAGTTGACCTGTAATCCCAATGCCTCCCCTGAGATCCGAATAAGTCTAGGTCCCTTCTCAGCTGGGGATGACATAAATAGCATGAACTCATCTACGTATAGAGCTATGTGATCCTCCGTGGCCAAACCCCAGACAAAGCCCCTCACTTGAGCATCGCACTGGATCCACTCCACCAGCGGCTCAATGGCTAGGGAAAATAGAAGTGGGGAGAGAAGGCATTCTTGTGTGGTGACCGTACCCACAGGGAAAGCGTCTGATAATACTCTGTTTACTCTGACTCGGGCCTATGGGTCTGCATACAGAACCCTAATTAAAGCATGGAACTGGGGACCCAATCCCAGTTTAGTGAGCACCTCGGCCAGTGAGGACCAGTCAAACGCTTTTTCAAAGTCCATTAGGAGGAATGCCGCAGGACCGCTCAATGCTCTGATACTGGAGAGAGGAATACGTACCTTTTGGATACAGTGTCTGTTGCTTTGACGAGGAATGAAGCTGCATTGGTCGTGGTGGACTAGGGAGTGGAGGACAGTCAGTAGCCGGTTCGCCAGATGTTTTGCATAGAGTTTAACTTCACTATTGATAAGAAAAATGGTCCCGAAGGAGGCGCATGTGGGTCTGCCACAACCAGGCTTGGGTAGGATCACTATTGTAGCCTGGTCAATGTCAGCAGGAAGAATTTAACTGAACTATTGGTAAGAGAATTGGGTCGGAAGGAGGTGCATGTGAGTCCCGCACGACCAGGCTTGGGTAGGATCACTAGTGTAGTCTGGCCAATGTCGGTGGGAAAGTGGCAGCCTCGTGTATATTTTGAGCAGGGGTGTGATGATGTGTGGGCAGAATCTGCGATAAAACTCTACAGGGTAACCCCCAGGTCCTGAGGTTTTGCCAGGATTTAGGGCTGCCAAGGCTTCCCTTATTTCCTCTGCTGTGATTTCCAGATTCAGGGCTTGCCTCTCCAGGGAGGACAGACGGGATAAGGGGAGTTCCTCTACAAAAGGGCAGTTTGTTTCAGAGGCAAGTCGCGCCCTTGGAGCATACAGCTTTTCGTAATAGTGAGAAAATACAGCAACTATCTTGTGGGAATCATCAACCCATTCCCCAGCGTCTCCCAGAATGCAAGGTATTACTCTAGCTTTGAAGAGGTGGGTGGCTAGCCAGTGCAGTAACTTGCTGGATTTATCCCCCCATTCATATACTAGGTGCATAGAGATCATCCGCACTTACGAGCTTCAGCTCGACTCAGTTGGAATAGGGCGGTTCTGTCAAGTTCTAGTTGGCATTTTTCCAACTCGCTTAGTGTTCGGGGGTCTCTACGTTCTTTAATTATTATCGAGGTTTCAAGGTCATCAATTTTGTGATGTTTGTTGCGGTCGGCTCCTCGAATATAGGAGTGGGCTATGCCCCTCATGAATGGCTTGCCTCCTTCCCAGAAGGTCCCTGCAGATGCAGCCGAGCTCTCATTTAGCCTGACATAGGACTTAAACTCCTGAAGTAGGTGTTCGACAAACTTGTCATCCTGCAAGAACCAAGTGTTAAGCCGCCACATAGGATGGGTGCCTCAGGGTGACATGTAGAATGAGAGCAGGACTGGTGCATGGTCTGATATCCCTTGGGCCAGGGTTCGGAAGCCAGAGCTCTGAATGAGGTTGCCAGCCGACAGGAACAGATAGTCAATGTGGGACAGCAATCCATGTGTGGCCAAGGTATGGGTGAAGTCAGTGTGATCTTGGTGCCACACCCTCCAGGCATAGCTGAGGCCGAGACCTTTCGCCCAGTCCTCCAAGCTGTGACTACGCCTCGGAGTGCTGCCCTGGGGCCTGTACCACTCGTTTTGCGCTACCAGTTTCCTTAGGACAGTTAGTGTAGTCTGATGCATCAAAGGGGGGATGTAGACACTTAAGATGTTGTAGAGGACACCGTCCATTGTGCCCTCTAACAGAATGTATCTGTCCTGTGTGTCTCGAGTGACCTTGGTTATAGCCAAGGTAAGGATTTGTGTAGAAGTAAAGCTACCGCCCGGTACCTCTAGTGTGGCCCACTTGAAGCACCCTGTCATAGCCTCTGCGGGTGAGGAATTGGCAGGTGTGGCCCAGTAAGTGTGTTTCCTGTAGCAGCACTATCCCTGGAGTATGTAGTTGTAAAAACTGAAACACCGCCCCATCTTAATATGGTCCAACAGGCCATTAACATTCCAGGTTAAAATTGTGAGTGAGGCATGGTGTAGGCGATAGAAATAATTGATGACCATTGTGGGTTGCCCCTTGAGTATTCTGGGGTGTCTGATATGAATACCTGTGGTGGGTGACACTGGTTGGAAACCTCGTAGGGGAGGTATTAAGCGGTGCATTCCTCCTGGGTGGATATAAAACAAAGCAAAGCAGTAGCAGTTGAACATAAACGCCCAAAACAATCACCTTTATCGCCAACTCCCTCCTCCCTATACTTCCCCTCCTGTAGAAGCATCTGTCGCCCAACCCCAACACAACTTAGAACAAGCTAATCAAACTAATCAATATTGGGGAGTCAGAAAGTCCCCCGTCACTCCTTAGCCCGCTGTAAAGCAATATCATGGTAGGATACAAGAGTGCTGGCATGTTAGAAGTAAGGGAGTTATGTGTATGGGCCAAAATCAGGTTGTAGGTGGGCCAGAGCCCACCTTGTTTTCTTGTTGTAGTCCATGTTCGCCCTCTGTGTCCGAGGTGTTTTCTACCTCATTGTCCTGCTGGTCATTTTCTTGATCTGTTCCTCTGGCACATTTCCTTTGGTCTCTCCTTTTCCAGGCTAGGTATATGAGATGGGCTCAAGGAGCCCCATGGTGTGGGTGGGATGGGGGAGATCAGGCGTCGCTGTTTGGCCGTAAATTAGTTGAAGGATTTACTTTGGGACCAAACCATGAAAGTCTAGTCCGGGAAGATCATGATGCCCCCCAACTTGAAGGGTAAGTCAGCACTGTTGGGGTCACTTTTGGATGGGTTTTGGAGGAAGGATTATATGGAGGACTCTTTTTTGTTGCACTTCCCCAATATAGCATCAGAGTCTGCGGTAGGGCCACATGGGGAAAGACTGTGGGGGCAGCTAGTCCAGCCGGTGCAGGCCAGAGTAGAGGGGTCAGTTGGGGCCCAGAAGGCCGAGGGTATAGTCCATTGTCTAGTCTTCTGTGCCGCTGGCGGTCTGGTTAGAGACCGTGCTGAGGGATGACTGCTGGTGTATGCGCCTTCCGGGGTGATCATGTTGGAAGAACGTGCACCAGAGGGGTGCAGGTTTCACTTGGCCAATGGTGGCGTGTGCAATCGGCTCAGTGCCCTCGAGGGTCAGTCAAGGTCGGAAATCCACTGTTGCCAGATCAGTGAAAACCCTCCGACCATACCCAGGCGGGAAAGGGCTGATGTCTGATAGGGGGCCCAAGGAGTCAGCGCCGAGCTGGCCACGTTCGGGAGAGATCTAGGGCTGCGGGAGAATGCAGGACTCATCTGGGTAATGGTGGCATGTTCTGTCGCTCACAGGGCAGTGAAGTGTCCAATGGGTGCCGATGAGGGTCAGAGGCCAGTGAGGTCTATAGGACCTGCCCTGGCTACGGATGATTGACGTTCCTGAGGGCTAGAAGGACAGGTGCTAGGCAGATCATACTTTGAGGGGGCCAGGGCATGTGGGATGTTGTGTGAGTTACCGTGCCATCCCTCCGTGGGAATCAAGGAGCTCAGCCTTAACAGGCCAATGTTGCTACCTCCAGGCACCAGAAGGGAGAGCTGAAAGTGGTATCTGGCATGTTCTCCAGGTCTTTGTGCTCTGGATCTGCGTAGGCTTTGCTGCCACCCCACTGTGGGGTGCTCTGGTGTTTGATGATGTCAGGGGCCCAGCACTTGTGTGGTGGTGAGGAGGTCCAGTGTCACCCAGCTCCCCTCAGGGAGGGCCTGGGCTGGGTGTAGGAATTCATGGGTGCCCCTAGGTCTTCTGAGCCCCAACAGAAGATGTGGAGATACAATGGTACAGGGGGCCCCGAAAAATGAGGGATCTCACTTGGATGAAAGGCCAGACGGGGAGCTCTCCGATCCTGCATCTGCCATTTTCTCAGGCTTGGCCACGCCCCTCAAGTTGTCTCGTAGACAGTGCTTGATGCACATTCAGCTCCTTCAGACATTTCTCTGGCATGCTTATCATAGGTTCATAGCTGCAAGAAAAGTAAAGCATGACGGACTCCATGTATTGGTAATGCTACTTAAATATTGCATGTACTTGGACTCATTTTTATCTAGTATGTTACCCAGTCAAATATGTGAATGAAAAGTACAATAATGTCATACTTTGTTTTATTATTTTAAAAGAATATCTGGAATCTCACTCAAAACGCGGAGACAAAAGATTGCACGTTATGCAGATGGACCCAATGGTCGAATATACTAATCCTGGTAATAACAGTTTTCTGCAATAATGCTCTGTCTGTGGTCATATTGCAGTTGACACAATTGAATTCTTGACTTTCACATCACCTGAAAATAAAGTCTGTGTTTTGGTAAAATAGTGCCATGTCATATTTTTCTTAAAAAAGATTATTGTCAACTGCCGATTAAAATCTGAGTCAAATTTTAAACAAAATTTTAAACAAGAACACTTTAGTTGGGGTGCAGTTCATACAGTTTTAGGAACTTCAATTTCCTGTACTACATATAAACAGTGATAGTATGTTAATTTACCAAAATAGTTGAAGATATTCCTCGAATGGCTTCTTATAGCTAGCGTAACACACCCATCCATGTTCTTCATTTAATAGTGACATTAGCCAACTAGGAAGATCCAAGTTTTCACTGTTTTTCTAAACTCAAAACGCTTATTGTATGATTTTGAGATATTTGTTGAGTGGGGTGAGAGCCCACCTTAAATAATTACAATCCATGTCAAACTGAGCCACAAAAGTCACTAAATAAGCCCATGCATAACCCTCTGGTAGGTTGGCACAAAGCAGTCAGGGTTAACTTATGTATAAAGTATTAATTACACACAGTTTAATTATGTGCATCAGACTTATCTATCACCACACCGCATAACACGCATGTTTCCCCGATCACCGCAAACATGCCCCAGATGCGGCACAGAAGAGGCCACTTTCTACCACATGACATGGGAATGCCTCCCGATCCGGAACACATGGATAGAGATAATAACGTTGCTAGCCGAATGGACAAATACCACATTATCTCCCACTCCTGAGGTGTGCCTACTGGGTATAACACCTCACCCCAAGAAACGCAAACGTACATATAAATGCATTGCCCTGGCGCTGGTGCTGTATAGACGCCTTATCGCCATGAAGTGGAAAGCCCCCGGCGCTCCCAGTGTTGCCCAGTGGCGTGAAGAGGTAATACATTGGACCAAAGCAGAAACGCAGACATTACAGAATCTACTGGATAAAGGTATACTAGTTAAAGGCCTAGAGGTGTGGAACTCATTCTTGATAGCTGCAGAAAACAAAGACAATGAACGCCCTCCCTAAACAGAAGAGAAAGAGATAACTGACATCACCTCAACGGCCACAGTGAAACATTGATGCATGGGTTGATTGAGGTGCACGGGGAGGGGAAAAAAAATAATAATAAATTTAAAAAAAGAAGAAAAAAAATGAACCAATATAAAACTGCGATGCCCTTCACATGTGCCCTGGGCGCATCGCTGGAGCCTTGTGGTGCGCCGGGGGGCACTGGGGCTGAGTGGCCTCGAACCCTGCTGGTTCCTCCTACTGCGGCCCGCTGCCCATGCACGGCGTTCCACGGCTAACAGTGGGCCGGTCCCCTGTGGTCCTGGGGCAGCGTGGTTGAGTGCTGGTGCGGCGAAGTCGCGGGGATGTTCATGCAATCGTTATGCACAGCTCGCGTGGGACGCTTCTTGCCCCCCCGACAACTGCCCCCCCCTTTCCTGGGCCCTCCCCGCCTCCCCTGCCGGTCCCCCCCCCTCCCCTCGGTGTGTGTCCACCAGAGCCGCCTCAGCTCCTATCTTACTCTCTCTTCTCTATGTCTCTTGTTTCTTGAATAATTTCGCACGTGTCAAATATACCTCGAGTGTAATTACACAACTCGCAAGACCCAATCCGGGTAATGGTGCACTCGCACGGGATTCGCAGAATGTGCATACGTAATAATTATATGTATAATGCATGATGAAACATAATGTAACCTCTTGTATTTCATTTAATATGTTGCCACTTGGCTGGTAAAACAATAAAAACATATTTAAAATAAAAAAAATAAAAAAAATGTATAAAGTATTTATGCAGTACTGCAACTGTAATAAAATGAAAACACAACACAAACAAATACCAAACCACTTTAGAAAAGTAGAGTCAATTTCAAAACATAAAATTACATGAAAGCAAAAAAAAATGAGATATGAATTTGAGTTAAAAATAGCATCAAAAAGCACAAAGCGCCAACCATGGTTATCTGGTCGCACTGGATCGGGTCAAAGTCAAAAGTTAAGGCCGACTATGATGGTTTGCTGTTTGTATACAGGGACCAGGTTTATCCAGGTGGAAGGTTTACTTTCTGTCCTAGAAGTTTTTATGGAGAAAAAGTGGTTTTTGACGAGTCGTCAGCGGGGCAAACTAACTACAAGCTGGATCTGACGCGTGGCTATTTGACAGCATATTGCTGAAGCGGGGCCCCAGTGAGGTGGTTGACGAAGGCGAGAAAGCTCTGAGCGGGTGAAGTCAATAGTCTGTGCCCAGAAAGGCCTTGATGTTGACAATATGATGCATAACTTTGGTCCCGATGAAGCCATCTGAGTTAAGACTTTGAAACTTTTCTCAGTCAGATTTCCCACTACAGGCTTAGGATGCACTCCAACAGAGGCTAGCAGCAGGGTCCAGGGCAGGTCCAGTTGGCACTGGTCCGCTGTGCAGCTGCAGGGAAAGGGCCTCTGAAAACTTGTTGTGTCCCTGTAGCTCAAACAGGAGGTTAGCCAGCTGACACTTGGAGTAATTGGGTCCTGGGTTCAAGGCAAGCAGGTCCAGTCTTCATTCAGGTTCTTCAGTCAGCAGTAAAGACTTCCTTCTGATTCATCACAAGTCTAGAAGTTCACTTTTATGCCCAGCCTGTGTGTAGAGGGCAAGCCTTTGTCCACTTCCTAAACCAGTTCTGGTCAGTTCCTCTGCCCCCACTGGGTTTGGTCCTTTCCTGACTTGAGAGACAAAGGGGATGCAGGCCTAGGTTTGAGCTTCATCTGACAGTGACAAGGTAGACATCATTTGAAGCTCAGCAAAGGGCCGGGCACAACCTACTAGGCCATCTTGTCAATGGAAAAGTCCCCCTCCCAACTACCAGGGCCCTTTGTCCACTGCCTGGGAGCAATACACATCTCACCACAAGGGACCCATCAGTGCTCAGGTGACAGCTGGATACTGGCAAGAAAGACTTTTGGTTTTAGGCAGGAAAGTGACAACTTTCTAAAAGTGTTATTTGACAAATTGTAATATAAAATCCGACTCACTCATTAATTGAGATTTTAAATTACTATTAAAATTAGTCTATTTTTCTAGCTACGTCCAATCTGAATTTAGCACTTATTACAGGTAATAGTGTAAAGCAGTGTTAACCTATGAGAAAGCCAGCCATGCCACAGTGAAAATGATTTAGGATTTTCTCTGTCAGGACATGTAAAACATTAAACATGCATGTCCTATTGTTTTAAATACCACAAATCCTGTCCTATGGGCACATAGGCCCTACTTTAGTGGTGATGTATGCAGCCCACTAATAGCATTTAATTTAAAGGCCCGGGTACCATATACGCTGGACTTGAAGTAATTTAAATGTGCCGATTGTGTATATGCCAATATTACCTTGTGTAGTAGGCACTTAATCACTGGTTAGCAGAAGTAAAGTGTCCAGAGTCCTAGGGCCAAATAAAATGGGTTCAGTAAAGGAAGGCACAAATCTGGGTGAATGCCAAATAAACGATGGTCATTTCCAACAATTACTATTAACTATTAACATTGGTGGGGCTTCATTCCACAGTATTGTTGCTTTCACTGAGATGACCCTGTCTCCTGTTCAAGTCTGAACACGAAAAGCCAGTGTCTGAAGGCCATATTCACTTTTTTTAAATAGAAAATTAGAAGCTAATGTTTTGGATCAATATGATGTCTTTATCGAAAATTATTTATAGTGGTAAATGAAGACAAGGTTGTATCTTTAGGGCTAACCAGTGTTTCGGCCTGTTTCCAACATCTATGAAAATCTGCTGGTCAGGTGTTAATTCATGCCCAGCTTTGAGATGTATTGCTGGTGATATGGGGTCACCTCATTTGTGCCAGACATTAGTTCCTTTTTGTGATAGCTTCTATGACATTATCATCACTGTAACGTGGGTGTAAGCCAGGGCATTACTCTTCTCTGAGCCTGCGAAATCTGTTTAACTTTAGCTTCTGTCTGAGATTTTGAGATTTATATAATTGTGTGCAGTCTGATTAATGTTCACTTCCTGTTCATGCCAAGTAGTTTTATTACAGGACTGACAATCTACTACGAAGAGAGGGGATGAAAAAATGAAAGAATCTGGAAGGTGGAAGTGAAGGCCGCGGAGTAGGAACTAAGGGTGCAGAAGGTGCAGCAGCACCCCCAGAACACCTGAGTTTAGATGGAGAATGAACAGTGAAGGGGCACCTCTTTTGACAGAATGTGTTGTGTTTTCCAAGACAGCCTGCCACATATCCCCTGTGCTTGCGCTGAGTTGACGGCACTGCCAGCACCCCACTTTAAGAATTGATCCAGCACCACGGACAGTGAAGGAAGGTTGGGTTTTGCATCATGAAATCTGACAGAATACATAACAAATTGTTTAGGCCTGACTTGTCACAGCAGGTGTCTGTGAGATACCTGTTTTCCATTATCCATGAAGTGGGCCAAGAATCAGCAATCACATCAACCCCAGCTGTGCCTTTGGCATCTTGTGTGCTCTGGCCGCCATTTTGAGATCTTTAGTCAGGCATTGAAGCAGGGTTAAAGTGAATCCTTGCAACTAACTGACGCTATTTGAGATATCCATACTAATGTCAAGATACTCCAGTGCTTACTTTGGGATCCCCAAACTTAGGGACGTTTTTTGGTGCCTACAGTGGACTGCTACCTTAATTATAAGACCCAGCAGAAGGAACCCACTAGAAGTTCACAGACCCACGTTCATCACAGAGATTGCTGTATTCTCTGTCCCAGTTGTTGAAAATATATACAGTAATAAATGATTGAAGAACAATACAATATGAAGTATTTTAAAATTAGTATTCTGAAAATGCCAAAGCAGTAAAAGCTGGGATGGCTGTAGTCCAGGTCTTCTGTGGTCCCAGGCGGACCCTGATTAGTGATAGCCCCCTTTGGTCCCAGGATGGGCATGCACCCGACGATGCACACAAAGGCACACAATGGCTGGAGCCTGGTCCTGCCAAGTTCAATGCACAGGGGTTAGTCTAACGCATTTGAGAGTGGTGGTCCACATCACTGCACTGAAATGCAAAATCATGCGTTATAGCGCCTCTCAGCTACTTAAGCTGAGTGATGCTATAATGCACCAATACGGAAAGCTGCAGTAGCAGCACGTTGCTTGCTGATCCCAGCAGGCTTGGGGGCTGGCTCATCTACTCTCAAGCCGCTACCAGTTTGCTACAATGTAACACACAACACACCACGTGGCATAATGACGTCAGGAGGAGTCACTGACAGTGCTCAATGGCTGGCTAGCTCAGAGGCAGTGTGAGCCTGAGTTTGTTAGACTCACTTTAATAGGTGGGTCTCTGTCGGGTGGCAGCATTTCAAATTATTGCTAGCTGCTGCCTGCAGTGTGTGTGGGCAATCATGGCAGCGCAGCTGAGAGCGTGCCACTCGCACCACCGTGGCGGTATGGATAGGGTGACCAGGATGTTAAGGCCAAAAACTGGGACATTTCACAGACAATAGAAGACGGGCTACAATTTTACTTCAACCCAGCACATGGAATGACAGCGCTAATCAGCATAGAATTACAGAAGAGACACTAAGAACATAAATCAAATGCAATTTTTTTAAAGCCAGTGTAATGCCTGTTAATTAAATTCCTTTCTGATAACACCTGCTAAGCATCTCTACTTTGGAAAACAAAAAAATAAACTACTATTTTCAGGCGACCCTCCCAAAAAACCGGGACATGAGCTAAATTTACTGAAATCTGCCGGGACAGCTGGTGAAAAACCGGGACTGTCCTGGCAAATCCAGGACAACTGGTCCCCCCGGGTATGGATAACTGCATGGCTCACGACTGCGACGTCACCCCCACAGCTCACAGCTGTCATGAGCCTGTGAGGCTGCCACTTTTACTGTGGTGGTATGATCCTGCGGACTGCCAAACGACTCGCGCCAACCCCACCTGTGGCCAGGCTACTGGAGTGTGAACCACGGTGGCCCGGCAGCCAGAGTGGTGATTCTGCAGCCCAGCCGGAGAACACTGTCTCGAGTCACAGTGAGGCAGTTGTCGTGTGCCAGCACTGCAGAATGTGTGGCGGTGGCGTTGTTTTTGCCGCAGGACCATCCCAGTCTCCTCCAGTCGTAGCGGGCTGGCCATGGGGGTTCGCCTGAGTGTTGCTGCAGTGCTGACTCGCTGTGAAGTGAGTGCCCGAACTCAGTATCATCTGTTGCACTGACTGTATAATGCTACGAAATTTGCTTTTTCTTGCTGGTACATGGTCATGAATTACATCACAGAAGATGATTGATCTCATTCATGACCTCGCGCCAGCATACTGAGAACAGCAGTCACACAGTGTGTCTCCTCACAGCTGAGCTCACTAGTGCGTTAGCGCTCTTACTAATCTAACTCGTTTTGGGTGGGAGGGTAGACTGAGAGCACTGTCTCAATTTGCTCTGCAAAAAAGTGTCACTCATAGTAGTTGAAATGTCACTCATAATTACTCTGAAATTATGAAAATGTCACACACAACAACCTTGGAAGCTATGGGAGCCTTCATTAAGCCTTATGTGGTAAATCCCTTCCTGTAATACAACGTGTGTCAAATAATGGTTCTTTATTGAGCAATGGAAATATGGTCCTTACAGAAGAGGGGATCCATCACAGATGGAATCCGAAGTGGAAAAGAACCCTCTCCCCAGGACTCCACTGGGATGCAACACCTTCCTTGGGTCTGGCCTTGAGACACAAGCGGGTGACTAGTCGGGCTTTACAAGTATTATGATTGATGGATTGAGTCCACAAGGAAAGTGTCAGGAAGAACAGGTGACTACAAGAGTCGATAGAGTAAAGAGAACACAGAGATTCACATACTAGGTTGCCACCTTGCTGATGTATTTTATTTATTTGTATTTTGTAAGTGCATGTCTGCCGAGGTGGCAGAAAGTACAACACAGAGAGTCCTAACTAGAAAGCGCTGTAGCAGAACAGAAATAAGCAGAAAGAGTAGAAGGCCAGATACTTCTCGATCTCTCTAAACCCAAGGACAGATTATTCTTTAGTTTGAGGCTAGATAGCAAAAGAATTGGCCTCTAGAATTTTGTCTCCTAATGTGTGGACCACATAGTTGGTGACTATTTTCTGACACGGCAACAGGGATTGTATGCGGGCAGCACCTCACCTAATTCTAAAGTCTTACATCCGTAGAAGAATCTGTGGGTCAGATAGACACAATTTAGTTGCACTTGTGCTCTACAGCCAGGCAGTGCAGTTTTGTGCAGGATTCTAGCACATGGGCGAACATGCAGAATTGAAGCGCCATTCTGACATAGAGTTGTTGGAGTATCGCCAGATAAAGAGGAGTCCTAAATATTCAAATGATTAATCATAGACAGAACGCAGGTAGCAAATACCTGAGCATGTTTCTCTCTAGGAAGGAATGGAGGATTTTTTCTTAAGACAGAGGTTGAAACTAATGCATCAGCCACAGACTTGACCTGGACATTCAGGCATGGGTCCTGTTTAGCCTCACACTTAAATATTGTGATTTTCCAACTTGAATCGGGTTTCCAATGCAGGGCGGTCCTAGAGTGATATCTCTTTGTGTAATGTTACTTGTTAAGAGCAGAGGATCGCTTTTGGTGCTATTCAGCATTAAATAGTTGTGGCTCATTCGCTGGTGTATTGCCACCACGCAATTTCCAGGATTTATGACACAGGTTATGCATATTTATCTAGCCTGATGATTAGCTGGGTGTTGTCAGCATGTGTAAGAAAATATATTTTTGCATGTTCACCCCCACATTTGTTTGGACTAATCCTGCGTTATATTGACCCTGAGATTGCACTGAGACCTGCTAATCCGACTTCAGTGCCAGTGTTCTAACCCCTTACAAAGTGTATGTTGAATTGGCAAGGACTGACTTACTTATATGTACCTTGTATATGGTGCCCAGGGCATGTAAGGTAAATGGTCTACCTAGGGCTGCAGCACTAATTGTGCCACCCTGTGTATAAAAGATACAAAATGGTTTCCAACGGCCCACTGCAGACTGGAAGGACCGTGGTCATACTGCTAGTTCGACTTTTCCTTTCAAACTAATGGCAAGCCCCCCACTCCCCTTTACAATGTATGTAACTCCACCACAAAGAGGGCCTATTGAGTCCCAAGACATGGAGCTGTATATTATTAAGTAAAAGACATGTATTTTTATATATGTCTTAACAACAATACTGGTAAAATTGTTGTTTTGCTGTGGAAGGGCTAGTAGCCTCATTGTCTAACACAGGGTGACCGGCTGACCACCAGCCTGGCTAACTTCTGAATGGGACTACCTAGCTTGCTACCGTAAGGCATCCACTTAATCACGTCAATAAACCCGACTTGAAGCCCAAGACAAATTAACTGTCATTATTAATAAAATGCAACTTTTAGAAAGTTGCCAATCTGTGACACAGTTCGTATACTGGCCACCAGACTGCTTTCCCCCCTCCTGGGGAGTAGTGTGAACAACTCACTGGCTTAGGAACAATAGCAGCCTGCTACAGGGCGAGGTGTTACCGCCCCTTTGCTGGAAATCACTCAGGGTATTAGCCCAAAAGCTGTTTAGACGGTGTCATTTGAGTCAAGACCACACTTTTTCAGAAGGGGTGCTACCACCCCAAGCTTCCAGAGTTTTGGAATACTTCCAATAGCAGATCAGCATTAAACAGCCAAGGCCTGCAAAATAACCACTAAACAGGGACCAACTGGAGAGCCAAGGCTGCAACTTGCAGGGAAGGAGCCTACCTCCTTTTCAATGCAGGGTGGAAGATTTCCCACAGTGGTTCCAACCAAAATAGAAATGAGGGATCGAAATAGGATTATTTATAGGATGGCATATCACTCATTCTTTCATAGGTATTTTTCGCCTTTGATGCGAAGAAGGAGACAGTTTGTTGCAGAAAGCTTGGGAACATTCCTCATGCAATTATACTAATTAGTGGTTCCCTTTTGTTTTGATTATAAAGTGTATGATGGTTATTTAGGCCTGATGGCGTGATGATATCTAATTGCAGAACATGTTGGCATTTCCTTTGCATTCTATGTACAAACTTAATCACGTTAACTAATGGATAAACCTGATGGTTTGTGGAACCTATGAATAATCCAAACTGTGTTGCTTAAGTCCTGCTTAACCTTACATTTAATTTTTTAATACAATGTATCTCTCTATCTCTTTCTCTCTCTCTCTCTGTTTCTGCAGTAATGGTTTGGAAGATATATGTCACAGCTGAGAAGGGCATTTTGAGTGGAGGTCAATAACATATTTCTTATTTTACTTACACTTAGCTTGCTCCACACATGAATGGGAGTTGGAGGTGTAACTGCCCCAGCAGATGCTGGTGGAAGGTGCAGTACTGATCAACATGATTTCATTTGACTATGATGTAATTATGTCTTGTTAGAACTAAATAAAATGTGGATCTAATAACTAATAAGTGTTGCACCACATTTTAGTGTTTAGTTTCCGCCAGTCTCTTAAGACTCACCTGTTCACCAGCTATTTTTGCTTCAGCTGCTTCTTGTTTTTTCACTTATCCTACTAGAGCCAAGGCCACCTTCTTGGAGGTACCAGTGTGCTCTATGAGTTCTCATCCGCATCTTCATCACCAGTGACTAGCTGCTTCAGAACGAGGGATCCGACGGCATTAAGAAAAGCACAAGATGTATCACCATGAAAGTAGCCCAGCACTACTCTTCTTCTGAAGTGCAGGGAAACTTGTGCCATCGCTCTAATAGAACGTGTTCTGGAGACCATTGACACACACACACCAGAGAGTCAAATCACGAGTCATGCCAGTCCAACACAAGTTTGAAAGAGAGATGGTCCTTAAATAGCACAGCTACACAGCCAACCCAGTGAGGTGTCCCTACCTCAATGAGGAATTTTGAAGCCCTCTGGGATAGAACTGGCAACATATTGATGGGAAGTATCTTCCACCCACGTCTCAGTCAAATATCGAACGGCACTTGTTGGACTGGTAAGAGATCAAAAACATCTTACTTGCCCGGCACAATTTCACTAACAGGTGACAACGTTCAATATCACCGGATAGATTTGACTTGCCCTCTAAGAAAGGTCTAAAAGCCCCATGATTCAAACTATATCAAAATGCAATTATATGTATTTCATTCAACCCTTCCCAACTCCACTTCATAGTGAAATATTCCATTAGAAACTTTAGTGCATACTGGTAGACAGCTATATGGAGATCAGGACAAGCCATATCTCCTGTGGCACTAGCTGGCACGCTTGTGTTGTGCCTTTCTCTTTAGTTTGTGGATGAAGATGGTGCCAACTTACATGTAATTTAAATGGATATGACTGCATCGAACAAACTGTATGTTTCTAACACTAGACCCCACCCGAACCACTAGATGACCCCTAACTCCACTCTCCTCAATCTGTTTCAAAGCCAGTTCTACCTTAGTCAAAAACTGAATTAATAACATTTACCCCATGCTTCAAATTAAACTAGAATTTACTACACCTAATTTCTGTTACCACCCTACCATAGAAAGCCATACTGTTAAGTATGAAACACCCAGGATACAATTTAGTAAGTGTTTATTGTAGCTGAGGAGCAATCTGGACACAGCTTCATTTCCCGCGTCCAGCTACTCACATCCTCCCCAAGTTGAACACTAACATTCCAGGAATGCTTGCTAACCAAGCATTCTATGTAATTAAGCAACATAACACATTTCCCCTTTTCCACATTAATAACATACATAGAAATAATAGTAATAGTAATAATAATAAAAAAAAACTTACATTGAATTATAAATGGTGTAGCTCTGTGTGTGTGTGTATATATATATATATATATATATATATATATATATACACACATATATATATATATAGAAAATGTATATATATGCATATAAATATATATATATATATGTATATATATATATATATGTATATAGACAAGAACAATCAAAACACACTCTAAGAATTAGGGAGAACAATATTCAAGAGTTACTTACTATTGTCAACTATATAATCTTTTAACCAACCAGGGTTCTTCCTTCTCCTTATGGTGTTTTGACTAGCATCCTGGTCTCCTAAGACTTTTGAGTTTGAGTTGTTGTCTATGGAACATCGTATGTTCACACTCCCCTCTTTTTCCCTTATAAGATTCTCTGGTTCATTTACAGTAAATTCCTGCGTAGAATCCTTCTGGACATTTGGCTCATTATTACCAGGTGTATTAATAGCATCCCTCTACCCATTTATACCAGAAGTACATGGTGTCCGTATTTAATCCTGGAGCCATTCAAACTCACAGTCTTTCTTCCATTCACTTTTTCTTCCTATTGCTATTCTGTTTAAATTTCACACTTTGTCATTCCTTAATCTCACAGCATTCTGCAAAACTTCCACTACCTCTTCGAGGTCATAAAATGTACTCTCCCCCTTATGTACCAATCCTGTTTTTTTTCACATGTACCCAATCTTCAACTTCTATTCTTGCTGATTTTACTCCATGTTTAGAATCATAATATTCTTTACTTTTGTTATGTGCAAGTTGCATTTTATTCTTTACCTCCTATTCTGACCAAAGTTCTACCCCTGTAGAAAATAACCATCCAGGATTATACTTGGATCTTGGTTTCCTACCTCTCATAATCACAAAAGGGGGTAAACCAGTACCCTCATTGCACGTGACTCGATATGCCCAAACAGTTTTTCCAATCATATTAATCCAATCTTCATTGTTTCTTATGGCCAATTGAATGGTACCACTTAACACACGGTTAAATCTTTCCACCATACCATTCCCACTGGGATTATATAAAGAGGTGGTTCTCTGCTTTATTCTTAGTATATCAAAATATGCTTTGGCTTTCCTAGATAAAAATTGAACTCCATTTTCAATCACTACAGAAGCAGGAATTCCTTTGTATGTGAATGTATTATCCAGAAATTCTAACACTGAATCGGTATCTGCCTTGTCAACTACTCTAACAACTGGCTATCTAGAAAATAAATCCATTAATACTAACAAATATTTTGGCTGTTCACCCACCGGTCCCATAATGTTTATGGCAACAGTATTCCATGGTTCCTTAGGAACAAATCCCTTGCTTATAGGTGGGCATAAAGTATGTAATGATTTATCAGCGGTAGAACATGCACAACACTCTCTTACTATCCTCTCAATATGTATATCTATCCTAGGCCACCAGAACAGATTCTTGAGAATCAACTTGGTTCTAACAATACCAGAATGCCCCTCATGGCATAACACCATGACACTATCACTTAGACTTTCCGGGGGAATAATCCTTTCTCTTCTTGAAAAGTTTTTCTTCATTAATTGTCAATTCTGACCTTACCTCCCAGTACGGTTTAAAGGCAGGATTTAAGGATTCTTTCTTTGGCCTTCCACTCACAACATATACAATGACTTCTTGTAAAGTCTGGTCTTTCAAATATTTATTGTGCCATTCATCCTTGTTGATCGCAGAATAACCCTGATCATGTATTATAGCCACTTGAAATTCATTCCACTTTTCATCTTCACATTTTTCTAGCATAACAGGCTTTCTTGACAAAAAATCAGCAACAACATTGTCCTTCCCTGGTGTATAAATTATTTTATACACAAAGTTTTTCATGGGTATAGAGATTCTTGTTAGTCTTGAGGAGGCATCCATTGACCCTTCTGTAGTTAATATTTTAACAAGGGGTTTATGATCACATCGAATAGTACCCATCTTACCCCATATAAATGATTTGAAATGATCTCATGCCCAAGCACAAGATAATGCTTCTCTTTCAATGATAGGCTATTTCTCTTCACAAGGAGACAAGGATCTGGACGCGTATGCAATTATATTCTCTCTCCCCAGACTGTCCTTTTGGGAAAACACTGCCCCAAGACCATTGTTACTGGCATCAGTAATGAGGATACTATCAGCTGAAGGGTCTGTGACCGGGCCGCCCCGGGCAACATCGGGGAACCGGCAGAAACGGAACCGCTACGGCCGCGTTCCCAGGTTCCCCTGGGAACGCGTCCGCAACGAGGCCAGCGTCCGGAGGTTGCCTCAGCAACCTCCGATGACGAGGAGGCTCCGGATTGGCCACCAGGCGGCCAAAAGACGGAAGCTCCGGTCGAGAAGGAGAGAGCCGGGGAGGAAGAGAGGAAGGAGAACGACGGCGGCGACGACGAACCGAAGAAAGAAGAGAGAGACGGCGACGAGGACATCGGAGGAGGACCCCAGTGGCCTGGAAGCGGCGGAACCCGAACCCAGAGGAACAGCGCCCGACCGGAAGCAGGGGAGACCAGCCCAGACCGACGAGAGGACCTCCACAGAGCCAGCCACGACCCTGGAGGGTCGTGGCTCTACAAGGTACGGTCCTTCTGGACAAACCGAGGGGCACAATAAAAGGGGAAAAACGCTGGGGAAGGGAGGGAGGCAGGGTGAGGGGAGGGAGGAGAGAAGGGCACTTTAAAGAGCACCGGGAGAGCACAAAAGGGTAAAGTACGGAATATACACAAGCCCTGAAGTCCTCACTGGCACCTATATCACACATAAAACCCCCCCCCCTCCTTAAACCTTTTCCCCAGTAAAACAAATAAGTAGAAGACGTCTTGTAAGGCGTTCGTTCCACTCACCAGCGATATGTGTTCCCTTTTTCTTGTATGTCACATCCGGGACCTTATGAGGACGATCCAGTACGCCACCTAGAGAAAAGGAAGAAAAGGGACACAGATTAGAAGGAAGATATTCACCACTCCAGAGAAGAAACCGGCGCTAAACGTCGTACTGACTTTTCATCGGTTCTTATTTCAAATTACTAATAAATACTTACCTCAAAAACCCGAATTTACCTCTCCTGAGTGTCTATACTGTGGGGACTGTTTACAGTGGTGTCAGAAGTGGGATCTTGTTTCTAATCCCTCTCCATAAAACAGTCCAGACAGTATACACAATGAGTGAAAGTCCATCGTTAGAGACCATGATTAAGCAACTAGCGGAAGGGCAAAGACACTTACAACTCGTATGGGAGGCCCAACAGAGAGAGGCCAAAGAAGACCGAGAAAGCTTACAATCTGCTCTGAAGAGCCAGGCGACCATACTGGCGAACAACCAGTTAGTCCATGAAAGTGCGATGAAAAAACTAACGGAGACTATCGCCGCTAGTAAGGTACATCCGAATGTACCTAGTTCCGTATTACAGAAGTATCAGGAGGGAGAGGATCCGGAATCCTTTTTCACCAACTTTGAACGGGTAGCCTCCTCTGCCCTATGGCCAGAAGATAAATGGGGACAATATGTGGCCCCCCTGCTCACCGGTCTCTTACAATCAGCATATCAAGCCGCTAACCCAGGTGGTGTCACCCCCTATCAAGACATAAAAACAAGTATACTAGAAAGGGTGGGTCACGACACAGAATATTACCGGATGAGATTTCGTAAAGTCAAATGGGGCACCAACGAAGATCCTAGAACCTTTTATTTTCGTGTGAAGGATCTAGCATTAAAATGGTTAGGCCATATTGGAGATAGTCGGGAGGAAGTCATCAAAACCATTATACTGGAACAATATCTAGATGGTCTACCCCCTTCCACAAAACACTGGATAAGACAACACCCAAAAGTGGATACTGAGACGGTCATTGATCTGGCCTGTGCTTTTCATCGATCCACCGATGTCAGAAATTGTCCCACGCAAAGTATCATTAAACCAGTTTTACCGACCCCAAAGACATTTGTAAAAAGTCCACCCGACTATCTAGTACCACGTAGGTTTCCTGAAGGCCCGCCTACCATGGGACCCCAATGTTATAGTTGTGGCGAATGGGGACACATCGCACGTATGTGTCCCCAGAAACAAGAAATGGGAGAACCAATGGAGATAGGGATGACAAGGCGAAGGGTGTTATGTACCGGGAAGGGCGCCCTAAAATTTAAAATGATGATACAAGTGGACGGGAAAAGTATATATGCCCTGGTTGACTCCGGCTGCAGCCAATCAGTAATTAGGAAAGACTTGATAAATAATGAGATAGAAGAGAAACAATGGGTATCGATATGTTGCATACACGGGGACAAGGCCCAGTATCCTATACAGATACTCCAGATCAGGTGGGGACCCTATCAGGACTTCCTCCCAGTGGGGATAATGCCCCGGTTAATCGAGGAATGTATCATTGGGACAGACTACATCCACTTCCAAGAACTATTAGACTACGTCAGAGATACCAAACAAACTAAGGATTGGTGGGGAGAGGCACCCTTTTCAGAGAGTGATATTGAGTGTCCGCTATATCGTAGAAAGTTGTCACGAAGAGAGAAACGACAGGGAAAAGGGGACTATCGGAAGACGAAAGGTGACAACACCTATGGAAAGATAGTGGCAGAAATTCATGAAGTTCCTAGTACTTTTGTCCAACAACAGAGAGAGGACCCCTCCCTTAACAATGCCTGGAGGTCGGCAGTAACAGAGGAGACAGAAGAGGTGGGTCCCTACTTTATAGTGCAAAAAAACTTATTATATCGGGTTACTACCACACGACGGGGAGAACGTAAACGCCAACTTCTGGTACCTACCCACTATCGGGAACATGTTCTTACACTAGCTCATAATCACCCAGGGGGAGGACACTTTGGGAGAGAGAACACCGAGGAATATTTGCTCAGAAGGTTTTATTGGCCTGGAGTATACGCCCACATACGTAGGTATTGCGCCCAATGTCCCCGTTGTCAGTTAACCGAACCTAGTCGGCCTAGGAAGGCACCTCTCCTACCCCTTCCCATCATCGATATCCCGTTCAAAAGAATAGGGATGGATCTAGTGGGACCTTTGATTCCTTCGTCAAAAGGACACACCTACATCCTAGTCATTGTAGATTATGCTACACGATACCCAGAGGCCATTCCCCTGACTAGTATGACAACCAAGACAGTGGCCCAAGCTATGATTAACGTATTTTCTCGTCTTGGGTTTCCACATGAAATCCTCACGGACCAGGGGACCCCTTTTATGTCCACCTTAATGAAACAAGTGTGCAAAACATTGGGGATAGCTCAGATCAGAACATCCGTTTACCATCCTCAAACTGACGGACTAGTCGAAAGATATAATCGAACCATTAAAACCCTGCTGAGAAAGACTATCAATGAGACAGGGAAGGATTGGGATCAAAAGTTACCCCTAGTTTTGTACGCCATACGGACACATGAGCAAGCATCCACGGGGCATAGCCCCTTTGAGTTGGTCTTCGGACGCCAACCTCGTTCCCTTTTAGACATGGCGGTAGAATCCTGGGAGGCCGAGGCTGAGGAAGCAGGGACTCCTTTGTTAGAATATGCAAAAAAATTGAGGAACCACCTACACAGCTTATGGACCGACGTACACGCAAACCTGGAACAGGCCCAACAAACACAAAAGTCCTATTATGACAAAGGAAGTAAACTACGGGTTTTCCAACCCGAGGACCAGGTCCTAATAATGAGACCCACCTCCGACCATAAACTCCTGGCCAAATGGCAGGGCCCATATCGAGTAATCAAAGCAGTTTCCCCTGTCACCTACCTTATCGAAATATCCTCCCGTCCAATAAAAACACAAATATATCATGTAAACCTGCTAAAAAAATGGGAGACCCCCGCACAACCTGAACGTTCCGTAGAAATGGGTCAGTTTGTGTGTCCCGACAAGACCCTAGATATCGAGTTCTACCCTACCAACCCCGATACTGAAAGTACCCTACCCATAGTGGACGATACTTTACCTGAAGGGCAAAAGCAACAAGCCCTTAAGGTTTTAAAACAATGGCAACCACTCTTTTCAGAGAAACCAGGAAAGACGTTTTTAATTCACCATAATATACGCACGAGCTCCGGGAAGATCACAAGAGAACGCCCGTATCGTATTCCAGAAGCTAGAAAACACATAATCGAAGAAGAAATCAAAACAATGTTATCCCTAGGGGTCATCGAACCGTCCACTAGTCCCTGGTGTTCACCGGTTGTCCTAGTACCGAAGCCTGACGGTAGCATCAGGTTTTGCATAGATTTCCGCAAACTTAACTCAAACTCCCTATTCGACACCTATCCCATCCCTAGGGTGGACGATGTTCTCGAAAAACTAGGGAAAGCAAAATACATGTCTACTATCGACCTAACTAAAGGGTATTGGCAGATTCCCTTAGCTCCTCAAGATAGAGAAAAAACAGCTTTTTCCACCCAGTCCGGGTTATATCAATTCACAGTACTACCTTTTGGGCTTCATGGAGCCCCTGCAACCTTTCAAAGGTTAATGGATAGGATTCTAAAACCCTATCCTGCATTCTCCGCTGCATATCTAGATGATGTAGTCGTATTTAGTGAAACATGGGAGGACCATTTAATACACCTACAGAGAATATTCCAAGCCCTTCAAACTGCTGGTTTGACGGCCAATCCCAAGAAATGTGTGATAGGTAAAACCGACATCTCCTATTTGGGATATCGGATTAATCAGGGTACACTACAACCTCAAAATGGGAAGGTGGATGCCATTTTACATGCCCCTCTTCCACACACGAAAAAGGAATTACGCTCCTTTTTAGGATTAGTGGGCTATTATCGGCGCTTCATTCCACATTACTCCACCTTAGCAGCACCTCTTACGGACCTACTCACTAAACAATATCCCAATCGACTTTTGCCTTTTTCGGAGACGCAAAACGCGAGTTTTGAACAGTTGAGAGTTTCCTTAACCTCCGATCCCATCCTGCACTGCCCAGATTTTACGAAGCCGTTTCACCTCTACACTGACGCATCGGATGTTGGGCTTGGAGGGGTTCTGACTCAGCCAGATAGCGAGGGGCTTGACCATCCGGTGGTCTACATCAGTAGAAAACTGTTTTCCCGGGAACGTAACTATCCAATTATAGAGAGAGAGTGCTTGGCTATCAAGTGGGCCATTGACTGTTTGCAGTACTATCTCCTAGGGCGGCCGTTTGTACTATTCACGGATCACGCTCCTCTTACGTGGCTGGCTGCGCATAAGGATTCTAACTCCAGGATACTGCGATGGTTCCTTGAACTGCAACCGTTCTCCTTTCAGGTTCGGCACGTCCCTGGATCTCACCAGGCCCCCGCTGATTATCTGTCCCGGTTTCCTCTGTCTTCGCCTGTCCTGGAGCAGGACAGTTCTTGGGGAAGGGTGTGTGACCGGGCCGCCCCGGGCAACATCGGGGAACCGGCAGAAACGGAACCGCTACGGCCGCGTTCCCAGGTTCCCCTGGGAACGCGTCCGCAACGAGGCCAGCGTCCGGAGGTTGCCTCGGCAACCTCCGATGACGAGGAGGCTCCGGATTGGCCACCAGGCGGCCAAAAGACGGAAGCTCCGGTCGAGAAGGAGAGAGCCGGGGAGGAAGAGAGGAAGGAGAACGACGGCGGCGACGACGAACCGAAGAAAGAAGAGAGAGACGGCGACGAGGACATCGGAGGAGGACCCCAGTGGCCTGGAAGCGGCGGAACCCGAACCCAGAGGAACAGCGCCCGACCGGAAGCAGGGGAGACCAGCCCAGACCGACGAGAGGACCTCCACAGAGCCAGCCACGACCCTGGAGGGTCGTGGCTCTACAAGGTACGGTCCTTCTGGACAAACCGAGGGGCACAATAAAAGGGGAAAAACGCTGGGGAAGGGAGGGAGGCAGGGTGAGGGGAGGGAGGAGAGAAGGGCACTTTAAAGAGCACCGGGAGAGCACAAAAGGGTAAAGTACGGAATATACACAAGCCCTGAAGTCCTCACTGGCACCTATATCACACATAAACCCCCCCCCCCTCCTTAAACCTTTTCCCCAGTAAAACAAATAAGTAGAAGACGTCTTGTAAGGCGTTCGTTCCACTCACCAGCGATATGTGTTCCCTTTTTCTTGTATGTCACATCCGGGACCTTATGAGGACGATCCAGTACGCCACCTAGAGAAAAGGAAGAAAAGGGACACAGATTAGAAGGAAGATATTCACCACTCCAGAGAAGAAACCGGCGCTAAACGTCGTACTGACTTTTCATCGGTTCTTATTTCAAATTACTAATAAATACTTACCTCAAAAACCCGAATTTACCTCTCCTGAGTGTCTATACTGTGGGGACTGTTTACAGGGTCATAGCTTTTTAATTCTGTAGCATTAACAATTGCTGATTTTATGTTTAAAATCATCTTTACATTCTGGAGGTCACTTAAATGTACAGGTTGCTTTCAGTAACTGATGAATATTATATGTTTTTTCTCCAAAATTAGGGATATACTTTGCACGAAAATTAGCCATACCAAGGAAGAACCTCACCTCCTCCTCGCTAGATGGTGTAGATGCATTCTCAAAGGCTATTACTAAGAATGCTTTTGGTTTAACACCAAAATTCATCAATTATATGTTCTAAATAGGTGGCTTTCCGTTGGGTAAACTTACATTTTGAATGTTCTACAGTGAGACCCCTTCCTTCCAATATTCTCAAAACTTCCAAAAGCCATGACTCATGTGCCTCTTTATTAGAACCGTACACCAGGATATCATTGTGAAAGAAGGTAACACCTTGGACCTTGTTAAACAATTAGAACATGAGTCTCTGAAATACTGTGGCTGCTGATGCCAATCCGAATGGCATCCTTCTACCCTGAAAGCAACCAAAAGGGGTAATAAACAATGTAAATTTCTTTGATGCCTGTGATAAGGAAATCTGATGGTATGCCGAGGAAAGGTCAATGGTTGAAAACCATTAGGCACCCTTTAAACACGTGACCATTTAGTTAATTATGGGAAGAGGAAACTTATCTATTAAGATATTATTATTATTTAAATGACACAAATTCACACATAATCTTATCTTCCCGTTGCTGCGCCTGGCCACCACCAAAGGAGAAATCCAATCTGCTGCCTCTGTAGGTTAAATTATTTCAGATGCAATCAATCTATCTAGTTCCTTGGAAACCTCATCTCTCACCAGTATAAGTATGTTGTAACTTTTATGTACTTTAGATATAGCATTATCTTTAAGAACTGTTTTGTGTTCAAATCCTTTCAGATTGCCCAAATCCTTACTGAACACTGTGGGGAATTGTTTTAGTATTTTATTGCTTACTGCAGTGCCCTCATCTACCACTCAAACTTGTTCCTTACTATTAGGATCTAAGATAATGTGTAACTTTTTCTGATCCAACCATCCAAGTACTGGTGGACCAGTTTTGGCAACATACAATTTTCTTCTAGTTTCTCTGTTTTTTAATTTAAATGTAAACCATCTGTACCCCAACATTTCAATCTTTTCACCATTGTAACTCTCTGGATGTATATCAGCGTTCAATAAATATGTGTCTACTTTTTGTACAAATTATACTTTCCATAGTTCTTCATTAATAATAGTGTAAGGTGATCCAGAATCTGCATAAATTTAAACACCTATTCCCCCAATCCTCATCCAGCATTCTGGTTTGTTTTTACTTGAATTTCCATTGATATCTAACACCATGTTACTCTTTACATTCATGATGAGGTTATTTACATCTTTATCCGCTTCCTCTTATTCACTGTTAAACAATTCACTGACTGCCTTTATGTCATTAACATATTTAACTTTTTTCTTCCTCCTCCTAAATACTCTCATCAAAGTGGCGTATAATACCACAATTGTTGCACGTTAGTTTTGCTGCAGGACAATTTCTACTATAAGCCAAATGGGCTGTATTGTCACATCGGTAGAATCTTGTTTGTTCTTTTACTTGTTTATCTTGCTTGTTCATTTGACTTTTTTCACTATTATACTTTGAATTTCCTTTCTTCTCTATACTCACATTCACCTTCCTCACTAATTCATGTCTTTTTTAAGAGCTATAGCTCATCTACTAGAAATCTCTGCTTTACATACACTTGCAAGAATATCCTCTAATGGACTATCCCCATTCACCCAAAGCCTCTCTTGTATCGCAGGGTTACATGTATGCATAACAACTTGATCCCTTATCAATTTGTCATGCAAACTTCCACAGTTACAATCTTGTGCCAATTTTTTCAACTCTGACACATAATTATCTATTGATTCAGATGTACCTTGTTTCCTTTGAAAGAATTTGAATCTTGTGATACCCATACAGACCTTTGGTACAAAATAGTTATCTAAATCTAACAATGCTAGATAATACACATTTAAGTCACCAGCCATTTGCACTTTAGTCATTTGATTATACACTTTAAGATCAGCTGGTCTTAATAAATGTTATCGAATTCTTTCCTTTTGTTCCAGAGCCATTTTGCCCGACTCATCTACCGCATCAATGTAGTTTGTGAAGTATGCCTTCCATTCTTGCCACTTCAAGAAAGGCTCTGATCCAGATGACAAAAAAGCTTGTGGGGGACTGATATTATAATTCTGTGTGGACATGACAGTTGCCATACCGAGAACTCTATGATTGTCACACACAGTGTTGTAAAGCATATCAATTATTGAATGGTAATAAATGTAGGTTAAAAAAAATCCACTTACAGTAATTATTCCACAGGTTTTAGTCTCTACATAGAACTTGAAATCACCACATAAATTACAGCAAGATGCAGGAATACAAAACGTGCCAGTCGCTGAACTTCCACATGCACAGTAATGTGGATAATAATTATGTATTTTTCTGTACCAATATGTTTCAGTTGTATTGAAAACGGCAGGTTATATGTTTACTAAGCATGCCTGCCGCTGAATTCTCACAGAAACGGATAATATTATTACATAAATCAAGCATGCCTGTCGCTGAATTCCCCAGACAACCAGTAATGTTGTCTTGCTTTAGATATGGTTAATTAGGAAGTGGCTCAACAGTTCAAGATGGCTGCCAGTGCGTCGTTTAACGTTGTTTTTACAGGCTATGGTACTTGTTTCTAACGTGCATGCTCTCATGCCAGGCGACCACGTCGTCACATACACAGCTCTCCCTGTGCTTGCATAATTACAGAAGATTCCATCTGAAATGTGGTAAGTTAGTTCTGGCTCCACTAGCACATGGTTGCGTGTCAATATAAACCGCGTACTGACACAAATATAAATAATGTGCTGACACTCCAACTGTCAAAGTATGCTAAATATCATTTTTTTATATTAATGGAATGCGTATTCCTCAATAAATAGTCTTACTTAAGTCTGTATCCAGCGTTGTTACGAGTAGTACACATACTACGTGGTTCCAATTAGTCGGTAATCCTTGAAATTAATGTCTCCAGCACCGCATAGGTCCTATAACTCTTTAGTGCTGGTCGCCAGTGTTAAGTATGAAACTCCCAGGCTCCCGCTGCAAATTGGCGAGAATCAAGTTCCCATAGTTCTGTGATGCGTCCATAAAAGCATTCATAAAATACACTTGGTGTCGCTGAACATCATGATTAGAAGCAGCTTCCCTTCTAAGTTCTTGAAACCTCACCTCACAGAATTCCACTTGAAGCTTCAGCCTCTGGACTCTCAATGACAGAAAGTAGAAGATATCCATTCTAGCTTCTTCCATAATAGCTTATCACCCAGCACAATCAGGTTGTAAAGCAACCATCTCATGTTTAGAAAACTCTTCAAAACCTACCTTTTCAAACACTAAGCGCAGTAATGACCAGCACCAAGAGGTGGTCTACTCTCCAGTTCATGCCATACAAATCACCCTACGTTGACACTCACTTGTTCACTCACTCGCTATCTTGAATGTAGTCCCTGTCACGGCACAGCAGCAGGCCTCCCTTCAGTCTAACAAAGAGACTGGCAGAGTCAACAAATGTGAGGTAACTTTAAGGGTAGGTTAAGCAGTAGCTCTTTTTTAGGTCTACCAGTCAGCTGGTAATGTCCAGTACTGGGCATGGCTATGCAGACTCAATGAGTAGGCATTGAGGCAGCTTGCGCTGCCATGAAAAGGTCACTTAGACCAGACTGGATGCAGAAACACTGCAATGCAAATTACATTTGCACCAGGTGTTCTCATTGATTTTACACCAAATTTCAGCCTGGGCAAAAATGATAAACAATCTGGAAATGTTTTTTTGTGGGACGTTGACCACATGGACTGGTCAGGCACTGCACATGACCCTCTGCGGATGGTCAAGCTCCAGGGCACACAGCCTTTAGCCGTGCAAGGTGGGATGGGTCACAGTGCTTGGCCTTCAGCTGACGTGGCACATAACCCCTGTGGGAGGCCAGGCCCTGTGTCCATCTTCTACTGTGCAGACAATCCCCACTCAACAGTGGCTCTTACAGTGCTCCGCAGTGGTTGGGTGCAGTGCCATGTTGTGCCACTGGTGGCCAACAACCAGGAACTGGACAGTGACAAGACTCTGCTCTCAACCCGGTGTGTATGGTTAGCGCTGAATACTCTTTTCTATATGTCCGCAAAATTATTTTTGCATTTGACCCCATTTGAATTGGTGCTCAGCGAGAACAGAATGTAAGTGCCCGTTCTTTGGCTCCGTTCAAGATGTGTGCATGTTCAATTACCATGTGCATCCATTTTTCAACTACAGATATACAATAATGTTCCACCTTTTTTCTGCAGGCGGAAATCTTAACAGGAGTTTCAGTCAACAGCCCAAAAGATGCAGAGGAAGCTGCAACTGTATTGTTGAAGAGGGGCTGCAAGCTGGTCATTGTGACTCTGGGAGCTGAAGGATGTGTGCTGCTGTCTGCCAAAGACTCCCCTGCAAAGCATGTTCCTGCTGAAAAGGTCAAGGCTGTGGACACCACGGTATGTTTTCTACAAAGCTCTACACTTGGAACTTTTAAGAATTTTTTTTATGCAGTTGCAGAGTGACTAGTCAACTAGCTCATTTGATAGTGGTGCATGCAAGTCTCTTGTGGTGTGACACTGATGCTCTCCATCAGGACTCACCACTCAGTAACATAGACAACAGAAAAAAATGGAGAAAGAGCTCCTAGCACAGACACAGCACAGCACAAACATTACATTTGTTTGGCCATCATGGTAGCCAGAAGCAATCAATACCATAATTGCTGTCGAACATTGGGATCCCAAACGAACCAGTAATCGCATAAGCTGTTCGGTACAGCCCCCCAGTCTCACCCACCAAACATCAAGAGCATTCATACACAACTCATTAAAGTTGACTCACTATCTCATCATCCCATCTTCACTAATGACAGAAATTAATCATACTTTCATTTTAGCTGAAACAAACAGTAATCACTCTAGAAACATTCTTCTTTTAAACGTTTTTCTAGAAAGTCAGAGAGAGGGCACAGTGGACAACAGGTGGTAATGATTTCCAACATTTTGCAGCCGCTAGTGCAGGGGCCTCAAACATTTTCACTAACAAGAGCTACTTATGTTCAGTGATAATCATCCCGAGCTGCTAATATTAGTGTTGTATACATCAGACAAGATTACACTAGTGGGCACCTTATGCAAGATTACCAGCCTTGATCACCCAAAAAGCATTAGTCGATTTGGAATGCCTCTACAAGGGTAATACATTACAGCCACTGCTGCACTGCCCCGGGCACCAAAGTAATATTAGTAATACGTCTACCATTGCTGCATTATTTATAATTACGATATCATATTTAAATATATGTTGGAAATTATGGGTTCTGAAAATACTGATTTTCGTATGAAACACGCTTTTCAATTTTGGTATACATATATTCAACCAAACAGAAGCTTCTAATTTAGTAGACTGGGAGGCAAACTCGAGAGCTTCTTACAGGTTGCTGGAGAGCTACCAGTAGCTCACCAGCAACTTGTTGGAGAAGCCTGCTCTAGTGCAAAGGAATGTAAGACGGGTCAACAAATAAAACTTTACCAGGGTGGGTGGGTGCTGTTTTCGGGTGCAGGGCGACAAAGTGAGATCTGTAGATCCACTAAGACCATGGGTTACTCCTGGCTTTGTGCTCTCAAGTAGTCTGGTTCCTCTGGGTGATTCTCACACCGGGAATGTGCTGGACTTCCCCTATTTGACAGTCTCTCCTCCTGCAGCACCAGGCAGACCCTAGGTCTGCTTTAGATTTCAGCGGACGGGTTTCTATGTCACAATGGTGACAGCTAGCCCGTCCACCGAAATATAAATCCCACTGGAAAGCTAAATCAGGCTATTAGTCCCATTCTCAGCAGGCAGGCTTCTAGGTATTAGGCAGATTGTCAGCTCCTCCAGAAACGTGTAGACTTCAGGTGCTATCCCCTTTCTTCTGAGAGACTGGCTGGCCACACAGCAGTCTTTCCTTAGTCATGAACAGCTTGAAACTCAAGCAGACGGTCTGTGTCCCACTTCTATTCCTATTTTCCAGACAAGGGTTGTGAATCTGCCTCATGCTTCAGAACCAGTTTGGGTTGTTTTTCCTTCAGATGTCATTTCCAGGCTGTCCTCCAGCACAGTCTTTGTGTAAAGTGATGATTCTCACAGCAAGTAATAATGTGTCTGTTCCAAGTAAGAAGTACTCAAACTCTAGGCACAATGAAGTATGAGCTGTCTTCACCTGGATGCCTTCTCCTTCCTATGACTCACCCCAAACCTTTCTGGATACTTAGGAACTCCCCAACATCCTTCTCAAACTTTCACCCCCACGTTTTAGCCATGCCACCCGACTAACATTCACACACAACCTCTACTTACAAAAACAACTTACTACTTCCCCTTTTCAGATGCATTCCTATAATTCAATCCCTACTCCAAACTCTACTAAACACACAAAAAATCCAAAGCATAAACCTAACACATTAATCTTCCAGAGTAGCGTGCTACTCGCCGAAAAAGTTCTTCAGTGCCTCGTCAGGGGTCATAAGCACTAAGTCGTAAGTATGTACATAAATACATTTACAATTACAATATAAATAACGTGTAAGGGACGCAGGGGTGGAGAGTAGAATAGGATCACAGATTCTGCTAATATTAATAGTTTGAAATCAGTAAACCACATTGGAGGGTGCAAGAGAAAGTATCCATTAAGTGCCATCTCCAAAATTGAAACCTATGGGAGACAGCATGCCATCAAAGCTGGGAAGGGGAAAAATACTTGGATTACGTCTAACCAAAATCCTTCTGCATAGTTGAGTGTTCTCCACTTTACTATACTGAATGATTTTGGATGGACAAACATAAGGCCCGGATCACAGATATTTTTATAACAGTAGCTGTGTCGTACAAATGAGATGTGATTTACTAATTAATCTTTTGGATTATATACTCTCAAGCAAAACAGCTTTTTAAACTGGCCCCTCAGTCAGTGAGATCATAATCTATTGATGAGTACAAACTGTGGTATGTTCTGCTGAGAACAAAGGCTGACTTTCAAATCTGAAAGTATATCTTGACCACCATGCCTCACCTCTCCAATTTTGTATACTCTTCCAGCCTTTGCTTCTCAGGCCTGGCTGTCACCCCTGTTGCTGATGTGGGCAGGCACATTGAAGTATGAGCTGTCCTCATCTGGATGTGATTAGCTTTCATGAAGCAGTAATAAGGAACAGACAGAAGTACAGACCTGACCTAGAGACACCCTACCATTAAACAACAGAAACTGCCACCCTTCCATCAGTCGAATGGCAGCACTCAGGAAAGCTAATCAGCAGCCAGCAAAGTCTTTGCGGAATTTCTAAAGGAGGCCTTGTCTCTATCTTCCTCACTTCAGTGCCTAAAAATCCATGCTCCAGCCACTGGTGTACAGGATACACTTCCACTATCTTGAGAGGCTGTTTTCATTCCCATCTTGTTCCATGCCAATCTATGGGCTTACAATAAGGCACTCACTAGCTTCCGTGCACAAACATAGAGTCCTGGTACCATACAGGTAACACATGCTCACTGTACACAGACATTTACTTTATATGCACACCGGATGCCGCTACAAGTTTCTTGGTATTACATAACTATGGACCTTTACACAGGAGGGGTCAGTACATCATGCTCTCACTGGCCAAGAAAACAGGTATAGTCAATTATACGTCACAAAACACGGTATACTGCCACCATCACCTTACCAGATACACCCACCCATTGGACAGAAGACCAGTGCCCATTATGAGGGCACGCTTGGTGCATCCATCCAGGTCACAAGATAAATCCTGGTCTTCACATTGTCATCACAGGCCTGGGCCTCTGCATGGTTGTATGATGAAATACTGCTGACAAAAACATTGCCAAAAACATACTGAGGACACACATAACGACTTTACATATGTAAATATGTAAAGAAAAAAATACTGATAACAAAAATATAGAAGACCACAATATTGTCTTAAAATAGGTAGGTATATCACATGTTAACTATTATACACTATATTAACTTAAATATATCACATTAAAACATATACTTGTAATATAGAAGCATATAAAAAAGTTTAATTTATAACCATAAAATACATTCTTTGAATGTTTTACAAAAAATACTAATATAAAATGTATGCATAATAAAAACGCAAATAATTGATTATAATTACAAACACTAAATATTACAAAGCTATAAAAAATACTATACCGACATTATAACAAAATACTAGACAAATTACCACCCAAAAAATAAATAATAAAAAACTTACATTAAACTAAAATGTAAAATTATAACAAATTCTATTAAAATACATTTTAATAAATCAGTTGAAAAAACTTGGAGAGAGGTACCACCACTCCAACCCGACCAACAGTAGGGAAAGTGTTTGACTCTGGCAGGGTCATATTTATTAATCTCACTTCAATGTTAACAACAGTATGGAAAGTGTTTGACTTTTAAGGGGGTAGATCTAGTATTCCCACTCTGACATAAGCAACGGTAGAGAAAGTGTTGATCTCTGGAGGGGTCAGACTTACTATTCCCACTCCAACCTGAGCAACCAGGAAAGTGTTGGACTTTGAAGGGGTCAGATTTACAGTTCTGGATCCAACAAAAGCAACAGTAGAGAAGATTTTGGAGCTTGGAGGGGTTACCTTTACTATTCCTACTCAAACTTAAGCAACACTAGGGAAAGTGATGGATTTTGAAGGGGTCATTCTCAATCCAACGTAAATAATAGTAGGAAAAATTTTAAACTTTAGAAAACCCAGATTTCATCTCATAAAGTAATAATATTTATTAATATCATTATTATTAATTTTACATATATACATATTGCATATTATTAATATGACAGATTTTACATATATTATGAATTGTTCATATATCTATATATATATATATATATATATATACACATATATATATATAATTAATTTTTCATAAATTATTAATTTTACATAAATATGTAACATTTAATACACGGGAAATATATGTACATAAACATATTTAAATATGTTTAACATTATATAACATTTATGCATTTTTGAAAACTAAAAACACAAAACATAAATTATACATAAAATAATTTTCAAAGAACTGAAAAATAGATTGTAAAATACTTCCCACCCTAATACCCTAAAATTCCAACAAAAACACATTAAAATATAGCAGGAAAATAACAATATACATTATTGTTTTTAAAAATAACGTTATACAATTATTATACAAAAACATTTTTTTAATTTCTTTATTCACATATTGTCAAAGATAACATTACATATGTGATTATATGACTGACATTTTGCATCAACAAAAAAACAACAATTGTGCAGTTAATCAGATCCTAATTAAATGAAGGAAACGAGTGTCCACAGTGTAGGTGTGTATTCCCTTGTATGGGGAGTGGGTAAGAGGGTAAGGTTGTCCCGTCTACACTAGTAACACTGGTAGTTTATCCAGCTCCTTAAATAAGGAGGTAGGTAAAAGTCAAGTGGAGTTCTGCATGACGTAGAGACAGTGAGGGAGGAGCACCATTTTGGCCAATGACCGAAAAGGGCACTGTTTTCCAGAACTTCATAGAGATGGCAAGACCTGTCATCACCCTCCCAATGTTCAGCACATATTGTAGGTGTGGGTCATGTGTTATTTGAATCCCTAAGTGTTGGAAGTGTCCCGTCTCCCAGTGTAGTTGCGCCTCTAGGAGTTCTTCCACTTCCCGTGCCGCTAGGGACACCATGGGATAGAGTTCACAGGGTTCATTAGATAGAGCAAGGTGTCATCTGCATACATGGACCCTATGGGCCTCATTTCGACTTTGGCGAACGGGAAAGCCTGTCTGCCAAACTCCTGACAAAGCAGACAGTGAACATTGCGATGGTGCTGGGCAGGGGGGCCGCCTGCACCTGTGCTCCACTAGCCTTTTCATTGGCGGTGTTAACGCCATTAAAAGGCTGGCAGAGAACAAGGTCGTAATCCGCAGGGCAATGCTGCATGCATCGCTGCCCTGGCGGATTACGGTCTCCCCCACCGCCAGGCCGCCAGGACCATGGATCCTGGTGGTTCTGGCGGTTCCCTAGCGGTCTGACTACCAGGGTTTTAATGTGGTGATCGTACCGCCACTGCTGATTGTCACCGCGAGTGCCTCGTAATGAGGCCCTACATGTGTGACATTCCCCATTCAAATTCCACAGTCCCTCATGCTCGTTCTCAAATAGATAGATAATGTCTCCATAGCCATGGCAAACGAGTGAGGACAGCGGACACCCCTGTATGGTACCACTCTCGATGCGGAAATCAGCAGATACTATCTAGCCAGTGTGCACTCTCGCCCTAGGTTCTCAGTTCAAAAGTTGGACCCACTGTAGAAAACCTGGGCCAGTTCCCAACAGTCTCATCCCCTCCCACAAGTAATCCCAGGAAAGGGTGTCAAACGCCTTCTCTATATCTAAGGCGACTAAGGCAGCCACAAAAGGTTCATTTTGGGTTTCATGCATAAAATGGGAGAGTCTCTGAAGGTTCATGTGGGTCCCCCTCCCGGGCATAAACCCACATTGGTTTTCGTGTACTAGGTGTGTAATCACTCAGTGCAGTCTCTGTGTGAGTACCTTTGCTAATAGTTTAACATCTACACTAAGCATGGATAGAGGTCTATATGATCCGTGATCTGCAGTGTCCCTACCTAGTTTGGGGAGCATAATTATCATATGCTTCATACATGTGGGACAGCAGGCCTTGCCTGACACAGGTCTCCTCCAGAGTTTCTAAAAGGGCTGGGAGAAGAGAAGCGGAGTAAGCCTCGGTAATACTCCACAGCCAGTCCGTCTGGTCTAGGGCAGCAACCTCAGGCCCTGTCCCACAGGGCCTTTTTAAGCTAGTCTAATTTTTTTGCAATGTCTAATGCCTCCGCTTGATTCCCTGTTAGGCGCGGGAGTTTGATGCGGCCTAGGGAATCAGCTGCCTCGCATTTTTCCCCACCTCTTTGTCTGGAATACACTCCCGCCAAATGATCCCATAGTAGAGAATTAATAGCACTCTGTCCCACAGCCATTCCTCCCTCTGGGCGATAAAGTTTTAATATTGTGGTTTGGGGCTTTTGCTCTTCAACAACCAGGACAGCATGCGCCCACTCTGTCTCCCTCTCTGTGCAAGTGTTGCCTAAAGACTCATCGTATGTGACAATCAAGTGTGGCCCAAGCAGACTCCACTCGTCTCCGGGCTTCGGTCAGAGTGCTGTCCTCTGTCTCATGCCCTGCCATGCAATATTGTAGTCTGTTAAGGGCTTCCTCCCCATCTCGTAGATCTCGCTCAAGTCTTTTTCTGCCTCCATAAGTCTTACTGAGGCTTTTGCCTCTGATGACCACTATCAGTACACCCCACTCCTTCCTTTGGGACCCATTAAATTCCAATTAGCTGCAAAATAGCCCTGCAAGGCTAGTTGCATATCTAAGTTATATTCCAGATCCCTTAGCGACTCTGGTCTCAGGTGCCATCATGGGATGGCTTGTCCACGGTTGAGCTGCCCGCATTCCAACGGTAGGGGAGCATGGTCCAATAGAAAGTGCACCTGGTAGCTTTCTCTCTGGACATCCAACAGTCCGTCAAGAGGAAGTGGTCTAGAGAGCTGTACGCTACATGGCTTGGAGTCTAGCATGAAAATTCACTGGTTGTGGAATTTAGCACCCTCCAGATGTCTATGAACTGTAATCTAGCCATTGTTTTGTGTAGGCCCACCATCATGCATGGCTGTGTACCCATCCTGAGAGGGGATCTGTCTAGTTGCCCATCTAATATACAATTAAAATCTTCCGCCCAAACGATAGGGTCCGTAAAATTCCACTTTGTCTATGTTAGGGGCATACACGGGGCATACACATTGGGGAGCTGTTCTGCCTCTGCAGGTCACAATGACATTACAATTTCCAGCTTATTTCAGTTTATATTTGCGAGTTGTGTGCTCCCTTCGAATAGTCTCTCAGACCCCCCCACCCCATATCGTGACAATACACCGACCTCTCACTACTACCTTATGCTCATCCCACTCCATCACCAGTAGGGCGTTTGAGCCCAAATTTGCAGCAAAGTGTTACAGTTTATGTGTTGCAAGGCCTTGCAGAAAAGGACTTTCATCTGGAGTCTACACGTGGGAATACAGTGTGGGCACTAACCCATCTCAGCACAAGTAGCAGCAGACAGTGGCCTGACAGCGTACGAGCCAAATATTCCTACCACAAGACAGCCAGTCCCTTAAGTGTTGGGTCATTCTGTGACACCATGCTCTCGTCAGAGGTAGTGAGGATTGATCTTTTTCAATGTTCGGAACACAGTTTAAGTTCCTTCTCCAAATAGCAGGGATGTGTGGGTCATTATGAATAGTCCGGGTGAGGCAGTCCAGAAAGGCAGAATGAACGTCGGGCATTCGGAACATAGATTGCAAGCAGTGTATGGAGCATGCTGTCTAGGTGCCCTTCAACTATCATGTATTTCCCGCCTGGGTCTATATTGTGTGTGGCTGCCACAAAGGGGACCCCGGGGCAATCCATATCAGTACCCCTCTCACATCTGCGGTCATCATCCCATATATCAGTCCCCTCCATTTTGCTTTGAGCTTAGTCAGTTCCCCCGTCATGTGTGTCTCCTGTAAGAGTATTATGTGCGTGTGGCGCATCTTGAGGTAAGTGTGAATGTGGTGCCTCCTGGTGGGAGTGACCACGCCTCTCACATTCCAGGTCATAAGGTTAAACAGTGGTGTGTGTGTCCGCGAATGTGCCACCATAAAGTGTGTGTGTAGTCAGGTGTCGCAGTTGGCCACTGGCCCGGCACGCCCAGCCCCTCACCCTCCCATTCATGTGAGCTCACAAAATCACCTGTAGTGATGCGAGTAATGTAAAGGTGTATCTCCAACAACATGCAAACAAAATAATCCTTCCCCTTCCCAACCTTCCCTCCGTGTCTGAGCACCAACCGATGTTCAGCCATAACAATGGCAACAATTGGAATGATCATTAGATATGCATAAACCAAGAAATTCAAGTCCAATATTGAAAACTGGGGTGCAAGGCTTTCAGCATCCCATGGCACCCAGCCTTGTGAGTCTGACATATTATTGTGTATGATATCCATCCATCTGCCCACCCCCCCCCAACCCCCAGTCCGCCCAGCAAGCTGGGCACTGGGCTTACCAGCCATTCACAACAGGGTCCTTTACATCAAATCGTCTGCTAACCGAGGTGTCAGCGCCGGGCCCTGGAAGTCCGTATCCGGTGAGTCCATAAAGTTGTTGGTATTGAAGGCTGTGTTAGAGGCGTGTTCTAGTTGCATAATCGCAACGGCTTTACAGCTCTGCTGCCTCACTTTCCCCACCACCCGAGGTCGTTCCACCACTGCCTGATTGGCAGCAGGTCGATGTCTTGGTTATCAGGCACGGTGGCGGTGTGAGTGTGTTACTAGCCAATCTATTTGCCGTAGGTGACGCCAGGCTCTTGATGTGCAGCCATGTCCAAGCATCTTCCTTAAATTAGAAGAAATGGGTCTCCTCTCCCTCCATGACCCTGAGCTTTGCAGGGAAAAGGAGTGCATACTTCAGACCAAGACGTCATAGTTGCAGTTTCATGGCAGGGTATGAGCCGCAACATTGTTGCGCCTCTGCAGTATAATCTGGATAAGCAGTAATGGTTGTGCCTACAAAATGCCAAGGTCCCTTTGTTCTGAAAAGCTGGAGGATCAGGTCTGTCTCTGAAACTCAGAAATCACGCTATCATTGCGTGTTGTGGGGGTCACTGGTGGAGGACGGGGGTGAGGCGGCCTGACAGGTGTTGAGCACTTTCAGTCTAAAAGTTTTTCGGTATTTTGTCGGCAAGCACTGAGGTCACCAACCAGTGCTCCAAGAAAAGTTCTGCACTCAAGCCCAGGAAGTGTATGTTTGTGCATCCTTAAATCTGTGCTGTAAGGTGAAGCTATCCTTTCACAATTCTTGTAGCTGTGACTTCACTCCTGCAGCATCGGGCGCAGGGTGATCAGTGCTGAATCTGTGTTATCAATATGTTCTGCCAGCTTCCGGTGGTCCATCCGAAGGAGCCCAACATCCTCGAAGACTGCATTGATCTTAGATTCCAAGGTAGTCTCAACGTCCAGAACGGCTTGTAGTATCTGTTCAAACTGGCCAGAGAGTTTGTCCAGAGTGGCCTCGAGAATACACAAGACTCTGTCACCTCCTGGCACCTCACTGCCCCTGGTCACAGGTTCAGAATCAGGGAAGGGCAGCTTCCAGGGTTGTTTAGGCTTCACCATCACTGATGCCAAAATGAGGGAGGGCATGAAGCCTAGGCTCCTCTCCAACAACAGACGCTCAAGTGTCACAAGCTGAGGGTCGCACCAAGTCCCGCAACAAGTTGCCTCCTGGCCCAGGACATAGTTGAGAATATTCCGGGCTCCTGTGTCAGCAGAACTGCACTCCTGCAAGCCCATGTGTCCCACCAGGGCCCCACCATGGTGCTCCATGGGGCTATTCCGAACATGGTCCTCCAGACTGTCGTTCCCAGAGAGGCAGATGCCCCGATCCCCCCCCCCCCCCCCCCCCCCCCCCCCCAAACAGGGATCACCACCATGCATTTTTAAGCAACGTCATGCATGCCCGTCAGGAGGTTAAGTAGAGGGTCAGCAAACATAGAATGAATTCCAGAAGTGAGGGATCAGTGACCCCCATCAATCTCTGCCAGTTGCCCTGGTTCTCACTGTGAATCAAGTGCCAATGAGGCGCAGAAACACCTCTGTCGATAGAGAGTCCTGGTTCCCAGGGCATTGTGTGTTTGACCCCTAGTTCTCTGTGATTGAATTCTCAGGAATTTAGCATCTAACAGCGCATCCCAAAGCCTCCACGTTGGTATAGCCGATATAGTTCAGTCTTGGGTCATAGCGGTTCTCATCCGTGTCGGGGGCCCTTGGGCGAAGACGAGGGGGCGTTCCATGCAATTTTGGGGTGTGCTGGTGTGCTGCACATGAACCCAGCTTTCACCTAAGGGAGGTTGTGGGGTCAGGCATCCGACTATGAGCACTTCCCCTCCTGGGTCTGCCTCTGGGGGGCACAGCGAAACACTGAGGTTCTCCAGTGACACTCCTGGGGTCAGCCAGGTGTGCTTTCAGCAGCCACTTCAAGGAAACAGCCCCCCCCCCCCCCCCCCCGGCTCTCAGAGGGGGCCCACACAGTACAGACCTCACTCCGGTCAGGCCTCAGGCAGGCCCATCAAATCCCCGCAGTCCTCCAGGACCTGTCTCTTCCAGATACAGTAGCCACTCCAGCAGGAGAGGGTGCCGCTCTGCTAGGGAGGACGCCCCCAGCAGCCTCAGCAGCGGGTGCGTGGGCGAGCGCAAGGGGATGTCTACAATGTAGCTCGGGTGAGCCGAGTTCTCCCCAGACCTCACCTGCCCGAACAGTGAAATACTCAGCTGCCCCTAGGGCCGGTTCACCCCAATGGCCCCAGTGCGGGGGGACGGCGATCAGGGTTGGGGTGGTCTCCGAACACACCTCTGGCGGTGGAGGTCCCTGGCGTGGGGTCTCCTCGCGCTCGCCTGTTCGGCCGGGCCAGGCTCGCTGCAGTGTCAGGCTTTTTGGGAGGGTTATACACGCCCCACGATTCTCAAGCAACTGAGGATAGCACACAGGATGGGGCAGGATTCAGGCCGGGCTCTGGCCCCACCGGAGCACTCGTTTACACGTCGAGCGAGTGCCATGTTGGCCACGCCTCATTGGTTTTCACTAATAGCCCCATAGGATGTTGTTGTACCTCAATCATCATGCCACAATGGTCATCCAGGTGTGCACACAAAACAATTTATTCTGTAATACCACTCTGTCTGTGACAGAGAAACCTTCTGGGCCAGATGTGGGGCATTATTGCTCATTTCCTTCGTGTGGCTCGATTGTGTATGGTCTGTGAGTACCGTTTCATCTGCAACTTTAAAACTGATTTACGTGTGGCGCCCGTGCTAATATGTGGTCGGAAATAGTGGCGACCCTCTTCCTGTTATCAAGATCTTGCCTTTGTAGTCCACTTCTGTACTGTTACCATGGACAGGACTATGGGCCATATGTACGAAAGCTTTTTCCCATAGACACAGAATGGGTAAAATCCTTTCGTACATCTGGCCCTTAGTTACTAAATCCATTGCCCACCCCCCCTGGTCAAAGGCTAGTATTCATGGAATCATAATTCAGAATCACTGCTACGACCGCAGTGGTCTCCTACAAACCAATGTACCAGCAAAAACTTGTTATGTTACCCACGCCCCTCCCACAAGTATATGTGGCCTAATAAATAAAAGATTCTTACATCTAAACAGAGGTAGCATATATTATGACAGAGTGGAGTTTAAGGCATGTCTGTAACTACTGTTGTCTAGTTTCTTGCCTTCTTCCCTAGCGCCAAGATGCCTTTGGGCGAAAATTGCACTTTATAAATGGATAAAATAACTTGTCACCAGAGGGGCGGCACACAGTGCGAAAATATGTTTGATACATAGTAAATTTGCCAGGACGATGTATGAAACCAAAGCAAACTGCAAGGCCCATTGTTATAGAAGTTGTGTGTTTGGTCAATTACATTACTAGGAAGTTGAAGAGGGGTGTGCTGGTGTGAAAGTGGCCTGGACTATTTACTGCATCCATCAGAAGTTTGCTTTGGGCCAGACATTTAATACAAACAGGTAAGAAGATGGAAGAGGAGCTCAATGAACGCTTTTAAGCACTCATGTTCTTGGTGTTGATTAAAGCAGGTGACATACATGGACCTCTATTGATCATTCAAAAGGTATTGGATAAAGTTGTCTTTGAAACACCACCTGGGTTTTTGAAGGCAGCTCTTTTTACTATGTGGGGAAAAGAACACAGGAGTTTTAATGTGAAATAAACTTTTCATAGGTATAGATGCTTGCCACAGGGAGGAAGAGGAGGCAGGGAAATGGAGGGCATTTTTGCTGCCACTTGGGTTTCAAAGACCACACTCACAGATGTCATATCTGGAAACATGGCGGGGCGGCCTTTTATGAATTGCAAACCCTACTCGGAGGGTCGAATTACAGGCCTTTCAAACAACGTTTTGATATCTGGGGAGATGTGCAGATATGATTACAATGATTTAACCACAGCGTGCAGCTGCAAGGTGTCATCTCACGCCCCTCGATCTGGTTCCCAGTAAGCCTTGGCACCGAGGCCAGGGTTTCATATAGTAGTGGTACAGTTTCAGCCTTGTGAATCATTTGCCCTGCAGACTTGTGGTTTCTGGACTTGACTTTCAAATGCTCTGTGCGCGCTTTCCCGTCTCATTTTATCCTCCTTCTTCCAAGAGAACAAAGATTGCATCGCTGACACAGATATACTTGATTTGCTGTCAGGAATAAAATACACCTTTGTTTTTACTTAATGCTTTGCCAGTTCCCCGTCGCAGCACCGGCATTAAAAACATAAACTGCATGACTGCTGAATCCATCTCTCAGTAGCTGCCATCATGTGACTGATGGTTCTTTCTCACTCTGCTCTGAAGACAGGCAACTCGTGCTGCCTGGTTTTTTTTCTGTACATGTTCCATCCATAGGTGATCTCTGTCCGCCGCCTCCCCGCCCTGTCTTTTTAATATCTTCCTCCCAGACAGATGCTTCACTCAGTCAAGGCAGAATGATGCAATATAGATGATGCAATGGCCTGTAGCATACAGAGTGAACTATGCAATATAAGTTGGGTTAGCCTTCTTCTAATAACAGGCGTTGCAACTAGTCCCGAACCCCTTGGGGGCAAGTGATGGACTCACAGGTCAGCCAATGGAGGCTGAGCCAACACCTCAAACAATGGGACGGAGATTGTGATCAATTATACATTTAAATATACTGATGAAATATAATCTGATTACAACAGACATTCTGTAGTGGATTTGACATTGTTTATAGGCTACTAACAGCGAGCTTTCGAAGTGGGAATGAGTGATTTGACAATTAAAAAGCAGTTTCTACAAATTTAGAGCCAGTTTTCTCAAAGCTAATTCAAAACAACAACCCCTTTTTGTCAATTCAGTCTGTAAAATGTCAGTGAGCTTGTGGTATTTTCTTAATTCCATCTTCAGAAAGATGCTGCTGACTGACTGTTGACCAAAGGTACGTTTTTAGTCTTCTTATCAGGACGTTGTTTTTGAGCTTAGTGGGTTAATGCGCCTAGTTTCGGGTTGTGTGAATGATTCCCAATGCATCTCCTATTCCTCCTGAGATTGAATAAGTGAGTGCCAATCGGTTAGCAGTATTACTGCCTGTTAATTCCCGTGCCAAGAAACCTGCACTATCCTGAATCAAAATAAATTAGATGTCATTTGCACCCCACGTTGAGCAATTGTCATATGAGGTGACTGAGCACAACCTATGTAGGAAGCCATCAGGCGTGACGAACTGGCAAAAAAGGTAGTTGCTCTAAATAACGCTGCAGTGAATGGTGTTCTAACATGCAAAGGATACAAGTATTCTTTAAAGCTGCAGAACACATAGAATGTGTGGCTGATGAGCAATATCCCGCACAGAGGACCATCCAAAAGAAACAGAAAAGATACCTGTTAATAACTTATGTTATAACAATCACTATGCTTACAATTCTGGCTGACCCCCCGCCCCCCCCCCCCCACTTACTTCACATAAAGTGTCAAATCCACAAAAATATCAATGTTACTTTTAAATCCTGCAGCTGGCATTGTGCAATGTAGAATGCAACATTTGTTACAAACTTCTCCCACCTGTCTTCAAAATTCCTTTTAAAAGAATTACCCTGACCATATCCTTTATAATGGTTGTAAGTAAATGTGTATAGTACTCATAGCAATTAGCCTGGCCTCGAAGACAAAAGGACGACCTTGTCTACAGGGTTACCAGCTTGTCTGTGTATCACTGGAACACACATTGCCCAATGTAGTGTTTTTATTGTGCAATGCTTTTGCAATGGAAACCTGTTGTACCCAATATCAGTGTTATGCTGCTTTTGACAACCCCAGGCTTAGTTTAACATCACAATAAAGGTTCATAAGCATTTGGCTTCCAAACTAAAGCTCTTTGAAGAGGCAGAACACAGTGATGCAATGCCTACCCAAGGGGAGTGCTGGTGTACTGCTGCTGCACAGACAACATTTGGGAGAAGAAACACACAAGACATACGTTAAAGCAAATTCTACATCTGCCTTACAATGCACTCTTATCACAGAGACTTTGCTTTAGGTCGCAGATGTATTCCTCTGGTTAGACATAAAATATGTGTTCAGGCTTCACATAGCTGAGGTATTTCCTAGTGTACCTTTAGGTAATGTGGAAAATACGTGAGCCATCCCTCAGGTGAAAAGGACAACCCATCATTTCTGGTTGATCTCTTTCTGAAATTGCCACGAGCCTTGCGTTAAGTGCCTGAGCACACTCACTAAATATACTAAAAACCTATATAAATGCAAGATATGAGTTGAGTTGTTCTTAGAAAGTGTAACAAACTCCGTGAGGATATGAAGATAATCAAGAAAATAGATTTTAAGAGCCTTCCTAAAACAGAACTGTCCTCTGTTGTACACAGGCCAAAATGGAAAGCTCACTGTGTTTTATATTGAGAAGAAAAACTCCCACTTTTAGAGCTTATTTTCTCAATACAAAGAAGTGTCCCGCGTCAGTGCTTTAAAAATGGCGTCCACTCATCAAGCTTTGACAGCTGCTCCACGAGCACAGGAGTCCCAGCCAGGCAGGTGAGGATTTCTAAATAAGGCGGTCCTCAGCCAGAGTGCCAGAGGCCATAGGCTGACCCTCCCTGGCAGATCTGCTATCCACCAGGTTCCAGATGTCCCCCTAAGCATGGTGCACGAGGGTATAGTAAGCAGGCATTTGACATATAAGGCCTTTGTGTGGCATCAATATCTATGCTTGAGCTTGTTTATCTATTTAGCTATCCTCTGTGATGGTATCATAGTGCAGAATCAAAGGCAGAGCTGATAACTGCAGGATAATGGACAGAATAGATGGGTCCAGTCGCACAAAGACACACACACCACATTTTTTTATAATATGTTATTGTACTGTCAGGACAAATACGGAGGTGAAGACTTATTAGAGGCTGTGACGTTACAGCAGGTAAAATAATGGGCAAGCTACGTGGGCTTGGGGACCCAAAACTGAGACAAATATATACTATGTACCTGTATGAATATCATCATGATGCAACCACAGAGATTAATGTGAAGACTAAGGCCATAGTTCCAAGTTATGTAGAATTCAGGTGATAAGTAGTGTGCATTGTAATGATGGCCACCCTGGCATGTGGAATTTAATGGGTAACATAGTTAACTTCTCCTTAGTTCCCCACCTCAGAATGAAGCCTAAGATGTGCAATCACTGTTTACCACACCAATTAATGCATCTGTGTCTTAGCATCTTATCCTATAACATTTCCTCAGGCTTATTCTGGTGGAATCTGTCAGGATAAAGGACAAAATTGTAGGATGTGGTAATTGGTGCACAACTCCGTATTTTAAGCCATCTGCAAACATTTATTTGCTCCTGGATGGAAATGTAAAACACACCTTTGAATCAAATAAAGTCTGTACATTTAGGGATAGGTCATGTGAATAGAGATATGCCTAGATCTGTGTTGCCATGACTATGGCTACACAGTACTGTCGGGTTTGAGTATCTTGTATTGTTCTCTAGTAGATTCATACAATGCTTCATTCTCCTAACAAGACACCACAGTACAGTTGGGGGGTGTAGCATGCAACTTTGTGGTGTGCAGTAGGTGGAACAGTGCATGTTTGTCTTGCAGCCTATTTGGGAAGTTGTTTATGTTATGCGTCAGGATCAGAGATATACTCTTAAAATGCTTTGTTGCTATGTCACTCCATGAACTTAAAGAGAAAATGAGAGATAAGGGGAAAATAGTAAACTGAAAAATTGGCCCACCAGCCCTGTCATTGAAGCACACTCATTTTCAGGTGGATGTGCACACTTGATCAGAAAAATGCCATCACTCACTGAGCAATAGAACCATAGAGCTAATAGCTGAAATTAGTTGACCCATTGCCCCATGCTGTACATGGTAATGCATGGAAGCAGAGTGGAAATGACACTCATACAGCCCAGTGGCAGATGAAGGTGACCCAAAAGCCCTCTCTGTAGCCAGGCCGTGTGCCAAACCCCGCAGGCAACCAATCCCCCACCCCCTTCCATGCACAGGTTCGCCCATGCAAAGCCTCAGGGCACTCAACCCCCTTTTAAAAAAAAAATTGGGAGTGCCCCGGACCTGTGAATCCATCATGAACCTCCAGGGGGACTCACTGAGGGCTGCGTTGTATCATCCACGAAATCGTGATTTTTGTTTTTGTTTTTTACATTTTCTAATGCTGGTGTGTCCATCTGGGACCCCTACACGGCCCAGGGGTCATAATGCCCCTAACCTACCCCCTGATATAGTTTTAATATTTTTTTTTTTTTAGAGGACTTGGGATCGAGTCTCTGAGTCCTAAGATGGCAGCCGAAACATTTTTGTCAGGTTGCAGCCAGCTGAAAGGTTGTGCATTTGGCCTTGTGTATCCACTGCAGTTAGATACGGTTAACCAATCACAGTGCTGCAGGATCTGTGGCATGAAATATACATAGATTTTGAACCTTAATTTCTCTAAAACTAATGAACCAATTTACACCAAATCACAAAAAATACACTTTCTGGACCAATAGCTAGCTCTCTGCTAAATTTGGTGTTTTCCTATTGTGCTGTTTTTACAGTATCACTGCTCAATTTTCCTATTGAAAATTGCATAGGGAAAAAACTTTTGAGACTGTCCCTTTTTCTCAGTCCCCAATGACGGATCACCCCAAAACTTTCCATGAAGGAGGTGAGGTGAATTAAACTTTTTTTTGGTAAGTTTCGTGAAGATTTGTCTGAGTTATTTGCAAACAAAAAATGCTTTTCCTATAGACATGTGGCCCTAATTATAACTACGCCGTGGCAACCACCAATGGGTAACACAGACCTGCTGCATTGGGCATATGCTGTTTCACAAGGCAAAAAGTGTAATAAAAGTACCCTTTTTCAGGGGAAGCACAACATTTCTGCCCAATGAAATGCTGTGCTGAAGGTAATCAGCTGTGCCAAAACCTGTCACTCAGTAGTACTTCTAAAAGTTCTTAGTAGATTCTATAAGGTATAGCGACAGCTGCACTGCCAAGCTGGACCTAAAAATATCCATTACCAGGAATTCTGTTGTCAAAATTCTCTACACCAATTTTCCAAACAATAATTGTTTTAAGGTTAACAATCTGTATTGGGAGTCATACAAGCAAAGAAGTCATTTTAAACAAAAAACATTTCACAGTTAAAACTGACAGTCTCTAAGCAACTCGAAAGGACTGTCCGGGTTAGTCTCAAAGTCGCGAAGCCATATATCCAAGCTTTAAAAATCGTCCATGTGAAAGCACTATGACCCGTGTAGCTCACAAAGGAGTAAACTGTGACCCATAAATTATCCACGGTGTTTCCTATTCCAGGCACTGACGCATCTTCTCCAATCCAAACTCTCCTCTTCTAATCTACACCAGTGATGGCTGCCAGCCTCAGTTACCATAACAATGCCAAAACATGGAACATCAACAGCCCCTCTAATCACCTAACAAATGTCTGCTACTTGCCCCCTTTCTCATCAACCAGCTGTGCTCCAAGATGACCTTCACCACATGCCACTTTAAACACCCTTTGGACATCTGCCCCTATCTATTGAAAGTAATTATCGCCCTATCACCAAACTTCCCTTTGTGCTAGGGCCTTCTAAAAGTAGTTAGGTGGAGTTTTACCCAGAAGAAGAGGATTAACTGAATTCCATCCAATTGGGAATCAGATCAGGATGTGGTGCTACAAAATGTGCAGTTTGGAGTCCTGCGATCTGCAGATGAGGATGACGTTCCCTTCCTCTTCCTCCTCATTTTTTCACTGAATTTGACCCCCCCGGGCTAAGACAGGAGCTGAAAGGTAAAACGATATTTCATTATCGCTTTATCCTTCAGCTGCTGGCTCAGCCAGCAGCATGTGAAGGGAGGAGCGGGGCTGCACCATGGGAGGGGGAGAGAGTGCACCTAATAGCGCGCGTGTTTTTGGCCAGCCGTCTCAGCTTGGCTGCTGTTCACCATGGCTAAAGGTAGTGGTGTAGATGACAGTGGGATGGAATGGCAAAGAGTGGAGTAGAGTGTCACAGAGTGGAGTAGGGTGGAGGGACATAATGTGGAATGAAGTGTTGTAGAATGGTGTAGAGGTTTGGAGTGGTGTAGAGTGGAGTGGAGTGGACTAGAGTCGTGAAGTGGGGTAGGGTGGAGTAGCCCAAAGTGAAGTACTAAGGGGGGTTAAGTATAGTGGCATAGAGTGGAGTAAAGTGTCTTAGAGTGGATTGGAGTACAGCAGAGTAAAGTGGAGAGGCATAGAGGGTAGGGGCATATAATTGAGTGGCATAGAGTGGAGTGGTGTAGAGTGTAGTGGCTTAGCACAGAGTGGAGTGTAGTGGCGTAGAGTGGAGTAAAGTGACTTAGAGTGTCGTAGAGTGGAGTGTTGCAGAGTGGAGTGGCCTAGCCTGCAATGGCATAGCCTGGAGTGGCTTAGAGTGGGGAGGCATAGATTGTAGTAGAGTCGAGTGGTGTGGTGTAGTGCGGAGCATGCATTGTGTGGTAGCATACTGCCATTACAGAAAACACAGTTTCAATTGAAATGACCACTAGATTACACATACAGTTTTACTGATAAAACTATACAGTGCACAAATGCCAATGTGGGTAAATGGCATCACCCAGTGTACTGATTTGTTTTGATTGTATTAAAATATTTGTTTCCTCCTCACTTCAGAATTACCAGAAATGTCTGACATATTCTCAAATATTTGCATAGTTCTATTTCAGGCATTTAAATTGTGTTGTGTGCTTGAACAATAACCTTTTCTTTCCCAGTGCCTGGTAAGATTTTCAGATAAAGAAAAGTAAACATAAAACTCCCCTGACAGAGCTTGGCGTTTGGCCTCTGCCTTTGAACACACAGCAAATGTGACTAGATGAGAGCAAAATTTAAAGGCCTGCTTACAGAAATCGAGGACTCATGGAAGAATACAGGGAGTGACGGTGAACAAGCTTTGCTCCACTGGATGATTAAAGACATTCTAGACAGCTTAAAACAAATAAACACAGCAAATAGAAAGACAGAAAATGTGAGTTACAACTGCAAAGCCTATGGTAAACAGTGGGCATAATGCATTCCGAGGCAAGCTTTCAGACTGTTCCCAAGTAGTCTTTTCGCAGCCAGACAGCTGTGCTGTCTGGTAGTCTTCAGCTAACAAAACACAGATGTTTTGGGGCACCATCACAACTTAAAAGATGCTTCATTCCCTGCCTATTGAAAGGGACATTCTGATATTTCCACTCAAAGTATAATTGGCTTAATAGAGATCCTAACCAAAATATTTCTGATACCCAATTCCATGTGAACTAAATTAAAAAATGATTTTGCAAGGTTACATATTTGCCTTATTAAATCATTTTAGGTCAACAACAAATAGTAGACTATAGACCTCAGACAGTCATAAGTTGATAGTACTGAGAGCATCAACATCTGCCTTTGCCTTATAGATTACTGTAGGGCTGAAAGTGGCTCCTTTCCCAGTGTAGTCCGTACAGCATCAGAAATAGGTGCCTACAAGAAAAAGAAGGCATTTATTTTCCTGGATCTCATTAAGTATTATTTTCGCTTGGTACTTGCATCACAGTGTGTTCGACTCCTAATTCTGGGAGCCTGACTGTTGTTGAGATTAAATACGTTTCGGGCCACTGTGATTGTACTGGCGAGACTAGAAGTCTGCATCATGCTGAATCTTCCATACTCATTGCAAACTCTGAAATAGTTGTTACTACTGACAGACGGCCATCTTAAATGAATATGAGCTGGTTCAGAAAGTGGCAACTGGCATTATCCAGCCTTCCCTTCTCCTTACAGCATAATAGCATCAGGCTAAAAGGAAAAGCTGACCCATTGACATTTAAGATTCAATCTTTCTGTTAGGAAGCCTAGGTACTGAGGGCCTTCTAAGAATTACTGCCATCAGCCCTGGAGCATCCTGGATATTATACAAAAGCGGAGAAGATCTGAACATTGTGGTTGACTTCAAACATTATGAGGAGTGTTCTAACAGGAGCTTGCTCTTTCTTTGATAAAGATGTTGTGGGTTGATCGAATACCTTCAAACAAGACAGCACATTTTGGACTTGTCGAGGGGCACCCCTCACTCCCCTGCCAGCAGAGGCAGCTGCAAAACCTTTACAAGAAAACAATAATAAACTGTGTTTATTGTAGTTTTCTTGTAAAGGGGCGGGCCACAGGGGGTGATGAGCTGTGAGGGGAAGTGCACAGCACCCCCCCTCATTGCGCATCCATGTTTGGCCGGCCACCTTAGGCAGGCCAAACACACATGTGCGGTGTGCTCTCTCCAGCCGGGCACTGTGTTGCTGGGCTGGAGAGAGAAGGCACAGGCTCCTAGTCTGCCTGGGAGCGCCCTGGCTGGGTGCTCCCAGCATATCCTAACGCTGCTCTGAGCAGTGTCAGGATTGGCTGCAGGGCAGGCTGGGAGCCTACACCTGCCTGCAGTAGAGGAGATGGCGGAGTGGAGCAGCGCGGCGGTGTGCAGTTAAGTGTTTTTTTTATTTGTTATATTATTTTAATATTTATTCCCCCCTAGTCTAGTCTAGACTGTTTTGCAACTAGCTGAGTAACCCAGTTAAGCTTTGGCTGATGGTCTGTCACTGGTTGAATGCAGAAACAAAACCCATTTCCAGAGTCCCAAAGTAAGCATCTGCTCTGGGAGTACTGTCCCTTGAGAAGGACCCTCCGGTCACTTAATTCCTGCCTCCGACTGTGTAACCTGTAGTCCCATTCCATAGTATCAAGTACAATAGTCTAAAACGACACTGAACACAAAGATTTCTAGACAAAGTGAGCTAATTTAGGACTCTAGCCAGTGTGGGTCGGCAGTGTTGGGTTGGCCCACCTCATGATACAGTGGAACCTCACCAATACAACAAAACAAACACTGGCAAATCCAATAGATCTGTTCTTCGCAAGCTGATGCGATAGTTCGGTTTTTAAGTCTTTTACTGCAAGCAGATGTTATAAAAATAAAAACGAAAAAATAATGCTGGTCCCTAAACATGTCAGCCATATGCTTGAAATAAATGTTTTAAGTTAAAAAAAAAAACAAATAATTGTATAGATTTGTAATAGGGCATTATCTGTGCTTCCTAGCAGGCAGATGGGTTTGTGCGCATCACTGAAAAATATTATTCTTATTGGCAGAAAGAATTACTATAACTTAAAAAATAGTTTAAACACACAAATATGACGAAATAATATAAAAAGAATAAAGAAAGGAAAGGAAAAAAATATTTCCAAAGCAAGCTATTGGTCCACCAGCCCTGGCAGTGAGGACCACTTCTTTTTAAGCAGTTGTGCTGATATGGTCAGGCAAATACCATCACACTCAGTGCCAGAGAGGCAATGGCTGAAGTCGGCTGAGTAATGCTCCATGTGGCATACTGTGGTGGGCAGAAGCAAAATTAGAATGACAGCTGAACAGACCAATGGTCGAAGAGAGTTTACTCAAGCCCCTCAGTGCATGTGTATATGCATGTGTTTTTATTTAGGATTTTTTTTATTACATGAGGCTGGTAAGCCGCTAAAGTTATCTCTAACCAGAGCTAAAAGGAAAATGGGGAGGAGTTACTAACACCATGTTGCATCCTTCCAACATACACTGACTTTGGAAGCTGCCTGTTGTAATAATGTGAATCGCAACAATAACACCATTAATAATAGTTGCTATTATTACTACACCTCACGGTACTTATATTATCGCCCTCAAAATTATTCAGTGTTCATTTAAAGACTGGCCTTCAGTATTTATTTAAAGGCTGGCCTTTCGAGGCACCGTCGGAAGTGGCACCGGAAGCAGTATGCTCTCGTGCCAGCGTCAGCCATGACACCGGTCATGACGTCAGAATCTGTCGCCAAGTCCACCCTGATGTGAAAAACCATTGGGATGGAAATGAGCGGTGAATGACTTCAAATGTCAGGGCCCTATTTTTGGCACCCAGTCTTTGTTGTTGGTACAAGTGTGGGGAGTGAGAGAACAAAACTGCCCTCGCTTTTAATTATAGGCCAGCAGGGAAACTGCGTAAAAAGACTTTCTAAGCAGCAAATTAAGCTGTGGCTTAAAGGGGATGACTCATAGGCAGTCAGCAGGAGGCGACTACGAGACAACATGTGAATTTACTTAACTAGCAGTCCTGCCGGTGCAGATCAACCGTCAATAAGGGTTCACTTCACTTGTAAAGGCACTGAAAAGAAGTGGAAATGTAGCATTGTGTAATTTGTAGTGCCCTTTAAACAATCACACTTAATGCTGGTTTATGGGTGGGTGGGGGGATGGATTTTGTAACAAACTACTGTGCAAACTGTATAGTTCGAGGTATCCATGGTCTTGACATTAGCACTGCAACTTGCATGCCATGAAACATTTATTTACTATATATGATAAGCAACAGTACTAGGTATATTCAAAAAAGGAGTTTGACAGAAGAATTATTTTGCATACTTTTACACACCTTTGTAAATCGGCATAAAATGTCCAGTTCTTTATTACTAAGGCCCATATTTATACTTTTTTAGCGCTGTATTTGCGTCGTTTTTTGACGCAAAATCAGCGCAAACTTACAAAATACATTTGTATTTTGTAAGTTTGCACGCGTTTGCGTCAAAAAGCGGCGCAAATACGACACAAAAAAAGTATAAATATGGACCTCACTGTGCAAAGAGTATATAGTGCTTTCTATTTGCACTAATTGTTTTGAATACTCCCCTTTTATTTTGATTCTAGATGTTTTGTTACCAATGCACAGAGGCCTGTAAGCCTACTACAGGCGTAACACTTTACATACTCCCACAGGCCTTTGTGAGCCGGCCTCTTACTGAAGAGGTGTGTGATGGAGAAGCCAGCTTGAAGAGGCTCAGGAAATGCAGCTTTTCTTGGCAGGGAGGATGGCTGGGAAGCAGAACAAACTGGCACAGACTGAGGGAGCGGCTGACTCCATTAATCATCAGTATTTGACATTTGAAGAGTCTTTTTAATTAAAAGCTACACAGAGCTTTAATCAGCCATTAATGGGTTAACTTAGGGTTATCTGCACCCAGAGTCACCTAAGAATAGCTTCCAAGATCGCAAAACGAATGGGCCACACAAAGGAACGGATTTATAAAGAACTTTAGGAGTATTAAAGGTAACAAGGATCTTTGTAAAGTTACTCATTTTTCGAGATTCAGAAAAATCCCTTTCCAGCTTGAAGGCTCAGAGATGTATGATGCAGCAGTGGAACTCTGACTCGAAGAAGTCGAATGGACAATTTGAAAGTGATGATTTGCTTGGTGGGAACAGAAGAACACAGGCAGTTCAGCGTTGTCATATCCAGATTAAAAAGTGAGGCTCCATTTTGGGCTGTGCTGTGCATTTCAGATCCTTATAGACAGATGGTTGAAGCAAGATGAAACCTGGCTGCGGTAATTCTCCAGCTGGGTGCATTTATTCTTTCGGTGATGGCTTGATGGTGGTTCTAGATTATTGGTTTGCCACAGGCGCTGACTTGATGTAGACAAATCTTAGCAGCTCACTGACTCAGATTACAGTGATATGCTAAAAATTCAGCAGAACAGTGGCAGGTTTCTCCAGGGATAGTGTTGTTGAGCCAAGGTCCCTTTTTGCAGCCTATTAATGGCTCCTCACACCCAAGTGGTAAGTTTCTCTTGCAGGCTGGCTGTTCTCATGGCATGCACACATATGTCCTTGAGGGCATCAAGGCAGAAAACCGATGCCACCAGGATTGGAGAAAAGTTCTGGAGGCAAAGGTTATGGGTAGAGTTGAAAACAACAGTCTGCAGTCCTGTGGTAGGAAGTGGGAAGTTCTTCTTTTCTCCTTCAGTTCCAAGCAAGTTCTCCATTTATAATGACTTATACGTGGCTTTAAATGGTAAATAGTTTACAATTGATGACAGTGCCATAAACTATCCTAATAAAGTCACCAAATCCCCCATTCCTGCTTTAGTTTTATTTTGGAATTTGGTTTGTAGCATCTGAACAGTGTCAGGGCTCCATGAACCTCAAAAACAAGACGGAGATGTTTTGCTTCGGCTGGCTCTCAGCTGCCGCTCGACTTCACCCTTTTCCCTGCCAGTTCAACCCTCTGAGCTTCGAAGGAAACCACTTCCCCAGCTTGACTAAGCTTCTCACTCAGAAGGATTTCAGCAAGTCTTGCCGGCCTGCACTACAAAGAAGCCTGACATGTATTTTAGTGAGGAACAATGCAACTGTAGCCGAGTCTGTGTAAAATATTTCCCATACCTCATGACTGCCCCGAGAGTACAGTATAGGTGCAATCTATTTTCACCACTAATCTTCCCACCCCAGGTTACCTGTATTTTTCAGATCTGCTTCTAATTTTCCAATTAAAATTTGCAAATTAAATGCTGTGAGGCAGTTTTCATGCACATTTAAATATATTTTTAGTAGTGGCAGCCAGTTAGACATGCATTCTGAAACTGTATTCTATGAATCATGATTAACACAAGGAGATGGATGGAATTAATCCCAGCCACTGGCAATCGCTCAGGCCACATCCCAATCCATCATTTTCACTCACCATACCGCCTCAGTTGGGACCCAGCCATATGCAGATCTGTTTTGACCCTATTCGTCATCGCAACAGTGTAGCCCGAACTGCCAGGTCAGGTCCTCCCTGAACCGGAACACAAGCAACCCAGGACTGGTGTTGCCCTTGTTATCTACCCTTCAGCCAGGGATAGCTTGGTTCCAGTAGTATAGTGAGCCGGGTACCCACGTCTTGGCATACCCGGCACACTTAGGGCATCAAATAGAAAAACAAGGTGATGGGTGAAGCTCAGGTGGTACAGTGGGCAAAAAGCAATGGATTGGGGTGTGTGCATGAACGATTGCAAGTGGCCGAGATTAATTCAAGCATTCCATCTATCACCTTGTTGCTTTTGTATTATGATTCATATGCTTGGACTAATTAATCCTATGGCGAATATAAGTGCAGGGTCCATCGAAAATGTGAATATTTACATAGCAGAGCTTGGCCATTCACAAACATTCCCTATGGCATTTGCTGCCATAAATACACACCTAATGTTACTCCACAAAGTAAGTGGAGTAAACGTGCACTTGGTGTAAAAGTGTCCAAATTAGACCATTTTCTTTTGTGCATTTCCCTTAGCAAGCTGATTGTTAATTTACTGTCCATGTATTGTAAATTTAGCTTGCAAACATTTAGTGCAAAAAGTATGAAAAATAAAGATTTAGGAAACTTTCATATTAACTCATATTGTCATTCATTCACCTGGGCAGATTTGCTACTCTAACTCCAGTCCAAGAAAGTTAGGTTTAAGAGCCAAGATGTTACAATGGTAAGTTGTGTTAGTGGTCAAAGTTTGACCTAAAGTTTTCCCAAACTAATGGCCTGTTCACAAAGAATTTTTGGGCCATAAACACTTGTTTGTGGCTGTACATACCTACTTTTCTTCTGCCAGGAATTCACAAAATGATTCCTGGTAAGTGTAATAGATTTACTACTGTGGATTTCTCTGCTGCAAGTGCATAGACACCTGTAATATTGTACCCCACATCAAGGGTATTAAATGGACCTTGCAAGGAGTGGTTTGCCTTGTACATTTGTGAACGCCCAGAAATATATACATTTGTGTGTACTGACAAACTGAGATCCACACCTTTCCCACTCTGGAAATAGTTAGAAAGTAACTACACTTTGCGGATGGGAAAGAGAATGGCTCACCCCCATTTTTGTTGGGTGTGTAAGGGAAGACAAAAAGTGCTTTTGATGATTTGGCTGCCCTTTCCAATGTCACAGGTACAGTTGTATGCCTGGGAACCTTTGACTGGCGTTAGCTCGGGACCCACATCCGGGCATACCCAGCACATTTATGGCATCAAATACAAAAACAAGGTGATAGATGAAACTTAGGTGGCATAGTGGCCATAAAGCAATGGATTGGGATGTGGGCCTGAGTGATTGCCACTGGCCGAGATTAATTGAAGCATTCCAACCACCACCTTGTTGTTTTTGTATGATGATTAATATGCTTGGACTAATTAATCCGATGGCGAGTATAAGCGCAGGGTCCATCGAAAAAATCCAAATTCAGAAATAAGCAACCTTTGCAGTTGGGCTCTCACTGTGCAGCAACACGTGTTGCCACGTTTCTACTAACTTTTGATCCATTTGAGCGAGAAACATTTTTTATTAAAATCTACAGATTATGCAACAGATGATGGATTGTGTGGCAAATACAAAATTATGCATAAAGGTCTGTGGCTGCAACACAAATAATTCCAGGAGCCCCACCAGAATTGCAGGGGTCTGTCCCTACAAAAAGCATGTTACATATTGGCAATCACTCTCCCACTATCCCTCAAGCAGGTGAGCTTCCTTAGCAGGGCTGTCGTGAACAACCCGTTTTAGCAGCTACAGCTGGGGTGGGACTTTTCTGTCTGCAACTCAGCAGACAAAGGCCCATAATTAACATGAAAGGATGGGTGAGTGAGTGAAAGGATGGATGGATGTGTGAGTGAAAGGATGGATGGATGGGTGTGTGAGTGAAAGGGTGGATGGGTAGATGGATGAATGCATGAAAGGGTGGTTATAACGATGGATGAGTGAAGGAATGAATGTATGAGAGAAAGGGAGGTTGCATGGATGGATGAGTGAAGGGATAATGGATAGATGGATGAGTGAAAGGGTAAATGGATGTATGGATAGGTTTGGACAGGGGTGCGGTGAACCCTTTGCATTAGCAGCTCTAGCAGAGCGGAGTTTTTGATGGGCCTCTTCTGTCTGAAACTCAGCATGCAAAGGCTCATAATTAACGTGAGAGGGTAGGTAGGTGAGTGGGTGAAAGGATGGATAGGTGGATGGATGAATGAATGAGTATTGTTCTATGAGGCACCTGCTGCGCTTGGTCAGATACTAGGATCTTCATTTCGCCATAATTAGCCGCAGCACATTTGACCGCTCCGCCGTACATATCCTTAACCCCACTTCCCGCTCTACCCAGCGGCTCCCGCCCCCTCCCAGTGCAATCTATTGTGATACACCTCCTGCGTTGCCACGCCGCCCACCCGTGCAGTATTCTTAGCTGTTATTGGTTGCTGTTGCCATTGCAATTATTTCTCCACGGTTGAAATGCCTCTCGACTGTACTGGATGCATGCACGATTTATGTTTATTAGCATATTTGGTACTGCATTTGGAACTTATCTACTGTACTGTGACTTAAGCCTAAATATACGAAGTACTGTAACTTTTTTTAGAAATCAAATAATAAAAAAAAAATGAATGGATGAGTGAAAAGATTGAAGTAAGAATGGATAAATAAAAGAATGGGTGGAGGACTAAAAAGAATGGTGGATGGATGAGTGAAAGGTTGAATCAATGGATGGATGATCAGGCAAGGATAGATGGATGAGTGGATGGATGAATGGATGGGTGAGTGAAAGGATGGATAGATGAGTGGATCGATAGATGAATGAGTAAAAAGGATGAATGGCTGGGTGAAAGGGTTGATGGGTGAGTGAAAGAGATGCTGGGTGTAGTGAAAAGGTAGATGGGTGGACGTTGTGAAAGTATGGATGAGCAAAAGGATGAATGAATGGATGAGTGAAAGAATGGATGGATGAATGAGTGAAATAATGGATTGAGTGAAAGGGAGGATAGATAGATGGATGGATAAACATGGAAGAATGGATGAGAAAAAGAATGGACACATGGGTAAAAGGGTGGACGGATGAGTAAGTGGATAGATGAGGTGAGTGCAAGGGTACATGGATGGATACATGAGTGTGGAAGGGTGGGTTGATGAGTGAAAGGATGAATGGCTGAGTGTAAGGCTTGAAGGATTGATGAGTGAAAGGGAAGATGGATGGATGGATCGATGAAGTGAAAGGTGGATGGAGGTATATGTGAAAGGATGGATGGGAGAATGATTGAACGGATGGATGAGTGAAAGGGATGGATGGCTGGATGGATGGATAGGTTTGGAGCTGGATGAATAGGTCTGACGGGCAGGGTTGGGGATGGATGGATGGGTTTGGATATAAATGGGAGGACAGATGGACGGAATGGTGAAAGACTGTATATTGCACGAAAGATTGAACTGATGGCGGAATGTAAAGGCGCAATGGTGGATATCAGTGGGTGGATGGAAAGCTGAACGGATAAAAGGATAGAGGCTCGGATGGAAGCACACCTTCTACCCTCCCAGCCGTCAACTCTGCTCCACCAACCTCGCCCTCCCCACTGTTCCTTGCATCCACCGAACTACAGCCGGCGGCAGATCTTTCTCCCACCTCACCGCAAAGACCTGGAACTCCCTCCCCATCCACCTACGACAGACCCAGGACCTGCTGACCTTCAGGAAATGCCTCAAGACCTGGCTATTCGAGCAGTAGCACCTCCCCTGCCCCCCCCGAGCGCCTTGAGACCTTAGCGGGCGAGTAGCGTACTCTACAAATGACTGATTGATTGATTGATGGAAAAGACAAGAGAGATCTTCTGGGCGCTGTTTGCTTGGTATCACAAGAGTTTTAGTTCGAAGTGGGGATATTTTAATTTTTTGGCTCCTCTCTTGTCCTTTAGCACACTCATCTCAGGGGGGCTGGCAGGGATTCCACCCCAGCTCTCTTGCAACCCGAGCTGCTGATCCTACGTCATAAATTGCCCCAGCAGAATTTGGAATCGAGCTCTAGCTTCATCAAAGGTCAAAACACATCCCTCCCTGTTATAAATCGCGCATCGTGTGGCCTCTGCCCTCAAACCCCCTCAGAACTCACTCCCTGGACGTCAAAGGTGTAATGTAGCCTTGGCCTAAACCCCACAAGTCCACAGTCGGCGAGGAGGGACTACCCTTCAGAACACCTTTTAACAGTCAGTCCTATCAGTGCCACCAGATGGGGCACAGAGGGTCCTCCCTACCTAGCCAGTTTCCTATCCCCCCAGCACCCAGAGGGCACCGAGCTGTCAGCCAGGCAGGTACACCCTGTAGCTGGGCCGTCATGTAGCGGCATACACCTCGTTGATAGGGAATCTGAAGTGTGGGTAATTTTACTGCAGGGCGTGAGCCGGCCCACGGTGGAGGGGACACCTCTTTGTGAAGTTTCTTGAGTAGTTGTTTACTTTTTATCTCTCTGCACTTACAGATAAAGCGTTTCAGTTTGAGGTAGTATTCACCCTGTCATTAAACCCGCAAGAGAAAGTGGCGCAGTTTTTTTTTTAAACTAGGGATCAGGCCAGTGCCAGTGCTTAATTTGTAAATAAAAAGGTGCTGTTGCTTAAAGCTCTCCTCTTAAACACGCGGCTGCTGCAATTTAAAGTGCTAGCACATAATACTGAGGCAGCATAATCCTGAAGCCACCTCGGTCCATTTACAGCCACTCCCTGCCCCTTCAGCTCACTCTTGCAGCTTCCTGCTTTTCCCCTTTCTGACGCTTTTTCGTTTTTTTCTTCCTCCGTCTTTTCCACGTGTCTTTTGCTCGCAGTAAATGTTTGAGACAGAAAACTAAGCTCCGGCCCTCAGAAATAAGTGCCGGTGCTCCGCACCGGAAACAACAAGCACAAATTAAGCACTGGATCAGGCCCGATCAGTAGCCCAAGGGTACTCGCGTTCACTTTTGCAAATCCTTTTTTAAAAAATTTCTGTGGTTTAACGGCTCCGGCCGGGGGAAATAAATATATCACTTTGTGTGCAGACTAATTACTGAGATTCATGTGCATCAGCAAAAACTGAGGCTTGTGGTCGGGCCATTTCTCATCGCATTCTCTGCCTCTTTCGTCATCCCGTCACTGTAAATTGCCTGGAATGTTGCTCGCACAAAGCCTTCATTTACCTGGGAAGTGTTTCTGAAGAGAGAGCGCTGCCCCCGGCAGAAAATCAATAAAAGATAGTGTTTAAGAGGAATGTCTGGGACTCTGAGTGTGTGCCAGTCTGTCTTTCAACGCTATTATCTGTAGTTTAGTGTCCAAAATGGCGCTTTCATAGGGACTGTGGTTAGAAATATATTTCAATTACTTGAAGTCCACTTTGTATATAAACCATACAAGCCTTCTCTTCTGTCTGCTTTGAATGTTTTATCTCTCTCTCTCTGTACATACAGAGCAGTAGCAGCTGTGGGTCAGTGGTTCTGACGTAGCCTGCCCTCACCCTATCTGATGACGTAACTGGGATCCCATAATAAACCGTTTTAGCGCTCAGAACAACAGTGTAAAATTAATCTGTGAGTTAAGCGCTCGCCGGTGACATCCTCTCTTACTTGTAGGCCATGAGTTCGAATTCTTGCAAGGGAAATTCAGACTTCCATCCTTCTGAAGTTGGTAAACCGATTACCAATAAATTGGACAATTGTCATAGCTTTTACTTACAGCCCTTTGAAAGGGTAGGACTGCTGCGTGACGGGGTACACGTATAGCAAACTGTCACCTTCATTTCATGTTATCTACTATGGGTGGGTTTCCGGAAGCTTTCAGTAGGGGTTTCACTTACCTTATATATACTTACTTTGCATTGTAAAGGAATGCGTGGTAGAGGTAATGTCATACAGTTGTTATAATCTGCTGACCTAACTATAATTTGGGCCCCCAACATGTGCTGCTTATGACCTCACACATTACATCACTTATGACATGTTAAATGACCTAATTGATGACATCACTGATGACATCTCAAATGTTCTGTATGACATCACCTGGTCATTGTGACAGTCTCCAAAAGGGTTTGTGGATTTGAAGTAATTCATGCAAACAGTTGTGTGGTTGAGTTGAAGTAATTCAACAGGCTCCACCTGTGGCCAATTTTCTATCACCAGTCACATGATAATGGACACAACCTTTGACCAAGTGCTGAACAGTTAGTATACCTGTAAAGTCACCCACATTGAGTTGATGTTACCCTCTTTACTGGTATTCACCCACCTAACAAACAAAACTCCTCCGCAGATTTTACTGGGGTTACCCCCCTCTTTAGACCTTCAACAGCCTTGTTAGATCCGGAATCCTTGGAGTGGTTCCCCCCTTTTTGTCTTCAGAAGTCTTTTTTTTGCTGACTTTGTTTTTGCTGGCCGTAGGACTCTGCACACCTTACCACTGCTAACTAGTGCTACAGCCCTTAAAACATGTTAGATTGGCCTATAACCTATTGGCATATTTAATTTACATGTAAGTCTCTAGTAAAGTGGCACTACCTGTGCACAGGGACTGTAAATTAAATGTTACTAATGCATCTGCAGCACTGATTGTGCCTTCCAGTTAAGTAGCACTTTAAACATGTCTCGGGCCTGCTATTGCAACCTATGTATGTGCAGTTTTAAGCTGCCATTTCGACCTGGCAAAGTAAACCTTTTGCCAGGCCCAAACCTTCATTTTTAATACATATGTCACCCCTAGGGTAGCCAGGGGCAGCCCCATGTAATATATTTAAGAAGTAGTACATGTACTTTTAAGTTCTTCATGTCCTGGTAGTGAAAAACCTTTAAATTAGTTTTACACTACTGCAAGGTCTATCTCTCTCCAATAGGATAACATTGGAGTTACCTTATTACATTTTATAAGTCTAATGTCCAAATAGGAACAGGTAATCAGTTCATGTTTGGTGTCTCTGGAAATGGAAAGAAAAATCCTAACTTATGGTGAAGTCATATTATAAATTACAATTTTGAAAATGCCACTTTTAGAAAGTTGGTATTTTCTTGCCTTAGCCATTTGGTGCCGCAGCCTGGTTCACATGACTGGGTGTAGTTGACAGTTGGGCTTTGTGTATTCCTCCTAGAAATCCACACACAGTGTGGAGATTAGATGTGACTAGATGGGCCATCACTGGCAGGATGGGAGGGAGAAGCTGGGTCCAGCCTTACTTACACTCGAACAGGCTGTGTCCTACTTCCACACGGAAGCCTGCATACGCCTTGTAGTTAGTTTGGAGCCAGAGTCAGGAAAATAGGGCAACTGTGCTCTTCAAAGGCATGCCTCTAGAAGTGAAGCTTCTCCCTACTTCAAAGGCACCACCAGGTATAAGTACTGCACCTCTTACACCACCTCCTCAGTACACATCTGGACCTGTGGGTAATCTGCCAGGGAGAAGGACTGCTGTTCTGCTGAAAGGACTGTCACTCTGCTGGACTGTGGCTCTGAAGGACTGCTGCCCTCCTGACCTGCTGCTCTCTTGCTTGGGTGAGAAGGATTGGACCTGCATCTCTTGAACCCAGAACCCAGAGTGACTCCAAGGTCTAGTAGTCTGGCCTCCTGATCTGAAGCCTCAGGTATATAACAAGCTTCCTACAACCTTGTACCTGCACCTGGACTCTGCTGTCCGTGAGTCTACCCTCTGAAGTGGTGCTACCCCAGTCCTAGACCCTTGGAAGTGGGCTTAAGGTGCTCTGCCAGCCACTATAGATCCAGCGGAACCAACGCATCTCCTCTGCTGCCTGGCGCAAACCCGGACCCACCTCTAGTTTCCTTATTATAGGCTTGTCTCTAGCCACCTGTAATAAAGCAACAATGTAGCTGCTCAACTGCCATAAGTTATTACATTACACTTGTAACATTAAAATGGCTGCTGCCAAATCCTGTAGCCAAGATGAAAGGCAGGTCACAGAACGTCATCACAGCTGCAGTTTAAACAATGAAAACACAAACTTGCTTGTCGGTCATATGATATATTTTCTAAAATGAAAAGTGAGCATCATAATGGAGATATTTATGGCAACATGTTTGTTTTAGGTCGACTCTACCGGGCAGGGCAGGCTGTCTGGTTATGAAAGATCTATTGTGAGCTTACTTTGGACTTACAGCCTACGCATTGCTCATCATTGGCTGGCTTTATTGTCACTCTCATTAGCTTGCTTCTTATTCGATGGTTTGCCTTTCTCTTCTTGTGTTTTTCCCTCTCAGGACATGGCCTCTTTACAATCATTTTGATTGGCTGACTTGTATTCTTTCACTTCTCACATTAGTTAGAGCAAAGTTATAATTAATAAATAGTGACTATTTACTGACATTAATGATTTGCATATGTAACATCCATGCTGCACTCTACAGAACTGTGTATTTTTTAGTGTTTGCCAGACTAGATCACAATTCCATATTGAAATTCCTAAAGTAACCATGATTTCATTTTTACTGAAGGCACACACAGCAAAATGTGCACAGAAACCTTATATGCATTGTGATATTATTTATAGTCTATCAATAATATGCCATTCTTGGTAGGCCCCGGAGGAAGCAGTTCTTTCCAAATGTTGCCATTCAAGGTTCTTCCTGAGCTGAGTGAGCCCATTCATTCATTCATTCATTCATAAGTCTGTGATTGTTTGATGTCTAATAAGGCGTGTACAGTCACATTCGATGACGTAAGGTCAGAAGGGTGTAGCATCCTCCCTAGCCATGTTACTTGTAAATGATTATGCCACACAAGGAGCTTTGTATTACACGTCTTTATTCCTCAGCGTATGACCACAAACTCAGCATTCTAAATCATGAATCCTATTCACCACACCCGAAAACGTATGTCACAGTTTTACGGAGTCCCTCAGGAACCAAAAGGGTCCTGTTATCTCTAACTACGAGACACTACATCTCCCCTTGTTAAATAAAAGTACAAATATTACATGTATACATCGCAACTCTTCAATAAGTCGTTGTGGAACTCGAACTAGCGCCTTGAGACCCGCACGGGTGAGTAGCGCGCTTTATAAATGTTAATGATTTGAATGAGTCACCCAGAACATATCCTATCAAGCTGTGAAGAGATAGGAGAGGTGTTCATGACTGGCAGTAGTGCGGCAGATCCAGGTGCAGTCAGTGGGCTCCCAGAAGTCTCAGTTGAAATAGGCTCATTTCTGACATCTGAAACTGGCCACTGATGAGGCAGATGCTTGAAATGTGAAGAATCTTGCGAAGTGGATTTTCCAGGACTGTGAGCAGTCACTATGGGGGTTATTCCAACTTTGGAGGAGGTGGTAATCCGTCCCAAATGTGACGGATTTACCACCAGCCGTATTACGAGTTCCATATGATATAATGGACTCGTAATATGGCTGGTGGTATATCCGTCACTTTACCGTCACTTTTGGGACGGATTACCACTTCCTCCAAAGTTGGAATAACCCCCTATGTGTCCATACTAGCCACAACCTTAAAGGGTCCAGCATCAAATGGAGCCTCAGACTTGCTTTTTTTCCTTTGTCTTACTAGGTCTTGATCTCCTTCTGTAAACGCAGTGTTCTTAACACACTGCCACTTGTCTGCGTAAATTTCCATCTTGTGCTTGTGACTCAAATCTGTGTGACGAAGTTTATGATCATTTGTTTCTATTTCTTTGGCCCATTGTGGCAACTTGGTCATCATGGCTGTCCCGAACATCAGGGTGGCAGGACTTTCACCTGTCGTTGATTGAGGAGTTGACCGATAGGCATGAAACGTAGAATAACGACCTGATTCGAGGTCAAGCTTCTCCAGTAGAGTATGCTGAGCAATCTTAGTGTGCTCATAAAGTGCTCAACAATGCCATTTGCTTGTGGCCAAAGAAGTATGCTTTTCTGATGTTCAGCAGTGAGATGATTAAGAAAGTCTCTGAATTCTCGACAGTTGAAAGGGGGGCCATTGTCAGACTTTAGAACTGAAAGAACACCCGATGTTGCAAAGATGCCATCTAACCTCTCAATAACTTTTTCCAGAGTGATCGATAAGAGGTCTTCTACCAAAGAAAAGTGAGAGTACTCATAAATGACCAGCATCAGGTGATCTCTATTGGCAAGGGGGCCAAAGTGATTCTCTCTCACACATATGCTTCAGGAGATCAGACACATTCAACAGATTCAGTTTTTTTTGGGGAGATAAGCCGCTGCACAAATGACAGGCCTTTAATACTCTTTCATCAAGATGAGGAAACTAGACTCCATCTCGGAAAGCTCGTTTAGTGGCGACAATTCCACTATGTCCTTCATTTGCCACTTCAATTACCTGTTGTCGCAGACTGTTGGTAGGACAGTTCTCAAACCTCGTAAGACAATATCTTCCTGAGTAACAGACAGTTCATCTCTCACTTTTTTACATTTCTGATATTCACTGTCATTTGTAAGAGGTAGAGTGTGCTGTTTCCAGGACTGATGTACAATATGTCTTTAAGTATCAACATGTCACTATCTGTGCTTGTGGCAGTAATGATTTGTTCCAACGAAACAGCGGCATGTGTACTGGACTGTGCTATGAAGTTAATGTATGCTTCAGCCGCTTTGGAAGTGGTAGTAAGACACTGTACTGGGAATCGTGAAAAATAGTCAGCAGGGCTTTGATCTTTCCCTGGTCAGTGCACAACAGTGTAGTCATTATTCCTTTAATCGCAAACCCCAGCGTTCAATACAAGGACGCATCTTGGCTTTAGAATTGCCAAAGATGGTAAGCAATGCTTGATGATCTGTGACAAAAGTGAAAGGCATTCCATACAAAAATACATGGAAATGTTCACAAGCCTTTACCACTGCTAAACTTTCTTTTTCAGACTGTGAATAGGCATGTTCAGTCTGTGCCAGACCTCTGCTAGCATATGCACAATATGCCTTTGAGCATTTTGGTGTCCACTGTGTTGGGCGAGAATCACACCTAACCCAACCAGGCTTACGTCAGCAACAACCTCTGTATGAAGCTTCAGATCAAAGTAAGTCATTCAGTTGCATCCTCAATTGCATGTTTAAGTTCCTTGAAGCTTTGTTCACACTCATGTGACCAGTGAAATGAAGCATTTTGTTCTGTTAAGTCTCTTAAAGGAGCACCTACTGTGGCAACGTCACATATGTACCTAGAACAGTAACTGGCCAGGTGGCTGTCAACGCCTGCACTTTAGCTGATCTGGTGTCATTCCCCCATATGAGAAAATATGGCCAAAGCATTTGAGTTTCGTTTTGTGGAAATCACACTTTTCTGCATTCAAGGTTAGACCAGCATCAGCAAGTAACTGACAAACTTGCATAAGAGCTTTATCATGTTCTTTTCATGTGGCTCCAATGGCCAAAATGTCATCACTGTAATTGAAAGCATTCCTGACAGGTTGTATTATATGTCAAATGACATCTTGAAAAAGTTCTTCAGCTGATGACACACAAAAATTTAATTTTCTTTATCTGAACAAACCAATGTGAGTACAAAAAGTGGTAATGTACCTGCAATTTCCGTTTTGTTCCAATTGATGATACCCTTTGTTCAGATAAAGATAAGAGAAGGCTTTGGCATCATTCAGCTGTGTGATCATGTCGGCAATGTGTGAACCTGGATGTTGTTCTCTTTCAATTGGCATTTTAGCTTGTCAGCATAAATTCTTAGAGCTCCTTCATGGTCCTTTTTGGGCACTACTACTTTGGGTGAAACCTATAGTGTCGGACCAGTAGATCGCTCAATGATATCATGCTTTAATATAGTCTCAAGTTCTTTTTCAACAGCTTCCTGTAAATTAAATACAATTTGATGATGTCTTTGAGCACCAGGGCGAAGGTCCTCATTAAAATACAGTTGTACTTTCATGGTCTTGAGTTTTCCCTATTCATAAAACAATGATGGAAACTGGCTCACTATTTTGTGATGAGCATTTATGTTATAGTTCACAGATATCAGTCCCATTTCAGCAGCAGTACTGAAGCTGAGTAAACAGGCACTTGATGCAGTAGCTTGAAGTATATGAATGGGTGCTTGTACTTTTGTCTTTTTGTGTTTCATGGTTTCTAAGAATGAACCTTGAGTTTTGAGTGACATTGAAGCAGCCCACCTATACACTTTAGTCTTTCACGGTATCAGATGGGGCATGGGAATCAGTTTGTGGTACTTCTCCCCAGGCATAACGTTTATCAATGCACCACTGTCTATAGTTAAAGGTATGGCGGAAATGTTAACCTTCAGTGTAATTTTGGGACAATGTGTGGATGGCTTTTGTGATTTGACTTGTCTGCTTTTTTTAAACTTGTCTTCTTCCTTGCATGCGGCCAGTCCGACATGCGCACATTTCCCTGTAGTGAACATTGCCATCGCACATCCATCTTCTTCTCTGTCGCTTAACAGCGATACCAAATAACACTTGGACGAAGATTTAGACGACCATCGACTTCGTTTAGTGTGGATTTGCCTTAGCTGATGTTGACTTGTGGGCATGAGTAGAACGTTGCCTCTGGAATGTTCAGGCACCCATTTTGTTTTCTCGGAGTGACACACTTGGTTTTTTCTTTGCCTTGCAAACCATTACAAAATGGTTCTGTCTCCCGCAGCCCCTGCACACTTATTTATGCGGAAATGAAAGTCTGCATCTAAAGCACATTTTCTTTTTCTTTGGAGACATCACTTTGTGTCCTTCCACTCTGTGTTTCTGCTTACTTTTCATGGTTGTGACTGACTCACTTTGGGTCTCCATGTCAGCAGTTTGTTCATCTGCATGTTCTTCAACTCTGGCAGCCCTGAGTACTCGCTCCAGACTAAGGCCCTCATTACAACCCTGGCGGTCGGTGATAAAGCGGCAGTAACACCGCCAACAGGCCGGCGGTAAAAAAAATGGAATCATGACCACGGTGGAAACCGCCAACACATACAGCCACTTTAACACACCGACCGCCCGAGGCGGTAACCACCAACAGCCAGGCGGAAGACAGTGTACCGCCCACAGCATTACAACAGGCCTATCCGCCACCTTTTCCAGGGCAGTACCAACGCCATCAAAAGCATGGCGGAAACAGTACACCGAAGGGAAACAACTCACCTCTCAACACTCAAGGAAGAACCACAATGCCATGGAGCCCGAGCTGCACTTTTTTCCAATGCTGGTGTACCTTCTGATGCACCAGGAACACGAACGCCGGCGAAGACGACCACGGTGAGCACTGCAACTAGCACACAAGGGGGGGGGGGAGGAATAGAGAGTGACACACACATGCAACACGCAACACCCCCACCTCCATACACACAAACAGATGCAACAACATTAAATATACACCCTGTAACCCTCAGGAATAACGCAAGGACAAAAGGAATGGATTATAATGAGTGTAATAGTACAGTTTTAGATAAATACGTCCTTAAATAATAAACAGTATGTACAATATATACAAAAGGAGGGACAATGCCCACTCCAAAATGTCCGTGACCCACAGGGCCATAACACATAGGCCAAGGCCACACTTGACTCTTGCCTCAATACGGAGAGAACACTGCAGGGGCATCAGGTCGAAAAAACACAGGCACCTCAGGGGGACCGGGAATGGGGGGGCACCTCAGCTGGAAGATAGTACAACGCCACTGACCTGGAGGGGGCTCCATGCCCATTGCTTGCTCCTGGGGAGTGCAAAGCCACAGTCTCTCAAGTGGGTGGTTTGCCCACTGCTTGCTCCTGGGGAGTGCAAAGCCACAGTCTCTCAAGTGGGTGGTTTGCCCACTGCTTGGTCCCGAAGAGTGCAAAGCCATAGTCTCTCAAGTGGGTGGTTTGCCCACTGCTTGCTCCTGGGGAGTGCAAAGTCACAGTCTCTCAAGTGGGTGGGTTGCCCACTGCTTGGTCCTGGGGAGTGCAAAGTCACAGTCTCTCACGTGGGTGGTTTGCCCACTGCTTAGTCCTGGGAAGTGCAAAGCCAAAGTCTGCCAAGGAGGGGGTGAGTGCATGCCTTCTTCCACTGGTTCTGGAGGGTGCTTTGTGCCCAGTGTGCTTCATCCTGGATGGGGCAAGGTCACAGTCTCTCACCTGGCTGTCACACCGACAGGTGTTGCAGGGGCCAGGACGCACTTTAGCCCATGTAGTCACTGCTACACACTGCTCGCCGGTGGTGACGGATGCTCAGTGGATGGCAGTTGCGCTGCAGGTGGCTGTGCTGTCAGTGGTGGTGGTAGGCTCCAGCACTTCACCTGCAGCCTCTGACGGCTGCCCACTGGGGCAGCTGGCAGTGGTGCTGCTGGCGGCGGGGCAGGTGGTGTTGCTGGCCGCGGTGGTGGTAGACTCCAGCCCTTCACCTGCAGCTTCAGACGGCTGCCCACTGGGGCTGCTGGCAGTGGTGCTGCTGGCGGCGGGGCATGTGGCGGTGTTGGCCGCGGTAGTGGTAGGCTCCAGGCCTTCACCTGCAGCCTCGGACGGCTGATGTGCCATGGCTGGTGTTGTGTGCCCCTTTCTGCCCTTGGCAGATGGTGGTGCCTCCTTGCTTCTGCCAGCTGGTATTTTTCTCTTGCCCTTGCTGGCTGGTTGTGCCTCCTTCCCCTTGCTGGCTGGTGGTGCCTCCTTCCCCTTGCTGGCTGGTGTCCCCTTCTTGCCCTTGCTAGGTGGCGGACCCTTCTTGGCCTTGGCAAGTGGTGCTGGCACACTGGCTGTGCTGTCGGGTGCATCCTTGGAGCCTCTCACACCTGCAGTAGCTGCAGAAACCACAGTGGCCGTGGACTGGGTGGCAGAGGTGCTGGGCTGGGTTCTGGCCACCCTGGCCCGAAGTGAAGGACAGGGGGGAAAGGGGAGGGAATAGGTCAATGGTGGCGAGGAAAAGCTTCTTAGGGACACTGGGGCGGGAAGAGGGTGAAGGTTTGGGAGTGGAGGAAGAGGGAGTGGTTGTAGGAGGTGTCAGTCTGCTGTGTTTGGGTGCAGGTGCATGGGCTGGATGCAGTTGTGAGGTGGATGGCTGTTGGGTGTCTGTGTGCTTGCGTTTGTGTACTTTGGGAGGAGGGAGTCACAGACACAGTGGGAGAGGACACAGGGGACGTGTACATGGATGTGGGGGTGGTGACTGCCAGCGAGCGGCGTGTAGTGATAGGCGTGCTGGTGATGGAGGTAGTGGATGAGGATGTTGTGCATGCAGGTATGAGTGGAGACGCTACTGGGAGGGAGGTGGACGACGAGGAGGAGGGGACACAGTGTAGGCAGTGGATGTTGGTGTGTCTGCATGTGGTTGGTGTTTGTGTGAGTGCCTGTGAGATGAAGTGTGGTGCTTGTGTTTTCCTGAGCCACTTCTGTGTGTTGATTTGGGTGATTGCTGGTCTGAAGGTGTGCTTGGGATAGGCTGGGGTCGAGGGGATTGGGACTCGGTAGAGGAAGTTAGAGGGGGGTAGGCTGGAGACAGGGACAATGGCTGCCATCAGTGAGTTGGAATGCTCTCTGTTTGGCCGCCACGCCAGAGTGAATGCCCTCCAGGTATGCATTTCTTTGTTGCAAATGCCCTGCTAGACCCTGGATGGCATTCAGTATGGTTGACTGTCCAATAGAGAGGGATCTCAGGATGTCAATAGCCTCCTCACTGAGGGCAGCAGGGCTGACTGGGGCAGGGCCTGAGGTGCCTGGGGCGAAGGAGATGCCCACCCTCCTGGGTGAGCGGGCACAGGAAACATGCTGAGGGGCTGCTGGGAGGGCGGTGCTGGTACGGGGGGTGGCGGATGTACCTGTAGTTGGGGTGGGCACAGAAGTGTCTGCCACCGCCAGGGAGCTTCCATCGGAGGAGGAGTCACTATCGGTACTGTCCTCTCCTGTCTCTGTCGTGATGCTCCTCTCGCCCTCCGTCCCAATGGTGCCCTCACCGTCGGTGGATTCGGCCTCCAGGCCCATGTGGGATGCAGCTCCTTCTGTCGGCGGTGCCTCTGCTCCTCCACCAGATGATGCTAAGGCACACAAGAACAGGGTGACAAAACAAAAAGGGGGGGAGAGACAGAGGATACACTTGGTCAATGCCAGCAACAACACTACCGTTGGCGTACACAACTCACAGGGAACATCCCTATGCACTAGGCCATACACTACCAGCTACAAGGCTAGTCACCAGCCCATGGGGTACAATGCCTAACGCCGTTAGCTGCACACCTGAAACCCACAGGACCCTGCCCAGTAGTAGATGCCCACCAACATTCTTGTGTTTGGAGTGCATCTGAGCTTGCCTATCATGGAACCTACCCTGCCATGTTCGCCCTAGCCTAGGGGTACCCACAGCCCACATCCTCTACCCAGGTAACACCTTAACGCGCGCAAAGTCAAGAATCGGAATCTGTACTCACCCCCTTATGGCTGCTGTGATGCCTTCAAGCGCCCATCCAGCTCTGGATAGGCCACTGCCAGGATGCAGAACATCAGGGGGGTCAGGGTACGATGGGCACCCCTTCCTCGTTGGGAGGCCAGCCCCAGCTGGGCTTCCACAGTCTTCCTTGCCTAGCGGCGCAGGTCCTTCCACCGTTTGCGGCAGTGTGTGCTCCGCCTGTCAAAGACCCCCAGGGTCCGCACCTCCTTGGCGATGGCACGCCAAATACCCAGGAAAAATACAGCAGAAAAGGTATTAGTCATACCGTCCAGACTGTCATACTCATTGCCCACCATATCCCTCCCATCCCCTTACGCACAGACATTGACCACCATACATGCAGCCCTCTGCCCAGGACCCCTCACCCCCCCCCACATGAGGCTTACACACACAGCACTCCATACATTCATGCCCCACGCATCATGCTTACAGTGTACTCACCTGTTGGTCTGGAGGACCATAAAGTAAAGGGTAGTGGGGTAGGACCCCATCCACCGGTCTCTCCAACTCCTCTGAAGTGAAGGCAGGGGCCCTTTCCCCAGACACTGAGCCATGGTCGCTTCCAGACACAGGTCACAGCAGCACTTGCAGTGTAGGTCCTCTCCTGTTGAAGGTCAGGTAGCAAGTGAGTGAACAGATAGAAAATGGCGGTCACGTCCACGGCGGTACATACCGTCACTGCCGACGTACATCGGCATTGGCTCGTGGAACCTATAGGCCCCAATGATAACCATTGCGGTGTTGCACAGCGGTCATTGACCGCCGACCGCAACGGCACACAACGCCAGCGGAATCACCTCATTTCCACTTGTACCTCCTCACAAGTCAGGCAGCCGCCATTTCAGGGGGGCACAGGCCATGGCACCTAACTGCTTCACAGCAGACATAGGCACATCAACTGACTTACAAGTTCTCATACTGTTTCTGTAAAACAGAAATTGCATATTAATCTGAGTACATGTTTGAATATGACATTCTGCTCACAGTCTTCCACTCTAGAGCTCAACCACTGAGGATGAATAGGAGATGGAGACATCCCCCCGTGTACAGACCCCTGGTGGACCTGGCGACAATAGAGGACAAGCACATTATTCTAACCTACAGACTTGATAGGGCCACAATCCAAGAGCAATCGGAGCCAGACCTGATTTCAGCTATCTGCCACCCCAAAGGTATCCCCCCTCTAGTGCAGGTCCTGTCAGTACTTCATTTCTTGGCAAGTGGTTCCTTCCAAGTGACTGTGGCCATGGCATCAGTGATGTCACTGCCTATGTTCTCAAGCGTGCTGACCAGAGTGTTGTCTGCCCTGCTGAAACACATGAGCAGCTACATCGTATTCCCCCAAGTGGAGGATTTGGCCACAGTGAAGGCTGACATCTATGCACTGGGACATATCCCCAACATCATTGGTGCTATTATGGTACACATATTGCCTTTGTCCCCCCCCCACTGGAGAAATGAACAGGTGTTCAGAAATCGAAAAAGCTTTCACTCTCTGAATGTGCAGATGGTTAGTTTGGCGGACCAATACATCTCCCCATGTCAATGCAAAGTATCCTGGCTCTGTGCATGATGCCTTTATCTTGAGGCAGCATCCCATATGTGATGGCTCAACTCCAGAGGCACCAGATGTGGCTAATAGATGAACCCATGGTCCCCACCCAATTGATGTAGGTATATGGTTGTGGGGTTGTCCCTAAGGGTGAGTGTGTGGCTAGCATGTATCCCTCGATATTTACAGGTGACTCTGGTTACCCCAACCTCTCATGGCTACTGAACCCAGAGAGGAATGCCAGGACAAGGGCAGAGGAACGTTATAATGAGGCATATGGGCGAACAAGGAGGATCATTGAGCGCACCTTTGGCCTCCTGAAGGCCAGATTCCGGTGCCTCCATCTGACAGGTGGATCTCTGTACTACTCACCCAAGAAGGTGTGCCAGATCATCGTTGCATGTTGCACAACCTGGCTTTGAGACGCCAGGTGCCTTTTCTGCAGGAGGATGAGCCTGGGGATGGTCGTGTGGCAGCGGTGGAGCCTGTGGACAGTGACGAAGAGGAGGCAGAGGAAGAGGATGTGGACAACAGAACTACAATAATCCAACAGTACTTCCAGTGACACGCAGGTAAGACACTGTAACTTCACCTTCCATTGCAGTTTTGTGATGGACATTGTACATGGCAGCCTGATTTCCCTATTTCTGTGGCCACTTACTGTACCCTTTGGCATCTCTATTTTCAGATATCTGTGCCCCACTCTGGCTTCTGGTGTGTTTACTGCTGCCCGCTACAGGTCATACCTATGTAAATATAACTGTACATTTGAATTGCAAAGTTTACAGCTTGTTTAAGTAATACATATTTCAATCATTTGACAGACTCCATACTTGTATTTGTTCCAAGGGTGTTTATTTCTGTGAGAATATGTGTAGGGGGTATTGCAATGGGCTGGGTTGATGGTGGAGAAATGTCCAGGATAGAGTCCAGTCTATTGGTATCACAGGTCCATTGTCCAAGGAGGCATAGGATGTGGAGCAATGTCAGTTCAAGGTGGACAGGGTGACAGAGTGGGACAGAAGGGTGACAATCAGGTGAGTCCTATTTCCTGGGGGGTGTCTTGGCAATGTTCTCTGACTTCTGCCTGGATCAGAGGGGACCTTTTGCATAGTGGTTCTCCCTCTGCAGGGGGAGGGGTGCTGGTGGCCTGTTGTTCCAGTGGTGGGGCCTCCTGTCCACTAGAGTTGGCGGAGGTGGAGGGCTGTTCTTCGGTGTGGCTAGTGTCAGGGGCATGTTGGTGTGCCACTGCCTCCCTCATGGTGTTGGAAATGTCTGCCACCACTCCTGCAATGGTGACCAGGATGGTGTGGCTGTCCCTCAGGTCCTCCCTGATCCCCAGGTACTGTCCCTCCTGCAGCTGCTGGGTCTCCTGCAACTTGGCTAATATCTGGACCATGGTATCCTGGGAATGGTGGTATGCTCCCAGGATGTTGGTGAGTGTCTCGTAGAGAGTCGGTTCCCTGGGACTGTCAACCCCCTGTCGCACAGCAGTCCTCCCAGCTTCCCAGTTGTCCTGTGCCTCTGTCCCCTGAACCGTGTGCCCACTGCCACTGACCCCAGGTCCCTGATCGTCTTGTGTTTGTGGGGTTGCCTGGAGTCCCTGTAGTAGTGGACACGCTGCTAATTGACGTGTCCTGGAGACAGAGGGATGGGCCCGCTGGGTGGGTGCTGTGCTGGTGTTTCCTGAGGGGGGAGACTCTGTGGTGGTTTGGGACTGTGGCTGGGTCACCGACTGTCCAGAGGTCCCTGATGGGGCAGGTTGGTCATCCTGATCCAGGCGTGCAGAGCTGCTGTCATCACTGTGGGCCTTTTCTGGGGGGGACTGGATGTTGCTGGCACCTCCTCTCCGGTGACGTTGTGTGGGGGTCCTGTGGGGATGTAAATGTAGTGTTATTGTTTCTGCGTGTGACATCCTGTGCATGGGTATGTTTCCCTCTATGGTTGTTATTACCAAGGCAGCTTTGGCTTGTGTGAGTTGTGATTTGGTTGGCTAAGTGATTGTCACTTGTGTGCATGCTGTGGTGATGGGTGTCCATTGAGGTCTGTGATGGGGGTCCATGCATTGGTGTTGCATGCAGGGCTTGGTATTGGGATGGGTGGGTTGTGATGGTGGGGTATATGTGAGGTGGTGGAGTGATGGGGGTGAGGGTAGGGGTAGGAGTAGGAGCTTGTGATGGCATGCAGGTGGGTGGGATAAAGTAGTAAAGATTTGACTTACCAGAGTCCAGTCCTCCTGTTACTCCTGCCAGGCCCTCACGATGCATGACCGCCAAGACTTGCTCCTCGCATGTTGTTAGTTGTGGGAGAGGAGGTGGGGGTCCACCGCCAGTCCTCTGTACATCTATCTGGTGACTTGCTACCACGGAACACACCTTCCCCCATAGGTCGTTCCACCTCTTCCTGATGTCATCCCTTGTTCTGGGGTGCTGTCCCACGGCGTTGACCCTGTCCACGACTCTCCGCCATAGCTCCATCTTCCTAGCAATGGACGTCTGCTGCACCTGTGATCTGAATAGCTGTGGCTCTACCCAGATGATTTCCTCCACCATGACCCTTAGCTCCTCCTCAGAGAATCTGGGGTGTTGTTGTGGTGCCATGGGTGTAGTGTGAGCGGTGGGTATTTGGCTGTGTGGGGTGATGTGTTGGGGTGTGTGCTGTGAGGTGCGTGGATGGTGTATGAGTGATGGTGTTTTGTGGCTCAGATTCAGTGGGTGCTCCTGGCTTGTCTCTCTCTCAGTTGTCAAATTCTTTGGGCCGTAAAGGGTTGTGGATAGTGTGGGTGGGTGTTTTATAGTGTTGTGCGTGTGGTGTGTGTATGTGTGTCAGGTGTGTGTAGTTTGAATTGTCCAATGTGGTGGTGTTTTGTTAGTGTGTGTGTATTTTGAGCGTGGCGGTCTGTACCACCAATGGTGTACCGCGGTTGAATGGCTGATTTCTATGTGTGGGTCATAATACCCATAGCGGTATACCGCTGCGGTCGCGGTATGTTGGCGGCAGTCAGCATGGCGGTAAGCAGCACTTACCGCCAATGTCATAATGAGGGCCTAAGTGTTACTCTCAGCATTCATCGTCTGACTTAATCTGACAAACAAACATCTATAACTCTGAGACATATGGCTTTGTCATCATTTAATATATTGATCTTACAATGTTTGATAAACGTGTCAAGTCTTTCAACAAATCTGTTGATCATTTCACCATCTTTCTGCCTTTCTTGGTTGAAAATAAATCTTTCGTGATCTACATGTGACATTGGATTTAACTTGGTATTTAGAACTTCTTTGATTTGATGGTATGTGACTTCATCAGCATGTGGTATTTTCTTTATTACTTCCTTTAATCCCTTCACTCGCAAGATTGTTGAAATACTCAATGATCTTTTTGTTGTCTACTTCTTCCAGTGCATCGATGAAACATTCAAAAGTATCAATCCAGGCAGTCCATTTAGCACCAATATTCAGTTATTTGCTGGTATCGGATAGGAATGGTGGTTTTACGAAGGAAACAGCATTATAACCGTTTCTGGAACTTAATGGCAATGAAAATGGGGTTCTCTCCAGCACCATCTGCTGTCTGCTGGGACCTGCTTCATTTACAACATCTGCGATGTGCTGGCATCAGGGTCATCGCATACAATTTGAGGTTGCGTGGCCTCTTTCTTTGAGGCCATTGGAACCCTTCAACTTCTTGACAATTTTTTGAGTTGTTCTGAGCCCCACCCGGCAGCTTTGATGGTGTGCCACTTCAAGAATTGACTGCTGTGTAAGCACAACCCCCGGGGTTGTGCTTTCACTTGGGTCACTTTGCCCACTGCTGTAGTTCGATAACTCTCTTTACTCAGGTTTCAATATATTTTATGTTTGAATATTCTTTCTCTTAGTGTTTCTTTGTATTCCATTATCGCTACCTCTAGCACTTCTCAGTACTCGGCTATCGCGGCCCTCAGTACTTTTCTGTACCTGGTTGTTGCTGCCGTTAGCGTTTTGTTTTACCTGGTTGTCGCTGCCTTTAGCGTTATTGTTCCATATGGCTTATGGCTGTGTGGTGCGTTGTGGTGCAGAACTTCTTTTATGGGCTCACTGCAGGTTTCTGACCGATAATAGATAAAACACAAATTTCTCTGTAAGGTCTTCATCTTCTTCTAAACCTTTGCACTGGTTGGAGGGGCGTTCTCACTCCACATACACCAATCGTCGATCTTCACTTCGACTGAGGCGTGTGTGACATATCCAAGCAGTTTGCTGGACCATGGCAAACTCTCTGGGAGAGCACTGTTGGTTCTTTGGGATACATATGCCCCGTTAAGTGTTCTTTCCAGGCCTGGCACATGATTACACCACACACGTAGCTTGGTATTACATGTCTTTATTCCTCAGCGTTTGACTACAAACTCAACATTCTAAATCATGAATCCTATTCGGCACACCCGACGACTTTCATCACAGTTCTGTGGAGTCCGTCAGGAACAAAAAGGGTCCTGTCATTTCTAACTCACAACACTCTACAAAGGGGACTAATTATTATTTATTTTGGCGATTGTATTAGGCATTGTAGCATTTTATTCTATATTGTGATTTGATTAGCTTATTTATCATTTTGCTCACCTCATGATGACTATATGATTTTTAGTGTGTGTTTTCCTATAAAAAGAAGACTCATTTTGGAGGTGAGCCATGTCTGGTGTTCGGAATCTTAGACAGCAGACCCATGATGGTCTGTTTCATGATTAGAATTTAGAATAATTTTGATATTTCTACTGAGAGAAGACTTTATGTCAGACTTCATGCGGTATTTGACTGAGCTTTATGCTAATTCCCTGTATATGAGATGATTATGATTTTGAATGACTAATCATATTTTCCCTTCGATAAAGTATCACTTCAAAAGACATTCATGTTGTCTAATTTTTATTCTGTCTCAATAAAGCTTATTTAACTAATTAAGATATTTGATTTGTTGTAACCTCCTCTGGGACACATTACCTCATACATTGTTGGAGACAACACTACCCCCTCCCTTCCGCATATCGGCCTCATCTTTAAATTACCAGATAAGATAGCATTTTTTCTTTTTCACTCAGCACTCCATGAGAGTGCATGTGTCTGCTCACATTCCTCCTCTTCTGCTGCTTCACCTCTCAAATATCACTCCATGTGCTGGGTTGCACCTCACCCCTCCCAGCGAGTTTGTAAAAGCAAAACAACAAGAATATTTTTGCTGGTTTAGGGCTGAAAAGATTACTTTAAGGATTCATTCAAACACAAGCTTTGGCGCACAAAGGCTTTTATGGCTCAGGGAGGGGGGTGGCATCTGTTGCACTCACTCAGCTGGTGTCTGAAGCAGCATGATACTTCTCTCGGGGGCTCATAAATCTGCTCCCTGGGCTAGATCAGAAGAGCAAATGGCTAAATCCTGTGGAAAGTAAATTAGGCCTTAGGAAGCCTTTGCCTTTAAATTCTGACACTTACATAATCTTTTTTTTAATTCTCTTTAGAGTGTCCTGATCAAAAAGTATTTAAGAACTAGGTCATGCCACTTTTAGAAATTGAAAACAATGAATTCAATATACAGTTTTGACACATCATATGTTTTTGCTTTTCCTCTAGTATTTTAAAATGTTCTTTTTTTTTCTTTTTTTTAAACATTGGTTTACAGACAAAAAGCCAACAGCTTGGCATTCACATTTTTAGGACAAAACATATTGGCTTTGCCTATGCTTGTTTCCATGCTGTATGCAAAATAAAATCACCAATAAACAAATATGGACCAAAGATGGAAGCTACTCTCCACTATTTGGCGTGGAGGCCACAGACCTCTGAGAAGGCGCCTCACTCTGACCATCAGAGGATAAGGATAACATAAACAGCAGGATCAACAGCTGTGTGTATTAATGTGGATTCAACCCAGGGTGACTCATTGGACACGCTACTTTGGCGCTGATTGCAAATGCAGCGCTGCAAACCCCATTTAGAACCAGAGGGGGGATTCCAATTAGCGTGTATTTAACTATGCGCTAAATGCCCACGGACAGCTTGTCGACACTGCTATTGCCTTCTACTACAGCTAAAACCTATAGAGAATTTAGATGTTAAAGAGCGCAAAATTCTTATTTTCGTTCCCTGAGCCATGTCCTATGGTGCAGAAATGAGAATTTCATAACTTGGAACATGTTCCATAGAGCGCAATTTGGAATTTCAAAATATTTGCCAAGAGGTTTCTTGCCATGTTTTACTTGTAATAATCTTGTTGGTAGGTAGCCTGGGGTACAATCATTTGCCTTTGGGCAACTAACGCGTGCTAGCCTGGCTGGCTACAGAGTGTGCTCGCCGCAGAGTTGATGGTGAGCTGAAGCTGGTCTCCTGTTTTCCTTCCATCCCTGCGTCAGAGCCAGGCAAATGAGCAAAACACAGGCTTCACGAGGCCAGTGTTTCTGGGTTGTTAAAAATTAGTTTTAATTGCTTTTAAGTTGGACAGTGACTTTAGCGATTAGTTTCTATATACCATAAAATGGCTTTCCCTGATTTAAAAAGACCATCAACATGGAAGAACGCTAATGGCCACCGCATTTTCGAACCCTGAGGGCATTGCCCTTTACGTATTTAATGTGCATGTAATGAAAATTGGTCCACTGCTAATTCTTTTAAGCCATTAGTGGACAGAAATAGTAGTTTGATGATACCAATTTGATATTTGTTAACCTTTTGCGCAAAAGTGGGTTTCTGGTAATTTTCGGTAATGGCATGATCTAGGTAGCCTTCCGCTGTATATTAATTTCTAGTTTCTCTAAGCGTCCCCCATGTAAGCATGACCGTCTATTCATCAAAATACAAGGGGTGGGGGAAAGAGACCTTCATTATTCAAATGTTCATCCAGTAATGACATCACAGGAAGTGACATCACATGGCCTTTTGACACTGACAATGTTTTACCTAATAATCTAAGGTGGTGACACCGCTGAACTGAAAAAAAACAACACTGTGAAAGAGTAAACATTCAATGTAAGCTTAATAAACTAACACAGCAAGTTTCTAAAGCTAAAGCAGTTACACATCTACTTTTATTCTCAAAATGTATGTTGTTAGAGGTAGTGCCATGCGATGCTAGGAGTGCAGCCATCACATGCAAGGAGCGCTGCCCTGGTACCTTTTCTTCTCTTCTCCCCTGGAGGGTAGAGGCCTTGAAAGGGCCCCTGCAAATTTCAGCAGCAGCTGAGGATGCAAAACAAACTCTGCTGCTGTTGTCGCCCATAGAGAACATAGGGGCAACAGGAAAGCAATATTTTAATTCATTGGAGTGTGCATTGTACACACTTCAGAATGTTATCTCCTTGCAAACAGATAACATTCTGGAGCATGTACATTAGAAATAAAACTCCCTCTTCCGGTCGAGCAACACAGTGTAAACACGGCTCATTGGGCCCCTTTCTCCTTGTACTTCTGTCACTGCTTTTGTGGTCTCTGAGGCCAAAGGCAGTGCTAGGGGTCACAAGGAGAAAGCTAGGGCGACCCCTAAATGACGTCCATGCATGTAAGGATTTGTTTGTCTGTTTTTAAATAAACCACTGTTCTCCTGGGTTAGACCTATGGATCTCTCAAACAACACATGAAAGTTGCTGTTAGTAAGAGTCAGCAGACAGTCCCTCCATTGGGCATACAGTTAGGGTCATCCAGGACCTTTGAGGGGCAGTCTTGTAGCCAACCCACTGTTTTTGACAAACAGGAAGCCCAACCAACAACAAAAGAGGAACTTCAAGCAACCATCTTGGCTACGGCCATTAATTGGTACACTCCCAACCGTCCTGTAAGATCGTCTGGGCTTGGGCTGGCCCAGACAGGAAGAAGTAAAAAAGCAAAATGGGGAGACAAAGCCTTCTCAGTGGCAGCTGTCAGGCTCTGGAACTCGATCCCTCCAAAAATTAGAGAGATATCATCCCTCCTGCCATTTAGAAAGCATCGAAAGACCTGGCTGTTCGCATTACAGGTGGCTGCTTCGCCTCAGCCTTCTCACTTGCTTAGCGCTTTGATACCTCTGGTCTGAATGCGCTTTTACAAATAACCAAAAATACAAATACAAAATACTGCCTTCCCCAGGCTGTGTGCCTTCGCCCCTCTCACTCGAGCCTGGTACGGTGCCCAGCTATAGTAGAAGTGTGTGACTCATCCACTTATGGTTGATTAGCGAGCAGGGCTCAACCTATACAATAGCCATCTTTTGGTATAGGTGTTCTATATGCACCAGCACCTGCACACCTGTCTAGGTTATGACTATCGAATACGAGTGGACGTAAACTTCAGCACGCACCTTCTTGAACCAATGCTTACTCCATGCAGCAGGAGTTGTTCCTCTTGATTAAGAAGGTTGGAACACAGCTTCCAGACACCAGGGTACATTTGGATGTCTACTGCTTGGAATCCTCAGCTGTGCATGCATCATTTCATAATACTTTTAGCATCACAGGAGCTGATCAGAGGTTCCTAAACCCCCGGAGAAAGAAAGAGCCTGCAGAGTCCCACAGCTGAAGCCCTGTATAGTGCATTGATTTTATTTCACTTGTTTACATTAATTAAGACATACATCTAAACTCTGTACGTATGTTTAGCAGTCCGGTTGTCCAATTATTAAAAAACTATTCCACTAAAAAATATAGGTATAAAGGGAATAGGAAATAAAGAGAGGAGGGCACAACAATGATCTGAAAGTAAAGCTGTTGGAGAGACTTCATGAGCCAGTAACCAGTTCCATCAGATGGGCACTGCGGAAAAGGTACAAATGCCGGATGGTAGTGGGTATCAGAGTTTAGGTGTAAGAGAAAAAATGCTTTCAAATGTTGAAGGTCACCGGGAAGAGGAGGCTGAGCTAGTTAATGTGTAAGAAGGTAAACTCAGAGAGTAGGATTGTGGAAAGGAATGGCAGGAGACAGGAGAGAGGTGATGGATATACCCAAAGACCAGAGGAAAGCAGTGCCAGAGGGGAAGACGCAAGAGGTGACAATAGGAAAGAGACCGGTCGGAGAGAATTAAGGACCATCTTCAAGTGAACATGCTGCTGAGCAGTCAAAGCAATGAACAAAGAAAAGGCGTAGTCAAGACAAGAGCAGACCTCAGTTAAGAGAGGTTCAGTAGCATAACAGGTCAGGGTCTCAGATCTTGTAAGTTTTGTAAATCCGGAAACAGTACGTGCCAGGGGCCTGGGCTCTGGTGGATGCAAGCAGCCAGTCTCTTGCCGCCCATCAACCCAAAATATAAGTATTTTGTAGGCAACATGTACAATGGCTTAGACCCTGGGGAAACAGGGAAGGGATGTATTCAGTACTCTTAAGTAATGCCACTGTGTAGATGACAATATATTAATATTACTGTGGCAGTGGGAGAAATCGAGGCATAGAAAACGTATATGTTTTATAACATGGAGTCCTATTCACAAACAAATGTAAAAGTACAGACAGACATTTAGAGCAGTGCCACAGAGTGGTTTTACACTTTCTTCCTATTCACAAAGCTTCCCTCGAGAGTTGCTCCAGGCGCAGGTTTCCAAGCAGACAAATAAAACTTAATTTACCCATTTCCAATGGTTCCTTTTTCCCTGTGCCAAATTCTCCACAGTGAAGAACACCACACAGGAGGGTGAAGCATCCTGTGCAAATGCACATTTTTTCCTGTGAGGGTAAACCAGTTCTTCCTGTGGAGAAATCCTTTTCACTAGATCCCCACCAGAATCTCTTCTGCTTCCCATCCTGAAAGGTGAAGTACTTCAGCCCTTGGTAGGAGTAAATCTCCTACTATTTTCAAGGTGGGTGGACGTTGGAGAGGAGTTTAGGAATGTCCTTAAACATAGATATTTGTAGATGCTTCCAATCTTACATGCAAACCATGCCTGAGAATGCCTACTTTCCATCCACTGGATGGGATTTACTACTGCAGATTTCTCCATACTTGTGGCTGTAAATTCTACAGTAGCAAGCGAATTTACTCCTGCCAGTAATGTATATTCCAGGTAGGTATAAAGTAGGTAAACTTATTTTTAAGATCAAATTTACCTTTGTGAATGTGCCCCATAGAATATCCACTGTACACTTTAAAGACTTTTGATCTAGAGCATGAACCAAACTGGTATCCCAGGCAGTACTGCAGCTTGAGTTGAGGAACACCAGGAGCATGCATACTTTCTGAAAGAGGGGAGCTACACAGTTCGCATGCACTAAGTTGAATTGCCCAAATGAGGAACTCCTGAGAAGAATGACAAAATGCAAGAAAGCGTGCACTGAAAAGGAATGCCAGGTCTGTATTGGAATGGAAGCAGGAAACATAGTGAGATGCGCATTTGCCAGGCAATTGTCTCCTAGGAGTGTTTTGTTTATGTCTGGACTGCTGCTCCTGACCCCGAGGTTCTTGTACAGCTCACCGGGCACCATTTCTGGTTGCAGAGTCCTGGAGCGATTATACAGAAAAGCCTCCTTCTAGGAACAGGAGAACTCTGCCTCATCTCAGCTACCACTGGTAATCCAGACACTACAGGCGCCATACCCTCCGGGCGTGGGACAGCAGGTTCTGACCTGCCTTGACCATGAGTACAGGGTACCCCGGCTGCCTGGTTACACTGATTCCTTGCATTGGGTGAGATATCGTAGAAATGTGCTGGGTGAAACATAGATTACACGTGAAAATTTCACTGAGATTCTGGGCCCAGAGACATAGGGCAAGCCGGGCTGGGGGGAAAAAGAAAGAATGAGGAAGGAGAGGAACTCGGCAACTGAGCAGGGAAGTAGAGAGTCCCTGTTTTGGGAAGGGTTATGATACAATGCATGGAATTACATCAAACAGTTGATAGAGGGTGGAAAGGAAGAAAAGCAGCTGAAGAATTGAGAATCTTCTTTGTAGAATTTGTTTGAGAAATTAAGAGACAATGATACAAAATAGGAGTATCTAGTGAAAAGAAAATGTCCAGAGATTGATACCTTATTATAAAGATAAGAAAGTTAAGGCTTGACGTAGTAATATGAACGTTCTACTACTGCAGTACAGATTGGAACTTTACCCATTGTATCTATTCTAATTACAGTTGTTGCAGCAAAAATTATAGTTGTCTGACGCCACAGCTTAATTTTTCTTGATTAAGTCGTGAGATCCGTGCCATCATATCAATGTAGAGGGTTGATGTATGGGCTCATTTATTGATTTTTCTGTCTGACCAAGTCTGATTCCAAAGGACCTCTATTGAGAACTAAGCGTCTGTTTACGACGAGGGCAAGAAGAGTCCCGGCATCGCGTTTTCAATGGTCCTCCTGCCCGCTTCCCTGGCGGTCTGAGTGCCTGATCAGAAAGTGAGCGGGAACACCACCTCAGGACCGCTGCCTCCACTGACATTTCTGCTCCGTGGCAGCAGAGGTGGCCCATGGAGGGGGTCCCGTGCAGCTCACTGCCGGCCCTATCAGGACCTGCCTTTCCACCGACCTTTCCCTGGCGGGGACACCGCAATGCAAGAGTCGGCGTAAAGGCAGGTAATGAGCCGAATTACTGGCTCGAGGGCGATTGTGCCCTTGTGTAATGTAACTGGTGCTCATGTATTGCCCTCCAATGCCGTTGGGTGTGCGCACTGTTTCTCTTTCACAGCGTAATGCAAGGAAGTGGTTCGCCCAACTGACTGGAGGATGGCCCGCGGTACACTCATAATACGGAGTGCGGGATGCTGCTGGCTTGGCAGCGTTTTCTGGACTGCCGTTGCTGCGGGCTGGCCAATAGACTGCCTAAGTTGTAATCAGGCCCTAACTACCTGTTCCATCTTTTCTTTATTTTGTTAAATCACAAGTTTCTCCAACATGGAACATTTTGTAACACACTTTGTGCACAAAACCATGTATAGAACACAGGATTGTGTTTGAAGTGCATATAAACAAAAATAAAAGCCAGAAGGGGATGAGAAGTAGAAGAAGGATATAAATTCACACTAGAAGTTCTGATTATCAGCTAATTTAATGCTAGTGAAAAAGTCTTATTGCTGGTTCGAAACGTTTTCCACAGCTGCTTTCAGCTGCTTTCAGTAATTGGGTGTCATTGACCTTCCAGTTTTAGGTCTACATGACCGATTGTTATCAGTTCTTTAAAATGTACACAAAGCAGACTTCTGCCTCCATCTAGACAGGTAGCACTCTGTTACCACATGCTATTGGCTGTATGATGCATCCCTCTACCTCGACTGGGGTGCTTGCATTGCCATGCATGAGGGACTAATTTACATCTCAAAATGTACTGGATCATCACATATTAAAATGTATAATGTCATAGATGCGTTGTATACAAAATGCAATTGTTTTGCTTTCGTTTTTTCGCTTCTTAGGCTTTCTTAAATGTTTAGTCAGAACTCAAAGTGCAAGCCTGACCTACTGTCTTTGTCAATGCTTGTTTGTTTGTATAGAGCCCTCCACTTTCTTCCAAGAACTAGACAGCTCTCTATATCTGAGGGTTTATAGCGTTCACTATCTTTTCTATATTGGCATAGTAAGAATGTCTTCTAATTACTTTCACGATTTTTTGCGATCTTCACACTTAATGAAGTTTGGCCATTTTAATTTCATCTACGGACATTTGGTTTATTATTGTGAGATAATTATATGACTGAGAATCTATCAATGATGCAAAATGTATGTAGAAATGTTCTCTGCAAGTGTAGCTTTTTTCCACCCATTATTATTGTGCAGCAGAATAATACGAACGGTCCTCTACAAAATGTATCATTTGGGGAGTCCTTTTGATAGTGTTAAATAAGGCGGGGTGCAACACGAATTGTCGCTAAAGTTACATAATACACACAAAAGTGGAAGAGTGAGAAAACTTTGCAGTTGGCAAAGGTTGTGAAAAATACTTTGTCCTTTGATACCTCCAGAGCCTGCACAACCGACACTCATAGCTTTGTAGGTTTGACCCTAGAGGTTGAAACAAGCCCTTTACAAACAGCTCTTCTGGGACAATGGATGAGTTTTCCCTTTAAGCTTACAGTGGCATCATTCACCTTTGTACTAACAGTAAAAAGATGGACTCCAAAGATGTTCATTTGGTGACTGAAGCTGCAGGAGCCCTCTGTGCACACTCTCTGCATGGAGAGGTCTGCTGTCTGGACCACCCAGACCTTGGTGAAGCCTTGTTGTGAACCGCATTTTAATCCACCTTAATCCTGGCCTGTCTGGAGCAGAGCCAGTGCCCTGCACAGTCTGCAGGCAAACCCTGGCTGCAGCCTCAGATAAAGCTGTCAGACATGTAAACACCACGTCTGCTGTGTCAGTCTGTGCCATCGAAATATTGGGTGGGATCGTGCAGAGCTCTCTTACTCCAGAGAACCAAAGTTTAAAGACATCTTGTAAACTGTTACACTGCCACATCTAAAAAGCGCTTTACAAAGGCAACCCACTCTAATCCTTTATTGCAATGCCTTCCATCAGGTACAGCGTGTGTATTTTTCCATGTTTAATTCAAAGTGGTAAATGTTTAGAATGCAAATATTAAAATGCACTTAAAGTGTGTAGGATTTGGCACGAGTTTTTGTACATACTAAACCAGCTGTGGGGTAAACCATGGTGACTTTATTGTATTATAACATTATGGGGTTCTACTCATAGCTGGCGGTCCCCGAAGCTGGATGTGCCCGCCTTTCTTCTTTCTGCGGTGTGGGAACCCTTGTGCTACAGGACCCCATTGTAACTTACTCTTGTTGAGTGGTGGCAGGACCTGTAGTTTCCAGTACAACACAGAGTGGGTTTTGGGTCAGCCTCTTGCTCATGGCTCCATGGCTTTGTTGTCTGTCTCTTTTCCCTGCTCCTGATTCAATGGCCCTCTTCCCCATTCTTGTGTTTTTCCCACTGAGGAGCGTTTTGGTCTCACAGTTTCTGATTGGATGATGTATCCTGCCCCCAGAGACTTCAGACCTTGATTGGAGCACATGGCATGAACCATTTTCTCTTCCTCCCTCCTTGCTCGACCTCCTCCCTTACCATTCTCTTTCTCCTCATTCTCTCCATCCAACCTGGCTTGCCCAACCAGAGCCACCAAGTGTTCATTTTTCTTAGACGTCTTGCCACTCGCTGGGCTGTTAGTGGGCAGCTATTTTAAAATGGCTTTTTGACCATTCTAAGATGGCCTCATGTGCATGCACAGTGGGTTTTCTTTTAATTTAACAAATCTCATTCAAACGTGGTCTCTGCGAATGCACATGCATCAAAGGCAGCCATATTTGAATGAGATTTGTTAAAATAAAACAAAATACTTTCAAAGAAGGCTGCAGCAGATGCGTATGCATTAAATGTGGCTATCTAGGATAGCAAAAAGTATTGGCAAAACCAATAGGTTTCACAGCCAAGACCCGTTGGCTTTGGCAGTGCTTGTTTAGTTTGACTCTGTTCCTTTAAATCAGAGTATGCCCACCATTGTTGGCACTGCTTTCTACGTAACCACCTTTTCTACCTGAGTGGAAGCTTCCAGTGAGGAAGGTCTACGACAAGCACAGAGGCTCTTATTATGCTTCTCAAAACTTACTGCAACCCACAACAGAATAAACCACATCACACAAAACTATGACTCCACAAAATAATGTGACTCCTGACCACCCAAGGTCCAGTGCTTGTGAAATGCTGTCATTGGAGTTTTGTTTGTTTAGTTTTAATGGGTGTGCTGCTGGGGGGTGCAAACACCGAGTGTGGCTGCCCAATGACTGCTCAATAAGTTTGGCATGCGGCAGCTGTGAGCAGGTGGCAGTCCCTGAGCAGAGAGGCCATGCAGAGCATAGATCCTGCATGAGGAGCTGATGTGCAGAGGCCAGGCTCAACACCATAGGCTGATGTGTGAAGGATGCAGTGAACTTAGCAGGGGTGTGTGCTCGTGCCTGAGTTGGCGACCTGAATGCAATGAACAGAAGCTCTATGCCACTGTGTGACAAAGAGAGATGCCATGAGAAACAAACTGTGACAGAACAAGTGTGTTAGAACAGTGGTTGCCAACCTTTTGACCTCTGTGGACCCCCACTTTATCACTACTGGAACATGGGGACCCCCTCAAAATCATTATTGGAATCTTCACCCCCCCCCCCCCACACTGAGTCATTACTGACAGTGGGGACCTAATCTGTTAATATTATTTCATTTTGTAAGCAGTTGTGGACCCCGAGGAGGCTTCATGGACCCCCAGTGGTCCCCGGACCACAGGTTGGGAATCATTGCATAGTAATTCTTGCAGGCACACTGGTTTGCACAATGGGCCCTTCTCGTTATTGATATTCGTTGTGGCAACAGGTTGCTAAATAGAGGCTCCAATACCTTTTCAGAGCCCGGTGAATTGTAGCTAGCTAGTAATGCAGCCAGTTCAGGACATGGTGTTTTTGGAATGTCTTCTGATACTGCTGTACATCTTCTGTCAGTGACAGGGCTCCCTCATTCAGCCAAACATAAGATATGAAGGACCTCCTGCATCCAGACAGCCACCTATTGCAGATGTTTAAAAAACTGCTGGGGGTATCTTTGGATGACTGTCAATGTAGGGCAGTCTCTCAGACTGGACCTGCTTTTAGTAGTGATGGTGTACCCACTAACCCCACCTTGTGGCAATGTGAGACCTAAGATTGATGGTGTACAAGAGGTGGCACTAGAAGATGGCTGTAAAAACACAAAGGGCAAGTTGAGGGACCCCAAGAAACCATAGGGAAATCAAACTTGCAAGATGGTACCCCTCTGAGCCTCAGATAGCTGTGAAAAGCTGCAAGAACGTTTCTTGAGGAGCAGCAGCGGCTGCAAACATGTCCTTCAAGGCTACAGAAGCAGAGAAGTGGCAGAAACAAAGATGTTCAAGATGTGTTCTATGGCACCTTCATTGATGCTGATGACACCACCGACCTGAACTCTGACAGTGAAATTCTCCATCCATGATGGTTTGGATAGATATCGTCTGTGAGGGTAGCTGTATATGTTAAAAAAAATAAACAGTCAGCATAAGGTGCCCAATGAGGACGTTAGTGAAGGCTCTGGCAGGCTCATGACTGAGGAGAAGGTTGCACAGACAGCAAAAGTGGACCCACACATATTGGCTTTTTCTTAAAGGCAGCCACTATTTTTGTTTGACTTGCGCGAAACAAAAATAGAGGCTGTTTTGAAGAGAACGTATAAAACTTGCCTTTTTGTATTGTAACTGCTTTGTATTCGAGCTGGCCCTTAGCACCAGGACGTTCCAGAGTAGCAGTGAGCTTTATAAGTTCCATCACTATCTATTGGCCTTTATACCAAAATTCATGAAAAGTCCAAAGCAGATATTGTCAGGACCTGGAAGACCCGCCCAGCAAGGTGTTGGACATGATTAGGCTTCTCATCAAGATATTGGAATTTGAGCATGAGGAGGTCAGAGGGCGCATAGAGCCAGAACATGATTTGATTTTCATAGTGCAAGAGGAGAAGGCTCTGGTTTTGTTTTGGCAGTGGCAATAGGTCTTACTCAAGGTTTGGGATTGATCCTGGGAGAAATTCTTGGTCAACTCGATTTAGAGAAAAGAGTTTTTGTGGTTAACAGTGAAAGGGAAGCCATTTTAAATTTTCCAAGCAAGAAGGTGCACAAAAATCACAAAAGTAATGGCCCAATTCAAGTTAGTAATAGAAAATGTACACCCAACGGAGGAATATTTTTGTAAACGCTATTTTGACAGATTATGTTATTTTAAAGATATTCTGACCTACAACTGGTCAAAGATTGATACCTCCATGAGAGTTTGGAGCCTCTTCTCATCTTCTATTCAAGCCATCTTCCTCAGGTACTTGTGTTCCACTGCTCTGCAGCAGCTGAAGATTTATGTCTTATGCTTTTTCCATGTTTGTGATGATCTACAGAGCTTTGAGGTATAACGGAGAGGGAAGGCGAGATTGATCGTGGTAACACCCATGAGGAGCACACAAGTACAGTTTCTGGAACTGTCTTTCACTTCTCCAATCCTCCATGGAAGAGGGATCTTTTGAGTGATCGGGTGGAGTGACTTTTGCCCTCATTTTGAGACTGGCGGTAAAAACCGCCTACTGCCTCGGTGACGGCTGCCAAAAGACCGTCACCGTGGCTACCAGCGTCCAGCGTATTATGACCACAGCTGGATTTCTGCCACAAGAATGGCGGAAATCCAGCTGTGGCCATGCCGGAGGATAGCAGTAAGGTGGCACTGCTGCCACCAGAAGCACCACGCCAGTAGACCTCCGCCAGCCGTATTATGACTAATAATACAGCCTGGCGGTGTTCTGCTGGCGGACGCTGCTGATGGCAGCAGTGCCCCGTCCCGTCTCCTGCTGGAGGACCCCCTGAACACAGGTAAGTCGGGTCTTCGACAGGGGAGGGGGTAGGGGGTGTTGTGTGTGTGTGGGGGTGTGTGTGAATGTTTATGTGTGCATGGATGCGGGTGTGTGTTGCATGTTGAATGCTTGTGTGCATGTATGGAGATGTGACTGGGTGTATGTTGTGTTATGTGAATGCGTGTCTGCATGTATGTATGTGAGTGTGTGCGGATGTGTGTGTGAATGGATGTATGCATGCGTGGATGCATGTGGGAATGGGTGTGTGTATGTGTGTGTGAAGGGTGGGTGTGAATGTAGGGGAGGTGGGGGCTAACTCGAGAGGGAAGGGGGACACACCCCTATCAGTGACAGGGAAGGAATTCCCTGTCACTGATAGTGCCTACCACCATGATTTTCGTAGTGTTAAGAAAGCCATGAAAACCATGGCGGTAGGCGGGGTCATTATCCCGCAGACAGAACAATGACAGCCGCCGGGCTGGAGATGGATAGCTCCAGCCTGGCGGCTGTTACCGCTGTGGTGGTCGGAGTGGTACATTGGCGGGTTGGCTTCAACCCGCCAATGTCATAATATGGCGTTAAGTACCGCCAGCCTGTTGGCAGTACTTACTGCCATATTAACGCCGACCGCTGAGGTCGTAATGACCCCCTTTAGCTCTTCTAATCAACGGACAGTAGTCTTGGCAGCATGGAAGATATCAAACTAAACGGTTTTCTGGAACCATGGAGAATTTGAGAGCTTTACTTGATGACTTATGGGCCTGTGATGCCTGTCCTACAAGTACTTGTCCTACAAGCTATATATCAGTCTCTTCAGAAAAGTATAAATCCAGTATACTTTTTTCCTGAGAATGGTCCTTGTGACCACCGAATTATACACTATTCATTTGGTGAAGTAGCCCACTGCCATAGGTGCTGGAAGTACGGGTGCAGTGGTGGGGCAGCGCCCCCACAAATAACCATGCCGGAGTTCAGAAGGTGACTGCTTAATAAAGATGCCTTTAAATGTTGTCATGTCTTGTAATGTTTCCTGTGCATTAAAGGAGAAAGAGCAAATGGCAGGCCGTCAAATTGCTGCGTATTCGTTTAACATGAAGATTGGTGTTTACTTACAATAGCACAAATAAAGCACCTTTCTGTCATCCTTAAGTGTGATGGAAACAAACTTTTTTAATAGCATCAAAGCAAATCAAGACATTTTAGTTAAGTGATGTGCAAATTATAATTAATCCCTGAAACCCGATTTCATCACATTGTCATTTTTGCTATGTATATTTTTAGCAGTAAAACTGCATGTCTGTTCGAATATAGTGGCAATTTCAATTACAAATGTGCTGTCTGTAAATGACAATGCAGTACTACCATATAGCTCATTTGCTGCACTTGTTCTTTGTGTGATGCTTTGCTATGTCACAATCCCTGAGACTCGGGTGATGTAACATTGATGGCAACAACACCGCACTGAAAATCTTTCCAGCACTCCTGCCCACTGAGCTGTGTTATTGAGGTTCAAACCTGTGGACATTTGCTGCAACAGTAAAATGTGGACATCCCTTCCATTCGCCTCTCGCATGAACATACTTTCGTATGGCATCCACCTAAATAGGTGATGCTGAAGATATAGTTTAGGTGCATAGTTTTGATTTCCCTTCAGTTGATACAGGTGTAACTGAAGGTTTAACTAAGGGACAAAGAACATGAAGTAGACATGGTCTGTTAAGTTCTTCCTTTTTTTTACCTGGTTTGTGGGTACATGGTCTGAATCACATAACAACTTGAGGATTTTCTTCTGTGGTAATTAACTTGCTGCTCAGACACAGCTAGAAATGTTAAGAAACAGAGGGCCAGATTTACAAGAAAATGACAGTGCGCGGCCCTGTGCCAGATTTGGCAGCGCCGTGGACCATCATTTTCAAAACGCAGGGATGCACCGTATTTACTAGAATATGGCGCACCCCTGTGTTTCCCTCTGCGCTGGCGTTAAATTTGCTGCTGTGCGCCAACGCAACCACCCTTGCGCCATGGTACAAGGATGGCTGCGTTGAGGGGGAGATTGTTTTTGTACAGGAAGGGACATCTTCCTGCACAAAAACAATCTTAAATAGTGATTTGTGATCTAAATCACTATTTAAATAGTGATTTAAATAGTGTGCTGCAGAATGCAGATGGTTAAAATGTGCCTTGGTCTCCAAAAACAAGTGCCAGTGCCCAATATATACAACAGCTGTATCCATTAAGTACTGCCTTAATTAAATTAGTTTACCCCCGTTGGAACCTTCTGTTTGGTCAGTTTGGAGGTGGCACATCTCACATGAAGTCCAGGATTTCTCTCCCATACCTTCTAGCCAGAATCAGTATTTTTTAGAACTTGCTGACATTTTTCTGTGATTTGGAAAGAAAAGCCACAGGTCGGTAAAACTATTGAAAGAAAGATGTTTTAGAGAAGACATTTGGGATGTTGACCATTTGGAGAACTGACGTTCAACGAAAGACCCCACCTTGTGCGAGACCACAGAGTTTTGAAATACAAAAGGTCATCTTTGGAAACAGTGGTCGTGGTTGCACAAGAAGAGTTTAAAAGTAGCAAAAGCAGGAACTGAAACTGTCCGTATCATACTTGGTGTTTATGCCTTCAGACTATGATTGACATTAGTCATGTGGAAAGAATCAAGTCTTTTGTCTAAAATCTACTGAGAGAGCTATGCCAATATATGTTCTTATAGCCAATATGTTTAAATGTGGAAATATGTGGCCATTCATTTGGGACCATTGGCTAAGCTCATATGCCACGGTTCCCTGAATCCACAACAAGAAAACCTTTGTGTGTGTCATTTATTTATTAATTTGGATAATTCGTTTTGCACAAACATGCCAACTTGTGGCTTATTTGGATCACTTTGTAAGATTCATACCATATGGAGGATATTGAAGATCTTATTTTGGGCCGGGTTGTACTGCAACCTCACCCCTTACTTCATGCCTACTGGGCATCCAAGAGCTAGTGTGGAGGTGTTGTTATGCTGCTTCATTAGTTGAGCCATCCTGGTATGTTAGTGGATTTCACCTACTCTTAAAAGGGCTTACTGAGTTAAGTGCTAACTGTTAAGATCTCTGTGTCACAGGTTTGAATCCTCGACATACTTATTCTTAGGTGATTGGATGCTCAGCTAACACACAAATATCTTAAGACTTATCAGCAGGACAGGAAGATACCCAACATTTCAAAAATATATTTTTATCTAGGCGAGATATTTCTGAATTTAGGTGTGACTTCCTAAACATCTTGGCTAAACACCAATATCTGTAATATAATGTCAGAATTTCAGTCACCATCCAGAAAGTACAAGCTTTGGTATTGAAAGACAAAGATGGTGGAATCAAGGGGCAGAGCCACAAAGGAACATTAAAATAAGCATTTAGGGCCAGATGCAGGAAACGATTAGCGAGTCGCAAACGGCAAAAATTGCCGTTTGCGACTCGCTAATCGCATTTCCCGATGCAGAAATGCATATTGCGAGTCGGGACCGACTCGCAATATGCATTTCAGAATCGCAAATAGGAAGGGGTGTTCCCTTCCTATTTGCGATTCGGAGTGGCATGCAATACCATTTGCGACCGCATATGCGGTCGCAAATGGTATTGCAGTTACCATCCACTTCAAGTGGATGGTAACCCACTCGCAAATTGGAAGGGGTCCCCATGGGACCCCTTCCCCTTTGCGAATGGACCCAAAACCATTTTTTCAGGGCAGGTAGTGGTTTAAGGGACCACTACCTGCCCTGAAAAAATACCGAAACTAAAGGTTTCGTTTTTTTTTTTAAGTGCAGCTCGTTTTCCTTTAAGGAAAACGGGCTACACTTAAAAAAAAAAAAACTGCTTTATTGATAAAGCAGTCACGAACATGGAGGTCTGCTGACGACAGCAGGCCTCCATGTTTGCGAGTGCCTAGACTCGCTATGGGGCCGCAATTTGCGACCCACCTCATTAATATTAATGAGGTGGGTCATTGCGACCCCATAGCGACTCGCAGACGGTGTGTGAGACACCGTTCTGCATACCAATTTGCGAGTTGCAAATTGCAAGTCGCAGGGACTCGCAATTTGCAAGTCGCAAATTGGCATTTTCCTACATCTGGCCCTTAGTCTGTATATGGAAGATGATGTGATAGGGATGACCCCTTGTCCCACCTTTAGCCTTTCTACAACCACTTATTTGCTGCTGAGGGGTGGTATAAGGGAAAACCACCAAAAAGTGAGCAGAACATTTGGTGCTATGTTTACTTACCAAAGGACCAACTACTGACTACTACTTCTTGTTACCCCCGATTGACATCTATGATAAGATAGCTTGTCAAGGAGGATGTGGGTCACAGTGCACATGTGGTAAGGGAAGCTTGGTAACCTGATCCCCTTCGAATCCTGGCCTCAGCTTAACATTCTGTGAGAGGAAGAGATTTGGCCTAGTGGTTAGAACTGCCGACCTTGGATCAGGGGAGACCACATTGACGTTATTTAGGGATTGCAGCTGCGACCCCTACCTTGCCTTTTGTGACCCCTGGCACTGCCTTTGCGACCCCTGGCTTCAGAGGTGGCCAATTCAGTGCCAGTAACACAGGGGCAGCTCGTCCTTATGGACGCCATTTGGGACCCCACTCTGTTTTGTCAATTTTTATTATCCTAATAGTGAATAATCATAGTGAATAAAACAATATTGTTCACTATTAGGGTAGTAAAAATGGGGTACAGTTAACTGGGAATGTGTCCTTCCATGGCAGCTGAGGTAAGTAAAAATGCTTTTAAATATATGTTGTGTGCGTGCTTGCGGGTGATAGTGTGTTTGTGTGAGAGACTGTGTGTGTGTAAGTGTGAATGTATGTGTATGTGTGTGCAAGTGAAAGTGGCGGTCAAAGGGCGCGTGATGTCACTTCCGCTACCCCTGGCATTTTGGTGAATTGACGCCCATGGGAGACCAGCTTGAATTCAAGCCTCAGCTCAACGTCTTGTGATTCTGGACAAATCATTGAGGGCATGATTACGAGTTTGGCAGTCGGAAAACCTGACCGCCACCCTCGTGATGAGAAGATCGCTGCGGAGCTGGCAGTCTCCCCACCTGCCCTATTAGGAGTTTTCCAGTAGGCTGACTGGCGAAAACCAAGGTTTCCGCTGGCCAGCCCAGTGGAAAACATTTGGCGGCATTGGACTTGGCTCTACATGGAGCCGAGTCCAATGTTGTCTCATAGGGGGGCTCCCTAGCACCCTCGGAACGCGGAGTGTCTGCTGAGCTATGAAAAGACTGGTGGAGAACATGGTTGTAATCAGCAGGGTGGCGCTGACTTCAGCGCCGGATCAGAGATTCTGGCAGAGACAGTGGTCTTTTGGCGGTCCGACCACCAGGGTTGTAATGTGGCGGTCGGACTGCCACAGCCGTGGCGGTCCCACTGCCACTGCGAGTCTGGCGGTTTTAAGACCACCAGACTCATAATCTGGCCTTTAATATCCCTGTGTCTAAAAGAATTGTGTAATGTTATTGGGTTTTCCTGTAAAGTACTTAAATGTCCTCTGGTCAGGCTTGTGTTATATAAAACCACAGATAGAAAAACGTCTATACAGTTTATGGGGGGGGGGTGCTACCTTATAATATAAGCTTTAAGTCTACACAAGTATTTTTAGTAAGCCTTCATTGTCTCTTTTTCAAGCAATTTTTCTTTAAAGTATGGTACTACATTCAAAGAATCAGCAACAAAAAAAATCTGATAGAAATAAACTATTTTGATGTGGTTTGTTCTTTTAGGTTGTTTTGCGTGCATTGAAATTTGTATTTAATGTATTATGTTATTTTACATTCTCTTTTTAGAAGATATGTTGTTATAATTGTTTGTTTAAAAAGTATACAGTGTCAATAAATAATGTATTCATCATCATCTACCCATCTGACAAAGAAGAAATGGTTAGGGTGAGGCAGGCCAGTCCCCCATCCCATGCTATGAAGGGGAGTACAGAACACAGAGAGTAAATCTATAAAGACAAAGGGGATGGTGTAAGCCCTTGGGGTGCCCTTCCTTACACAGAATGTAAGGGTGTCAAAGCATAATGTGTCTCACCTCATAGACGTACTGTTTCAGGAGAACCAATAAAATAAATGTGGTAACTATCTGATAGAGACTTCTAGTTGCAGATTCCTTACCGTAGAATTTTCCCCAGGTGTCAGCCTGGATCCGGAGATTTTTCTTCGAGCAATACCCTTGCGCGTCAGCAGGTGACGTTGGTCGACTCCGCAGGCGTCGTTGACATCGTGATCGCCTGTGATGACGTCGGGAGTAGTATATAGACACTGCCATCGCACAGTGACGTCAGTTCTTTTCTTTCCACGCCACGCGCTGATCCGGAGTAGAGCTACCCTGGCTATTTTTGGGCCGAATTTGACAGTTTTGACAACTTTTTCTGTGAAACTTTGGTGCGTTAAGGATGTCCCCGAAGACCGGGTGCAAGCCATGCGAGGACTGTCATCTGACGATGTCGGTGACAGATCCTCATCAGGTTTGTCTGTGGTGTCTCGAGCGGGACCACAAACCGAGGTTGTGTTTCGAGTGCCGGGCCATGCACCCGAAGGCTTTGAGGGAGCGGTCCCTAAAGCTAATGGGGGCTCGGCACTCGACTCCGCTTAGGTCCCGGTCTCGCTCGAGAGGAAGGTCTTGAGATCGGTCGCGGAGTCATCACCACTCATCTTCTAAATCCTTGGGTCAAGGTAAGAAGAAGAAGAAGTCAAAGAAGTCCCATTGTTCTCCGACTTCACCCCGTGGCTCGGCTGATGCTATGCAGGAAGAGCGTCCACGCACAAGGCCTCCATCCTTGGAGCCTTCGTCTGGGTCGGCTCCGCGCTTCCCTGAGTTTCCCGGAGCCGGAGCGACCGATACGGCCCCTTTGGGTCCAAAGGGTTCGGCTGAGGGGCCTTCGAGTTCCGCGCCGGCAGCTTCGGCTCTGGCCACCGAGGTCACCTCCGTAACCGTGCGCGGATCCGCAACGGTGCCGGTTGCAACCTTAAGACCTTCCCCGGCGCCAGGTCCATTATCGACGCTTCCGACGTCGGTGGTGCCCACTATCGACGTCGACCCTATTCTTATCCCCGACAACTCAGAGTTGGAGCGGCGGCGGGCGACGCCACCTTCTGCATTGATGGGGCTTATTCGCCCCAGGTCGGATTTGGACCCTTTTTCTTATGGGTACGACTATGGGGAGGAATTGGAGGGGTCCCTGGACCCTTTTGAAAACCAGGATGACCCTGCTATGGACTGGGCTCAGGAATTGGGCGAAGCCAGTGGTCTGGATACTTCTCCTGACGCTGGCATGCTGTCTCCTCCTACTGTGGCTACGGCGGCGGGAGCAACTTATGGTATGGTGGTCAGTAGGGCAGCTGAGGTCTTGTTCTCGAGCTTCCCACTGTTGAGGTCAGGTCTAATCTCCTGACGTAGGTGCTTCAGCCTGGGGCTTCTACTTCAGAACCCCTTTTGCTGTTTAATGAGGCCCTCACTGATGTCCTTTTGGGTACATGGTCAAAACCCAACACAGGGGCTCCCGTGAATAGGACTATTGCACGCCGCCAACGACCCTAAATTCCTGTCCCAACACCCCACGCCTGAGAGTCTTGTTATCCAGGCTTCCTCTTCTTCAGGCGCATTCCCTTCTGCTCCCCCGGATAGGGAATCCAAAAGGCTGGAACAGTTTGGTAAGAAGTTGTTTTCTTCCTCCAGTCTCGCACTGCGGTCTGTGAACACCGCATGCCTTTTGGGGCACTATGCCCACTCTTTGTGGGATACGGTCGTGCAGGTCCTGCCGCAGATACTGTAGGAGGCCTGTGCTATCGTCTCCCAAGCTGTGAACGATGGGAGAGATGCAGCAAAGTTCACAATCCATTGTGGGCTGGACACAACCGACTCTCGGGGCAGATCGGTTGCTACGACGGTGGCCTTACGACGCCACGCCTGGTTACGCACTTCTGGTGATTTGGGGGATGTCCAACAGTCACTCATGGACATGCCCTTTGCTGGCTCCCGTCTCTTCGGAGACAAAGCAGACTTGGCTTTGGAGAGATTCAAGGATTCCTGGGCTACGGCTTGGTCTCTCGGTCTTTCCTCTGCCCCTCGCCCACCACAGTCCGCTTTTCGCCCCTTTCACGTCCACGGAAGGGGCTCCCTGTCGCGTGCTCCACGCGGCCACCGTGCCTTGCTCGGTGTTCAGCCTATGCATGGCCGGGGACGCGGAATCCCACATGGCCGTGGGACAGGGAACCAGAGGTCTGCCCAGTCCACCTCTGCCCCCGCTGCAGCCTCCAAACCCTCCTAGCCGTCCCCTCACTCTCGTCCAGTTGGTGGCAGGATTCGCCATCACCTGCCCCACTGGGAAAATATCACCAGGGACAGGTGGGTTTTGCAGATCATTCGAAAGGGCTACTCCCTCCCTTTTGAAACTGCTCCACTACCCATGCCACCTTCCTTCAGTCGCCTTCTGGAGGATCATTTGGCGCTTCTCCGCCAGGAAGTCGCAGCTTTTTTGGCCAAGGGAGCTATAGAAAATGTCCCTGTGCCAGAAGTAGGTTGTGGTTGTTATTCCCGCTACTTTCTGATACCAAAAAAGGACAAGGGCTTACGTCCTATCCTAGACCTTTGGGACCTAAACTACTTCCTCAAGAAGGAGAAATTCAAAATGCTCACCCTGGCTCAGGTTCTGTCTGCCTTGGACCTAGGAGACTTGATGGTAACATTGGTCTTGCAGGATGCTTATTTCCGCATTCCCATCCTGCCTGCCCACAGACGTTACCTACGATTCATGGTAGGTCATGAGCTCTTTCAGTTTACTGTGCTCCCCTTCGGCCTTACCAGTGCCCCTCGGGTGTTCACGAAAGGGATGCTGGTGGTTGCAGCTCATCTGCGCAGGTTAGGGGGTCTAAGTCTTCCCCTACCTCGACGACTGGCTGTTGAAGGTGTATTCGCCCCTGAAAGTCGTCTTCCACCTTCAGACTACGGCGAACCTCCTGCACACGCTGGGGTTCACTATAAACGTGCCAAAGTCACACCTGACTCCCTCTCAGTCGCTCCCTTTCATCGGAGCGGTTCTGGACACAGTGCAGTTTCGAGCTTATCCTCCCGAAAAATGAGTCCAAGACATTCAGGCTATGATTCCGATCTTTCGGCCTCAGTCTTGGGTTTCGGTGAGACTGACTGTGAGGCTGCTGGGTCTCATGGCCTCCTGCATCCTGCTATTGACACATGCCAGGTGGCATATGCGGGCTCTGCAGTGGGACCTGAAATTCCAGTGGTTGCAGCATTAGGGGAAGCTCTCGGACCTGGTCCAGATCTTGGAGGGGACTGCGAAAGACCTGCAGTGGTGGCTTTCAAATCCGCATTGGTTCCACGCAGATCCCTCTCCCTTCCCCATCCAGATCTCTCTATAGTGACAGATGGGTCACTTCTGGGTTGGGGCGGCCACATGGTAGAGGCGGAGATCAGAGGACTCTGGTCTCTGCGGAGTCTGGGCTTCATATCCATCTTCTAGAGCTCCGGGGAATCAGGCTTGCATTGAAAGCATTCCTTCCCTCTCTCAAAGGGAAAGTGGTGCAGGTGTTCACGGACAATACTACCGCTAGGTGGTACTCCAACAAACAGGGCGGAGTAGGGTCCTAGACCCTTTGTCAGGAGGCACTATGCCTCTGGACATGGCTGGAACATCAGGGCATTACCCTGATGGTTCAACATCTGGCAGACTCCCTCAACGAAGAAACAACCAAAGGAGGGGCAAAAAATGGGATATTTGGAGTGCAAACTCCTGGTCCCGTGCATAAGGTTCCCAATAGTCAATGAATCAAAAGAGATTACACACGGTTCCAAACAGAGAAAAGGGTTTCTTTCAAGGGGATGGTTCAATCAGTAAATGAAAACCGAAATTTTCGAAGCAAGAGCCCTCACTCACCTTCCGGTGACATGCTTCATCATAGGGCCTAGCTCCTCGTCAGGCTGGCGCTGCAATGCCTGACGGGCCCCACGGGGGGGCTCTTTGCCGGAGATCTTTTACGAATCGTGTATAGCCGGTCAGAACAATAAAGTGAAGGATTGGTATATGGGAAAATGTTAAAAATGACTAGAGGTAACTGCTAATGATTTTTATTCTCATGCTGATACCTCTGACATGATTAAAACCAGTATGTGGGGAATTAGTGGAATGATGTCCACATACCCCATAAAAAACAGGTAGGTATAGTTACTGTGTCTCTTAATAGGGAATAGTAAGAAAGAGACAGTGCACACAGGATCCCCTGTGTCACTGTATGTAGTTGGTCAACATGTTTCTCGCTTTTTTTCTATGCGATTCGTAAGGACCTAATTACATACCTAATCCTTTTAAACCATGGATATTCCCAAAAATCAGGAAATCAAAACCTAAGGGAATTTGGAAAGAAAGAAACCAAGGTTAAAACATAGCATAATTTGTGAGGACAATGTGTTTACAGTATCCTATATTGTGAAACCCCATATACAGGTGAGGGATCCAAAAAGTGCTTTGTGACAAAGAAAAGTGATATAATGATCACACTATTAAAAAGAAAATGTGCAAGAGCCAAATAGGCAATGAAACATCCACATTGCTTACCCTCCAAAAACTAATGGTAGGGCCTCATCGGGGTAGTACCAGGCTCTAAAAATCCTCTCTGATCTACATATACACACAGAGAACACAAACATCACTATTACAAATGGTAGTCAACAGATGCGTTTGTGCAACACATTAATTATGACTCCAATAGATAGAGTGAGTTGTTCAATAGAAGACTCCTTTTTTTTCAAATAATAGCGTCAGACCTCATATTATGTCAGGTCAAAATGCAACAGGTTGAACAAATCATACAGGAAACGATCACATTGTGGAGGTAATAACCATCTTATTGGTGACATAAGAATTCATTAAGACACAAAACCATGTGATATTACACAGGCATTATATGTGAAGAGAAAGTGTCCTATTGGGACACACAGCAAAGAAAGACAGAAAGAAAATACAGAAGTGGCACCAAACAAAACTATCTTCAGTATAATGAGGAAAGAGCTCAACAGTCCGTCATGATTATAGAGATCTCGAAGAATCGATGTAGGCAGAACGGTAGTCTGGAAGTCAAGGGGACTTGAATCAATTGCATTAATGCAGCCAATATAAATCTAAGGAACTCGCGCCATTCTCAGCGCGTTCGTAGCCATAAAAATGGTTATGCTGAAAAGGAGTGAACGCGTGAGCATTCCCACGTGTCTCACTCATTAACCAGGGAGAGACAGGAGAGTGCGCGAAGTCAAAGGCGCGTCTCTCCTGATCTTACGGCGCCAAAGCGCCCAAATGCATTTTACTCGGTGTCCGCAAACAAACGCGGGCACACAAATGTAAGCGCCAAGACAACATGGCTAGAATTACTAGACCATGTAACGCCGGGATTCAAGAGATAACGGTCGGGAGTTTAAACAATAAATGGGGCACTTACTTTTACAGATGACGGGCACTGCCGGATCACCTACGCCTGTTCCTATCCCCCGGTATTCAGGAAACAGTTGATACCGAGATGTATTTAAAGAGGAAAGGAAAGCTAAAACTGAGGAAGGACTACCAGAAAGGTGAATGTAGTAGTAGATGGACCCAGAGAAGGTGTCGGCCATTTTAAAGTGGTCTGTTCATAAAGTACTCAAATGTAATTCCCACTGAGAAAGTCAAATAAAAAAGGGGTAAAACGGTTAAAATGTTACCACCAGTACTCCAAACATAAGCAACCACCATGTAGCCATTCTGGTAGACTATAAATGTGTGAGCTGTTGTGTCGAGAAATCAGTAATGGCAACTGTAAACACAAAAGTGTGGTTGTTAATGAATAAAACTGATCCACTGGATATCATCATTAAGACCGCATAAATGGGTCTTGAGTCTAAAGACCCACCGTTGTTCTTTTTCTAAGAGTTTCTTTGTACAGTCTATATTATCTCTCATGGTTTCTAGAACAATCCATTTGATATCATTAGGAGTGTCCTGTTTCTCAACAAAATGGTTGGTCAGTTTGGTGGAGGATCTCTTACATCTAATGGTACTACGGTGTTCGTTAATTCGAATTTTCACCATTCTGGTCGTCATGCCGATGTATTTTAAGTTGCACGGACAAGTAATCATATAAATACAGCTCTTAGTACAGCAATTGGTATGGGATCTCAATTGCCAGGTCTTTTGTTCACCTATTTCCACTTCTTGGATACTGTCAGTCAGGGGACAGACATTACAGCAGCCACAAGGGTAATGTCCCTTCACTTTCAGCCATTGGCTAGGGCCAGGATTGTCAAGGGGCCGGTTTGTCGTAGGTCTTGTATGGATAACTAAGTCCTTAATGTTAGGAGTTCTTTTAAAGGCAAATAGAGGGCGTTCTAGTGTAGCGCCTGCACTAGTGAGGATGGGCCAAAGCCTACGGACAATGCCTTTTATTTGATTACTAAGGGGAGTGAATGTGGTTACACAGGTTAATCTTGATTGTTGTGTACGGATATTGTCAGTCAATAATATCTCCCTCGGGATGTTACTGGCCCTTTTCTTTGCCTGTCGAATATTAGGTATGGGATAGTTACGTTCACAAAGTTTCCGACATAAAGTGTAAGCTTGTGTGTGGAAGTCATTTTTATCTGAACAGTTACGTCGTATCCTCAAGAATTGACCAAAAGGTAAGTTGTCTCGTAAGGCTTTTGGGTGGTGACTGTTGTAAAGTAAAAGACTGTTACGATCCGTGGGTTTATGGTATACGGACGAGTTAAGAAATCCATCTCTGAGTGTGATTTGTAAGTCAAGGAAGGATACTTCTTTGTCAGAGACGGTGGAGCTGAAACGAAGGTGGGTGTCCAAATTGTTGACCCACTGGGTGAAAGCTATAGCACGATCCATATCGCCCTTCCAAATCACTAGGATATCATCTATATACCAGCGCCACAGTTTAATGTTGGAAAAGAATGGTTGGTCAGGAGTCAAAATGTGCCGTTGCTCGAAGGTAAACATATATAGGCAGGCCAGGCTAGGTGCGAAAGTGCTCCCCATAGACGTACCTTGTATCTGATGAAAGAGACTTTTCTCAAACTGAAAGAAGTTCTCTTGGAGAGCCACACCTGCACATTGCATAATAAAGCTCACTGGGGTGTTATAGGTCCAAGTGTCAGCTAGGAGTATTTCCTCTACAGCGGCGAGTGTGGCCTCTTGCGGAATGTTAGTGTATAGAGCCTCTACATCTAGACATATTAATATATCTGTAGTACCTGTTTCATTGATGTCATTTAATAAAACCAAAGTGTCTTTTGTGTCCTTCAAAAAGGTAGACGTTTTCTGAACAATGGGTTGCAGGAAGAAGTCGCAAAATTTAAACAAGGGCTCTAAAAGAGAACCAATCCCGGACACTATGGGGCGTCCTGGGGGAGGAAGACCCTTATGGATTTTAGGAAGGCAATAAAAGTATGGAACCCTGGGATTTTTTGTATCAAGGAATTCCGCTTCTTGTTGGGTAATCCAACCTGCTGCTTCTGCTTCCATTATCATACCGCGAATCTTGCGTTGTAGGCGCGGAGTCGGATCGATAGAGATAGGGCGATAGTAAGATGTATCGCTAAGTAGTCTTAGACATTCCTGTTTGTAATAGGTTGTATCCATAACCACAATAGCACCACCTTTATCTGCTGGTTTTAGCGTGATATCAGGATTGGAAGACAGAGAGTGGATAGCTGCCCGTTCTAATTTGGAGACATTCTGAAAAACTCCCTCAACACCAGAGCGGACGAATTCAGCCGTCGATGTACAGCCGATCACGAATGGTGTCTCCATCCAGGGGTGGCGCAAGATCTCTTTCAGCAGTGGGGAGAGCCTTGGTTAGATCTGTTCGCCTCTGCAGAGAACGCACAATGTCAGCTGTTTTGCTCGTTGGAGTTTCCAAAGCGGCACTCGCTCGGAGACGCTTTTTGTCTTGAGTGGAACTCCGGCCTACCTTACGCCTTCCCGCCTATACCTCTTCGGCCCAGAGGTCTCAAGAAAATCAGGAACGACCAGCCCCAAGTCATCTTGGTGGCGCCAGACTGGGCACGGAGAGTATGGGATCCGGAGCTATTGAGCATGTCCATCGATCCTCCACTCAGACGGCCTCTTCGGACGGATCTTCTATCACAGCAACAGGGGACGGTTCTGCACCCGAACCTATCCAACCTCCACCTTCATGCGTGGGGATTGAGCAGCACCAGTTGACGGCTTTTGCCCTTCCACCCGAAGTCTGCAATGTTATCTTGGTAGCCAGGCGTCCATCAACCAAAACTGTATAAGCCTGTCGTTGGAATAAATTTGTGGCATAGTATGCCAACAAATCTGTTGACCCCCTTTCTGCCCCTCTGTCAAAGGTTCTTCTGTTCATTCTTTCTTTAGCCCAGCAGGGCTCTGCTTTGGGCACCCTTAAAGGGTATTTGTCTGCCATTGCAGCCTTTCTTAGGCTCCCTGATCAGCCCTGACTCTTTAAATCACCTATTGTGAGTAGGTTCCTAAAAAGGCTCACCCATTTATTTCCTACCAGTCCATTTATCATGCCTCAGTGGGAGCTTAATCTTGTACTTACTTATTTGATGTGTACCCCCTTTGAGCCAATGCATAATTGTCCCTTGCGGCTCCTCACCTTCAAAACTGTCTTTCTGGTCGCTATCACCTCTGCTCGCGGGGTGAGTGAGCTTCAGGCCCTTTGTTCAAAACCTCCATACTTGTCTGTACATCCTGACAAGTTTGTGCTACGCACTAGAGCTTCCTTCTTTCTTAAGGTGGTTACACCATTTCATGTAGGCCAGTCCATCACTTTGCCTACCTTCTACGGACCCCCACGTCCTTCCCATGAGGAGGAGAGACTCCACCGTCTGGACCCAAAAAGAGCGTTGGCGTTCTATCTCAATTGTACTAAAGATTTACGGGTGGACGATCAACTCTTCGTTGGCTATATGGGTGTGAAAAAAGGGAAGGCGGTGCAAAAGTGTACCATCTCTCGATGGGTGCTTCTTTGCATCAATATGTGCTACGCTTTGGCCAAAAAGCAACCTCCTGAAGGCTTGCGTGCTCATTTCACCAGAGCAACTGCTGCTTCCACTGCGTTAGCACGCGGAGTTCCTGTCCTGGATATCTGCCAGGCAGCTACGTGGGCGTCCTTGCACATGTTTGCTAAGCACTACTGTCTGGACAGACAGGTCCGTCAGGACGGCTATTTTGGTCGTTTGGTCCTGCAGGACTTCCTAGTATGATCTTGGTTCGCAGCCCACCACCGAGGATGACATTGCTTGGGTATCTATTCTAAGGTAAAGAATCTGCAACTAGAAGTCTCTATCAGACGTGCAAGTTACTTACCTTTGGTAATGAAATATCTGGTAGAGACATATTCTAGTTGCAGATTACTTACCGCCCACCCATCCTCCCTGTTTGCGAACTGATTTCTAGGGACAGAGATTCCAGGTCCTTAGCTCTGACACACCAATCTCAGTGTTCTTAGCGGCTCTGCGCTTTGGCGTGGAAAGTCGTTAAAAGAAACTGACGTCACTGCGCGAGGGCAGCGTCTATACAGGGAGTGCAGAATTATTAGGCAAGTTGTATTTTTGAGGATTAATTTTATTATTGAACAACAACCATGTTCTCAATGAACCCAAAAAACTCATTAATATCAAAGCTGAATATTTTTGGAAGTAGTTTTTAGTTTGTTTTTAGTTTTAGCTATGTTAGGGGGATATCTGTGTGTGCAGGTGACTATTACTGTGCATAATTATTAGGCAACTTAACAAAAAAAAATATATACCCATTTCAATTATTTATTATTACCAGTGAAACCAATATAACATCTCAACATTCACAAATATACATTTCTGACATTCAAAAACAAAACAAAAACAAATCAGTGACCAATATAGCCACCTTTCTTTGCAAGGACACTCAAAAGCCTGCCATCCATGGATTTTGTCAGTGTTTTGATCTGTTCACCATCAACATTGCGTGCAGCAGCAACCACAGCCTCCCAGACACTGTTCAGAGAGGTGTACTGTTTTCCCTCCTTGTAAATCTCACATTTGATGATGGACCACAGGTTCTCAATGGGGTTCAGATCAGGTGAACAAGGAGGCCATGTCATTAGATTTCCTTCTTTTATACCCTTTCTTGCCAGCCACGCTGTGGAGTACTTGGACGCGTGTGATGGAGCATTGTCCTGCATGAAAATCATGTTTTTCTTGAAGGAATCAGACTTCTTCCTGTACCACTGCTTGAAGAAGGTGTCTTCCAGGAACTGGCAGTAGGACTGGGAGTTGAGCTTGACTCCATCCTCAACCCGAAAAGGCCCCACAAGCTCATCTTTGATGATACCAGCCCAAACCAGTACTCCACCTCCACCTTGCTGGCGTCTGAGTCGGACTGGAGCTCTCTGCCCATTACCAATCCAGCCACGGGCCCATCCATCTGGCCCATCAAGACTCACTCTCATTTCATCAGTCCATAAAACCTTATAAAAATCAGTCTTGAGATATTTCTTGGCCCAGTCTTGACGTTTCAGCTTGTGTGTCTTGTTCAGTGGTGGTCGTCTTTCAGCCTTTCTTACCTTGGCCATGTCTCTGAGTATTGCACACCTTGTGCTTTTGGGCACTCCAGTGATGTTGCAGCTCTGAAATATGGCCAAACTGGTGGCAAGTGGCATCGTGGCAGCTGCACGCTTGACTTTTCTCAGTTCATGGGCAGTTATTTTGCGCTTTGGTTTTTCCACACGCTTCTTGCGACCCTGTTGACTATTTTGAATGAAACGCTTGATTGTTCGATGATCACGCTTCAGAAGCTTTGCAATTTTAAGAGTGCTGCATCCCTCTGCAAGATATCTCACTATTTTTGACTTTTCTGAGCCTGTCAAGTCCTTCTTTTGACCCATTTTGCCAAAGGAAAGGAAGTTGCCTAATAATTATGCACACCTGATATAGGGTGTTGATGTCATTAGACCACACCCCTTCTCATTACAGAGATGCACATCACCTAATATGCTTAATTGGTAGTAGGCTTTCGAGCCTATACAGCTTGGAGTAAGACAACATGCATAAAGAGGATGATGTGGTCAAAATACTCATTTGCCTAATAATTCTGCACTCCCTGTATACTACTCCTGAAGTCATCATGGCGATCACAACGCCAACGATGCCCGCGGAGTCGACCGACGCCACCTGCCGACGCGCAAGGTTATTGCTTGAAGAAAAATCTCCGGATCCAGTCTGACTCCTGGGGGAAATTCTAAGGTAAGGAATCTGCAACTTGAATATGTCTCTACCAGATATTTTGTTACCAAAGGTAACTAACTTGTACTTTAGGTCTAGTCATTCGGTACCAGAATGACTTAGTATAGCATGGTCTGAGTTCTTTTATAATCAGGATGGTTTATACATGGATGGTATGAGTATTGTTATTCTTGTTGTAGTACAGCTTGGACTGCCTAACTCTCTAAAGAGAAGTGGGAAAGGTTAGGGACTGATAAAGCTCACACACAGTGAGGCTGCAGAACAGGAGCAGCTCCCACAAATAGCAGGATAAGGGCAGTGTCTCTAAGTGATCCAGTACACTCACCCCACATGCTAAAAAATGGGAGAGCAGGATGAGGGTAGTGTCTCTAAGTGATCCAGTACACTTACCCCACATGCTAAAAGATAAGAAAGAGAGAGAGAGAGAGAGAGAGAGAGAGAGGAAAAAAAAACAGGGTCTCACCTTCGCCCGCCAACCAAGAAAAGTAGACTTGGCCAAAGCAGAGCACTGACCATCTCACCTGCCACCAAAGAAGGCAAATGTGAGAGGAGGTGGTTACAGCAGAGACTGTCTCACGTCCCCTATCAAAGTCATGCAACAGAAGAGCAGCTAGACCCCAGCATGTTTCATCCACATCCCATCAAACGAGAAGAACAAGTTAGAGTGCAGAGCATCTAACCTCCAACAACCAAGACAAGTAAGCTTCATGCTGGGTAAAGCACACTCCCACCAGCCAAGTTAAGAGAAGAGTCTAGCACAAAGCTTGACTTTCTACTAATCAGGACATGTACGAGAATGCAGATAGGGCATAACGTGTCTTCCCCACCATTACAAGTAAGAGAAGAACAGGTTACAGCACAGAGGCCCTCATTCTGACCCTGGCGGTCGGTGATAAAGCGGCGGCCAAGCCGCCAACAGGCCGGCGGTCTAAAATATGCAATTCTGACCCTGGCGGGAACCGCCAACACAGTCCGCCAACTTAACACTCCGCCCGCCACGGCGGTACAAACAAACAGCGCGGCGGTTCCCGCCAACAGCCAGGCGGCAGACAATGTACCGCCCACCCTATTACGACCCACCAATCCGCCACCTTTTCCGGGGCGGGAGCACCGCCGATAAGAACACGGCGGAAACAGACTACGAACGGGAAAACGCTCACCTCTACGCACTCCACGCGAGATTCCGGCAGTATGGAACCAGAGTTGCAGGTCATCCCCGCACTCCTATACCTGCTCATATACCAGGAGCACGCCCGGCGGCGCGGAAGACATCGGTGAGTACTGCACCTACGACACAGGGGAGGGAAAAGATTACCGGCACACACCCACCCACCCACACCCACTACAACACACACATCAATGCATTCCCACAGATCACTGTCACAACCCACAAACCACCCCCCACCGAAATAATGCAAAGACCAAAAGAAGAGATCATAAACGGGCAGATATATTGAAATATGTACACCAGTAATCCCAATAAATAAATAAACTATGTACAAAATATATACAGCTACTAAATGTAGTCCAACCACTGTCCGTGGATCACAGGGGTCCTGTGCAAAGGGGCAAGGCCCAGTCCCACGACAAGAACTCCACGGAGAGAACACTGCAGGGGCATCAGAAAGAAAATAGGACAGGCACCTCAGGGGGAAGGGAAGGGGGGGCACCTCAGCCACTTGAGTACACGACGCCAGATCCACGAGGGGACTCCATGACCACTGGCCCATCCTGGGGAGAGCAAAGCCACAGTCCATACAGTCCATACAGTGGGTGGCCTGCCCACTGGGCCATCCTGGGGAGAGCAAAGCCACAGTCCAAACAGTCCATACAGTGGGTGGCCTGCCCACTGGGCCATCCTGGGGAGAGCAAAGCCACAGTCCAAACAGTCCATACAGTGGGTGGCCTGCCCACTGGGCCATCCTGGGGAGAGCAAAGCCACAGTCCAAACAGTCCATACAGTGGGTGGCCTGCCCACTGGGCCATCCTGGGGAGAGCAAAGCCACAGTCCAAACAGTCCATACAGTGGGTGGCCTGCCCACTGGGCCATCCTGGGGAGAGCAAAGCCACAGTCCAAACAGTCCATAACAGACCCCACTGCCACTGGAGGAGGCAAGTTGGCCAGAGGACATCCTGCAGCCCTGCCCGAGATAGATCCTGCCCTGCCACGTCTGCCAAAGGGCCAGCGGTTCTTGCCTTGAAGGGCCCAGTTCAGCGGTTCCTGAGACGGCGGGGCCCAGCGGAGCGGTTCTGGAGACGGCGGGGCCCAGTTCAGCGGTTCTTGAGACGGCGGGGCCCAGCGGAGCGGTGCTTGAGACGGCGGGGCCCAGTTCAGCGCTCCTTGCCTTGAAGGGCCCAGTTCAGCGGTGCTTGAGACGGCGGGGCCCAGCGGAGCGGTGCGTGAGACGGCGGGGCCCAGTTCAGCGGTTCTGGAGACGGCGGGGCCCAGCGGAGCGGTGCTTGAGACGGCGGGGCCCAGTTCAGCGCTCCTTGCCTTGAAGGGCCCAGTTCAGCGGTTCTTGAGACGGCGGGGCCCAGCGGAGCGGTGCTTGAGACGGCGGGGCCCAGTTCAGCGGTTCTTGAGACGGCGGGGCCCAGCGGAGCGGTGCTTGAGACGGCGGGGCCCAGTTCAGCGCTCCTTGCCTTGAAGGGCCCAGTTCAGCGGTTCTTGAGACGGCGGGCCCAGTTCAGCGCTCCTTGCCTTGAAGGGCCCAGTTCAGCGGTCCTTGCCTTGAAGGGCCCAGTTCAGCGGTTCTTGAGACGGCGGGCCCAGTTCAGCGCTCCTTGCCTTGAAGGGCCCAGTTCAGCGGTTCTTGAGACGGCGGGGCCCAGCGGAGCGGTTCTTGAGACGGCGGGGCCCAGCGGAGCGGTTCTGGAGACAGCGGCCGGTCTATGTCCAACTGCTAATTGCCTGGTGGTGCCCTCCTGGGCAGCGGGGATGGTGCTCCTTCAATGCCCACCTGGGCTGTGGGTGGTGGGGCCCTCCTGGCCAGCTGGGCTGGGTCCTCCCTGGGCAGCGGCTATGGGGGTGGTGGGCTCTCCCGGGGCAGCTGTGCCGGTTCCTCCCGGGGCAGCGGCTATGGGGGTTGTGGGCTCCTCCTGGGCAGCAGGCCTGCTGCCTGACCTCTCCGACTTGCTGCCCTTGCCCTCCTTAGTCGTGGGCCTGTGGCCCTTTCCTCCCTTTGGAGCTGTGGCTGGTGACTGTCTCTGGGTGGTGTCCGGGGGGGATGTAGAAGGCGGGCTCCTGCGGCGCCCCTTCCGCCTTCTGCTCCTCTTCCCAGGGGGTGGGCTGGCTGTCCCCTTGCTGCTGGGCGAAGATCCAGACATGCGGGCTGGCGGGCTCCAATACCCCTGCACCCTTGTCAAGGGGGCTGCAGGGCTGGTGGTGGCTGAGGTGCTCTTCTTACCCCGACGAGAAGGAGGGGGGGCTCAGGGTCAGGAAAGAAGTTAGTAGTGGCGAGGAAGAGCTTCTTGGGACAATGGAGAGTGGTAGGTACAGTGGGAATGGGAGTGGAGGGAGAGGATGTGGTTGTAGGTGAGTCACGTTTGCTGTCTTTGGGTGCAGGTGCAGGAGGGATAGGCTGTCGTGAGGTGGATGGCTGTTGGGTGGGTGGGTGGCTGCGTTTGTGTGGTGTGGAAGAGGGGGTGACAGACACAGTGGGAGAGGACACAGGGGACGTGTAAATGGCAGTGGGGGTGGTGACTGCACGTGTGCGGACTGGAGTGGAGGGTGTGCTGGTGATGGAAACACTGGCTGATGGTGAGGTGAATGGAGGTGTGAGTGTAGACGTCACAGGGAGGGAGGAGGGAGACGAGGAGGTGGGGGTCACAGAGGTGGTAGTGACTGTTGGCATGTCTGCATCGGAATGTTGCGTGTGTGAATGTCTGCGTGATCTGTGGTGCTTATGTTTGGATGAGCTTCTCTTGGGTGTTGAGGTGTGTGCAGGCTGGTCTGATGGTGTGGGTGGGACAGGCAGAGGAACAGGAGACTGGGAGGAGGGAGTTAGTAGAGGCAGGCAGGAGACAGGGACAATGGCTGCCGTCAGTGCTGAGGCCAGAGCCTGGAACGATCGCTGATGGGCAGCCTGACCCGAATGAATGCCCTCCAGGTACGCATTGCTGCGATGAACCTCCCTCTCCACCCCCTGGATGGCATTCAAAAGGGTAGTCTGCCCAACAATGAGCGTTCGGAGGAGGTCAATGACCTCCTCACTGAGGGCAGCGGGGGTAACAGGGGCAGGGCCTGAGGTGCCTGGGGCGAAGGAGATGCCCGGCTTCCTGGCAGAGCGGGCACGGGGCGAACGCTGAGGGGCTGCTGGGAGGGCGGAGATGGTGCGCTGGGTGGCGGCTGTACCTGTAATGGCGGGGGGCACGGATGGTGCCACCCCCGCAAGGGAGCCCCCTTCCGAGGACGTGTCCGTGTCGCTGCAGGGTCCAGTCGTCCCCGTCGTGGAGCTCCCCTCGCCCTCCGTCTCACTGGTCCAGTCTGACTCTGTGGCATGGGCCTCCTGGGCCATGTGAGATGCAGCTCCCTCCTGCCCCGATGCCACTTCTCCTCCGCCTGATGATGCTGATGCACACAAGCACAGAAAGACAAACAAAAAGGGGGGGGGAGAGAGAAATAAAGGGATATTGAGTACATGGATCTCCGGTACAGTTAGCGGACATGACAGACACAGATGCCCCCTGCACTAAGTTGCGCACTTGGGGTCCGCTACGCATTCCGTGGAACATGCCCTACACGCCTAGAGTTGACAACTGCACCCATGGATGACACGGCCCAGGGATGGCTGTACTGACAAACTACTGAGGGTGGTGGCTGGGGACACAGGGGCTTACGGGGGTGCCCAGCCTACAGATATCGCCCTGGCCTAGGGGGACCCCCAGCCCTCCTCCCCCACCCAGACACCTCCACTGCGCGACAACAGAGTAGATAATGCTTGTACTCACCCCCTTGTGTCTGCTGTGCTGCCCTCACGCGCCCATCCAAATCAGGGTAGGCCACCGCCAGGATCCGGAACATCAGGGGGCTCAGTTGACGGCAGGCACCCCGCCTACGTTGGGAGGCCATCCCCAGCAGAGACTCGGCGGTCTTCTTGGTCCCGCGGCGGATGTCCTCCCACCTCTTGCGGCAGTGGGTGCCCCGTCGATGGTGGACCCCCAGGGTCCGGACTTCCTTGGCGATGGCACGCCAAATCCCGATCTTCTCATGGGCGCGGACCTATGTGACACGTACAGGGAGGGAGAAATACCACGTTCAAGTTTGTCAGCATTTTCCTTGCCAGTGGCCCAACGCCCCCCATCCCCGCCAGGCCCCCCGCCATGCCCCCCGCCAGGCCCAACATGCCCCCCGTCCCCGCCAGGCCCCCCGCCAGGCCCAACATGCCCCCCATCCCCGCCAGGCCCCCCGCCATGCCCCCCGCCAGGCCCAACATGCCCCCCATCCCCGCCAGGCCCCCCGCCATGCCCCCCGCCAGGCCCAACATGCCCCCCATCCCCGCCAGGCCCCCCGCCAGGCCCCCAAGCCAGCCAGTGGCCCCAAATCCAGATTGAATTAAACTCACTTGTTGGTCTGGAGGACCGTAGAGTAGCGCATACTGGGGGAGGACCCCATCCACAAGTTTCTCCAACTCCTCTCCAGTGAAGGCAGGGGCCCTTTCCCCAGGCGCAGCTGCCATTGTCCCTTCCAGACCGAGGTCACAGCAACACTTGCAGTATAGGTCCTCTCCTGTGAAAGTTCAAGTCGCAAGTGGATAAGTAGATAGAAAATGGCGGTCACGTCCGCGGCGGTGCGTACCGCGGCGGTGCGTCCCGCCACCGCCGGCGCCCTTCGCCATTGGCTCCTGAAACCCATAGGCTTCAATGTTAACCAATGCGGCTTGGCGCCGCGGTCTTCGCCCGCCGCGGTGTGCCACGCCAGCGCATTGACCTCACATCCCATTGTCACACTTCACAGGTCAGGCAGCCGCCATTTCGAGGGTCCACATGGCTCAATTTCAACTGCGTCACACAGGCCTAGGCCTTGCATAGCCACTCAGACACGCCATTCACTGCATAGAGAATCGTTTACTGTGCTAGCTGTGAGTACGTACCTGTGGGTTGCTTGACTGTGTGCTCCATGTTGTCCTTCCTAGGCACCGTCCGCTGGGTTGGGCGAGGAGACGGATGAATCCTCCCGTGTACCGACCGCTGGTGGACCTGTCGACAATGGAAGAACGCCACATTATCCTGACCTACCGTCTTAACCGTGCCACTATCCATGAACTGTGTGCCCAGCTGGAGCCCGACCTGATGTCCCCCATCCGCCAACCCACAGGGATTCCCCCTCTGGTGCAGGTCATGTCAGTACTCCATTTCTTGGCAAGTGGGTCATTTCAGACAACCGTGGGAATTGCTTCTGGGATGTCTCAGCCCATGTTTTCGAAGGTGTTATCCAGAGTGTTGTCTGCCCTGATGAAATCCGTGAGGAGCTACATCATTTTCCCTGAGGTGGGCGAATTGGCTACAGTGAAGGGTGATTTCTACGCCCTTGGACATATTCCCAACGTCATTGGTGCCATTGATGGGACCCATGTGGCTTTGGTTCCCCCAAGAGACAGGGAGCAGGTGTACAGGAACAGAAAAAATTACCATTCAATGAACATCCAGGTGGTGTGTTTGGCTGACCAGTACATCTCGCATGTCAATGCCAAATTCCCAGGGTCAGTGCATGACGCCTACATCCTCAGGAATAGCAGCATCCCTTACGTGATGGAACAGCTACAGAGACACCGTGTATGGCTAGTGGGGGACTCTGGGTACCCCAACCTGTCGTGGCTACTGACCCCAGTAAGGAATCCCCGGACCAGGGCAGAGGAACGGTACAATGAGGCCCATGGGCGTACTAGGAGGGTGATCGAACGCACCTTTGGCCTCCTAAAGGCCAGGTTTAGGTGCCTGCATATGACAGGTGGATCCCTAATGTACTCACCTAAGAAGGTGTGTCACATCATCGTGGCCTGCTGCATGCTTCACAACCTGGCTTTGCGCCGCCAGGTGCCTTTCCTGCAGGAGGATGGTCGAGACGGTGGTGTTGTGGCAGCGGTGGAACCTGAGGAGAGTGACGAGGAGGAAGACGACGGGGCTGAAACAGACAACAGGGACAGAATCATTGAACAGTACTTCCAATAGGACACAGGTAACATTTCAAAGATAATTTAGTAAATGTTAACTACTCTCCTGCATCTCTGCTGCCTGTCTATTTGCCCCAGTGTATGATGACTGAGTTTTGGCTTTTCCCTCCCTATTTCAGATCTGGGGTCCCCACTACGAGTCCTGTGCTTCGTTTCCCCATGGACTACAGCTTTGTGGCAGCTGTTTGTTGACTTCACCATGTACAAGGACATATTTGCACTGTCATGTCAATTACAATATATTGAAATCACAGCCAGACTCCAGATATTTTGGTGCAAAATAGGTGTTTATTTAAGTGCTCAAAATGGGATGGGTGGTTTCAAGTGGGTGGGGGCTATGGTGAAGGAATGTCCATGGCAGAGTCCAGAGTAACAGTCACACAGGTGCATTGTCCAGAGGCCTGTGGAGAGATGGAGCATGGGCAGTTCAAGGATGGACAGGGTGACAATGTGGGACAGTGGGATGACATCAGGTGGTATCCATTGCTGGCGGGGGTCTTGACATCCTACTCTGTCTTCTTGCGAGATCTCAGGGCCCTCTTGCGGGGTGGTTCTTCTCCTGCAGGAGGTGGGGGTCTGGTGGGCTGCTGCTGTGCGGGGGCCTCCTGTCCACTAGCGCCGGCGGAGGTGGTTGGCTGTTCTTGGTCCAGGCTAGTGGCAGGGGCCCTTGGGTGTTGTTCAGTGTCCGCCCTGGTGTTGACGAGGTCCTGCAGCAGCCCTACCATGGTAACCAGGGTGGTGTTGATGGCTCTGATGTCCTCCCTGTACCCCCGATAGTGTTCCTCCTGCAGTACCTGGATCTCCTGGAACCGGGCCAGTACCGTCGCCATCGTCTCCTGGGAGCGGTTGTATGCTCCCATGATGGTGGTGAGGACCTCGTGGAGAGTGGGTTCCCTGGGCCTCTCCTCCCCCCCCTGTCGCACAGCTGCCCTCCGAGTTGCCCTGCTTCCCTGGGCCTCTGCCCCCTGGCCGGTGTGCCCACTACCACTGCCCCCAGGTCCCTGTTGTTGTTGGGGTGGTGAGTTATCCTGGGTGCCCTGTAGTGGTAGACACACCGCAGATTGACGCGCCCTGGAGACAGAGGCATGGGCCCGCTGGGTGGGAGCTGTGCTGGTGTTCCCAGAGGGGTTTGGGTCTGTAGTGGCCTGGGCCTGTGTGAGGGGAACCGACTGTCCAGAGGTCCCCGATGGTCCGGGCTGGTCATCGGTGTCCAGGTCGACAGAGCTGCTGTCATCGCTGACGGCCTCTTGGGTGGGGGGTGTGGAGAATTCTGGCCCCTCCGCCGCGGTGTGTTGACGGTCGGGTCCTGCAGGGGTATAGAGGTATGGTTATAGTTTCAATGTGTGGCATATGGGTGTATCTATGGGTTCTCGTGTCCCCAAGTGCTGGCATTCGTGTGTGGGGGCTTTGGTGAGGGTGGCTTGTGGGGGGGATGTGTATATGCATTGGGCATGCTTTGGTGATGGGTGTCCATGCTTAGTGGACGCATGCAGGCCTAGGTATTGGGATGTGTGGGTTGTGATGGTGAGACATTGGCGGGGAATAGGTGTGCTGGGGGTGGGGGTGAGGATGGTGGTGGGGGTGAGGATGGTGGTGGGGGTGAGGGTGGGGGTGAGGATGGGGGTGGGGGTGAGGGTGGGGTTCGAGGATGGGGGTGAGGGTTGTGGTATGATTTGGCATGCAGGTGGGGGGGAAGCAGTATTGAAGCTTCAACTTACCAGTATCCATTCCTCCGCCGACTCCTGCGAGGCCGTCAGGATGCAGGATGTTCAAGACTTCCTCCTCCCATGATGTGAATTGTGGGGGTTGAGGTGGGGGTCCTCCGCCAGTCTTCTGCACGGCGATGTTGTGCCTGGATACCATGGAACGCACCTTCCCCCGTAGGTCGTTCCATCGCTTCCTGATGTCTTCCCGATTTCTGGGGTGCTGTCCCACTGCGTTGACCCTGTCGACAATCCTCTGCCATAGCTCCGTCCTCCGGGCAATGCTGGTGTATTGTATCTGTGTGCCGAACAGCTGGGGCTCTACCCGAACGATTTCCTCCACCATGACCCTGAGTTCTTCGTCTGTGAAGCGGGGTTGTCTTTGGGGTGCCATGGGGTGGTGTGTATGATGTGTGGGGTGGAGTATGTGTATTTAAGTGAGTTGAGTGTGGTGGTGTGTGTTGTTTTGTGTGTGGATAGTGTGTGGGTGATGGTGTTGAGTGGCTGTGGCTGTTAGTTTGTGGATGCTGGTGTCTCGCTCTGGCCTTCTTTCAGAATTTTTTAGCGTAGGGGTTTGTGGGTGATGTGGGTGTGTGTTTTATATTGTATTGTGTGTGTGGGAGTGGTGTGTGTATGTGTATCAGGTGTGTGGGATTCAAATCGTCCAATGTGGCTGAGTTTTGTTCGTTTGTGTGTATTCTGACCGCGGCGGTGTGTCCCGCCAATGGAATACCGCGTTTGAATGACCGCCGCGTGGATTCGTGGGTCGTAATGGCATGGGCGTATTTCTGTTGGCGTGGCGGTGGAGGTTTTGTCACCTCCACTTTTCCGCCGACCGCTGGTCTGGCGGTCTGTTGTGGCGGTCGGATTTTCGGAGGTTTGCCTTCTGCGGGTCAGAATGACCGTGGTGGGTTTCCGCGACCGCGGCGGGATTATGGAGGATTTCTGACCGGCGGTAGGCGCCTTTTACCGCCGAGGTCAGAATGACCACCAGAGAGTCTCACCTGCAACAACCACAGTATGCCATAGAAGCACAGGCAGGCCACTCCATCTCTCATCCCTAGGCTGACAAGCAAGGGAAAAAACTATTTAGAATACAGAGAGTTGGTTGAGCACAGTGTCTCACTACCCCCTCACCTACCAAGACAAGAAAAGTTCAGAGCCTGTTAGAGTGTTATACTCTCTGCTAACCACAAACATGTTAGCAAAGAGCACGCAGAGCACCCCACATCTCATCCACAGCAACTAAGGCAAATAAGAATGACACTGATGAAGTTACACAGTGTCTTGCCCCAAACAACTATAACAAGTAAGAAAACAGCGAGGCAGGTCACAGAACATCACACATCCAATTTCACCAACGTGGGTGATTACCAGAAGACTGGAGCAGACCACGGAGCATCTCCCCTGTGGTCCGTTAGCTAAGAGAGGTTTAGAACACAAAGGGGCAGATTTATGAAAAGTCGTGCATCATGTCATAATGCGCCACTTTTTTTGCACCCCATTGCGCCCCCCTTAACACCACCACATGTGCGCCGTATTTATGATACAGCACACCATGGCGCACGTTAGGGAACTAGCGTCACAAATGTTGACGCTAGTTTGGTGCTTTGCAAGATTAGGGCTAAAAATGTTGACTCTAATTCTGCAAAGTAAAGGAGGCCCATTGAAAACAATGGGAGCCTCATTTTAACGCCCCTCTTGCATAGGTTATGCCTGGCTCAGGCATAATGTGGCTCAAGAGTTTACAAAGTGGCGCAATGCATGCATTGCGCCACTCTGTAAATATGACGCAGCATTTTTGCCAACATAACACCACGTTAGCATCAGAAAAATGACGCTAATGTGGTGCAAGGTGGCCCAAGGGGCTTCTTACATCTGGCCCAAGATGTCTTACCTCATTCACTAACCAAGACAGACAAGAGAAAACCAGAGCTCAACATGTCTCATGTGCATCAACCAAACCAAGTAGGAAAAGAGATAAATCACAGAGTGTATCGCCTCCTTTCTACCAACCAAAATAACACAAAATAAAATAAATCAACACTTCAGGTGGTCTGAAAGTCTAATATGCTTTTAATGCATGGATAGCCTTGATGTGATCAGCAATTGCTGGTTCAGTGGACCACAGCATCCGATCCAAATCACACTGGAGCACGTAATGCTGAAACGTGGAACTTTTCATCGCATTTTTATACACTTTTTCTCAAAACAAGTGAATGAGAGCAAGAACATATGATACTATTAAGCGAAACTGACTAGTGAGCTGATGGTGGGCGTTTCAGACGAGAAAAAGATGTGAGAAGTCCTTGAGAATGAGATACAAACAAGTGCTAACTCCATCAGTTTTCACAGTCACACTCTGCAGCGCCAGTTCTTTGAAACGAGGCTGCACTTATTGCAAGATGCAGAAAATGTGTAAATGTATGACACTAATTGAAATAGCTTCGGAAATACATGGAACTTAGCAGGCATGTTTGGATTTTACTTTCTCCGTAGGCACTGGAACAGCAGTGTTGACTACTGAGCGTCTCATGCTACTGTACCAACAATTAAAAACAAGCATTTGCAATTCAGTGGGTCTCACATTCACTTGAGTTAGAGCTATTGGCATAGTAAATTCATAACTGGACTTTTTTGCCACATAAATTGTCAACCCTGCCTCTTAATTTGGTCATTGGTGGCTGTGCATATAACTAAAGCACTTTCATCTACCTTATTCCTCTGTCTGCAGCCAAAAATGAAAATGTTGCCATTTAGCATCCTAATTTAAATCTACCATGCTAATTCCAATAGAATACCACTTTCACCACCCCACCATTAGCGTTGCTGAATAACAAGAGAAATAAACTAGAAGGGTCACCCAAACATATCAAGAGTGTTTGCATAGTGCATTATACATTTTTAGAGCTAGTAGGCTTATTGCGATGAAATTACAAACAAGGCCTTTAAAACACAAACTACTCCCAGCTGTAAAACAAAAGTTAAAGCCATGAGAGTGCTTAAAAAGACATCAAATGGTGGGAGGGGTTATTATTTTGGGGTCCCCACTAATGTAGTGTGATGATCTACACTGAAAGAGCAGATTGTGGTGAACATTTTGAAGGTGGTCCCATTGTCCTAGGACCACCCCAGGCTGAGTTATGAGCAAAAATGTTTTGTAAAAGTAATGCCTTGCAAAGCATTATGGGGTGAGTTGTCATGCCTGCGAATATTGTAATATGTAGCCTCCAATGCTCTGAACAGCCCCCAGAGAGGACACCACAATAAAATAGCAATTGTAAGAAACATGGTAATGTAATCATATAGTTAGCCCCTACAGGGCATAACCACATGAAAAGAGAATGGCAGAAAGTAATGCAGTGTAACCATATATTTAGCCCCTAGAGGGTGCAGTGCATTACACATTTTAAAGGCTAGCAGGTCTACTGCAATGATATAACAAATAAGGCCCTTAAAACAAAATTACTGCCAAAAAGGCTAGCAGGCCTACTGCAGTGATATAACAAATAAGGCCCTTAACCCCTTTGCTGCCAGGCCGTTTCCCCTCCTGTGCCGAGCATTTTTTTGGCCATTTGGGGCAGTTCACACTTAGGCCCTCATAACTTTTTGTCCACATAAGCTACACATGCCAAAATTGCGTCCTTTTTTTCCAACATCCTAGGGATTCTAGAGGTACCCAGACTTTGTGGGTTCCCCTGAGGGAGACCAAGAAATTAGCCAAAATACAGCGAACATTTAGTTTTTTTTTTTTTTAAATGGGGAAAGGGGCTGAAGAAGAAGGCTCGTGGTTTTTTCCCCTGATAATGGCATCAACAAAGGGTTTGCAGTGTTAAAATCACCATCTTCCCAGCTTTCAGGAACAGGCAGACTTGAATCAGAAAACCACATTTTTCAACAACATTTTGGCATTTTACTGGGACATAACCCATTTTTACAATTTTTTGTGCTTTGAGCCTCCTTCCAGTTAGTGACAGAAATGGGTGTGAAACCAATGCTTGATCCCATAAAGCTAAACATTTCAGAAACGTAGACACAATTCTGAATTCAGCAAGGGGTAATTTGTGTAGATCTTACAAGGGTTTCCTACAGAAAATAACAGCTGAAATAAAAAAATATTGAAATTGAGGTAAAGAAAACAGCCATTTTTCTCCACGTTTAACTCTGTAACTTATTCCTGCAATGTCATATTTTCAAAAGCAATATTCCGTTACGTCTGCTAGACTCTTCTGGTTGCAGGGATATATAGGGCTTGTATGTTTATCAAGAACTCTAGGTACCCAGAGCCAATAAAGGAGCTGCACCTTGCCACAGGTGTTCATAGTATATCGGGCATACAGCAATTAATTTGGTGAAATATAAAAAGTGAGAAATAGGTATTAAGAAAACCTTTGTATTTCCAAAATGGGCACAGGATAAGGTGTTGCGAAGCAGTGGTTATTTGCACATCTCTGAATTCAGGGGTGCCCATGCTAGCATGTGAATTACAGGGCATTTCTCAAATAGACGTCTTTTTTACACACTGTCTTACATTTGGAAGGAAAACATTTAGAGAAAGACGAGGGGCAATAACACTTGTTTTGCTATTATGTGTTCCCCAGGCCTCCCGATAAAAATGGTACCTCACTTGCCTGGGTAGGCCTAATGCTCGCGACAGGAAACGCAACATGGACACATCACATTTTTACATTGAAATCTGACATGTTTTTTGCAAAGTGCTTAGCTGTAGATTTTGGCCTCTACCTCAGCCGGCACCTAGGGAAACCTACCAAACCTGCACATTTTTTAAAACTAGACACCTAGGGGAATCAAAGATGGGGTGACTTGTGGGGCTCTCACCAGATTCTGTTACCCGGAATCCTTTGCAAACCTCAAAATATGGGCAAAAAAACACTTTCTCCTCACATTTCAGTGACAGAAAGTTCTGGAATCTGAGAGGAGCCACAAATTTCCTTCCACCCAGAGTTCTCCTGAGTCTTCCGATAAAAATGGTACCTCTCTTCTGTAGGTAGGCATAGTGCCCACAACAGGAAATTCCCCAAAACACAAGGTGGCCACATCACATTTTCCCAAAGAAAACAGAGCTGTTTTTTGCAAAGTGCCTCAGCCGGCACCTAGGGAAACCTACCAAACTTGCTAATTTTTTAAAACTAGACACCTAGGGGAATCCGAGATGGGGTGACTTGTGGGGCTCTCACCAGGTTCTGTTACCCAGAATCCTTTGTAAACCTCAAAATGTGGCTTAAAAAAACATTTTTTCCTCACCTTTCGGTGACAGAAAGTTCTGGAATCTGAGAGGAGCCAAAAAATTTCTTCCACCCAGCATTCCCCCAAGTCTCCCGATAAAAATGGTTCCTCATTTGTGTGGGCAGGTCTAGCACCCACAACAGGAAATGCCCCAAAACACAACGTGGACACATCACATTTTCCCATAGAAAACAGACCTGTTTTTTGCAAAGTGCCTAGCTATGGATTTTGACCTATAGCTCAGCCGACACCTAAGGAAACCTACCAAACCTGTGCATTTTTTAAAACTAGACACCTAGGGGAATCCAAGATGGGGTGACTTGTGGGGCTCTCACCAGGTTCTGTTACCCAGAATCCTTTGCAAACCTCAAACTTTGGCCAAAAAAACACTTTTCCTCACATTTCGGCACAGAAATTTCTGGAATCTGAGAGGAGCCACAAATTTCCTTCCACCCAGCGTTCCCACAAGTCTCCCGAAAAAAATGGTACCTCACTTCTGTCGGTAGGCCTAGTGCCTGCGAAAGGAAATGCCCCAAAACACTATCTGGACACATCAAAATCAAAATTATCAAATACAAAACTACCTGTTTTTGCGGGGGCACCTGCATTTTTGGTCCTGGGCTCAGCAGCCATCTAGGGAAACCTACCAAACCCAGACATTTCTGAAAACTAGATATCCGAGGGAGTCCAGGGAGGTGTGACTTGCGTGGATCCCCCAATGTTTTCTTACCCAGAATCCTCAGCAAACCTCAAATTTAGCTAAAAAATAAAATTTTCCCCACATTTCTGAATGGAATCACCGCACTGGGACAAATTTCCTACCATTCAACATTCCCCTAAGTCTCCCGGTAAAAATGATACCTCACTTGTGTAGGTGGGCCAAGTGCTTGTGACAGCCTAAAATAAATTTGCCCCCCCAGGGGAACAACCCTTGCCTAAGGGGTCCCTCCCCTTGCTTGAAATTGACGCAAAAAAATAAAGATCCCTGGTGTCTAGTGGTTTCTGCCCCCTTTTGGGGCAGATTGGCCTAACAAAAATAGGCCGATCTTCCCCCAAGGGGGGGCAGAAATGGTCTAAATACAATTTGTCCCCCAGGGGAGCGACCATCGCCTTAGGGGGTTGTTCCCCATATATAAAAAAACAAAAGTAAACATAAACAAAAATATATCCCTGGTGTCTAAGCGTTTCTGCCAGAAAAGTCCAAAAATATTTTGCCCCCCTGGGGAGCAGCCCTTGCCCAAGGGGCCGCTCCCCTTATGCACAAGTATAAAAAAAATAAAAAAAATAAAAAACATTCCCTGGTGTCTAGTGGTTTCTGTCCCCATTGGGGGCAGATTGGCCTAATAAAAATAGGCCGATCTTCCCCCAAGTGGGGCAGAAATGGCCTAAATACAGTTTGCCCCCCAGGGGAGCGACCTTTGCCTAAGGGGTTGCTCCCCATCTGTAAAACAAACAAAAAATCCCTGGTGCCTAATGGTTTCTGTCATTATTATATTTAATTATGAATTATCTTTGGGCCATTTCTGCCCCCCTTAGGGGCAGATCAGCCTATTTTTATTAGGCCAATCTGCCCCCAAGGGGGGCACAAATGGCCTAAAATAAATTTGCCCTCCCTCCTCCCATCCCCACCTCCCCCGGGAGCAACACTTGCCTAAGGAGTCACTCCCCTTGCATGAAATTCGCCTTAAAAAAAAAAAACTCCCTGGTGTCTAGTGGTTTCTGCCCCCCTTGGGGACAGATTGGCCTAATAAAAATAGGCTGATCTGCCCCCAAGGGGGGCAGAAATGGCCTAAATATAATTCACCCCCTAGGGGAGCGACCCTTGCCTAAGGGGTCACTCCCCACCTCTAAAAAACAGAAAATAGGCCAAAATGGTCTAAATACAATTTGCCCCGCAGGGGAGCGACCCTCGCCCAAGGGGTCGCTCCCCATATATAAAAAACAAAAGTAAACATAAACAAAAATATATCCCTGGTGTCTAGGGGTTTCTGCCCCCAGGGGTGGCAGAAAAGGCCAAAAATATTTTTCCCCCCTGGGGAGCAGCCCTTGCTTAAGTATAAAAAATAAAAAAAATTCCCTGGTAGTCGGGCTAACTTAGATTTCCATAACTACTTCCCACGTCCTTATTGGTCAAAGACTCGCATGTTTGCATTTAATCCAATGAAAATAAAACCCCAAATATACAAGCTTCACTAGTACACGGTTCACATGACAATGATTGGCTCCTCTTCTGTTGTTCCCATTGTTGGGCTTGTCAGGTTTCAATATTGTAGCGGCTAATACTCCAGTCGGTGCATCCATTGTCTTCTACTGGGAAGATCAGTCTTACACATACTACATTATTAATTGTATCCTAGCTAGTACAGCATCTTCTAGCAAGCAGTTCTCATGAAAAAGATTTTCAGCTACAAGCACCTTGTCAGCACAGTGGAAAATCACAATTTAATTCTCTAAGCAGCCATTTTATAAGTCGCCTAAGAAATGCAGCTTGACGTGAGGCCGTGCAACTAGGCCCAAGACCTCGCTAAGTTAAGGCCTACAATTAATACAGCTAATACATAATACATAACCTTTAATATGACATATTACTACATTAATAAAACATAAGGTCAACATTTCATATTAATAAGCTATTAATAAGTACACTTTGTGAACACTGACGGCCACTCAGGTGGGCGCAACTTCAAATGCGTAAATTATTTTTCTCTAAGTTAATTCGTTTTCTATGCAAATTCAACACTCAGAATACACGAATATTCATTAGTAAAATTCAGTGTTAACACACTGAACCCTGACTTTGAAACTTAGTTTGCTAGTTGCTTCCGGGATCCAGTGGATCTAGGTGGAAGTGCTAGATCTGGCAGTTGCCCCAAGTGCCCAAAAGTGCCAATGATGACCATGTGCCACGAGTCCCTAATGTTTGGCACCTCTCTGGTTCTCAGCCCATTTTCAGCACTAGTAGTTCCTCTGTTTGAGACTTGTGTCTTCATTCCGAGATAGGAGCTATACTGAACACAAACTGTGCACTAGCTTAATAGCGTAACAGCCGGGTGCAGCATTTAGCATGTGCACTGTTGCACATAATTCTGAGTTTCAGACTTCGGAATGGGGAATAATGCTGTAGTTGTTCATGTTTTCACTTTGTCTGTGGTGTGCATGTCAGAAACTTGTATTATATGCCTGCAAAATGTTTGTAAAGCTTTACCTATCAAAACTCTTGTGGACAAATGTCACACATTGCAAAGTCTAGGCCAGACTTAGAATGTCGACGATGGCTCAAATGGGAGTTTGCTCAAAATGTGTGCTTTACGCCTAGATTGGAATGAGGGCCTTAGACTTTGGGGCCCGCATTGACCTGTGTCCAGTGTGCTCCCCTTGTACCGGCTGTCTGAGTGGCTACTACCGTTCCTATAAACGAGAACCCGAGTTAGAACAAACTCTACTGCAATACAATTTCTGTGGGTGGGAATCTCATTTTAAAACCTTCTCATATAAGGTAACATTGTCCCAGTCTTAATTTGAAAGTAGCACCTTTCCTCCAGAGCTACAAATACATTTTTGGTAGTATCTTGAACCTCCTGGTTTGTTTTCTTGATCACCAATTTAACTGCCCTACATTCCCAATGTGTAAACTAAGAGCTGTTGATGTTAAAAAGTTATTGCTCTGATAATACATTTAGTTTATTGCATATGATCACTGTGTCATACTGTACCGTAATTATAAACTTACTATGACCGCTTGGAGTAAGCCTTGACTCTCACTCTGGCGGCCTTTGAGGTTAGAGTGCAATGGTACCCGAGTCCAGTTAGAGTGCATTGGTACCCAAGTCCAGTTAGAGTGCATTGGTACCCAAGTCCAGTTAGAGTGCAATGGTACCCGAGTCCAGTTAGAGTGCAATGGTACCCGAGTCCAGTTAGAGTGCAATGGTACCCGAGTCCAGTTAGAGTGCAATGGTACCCGAGTCCAGTTAGAGTGCAATGGTACCCGAGTCCAGTTAGAGTGCAATGGTACCCGAGTCCAGTTAGAGTGCAGTGGTACCCGAGTCCAGTTAGAGTGCAATGGTACCCGAGTCCAGTTAGAGTGCATTGGTACCCGAGTCCAGTTAGAGTGCAATGGTACCCGAGTCCAGTTAGAGTGCAATGGTACCCGAGTCCAGTTAGAGTGCATTGGTACCCAAGTCCAGTTAGAGTGCAATGGTACCCGAGTCCAGTTAGAGTGCATTGGTACCCGAGTCCAGTTAGAGTGCAATGGTACCCGAGTCCAGTTAGAGTGCAATGGTACCCGAGTCCAGTTAGAGTGCAATGGTACCCGAGTCCAGTTAGAGTGCAGTGGTACCCGAGTCCAGTTAGAGTGCAATGGTACCCGAGTCCAGTTAGAGTGCAATGGTACCCGAGTCCAGTTAGAGTGCAGTGGTACCCGAGTCCAGTTAGAGTGCAATGGTACCTGAGTCCAGTTAGAGTGCAATGGTACCCGAGTCCAGTTAGAGTGCAGTGGTACCCGAGTCCAGTTAGAGTGCAATGGTACCTGAGTCCAGTTAGAGTGCAATGGTACCTGAGTCCAGTTAGAGTGCAATGGTACCCGAGTCCAGTTAGAGTGCTGTGGTACCCGAGTCCAGTTAGAGTGCAATGGTACCCGAGTCCAGTTAGAGTGCAATGGTACCCGAGTCCAGTTAGTGTGCTGTGGTACCTGAGTCCAGTTAGAGTGCATTGGTACCCAAGTCCAGTTAGAGTGCAATGGTACCCGAGTCCAGTTAGAGTGCTGTGGTACCTGAGTCCAGTTAGAGTGCTGTGGTACCTGAGTCCAGTTAGAGTGCAATGGTACCCGAGTCCAGTTAGTGTGCTGTGGTACCTGAGTCCAGTTAGAGTGCATTGGTACCCAAGTCCAGTTAGAGTGCAATGGTACCCGAGTCCAGTTAGAGTGCTGTGGTACCTGAGTCCAGTTAGAGTGCATTGGTACCCAAGTCCAGTTAGAGTGCAATGGTACCCGAGTCCAGTTAGAGTGCTGTGGTACCCGAGTCCAGTTAGAGTGCTGTGGTACCTGAGTCCAGTGAGTCCAGTTAGAGTGCAGTGGTACCGGAGACCCCACCAGCAGTGGTAAAAGACGCAACTACTCATGTAGGCTTTATGGGTCAGGCATACATTTGTGTTGGCAGCCCGTGAGAAGTGTACAAAGCCATGGGGAGTTTAATCTAAGGGCTTTAAGACAAAGAGAACTTACTAGCATGCAGAAAGATCTGCAGAAAGAGAATGTGACCACAGTGGTGCGAACATGGGCAGAAACATACAGACACATAAATAGTACAAAATATCAGCAAGAGAAATGTATTTTCCAGTGAGTAGATTGTTCAGAGGTATTATTCATGTGGTAATAGAGAGATTGTATTAAGAATGTATCAGTACCTTTACATAGGAAAAGGTGAAGAGTTGAAATAAATCTCTCACATGATCAGTCAATCAATCACGGAGATTTGTAGGGTGTGAACTTGTCACCCGGGGGGGGGGGGGGGGGGGGGGGGGGGGGGGGGAGGGGGTGATCTCCAGGAGCTGGGGGGAGTCTGCGAGCCTTGGCCGGCTGGTGATGGAGGTCGAAAAGCCATGTCTTGAGCTGTGTCTGAAGTCTTCCAGAGGTGGCCAAGACAGGAAAGATGGCTACAGCATATCCACACATTCCTAGCCACAGGGAGGATAGGTTCATGATTTACTCAGAACCACACAATTCTTAGTAAGTAAACTAGGAGCCAGGATTACATCACATTCATATATTCACGAATGGAGTACATTTCACAACATGCACAACTTTAGGCACAGTGAGGTTAAGTGGTTTACTCCGAATCACAGGATTTTCTGTGAGTCAAGTAGGAGCCGGGATTACAGACTAAGGGCCAGATGTATCAAAAAAGCCTTTTGCGAATTGGTAATAGCGAATTTTAAGAAATCGCTATCTCTGATTCACAAAATGCTATGTATCATATTTGCGATTCGGTAATAGCGATTTTTTTAAAATCGCAAATGCTATTACCGAATTGCAAATTGCAATACAGCCCACATTCGCACCTATGGGCCTGTAGGCCCACATTTGCATTTCCCAAATAACGAATTCCTAACTGGAATTATCAATTTTGGAAATGCAAAACCCCAGGGTGCTGGGGGCCCAAGGCCCCCTTTGCTACACCCCAAAAAGGTTTTTGGGACATGTAAGGCGCACACATGCCAAAGGGGCATGTGTGCATTACATGTCAATTTTAAAATGCATTTTTAATGCATTTTTAAAATTTGCACATGGTTACCACCAAATTTTACTTGATGGTAATTGCGATTCCTTAATGCCAAATTCGCATTAAGGAATTGCTTGATACATGTGGTTTAGAAATCGCAAATACGGATTCCTTATTTGCGATTTCTTATTTAGAGAATCGCAATTTGCGATTCTATAAACGGGCTCGCAAATTTAAGGAATCGCTATTTTAGCGATTCCTTAAATTTGCATTGCGAATGCCTTTCATAAATACTGAAAGGCATTTTTGCATTCGCACCGTTTGCAAATGCAAAAAGGCTTGATACATCTGGCCCTAAGTCCCTACTTTCTAAAGTCAGCAGCTTTGCCACTGTAGCACATCTCCTTAACAGGCTCATGCATATCCCGGTATAAGAAATTATGGGGGTTATTACAACTTTGGAGGAGGTGTTAATCTGTCCCAAAAGTGACGGATATATCACCAGCCGTATTACGAGTTCCATAGGATATAATGGACTCGTAATACGGCTGGTGGTATATCCGTCACTTTACCGTCACTTTTGGGACGGATTAACACCTCCTCCAAAGTTGTAATAACCCCCTATGTATTTTTACCTTATGTACATATCTGTGCAAACAAATAGATATTTATCGTTCACAACCATTATTTGGACCTGCTGTCGATGCGTTATCTATCTCTTGTCAAGATCCTGTGATCGCTTTTACCACCAGCCAAAATCAGATTTAAAAAAGTCTGAATGCAAATCTGCGGTATTGTTCAGTAGTAAGTGCAGGTTCTACACAACACTTATATGTGAAGTAAAGAAGTCCACTCACTCAGTGCTTAATTTGTAAAGCAATAGCTGCTGGGGCCCAAAGGTTTGCTCAGCAGCCTGTGCCTGGCACTATCAAATGTCAGGGGTGCCGAATGCTAAGGCTGCATAATCTTGGTTCCACCTTGCGCCTGTTTCATTCACTGACATTCACTCCCTACCCCATTCTCTCACTCTTTCATGTTCTTTTTCATTCTTGCTTTCTTTGTCACTGTTTTGCTGTCTTTCGCTTCCTCCTTCTTTCCCTTTTTTGTGTTTTTCTCTCTCTTGCTGTGGATGAAAGCCTGACGAGGAAAAATAAGTGCCGGCCCCAAAAAATGTGTTGGTTCGCCCGCACTGCAACCACCGGCTGAAATTAAGCACTGCCTGCTCCGTAAGGCAAGGCCTGAAAAGATACCAGATCTGGCGTGTCTTATTATCTGCCCACTTCTTTGATTTACTGGCTCTGTAATACAGTGCATGGTGTACTGAGTCACCTGAGGCCACATATCTGAAAGGTGATGAATTAAAAAGTGAGTAGATGATTTCAAACATGCCTGACTTTCCCAGGGTTTATTTTTTTTACTTTGCACAGAATTCAAGGAATGCTTTTGGGAAGCTGCAACTCTCAGAGTTTCCCAGGAATACTCACATGTTTAAATATTTCCGAATGCGATAGTGTCATGTATACGTGCGTTTGCGCCTGCTAATTTATTTTCTTTTTTGTCTGCAAAGGGAAACATTTTTTACCTTGCAGAAACTTATTGCCCCAAGCACCACATCTTCTGTGGGTTTCCATCCGTTTTCCCAACCAAATTCGATTTTCTCCTGCCCTGAACAGGTGTAAATCTCCAACTGCGTTTTGGGTGACAAACCACGTGCAAATATATTTTAATACCACAATTTGCAAGTTTGCTGGTGTCCACTACCTTTTGCGGGTGTCCTACCCTGGTATGCCACAGCTCACCCCTGTGGGATTTACTCACATGTAAAATGTACCATGCTAGCATAGGAACAAGCACAAGGGATATTTAGAGACATTCATTAGGAGGGAGATGCATATGGCTTTAATTTACATTGGGGTCAATCAATCAATCAATCAATCAAGTACTCGTAAAGCGTGGCTATTCACACGTTAGGGTCTCAAGGCACTGAGGTAGAGGATGTTCTGAATGTGAGAAGGTTTAAATTAAGCCATTTTTAGTATTGAAAATCTGGATTATTGCATATTCTGTCACTTCAACATGCGCCACTGTAGTGTGAAATAGAGTTAATTATTCCTGGCACTGCCTTGCATTAACCTCATTCAAGCAGCAGCTGGACCTTCAGTTCATGCCCCCTGCAGAGGGAAGGAGGGCACTGGGACCAGAAATGAGATCTTGCCATAGTTAAGTGTTTCAAAATCCATGCCACACACTATGTGTGTGTGTGTGTGTATGTGTATATTACCTCCCGTCCCTCCCTCGCCTTCCTTTTAACCAATGAGGCCTCCCGCCTCCCCCATAGACCCTCCCTTCCCCTTTCAAAACTCCCCCCCACCCTTATCCCCTCCTGTTCTTTTGTCTAGCCCACGCTAGACGGTTTTCTTTCCCTTTCTTACCTGCACGGCGGGGCCTGGAGGTCGTCGGTGGAAGCACTCCTCGGGACACGGAGCTCTGCGAGGAGTGCGCCGGCTGGGTCGCGTCTTTGACGAGCAGCATGGCTGCTCGGGAGGCGAGTACTGGGGGCCGGCTGACGGAGGCCCTCTGTGGCTGGGGTGTCGGTTTCCGGGTTTCCGCGCCGCGGAGCCGCGGGGAACTGAGGGACTTCGATTTTGAGCTGCTCTTCAGGTAGGACGGGCGTTCTGCCCGTGGTTTTTATGAATTTGGCCAAAGTAGTTGACCTTTTTAGGGATTGGTGGAGCCCTGTTGGGGGAGGACCAGGTGCCTATTTACAGGGTAGTTTTTTGGGGTTAGAGTCAGTGTTATTTGATGGTTTACCATGCCTAAAGTTCCAGCGAAAAGACGTAGGATTGTCTCTTCCTCCTCCTCGGAGGAGGGAGGTGAGGCTAGCATTGCTACTCCTGAGACCTCACAGTTACCAGGCAGGGGTACTCCCCTCATGTCCAGAGAGGAGGTGCAGGATATGATTGAGGTGGCTGTTACCAGGGCACTGCAAGCAGGCGTGGCCAGGACTGGTCAGCCTAAGCCTGCGCACTCATCGGTAGCGGCAAAGCAGTCCTCATCGGAGAGTGAGGATGAGGCCCCATCGACGTCATCTGGGGGGAAATATGTTTCCAGAGAAGAAATGTGGGAAGTGATGGCACATGTTCGGGACAATTTGGGTTTCCCAGTGTTTCAACCTACAAACTCGGATTCTCATTTATTTCCTCAATATCAGACACCTTCGAAGTTTGTCATGCCTTTTCAGGGACCTGTGAAGGATATGGTGTTTCGTGAGTGAAAGGATGTGGATAAGGCTCAGGTTCCACGATTCCTTCAGAAACTTTACTTGCTTGAGGGTGAAGAGGTTTTACCTCCTTCAGTACGCCTGGATTCTATTTTGGCTACTCTGATTGGCAAAACGGCAGTCAATCCGGAGGATTGTGTGCCTACGGATGCCACAGACCGTAAAGTGGATTCAGGTCTTAAGAGGGCTTTTGCTGCGGAGAATCTGGCGCTGAGGGCAGGGATTTATTCTGCTTATGCGTCACAGTCATTGGTACAAGACTTTGATAAACTGGCGGTGGCTGTACAGAAAGGGGCGGAATGTTCAGAGCTCCTGGCTGGTATGGAGCAGCAGGCCAGATTGTTGGCTGATGTGTCTTCTGATGTGGTCCGTACTTCGGCTCTGGCGTCTGGGTCTTTGATTGGGGCTCGTAGGTCCCTCTGGTTGCGTTCCTGGAAGGCTGATCCAGGGGAAAAGGCAGCCTTGTTGAGACTGCCGTTTGAAGGTCGTAACTTGTTTGGAGAACAATTGCCATCCATGCTTTCCAAGGCATTTAAGGAGCGGAAGCATGCCTTACCTTATAAAGGGGGTTCTTCTTCGGGTAAAGGGTGGAAGAAGCATTCCAGATCTTCTCCTACTAGGGATGCTAAATCCTTTTCATTTAGGAAACGGCATTTTCAGCCGCGTTTTTCGCCTAAGAAGTCTGCTCCTGCGACCCGGGGTGGTTTCAAGAAGGGGTCCTGACAATCACTGTGGGCCTGGCAGAGGGCCGGTTGGGGGAAGACTGAGACACTTTCTTTCAGCTTGGGAGGACAGTGTAAACGATCATTGGGTTCTAGACATTGTGAACAATGGTTATGTCATAGATTTTGTGAGGGTTCCTCCAGATTCAGGGGTACGTCCCACTCCTCTGCCTTCAGAGGGGTCACGGAGAAGAGCATTATTGGACGGAGTGCGGGACTTACTGGTCAAGGGAGCCATTTCCCCCATTCCGCTAGACGAAAGGGGCCAGGGCACTTATTCGGTCTTGTTTCTTGTGCAGAAAGTTTCAGGGGGATTTCGACCGGTGCTCAATCTAAAGGAGGTGAATACCTGGATCAGGACAGTGCATTTCCGCATGCTGTCCATTCAGACTATTTTTCCATTGGTCAGGCAAGGGGACTTTCTGGTGTCACTTGATCTACAGGATGCTTACCTACACGTACCTGTGGCAAGATCCTCTCAAAAGTTCCTGAGGTTTGCTGTGGGTCAGGACCATTATCAGTTTTGCGTTCTACCTTTCGGTCTAAAATCTTCTCCTCGAATTTTCACAAAGGTGCTGGCTCCTCTGGGGGCTTTGCTTCATTCAGAAGGGGTGTTTCTGCATCCTTATCTAGACGACATTTTGATTCATGCTCAATCACGAGACCTGTTGCTGAGGCAGGTGGACCAAGTTCTGGGGGTCCTGCAAAACCACGGGTTTTTAATCAATTGGGAAAAGTCAGACTTAGTGCCGTCCCAGGATCTAGTTTTTCTGGGGGCTCGGTTTCAGACACTTCCAGGGTTGGTGACTGTGTCGGAAAAAAGGTTGGGTGTACTCCAGGCTTTGGTAACGAAGGTATTGTTGCTGTCTGCTCCCCGAGCTCTTCTATGGTTGCGGCTGCAGGGTCATTTGGCATCGGTGATATTTCTGGTTCCTTGGGCACGTTTCCATCTCCTGTGCTTGATGACATGGTTCTTGAGAAGGTGGGCACCAGGGTCCGGTTCTCTGGAGGACAGGGTTCCAGGGTCCGGATTGATTCACAGATAGTTGCAATGGTGGTTGGATGCAGACCACCTGAGGGTAGGGGTGTCTTTATCACCTCTGAGACCTGTGGTGGTGACGACGGATGGCAGCCTCTCCGGTTGGGGGGCATGGATGGGGTCGGCTCAGATTCAGGGGTTTTGGTCCCCTCGGGAGGCGAGTCGGTCGTCGAATTGGCGTGAGTTGAGGGCGGTATTCCTGGCTCTGGTCCATTTCCAGGATTCCCTGAGGGGATCAGCGGTTCTGGTTCGCACAGACAACTTAGTGGCCAAGGCTTATGTCAATCGGCAAGGGGGGACCAGGTCAAGGGCTCTGTTCAATTTAGTCAGAGAGATTTTTGTGTGGGCTTAGGAGTGGGTTCCTTCCCTCAGGGCTACGTACATTCGGGGGGTGGTAAAGAAGTGCTGAGCAGAGTGATTCCTTCCTCTCAACTTTTCTCTCTCCGGAAGTCTCTGTTTCTGCATCTGGTTCGGCTTTGGGGTCTTCCAGTGCTGGATGTGTTTGCGTCCACAGGGAATGCGAAAGTGGATCGCTTCTGCTCCCGGTTTCGGTGTCCCCAAGCATGGGAGGTGGACGGGATGTCGTGTCCTTGGCCGCAGGGCCTTTTGTATGCGTTCCCTCCTTTTCAACTACTCAGGGCATTTCTGTTACGAGTGAGGGATCTGGGGTCCAGGGTTATCCTCATTGCGCCACTTTGGCCGAGGGCGAATTGGTTCCCGTTGTTGAGGTTGATGGCGGACGGGAGGATGTGGCCTCTGCCCCTTTGTCCGTCTCCCCTGGAGTTTCCCTGCCTCCCATTGGGGTCATTGAGGAGGTTGCACTTGACGGCCTGGAAGTTGAACGACGGGGATTGACAGGTCTGGGGGTGCCTGTGGCTTTGAGTTCTACCTTACTGGCTTCAAGGAGACGTTCCACTTTGCTTTCTTATGGTCGACAGTGGAAGGTGTTTTCGTCATGGTGCTTAAGTCGGGAGTTGGATCCTACCTGCGCTTCTATCTTTGAGGTGATGCAGTTCTTGCAGGACGGTGCTCATTTAGGGCTTCTCTTCGGGTACAGTGGGCGGCTATTCAGGCTTTCAGAGGACCATGGCGTAATCTTCAGGATGAAGGGCGCTTGATGCCTAGATTTTTTCAAGGGCTTATTAATTTATTTCCTCGCCCGGTACGTTCTTTTCCTTCATGGGATCTGTCCTTGGTTTTGGATGTGTTGACGGAGGCCCCTTTTGAACCATTGGGGGACTGTGATTTGCGCCATCTATCTTTGAAGACGTTCTTTTTGGTAGCCATTACTTCGGCTCGTCGGTTGGGGGAATTGGGTGCATTGGCTTGTTCCTTTCCTTTTTGTAAGATTTTTCACGATAGGGTGGTTCTGGTTCCGGTGCCTTCTTTTATTCCAAAAGTCAATTCTTCGTTCCATTCCCGGCAGGAGGTCATCCTTCCTTCATTTTGTCCGAATCCCTCCTCAAGGGAGGAGGTCCGTTTGCATTCGTTGGATGTACGCAGGTTTTTGTTAGAGTATCTGCGGGTGGTGGCTCCTTTTCGTAAGGGGGATTCACTGTTTGTTAATTTTGGTCCGGCTCGCAAGGGTGAAAAACCTTCCACGGCTTCCTTGAGTCGGTGGGTAAGATCTTTAATTCTATTGGCCTATTCCTTGAAAGAGGTGGTTCCTCCTCAAGGGATTCAGGGGAGATCTACCAGAGGCATGGCGGCTACGGTGGCGGAGCTTCAGGGGACGTCTGTGGTGGAAATTTGCAGGGCCGCCACTTGGGCTTCTCCTTCGACATTTGTGCGTCATTACAGGCTGTCGGTCTTGGGTAGTTTGGAGTCGGTGTTAGGTCACCGGGTCTTATCCTCTATGAGGTAATTTTTGGGATGATCTTGGTGCAGGATGTTAAATAAAGGTCTTGCAACTCGATGTCCGTCTCCTGTGTGTTTTCTTGCTATGTCTCATTGGTTAAAAGGAAGGCGAGGGAGGGACGGGAGGTAATGCTTCCATTTTCTTACGATAATGGCATTACTCCTAGTCCTACTCCCTCGCCTTCCTTTTCCGTTCCCTCCCACCCTCCCGGTACGGACTGTCCGAGTTGCAGCTTGGGCTTGGTTTTTGTACAGGAGGGGATAAGGGTGGGGGGGGGGTTTGAAAGGGGAAGGGAGGGTCTAGGGGGGAGGCGGGAGGCCTCATTGGTTAAAAGGAAGGCGAGGGAGTAGGACTAGGAGTAATGCCATTATCGTAAGAAAATGGAAGCATTACCCACTAGCAGTCGCAGTTATAGTTAGGCCCTAGTTTCCATAGGAAAAATGTTTTTGGACTTGCCTGTAACGCTTGCTGAATCTTCACAAAGTTTTCCACAAAACGTGTCCTACTGTGTCCCATTGTGCATGGTCGGTTTCGGGGTGATTCTTCAACGGGGGCTGAGAAAAAGAGGGGAAAAAAAATGAGTTTCCCATGTTAATTCTCATAGGGATTTTGAACATGACTGCAGCCCGACCCGCTAGACGGAATTGGACCAAATCAAGCAGAAAGCTAGATCTTGGTCCAGAAAGTGTGCTTTTTGTGATTTGGTGTAAATTTGTTCAGTGGTTTTTGAGATATTAAAAGAAAAATAAATATAGATGTCTGGGCGGAACCTAAGCACAGATCTCATGGTGAGATCTGATTCGCTGTCAGCACTTCAACCAGGAAGTGCTGGCAGCCATCTTGGGACCAACATACATGATAGCACCCATTGAAATGCATTGTAGTGAATGGCAGGTTTTGAGGGTCACAAAACGAGAATGTATAAAGGGTGATAACATATTTTAGTTACAATGTAAATCATTTGTTGGTAAGTGGATTTTACCCTGTGAAAAAACCTTCTCCTGGGATTACATGAATCACGTTTGAGAGAAAACTGTTTTACCAGGATTTTCCCATAGAGGTTATGGAAGGTGCGCCAGAAGCTAAAATGAGAGCATATTTTCTGTAAATTCACACTATCTTTCTCATCCATATGAGAATGAAGTCTGACATTCTCAGTAAAACATGTACTTCCAACAGGGGCAGCCTGTCAGTTGATTCGCGTGTGTTCTACCCCAGCCTGCCAGAGTGTTCTAAAGAACAACTAGAACGCTAACAGTCTTACGTATGACAAAAGTGTGGCACAACTGAAGCCATACTGTGGGGAGGCAGATGTCAGGGGCACAGACTCGGATAATTGAGGGCAAGGAGGAAGGTGCAGAGGCAACAAATTGACCACGCTGGGCAGGCGGGAGGGGCAGTGGCAGCACAACCACGGAGGGCAGGGGAAAAGGGGGCAAAGGTAATAAACTAACCATCCAGGACAGGCAAGAGAGGTTGTGGCAATATAATAGACCATTTAGGGCAGAAGGAAGAGGTAATGGCAGTACAGTGATACGTGCCAACAGACCCGATTCAGGCAGGAGACTCCCAATGTCTTTAAGCCCAAAAGGGCTTTATTTTATTGGTGTCCTGTCTGAAATCTCTTTTTCAGTGTAAGTCAATGAATTCCCCAGGTTTTTTTTTCAAAATCTCCCTCTTACCAAGTTCAAAATATTGGCAAGTATGGTACATTGGATCACTGAGGGCAAGAGGAATAGGGTAGGGACATGGACTTGAATAACAGAGGGTAGGAGGGAGATGGGCAGGGGCGCCAAACTGACCTTACAGGACAGGTGTTAGACCTGGCATTTTTGACGTGGTCTTCCCAGTCTTTTTTGCTCTGCTTCCCATGTGTTGACTGTGTGCTGGACTCTGTTTTTGGTACTCTGGGCACTTTACCACTGCTGAAAAGTGCTAAAGTGCAAGTGCACCCTGTTTAAACTGTATGTGTAATTGGCTTTTCCATGATTGGCCCATTTGATTTACTAGCAAATTCCTAGTAAAGTGCACTAGAGGTGCCCAGGGCCTATAAATCAAATGCTACTAGTGGGCCTGCAGCACTGGTTGTGCCACCCACAAGTAGCCTTGTAAACATGGCTCAGACCTGCCACTGCAGTATCTGTGTGTGCAGTTTTAAACTGCCAATTCGACCTGGCAAGTGTACCCACTTGCCAGGCCCAAACCTTCCCTTTTTATACATGTAAGGCACCCCTAAGGTAGGTCCTAGTTCGCCCCATGGGCAGGGTGCAGTGTATGTTAAAGGTGGGACATGTACTGATGTGTTTTACGTGTTCTAATAGTGAAATACTGCCAAATTTGGTTTTCACTGTTGCAAATCCTATCTCTCTCATAGGTTAACATGGGGCTGACTTTAAATGTCTTTTAAGTCCAGTTTCCCTTTGAGAGCTGATAGAAAAATTGAGTTTGGTGTTTCTGATTTCACAATTTAAAAATACATCTTTTGGTAAAGTTGTTTTTTAAATTGTCAGTTTGAAAATGCCACTTTTAGAAAGTGGGCATTTTCTTGCTTAAAGCATTCTGTGAGCTAGAGTGGAGGGAGGAGTGGTCACTTGCACCTGAATGGGGTGTGCCTGCCCTCACAGAATGCAGTCTCCAACCCTCTGGTGTGAGCCTGGAGCCAGGCGTGGTCAAGGCAGGATCTTGTGAACAACAGAGACTTTTCTTTGAAGTTTGCCTACTTCAAAGGCAGAAAGGGATATAAGTAGTGGACCCAAAACCCAGATTTCTAGATTACTTCTGGAATAAAGAGGAACCTCTACCAAAGAGAAGAGCTAAAGAGCTGGAGGAGGAGTACTGCCCTTTGCCTGTGACTGTGCTTTGCTGGGTTGGTCTGCAGTTGCTGCTTCTGCCTGAAAGAGGACAAAGACTGGACTTTGTGGCATATTCCAGCTTGTGAAGAATCTCCAAGGCCTTGGATTGAGCTTGCCTCCTATTTTGAAGTCTCAGGGCCATCAAAGACTTCCTCTCCCAGCACGTGGACTCCCTGCTAAGACTCCTGCCCTGCCAAGGGCTGCCCCATCCAGTCCCTGGGCCCTTGAGAGGTAAAGTTGGCAGAACAAAGACTAAACTCGACACCAGAACACCATGCAGGGACATTTTCGATGCACCACCTGCAATGTGGCTGAAAAATTATACACCGCCCACTTTTTGGCAAGAATCGACGCTCCACCTGCATTGCGGCTGGGAGATTGACACATCGCGGCTGGGGAAACAACAGAACACCCATTTGTGGCTGCTGATAACAACACAAACCCCCATGCAGTGCAGTTTTCTAACACTGTGCAACCGGATTTCTCACGCATCGTAATGATGCGTCAAAGTCATTGAGGTACCCTTTCTGAAAATCGACGCATCGCCCTCTTGCGAGGGAGAAAAACGATGCATCGCCCATCCGACCAGAGAAGAAAACACACACTGCCTCACTTGCGAGTAAGGAATCAACGCATCGCTAACTTTTCCGACGCCCGCTCGCCCGTGTGGCTTTATTTCTGACGCAACCCAGGTTCTTTGTGTAAAATCAACGTTTCAGTTGTTTCCTATGGAGTAAGACTCCTATTCTTTTGAAATTCTATATCTTGACTTGTGTATGTTGGATTTTTGTTATTTTGGTCTTGTTTGATTTAGATAAATATTACCTATTTTTCTAAACTGGTGTGGTGTCCATTTTGTAGTGTTTTCAGTTTATTACTCTGTGTGTTGGTACAAATACTTTACACATTGCCTTTGAGATAAGCCTGACTGCTTGTGCCAAGCTACCAAGGGGGTGAGTAGGAGTTATCTGAGTGTGTATGTCCATTACCCTGACTAGATTGAGGGTCCCTGCTTGGACAGAGTGCAAAATGACTGCCAACCAGAGACCCCATTTCTAACATTGGTGATCAGTGGTGAGGATTGCACATTTATTTGTACTTGACATGCAGTGATTAAGTGTACATGACTGTTTCCGTGCAGACCATTAAGTGACAACATACTACATGTCTTTGTGTTTATGCTTTTTCTCTTTTTGAACTTTCTCCTGCTTCCATATTTCTGTAATTTGTTTACTTCTCTTGGGACCTCTCTGTTCTTTTGGAACTTTGCACTTTTGAGTGAACCTTGCCAACATGTCTCAATCTGGGGATGCACCAGCTGTGTCTCCAAAGGCTGTTTTGAGTTGGAGAAACTGGAGGACTACACAGTGGCTCAACATAAGCAATTTTGTAAGGCTCTTGCCTGCCCAATCAAGAGCTCTGCCAGGAAGGAGGAGCTGCAAAAGGCATTGAGGGCCTGGGTGGCAGTCAAGGAGGCTAGGGAGGGCACATAGAGGAGGAGGATGAGAGTGAGGAGGTGCAGAGTAATGCAGTAGTGGATGTACCTGTTCTGCCTCAGGGGAGGGTCTCCAGGGCAGGTAGCAGTGTGTCATCCAAGGGTCTGACTCCTGAGTAGTTGCAGGACAGACAGGCAGAGAGGGTGCATCAGTTGCAATTAGAGAAGCTTAAAATGGAGATGGAAGAGAGAAGGTTGGCCATAGAAGAGAAAAAATACTATTGGCTCATGAGCTCAGTTTAAGGGAGCAGGACCAGAGGAGCCAGTGTAGCAGAGATGGTGGCAGCAGTACATCAGTGCAGCCTGAGAGGAGGGTACACATTCCTAAGGATCTGGTGATTAATTAAGTTACAAGAGGGATGATGACATATATCTGTGGTTCAATCGGGTATGAGTCGGCTCTCCACATGAACATGGTACCTGAAGCACATTGGGGGGGAGGGTCTGTGGAAGCACTTTGAGTCAGAGTGAAGGGAGACTCTGACATCCTTAGGGGACCCTCAGGGGCTCACCTACTCTATCATGAAGACTGTTCTACTCACAAGATATGGTCTCACCCCTGAGCAGTACAAGGATAAGTTTAGGTCCTACAAAAAGAAGGAATCCCAAACCTGGTTGGAATGTGTTGACTCTTTGCAGGTCACTGGATGGTTGGGTGAAGGGCAACAAGGTGACAACTTTTGAGGGGCTGTACAATTTGATTGCTTGGGAGCACTTGTCCAGTCTTTGTTTTCCAGAGCTGTGCCAGCACCTGATTGACAGCAAGCTGACAGACGCCAGAAAGCTTTCACAGGAAGTGCACTGATGGGAGAGCACCAAAGTCCATAAGAGGTGTGAGGGAGACCATGCCAAGGGTGGACAGGGTCCCCATCAGAAGAAGTGGGGGAGGTAAGGGTAAACGGGGAGTTCTCCAAAGGGCCCCAACCTAGTTCCCACGGTAAGGATTCCCAGCCCCCAGCAGAAAAGAAACCATGGGTCTCTACAAGGAAACCTGCAGATAAGGGTCCCCCTAAGTGCTTTGCATGTTATCAGGTGGGTCATCTGAGGACATATCCCAAATTTCCCAAGGGGACACAGGCACCCACTGGTGCTCAATCACAGGGTTTGGCCAGTGTAGCTCTTGGGGAGGAGTTGGTTCCAGGTGAGTGGAAGCCGGCTGAGATGACCCTTGTCTCACTATGGGGACAGTGAGATGGTCCAGAGGACCATTGTGCCTGAGAACAGTAAATAGTACAGGCAGTGGGTGACCATCAATGGACAGAAGGTGGAGACTCTGAGAGACACAGGAGCCAGTGTGACTACTGTGAGAAGTCACCTGGTGTCTGAAGGGCAGGTAGTTCCCCATGCAGTTCACCAAGTTGTTACAGTAGACAACTCTGAGCCCCTGTGCAAAGTGGAGCAGGTTCCCTTTGAGTGTGGGGGGGGCTCAGGTTCCTTGAGGGTAGCTGTGAATCCAACCATGCCTGTAGATTGTCTGCTTGGAAAAGACCTGGATGATTCCCCTTGAATGAGGTGGAGCATAGGTCTTACTTGGAGATGTTGGGTTTGCCAGGGTGGTTATGTGTGTCTACCCGGTCAATGGCAGACTGTCAGGGTGATCAGGAGACCTTGGAGCCTGAAAGAGTGGCCCAGGTGTCTGCCAGAAGGAGGAAGGGCAAGGGGCGCGGGAAACTGGCCCCAGACGATTCCACGGTCTGGGAGGAGGCAGAACCAGAGGGGGATGCCCCAGAGCCTACAGGGGAACAGGTTGCTGAGCTGGGGTAGGTCCCTGAGCTGACTCAGTGGCAGCAGGAATGGGGACCTACCAGTGAAGCATTCTGTGAGGCACATAAGACATCCCGTACTCTGGAGGGTTGCGGCAGCAGGCTGCAGACCAGGCATCTGGCAAGGAGTCTTGATCACATCTGATTTATTGGGAGGATGGCCTCCTCTATAGCAAGCCTAAGGTTGCTGAGCCTGGGTCAGCCTGGGTGCTGGTGGTACCCCAGTGCTTCAGAGGCTTCCTACTGGGTTTGGCTCATGATGTGCCTTTGGCTGGAAATTTGGGGCAGTACAAGACCTTTGAGAGGCTTGTCACCCACTTTTACTGGCCCCAAATGCGCAGGGTCTCTGATGCATATTGTAGGTCTTCCAAACTTGTCAGGCAAGTGGCAAGAGTGGGGGGAAATGGAAGGCTCCCCTCCAACCTTTTCCTGTTGTCAGCACCCCACCCCCTTTGAAAGGGTGGGTATTGACATTGTGGGGCCTCTGGATCCCAAGACAGCCATGGGCAACAGGTTTATCCTGGTCTTGGTACCTGCCACCAGGTACCCAGAAGCCATTCCTTTGAGATCAATCTCAGCTCCTGTGGTGGGACGGGCATTGATGGGGGTTTTTACCTGTGTGGGGTTCTCCAAGGAGGTGGTATCTGATAGGGGTACCAACTTCATATCTACTTACATGAAGACTTTTTTGGAAGGAGGGTGGGGTGACATATACGTCCACCACGCCTTACCACACCCAAAGAAATGGTCTGGTTGAGAAATTCAACTGCACCTTGAAAGGCATGATTATGGGCCTGTCAGAGCCCTTAAGGAATAAGTGGGACATTCTCTTGCCATGCCTTCTGATTGCTTACAGGGAGGTGCCACAAAAGAGGCTTGGTTTTAGTCCATTTGAATTGTTGTATGGACACCCTGTGAGAGGACCTCTAAGTCTGGTTAGGAAAGGCATGGAGAAGGCCTCCAGTAAGCCCCTCCAGGATGTATTTAGTTACATGCTGGCATTTAGGAACCAGACAGCCCACTTCAGGAAGCTTGCTCAGGAGAACATGGAAGCAAGCAAGGAAGATCTGAAACGCTGGTATGACCAGAATGCCACTCTGGTTTCAGCCTGGCCAAAAAGTGTGGGTGATGGCCCCAGTGGAGCCTAGGATTCTCCAGGACAAGTGGACTGGGCCTTTTGAGGTGGTGGAGTGCAAGAGTGATGTCACCTATCTGGTGAACTTGTGGACTCCCAGGAACCTTTGAGGGTCCGGCATGTGGACCGCCTCAAATCTCACTTTGAGAGGTTTGAGTTGACAATGCTCCTAGCAACAGACGATGGGGTGGAAGAAGAGAGTGAGCCTCTTCCTGACCTCCTGTCTGCTAATGAGAAAGTTGGGTCTGTGGAGGGTGTGAACCTCTCCACCACCCGACCCCTGAGCAACAAAGGGACTGTCGTCAGGTGTTGTGACAGCTTGCCTCACTGTTTTCCTTGGTCCCAGAGGTCACTAATTTGTGTACACGTGATGTGGAGACTGGGGACAGTCCACCAGTACAACACAAGATTTACAGGGTGTCTGACAAGGTCAGGACTAATATCAAGGAGGAGGTGTCCAAAATGTTAGGTCTTGGGATTATTGAGTTTTCCACTAGTAGTCCTTGGGAGGAACACTTGCAGCACCTCTGAAAAGTGTTAGAGGCCATGCAGAAGGCAGGCCTCATTATTAAGGCAAGTAAGTGTCAAATAGAGCAGGGTTCTGTGGTGTACTTAGGACACCAGGTGGGTAGTGGCCAGGTGGCAAACCTACAGCCACAGATTGACACTATTCTGGCTTGGGAGCCTCCCAAGACCTAGACTGAGGTGAGAGCGTTTTTAGTTCTCACAGGATACTATAGGAGGTCTGTCAAGGGGTACGGCACTATTGTTGCTGCATTGACTGAATTACCGTCCAAGAAGCAACCCAGAAAGGTGATTTGGACTGAGGCTTGCCAGACAGCTTTTGATGCCCTGAAGGCAGCCATGTGCACGGCCCCTGTGCTAAAGGCACCTGACTTCTCTAAAGAATTTGTCGTTCAGACTGATTCTTCAGAGCAGGATGTGGGAGAAGTGTTATCACATTAAATAATGAGGGCTTAGACCAGCCTGTAGCCTTCGTTAGTAGGAGGTTACTTCCCTGTGAACATAGGTGGAGTGCAATTGAGCGTGAAGCACTTGCTGTGGTCTGAAGGTGCAGAGGCAACAAGTTGACCACACTGGGCAGGCGGGAGGGGCAGTGGCAGCACAAAGGACCATGGAGGGCGTGGGAAAAGGGGGGCAGGGGCAAAAACTAACCATGAGGGATAGGCAAGAAAGGCTGTGGCAATATAATAGACCATTTGGGGCAGAAAGAAGAGGTAATGTCAGTATAGTCATACGTGCCAACAGACCCGATTCTGGCAGGAGACTCCCAATGTCTTTAAGCCCAAAAGGGCTTTATTTTATTGGTGTCCTGTCTGAAGTCTCTTTTTCAATTTGTCAGTGAATTCCCCAGGTTTTTTTTTTTTTTTCAAAATCTCCCTTACCAAGTTCAAAATGTTGGCAAGTATGGTACATTGGATCACTGAGGGCAAGAGGAATAGGGTAGGGACATGGATTTGAATAACAGAGGGTAGGAGGGAGATGATCAGGGGCACCAAACTGACCTTACAGGACAGATGTTAGACCTGGTCTCCTGTCTTTTTTGCTCTGCTTCCCATGTGTTGACTGTGTGCTGGACTCTGTGTTTGGTACTCTGGGCACTTTACCACTGCTTAAAAGTGCTAAAGTGCAAGTGCTCCCTGTGTAAACTGTATGTGTAATTGGCTTTTCCATGATTGGCACATTTGATTTACTAGTAAGTCCCTAGTAAAGTGCACTAGAGGTGCCCAGGGCCTGTAAATCAATTGCTACTAGTGGGCCTGCAGCACTGGTTGTGTCACCCACGAGTGGCCCTGTAAACATGTCTTAGACCTGACACTGCAGTATCTGTGTGTGCAGTTTTAAACTGCCAATTCGACCTGGGAAGTGTTCCCACTTGCCAAGCCCAAACCTTTCCTTTTTATACATGTAAGGCACCCCTTAGGTAGGCCCTAGGTTGCCCATTGGGCAGGGTGCAGTGTGTGTTAAAGGTGGGACATGTACTGATGTGTTTGACATGTTCTAATAGTGAAATACTGCCAAATTCATTTTTCACTGTTGCAAGGCCTATCTCTCTCATGGGTTAACATGGGGGCTGCCTTTAAATGTCTTTTAAGTGCAGTTCCTCTTTGGGGGCTGATAGAAATTTAGAGTTTGGTGTCTCTGAACTCACCATTTAAAAATACATATTTTGGTAAAGTTGGTTTTTAAATTGTCAGTTTGAAAATGCCACTTTTAGAAAGTGGGCATTTTCTTGTTTAAAGCATTCTGTGACTCTGCCTTCTTGTGTATTCCCTGTCTGGGTCAGACTGACAGTTGGACTGTTTGTGAATTCCCTCTAGACAGTGACACAAAGGGAGCTGGGTTGTAGCCTGCATATCCTGATGGGCCATCTGAGCTAGAGTGGAGGGAGGAGTGGTCACTTACACCTGAATAGGCTGTGCCTGCCTTCACAGAATGCAGTCTCCAACCCCCTGGTGTGAGTCGGGAGCCAGGCCTGGTCAAGGCAGGATCTTGTGAACAACAGAGAATTTCCTTGGAGGGTTGCCTACTTCAAAGGTAGAAAGGGATATAAGTAGTGGACCCAAACCCCCATATTTTTAGATTATTTCTGGAATCAAGCGGAACCTCTGCCAAAGGGAAGAGCTGGAGGAGGAGTACTGCCCCTTTGCCTATGACTGAGCTTTGCTGGGTTGGCATGCAGTTGCTGCTTCTGCCTGAAAGAGGACAAAGACTGGACTTTGTAGTATATTCCAGCTTGTGAAGAATATCCAAGGGCTTGGATTGAGCTTGCCTCCTGTTTTGAAGACTCAGGGCCATCAAAGACTTCCTCTCCTAGCACCTGGACTCCCTGCTAAGACTCCAGCCCTGCCAAGTACTGCCCCATCCAGTCCCTAGGACCTTGAGAGGTGAAGTTGGCAAAACAAAGACTGAAATCCACACACAGAACAGCATGCAGGGAAATTTTCGATGCACCACCTGTAACACGGCTGAAAAACGACACGCCACCCACTTTGCGGCAAGAATCGACGCTCCACCTGCATCGCAGCTGGGAGATTGACGCATCGCGGCTGGGGAAACAACAGAACACCCGTTTGTGGCTGCTGATAATGACACAACCCCCCACGCAGCGCGGTTTTCTAACACTGTGCAACTCTATTTCTCACGCATCGTCGTTAGGCGTCAAAGTCATCGTGAACCAGTGCGGATTCGAGGTGCCCTGTCTGGAAATCAACGCATCGCTCTCTTGTGAGGGAGAAAAACAACGCATTGCCCACCCAACTGGACCCCATTTGTAACAACAAGCATCAGGAGTTGCAGCAGCACAATACACCACACAGGGCAAACGGGACAAGAGTGTAGCACAACGGATCATGGAAGCAATAGGGAGGGGACAGGGCCATGCACATGGACAACAGAGAGCAAAGGAGAAAAGGGCAAGGGCAGCAAGTTGACCATACCGGACAGACAGGAGGGAGAGTTGCAGTATAACAGACCATGAAGGGCAGGAGGGAGGGGAGAGGGGCACGATAACGGACCAGACATGGCAGAAGAGAGGGGATAGGGGCCTACACTAAGAAAACAGAGGGCAGAGAGCAAGGGGACAGGGCTGGAGCAACAAGCTGACCATGGAGGGCAGGCGGGATGGGCACTGGAAGCACAACACATCAAGGAATTCAACAGTGAGACTATATACACAGACAATGGAGGGAAAATAGGAGGGGGTCAGCGGCGGCAAGCTGACCACACAAAGCAGGTGGGAGGGGAAGTGGCAGCACAGAAGGACATGCATGGCCACCGGGTTAGTGGCAGCACAACCGCCATGGTTGGCAAGAGGGAGGGGGCAACTGCGTGCACAAAGGACCCTGGAGGACAGAAGGTATGGGTAGGGGCTGGACACAGACAACAGAGGGGCAGTGGCAGGTCCATAAACTGTAAACTTCGTACTTGTATAGCGCACTACTCACCCGTTAGGGTCTCAAGGCGCTGTACGCATACCGCTGTGGAACCCCTCCTGGCTTTTCCCTGTGAGGTGCCCATTCCTGGGCAACCTCCAAGGTGAAGCCAGGCATCCCAGCGCTGTTGGGGCCGTTGTGTAGATTAAGCAAGCTATTGCCCAGTTACAGAGTGGGACCCATGAATTAGATTAGGCACTGATGCGAGAATTATCAGGTCCGATGAAATTGAGCCCAAGACCTGCCGAGGCGGGAATTGAACCCTGGTCCCGGGCCATATTTCTGCATCAGGGTCTGCCGCGCTAACCATTGAGCCACACTTCTCCACAGAGAAATATGAAATATGGTGGGCAAAAAAGAGGGTGCTGGGGCAAGCACACAGACACTGGAGGGCAGGGGGAACGAGGGAAGGGGCAGCATGTTAAGCACAGAGGCTAAGCAGGGGGCAATGATGGGGTGTAGAATTGAACAAAGGAGGGCAGGAGAAGTGGGCGGGGACATCAAGCTAAATGGAGGGTAGTGGCAGCACATCAAGTAACTATAACTCGCGCCCTAGGGTAACTATAACTTGTGCCTTCACCATGCACAGCTAATTACTCCACAAATTACATCATTAATGACACCTTCTATGGCATCATTGATATTGATGAGAAATCTGTGCATGGCGGGGCGCGACTTATAGTGACCTTGGGGAGCGAGCTATAGTTACCATAACTGCTGAATTTCTACTGCCGACTTTGGAACTCCTCATGTGATTTTGGGCAAATCACTTACTCTCCCTGTGCCTTCAAAAAATGGATGTGTCCTTGTGTTATGTAAGTGGTGCTTATGTAAAGCGCTTCTGGTCACCCTACGAAGCTCATGAGCCAAATGAAAGGAGGAAAGCCAACCACAGAGGAACAGGATGGATGCTTCCAAAGGTACAGGTAATCCACGACGCGTTTTACACACCTTTCCCCTCGGGTCTGCATCGTGTCAGGCTGCAATAAACCCGACCACAATGAAATCACCACATTTCCCTGAAGTTTAACGTTCCCGTAGACAATTCCCTCCAGAACCCCCTAATATGTTTCATCTGCCGCGTATTTTGATGTCTGAAGTCCAAGGTGAAAAGTGCATTGGATTATGGGAGATCGTGATTTTTTCCGTTTTCCCCAGGCCGAAACCACAGATATTTTCCAGAAGAATTTCAGCCCTGCTTTCTGCCCTTTGATCCAATATCAAATGGCAGACGCGCGCAAAAAAATATGCTCGCTTTTGCAGGGAAAGGGATCCGACTCACGGCGCAGGAATGCAAGGGGTTAACAGCCAGTGGGGTCTGCTCGTGGCTCGCGGGCGACGCCTCCATAAATCTGCCTGGGTGTGGGCCAGGCTCCAGGCACGGGAAGCGCAGGGTGTTCGCTTGCTTCTCTGTCTTTGCCAGGCCGTACCCAGCAGTTGAAACGCTTAAAATAAGAAAGGGAACTGTGATCTGAGCAAAACTGTAAATGTTTTGCAGGACTTTCACCTATAGATAAGTCCATATAAAAATAACGTGCACCTCTTACATCCATGCATGCTAACATTTTATAATAGGAAAGTGGAGAGTTTAACAGATATATAATTAGGAGAATTAATTCTCTCATTGACTTCTACTGAAGCAGAGTCGATTGCCGTTGGGAGACAGCCAAAGTTGAGCAATTTTTGGCTTAAAAAATCCGGAGTCTCCCGCCTGAATGTGATTTATTGCATGTAAAATGATGAATTAATGTAAATTAAACCAATCTGCAAGAAATAAATTGTTCTGGTAGGAACAGTCAGTCGTTAAAACCAATCACTTCAGATGTCTGTAGGTGTAACCTGAGTCTCGCTAATGTGAATCCATAGCTGCCAAGGTTGGGGTCCATGCATGATGCAGACCTGCCAACTCACAGTGCCACCTTGTGTCAGACGATTTCGTCTGCTTTCACCCGGTGAGGAGTCGAAATACACATACACACGGTGGCAGGAAACAGGAGCTGGAAACCACTAAAAGTGTGGATTTCCAGCTCCTCTTTGAAGGCTGTAAACAGCATGCCTCTTAAGAGATGTGAAAACACCCCAGAACACAGACTGCATCCCCCAGCAACCTTCCTGTTTATCGTTTTTTCAGAGGGGGGGTCAATGGGGGCAAGGCATGGGGGCACATGGGCCTCAAAGGTACTCCAGCATAAAGCCCCGCCCCTCCACAGCTATGCTCCCTTCTCACAAAGGGATTTTTACTAGGTCAAGGGCAAGAGCTTTGACCTGTTGTAAGCATTTTGGGATTTTAACCACGCCCATCACTTTTACTCGTCCCTGGGCTTGCCTTTCAAAAATCATTTGTTATCATTGGTAAATGCTTTACGTTTGTCCTTCCTTGGGCAGTTTTGTTACTGCTTTGCAGACTGCCCGTTACATGGATAATTGCACGATTGCCGATAGGTTTGACTGCAAGTAAATGTCTTTTTGTGTCGCTTCTCCTTCCTCCTGGAAGCCATGACGCTTTGAATCAGCTCGCTTATGTCAACTGTTTTACTTTTCATTTTCAATTTAAGTGGCAATAAAAGTACAGTTAGGAATTTACAACGCTGATAGCTGTAACTTGAGCAAACGTGAGACGCAGTGCATTACAAATGCTTGATTCAGGTTGGCAAGTTTGCTGACGTGCTGCTCCAGGCCAGTTTTTTCCTTTGAATTCTGGGACTTGTAGTTTTTTTGTATAATGAAATAAACAAGCCTACAATTCCCACAATTCAAAGACAAAACCTGGAGCCGCAAATCACACACGGATCTGGGAAACTTAGCAGGGCTGTGAATCCTGTCCCTGCATGGCGCAGATCCCGATAGTGCAACCTATTATGAATGTGCTGCATCAGGGCAGCTGTGAACTTGCGCCTGTCCTGGAGCCAGCTCCTTTAGTAAAATACAGAGCGGCTTCTTCCAAGCCGCTCATGTTTAACAGTGCAGACTGCAAGCTGCCTGCATTTTAAAGAAGGTAAAGAGATCCCCCTGCAGGCGGATGCAGTGACTGCACCCACCTGCAGGACGATACCTGAAGGGGGAATCCATGGTAGCCCCATATCCCACCACCAGAGGGCTTCTCAGGGGGCACAATAACAGTGCAACACATTTTTGTGGTGCACTGCCAGTGTGCCTCCTGAAAGCCTGTTTCCTTCTGTGCTCCTATCTATAATAGGGTGCAGGCATAGAGCCAAAGTGGCCACGCTGAGATGCAAATAAGGGGACACCCTCTCACAACAGTGCTGGCACTAGATGGGTGCCCGGGCTATCAGTATTACTCAAGGGGATACAGAACCTCTGAGACCCCTTCCGTAAAACCGTAGTGTCAGGGGGGCGTACAAAGCGGGTGCATAGGCCCACATGTGTAATACAGAACCTAAATGGTGTGGGTGAACAGTGACATATATTTATAGCGCAATGAGTTCCCATCATTTAACTTACCTGAAGGTGTAAGTCATTAGTTAAAAAATATGTGTTAGACACAGTATATGAAAGGCTGCCACAAAATGTGTAAAAAGATTCAGAGCCAGATTTACAAGGCCCTAGCACCACGGAAGCATCACTTTTTGCGATGCTCCGGTGGCGCGAACCACTTCCCCATACTTACAAGGAGGTGTAGCCCCACTTTTTATGTCTTTGCCCCTCCTTGTAAATATGGACCCCTCTGCAGTTTTCAAGTCAGAGGGGGGTGTAATAAGTGTTGCAGTGGGCACTTCACTGCAACACCCATTGCTTTTGATGTGGCCCCAAATTTACAAGAAATCATAAATCTGTGGCTGCGCCAAAATCTAACGCACCCCAGGGGTGGCGTTAGCATAGCACAATGAGGAGGAATACATTTCTTCCTTCTTATTTTTTTACTTTTCCTATGTATGCAGCATTGTGCAGCACACATAGAAGAAGCAAAATGCCACTGTAGATTGTTTATGTGCAGGAAGAGCCACGCTTAGCGCAGACCCCCTTGCACTATGGTGAAAGGATGCCTGCATTGGCGCAGGATGCCTAATTTAGTGCAGGGGGAACAGCAGGGGTGCACTGCACCATATTCTTGTAAATATGGCGCATCCCTGCGTTTTAAAACTGGTGTCGCGTGGCGATGCTAATTTTGGTGCAGCCCTGCACCAGTTTCTTGTAAATGTGGCCCTCAGTGCTTACGTGAATACAGAGCTTTCAAATATTATATTTTTAGTAATACACATTCAGACTGTAGCTCGTGCAAACCTTTTCAGATTTGTTTTCAATAAAAGAATACAGTTTAGGAATGGCAACACCATTGCAGGACATCTCAAGAAAAATAGCTTTTTTTTCACCAAGATCCAAACTGATTCTATCCTTTACATTCTATACTGGCTCCCACACAGTCTTTAGATTTGATGGTTACCCAATTGCACATATTTACATTTTCAGGTAGTAGGCATCCTGAAGGTTTGTTTCTTCTTTAGCTGTGTAGGAGACCCCAGGAATGTGTGTTTTTACAGAAAAATTGGTAAAATGATAAGAAAAAAAAAGCTTGAGAATTTTGTTCCCAGTACATCCCGCCCACTTCGACATCTCGCTGCGCCCAGCAGGATCGGTCTGCCCAGCAGGGCAATTTTGCAGTGCCAGAAGGGCTGGTCTGATGGGTAAATTTGTGGGTAGGTTTTTTGGCTGTTTGTGGTCCTGTTTATGGATGGAAGACTGTGTTTCACGGTGGATTTCCCCGTTATTATCACAAACATTGCACGCAGCAATTAACTAATGCATGCAGTCTCCCATACCTTGCAAACACCTATACAGTGTGTCTGTAGAAGTTCAAAACTGCCCCGATTCGCAAACCTGGGCCAGTTTTCTAGCCGTCTGATTCGGTAATGGGGACCACTTCTATATTGGAGCCTGGGCCTATTTTATGTCTCAGTTTGCATCAGTTGCAGTGAGCCTCTCTGTAATGCTTTATGAGTGTTAGGCAAAGTCACAAAACACACTCCATCTCATGCATTAACTGAGAATTTCTGAGATAATTGTATTCGCTTTAGACAGGGAAGTTTCTCAAAAACAGGAATGATGATGTACCTGGCAATAAGTCCTACAGGGTGAGGGCAAGAGTAAAAGCCTTTTTCATGTTTTTTCCATTTAGTTTTTACACAGTTAGGATAAACAACATTAACCTATAAAATCAATATTCAAACATGATACATTGAACTTCATAAGGCTGAGGCACATAGAATTATACAGAAATACCCAAAAGATAACCGATACCCCAACTACTCTATACATCAGACATTTGAGGCCATGTTATGTATGGTGTTGACGTTTTTGTGCATTTCATATTGTTGTGCATTATTAACAATATGCAGAAAGTCGATTTACTCTTGATCGTATGTTAACTCATTTACATGCAAAAGAACGATGGATTAAACCCAGATCTATGACTGGGGTGAGTGTTTGACAATGTTCAGCATTCCGTCCATCACTTGTTGTTTTTGCTTTGTCGCCCTAAGTGCGAAGGGTATGCCCAGACGTGGGTCCCGTGCTTCCCATGCCACTGGATTCAAGCTAGCCTGGCTGATGAGGGGTGAAACCCCGAAACCGGTCCCAGGATGCTTGTTTACGGTCCAGTGAGGACCTGGCTTGGCAGTTCGGTCTGGACTGTTCCCATGAGGAACAGGGTCAAGACTGATTTGCATATGGCTGGGTCCAAACTGGGGTGGCATGGTGAGCAAAAGAACGATGGATTAAACCCAGATCTATGACTGGGGGTGAGTGTTTGACAATGTTCAGCATTCCGTCCATCACATGTTGTTTTTACTCATTTACATGGTGCTAGTGCATTCGAAAGGATTTCACTGTGACATATTAAAGTGTGTTTTCTGGTTTATATTAACATAGCCTCAGTTTAGGTCCTGTCACCATCTTGTTCAAAATGGATGGCTCCTTCTGTAGGTACACTGTTTATTATTTTTGCAGCACAAAGTCAGGCAGAGTTCTTTCCATTGAGGGTGTTCTAGCTGTTCTCGAAGAAAACTTAGTACAGTAATGTTGCCTTTCTGAAGGCTCTTTCGCTGGCACTCTGTATTTCATTCATTCACAATAACAAGCTGCTGTTGTCCTGCTATCTCCAGATGACATTAACATAGAGTGGACAGAATCAATATTCATGTAGTAGGATAATTCTTAGATGCTAAGGCAATGTGACGTTTTATAAAATTGTGTTCTCTTTTGATGAAGAGTTGATTTTTTTTTGCTCCCTCCATTATGTGTCTGTAGAATTAAATGTTTTCATATGCAAAATTTGGTATTTAAACCCCTGATTTTTAGCGCTTTAGAGAGGCGCAGGATATTCGTACACACTATATGTTTCTTTGAACTTTACCTGGGTCCACCTAAAAACCAGCTTTCACAGTATCAGGTTTTATGAAGGTTGCTTAAGTAGTTGATAAATGTCCCCATAATTTATTTCTTTGTTCTTTTTTTAGGGTGCTGGTGACAGTTTTGTTGGGGCTTTGGCTTTCTACATGGCTTACTATCCGGATCTGGGCATGGAAGAAATGATCAACCGATCTTGCTCGATAGCATCAGTAAGCGTCCAATCAGCGGGGACCCAGTCATCCTATCCCTTCAGGAAGGACCTTGCTCAAGCCCTTTTTTAGAACTCTGGCCAACTTGGAATGGAACGTTCAACAATACGATCTTATAGAGTTTTCTGCCTCAAGTAGCCATTTGGGAATTTCACATTATAGATTGGTTGATCATTGAAAATAATAGTTAGTGTGGAAATAGGATCAAAGAAAAAAGATTATTTTTATTGTTCCGTATAAGTGAATTTCCAAATGGCGTGTTCTTTTAGCGTAACACACAGTGGGAGTGGTGTAGTAATTACATTCACTAATTTTTTACTCTTAAGTTTTGTGCAAACAATTGAAATTTGGAGGGGGTGATTTGTTGTTTATGGAAAAGTGACTATCCTGGTGGTTCTCTGATGAACTGGGAAAATACACATACTGTTTTATAGAAATCTCTAGCATTAGGTTGTAGCAGTGTATCTTTAAATATAAAAACAGGTGAGGAGAGTATAAAATTCTACTCTCGGGTTTTGTAATATGGTCAGTTCTTTATTGCAATAAAGGATTGGTTCATGGTGCTATGTTAAGATACTATGTAATATTTAAGTAGAAAAACTTGAATGCCTTGAACATCTGTGTGTGTGTGTGTGTCACTCACCACGTGACGCAGAAGAATTGTCATTAGCTACCTGGACAATTCATTCATATGACAAGACACATTCCAGAAACACTCCCTCCCAAATTGCCGCAAGTTTTTCAGATCCTTTTGGGTGAATGATTTTCTTTTTTGCTACAGGAACATTACAAATCTCTCCCAACACAAGTTGGGCCGTGCCGCATATATATATGCCTGCATCTGGAATCTGATACATCTTAAATGGTTTCCTAATATTTCTTTGCAGATTGTTTTTTGAAACAAGGCCACCTAATACGGGCCATAGTGCCACGCAACCTGCCATCCGTTGGTAAAGGTGCCTTGGTATATCCGCCCCAATCTATCGATGATAGCATAATTTCTATACATTTTATGAACTGTACTTAAATCTGGAAGCCCTACTACCTTGTGCAGTGCATGGTCAAGTCGAGCTACCATTTTGCCTTATATGCATTTTGTGGCATTTCTTTCATTTCTTCTAATGACCAATATAGTTGGGCTGTGTCCTTGTGACTAATCTGTTGCACATTCAGAACCGAATGTCTGTCTTGTCTCTTACCCATAAGCCTTCACTTACAACTGAGTGCCATAATTGTGTATAAGAGTAACATTCTTTTTGATTACCCTAGAAAAACAATCCTCTGGAAGACCTTTAAGGAATACAGTTGTGTGACATCTGTGGTAAAATTGGAATACCAATAAAGGGCGGGTCTCTTATGCAAAGTGCATGGTAAAGGTTAGAGCGTTATGCGTTTCCCCCAGCCTTTCATTATCCTAATGCTGCTAAAAACGGTTAATTTGTGTAGAAATAAATTATTATTAGTAAAGCCAACCACTGTGGTATGTGTTAAGTCCTAGTTTGTGTTTCTCCAGGCCAAACGCTTTTGAAATATACTGCCTACTAGTATCTGTGACATGGGACTCCTACACCTTATTTTTCTCTGTCTTAGGTAACACTTCATATGCATTGATTTACACGCTTGTACGATTCATTGTCTCCGTATAATGTGTTTGTGATGTAAAGTGCTCCGACACCCTACATGGGTATGACTTGCACTATAAAACAAAAGAAATACATGTGAGAGAAGGGCTATGGAAAGATGAAGGGCACTTTCGGAGGGTGGTAGCGAGGGAATCAGTGGGGAAGGAGGTAATTGGGGCCAGCAACAAAGATTATTGCACCAGGCACCACTAGTGCTAAAGCCGGTCCAGCATTGGGCTATTGTCTCTTGTGGTCTCTATGCTGAGGCATCTGTCCTGCCCTCTGGACCGCACCCTTCACTTTCTCCCCTCCGACTGCTTCACTTATGGAAGTTTCAGAGCTCTGAAAATGTGCTTTGTCACCACCCTCCGCCTCCATCCCAAGGATCTTGAACGTTTTTTCTTTCGTTGGAGGCGTACAACCTGGGCTCTATTGTTAGAAAGTAGCCTAAAAACTAAAGTCACGTCTGCGGGGATCTTTTCCTACTGCTATAATTTGGTAAGTTATTTCATTACCAATTTCTGATTAAAGAAAACTAGGTAAATCCTTGTAAGTTAATAATCCTGTCCTCGCAAAGAAACTACATTTGATATCTTCTTGCCTTAAATTAGTAGACTAGCTTTGAAGTGCTGCACGGGAAACATGTCATCTTCCAATTTGTAGACAAGATGGTGCTGCACGGGAAACATGTCATCTTCCAATTTGTAGACAAGATGGTGCTGCACGGGAAACATGTCATCTTCCAATTTGTAGACAATTTTGTTCTGTCAAAATGCATGTCTGATTGTTGAGTAATTCATCAGAAACTTGGTATATTGTTCCGTATTCCAACTCCTCCACCTTGATCGAGTATGGCAAGCTAAGTCCAACCAGACAGTTCCCATTGTCGTCAGCCCTTCTCCAAAAGCTAGCCATAGCCCTCCTATTCATGTGCCTATTCAAGTGCTGTTATTAGGCCCTGGTATGTACTTCCGCACAGCTAGCACACTATCATCAATGTCACCCACCACTTTAGACAAATCTGGTTTAAAGGAGGACATTTCGGTTTTGATTTGTTGATTTTCAAGCCCTCCCACCCATTAACATATTCAGAAGCCCCAGTATCAACCTATTCAAACATTTCTGAAGTTAGCAAAATACTTTTTACTACCATCTAGAGTGTTCTATGTTGGATGGGTGAGTTTCCTTTGCCCTGTTACATGTCATACTGTAAATCGGTAAGTTGGCAGCTTACAGCCTTTTGCAGTAGGTAAATAGAGCTTTGGATTGAGAGTTGAAGACTGTTGGGTCATTGCGGTTTGGCGGATGGAAAAGGCAGTCTGTCAAACTCCCGCTGGCAGGTTGCCGCCAGTGCGGCCACCTTCCCGCGTGCCCCATTAGGAGTTTTTTTCGCTGGCCCAGCGGGAAACAGGCCACAACATTGACGCCGGCTCATAACTGAGCCAGCGGCAATGCTGCGGTGCGCAGAGTGCACCATCACCCATCGCGCTGTTTACTGCAGTGAACAGCGTGACGGGGCTGGCCATGGGGACCCCTGCACTGCCCATGCAGGGGCCACCATGGGCCCCCTGCACCCAGTCTCTGGCAGCCTTTACATGGCGGTGTAAAGGCTGGCGGAGAGGGGGGGTTGTAATCCAGAGGCTGCGTTGCTTGCAGCGCTGCCCTGGAGGATTCAGACCGCCAGCACCACTAGTCCCTCTAGTGGAGGGAAACTGGTGGTCCGACCGTGGTGCAACCGCCAGTGTCATAATGTGGCGGTCAGACCACCGCCAAAGCGGTAGAACCACTGCTTTGGCGGCAGTGAGAGCGCCACCACTACCCTGGGTCGTAATGAGGCCCTGTGTGTTCCTAGCAACTGAGGAGAATTAGGCCCATATTTATACTTTTTGACGCTAAATTGCGCTAACGCAGTTTAGCGTCAAAAAATTTTGCGCCGTCTAACGCCATTCTGAAGCGCCATGCGGGCGCCGTATTTATGGAATGGCGTTAGCCGGCGCAAGCAGACCGGCGCTGCCTGGTGTGCGTGGAAAAAAACCACGTAGACCAGGCAGCGCCGGCGTTGGGCAAAAATGACGTTAGGGCGTCTTAAAATGGGGCAAGTCAGGTTGAGGCAAAAAAATCGTCTTAACCCGACTTGCGCCATTTTTTAACGACGCCCATCCCCCATCAACATGACTCCTATCATTGTAAAGATAGGAGTCATGCCCCCTTGCCCAATGGCCATGCCCAGGGGACTTCTGTCCCCTGGGCATGGTCATTGGGCATAGTGGCATGTAGGGGGGCACAAATCAGGCCCCCCTATGCCAAAAAAAATTATTAAAAAAAAAAAAATAATAATACTTACCTGAACTTACCTGATTGTCCCTGGGGTGGGTCCCTCCAGCCTTGGGTGTCCTCCTGGGGTGGGCAAGGGTGGCAGGGGGGGTCCCTGGGGGCAGGGGAGGGCACTCTGGGCTCATTTTGAGCCCACTTGTCCCTTAACGCCATGCCTGACCCAGGCGTTAAAAAGCGGCGCAAATGCGCCGTTTTTAGCCACGCCCACTCCCGGGCGTCTCTTTTGCCCGGGAGTATAAATACCACGTAAAGGCCTGGGAGTCATTTTTTAGACGGGAACGCCTCCCTTGCATATCATTAACGCAAGGAAGGGGTTCACGCTAAAAAATGACGCACATTCCGGGAACTTTGGCGCTATACGCCTCTAACGCCATAGTATAAATATGGCGTTAGTTGGCGTTAGTTTAGCGTCGAATTTGCGTCGAAAAAAACGACGCAAATTCGGCGCAAACGGAGTATAAATACGGCCCTTAGTGTGGTACACCATTGCCAGGCCATAGATTCTTCTGAATTCTGCTCTCTTTAAAAGTCAAGGATCCCAATCAAAAATGTCTGCCATGTAGTGAAGATGGTGTATTTTCAGGTGTTCCCATGACAGTATTCTGACCCTGTGACGCATCCAAGTCACCCAATTGTTCCTCTCTTCCGACCACGGTAACCCCATAGGAACGGGTGGGTCATCCAAGTGTGCGTCTAGACCTGGCACATTTCCCTTAAGATTAGAAGTAGGTTTGAGCCCCCATTGGATTTAGCAGCTCTGCAATCCAAACCTGCTCGCAATCAGCAAATCCCTTCGCAGCTACAGACCTCAGCCTCTCTATTGGAATTCTGGAGCGTACTCAAGACCTGGCTGTTCAACTGAGTCACCTGAACTGTGGTGACCCTCAAGTGCCTAGATACCCTCTCGGGTGATAAGTTGCACTATATAAATCCACTGATTGATTGAATGGTTGTGGAATAGGTGGGTCTGCACCATTCTCCTGTATCTGCGTTGTTCTGCTAGTCTGTGCAGTAAGAAGCGACCAGCCAGAAAGGTATGATCATAAGGGATGCTGCACTTCCAATTTCCATGCTTTGGCCTTCTTTGATTGCTACTCTCTATTAGTTATGTTTAGTTTTGATAGCATTCTACATAAGGGTATGTTTCCCATGTGCTGTCTTTTGGGAGCTTCCAGGGGACCCACCTCACTGCATAGACATGTCCCACTGCAGGGTAAAATTTATCTACGAAACTGTCAATCCTCTGTGTTGACACACCCATCATAGAAGGCAAGAATTCTCTTAAAAAGTGACCCTCACACCAAACCAAGCAGGGCAGCGTTATACTGCAATATTAACCAGGTCGGTTCAATCTATATGCATACATAATGCAAGTTCCCAAAAGTCATTCTTTAGGGAAGGAAGCCGGTGGTGTTAAAGCTGATGTTAGCTAATATTGCTAGAACACTGGCCTACTCGTTTTGGCCAGAAGACGGAACCCAACACTTTTCCTGCATTAAATAGTCCTTCATTTCACTTTGCAAAACACGACTACTAACATCTACTAAAAAGTACAACTTTCAGCAAAATTGTAGAAGGCACTGGACAAACATTTGCATGCCCCAGTACCTTATTTTCAGTTCTCATTAGCAGTCTAGCCTCTTGTATTTGTGGATGAGCCAACATCCCCGCTGAACAAGAGACCACAATTTCAGTTCCATCAATGCGAGGGGGGGGTCTGTTTTTTTTGTAGCTCCAGGACATACCTCGCTGGTTAAAGTTACCGTCCTTCAAACTGGCTACAAAAGGGATTCATATAGCCATGCAAAAATCTAATACTGCTTACTCTGTGAAAGCATGTTATGTGGTGGAGTGATCAAACAACTGGCTAACACAGAATTGTTCCTGGGTTTTTGACACTACTGATTGTCATTAATATTGATCCATAGTTACACCAGACCTAGTACATCACCTGCCTCTACACTGTGATAGTAATTCATATTTTATCTTTACAAACCCTACAGAACTCTATTAAGGTCTGTATTCAACAATTATACTTACTGTGCAGTGTAACGGGTATGATTAAATGTAATGTGATACAGTGAGAGTATTCACATGTATGTATAGAGTTTCTGGCACAGGGGATTGTTGCTTCTGATTAAATCAGCGTTCTCTTCAAACACATGTGTACATTTTCAGTGCAGCACATAGTGCCTGCAAGGTGCTTTAAGAACATTGGCTTGCCATAATACTCAATATATCTGTTGTGTATGCCGTACCTGTTAGAACGTGAGCTTACCATGCAGAGCACAGGAGAAAGCGTTTCCTCACTGCCATTCACTGGTCTCCAGCAGCAAAGGAATTTGGAGAATAACAAATTGTGACTGTAGTTGTGTGTTGCCATTCAACAAATTAACTGTCCCCAGAAACTTGTCATTAGACAGTACGTTAGACCAATCCTAACTTGGTATTTTCCCCAGAGTGGCAACGAAGCAATGAAAAGCCCCATACCTCAATGCTGAACAACTACACCTTTGTTAAGTCAGACACACTTGTTGTCCTGCTTCTTTGTTGGGTCAAGCCTACCAGAGAGGGCAAGCTGTCTGTTTGCGAAAGACCTATTGAGAGCTTCCAAAGGCTTACACCACATCCCCACTGCTTACCATTCGAGGGCGTCATTATAACGTCTGTTTGCTTGCTTCTTAATCTTTGGCTTTCCTTATCCATCTTGTGTTTCTGACTCCCCTGGAACATAGCCTCTTTACTATCCCTCTGAGTGGCTGGCTTCCGTCATTTCACTGCTGACTTTTAAGGAACTTGTTTTCTTTTTCCTATGCGCTTCATGACAGTGCATGTGTTTCCCAGCTGTCTCCCTCATGTGCTTCTTCTCTGCACTCCGTGTTGCGCTCTAACTCATGGGCTTTTCCCTTGTGTGTTTTTCCATGCTTTTTTCCTCCTCCCCCACCATTTTTTTTTTTTTTAAACACCCTTTCTCCCATTCGCTCTCCCGAACAGCTCCCCACACACTCTTTTTCTTTTGTTTTGGAGGGGCAGGCAGCAAATTGCTGCCAGCCTCTATTTAAAAAAAAAAAAAAAAAACTTTTCACATCTCTTTCCCCAATTTTTTTTTTTTACCAATCAAATCTCGAACCGGTAAATACAAAAAATGGCTCACACGATATCTTGTAGAAGCGCGCATGCGTGCACCTACATAATGACTGACACAGCTGGGTCATCGTGCTTTTTTCTGGTTTTTATCATGCTGCACAGCACTGCCAAAAAATGACTTTTCATGATGTGCAGCATCGCCAAAAGGCACTGGCAAAGCCAATTGATCCCAAAGGCGAAATCCACTGGCTTTGCTAAGGCTTGCTTTTGTTCTAAAAATGAATAAGAAATCAAAGTACATATTAAATGCTTTATAAGTCTTTAAACAGGAGTGCCACCCCAGTACACTAAAGGAGATAAGGTGTATTAAAGCACTTAACAAGTAAATCCCCCCTTTAGACTTAGATTGGACCACAAAGGAATGGAGTCCAAAAACCTTTTATTCTCAAAAAATGCCGTAAGTCATAAAGATCTGTGCATTACAAAGAACCATATACAGCATGTCCAATTTGGAGGTTGGCATGCATGGGTGTACCACCGTTTCTCCATGCATGGGCTGATTATTATTTTTGAGCTCACTGGTTGTATGCGGAGTGGGACCACAAAAGGTCACCTCTCGCGTAATTTAAATATCAACATGATTTACGAAGCAGCGCATGGGATGGCCACTATCACTTGAGGCAAGGATGGCATGAGCATGCATTAAATAATTTAAGCAAACAATCTGTGATCCTGAATTCTACCCCCTAGATTTATGTGCCAGTAGCGGCGTTAACATTTCAGAAAAAATGTTTGGGCATTATGGAAGTCAAGGTTATGTTTGGTCCTGAAAAAGGTGGGGTAAACCTATAGATCCATTGCGTCGACACTTGTTTAGTTACATTACATTTTATACAACAGACTAATTGACAAAAGGTTAATGACTTCAACAGAATGATATATGATAAAATATCGTAAGGATGAGCACTTCTGTTATGCTGGAGAGCTGCGTTTTAATGAGGTTTTCATTAGCCTATTAATAAATGGTATATTTTTGAGAAATGTTATATATGCTTGTGTGTAATACATAGGAGATTTCTTGATAATACAAGGTTTTTGGTCTATTACTTTCTGGTCCACTATCACTGTAAAGGGGAGTTTGCTTGTTGATTGCACGTTAAATGCTTGCCTTCTAGTAGATGGGAATTCGTGGGTACCACTACAGTAAGTATATATTGTGGGAACGAGTGAAGGACAAGTAAACGGTCATGTTAACCTATATACAGGTAGCATTGTGCGCGCATGGGATGCCTTTGAATCATGCGTACACGCTTGCGGTGACAGCGCACTTCACATCAAAACGAGAATAAAAAACAGCATTTGATACAACACAAGAACAATAGTGCAGGAGATGGTGATGGGGGCTACAGGACCAGAATGGTGTTCCACATCAACAAGCACACAAGTGGACATCCACCTAAACTGGGATCCCATGGAACCACCTCATTTGGCCCAAGCCAGTGCTACTGCGAGGTCAGAAAGGCTCTGTGGTTGGTTGAATTCTGACTAAGCAACGGGAGCACGCTGAAAGGTTATCACTGCAAGCCCAGGAAGTGGCTCTTCAGTGGTATTCTGAATTTGGTCTGTGTGTTCTTGGCAAGCTAGTTATAGACCAGCAGTGAATTCCAAATCCAGAGGAGCTCGTCGGAGTGGAATGCTTCCTGAACTTCGAGATCAAATGTGAACTCAAGATAATGTCGTGACATGGACAAGAAAGGAGGACCACCCTTGCTCTCCGGTCCCTCCCCAGACACAGCTATTCCTTCATCTATCATTAGGCCTCATTAAAACAAAGGACAAAGGACAAAGGAAAAACAATGTATACCGCTCGAAACAATAGTCAGCACTGCTCTGAAGACAATACTCAATAGAAACTCAATCATGACGGCTATTTTAATGACATTACTCGGGGTTATAAAAATAACAAGTGATAACTACGAATGGATGCGGTGATCTGTGTTCAGAGGTGAAGGCCTTTCGTTCTTTGCATTGTTTGTCTTCACAATGGGCTTGACTTCGGGGAGCCTGCTGCCCCAGTCCGCTTCCGGTCTTCTCCATACGCCCTGCTGCAGGAAGGGGCAGGTTTTCCAACCAGGAGTCTTGGTGCAAGTGGCGCCTTCTTCTGGGACACGGTTTACACCGAGCGGATCTTTTTCTTTTCAAAGAAGAGGACGTGCTGCTTCACTGTAAAGGTTAAAGGAAATTATCTTTCAACAATGTAATGTGTAAAATAAACTTTACTATTAGTACATTTTGTCATTGAGAAGAGTGTTCCACGAGTTTCTTATCATGCATACATTGCACCATGTTGTACATTTTTGGGCACCTATTTGCCTCAATCGCCTGGTTCAAAACTTACATTGCCAGTGATAACCAGTGCAAATTTGGTTTTGCACAGACTGGTGCGAAATTGCTTTATTTGGAAAGTTGCCCAACACAAGGCCAATCTCTTGAATCTGGCAAATGTTGTTTTGTCTACACCACACGTTTTTTCACTGCAAATGCCCTTACCACATATTTTTTTTGCCACATTTCTGGACAACTGTTAAAGGCTTCTCCTAGAATGTTCACACATCAGTCTTTATCATTGCCTGAACCATCAGAAGTACTGGCCAAGAATACACACTGACAGACCCTACTGGCCCCCAAAATATGTTAATATTCTTTAGTAGTGGGGAGAGTTTTGACTATTCCAATTGTTATTGTAGGTACAAATAATGCAAGGATTTTGGACAAATTAGAATACATTCTCTGCATCTAACTCTACTAAGTCCATATTCTAAATTATTTTGTAAGACGTTAGAACGAGTAAGAAAATCAAATTAAACAAGCAGCCAGTAGAGAGTCTACTGCACAAAGAGATCAAACAATTGGTGGACGACTGATTTTCTTTATCAAAGCAAAAAACTGTAATGGAAACCAAACACCCATCTAGGAACCATAGTGAAGGGACGGCATACTAGTGCTGTGCATCAATTAAAAGTTCCTTTACGCAAACATCAGGGCTTGGAAAACAGATCCCAATGTGTGAATCTTCGAATGGGGGGTATCCCAGATGTAGATGCAAATGCAAACATGATTCAGTGGATAACTTCTGCTGCGTCCTCAATAAGGACCAAGATCACACTGTTCAGCAAACACAGAATTTCGCCTCTGCCAGAGATCACGGACTACTACTAAGTTCACCTCAGCCTGGCAAAATACAACACACTATCACTGCCTTTTTCCAATAATTAAACATTGCAGAGAAAATCTTAGCCTCTGCTCGAGATCCCTGATGGACATCTACTCAGGAAGGCTTTACCATTCCCATTTCTTGACTGCCTGGAAGACTACAAAATTCATTGAGTGCTTTTATTCCTGAATTTCACTCTCTTTTTATACTGGTTGCTCTAACAGCCGGCTCAAAATTAAAGGGCAAGGCTCAATTTAGATTGTTACAGTGGCATCCCATATTTCCTTTCACAGCAATGTTAAACACACCTGATTTTCCAGAGATCATAACACACCCAATTCAGTAATCTTGTCACTGACTACCTCATCCCTGCTCAGCTTAGTTTAGAAGGGGCAGGCAGCACAGACACCGACCACACTGCCAGGATGTGTCAACATACATCCACGAGGGAAAGACGAGTCACCCAGGACGAGATGAAAGGAGGAGGGAGACGCAGTAAAGGGGGCAGAATGGAAAGAGGGGTACAGGGAAGGCGCTGGGGGAGAAGAGAAAGAGAAGCTGATAGTAAAGTACTCATCTAGGGAGGGTTATCAAACAAAATAATTAATAGAAATCCAAACAATGGATGGTACACAGGGCTCAGGCTTCCTTTAATTTATGCAAAGGTTTCTGTATTAGGCTGGAATATGAATGGCGTTAGGAAGGGGAGTAAACAAGCCAAAAGCCAGGATACTCTTAGAAGCTTACCAAACAAAAGCAGCATCTTGGTTCACAAGAGGCCCACACCAAAATGGCAGATTCCAGGAAGTCCTTTTAAATGTAGCAAAGGCTAAACTATACCTAACGTTTGGGATGTTACGAGCACCTCAGCCCCTGCAGGGATTACATGGATCTGCCTTATCATTTTTAAAATAACTCTAAAGTAATTCCTTCTAGAGCTGATAAAGGTGGTAGTTTGGCAGTAGCACAAATAACTTCTTTATAGGAATATAACCATCTCACTCTTCTTTCATTACGTGCTCCAAGTTTTGATAAACATGTTTGTATCTCTTCTTATACAGCTGTTAAACGTCTCTGGGCCGGTTATTGTTAATTAGATTTTTTATTTTAGAAACTCATTTTATTGAATTTTCTTCAAAGGAAAAGACAAAGAGACACAGGTTTCGCCCATAACAATGTTTGATCTGCAGCAGCATATCCATCAAAACCACCCCATAGATATCTATTACGTTATGGTGAAAAGGATCACATTTCCTTTGCTAAAGCCCATAGCGTATGCCACCTAGGCTCAATCACAACCCCTCTTCCTAATGAAGATTTTAACTGCATCCTTGATACCACCAATGCTGCTTTCACAGGTCAGAAGATTCTTACATATTCCCAAATTAAACTAATTTATCTATTTAGGTGGGAATTTAGAACTTCCTCCTATTTTCTGGGACATACATTGTCACAACTGTATGCATGCGGTACTTGTATAATGTGAACCAAGCCAAAGGGCGCTGGAGTGCTTTGCAGGGTCAGCGTCAAGCCTAGATTCAATGAGGGATGTGGAAGGTTGCTGGTTATTGGATTGATACTGTTTGTGATGTAGAGTTGTGCAAAGAGGTGGGGACTTCAGCTCTTTCCTTGACTGCAGCATTGAGCCTATACTGATGTATAGGAGATGTTGTTACACATCATGGGTGCAGGAATGGAAAAGGCCTGCTGCCTTGTTTTTTCTTTTTTTTACAATTCTTAGTCTCCATTCATATGATGTGCTGGCTGTGCAGAGAGCCACCAGGGAGAGTGAGCTTCACAAGATACGAGGAGCCTCTAGTCATGAGGGCTTTGTAAACGAAGCAGCTGGTTTTGAAGATGGTGAGGGTGGCAAGAGGAGCCAATGTTGCTGCATCAAATGGGGATGACATGATCATGTTTCTTCCGCCCCTGGATCAGACATGCTGTGGCATGTCAGTGTGGAGTCTTGAGGACCAGGGAGCATGGCATGACCCCTGGCCACCAATTTTGAAGTCCCTCTCTGAAAAATAATGTAATCTTTCTTTAGATTTGAGAGCCAATACTGGACCGTATTTGTGTTTTTGGACAATGTGTTTCCTAAACATGAGGTTGGTGTCCAAGGTGAATTCAAGTGGCTTGGCATTCAGTGAAATTAGGGGTTAAAACATCAAGGTTCATGTCATTGAGCGACGTTTGTTATCCTTGGCAAATAACAAGAATCCTATCTGGGTTGGGTTGAGGGTTAGGTAAGCACTGGACATCCAGGTCTGGATGAGGTGCAATCAGTATTTGATGCGTTTGATATCTGGAGCAGGGGAGACTTTCACGTAGAGTTGTGTACCGTCTGTGTTTTGGTTAATTTTGATGTTTTTATCTGTGAGTAAAGCCAGTAGGGGCTTTTTGTAAAGGGTGATGATGACCAGGGAATATTTGGAACTCTGGGGGACTCCGCAGGTGACAAGGATCTTTTGGGACGTGGAGGTGACCATGTGAACAAACTAGTGTTGTTTGGAAAGATAAAAGGAGGTCCAGTGAAAAGCAATGGCAGGGAATTCCATTCGGAACTCCAGAGTGTGGCTCAGGGTGGGATGGTTGACTGTTACTAGGGCAGCTGAGAGGTCCATCAATATCAGGAGATAAGGATCCTCTTCATCCATGGTCAAGAGGGTATTGTCTGTGAAGTGACGAGTACAGTTTCTGTGCTGCAATGTGATCAGAAGCCACATTGGTAGGGATGTAGGAGATAGTATTGATGTGATTTTGAAGTTGAGTGCAGACTGCTTTTTCATTGATTTGCCGACGCAGGGTAGGTGAGTGATGGACTGGTAGTTGGCGAGGTCAACAAGGTCTAATATACAGTTCTTTAAGAGTGGGAAGATCTGGCTTTAGGAAAGATGCCTTGAGTGAGGAAGGCATTGACAACTGTTAGTAGTGGTGAAAGATCTTCCCTGGGGACAGCCCTGATGAAAGATGAGGGTGCAATATCTAATATGAGGGGCTTGGTGAGAGTTGAGTATGTTGGTGAGATTGGAGTGCAACTGCCTCACCTGAATCAGCCTCTTCTGAGCATTTCTCGGTGGTAGACATGGGTAGTTTGGTATAGCTAGGCCCTGAGCAACAATAGCCTGGGGTGCTTGGGATGAACTTCCAGCTACATTAACCCACTTGGGAAGCAGAAGAGTACACCAACAACAAACAAATTGGGTTTTCAGTAGTCGCCTCATCTGGAAGAGTCTGCATTACCTCTGGGCCATGGTAAAAGAGGGAAGGAAGGAGCAATACATTGGTTCAACAATACAAGTGATGCTCCACGACTTCACTGCCACTAGATCAAAACATGATAAAAAACTTTTCTGTGAGTTTAAAATGCTTACAACACGGTGGCTGTGGCAATTCCACAATAACTTACTGAATCCTTAACTCTAGGAAGTTTGAACTCAAAGGTCCTTGCATAGTTCAGAATGCTGCATCATACCTCTCCTGTTTGACTTTTTTCTAATAGAATCCGAAATTTTATCCACTAGACTCGACATTCTGAAATCACTATAAGTGTTCCACTTGTTTTTGTCTGCTCCCCTGCAGAGAACAAAGCTGTGCTACACAGCACACCCCCTTCCGGGGAATATCTACTGGCCCACTACAGGCTATGGCTAGACCAGTTATTGTTGGAGGCTGTTTAATAGTATAGCGCCCGATACCCAAGGTCCTACAAAGCCCCAGAAATCAGTGTGGCATGGAAGTGCTTGCTTCAACATGGTGGAGTCCATGGGTGATCCAAATGGTGTTCTCTACGAGGACACAGTGTTTGCACTTAGGCATCCTTAAGGCACATTAAGGATCGACAATGTGCAATTATCTGCCTAATGAAAACACCGCAGCCTTCATTTAAGGAAATCCACATGTGTACAGACGGAGGCCTTCTATCCTGGGGTTGCTTTTATGATAGCATAATGCGAAAAACATTAAAAGATGGCCTTTGTGCAGGCGCACCACAACCTTTTTTTGGGGTTAAACGTTATTATTCATTTACTGCTCCAGGATGGCTCGTGTATTTTCAAACACCTTTTTAACAATAAAGTAGGTGTGTGATGCCGGGAAGAAGAATTCGAGCAGCCAGATAACACAGGCATTGCTGGGCCCTTAGGAAAAAACAAGTGAGGGAGTCAGCAGTGGGTGTGCGATAGCACCAGAGGGGTCATAAGTGAGAAGAGAGCTTGGGGGAGCAGGGATTAGCAGAAGCATAGTTAGGGAGAGGCAGATGACAAAAAAGCCCCTCACGCAACTGAGTGGAGGAGTGCCATAGGAGGCAGAAACAGACATGAGCGACCAACAGAATGAGACAGGAGATCCTATCTCACCTATTGGCCGACCTAAGATGTGATGGACATTGTCTAAAGCCAATGGCTTCAGACTGGAAGAATATAAAAATCTACTCTAAGTAAACCTTAGCATGTAAACTTGAACTGTAAATGCAATTGCTTGTAGGCACGTATACGCTGCAAGAAAGGCAGGGGACAACATGTATACAAGGTTGTAAGGTTGATAAATGAAGCAGTCCTGGGAACTAGAGGAGCGCTGGTCCCGGGTGACGTGCTCCTTTTGCCAAACGTAACTGTGGAGGTCTCGATGTCTCATGCATATTTGTTTTCCCTATTCTTAAAAGTGAACTCGTTTCATCTATCTTCCCATGTAGTGCCCCCCTCAGAAATGACTTAGAAGGAACGGAATTGAAGTGATTTTTCACACATTACCGACTGGATCATTTCTCCAGAGCACCAGCTTATCCTTTAGTCGGCCCCTCTTTGTGACAAAGTAGTATCCTGTCCCTGCTGCACTCATCATCTGTACTAGGATCGACCTAAAAATGAAAAAGATATGTTAACTGGCATCCTGGGATAGATACCTTTCATCGGACTTGGAATCACAGGAGGGGGACTGGCCAGGTCCAGTTGGTGAAGGAGCAGTTAGGGGAACAATATAACTCACAATGGGTTGGTAAAAAAACAAGCTAAACAGTTTGGGGCTGATTCATTGCCCTTTTAGGGTCCAACCACAAAATAACTGCTTGAGAAGCCCTCGTCATTAGAAGTGTGCAAAGATTGTTTCCTTGCAAAGTTTCGAAGTTCAAATTGTGAGGTTTTAGGATTTCCCTGATTTGGTGTGAACATTGTTACTCTTGCAGCAACTTAAGTTGCAGAAGATAAGCTTGTGGGTAAACATTTTGCATGTGTTTCCTATCTTGACTGGGTTTGAGTAGAGTGATCGTTATCTCGCAGTGCAGTGAAAATATGAAGCAGTTCACAGAAAATGTGTGAAGGCGGACCTAAACCCAGAAATTTTGAAAACTTAATAAAAAGAAAACAAATTAAGAGCTTCATTGGCAAAAACAAAATCTGTGCACACCTCCTATTCAACATTGGTCCATTAATTTACTGTTTATTGTTAACTTACATCATCTTATTTGATATAAAAAAAAAAAAAAATCAAAGTCTCAAGAACAGGGGCTCCAGTTTGGGTTATGCTGGACAATTTTAACTCGAAGTTTCTGAAGTTAACATTTTCCAGCATGATAAAGAGTGGACCCGAGATCCACTTTTTTCCTCAGTATTAAAAGGTACAACTTATAACAAATTTCAAACAAATGAAAATAAGAACCAAGTTTAGTCTGTGGCAGGGCGTGTGCAGGCTCTTCATAGGAGTGGCACTAGCACAATTATATTACGTACGGCACATATTACTCCCACATGAAAGATTTTAAAAACTTGAAATTTTGCTGTGTTAAACAGACTGAGATGGATGAAAATCATTTACTAACATTTAATTCAGTAATACAGCAATAAGGCAGGGAAATGGCACACACCAGTGGACAGAAATATGCATCAAAAACAAGAAAAAGAGATGGTAATTACTCAAATTTTGCGACCAACATAGGGAAGATGTGCACGATGTGCAAACGAGTTGCACTTTTCAGTGGAGAGGGTTGTGAAAGACATTTTTTTTAATAACAAAGAACACATTTGCACCAGTGGTGGGGGTCACAGTTAGTTCCTGCATATTTCTAGCATCTTCTCATAGACTTCATCGCTTCTCTGCTCAGATGATCGAATAGCGAACCCTGCAGAGGACTAGGGATACTGCTAGTAAGAACTGGTAAGATTTTGTATGCGAGTCCTAAGTCTCCTTTTTTACACTAACCTTTACTCACAAGGCACGTGAACGATAGTGCTCTGGGTAAATTTAGGTTTTATGGCATATGTGGCTGTAGATACACATGCTCTCCATACTACTGCGATCTCGTGTTGGGTCCGGAGTGGTGCAAGTTGTTTTTCTTTGAAGAAGCGTTTTGAGTCACGGGATGGAGTGGCTTCTCCTCTGGATGATTCTGCGTATGGTCACCAACTCCTTTGTTATATTGTTTTTTCTTCAACAAAAGGTTCTGATGTGTGTGTGTCTTCACTCAGTCTTTCGACTCGCTCCGGTTCAAAATCTTTCCTTCTGTCTTCTCTTTTTCGACTGTATTGTATCTCAATGGCGCATTCCTTTCTAAGCATTCATCTCGAATCGTTGGTCCAGGCACTGACCGTGTGCCCTCTGTGTCATCCATGCCCATCTAAGGCCTACCTGACTGCATGGCACCGACCACTATGGTGAGCTGATGGAAAGAATGTCATTTTGTTCCTATCCTCGGTGCCATGCTAAATTTCCCCACACCAGCCAACATCTGGTGTGCAACCTGAGCCTCTCCCCCGACCACCAGGAAGCTACCTGTGATGCCTGCAGATCTTTCCAGTCAAAAACGACACTTAAGGACCGAAGAGCTTGTCGACTGGAGATGGCACACAAGACTCTGGATGACACACCAGATGCGGTAACATCTGCACAACCCGTGAGTGCCGTATCCCCTCCTACCCAGCCAAAGACTATGAAGAAGCCCTTTGTAGAGGTCGCCAGACTGCCACTGCCATCAGGCCATGGGTGGATCCAAAAATCAGTTTTCGCTGCCCCGCCCTCCCACTTGACTTTGAAAACAGCCAAGACCAAGACACTGTCTTCAGCTTCGACCTCCGGCACCTCGGTCCGAGACATTGCTTCCATCTCGGTCCGAACTTCAGTTCGGAGTTGAATCTCTACCGCCTCCACTTTGGTGGCGATGAAATAGCACAGACCAAAGACGTTGGTGCTGAAATCCTTGGATCCGAAAACATCGGAGCAGAAAGATTCCAGTCAGTCTTTGGCTACACCTTCTCATGCAGAACCCAGTCTAGAGACTATAGATGCTCATCAGTGCCGCCTCCATAGTCAGGAGGGTTCAGGACGCATTATTGCTTCTCCCTATGTACTGCTCAAAAGGGAGCTGTCTTTCCAAGAAGCTTTGGACACTTCTCCACCTCCAAAGAAAACTACCAAGGAAAAGGCCACCAGCACACCTCACTAGACTTCTCCACCACCCCTCCTCCTGATCCACTTTCTCCACCACCCCCTCTTCTCCTCCACCTACCTCCCCTCCTCATTCATCTGCCTCGTCTACTGCAGGAGATTATACCCCTTAGGGATCCCCTTTTTATATTAGGGAAGATTTGGGTGGGACACAGAATGACCTGGATCCATGAGGCATTTATGACCCTGACCTCATCCTGTCCAATGATCTGGATTTGTACCCCACACGTCCCTCACCAGTAGAGGATAGTACATCCTACCAGCAGGTAGTGGCAAGGGCAGCTGCTTTCCACAACATGGAGCTCCACAGGGGCCCTACTGAACAGGACTTCCTGTTCGATATGCTTACATTTACCCACAGGGATATCCAATTTCTCCTGATGCTCCCTGGCATGCTTCGTCATGCTGAGGAAATCTTCAAGGAGTCTATCCATTCTAGGGTTATCACCCGTACAGTAGACAAGAAATATAAGCCTGCTTCCTCAGATCTGCTATACATTGTGTCACAAGTCCCCACAGTAGTTAATAATGCACAAAAATGTGCCAATAGCCAAGCCAGAGTACTCTCCTTATGACAAGGAGAGTAAGAAAATAGATGCTGCTGGCAAAAGAGTTGCTGCACAAGCAGCTAACCTCTGGCATATGCCAATTCACACGTGTTACTGGCTAGATATGACCAGGCTCACTGGGATGAAACGGAGGAGCTCCTCCAATTTCTCCCAGAGGAGCACCACAAGAGGGGGGCAGCAAATTGTTGCAGAGGGGAAAACAATAACTAATAATGCTATACGCTGTGCCCTAGATGCTGCAGATACTGCTGCACACAACATCACTACAAGTGTCAAAATAAAAAGACACGAGTGGCTCCGATGCTCTGGTTTTTAACCAGAGGTACAGCAAGCGGTCCTTAACATGCCTTTTGATAAGGAGCATCTTTTTGGCCCTCAAGTGGATACTACCCTTGAGGAGATGAAAAAAGACAAAGATACAGCTAAAGGCATGGGTGATTTACAGTCCCCAACACAAAGAGGCACTTTTTGTCACCTCACTATCAGAGGTGCTTACAAATCAACATCCTCCGAGGTGTCTACTTCCCAAACTAGGCAGCCTTCACCCTTCTATTCTAGGCGTTTCCACAGGGGGTTCTACAGATGCAACAACAAGGGCAGAGGTAAGAGTGTCACCTCCCAAGGCTCTTCCTCCACTGCAAAGCGGTGACTATCTACATCTTCCATCCGCTCACTCCACATCCGTCGCGGGACAGCTTCAAAATTTTCATTCAGAATGGGTCAAAACTACCACAGACCAATGGGTCCTTTCCATTATCCAACATGATTCTTTACTGGAGCTCATTACTACTCCTCCAAACATTCCCCCTCGCACTCACAGGCGATCCCACAAGCACCTCATCAAGCCTGTTCTCTTACAACACCAGGGATCAGGGATACACTCCCTATACTTCCTCATTCCCAAAAAAGGTGGCTCTCTCAGACCTATTCTGGACCTCAGACCATTAAACCAGAACACTTTCACATGGTTACTCTTCAAGACATTATTCCACTTCTGCAACAAGGCGTCTTTAAGACAGCGCTAGATCTGAAGGACGCCTACTTTCATATTCCCATCCAACATGCACACCAAAAATACCTAAGATTCTTTGTTACAGGTGAATATTACCAGTTCAAAGTCCTGCCTTTCGGGGTCACGACTGCTCCCAGAGTCTTCACAAAGTGCTTAGCTGTAGTTGCTGCACACCTCAGAAGATAGAACATACATGTGTTCCCTTACCTAGATGACTGGCTAATCAAGGCCAGTACCCTACAACAGTGCCAATATCACACTCAGTTGACAGTTACACTCAATTTTCTCCAAATCCCACCTCCATCCCCTTCAGATACAGCCTTATCTGTGAGCTATTCTCAATACAGAGTTGGGGCTAGCATACCCTAACCCTGCCGGCATTCAGAGTTTACAGTCTCTTCTCCCCCAACTTCAGGAGAATCGCACATACACAGTCAGAACAATTATGCACCTGTTAGGGATGATGACGTTCTGCATTGCCATCATTCACCATGCCAGACTCTACATGCGTTCCCTACATCAGAGTCTGTCTCGTCAGTGGTCTTAGTCACAGGGTCACCTGGAAGATCTAGTGTTGTTAGACCACCCTACTCATTGCTCTCTGCAATGGTGGTACACCATCAACCTGTTGAAAGGGCGGCTTTTTCAGGAACCTGTGTCTCAGGTCATTCTGACCACAAATGCATAATTGACGGGATGGGGCGCTCACCTTCAAGATCTCACAGTACAGGGCCTCTGGGATCACAGTCACCAATCTCTACATATCAACTGCCTTGTGCTTCAGGCAGTGTTTCTAGCCCTGAAAGCATTTCTTCATCGCCTGTCTCAAGAGGTTGTCTTAGTTCACACGGACAACATAACAGCAATGTATTATCTCCAGAAACGGGGAGACATGGTCATCCCAATTTTAACAAACCTCTCAGACAATATGAAAGAGGGCTCTCTACCACCACATTCACCTGGTGGCAGAGTATCTCTCAGGGACGGACATCAACTTTGCAGACCTGCTCAGGAGGATGCAGCAAAAAGTCCACGCATGGAAACTCCACCCACAAGTCCTTCAAAGATACTTCGCAAAGTGGGGGACTCCTCACATAAACCTTTTCTCCACAGCAGAAAACTCAAAATGCCCAAGCGTCGCCTCCAGGTATCCACAACCCTCTATCCAGGTGCAATGCTCTATGGACGAATTGGTCAGAGATATTTGCTTACGCTTTTCCACCACTTCCTTTCATTTCATTTCTGGTTCGGAGGATCATGCAAACTTCTCGCACCATGATCCTTGTAGCTCCCACCTGGGCGCGTCAGCCATGGTTCACCACACTTCTGGACCTATCAGTAGTACCCCACAAGAAGCTTACCAACAGGCCAGACATTCTCACTCAAAAACAATGACAAATCAGACATCCAGACCCCAGGTCACTCAACCTTGTGATATGGCTCCTGAAGTCATAGTTTGGTTATTTAGGTTTGCCTGCGGAATGTATGGACGTTCTCAGGGAAGCCCGCAGACGCACAACCAGAGCATGTTATACTACAAAATAGAAACGTTTTGTATGCTACTGCCAATCCAAACGTACTGACCCCATTAAAGCTACTGTTCCAGACATCAATAGTTTTTTGCTCCACTTACAAAAGGCAAATTTGGCTTACACTTTCATTCATCTACATCTTGCTGCTATAGCTGCATATCTACAGAACAGACAACATAGGGCCAGATGTAGCAAAGGTTTTTCCCCATTCTGTGTCTATGGGAAAAAGTGTTCGTACATATGGCCCATAGTTTCTTGTTCGGAATCCCAGTCGTTAAAACTTTTATGGAAGGTCTTAAAAAGGCTATTCCCTCAGGGTGCATCCTGCACCACCCTGGAACCTCAATATTGTGTTTACCAGGCTCATGGGCCCTCGTTTTGAGCAACTTCCTTCATGTCCTCTTCAATTCCTTTCTTGGAAGGTGGTTTTCTTAGTTGCCATCATATCACTCAGGCGTATTAGTGAGCTCCAGGCCCTAACCTTGGAAGAACCTTTTTTCTAAATTCATTAGACAAGGTGGTCCTTCGCACAAACCCGAACTTCTTAAGTGGTTTTACAATTCCAGATCTACCAATCCACTGAGCTACTAGTCTTCTTTATGCAGCCTGACTCTGTTGCGGAAAGAGCTCTCCACACTCTAAGTGTTAAACAAGCACTTATGTTTTACATTAACAGAACCAAAGACTCTAGGAAATCTAAACAGCTCTTTGTAGTTTGTTCACTACCTCACAAAGGCAGTTTGATATCCAAAAACAGCATAGCTAGATGGATAGTTAAATGTATATAGACTTGCTATGCTAAAGTAAAGAGACAGTTACCTGTTACCCTTAGAGTACATTCTACTAGAAAAAAGGTGCCACTATGGCTTTCCTTGGAAACGTCTCCATAGATGACATTTTGTAAGGCAGCTACAATGCCTACACCACATACACTCACAAAGCATTACTATGTGGATGTACTAGCACGTCCGAAAGCCAACATAGGTCAAGCTGTGCTACGAACACCTTTCTAGTCAACTGCAACTCCCACAGGCTAGCCACCGCTTTTATGGAGGGACTGCTTTACAGTCTACAGCCACACATGCTATTGAACAGAAAATGTTACTTACCCCGTAAGCATCTGTTCATGGCATATAGGGGCTGATTCTCACCCTGGCGGTAATTACCGCCAGGGCGGAGGTTGGCGGTAGCACCGCCAACAGGCTGGCGGTGCTCCGCCGGCATGGGGATTCAGACACCCCCTACCGCCATCCTGTTCATGGCGGCTCTCCCGCCAAGAACAGGATGGCGGTAGGGGGTGCAGCGGGGCCCCTGGGGGCCCCTGCAGTGCCCATGCCAATGGCATGGGCACTGCAGGGGCCCCCGTAAGAGGGCCCCGCAAAGTATTTCAGTGTCTGCTTTGCAGACACTGAAATACGCGACGGGTGCAACTGCACCCGTCGCACCTTCCCACACCGCCGGCTCAATTCTGAGCCGGCATCCTAGTGGGAAGGTTGATTTGCCCTGGGCTGGCGGCCGGCCTTTTGGCGGCCGCCCGCCAGCCCAGGGCAAATGTCAGAATCACCGCCGCGGTCTTTCGACTGCGGTGTTCTGACGGCGGTACCTTGGCGGAAGGCCTCCGCCGTCCGCCAAGGTTAGAATGACCGCCATAGTGTGGTAGATTCACATGCGCCCTGCCCCCCCAGACGCCTGTGGCCATTCCAGTTACATAATATTTCTACATATGTAGTTACATTTGCATAGGCACCTCTTTCTCTATACTTCTTCTACACTCCTTTTCTCACCCGCCTGTGGGAAAATTATCTAACAAAGGAGTCGATGCCACGCACAGTATCACTGAGAGGAAGAATCGCTCGATTCTGTGACTTTAACTGCTTCTTCAAAGAAAAACAACTCACACCACTCCGGACCCAACACTAGATGGCAGGAGCATCCAGGGCATGTGAATCTACAGCACTACATGCCATCAAACAGATGCTTATTGGGTAAGTAACATTTTCCTTGGGTGTTGTCTTGTTCTGGAGCACAATTATTAGAATATTTTGAAACAAATACTGTAAAGACAACACAGATATAATTTATTATTATGAGGTACAACTAAATCAAACCTTCATCTTTAATGTCTTATAACATGTTACATTGAGATTCCTTTAATAAAAGTCCAATTCAAAATTAAAGATACATTATGCCACTGGTAAAAGGAAAGCAGTCTGTGATTGGTTGTCTTTTATACATGTAATTGGGCAGTCCCTGAAAAGGTAAAGCGCAGAGTGGATTTGTAAAGCCTTTTTTAATCAAACGACATGACAAGAACATAAAAGCAGGTCTTATACCAAGCACTGGTGATACATTTCATGTTGTTTTTTTGGGTTGCCATTAGGGTGATCTTAAAAGATCATGAACATTTTTTTTTTGTCTTCTCCAATATGTTGCTTAATGATTATTGCACCTCATGGCCATATGTTAGATGCATGCATGCTTTTATGGAAGAAAAAAAGTTACACTAGAAGATTATAGTTTTGATCTGTAGCCAACTTTAACTAGGACAAGACTGCAGTTTGTTTTGAGGGTGCATTGATCACAGTAGTGAATACATTTTCACCATAATTCAAATATGTCACTAAAGTTGGTGGTTTTAGAGGCCAACAGTGGTCATAAAAAGAACATGCATTCTTCTTATGAAGAATACAGAATGTATTTAGTTCTATACAAATCTAAAATAAGAAAACAGAATAATATGCATATGATGACTAACAAAATTTAACAAGTTAACAATGAAACAGGATGTGAATGGTCCTTGTTGTAGCTCAGCCTGGGGTCCAGCTACACATAAGATAAATACTGTGGCAAAACCCCATTACAAAAGCAATGAGTCCCTAATACATCACTGAATAGCCTAAGTGTGGATCATGTACAGTCTGGAGGAAGACCAGGCCAGTGCTGGGTAAACCTTTGTTACAAGCAATCACTTCCCTCAGTGTATCCGTGCATTACCACAATGTGTTTTATTTTTTGCTCTAAGGCATTTACTAGAATAATAACATAGAACGTTTCCTAAAAATTATTCTGGTTTCTGAAGGGGAAAATAAGAGACTGCCAGTTCCAGTGGTCGCAGATAGAAGAGACTGTAAGGCTTTTTCTTGGGGTCCTTGGTGGCCAGAGTTTACTGGGCAGTATCCTGTCCAGCAATTAGGAATTAGGCAGGGCAGGCAAACGCACCCAGTGAGGAATCAGGAAGCCCCCCCACTGACAGCAGGCAAAAGGGGTGTAGTAGGCAAATGCTCTGTGCCAGGCGCAAGAGGATTGTTCATGACATCTCAACAAATAAACAAGGGAAGCAGATCTCTATCGAATACCAGGACAAGGTAGATTCTGAGGCCCAGTCAACAACAAGAGCTCCCTTTGATAGTCCAATGACAAGAGTTTCTACAACTAATCTTAGATCATCACATCACACATTTCCGCTACAGACGATGTCTCCTTCTAAACTAATGGTTGTGAGCACTTCACCAATACTCAACTCTGCTCACATTAATTACAGGATAGAATATAACTTCTAATTAGGAAATAACAGACAAAATATCAGTTGCCAATAACAAGCTACAGGGAAATTCTAGACATGAGTTGCAAACCCACATAGAAAAAACAAAAATATAGGCACCACTCCCCCTCTGCAGATCACCCTGGTTCTTGCACCAATGAGAGGGTGGTCTGCTGATGCACACGCAAAAGTCCATAAATCATGAATGATATTTACAATCAACCAATGGCTGATGAAATTGGGCCACCAATAATGTGAATTCATGCTAACATCAGAAAGTGGCTGGGAGGGGCTAGCTACTGCTCTCCTCTATACATTGTATAGATTGTTGTGGCTCAGTCAAATTACTCTCCGTCCAGACCTAAATCTGATTGTGGAAAGACAAAAACAAATCAGAACCGCTGAAGGAACCGAACAATCTCGATACAAACATTTCACGAAATGACCAGGGAAAACATAATGTTAAGATTACAGATCAAAGGGTCTCTATGCTAATTTGGGTGATCATCAACTTAGTGTTAAAACAGCAACACCAAGATAGTCTGAGTGGGATCAAAGAAGGTGTTCTGTTTTTGAACTCATCTGGAATTTTCTGTGAGTCCCACTCACCCATATTTTATCTCATACATTTCTACGTGGTCCTGCTAGCTTTTCAACCATCATTCTTCTGAGATCCTTTATGTAGAAAGGAAAACACCCAAAATTGCAATTAAGAAACTCTAATTCCCCAAAGCAAAACAAGGCGTTCATTTCTACAGTGTCTATTAAGACGCAGTTAATTCGGCACAAGTTTACCATTGGCAAACTGCACTGCACTGCACAACCCTGTTGCCCCTCATGATCATACTCAAGGCCTATTACTGACCCTCTCTTATTGATTATAGCCTCATCCAATTACAAGTGTAAAAGAACACAACCTTATCCCATCTCCGCTGAGTAATACTGAAATACAGCAAAAGTACCTATCTAGTGAAGGTGGAAAGGCTCTGCAAATCTATATGGTTCAGTAGCAAACTCAAAATGACCAAACAAAATCCATTTTGGAACTGGTGCAAGATTAAAAGCATTTCCACCATTAAACAGTTCTTCAAAAGGGATGCTCTAATTATTTAACAGGCTTTTATTTCTCAGTTTAATTTGACAGACAAACCTGTTTGTGCCCTATTCCAACAGGTTTTTAGAGTTACATTCAGCTTAATTTAGTAGGAAACAGATTGTAGCACGTATGAATCGTTCACCACCTTATCTATAACCAAAATACACAATCATAAAGGAATAGTAAGAAAACCACCACATCTTTGGAGTATTTCTCAGTTTGGCTCATGGCTAACTTATTCTATACACCCTGGATAGAGCAAATACAAAAAGAAATTTGGAAAGAATCAATCGATGCTCCAAATACGCTTTATTCTCCATACAACAATGTGGTCACTGAATTAACTTCACAAAACCATATTCAGGAAATACAGCTGCTGATGGTGATGCAGTAAAAGCGGTCTTACAATCTAGCACATGTTGTACTTATGCCAATAAATTAATTATCAATTGGAATAAAGTCTCATCTGAAAACATCAACATTATTGTCCCACAAACCAACCTATTGTTGAATAAGCTCAATCTACAAACTCTCAGTACAAATTCAAAGATTGCCAGAAAAAAAAAAAATCAGATGATTAAATAGTCATTGCAATAGCTTTTCAAAAACCCATTATGACCAGCTGGAAGCTTGTGGTGCAGCCATCTACTACCAAATCTATGATCACTATAAATCAAAAGCAAGATTAATTATTATGAATTACCATGATATAGGTCTGACTCATAGTGGACCCAGTTAGCCAATTGTTAGAAATGGGGTCTCTAGTTGAGAGTCAGTTTTTCACCAAGTCCAAGTAAGGACCCTCACTTTAGTCAGGGTAGGGGGGGATACACAGCTCAGATAACCCCTGCTCACCTCCTTGGTAGCTTGGCACAAGCAGTGAGGCTTATCTCAGAAGCAATGTGTAAAGTATTTGCACAAATTCATAATGTAACAGTGAAAACACCACTAAAGGACTCCACACCAGTTTAGAAAAATAGCCAATATTTATCTAAATCAAACAAGACCAAAATGACAAAAATCAAATATACACAAAAAGAGATATCAAATTTTAAAGTAAAAAAAGTCTTAATCTACAAGAATCAATGGATGCGTTGTTTTGGCACAAAGTACCTGGTATGCATCAAAAATAAAGCTGCAGGGGTGAAGGTGCATCAGAAAAGCAAGCAATGCATCCATTTCTTACTCTCAAGTGAGGCCATGCCTTGATTCTTTCCCGCCAGGTAAGCGATGCATTGATACTTCCCTCGCAGGGAAGGGATGCGTTGATTTCCAGGCAAGCAGCCTCGGGTCTGAGCGGTGATGTTGAAGATTTGATGCCCAGGCATATTGCATGGAAAATCGGGACGCACAGCAACGATTAATCTGCGCTGAGCTGGTGATGTGCTGACTTCTACAGCCTCAAGGCAGGCGCTGTGACAATTTTAGAGTTACGAGATTGGTGATGCGTCAATTTTTCTGCCCCTCGGCTTTGGTGCGTGGATTTTCACTCTGGTTCTACCAGCTTCTCCTTTCCAGGGGCCTAAGGACTGGATATAGCACCACTTGGCAAATCAGGGGGTCTCAGCAAGAGTGTCCAGGTGCTGGCACATAAGTCTTTGATGTCCCTCAGTCCAAGCCCTTGGAGAAACTTCACAAGCAGGATACACAGCAAAGTCCAGTCTTTGTCCTCTCTAAGGCAGGAGTAGCAACAGCAGGTCAACCCAGCAAAGCACAAACAGCAAAGGGATACTACTCCTCACAGCTCTTCTTCTCTGCAGAGGTTCCTCTTGATCCAGAAGTGTTCTAAAATTGTGAGGTCAGCAGTCAATACTTATACTCATTTCTGCCTTTAAAGTAGGCAAACTTCAAAGGAACGTTTTTGTAGTGCACAAGACCCTGCCTCTTCCTTGCCCTGCCCTAGCCAAGCTCTAGGGGGTTTGAGACTTATTGTATGGGGTCAGGCACAGACCATTCAAATGCAGGTGTAAGCTCCTCCCTCACACTCTAGACCAGGAAGACCTATCAGGATATGCAGGACATGTCTCAGCTCCCTCTGTGTCCCTGTCTAGAGTGAATTCACAAACAGCCCAACTGTCAGTCTGACCCAGATGTGGATTGAGAAGCCAAGCAGAGGCACAGAATGGTTAAGCAAGAACATTCCCACTTTCTGAAAGTGGCATTTACAGACAGAATCTAAAAAACAATTTTACCAAAAGATATATTTTTACATTTGAGTCCAGAGACCCCAAACTCCACACCTCAATCTGCTCCCAATGGGAAACTGTACTTAAAAGCTATTTAAAGGCAATCTCCATGTTAGCCTATGGGAGAGATTGGCCTTGCAATAGTGAAAATCGAATTTGGCAGTATTTCACCATCAGGACATGTAAAACACACAAGTACAAGATCTACCTTTTAAATACACTGCACTCTGCCCATGGGCCTGCCTAGGGCCTACCTTAGAGGTGCCTTACATGTACTAAAGGGACGGTTTGGGCCTGGCAAGTGGGTACACTTGCCAGGTCGAACTGTTAGTGCAAATCTGCACATGGAGACACTGCAGTGGCAGGTCTGAGACATGTTTACAGGGCTACTCATGTAGAGGGCACAATCAGTGCTGCAGGCCCACTAGTAGCATTTGATTTACAGGCCCTGGGCACCTCTAGTGCACCTTACTAGGGACTTACTAGTAAATCAAATATACTAATCATGGATAACCAATCATAATCAAAATTTAGATAGAGAGCACTTGCACTTTAGCACTGGTCAGAAGTGGTAACATGCCTGAGTGCCACACACCAGTAAAAATAGATCATTAAAAATAGGAGGACGAAGGCAAAACGTTTGGGGATAACCCTGCAAAAAGGGCCAGGTCCAACATCAATTATATGAAAATCAGTTATAAACAAGAAATCACACTGCCAGACACTTTGGCGAGATGCATAACAACGGAAATTGCCCTGATGTTTCAAGCCTCACCTAGAATTATATCATTTTTTAAATTAACTTTTCACCATCATAGCCCCTTCACACTTTCACCTGTCACATAATCACGGACAATAATTGTCCCTACTTTGTCATTCCTTGCCTTCCCCTGTACTCCAGTACATCCCGTGCATAACCTCACACCTCATATTTGAATGTTACCCCCAGTCACACAATAATAACTGTATATTTCAGCCAACTCTTTGCACAACTTTTCTAACAATATCTTTGATGGGAAGCCTTGACTCTTCCATCGATATTGCTATTTTATTTATCAATTGTAAGGTCCTCTGTATGTGCCTTGGATTTATCACAGCAAGGTGTAACTTTTTCCCTGTCTTAGCAGGATGATCATGCATACAAACTGAAGATAGGTTTGTGACCAGGTCTGAGACACAGGGTGAAGTTCTGAGGTCTGGGGGGGGGGCTCTATGTGCACCCTCTATATCTAACATTACTACTGTCAGCTCTGATGGCTATGGAGGACTTACCATGGGTGAAGGTGCCAGGGCCAGGACAGGTGATTTGAATTGCAGGGCTTCTCCGGGATATTGGTGGGATCCTTTGAAGTGATTCAAGCTTGTGTGTGGGGGCGAGAAGCCTGTTTTGAAGCTTATGGAATTTCTACTGGCCTTTGAACTGAATTGTTACTCTCAATATGTTAAGAAATAATTAAGTGGAGCAGCCTCCCTTTCTTCTGGTACCTTTATTCTGGGTTTCTCCAGACAGGAGAGATTAAGATCCACGCCATACCCTTGCTCACACTTGGTGACAAAGACCTCAGCTGGACCAATCCAAGCGGAATATGCAAAAGGAGTAGAACTGCTCAGAACTGGTCTCTGAAGTGGCTGTTGAAATACACAATTAGTGTCTGCAGCTTCTGCATAAAGATGGGGCAGAAACGGTTTGCCAAGATTTCTTCCCCAGACACCAAGAACTCCATACCAGTGGTGATCGAGAAACTGTTCTGCTCCAGGTTTTCCACTGCCAACTCCCCTTGCCGTGTTTGGGATTAGAGCATGGGAAACTTTGACAAGAGTGCCAGGAAGGGCTCCTTAGATCCTATTTCGAGGGAGAGAACTGGAAGTGATCTAAAATAAGGAAAACATTGCTCGTAAGTAGAGGGCTGTGAAGGAGCCAAGGCAGGATGTGCCAAAGACGCCCACTGTCGCATCACAAAGTATCAGAGGGTGAGACCCAGAAATCTTGAGGTTACACCATAATGTGGTCAGACCTAGGGCACTAAGGAATTTGTGCCAGTTAGAGTTCTGCTGCAGAATTAAGCACCAAAAAGCCACGAAGAGCTAAAGAAAACCAAACGACAAGCGATGTTCCCCATTAAAAATAAAGAACCAGGAATACCGGAAGAAAACCACATCGACTGAGAGGCTTGCATCCAGTACTCATGGAGCCCACAAAGATTTGGCACCTAGCTTGTTTGGGCCCAAGGAAGAACCCAAAGCTCAAGATCTGAAAGCCACAAGTATATGACTCCATTGTGGCTTCTGCACACCACCGGCAAATATGCTGCATGTACACCATTTAGAAGGGCGAGGGTAGGAACCTCACTCTTCGTACCCTTGGGAGCCATGCGGTGCACAGCATATTGAACAGTATCCTGCACCACGGGAATGCAGGTACAACCTTCCTGCCAACAGACTTGAGTGAAGCAGGATTCCTACCAATGAGGGGGGACAGATACTCTCATGTACTGACCCACAGCCAAGTAAATACTCTCCAGGAGTCCTGCAAATAAATTATCCCTCCAAGGGGGCACCAGACTTTTGATCAAATGCACAGAGAGTAATCAAAACACTTTCTCGGGGGACTGGTATATGGTGACTCCCCATTAGTAACCGAAGGGTATTAGAATTAATCTGTATAATTTACTGATTCTGGTATTATGTACAGTATTATGTGTGTGAATTAAATAAAATATTTTAAAAGAAAAATCTGTGGCTGAATATTGAAATATTAACGGATATTTGTAGTTTATAGAGTTCTGTATGCCTAACTAGCATCCTCCCACCTCCGTGAGTAAGCCCTGGACTGCTCAACTTTGCTACCCTGATGATCAGGTGCTAAACTGGTGGACTTGGTGCTCAGTTTTGGCTCGATAGTAAGGTTAAGCCCCAGACTACTACTGGTAAAAAGCTCTTATTGTCACAGTTTGAGCCCAGTACCCCCTACTGCACTGCCTGCAACAGCCCAGAAATGGCACAACAGATTAAACAGACACAGTTGGACATAGTTCTGCTGCTGCTCGATGAAAAACATAACTGAAAACGACGTGCGATGCACTCTATTTCACACAAATGTATGCACCATTTAATTATCTTTAGTCTACAAACATAAAAACTATACTTACTTTGATTTGGCCTTGGCAACTGTTTTTTTTCCAGGTGCATAGAAGAGAAAGAAAAGAGGTTGTGTCACGATCTTCTTTTATGAAAAGCATACTGCAGATGCATATCCGGGTTCACAAGTAAAACATGAATACGTTTGTGTATCAATTACATTCAGAAGTTATAAAGTGTGACATCACAATAGCAGTCCGTGGCCACAAAGATGTGGGCAGTTGTTCTTCAGATGATTAAATGCGAACACGGTGAGAATGTTCCTGTACTACTACTCCAGAGATATTTTGAATCCTTCTTTACCCTTCGGAATCCACTGCTGCATCTTCATGATCTGACTCTGATTTACCTGCACAACCATTTAATTTGCAACATTTGATACTTTTCTATCCTTAATACCTTCCAAATCCCACTTTCCTCTCTCGCTTACCTCGTACATCAGACCCTTCTCCTGTCTGACATGTCCCTTGCTAGTTTACCTTTTGTTATTTCTTTTGAAACGACCCTTTTTGGCTGCCATTATCTCTGTTGACGTTAAGATTATTTTTGTTGGCTGGCCTTTTTTATCTTGTTTACCATTTAATTATTTATTTGATCCATTTAGGTTTGACTTAAGGAATGTCTTTTTCCCGTATTTATTGATGCTAAATCCTTTCAGAAAAATAAGAATAAGGGACCTTGGTAGACTTGCTGTCAAAAACCGGATTTTGCGACTGGTTGTTAAATAAAAGTATGCTAGCACCGTGGATTCGGGGACAGATTTCATTCACCACGGTAAAGTGGTATTTGCTATTTTCTTTGTTGGTCCAAGTAGAAAGGCATATAGAAAACATTACATAAATACATTCAGCTGCTCCCTAACTTCATTAAGTTTTTAGTCTCAAAAAGTACAAAGTGTCATTGTAGTCCCGACCACTGAAGGTCACTCCTTTGCGTGCAGTTGGTCTCCTTGTTAAAGACTAAAATGCTGTGACTCACAGTTGTGTTAGCCTATGTTTAAAGCGGGCTGACCAACTGCCCCATGCTGTAGTGGCCATAGGAAAATGTGAATAGCACAAAAAAACACCAAAGGGAGAAGGTGGCTTGCTAGAAGTCCACACATGTATATGTATGATATAATATTATTATAATCAAAAGGGCATGGCTAATGTAGGGCGTACAAATGGAGAACAACAACGGGAATAGGGCTTGGAAGTTTGGGCCCTAGAATAAAGTGCACCCCCGGAAGTCCCACCCTCATGTGATAAGTCCCAATATACCAGAGGAAGAGTCGTGTGTCAAGAGGTTTGCAACCATTTCGCCCTCCAGCACCTCTGTGATGAGCACCCCAGTGAGAGTCTGTCATTGAGGACGCATTCTCGGGACCCTGATTCTTCCCTTCTCCCAACACTTACAGTTCACGCCGGTTAGAAACATGCTTCACTTTTCGTCTTGCCCCTCACGGTCACTGCGCGATATCACAACTACTTCCGGGTCAAAGGACACAGCAGGCAGAGACAGCTTGTACAGAAACAATGAGCGTTGCCGGGCAAGTCACGCGCGTCATAGGGCGTTCGAGTGAGCGCATGCGCAGTGCTCCTCTGTCGCTGCACGGCCCGGCGTCACCGGTAGCTTCAGCTTGGGGCTCCGGGAATGGGACCAAGAGAGGGAATGAGTTGGTTTGGGGGGGTCGACTTGCTCCATGGTGCTGGGCTGATGAGTGGTAAATGAGCGAGAGCCGGGAAACATATCAAGCATTTGCAATGCAATGGGTCTCGCATTTGCGCGAGTTAGAGCTATTAGCGTTGTCATTTTGTAACTGGAACTTTCTCGCTACACAAACTGAAAATAAAAAGTAAAACAGTTGACATATGCGAACCTTTTCAAAGCGCCGCATTGAGCGCGAAGGATAGAGACTAATGGAAAACGAAGTTGGCTCGCAGTCAAAGTTAGTGGCAAAAGTGCAATTATCCATGTAACAGGGTCGATAGCGAAAGCATTGCGAAACCACCCCAAGGAGGGACAAACTTAAAGCAGTTACCAATGAAAACAAAGGATTTTTGAAAGGCGAGCCCAGGAACCAGTGATAGTGATGGGCGTGAGGTAGGCGTGGTTAAAAGCCCAGGTACATACCAACAAGTCGAAAAACAGTGCTTGGGCGCTGCTATGCTCTACATATATAGGGCGTAGGAGAAAAGAGCCTCAAGGCAGTCAGATGCCTGAACAGGCTCATGTACTCAGATGAGGGACAGGATGAAAGGTGTCTCAGGAGGCGCAGTCTCCGGGGCCGGCAGCTGCACCCTATAGAGAAACCACAGCGTTTCACTCTGAGTGGTCACTGTGCCCAAATGGTCTGGTTTAATAAGTACCTTTAGTCACATTGCTAAAAAGATTAATCTCGCTAAGCAGTGAGTACATTTTTCTGAATTTGAAGTACTATTTGTCATTGTTATCCCAATTTAAATGTTCCCTTTGCGCAAAGTTCGCACCCGGTAAAGTGTCCGGTGAGAGGCCAGCAATGGGTTACATGGTTCACGGTGACTAGAGTACTGTGAGCGCATTGGTCCATAATAAGTAAACTTACAAGGTGACGTGTATAAGTCAATGAACCTTTTGATTCGCATGGAGTATCCTAGTTATGATGTGACCAATGTCTTCAGTAATCAATGAATCAACAACAAAAGGTACACTGTTCCTGGCTGTAGGGTGAACAATTAAAGTTTAGGAGCTAGAACTTCCAGGGTGAGCACGCCGACGGGTAGGTGTCTCAAATTGAAGACGCCGTTAGCAAAAAGCTATAGACTGGACCGTGCTACTCCCTAAGGGGCCCCCTACACGAAGAGGGCGGGGTGACCTTTTTTGTTTCAGACTACTGACGAGACAGTTCACATGAATGTAAGTGACTGCTATACACATAATTAGATAGTGTTTCTTTCTTTTTTTGGTATATAGCCAGGAGAAGTCTAGTTTGATGTAGGTCCTGATGAAGCGTTAGAGGATCTTTCACGACCAATATTACGCGAAACATGTTGACCAGATCCTAGGGGAAGGTGACAATTTCCCAATACTCTAGGCTTTTCTTAAGTGGTCGAGCATTATTCTCTGATTCCACTTAATAGTGTTTTTTAATCTTGATCGTAACCCCTCTGGATAGATATTAAACAGAATAAGTTTAGGGGTTTCTAATCAATCTTAAATTCCGTTCACTCTCCTGCCAGTTATAGTGTCTGACCTCCACAACTTTAACGGCAGCCACCACATACCAAAAAAGATCTCCGGCAAAGAGCCCCCGAAAGGGGAGCCCGTCAGACATTGCACCGGCCGGTCTGACGAGGAGCTTCCCGATGATGAAGCATGACACCCTCTTGGGTGTGTGAGGGTTCTAGCTCCTAAACTTTAATTGTTCACCCTACAGCCAGGAACAGTGTACCTTTTGTTGTTGATTACATGTATAGGGAGCATGTACACTGGACCTTTAATTGTCCCGATCCCTCTCTTTGTTGATTCAGTAATCAATGCACAAAAATTCAATAACCATTAGACATATCATTAATTAAAAACAATTGCAACACACCATGACTCTTCAGCCATGAATAACCACAACTCAGTATACGTTTTAGTAATTTTATTTCCCTATTAGTTACAATACTAAGTCATGAGATTAATTCAAATTTAATTCAATTCAAACAAGAACAGCATTAATTTATTAGAAGACGCCAGAAACATAACCTAATCAAAACTTGCATCAGAGTACATTCTAAAGCATCAGCATAAGTCAATAAAAGAATCAAAGACAGTAGATCATTTCTAGTCATGGAGTTCAGCAATTTAGTTCGTCAACCATTTGTCTCTGTAATCTGTCAATCGTCATGTAAGGAACCCTCATCTAACCCAGATTAGCATCCGCGTGTGGGACTTCATGCAAAACAATTTAGAACAAGAATTTAGAAAACATCTAGCTAAGAATACTATTCAGACAGCGCAGTTGGTACCTAGAAAGGAAAGGCGCAAAATTATAACTTAGTCACATTGTCATATCTACCTATCCTCGCAATGGGTCAGCAATAGAGTCAGTCTTCGTCCTCAGGTCATCAGTTGATCAGCATCACATCAGGCTTTCAATCAGAGGGTAAGAGCCCAATGACAGAATCTTGAATCTCTTCTCTCCAATATCGCAGCACAATTTTGGTGTATGGTCTGCTCCTCTAACATCTGATCTCTCTTCCCTCTGTCACGTTGTTATTTCAAAGCCTCCCAGACTATCCCCAAATTTTTATTGGTCAATTAAACATACGTTATTTCCCTAGCCAATAAAGTCCATAAATCAAATCTATGAATTCTAATATTTCACAGTTCACATGTCGTCGATTGGTCCACTTTATGATGTCCTCATCATCTGGCTCGTCAGGTATCAAAAATGTTGCATCTTCTTCTCCAGTCAGTGTCTTCATTGTTTGAGTCTTGGGAAAGTACATCTAGCGCACATTACATACTATTTGATACAATTCTAGAATTATCATCTTCTGTCCGTTGGTTCTCATCAAAGCTCCAGTTAAGCAATTTTATTAAACAATGAGCAGTTCCACGGTTAGTTCATTTTGTCAGCATTTTCCATTGAACGTTAAGAAATAAGAGCTTCTGCATGAGGCCTGGCATTACTAGGCCAAGACACTCGCTAAGTTTAAGGCCTACAATTATTGCAAAACATAGGTTAGAACTCTCAATATGACATATTACTACATTAATCTAATACGTTTTCAATATTTCATATATGTTAATCACTCATTTAGTACAATTCGTAAATATTGGTGGCCATTCTCCGAGGTGACAATTTCAAACGTACACATACATTTTTCTACGTTAATCATTTTCTACTAATTTCATTATTCAAAATACATAAACATCCATTAGTACTCTCAAATTAAGACTTTTGCGTTAACAGTACTTTAAGTGGGGTGGAAACAATGGGGGTGGGGAGGTCTCTAAAAGCAATGTGGCCAAAGGAGCGTAACTAAGAATCCTTTTGCAAGAGGCGCAGACTTTGATTTAAGAACAAGAGTGTCTCGATCACTCCCGTTCTCCCCTTTACACAAAATCTTTCTATAGTTTCTGACTCTGTTAGACACTTCAACCTGTGCACTCCCACATCTTTCTGAAAGCCTCCATCTGCATATCTTACACTTTGACACAACTAGCATATGTGGAACCACCTCTGTGCATGCTGCAGAGAGACTAAGGATTGGATGTGTATGTAGTCTGCACACCTTTATGATCCAATGAAAGGCCTTGGGACAAACTGTCCCTGCCTTATGCCTCACTTTCAGAGCTCTCAGTCATGCACCGTCATAAACAACCACCCACTACTAGGGTTGAATGAAAAAAAGTATAGAAACACAACATCTTGGAATAAGCAAATTCCGTTTAAGACTGCAAGTTGAAGTATTTTGTATTTTGCCATGTATAAAGAGCATTTAGGCTACCAGGCATCAAATCGCTAGAAGGTGTCGGGCCAGGAGGAGGAGCAGTACCGTCAAACCTGAAAATAACCATATCTCATACCCTCTGCTGGACAATAACTTGAAAAGAGACATCTTTTCACTTGATTATGAAAAGGCAGGTGTGAACTCAAACACCTAATATGACCTTGAAGAGAATTCCACAATCTCGTAGCTGCTACATAAAAAGCCCCATCTCCCCATCTCAAAATCCTCCACCTTGGCACCCTCACCTTAAACTATCCTGATGATCTCAAGGTCCTGGTGGGAACATACCAATTCAGGGTTGATCTGAGATATTGAGACCCTTGCAAATAGAGGGCTTTATGAGCCAGACAAAGTGCTTTGAAAGCAACCCGCTTTTTAACTGGCAGCCAGTGCAAAGATCTGAGACCATCCCTCACAGAGCTTGGTCTGGGAAGTTCCAGGACCAGATGAGCAGCCATATTCCATAGAATTTGGAGCTTATGTTGAGATAGTTGATTGACATTAGGATATAGGGCATTGCAGTAATCTAAGCAAGATGTGATAAGAGCAATGGCCGCTGCCACCCGAGCTCTTTGGGGTGATAGTGCAGTATTTTCTTTAATATTTTGATCAACCAGAAACAGGAACTCACTGTTCTATTAACCTGGGAGTCAAATGACAACATATTTTCAAACATCACACCCAGGTTTTTAGCTGTCCTCACTGGGACAGGTAATTCACCACAATTTTCTGGCCACTAGCAATTATTCCAGATGGAGCTGTCCATTCCGAACAGCATGATCTTTGTTTTCTCCCCATTCATGTTCAACCAATTCCCTCTCATCCATCTGCAGACTTCTACCATACAACTCTTAAACCTGATTGCTACCTCCTCCCAGTCCTCTGTGATGGACATGGTGATCTGAGTATCATGTGCATAGGATGATATTTGAAAACCAAAGAGTAGTACCATTTTCGCTGGAGGGGCCACATACAGAATAAATAACGTGGGACTTAAAGATGACCCTTGAGGGACTCTACACGGAAGCTGAAAAGGGGGCTGCTCTAAAATCGCCACAACTCACTGTGATGGTCCTGCCACCTAAAAAAGACTTTATCAGCTTAAAGGCCCTGTCCTTCAGCCCAGCCCAGCCTGCCGAAGCCTGTGTCCCAATACCAATGGGGAAATGGTATCAAAGGCTGCAGACAGGTCTAATAGATCCGTAACAGCCGACCCTCTCTGATCCACTTGCCTACAAATAAAATCTGTAGTGGAAATCAGGGCAGATTCCATACTGTGGTTCTTCCGGAACCTGTACTGCGATGGATCCAGGAGCTCCAAATCATGAAGATATTCCGCCAGTTCCCTATTGATATGCTTTTCCAGGATCTTAGCAGGGATTTGTAACAATGAAATAGGGTGAAGTGTTTTCAGATCACTAGGATCCCCACCTAACTTCTTCTTCAAAGGGATGACCACTGCCGCCTTCCACTCCTGCAGGTACCCCTGACTCAAGAACCTCAGCATAGATCTTCTCTGTGGCCTTGGCCATAAGGTCTAGGACCAGTTGCAGAACCCTAGGAGGACATGGGTCATCCGGAGAACCCAAAGTAGTGCCAAGTAATAGGGTCTTAATCTTGGAAGCAGACAGCAGGTAGAATCTATCTAGGCGCCTGGAATTCAGTTTATCTAGAACCCCCCACCTCTCTCTGATGATTGTAATGTGGCTACATTGGCACCATCAGATGGGGCCACAAAGTTGGCATGTATTTTCAAAATCTTTTCTTTAACCCCTTCGCTGACAGGCCTTTTTCCCCTCAGGTGCTAGGCCTTATTTTGGCTATTTGCGGCAGTTTGCGCTTAGGCCCTCATAACTTTTCGGCCACATAACCTACCTACGCCAAATTTGCGTCCTTTTTTCCAATCAATCAATCAAGCATTTATAGAGTGCACTAATCACCCGTTAGGGTCTCAAGGCGCTGGGGGGGAGCTACTGGTCGTAAAGCCATGTCTTGAGGCGTTTCCTGAATGTCAAGAGGTCTTGGGTCTGGCGAAGGTGGAGCGGGAGGGAGTTCCAGGTCTTGGCGGCTAGGTGAGAGAAGGATCTTCCTCCGTTGGCGAGGCTGGCGGAGCGAAGATTGCGGGTGGGGGTGTGGAAGGTCAGTCATATAGGGAACATCATAGGGATTCTAGAGGTACCCAGAGTTTGTGGGTTCCCCTGAAGGAGACCAAGAAATTAGCCAAAATACAGCAACATTTTTGTTTTTTTTAAACAAAATGAGGAAAAGGGCTGCCGAAGAAGGCTTGTGTTTTTTCCCCTGAAAATGGCATCAACAAAGGGTTTACGGTGCTAAAATCACCATCTTCCCAGCAGCTTTCAGGAACAGGCAGACTTGAATCATAAAGCCACATTTTTCAACAACATTTTGGCATTTTACTGGGACATACCCCATTTTTACTATTTTTTGGCTTTCAGCCTCCTTCCAGTTAGTGACAGAAACGGGTGTGAAACCAATGCTGGATCCAAGAAAGCTAAACATTTCTTAAAAATAGAGAAAGTTCTGAATTCAGCAAGGGGTTATTTCTGTGGACCCTACAAGGTTTTCCTACAGAAAATAACAGCTGAAAGAAAAAAAATATTGTAATTGAAGTAAAAAAACAGCAATTTTTCTCCACGTTTTACTCTGTAACTTTTCCTTTCCCTGCGGTATCAGATTTTGGAAAGCAATATACCGTTACGTCTGCTGTACTCTTCTGGTTGCGGGGATATATAGGGCTTGTAGGTTCATCAAGAACCCTTGGTACCCAGAGCCAATAAAGGAGCTGCACCTTGCAATGGGTTTTCATTCTATACCAGGTATACAGCAATTCATTTTCTGAAATATGAAGAGTGAAAAATAGGTATCAAGAAAACCTTTGTATTTCCAAAATTGGCACAAGATAAGGTGTTGAGAAGCAGTGGTTATTTGCACATCTCTGAATTCCGGGGTGCCCATACTAGCATGTGAATTACAGGGCATTTCTCAAATAGATGTCTTTTTTACACACCGTCTTACATTTGGAAGGAATACATTCTAGAGAAAGACAAGGGGCAATTACACTTGTTCTGCTATTCTGTGTTCCCCCAATTCTCCCAATAAAAATGGGAGGACTTGCGTGGGTAGGCCTAATGTCCGCGGCAGGAAACGCAACATGGACACATCACATTTTTACATTGAAAACTGATGTTTTTTTTGGAAAGTGCCTAGCTGTGGATTTTGATCTCTAGATCAGCCGGCACCTAGGGAAACTACCAAATCTCTGCATTTGTGAAAACTATATACCTAGGGGAATCCAAGATGGGGTGACTTGTGGGGCTCTCACCAGGTTCTGTTACCCAGAATCCTTTGCAAACCTCACAATTTGGCAAAAAAACACCTTTCCTTTGCATTTGGGTGACAGAAAGTTCTGGAATCTGAGAGGAGCCACAAATTTCCCTCTACCCAGCGTTCCCTCCAGTCTCCTGATAAAAATGGTACCTCACTTGTGAGGGTAGGCCTAGTGCCTGCGAAAGGGAATGCCCCAAAACACAACGTGGGCACATCACATTTTCCAAAGAAAACAGAGCTGTTTTTTTGCAAAGTGCCTAGCTGTGGATTTTGGCCTCTAGCTCAGCCGGCACCTATGGAAACCTACCAAACCTCTGCATTTTTTAAAACTAGATACCTAGGGGAATCCAAGATGGGGTGACTTGTGGGGCTCTCACCAGGTTCTGTTACCCAGAATCCTTTGCAAATCTCAAAATGTGGCCAAAAACCACTTTTTCCACACATTTCGGTGACAGAAAGTTATGGAATCTGAGAGGAGCACACATTTCCTTCCACCCAGCGTTCCCCTTAGTCTCCTGGTTAAAACTGTACCTCACTTGTGTGGGTAGGCCTAATGCCTGCGAAAGAAAATGCCCCAAAACACTATCTGGACAAATCAAAATGATCAAATACAAAACTACCTGTTTTTCCGGGGGAGGGGTCACCTGCATTTTTGGTCCTGGGCTCAGCAGCCATGCAAGGAAGCCTACCAAACCCAGACATTTCTGAAAAGTAGACACCAGAGGGAATCGAGGGAGGTGTGACTTGTGTGGATCCCCCAGTGTTTTCTTACCCAGAATCCTCAGCAAACCTCAAATTTAGCTACAAAATCATGTTTCCCACATTTCTGTGTGAGATCATCGCACCGGGACAAATTTCCTACCACCCAACATTCCCCTCAGTCTCCCAGTAAAAATGATACTGAATTGTGTAGGTGGGCCATGTGCCTGTGACAGGGAAGAGCCAAAAACATGTCGAAATTGAGGGGAACCAAAGCGGGTCCAAAAGGGCAGTTTGAAAAAATATATTTTTAGGCTGACAAATGAGGCAGAATTCTTATCGATATAGATGAGGCAATGCTGGATTGTTGGATTTTTGTGGATTCCTTCAGATTCCAGAAGTTCCCATCACAAAAAATGTGGGACAAATGTGTGATTTCCAGCAAAAATTGAGGTTTGCAGGGCATTGAGGGTAAGAAAATGGTACAGGGTGCTTGTGAAGCACACCACCCTGGACTCATCCAGATGTTTAGTTTTCAGATGTGTCTAGGTCTTGTGCAGCGTCCCAGAGTCCAAAAAGTGCAGCCCTCACCATTCCAAGTGGGACGATTTTGAGAGTTAGCCAAGCTCTCATGGCCTAAATGTTAAACTAAAACACTAAATAATCAAATGTCCTCTTGCTTGCTGTTGGGATAAGATGTTTTAGTGTGCGGGGGGAGAGCTGAAAGACAGCTACTCCCTTCAGTTGGGGTGGGGGCATAACCATGCCCATGATGGTTGGTAGCCACCACCCCACTATTTTATTTTAATTCTGTGGCATCTAGTAGTTTTTCTGCCCACCCCCAGGAAGTGAATCAGGGGGTGGGCAGAACAGCTTTGGCCCCATTTTGTGGGCCATACCACCACCCTCCTTTTAAAAAAAAAATCTTCCCTGGTTTCAGGTGGGCTTTCTGACTCCCTTGGGGGCAGATGGGCCTTCCAAAAATAGGCTGACATGGTCCAAAGATATGGCCAACAGTAACATACCAATCCCTGGTGGCTAAGTAGCTTCTGCCCTCCCCGTGGGCAGATTGGGCAAATAGAAATAGGTGGATCTGCTCCCAAGGGGAGCAGAAATGGCCTAAAATAAATTTGCCCCCCCCCCAGAGGAGCGACCCTTGAATAAGGGGTCGCTCACCTTGCGAGAAATTGGCACAAAAAAAAATCCCCCGGGCCTAGAGGTTTCTGCCCCCCTGGGGGGGCAGATTGGAGAAATAAAAATAGGCCGATCTGCTCCCATGGGGGCAGACATGGCCTAAAATAAATGTGCCCACCAGGGTAACGACACTTGCCTAAGGGGTCGCTCCCCTTGCGTGAAATTGACACAAACAAACAAAAATCCCTGGTGTCTACTGGTTTCTGCCCCCCTGGGGGGCAGATTGGAGAAATAAAAATAGGCCGATCTGCCCCCAAGGGGGGCAGAAATGTTCTAAAGACAATTTGCCCCCCAGGGGAGTGACCCTTTCCTAAGGGGTTGCTCCACACATATAAAAAAATAAAATAAACAAACAAAAAAAAGATTCCTGGTGTCTAGGGGTTTCTGCCCTCCCGGGGGAAGATCGGCCTAATTACTATAGGCCGATATGCTCTCAAAGGGGGCAGAAATGGCCTAAGACAAATTTGTCCTCCCAGGGGTGCGACCCTTGCCTAAGGGGTCGCTCCCCTCATGTGAAACTGCCATAAAAAATATCCCTGGTGTCTAGTGTTTTCCGCCGTCCTTGGGGGCAGATTGGCCTAATAAAAATAGGCCGATCTGCCCCCAAAGGGGGCGGGGGCAGAAATGGCCTAAAAACAATTTTGCCTCCGGGGGAGCGACCCTTGCCTAAGGAGACGCTCCCCACGTGTAAAGCACAAAATAGACAAACAAATTATAATAGGCCGATCTGCCCCCAGGGGGGACAGAAAAGTCCGAAAAATATTTTGCCCCCCTGGGGATCGGCCCTTGCCCAAGGGGCCGCTCCCCTTATTCAACAACATAAAAAAAAAATCCTTGGTGTTTAGTGGGAAGCAGAAATGCAGAGAGAGACATGAAAGGAGAGGAAAGACCTTTCCTCTCCTTTCATGCCTCTCTCGCCCCCTCCACATGATCGGAGGAGAAATACTTTTGCATTTCTCCTCCGATCCAGAGGCGGCCTCTGAAGCAGTCAGCACGCGATCGCACGCTAACGTCATCATATGCCACAGGGGGGGTCATGGAGAGGGGCGGGGATGGAAGGGGAATCGATTCCCCTTCCATCCCTGCCCAGGAGAGGGGGGTGCTTGGCCCTTGGGGGGAGCGCTAGCCGAGGGCGAGACCAGTTCGTCCTGGGCACCTGAGGGGTTAAAAAACTCTGCCAATTTGTCTCAAAAGGTCTGAGAGTTGGGGACATTGATGTCTGACCTTATGCTCTGGGTAAATAAAGCAGACTTTACATATTATATTTACAAATGAGTTACCTAAGTTTTGGATTTGCTACCTGATTAGGATACAATTTCCATCTCGGCTCCTGCCTCCTATGCTGCCTTTGGAGCTCTTTGAAGAACCACTGTGCCAAGGGTTTCTTCCTGTCCTTCTGATTCAATCTCCTTAAAGGGGCAACCTCTTCCCCTGCTAAACTGACCCAAATTATTGAAGTCCTCTACCGGATTGCCTGTACCTTTACTATTTTCCAGAGCACAAGCAAACTCATCTGCTTTAATTGTACTCCAATTTCTGATACTCTTACCTACTCGCCCCTTATATATCTGTCAGTGTATTTCATAGACCTTGAATGGAATGAGACTATTATCAGTCCAGTCTATTTGCAAATACTTGCTAAGAGTCAAAGTCTCCTGAAAGGAGAAGATGCAATATAGGGTATGTCCTGCTGTATGACTCGGGGACTTCACCCATCGAGTTAGGCCAAAACTACCCATAGGATCCAAGACTGCACAGGTATCCAAATCATGCTCCTCCTCTAAATGGAAATTAAAATCCCCCAGAATAGTCTAAGTATTGCATGCAATGGCGGGCTCCAGTACTTGGTGCCAATTTGCAATAAATAGTTTTCTTGGGCCGGAGGACGATATGTTAACAAGCCTTCCATTCTCCCTGCCTTAATATATGTAATTTTGAAATGTTGGACTACACATCCTTCAGCAGGAGTTATACTGGTTTCTAGCATACAATTTAGCTGCTCTCTAAAAATATTGGCTAGACCTCTCCCCAGTAGTCCTGACTTACCTTGCCACCCTATCACTTGGGGGTATGGCAATCACAAAATCAGGGCCAGAGTCCTCCTTGGACCAGGTCTCAGTCACAAATAAGCAATCCAAGTGGGTTGTTTCAATCACCTCACCGATCTGTGGCTATGTTTTATTAGTGAACAAGCGTTTACCAGAGCACAGCTGAGACCCTTCATTGACCTCAGCCCCCACATATACACATCTCCAATGTTCTTGGAGAGGCTCTGATAAATGGCCTGGTCTTCCTCCTCCTTCAGGTTCCCCAAGGAACATTTGCAGCTCCTGCAACACCACTCACCCCCCTCGCCAAGCTGTAAAGTCTCCTCTCCTATACATTTCGATGTACTCTCAATCTCCAAAAGAGCTTAACTAGAATAGGTCGGGTGCTCCTTACCTGCAGAAAAACTGGCAGAGTCCCTGGCCCCCGGCCTTGCACAGACACAGACGGACTTGCCTTAGGTGGGCCTTCAGCGTACCAGCAGCACGCACGCTTCAGCACAGCAGCGCATTTGTATCCCAGGGGCAGGGACATCCTAGATAAAAGTATAATGTGAAATTTAAACAGAGATTGTTGACGTAGAATACATTTAAGGTTTTAACAGTCATTGTTGAAAAATTATGTGTTTTTGCCAAGAAGGTTAAGGACATGAACATAGAGACCAATAAGGACCCATTTAAAAGTCAGCTTTTAAATACTGCCACTGCTGAGACTCAACGGCTCGCTTTACTTAAAGCCCTGGTGACTGTATATAGCAGCATACCCATCAACCATATGGATGTCTGTAATAAGGACGCCACAGGTCTTCGGCTCTTTTTTACACTTTATTCAAGGTAGCAACCCTGGGCCCGTGGCAACTCCTCAAGCAACCACCATCCAACAGTGCCCAAACAAGCTTCTTTGAAGGAAGCATTCTATAAAAGTCTGCAGAAATGTCACCAGTCTGTTAAGGCTGGCAATTTTAGTAACCTTAAAGATGAATACATAATGTGGGATATACCGTAAAATACTTACAACATATTGCCTCCTCAGAAAATATTTTTTAAAATGCAAAATTTAGATGAAAATGAGAACAATGGCACAGAACACTAATTTGAATACACAGTGCAAAGTACATAAACAATGTAATCCAACAATGTATATCAAAGGTTGTAATGTTTGAGTAAACAAAATTAGTTATGGACAAACATGCTCTGCAAATTTTCTAAGAGTTTTAAAGTTTCTTTCAAAAGCAATGACCCTTTCCTGGCTCACTTCCATGTGTTTAGGATTGCTGGCAGTGGTGTAACAAAAGCCCCTGCTATGTGGGGGCCCCAAGCTCCAGGGTGCCCCCTCAGCACAATACACTGGCCTGAAAGCTTCTGAGTGAGTCCAGAGGGGGGCACCTCCATGTACTTTGCAGGGCCCCCTGGAAATTTTGTTACACCACTGATTGCTGGAATTACTCCCCTTCATCTTCATCTAAAGGGAAATCACCCCCCTCTTTCTCTGCTGGAATAATAGCAGGACTCAATACCTGAGTCCGCTGTGCCCAGTTTTCCATGTTCACAAGATTCTTATTCACGTTCTTTTCTCCATCATACAACCACCAGTATTGTAATCTCACATTTCCCTGAAAGTCTACACCAGGGACATCTTTCCTACCCTTTGTTAAAGCCAATCTTCCCAGGGCCATGCTTTGTAATCTTCTAATCTTACAGTGTTTCTATATACCTGCACACCTTTCTAGGCATTAGTAAACATAATTTCACCCTTTCAAATCTTCCATCCATGCTTTACATATATCCACTGACCTACTCACACTTCAGCTTTCTTCCATCCATGCATATCATCAGAATACCTCTTGTACTTCCTTTGTAACTTTTCAATCAATCAATCAGGTTTCTTATAAAGCGCAGCTAATCACCCATTCTGGTCTCAAGGTGCTGGGCTTTTCAATGCGTTCTCACATCAAAAGGATCACAGCAAACTTCTGACACCTTTCACATCTTGCTCTTTGTGTATGACAAACATCCTCTCATGATCTTAAAATGGCTTCACTAATGGTATTGTGTCCAGTAATATGGTATGGCCACATCATCTTTGTCCACTCATCTCCCCAATTGTTTTTACAACAACTAACAAACTGCATTGAATCTGTGAGTATGCATCCCTCACCACAGCTCTGTTTCCTTCTGGATGGCACAAGGATATTAACCTGTGTCTAATGCCTGAGCATGTCATGTAGTCTAACATTTCTTTGGAATTGAATTGAACACCACTGTCAGTCAATATGGTAGCAGGTAAAACTATAGGGAAAAGTGGTCTTCTTCCCTCAGTTCACTCGTGCCTCCCTAAATGCATTTAACTCAAGTCTGTTACTACCCTTTGCTTTTTAACCACTTGCACTTTCCTAACCTCCATCAAAATATAATCATCTTTATATGCATCCGCTTGAAAAATAGTTTTTAGATTGTGGTGCTAGATAACCCTTTATGACTTCAACTAATTTTTCTATAGGACTAATGCAGATGCAACTGACTTCTTGTCATAAATACCTTATTTGTTTCTGTTCATCATCAGTATGCCATCCTAAAAACAGATGATTTTCGGTATGTTTCCAACTAGTTCAATCAAAAGCCTATTCTTGGTGTAGTGTTGAATTTCAATAGGATCTTATTTTTATTTTTAAAACTCTAATCTAAACTAATATCATGTTCCTAGTATTGCATGTTTTGGGTCCACATTGATGTGCCTTCATCTTTGGTCCTTCCATCCTAAAGCAATGGACATTCATTGACTATCTAAAGTTTGCTGGTGGCTTTCTTATTCTTAAATGTAAACATTTTTGACCTGTTCCCAAGTATTCCTATTCTAGTTCTATAATAAAACTTTAAGATCTGGTAATTTTAGTCTATTACCAATTCTATAAAAAAAATTATCTCCCAAACACTCATTGCTATGATTGTCTATGTGAACCCCAAAATAGCGTCAGCTGGTAAAGCCATGTCCCCAGTTGCCTCCCCTTTTATGTTCAAGACCATATCTTGTATAATGTTAGATACAGAACTCTTCAATTCACTATCATTCTCTAACACATTTGTGTTGTTTTCTGCAATGTATAAGACACAGTAATGCATGTTTCAGTTCTACAAACCCCCAAGTGTCCAGTGAAACCACATTCTTAAAGTTAAAGCACAAATTCATAAAGGTAAATATATACATGTATATTTACTACTACACCTGGGTGTAACTCTCTACTTTTTTGCTAATTACCATTTCTGAATAAAGATTCGATCTAGATGTAGGTGGACATCTCTACCCCCTCAAAGAGGGTATGAAGCTTCCTGTGATTTTGTTTATGACCGTACAATTACTACCCCTTGTTTATAACTTTATTTTATGTTTCAAATAGTTGGTGGACATGTCTGCCACTGAGCAGAGACCACCGCCATTGAGGCTTCCCCATGGAAAAGTAGAGAATTTATTAAAACTGTATTATATTCTTATATATATATTTTAGTATATATAATACATGTAAATCATTTTAACATATTTACTATGAACTTGAAAATAACAAAATACAGCACTTTAACTCCTCCAATTAAAAGTGTTTTGAAGAATAAAATAATGTAAATATATTAGTTACATTTATAAATATTAATTTATAAACAATTACAAAACATTCACAATAACATTTCTATGTGTATTTAGTAAATGTGGTTATGATTGATATATTTCTTTAAATTAAACATGTTTTACATTTATAAATTATTAAACATTTAATGTAGTTTTATTTTAAAATTAAGGTTATAACATTAAAAAATAAATATTATATATAATATGTTAAGACTATATTTGTTAACTAATTTAATTAATTTGATATTGGTTCCAATTGGATGTTATTTTAATTCCCTTCCCCACTGATTTCTATGGGAGTGTGTTGCAGGACTAGTGGTTGGCCATATGTGATGTTCACCTTACTCCAAGGCTGGGTTGGAGTATGTTTACTCCTGTTTTGACACCTTTGGGGCTGCAGGTACTTTAGAAGTGTATTTTGTGAATTGCAGTTGTCTTACTCTTTTGTGAATGTGTGCTTTGTATTAGCACATTTCCCCAATACCTCCTTAAATTTCCCTACCCCCATGTATTAGTAAATATTCCTCTATTTTCAGCCACTCCTCCTTGTGCGTCCCACATTTGCTACAAGAACATACGTTTTTGGAGCACTGAGATCTCCATGCATGTGGCAGAGACGTCCATGTGGAAAATATAGGCAAGACAGAGGTCTCCAGCCATAGGTTCATGAATTACATTTTGTAGTATGTGAGCAGTACTACTGTAATTTACATACTACAAAATTAAGTTTGTGAATCTGGCCCTTGGTATTGTGAGCAGGACATTTCATAAAGTGAGCGGAGTGCTGGAGCTGCCTGTGCCACATGTGTAATATGTGTTGCCACTATCTTCTGTATATTGTTGTGCTTTCTTGGACTTATTCTTTCCACACTTCTGAGTGTCTCTTCTCTCAAATATCTTGTATATGGTCGCACAGTCTAATCTATGTTATCATATAGAGTGGTTTTGGCATACCAACGCAATAAATCAGCTATCTTTATCATTGCAATAATATCTATGAGGGAGAAATCTCCACTGACCCACTCCACTCGTTTTCTTTCATTCCTTGATTTCATCAATCAATCAGTATTCGTAAAGCATGACTTGTCAACTGTGAGGGTATCCAGAAGCTAGGCACAGGTCTCAATCGAAGAGCCAGGTCTAGACCCTTTTCCTGAATTTGTTCGGCGCACGGGAGGTGCCGAGGTGGAGGGGGAAGCTGTTCCAGGCCTTGGCGGCAAGAAAGGAGAAGGAGCGACCTCTGGCGTGGCAGTGGTGTGTGCGATGTATCTGTGCGTGGGCTAGTTGTGGAGAGCAGAGGTTCCTACAGGCATGGTGGAAGTGCAGATGTTGGTTCAGGTAGGCTGGTCTTTGGTTGGGGTGGCATCTCTTCTGGACTGGTTGCCAGTGGAGGTATTTCAGGTGCTGGTAGATGTGGGCTCTCTTAGGTAGGTTGAGAATCAGTCTGGTGGCTGCATTCTGAATTGATTGGAGCCTTTGAGTGAGTGCGTTGGTGGTGCCCGCTTAGAGTGCGTTGCCATAGTCAAGGCGACTGGTGATGAGGGCATGAGTAACTGTCTTCTTTGTGTTGATGGGGAGCCACTTAAAGATTTTCCGGAGCATGCAAAGCGTGTGGAAGCAGACTGAGGCGACAGAGTTGATCTTCCGTCTCATGGAGAGTTTGCTGTTGATGGTGATGCTGAGGTTGCGGTCTTTTAGCATGGGGCCAGGCTTCGATGGCCACCAGGAATCGTTCCAGAGGGTGTTGTTTTTGTCAAAGATGAGAACTTCTGTATTGTTAGTGTTCAGCCTTAAACAGTTGTCTTTCTTCCATGCTGAGACGTTCTTCATGCAGTTGTGTAACTTTGTCTTGGTAGCGGTGGGGTCGGCAGAGAGTGACAGGACGAGTTGTGTGTTGTCGGCATAGGAGATGATGTTGATGTCGTGCGATCTGATAATGTCCGGGAAGGGTGTCATGTAGATGTTGAAGAGTGTGGGGCTGAGGAACGAGCCCTGGGGAATGTTCAGATGTTGTGATTGGCTTGAAATTTGAAGGGGAGGGGCAGACTTTCTGTGTACGTCCCATAAGGAAAGATGCCATCTATCTGAGTGCATCGTCTGTAATTCCCGACTGGTGCAGGCGGTGGATGAGTGATTGGTTGGAAACCATGTCAAAGGTGGCAGAGAGGTCAAGCAGGATGAGGGTGGCAGATTCTCCATTGTCGAATATCGCACTGATGTCATCTGTGGTTGGATATGAAACCTGATTGGGATGAGCCAAGTAGGTTGTTTCTCTCCAGGTGTTCGGTGAGTTGGAGGTTGACGGCCTTCTCCAGGACTTTGGCGGGGAAGGAGAGCAGCGCAATGGGTTGGTAGTTTTATAGTTCATTGGGGTCAGCCGAGGGTTTCTTGATCTCGGCGTGTTTCCTGGCGTTGGGAAAGGTGGCTGAGGTGAGGGAAGCGTTGATGATGGTGGTGAGTTGGTGACTGATCTTGTCCCTTGCGAGGTTGAAGAGTCTGTTGGGGCAGGGGTCAGTGGGTGCCACAGAGTGGATGGAGTTCAAAGGTGAGGTTGTGTCTGCGTTGATGAGTTGTTTCCAGGCATTGAGCGGGTGGCCGGCATTAGGCCTGGATTGGAGGTTGCGGAAGTAGGATGGTTGGGGATTGAAGTTCTTGTAGATGGTTGCTATTTTGTTGTGAAAGTGGTCGGCGAGGTCGTTGCAAAGCTTCTGTGATGCAGGGAGGACATTTTCGGTGGCTGCAGGGCAGGTGAACTCCCTGACAATGGTGAAGAGTTCCTTGGATCATTTAGTGCTGGTCTCAATCCTGAGGGTCAGGACCTCCCCTTTTGCTGCTCTGATCTGTTGGTGTTATACATTGAGGGCTGATTTGTAAGCGGCTCTGTCGGTTTCTTTCTTACTCGTGCTCCAGCTTTTGTCAAGTTTTTTGCATCTATGTTTGGTCCTGCTGAGTTCTGGGTTGTACCAAATGGCTTGCTTGGCTGGTCTGTGGGCTTTGGCTGGTTTGGTGGGAGTGGCTTGATCGGCGGCGTTGGTGACCCATTCGTTGGTCAGAGTCCAATCTGGACCACTGCTTGGTCCAGGTTGGAGGGATATTTGGGCCAGGGGGCACTGAGAACCTTGGTCCATTGTTGCTGCGAGACCTTGGCCCAGCTGCGTAAGAGTGCTCTGTGGAGGTTGGTGGTGGCGCATGTGTGTCCGGAGATGGTGAAGTGTACAATGGGGTAGTTGGACCAGGTGAGGTCCGATGTTTGGGTGTAGATAATTCTGTTGCTGGATGAAAAAATGGGGTAGAGTGTGTGACCTGCAATATGTGTGGGGTCAGTGATTAGCTGCTTGAAGCCAATGTTACCATTCTTTCCAGGAGGTTTGTAGAGCTGGTGTCAGTGGGGTTGTCTAATTGGAAGTTGAGTTCTCCTAGGAAGTGTATTGTTCGGACTCTATGGCCAGAGGGCAGATGAATTCTGCGATGGGTTGCTGATTCTGTTTCGTGGTCCTGGTAGTTTGTAGGCCATGGTGCCTTTGATGGTGGTGTTAAGTTGATGTGGAGCTGGAAGTTCATGTGTTCCATGACTGGGGTGGTCTGATCATTGGTGATTGTGCAGGCGATCGCCTCCTTGTGCATGACAGCGATATCGCCTCCATGTTTGTTGGGGCAGTCACTGTGTTTCATCTTGTAGCTGGTGGGGGTTGCTATGGCAATATCCAGTGTGGAGGCTGGGGTGATCCAGGTTTTGGTGATGAAGATTACGTCGGGGATGAAGGAGGAGATGGTGTCCCAGATTTCGGTGGTGTGCTTGCAGAAGGATCGAGTAAGATGCAACTGCGGTGGCCCGGTGTGGTCTTGGTCAGTGCTGCCAATGGGATAAAGGATGCTGCGGGGTACTCGGTTCTGGCGTGGAGGTGAAGTGGCAGTTGAATAGTCCTGCTGTGGAGCAGGGCGGTGCTATGTAGAAGTTGTTGTGACCGGGGTCTGGGGCACGAAGATCGTCCGCTGAGTATCCGAGGGGGTTTGAAGAGCCAGGGTTCCTGGCGCTGGGCACGGTCCAGGTGTGGCCGGGCGCAGATGGGCTTGCCTTTGGCACACCCACTGCACCTGCCTGCACTGCAACTTCCATTGAATAGGTCCTGGGAGGAGCGCTGAGAGGTTCGCAACGAGCAGAAACCAGGAGCGCAGTGGAGTGGTACCCTGAGGGCAATGCTGCTTACAAGGCTCCAGGGGAACAGGAGACCTTGGTGCTGCGGTGGTAGCAACCTGGGAAAGGACCTGTCAGGAGGCAGATCAAAGCCGGTTTAGGGACCTGACACTGGGCAGGGAGAACCTGGTGCTGGTAAGAGCTGGTAGGACCTGCTCACTGGAGCCATACTGCAGCCTCCTTTAAATAGGTCCTGGGAGGAGGAGAGGGGCTGTTCTGCTCTGCTTCAGACTGAGAGGGAACACAGTGAAAGGAATGCAAAGAATGCTGCACTCTCAGTCTGTCTGAGTAATGAATTTATGAAAGGCACTTCCCAAGTTTCATACACGGAAAGAATAACATGAGCTTTTATTTCAAATGCAGCAACACACATGCAATTCTAAAAATAATCACAGCAGCAGAATAATAATGATCACAGAAACAAAGAAAATGCAATACTTCAACAATAGATATCATTTATATATACTACGTATTTATGCATGCACATGCACAATGCAAAGCTAAAAATAAGAATTAAAAATGCATCACCATAGGGCTTGACACCGACTTTATCCCTCTGCCTGTCAACTTCAGGCCATGGAACCCCAAACAACCGGGACAGAAGGAAGACTAAAGCTCAATGGTATTTATTTTCTGAGCAAAGCGTTCCTTCTCAGATGAGTTTCTTCTTACTCCAGTTGCCAAGTCTCCCCACCTTATATACTTTAAGCAAACATAAGAGGAAGGTTTTAGAACACCCCCTCCCTGTGATTAACAGGTTGGCTATGTCAGGTCAGTGTTGAGAAAACATGCACCAGACTGGCCAAACCTCATGGTGTTTTTCCAAGACCGAGTTGTACCCTGCTCTATCATAACATTCTCAGCCTGGTACCTGCTTATCTTCAGCGCTCCCCCATGTTTTGCTCCTTTCCCTGGTGAGAAGAGTGAAAATAGTTTAACAAGCTGTGCACTGAAAAATACTTGCACCACCAATGTGACGGTGTTGAAGCTAAGCTAAGCACAAAATGGAGTCAGTGGTCAAGATGGAGCTGGTGGTTAAACATAGATAGCATTACACTCCACCCTTTGACCAGTGACTCTCATAACATACTTGTCTAAAATTAACTCTCTTTGGTTTAAACATTGTAAGCAAATTAGGTATGCATTGTACACAGCAACATAACATTTATATAATAGAAATTACTATAAGTATCCAGCCCAAAGTATTGCGCAATTGCCCAAAATCAGGGAACCAGCTAAACAACCAGTCCCACCCCACTTTGTTTACATGTTGTTTTACTCCTTTCATCAATTCTTGTAAAGTGTCAGTATTTAGAGTGGTCTGACAAATTGAAGCAACACAGACCTTCAAATTCTGAGCAACTATGATTGAGCTTTAACAGTAAATTATCAATAGCAGCCCTGTTTTGCAATGCAGCTTTTTTAGTACCTCGTATATCAAGCAATAATTCAGCTAAAGCAATGGAAGTATGATTGATATTCTTAGCCATTAAACATGCTAACTTGTTAATAACTCGAGTCTTATAAACAGCTAATCCTGGAACTCCTACAATAGAAAGACTTCTTTTGAGGAGACCCCGTTGTTGCCTCTAGGCGCAGTTGAGAACATTTTCTGATTTGGTGTGAATTACAGGTTAGATTAAAGCAAATGTCGCCTGTGGTGGTATTGTAAGTAATCAATTGGCGTAAATTGTCCTACTTTTCATCAGTTGTTTCTTTGCAAAACCTACAGTACTCATAAGGACTAAACTGGGATAAAACATCACTCTCCTGATCATTTCCATCCTTGTTAGTGACGTTAAAATATCCAGTAAAATCTGTGCAGGCGTAGGGATTGCCACTAGACAGGTGGATATGATGTCCACCATACATTGCATGGGAGCCATGCAAAAGTCCGACCTATTGACTATAACTTGTGCTAGGTGTGTCCAGACATTTTCAGTCAAGTGCAGTAAAAGTGTCAATTGGCGTAGTTGATCAATCATTTCACAGTTGGGGGCTTTTGGTCCCTCCTGACCCCACATGCCCGAAAGGAGAACATGTAGCACAGCTAGCACGCAGACACCTCAAGTATGATCATTCTCGCATATAACATTTATCAGCTGGTGTATGCTCCCACCTCTCTTTCCCGGGTTTCATGATTAGGAGTATGTTATCCTGGCCTTTCACTATGATTTCTGCTAATTGTAGAGGATGCTTTGGGGATTCTACCCACACTTTAGCACCAGGGTTTTTGTCAGTTGAGTCAAAACTTCCCTCCCCATGCCCTGTAAGAAGGGCTGGGGCAGTCCCCTTTTTCACTATTCTTGGATACACTGGGACAATTACAATCTGCACAATTCTGTCTCCAGGTTGTATTATCAAATCAGTGTCTCCACTATTCAGGAGAATGATTTTAATTTCTCCTTGGTAGTCTGCATCGATCACTCTCCCCAAGATCTGAATACCTTTGAGTGCCAACCCAGATCTGGGAGCAATCAATCCGAAATGCTCCGGGGAATCTGTATTCCAACACCCATTTCAAGAAGTGCCATGTTTCTTGGTCTCAATGTGTAAGCTTTTAAAGCATGTAGATCAAGACCTGCAGATTCTGGTGTGGCTCGGTAAGGAGCTAGGGCTCCTGGTTTTATTTCCCACTACATGATGGTGTTGGTCACCACATGGGGTTGTATCTGTAACGCAGGGGTTAACATTCTCATCACGGAAGTCTTTGCATTTGTCAGTGGCCTGTTGTTCAGAATTTGGAGGGCTTCATTTAAATGTTCTCTCCAGTTGTTCAAAGTTCCATCTGATAGTTTTCTTAATGGGCTTTCAGCAAGCCGTTCATTTTCTCAATCAGTCCTGCAGCTTGTGGATAGTATGGAATGTGATAAATCCACTCAATATTGTGTTGTAAACAATAGTCCTGCACCACTTTTCCTTTGAAATGTGACCTGTTGTTGCTCTGGACTTGGAGTGGGACTTGGAGTGGAACTCCATAATATAACATTAACAAGTCCAGAGTCTTTATGGTGTTATGCTGGGTGGCATGTTTGCAAGGCAATCTGTTAACCAGAATAAGTGTCCACTACTGTTCAAGCATAATGACACCCGCGACTAATCAGTAGTGGCCCAATGTAATCAATTTGCCACATCTGCCTGGTAATTTCCCTCTCCCCAGCTGACCTTTGTCTGTTTGTGGGACAGATCTCTGTTATGTGTGTTGACAAATAGGTCATTGCATAATCACAGTTTTTATCAAGTCTAAGGGAATGTGCATTCCTCTAATCTCTGCCCACTTGTGAGTGGCTTTCTCTCCCAGGTGTCCACTTTTTTGGTGTGCTCACTTACCCATCCCCCACCAAATCAGAATCCTGTTTCGTCACTTCTGCCTCTGAGATTTTGGCTTTGACGTCTGCAAGGGAATTGAACCATCGTTCTAGTGAATCAGTGGGACAGTGGGTATCTACATGATACACAGTAACAGTACTTTGCTCTAGCATTTCCCAAATTTCGTGCCACAACTCTTTGCACCACACCTCCTTAGAATGTATTTGTCAGTTATATGCATGCAATGTGGGAAACCGGGTGGCTAACCCATTGGTGGTAGACCAAGAATCAATATAAATGTGGCAAGTTCCAGGTAATTCTTGTTTTAGTGCCTGATACACAGCTTACAATTCTGCATATTGACTACTCTTCCCTTCTCTTGTAGTAGTTAACAACTTCTTGGTGACTGGGTTATATGATACTGCCTTCCATTGTCTTTTAGCCCCACATACTTGGCTGAACAATCGGTAAATCATACATGCTTCCTATCCTCAGGGGACAAGGATTCAAATGGCTCACTCATCTCACTGGTGACTCTATTATCTGCAGTACCTCCTGCACCCTCTCATTCTCTTGCACATGGGCTTGTGACACCTGCTTATGTAGAGCTGCGGTTCCTGCTGGTCCCACTCAGGCCCTATCTTGTATGTACTATTTCCAATGTATGATAGTAGCTTCTTGTGCATGTCCTATGCGGTGAGTTTTAGGTGAGCTCATCACTCACTGCATTATTGGAATCTCAGGTCTCTGATCACATTATGATCTAGGGTCATTTGCTTAGTATCCACTAGAGCCCAGAAACAAGCAAGTAACTGTTTATCAAAAGGATTATATCACTCTCCAGCATCAGGTTGCTTTTTAATCCAAAAACCCAGGGGCCCCTCGTTCTTCCCTACTTTTGCCACATGCTCCAATTTGCATATAGTCCCTGAACGGTTACATTCAATTTAATGTCTCCTTCCTGTACTGGCCATAAGTCTAAAGCCTGTTGAATTGCCTCCTTTGCCAAGTCAAACACACGCTGCTGCTGTTCACCCCATTCAAATTCATGTTGCTTTCATGTCACTTTGTACAAAGGAGCTAAAATCTGACTCAAGTGAGAATAAATAAGATAGAATTACCGGGGCACCATTAGGCAGGTGGACGGTAACGACCGGGAATCAGGAACGAGGAAAGGGTGGGAAATCGGGATCACGGGGGAACGGTACCCCGAGGGCAATGCCCCTTTCAAGGCTCCTGGAGACAGGAGACCTTGTTGCTGCAGTGTAGCAACCTGGGCAGGTACCTGTCAGGAGTAGGCCAGAGCCTGGTTTAGGGACCTGGCTCTGGGCAGGGAGAACCTGGCATTGGGAAGAGCTGGTAGGACCTGCTTTCATGCTGCCTGATTATTAGTGTGCAGAAGGTAGTGAAAAAGGAAGTACTTTAATCACACCGTAACAACATACTACACAGAGGAAGTGCCAATCACTGAAAGGTTGTGTAGTAAGGGGTGCTATGCGGATTCTACACACAGAAATCAGTGGAATACATTAAATCCCAGGGCTCATTATAGATGCAGGTGAATAGTCTCAGTTCTGAGTACTGTAGGTCAGTCATAGTTCCTTTGCTGGACAGTTATTTCTCTTTGAGCAGGGTTATTGTTAAATCATGAATCCCCCATAATCTGTAGTAAAGCTCACAAGTCACTTCTCAAGTCAGGCGATGAACTTATTTGAGATGCTAGGCCATTGTTATGTAAATGCGAGTGTGTGAGCCACAGACGAACAAATGCACTTACGGGTACAGCAACTTGGCATGGCTGCCTCCTTCTTTACATATGGCCTGGTGCAGGGACAATGGCTCTGGGGAAGTCAGCTCTAATGGGGCAAGTCCTGGCACTCCCAGTGGATGGCTTCTGTCCTCTGGTTCTTGGTGTGGATCCCAGGTCTCGGTTGGCAAAAGGTTGAATCAACACTGATCCTTTTTCTTCGTCTGTTGGGGGTTGCAGGAGTGGGTATGCTGGAGGGATTGATAAGCCAGTTTGGCGTATATTGCGTGAACTTAGTAAAACCTAGTGGGGCCAAGTGACCCTTAGGCAAACACAGATCAACTTGGTTACTGTACTGCACACAGTCTGCTCCTCTGGGTAACCCATGTTTAACAGCAGAGCTTCACTTCCTTGGGCAGCCAGTTCCTAGAGGGTCAGACACACCTCTCCCCCTTCTCAGCAGGTCAGGCAAGATCCACAGCTACAGGCAGAACCACATCTCTTCCAGCAATGTGCATAGACTTAAGGTAATGTCCTCTCACCTCTGGAAGACTGAGTGTCGAAAACACACCAGCCATCTGAGGTTCTTCAAGTGCTCTGGGGAGCACTCTCTTCCTTGGTCTTGAAGAACTTGGAACTGGAACCAAGTGGGGTAGTTTGGTACCCACGTTTATACAGATTTCCCAGACAGAGAATATGAATTCCACTGTCATGACCATGAAACTGTTTGAAGTGGCTCCTTTTCATAGTTCATGTTCTTGTTCACGGTCAGCACAGACAGAGCCTTTGTAAAAGGCCAAGGCTCCCACAACAGATAGTGATGATGTTGACTCACTCTGAGCAGGAGTATCAGAAAATGAGCACAATTTTGTATGATATCTCTGCAATTGGTGGTTATGATCTGGAGTAGCACTCTGGGAGAAACAAAAGGGACAGATGCTGCTTAGAAGCTTCCTTTCTTCTAGCAACATAATCTGGTGACTCATCACCATTCCCCTTCCATTAATCCTGGAAGGACTTAGGGCCAGATGTAGCAAAGTTTTGCGAGTCGCAAATGGCCCGAATCGCTATTTGCGACTGCGCAAAATCGGAAATGGGATGCAAAAATCCCATTTCCGACTCGCAAAAAGCGATGCAAGCCGTTACCGACTCGCAAAAATTGCAACCCCATTTTGCGACCCGCAAATAGGAAGTCGCAATTTGCGAGTCGCAAACCATATGCAATTGCAACTCACAAATTGCGACTAGTCGCAAAAAGCCCAGTTTGCCTGTCCCATTTACCACTAACTCAGAGCAGGTTGTAACCATTACCAAAGTATAAAAGGAGACCCAGAAGGCATCTGGGTTACTCAAGATGGCGGAGATATACCTGATAGCAGTGAGGAGGAGAGTCCACGCAGCCCAGCAGAGGAGGAGGAGGAGCCAGAGACAGGAGAAGATTTACAGAACAAGGCAGACTCTTTTTCAGCAAACTGAGGAAGAGATATATGACAAATACCGCCTTAGCAGCGCAGCCATACTAGAATTAATTGAATTACTAAAACCATAGCTAGAACGCCAGACTCTGCGCGGCTGCGCCATCCCTACGCATGTGCAAGTGCTATGCTCACTGCACCTCTTGGCCTCAGGGAGCTATCAGGGGGTCATTGCTGTGGCAGGTGGGGTATCTCAAAGTGCACTATCAAGGTTCCTCAGGGCATTCCTAGATGCCATACTCACACACATGTCTCACTTCATATGCCTATCCAGGAATGAGGCAGAAATTAACAGCACCAAGTTGGAATTTTACCGGATTGCCAACTTTCCCCATGTCATAGGGTGTGTAGATGGGACACATATTCAAATATGCCCCCCCTGCTAACCTGGAATATCTATTCTGCAACAGAAAGTGTACCCACTCACTGAATATTCAGGTTGTTTGTGACGCTCATTATGTCATCACTGACATTGTTGCAAAATTTCCAGGCAGTACCCATGACTCATACATTTTTAGGCACAGTGGGATACACCAACGCCTGGAACGTGGGGAGTTTGGAGACGGATACCTCCTAGGTAGAGCTGCATACACCTTGTAGACATACACACAGATCAATCTGCACACCAACCAGGACTTTCTAACAGTGTAATGTTTGTGCCCAACAGGTGACAGTGCATATGCACTACGGCCATGGATAATGACTCCGTTCTTAACACCCAGTAATGATTCAGAGAGGCGATACAACAGTGCACATAAGAGGACCAGGAACATGATTGAACGCACCTTCGGATTGCTGAAAGCAAGGTTCAGATGCCTCCACCGCAGTGGAGGTGCCCTCCAGTATACCCCCATTACAGCATTCAAAATTGTTGTTGCATGCACCATCCTGCACAATATTGCCACCCGACGTGGGCTACCTCTCACCCCTGCAGACCCTGATTCTGAGGATGAAGAGCAGGAGCAACCACATCGCCATCATGGGGATCGGAGCATCGCAAATCAAGGCAGACTGAGACGGGAACACATCGCAACCCAATACTTTGGAAGGTACGTGTCAACTTCAACCATACTCACCTATTGACCGAAAACTCAATTTGTTAAGTGGAACAAAAAACTATTTAATATGTGCAGAAATTGAACTATTTACAATGACTAACTGTTAATGTACATCAAAAAGCAAACCATGCATGGGGCACATTGCTGTCATGTGCCCCAACATCAGGGACAGGGTTTTGTCTATGACCTACTGCGGCCTCTGCCAGCCTGGCTGGTCCCAGGTTGCTCTGCAGTGCTCTGCCTGGTACTCCCACTCCGGAGCACCCTAGTGTCACTGGCAGAGACACTGCTCACAGTGGAGCCCTCTTCGCTGTCCTGGGGGGTGTCCCCTGTCCCCCTGGACACATGCCGTGCCTCCATTAGATCGATCACCTGTGTGATCCGGCCCAGGCCTCTTGCCACATCCCCTGCAAAGTGGCCCATTTCCACTTGGAGGCCAACTGTCCTTCTTGACAGGCCAGTGGTGTTGACTGCCAGTCTGCCAATTGATGAGGCCATCCTGTCCAGCCTCTGGAGCAGCTGGCGGTCCCTGCGCCGCCCACCCTCGCTCTGTGACAGTAGTCCTGCCACCAGTTCCCGCATGGACAGGGCTAGGTCCCCAGTGTTTGTGCCAATGACGTCCAATTGGGCATGGAGCTGCTGCATGCTGGCCTCATTGCTCCTCACAAAGCGGTGCAGAACCCCACTAATTCTCCCTAACATATTGTTCTGCAGGCGCTGACCACGGAGCAGTTGTGCCTCGGTGATGCTGGACGATGGACGCCCGGACTCAGCCTGCAGCCCTGCTCTCCTCAACCTGCGTCGCCTGCGCAGCGGTGGATGCCCTATGAGCTGTACCGTGGCACTCCTGGCTGTTGCTGGCGCAGCCTCCAGAACCACTGTTGCAGCAGGTGTTGTCGTCAAGGGGATGGTGTTGGTGGTTCAGGTGGGAGTGGTGGCAGCTCCTGTGCTTTCCTCATGGGGCTGGCTGCTGTGGCTTGTGGTGGTGTCTTGTGGGAGACCTGTGGGACATGGGGAACAGACTGTCAGTGTCTACTATCTGTTGCACACTTCCTAATAAACATTTGCCTATTGACTGCCTACTTGACTACATTGCCCATAATGCATCATTCTGGTGTTTGCTACCCTGAAATGGAGCTATCTTGGTTGTTCATGCCCCTGTGTACATGGTGGGTGGGGGTATGGCATTGATGGGGGTACAGGCATATCACATGGTACTCACCGGTTGATGTAGTGGGCTCAGAGGTGTCCAGATCTCCAAATCCTGTCACTGCCTCCTGCTCCAGGGTCTCCTCCACCCTTTCCTCCAGGGGTGTGGGTGGTGGTACCGATGATGGTCCCCCTTCTGTGCCTCTCATCTCCCGGAGCCTTTCTGCCACCCTCTCCTTGGTCCGGGAGCGGAGGTCATACCACCTCTTTTTGATCTCATCCACACTCCTGTGGCTGACCCCCAGGGACTTCACTTTTTCTTGTATTTCCAGCCAGAGTTGTTTTTTTGTTGAGTCTGGCACATTGAGGGCTGCCTTTCCAAAAAGATCATCATAGTGCTGACAGCATCCTTCTCAGAAAATTTAAGTTTTCTCTTTCTGGGTGTTTCTGCCATTGTAGCTGCTGTTCCTCCTGTTGGCTGTTCAGCATTTTAAAATGGGTGTGGTCCTCCCTCCTCCCAGGTGTATTAGTAAACTTCCTGGCTGTGATGTCATCATCATGTGCCAGGAAGTGTTTCCAGAGTGTTCTGGAGTGGTTTCTGGAGTGTTCTGCAGCACCTGCAATCAATTTACATGGTACTCGCAATTTGCGACACCCACTCGCAAATTGCGAGTCCGTTTTTTGCGCAGTCGCAAACAGCGACCTCGCAGACAGCGGACTTGCTATCTGCGTTGCGACTCCGGGTGCGAGTCGCAAATTGTACACGGACATTGTACCTGCATTCCTATTAGCGACACACAATTTGCGAGTCGCACATGCTCGCAAATTGCGAGTCGCTAATTTTTTTGTACCTACATCTGGCCGTAAGCATCAACCTCTTGCTAAGAGGTCAGTATAGAAGTTATAAGCCAGTCATGTCTCGATCCTAGCCCCGTTTCAGTGTTTAGGGTTACATATTCCAACTAAGGAAAGCTGGTAATGCACTTCTACTGTCTAAGGAGGTGTTCCACAATCCCCATCTTGTGCTTTGTTAAACCAAGGGCAATCCAAAATGGGTCTCGCCAATATCAGCAATTTTACATTCACACCTACTTGGAGTCCTGCTACCATGCACAGTTTACACAACTTGACATGCACACAACATATCAGCAGAAGCATCTGGGTGTTTCATACCAGCAAACCATTACATTGGTGCTGTCAGTGGGCGCCACACTTCCGAGTCAGAGAAGCTTTTGAATTATGAAAATGATACACTGTCACCACTGCTTAACATCAATAACCCATGACATGGACAGTAGACCCAGGTCATTTAGATGACAAGGCTGGTGTGCCCCTCCAGGTCTCAGAACCAAGTACTGGACATTAGAGTCAAAGGACAGGGGGTGTCCTAGCATGAGTTTAAAATATAGAAATCCAAGCATCCAACAATTAACTGCACAAAAATGACAAGCTATTCTGCTGTCTGCTTCTGTGCCTTTCACTTTCCTCACACAAAGACAGCATTTGAATGCAAATAGAAATGTTAAGTCAGCATGTGGGACAAGCAGCTAGGGCTGTATTGCATGCAACACTAAAGACGTGGAAAGCTAGGAGGGACACGTCACCCTTGTCTGGTGAAAGGATTATCATGGATGATAATCCATGCCCCCCATCTTGTATGCATATTAATACCTTAACAGTTCATTTTACTATTTTCATAACCTACATGTTCCTAATACTAAGTACGTGCTCGGTGTATGTCTATGTCTCTGAACATATGAACAAATTCTCATTTGGGTTCTCCTGTTTGCTTCAGTGCTTCAGACCATTATTTAGTCTAGGTGTTATTCTACAGCACATTATTCAAGTGCTGAGTTGTGTTCCTGTACTTTGGGTGAACAGCAGGTCTCAGAACAGAAATTCTCTTTATAGCACCAGTTCCTTTTACAGGTTATTTCCAACCGAACATCTTTATCTTCTGATTCACCTTTGGTCTACTGAACGCATTCATTTCTTTATTACTAAATCTAGATAAAGAAAATAGATGTCAAATACTCTAGTGGTTGTGAGACTGATCCATTACTATGTCTATATGAATGTAATATTCCCTTATCTGCAGCTTTAAAGTGCAAAACTCATCCAGCAGCATTTGATGCACGTGAAATATTCTCTAAGGTCTCAGTAAATGCTGACAGGTATTCGATTTGCAATAGCTGGGCCATTTGTTTTACATTGTGCACTGCCCATAAAGCATAAAACTCAGCTGCAAAGTTCAAAGTTATATCTTACTTTAGTTATAGTGTAACTGACTTATACCATTTAATGTTTAATGCTTCCAAAGAAGAACTTGCTAATATTTAGCCAGTAGATGGTACTGGCAACAATTCATATCTAAAACATTCAAGCCTCTCACTCACATTAAGCACATAACTATATCCTTTTCTCAAAGAACAAAATGCGTTTGCAAACCTAACTAAATATGAGCCGTTCTTAATCACTATACATTCTTGAACAATTGTTTGCTTCAGGGACACCATAAGTATGCATTGGGTATTTAAATTGGTTGAATTGTATTCAGTGTGCGGTGTGATTTTCTTACATATAATGAGAGTGCCTAACAGGCTGACACAATCTGTTGTCCTTAATGACACAGGTTGTGCTTTCAATAAGCCATGAATTGAGTATGGGATTTTCAAATATAATGTGCATGTTCCAATCCTTAGTATCACTGTATTTGTTTTTTTAATCAGATATGGTGCAAAACATAAAATATTTATTGGAATCGTAAAGAACCTATGAGTTAAACTTGTAATGCTCAGTTTTTATATTGGGTGAATGGAGATAACTCAAATCTTGTACTAAAACTAAACTGTATGTTGAGTCCCTCTTACTCAAGATTGTTTGGTGATATGTAGCATAAGGAGATATTATGGAGTTGTTGATAAGGTTCCATGGCACTCATGAGATTTCAGTCCCAGTAAAAAAGACTGAAATGCAAAAATAACTTTATTTCATGTTTAGAGTTTTCTATTGTGTTTTTCGCAACCTTAATAGCAGATGATATAAGTTCTGAAAGTGAATCAATTCATTCTTTCATCAATCCAAGGTACCATCTATTGCGCATGTCCCTTAGATTTTCAGCATTAATCTCCCTAATCCTCCAGGCTATTTCATGGATTTGACAGATTTTTGCATTAAAGTTATTGTTATCAACAACAGGGAAGTCTCTTTTTAACCTACTTTTCTTCTGCGGTCACTCAAGAAAAATTATTGCATTCATTTGCTCATTAAATGATTCAATTTGTTCAGTTATTACAGCCAGTAAGTATTTTTTGGGTTTATAATTGACAAGGTTTACCAATAGGATAAGTGTTGACATGGACCTTTCAATACTTAGAATGCACCCTGTTTGCTAGCAGTGGCGGCTGGTGAGGTTTGTGAGTGGTGGGGCTGGGCTTGGGGGTAAAGGGGATGGGCATGCGCATTTTTTCGGGAGGATAGTAGCAATTTTTTATTTCTTCTGCAAATCCTATTTAACAAAATTGAGATACTTTGTTTTACATAAAAAGAATCAAAATAGCTTTCATTGGCCTGGCTTGGTAGGCAAGCCTGACTTCCTTCTTTATCACTGTGTTCAGCATCAAGGCGTTTTGGGTTTGATAGCTCACTCACAACATGTTTGTGAAATGAGTTCTCCTCTCCATGTGAATATGTCAGGCTGATATATAGAGAATAATACCATAGGTAGGGGCTAATAATCACAATTTTAATGATGTTGCTGTTGCATAAAAAGATTGGAGCTGTCTATTGAGCCAGTGCATAGCAGAGAAAGAATTGCATTCAGGATGGTCCAACAGAGTCAATGCCTTCTTAGTCCATACATATATTGTTTAGTTTTCCAATACTGAAACTCAAGATCATGCATAAAGGCAACTCACATACACTAAAAATACAGAAACATGGAGAGATAAAATATATACATGCAACACACAAAATGCTTTTCTTACCTTTAGTGTATGTCTGTTTCTTTTCTGAAGCATCTGTTCAAAGCCAAGCACACAGGAGGCCAAACAAATATTCATATGATATAATTGGCCACAGTCAGATAGAAGAAATATGTATTTGAAGAAAAAAAAAATTGATCTTATAGAAAGTCAACTACATTTTGAGCAGGGTAGTTGAAACACAAAAAGTAAATATCCATTGCCGAAAACTCTTTGTGTAGGGACGGTTTAATTGTTCATAAAGTAAATTTGCATACTTTAACATTATACTTTAACATTAAATACTTTGTACATCTCTGATAAGGACTTTAGTTACCTAGTACTTAAGAGAACTTATATAATGAAATTAAATATGTATTGGTTCAAAGAAGAAATAAACCTGTCTCCAGATGTATGGGTTTACCCATTTATATATAAAATATATTATCTAACACCCATGCCCCATCACAAAATCTTACTAGTAGTCTCAGATAAGTCAACATGTGCCAACATACACAAACAAACAAACATTGTTATACCATCATTTATCAATCAAAAATGAGCCAACATTCAGACAACTTTGATGAAAATGTAAGTGCACCTTAATAGCATTTGCATCACTGCAGATGGCGATTAGACTCAAATTCTGCTAAACAAACACACTTGATCAACATGAAGTGGTGCCACCTTTATATAATTGTTTGAACTATGAACCTTTTTTCTTTGGCATTGAGCAATCAAGTTTGACGTAACACGTCATGTGTAGATCTACAGCTATTCACTGGTGTTAAATTATCTACTCTGCTCTTCAGTGGAAAAGGATATTAAGCCATATTGATTCAGTAAGGAAGTCCATCATTATAAAGCAAGAAATATTATCAAGAAATTCACTCATTATCAGTCCATGTGGTACTCATAGCCCTAGATATGGTAAAAATTCTACAGACTTCTAACAGTACAGCAAACATTACAGTTTAATATTTTGCAATTCGGAAAAGAGCAAACAACTAATGCTTCATCAGCCGGATAGCCATCAGAAAATCCCTTCTCCTAAAAAAAACCTTGCTGTACAGCTAGAGTTTGCAAACCACAACTATAATACCCTCAGGAAGGATGAGAGCAATAAATAGAATCCTGTAGCTTACAAGACTGGTTGTTGGTCAGTATGCACCATCTTTACGTATGTTACGGAAGGTACATTGTCAGTCTGTCTGGCTGTGATTTGTAAGTTTGTCCAAAGCTTTCCAGAGTTTAGGTTATTTACATAACTGGGCCATATTTGCTGGGGAACATAAAAAAAAAAAGAAACAGTGAGAGGTATATTATCTAATACCCTCAACAACACCAAGCTTATGTGGCTTTGTAAGGATAAGCAAGTCTGAATTCCTCTCGGGCAATGCAAAATACTAAACATACATTGAATACATGGTGCACTTTCTTGCATACAAGGTACCTACAGTATGTCTTAATGTAACTTACAATATAAACTAAACCAAAGATGTATTCCCTAGGAACAATATTTTACAACACTACATGCATTGCCATGGTTTCTATTTATACAGAAAGTTAGCACGCCGTTCTTTAATGTGAGCAAACTTTTCAATAGTTCTTTTGTTGAATTCTGAAATCTGATTTATTAGTTCCTTTTCCATTGATAGCATGGCTAATGCATTTAGTCGTGCTTGAGTCATTGTGTTTCTCAAAATGTTTTTTATTCTCTTCAGTGTAGAAAAACATCTTTCAGCTTCAGATGTTGTCATGGGCGTTGTAATGACAATTCTCAATAACTTTAGAGTCTCAGAAAAAGATTTCTGTAGGTTATTTTGACATAAAAATATAAATAAAGACATGGCACCGCCTGTAGCCTGATGAAAATCCTGTCTTCCATACAGGATTGATAGCTCAGTGCGTAGTCTTGACTTTGTTAGCATTGGATATGCTTCCACTGTTTCATTGAGAGCTGCACTAGGAAAACATTTGGCATGTTTTTGAAACAGCTCACTATGCAGTAGTGTTGCACTGACAAGATGCCTTGTAAATGCAAAGCGCTCCCTGACATGCACCACAATGTCACATACTTCTTTTCCTTCCTGTATCAAGGTACGTATCTGCAGATTGCGGTTTGTAAATTGACAATCATGTGGCAATTCAGAGTCCAAATTGTCAATGGATTCTCGTACCTTGTTGATGCTTATCACAAAGTCTGAAGTGGCCCTTTGTACAAATAAAGTATCAATGTCTTGCTTTTGCAACTGATTGTATAAAATATTGACATGAGGCATTATGCTGTGGAACATAAAAATAAAAAAAAATAACTCCTTGTCTTCCAGAGTTTTGGTAAAGCCCTTTTGCTTCACATACAGAATCAAATGTAGTGTTTTGTGTAATAGATTTCATGCATTCTACAAGGTCCTCTCTGTGTTCGTGAATTATATTGATAGCTCGAATGTTGAAGTTCCAGCGAGTTGCAGACCCTCTCGGTATTCTTCTTGCCACTATCTGTTCGAGAACTTCAGTCCGTTTTGGAGAACGGGAAAAAATGCAGTAATACCACCGAGCTCTTTAAAGAAAATTCTGACTCTGGATATTTTCGATGCAGCCTGTTCCATTATTAGATTTAGTTGGTGGGCATAGCAGTGGACATAGTGTGCATTAGGGTATATATCTCAGATTTTTTTTTAACCCCACCAGAGGCACCACGCATGACACTAGCGCCATCATAGCTTTGAGCAATTAACTTCTCTTTACCACTCCGCTCTGGTAACATAAGGTTAAGTTCATTAAGAATAGCTGCTGAAATTGTATCAGCAGATGGATCTTTCAGATACGAGAAGCAATAAAATCTTTCTACCACCTTGGAATTCCATCAATGTAGCGAAAAACAAGTACTGACTGTGTCTTGGTAGAGACATCAGTTGTATCATCGGCCTGGATAGCCACGTAATCAGTGCTTCTTAATTGCTGTACAATGGTTCTTGTTACCTCCAGCATACAGTCAATCAACTCATTCTGGATTGTCTTAGAAGTGCCTTTAAACACAGTTGCACTTTTCAAGTGTGCTTCCATTGCACTGTCTATACTGGACACAAAATCAACCAGCCCTCTGAAGACACCTGGATTCAGTGAATCTTCTGTTTCATCATGGCCTCGCAATGCCAATTCAAGGGCTCCACAAAATTTCACACAGTCAGTCAATTTTGCTAATATATAACGGTTCTTATCAACCTCCTCATTTTGTTTGATTACTCTCTTGCGGTAGGCTTCATTTCACTGGAGTGCAATATTTGATTTTCCAAACAAAGATAACTTTAATACATTGGCCAAGTGGGATTCACTGGAGTCATGTCTCTATTTTTTCTGCCAGATGTTTTAGATCAGTAACTCCTGTTCTAGTCCCACTAACTTCACCCCCAAAGAGCAAGCAGGGGAATCAGTACAAGGCATTCTTAGAAGAACTGGCAGTAAGCCACTCCATTTGATCAAACCATGTTTGTGTAAACCTGCGTGTGTAACCTTTCCCCTGGTCTTTTGCAGACTGCTCAATGTGCATGTCTAGTTTCTCTGGCCCTAGTGCTTTAACACAAAGTTTGTCTTCGGGTGTCATTCCCAGAAATGGTTTTGTCAGTAAACTGTCTACTGTGTTCATTTTTGCAAACAATTAAATGAACAAGACAAAGAAAGGCTAAACTACATTATAGATTCTTCCTCCACTTGCAACTGCACTTCAAGTTACTTTTTAGCAACAGGTGATGAACTTTCTGCTGATTTAGTAAATCATGCCTCCTGATAAAGTATCTGCTGAGTTCCTCAGGAATCTGGAGACAACTTTCTGCTGAGTTCCTCTCTTGTTCCTATTAATAAGCTATCTGCTGATTTCCTTCCTGGTACTTGTCAAACTATCTGCTGATTTTCTCTGGTGCCTGGAGAATTTATTTCTGCTGGTTTCCTCTCTGCTGCCTGAGGTTTAGCTATCTGCTGACCTCCTCCCTGGTGCCTGCAAATAATTGAAATATGATATAAGCTTTGAGACTATGGACCATTGGATACACATCAGAAACCACTGAACAGCTTGACTATGTTAAAAGCTTTTCATTCTGCATTTTTCAGCACCATCAAGGAACTGTGGGTAAGAATGATGCAAAGCAACGCAGCGCTGGATTTAAGGTACTGTGTTCAGCAGGTGGGTTCCTGTAGCTGGCCCACATTCCGTTACGGTCGGCCTGAGCTTGTGACTTTGACCCAAGAGCTTTTCTTGACGTCATCAACCACCCTCTCTCACCTGCATCCAGTCAGAAGGTGGATGAAGGCTGAGGACTGACTGAGGTCAGAGATGCACTCCGTGCATCCAGGTTCTGCAGGCTGTCAGTGCCTATTTTTTGGAAACAGTTCTGAAACATCCCATCTGTTTAAATCCTCAAAAGCAGACACACTTTTACATAGCGTGATCGCGCTAGGTTTTTTGGTTTTCAATTTCAGCGCGATCGTCTGTGCTTGTTGTTTCCGGTGCTGAGCACCGGCACTTATTTTTGAGGGCCAGGGCTTATTCTTCTGCCTCAAGCATTTGCTGCGAGCAAAAGACACATATAGGAAAGACGGAGGAAGGGGAAAACGAAAAAGCGTCACAAAGGGAGAAAGTAGAAAGCTGCTAGAGTGAGCTGAAGGGGTAGGGAGTGATTTTATATGGATAGAAGAGGCCAGAGATGGCTTCAGGGTTCCGCAGCCTCAGTATTCCGTGTTTGCACGTTTAATTGCAGCAGCCGCGTTTTTAAAAGGAGGGCTTTGGGCACCAGCATGTTTTTATTTACAAATTAAGCATTGGCGATCGCGCTGGGTTTTGCATGGCACGATCGCGCTCGTTGTCTTTTCTTTCAATTTATGTGGCAAGAAAAGTCGGGTTAGGAGTTTACAGCGCTAATAGCTCTAGCTCGATAAAATGCATTGTAAACGCTTCTTGCCACCTTTTGTTGATAGTGCCGATGGTCTCACATTTTGTCCAAACACTTTGCGCATTTTATTTCTGATGCTGTGACACTTACTATTTAAGTGCGGCGCACTATTGTTTGTTTCAATTAAAGCTGATCATTTGCTGTTTACAAAATTAGGTGAGACAGAAACGATCACAAAATGTCCGTCAGCTGAGCTGCTTTAGTAACTCTAGTAAGAGAGTAATAGCTGTTCTCAGCAGTGCCTAAACAGTCCCAGCTCCCCTGACTGCGGAGGCGTGTTTCCTTGGTGAGGGCGAATTCTTCCTCAGTGCACTAATGTATCCATTCACAATTGGTTGGCGCGTGTTTAAGGGCTGAGCAAGAAAAGGCCACTCGTGGAGCTCAGACCCCCCCATTGCCTGGTAAAATGCAGCTTCTGGTGGCTGATAATAGTGTAACCAGCTGCTTGTAAGTGAGCCAGAGAGGGTGTTATGGCACCACCATTTACTGGACAAGATATATGTACCTGGAGTTGAGGCACGTGGCACCACTGCATTAATACATGTGCTTGTGGCTATATTACTCACTGCACCCTTCTGTCATTATCTGGTGGTATGGGCCTCAGACACACGTCACCCTCTGTTATTATATTAGTGTATATGGAAATATTCCACATTGCAGCCCTCTATTGATAGATAATACTCAGTTTGGCCCAGTTCAAAATGTGCTCTGGAGGATAATTCCCTCAAGTCCCCTAAGGATGATAGCTTGGCTCTCTTGGCTTGCTCATTCAATCCAATTCAAGCAGATATTGCCAGCTGTCCACTTTTAAAATTCATCATCCCAACCGCGTCTGCCGCTGTAAAAAAAAACGAAATATCCTGAGAAATATCTGGAGAAACACGAGAACTCATATCTATTCTTCACACACAGAACATAATTCAGAGTGTTGTGGTAATATTCTACATAGTTCTGCCCTAATGCAATATTTATATGTTTTTGGTACTGCCGGTTACTGCTGAGTTTTATTTATAAATTAGGTCGTAGATACCCACATACCTACTAATTCCCCATACCCATGTAAAACCCCTTCCACTACGTCAAACCTAATGCGCCTCATTAGCCCAGCTAAGCTTCCCATGTCTATGTGTGACTAGTTGTTCCAGTCTATGTTTCACCTTCACGTTATGGAACTTGTAGAGTTTATTCTAATAAAAAACCGACACTACTAGTCCCAGAGTGCAAAGAAAAACTGGACTTGCGCTGCTAGAGACAAATCGAATCTTGACAGTTAACCCCATTAAACTTGTCATTCAATGACTGTTTCAGTTCATAGCAGCAAATAAATGTGTTTGGGTGGTCATGTAAACTGTTATAATACCCTACCTTAGATCCATACACAAATACAATCTTGAATAATAAAACGTAGTCCCACCTGGAACAACAACCCGACAGCCAATCACTTCTACTCTTTCTTTTGAGAAGAAATCGCATTGGCAGCCCGTAATAACAGATTAGAACACATGCCTATCAGCAACAACTTCCCCTGATATGACTTAAGGTTTGCAATAATATCCGCAGTAATATTTTCCTTTTAACTAGCCCTCCGCCTACTCTTGCCTCACAAAGACTATTTTAAGGCTTTACGAGGCTCAGGCCTCAGGACGCGTGTGAAATTAATCTGACGGCTGTATTTATTTGGGATAAATCACATATTGCCTTCGATATCCTTTTTTCGAAAAAATGAGGCTACTACTCTCTCGCTGAGTATATTTCCCCTGTGCTTCGTTTACGGCGTTGTTCAAGTGTTAACCGACCGAGAGGATTGTTTTTAAGAGTCCTTCACCTGCCTTCAAAGCACTGAAACGTTTGGCACCTGTAGGCGGGACTGTACATTTCACACTTTTGTCCCTTTGAATGTCCCCGAGTTTTTTTACGAGCCCAGACTCTAATTAAACGTTCCGTTAAAGAAACTGTTATTTTTTCATTGAAGTACTACTAAAACAGTCCAAGATCTCTGCAAGAATTAAATAAATTTCAGAAGGAGCTCAGGTTTTAATCTCAATCCCAGCTCTGATCAAACCTTACCTTTCCTTTGTAAATAACCCCTAGCGTTGATTTTATTTAACTAATTGATTGAACATGGTGCATTTTTGTGTAATTTCCTAATTGCGGTTGAGTATCCTATGCTGCCCAAAGCACACTGCACTTTATATTGCTTTGTGAATGTTACACGGTGTCTAGAAAGGGACATCCTGCCGGCCCGGAGACCAAACGAGAACCAATCAGCGCTTGATTTAGTTGAGACATTTATGGCTATATAATTTGATATTCATTATTCACTAATTCACATACCTCCATTCAGTGATTCTTCAGTCAAATTAGTCAACTCAATCCATCAAACGTTCGATGCACTGTGTGAAAAATTGCCACCTGCCACAGCCACACCCTTTCCCAATTCCCAGCTCATCACAGGGTGAGAGGTCCCACCCACGCCCTCTGCCTCTGGGAAGTTGGGAAAGGGTGGGGTGAATGCTCTCCCCTCCCTGATTGACGTGGAGGCTAAGCGCTTCAGGGCTTGAAATAAAAACACCCAGGGCTAACTTGGCATCTGTGTCATCGGGGGTGGAGACAAGGCCTTGATGATGGGTCTTTGCTGAAGCTGATGACGTCACAGGCCTCAGGTCTGTGAGATTATCAGCCCGGCAAATAGACTCACTTTCGGCCTGCAGTTGAAGTGAGCACGTGACGTCAGTCACGTCACTTCACTTGTCGAGCAACATTAATGCTGGACTGGTGTTGGTGAGTGGCTGTTTTATAACGTTTTATAAAGTTACAAGAGGGTATAATGATTATTTTTTAATTTTAAAATTATCGCTTTTTTTGATCGCTTTGTGAATGGGGCGGAGCCCCGACGCCCATGTAGAGAAACCGCCACTGTTTGCTAGTGGTACCACAACTCCTTTAGCAAATCTCTGATGACATTAATTTCTGTGCAGGGTCCAAGCACTTGCTGCTTTACATTCGCCTGCCACTTTAATAAAAGTACTATTTGTAATCAAAGCGATTATTTCTTCTCCAATCAATGCCCTTCTCCACTACCATTTTGAAATGTGACCTGGTGGGCCATCGGTCCGCCCCCTAAGCTGTCAAAGAGGCCAAAAGTAAAATATGTAAACTGCATGACCTTATGTATTCCAACACCACAGTTTAGTTGTAGGCATTAGACTGTCCATTGCAGCTTTATCTTTGCTGTGAATTCATGTAGGTTCCCTGAAGACACTGAAATGGTATTCAAGTAACTATGATGCTTACAGTACATAGATTTGTGATTGTGGTATAAAACGTTCTGAAGTTGTTACCCATTTTTACACATTTTTTCTTGATGTAGATAAAGTCTTTTTAGGTCGAGCCTAGGCAGCGTGCATGCGTTGTCTCTCAACATGTTGTAATCCACGTCTGTGGGCCTGCACCACGCCCATCTCACATCCATCACTTTCATTTGTTCTTGGCCTGCCTTTTCAAATTCCCTTGATTTCGTAGGAAAATGCTTTACGTTTGTCCCTCCTTGAAGCTGCTTTGTTACCACCTTGGAGACTGACCCAGTTACATAGGTTATTGCATGATCGTTCATGTACCTTAGTGTGGCACACTACTTTTTTCTTTTGCCTCGCTGCTTCGTGCTGCATGGCCATATATTGCTTCTTCCGCCTCCTTGTTTTGGGCATGCCGCTATTTCCTTGTGTTGTCTGCGCACAAAGGCTGCATGCTGGAGGGGGTTCTTTTTTTTCACAAGGTTCATATAACATGAACTCGATTGGAGGTGCGCTTTACATGAGTAAGTGAAGTTCTTATAGTGCAAACCTGATTGGAGGAACACTGTAAGTGAGTACGTGAAGTCTCATATAGCGCAAACTTAAGAGCATTTTACGTGAATACCACTTACGTACAAGTTTAGCAGTTGAAAAATATACAAACTGAAGCATTTCAAACAGAAATCCTCAACGCGGCTCTCTCGGCACAGCGGGAGCGCCAGTACTACAATATTGACAATATCGACGATGGGACCACCACCAAACCGTTCAGCATGACACACTATTTCAGACTATGTCATCCCTGAGTCCCCAGACTAGGTTGGGGGGACCCCAAAATAGTAACTTCTCCCTCCATACAAAGTCTTAAAGCTCTCTAATGGTTGGAAAGTTTGATTTTTAAAGGCCTTGTTTGTAATAGTATTGCAGTAGGCCTGCTAGGCCTGAAAATGTGTAAGGCACTATGGCCTTCATTACAACCCTGGCGGTCAGTGACAAAGCTGTGGTAATACCACCACCAGGCTGGCGGTAAAAAAAATTGAATTATGACCATGACGGAAACCGATCACACAGACAGCCACTTTAACACACTGACCGCCACGCAGTAGCAACAAGCACCACAGCGGTAACCGCCAACAGCCAGGCAGAAGACAATCTACCGCCCACACTATTACAACAGACCTATCCGCCCACTTTTCCGGGGCGGTACCAACGACATCAAAAGCACGGCAGAAACAGTGCACAGAAGGGAAACGACTTACCCCTGGAGTCTTAAGGAAGAACCACGCTGCCATGGAGCCCGAGTTGCAAGTGATCCCCATGCTCATCTATCTCCTTCTTCACCATGAATACCAGTGCCGGCGAAGACGACCACGGTGAGTACTGCCACCTAGCACACAGGGGAGGGGGAGGAAATAGAGAGTGACACACACACACGCAACACGCAACACCCCCACCCCCAACACCATACACACAAACAGATGCAGTAACATTACATATCCACCCCGTACCCCTCAGGAAGAATGCAAAGACAAAAGGAATTGATTAAAGTGAGTGTAATAAGATAAAATAGTAGAAATACGTCCTTCAAAATCAAAACAGTATATACATATATACAAATGGAAGGACACTGCCCAGTCCACAATGTCCGTGGGCCACAGGACCACATCACATAGGTCAAGGCCTCACTTGACTCCTGCCACAACACGGAGAGAACACTGCAGGGGCATCAGGTCGAAAATACAAAGGCACCTCAGGGGGACGGGGAATGGGGGGGCACCTCAGCCGGAAGATGGAACAATTCCACTGGTCCTGGAGGGGGCAACATGCCCTGTACGATGTCCTGGGGTGTGCAAAGCCACAGTCTCTCAAGTGGGTGGTTTGCCCACTGCTTGGTAATGGGGAGTGCAAGGCCACAGACTCTCAAGTGGGTGGTTTGCAGGCTGCTTGGTCCTGGGGAGTGCAAAGCCACAGTCTCTCAAGTGGGTGGTTTTCCCACTGCTTGGTCCTGGGGAGTGCAAGGCCACAGTCTCTCAAGTGGGTGGTTTGCCCACTGCTTGGTCCTAGGGAGTGCAAAGCCACAGTCTCTCGAGTGGGTGGTTTGCCCACTGCTTGGTCCGGGGGAGTGCAAGGCCACAGTCTCTCAAGTGGATGTCTTCTCCACTGGTTCTGGAGGGGGCTTTGTGCCCAGTGTGCTTCATCCTGGCAAGGATGGGATGAGTGGATGCCTTCCTCCACTTGTTCTGGAGGGGGCTTTGTGCCCAGTGTGCTTCATCCTGGCAAGGATGGGGTGAGTGGATGCTTTCTTCCACTGGTTCTGGAGGGGGCTTTCTGCCCAGTGTGCTTCATCCTGGCAAGGAGGGGGTGAGTAGATGCCTTCTTCCACTGGTTCTGGAGGGGACTTTGTGCCCTGTGATGCAGCACATGGGGAGTGCAAGGTCACAGTCTCTCACCTGGGTGTCACACCCACAGGATTTGGCATGGGCCAGGACGCACTACAGTCCATGGAGGCAGGACTACACACTGCCCGCCGACAGTGACGGCTGCTCAGTGGTGGCAGTGGCGGGGCTGGTGTTGGGGATGCCAGTGGCGGGGGAGTCTTCAGCCCATCCCCTGCAGCTTTGGACGGCTGCCCACTGGAGCTGTTGGCACTGCTACAGGCAGTAATGCTGGTGGCGGTGCTGGGAATGCTTGTGGTGGGGAGAGGCTCTAGTCCGTCCCCTGCAGCCTTGGACGGGTGCCCACTGGGGCTGCTGCTGCTGGGACTGCTGCAGCCAGTAATGCTGGTGGCGGTGCTGGTGTCTGGAATGCCTGTTGTGGGGGGAGGCTCCAGCCCGTCCCCTGCAGCCTCGGATGGCTGCCCAGTGGGGCTGCTGCTGCTGCTGCTGGCACTGCTGCAGGCAATGATGCTGGTGGCGGTGCTGATGGCAGTGCTGGTGGCGGTGCTTGTGTCAGGAATGCCTGTGGTGGGGGGAGGCTCCAGCCCGTCCCCTGCAGCCTCAGGCAGCTGAACCACTACGGTTGGTGGTGGGGGCTCTGATTCAGTCCCTGCACAGGCCTCCTGACCTTCTTACCTGCAGGGGCAGGCCCCTTGCCCTTCCCAGCTTGTGGTGCCTCCTTGCCCTTGTCCTTCACGGCTGGTGGTGCCTTCTTTCTCTTGCCCTTCACAGCTTGTGGTGCTTCCTTGCCATTCACAGCTGGTGTTGCCTCCTTGCCCTTCATAGCTGGTGATGCCTCCTTGCCCTTGCCCTTCACAGCTGGTGGTGCCTCCTTGTCCTTCCCTTTGGCAGTTGATGCAGGCACACTGTCAGTGGCTATGGCTGGTTTCCTGGAGCCTCTCCCACTTCCAGTAGCTGCCGACACTACTGTGGCCGTGGACTGGGTGGCTAAGGTGCTAGCCTGGGTTCTGACCACCCTGGCCCGGCGGGAAGGACGGGGGGAGGGGTAGGAAAGAGGTCAACAGCTGAGAGGAAAAGCTTCTTTGGGACACTGGGGCGGGAAGAGGGTGAGGGTCTGGGAGTGGGGGAAGAGGGAGTGGTGGTAGGAGGTGTCAGTCTGCTGTGTTTGGGTGCAGGTGCATGGTCTGGATGCTGTTGTGAGGTGAATGGCTGTTGGGTGTCTGAGTGCTTGTGTTTGTGTACTTTGGGAGGAGGGGGCACAGACACAGAGCGAGAGGACACAGGGGACGTGTGCATGGATGTGGGGGTGGTGACTGCCAGAGAGGGGTGTGTAGTGATAGGCGTGATGGAGGTAGTGGATGAGGATGTAGTGCATGCAGGTGTGAGTGGAGACACTACTGGGAGGGTGGTGGACGACGAGAAGGAGGGGGACACAGTGGAGGCAGTGGATGTTGGTGTGTCTGATTCTGGATGGTGGTTGTGTGAGTGCCTGTGGGATGATGTGTGGTGCTTGTGTTTTCCTGAGCCACTCATGTGTGTTGTCTTGGGTGCATGCTGGTCTCAATGTGTGCTTGGGATAGGTTGGGGTTGAGGGGAATGGAACTGGGTAGAGGAAGTTTGTGGGGGGAGGCTAGAGACAGGGACAATGGCTGCCATCAGGGAGAAGGCCAGAGCCTGGATTGATCTCTGTTGGGCCGCCATGCCAGTTATTCGTTATACCAAATTTGTGGTCTATATACTGATATGTGAGTGCAACAAGATCTACATAGGGAGTACCATCAGACCCTTGAAGGAGAGGGTTCAGGAGCACATGTGTGCATTAAGGAACAATGATGTGTCATCTCCCATAGTTCGTCATATTAATAAAGACCATCCTATGACAGAGATTCCTAAATTTAAATTTATGGGTATTAGCCATACCATGTCTCATCCTAGGGGTGGTAATCGTGAAATTGCATTGAGAAGAAGTGAGGTTAAGTGGATTATAAGACTCAGAAGTATCAAGCTTGGTATGAACTTGGATCATGAAATGCACTATTTCCTATAAAGATATTCTATACTTGAAGCAATGGGATATCTATATGGATTGTATATGAACTTTTGGGCTGAGTACTTTAGAACTACACCTCATCAATCATATGTATGGATTTATTCATTGTTGTAATATGGAATGTGTAGCCTTACCAATATGTTAAATTGCTTCTCCTCTTACGTCTTCTTCTCTGTTTCCTTTTCTCCTCTTTACAGGAAATGGGTTAACATATCTGCCATCCTTTTATATATAGCACTTATTAACACACTTTGTTTTGTGCATGATTGAGGCATGGAGCTATGATCTTTTCTTTACACTCCCTTCTATTTATCTTTAGGATTCAGACTATTGGGGTTGCCTCTCTCTTTCATTGAGGATTCCAGTACTGTTAGTATGTGTATGATATGGAATCATTAGGTATTTTACCAATTTGAAGGTTTACTATTTTTTAGTTTCATCAATATGTGATGAAATACGGATATAAACACATTTGTCAGATTTGAATCATTCTAAATTTTTGTGGTACTTACAGACATACCATGTGTGTCTAATAATCATGGCGTATTTTTCGTGTAGACATATGGGGCCTGATTCTAACTTTGGAGGACGGTGTTAAACCGTCCCAAAAGTGGAGGATATACCACCTACCGTATTACGAGTTCCATAGGATATAATGGACTCGTAATACGGTAGGTGGTATATCCGCCACTTTTGGGACGGTTTAACACCGTCCTCCAAAGTTAGAATCAGGCCCATGGTCTTTTACAGTGATACATGCTCGATTAAGACCGAATACAATAACAAAATTGTATAGTCCCTTGTCTATTTCTATTTCTATTAACCAAACAGGCGTGGCAAACATGTCAGGCCTGATTTAAAGATGGCGCACGTGAAGTCAAATGAAGACGTCTATATTGTTTGAGCTTTAAAAGGGTTGTATAGTCCTCTGTCTATTTCTATTTCTATGAACTAAACAAGCGTGGCAAACATTTCAGGCCTGATTTAAAGATGGCGCGTGTGAAGTCAAATGAAGACGTCTATATCGTTTGAGCTTTAAACGGGTTGTCCGTTTTTTGTTTTTTTCCTCTTTATGAGGACAATCATTGCTTTGGGTCAGAAATGGCAGCCATTACGACAGTGCAGACATGCTGTCGGTTTTGTCGGGAACGTGAAATGAACTCAAACGGTAATACGTGGCTCATTATCTAATACATTTCGAGCTGCTCTTCGCACAGGAATTTATATAGCGGTTTGGTCAAATTGTGGATGAATGTCTGTCCTGCCAAGACGATGTTTTTTCTCTTTTACAATTGACAAACATTGGCAGTGTACTATTCCCTCTTTAGGGGTTTCATATAAGAGGTTTACTTTGTATGAGGGATTGTATACTCTATCAGATTGTGGATTTGATGTGGTGTTAGCCTGTGATTAGTATATACCACTGCATTAATACAATTATTTTTGGAGATATTTTAGAGTCACTGCTTGTTGACTTCGTGAGGAGCCTTGTTAAGATGAATGGGGTGTTACCCGGCTGAACGTTTTGGTCGGCTTGTTTCAAGAATAACCATCAGAACTGACTTATGCACACCGGTTAGCAGTTATAATATGTTTGCGGTCTGGAGTGATTTTGAACTTGATATGTTACAAGTTGAAGTCTTATTATGTCATATATATTTCTATGCAGTTAGCAGCAATCTTTGGAGAAACTTTACGTACTAGAGGTACACTTCACTCACTTACCATTCTGAAGTGTGTAACACTTGGACAACTATGATTCTGCATGGAATTAAACTGAGACTAATTTCGGGTATCAATTGGTTTCTCTCTTTCCTTATTCACTAGGTACACTTACCTAGCACTTTATGTGTCTGATTCTGTCTGTTTGGCTTCACCTATGATCGGGTGTAGTTCTTTTTAGATTATCTTGACGGCAATTAATGCAACACCTTTATTACAATAGTAGTCACTAATGGAATGGGATGACTCAATTTCCGTCACACATGACGTTTTGGAGTTTTGCTGCATTGTAATTACATCTGTTTTTTGTATTATTTGTATCAGCCTTGAGAAAGTCAGCATCAGGACAAAACACGTGTCGGCTGGGCTGAATGTTTTAATTAAGCTGTACTCTACAATTTGAAATAATACTTTCCTTGGATGGACTCTACCAGGAGTTCAACATTGGCTGAACTTTGCAATTAAAAGCAGCACCTCCCTTTAAATGAAGTACATTAATAATTTAAAATATCTCAGCAAAGAGAAAAATCACATCATGGATGGACTTATCATGGACTGTGTACATTATTCTTCCTTGGTTTGATGATTAGTATTTTTGAGATTTATTACTAAATACTAAATGTTTTTGTTGTATGTATGGTTACTATGACATGTAATTTTTTTTTTCAATATTATTTTCTGTTTCAATTGTCAGTCTTTAATTTTTTAGTGTGGTTACTTCTTTAGCTTTGCATATGGCATACATGCATTTATGTATATATTCATTGCATTTCAGATTTATATATTTGCCTTTCATGTGTCAGTACACCCACCATATTTTGGAGTTGGGACATTTGGATTTAACTATGGAATACATAAGAATCCATTGCTGTTGATAGATTATTAGTTTAAAATTTTGAGTGCTCCACAGATTGTTTTTTATCTGGATGGCATTCACTATGGTTGACTGCCCAACAGAGATGGATCGCAGGAGGGCAATAGCCTCCTCACTCAGGGCAGCAGGGCTAACTGGCGCAGGGCCTGAGGTGCCTGGGGCAAAGGAGATGCCCACCCTCCTGGGTGAGGTGGGTACGGGAAACTCGCTGAGGGGCTGCTAGGAGGGCGGTGCTGGTACGGGGGTGGCGGCTGTACCTGTAGTTGGGGTGGGCACAGAGGTGTCCGCCACCACCAGGAAGCTTCCATCGGAGGAGGTCAGAACTGTCCCCTCCTGTCTCCGCCATGGTGCTCCCCTCACCCTCCGTCCCACTGGTGCCCTCACCGTCGGTGGATTCTGCCTCCTGGGCCATGTGGGATGCAGCTCCCTCCATCGCCGGTGCCTCTGCTCCTCCGCCAGATGATGCTAATGCACACAAGGACAGGGTGACAAAACAAAAATGGGGGGGGGAGACAAAGGATACACTTGGTCAATAGCTGCCCCAACACCACTGTTGGCGTACACAGCACACTCACACAGGGAACAGGCCTACGCACTATGCAATGCACTACAAGTCACAATGCTAGTCACCAGCCCTAGGACAGACATACCTAAGACCAATAGCAGAATACCTGAGATCCACAGACCCCTGCCCAGTAGTGGAGACCTACCAGCTTGGTTGGAGGATTCTCACATCAGAACCCTGCCCGACATGGGACCTACCATGCAACGTCCTGCCTGGCCTAGGGGCACCCCCAGGCACACATCCCCCATCCCCCAACCGGAGACCATCCCACCACGCGCAATTTGCAGATTTGGAAACTGTACTCACCCCCTTATGTCTGCTGTGATTGCCTCAAGTGCCCATCCAGCTCCGGATAGGCCACCGCCAGTATGTGGAACATCAGAGGGGTCAGGGTTCGACGGGCACCCCTTCCTCATTGGGAGGCCGTCCCCAGCTGGGCCTCTGCCATCTTCCGTGCCCAGCGCCTCAGGTTCTCCCTCCGTTTCAGACAGTGGGTGCTCCGCCTGCCATAGACACCCCAGGGTCTGCACGTCCTTGGCGATGGCACACCATATACCCTTTTTCTGATGGGTGCTGACCTGCAGGAAAATAAACAAAGAAAAAGGTATCAGCCATACCGTCCGGCCTCTTACACTCATGGCCCACCATAGCTCTCACATCCCCTTACACCCACCATACATGCAGCACGCAGCCCAGGACCCTTCCACCCCCCCACCTTACACAAGGCCCTCACACACAGCACTCCATGCATTCATGCCCCATGCATCGAGCTCACAGTGTACTGACCTGTTGGTTTGGAGGCACATACAGCTTTCGGTACTGGGGTAGGACCCCATCCACCAATCTCTCCGACCCTGCAGCGGTAAAGGCAGGGGCCCTTTCCCCAGTGACACGATTCATGGTTGTTCCAGACACAGGTCACAGCAGCGCTTGGAGTGTAGGTCCTCTACTGTTGAAGGTCAGGTAGCAAGTGAGATAACAGATAGAAAATGGTGGTCACGTCCGCAGCGGTGCGTACCGTAACCGCTGGCATACATCACCACTAGCCACTGTAACCCATAGGGCCCAATGACAACCAATGACGAGTTGCACGGCGGTACTCGACCGCCTCCCGTAACGGCGCACAACGTCAGCGGCATTACATCATTTCCACCTGTCCATTCACACAGGACAGGGGGACGCCAGTTCAGGTGGGGCAGGCCATGGCTACTAACTGCATCACAGTACAGATAGGCACCATTTGGGCCTATCCAACAACATACTGTTTCAGTCACAACATGCAATGCAGTGTACAGTTTGGAGATGTGGAATACTGACCAGATGCTCATCGTTTTGCCCCCTAGATCACAACCGCTGCTGATGAATAGGAGATGGAGACATCCCCCCGTGTACAGACCCCTGGTGGACTTGGCAACAATGGAGGACAGGCACATTATCCTCACCTACAGAGTTGACAGGGCCACAATTCAAGAGATGTGTGCCCAATTGGAGCCAGACCTGATATCTGCTATCCGTCACCCCACTGGGATCCCCCTCTTGTGCAGGTGCTATCTATGCTCCATTTCTTGGAAACTGGTTCTTTCCAAGTGACAGTGGGCTTGGCAGCAGGTATGTCACAGCCAATGTTCTCAATAGTGCTAACACATGCGCAGCTACATTGTTTTCCTCCAGGTGGAGGATTTGGCCACAGTGAAAGCTGACTTCTATGCAATGGGACATATCCCAAACATTATTGGGGCAATTGATGGTACACATATTGCCTTTGTCCCCCCCCGGAGAAATGAACAGGTGTTCAGAAATCGAAAAAGCTTTCACTCGATGAATGTTCAGATAGTGTGCCTGGCGGACCAGTACATCTCTTATGTCAATGCAAAGTATCCTGGCTCTGTGCATAATGCCTATATCCTGAGGAATAGCAGCATCCCATATGTGATGGCTCAACTCCAGAGGCACCGGGTGTGGCTAATAGGTAAGACCTTAGGGCCGTATGTACGAACACATTTTTCCATGGAAACAGAATGGGTAAAACCCTTTGATACATCTGGCCCATGGTTCCTACCCAGTAAATGTTGGTGTATGGGTATGGGGTTGGTCCTAAGGGTTAGTGTGTGTCTAACATGTATCCCTCGATATTTGTAGGTGACTCTGGTTACCCCAACCTCTCATGGATACAGACCCCAGTGAGGAATCTCAGAACAAGGGCAGAGGAACGTTACAATGAGGCACATGGGCGAACAAGAAGGATTATAGAGAGGACATTCGGCCTCCTGAAGGCCAGGTTTCGGTGCCTCCATCTAACAGGTGGTTCCCTGTGCTACTCAATCAAGAAGGTCTGCCAGATCATCGTGGCATTTTGTATGTTGCACAACATTGCCTTATGTCACCAGGTGCCTGCAGGAGGATGAGGCTGGAGATGGGCGTGTGGCAGCAGTGGACCCTGTGGACAGTGACGAAGAGGAGGCAGAGGATGAGGACAACAGAACATCAATCATACGACAGTACTTCCAGTGACACACAAGTAAAACACTGTAACTTCACCTTCCATTGACAGTTATGTGTTGGATATTGTCACAGACAGGCTGATTTTCCCACTACTATGGCCACTTACTGTACCTTTTGGCATGTCTATTTTCTGATATCTGTGCCCCACTCTAGCTCCTTGTGTGTTGACTGCAGCCAATTACAGGTCATACCTAGGTATACATTACTATACAGTTGAATTGCAATGTTTACAGCTTATGAAACGAATACATAGTTCAATTGACAGACTCAATACTTGTATTTTTTTATAAGTGTGTTTATTTATGTGCTAATAAGGGGATGGGGTATTGCAATAGGCTGAGGTGGTGGTGGAGGAGAGTCCAGGGTAAAGTTCCAGTCTATTAGTATCACAGGTGCACTGTCCAAGGGGGCATAGGAAGTGGAGCACTCGCAGTTCAAGGTGGACAGGGTGACAGGGGGGATACAAGGGTGACATTCAGGAGAGTCTTATTTCCTGGCGGAGGTCATGGCAATATTCTCTGGCTTCTTCCTGGATCGCTGGGACCGTTTGCGGGGTGGTTCTCCTTCTGCAGGGGGAGGGGTGCTGATGGCCTGTTGTTCCTGTGGCGGGTCCTCCTGTCCACTAGCGTCAGCGAAGGTGGAACGCTGTTCATCATTCATCGCTGTCAGTTCTGGAGTTGGTCAGGAAGTCGTTGGCTGCATCCAGCGGTGTCGGTGAGACCAGGTCTGCAGTGTGAATCGGGGCAGTGCGACGTGCGGTGTCACCAGGTCACGGTGCAGGTAGCATCGTTGTTGTTGCTGAAGCGCTGTTGTTGGTAGGCCCAAGCCAGCGGTGCAGGACAGCACTGTGCTTAGTGACCCTCACAAGCGGTGTCCACAGGCCACGGTGCAGGCAGGATGCCTGGTGACTACACTGGAGTCGATGATGCTGGTGTCAGTCGATCGGGGCTGCAGTGGGGGACGGGACGGTGCTTCGAGGAACCTCATGAGCGGTGTCCACAGGTCACGGTGCAGGCAGCGGTGCCAGTGTCAGCAAGAGCGGTGGCGTCAGGGATGCCCAGGCTGCGGTGTGAGCAGGCAATGCGGAGTGCAGGGACCACAGGTCACGGTGCGAGCAGCGGCTCGGTGAAGTCGTCCAATGACGGCATCGGTGAGACCAGAGTCTTGGTCGAAGTGGGGCAGTGCGGCTCCGTGCGGTGTCAGCAGGTCACGGTGCAGGCCACCAGCGTCGTTGGCGGCATCGCAGTGGTCTCTCCTCTTGAACAGCACAAAAAACTACAGGTTGAGGAAACTGAAGTCTTTGGTGTCCCTGAGACTTTCAACAGGAGGCAAGCTCTGATCCAAGCCCTGGGAGAACTTTCTCAAGCAGGACACACAGCAAAGTTCAGTCTTTGCACTCTTTTCAGGCAGACGCAGCAACTGCAAGTCAGCCCAGCAAAGTAAAGGGACAGTACTCCTCCTTCAGCTCTTCTCCTGGGCAGAGGTTCCTCTTGAGTCCAGAAAGATTCTAAAAGTCTGGGGAGTTGGGTCTTCTTCTTATACCCCTTTCTGCCTTTGAAGTTGGCAAACTTCAAAACAAAATCTCAAGTGTTTGCAAGATCCTTCCTTGTCCAGGCCAGGCCCCAGGCACACACCAGGGGGTTGACGACTGCATTATGTGAGGGCAGGCACAGCCCTTTCAGGTGTGAGTGACCGCTTCTCCCCTCCCCTCGAGCACAGATGGCTCATCAGGATATGCAGGCTACACCCCAGCCCCCTTTGTGTCTCTGCCTAGAGGAGAGGTGTGAACAGCCCAACTGTCAAACTGACCCAGACGGGGAATCCACAAACAGGCAGCATCAAAGAATGGATTAAGCAAGAAAATGCCTACTTTCTAAAAGTGGCATTTTCAAACTAACAATCTAAAAACCAACTTCACTAAAAGATGTATTTTTAAATTGTGAGCTCAGAGACCCTAAACTCCTTATTTCTATCTCCTCTGAAGGGGAATCTGCGCTTTAAAGTTATTTAAAGGCAGCTCTCATGTTAACTTATGAGAGAGATAGGCATTGCAACAGTGAAAACCAAATTTAGCAGAATTTCACTGTTAGGACATGTAAAACACACCAGTGCATGTCCTACCTTAACAATACACTGCATCCTCCCCATGGGGCTACTTGGGGCCTACCATTGGGGTGCCTTACATGTATAAAAAGGGAAGGTTTAGGCCTGGCAAGTGGGTACACTATCCAAGTCAAATTGGCAGTTTAAAACTGCACACACAGACACTGCAGTGGCAGGTCTGAGCCATGGTTACAGAGCTAATAATGTGGGTGGCACAACCAGTGCTGCAGGCTCACTAGTAGCATTTGATTTACAGGCCCTGGACACCTCTAGTGCACTTTACCAGGGACTTACCAGTAAATCATATATGCCAATCATGAATAAACCAATTAACAGTACAATTTACACAGAGAGCATATGCACTTTAGCACTGTTAAGCAGTGGTAAAGTGTCCAGAGTCCTAAAGCCAACAAAAACTGGTCAGAAAAATTAGGAGGAAGGAGGCAACAAGATTAGGGATGACCCTGACAAATGACATATCCAACTTCCATATAACTCCCTTTTTAATCATACCGCCACTAAATGATTAAATTATTGGAAGCACTAGGAGGCAGGTATTTTTAACTAGTTTGAGACCCCACCACTCCTATCCCTTACTTGAATCACATTGACGTGACAACATTAGTGCTCCCACGTTTTTCGCAGGTCGCAGCACACCCCATTCTGTAGTGGAACAGGAGGAACCCAATGATTAAGTATGCTACCATGGGGTAACCCTGGTGGGTGAGGGTTCTTGTAAAGGAAATGTCCTTGTCCATCCTGTGGGGATTTCCCTTCTGCTGTGCCTTTTTGTAATCTTTTTGTAATGTTATATGGTTATATGACCATGTTTCTCACAAATGCTATTTTTTATTATGGTGTCCTCTAGAGGCTGTTCTGAGCATTACAGTCAAGATACTACAATATTCTCTGAACCCATAATGCTTTGCGGGGCATTCATTTTACAAAACATTTTTGCCCATAACTCACTGTGTGGTGGCCCTAGGATAATGGGACCACCATCAAAACATTCAGCATGACACACTTTTTCTGCCTAGGTCATCGTTGGATCCACACACTAGGTGACTTGTAACTTCTCCCACCATTCAATGCCGTTTTAAACTCTCTCATGGCTGGATCTTTTGTTTTGTTTTACAGCTGTGAGCAGTTTGTGTTTTAAGGGCCTTGTTTGTAATAGTATTGCAGTAGGCCTGATAGGCCTGAAAATGTGTAAGGAACTATGCCTTCTAGGCGTTATAAATATGGTTACACTGCATTACTTTCTGCCATTCTGTTTTCATGTCGTTATCTCCTCTAGGGGCTGACTATATGGTTACATGACCATGTTTCTTACAAATGCTATTTTTATTATGGTGACCTCTAGGGGCTGTTCTGAGCATTACAGTCGAGATACTACAATATTTGCTGCATTCGCCCCATAATGATTTAAAGGCAGGGCATTCCTTTTACAAAACATTTTTGCCCATAACTCACCGCATGACACTAGGTTGAGGAGACCCCAAAATAATAATATAAAGAAATATAATCAATAATGGCAATATTTTCATTTTTTGCTGCAGATAGAGAATGAAGGTAAATGAAAGTGATTTAATTATATGCATGGCCAGTGGAATTACGGAGCAGAGAGCAACAAATTATGCGGCAGGGTTGACCAATTTATGTGGCAAGAAAAGCCCAGTTATGCACTTACAGTGCCAATAGCTCTAACTCAAGCAAATGCAAGACCTATTGCATTGCAAATGCTTGTTTTCTCTTACAACAAGAATAAAACTACCTGGACAATATTTTTATTGGGAGATATGCTTATTCATGATATACCTGGTGTTCTACCCCCGTACCCACTAAAAGTGAAAGCCTAGAGAGGAGTTACTTGGTAAATTAGTAAGCTCATAGTAAAACCTAGCTCTAGGGGCACCTAGGGCACAGGCAATATTTGTCAGAAGATTGAATAATTGGCTTCATAGGCCCTGGAGAACTGCCCTATTAGAAACTGGGTCTCTAGTTGGCAGAGGTATGCACCCTGTCCATGTAGGGACCACAATAGTAGTCAGGGTAAGTCACAGGGTAATTCACAACACAACCAAAATTATCCTGTGCACACCTTCTGGTAGCTTGGCACCAAGCAGGCAGGCTTAACTTAGAAGGCAATGTGTAAAGTATTTGTGCAGTAACTCATACAATAACACAGTGAAAACACCACATAAATACACCACATAGATTTAGAAAAATAGATAATATTTATCTGACTAAAGTATGATAGAAACAACAAAAATCCAATATGCACTAGTTGAGATATCACTTTTTAAGCGTTTAAAAGAGTCTCAATCCTTAAGTATCAGTGGCTATATCCTTGTAACACACAGTACGTGGGATGCATCAGAAATAACAACGCAATGGGGCCGCAGAGGAGGGGATGCGTTGAAAAATAAGGTGCTGCTTCAGATTTTCTGGCTCGACACAGACAATGCTTTGTTTCTTTCCACGTTGCAAAGTGATGCGTTGATTTCCAGGAAAGCAGCCTTGGTTCCTCCCTGCGTGCGGGGATATTTTGACACCCAGGGACGATGTGTTGAAAATCATTGATGCGCTGGTAAGAAGGACCAGGTGCTGCATCGATTCGGTAGGCGATGAGGGGAATTTTCAGCCACGCTGCATCAATTTTTGCAGGCGTTGCGTAAATTTTTCTTCTCTGGGGGGAAGTCTTTGTGACCCTGAGACTCAGAACAGGAAGCAAGCTCAATCCAAGAACTTGGAGAGCATTTGTGGTGAAGGCTGAGTCCTTCCAGCAGAGTCAGAGGCTAGCAGAAAGCAGGGCAACAAGCAGGGGCAGCAGTCCTTCTCAGCAAAGCAGGCCAGATGAGTCCTTTGGGCAGCCAGGCAGTCCATCTGACAGAGTACAGTTGTAGAGCCAGAAGTGTCTGATTTAGTGGGGTTAGAGACCCAGTATATATACCCCAAATTGCCTTTGAAGTGGGGGAAACTTCAAAGAGTGGTTTTGAAGTGCACAAGTTCCCCTTTCAGCCCAGTCCTGTCTGCCATGATCCCTTGGCGGGTGTGGGGGGGTTATCAGTACTTTGTGTGAGGGCAGGCCACTGGCCTTTGAAATGTGTGAGCCCCTCCACCCTTCTTGCCAAGGAAGACCTATTCAGTATGCAGATGAATGTTCAAGGGGAGCTGTGAGTTAGCACAGACCAGATGTGGATTGGAGATAGACTATAAAGCACAGATGGCAGTAAGTGCAGAGAATGCCCACTTTCTGAAAGTGACATTTCTAACATAGTAATATTGAATCCAACTTCACCAGTAAGCAGGGTTTTCTATTACCCTTTTGGCCATACTAAACATGACAGGGCTACTCCTTCCAGGTCAGAATCTACCACTTAAAAGTGTATGGGGGCAGTTCTAACACAAGTCTATGAGAGGAGCAGGCTTCACAGTAGTGGAAAACTAATTTGTGAGTTTTTCACTACTAGGACATGTAAAACATGTTCTGCCTTTTATTTACATAACACCCTGCCCTATGGGTTATCTAGGGCCTACCTTAGGGGGTGACTCATATGTAGAAAAAGGGGAGTTTAAGGCTCTGCAAGTAGTTTTAAATGCCAAGTCGAAGTGGCAATGAAACTGCACACATAGGCCTTGCAATGGCAGGCCTGAGACATGGTTAAGAGGCTACTTATGTGGGTGGCATAATCAGTCCTGCAAGCCCATTAGTAGCATTAAATTTACAGGCGCTGGGCACATGCTGTGCATTTCACCATGGACTTATAGGTAAAATAAATATGCCAATCGGGTAGGAACCAATGTTACCATGTTTAGGGGAGAGAGCACATGCACTTTAGCACTGCTCTGGTCAGCAGTGGTAAAGCGTGCAGAGTCCTAAAACCAGCAAAAACAATGTCAGAGAAATGGAAGGAGGCAGGCAAAAAGTTGGGGGATGATGACCCTAAGGCTTTCAGGTCTACATGGCCTAATAATATTCCTAACAGAAGGTAGCCTATTAGGAGTTCATGTTGCACTAATAATAGTTTGGGAAGCTTGCTGCAGAACTTTGAGTTTTTAAGCACATATATCTAGGTACAATGAGAAAATGTTTCATTCAGTCTTCCACTGCATAACTGATATTTGTTCACATGTGCAAACATGCACACTAATATAGCTCACTTAAATTATAAATTATGATAAAAATGTATTGAAATGTTTTTCATTTTCAGGGCAAAGGAAATGTAAGTGGATTGCAGGTGCCAGCTAGGTTAAATACCAAATGACCAGAGTAAACAAATAACAACACGGGGGAAACAGAACAAAATGATGCAGTTCTCACATGCTGCCAGATTGAAGCTACCTTCTACCATGAGAAAAAGAAATAGAACAGAGACAATCCATCAAATTTGTTGTGGCCTCTGTTACTCCTTCATCTCCCAGGACACAGTTTCTCTAATGCCACGACTAAACTTATCCATAGAGAACATCACTTCTTAATTAAGCTCCCGATTCATGAGAATGACTCTCACCTGTCACAGAAGCATGTTGTATGACAACTGTCAACACAAATGCTAACCAGGGTTTGTGACTTACTTTGACTCCTGTTCAACCCACAAACAAGTGTGAGATTTAAGAACATTCTAAAATGGACAAAGTTCCAATACAGTTTTTCTGGGCTGACACAGTTGACAACTGTTTATTTGCAGGCCCAAGACACTGTCTATTCAATCACAAGAGAATGTTGGACTACCTGCGGTTCAGTGAACTAGTGGTGTTTCAGGTGCTGACCTACTGTTCCCTGAGGCTGTCCAGACTAGGCCATTTGCATTCACTCAGTTTTGGAGGAACTCATGCCATTGCTAAGACTCTCAAGTCATAGTCACACACTATGCATAATACCTCTTCCTCTGATATCTACGGACCCACACAAGGGTCCCATATAGAGGGTACACACAGGGCAGCAATGCCTTGGGGTGAGATGACAAACCACTCTTCCACCTTGATCCTTTAGACTACTTAGCCTTAAAAGCGCCGGCCATCGCAGGTGTCGGCCCGGAAATTTCTAACTGAGCCCTGAGGCTAGGATTATAAATTACACCACAAATTACACTAGTTGTCAGAGGATTAATGGCCACTTGTGTCACAGCTCTCATCTGCGTTCCAACACTTAAGGTTACTACCCTCGGCACAGTCCTTCTCCTTCTTTGACCAATCCTCTTCATTCTGCAAGCACCCTCTCTCACCAAATCCCTTAGGGGTGGCACGCAGCCTGTTTTTTTGCAACGGTTGCATGGTGTAGGTCTCTTTTTACCTGTCATGCAGACTGCAGGGCAGAATATCCAGGTCCTAAGTGGCTTCTCCATTGTAACCCTCAAGTTAAGAGCAGTGACACTGTTCTTGCCACTGCAGGTCACACCTACCCCCTACTGCTTAGCTTACTCTCCACTTGAGTTGATCAGCCTTGCAGTATTTCTGGGCTCTTCTACATGATTTTTACTGCTCTGATTGGGGCAACTTAATGTGACAGACAACTGTACTCTCAGCAACCACCCCTTTCATTCAAGACTGACCAAAGTGGAGACACTTTTCACCCCGAATGTTTGATCTACCGACAGCTGTACAGAGTATCTCCAACTTTTTAATACCAAGGAACAGCTGCCACAGGTCACCCAAGTGTAATCAGAGGACTTCATTCACTCCATTCCCTCTCATGTATCCTGGTTGTGGCTATGGAAATATGCAGTGGTCCAAGGGGAACCCTATGTCACACCCAGGGTCAGGCATACCATCTGTGTCTCGCCCAGCGGTCCACGCAGAGCCATAGTTCGCCATACGCTAAATGCTGGGACTAACGATCAGATGTAGTCTCTTACCCATGTCAGCGGCCTAAGGATAGACCTCTGCCCTGTGGATTCAGCAGAACTTTCAATCAGTTGTGGCGTCTGCTCACCTCTCTTCGTTGCGCAGATGTGAATCGGTACAGGTGGGGTCCCCTTCCTCCGGCTGCAGTATAGGCTCGGAGGACCAATCTCTCCTGGCTGGCTTGCCAAAAATGTTGCTTGTGTGCAGATTTACCTTAAATAAATGAAAGACAAGAAGCACTTGGCAAAGCAAGAACAGTCTGTTTAATTAAAGACAAAGGCGTGGTTAGCCTAGTACAGAGTAGGGGTCTGATGACTGTCTCTCAAAGTTACAGAGTTTCGAATGTCTTTTTATACATTGGCTTGAGGTGCAATAAAACGTTTGAATACATTCTTTGAAAAAAGGAATCCGGGCTTAGTCACAAGGCCATAAATCCAACCATATGATAAAGTGTGCATTGGGGTATTGACCTTGCGTAGACATAGGGTGGGGGCAGTAGGTAACATGGCCATATGTCCAGCATGGGGAGAGTGTGATAACTGCATGTAGTGTGTATGCTGTGTTCTGATTGGCTGTGTTTTCCTAACCTCATGTGACATCTAACCTCTATGGTGTTTTGGGAACATGTGTGCCTCCGGTCAAATGTGCTTTATCCAGGGTCAATTTCCTAGGACCTTTGTGGTTTTGCTGCCTATCGGGGGGAATCGATCTGTGTCTTTCCTGTTTTGCACATTTGTCTGTGGGCTATGTCACCTCACCTGTGATCTGTCAATCAGTGGCTTCAGGCCTGGGTCACAGTGCCTGCCTGACCTTGTACTTCTGGCGCAAGGTTGACGGGGTGGTCATGTTGGGTGAAATCAACAATAGCAATGTGAGTTTTTTGTTAAGCTGGCACATATCATGGCGTACATTCACATTGTTTTTCTGCATATCAACAAGGGACTGGTATTTTTTGTCAAGATTGCAAGCACAAGTAAGAATGGGAGTATGTGATGTGCCTAATTTTCAGAGCTTCTATGAATATTTTATGCTAAAATAAGCCTGGACGTAGTATAATAAAGACACTAGGGAAACACCTTTGTGATTAGTGACAGAAAAAATAAGCTAGGGAGACTTCTTTTGTAATACTTTATCTTGGGTAAATGAAGCGTTCAGAAAGTCTTAGGGCCTGATTATAACTGCGGCGGGCGGCGGTCGCCGCCCGCCATGCGGTTACCGCCAAATGACCGCACCGCGGTCACAAGACCGCGGCGGCCATTCTGGCTTTCCCGCTGTGCTGGCGGGCGACCGGCAAAAGGCAGCCCGCCAGCACAGCGGGAAAGACCCAGCAACGATGAAGCCGGCTCCGAATGGAGCCGGCGGAGTTGCTGGAGTGCGACGGGTGCAGTAGCACCCGTCGCAAATTTCAGTGTCTGCTAGGCAGACACTGAAATTCTTTTTGGGGCCCTCTTACTGGGGCCCCTGCAGTGCCCATGCCATTGGCATGGGCACTGCAGGGGCCCCCAGGGGCCCCGCGGCACCCCCTACCGCCATCCTGTTCCTGGCGGGAGACCCGCCAGGAACAGGATGGCGGTAGGGGGTGTCAGAATCCCCATGGCGGCGGAGCGCGCTCCGCCGCCATGGGGGATTCTGCAGGGCAGCGGGAAACCGGCGGGAGACCGCCGGTTTCCCGCTTCTGACCGCGGCAGAACCGCCGCGGTCAGAATGCCCAGCGGTGCACCGCCAGCCTGTAGGCGGTGCTACCGCGGTCATTCGCCCTGGCGGTTTTTACCGCCAGGGTTAGAATGACCACCTTAATGTTCTTAGCTTGGTGCTAACTAGCAAGTTCTTTTATACCATGACATTTCAGGGCTTATGGCCATACCTTGTTTCCCATCGTCATGCCACTGAATGCACTTGCACAGCCTTTGGCCTAACACTGTTCCCACTTTGTATATGACTTGGCCTTCAGTGATGCTGTGCCCACAGTCTTTATGATCCCAAAACCACTGTGCACAGCTTTAACCATTCTGCAGGTCTTTCCCTCTGGTCAGGTCCTGCATCTTTTACTCATGTACCCACATGTAATGGCCACTTGGTTCAAAGTCTTGTCTTTGGCCACACCATTTGCACAAATCTCATTGGCTAATCCCTTTCCTCACAACCTTCTGAAATGTGTAATGGTCACTCAGTACAGTGTCTTGGTCTCTGACAATGCCCTGTGATCATTCTTTATATCCTCAAACACATTACAACCAGACTTCAGCTGTGTGAAGCAGCAGTGGCCTTATGACTTAGAGTGTGGTCTTTGGACACAGTTTATGCCCAGCCCTTGTGCCCTCAGCTCACTGTGCATGGCCTTTGTTCGTAGACAGCAATGTCTAAGTGGAAGATACGGCCCTTGCCCCAAAGTAGTGGGGCATAATGTTTACCCCAAATTCCAGTGAGCAAGTAAAGTAAGCCTCTAATCTTCTAGGAAAGTTTGGGGGAGTTCTCCCTCGTAGAAAATGTTGGAAAAAGTGGTCTCAAATAGTCCATTCAGTATGCGTACAGCGCCTTGAGACCCTAACCGTTGAGTAGTGCGCTATACAAGTACGAAGTTTTACATGAACTTGCTGAAGAGCCAGAACGAACGTATGAAACATTCCAGTGCTTTTATGGTGAGTCAGTGAGGCCCCAGTGCTTATCAGGACTTGAGCCAATTGTTTTCAAACTTTACCCTGGGTCCTCTTTCCCCATATGTTAAGAATTACCTCCAATGTGCCATTGCCAGCATTTCCCATTGGTGCCACACTTATGCCATGAGGGCCCTCTTATGCCAAGAATTATGTACAATATACCAGTACCAGAATTTTGCCTTTGATGCTTTCTTATGTAATGGATGACCCATATGTCAAAAATGACCTAGAGTATGTCATGATTTACCAAGAACTTTCTTCTGTGTGCCAGGGCCTGCATTTAGCCATGGATGTCCACATATTCCACGAATAACCTCCAGTATGCCAGGGTGTTCATTTTGTCACAAGTGCACTCCCTTACACTCAAAATTACTTCCAATATGCCAGCGGAGCTGATAACGCGTCCCACCTCTGATAATTTAACTTACACAGGGACTCGTTTTAGGCCAATTAACCTTTTGACCCTGATTAGAGACACCTTAAGACGAGATATCTATTCAGCATTTCAATCAGTAGATCAACAACATCATCAATATTCACAATAATGACTAATCAAATTAATTAATGACATTTATAAGAATCGAAACACACCATGACCTTTCAGCCATGAATAACCACACAAATTTAGTACAATTTATGATATTTATTCCCTATTTGTTACACTCTACTAGCAAGTTCATTAGTCTCAATACCAGAAAACACATCAACAATGTCAAAATATGGCAACTTGTATAAGACTTTATCAAAGCAAAGATCATGAACATTAGAACAAAGCACAACGCCAACATGAATTGATTTTAACAGAGTACCATTAGCATATTATTCAACAAAGCAAAGATTCAGTCATTTGTCTATTTGCATCCTTTTAGTGAATTCCTTAACTAACCTCTAATTAGCAATAGCATGTTGGACTTCATGCAAAACAATTTAGTAACACAAATTTTGAAAACATGTAACTATGGTCTCTATCAAAAGAGCAGGTGGTACCTAGAAAGAAAAGGCAAATAAACAATTACAATTTCATTATCATATAGTTACCCTCCGTAATGGGTCTGCATACAGAGTCAATCTTCGTCCTCAGGACATCAGGCGATTTGCCATTGGCCAGGACAGAACAGCAAAGTCTTCGGCAAAGTAGGCAAAGGGAATTCTTCCCTCATAAGGAGGTGAAGCAAGTTTCGGGCAAGGCAAGAAAGGTGAGGATGGTTTAAAGAGTCAAACAGCAAAGTCTTAAGTCAGAATATCAAAGTAACAGCAAGAAAGTCCCCATAATGGCTAAGTAGTAGCACATAATGGCCGATTTCTCCTTGTGAGATGTCGTTATATCGAATCCAGCTAACAAGCTTCTAATTTCCAATTGGGCAATATTTGGTGCATCATTATTTCTGTCCAATGATCCATCGATCACCTTACTAGAATTTTCACTTAAGTCAGTTCTCACGTAGTTTATTGGCTCCTGTAATTGACGTTTTCAACGGGTAGAATGTCAGTTAGGAAAAGTTACACTTGTTGCTCCAGTCAGTAGTTCCATTGTCTTTACCAGTTTAGGCGACCTTGCACCTGTTGCGAATTACACTGTTGCATTCAGCAAGAATGTCTCCTTGAGCAAGTCGGGTCTCATGAGAAAGAATTTACTACGGTTACACACACATCTCTAGCTTCTGGAAAAGTACAGTTGCATGTCCTTCAGGAAGACAGCACATTGCACGTTAGAAAAATGCATTTAATATGAGACCAGGCAGCTAGGCCCAGACCCTTTGCTAACTAAGGCCTAGTGATTAATTTAGCAAAACCTTAACATATAACTCTTAATGCTAATATAAAATCATACATTAATACGTTATTAATCCGTCATTAGTCAATTTAATTAATCATCGTATACATTAGTGGCCACTCCCCTTGGGCACATCTCAAACGCGTACATTAATATTAGTCTATCACGTTTTTGTATGTAGCTTCATTTCACATTATTTCGCAAGCATTTCATGTTAATGTTGATTATAAAAGCTACACTCCAACACCACAGTGTTGCAATAGTTACCCCAAAATGCCACAGATAACCTTAAGTATACCTTGGCCTGCACACTCAGTAGCTTATCACACACTCACAAATACACTCCCCTTCACTCACTCTTCTAACTCACACTCTCTCTCTCACTCACTCACTCAGTTTCTCTTTCTCACGCATTCTAACTCCCTCTAACTGTTCTTACTCATTCTGTCTCACACTCTCTCATTCACACTTCCCACTCACTCTCACTAATTCTCACTCACACACTGTTTCACACTTTCTCTTGACACACCTTCACTCAGACACTGCCTCACTCACTCCTTAATTTGCACTAATACTCACTCTCACTTGCTCACTCACTCTCACCCACTCAGTTAAAAACTACACACTCAAACTCATTCTCTCAGAACCTCTCTGATTCACCCTCAGTCTCATTCACTGACTCAAACAAACAGTCATTCACTCACACTCTCACTCAGAAATAAGCAGAGCATCAGCAATGGACTTTTTGTACTGACCTTGATTCCTCTGTTGCTGATTTCTCCATGACAGGTATATGACAGGAATCAACCACTTGACATAGGAGCCAGCAAAACGCTATTGCTGTGCTGCAAACAGGAAGCCAGACGGCTCAGCAGGGCCAGGATTAATTAAGGGAAGCCCAACCTGAAGCCTTCTACCAGCTGGTGGTACCTCAAAAAAGTGCCGCCCAGTTGGAAGCTGGCACAGGGCTATACATCCCATCCCTGTTAATCTTTGTGGACTCTTGTTGAGAACTGGGACACACTGATGTGCCCCCTGAGAACTGCATTTTAGCAAATATACTGTGCCCCCCGAGGCATGAGTAGTATGTCTGCTAAATTAAATGGATTATGCCTATATGAGAGGACTCTAGTTGAATTACACCCCTCAGACATGCAATTCAGACATACACACACACACACACACAGTGCTGTGTTTTGAAACAACACTCTGTAGATGAATCATGCCTTAGGCTCCAGAGCCTTCTCCTGTCATCAAGAGTCTGGTGAGGCCGAAATGGCTGACCTGTGCACAGGAAGTGTTCATGAAAACACAAACATTGTGTTTTCATGAACACTTCTAAAGTAATAGCAGTGCAAAAGATGGCCCAGAAGGAGTAAGGCACTGGCCATACACCCCTGTAGATGAGCAGCCACTGCCCTATGCTCAGCCCTGGTTCTTCCTGAGAGTGCTGAGCACAAGCTGTGGCCCATCTCATCCATCCCTCAGTACAGTCCTGCACCCAGACATCCTAGCACCCAGAATTCTGCACAAAGCTTTACTTCATGCACTGTGCCCACTGGGTGTACGGCCAGGTCACACCTTACACCTACCGCACATGCCCCAGACATACTGCGAACTCTTTTTGACCTAACAGCACCTGAGTCCTAGTGGTTTACACAGGGAGTGGTATAACCCCACGTCTTACATCAGTCCCTTTATCCTCCGTCCCATTTTGGCACTGAGTTTCTTTTTTCTTTTTTCAGTGTATGGTAATCCCAGTTCTCGGACCCAAATTAGGTCGGAGAACTGTCACCTTTTGAAGGTGGTTGCAGAAACGCTTTGCGGTTTGAGAACCTGGATAGTATGTGATGGGGATAGTTTTCTGTGTATTTTTTAAATCGCTTCCAATGATCATGATAATTGGGAATTATTCAAAATGCCACACAAGAAGCACAACTGGTCCTTGTCAGGCTTTTTTTGTGGTTCATTGCTCATTGCCGGATACAAAGTTCCCATAGTTTCCCATAGTATACAGTTGTCCTCTGTCTCTGAAATTTTAATGGAGGACCATGGCAGTTAAAGGTATACACTTGTGAACAAGACACAAGGGCAGATTCGGGGGGGAAGTGGATGGAAAGGTCGGTATTTGTGGCTGTCTGGTCCCTGTACAAAGAAGTTAGGAGCTTTCCTGGCCCTTAGGTAAGGTCAAGAGTGAGAGGGGCAAAGGCTCCTCCTCTTTCTAGCTTGCAAGGACTTGTTTTGTTTTTCATTTCTTGTTCCCAGTTTTGGGGATAGGCCACTGCTCCTATATCATGATGCTTCACACAAGAGAGTAAGCTCTTGTATGCTTTGGTATATGGGGTGAGGGAGTTCAGTGTTGAAATTTCACTTATCTAACACTTACACCGACCAGTAGCTAGGGAGAATACCAGTTTTTGAAGGTTGAATTCCCAATAACAGCAGTAATTTATTTTTTACCTAAATTACACAAGAATGCCAAAGATACACCTGGAAGGCCCATAGTATCCTCTATGGGCAGCCTTCTGGAGAATGTCTCCAAGTATGTAGATTATTTTTTGCATCCTTTTGTGGAGGCCTTACCATCATATATTAAAGACACTAGAGATTTTTTACGGATAATTAATGGAATAGGATGGGAGGATGATTATCTTCTCCTTAGTTTAGATGTCAACAGTTTATATACGTGTATACCACATGAGAAGGGTATTGAGGCAGTGAGACATTTCTTGAGGGCAAGGTCACTATCATACCTTCTACATACTGAAATGCTACTAGATATGATACAGATGTGTCTGACCTACAACTTATTTTTTTTTGACAATACCTTATACCGTCAGTGCCAGGGGATTGCAATGGGGACCTATTTCGCCCCCAACTACACGGGTTTATACCTGGGCTGGTGGGAGGAACAGGTGGTCTGGAACATCTCAGGTTTTGAAAACCGAGCAGTCCTGTGGGTGAGGTATATTGATGATATTTTCTGCATCTGGAAAGGCAGTAAGGAATCAGCCCTCAATTTTGTTAAGGAATTGAATAATAATCAACTAAATCTCAAGTTTACTTGCACAATGAATCTCTCTGAACTGGAGTTTTTGGATGTGAAAATCAAGGTAGTAAATGATAAATTGGAATGTGAATTATACAAGAAAAACACTGCAGGAAACAGCCTTCTTCACACTAGGAGCAGCCACCCAAAAAATCTGATCTATAGCATTCCCTATGGTGAATTGCTACGGGCAAGAAGGAACTGTAGTTTAGACATTACATTTGAGAGTGAGGTTGAGGTAATGGTCAAAAGATTTTGTGAAAGGGGTTACCCACAGGCTGTTATAGAAAAAGGCATTAGAAGGGTCCGACAAACTAAAAGGGATGATCTGTTGGTGGATAAATTGAATGACACCAAAAAAGAGAATACTAAGATAAGATTCTTTACTTCGTACCACAATGGGGTAAACAACATCAAAAAAGCCGTTTCAAAATTTTGGGCAGCACTTAAAACCGATGAGAATATAGGTAAACTATTGGATGATTATCCAGCCTTTACATTTAGAAGAAGTCATTCCTTGAAAGATATGCTCAGCCACAGCTCAATATCCAGTAATGAAAAAGCAAAGTTTATATAGGGTTTTTATACTTGTGGTAAATGCAAAGCTTGTAAGTACAGTTTTAATTGTTAGGAGGTGCACTTTCCAGGAACATCAAAACCATTTATTATAAGAAAGCATGTCTCATGCACATCGGATTACTGTATTTATGCTTTAAAATGCCCATGTAATAAATTCTACATTGGTAGTATAATACATGTGGCAAAAAAGCGCATTTTTAGAACATATTAGAGCAATTAGGAATGAGGATTAATCATATCCTGTGGCGATACACTTCAAGGAACACCATGACAAAAATGAAAATAAACTTCACTTTATGGTTCTGGATAGGATCGCAATGAAAATGAGGGGTGGTAATAGGACTCTGGACCTAAGAAAATTGGAACCACGGTTGATTGTTAAGTGTAATACAATGGAACCGACAGGAATGAACAAGAATGAAGAATTATCTGTACATTTATACTGACTGGTCGTGAAACTAACAAGTAGCTGTTGAAAGAGTATCAGTAATTTGCTTTTTATATGATTTTTATCTGATTCATTTAGAGTCATGAAGTTAATAATGTTTTCCCATTTCCATTTTCCTTGGCAGGGGGTCGTAGTGACCAAATGAAGAAAAAAAGCAAAGAGCTATTATATCTACAAAATTAAAGGACTACATGAATAGGTACAAGTAGAAGGAACACCATGAGAGGTATGAGTATTTAACAAGCTAAGAAGTTAAGGTAACTTATTGATTGAGAATTAAGTAAGATGATCAAATATGGGAATGTCAAGAATTATATAAAATGTGTATAAATATTATGTTGAAAAATTTGAAAAAACATGGCAATACTCCGTCTAAAGAGTTAAACTAAAATAAGACAGTATTCCCAGTCACTTTAAGATGGCTGCTAGTTGTGCATGTACTAAATATAGTCCGATTTTTGTTTTTGTTTTGCTTTGTGTTTATGTTTATAATGGAAAGGGAAATGGGTTAGTGAATATCTCTGTGAGCAAGGGAGCAGAGTCTCCTGAAACGCGTTAGAGAATCTTTTTTTGCCGTTTTGTTTGTCTGCCTTATTAAAAGATATTTTCCGTAACCAGCAAGTGGCTGTGACACTATCTTCTTTTCAAGAAGGTTTTTTGTTGATTTATTAGGGTTTGCGACCCTGTCACAGCCTGCTGCCTTGGAGCTGACTTCTTCGCGATGTTTTCAGACTCTCGTTTTATATATATATATATATATATATATATATATATATATATATATATATATATATATATATATATATATATGTGTATATATATATATTTATATATATATATATAATATATATATATACATATATATAATATATATATACATATATATACACATACATATATATATATATATATATATATATATATATATATATATATATATATACACACTATAATAATGATTTTGGTATAACTAAATGTATGTTGAATTAACGTGTAAAACGGGTGACTTTTGAAAATGGTTGCCACAGTTCATTTTCTGTTCCTAACTGAGCAAAACTCTAACTAAATGTTGTGGTTATCTTCCATAATTCAATGCTTACATAAAAGGGCATTCAGTGATTTAATAGCTGTGTCCACAGCTACCCCTAGTGGGTTGCTGAATTATGTCTTACAAGTTCATGTTTTAACCGAACATTGCATAAGTTGAATGTTCTATTGTTTGAGAATGTTAATATTACGTGCTTTTTCCTCGAGGATGGAAGTGGAGTTGCAACTGTAAAAGTTTCTTCCTGAGAAGAGGTGTTTGGACGGAGATGAAACAATGGAGCTACAGAGGAGACGGAAGAGGAAAAGTTACTGTTGAAGAAAATGGTCTAGTTAATGTAGTATTGTCGTATTTTAGGTTATCAGTTTAATTGTTGATTGGCTGAAGCGTAACCACCCCATGGACTGATCAATCATAAGCTTTTTCGAGATTAGTATAACAACCTTTAGAGAGATGCTAGAGAGAGAGACCATATTAGAGACCTGAGAGTTAGATGCCAGTGTTCCAGTTGATGGTTCGAGTCGTATTAGCAATATGGGGTTAGCTGTCGTTAGGCCCAAATCTTCTGAAAACATATCTGATGGTGTCCTTTTGCTGAAGTAGTCTGCATGTTATGATCGAATAGGGTAATGTACGACATTGTGATGTTATATGTGTCTCTTTTGCTTTTCAGGTACCAGCTGCAACTTATAATTTGATTGCTGCATATTAATAATATTTATATTATTAATCCGAGTTAAAGTGTGTTTCTAAATTGGTGTTACTAAATTCTTTTTACATGAAGCCCAACATGTTAATGCTAATTTGTGGTTAGTGAGGAAATTAACTTGAAATGCTCATGATTTACATTGACATCTTTTGAGTGTTGTACTAATGTATACTTTGCCATTATTACCTGTTTTGGTATCATTAATAAGTGTAATTCTCTTGGAGATCATTTGTTTGGTTGTTCTGATTAAATTGAGATATATAAGACATTCTAATCAACCATCATTAATTCTATAAGCTTATCATTTGTGTTTGAGAGTTATTTTCGTAACATTAGCATTGTTAATCTAGGCAAATAAATTCTATCATTCTTCTTACTACACTGGTGTGGTTATTGACTAAGGTTTAGTATCATTGATTGTGTTGATTATTGTTGATGCTTACATTACTCATTGATGACATCCCCTCAAACCTATATTGCTTCGATCCATCGTCCTCTAGCGCAGAATCGACTCTTCAGTGTAATTAATAGCTAAGATTCCGTGGCGCTGCAGCAGTTTTTGGTAGCAGATTACAATTACGTCATTGATTTGATGATGTCATAATGAGGTTGATGTAAGGTTCTCTTAGTGAAAATAAAATTTGTTGAGATTTCTTTTCTAAAATGTTATACGGATTTAAAAAGATTAGTAGCTAGTTGCCTTAAGTGACTTTCCCCGGTTATTGGAGACCCTCTAGGTTGAAGGATATGTTCCTAAGTGGCGTATGGTTGACCTGAGTGGAGTGATTTGCACTTGCACAGCTTTATCTAAATTGCCGAAGGTTGAGGTGTATATGAGTTTAGAGGAGTAGAGATACTCAAGTAGATTTTTAGATGGAGTGGGCATACTCCTATAGGCATGAGAGTAGGGAAGCAGCGTTCTTCATTTGAGTGTGGCGCTTGATGCAGGAAAAATTATCCACGTTGTTGTTGATGACAGACCTAAGGAGAGAGGTCTGGGACTCCAGAGTATATTGACAAGTGTAGTGAGACACTTGGTATATGTTGTAATTCGTTCATTTAATAGATCAATCCGGCATGATTGGTAAGTCGAGTTTGTGAGAATTGGTGTGACTGGAACTATACTGAAGACTTGGTGAGTACTAAGTGCGCTAGACAATAGTCCAAGGATCAGTTGAGAAGTGAAATTCGCAGGTCGAATTTTACTCACGATTGTGGGAACTGTGAAAAAGAGTAGGCAAAAGCTGAAGGTTACTTTGGAAGGTTCTGACACGATTGTATTACCCTACCGGTAGTAAATACACAAATTTGTATCTTTTTGTTGTTGTTTAGGTTAGCTTGTGAATTAATATTGCGTTGATTTTGTGTGTGGGTTGTGAAAGAAATTAGTACAATAGGCTTTGTCAGCGTCTCAACGAGTGTGCTGAGGAGGGGTGAATGTGTTAGTATGACGTAGTTGGTGCCGCGCTGGGATTTGTTGATTGGTGAAAAGAGTTGCGCAGGGATTCGTCAATCAGTCCGACAATAGAGTAACGCGATTGGAAGGTGAGGGGGTCGAAGAGGATTGTGGGATCGTAGTCACTTTTCATGATTGGTTGTTCTTTCTTTACAATTGATTTACTATTTGTACTTGCTTAGTTTAACTGAGTTTGTTAATAATTTTGTTGTGGATATCAGGTTTAAATAAAGTTCAATTGAAAATGAAGTTTTTCAAAGCTTTACGAAGCGGGTTGAGGGGTGAAGAGTATATTCCGGCACTCGAAGGAGAGGTTTGTCCACAAGAGAATACTCCGGCATAGTGTTTGAGGAGAAGGGTGCAGGAGCATGTCTTTGGTTGAAACATTGGGTCAAAATTACAAGGAAAGAAGGTTGTTTGGCTTTTCCAGAACATGGAACATTCAATTTGATAATTTTGGATAATTTGAGGTCAAAGATGTACAGTTTAAAACCTTCACCAAGGCCAGCACAATACGAAGCTTTAGCGATGTGGGAGCTCGTAGCCAGACAGCAACAGGCATTAAAATTTGAAAAGAAAATAAGGAGAGTGGAAAAGACGCTAGCGGAAGCTAGATGGGATGAAGAGCAGAAAAGGTGGAGAGTAGAAACATTACAGGGAATCAGATTATTTCCTGCAAGAACGAAGGAGGATGAGGATGAAACAAAAGATGGGAGGAAAAAGAAAAAAGGGTTCAACAGAGACTAAAGAACAGAATTTGAAAGATTTGAAATGAGTCATGTTCAATGAGGATGATGAGATGGGTGAAGATGAGATAATTTCTCAGATATTAGAGACCTATCCTCCACCAAATGTGAATCAGAGGAGTGATAATAGATTGAATGGGAGAGGAATTAGTAATACAATTCCTACTGCACCATCCACTTCAGAATTGTCAAGTGGTATCCTGGACAATGAGAGAGTTCAGATGCAGAGTAGTTTCAATGATTCATTGAGCAACAGACAGCAGTTCGAAATAAACATTCCTGAAATACAGTCAGAGGCTCAGATTGTGAGGACAACTACTAATTTAGTGTTGTCACAAGGACAGCAGGGAATGAACATAAGAGAGCCTATTTAAAAACAGATACCACAAATGCAGAGCATGAGTACAGGACAGATGCAGAAGGTTGGATCTTTAACTAATCCAGATGCAATTACTGTACCTATTATGATGGGTCCGGTAACTCCATTATATGCACGTGTAGACAATAGTGGAGCGAGTTCATTAATTAATGTGCAGAATGGAATTTTGGAAAAATCAATTCCTAGACAAAGACAAAGCTTGAATGAGACTAATTCTTTAATAGATTTGTCTCCTGTTGATAATTCTGGAACCATATTTTATAATAATCAGGGCCAGAGAGTAATGGTTCCACAACAGAGCGCGAGTTCAGGACAAAAGTGAGAGGTAGGTGCACAAACTAATGGAGTTTCATTGAAAGGTTTGACTGCGAAGGAAATAACAAAGTGGTTGGAAGATTTAAGTCATTCAAAAACACAAGAGAGAAAAGACAAAGAGGAAGAAACAATAAACAAAGTGAGACTGAACATGAAAGGAAATGAACTCTTGGAAGTGACCATGGGGGTGAATAGACTTGAGTCCTAAACCGAAGCTCAGTTGAGATATCTATGTAAAATAATTACTAGAGGAGCAGACAGAGTTTATCAGCAGGTACAAGAAGTAGCAGACATTGATTTGTCCAAAACGAAAACCTTGAAAAGAAGTTGCAGATTAAACATGGAGGAGGAAGATTTCTTTTTAGTACCACTGCATGAGGACAGCAGATATCTCTTTTGTTTCAAGTTCCTGACCAGAGTCTATTGCTGATGTAGAATTCCTCAAGGGTTTTCAGAATCAGCATCAATTTTCAATCAGATTTTGAAAAAGAGCCTGGAGTCATTGGTAATGCCTTACCAATCGACATTAGTACAGTACAAAGATGATTTGTTGATTGCATCAAAGACAAGGGAAGGTTGTAGAGAGGATATGATTGCATTGTTGAACTTCTTGGGAGACAATGGTCATTAGGTATCTCCTACTAAACTACAGTACAATCTGTCAACAGGAGGTGAAACATTTGGGACATTTGATTGAGAAAGGGTCAAGGAGAATTTCAAGAGAAAGAGCGGCAGCAATAATGAAAATGAAAAAACGAGTTTGCAGAAAGAGTTGAGGATGTTTCTGGGAATGGTAGGATATTGTCACCAGTGGATTCCAAACTTTTCAGCTATTTCTAAGCCACTGCAGAGATTGACACATAAGGATGTTCCAGATCCCATAATGATGGATGAGGAATGCATGACAGCATTTACTGAACTGAGAGAGAGTTTGTGTCAAGCTCCAGCTTTAGGTATGCATGATTACACAAAACCTTTCTTGTTGTTTTGTCATGAGCGAGATGGATGTTCTTTGTCTGTCTTGACACAAACACATGGTGGTGTCAATCATCCAGTAGCATATTTTTCAGCTACTTTGGATAATGTTGCAGCAGCCTTACCTGGATGCTTACGAGCAGTTGCAGCAGTCAAGCAGAGTAGAACTCAAAGTGAAAACATTATGATGGGTTATCCTCTGACAGTGATGGTACCTCATTTGATAGAAATTCTATTGACTAGGTCAAAACCACAATACCTGACAAATGCAAGACCGACATGCTATGAGACAGTAATTCTTGGAGCACCAGATGTAATGATCAAAAGGTGCACAGTGCTTAACCTGGCAACATTGTTACCAAATGAGGGAGAAGATACAAATGAAATAGATTACATTGAACATGATTGTTTGGAGGGGACAGAACTATGCACCAAACCAAGAGATGACATTAAAGAAACTTGTTTGGAAGACAATTATAAAATTCTCTTTGTTGATGGTTCTTGCTTAAGAGACAACAAGGGTGCCTTGAAAGCAGGATATGCCGTGTGTACAGTCACTGGCATACTGGAAGCTTCATGGCTTAAAGGAATAATTTCTGCACAAGTCGCAGAATAGGTGGCTCTTACTAGAGCATTCCTATTGTCAGACCAGATGAAAGTAACGATCTACACTGATAGTATGGATTCGGTATTGTACACGATTTTGGGCACATTTGGTCACAAAGGGGGTTCCTGACTTCTTCAGGTTCACCTATGAGAAATGGAGAAAGAATACATGATTTGTTACAAGCTGTATAGAAGCCTGAGAAAATTGCCGTGGTCAAATGCAGTGCACACCAGAGAGGGCAAGATTATGTAACATTGGGAAATGCTTTTGCAGACCAGGTTGCAAGATTTTGTGCTCTGAATGTGATTTCATTCAAAGGAAATTGGGAATTGATTTCTGAAAATGATGAGGGATATGCAAATTTAACAATGCACATAGTTGAGCCATTAGATGAGTTGAACACCATACAGAATAATGTTCCAGAAGAAGAGCGTAGGGATTGGATAAAACATTGTTGCATTCAAAGGGAAAATGAAATTTGGATGACAGTAGAGGGGAAAGTAGTTTTACCAAACAGTTTGCTGACACAAATGGCTAGATACTATCATGACCAAATGCACATAGGGAGAGATGCAATGATCGGGTGTTTCAAACAGTTTTGGTACAATCTGAAATTCAGACAGGTGGCGGAACTGGTTTTCCATAGGTGTGTAATTTGCCATCAGATGAATGTCGTCAAAGGAACAATTGTCAACATGGGACACATAGGTATGGCGGGAGGTCCATTCAGTAGAAAGCAAATGGATTTCATTGAGATGCCTGCATGTGCTGGTTTGAAATACGTGTTGGTGATTGTGTGCATTTTCAGTCACTGGATTGAGACATATCCAACAAGGAGAAATGGCAGTCTTAAGTAGCTAAATTGCTTTTTCAAGAACTAATTCCACGTTTTAGTTTTCTGGTTTCAATTGAATCAGATAGGGGAACACACTTCAATAATGAGGTGATAAAATCTATTTTTTCTGCATTAAATATTCAGCAGAGTCTACATTGTAGTTATCGCCCAGCAGCTTCAGGACTCATAGAGCAAATGAATGGAACATTAAAATCACAATTGGCAAAAGTGTGTGCGTCGACAAATGGCCAGATGCTTTATCACTAGTGCTAATGTCAATGAGAAGCACTACTGACAAGAAAACTGGGTTGTCTCCACATGTGATTTTAATGGGGAGAGCAATGAGATTACCATCAATTTCTGAAAATGCACTTGTGAATATTAAAGATGATATGGTGCTAGATTATTGCAAAAGCCTAGCTGATGTGGTTCGGTCTTTTTCTCATCAGGTGGAAGCAACAACAGTGCAACAAACGCAAGGTCAAGGCCACAGCTTGAGAGCTGGGGACTGGGTGCTCATACGGAAGCACGTAAGAAAATCTTGCCTGGAACCATGGTGGAAGGGTCCCTATCAAATCGTGCTCACTACAACAACAGCTGTAAAGAGTGCTGGATTACCGAATTGGGTGCATGCCAGCCACACAAGAAAAGTGCATGACCCAACAGAAAGAGAAGTGGAACTGTTGAGATTACCAACAGTTGAAAACACTGGGAACAAAGAGAAAGAAAGTGAGCAGAACATCGAAAATGACAGAGATGTGCCTACTCCTATAGCAGATGAGAAAGAGCAAAGTACTGAAGAAGTTATACAATCTGTAAAAGGAGTATAAGAGTCAGTCCAAGAAGAAAGGAAGTGAACAGAAGGAATCACCTGAAGGAAGATCTGCTCAGAGGAGGGTGTCCTTAGAAGCAGGTGGTTTGACATACTAAACTGAAGAAAGGACAGACCCCATTGGTAAAGGAATTGAGGGTAGTCCCACCCAAGTGGATTATACTCTTCCTGAAGCAGTTGTGGGAACGTCAGAAGAAAAAAGTTAAAATGCAAGTGAAGACTCATTGAGAAAATTGCTGACGAAAAAGACATTGAAAGGAGACAATTGGCCAGAGAAAGGCTCAAAGCTGCAAGGGTTAATGTAGTCCCACCAATTCAAGAGGAAAAGGAATTGAATGAAGGAGAAAATACTAGTGGAGAAGAAGTTGAAAGTATCAGAAGACCGAAAAGAAAAAGAGTTGCAAGCAAAAGATATGCAGGGCCAGAATGGGTGTAGTTAAATGACTGTCAAGAAGAAGTTTTGAACTATTGTTTTGACAAAGACATTGAAATTTTTTACTTTGGCACGTGAAGATTGCAAGAAAAGACATTGGGAAAATTGGATGAAAATTCATGCTTAAAAGGTTGTACTTAAGAGAACACAATAATACTTACTGGAATAGACAAATAAATAACTAGATTTGACAAGCTGCTATATTGAAATTGACAAAGAGACTGTCCAGAGTGAATGGATTGTTTTTATAAAAGAATTAGGAGGGATTTTTGGTTGTTTGTTTTGAATTTTTGAAAATTTTGGGAATTTTTATTTTTTTATAGAATATAGAAAATATGTGTAACTTACATAACCAAAACAGTAGAATTAGTTGTTGTAAAGTGTTAAGTATTGGATTGGCGGTAGTGAGTGTGTTAATATGTTTATTGTTGTTTATAGAGTGTCTGTTCATGAGATGAATGGAGCCAACCAGACTATGAAGATTGATAGTTCTTTAGATATCACTGATACATTACTAACGAGAGAAAAGTTTAGAATAGATGTCAAGTACTTACATGAAGAGAAAGAGCTTTCTTCTAATGTTTTCTGTCGCTTATTGCATGAGTATGTTGAGGTGATGGATGCAAAAGATTGTTATGTATGTACCCAGATTCCGACTTCAGTGGAAGAAGGAACTACATATCATAGTCTGCCTGTCATTTACGCCATAAGTTGCAGTCTTTTGCTAACGCGTTTCTATAATCAAGAATATATCCAGTATTTCTATTCAAATTATGACATAGTATTGTCATTTGTACCTGTCATAGGTTATTTGAATAGAATAGCCAAAGAAAATAACATAGTTACTATGAGAGATTTATTTGAGCCTACTTTAACTTTTGGCACTGCTTTTGCTTTTAGAAATAATTTAACCTGTTTACTAACCCCTGTAGAAAATACATTTTTAGATAACACAGGAGATAGAAGAGGAGAAATAAAGGCAAAGATAGATTAGGGAATAATGAGTAGAAAACCTGGAGTTGACTATGCTTATACTGACATTACTAAACAAGGAAAACTAACAATAGATGCTGAACATGTAGGGAGTCTTTGTATATACAGACCTTGGAGTAAGAATGATAGAGTGTTTGTTGGAAAGAGTGAGTGTAGACATGTTTTTATGTTCAGTAATAAATGGGATTTTATGATGAATAGACAGGATCCACCAGTACCTGGTATTTATTATATTTGTGGGAGAAATGCATATTACCGTCTTCCTAGAGGATGGTAATATGGAACATGTTACTTAGGAATAGTCTTTCCAAAAATCTATCATTTGGAAGACTTGAGTAAGATTCCTGAAACAATGAAATTTCAAACGAGACACTAGCGAGAATCAATTTCTAGCATTGTGGGAGACATTTTTGGGGCTATAATTCCTTCAGTGGGAGTAGTCTTGAATTCAATTAAAAGTCAGAAGTTGTCTACAATAGTGGATAACATGTTGACAAGATATTCTGGAGCTATTATTCTTTTAGATACAGAACTGGCTGCTACAAGAGCTATGGCACTTCAGAACCCGCCTTTTGTGAAACATTGTTTTGGCAAAAGAGGGCGGAATTTGTAAATTACTTGGTTCAAATCATTGTTGTTCATTTACACCTGACAATTCAGGTAAAGTTAAAGAGTTGATTAAAAATGTAACGATTACTAATAAAGAAGATTTAAAAGAACTAACAGAAACTACAGTTTGGGAAAAAGCTGGCAAAGGGATTAAAGCTGTGGGAAATTGGTTTAGTAATGTGGGAAGGAATATTATTTTGACAATTGCATAATGGGTGTCAATAATTGTATTTGGTCTAATTGGAATTTGGGGAATATATAAAATCATAAAATGTTTGAAAAGAAGAAAATTGGAAAAGAATAGAAGAAATTTTGAAATGCAAATGAATAAATTTTATAGAGAAAATAAAAGGAAAAAGAAAAATAATGCGAAAATAAATTAGACTACATTTAGAAAATTTATGATAATAAATTAATTTATTATAGATTGATGTGATGACATAAATCGGAGTGATTGTGAGAGTGTAAATTTTCTAATATGTTTATTAATGATTTTGGTATAACTAAATGTATGATATATTAACGTGTAAAACGGGTGACTTTTGAAAATGGTTGCCACCAATGTTCCCTCTAATTTTGTTCAACTGTGTGCAGCAGTGTGAGGTCTCTGTGCGCTGCAGCCAAGGATACGTGCGCCAAAAAATTGACCATTCACGCGAGCACAGCGCATAACTACCAAGATCTTTGGCATTAGCCTCTCCATACCACTAAAGCAATAAAAGGGGATTTGTATAAACATTGCTCTATGCAATAGGGCATTGAAGCAGTTTTGTGACCTGGTTGTACACCCCAAGGACATGACCTGTTAAGTGCCACCTACACCCCAGTTAGAGAAAACAGAAATCAGGAGGTTGAACCAATATGAAACTTTAATGAATACTCTCAGAGTGCTGCAGAGGGCCCTGCACATCAAATACAGCCAGATGTACAATTGGTTAACATTTACAATTTGATGAACACACTGCTGATAAATGCCATGATGCCCCTGCCAAGATACATGCTGAGAAATGTTCCTACCCCACCCACACATGGACTGTAGGAGGAGCCGCATCAGAGTTTAGACAAGTCACGTGGCAACATTAGATGTTTGTTTTTCTCGCCGGTCTTTGCCATTTTTCCAGTGCTGATAAACTTGGTCTAAGTCAACTTTCCCATTTGAGAGGTAAGCCTTTGTCCTCATCAGCATATCTAGGTGACTCTCCTCTAGTGATTGAGTTCATGAGGCTGAATCCTCATTCGCAGTCTGCACTTGAAGCCTGGAAAGTTGCACAGATATCAACAAGCTGAGATACAAAACTATACTGTGCACCATTCCGCAGAGTGAAATTCACCATGTCTTGAAAGGTCCTAAACAATCCGTTTTCTATATGTGCTGCCACCACATATTTATAATCTCTGTACTGCCGAACAACATCATCAGGGGTGTCACAATCACCCAGGACTAAGAGCTTCTTATACTTTTCAACAAGTCTTTGTGAATTCTCAGTCCCACAATCAAACTGTGAGTGTGTTGTTACTGTATGGAAATCAAAGCTTGTCCATTCATTCAATTCATCTTCTGGGAACCTTCTTTCCATAGGTTCACAAAGAAGTTTAATGAAAGATAACATAGGCTCACTATCATTCTCTCAGTCCTCTCTGCACAAAGCCATCAGATCTCTTACTGTGTTGCTCCAAAAGACGGTGTCGCCCAAGTACTGTTCCTTTATTTGGGTAATTTTTGCTCTTGCATACTGTACAGCTTCAATGGTGGTCAAAGCGCTTTTCTGAAACAACTTGCACAAAGATGCAAGTTCACCCAGAATGTCATTTAGTGCTGCAAAGGAAATATGGTAGTTTGAGTTAGATAGTTTTTTGTAGCAATATTTGGCAATTAGGTCATTCTCCTCAACTCTTTCATGATCAAAGTATTTGAGAGCAACTTCATAATTACGCAAGAGTGCACCAACAGCAAAATGCCTTGAAAGCCACTGCACCTCATTGAGTGGCCGAAAGGAGACCGCTTCACATTCAGTGATCAAAGCAATTTCATCCAGCTCGGACTTCCTTAAAGGTAAGCGGCAGAACACAGTGTAGACAGTCCTCAGTTATGTTTCAATTTCCCTGATCATGCACTTTTTTCCAGGCATCATCAACTCCCAAATCTTCTCTGTGCGCAACACAGTGCTGCTCAACTAGATGGGGAATGGATTGTTTGAGGCGGGTAGCAACACCATTGTTCTTTCCCAGCATCACTGATGCACCATCTGATGTGAACATGACCATTTTCATAAGTTACAGTTTATTAGCAGTTTAGAAGTCTTTTAAAGCTATAGTGATAGCCTCTGCATTGCATGCACTCAGAGTTACAATTCTCCCAAACACTGTTTTGTGCTCTGTTGATGTTACAGATCGGAACTTGAAGTAGAGGATGAACATTTTTGTAACTGAAATATCTGTGCTCTCACCAATTATCAATGTGTGATACCGAGCACTGCGAAGTTCTGCCATGAAGTCAGAGCGTATCACGCTGTTGATGGCCTCCAAAAACTCAAAGGCATAGTTCTTGCTCCTCCAGCTGTCTGGTATCATCACATACAATGTGACATGGACATGGATGTCTTGTACAGATAACATTGACATGTTCATTTTGACTGATATCAACACATTGTTGATGAGAATCTTTATCTCCTCAGGCAGGGATCTTTGCCGTTCAACCACTTCTAGTCTGTTTGCTCTGTCACTGGTGGTTTCCGTTAGCATGGTGCGCACTCCAAAACCCAGCCTGGCAGCAGCACTTTTATTTCTCAGTGTCACCAAAGCAGATTCATGAACTTTGCTACATAGATGGTGTTTCAAGTAGTCCAGCTTCCAGCCATCACTCCATTTCTTCCCAGTAGAAAAGTCCCCTGCGATCTTTGCTTCTGCACATACTTTGCAAATCAGGCCTACTTCTGGATTGTATAGAAATATCTCTCCCAGTTGTATGCAAACCTTGCTCCTGGACTTCTGTGTCTCAGTCTCCACAATTTCTTTCAGCCATTCTTCTTTGAACACAAGACAGCATTTCTTCCTTTGTGGTGAAGCACTGCTCTCTGCAGAAGTCACAGCTTTGCGCTTGAACATTTTGGTTGCAATCAGTCTGAGCCTACTGTGCAGCAAAGGCTGTAAAAAAATAAAGGACATTATTTAAAGTGAGGAACATTATTTAAAGTTTTTTTTTATGCTATTGAATGCAATCTACCAGACAAGACTGAGCTATCTCTTGGAAAATGTAGCAAGTAATTACCTGACCCTTTCTGACTCATCTCAGACCTGCCTGTAGATGTAACACTGTCTAAGATGTCTGCAATAGAAGAAAGAAAATGGTTACAGCACATGCTTGTGTTCAAGATGTACTACAAGGAAAAACTACTAAATAATTACCCGGTCTTTCTGCTTGTAGTCATGTCTGCCTTTTCTAACCAATGTTAGCACTGTCTAAGAAGCCTGCAAAAGAACAAAAAAGGGTTGAATAATTTTTTCATTTTATAAGGTACTAGGTGCACCACAAGTGAAATATACCAAATAATTACCATGTCTTTCTGCTTCTACTCACATGCGCCTTTTTGTAATATATGAGTAGCGCTGTAGAAGATGCCTGCAACAGAAGAAAAGGTGGGTAAGGTGGTTAAAGTAGGTTGTCATATTCCACTGTACTAGGTGCACCACAATGAAAATCTACATTATTACCTTGTCTTTCTGATTCTACTCATGTGTGCCTGTTCAAATTTGTGTAGCAGGGTCTAAGATGCCTGTACAAGAGGAAAAGATGATTAAAGCACCTGAACGTTGCAATGTCTCAGTTGCACCATAAGGAAAAACTAGCGAATAATAACCTGCTCTTTCTGCTGCTACTCCGGTCTGCCCGTCCTCATCTATGACCAGTACTGTCTGAGATGCCTGCAGCAAAAGAAAAGATGGTTAACAGTTGGTTACAGCATGTTGTCATATTATAATGTGGCAGGTGACCCAGATGGGGTACCTACCAAATAATTACCTGGCCCTTATGCTTCTACACATGTCGGTCCATTCAAATCTATAACTTGCTCGGTCCAACAAACCTGTAATAGAAGCAAAGGTGTGGATCATGAATGTGATTTATTTCGAGACTCTTAATCCCACCTGGAACGTCTACAGAATTACCTTGTCTTCCAAGGTGTGGATCATGAACGTGATTTATTTCGAGACTCTTAATCCCACCTGGAACGTCTACAGAATTACCTTGTCTTCCTTGGTACTCATGCATCGCCGTTCAAATCCAAATGGTGACCGGCTGTAATTGGAAAGAAGATATTTAGCATAGGTTATAGGAGTTACAAAAACATTATGCATGACAGTTCCAGAGCAATTGAGTAGTTACCTGGGCTTCCAGTTTAGATGAACTCTGGTTCCATATAATCATCCGTTTGGAAACCTACATCACGCGTTAGACCTTCTATGATGCAGCCTTTACAGGCCTCAAGTTATCTGCTCAGCCACTCGCTATGACTAATCAGATTTATAAGGGTGAGCCATTTTTAGGCCTACTGGCTCGTTCTGGCAAGCTGACAGAAAAAAGTGTTCTGTTCATTCAGACGGTGAATGAGCAATGAAGGTGCCTTTAAGTCTTGTTGTTGTCTTGTCACATTTGCTGTGGGTTCAACGACAGAAGTCTAGTGCCAGCTTATGTTTTCTTACAATTTGCTGCTTATTTTATCCTGGAGATTAATGGTTACTTTTCTGCTCTGAATGCAATGTTAGAGGATTTAATAAAGTGTGCTTTCGAATTAAAGGCCAGATGTAGGAAGCCTTTTGCATGTCGTTTGCGGCATGCAAAAGGCCGAACGCGATGCTCATCCTCAAATTGCGAGTCGGTACCGACTCGCAATTTGAGGATGTGACTCGCAAATAGGAAGGGGTGTTCCCTTCCAATTTGCGACCGCATCGCCATGCTGAGTTGCTTTGTGACTGCGAATGCCGTCGCAAACCAACTCGCAGTTACCACCAGTGTCACACTGGTGGTAACACATTCGCAAAAGGGAAGGGGTCCCCATGGGACCCCTTTCCCTTTGTGAATGCCGAAAATAATATTTTTTCAGAGTAGGCAGTGGTCCTATGGACCACTGCCTACTCTGAAAAAAATGAAACCAAATGGTTTCGGAAGTTTTTTATTTTTGCAACTCGTTTTCCTTTAAGGAAAACGGGCTGCAAAAAGAAAAAAAAAACTGCTTTATTAAAAAAGCAGTCACAGACATGGAGGTCTGCTGTCTCCAGCAGGCCACCATCCCTGTGAGTGCATGGACTCGCTATGGGGTCGCAAAATGCGACCCACCTCATTAATATTCATGAGGTGGGTCTTTGCGACCCCATAGCGAGTCGCAGAAGGTGTCTGAGACACCTTTCTGCATACAATTTTGCGAGTTGCAAATTGCAAGTCGGTCTGACTCGCAATTTGCAACTCGCAAAATTTTCTATTGCTACATCTGGCCCTACGTTTGAGACGAATTAGCGTAAAAAGAATCACGCTAATTCGGCACAAACAGAGTCCTGCCTTTTACTTTTTTAATTTACAGGCCCTGGGCACATGTAGTGCACTTCACTAGGGACTTATCGGTAAATAAAATATGCCAATTGGGAATTAACCAAAGATTAAGGGAGAGAGCATATGAACTTTAGCACTGGTTAGCAGTGGTACTGTGCGCAAAGTCCTAAAACCAGCAAAAACAGTTAAAAAAAAGTGGAGGACTGCAGGCAAAAGGTTGTGGGTTGACCACCCGAAGGCTGTCAGGTCTAACATGTGTCCCCCCCAGCTGAAAGTGGGGAGAGCTACCCAGCCCCCCGGGAGCTCTCATCACTAAGGCGGAAGAATCTGGTGGAACCATGAGCATTCACATTCTACATCCGTAAAGCTCTGACGTGAGTGACACTGCCTTCCGTTACATACCCGCAATAACACACCACCTTCTATTTTTTGCATTGATGAGACACACAACAATGTGATATAAAACCCTGCAGTAATTAATGCTATTTCGCTATACATTGCTTCCAGATTCAATGTGCGTGGGCGGTAGAAGGTTAAAAACACAAATCTGGTTTAATTCTGAACAAATTGTCCCCCATGAAACCAGTGTAAAAAAGGTTACATTCACATTACTCTACTTCTGCAGTCCATCCTCCACAGAACAATTACATGAAGCGGTGGTACTAATTAAATTGAGCAAGGGGGCGTGGATACTGGGTGAAGTTAGAGACATGATGATACAAAGACATTTCTATAGAGTATTAATTTTGCCTTTCCATTGCCCTTGACCTGTGGGTGTAGTTTTTGCTATATCTTAAAGCTTAGTTTGCTAAAATGTGACAGGCGTCAAAGTATGAAGGCATGTTTATCACTTAAATATATATGGCAATATACTATTCTATGACTCCATTTATTCTCAAAACACAAAATAAATATGGATAAATATCAATAAGATGGCCAAAAACAAATATGTGAGTGTACCTATCTGAGCATTAAATGCCTTCACAGTTAGAAAGCAGTGCTTAATTTGTGCTTGTTTCCGGTGCTGAGCACCGGCACTTATTTTTGAGGGCCGGGGCTTATTCTTCTGCCTCAAGCATTTGCTGCGAGCAAAAGACACATATGGGACAGATGGAGGAAGGGAAAAAAACAATAAAGCGTCACAAAGGGAGACAGTAGAAAGCTGCTAGAGTGAGCTGAAGGGGCAGGGAGGAGCTTTATATGGATTGAAGAGACTCGAGATGGCTTGAGGATTACGCTGCGTCAGTATTCCGTGTTCACACATTTAATTGCAGCATCCGCGTGTTTAAGAGGAGGGCTTTGGGCACCGGCACCTTTTTATTAACAATTTAAGCACTACTAGAAAGCAATTTCTGCACAAGATGAGAACCCCTTCTGATGTACAGCTCCCAGTTCACAGCGGGCTTCTGGTCCTTTTTAAATGTCGTTTTTCGTCCTGCTCGGCCGCAAAGAGTGACCCTGTTTTTGTGCTGTTTCTATTTTTTAAACGCATCACTGACGTCCTCTCTCCCACATGATGCAGGCAGCGACGTGACGTAACAAAAACGTGCCCACTTGACAAAGGGGCCTGCGCGCATCTTATGGGGAACATTGGTCTCCACCCTTCCACCTCCTATTCCTGATGATCAGAGCATAGTAGCAAAGCCTTCTTGGCTTTATTTCGGTTGTGGGTGTTTCATTGAGGTCCCTGTGTGGTAACTGAGCCATGGTGATTCCAGTTTGGTGTACAGTTTGTACACTGTATTATATGTTTTTATAATTGTATGAATAGGTAAACTCAGGTGTGTTTTTCCTTCTGACACATGACCCTTGAACATACATATAAACATAAACTAGCACATCACTAGTAACTTTGGGCTTTGTCAGTAGACCAATTCTTTACAGTAGTGGCAGGCATGATTGACATTGACATTGAGGAGTTTGAGTCACCTCTTCTATTATTGAGTAAAATGTGTATGTTTTTTCAGAGAAACTGTGGTATCACTATGTTTGTTCGCGCTTCATAATGTGTATTATCTCTCTGTGGTCTCTGTGTGCTGTGTAAATTACTCCAAAGTTGTAGAGATGTATTTGATAATTTCGTTGACTTGAGGTGTGTGTTTCAGGTTTTGTGAATCAGCAGGTCTGCTAGTTACTGCATTTGTGGCAGAGTTTCTGCATGTGTGGTTCTGGATTTCATTGTGCATGTGCACATGTCCTTTTCTGTGTGGCCTTGCTGTTTATGACTATGTGCCCTGATGATGTGAAGGTACCACGTGTGATTTCTAGAGTGTTAAATAGGGTTCAACAGGGGGTTTGTTTGGAGTCAAGACATAGCACTGCAAGCATCCTGCTGTCATTGCGCCTGGTGGGGTTTACTGTACCTTAATATTCAAGCTGACAGCAACAGGAAAAAACATATTATCCTGTGTCTTCTACAATGGTTTGCAAATATTTAAAGAATTTTCTGTAAATACATGTATTAGCTATACAAGCCCTAGCTGGCCACCGGTAAGGTGTGAAAATTCCAAGCAAGGTGTGACTTTGTACAATTTTCAAATTAGATACTGGAATTACACTTGCTCAAGCAGAAAATGTCTTTCAGAATTTTTCCCATTTCCCATTTTTTTGCAATTTGGCTTAAATCAAAATACACACATTTGGCTAGACATTGTAGGCCCAACAGATTCTTCCACATACATTTGTCAGCAATCCTTCTAGCCAGATGTACAGATTGTGTACTACCTTTACAGATTGTGTGCTATTTGTGCATGTGCAAAGTATAAATGTCAAACATGTGGCATATGCTGTTTTTAACACTCTATCAGCCACTTTCCTTGTACTTCCATCTCGCGCTCACCCCTGCCTCAGTGCCACCACAGACCACCAACCTCCCTCCCAACAAATACCTTGGCACCAGCTTTACAGAGATAAGCTGTGAGAAAGGAGTGATTTGAGGGAGTTTGTGCAGATGTTTGTGCTCAGATGCCAGTCACTGCTCTGAAGTAATCAGCCAGGGCCTTACTGCCTTATTTTATTCACAAGCAGCAGGCAAGGATGCCACATTAGTTCCCGTCGAGGCGCTATCTGAGCAAGAGCCGACTCTGTCTCCAGTACCGATAACCTGCACAGGATCACACTCTGACCAACCCGGCGTAAAAACAACACCTCCTTCAGTGTACCTTACCTTTGCTTTGAAGAAAGATAGCAGAGGCCGGAGCGTGAAAGGTTGAGAAACTGCCTCATTAAACTGCAAACCAGCACGAGATGGCAAACAGATAAAACATTTTTTTAAAAGGGAGCGGAGAGACTGTGCAAGCCCTAAAATGAAAAATTGAATCCCAGAGGCCCTTCCTCCTCCCTTGAATCAAATTACATACATTTGCTTTAAATGTATATCTCCACATTCTCTGTGGAAACTGAATACTTGGTTTGCGTATGAGAGATGCAATGGGGTCAGTTATGGTGTAAAATACGAGAAACCGCTGAATGACTTGAAGATGATGTCACTCGCCTCCAGAGAGTTAGAGTTGGACACGACAGGGCCCTACAATGAAGGCTCATACGCCTAAAACATCCCAGAACACTACAATGAAACGCTGCTGTGCCTTGCGTGTTCTCAGCACGTTTTTCTTTCACCGATTGAGCAGATGCCTTCTGTGCCCCCGAGGCCCTCTAAATACACGTAACTGCTTGAATTCAGTGATCTGTCCTCGGGTGGCTTCACTTTCGTTTTTTGGCCTGCTCAACAGAAGACTTTGAAGATGTCCTTCCTGCTCGGCCGCGAAGAGTGACCCTGTTTTTGCGCTGTTTCTATTTTGCAAACGCAGCGCTGACGTCCTCTCTCCCGCATGATGCAGGCAGCGACGTGACATTGCAAAAACGTGTGCGCTTGACAAACGGGCCTGCGCGGTGGGGGAAGGAAGGGTGCGCCCGCTCGCTCACGCGCGCACCTTACAGGGAACATTGGTTGCCACAGTTCATTTTCTGTTCCTAACTGAGCAAAACTCTAACTAAATGTTTTTTTTTTTTTAAATATATTTTTATTAACATTTTGCTGTTTACTTCACATAATCACATTGTTGGGAACATCTTATTCTTGTTACGCCTATTATTTAAACAGATATAACATTGTACTTGCATTTATAAATATCTCGTGTTACGTTTGAATGCTCACCCAGGTCTTTGTCGGTCTCTGTTAACTGCTAGATTTATGGTCCCAGCGTGGATTTCTATGGGTGTCTGGTTCTTGCAGTGCTGTGTTACCCATTCGTTTTTCATGTACATATAACAGCTTCAACTCAACATTAAACTATATACATACTTAGTGGCTTTTGTGGGTGGAACTAGTGTTGGATGGCTGGGGTGATTCCCTGATAGGGTCTTATTTGGGGGGGACTGCCAATCTTACTCGTGTATTTTGCTACTGCTCTCTGTGTTCAGCTTATGTTCCTCTCCGGGTTGTTCCCTGCAGCTTGCTATGAGCTGATTGTGCTTTTTACTAGTTTTTCCCTTAATGTTTTCCACCTCTACTTTAGTGGTATTGTTGGGGAGATCCCCTGCCCACTTTCCGTACTCACTCAGGTTTCTGCTTCTGTTGGTGCTGTATTGGGAGTTAGTGGTCTTTCTCTTGTAGTAACCCAATTCATCATTAGTTCTTCCCACCCTGGGGCCATGGGAGTCTGCCGGATCCCCTTTGCATCCTCCGTCTTTAATACCTGTAGTTCCGCCCCGGCCCACCTTGTGACGTCACTTTTCCATTCAGCCAGTGAGGGTTGGCTAGAAGCCTTCCACCCCTTTGTAATTAATCTCTTGTAGAGAGCCAGGGCAAGATCCAGGAAACGACCCTCAATCTTCGCCTGTGGCGTGTTCTTCTTCAGACCCAGCAGACAGACATCGGGGGTTAACGGTAGTATTGTGCCATATAATCCTGACATGTGCTCTATAACTGCTTTCCAGCCCAGTTGTAACACTTCGCATTGCCACATCATGTGGTCAAAGTCTGCCTCGCATTTGTCACACCTGGGGCAAGTCCTGGGGGCTCCCCCATATATGCGGAACAGTCGGTGAGGGGTAAGGTATGTTCTATGCAAATAGTTATATTGGATATATTGTAACCGGGTATTGCGCGATATCCTCCGGGGATAGGCCAGAACTCTGTTCCAGTCTGACTCAGTTAGTTCATGCTCAATTGTTTTCTCCCATCTCTCCCTTAGCCCGCGCATGGGGTCCAGAGCAGCCTCTATTTGGGCTCGGTATATTTTCGTAATCAAGTGGGGTTCTTCCCCCGATGTTAGCAGGAGGTGTAATACTCCGTGGACCCCGGGCTCTGCATTAATCGTATCCCAATGGTTCTTCAGAGTGTGTACTAGTCTCCTGTGCAAAAGAAATTGACCCTGAGGGATTCCCTTTCCCACTAATTCGGTGAAGCTCTGTAGCTTACCTTCCCTAAAGAGTTCTCCCACCGTCGTTACTCCTGCTTCCGTCCATGCGCCCAACTCCCGTCCCCCAAGTCCAGCTCCTTTCAGCTCCACTCCCAAAACCAGTAACGGCAGCGCCGGAGAGTAGGGTGGACTAACTCCAATTCTTCTCATGCACCTTTTCCAGCACGCTAATGCAGTGCTAGTCATTAAGTTGTCCCCGATAGGGGAGAGCTTTTTCCCCATCATACGTGCTATTATTCGGTCTATGTCCAGCACGCCATGGGAGTTAAATAGGTCCAGCTGCCCCCTGCCCACCGTCCAGCCCGCCAACCACTGCAGCTGGGATGCCAGGTAGTATGCCTCAAAGTCAGGAGGCCCCAGGCCCCCCGCCTGCGTCTGTCTACACATAGTCGATAGTGCTGTGCGCCTACGACCCACATCCCATATCAATTCCCGAAGCAAAGCGTTCAATTCCCGAAACCATGCAGGAGGGACCCACAACGGGATGTTAGCAAAGTAGTATAGGAGACGGGGAAGCATCACCATTTTAGACAGTGCCACTCTGGCCATTGTTGTTAGTTTCAGTGATCGACAAAACAACTGAGGCGCGCAGTGACCGGAGTGCTCTACCCAGGTTACCATCACGGAGGTCGGTCAACTCATGAAACATCTGGATCCCCAGATATTTAAAGGTCCGTGGGGCCCAACACACATCTCTTGGGCACGTTTCAGGGCATTCGTTTTTTGGCAGTATAGGGAATACAAATGGTTTGCTTCGGTTAAGGCGAAGTCCCGATAATTCCCCGAAGTCCTCTAGGTTCTTTAAAACCCACGGAAGGCCACTGGGTCCATCTCTTAAGTACACCAAAATGTCGTCCGCGTATAGGGAGATGACATGCTCGTCTGGGCCCCAATTAATTCCTTTACCAACTCTGTCCTGTCGCAGTTTGGCCGCTAGGGGCTCAATTGCCAGAGCAAATAGAAGTGGGGATAGAGGGCATCCCTGCCTGGTTCCTCGATATACCGGGTATGTAGTAGATATTGTTCTGCCTGTCTTCACCCTAGCCAGCGGGGAGGCATACAGTAGGTCCACCCACCTCACCCAATTTTCTCCTAGTCCCATCTCTAGCATCACAGCCCTGAGGTAATCCCACCTGATCGAGTCGAAGGCCTTTTCGAAGTCTACTGCTAAAAGGGACCCTGTGGGTGGTTTCTCTGCTGCTGGCATATGTAAAATAGCAAAGATCCGCCTCAAGTTTAACGATGTGCTGCGGCCAGGAACGAAACCATTTTGGTCTGCATGCACTAGTGCGGTCATTCGGGGGAGTAATCTGTTAGCCATGATCTTACTGAGGATCTTAAAATCGCTGTTCAGCATTGATAAAGGGCGGAAGTCCGTCACTGGCGCCTCCCTGTTTTTGGTTTTGGGTAGCGGCACTACCAAGGCTTCACACAGTGTGCCTGGTAGTTCTCCTCGTCGCAAAGCCTCCGCGTATACCTCAGGTAGTTGGGGCACTTTCAGTGTCTTGTATTTTTTGTAAAAGTCCATTGGAAGGCCATCGGTACCAGGGTCTTCCCGGGAGCTAATTGCAATATGGCCTCGCTTATCTCCTCCGCTGTTACCGGACCCCCCAGACTGTCTCTCCCCTCTGGGTCTAATGTCGGGAGAGCGATTCGCTGGAGGAAATCCCGAAAGGCTTCAGCCCCTAAGTCCTGGGGTTTCCTATATAGGTGCATATAATATCCCCTGAAAGCTTCATTGATTGGGCCTGGGCTTCGCCTGCAAATTCCCTCTTTGTCTTGTACACTCGTGATGGGTTCTCCTCCTCCGTCCGGGCGTACCAGCCAAGCTAGCAGCCTCCCTGATCTACCTTCCTCTGATTGTACTGATGTTAGGTATTTTTGTGTGCTATGGCATCTAAGCTGTGCTTCGATCCGGGAGTGTTCTCTACGGGCTCGCTTATATTCCTCATTCTCTTGGGCTCCAGTATCCCGTCTTACTTCCCATTCGTGTATTTTCTTCTCTAAGGAGGTCAGTTCCCTTTCAAGTGTGCGTTTCACCCCTACTGACTGGCCCAGGCAGAAACCCCTCGTCACCACTTTAAGTGTTTCCCACTCGGTGGCCCTAGACTCGGTAGATCCGCTATTAATCTTGAGGTGTTCCGTCAAATGGAAACGAAGGGCCTCTCTATACGCCTGATCCTCCAGCGCAGCGGGGTCAGCCTCCACGATGGTATTGGGGGCCTGTCCCCCGGAATACTCAGTGTCACCAGTAAGAGGTTATGGTCTGATAGTGTGCAGCCAAGGTACTCTGCGTGGGTCACATAACGCGCCAGGCCTGTGGTGCATGTTATTCTGTCAATTCTTGTGTGCAGTCGGTGGAGGCCTGAGTAATAAGAATAGTCGCTGTCTCTTGGGTGTTGTTCCCGCCAGACATCCACAAGCCCCCAGGAGTCCAACCATTCACAGAGCTTCCTGGCTGTTCTAGTGGATACCGCACCCCGCAGCGGAGGGGTCGATCTGTCCATGTTAATGTCCAGTATTGCATTGAAGCCCCCCCCACTAGTAATTCTCCCGCACATTGACGGGTGAGGTGGCTCAATAACTTGGTCAGAAAGGGGACCTGGTCCTGATTGGGAGTATAAATGCAACTCATGACAACTGGAGTACCATGCAGTTTCCCTTCTAACACCACAAATCTGCCCTCTCGGTCTATGTTGGATGAGTCTATTATCAGTGGGACCCCAGCCCTGACCCATATCAATGCTCCCCTCGCATAAGCCGAGTACTCTGTGGCAAACACCTGTCCTCTGCATCTTCGTCTCAGTTTCTCAACCTCCCCCGCTATCAAGTGGGTCTCTTGTAACATTGCCACCTGTGCCCCTCTTCTCTTCAAGTAGGTGAGGACTCTGTGTCTTTTGGCAGGTGTGCTCATCCCCCTAACATTCCATGTTATGAGATTATATTCTGCCATCTTATTAGAGTAATTTGATAATACTGTTCTTGGCCCCTCCCAGTTACCACTCTTTTCCTACCCATGTTCGGAACCTTTACTACTATTATGTTATATGTCGCCATCCATATAGCCAAAATAACTGATAACTGTAAAACCCAACTCCCCCACCCCAGGGCGCCTACTAACCTGCAGGTAGCCCAGAAAATCATGCAACAGTGCAACTTGTTCAACATTATAGCTACAGTTCTCGCCAGGCTAGTTAGACCAGCGAGGTACTGGTTCGTGGGGCGGTCAAGTCCGGAGGGGCCGCACGTTCCTCTGCTGTGCCGTGTCGCCGGGTCCGTTCGTGTAATGCTTAACCAAGATCGTCTGCGGGGTCACCCTAGGTGCTCGCGTCGAGCAGACCGAGTCCCCAGCCGAAGACACCACGGAATCATCTGAGTCCTCTCCTGAGCCCCCCGGGGGGGAGGTTCCACCTCCGACCCTGGCCGCAGCCTCCAGAGCCGCTCTCTTATCTTTTTCCTTTTGTGTTTGTGTTGGCGCTAGCCTCGGTCGACTCCCAGGTCATCGCGTCTCACGAGCACAGCGATTTCGGCCCGCAGTTGCTCTCTCGCCGATGGGCCCACCCCCCTGGAGCCCCTGCTTCTCGAGCCATTCCCATGCCTCCACTGGAGTTTGGAAGAAAGTGGTTTTCTCATCCAGTATCACTCTCAGTCTGGCCGGATACAACAATGAATATTAAATCCCTTCGTCTCTGAGGGCCCTTTTGACTGCTAGGAATGAGGCTCGCTTGTTTTGTATTTCCAGAGTGTAGTCCGGGAATAGCGTCACCTCCCCATTTGCTACCTTGAATGGGCCCATCTCTCTGGCCTTCTGTATGAGAATGTCTCTGTCTTTGTAGTGCAGCAATTTGGCAATCACCACTCTGGGTGGCCTACCGGGGGCAAGAGGTCTCAACGGCATTCGGTGTGCTCGTTCCAGCGTATAAAAGGGCGTTAGGCATCCGGGCGCAACCGTTGTGCTAAACCATTTTTCCAGGAAGTCCACCATGTTGGACCCTTCGATTCCCTCAGGAAGGCCCACCACACGCACATTGTTTCTTCTGTTTCTGCCCTCCGCGTCCTCGGCCCTTTGTTCTAGGCGCGTTACTCTGGCCGCCAGGGAGGTCACCTCAGCCGCGAGGTCCTTCTGTTTCAGTTCAACAATTGCCAATGTGGATTCCGTTTCCTTGACCCTGTCCGCCAGTTTGTGGTGTTCTGTCCTTAGGAGGCCCACTTCGACCGCTACTTGATTGATGTCATGTTGTAATGTAGTCTTTGTATCCTCAATTGCCCCTAGTATTCTGTCTAGGGTTTCCTGGACGCTGGATTGCAGGTGGGGCCGTTCTTCCATTTTTGGGCGCTCTGGTGGGGATGCAGTGTCCACGGTTTTCTTCTTATGACGGGCCCTGGGGGTCATCGGCCGGGCGGGCGGGGAGGACTGCACCTCAGTCTTGTGACTCAGGCTTGCTCCTCGGGGCCCAGATCGGCGCCAGGCTGGGCCCGCTAGTGCAGTGCCAGAGAAATCCTCTCCCTCCGCACGTTCATTGGGTCTCGTCTTCAGCCGCTCGATAATAGCCTCCCGGGGGTCGCAGCCCTTGGGTCCGCCACTCTTTTAGGCTGGGCAGTTTCTGTTTCTTCCTTTATTTTCTTTGTTCTTTTTATTTCTGTTTTTTTGGGGGGGGTTCTGCCCCTCCCTTTCTGTGGCGTTTTTTTCCTATTTTCCTATTTTTCTATTTTTCTTTTTCTATTTTTTTATTATTATTATTATTATTTTTTTTTTTTTTTGCTCCCCGCGGGGCGCCCTCTTGCTGGGGCCTCCACCGCTGCCCAACGTTGCCTCCTGCTCCCCTCTTTTCCCTGGGGTCCGATCCCAGGTCTCAGTTCACTCAGGCTCCTCCGATCGCGTCTGCCGACCCAAGGGCCAGGCGCCGCACAGTCCCGCCTCCCGGGGAGGCCCGACAGCCCCAGTCCCTCTCACCGGGATTTTGAAATCGGCGGGGTCGCCGCATCCGCTCGCGTCGATCAAGCCGCGAGCCCAGGCTCACTCGAGGCCCCGGCTCAGCGCGGCAAGGAAGGCCGCGAGTCCACCTCGGCACCGGCGGGCCGATCTCAGCTCTGCGCTCGTTCCGGGTCACGGACGGTGACCGGACAGCATCCAGGGTCCGCTCCCAGCCCAGCGCACGTCTGCGGTTGATGTGTCGTCCGGAGGTGGCACGCTTTTCTGTGTGAATTTTAGCGGCCCCTCCGGAGCTGGGAGATTAGACAACCGCCATCTCCCAGCAGTAGGCCACGCCCCCCAACTCTAACTAAATGTTGTGGTTATTTTCCATAATTGAATGCTTACATAAAAGTGCATTCGCTGATTTATTAGATGTGTGCCCAGCTACCCCGAGTGGGTTGCTGAATTATGTCTTACAGGGTCATTTTTTAACCGAACATTGCATAAGTTGAATGTTCTATTGTTTGAGAATGTTACTAATATGTGATTTTTCCTCGAGGATGGTAGGGGAGTTGCAACTGTAAAAGTTTCTTCCTGAGAGGAGGTGTTTGAACGGATATGGAACAATGGAGCTACAGACGAGGTAGAAGAGGAAAAGTTACTGTTGAAGAAAATGTTTTAGTTAATGTAGTATTGTCCTATTTTAGGTTATCAATTTAGTTGTTGATTGGCTGAAGCGTAACCACCCCATGGACTGACCAATCATAAGCTTTTTAGAGATTAGTATAACAACCTTTAGAGAGATGCTAGAGAGAGAGACTTCATATTAGAGACCTGAGAGTTAGATGCCAGTGTTCCAGCTGATGGTTCGAGTCGTGTTAGCAGTATGGGTGTAGCTGTCATGAGGCCCAAATCTTCTGAAAACATATCTGATGGTGTCCTTTTGCTGAAGAGGTCTGCATGTTATGATCGAATAGGGTAACATATGACATTGTGATGTTATATGTGTCTCGTTTGCTTTCCAGGTACCAGCTGCAACTTATAATTTGATTGCTGCATATTATTAATAATTTGATTAGTAACCCGGGTTAAAGTGTTTTTCTAAATTTGTGTTACTAAATTCTTTTTACATGAAGCCCAACATGTTAATGCTAGTTTGTGGTGAGTGAGGGAATTAACTTGAAATGCTCATGATTTACATTGAGATCTTTTGAGTGTTGTACTATTGTATACTTTGCCATTATTACCTGTTCTGGTATTATTAATAAGTGTAATTCTCTTGGAGATCATTTGTTTAGTTGTTCTTATTAAATTGAGATATATAAGATGTTCTAATCAACCATTATTAGTTCTATATGCTTACCATTTGTGTTTGCGAGTTATTTTAGTACATTAACATTGTTAATCTAGGGAAATAAATTCTATAATTCTTCTTAATACACTGGTGTGGTTATTGACTAAGGTTTAATATCATTGATTGTGTTGATTATTGTTGATGCTTACAATACTCATTGATGACATCCACTCAAACCTATGTCACTTCGATCTATTGTCCTCTAGCGCAAAATCCACTATTCAGTGTAAATAATAGCTAGGATTCTGTGGCGCTGCAGAAATATATAAATATTATTTATTGACTGAAGAAGAGGTTATCATTTCAACCGGAAATGCTGTACATGGCAACAGAACTGCAGTACACAGTTTCATATATAGTTGGGTGGCAACAGATGCGTATGTTATATGCATGTTTGTACATAATATAAATACAACAATACAGGAGGCAAATAAAGAAAGGCTGGGCTACCTGGTATATATTCATAATTATAAAAGGAAGTGTAAGAGTGAGTAGGTTAGAATTGGGACTATTTTCAGGCACATGTAGGTGAGTCCTCTAAGCAGTTCTGAAGGAGGGAAGTGAAGGGTTGGACCCCATTTCAACTAGGAGCTGATCCCAGAAGTATGGTAAGAGTAACTTGAATGAATAAAGGAGGTAAGGACATTTTGGGTATCGCACAAAGAGTTAGATTAATTCACAAAAGAGTTTAAAAAGACACATATCTTCATAGCATTTAAGATGGGTAGCAGGGTTAGGGCATGTATATATTTAAAAACTAGAATTAATAGCTTTCACAGATAGCCTATTTAATGATGATGGCTGGATTTAGGAGATCCCAGAAAGGGTATAAAGGTTTCTAATAGTAAAGCAGAGTTCTTTGTCCAGTGTGGACAGGTGGTGTCATCATAGTTCTTAACTTTTCAATAACAATATAAGATACTAGTGGGTGCAGCTGACAGGTAACGATGATGACATGTTTTCAGTTATTCAACCCAGCCACAACTGGCTCAGGAGCTGAAATGTGGTTCTTTATCCCTTCCTGCCTTTTATAGAAGACAATCTTACTTGTTTCCATTGCACATTGGTTTGGCAGATCGTCTGTGGCTGTGTTTGCAGTATGTAGCTGAGGGAACACTAGGCTGCTGCTTGGTCCAACCCAAGTGTGGCCTGCCAAGTACATGTGGTTAGATGATTGTCTTTGTGCAGTGGGTGGAGAGTCGAATTGCAAAACATCTACAGAAAAAAATCTGAAAAATATTCCTGAAACATTGCTTTGAAGCACTTGTAAACAACGCAGCAAACAATCTAATATGCATATCTGATGACGTTAATTCTCTTTTCACAATTTCCACTCTGCTTTGGTGTGGACAGACATCAACAGAGGACAGAAAAGAAATACTGTAGTTGTATGGCTTAAACATTATACTATTGAAAACTGGCTGCCTGACTTCAATCAGACTAGGGCTCATCTTGTAAGGATAAAACTTGTTATTGTTTATGTGTGTGTGTGTGTGTGTGTATATATATATATATATATATATGTATATATATATATATATATATGTGGTTTGACTGAACTTCCAATGTGTGAGCCATCCATGAAGCAACTGAGGGCTGTGCATAATAGGAGGGGGGGATTATTCAAGAGGTTATGTTCAGGCGTGAAGAAGGTACTTCTCGTTGACTTGCCCAGAGGGTACAAAGCTATTTATGCAAATCCCTTTGAAGCAACACCATTTTTATTTTCCATCCATTTCTCTTATCTTTCATCCTATACACTATCTATTTACATGACCCCAGCAGCTCATTACCAAGTTATTTCTACCCAGACTCAACCAACAGAGAGGCTGCATGCATGCAAATTTTCAAGGCCCACATTTCATCAATTGTTTAATAAATTTGCGTTTTTGAGCCAATCAGTTAACTTTTAAAGATGCTTAGCATTCTCAGATGCACCTCCATGTTCAGGGCTCGTTGATGCAGGGCAGTTGAAATGTTAGGACAGTACTGAAGATCGATAGGTAACTAGTACTGGCCCCTTTGAAGGTCTCTTTTTCACAGTCTGCATTCTGCTTGGTGTAGACAGACAGGTATAAATACAGGACAGAAAAATAAATGTTGTAGGTGTATGGCTTAAAAATGACAGAGATATGTCATCTGTCATAAAGGTCAGAAGGAAGGAGGCAGTACATGTTACAAGGATTGACCTGGTGGCCCTATGCCTATTGGAATTAGCCTGACAAGTGTTCCACCTGCTGTTTGGGGGGGGGGGTGATCCCTTTCCCTCTCCCACCATCTACTAACCTAGGGGCATATTTATACTCTGTTTGCGCCGGAATTGCGTCGTTTTTTTTTTACGCAATTCCGACGCAAAACTAACTCCATATTTATACTTTGGCGTTAGACGCGTCTAGCGCCAAAGTCCATGGAGTTTGCGTCATTTTTTAGCGTGGACACCTACTTTGCGTTAATGATATGCAAGGTAGGCGTTCCCATCTAAAAAATTGACTCCAAGGCATGTGCGCCGTATTTAGACTCCCGGGCAAAATTCACGCCCGGGAGTGGGCGGGTCAAAAAAAATGACGTACGGCCGCTTTTGCGCCGTTTTTTAGCGCCTGGTCAGGGCAGGCGTTAAGGGACCTGTGGGCTCGGAAGGAGCCCAGAGGTGCCCTCCCATGCCCCCAGGGACCCCCCTGTCACCCTTGCCCACCCCAGGAGGACGCCTAAGGATGGAGGGACCCATCCCAGGGACATTAAGGTAAGTTCAGGTAAGTGTTTTATTTTTTATTTTTTTGTGGCATAGGGGGGCCTGATTTGTGCCCCCCTACATGCCACTATGCCCAATGACCATGCCCAGGGGACAGAAGTCCCCTGGGCATGGCCATTGGGCAAGGGGGCATGACTCCTGTCTTTGCTAAGACAGGAGTCATTTCTATGGGGGTTGGGAGTCGAAAGAAATGGCGCAAATTGGGTTGAGGCGAAAAATTTGCCTCAGCCTGACTTGCCCCATGTTTTGGCGCCCAAGCTCCATATCCCCCTACGCCGGCGCTGCCTGGTGTACGTCGTTTTTTTTCACGCACACCAGGCAGCGCCGGCGGCTAACGCCGGCTAACGTCATTGAATAAATACGGCGCCCGCATGGTGCTTCAGAATGGCGTTAGCCGGCGCTAATTTTTTTGACGCAAAACTGCGTTAGCGCAATTTTGCGTCAAAAAGTATAAATATGGCCCCTAGTGCTCTAGATATGGCATTAGACGGAAATAGAAAGGGACTGATTTAGATATTGGCAGATGGGTTACTCTGTCACAATGGTGACAGAATTTCCTATGGGATTTCGATTTCGATGGACAGGTTATCTGCTGGTTCCGACAGGTTGCAGAACCACAGGGGTTCCAATATTGAGATACGATAGGGATCTCTAGATTGGGTAATGTTTTGGCAGGGACCGTAATGACATTTGTTTCAGCATTGCATTGATGAATTGGAGCTTCACCGTATTCAGTTCTGTAAATACCTGCAGCTATGTCTTGGTTTGGGGCCTTTTATTAGGGGTCTTGAGGACCTTCGAGGCTTCAGTCCTCTGGAAGACAAGATTCTGATGGAAAAGCTTCAAGCACATAAGATCTTGTAGGTTTATAAAACACTGGTAAGTAATTCCTTTGACTCTTTCCCCCCACCTACCAGAGGCATGTGACAAGGATTTGGGGCCATTGTCTGAAGAAGACTGTAGGGAGGCACAAGCTTCCTCCTTGGGAATCAGCTATTGAATCGCAATTCAGATCCATCCACGTAAACTACCTTCACCGTACACATCTCACTCGACATAGATTGTGGAAAACGGGGCTGGTGAACTCACCACTCTGTCACCCACAATGGGGTCCTTCTTCACACGGTTTGGACCCCACTATGACCCTGTTACACATTGCCATAGACTTTAAAAATAATTGTTAAAATTAGAATTATTGTGGATTGGTCTGCTGGTCGAAATAGCTCAAGGTTGGAAGGTTTCATGTCCCCCTACACTGGAGGGCTGGACTGAAAGAAAGGTCTCGATCATTGTGTGAGTCTAGAAAGGCATGTTTTTATAGTCCAGGGATGCCTTCAAGATCATCAACAAATCTGGAGTGATTGGGCCCATTTTGGAGCCATTGTCCTGGGTCCATATTTACAAAGCACACAAGCTTTAGAAAATGAAATTTGTAGTTGCATAAATGATAAGTAACTCGTCTGATATACTGTTATTGGGTGGGGTGGGGGAGTTGGAGGCATGGGTGAGATCAAGTTGCCACAGAAATGTATGGATGCTCATACATGTTTTGCCTGTTTTGCCTTGTTGTTAAGAAAGCTAATAACTTTATGAATAAAGAGAAATAGCCTGTAAAACACAAGAGACTTCTTTTTAAGTGAGATCCCAGGCATGATATACTGCTCTTTTTGAGCTTGATGCAGTCTGAAGACTTCGAGGCTCATTCAGAAATGGCAGGAGGACAACCAAGCTGTTGCATCAGCAGAAGCCAGACCACCAGTGGCTGCCCACCATGTTTATAGAACAAAACGTGAGTGGTGGGTACTTTCTGCCAAAACTGTTCAGAGTCATCTGGTCTAGCAAATAGTAGCAGCATAAGAGGCCAAGCAGCCTTTTCTTTTGGCCCGACATTTTTTCTCGCAGTTCACTGAGCAACTTATAGCCTGGGCCCCTTGATCACTGTGCAATAGATCTTAAGCTGCCACTCACTAATGGGGACCAACACGGCCAAACGTGGCCCATGTTGTTTTTAATTCTGTTCGTAGGGTCTGCTGCCTGGCCCTTCAGGCTGGATTTTCCCTATCAGGGCAAGTCCAAGGCTGATTTGAATAAGGTTGTTACTTGTCTAGAGTGGCACAGTGAGAGTTAAATGATGTACTGGAATACGTTCAGAGTAATTAAGAGCTTTCCACACATTTTTTTTTTTTGCATTACTCAGGCATGTTCTCCCAGCCTGTAAATAACATTATTTTTCAAGGCTGGGACTTCTCCATATATGTATGACGTTAATTTCCCTGACTGGGACTTCTATGCTGTGCATGGCAGTTCTGGCTAGGGTGGCTACCAGGCCAGGTTTTACCAGCATGACCAGTATTTTAATGTCCCAGCCAGTACAAAAATTAAAAGAATAGCCTAAAGCTAGTATTTTTCTTCTTATTGGTACATTTTGTAAACAGTAAATATAAGAAGAAAGCACTTAAGATGTGTTCTAGAGTTGACTGAATGATCTAGAGTGATAATTAAATTAAACAAAGGCAGAAACACTGTGTTAAAAATGATTGGAATCAATTTTTATATAAAGCTCTAATTTAGTATCATGTCAGGGCCTTTGCAGAATCTTCAATCATGAACGAATGATTGGTATTTATAGTTCTGGCCAAGAAAAAAATAGCAACGTGTTGCGGGGAAGCTTCAAAAGACAAGACTCCTCATGGCAAGGCAAAAACAGCTTTTTACTGTCGCAGCCGGGGCAGTACCTATCTTCATACAGGTCAACAGCTGGTCTCAATTTGCTGCTTCATAGGCAGCCATTTATATAGCAACTTGAATGAAATGTCAAGTAATAAGTTACTTAGCAGTTACATATTTGGTACAAAACACCACATCACTGGTGTCCCTAAACATTTAACCTATTTCTTACACATCCTTTATTGAAGTTTTGCTTAACAAACTAACTATTCACTACCCTTGAATGCATGTGTATTTGCGTGCATGTTTTATTGCTTTGCTCCCAAGAACTAGTATCAGAGTCTGTGTGCCCTGGGCTAATTCAGTCTCCTGCTTCCATACTTCAATCATGTTTTTAATTTTCTAGGGCAAGAGAATACGTGCCTGTGTGCTAAGACCATAAATTCTATCAAGTTTGCAAACATGGGTTTTCCGTAACTAAGACTTTGCTGGCCATGTATTCTAGTTTAAAGAGAACTCTCTGGCATCAGGGCGAATTTTAGGCCTACACTGCTCTTTCAACACGTATAATTTCATATAGTTTTCTACTGATGTCTGACATTCCCCTCTAGAGTTGATAATTCAACCACTGGGTCTAAACCTTGGTCTGCACTTGGCACTAGGTGATCTATACTACTCTGAGCATCTACTACTCGTGTTGGTGTCCTAACTGGAAACATCCCTCTGGCTTTTGTACTGATCCTTCTACACAATGCTAAAATTTATTGAGTACCAAAACATATCAATAACAGGGACACAAAAGCTGACAGCAAGGCTCGCAACAGTCTGACATCCAGGATAGTAGTAAAAAAAAAACCAATGACTGATATTTGATGGTGCACACTCCTGTGTCGATCACAGTTGTTCTTTGAATCCTAGTTTGTGTGCACACCAGGTATCACCTCCTGGCCTTAGGTGTAAGTCCAATGTCCAAACTGCACCACTACGTTGAGCAGTGTCTCCTAGGTGCACTACTTCGGTGTCTCTGATAAAGACATATTCCTTCTGATCCCCAAATCAATTCCAATTCAACATACTTTTAATCACAGGCAATATCATGTATCACACGTATTCAACTATGATGCCAAAGGTAGTTTTAATGAACACAAAATGAAGTTACAGTTCTACAAATTAAAACATCCATCCAAATGGTATGGAGAACAGGTACATCATCCCGATGCATTTCGAGTTGTTGCCCTTCATCAGGGGAATAATCATCGGGATGATGTACCTGTTCTCCATACCGTTTGGATGGATGTTTTAATTTGAAGAACTGTAACTTTGTTTTGAGTTTAATAAAAAACTACCTTTGGCATCAGCGTTGAATACCTGTGATTAAAAGTATGTTGAACAGGAATTGATTTGGGGATGAGAAGGAATATGTCTCTATCAGAGACACTGAGGCAGTGCACCTAGGAGACACCGCTCAATATAGTGGTGCAGCTTGAACTTTGGAGTACAGAAAATCACCCACTAAGCCACTTATCTGGGGCTACCATTTATAATTTTCTTCTGTTCATTATGCAAAGTTAGTATGGCCTCTGACAAAGTTCCATTGTCCGCATCATTTGCTGGGACATAAGTACAACAAGTAGTCCCAGTCTTTGCTCATACCCCTTCCTCCATAGCCATCATAAGGTCAAGTACATAAATGTGATGCATGATCATCATTCTCATAGCATGCACTTCTACTTTTATAGCATTAAATCTTTCTTTTGTAGTGTTTATAGTCTTCATAAGTTCCCATTGAGTGATCTGTAGCAATTGAGCAGTTGCCTTTGCCTGAGCAAATGGCAGAATGCTTCCAAAGAACAACTGTGCAGCATTAAGCAACCAGTACTCTTGGGGACCATCATTCCAAGAGGTAGTCCCATAATACTCTGCAGTTCTTCTCCTTCAGTGATGATGTTCCAAAGTCGTTGGGCGGCTCATGGGGTGTTTGTGAAGCATTGATGAACTGACTCTAGGAATTACCAAGACAGGGGCGCGCAAGGTGACCAAGGTACATAGGACGTTCCAGTTCAGTAGTAGTTCTCCACACTGCTGATAATAGTCCATGAGGGTGGAGGTGCCCCCCTGCATGTTGGTGGTATCTATTGTGGCCTGCAGTCGATATTCCTGCCTACATTGATGGTGCAGTTACCCCTGGAACATAAAGAAAGAGGCGTTAATCTCATGACTGTCTGAGGACTTATTGTACTGTCTATCCAAGTCTAAAGCGCAACATCATTGTTCCAAATATGAGCACACTTTCTTACTGCATCCTGACTAATATCAGCTCTGTTCCATAAAGACATGACCCTACAGGAAAGTTCAATATCAGGATGCTGTGGATCATGGGCATGAACGGATCCACTAACTCTAAATCCTGGCCTACGAACACAATCTGGGGATAAAAGATTTACTAAATAACTACTACACTCAGTAGGCCGTACATGTCACTCCTAATAACCCTAAACCTAAGACCATTTGTATCCTTTCTGCAGTGTGAGGACGACTTGTTTTCTTTATTCGTGCTATTTCATCCCTAATGTCTTGTCTATCTGTAAGAATGTATTCAACTTTTGCTGAGGAGTCAAATTTTGTGGCGTTAACTAAAAACTGTACTACGCTGACATGTGTTGGTTGCATTCAGGCCTTAATCCTACACAGATAGAGACGTAAAAGACATGGAGCTATGCTTGGGGTGTTCTTCCTTAGTTTAATGCAACCTATCAGATCCAGTGGCATGATGAATTAAAGAGCGAACTGAACACAATTCTTTAGTACTTTTGGAACCTATATTTGACATGTGCTGATACCATGTCATCTAATAATCTGGTATGACTACTATGGGACACATTATCATATGTAGAAAGTTCTCTTTGCCGGTGTCACTAGTAGACCTAGAATAGAGCAATAGTAGACATGATATTAATAAGAGACTAAGAAGAAAAAAGAAGACAAAAATACATACCTATAGTTTTGCTTTTTCTAAAAAAACTGTCCAAGAGCAGAAAAGTGTTCAAAGGCAGAGGTGGTGGGGGCTATTTTTAAGGTCACGATCTTTTCTCTCCCTCTCGTTCCATTTATATCGCTGGTGGTTTTTGGCACAATGCAGGGCTCAATTTAATGTCTAATAAATTAATCCAAGGCTTCCTGCCATCTACCTTGAGGGCAGTGCGAGTAGTCATCGTCACGGTGAAAGGGCCATCGAACCTTGGCTCTCTCCATTTCTAGACAAAATTTCTGACAAAAACGGTATCACCTACACAACTGGGAGGTCGGCCTCAGCGGTGGTGTGCTTCTCCTTTGCCTTGGTTACCTGCTCGGAAATTAACTTTATGCCTCTGGTTAACTCAGAGATAACAAACAGTACAATTATGAAAGTACTGAAATATCATGTAAGTTGGGAACAAACCAGTCTTGTTGTATTTGCATAGACAAATGATCTCTTGAGATGTGAGCTGGTAAATGCAGTTAATCAAGAGCTATCATAAGTAAAGCCAGAGGCATTACTGGTTTACCTGTAGATATTTGCCTATAAACTAAGTCATCTCCTGACTGAGAGCATTCTCTAGTCTCCTATTACTTTCTCATGGTGGAGCAGCTTCCTGCAACTCTTGAAGATGTAACCTCCCTGTTTCAGCATAATGAGGTGTGACATTGTCAATGGTAGTGTCAGATTCAGACTCAGAAAGCGAGGCACTTTGGGTCACAAAAACAGGGAAATGGACCACTGCCTACTCTGAAAAAACGAAACCAAATGGTTTTGTTGTTTTTTTTATTTTGCAACTCGTTTTCCTTTAAGGAAAACGGGCTGCAAAATAAAATAAAAAACTGCTTTATTTAAAAAGCAGTCACAGACATGGAGGTCTGCTGTCTTCAGCAGGCCACCATCCCTGTGAGTGCAGGGACTCGCTATGGGGTCGCAAAATACGACCCACCTCATGAATATTAATGAGGTGGTTCTTTGCGACCCCATAGCGAATCGCAGACGGTGTCTGAGACACCGTTCTGCATCCGATATTGCGACTCGGAAATTGCGAGTCGCACAGACTTGCAATTTCCGAATCGCAAATGCGGAAGTTTCTACATCTGGCCCTATGTTGCTTAATCTGGTAGTGCATTTCCTTGAGACACAAAATCCTGTCCATTTGTATGTGCTGCACACTTCACAACTGCCAATGCCTATGGGGGTTATGCCTCCAAAAGATTCCTGTGCCTCCAAAAGATTCCTATGCATAGCACTACTTTCATTTGACTTGAGGAAATGTCTCTTGCTCCATCTCATAATGCTAAAATGTACAGTGATAGTTACATAAGCTGAATCTGAATATATTGTGATGACTTTTCCTGCTCCTTGCTTAAGAGCCGTTATCAAGGCTATCACCTCTGTTGCTTGTGCAGAATAATGTGCTGGTACTTGGATAAAATCTACATCCCTGACAGAATCAAAAGCTCTATCCGGTGCGGGTGCCCTTACTTCCAATGCTGTTCTCAACAATATGTCATCCTGAAAGACTACAACGGTTTTCTTAGAAGGATCATCAAACAGTTGATCATCCAATATTTCCCTAACCATTTTACCTGGCTCGACTGAATGTAACATATTCCCACAAAACACAATTATAATCACTGGCTATCAGACCACTGTAGGTAGGTGTTATCTCTAAAGCATCTATTTGTAATATCAGCTCATGGTTAGGTATCCAGAATCTTGCCCTTGGTGTTGGAAAAGAAACTCTTTAGGTAACTGGAACTATCTTCTCAGTAACTCTGGAGTTTTTGGTATTATTGCATATCCTGTTGTAATGAACACTTCTATATTAGTGATCTCCAGAAGAAGAATCTACTGTTATAGACATGATCCTGGAGGGTGTAACTCCAGGGGTAGAACAAATCATAGTTCTATCTGGCTCAAATTGAATAGTCATATTTAACGTGGCCATAAGATCTCTCCCTAATAGATTAGCTGGGGCAGCTGGAGACAACAGTAAACAGCTATCAATGTACCTTCCTCCTATTTCCATCACCCCTGGTTTGGAAAATGGAACCCTCAATGGTGCCCCAGAGAATCCTTGTGTGTCCATTGATCTATTACAAATTGGAAGGTCTCCCTCTCTAATACAAGATTGGGTTGCTCTGTATCTATGAGGAATGCACCTCTTGTCATTGATAGCTACCATCACAGTGGATTCCTCAGCTGGCCTGTGCGTCACTGACAGAACTGGACACATGGAACTACTCTGTGGGCACCTCCATTGCATGTATCCTCCCACATAATTTGTTTGGAAAGGATTTCCTCCTCTCACAATCACACCTCCCTGACCATTTTGAGATGGAGTTGCTATTGGGGGTGCTTGGTAACTTTGCTGTGGTGGAATTTGTAGCACTTGAGGCATTGCTGGTTGCTGCACATTCTGTGATGGCATCTGAGGTGCATATATTATTTGCGGGTTTGACTGTGGCTGTACTTCTGTATTTCCTGGCTGACTCTAAACACCTGCCCTTCCAATTTGTTCATCCCATCTCTAAGTCTTGCAATCTCTAATGAGATGTCCAGATCTATGATAGTAATGAAATGTTTGATCCATCCTTTGGGAGCCTATCCTGCCTCTTCCTATTCCTCCTCGTCATCCTCTGCTACTTGTGTGTGCCCCCGTACTGTATATTATCCTGCTGTTGTGGGTACTGTTGCTGGGTGGTCCCTGGGATGGATCCCAAAGACATTGCAGTCATCTGAGTGGTGGTGCTACTACAGCTCCTTCCACTGCTCCTTTCTTTACCAACTTTTGTTGCACTAACTTACCTGCTGCTTTCTCCGACAACCCCTGCTTGGTTCTCTCAATCTCCTGCTTCTTTTTACAAAAAATGTGATTATATGTGCCTGTATCTCTGTCCAGGGTTTGGCTTCCAATACCACTATATTATCAAGGTCATCTTGTACCTCAGAAGGTAAACCCTCATTTGGATGCATTGATTGAGCCATGAGAGACCCAATGTTTGACCTGTCAGGATACATTTTCCTCAACTAATCCCAAACTACTGTCCAAACCATCAGGCCTAGTCTCAGTTCTCATTCCAGCTTTCTGAAAAACAGTATCTGTCTCATCTCATATAAAAGGGCTAAGTAAACGCTTGCCAGGGTGAAACAAGAAGTTTGCTTTTCAAAACCCTAATCCATTTACGTGGTACCTCTGTAAGGGGCGGTAACAACTTTTTACAATTCTCCTTGTCCATTTGAGGCCAAGGAACATAATGAGGTGCCCCAGGTCCCTTACGCATAAGGGGCATCTAATATATATGTGAGTGACAGAATATTATGTTATGCTGTCTGGCATATTTTTGCCATATGTGCAAACATTTCCTCATGCAGGATTAATCCCATTCTGGATCTCCCTCACCATAAAGAGTATATTATTCAGCATTTGCAATGTCACCTGGATCAAGTGACCCTTCTCATGTCCATGGACTGATCTATGGGGCTAAACCTTCAGTCCATCCTGCTAAATTATCTCCTTTAGCAGCTATCTCACTAGGGCTAAGATCAGTGCTGCACAAAACTGATTGAACACTCATCTGCTGCATTGGTTTATCATGTAGTTTCAGTACCCCTGGGGTACTAGGGGTATCAATATTTGAGGAGTTCTTAGACTTCTCACAAAAACTCACCACAAGGCTAAGGTGTCTTCTTGTTTCTGCAATTTACCTTCAGCCTATTAACTCTTAAGGTGTGTAACCATGTGCTCTAATATTTTGTCCTCAAATGTCCGTTCCTTTTGCCACAGATACGTATGTTTCTGAGTAGCCTTAAACCCCACCTGTCAATATTTCTGTAATTTTGTTCTGATCACTTGGAAAGGTCATTTGCATGTGCTTTAAGGGAGTCTCCATAATCACCCTGTATTTCTAACATGGTTTGCAATTTAACTTTTCTTGTGTACTCAATATTTCTCCTCTACATTTTTACACTAGTCCTTGCAAACAAGAAATCCGTCAATTTGTCTTTTCAGTCATATGTTAAACATTATGCATCATAATAACACAATGCAATAAGGTACAAAAACATCACTCTGTGGCTAAATTTTCTATTCATAGGCATACACACACTCTTCATCAACATTTAAAAAATATGAACACTTCAAATACTTCTAAATGTTAATCACAATTCTTTTGACTCTAAATGGTAAATAGTGTTGGCAGCAACTGGCCACTGGCCTCCGCTCTTAAGAGAGGATAACCCTTAAATCATGTGTCTCATAGACCATGGAATGACTTCCAGACATTAGGTCCAGCATAGTCATTCGAGTGTTCAGATTGTATTTGCAGGTAAAGTTTAACGACATGGGCTTTTCAGCCGTCCCTCTATGTCAAAATATTGGAACACATATTGGAAGCCCAACTTTGAATCACCCGCATTAACCACTTCCAATTTTTGTATTGGGATAAACACTCTACCGAATACGCAGCGCCTTAACTTAATACTGTGCAGCACATGTACACAATCTTGCCTGCAATAACCTTATATTCTCATTTATACATTACATATGTGTTTACCATTGCCAGAGAGACAAGTCATACAATATACATAAAACATGGAATGAAGTTTGCACTGTCCTCAGCTTAAAAGATGGCACTCACTGGGTCCTACCCGCCCCCGTGAATAGGCAGAACTGTAGAGAACGCAGTGACTGCTTACCTCATCAAGGATGTACAAAATTTAATGCAGCGGGAGGTAGGCGGTATTCTGGTGGCAGCAGTTGTTTGCGAGCAGAAGGGACTCCTATGCTCTCTCGCCAAATGTTGCAGGGAAACCTAAGATTAAAAAGACAAGACTCTTCACGGCAAGGCAAACACAGTTTTTTACTGTCATAGCAGGAGAGTACCTATCTCCAAACAGGTAAACAGCTGATCTCAATTTGCTGCTACTCAGGCATCCAATTCTATAGTGACATGAACAGTGCTTATTGCAAAAGGTCGAATAACAAGTTGCTCAGAGCTTACATATTTGCTACAAAACACCACATCACCAGTGTCCCTAAACCTTTAACCTATTTCTTATTGCAGTTCTAACAATGCTTAATAAATGAACTCTTTACTACTCTTGAATGCATGTATATTTGCATGCGTGTTTAATCGCTCTGATCGCAAGACCTATTATCAGATTCCGTGTGCCCTGAGCTAATTCAATCTCCTGCTCCCATTCTTCAATCATGTTTTTAATTTACTGAGACACCAGGATTCGTGCCTGTGTGCGAAGACCACAAATTCCTTCAAGTTTGCAAACACAGGTTTTCCTTAAACTAGGTCCTTCCTGGTCTGGCCACCCATTCTAGTTTCAAGTGAACTCTTCACCTCTCTGGCACCAGCACAGTTTTTAGGCCTACTCTGCTCTTTCACCATGTATAATTGTATATTGTTTTCAACCAATGTTTGATGTAGCATGCTTTCTTCACATTTCATTTCCTCCCCAACAGATCCTCCCACGAAATAGGGGGGTCCTTACCACTCCATAGACTTAGTGGTGTGTGGGAGTTGGCCCAAGGCACAGGGCTTACAATAGTAGAGCCGGATAAGGCAATTGTGTTAGAAAAGCAGCGGATCCCCCACCTCCACATGAGGGCATATAGACTATCTGCAGATGCCCCATTTCTGCACATTTCCACCACTGTTCAATTCCATTGACAAAGTGTAGCCCACTTTTCAATAAAAGCTTTCCCTTCAGGCCAGCTAAGAAAATGATGCTTGCATGATTGATTCAGAGTAAGCTACTTTGCAGAATGACATTTTTCCAATGGCCAAACTTTCTGCAGGCTGAATGCCTCTACAGAAATGTTAAACCAAATGGAACTGTGATACATTCCATCCTCTCCTGCAATGAACTTACACAAACAGCTCAAGAGACAAGGAGTAGGTTCTGCTGAGAGAAAGTGCTTACCTTCTCATGTTCAGTAAACTAACGTTTCTCAGATGTGTCCACAAAAGAAATGGCATGAACTAGGAATATTTCCAGGCTCTTGGAATAATTAACAACCATTACGCCATAACAAGGGCAAGAGTCAAAAATATAATCGAATCAATCACTTTGAATAAAAAAGTTCGAATTTATTTTCTTAAATCAAATTATTCAAAATGATGAGTAAGAAATAAAATCTTAGTTTCAAATGGAAAAAAAAAACTAAGAAATTAATCACATTAAGAAAGTGAGTATATATTGATCACACTTTAGATGGTTATTTAAGTGAATACATTGTTGACATAAATCTAAAAAACAATTGTTCAGTGAAAAACAGCAGCTTCACAAAACAAGCCTGTTGAGAATCCCAGGAAAATGACTGCAAAAAATAAAAGCTTATTTTTTTTAAAGAAAACCTTCAAAAATCACTCTAAATTGATGTTAGGCAAGAGGAAAGTGTTTGGACTAAATGGGCGTGTAGGTAATTTTGCAGAAGTGTCTCATTTTGGCAAATAACCAATGAAGAGAGTAACGTTAAAAGAGCAGCGCCGATATAGTTCTAGCATATACACACAGTAAAAGAGGAATCCTATACCGGTAAAGGAAAGAGTTAGCTAGTGACGGGTAATAGGAGGTGAGGGAATTGGAGGACACTGCAGGACTTGGGAATATACACTGGGACTCAGCCCATCTTGTTCTAACTGAGCCCACGTCAGAATGGTTAATCAGGGAATTGGTATGACGACCCCTCCCCGGACCTGCCATTCCCAGCTGAGAGATATTACACTATCAATCTTTTCTTCACAAAGAAACTCAACAAATCAGATCTAATCACCAATGAATCAATGTCTCCATACCATCACCTATTCCCAGGGTCACTGGAACTATGAGACAGAGGAGGACCGAAATGTGTGACAGGGTTGGCTCAATAATGCACCAAGAAGAGGCAAATTATGTGGCATAATGCGGCACATTTTGTGGTAGCATTACTTCATTATTTTGTCACTTTTACACATGGTAACGCTGTCTGGGAAGAGATTGCACCTCATTAGCCCCAATTTAACACCCAAGTATCGCAATAAGCTATAAGCAACTGAAATATGACCAGTCATCCTTTGTGAAGGGCCAACCAGTGCACAAGAACATTTGTCGCTATGTTTTAGTAACTTTTGATACAGAGTACTTGAACTTCTCAAGAGTACTGTAGCATGTTTGAAACCTCAATGAACATACTATCTAGTGGATAGTCAAATATACAGCAGCTAACTGAATTACAGGTCCCTTGCACTTTGCAAGAGTACTGTAGCATGTTTGAGGTGTTAGTGCACAAAGACCTCAACAACACTGCAATAGACTAAATATGAAAGTGTTTGCACTTCTCACGAGTACTGCAGCAAGTCTTAAGCGCTAATCCACATACTTCTCAACAGTAACACAGAAATAGCTCCTTTTAAATGGGAGCAGTGGGAGAGGAAAGTTGCACTTTACGCTGATGATCTAATGGTATTCACCGCAGACTTGTCAACCGCACTTCCAGCTCTATTAAGGCTAGCTGAGGATTTTGGTTCTGTCTCTGGCTATCAGGTTAATTCAGAAAAGACTGAAATAATGGCATGGAACCAGGAAGGGGATGGCTGGCATGGGAAGGCTGAAATGCACTATTTAGATTTATTAATTACACAAGATATTGAGAAATTGGTGGTGAAAAATCAGGAAGTATTGCTAGAGGAGTGTATTAATTTAATGAAGGGCTGGGTCTATCTTCCGTTGACAGTACTGGGAAGGGTAAACCTGGTTAAAATGTTTCTTCTCCCTAAAATGTATATTATCCAGAATGCTATTCCGCTACAAATGAATGGAAGATATCTCAATAAGCTGCAACAGGCTATCACTTAATTTATTTGGGCTTGTAAGGGCCCCAGAATTGCGTGGAAAAAGCTGCGGAGGAGGAGAGAGAAGGGAGGTTTATCACTGCCGGATCTACAGCTGTACGCTTGGGCCTTTCTGCTGAGGAATTCTAGGTTGTTATTCACCTCCCTGGATGACACAGCTATGGGCGCTATGTTCAAGGCGATGACACGATCTATCCAGGGGGCGGCAAATCATTTTCTTTTTAAGTTTGGTGATCCAAATTTTTTAAAAACAATTAGATAACAAATGTTGAGGGATGCAGCAATGTGTTGGCACCAGGTGAAATCCACATCAAGATTGAATATTACAATCAGCGAGCTCCGATCTGGGACTTTCCGGGCACTCCAGAATTTTTGAGAGATGCTTTGACCAAACCAATAAGAGAAGCCGGTTTGGAATACTGGGGTGATCTTACACAGGACGCGGTGCTACTCCCCTGGGAAGAATTGAGAGATATAACAGGAAGTACTCTGTCCAGGTTTAAATATATTCAACTGGCAGCCTGGGTACAGTCTACTCGACGAAGCCTGCAGGGGGAAAATCCCCTAGCAGAAGATCTTTTTAATGGCTCCCCCAATGGCAGCAAGGTAGCAAAGTGGTATTGGGAGATTCTGGAGTGGATCGATGGCGATTTTAAGTTGCCGGAGCAGTTATGGCAAGGCACTATGACGAAAGAAATAGCGCAGTCAGGGTGGCAAGAATCTATGAGAATGTCTTTTGAGGTAGTTAAGGCTGCCCCGCTGAGGAAAAACCATTTGTATGTGATATACAGAGCTTATATCACCCCAGCAAAACTTACAAAATAAAGAAAGGGGAAGTGGTGAATTGCGCTAACTGTGGAGTTCCAAACGCCTCTGACGTTCATATGTTTATGGAGTGCCCAGGAGCTGTCTCTTTCAGGTCTGAGGTGATGGTTATAGGGAAGGAATTGACTGTAAATCTCCCTCTCATTATTTTTGGCAAACTGCATGACTCGGTAGGGTGGTCGAGAAATAGTAGAAGCCTACTGTTTTTTGCTATTTTATTAGCTAGAAGGGAGATTTGTTTGAAGTGGGTGATGGCAGCCCCCCCTTTACACAGGAGCTGGCTGGACATGCTTGTGAACGCAGCCAAATTACATCTGAAGGTGGGTGGCCCTGAACAGAGGTTGAAAAACAGGAAGCTATGGGCTCCGCTCTTGAAATGGGCCCCTTTCCAGGGTTATATTGTCCAATGATTCAAAACCCCCCTTACATTTCTGCCAGCCACAGGGGGCGACCCCAGGAAGGCTGAGCAGGTGATATGGGGCCCTCCTTGGGTGGTATGTCCACTTTTGTTTCGGATATAGAAGTAAGATCCCTGTGGAATTGAGGTGTGACTTACCTGTGAGGTGTATGAGGACTTTAAAAAAAACAGTAACACAGTAGTCTGAAAAGAAGGGACTCACACTCCTCAACAATACCGTAGCATGTTTAAATTATTAATCCACACCTTTTCGACAGGACTGAAGAAAAGTGAATAGCAGGGTATTTGCACTTCTCAAGTGTACTGTCACATGCTTGAATCATTAATGCATATACTTCACAACAGTATGGCAATGAACTGAATTGCAGAGTACTTGCACTTTTCAAGAGTACCGTAGCACATTGATTCCCAACCTGTGATCCGGGGACCTCCAGGGATCCGTGAAGCCTCCTCAAGGGCTCCGCGACTGCTTGGAAAGTTAAATAATATCAAGAGATTAGGTCCTCAGCTTTCAGTAAGTACTCAGTGTGGGGTCCCCAGATTCCAATAATGATTCAGTGGGGGTCCCCGGGTTCTAGTATTGATGCAGAGGAGGTCCACTGAAGTCAAAAGGTTGGGAACCACTGCCGTAGCATGTTCAACTACTTAGAGCACAAAATTCGCAGCAGGGTAGCATTAGACTGAATATCAGGATAATTGCACTTCTCAAGAGCACTGCAGAATGCTTGAATCGTTAAAGCACATACTTCTCAGCAGGACAGCAGTATACTGAATAGCTGAATAGCAGGTGCCTTGCAATTCTCAAGAGTACTGTAGAATGTTTGATCCGTTCATGCACAAACTTCTCAACAGAAGTGCAGAACACTAAATAGTAAGGTACTTGCACTTCTCAAGAGTACAGTAGCATGTTCAAGATGATAATACACAGAATTCTCAGCAGGACAGCAGAAGACTGCATATCAGAATACTTGCACTGCTCAAAAGTATTGTAGAATGCTTAAAGGGTTAGTTCACACAGTTCACAACAGGTCTTTCTTTCACAATAATCTATGAAAAGTAAACTGAAGAACTCCAACTGCTCAACACCCTTTATGGCAATGTACCCTAGGGTTGTAAAAGGATAGCTGGCTGTAGAAACCATGTGCAGGAAGAGGCCAGGGTTGGGACTGAGTTCTGTGGTAAAGACTGTTGAGTTGTTGTGAAGATAACTTTAATTCAGATTTAAATACAGGGGTACTGTAATGTAATTTAAAATAATGACTGGTAAAGGAATGTGTTTGTGGTGGGATCTGGTATCAATCAATCAATCAATAAAAAAATGTTTTAAGCGCGCTACTCACCCGGTAGGGTCTCAAGGCGCGTTGGGGGGAGGGGGCAAAATGGGGGGTGCCGATTTACTGCTCAAAAAGTCATGTCTTGAGGTGTTTTCTGAAAGTCAGGAGGTCCTGGGTTTTGCGTAGGTTGGTGGGGAGAGAGTTCCAGGTCTTGGAGGCAAGGTAGGAGAAGGATCTGCTTCCGGAGGTGGTGCGTTGGATGCGGGGGACTGTAGCGTGGGCGAGGTCAGCAGAGCGGAGGAGACGAGTGGGTGTGTGGAAGCTCACTCGTTCATTGAGGTAGGCTGGTCCAGTGTTGTGGAGGGATTTACGGGCGTGGATGAGGATTTTGAAAGTGATCCTTTTGCTGATGGGTAGCCAGTGAAGGGAATTGAGGTGGGCAGAGATGTGTTCATGGCGTGGGAGGTTCAGGATGAGACGTGCGGCTGCGTTCTGGATTCGCTGGAGTTTCTGCTGAATATAAATGTAGATATCATGAAACGTTAGTAGCTAACTGTCAAGGTGCCTATGATCTCCACGGAAGCAGAATTGATATTAAGTCCCAATGCCCATCCACAGGTATCATTAGTCAATTGTCTTGACTGATTACACCAGTAAGGAGGGAAGGTGAAAGGGATTGAGAGAATAAACAACTCCTGACCGCCTGCTGGTAATCCCTTAACAGCTCTGTCTTAGTGTATTCAGCTGCTCTTCCTGTTCTTTGGGTTGTTAACAGGTGTTACCACAAGGGAAGTACCTAATGCACACATACACAATAGCTTGTAATGACAACAACCTGTAAGTATGATAACACTCTAACTTTAGCAATGACATAACATTTCATCATACCCAGAGATCAGGATTATATAGCCCCCTCTTCTTAGTTAATTCAACAAACAGTTGTTTTCAATAGTGTTCATGTAAATTGAAGTTTGAACAGTCCTGGAATTTTCTTTACAGGAGAAAGTCCTTTAACGAATGACTATTAAGAATTTCTTGACTAGCCATGCCACTCAGGTAGTAGTTGGCCTTAAAGTGCCACTGTCTCAGTTTTAATATTAATTGCACTCCTTACCACAGATCAGTCTTCAGTCCCTGGAGGGATACACCAGAAATGGAAAGTGGGAAGGAGAGGAAACGGAGAGGCGACCCGTGGGGGTGGGGGAAGGACCGAGGAACCGGCGGAAATACCCTGGGGCTTGTTATCGGAGGAGATGGTAATACTTGGGAACAGATGGTTGGTAGAACCGTTGGCGCAGGATTGAAGCCCCAGGAGACTGTGCAGTGAAGAGATGCTGCTCTCTGATGAAGGTGAAGTCTCCTAGGGAACAAAGGCTACGTTGTGAAGGAACGCTGCTCTCGTGAACTGCAGAAGACGAGACGACACAGACTAAGTTGACTCCAAACCAGAACACTTCTCACTCAGGAAACACGTGATGCTCAAGTGGAACTCGATAACGAGAGACCGCTGTAAACAAAAAAAACTCTATAAATGTTCTATGACAACCAGGTTGCCAAAAGTAACTATGACAGAAGAGCACAGAGGGAATACTGCTCTCCACAGGAATTTGTTTGTTGAAGTGCTTAGAGAGATGCTTGCGCGCTTCCACCATCAACACCTATTATCGCGAGAGCTCCCTTGTTTAGTGTCCAAATACCTCTTATTACATCTTATTACATCTTTGAATGGCCTACTGAGACTCTTCTGTAAGGTCGATTTCCAATAATTGGAGACAGGAGATTTACCCACTAGTTTGTATCTAAGTCTATGACTCAACACACACTTACTTGGGTGTGTTGGGGCAACTATGGTCCCATTCCTGACAGCTAACCATTGTCTAAACTAAAACACATACATACATTTAACAAGAAATTAAAATTAAACTGAATGAAACACTGGATGTGCTCTTACATGTACAGCATATAAAATAAACGAAATAATAAATAACTCAATGCATCACAAGTTTTGCATAAGCCAATTTTAATGATTAGGGTTTAGTTATAACTAAGGTTCTTATTTTTCAATTTTTACTGATTTTTACCAATAAATACAGACAGAAAAAGAATTATTTTAAAAATGGATAAAAAACAGATATGAGGTTGCTTTTTGAGCGATGTTAAATGCTGTCAGTCATAACTGGGGACCTGAAAGCTGCGTGGGTAACAGGTAAATGAGGTAAAAAAGAAGGGAGCGTGTCCAAGTGAGACATGGACAGCTGTAAACCTACCCAAGGTTTATAATAAAATCTGCAAATTTTCCTATAGGTCCTTTGAGTTGTGTTCTATAGATATTCATTACATTCAGACCTGTCAGACATTCAGTTACCACTGTACATGTTTTAGTTAATTAGATATGGAAGAATATTAGTTGTTTCAGCGTAATTTTATAACAAAACCTAAAACAAATATGGATAAACACGTATAAAGTAAGCAAAAAATATATAAATGCAGACAGCAACGTCAAAAAAGTAAACATCATAAAACTTGGAATGCTAGTTAATATATGTCGTCCTTAGCAATAAAACCGGTTCATCCGAACAAAGTCAAGTCAGAGTAAAAAACCGTCGGGGGCGAAGACAAAGTACGTGCCTGCAATCATTCCTAAAACAGAACTATTTCAGGGTGACCCTGAATGTCCGGAAGTAGCTGGCTGGAGCGCGTGGGCCGCCCTAAAAAGGCCTGTGACGCAGGTAGGGTGGAATCTGACATTCACAAACTCGAATTGCAAAACGCCCGCTTTCTCCTCTGCCTTTCTAGAAGCCCACAGCCCTTCCTCGTATCAGCCCCACAGGAAGTGGTGTGTGTGGGGGGGTGAGTGGACTTGTTCTTTGCGGTTTGTGAGGAAATACCTCTTCAGGGCATTCGATGATGCAAGAAGATGCTTCTTATGAACCTGTCATTTCTCTGAAGTGGAACAGCCACCTCCGCCCTGCCATCTTTTGAAGTATCAGTTCCTGTGCCGGCACCTGACAGCAGACTTTGAAAATGTTTTAGTTTTCGAGGTTTCCTTCTCTCTTTGAGGTTCGGTTGGGTTTCACTATTTCCGGCACTCTGTTGGGACAGAGACAGAGAAAACATCAGGCATAGGCCTTCTACATACCTACATTCAAATCATTGATGCAACTCATAAGGAAGACTCCCCCTGCAGAATGGAAGGAGGGGTACTTGAGTATCTCACAGATATTTACTGACCTTGGCCCTAATGGAGCCCCATTTAAGGGTTGGTGGCCCCGAAGGGGTGGTAGCAGGGGCTGTAATATCCCTGATCCAAATCAGGTACACAGTTCAATGCATATCACGTGTCTAGTGAAGTTATGTTTGGAGTGTCTTGGTCGCCCCACTGGTTTTTCCTTGTAGGGCAGGGCGGGGCTGGGCTGGAGGGAGAGGGCCCGTGGATGGCTATGTGCACACAAATTGCGCATGTCTTTTTGGCCGGAGGTCACCTCGTCCAAGGCACGGGAACTGGGGGGAGCGCTAACGCTCCCCCCGTGCACCCCACCCACCCCCCCAAAGCGGGCCCTTCCACCCCTGACCCCCCCTGGCACTTTGATGACGTCAGCACGCGCACAGCGCGCCGACGTCATCAGGTGTTCCCGGGACGCGCTGGAATCCATTTGCTTCCAGCGCGTCGAGGGAAGAGGACTTCTATCGGTAAGTCCTTCCCTTTTTGGGGGTTTTGGGGGGGGAAACAGACACAGGGGGAAAGGAAAGGGTTTTTCCTTTTCCCCCTGTGCCTGTTTTCACTAGATTCCTGCTCCACGATCGCGGGCAGGAATCTCCACTAGACACCAGGGACTTTTTTGGGGTATGTTTATTTTGGGGGCGACCCCTTGGGCAAGGGTCGCCCCCCTGGGGGGCTATTTTTTTTAGTATTTAGCCCTCCCCGGGGGCAGATTGCTGATTTTTCGGCCGATCTGCCCTCGGTGGGGGGCCAAATCCACTAGACACCAGGGATTTCTTTATTTATAAGTTTATTTTGGGGGCTATTTTATTTAGTATTTCGCCCCCCCTGGGGGCAGATCGACGATTTTTCGTCCGATCTGCCCCCGGGGGGGGGGGGCGAAATCCACTAGACACCAGGGATTTTGTTTTTATTGTTTATTTTAGGGGTGACCCCTTGGGCAAGGGTCGCCCCCCCGGGGGTCTATTTTATTTAGTATTTCACCCGCCCCGGGGCAGATTTCTGATTTTTTGGCCGTTCTGCCCCCTGGGGGCGGGGGGGGGGGGCGAAATCCACTAGACACCAGGGATTTCTTTATTATAAGTTTATTTTGGGGGTGACCCCTTGGGCAAGGGTTGGGCCCTGGGGGGTTATTTTATTTAGTATTTCGCTCCCGTTGGGGGCAGATTGCCAATTTTATGGCGGATCTGCCCCCGGGGGGGGCAAAAGCCAATAGGCACCAGGGATTTACTTTTACATGTTTATTTTGGGGGCGACCCCTTGGGCAAAGGTCGCTCCCCTGGGGGGCTATTTTTTTTTTCTGTTTCGGCCCCCCCGAGGGCAGATCAGCCATGTTTTTGGACAATTTGTTTTACGCCCATCAGCCCCCAAGGGGCCCTATATATCCACGCAACCATAGGAGTCCAGCAGACGTAACTGTATATTGCTTTCGAAAATCTGACATTGCAGGAAAAAGTTACAGAGTAAAACGTAGAGAAAAATTGCTGTTTTTTTCACCTCAATTTCAATATTTTTCTCTTTCAGTTGTTATTTTCTGTAGGAAACCCTTGTAGGATCTACACAAATGACCCCTTGCTGAATTCAGAATTTTGTCTACTTTACAGAAATGTTTAGGTTTCTGGGATCCAGCATTGGTTTCACGCCCATTTCTGTCACTGACTGGAAGGAGGCTGAAAGCACAAAAAAATTTAAAAATGGGGTATGTCCCAGTAAAATGCCAAATTTGTGTTGACAAATTGGGTTTTCTGATTCAAGTCTGCCTGTTCCTGAAAGCTGGGAAGCTGGTGATTGTAGCACCGCAAACCCTTTGTTGTTGCCATTTTCAGGGAAAAAAACACAAGCCTTCTTCTGCAGCCACTTTTTCCCATTTTTTTAAAAAAAACGAAATGTTCACTGTATTTTGGCTAATTTTTTGGCTTCCTTAAGGGGAACCCACAAAGTCTGGGTACCTCTAGAATCCCTAGGATGCTGGAAAAAAAGGACGCAAATTTGGCTTGGCTAGCTTATGTGGACAAAAAGTTATGAGGGCCTAAGCACGAACTGCCCTAAATAGCCAAAAAAAGGCCTGGCACAGTAGGGGGAAAAGGCCTGGCAGCGAAGGGGTTAAACCCCCCCTGTCCCTTCGCACCCTGTCCCGCCACCCGTTCAGTGGCAGCCTCCACTGTGCCCATGTCTTTTGTAACAACATTATTTTTTTTACTTCTTATTGCTGAAAAAATCTTCCTGGCACTAAATATATTGAACAAAAACATCAAAAGTATTTTCGGCATCAAATTCCTATTTGCTTTCAACAGAGCTTGAACTGTGAATTCTTCCAGTTGTCCTCAACCAACCTATTACCTCGCTGCTGAAACAAATGATAAATGTTGTGTCTCTTTCTTGAAATGTGAACAACACATATGATTTGACGAATTTCCTTTTTAAACTTGCATCAAACATATTTGTCACTGTAAAACCTCTCTTTAGAAGTTGCACGTTTCTGTCTTCTTGGATTCAGAAATAATTTCATAAATTCTTCCGGGATTATCTAAAAAGGTCCCGGTTTCAGTTCACTCAAAAACCCCATAAAAGTTCCCTATGTAGGTATACAATTCGGCTTGCAGCATATTTGCACATTTTTTTGAGTTCCCAAAGAATTTCAGGGGTAGTAGGTTTACTCATCCATTACTGTACACGCTTTTGTTTTTGCTCTCCATGTGAAATATTTTGTGTGGAGAAATCCCTTAGCACCCACAAACGTTGGGCGTGGTACCCCATCGCTACTCTGGAGTTACATCTGCCTTTGACAGGAGTAAATCTAATTTCCATTACACTCCAGCCCTCTAACAATCCCTTCCTGCGCCAGGGAGCAGATTCACGCCTACGTAGTATTACACTATGCTGGTCCAATATGTAGGAGTAAATCTATTTTGACTAAATTTGTGTTTTGTGACTAGAGAACATCAATTTGCACTCTAAAATTATACTTGGTGGTTCATGACTTTATGAATTGGGTCCAATGTAGGTATTATTACTTTTAATTTACGCATTCACATCTGTTTTTTGGCAGGCCATTTCGACACAAACACAAAGGGTGAACGGGTTCACGAGCGTACATCTCTTTAGGATGACAGTCAAAACATCTGTCAAACACAGACATGCCACACCTCAGTATGGTCTGAAGCACAACAGAGAAGCAACAACTCCTTGTGTTTGGCACAGAGAAGTGACTGTTCACTCCGGTGGAATGTCCCAGCCTGAAGGAGAGACAGCTTCACTTTAAGAAAGTGAATATTGAAAAGGGGAGCAGCCCTGGGAAGTGCTCTATTGAAAGGTATACAGCAAGTGAATGGTACTAGGTCAATGTATTGTGAGAGTCTGAGTACAAGGACCAGGGAGATCCATTTTGGATGCCCCTTGTTTAGCTCGGTACAGGATAGTGGATGAATATAGCTTCACCAGATAGTAGAAGTTTTTCCACACATAACTTTATCTCGAGGACGGAGATGCAGACACTGAGACAGGGCTCTCTTTAAAAAATCAATAAGGACCTTGTTTGCAAAGGACTGCTGATTGTTTGTCACTGAGCACTGCAAAATGGTCAGGGTGAGGGCTGGGACCACTGTTTTTGTTGATCAAAGTGATACAGATTCTAGGCATGGCCTGCCATTTTGTCTGTTGCGGATTACTGCTTCAGAAAGGTTGATGAGGTGAAGTGATCCCATACTCCATTGTGCCCTAATTTAGACTCTCTTGGTTGGAGCGAGCTACATCGAAAGAAGCCAGAAAATGATAATTTGGAGGAGAACAACCTCAAACCTGTTCTAAAAACATCATATGGTAGCTCTACATCCTCCTTCTGAAAAATGTGTAAAACATTGGATGCAAACCACCCCATTTTGTTCCAGTCCTGTGTTCTTCATGATCAAGAAAGGAATTGCTCCACAGAGTACTTGAAGGACTGCTGTGGGGCTAGGGCTGGTGAATGCATGAAAACCAATATCCCAAAGGTAAGAGTATATCCCCTGAGACTGCACTTTCTGCTGTAGGAGCTAAGGATCTACCTAGTGGCTAGACATCTGCCTGCTCAGGGAAGTAAGGAAAGTACCTGGCCCTACGGAGGAGATACTGTCCAGGAGGAGACATCCACCATATTCCACATGTGCGGAACACCCACAGAAAGCTGACTGCCTTAAAGAGCAATGGCAAGTGTGGCTTGTGCTGTGAGGGCATATGCTGGTTTCTCTACACAGGTCCTGTGTAAACCGCTCAAAGACTTTTCAAATCAGCGCACCACCATGAAGTTGGCAGCCTGCTGTGGGTCTGAGAACTGGTGCTGTCATTGCCCACGCACTGCAGCTGAATTGGCCTGAATTGGCCTGGCTGCCGAAGCCACATCAGCACTGCTGAGTCTGCCCAGGGGCCGCTATAGCTGTGCCTGGTTATCTGTTTGCACTAAGCCTGGAAGGCCATAAATGCGGAAGACATTTACGCCACTGCAGAGGACTTGTCACTCCGACTCCATCCAGAGACACCGCTAAATCTGCAACAGCCACCAATCAGGTAAAGTGGGGTTTATTTTGCGAACAGATCAATGCACTAAACACCTGCAGAGGAATGTGGGCTGAGGTGTTAAGACTTTTGCAATAGTGGATGCCTAGGTTGAGAACTGCTAGGCTAAGTTGCAAATCTAACCAGTGAGGTAAATAGAAGTGATCTGCCTCCGTGCCGATTAATGCCTATACTCGCATAATTCTGGGGGGTGCTAGACATCTGATATAGTCTAGAACAAGGAGAGCGTAGTGAAAGGGGGTGTAGTGTCTGCCTGCACACCATATCTGCATACATGCCAATATACCCAGTTCAAGTAGGAGACTCATGATTTTTGAAGCCAAAATGGCTTTATTTTGGCTGTCTCCCACCTGAAATTGCCTCTGCTTCAATAGAAGTCAATTGGGGAAAATACATTCTCCTGATAATTTTTTTTTCAACATCTTGCTTTTCCACATTCTGAAATTTTGGCATGTATGTAACTGACATTACTACCAATACATATCGTTTATACATACATAAATGTATAAAAGATAAATGTGACTAGAGAATCTGTGAATGATTGTGTTGAAGCACATCCTTCTCTGACAAAAGCTGTCTTCTATATGAACTAGGCAGGATATTAACTCACAGGAAAAAAGGTTAACACTGTCATGGATTGTTAACTTCAAGTAACAAACACTAGGATGGCAGCCATCTTGGATAGTAATGGATTTAAGGTTAGCCACACCGACTGGTTCAGGAGAATAGCAGTTTCCAGAATTGGCTGGTTTGAGAAGAATCCCATTGTGAGAAATTGGGTTGCTGGTTGACTCGGCTGTGAGCCCTGGTCAAGCAACAGCCACAATCCCTTGGAAAGAATCACTAATGTAACCTGTGCCTAACCCTGGATAGCTTGGCACAAAAAGCAGTCAGGGTAAAAGTAGAGGCAATGTATCAAGTATTTATGCAATGCACAAACAGTAACAAAGTAAAAACACAACACAATAAAACACTCCAAAGCAATTTAGGAAAATAGAGAAAAGTTTAATAAATTATTTGACACCAAACCCATCAAAATCCAATTAGTAGAACCGGAGGTATGAATTTTTAAAGTTTAAGGTTCAAAATAGCAAGTCCTCAGTTCTAAAAAATGTAATTTGCCATCTAGGCACCTTTAGCAGCACAACCAAGTGCCCAGAAGTGGATGGAGACCACTTGGGGGTTTAGGAATCACTCAGTCTGGGTTCAGGTGTGGGTTCAAGATGGTGGGAGCCTGTTATGGCCCTGTGACTCTGAACAGGAGGCCAGCTAAACTAGCCCTTGGAGTCACTTCTGAAGTCCTTGGTACAAGTGAAGCTGCAGGGCTCCACAGCAGGGCTGACCTCTGAAGTTTCAAGGTAGGCTCCAGGCAGCAAAGCAGTCCTTTTAGGTACAGCAGCAGTCTGACAGAGTGCACAGCAGGTCACAGCAACAGGCAGTCCTCTGACGGTCCTTCCGCAGGTCCAGTAGTGAACTGAGGAGTAGGTCTGTGAGCCCTATTTTTATACCCTGGTGCTCTGCTTCTAGAAGTTGGGAGAAGTTTCCAGAAGGGTTCTCTGACGATCCAGGAGTTTCCTGCCTCTCCTGCCCTGTCTCCTAACTGGCTGCACTGACAATACAGGGTTGTTAAGCTTATTGTGTGGCAGCAGAGCTCAGCCTATTCTGGTGTAAGTGGGGCTGTGCTTAGCTGTGCCCCATAACCACCATCAAGCTAGTTCATGTCTCATTCAGGCTCTGCTAATACCACTACTGTGTGACTATCTGGGGCAAATTCACAAAGTCTCAACTGTCAGTTACACCCAGTCATATGACCTAAGGCAGGACACAGGCACAGAGGGCTAATGGCAGGAACATGCCAACTTTCTAAAAGTGGCATTTTCAAACTTGTAATGACAAATCCGACTTTACCATAAAGAGGGTTTATCATTACAAGTTTATAGATAACAAACATGACATAGCTCCCACATCTGGTTTAGGAAAGACAGCTTATTAAATATAATAAGAAATCCCCAATGTTATCATATGGAGGGGTAGGCCTCACAGTAGTGAAAAAAAGAATTTAGGAGTTTTTCACTACTAGTACATGTAAAACTATAAAGTACATGTCCTACCTTTTAAATACACAACACCCTCCACTATGGGCTACCTAGGCCCTGCCCAGGGGTGACCTATATGTAATAAAAGGAGAGTTTAAGGCTTGGCAAGGAGTTTTAAATCCCAAGTCGACACTTCAGGCAATGGCAGGCTTGGGACAAGTTTTAATTTGTTACGTATGTGGGTGGCACAATATGTGCTGCAAGCCCACTTAAAGCATTTAATTTACAGATATGCCAATCAGACCATGTTTAGGGGAGTGAGCACAAGCACTTTAGCACTGATTAGCAGTGGTAAAGTGCACACAGTATTAAGGCTAACAAGCAAAAATCTACAAAAATAGGAGGATGAAGGCAAAACGTTTGGGTGTGGCCCGGTTGAGAGGGCCATTTCCAACACGCATGTTTAACACCATTCCACTCCTCCTTAGATCCACACTTTGCCAGCCATTTGGTTAACCCGGTGCCCCACAAAATATGCAGATCAACCCTCTAAGTTGTGGAAATGCAGAAGTTAACAGGACAGAACAAAAAAAGCATATGCACTCACACCGAGTGCAAGAATCCAAAACATGCAGTTTTCCCCTTTATAGATGTGAGGCTAAATGATCATACTACCTCTTGTAAGCCTGGTCAACTGATGTAACAATGACTTAAACCTAAAATCTTCAGAATAAGGAGATATGGTGGTGATCTAGATGACACAGCCGCTGTTCCCATTTTTCCAAGACTCTCCCAGCTGCAGCCTGTCGATGTGCATGCACCCACTCTCTGGCCACCTTTCACATTTTACAAGAAGATGCTCACCTGGATTGAGCTGATGGAGTTATGTTGTATACTCTGAAGGGCACAGGGGTGTTGGACTTGTGGTTGTTGTGTGTGTGAATGTGTATTTAAATCTGTAGTGATATGACATTACCAATCGGTTGTGTTACTCTAGCAAATATGCTGATCTTTAACAACTAGTACTTGAACAGTCAGGGATGACAGACAGATTTTAAAGATGGTGACTTGTACATCTGCACTGTTTTAGGAGAGAGGAATGGCTCCTCTGCAATCTTGGTGACAATGACACAAGCACAGAAGGTGTGATGGAGAGAGGGTGCTGAATATACACAAATATTTACATTCAGTGCATTCGAGCTCTCCATTGAATTATATCATTTTGCTAGATGTGGGGAGCAGGTCTACTTTGCACTTGGAATCATGGGTGCAGCGCTTAATATGTGCAGTGGGTTGCAGGCAGTGGGTTGCAGTTTGTGGGCACCTACGCTCATTTTTTGTGGCGTCCGACATATTTTTTATAATCAGACTTTGACCCAGATCAAAAGAGAGAAAGGTAGAAAAGAGGAAAAAGAAGGAAAAGAAAGAGTGGGATAAGTGACAAAGGGAAAAAGCAGGGATGAAAGCGGCTGTTTGATGATATGAGATAACACAACAGGAAGTGTAGGGTGGAGTAAGGAGGCATGAGACTGGAATCAAGAATTGTCAGCCTTGATACTCTGCAAGCCCAGCATTCAGTAGTGCCTGCAGTGGGCTCCTATGAGAAATTTTGGATCCCTGCTCTTTTTTAAAAAACAAACAAAATAAGGATTGCCCCATAGCCTACCTTGATCCCACTCCTGACTTCCAATTTACGCTTTGCTGACTCATTGCAACAGAGTAAGTATCAGCAACATTGCAACAAGCCATACTCAGTGGCAGAGACATCACCATAAAACTCCAGTTTTAGATGTGTGCAGTGCTTAATTTGTGCTTGTTTCTGGTGCGGGGCACTGGCACTTATTTTTTAGGGCTGGCACTTATTTTTCTGCCTCAAGCATTTACTACGAGCAAAAGACACATATGAGAATGACGGAGGAAGAGAAAAACGAAAAAGCATCACAATAGGAGAAAGCAGAAAGCTGAAAGAGTGAGCCAAAGGGGCAGGGAGTGGCTGTAAATGGATTGAAGATGCCTGAGATGGCTTCAGGATTACGCTGCCTCAGTATTCCATGTTCGCACATTTGATTGCAGCAAGCGCGTGTTTAAGAGGAGAGCTTTGGGCACCAGCACATTTTTATTTACAAATTAAGCACTGGATGTGTGTTACATTTTCTAAAACATATGTAACCAGATTTAACCAATCATAAACTGTAGATGTGTTACTTTTTGAAATAGTTCCATATAGATCATTAAATCTTAGTTGATACCGCGACAAATGATTTTACAGACCACGTTTGTTCATACAAATATCCACATCTTTTCTGGACTCAAAACCACGACGAGGTGAAAGGTAAACGCGGTGTGAGGCACTTTATCAAAAGAGTGGTCCAATTTAAAGGGACATCCCATGATAAGAATATGTCTTCTGGGGCTCCGAGCGTGAGGGGGCACTTCCACCTAACGTGCCAGGGAGACAGATGCAGGGCAAAATGGAAAAAGAGTTCCAGAATGGCACGCAGCATAATTTAAGAACACTTTTTTGGGTGTTGGAAGGAAGGAATACACAGCAGGACAGTGTGCTCCACTGGCCCACTAGTCGACTATGTTTTGATCCCGTCAAAAATGATCCCATATCTCAGATGGGATCAAACATCGTAGACTGTGACACGGACCTGTAAAAATACTTTGTATCATGGGCCGTGCTGTTTTTGTATATTTTATTCGCACTATCATCACGTTTATCACACGTAGGTATCACGTTTAAAAGAGCAGCGAGCAGGTTTTATTCATTGGCACCAGGGCCTGACTGGCCATATCAGGCATCGGGCGTTTCCCCGAAGGCTGGGAGGATGGGGGGGGGGGCTCTTTTGTTACTAAGGGGCTGGTTTTGTAACCCTGCATCAGTTTTAAAAGCACTGCAGACTTCCTTGTATAGCCGACTGTTTTCAGGCAGCTATAAAAGTGCCAAGATAGCTCTGGTGATTAATGTACCTGCTGCAGAGAGATTGGAGTTTTGTCTAGTGGCAGTTTTTACTTATGTAAAGTAGTGCACAGCTGCCAAGAATGTGTACTGTGCAGATTACAGACCAGTATTATTTTATGTGCATAGTTCAGTGGGATGCTGCTTTTGTCATAGAGATCAGTTCCACAAGAACGGAGGAGCTTCGCCCGTTAAAAAAATGCACCAAATCTTCCCCAGAACTGAAAAATAAAATGATAATAAACTTTCTTCATTGCCATTTTATTTTTCAGCACCCCCCCCCCCCTGAACCGAGCGTCAGGATGGGTCGGGCACTGCTGCCCTGTAGCTGAGTGACAGCAGCAGGGAGCTGTGCACTTTAGTTTAAAGTGAGCATGTCCATTTGGATGGCCGTATTTCAACGGCCAGCCTGACATGCGCACTTTTAAATTCTCTAAGGAAAGCACAGGCCTCTAGCGCTCTGGTGAGTGCTGAGAGAGACCGCCCCCACCGATCCTGATGCTGCTTTCATACTGGTTACAAGCGTGAAAGCAGCATCAGGATTTGGTAGCGCTGTTTCCTGGTCCCCACGGCCGTGTCGGAGCCACGACGAGAGAAGGACGCCATGAGGAGAGGGACACCCTTCGCCATCAAGTAAGTGCTTTTTCTTTAAAAAAAAATATATTAATGTGCCGCCCTTGCCGTAAATACAAACCAGCCACCACTGAAGTTGCAATCATAATCTAGCACAGTGAGCTATGAACTTCCATCAAAGAGCAAACTGCATGGTACAGGTAACAAAGTAAAGTTTTTTCCCCACTTTCATTATCCTAATTTTGCTAAAAAAAAAGGTCTGTTTCGGTAGAAACAGATTGTTATTCTTATTAGTAAAGTCAACCCTAATCCTGAGTTTATGCTTCCCCAGACCAAGCACTCTTAAAAAATGTCTAACAGTATGGATGACATGTGAATCCTACACTGTGTAGTCCCTTTGTCTTATATACCATTTTCTATACACTGATTTTCACATGTATGATGCATTGTCTCTGTATGTGTGTGTGTGTGTGTGTGTGGCATGTAAAGTGCTTCAACCCCCTACGCTGCTAAGAGGTGCTATAAAACAAATAAAATACATGTGAGAGAGGGGCTATGGAGAGATGAGAGGCACTGTTAGAGGGTAATCGTGAAGGAATTATTCAAGGACCCCAATTAAGATTTCCTGGTGCTCTGAAAGGTCATCATTTACTATGCTTTAAAAACTAGTACAATTGAATCTGTAACGAAAAATGTGTTGTAGAATGCACTGTTTTTTCAATTTTTTCCAAATTCTGTTGCCCCATTGCTATGGCCAGGCTTGCACACTAAGGGCCATATGTACGAACACCTTTTCCCATAGACACAGAATGGGGAAAAACCTTTGCTACATCTGGCCCTAAGTATCCTACAGGGGCTGGTCTGACAAAATTTGCCAGGGCTGCTTTGAGTTTCCAGTCCGGCCCTGATTGGCTCCCACTGTGCCATTGTAGCACATTTCCTATTTTGCGTTTTATGATTAAAGTCCAGTTGGTTGTGTTATTAATTGGTATATTAGGGAGCTGAGTGTTCGCACTAGCTATAATACCCAGGGTCCCTAGTGATCTATGGGTTACCTTTGTGTCACTAAAGCTACCAAGGTTCCAGGAGAAGTTCTTGCTGGCAGCTCCCCTCTTTGATGGTGGTAAGCTACTAGCTTTGTTTCAATAAACAATACATCTTACCAACTCACATGTGGACTCACCAGTATTCAAGTTCAAGTTAGGTTTGCTGTCTGATTAATTAAAATCATTACAATCATAAAAACAAGTTAATCAAATGATCTCATAAACAGCTACACATGTATATTTATTCAAGATCAAGCATGATCAAATCATTCTCAAAACATGCAAAAGGATGCAAAGTGCCTAGAAGTGATTGTCTGACCTTTAGCCTCTAGGCCGCATGATGCTGTTATATGAGCATTTCTGTATAGTGCTCAAATTGTACGGCGCAATTCTCTCAGATATAAGTTACCACTCAAAGTAAAGCAGGTACAGATCATTCACCGTCTTTTCAGGAGTAATCAAAGTGCTTAACATTGTGACTCAGTCACTGTCTTCTAATTAAGAATTTGCATAGCTATACAATGGGTTAGCATAGGTAATGTTAATATTCCATTACCAAACATTATTAGGAAATGTGCACAACCTGGTCTTTTTGGGCCATTGTCTATTGTCTGATTAGTTGAAATCATTACAATTATTAAACAAATTAATAAAGCAACTACCCATATATAATAATTCAAATTCAGGCATGTACAATCATTCTTGAACCTATGCAAGAGGATGCTAAAATGCTTGCTAGTGACTGTCTGACCTTTAGCGTCTAAGCCACTGCGTGTGATGCTCAGTTTGCGCAGCGCAAATCTATTGGACATGAATTGCCAATCGAGGTAAAGCGGATTCAATCATTCATCGGCTATTCAAGAGTAATTAAAGTGCTTAACATTATGACTCAGCCCTACCTTCTAGTTAGGTAACCTATACAATGGGTTAAAATATGTAATGCTAATGTTCCATTAACCAAACGTTATTAGGAACTAAAAGTCCAGTTGGTGCACCACCTTCTCACCATTGGAAGTTCCATACAGAGCTAATGTCAGAAGTATGAGGATTTTATAATTTAGCTGTGGGTCACCTGAGTCGAAAAAGTGCTAGGGCTTCCCAGCTTAACCATGTGGTTCTTTCATTAAAGCTTCTCTTCAGGAGTTGTAGCCTGAGTTGAATACTGGGGAGCCCCAGGAGATCCAGACATCGCTAATGCCAAAAAATTTGAGAAATTTACAGTTTTGCTGCGGGTCACCTGAGTTGAAACACGCTACCAGGGCTTCCCTGCATGACCAAATGAGTCTATAATTGAAGCTTGTTTTCAGGAACTGATGCCTGAGGTTCACCCGAGGGCAAATACAAATGATATGAATAATATTGTCCTCCTGTTTATTGCAGTGCCTGCACAGTGTTGAGCCCGAGTGCTTCCATGCTGTTATTTTTGCCAAGGTCGGTATAGTGCCCAGACGCAGCGCCATTAAACTATGTTTCATGCGCACTGAGTACACAATTGAAAGGTAGGCGGCCGAAACCAGTGTGGTGTAATGCTTTATGACCAACCATGCATGCGAGCGTGTGGTTAATTTGATTTTATCTTCAATAAAGGACATTAATTTTGTAGCGCTATTGGTTCCCTTTTTAAAGGAATTGCGAACCTCACTCCCTAAGTTGATTAATGGAAATATACAAGTAATTATTGTATGCTGATTGCCAGTCACTTTGGAGGGCTGTCCAGAGGGCACTATTCAGCATGTCTTGGGCACTGATCTTGTACCAGTTCTTAATCAATGCAGCTCTTCTGGCCAAGTCTTGCCTCATTAAACCAAATTATAGGTGACATTGAGCTGGAGATGTATGTTGAGATAGATTAAAGACTCGCATGAATGTATTCATCTGAATTTCGTCTATTGTAGAAGCATCCATGTCTTGCATTGCAAAAATGGCATAGGTGAGAGTTGGCAGTAGTTTTGAGGCATTGACTGCTGGAAGCGGATGGTAAGAAGGCCCATATAGTTTCCTTGTGATTTAGGAAAAGTAACCCATAGGGGGAACAAAGAGCTCTCCACCACTCAACACACTACTCAGACACTCATTCACTCCAATGATCAATCTTAATAAAGGAATATCTGGAAAAAATATTTAATAAATAATCCCATATAAAACATAGAAATAAAAGAACTCTAAAGAAATCTGGCGGGTCCAGCAGGGTACTGCTAGAAGAAATCTAGTCTAAAACAAATAATTTGGGAGACAAAACACAAGACATCCTCCCTAGTCTATCATCTCATACTGTCCCACGTTAGGTATACACTGGCCAATTGATTTGTGCACCCAATTTCCAATCTATTTTAGGCCAGTTCCAATGGGTTCAGCAATCCAATTTGCATCAACGCGTTTCGGTGGTCTTTCACAGTCCTTCCACCACCTTCTTCAGGACGGTTACATATTATCCCAACACATTCATTTCATGTCTGTACAAAATAAAGGATAAACGAAAAATTCATAAATTCCCAATTTTTCTACACTCCCCATGGGTCTAAAGCCTTCTTTAAAAATACAACACCCTTAATAAAATCCTCCTGATACTACCTTTGCAGTATATAAAAACTCCATGATATGATTCCCATAAGGAGACTATCCTTATTACTTTATTAAAACATCACATAGAGACACCCAGTGAGAACAATCAATCATATCAATGCTTACTCCAATAAGCCCACTCAATCATGTCATCATCATTAAACCACGCCACTCACCTACATCTAATATGTCATACAAGCACAAACTCACTAATCCTCCCCAAATTATATTTTCATCCAGAGAGTGTCTTTTGCTTCTGTATTGTCCAAGGACGGATCACTTTTATATGGGCAAAGCAATTAATAGGCAATTATAGTCATATCCATGGGACCCTGTTATTCTACGGGTCCCCATTGTCTCTTTGTTCTTTTTTCTTTTCATTACCCGTGATTTACCCTCCACATGCGAACCCCGTCTTTTCACCCCAAATAGTGGTGTGTATAAAAACAAATAATATGATATGGTGATTAGCGGTGGCTATTTTATCACCATCAATCACCTAATATTGTCCTAAGGGATTACCATGTACTCAACTAACTCTTCAAATTCATTTGAATATTTAAGAAGAACCCAGTGCCATCAAATTGGCTCTCAACTCAATCTCAGACCTATGGGTAAAAACAGGAATAAACTTGCTTTCCTACTGTCCCAGAATAATACACTTCATGAATTCCTTAATTGGAGAAATATATTCCTTCAATTGCCAGTAATCATACTTTATAATAATCTTCAACAGGTACAATTATCCACCCGTCGAAACACCAAGACCTTTCACAGTACGATGCCCCCACAGCAATTCATTTTGCAGAATTCGTAGGAGAATCTGCATTATTAACTGCACAATTTCTCTGTCTAATAGCAATGGGGAAACCGTGTATATAAACATAATATGACTTGTGGCTTTTTTTCTATCACCCCAACGATAACAAAGTACCACTCTTATTATCTATCCCGGCCCGTATTGTACATGTGTTGAGTATGTGCCAAAAATGTTTGACACAAAGCACCGGTTCAGTTGTATTGCTCAAACTCATATTAGTATAAAGACCCAAGGTGCAATCCACATTTAAACTCAGAGGAGCTCCATTTACCATTTGTCATATATACCCCCTCATTTTTAAATGGCTGAGAATCATGTTAGCCATAAAACCCAAAATAAGACACACTAAGCTCCGAGTAGCTTCATTTCTCTTTTATCAAATATAAGTCCCTCACGTTTAAAATCCCCCTTACTCGTTCCATACTCCTCATACCTTTACGGTGGAACAACGTAACAGCGTTCTCATCCTTCCTCTGATGATAAATCAAATAAACTACCCCCATATTGCTCTTTTATATTTCAAAATGGGCGTGATACCAACCGTTGCATCCACAAATCAGGATAATCCTCATTCTCCTTCTCCGCTATGTCACTTCCCACATACTATGTCCTCACTTCCCGTTTGACATTAACAGAGAACCCTGAACCACTAACCATATTCTAGCGGGCCTATTTTTCACGCCTTCTTAGAATTCCGGAACACTTGTACGGTGTCCTGAATCCGCACTTCCAGTTTCTCATAAACAGAAAACCTTGTACTGCTAACCATACTTTAGCGGTAATTCTTTCCCCGCCATATTGGGTTTCTGAAAACACCCAATTCAATAAGGGATCTCGCCCACATAGCAAATCAGGACTTATTCCGGGAGCCCTATACCGCTAATCATAATGTAGCGATCTTCCTATTCATGTCATATTGGATTTAAAAAAAACTTCGATTCGGTAAGGGATCTCACCGACGTTGTAGATCAGGACTTAGGGATCACCCACCACATCCATGACTCCTTAAGAGTCAATTATTTGTAAAGAAGCCCCCTGTCCCAATCTTCCTCACTGTTTAAACTGTTCTTGACAGTCTCTAATCTAATAACGTACCACAGTTCTTTCCTCTTCATTAGCATTTTTCCAATACCTCCTCTCTTTTTTGGGAAGATCTTTTCCAGAATAAACCACCGTAGATCTTTTTCTGAATGACCTCTATTCTGGAAATATTCCACTAATAGCGCATTTAGTTTGCCCGTTCTAATAGCTGATCTATGCTCACACAGACGAGTCCTAAATTCTCTGCCTGTTTCACCCACATACCCGAGACCACAAGGGCAAATGATTAAGTTGCAACGTTCTTGCTGCAACAGTTATTCATGCTTTCCAGGGTAGCTTTAAAGCCCTGATATTCAATGGATTTCTCTTCAATACATAGATCACAACAACCACAGTTGCCACATCTGTAATTACCCTTAACTTTACTACTGGTCAGACTAAGTTGTCTAACATACTTTCCCTATTGTAGAAACTAGCTCTCTTGAAAGAATGGCTATTCACCTTGTGAGGATATCCCTGTCTTTTAATTTTTGTTTCAATACCGCAGAATGTTTATGGAAGTCATCAAGCGAGGTCCAGTTTCTTCTAAGTCTCAGAAATTGCCCAAAAGGGATACTCTCCCTTTGGGCTTTAGGGTGAAAACTTGAATAGTGGAGAAGGGTATTTCTATCTGTGGGATTTGTAAATAACTCTACCTCTAAGTTCCCACCGTTATCTTTGATGAAAATATCTAGGAAATCAACTGCAGTATTACTGACATGGGCTGTGAATTTCAAATTAATATCACCCAGATTTAACCCTGCCAGAAACTCGTCTAGTTCTTGACGAGAACCTTCCCATATAAAAAATATGTCATTAATAAAATGATGCCAGGTCAACACATTCTCAAAGAACGGGGTGGCTTCATTATATATGTGTTTCCTCTCAAATTCATCTACATAGAGACAAGTTAGACTTGGAGCAGAGGCAGCTCCCTAACTGGTCTCTTTAAGCTGTAAACAGAGATCATTTTTAAACAAGAAAAGATTGATTTTAAGGACTAAGGTAACACATTTTATGATGAATTCCCGATTAGCCCCTCTTAAATCTGTCTCCTCTAGGCAACTGTCAATCACTTTAATCGTACTGTGCTGTGGACTATTTGTATAGAGTGCTTTTAGATCTAGAGTAACCAGGAATTGCCTATACTTATTGAACCCCCGACTTTCAACCTTAGATATCATATGGGCTGAATCCCTGATATATGATCTTTGTTCCCTCACTAAAGGTTTTAAAAAGTTATCCACATATTTACTGAGAAGTTCTAATAGAGCCCCAATGCATGATATTATCGGTCTCAGTGGTGGATCCATCAGGTTTTTATGAAGTTTTGGAAGCCCATAGAATGCAGGAATCGTGGGGTTCTCATTTGTAAGTAACCGACCCTGTTCCTCACAGATCCATCCTTCTGCTAAACCTTCACCTATAACCTTTCCTACCTCCCTCTTTAAGGTTTCCATCTTTGTCATGGGTACTTTCAAATAATGTTCTTTCACTGACAGAAGGTCCGCTGCTCGTTTTTGATAATCTAGGGTATCAAAGATTACAACCTCACCCCCTTTGTCAGCAGGTTTTATAGTGACACTGGAATCCTGTTTGGGGGGATTGGATGGCATTTCGCTGTTCATTTGTTAAGTTGTTTCTGGGTTTAAAAGATCACAAAGGTTTCTCTGAATATCCATCTTTACCAAACTTTTAAATAACTCCACCTCTTTCCCTACTTGTGCAAGGGAGGAAGTAAATGTGGCTTTAGGGCTTAACCCAGAAATATTACTCCCATCTCCAGTGAACTCCCATTCTGCAAAGAACTTCTGCAACCTGACTTTTCTAAAGAAGGCCCCGTAAATCTTTCTGCAGTTCTAGCCTATCAACCCTTGCTTTTGGAGCTGTAACTGGGCATCTGTCGCCACGGTTACGCATCAGAACGCCGAACCCGATAGCACATACCCCGGGGGTACGACCGCGAGGAGCGCTGACCCGGAAGTGACGTCCGATCCGGATATCCGGGAACAGGAGGGAAAAGGGGACAGAGAGAGACGAAGGACGGCACGCACAGGAGTGACGGGACGAGGAGCGGAGCCTGGAGAGCGAGGAAGCGGTTCGGAGGAGGAACTGGAGAACAAAGAGGAAGACCAGGGCGAGGACGGGGAGACCGAAGAGGAAGACACCGGGAAACCCAAGGAGAACTCGCAACGCCGGCACATCCCAGGAGGGGCGTGGCTCTAACAGGTACGAGCGTACCTAGTTGTAAAAATCCTACCTGACTGGATGCAGGTAGATAAAGGGGAAGGGAAAAGGAACGAGGAACCGGGAAGGGGACGGGTGGAGGGGGAACTAAAAAGAGAGGATTCGAAATAACCTAACCGCACGTCAGGAGGGGGTGAAGTAAACCACCCTCCTGTAGTATAAAGGAGAAACAGAGAGAGAGAGAGAGAGAATAAGTAGTCACGGGACGGGTGAACCACGAGATGAATAAATAAACAGCTACCCCCACACCTATCCACACCTTCCTACTAACCTATATAGAGATATATCCCAAAACCCAAACGTCTACACTAACCTGCTTTTTCTTTTCATCTTTCTTTTGGGGAACATCGCCTCCCTTTTAGAGAGTGGGATCAAGACGAACACCTGGAATTCCTAGGAAAAAGAGAAAGAGAAATTTCATCTTCCTGACTAACTGAGAAGAAGACAATAACAGAGACACAGGTCACGAAGGACCCCGAACCACGTATAAAAACTCACTCAACCCATACCACAATAAAAGAGTATTATCACCGTACTAGGTGTCTCCATAGTCGTTCTAAATCTGTCTCAACAAGAACCCATTACAGGAGCAAAACTGAGGCCCTTTTCTAAGGCTTCTATTTCCCTGTCAGTCAAGATCCTCTGGGATAAATTTACTAAGGGGGCTTTATCTACCGCCAATATCTTTGGTTCTTTGTCCTCATATATTCTTGTTGGGGTTGATTCCTCTGCAGTGGCCCCCTCCCTCTGTTCCCCTCGATTCTTTGACCAGATGTGATTCTAAAAAATTATTGTTGCTCTGTTCCCCTGTTCCTGAAAAATCTTTTCCTTCATGTAAACACTCCTCCTCCTCACTACTTGAACCAGAGGATTTGGAGAAGGTAACATGTTTCTTGCCCCCTACCTTCGGGGCCATCCATCTCCCTTTGGGGGTCATATCTCCACCCTGGTATCCCTTTCCTTTGTAATAATCATTCTGAAGGTAAGGGTATATCAGTTCATAATTTAATCTATTGATGTTCCTCATGAGTTTCACAGATTTCTTGTTCATAAGATAATCTCTGTACCATCCACTTCATGATTTAGGGCCAGATGTAGCAAACTTTTGTGAGTCGCAAATGGCCCGATTCGCAATTTGCGACCCTGCAAAATCGGAAATGGGATGCAAAAATCCTATTTCCGACTCGCAAAATGCTACGCGAGCTGTTACCGACTCGCAAAATTTGCGACCCCATTTTGCGACCCGCAAATAGGAAGTCGCAATTTGCGAGTCGCAAACCATATGCAATTGCAACTCGCAAATTGCGACTAGTCGCAAAAAGCCCAGTTTGCATGTCCCATTTACCACTAACTCAGAGCAGGTGGTAATCATTACCAAAGTATAAAAGGAGACCCAGAAGGCATCTGGGTGACTCAAGATGGCGGAGATATACCTGATAGCAGTGAGGAGGAGAGCCCACGCCGCCCAGCAGAGGAGGAGGAGGAGCCAGAGACAGGAGAAGATATACAGAACAAGGCAGACACTCTTCCAGCAAACAGAGGATGAAATATATGATAAATATAGACTTAGCAGCGCAGCTATACTAGATTTAATAGAATTACTCAAACCACAGCTAGAACACCAGACTCTGCGCGGCTGCGCCATCCCTACGCATGTGCAAGTGCTATGCTCACTGCACCTCTTGGCCTCAGGTAGCTATCAGGGGGTCATTGCTGTGGCAGGTGGGGTATCCCAAAGTGCACTGTCACGGTTCTTCAGGGCATTCCTAGACGCCTTACTCACACACATGTCCCGATACATATACCTACCCAGGAATGAGGCAGAAATCAACAGCACCAAGTTGGAATTTTACAGGATTGCCAACTTCCCCCATGTCATAGGGTGTGTAGACGGGACACATATACAGAAATGCCCTCCTGCAAACCTGGAATATCTGTTCCGCAATAGGAAGTGTACCCACTCACTCAACATACAGGTGGTATGTGATGCCCATTATGTCATCACTGACATGGTTGCTAAATTTCCAGACAGTACTCATGACTCCTACATTTTTAGGCACAGTGGGATACACCAACGCCTGGAACGTGGGGAGTTTGGAGACGGATACCTCCTAGGTAGAGCTGAATACACCTTGAAGACATGCACACAGGTCAATGTGCAAACCACCCATGCCTTGCTAACATTGTACTTTTTGTGCCAAACAGGTGACAGTGCATATGCACTACGTCCATGGATACTAACTCCGTACTTAACACCCAGCAATGATTGCGAGAGGTGATACAACAGTGCACATAAGAGGACCAGGAACATAATAGAACGTACCTTTGGACTGCTGAAAGCAAGGTTCAGATGCCTCCATGAGGTCTATTGCATGGCTGAGACTGCCCAGTCCCCGTGCCACATCACCAGCAAATTGGCCCATGTCCACCTGGAGGCTGACTGTGCGCCTAGACAGCCCTGTTGTGTTCACAGCCAGCCTTACTATAGAGGAGGACATCCTGTCCAGGCGGTGCAGCAGCTGGCGGTCCCTGCGCCGTGCACTCTCAGTCTGCGTTAGCAGTCCTGCCACTAGTTGGCGCATGGAGAGTGCAAGGTTACCCGTGTTGGAACTGATCACCTGCAAATCCGAATGTAGCTGCTGCATACTGTTGGCATGATTGCGTTCAAAGCGCTGCAATGCCCCACTAATCCTCCTTAATTCTTGGGTTTGCAGGCACTGACCCCGTAGAAGTGCGGCCTCGGTTGGTGATGTGGAGGCATGCCCTGACTCTGCCTGCCGCTCTGATGTTGATGTTCCACGTCGCCTGCGAAGCGGTGGAGGCCCTGCGTTGTCTCCCGTGGCACTCTGGCTCGTACCTGGTGCAGGCTCACACACCACTACTGCAACAGGTGCTTCCTGAGGGGGACATGGTGTCGGTGGTGCAGATAGCAGTGGTGGCTGGTCCTAATCTCTCCTGTGTGTGCTGGCTGACCAGTGGCCCCTGGCTGCTTGGGCTGGTGGGGGTGTCTTGTGGGAGACCTGTGGGACATAGGGAACACGCTGTCAGTGTCTACTATCTGTTATCACCTTCCTAATAAACTATTGCCTATGAACTGCCTACTTGACTACATTGCACATAATGCATCAGTCTGGTGTTTGCTACTCTGAAATGGAGCTATCTTGGTTGTGCATGCTCCTGTGTACAAGGTGGGTGGGGCTATGGCATTGATGAGGGTACATGCATGTCACATGGTACTCACCGGTTGATGGTCCTGGCTCAGAGGTGTCCAGATCTCCCATCCCGCTTACAGCCTCAGGCTCTAGGGTCTCTTCTACCCTTTCCTCCAGGGGTGTGGGTGGTGGTACTGTCGATGGTCCCCCTCCTGTGCCTCTCATCTCCCGGAGCCGCTCTGCCACCCTCTCCTTGGTCCGGGAGCACAGGTCATACCACCTTTTCTTCAATTCTTCCACACTCCAGTGGCTGACCCCCAGGGAGTTGTCTTTGTCCTGGATCTCCTGCCAGAGTCTTCTCTTCTCTGTCTCTGGCACGGTGAGGGCTGCCCTGCCAAACAGCTCGTCATGGTGCTGACAGCACTCATCAGTCAGCACCTCCAACTCCTTTTCAGCAAACTTAAGTTTCCTCTTCCTTGGATTTTCAGCCATGGTTGCAGGAGCTCTGTTTGTTTGCTGTGCTGAAGTTGAAATGGGTGTGGTCCTCCCTCCTCCCAGGTGTATTTGTAAACTTCCTGGCTGTGATGTCATCATCATGTGCCAGGAAGTGTTTCCCAGAGTGTTCTGAAGTGTTTTCCAGAGTGTTCTGCAGCACCTGCATTCAATTTTCAGCACAGTCGCCATTTGCGACACCCACTCGCAAATTGCGAGTCTGTTTTTTGCGCGGTCGCAAAAAGCAACCTCACAAACAGCGGACTCGCTATCTGCGGTGCGACTCCGTGTGCGAGTCGCAAATTGTCCTCCCATTTTCTACCTGCATTGCAGTTAGCGAGTCGGAAATTGCGAGTCGCAAATAATCGCAATTTGCGAGTCGCTAATTTTTACCTACCTACATCTGGCCCTTAATTCCTCCAAACATTTCTTTGCATTGTCTAGGGCCATGCTTTCCTTTAAGGCTTTTTCCAATTCCTCAATCTCCTGTTTTTCAATAACCACCATCCCTTGAGCTGCCTCAATGATTAATAACATCCAACCACAACTACATTGATTAGCTATAAGGGTCTCTCTCTCCCCTTGTTTTTGGACGATCTAGTTTCCTTGCCATGCATGTATCAAGGCTGTATCAAGGATGAGCCCTTCTTTCTGGTGTATTGTTTCTGATGCATGAAAGTTCCTTGAGTGTCAAAATATATGCCCAAATATTTGTAGTGCGTAGTGCGGTACTGATTCCAGCTGAGTATCATTTAAATACAGTTTTGAAGCATGCTTTGATCGAGAGCCAACTAGCATTATTTGTGTCTTGGTCACATTGATCTCCAAGTGATTAGATCTTGTGTAACTGGTAAGTGCATTCAGAAATTTTTGTAGGCCCTCCTTGGTTTGGCTAGATAGTACAATGTTGTTGACATATGATAAGTGGGTGAGGTGGAGAGGGTCCAGATGAGGTGGGTGAGAGTTTTCTGCATCCAAGATCGGTGTGAGGTCTGCCATAAAAAGGTTAAATAGTTGTGGGGCTAACACACAGCCCTGTTTTAGATCTTGATATGTTGGAAAGACAGCCTCATGCCATCTCTATTTTTTATTTGGACCCACGTCATCAGTATTTTAATAAGTAAACCTGTTAAGTTAAATCATCACTGGATTCCTGTCAATACCTTCTTTAGAAGAAGAATCCTGGCGAGAGGACTTCATTTACCATTATCCATCTGCACTGAAATGACAACCATGGATTTTCCATTATCCATTTGCAGAGGAAATAACATCACTACATTTCCAATCATCCATGTGCACAGGAAGTGACATCACTTCCTGTCTTCTACTACATCAATCAATTCTTCAGGGTGTCCCTTTATCCAAACATCCCCAGCAAAAGCGGACACATAAAAAATATCACTTGTTTAGGCCTTGTTAGGGCCAAAAGCCTTGGGCCAGAACCCATGTTCCAAATTAACATACAGGGTAAGATAGATAAAATCATGTGCCTCACCCAGATGCCACACCGCCAATTCCTACATTCAACCAAGAGTCTCACATAGCATTCACACTATACATAGACCAAAACCGGTACACATTCCACTAACTATCACACACCCTCAAGCTACAGAACTAAAATTTCAACTCAAGCCCATTAACATTCTCTCCGCAGAACTTCATGCACGAGACATAGCAAACAGCATCACGTATCACAAGCTCACCACACTTTTCATCACAGAAATATTATTCACCCCCTCACACCCTTGCACATCTTAGACATCCTTTATCCCACAAGCTATAGCATCCATCATGTGAGCTGTGTGTATAAAAAGGGAGGAGACTTTGCTCATCTATAAGTCCTCACAGTCAACTTCATGGAGCAGCTGGCATGCCATTTCCCACTCTCTGCAACTCAGATTACCACCTTCCATCTCATATAGAGGCTATACCCGGGTAGAACAAGAACTTAATTGATGAATCCTCAGATCTCCCCACCACTGTTTCCATCCCACATGGGTGACTTCAACCTCCCAGGGGGCACAGCTTAAAAACCAAACAAAACACACCCTCTTCAATCTCATCAACATACTCAACATGGTACTGTATGTCACACAGCCAACACATACAAAAGGCCACATCCTCTACCTTGTCTTCTCAACGTAACCAACAATCAAAAGCAAACCACCCATAAATCTGGACTGGACCGACCACTTTGCCATCCCTATCTTCCTTTCCTACCAGCAAATTGAGGTTAACACAAAGGTGATGACCAAACCTTCAAATCCTTCAAATACTTATCCATAGACAACTTAATGGTTTAACTCATCTCTCACCCTATAAGCTCCACGTCTGATGCCAACACCCTTCTAAACAATGTCAGTACTTCTTTGGACAAATCTGTGAACATGTATGCCCAAAGTAATACATGCTAGAGCAAGCCAAAACCTTCAGCTCACTGCTAATCTAAAGATCTTGGTGGCAATAAATTATCCATCCGCAGACAGGAAAGAAAATGGAAGAAAAACAGAATTCCTGATGACCTAATGATACTGCCATCCAACAAACAGACAGCTCATCACATCAGCACAAGCAAAGTACTATACAAACACCATCAATGAAGCTACCAACAGAAGCAGAACACTTTTCAAGACAATCAAGCACTGCAGCAACCCCCTGCCAGACCCACCTATTCCTCACTTCTAAAGAAATGCAATGCCATCAACCACTTCGTCAATGAAAACATAAAGAAGAGTCGACAGCACATCAACAACACAAAGCCTGCTTCGTCCCTCACATGGACCCCTTCCTATAAAACCCTACAATGGTCTTCCTACAAAGTCCTATCTCTCACAAATCATGATACCTCAAAGCCACTTTTTATGAAGAAGATTTCATGCCATGTCCTTAATCAATGATCCCTGGGGATGCTTTCTCGCTCCTACTCACCATTGTCAATGCCTGCCTCACTGAAAGCATCTTCCCAGAAGCTCTTAAGAAGCCAGATTATCCTGCCCCTAAAAAAGCATACACTAGACTGATGACCTCACCAACTACCGGCCCAGCACTCACCTAGCATTCATCGTCAAGATCATTGAAAAACCATCTCCGACATGACTACCAGTCTAGCTTCAGATCACACAGCAGCAAAGAGACTGCTAGCTTATACATTGTAGACTATGCCCTCTTGACTAGAAATGAAGATGATCCCTGTCTCTTGATATTGCTACTAAACAAATACAAGAGCAACCCAGAATATCCACGTGAACCTGGGTATAGTTAGCACAAAACACATATCCATGTGAAACTCAGTTTCAATCAAATTAAGGGGCATATTTATACTCTGATTGTGCCGGATTTGCGTCGTTTTTTTGACGCAAATCCGACGCAAAGCTAACTCCATATTTATACTTTGGCGTTAGACGCGTCTAGCGCCAAAGTTCTTGGAGTTTGCGTCATTTTTTAGCGTGGACACCTACCTTGCGTTAATTATATGCAAGGTAGGCGTTCCCGTCTAAAAAATGACTCCCAGGCCTGTGTGCCTTATTTAAACTCCTGTGCAAAAATGACGCCTGGGAGTGGGCGGGTCAAAAAAAATGACGTCCAGCCGCGTTTGCGTCATTTTTTAATGCCTGCTCAGGGCAGGCGTTAAGGGACCTGTGGGCTCGGAAGGAGCCCAGAGGTGCCCTACCATGCCCCCAGGGACACACCCCTGCCAACCTTGCCCACCCCAGGAGGACGCCCAAGGATGGAGGGACCCACCCCAGGGACATTAAGGTAAGTGCAGGTAAGTATATATATATTTTTTTTTTGTGGCATAGGGGGGCCTGATTTGTGCCCCCCTACATGCCACTATGCCCAATGGCCATGCCCAGGGGACATAAGTCCCCTGGGCATGGCCATTGGGCAAGGGGGCATGACTCCTGTCTTTGCTAAGACAGGAGTCATGTCAATGGAGGGTGGGAGTCAAGAAAAATGGCGCAAATCGGGTTGAGGCAGATTTTTTGCCTCAGACCGACTTGCCCCATTTTTTGACGCCCAAGCTCCATTTTCGCCGGCGCTGCCTGGTGTGGGTCATTTTTTTTGACGCACACCAGTCAGCTCTGCCGGCTAACGTCATTCCATAAATAAGGCGCCCGCATGGCGCTTTGGAATAGCGTTAGCCGGCGTTACACTTTTTGACGCACAACTGCGTTGGCGCAGTTGTGCGTCAAAAAGTATAAATATGGCCCTAAATATTATAGCAGAAAAATCTTGCTACTGACTTTAGGCTCGGCTTTCTTTGTGAGATACACCAAAGATCACAGAACTGTAAGTGATTTCTTTATTGATTTATGGTGTGGTGTCTCTTTTCTCACTTGGGGATCACTTTTTTCAACTATCACTCTTTGTTTATTTTCCTAAAGTATGATTATAAAAATGATTCACCATTATATGCTGATGCAGCTTGCAAAACACTAAAAACACGTTTTTCACAGATGTGTTGGTACTGGATTCAACTGAGCTTTTTTGAAAGATTCTAGACAGATGATTTTCATCTTCATTTAAGAATTTTTGTATGAGTTAACCAGTAGCAAGATTTTTCTGCTATAATATTTGAAATGGTTGAAAATGAGTTTCACGTGGATATGTGTTTTGTGATGATCTTGATATTGCTATACCTCTCAGCTGTTTTTACCACAGTTGACCATGCCACCCTCAAATGCACCCTGGCTTCTTGAAAGCGATTAACTGGTAATGTACTTCATTAGTTCTCCTCCTACTTTTCCATCTAACACCAATTTATTCACATGGTCACCTCTAGGTCCCAAAAGATCCCTGTCATGTGCAGAGTCCATCAGGGTTCCACATTGTCCTCTGTCATCTTCAACCTCTATATGGAGATTCTTGGGCCCATATTTATACTTTTTTAGCTCTGCATTTGCGTCATTTTCTCACGCAAAAGTAGCGCAAACGCACAAAATACAATTATATTTTGTACATTTGCACCGCTTTTGTGTTAAAAAATGACGCAAATGCGGCGCTAAAAAAGTATAAATATGGGCCTTGGTGCTCTGCTCACAACAACCAGCAGAGTTTCTTGTGACCTGTTCGGGAGGACCTGGCCTGGCCGTTCAGCTGGACTGTTCCCATTGGAGCAGGGTAAAGACTAATTTGCATATGGCTGGATCTAAACTGAGGTTGTAGTGTGCAAAATAATGATGGATTGCAGCGCAGCCTGAGTAATAAGCAGGAGCTGAAATTATTTAAAGCATTCCACTCATCACTTTTTCTTATACTTCAGTGCGATGGGTATGCGCATATGTAGGTCCTGTGATCATTGTGACTCTGGAACCAAGCTACTCTTGACTGCATAGCCCCGATAAGGGACAAACCAAGCTTTGGTTGCTTGTGTTCTGGTTCAGGGAGGACCTAGACTGGCAGTTGGGTTGGAGTTTTCCTAATGAAGCACGGTCAAGAATGATTTGCATGTGGTTGGGTCCAAACGGGGGTGGCATGCCATGCTGGATGTGGCCCAAGTAAATACCACTGGCTGAGATTAATTCAAGCTTTCCACCCATCACCATCTTGTATACATCAGTATGCCGTTCTAACTATGACAGCTGTGACCAGGTGTGGGTCCTGTGCTCACTGTGCCACTGGAAAAAAGCTACACCTGACTGTAAAGCCACAATCAGGGAGAAACCAGTTCTGGGTTGCCTCTGTTCCCGTTCAGGGAGGATCTGGTCTGGCAGTTCGGGGTGAACTGTCCCTACTGGAGCAGGATCAAGACTGATTTGCTGGGTCCAAACTAAGGTGGCATGGTGTGCAGAATAACAATGGACGAGGATGTGGCCATAGTAACTACCAGTGGCTTAGTTTAATTCAAGCATTCCACCCATTGCTTTTTGTATACTACACTGCTGATAGATAACAGCTTTAAGATTCACCAATATGCTGATGAAACCGAACTCTTCTTGAAGGTCTCCTCTGCTCCAGGCATCACCTCAAACACTGCATGCACATCATCCAGACCTTTATGTCCAGCACTTATGTGACGCTCAACCCAGCCTAGACTGAATTTCAGGTATTTGCCAATAACAACAAACAAGAAACAGTACAAACCTGGCTCAACAACATGAACCTTGACAGCTTCGAACCCTAACATTGACCGAAAGCCGAGTCCCTTGGATTTGCTTTGGACACCAACAAAGACGGCCTGGTACTAGCTCTCTCATCTAAAGAGTCAAACCATTTCTTCCAGAAAGCTAATTCAGACCTGCTGTTCAAGCCCTCATACTCTTAAGTTTGGATGGCTGTAATGCCCTGCTCCATAGCCTCCCAGACTCCACAGTGGCTGGATGAGTAGTGCTGCTTCCTGCAGCACTACTCATGCAGAGCCTGAAGAAAAATGATCACATCATCCCCAAACTAGTGGAACTCCATTGGCTCCCTTTACTGGTCTGCACCATATTCAACACCAGAAGCATCGAACTCCTGGTGGGGTGGATACGGATGGACACCCTGGTCCATGGCCTGTAATGGGTGGCAGGTGTCTCTGACAGAATAACCCTATATGCAGACAACGTTATGATATTCATAGATGACCCAAAAGACTGTGGCCCCTGAGTCCTCCAGATTCTCAGCATTTTTGGGAAAATCTCAGGATTCACTATCCACAGGACTAAGGGCCAGATGTAGCAAAGCTTTAGCAACTCGCAAACGGCGAAAAACGCCATTTGTGAGTAGCTAAAGCCACTTTGCTATGTTGAAATACATTTTGCGAGTCAGAACCGACTCGCAAAATGCATTTCTGAGTCGCAAATAGGAAGTGGTGTTCCCTTCCTATTTGCGAGTCGCAATGGTATGCATTTTCATTTGCGACCGCGATTGCGGTAGCAAATGAAAGCGCAGTTACCATCCACTTGAAGTGGATGGTAACCCAGGCGCAAACAGGAAGGGGTCCCCATGGGACCCCTTCCCCTTTGTGTCTGGCACTAAAAATAATTTTTCAGAGCAGGCAGTGGTCCAATGGACCACTACCTTATCTGAAAAATACCGAAACAAAAGGTTTCAGTTTATTTTTCAAAGTGCAGCTCGTTTTCCTTTAAGGAAAACGGGTTGCACTTTGAAAAAAAAAAAACTGCTTTATTTAAAAGCAGTCACGGACATGGTGGTCTGCTGTTCCCAGCAGGCCACCATCCCCATGAGTGCCCTGACTCGCTATGGGGTCGCAAATTGCGACCCACCTCATTAACATTAAGACCTGGGATTTTTTACAACATTACCACTATCCATTACGGGACGATCTGCCATCTACAAAATGGGGGCCCTCCCCAGACTCTCTACCAACCGCAGAACTACCCATTTCCCATACTGCAGACCACGTTTAGGAGGTTGGACTCTTTCACCAGAGGTTTTCTATGGAATCGTTAGTAGCTTTCTTTAAATGTTATAAATCTACCTATGATGAATGTATTGCCATTGGACAGTTCCTCGGACTACAGGGCCGCTACCTCATTATAGTGAATGAATGGTGGGTTGATGCTGATGCAGATCCATCCTCTACAATTGAAAAATAGTTGATGGGGGGGCATCGCCCTACAGCATTGGCTTTATGGGGGGGCACTCCCCAAAGGACCTGCAAATCGCTACATCCAGAGCACTCCAGACTTGGAGAGACTCTCCCAAAGCCCTTGGGTGGAGGGGACCCCTAATAAAAGAAACCCTACTATGGCGCGGGACCATGATGCCACAGGTTTCCAACCTACTGGGATTCAAATCATGGGATATGATTGGCATTTCCAAGTTGGGGAGTGTTATGGTATGCATTACAAGGAAATCCTTTTTGAACCTCCAAACAAAATTTGACCTACACCGCACACAATTTTTTAGATACAACTCTGACATGCCTTTACACTTTATGTGACAGAGCTTCCCGAGATACCAGAGTACAACCCGAAAAATAGGGGCCATCACCTCACCATCTTGTTTAAGGTGCATTACAGAGACCTTCTCAGCACAGTTTGGGGATGCGCAAAGTTGAAACCATCCTGGGAAGGAGTGATGGGGAGCCTGGGGCATGCTTTGGGCAAGATCCTACCCCAAGACTTGAAATGTCATTCCTCCACATCACAGAGAAGATAGGCACCGAAAGATGTACGTTTGTGCTGCTGTGGGTGGGATTGGTGGAGGAAAAAGGGCCGTAGCTGAAGCCTGGCAAAGTTAGAGAAATGGAAGTCTGTACTAGACAGGTGCATGTTGTCAGAGAGCCCGATTTATAAGGCTTGGTGTGCCTGCAAAAACACCATAAAATTTGGACCCCAGTTGGTGCCAGTAAAGTGGTATCACCACCAAGCTGTAAACCCATATCAGGCCATGGATGTGGAAATCCGGAACTACTCCAATGATCCACAACCTGGCTGGAGCAAAGGGGAGGGAGACTGATATGTAATGAAGTTGTCTTGTCATGTGTGGTAGGGTGGCAGTGGGAGAGCATTTGGGCAATGATTAACTGCACTTTATTACTTCATGCTATTTCTGTTGCCATGTGCTTCTTTTTCTTTTTTCTTTCTTCTTTTTCTGATCCTGTTTTTCTTTTTCTGTTTTCAACGTACCATTTGTTGTATGAAAATAAGAAAATCTATAAAATGTTTTATTAAAAAAAACAGCAGCATCATTTGCAAAGCCATCACAACCAACACCCCCACTTATCTAGCCGACAAACTCACCATCTCTGCTGGTTCTCTGCACACCTGAAGCCAGGTCATCATCAGCCTGCGGACCAAGAAGTGTAAAAAAGAAAAAGACAAGGCGGCAAGCCTTTTCCATCTACACAGCTAGGAACTGGACCAACTACTCCATATCCATCAGTAGCGCCACCCCAACGTTGCTCCAATTTAGGAAAGAGTCGAAGACGCAACTCATTAAAAAACACTACATCACAATGCATTGAAGGTCCACACCCTGCTTCCTCTCCTATTACTCGTTGACTTTTTGCGTGTCCTGACCCCGCACAGCGCTCCGCTATCTTTTAGCTAGGTTTGCGCTATGGAAATACCATGCACACTCATACAGTCGTTAAGCAGACACAAAGTAATGTGATTGATTCTTCAATCCACAAGGCAGAAGAATGGACAGGTATTTCTTTATAAACTGTGTTCGGAGGAGAGTGTAGGAAGCAGCGCCTCTCACCGGACTATTTGGGCAAGCCAGGGACAGGTCAGATATGTTTGGGGTGAGGGTCACTCCAGGTTTAATCAAGGTGAGGATGGAGGGCGCTCCTTTCTGCCTTTCTGCCCTGCGCACCAGGTGGCTAGTTCTAGTGGTTTGTCCCTCCCGCCATCCAAGGGAGTAAGTCATTTTTTGAGGTTGAGGTTGTAGATCTGCGTGTACTGGTTTTTGATATGGCAGGACTTTTATGTACTCAGCAGTACTGATGTTGCCGGGCTTTTCTTAGAGGCAGGACTGGGGCAGCTTGCAAGGGTAGCTGGGGTCAGTGGTGTAACAAAGGCCCCAGCAGCCCCCGAGCTCCAGCTGGCCCCCCTCACTGGGTCCACTGGGTCTTTGGAGGGGGGCCCACTCAAGGTTCGTTACGCCACTGGCTGGGGTGCGGGCGGTGGCTTCACAGAAGGGTGGACAAACTAGGTCGGAGGGCTTGGAAGTAAGGAGAACAGAGAGCCATAAGCTTAGCGCAGGATGCGATGGAGAAGGGTGGATGCACCAGGAGTAAGAGGGCAGAGAAATGTGAGAGACAGGCGCCACTGAGGATGGATGGCATAGAGAGGCGGACACAGGCAGGCATGGTGTAAGTTTGTGGAGAGGAGGGTGGATTGTTGTAATAGCGCGCATGTTTTGTGTTCTTCAAATGTAAGCTATGTTGTTAAAGAGCTCTTCATAGGCAAAGACCTGTTCTGTTCAAGCAGCCTTTCACACTCAGCTCCGAAGCTGGTGCGATTCCAGCCATCCCACCCAAACATGTCTTGATCCGTTGGCTTTTACGGATGTGCACATCATACGGGTCAACATTTTGACACTAGAAAGTGGGAGAGTTTGACAAAAAAAATCGGGGGACTTCAGTTTCCCCAGTGACTTGCATAGAAGCAAAGACTATTTTAGGCGGAAGGTAGGTAAAATAAAGTCACTTTTGGGTTTAAAAATCGAGATTTTCCCGTCTGAATCGGGCCAGTTGCCATGTACGGTAGATATATACTGATTAAACAAAGTTACTGCGGATGATTACCAGAGTGTATATATTTTCACTTGATTTTCATTTATCTTAATTTCATGCCTAGTACGGGTAAGGACGTGTCAGGAAAAATGGACATATGACTGCATGATCGAATTGCATTAGAGGTCAGTGAAGGGTCACGGCAATGTGTTTGCTCTGCTCGGTGTCAGGCAGCTGCCTGCGTCACACGCGTGGAGCGCACGGGTCTGGTTTTATCGCTGGCTGCAAGCCTGCCTCTCTCATTAGCCACACACAAATGACGAATCTGGCAATTTATCGGAGTATGGCTTGTGTTTTGGTCCTCCGTGTTTTAATCACGCCATCCGCACCTGCCTCATTCAAACGTCAGGGAAGAGTTGAATGAAAAGGCGCCAAAGCCGGCTCCGAGAGCACAAAGCCGTGGGAGGAAAGGAGCCCTTGTCTCTGGAGCGCAGAGCTGTTGATAATATTGCGTTTATCCAGGGGGAACAGGCTTGGGGGCAGAAGTAATCGCTCCTAATAGGACACCACTGACGTCAAAACATCTCTTCCAGCATCCGAGCCCCGCAGGATGCGATGAGTCATTGGGTGATGCTGAGTCAACTGCTAGTGACCTCAGCAGCACACTGTGTCACAATCTGACCTGCTTAAATCCCTGCTCAGGATTTGTGCCTCTTAGTGCTGAGGAATAGTGCAGAAACAGTGCAAAGAATTTCCACCATTGTAGACAAGGTAGAATATGTCTGCTGGACTGCCCCCTCTATCTACAGCCAAGCCAATTTTGGGGTGAAATGAGCGCACACAGACAACTGACCCCCAACTGTGTGTGGACAAGGCTGCTTTATTGAAACAGCTGTGCATCACAATACCACCTATGGCACACTGCCTTAGAAAACTACAGGCCTCACTATACATTTAACACCCCCCTAACACCTACCCCCACCCCTAGAATGTCACCCTCCCCTTTAACCGTGCAAAAAATACACCATGAAATGCTAATTTCTGTTAATCGGAACACCTGAACTTCCACGCTTAACTTTGAACTTGTGAGCATTACTAAATGCACCCTCCTATGGAAATAACCTCAATACCTGCTCTCTTTCTATTTGTTGAACTTCTCCCTTAGGGCCTGGTTCCCCTTTGTCAATTAAAATGACCTTCTGTAAAGGCTCAGCTAAATTTATGGGGATCTGCCACCAGCAAATAGGCATCCTTGCCTTTTTTCTGCCCCCCTCCCAACCACCAGGCTCCCTCTAAACTGAACCCCGAAGCGTCCGTGACACAAAGGTGGTCATTACAACCCTGGCGGTCGGTGTTAAAGCGGCGGTAAGACCGCCAACAGGCCGGCGAAAAAAAAATGGAATCACGACCGTGGCGGAAACCGCCAACAAAGACAGCCACTTTAACACTCCGACCGCAACGGCGGTACAAACAAACAACGCAGTGGTCACTGCCAACAGACAGGCGGGAGACAATGTACTGCCCACAGTATCACAACCTACCAATCCGCCACCTTTTCCGGGGCGGATTCACCGCAAACAAAAACACGTCGGAAACTAGACTTCGAAGGGAAAACGCTCCCCTCTACACACCCCACGAGGAACCAGGACGCCATGGAACCAGAGCTTCACATTTTTCCAGCCTTTATCTTCTTGCTCCTCTACCAGGAGTACGAACGCCGGCGGCGAAGACCACAATGAGTACTACACCTACGACACAGGGGAGGGGGGAGGGAAAAACAGGGACACACACACGCAACACCCCCACCCCCACCCTCACCCACAACAACACACACACTAATACAGCATGATACATTACAGTTACACCCTCAACCCCCCCGGAAGAATGCAAAGACAAAAGAAAATGAGTGTAACCATTGTAATCTATTAAAATCCAGTATGCAAAAATATATATACACTATAAACAAATATATACACCAAGAATAGAAGTCCAGGTATTGCACCGTTTAAGTCTGTGGAACACTGGGCCCACACTGCATGGGCGAGGCCCACACAATATACCCGAACATGACGGAGAGAACACTGCAGGGTCATCAGCTAGAAATAAAACAGGCAGCTCAGGGGGAAGGGAAAGAGTGGGCACCTCAGCCGGTTGAGTGCACAATGCCAAATCCACGAGTGGGCCACATGCCCACTGTTCAATCCTGGGGAGTTGTAGGAAAGTACCATCTTGCCTGGCATGTTACACCCATATTTCACTGTATATATGTTGTTTTAGTGTATGTGTCACTGGGACCCTGCCAGCCAGGGCCCCAGTGCTCATAAGTGTGCCCTGTATGTGTTCCCTGTGTGATGACTAACTGTCTCACTGAGGCTCTGCTAATCAGAACCTCAGTGGTTATGCTCTCTCTGCTTTCTAAATTGTCACTAACAGGCTAGTGACCAATTTCACCAATTCACATTGGCATACTGGAACACCCTTATAATTCCCTAGTATATGGTACTGAGGTACCCAGGGTATTGAGGTTCCATGAGATCCCTATGGGCTGCAGCATTTCTTTTGCCACCCATAGGGAGCTCTGACAATTCTTACACAGGCCTGCCACTGCAGCCTGAGTGAAATAACGTCCACGTTATTTCACAGCCATTTACCACTGCACTTAAGTAACTTATAAGTCACCTATATGTCTAACCTTTACCTGGTAAAGGTTGGGTGCTAAGTTACTTAGTGTGTGGGCACCCTGGCACTAGCCAAGGTGCCCCCACATCGTTCAGGGCAAATTCCCCAGACTTTGTGAGTGCGGGGACACCATTACACACGTGCACTATACATAGGTCACTACCTATGTATACCGTCACAATGGTAACTCCGAACATGGCCATGTAACATGTCTAAGATCATGGAATTGTCACCCAAATGCCATTCTGGCATTGGGGAGACAATTCCATGATCCCCCGAGTCTCTAGCACAGACCCGGATACTGCCAAACTACCTTTCCCGGGGTTTCACTGCAGCTGCTGCCAAGCCCTCAGACAGGGTTCTGCCCTCCTGGGGTCCAGCCTTCCAGGCTTGGCCCAGGAAGGCAGAACAAAGGACTTCCTCAGAGAGAGGGTGTTACACCCTCTCCCTTTGGAAAAAGGTGTCAGGGCTGGGGAGGAGTAGCCTCCCCCAGCCTCTGGAAATGCTTTGATGGGCACTGATGGTGCCCATCTCTGCATAAGCCAGTCTACACCGGTTCAGGGATCCCCCAGCCCTGCTCTGGCACGAAACTGGACAAAGGAAAGAGGAGTGACCACTCCCCTGACCTGCACCTCCCAGGGGAGGTGCCCAGAGCTCCTCCAGTGTGCTCCAGACCTCTGCCATCTTGGAAACAGAGGTGCTGCTGGCACACTGGACTGCTCTGAGTGGCCAGTGCCAGCAGGTGACGTCAGAGACTCCTTCTGATAGGCTCTTACCTGTGTTGCTAGCCTATCCTCCTTCCTAGGTAGCCAAACCTCCTTTTCTGGCTATTTAGGGTCTCTGCTTTGGGGAATTCTTTAGATAACGAATGCAAGAGCTCATCAGAGTTCCTCTGTATCTCTCTCTTCACCTTCTGCCAAAGGATCGACCGCTGACTGCTCAGGACGGCTGCAAAACCGCAACAAAGTAGCCAAAGACGACTACTGCAACCTTGTATCGCTTCTCCTGCTGCTTTCTCGCCTGTTTCCTGGTGGTGCATGCTCTGGGGGTAGCCTGCCCCCTTCTTGCACCAGGAGCTCTGAAGAAATCTCCCGTGGGACGAGGGAATCCACCCCCTGCAACCGCAGGCAACAAAAGACTGCATCACCGGTCCTCTGGGTCCCCTCTCAGCACGACGAGCGTAGTCCCTGGAACTCAGCAACTCTGTCCAAGTGACTTCCACAGTCCAGTGACTCTTCAGTCCAAGTTTGGTGGAGGTAAGTCCTTGCCTCCTCACGCTAGACTGCATTGCTGGGTACCGCGTGATTTGCAGCTGCTCCGGCTCCTGTGCACTCTTCCAGGATTTCCTTTGTGCACAGCCAAGCCTGGGTCCCCGACACTCTAACCTGCAGTGCACAACCTTCTGAGTTGTCCTCCGGCGTTGTGGGACTCCCTTTTGTGTCTTCGGGTGAGCTCCAGTTCACTCCTCTTCCAAGTGCCTGTTCCAGTACTACTGCGGGTGCTGCCTGCTTCTGTGAGGGCTCCCTGACTTGCTGGGCGCCCCCTCTGTCTCCTCATCCAAGTGGCGACATCCTGGTCCCTCCTGGGCCACAGCAGCATCCAAAAACCCTAACCGCGACCCTTGCAGCTAGCAAGGCTTGTTTGCGGTCTTTCTGCGTGGGAATACCTCTGCAAGCTTATTCATGACGTGGGACATCCATCTTCCAAAGGGGAAGTTTCTAGCCCTCTTCGTTCTTGCAGAATCCACAGCTTCTACCATCCGGTGGCAGCTTCTTTGCACCCTCAGCTGGCATTTCCTGGGCATCTGCCCAATCTCAACTTTGTCGCGACTCTTGGACTTGGTCCCCTTGTTCCACAGGTACTTTCGTCTGGAAATCCACTCTGGTTGCTTTGCTGGTGTTGGTCTTCCTTGCAGAATTCCCCTATCACGACTTCTGTGCTCTCTGGGGAATATAGGTGCACTTTACACCTACTTTTGAGGGTCTTGGGGTGGGCTATTTTTCTAACCCTCACTGTTTTCTTACAGCGCCAGCGACCCTCTACAAGCTCACATAGGTTTGGGGTCCATTCGTGGTTCGCATTCCACTTTTGGAGTATATGGTTTGTGTTGCCCCTATGTGCTCCTATTGCAATTCACTGTAACTTTACATTGCTTGCATTAGTTCTTTTTGCTATTACTGCATATTTTTGGTATTGTGTACATATATCTTGTGTATATTTGGCATCCTCATACTGAGGGTACTCACTGAGATACTTTTGGCATATTGTCATAAAAATAAAGTACCTTTATTTTTAATATATCTGTGTATTGTGTTTTCTTATGATATTGTGCATATGACACCAGTAGTATAGTAGGAGCTTTGCATGTCTCCTAGTTCAGCCTAAGCTGCTCTGCTATAGCACCCTTCTATCAGCCTAAGCTGCTAGAAACACCTCTTCTACACTGATAAGGGATAACTGGACCTGGTACAGAGTGTAAGTACCCCTTGGTACCCACTACAAGCCAGGCCAGCCTCCTACAGGAGTGCAAAGCCACAGTCTCACAAGTCTCTACAGTGGGTGGTTTGCCCACTGCTATATCCTGGGGAGTGCAAAGCCACAGTCTCACAAGTCTCTGCAGTGGGTGGTTTGCCCACTGTTCAATCCAGGGGAGTGCAAAGCCACAGTCTCACAAGTCTCTACAGTGGGTGGTTTTCCCACTGTTCAATCCTGGGGAGTGCAATGCCACAGTCTCTCAAGTGGATAACAGTCTCCACTGGTTCTGGAGGGGGCTTTGTGCCCAGAGTGCTTCATCCTGCCAAGGACAGAGGTAGTGGATGTAAATCTCCACTGGTTCTGGAGGGGGCTTTGTGCCCAGAGTGCTTCATCCTGCCAAGGACAGAGGTAGTGGATCTATCTCTCCACTGGTTCTGGAGGGGGCTTTGTGCCCAGAGTGCTTCATCCTGCCAAGGACAGAGGCAGTGGATGTAAATCTCCACTGGTTCTGGAGGGGGCTTTGTGCCCAGAGTGCTTCATCCTGCCAAGGACAGAGGTAGTGGATGCCTTACTCCACTGGTTCTGGAGGGGGCTTTGTGCCCAGAGTGCTTCATCCTGCCAAGGACAGAGGTAGTGGATGTAAATCTCCACTGGTTCTGGAGGGGGCTTTGTGCCCAGAGTGCTTCATCCTGCTTGTGGTGGACTCAGTAGCGTCAGTGCTCTTGGCGCTCATGGGCCAGCGGTGCTGGTGGCGGCGGGGTCCTTGGCAGCGGTGCTTGTGGTGGCAGTGTCCTGTTCAGCGGTGCATGTTGCGGCGGTGTCCTGTTCAGCAGTGCTGGTGGCGGCGGTGTCCTTGGCAGCGATGCTTGTGGCGGCAGTGTCCTTGGCAGCGGTGCTGGTGGTGTCCCTGGCAGCGGTGCTGGTGGCGGCGGTGTCCTTGGCAGCGGTGCTTGTGGCAGCCTTGGCAGCGGTGCTGGTGGTGGCGGTGTCCTTGGCAGTGGTGCTGGTGGCGGCGGTGTCCTTAGCAGCTGTGCTTGTGGCGGCAGTGTCCTTGGCAGCGGTGCTTGTGGCGGCAGTGTCCTGTTCAGCGGTGCTTGTTGCGGCGTTGTCCTGTTCAACAGTGCTGGTGGCAGCGGTGCTGGTAGCGGCGGTGTCCTGTACAGCGGTGCTTGTTGCGGCGGTGTCCTGTTCAGCGGTGCTGGTGGCGGCGGTGTCCTTGGCAGCAGTGCTGGTGGCGGCGGTGTCCTTGGCAGCGACTCAGCTGCTGGCGGTCCTGTCTGGGCCAGCGGGGCTGCTGCTGGCGGTCCTGTCTGGGCCTGCGGGGCTGCTGCTGGCGGTCCTGTCTGGGCCAGCGGGGATGGTGCTGGTGGTCCTGTCTGGGCCTGCGGGGCTGGTGCTGGAGGTCCTGTCTGGGCCAGCGGGGCTGGTGGTCCTGTCTGGGCCAGCAGGGCTGGTGCTGGCGGTCGCCTCCTGGACAGCGGGGCTGCTGCTGGCGGTCCTGTCTGGGCCTGCGGGGCTGCTGCTGGCGGTCCTATCTGGACCAGCGGGGCTGGTGCTGGCGGTCCTGTCTGGGCTAGCGGGGCTGGTGCTGGCGGTCCTGTCTTGGCCAGCGGGGCTGGTGCTGGCGGTCACCTCCTGGCCAGCGGGGCTGCTGCTGACGGTCCTGTCTGGGCCTGCGGGGCTGCTGCTGGCCGGATCCTGGGCAGCGGGGCTGATGGCGGTCTTCTCCGCCATGCTGCTCTTCCCAGACTTTCCGGGTTTCTTGTGCCCCTTCCCCACCTTGGAAGGTGTCGCAGCTGACTCCACACTCCCACCTGTACCCCTGGGAGCGGCTTTGGTGACTGTTGTCTTCCCCCTCTCCTGCCGGGCACTGGCCAACTTTTGATGCTTGACAGGTGGGGGACTGTCCGTGCTGTGGCTCCTTGCCACGCTGGCTGCCCTGCTGCCAGGTGCACTCCAGAATCCAGTGACTACTGGCACCACTGGTCCTGCTGCTGTTGTGGCTGAGGTGCTAGGTTGGGACCTGGAGAGTCGGGGCCTAGGAGACTGACGGGGTGGGGGAGGTGGAGGGGGTGAGGGAAAGAGGTCAAGGGTGGACAGGAAATGTTTCTTAGGAACACTGGGATGGGTAGCTGGAGGGGGTTTGGGAATGGAGGAAGAGGTTGTGGTTGTAGGAGGTGTCCGTTTGGTGACTTTGGGTGAAGGTGCATGGGCTGGAGGCTGCCGTGAGGTGGATGGCTGTTGGGTGGGAGAGGACACAGGTGATGTATGAATGGTAGTGGGGGTGGTGAGTGCACGTGAGCGGGGTGTGGTGGTGGGTGTGCTGGTGATGGAAGTAGTGGCTGTAGATGTAGTGCATGCAGGTGTGAGTGGAGACGAGACTGGGAAGGAGGAGGGAGACGAGAAGGAGGGGGACACAGTGGAGGCAGTGGATGTTGCTATGTCTGCATGTGTGTGATGCTTGCATGAGTGCCTGTGGGATGTGTGGTGCTTATGTTTGCCTGAGCTTCCTTTGTGTGTTGAGGTGTGTGCATGCTGGTCTGATGGTGTGCTTGGGATAGGCTGAGGTACAGGGGATTGGGTCTGGGTGGAGGAAGTTGGAGGGGGGAGGCTAGAGACAGGGACAATGGCTGCCATCAGTGCTGAGGCCAGAGTCTGTGGCCATCAGTGCTGCCTGACCAGAATGAATGCACTCCAGGAATGCATTGGTTTGTTGCAACTGCCTCTCTACACCCTGGATGGCATTCAAAATGGTAGACTGCCCAACAGTGAGGGACCTGAGGAGGTCAATGGCCTACTCACTGAGGGCAGCAGGGGTGACTAGGGCAGGGGCTGAGGTGCCTGGGGCGAAGGTGATGCCCACACTCCTGGGTGAGCGGGCACAGGGCAAAGGCTGAGGGGGCTGCTGGGAGGGCGGTGCTTGTAGGGGGGTGGCGGCTATACCTGTAGATGCGGGGGCACAGATGTTGCCGCCACCAAAAGGGAGCTCCCATCAGAGGACGAGTCCGTGTCACTGGTGCCAGCTCCTGTCCCCGCCGTGGAGCTCCCCTCGCCCTCCGTCCCACTGGTGAACTCCGAGTCCGTTGTCTCACCCTCCAGGGCCATGTGGGATGCTGCTCCCTCCTGCTCCGGTGCCACTGCTCCTCCGCCTGATGATGCTAATGCACACATGTACAGGGAGACCACAAAAAGGGGGGGGGAGACAGAAGAAAGACATGTTCAGTGCATGCATTACCGCTACCGTTGGGGGACACGACAGACACAGAAGACCCCTGCACTACGCCGCGCACTTGGGGTCCACTATACAATCCCTGGGACATGGCCTACAAGGCTATGGCCGATATCTGCACACATGGATGTCACAGGAGCCTGACTAGGTGTAGTTGGCACTGTACCCAGGTGGGGTGGGGTGCCACAGGGTTTGCCTGAAAAAGGGGACTTAACTAGCACACTCGCCCTGGCCTAGGGAAACACACAGTCCACCTCCCCCACTCAGACACCTCCACTGCGCACTGAATCAGCAGAATGAGTGTGTACTCACCCCCTTGTTGCTGCTGTGATGCCCTCAAGCGCCCATCCAATTCCGGGTACGCCACCGCCAGGATCCTGAACATCAGGGGGGTCATGGTGCGACGGGCACCCCTCCCAGGGTGGGAGGCCATCCCCAGCTAGGCCTCCGCTGTCTTCTTGCTCCAGCAGCGAATGTCCTCCCTTCTCTTACGGCAATGGGTGCTCTGTCTGTGATAGACCCCCAGGGTCCGGACGTCCTTGGCGATGGCACGCCAAATATCCTTCTTCTGGTGGGCACTGACCTACATGAATTGTACATGGGAAAAAGAGAAGTTATTACCAACTGCGCCATCACAGTCACTGGCCCGCATCCCTATCCTTGCCATGTGGCACATGCACTCTCCGTCGTTTCATGCACGCATCATTCTCCCCACCCCTATCTTTCATCCGCACCACTCCACACAGGCATTGCCCATACAGCATGCTCCCAGTGTACTTACCTGTTTGTCTGGAGGACCGTAGAGTAGCGTGTACTGGGGGAGGACGCCATCCACGAGTTTCTCCAACTCCTCCGTGCTGAAGGCAGGGGCCCTTTCTCCAGACGCACGAGCCATTGTCTCTTCCAGACTGAGGTCACAGCAGCACTTGCAGTGTAGGTCCTCTCCTGTCGAAGATCAGGTATCGAGTGATTGATCAGATAGAAAATGGCGGTCACGTCCGCAGCGGTGCGTACCGTCACCACCGGCGTACATCGTCATTGGCTCCTGGGACCCATAGGGTCCAATGTTAACCAATGCAGAATTGCTCAGCGGTCTTCGACCGCCTACCGCAACGGTGTACAACGCCAGCGCAGTTACCTCACATCCCATTGTCCCACTTTACAGGTCAGGCAGCCACCATTTCAGGGGCCCACATGGCTTTATTTTAACTGCGTCACACATACCTAGGCCTTGCCTCAACACTCATACAGGCAAAATTTGGGTTATGAATGGTTTTCTGAGTAAGCTGTGTTTACGTACCTCTGAGTTGGTTGACTCTGTGTTCGCTGTTGTCTTTCATAGGCACCGTCCGCTGCGACATGTGAGGAGATGGCGGCACCCTCTGGTGTACAGACCGCTGGTGGACCTGTCGACAATGGAGGAAAGACATGTGATCATCACCTACAGGCTTGATCGTGCCACAATCCTGGAACTGTGTGCCCAGTTGGAGCCAGACCTGATGTCAGCTATCCGCCATCCCACAGGAATCCTCCCTCAAGTGCAGGTGCTGTCAGTACTCCATTTCCTTGCAAGTGGGTCTTTTCAAACTACAGTGGCCATAGCATCAGGGATGTCTTAGCCTATGTTGTCCAACGTGTTGTCCAGAGTGTTGTCTGCCCTGCTGAAACACATGCAGAGCTACATCGTTTTCCCTCAGGTGGAGGATTTGCCTACAGTGAAAGGTGACCTCTATGCCCTGGGACATATCCCCAACATCATAGGTGCCATTGATGGGACACATGTGGCCTTGTTCCCCCGACGCAGGAGTGAACAGGTGTACAGAAACCGGAAGAGTTATCATTCGATGAATGTGCAGATGGTGTGTTTGGCAGACCAGTACATCTCCCATGTTAATGCCAAATTCCCTGGCTCAGTGCATGACGCTTACATCCTGTGGAATAGCAGCATCCCTTATGTGATGGGGCAACTCCAGAGGCACCGTGTGTGGCTATTAGGTGAGCACCTGGAAGCAAGTCAGTGGGACTAGATGTCTGGGGATATCCCTACAGGTTAGTGTGTGTCTAACAGTTGTCCCTCGCCATTTTCAGGTGACTCTAGTTACCCCAGCCTGTCATGGCTACTGACCCCAGTGAGGAATTCCAGGACAAGGGCAGAGGAACGCTACAATGAGGCCCATGGGCAAACTAGGAGGATTATAGAGCGGACCTTCGGCCTCCTGAAGGCCAGGTTCAGGTGCCTCCATATGACAGGTAGATCCCTATTCTACTCACCAAAGAAGGTGTGCCAGATCATCGTGGCCTGCTGTATGCTTCACAACTTAGCTTTGCGACAACAGGTGCCTTTTCTGAAGGAGGATGGTCCAGATGGAGGTGTTGTGGCAGCTGTGGAGCCTGTGGACATTGAAGACGAGGAAGCAGAAGAAGAGGACATCGACAACAGGAACTCTGTGATCCTGCAATACTTCCAGTGAGACACAGGTAAGAAGACAAACCTGCCTACTACATGTACTTTAACACTACTACCTCTCACCTGTTTGTCCTTTTCACCCAGTGTATGGTCACTGAGTTGTCACTTTCCCTTACGATTTCACAGATGTGGGTCCCACTGTGTGACATCTGCTTTGTTTCCTCATGGACTAGAGCTGTGTGACATAGGTATGTTGACATTACAATTGAAAGAGCATTTTGTCACTGTAATTGCTAATACACTATTTCAAAATCACAGACAGACTGCAGATTGTTTTGTGCTTAAAGGGTGTTTATTTAAGTGCTCATATTGGAGGGTGCTGTAAAATGGTGAGGGGTGATGGTAGAGGAATGTCCATGGCAGAGTCCAGTCTATTAGTGTCACAGGTGCATTGCCCAAAGGGGGCATAGGAAGTGGAGCTGGAGCAGTTTGAGGATGGACAGGGTGACAAGGTGGGACAAAAGGATGACATTTCTTGGTGGGGGTCTTGGCATCGTTCTCTGTCTTTGTCCTGGATCTCAGGGACCATTTGCGGGGTGGTTCTCCATCTGCAGGGGGTGGGGTGCTGGTGTGGTGGTCCTGTGGCGGTGCCTCCTGTCCACTAGCGCCGGGGGAGGTGGTGGGCAGTTCATCGTCCAGGCTAGTGTCAGGTGCCCCTTGTTGTGCCACAGTGTTCCTCCGGGTGTTGAGGATTTCCTTCAGCACCCCTACAATGGTGCCCAGGGTGGAATTGATGGATCTGAGTTCCTCTCGGAAGCCCAAATACTGTTCCTCCTGCAGCTGCTAGGTCTCCTGAAACTTGGCCAGTACCGTTGCCATCGTCTTCTGGGAATGATGGTATGCTCCCATGATGTTGGAGAGGGCCTCGTGGAGAGTGGGTTCTCTGGGCCTGTCCTCCCCCTATTGCACAGCAGCCCTCCCAGTTCCCCTGTTTCCCTGGGCCTCTGTCCCCTGAACGGTGTGCCCACTGCCACTGCCCCCAGGTCCCTGTTGTTGTTGGGGTGGTGGGTTAGCCTGGGTTCTCTGTAGTGGTGGACACACTGCTGCTTGACGTGTCCTGGGGACAGAGGTATGGGCCCACTGGGTGAGTGCTGTGCTGGTGTTTCCAGAGGGGGGAAGCTCTGTGGTGGCCTGTGACTGAGTCAGGGGAACCGACTGTCCCGAGGTCTCAGATGGGCCAGGCTGGTCGTCTAGATCCAGCTGGACAGAGCTGCTGTCATCACAGTGGGCCTCTTCTGTTGGTGGTGTGGACATGTGTGGACCCTCCTGTGTGGTGACGTTGGGTAGGGGTCCTGCAGGGGTGTAAAAGCATGATCATTGCATATGGGTGTACCATAGTGTGCAATGGGTGGGTGACCGTGTACCCCAGTGCTTGCATTCCTGTGTGGGACCTTGTGTGATGATGGTTTAGGGGGTGTATGGGTATGTGCCGTGGCCATGCATTGGTGATGGGTGTCCATGCTTTGTTGTTGCATGCAGGGCTTGGTGTTGGGATGTGTGGTTTGTGATATTGGGACATTTGTTAGGAGTAGGAGTGATGGGGGTGAGGGTGGGGGTATGTGATGGCATGCAGATAAGGTGGGGGATATAGTAGTTAAGGTTTGACTGACCAAAGTCCATTCCTCCAGCTACTCCTTCGATGCCCTCAGGATGCAGAATCGCCAAGACTTGCTCCTCCCATGTTGTTAGTTGTGGGGGAGGAGGTGGGGGTCCGCTGCCAGTCCTCTGAACCGCAAGGTGGTGTCTGGAGACCACAGAACGCACCTTCTCCCGTAGGACGTTCCACATCTTCCTGATGTCATCCCTATTTCTTGGGTGCTGTCCCACTGCGTTGACCCTGTCCACTATTCTGCACCATAGCTCCATCTTCCTAGCTATGGAGGTGTGCTGCACCTGTGATCCGAATAGCTGTGGCTCTACCCGGATGATTTCCTCCACCATGACCCTGAGCTCCTCCTCAGAGAACCTGGGGTGTCTTTGCCTATGCCATGGGGTGGTGTGGGTGATGTGTGGAGTGGTGTGTGTTGTGATATGTGGGGTGATATTTAGTGGTGTGTTGTGTGGGGTGCGTGGATGTTATGTGGGTGATGATGTTGTGTGCCTGTGGATGCTTGGATGTAGATTGTAGTGTCTCTCTCTGGCCTTCTGTCGCAATTGTGGTCGTAGGGGTTTGTGGGTGATGTGGGTGTGTGTTTTATATTGTATTGGGTGTGTGGGAGTGGTGTGTGTACGTGTATCAGGTGTGTGTATTTGGAATTGTCCAATGTGGTAGTGTTTTGTAAGAGTGTGTGTATTTTGAGCGCAACAGTGTGTACCGCCAATGGAATACTGCAGTTGAAAGACCGCCACGTGGGTTCGTGGGTCGTGATAGTGTGGGCATATTTCTGTTGGCGTGCCGGTGGAGGTTTTGTTTTCGCCAGTTTATCACTGACCTTTGGTGTGGCGGACTTGTGTGGGTGTCTCAATTTTGGCGGATTACAAGCTGTGGGTCATAATGGCCGTGGCGGAATTCCGCGGCCGTGGCGGTGTGTTGGCGGTCTTCTGCACGGCGGTAAGCGGCTTTTACCGCCAATGTTGTAATGAGGGCCAACGTCTCTAATCTACAGTAAGTAAAGCCTTGAACCTAATGTCGATAAATGTACCCCGTCACTATGAAAGAACTCAACAGTCTCATACAGCAAATCCGAAAGGGCTATACAACCAATACTCATGTCCCTGCAGAACAGCCTCATCTCACTATTCAGCTGTCTATGAGCTCTATCTATGGCCACCGGTTTAAAAGCACCCCTCCAAACCCTCCTAGGCACGAACTTGGTCCAAACTGAAAACCCATTGACCCTTAATCTCTATCAAGTGTCTCTCTTCATAACTTTCGCCAATGCCAAATCTTTTTCCTGCACCAAATTGTTTTCACCTAAGTGAATAATCAATATATGTGGGCAGCAGGATCCCCTGTTTAATTTATTCAAACACAATTCCCTCCATTTCATGTCCCCTTTACCATGCCACAAAACAGCACCAGATGCTTGATTTAACCCCAAGTTAGCTACTTTAGACATCCTGGCTTCCTTGGCTGCCTGTCTGATGAATGGGTGTCCCACCATCTATAATTAAGTTTTGCAGATAAAGGGCCCGGCACTGAACCTGCAAAAGAAAAAGTTGTTAGCGCCATGGAGTGGCTTAGAACTCTGACCCCTCCCCCACTTGTCTGCCACACATATCTCTGAAAACACTCCGAAGACCACCTTCCCAGCTGTTTGATACCCTCCTGGGACCACCCTCTTTGCCCTGCCTCCATTGCCACCCAAACTCTAAACAAGTGAGTTCCAAAATCTTTTCCTGAAGTCCCCAGTCATGTCAAAGACATCCTTAGTATCTGTAACAACTGACAGCCAGTGACCACTTTGCCATTCGTATGCAGAAAAACAAGACCTGTCCTTGTTAATGCCAGCCCTTTAAGTCATAATCCCCACTGTAGGGGGGCAAACCGCCTTCTTTCCCTGTGCCGGTAGCAACACATGGGTTCCTCACACCCTCTGATCTGTCTTGGAACAAACCAGAAAGAAAGACACTCCTTACGACTGCAAGGAAACATCCCCCCCATGACAAACCTTTGCCCTGCCTCGTCTCCAATAGTTCCGATACCCTGAATGCCCAAAAAAACATCCACACCATGAATGCAGCAAACAAAATTGTTTCCTGGAAGGAATGACAAATATCTGGTAATGTTGCCAGCACTCTCCTTAATAACCCAAGAGTCAAAGGCTTCCTTGATATGTTTATACGTCCCTCTTCCCTTGCCCAGCCTTCTAATATGCATGACCCCAACTCCCCTGCTGATGGTGCTTAACCCCTTAAGAGTTTGACCATGAAAGCTTCGCCCGCTAACTTACCTGATATTGTCACAAGCCCTTATCAATAAGGCTCAAAATAAAATGCACTACATCTTCAACCCTGTCCCATCCTGAAGTTCTTTTGCTGGCCCCTTCCCCAATGAATTCCATCAAGGCCTCCTCATTAGCTCTCCTTGTTGACACCGCCAAAGACCTTACCACCAGCTGCAGCATCCTTTCTTTCCTACAGTCCAAAACTGTAGTGGCATGCAAGACCGTTGCCCTTCAGCCTCCATGGCAAGCCCATGGAACCTCTCCCACTGTGAACGAGACAAAGCATCCTTAAGGTCATTGTCAACACCGGGAACATGTTTTGGCTTTGAACAGCATGTCATACTGCACACATGCTAGCACAAACACTCGCATTAATGTAAGCACCTGGGGTCCCTTACCGACTGCCTATTGATAACCTGCACCACCACCAAATTATCCACATGGAGCAAGACCCTCTTGTGTTGCAATAAATTACTCCACAGGTAAACCACCACCACTAGGGGAAAAAGGTCCCAAAATGCAATGCTCCTCCCTTTCGCCCTGTGGGCCATTCCTCTACACACCATTTCCTTTGCCAGTAAATTCCAAAAACAACTCCCCCTGACGTGTCTGAAAAAATGTGTGCCCCCCCACTCTGTATCCAATGGGGTACAGATAGGGATGCCATTAAAAAGATTCCAAAAACATGCACCACATATGCAAATCCTCCTTCACACCTGCTGATAGCCTTATATGTGATGAGGCAATGACCGGCCTGACAGTGCCAAACCCAAATGCCTAAAAAACGTTCGTCTGACCCTTACCACCCTAGGAGCAAAATTCAGATGGCCTAAAAGGACTTGTACCTCTCTGTGACCTTTTGTTTTGCCAGCATTGTGCCCAACAACAATTGCATTGCCACTTTCTTTTGAATTGGCAAGCAGGCCTCCATTTTTCTTGAGTCAAGCTCAATCCCCAAAAATGAAATGGAAGTACTAGGACCCACCGTCTTTTCCGGAGATAAAGGCACCCCCACATCCTCCGCGAGCTCCTGAAAACTTACCAGCAATTTCTAGGAGTCAGCGGAACCTGAAGGAGTGACAAAAAAAGAAGCTATCCAAATAATGCTTCACCTGTTCTTGACCCATACAATATGAGAAAAGCCATTCCAAACATGAGCTGAAGCACTCAAATAGTGTGCATGATATGGCACAACACATAGGTAAAGCTTTATCAACATACCAATGTCCTTCAAATTGAATGGCAAAAGCTGAAAATCATCTGGGTGAGCCAGAACCTGACTTGATGTCACACTTCAACATGAGGGCACCTTGGCCAGAGTGCTCTACTTATGCCATGGACACATCAACCGAAGGGTACAACACTAAGGAGACTTCCACCAGAATGTAGTTATTTAAAGACCTCCCCTTCATGCCATGATGTGTTGTATCAACCTGTATTGTCCCTGTTCCTTCTTCGGGACCACCTCCGTGGGTGATATAATCAAATTCTACATCCGCCAATCCTGAAATGGTCCTGCCTTCAGAGACTTCCTTAGCAAGTTTTTCCCTAACCACTTGTAGATGTGTTTTTGTAGATTTTCAGATTCTCAGCCCAGCGCCATTCACCTGGCCCCTCGTAACCTAGTTTGAAACCTAGTGTGAAACCAACAGTCAGCCATACAGCATCACTTTGTTTTGGATATAGCCGCAGCACATACAGTAGTCTGTCAACTTTAACCAGCGTATGAGCCCCTTCCCCCGGCCCTTTGGCCTCCTCTACCCCCTATAATTTGTCTGCATTCTGTGCTACCACCCTTGTGTAACTGCTTGCTGTTGTCCCCCGCCATTGTTCTGTCCTGGTTGCTCCCCTTGCAATCCCTCCTGGTTACTCTAGCAGTGTACCAAAGAGTGTCGAACTCCACACTTTAAGCACTCATGTCTAAACTTACAGTACTCCCTTGTGCAGAGTCCCTTGTTAAAATCCCAGCAGGCTCCCAGCAGCTCCCAGGACTCTGCCTTGATTTTTTGTTGAGGACCCCACCCCTACGGGCTGGGACATGCCTGAAAGGGCCAGTACACAACTGGAAGGCCACTGGCTGAAAAGACCGTCTTGCCAAACTTTGTTGGGCTCATAGTTTGTTGCCATTGATCAGTGTCTATTTCCTCCCATTTTGCCTCCGATTGCTTTGCATGCCCTAAACTCCTTATTATGCTGTGCCCAAGCGTTACCTCCAAAGGAGAGCTGAGCTTTCCTTATTACATCTATATATTAAAGTAATGCCACATTCCGCTTCGGGTAATTTTCACAATATATGCTTGCATAAATAAGGAAGGTAGATGTCCAGTTCTCAATAGTCACTGGCACCCATGGGCGTTTAGCCAGTTCGTACTCCTTTTCGTTCGACCCTTCTTTCGCCCTTAGTTCCCTGTGCAACAATCTTAGGATCTCTACATACTCACCTTTCCAATATATTTCTTTTGTGGTGAGCATCAAGTGAGATCTCAAGGGCTTAGTGACCCCCATATGTGCAAGCTTCTTTATCTTTAGCTCCTTACTTTCTTTACCGTCAGCCTCCCTAACTTTGTATGTATGTATGTATGCCGTGATTTATAGAGCGCATTCCTACTCAGAAGAGCATCGAAGCGCTAGGAGAAGAGAACGTGAGAAGAAAAAAACACAGTAAAAGGGCACTACCCAGAAAAAAGAAACAAGAAAAGGGTTATAAAACACACAATAAAAAGAGAGATAAAAAAAGAAAAGAACTGAAACACAGGTCATGAAACACCAAGATGAAATTTTAATGAGGAAAAAACCAAGTTTTTACCAGTTTCCTAAATTTCATATAACAGGGTTCTTGCCTGATGTTCAAAGGGAGCAAATTCCACCTTCTGGCAGCAGCCACAGTACAAGCTTTATCTCCCCATTTAGCTTTATAGGTTCGAGGGACCTGTATCCAATAAGCTTGGGAAGACCTCAGATTTCTCTTGGTACATACCAGTGAAGTCTAGAAGTCAAGTACTGTGGTCCTATTCCATGAGCTGCCTTAAATGTTAGACAGAGCGATTTGAACTGTATACGCTGCGCCACCGGCAACCAATGTAATTGCTTAAGGCTCGCTCTAACTGATATCCACCGCGGGAGATTGAGGACCGCTCTGACAGCGGAATTCTGAACTAATTGAAGCCTGTTAATCAGCCCCTTGTCCAAATTAAGAAATAAGTCATTGCAGTAGTCTATCTTGGACATCACTAGTGCCAAAATAGCAGATACTCTCCATTTATATGACAAATAAGGAAAAACAATTCTGAGCATTTTAATGGACCATAGACTGATGTTTACCGTATGATTATCCTGCTTTTTAAAGGATAAATGTTCATCAAACAAAATGCCCAAATTCCTACTAACAGTAGAGGGCACAGGACAACTGCCACATTCAGAGGGCCACCACAGTGAGTTCCATTGCTCCAAAACATAAAATTTCAGTTTTAGTGGCATTCATTTTAAGCCAATTGGTATTCATCCATTCACTCACTGGCAGCATACAATTACTAAACCGATCTGCCGCCTCCTCCCATGGCTGATTAATAGGAATAATAAGATGGGAGTCATCTGCGTAAGAAGATGGAATAAAACCAAAAGTGCAGATTAAACTAGCCAATGGCATTACATACACATTAAACAATGTGGGGCTGAGGGAAGATCCCTGAGGGATCCAGCAAGGCAAACAATAAGGTGTAGATTTAAAATCACCATAGCTAACTGTGGTCCATCTATTCGTAAGAAAGGACTCCAAAAGCTTAAGTGCCTGATCCCTTATCCCCACTTGATGAAGACGAGACATCAACAAAATAGGAGAGATAGTGTCGAAGGCTGCAGATAAATCTAGAAGAACCAGAACGTCCCCTGGTCTTCATCAACTATCCTCTGAATCGCATCGGAGGAAGAGATCAAGGCTGTTTCAGTACTGTGCACTTTCCTTAAACCATGTTGGGAAACAACGAGGACTTCCGCTTCAGTTAAAAACTCAGCCAGTTCCAAATTCAGAATTTTTTCTAAAATCTTTGCCAAATATGGAAGACGTGCTATTGGCCACAGATCACTCAGATCCTGGCTGTCACCGTCTGTTTTTTTCTTAAGGGGGTACCACTATTGTTTCTTTCCAAGTAGAAGGGTACACCCCGGTCATTACCACCTCTTGATAGATGGGAACTAACATCCGAGCCATCAAGTCAGGAACCAAATGAAAGATAGAAGGAGGACACGGATCAAGAGGGGAACCAGACTTGATTTCAACAATCCTCTTTTTAATATTATTCAAAGTAGGAAGTTGTAATTCTGACAACAATGATTGGCCACTTACAATAGAACTCGCAGGTATCACGGAAGGTAATACTTCAGAGATGTCCTGGGGATCAAAGTTGCCATGTATTTGTAAAATCTTCTTCTCAAAATGCATAGCAACCTTATCACAAAATTCCTGAGAATGTTCTAAACCAGCAGGCTTAAGGGGCACAGATTAAGCCTTAATCGTCTTGAAAAGCTCCCTAGGGGCATTTATTGCCTCCTTTACTTTAGTAGTGTAAACATTAGATTTAGCCATGAATTGTGCTGCTTTGTAAACCTTTAGAGTGAACTTAAGGGCCGCCCTTTCCCGAAGTACTGGATTAAGTTTCCACCGACGTTCCTGCTGTCGGTACTTTCTTTGAAGGAGTTTGAGCTCCTTTGTAAACCAGGGGTGGCCTGGTTACTTCCAACTGTTGGGTCTCCTGAATGTAGGGGGTACCAGTAGTTCCATAGTCATTTCCACTCCTTTCTGAAAGCTATCACGCAGGGGCAAGGCTAAGTTCTTCGCCTTATTCCAGCCAACTTCTAAGGCTGGGCCTAATTCCTCTGCTTTAACCTGTTTCCATAGCCTAACCACTCTACCCATCTCCCAATCAAAATCACAGAGATTCTTAGAGGCAAGTTTAAAATTCAACAGGTAATGATCCGTCCAGCTCAGCTGCACAATGGTTACAGCCACCTGTTGAGAGGCTCGTGCAAAAACCCCATCCAAAATATGCCCTGCAATATGGGTTGCCGACGAGACTCTGGAGGTCCAATCCAGGGCCTCCATAAAGTCTATAAATTTACGGATCCTGGGAGTAGATGTCTCATCAAAAGTGGATGTTAAAGTCGCCCAATATAACAGCTTTCGGAGACAGGACCAGAGGTTCTATCAACTTGGCCCAGGACTGTAAGAAATTTGTGGGCGGTCCTGGCGGGCGTTATATCAACAGGCCCTCCAATAATACCCCACTATTTTGGGAAATCTTAAAGGCCATTGCCTCACATGTTTCAGTGGAAGAACTCTTCATCCATCCCTGTATCACCTGCAACTTGCGCCTGCCTCTTGGAAGATTTCCGTTTTTGTCTTCCTTGCTCTCCTGTCCCTCAGTGTTCTTTAACTGTTGACTATCTCCAAACTTTCCTCCGTGTTCTGGTCCCACTCCCGCATCTTTAACATATCTACTTTTCATAATGTGCACCTCATCCATGCTTACACCGCATCTGACCTCAACCCCTTGCGACACCACCTTGTACCCCCCCGTTCCCTCCATATTTCTGCTTACCTGGCATTAAGGTCGGCACCCGCACCAAAGCCCGCCGCTTTGCCAGTGTCCGCGATGCCGTCCGTTCTTTGTGCCTTTGGCGGTACACCAACTCTTCCTGCAAAACATTATTGCGAGAACCATTAGACAGCCCCCCTCCCACTCCACCCTGGGATTGACTGTCAATGGAGCTTGAGTGGCCGTACCATACCTGCTCGAGCTGCCATGTACTATCCTTGACGTGTGACTGACACCTCCTGAACAATGTGCTCTTTCGTGACCGTTTACCCCCCTTGCGAGGCTTTTACCAACCTACACAGGGTGCTCATCGCTGGATCCCACAATGACGCCCAACTGACCACCGCACTCCATGCAGACTCTTCCCCTTGAGGTTGATGAGCTGCCCAAAGCTCTCCCAACTCAGTAGCTCCCTCATCACAATCAATCTGTAAAAAAGCTGGTGAGACCGGTGTGCAGCCCCGCCCGCCCCTATACTGACAACCCTCCTCAGTCCCCATCATCAGACTGCTACATAGCCACATCTAACCATGGAACATCAGTCCCAAAAAATCTCTTCCATGTGTTTTGGGCTCTTAAGATTTCGTAGGAAGATTTTTTATATGAACCTCTTCCTCATCATCGCTACATGTAACGTTATTTTAACACACTAGGCCGCTGTGCACTTTAACCAGGATATACTGTATTTTATTTGGCTTGGCATTATTATTTTTACAATAACCATTTTACGGTCTTGTGTTATTTTCATCTATCTAACTATCTTGCTTAGCCCAGCTCTGTGTTCTCAAACAAGACATTCGTGATCACTCTGTGCTTCATTCAAGGCTACAGTTTGGTACATTGCTGGTGAACGTGGTAGAAGTTTAGTCTCCAATATTCGTAGAAAATACACATCCTTACGTAGGGACATTTTCTTAGAACATCAGCTGTGTTATTATAAAAACACTTCCTAGTCCCATTATACGTTAAGAGGGAGATTCCAGCCAGGGAACCACAACTGTATGCTGATTGCTTCGCTACAGATGCTAACACAGACTACAGGCCTTTGCTCAGGTATGAGGGTTGATGTCTTCCGGGGGAACCTGAAAGGCAGAATTAGAGCTTAACATGCTGTACTCAGATTATGATTTAGATAGGAAATAATCCATTGATCATAGTGACAATATGATAGCGTTATTCTTATGCTTCACTCTTCTCAATACCATTTTAATACTGTCATGTTGTGTTGTCGTGGTTATTGCAGCTCACGCTTTGCTGCCTAAGATGCAGTCGTTTTAATAAACCTATCATTAAAACATATACTGCTTCTGTTTGTCATTTATATATGAGACTGAACTGTAAATGAGAGAACCGGATGCAACCTGAGTGACCACAACTTCCCTGAGAAGCCTAATATGTCATGCGCTTGGCTGCCCAATCATCACTATCCCCTGGTAGGGATGAGGCACTGCTAGTTAGCCGGAGCAAAACCCAGATTTAGAGCGACAGGTGTCACCCACAGTGGGTTAGACTCAGTTTCCCACACCGTGGACGATCTTGCCCACCTGGGAAGCCAGGGAGGTACCTGACCTCTCCTCCGCCACTTCGAAAGAAGTGTTCCTGTCCCTGTGCATCGCCCTTGACCCACAGGATTCCATACTGTAGGGTTGTCTGTGTGCCCTTCATATACCCAATTCCCTGCCATATATTTCTGTGCCTTTCCAGTGATCCCTTCCCCACACCCCTGAACCTCTGGGCTCTGGTCACCCATAAAGCCTGACTCTCCCACCCCTCCCAGTCCTTTGTGTCTTCCCCCTACACTCCAACAAAAGCCCTCTTTAGGCCAGCGCAAGTTAATTGTAGTGTGCCAGGGCTTAACAGTTCAATGCCTCTGTGTCTGTCCATTTCACCATGCTCCAAAACCTCTGTACATGGTGCACGAGCAGGCCTTTCTCTCTTTTCCCTGAAGTTGCTCTGCCCCTGCAGCTCCTCCCCCGCACTGACGAATGGCCTCCACAAGGCTGCACCATCTGAGGCCCCCACCATGTCTCCTAAGTCGCTCATGCCTGGCGGGTCCTCCCCAGCCTCGCCCCGGCCCTTCACATGTGACATGGCCGCACCGCACGCTTGTGGGTGGCCTCTCACACCTACCTGGGCCTCGAGAGACTCCTTATGTATCTTGGCTGGTGAGCAAGGGAAAACTGATGCCACCATCCAGCTTGGAGCATGCCTCACCAGGTGATGTTGCACGTCCCCACCGACAACTAGATCCATGCGGCCAGCCTCTACCAACAGTCTCATGGCCTCCTGAACTTTTTCAGCAGCTGTCGACATGGTAAGTGTACAGCGTTGTTAACTGTGTAAAATTAAGAAGTGAATGACCTCTAACACACCTAGACTAGAGCTCTGACTTTAACCACTAGGCCACAGCTGAGAAAATTAATCACACAAATCTATTCTAGGGGGCTGCCACTGTGTATGCTCACCATTGAAATGGTGGCTAGCTCCTTAAAATGGTCATTTATAAATCTCTTGGGCTACATCCTTTAAGGGATGTAACCCAAATGCAACCCAATCATCTAGACTGTGCCTTCTTCCCCCAATGACCCCGGGGTACAGACCACCTATCAGTCGGCTGTCCCCCAAAACCCTATACTGAACTTTTGCAGTAATTCTGTACGGTTGCTAGGAGGCAGTTTTATCTTACATTACAGAACCACCCACATTGGATTTGTGTGTTCTATGATGTAGGATTCAGTGGTTTTGGTCACACGAGAGAAGTAGGCTCATTGAAGGTTCTACGTAACTGTATTTAGTAGTGGCCACAGGCCCCTGAAGCTCCCTATATATATATAACACATGGGGAGGATGAAAAAGCCCCAGGCTTGCAGGCCGCAGGGGCAAAACACATGTTGGTTATGCATGGACACATATAGCAAGAATTGCAGAAATATACACATAGCTATATTAGCAAATATAATCCAACTGGCATTCATTCAAAAAGAAAAAAATAATGAAAGAAAGATGGACACAGTCTACAATCAAGTGTTTGGAAACCATGTATTCCAATGACTGTACAAAATACTGTTCATTTGAAATGTACATATTTCAGTTTGAAAAAGGTATTATTGGTTAGAATGGTTCATGGTTAATGTGACATAACTAAAATATCCAACAGTAGGGAAATAATCACTCTTCCAAAAGTTTAAGAACTGCAGTGGCGCAAGATGGCAAATATTCAAGTTTAGAAATTTCTTCTGAATTTAATATGAACAGTTTCACTTCTCAAGGTGAGAGGAAACGTGTTCATTAATAATAATGCACACTGAAACCCCTCAAAAATCTGCCTATCCATCTGGAGAGTTTAAATCTTTGGACGCAGATCCTCAGTAGCATACAGCCCAAAGCTGCATCAGACCTATAGCAGGCCATCCAGAACTTCTCTACCTGGATTGCCAAATGCGCAAAGAGAGTCACCCCTATGAAGCCAGCCAAAATCAACAAAGCCTCAAGACAAGCCAGCTGGTATACACCATACCTCAGAACCATCAAACACAACTGCAAGTGCCTAGAGAAAGAATGGCGCACTACCAAAACCTCTCTGACTGAACCGTCTAGAAATCAGCCCTCAATAACTACCACCGATGCACCAGGGACACCAAGAGAGCAGCATCATCAACCGCATTGAAACAAGCGGCAACCACTCACAGGAATTCTTCAACATAGTTGAATAATTTTCCAGCCCATCACCCACAGAGAACACTATACAACATTCCCAAGAACTCTGTGGCACCCTATCAGACTATTTCCACAGCAAGATAGCCACCATTTACAACAACCTTGACCCTCAACCCACCGATGACAACTCATCCCACACATGCACACCTACCAAGCGATCACTACATGGACCCCGTTCACCACGCAGGCCATGGCAGCCATCATGTCCTCCATCCACTCCGGGGCACCCACGACACCCTGCCCCCACCACTTTTTCAACCTATGAACTAAGGAAGTCTGCACAGAACTCACCAACATCCTCAATGCCTCCATCACCACATCAGGCTTCTTTACCAGATGGAAACACACTGAGGTTAGATCCCTCCTGAAGAAACCCTCCACTGACCCCAGCAAACTCAAAAATTACTTCCCCATCTCACTGCTCCCGTACCCTGCCAAAGTCCTTGAGAAGGCCATCAACCACCAGCTCACAGAAACACTTGGAGAGGAACAAATTGTTCAATGCCTCCAAATCTGGCTTCTGGGCCAGCTGCAGCACTGACACTGCCCTGATCACAGTCACAGATGACATCTCGACCGCAGGGAGACAGCAGCCCTGATCCTCCTAGACCTATCAGCAGCATTCAACACTGTATCCCACAACACCCTCATCAACAGGCTCAAGAGCATCGGCGTCCAGGGGAACGTCCTCAAGTGGTTTGCCTCCTACCTTATAAGATGAATGCAGAGAGTCCACCTACCACCCTTCACCTCTGAACCAAAGAGTATCATGTGAGGAGTACCCCGAGGATCGTCACTAAGCCCCACCTTGTTCAATAATTACATGACATCCCCCTCACTGACATTGTCAGATCCCAAGGACTCAACATCATTTCCTATGCAGACGACACACAACTCATCCTCTCGCTCACTGAAGACCCTTCCACCACTAGAACAAATTTCTACAACGCCATGACCAGTGGAGCCGACTGGATGAGAACCAACTGCCTTAAGCTCAACTCTGACAAGACGGAAGTGCTGATTTGGGGGAACAAAACCTCAAGTGGGATAACAGCTGGTAGCCATCCGAGCTTGGCCACATACCCACCCCAGCAAACCACACCTGCAACCTCAGTATCACCAGATCAACACAGTTGCCTCCTCCTGCTTCCACACTCTCAGAATGCTCCATAGAATCTTCAGATGGATCTCCGTCAACACCAGGAAAACCGTCACCCAGGCCCTCGTCATGAGCCTGCTAGACTACGGCAATGCACTCTACTCCAGCACTTCCACTCAACTCCTCAAGAGGCTCCAGACCATGCGGAACACAGCAGAGAGACTCATCCTAGACCTTTCCAAATAAGCCCACATCACCCTCCACCTCAGGAACCACCAGTGGTTCCCCATCCAGAAGAGATGCCAGTTCAAGATTCTGACATACACCGACAAAGCTTTACATAACCAGGGACTGGCCTACATCAGCCACCACGTGAACTTCCACCGAACTGCCATGCACCTGTATTCCACTTCCCTGGCCCTCGCACACACCCCTTGCATTCTCTGCAGCCACAACAGTGGCTGTTAATTCTCCTACACCAAAACTTGGAACAAACTGCCCCTCCACCTACGAACAGCACCCTCTCTGGCTGACATCAGGAAGAGATTCAAGACCTGGCTCTTCGACTGAAACCTTGCAACTCCAGTGCTTGGATAACCTCAGGGTGATAGAGGACATACAACTGATTGATTGACAAATTGAAATACTGAGGCTGACCGCAGGTACGTTTCCCTTTCAGAAAAGCCAGACCAGTGTCTTAAAAGACTTGATGCATGCAGCATACTGTCTTAAAAGTGTTTCTCTCATTGTGACGGAGTAAAATGCCTGCCAAGCTCTAAACCAGGCCCTTAGTTCTGGGTATTGGTCATAAAGGCCGATGGGATATTTGCAGAGCACATCTATCTTTTTAAGTTGGTTGGACAGCCTCCATTTGGAAAATGTACTTTGTGCCGACAACTGGGGAGGTAACTTTACTATTTCACTTTCTGTGGAATCCGAAACACAATCAACGATAGAAGATTCAACTCTCAACCACTGTATCTTGTCCATGTAGAACTTCACGTATTGTTTCTGGTAGGTGTGGTGTGAGATTGTTAGCAGAGCCTATGCAAGGGTTCTTGGCACTCTAGCCAAAATGACATTTTGTCACCTCCTACCCTGACAATCAGACTACATTGGATTCTTCTAGGAGGCTCTGGCTCTGCCTGTAGGCAGGGTCTCAGACATGATCCTCAAAATCAATTCTCGCAGAATGAGGTCTCATTGTTAGCATCAAGGCAGGCGTTACCACACTGCGAGAATTGATTCTAAGGTTCATGTTTGACCACTATGTGCCAGTCTGCACCAAGGTGCCATTTAATATTACAGGTTATAAGTCTCTGCTATATTACACCACTTCGCTCTGTGCAGTAACTGTTTGGCAGCAGCAAAAGTCAATGTTTGTTTTTGTGTTCACATATGAAAAAAAACCAATATTGAGTTTTGCTGCATCATAACAGCACTAACCCGCAGAGAACGAAATACAGTAAAAGAGCAAGGCCAATTGGAAGGAAGCTATGCTGAGTCTTAGTCTCACCTTTTTACTACTTGGTGTATCATCTAAAATTCCCACTGGGCATTACTGCAATTTCCTGCCTGATTACTGTGACACAGGTCTTACAGAAAGTTGCCACCCTCTTCTGGAATCAGAATAAACCTCAGCTGGGAAAGCTGCAGCTTGGCTCTCTCGCAACGTGACCTAGCAATTCCCTCAGGGCCAGCACAACCAGAGTGAGTCAGCAGGACAAAGCCTGCAGGAACTCTAGATGTGTCAGTATCAGTATGTAGGGAATGAATGGAAAGGCTTGGCGTACTGGAATTGTGGTGGACAGCTGCCAGTAGTGAAGATTCACTTTCAGAGTTCTAGTGAAGAGCTTGAGTGCTAACTTTCTGTTTTCATAGATACAAAGTTTCCATATTGCTTATGTGTAACACTTCCATGGATTCAGTGCACGTATGAATGACATTCAGCTGCCAAATGTGTGACACTTAGAGGAACACTTTCTTGCGATTTAAACCAAGCAATAAAGTGCATGGAAAGAGATAACTGTCAGAAATTAAATCCTTTTGTCCAATAGTTTGAAACGGCTGTAAAACTCCTGAAATGGAAAGTTAATTATTGATTTTTAATGAACGCTGTGGGCCTCATTTACTACTTTTTGGAGCAGGGCAGTATCACAAGGCTTCTTGCTGTGATGCCCTGCTCAAAAAGAAAAGGCAGGAATGCACCATATTAATGACATATGGCACATTCCTGTCCTTTCTGGCTGCACCAGCGAACAAATTGGTCCCTAGTGCCAACGCAGACACCCTTGCACCATGGTGCAAGAGTGTCTGCATCGTTGGTACAGGAGGCATTTTCTTCAATTAGAAAGGACAAAATTAGAAGATTTTTTTTTTCTTCTCGTAGTTGCACCTCTCTTACGCCTCCTACGGGGAGGCGTAGGCTTTTGACGCATTCCCAGGTTTACAGCATGTTTTAAATCTGGGAATGTGTCAAATGCCATGGTGTTAAGTGGGAACACCCACCTTAACGCTCAAGGCACGCCTCCCTATCGCAGTGTGAGGCAACGGAGCAACTTGCATTGCATTGCCTCACTCCATATCTATGAGGCCATGAAAAGCCACACAGGATGGCTTTACGTGGCCTTGTAGATATGGCTCTGCAGTGTGCACCGCTGGACCATCATTAAATGTGATGTTCCGACGGCACAAGGGGCTTGTAAGTAAGCACCTAAATGTCTCCACATTTTGCAGCAGCCTGTTTTATATTGTGTCTAATACAATTTAAAACAATCTGCATATTCACAGTGTTTCAGTTGCAGGCTGGACAGCATAGCACTATAAAACAGAAGTCAATATTTCCCAGTGCCCAGAGGAAGAGTCAATTCTATTTCTCTCTGGTTACGCACAAAAACTCTGCAGTGACTGCATTAAACAATTGAGGTAAAGGTAACACATTCCTGCCTTCGGGTGACCCTCGGCAGCCCTTTTGGATTGATGCACTCCTTGCATTATTCATACACCAGTTTGGTCCCACTCACCCCTTCGCCCACTTTTTTCTGTAGGTGGACAGAAAAGCTCATTCTGATGCTCTGTCCATGTGTGATCCTCAGCAGCTTTGCGGAGACTAATGCACACCATACTTTCTACATGTTCCACTTTTCGGTAGCCCCAGTGAAACCACCAGTGTGCCTACCCTAAGCCACAAATATGATCAGCCTATTTGTTCCACAGCTAGAACACACTGTGTATTCCTGCTGCCCACCACAGGTTATTTCTACCATGGGTAATTATAGGAAAGATGTGTGTTGGGCCAACTCATCCAACACACATCTTTCCTAAAATTACCCATCCTATAGGTGCTAGGTGACAATTCATTAGCAACAGGAAACACGATTAAGTAATAAATATGGGGCACATTGGCTGTAACTGAGATTGGGTGTTTGCAGGACAGGTTTTCATCCATCCCTTACTGTTGACAAGGTACAATAGCCAGGACAGGGGGCCACATGCAACCCCTCTCCTACATCAGGAAGTGCAGATAGTGTTTTGCAGTGAACATAGTGGTCTAAGGATTATTGTGTGTGTACATAAATAAAAGGTGGGCTGGTGTCAATGAGAGACCCATAACCAAAGATGCAAATTTAGCCCACAGCATGATGGGACTTGTAGTTTCTGTTATAAGTTTGTGCATTTGCACTGCGATTGGTTACAAAAATAGCAGGGTGCTCCCAAAGGCCTCAGAAATCAAATCCGGAATTTGCTTATTGAGGTGTAGGTAGGTGCAGCAGGTGCAGTGGGACGGGGGATGTCAGGTTCCAGAGAGCCCACTGGATCCCAGGTATGTCAGTCTTTTCTTACTAAACCTGAGGGTGGGAAGGCCAATTTCTCTTGCTTGCATTTGGGTCCCTTGCTCCCTTGCTCCCTTGCTGTGCTACTGGCAAGTGTGCATGTGCATTGCATGCAATGGATTTTCGATTGCATAACCTTGTTTTTTTGAGAATGTGGGCACAGCTGACACAAGAGAAAGAAGGGTTGGTTATATCGTGTCAATGTGGTGAAAGGAGGCTCCACTGAGGTTCTGTCAGCTCCTTCCCAGCAGAACATCTCTCATTAAACCCATTTCATCACAGAAAGCAACTGAAGGATTCCTAGAACGCAGACCACATTGGTAATGCCTTGAAGAACTGCTGATATCTTTGCAGTTTGATGCACACAGTGGAAGTAGCCTTTCAGACTCTCTGGGCCAAGTTCCTAAAGATATTCAACTGTGTAAGTTAAACTTACACCTCGCGAGCCATAATTTATGAATGCAAGTTTGCGCTTTGTATTAAGAAACTGACACTTTATAATTCTCCATCCACTCAGGTGCTATTGCCCCAGCATAGCATAATGTTTTTAGGAGTAAATCTGCTAATCCCCCAACGCTCGTTGGGGATCTCTGAATGCGTGACTAATGCATTTTAATGTGGTGATGCGGACACTAGCATTAAAATGAGTTAGTTTAACCCCTGATGCGTGGTACCTGGGAGGGCTGCGTATCGATGACAATACCTAGCTGAGATGTACACTGACCCCATAATACTGAGGTAATGCCTCGAACAACTGCCTTGCAGCCCTCCTCAGCTGGTTCCAGTGACCTTTCGGATTCTGTACATAGTAGGGTATGTTAACATTCCAAGCCAGCCAACATAACGGCCCTTCAGGGTATAACAGATACCCTGGTACAGCTGAAGACCAAAAGGAAGGTTTGATTGTGCAGCAAAAGAAGACAAGGAAAACAATGTTTTTGATCGAGGAAAAGTTGATGATTATGGGGTAACCTCACATTGTACTCCTCCGCCTTGAAGCACAAGTGAACATGGATCATGAAACACTTGAAAAGAGCTCTCACCTCAAACAAGAGATCTAGGTTATCAGTGGACATGTGTAGTGCTGCTAACCTTCAGCAATAGGGCCCACCACTAACGCAAAGCAGTCAGGTCTGATATAATTTATCCAAAGTGAAGGAGGCCATGCTGCAAAACCTGAAATTGTGCTACTGAAGATGCTACAACCATTAATGTCCATGGTGCTGCCATAATCTCTAGCACTACACATGTAGGTGGCTATCTGAAGACCAAGAGACTGCAGAGCGAATGTTTCTACACAACAGTGGGATATCAATGTAGAAAGTAGCTCCTGAGAACTGAACTATTGCGTAAGTGTGGGTGCTCCCGAGGCAGCACACCATATGAAGGCCTATGGCCAACCAGATGCAACTGTGTCCTCTCTGCAGCAGAGTAAACCAGTTCATAAAACTGTATTAATCCACAGTCATGTGTTCAGCTGCAAGAAAGGAAGCATTGTTATCGAATATCGTGGAGCATACAAACTTACCTGAGGCCAATGGCTGTGTAGTGCAGAAATGCTCTTTCTATTAGTGCTAAATAAAGGTCATAGAACAAGACCTACACCATAAATGGAAAGAGAAGATCAATAAAGATCAGGGACATTAAAGTAAAAGACCTCATTGAGATGCGTACATTATCCCTACAATGGTGGTTGAGCAACCCAACCAATTTCAGAATCACCAAATAATAACTTTGGTGTAGGAAAGTACCCTCTTTTGGCATAGTTACCCCCACTTTTTGCACCTGCTATCAGTGTGCTTAGTCTGTTTTCATTGGGATACTGCTAACCAGGACCCCAGTGATGGTGCTCTCTTCCTCTAAATTTTGTTGCTTACCTTTGTGCACTCCACAATTGGCTTAGTGGTGCCCTCTTATGAGTCCCTAGTATTTGGTACTTAGTTACCCAGGGCATTGGGACACCAGAGACCTCTCATGGGCCGCAGCATGTATTATGCCACCCATAGGAGCCTATGCAAAATGTGTCTGCAGGCCTTCCATTGCAGCCTGCACGAAAAGGTGCATGCACCCTTTCACTTCAGGTCACTACACCAGGTCACTGTAAGTCACCCCTATTGCAGGCCCTCCTAGCCCAGAGGGCAGGGTGCAGGTACGTGTGTGTGAGGGCACCCCTGCATGAGCAGAGGTGGCCCTACGAACTCCAGTTCCATTAAACTGGACTTCGTAAGTACGGGGAAGCCATTTTACTGGTGTACTGGACACATCACTACCTGTGTCCAGCTACATAATGGTAACTCCAAACCTGGGCATGTTTGGTATCAAACATGTCAGAATTATACCCCATTACTGTTGCCAGTATTGGTTTGTGATTCCATGCACTCTGGGGGGCTCCTTAGAGGACCCCCCAAGTATTGCTCCTACCAGTTTTCTAGGGTTTTCCAGGCAGCCTGCTATGCTGCCACCCCTCAGACACGTTTCTGCCCTCCTGCTGCTTGACCAGCTCAGGCAGGGGAAGGCAAAACAAAGGATTTCCTGTGGGAGAGGGAGGCAACACCATCTCCCTTGGAAATAAGAGTTACATGGCTTGGGAGGGGTAGCCTCCCCAAGTCACTGATTTGCTTTGAAGGGCACATTTGATACCTTCCTTGCATAAACTGGTTTGCACCAGCTTAGGGACCCACAGTCCCTGCTCTGGCACGAAATTGGACAAAGGAATGGGGAGCGACCACTCCCCTGTCCATCACCACACCTGGGGTGGTGCCCAGAGCACCTCCAGGTGGCCACTCGGTTCTGCCATCTTGAAACAAGATGTGCAGGGCCCCTTGGAACATCTGAGTGGGCCAGGTCAGGTAGGTGACGTCAGAGGCCCCTCCTGACAGGTGGTCACCTTGCAAGGTGACCAAACCTCCTTTTAGGGCTATTTAGAAACTCCCTTGAGGGTGGGTCCCCAGATTCGACATGCAAGACTCCACCAGGGCTCCAATGTATCGTTTACTTCCACTTCTGGCCACTGGAACCGCGACAGGACTCTTCAGGAACTGACAAGACTGCAACTCCGGCGACCACTCTGCTTTGCAACATTGTTTCTCCTGCTCCTTCCAGCAACAGCAACATTTCCCTGGCTGTCCATCCTCTGACATCAGTGAGACTTCTGCCTGCATCAAGAAGCAAGAAGGAATCTCACTTGGAGTGAAGGAGTCACTCCCCTGCATCTGCAGGCACCTACAGCAACGACATCTGGCTGCGTCGATATGTTCCCCTCTGGAACTGTGTGGATCCTGCATCTCAGGGGGTGGTCTGGAGTGGTCCCCTTAGACGTTTCTGCCAGCTGTCCAACTTGGGAGACGATGAGCCCTTGCAGGAGAGTACCCCTGTGCAACATGACTCTTGCAGCTACCAAGGCTTGTTGTCTCCTGCTCCAAGGGATCTTCAGACTCCGATTAGCCCGGCCCCCAGCACTTCATCTTGCCAAGCACAGTCTCCTCTCTGCTGCTTCAGCGACGCCGTACTCCTCTCCAGGTGTGCTGATTGGGCCTCACTGCGACTTACTGTGCCTGCTGCTTGTGGGTTGCCTGTGGGGGATGTGACTGCTTCTTTTGGCTCTCCTGACTGCTGAGGGTCAGCCCAGACTCCCTTCCAAGGATCAAGTCCCCTGGACCTTGCTGGTCCCCTTCAGCCCTGCAACTCTTCTTTTGCTCCTCTTCATTTGCCAAGGCTTGTTGGTGGTTCTGCAACACCACTGGCCACCTGCGACGACTGACATGGGACACCAACTGCACTGCTCCAAGGACTTCTCTGCAGCTCTTGAACTCCACAGCTAGTCTTCTTACACCCCGTTGACCTGGTACTACATCCACCGAAGGGTGAGTAGTGGCTCCTGCCCCGACCGGACACTCCATTGTGGACTGGACTCTGCCCCCTTTGGTTCCTTCTAGACTGGTCTTGTCCTTGCACAATCCTTTGTCTAAGCCCTCTTGTTATTTCTTGGGAAAACCAGGTAGTTACCTCTGCTCTCCTGGTCGCTGGGCATCACTCAGGTACTCATCTCTTGGGGTCCCTAGTTCTTCCAGCTCCCGTCTAATGACCCCATATCCTTGGGTGGGGGACTTCACTTCACATTCCACTTTCTTAATATATGGTTTGGCCCTCCCCTAGGGCCCTAACAATTTTTTACACTTTTGCCAATGCTTGTTGGTTTCAATGCTAATCTCTGATTGCTAGTGTGTGTAAATATATATATATATATATATATATATATATATATATATATATTTATATATTTATATTTATATATATACATATTAACCATCACTTGATATTCAAACGCTGGCACTCCATGCAGTTATTGTTCTTTATTCACTCCAAGAGTCCATTCCATATCAAAAGACCATCATAACATGAAAACAACAAAAATAGGGCAACGCGTTTCAACCTTAACGGTCTTCTTCCTTGGCCCACAAAGAATAGAAAAAAGCACAAACCATGTGGCCCCTCCTGTTTTCATGTTATGATGGTCTTTTGATATGGAATGGACTCTTGGAGTGAATAAAGAACAATAACTGCATGGAGTGCCAGCGTTTGAATATCAAGTGATGGTTAATATTAAATGGGTCCTGTGCCCATTGTTCTGTGCACCAACCTCGATAGGCGAGCGCAGGAAGAATAGCAGGACTTTTTCACAGTGATATATATACATATATATATATATATATATATATATATATATATATATATATATATATATATATAAACAAATGTTAATACGACTGGGCAAAGTGCGTAAACTGCTCTGGTGGAAATAATGAGTCCCCGTCACAGCAATCGGTTGAAGTGAAGTTTTTAATGGACAACCAAACTCCCAACACGGTTCGGAAACAAAGTTTCCTTGTTCATGGGTGAGTAACCCTTCCACTCTTTCTATTTTAAATACTAAGTGCACCAAACAAAAGTTAGCAATAAACAGTGAAGATGGACCTTGGATTCTGCTTGTTGCAGAGCTACGAGCTCGACGAAATTGTAGCTCAGAGATTACTTTTTTATCTGAAGCCAAGATCATGTCTAATAGGTTTAGACAAAGAGGTTATAGCCAACAAGGTATTGATAAAGCAGTACAGAAAGATGATTTATTAATAACAAAGTTGAAATGTCAACAAGAGAAACAACCTATAAGGTTTATTACTACAAATCATAACAGTATCTATGAGCTTAAGAACATCTTTAGGAAATATTGTCTGGCTTTGAGAACAGATGAAACTTTGGCAAATAAACTTGATGATTATCCTCAGTTTACCTTTAGAAGAAGTGTTTCTCTAAAAGATTCGCTGTGTAGGTGTCTTTTATCACAAGGGGAAAACACAAATCCAAAAAATCAAATTCAGGGATTCTATATATGTGGCAGGTGCAAAGCCTGTAAACATAGTACCAATATTAAGAGAGTGGTTTTTCCTACTTGTCTAAAACCCTTTGACATTAGAAAACATCTATCGTGCAACTCAGACTATTTCGTATATACATTAATTTGTTCTTGCAATACATATTATATTGGCAGTACTATCCATACAGTTAAAAAAAGGGTTTTAGAGCATATGAGGGCCATTACTCACAATGATAAAACCTATCCAATTGCAAGACATTTCAAAGAATATCATGATCAAAAGGTTGGTTTATTAAAATTTGCCGTTCTGGATAGAATTCCAGTCAGAGAAAGAGGTGGCAGTAGAGTACTGGAGTTGAGAAGACTTGAGTCAAGATTTATTATAGGCTTTAACACACTACAGCCCATTGGACATAATATTGATGAGGAATTGGCTAGCCATTTGGGCTAATATGCAAAAATGGGAATAAATGAGATTTAGTTAGGGCCCCCTCTAGTACGGTGATGATTTAGCTGGATGTATAAATGTTGATTTTAAGTACGTTTTTATAGCAATGTGTTTGAGAAATATGTTAAAAACTAAGTTTTTAATCTTTTTTTTTTCACTCATTAGGTGGTATTTTCACTTTGGGTGTTATTGAAGGACCTTGAACTTTGGAGAAAAAGAGGAAAGTGAAAGAGCTATTATATCATTTTGCAAAGATTTATTCAGAGTTGTTATCTGAATTAAAATATTTTGATATTTGCGGTCATTGGAGATGTATGTGACAATTCCAATGATATTTTATCTGCCTACTTGGGCTTATTGATTAATTGTAAGACTAAAATAAACGTAGCATAATAAGCAAGTAACGATAGGTAATGCCCTAGGGTGGATCATTGATGAAGGATTATGTTTGACCAATATGTATTTAGGGCATTATTGTTGTAATTTTTGCAAATTTGGGATATTACTTATACTAGTTTGATTGAATGTATTTTTGTCATTTTAAACTATGAAATTACTTATTTTGAATATTATATCATGATTGGAGATGTTAGGTCATGTAATCTGAACTCAATGCTAAAGAATAAAGAGCCTAAGATAATTGGCTATAGATAAACAAATGTGAGGTAATTGCAAATACTGAATTGTGCTTTTAATACATATTAATAATAAGTATTGTTTGAATTGAAAATCACTCAAAGATGGCTGACACTTTTCTAGTATATACATATAGATGTGAATCCAAGGTCCGTCTTCACTGTTTAGTATTAACTTTTGTTTGGTGCACTTAGTATTTAAAATAGAAAGAGTCAAAGGGTTACTCACCCGTGAACAAGGAAACTTTGTTTCCAAAATGTGTTGGGAGCTTGGTTGTCCATTAAAAACTTCACTTTAACCGATTGCTGTGACCCAGATGCGTTATTTACACCAGAGCGGCTTACGCGCTTTGCCCGTCCGGATTAACGTTTGTTTGGATTTATGAGGGTCGTGATCTCGTCTCTGTCTGCTGTGTTGTTGGCCTAGGGCTAAGCGATGTTTTCTTGGCAAATATAAATATATATATATATATATATATATATATATAGTGTGTACTTACCTCCAGTTGGGGGGACTGCCTATAACGAATCTTGTGTTGTGTTACTATAAAAAAGTACCTTTATTTTTGGAACACTGTGTGGTTCTTTTCATGTGTGATAAGTTGCTGTGTGACAATTGTGATACTGCATAAGCTGTGCATGATTCCTAGATAAGTCTTGGCTACTCATCCACAGCTACCTCTAGAGTGCCCTGACTTCCTAAACACTGCTTACACTTCACTAATAGGAGTTGCTTGGACCTGGTATAAGGTACCAACACCATAGGTGTCCACCAAACACCAGGGCAGACTCCTACATCTAGTATACACAAGAATCTACACATATGGAAGTGACAGACCCCTGGCCGTGTATAGAAAATGTAAAACCTACATATGGCATGCAACAAGAGCAAAAAATATTGTCATTGTAAGTGGAAACAGAATGCTGTTCACTGGTCCACTTCTGAAGAACGAGTAGTCCTCAGCTGTGCCCTGATTATCAGTGGAAGGCATCTTCAATGAATTTCAAGAGCTGGTCACCAGAATCTAGTGCCTCGAAGAGAAAACCAAGTAGCTACATACAGTTCTCTTGGTCAACAGGTTTGCCTTTATCACAAAAAAATCTCACTCCACGTCAGAGGGCAAAGAACCTGCTAATATGATTCAATATTCTAAACAGTCATAGACCCCCTTAGTGGGTATCACAGACTCCCAGAAAACTGTGGACCCCAAATTAAGAACTACCGCTATAGGTCACATCTTCCTGTATTCAGATGCCACTGCATCTTCTGCACCAGATCACTGAGAGTATCGAACCCTGTCATAAACATGACGATGCTAATATGTAGAGCACATGGCTGCTTCCGATGAAACGTCCCAGTGCTAGGATTCTCTTATGCGAGGGCTGCCTTAATTAAACTAGGTGGTTGAGGAGGATGGATTCGTTGAAGAGCCATATTTTCAGCTGCCGCCTAAAGGCTGCTTTCGAAGGGCTTTTCTACAGACTCAATGGCATGGTATTCTAGATCTTAGGGGCAAGATATATAAAATAACCACCCTCCTATCCTTGCCTTGCAGATCCTTGGAACCACTGCCAAGCAAGAGTCACAGGACTGCAGTGATCTTGAGCAGGTGTAGGATTTTATTCACCTATGACGATAGAATGGACCAGTGTTAGTAAGTGCCCTATATTTGTGGCACATGGCCTTAAATTGGATCCGCTTTCTGATTGGCAGACAATTAAGTTCCCTTAGGCCTGTCCTGATAGTTGAGTATCTAGGGATGTTCAGAAGCAGTCAGGCTGCTGAAATTCGAATCATCTGTAAGCGACTTAGCCTTGTCTGAAAGAAGCCCAAGTTGAGGATATTACTGTAATCCAGTCATGAGGTTACCAAAGCCTGAATCACAGTTTTCTGAGCTGAAAGGTGCAAAAACCATAACACTTTCTTCAAGCACGTTAGCATTCCAAAACACTTTGCTTACAATGATTCGATCTCATCTTTGAAAAGAAGCTTTTGGCCCAGCCAAGCTCCTAAGTGTTTTACTCTGAGCTTTGAATGTTGGGAGTGGCCCAAGAAGTCTGGCCATTATGTGGGGGATCAGATGTTGGCTTGGTTTCCCAGTATCATGACCTATGTTTTCTCCCCATTAAGCTTCAAACAGTTAATACCCATTCCGTTAGCCATCTCAGTAAGACAAAGGTTCAGCTGAGAGGCTCTATTGATAGAGTTTTTGGAGAGGGCAATAATCAGGTGCTCTAGGTTCCTAGTGTGACGACCCAGATAGCTATTTCATGGGTCCTGATTCATACACAATGTTGCTTTGTCACCAACCCAGTGTTTCTTCTCACATTTTAGTTGCTGGAATTAATCCAGCCAGTGAACTCCACAACAATCTTTTCCAGGAGATGCTCGTGCTATTCCGACCTAAAAGGTTGAAAGGGTCAGACAAATTCTCCATCAACTTTGGTGCCACCTGCAGCTGACAACCCAAGTTCTTCTGCTCTTCTGCTTCTTCATCTCTAGAAAGCAACGTAGGTCTGGAGGCCAACCAAGGCAAAGGAGGGTGGGTTCCTTCTCTAAGGTGTACTCTGCAGCTCTTGGCTTACTTATCCTCCATCAGCTTGTGTCTGTGTTCTTCTGCCAGCCTGGACCATTCTTCTTCACTGGGATGCCTCATATGGTGTCGGCTTGTTGGTGTCTATTCCATTCCTTTCTCAGCTGGGTAAGGAGCTCCTCTGGTGAAAGAGCCTGACAGCGGCCAAAACATCACAACTTCAGGGTGAGTTTCATTGTCTCAGCCAAGGGTGGACCAGAATGGGATTTTTTTGACACAGCACCTCTACTTGGTAACAATGTTTCTCATACATTGGCGGTAACTGCTCTCAGGTCACGTGCTCATCCTAAGCAAACTTTTCATAGACTGCTAAAGCAGACAGTGCACATTCTATAGGTGCTGTGCAGGGGCCCCCCGTTGCCCCCCGGCACTGGCTTACCACCAGCCTTATCATGGCAGGGACCCTGCCATGAGAAGGCTGGCAGAAAGCTGAGTTGTACTCAGCCAGGCGGCAATGAGTTCAGCGCCCCCCTGGCTGAGTACAACTCAGGCTGTAGTCACCACATCGGGAACCATGTTTCTGGCAGGGATGGCAGTCTTTAGGCGGGTCCACCCACCAAGGTTGTAATGTGATGATCGGACCACCTGGAGTGCAGCAGTCCTACCATCACCGCATGTGTGGCGGTCCTCGGACCATCACACTCGTAATGAGTGTCTATGTTTGTTCTTGCCACAAATGTCCACTGTATTTACTTTGGAAGGCTTACACTCAAAGGGCTTGAGTCACAAAGGTAAACTTCCCCTTTGTGTTAAGTGTACTGCTATTTTGGTATTCACAAATGACAAGTGTAATTTTACTACTAATAATTTTATGACTGCTGAGGCTCCACATGTGGGGGAGACTCCAAAGTGGTAAAATTATTAGTAGTAAATTACAGTTGTATATCATAAATACCAAAACAGTAGTAAAAGTAGTAGAAAGTGTAAGTTTACCTTCTGCAAACACAGAAATTGCTTACAAGAGAACTACCTGGCTAAGTCGTTCTTTTATATATAAATGCTGAATTCCAAGACTCCGGCATGGCAACCTGAGAGGTAGCTAGCCATGGATAGAACTCCCCATCTCTAATAAGATATTAGGTATTTGATTGTATGAAACAATCACTGCTTAAAATATGCTATTCAACCAGAAGCCGAATCACTTTATACGTGGTTCACCATGGAAACAAAAAGAAATGATTATTGTACTGTGTTGTTTGCGCATTAGGGTTGCTGTCATCTGATGTAAAAAGTGGCATCGGGAGCATTCTCCTTCATTAACATGGCATAATTACATTTGAACTTGATGGCCATGTTAGGTGAGGGGATACTTCTTAGAAGCCAATAGGCATACATGCCAACAGACCCGATTCAGGTGGAGGACTCCTGGTTTTTTAAGTAAAAAATGGCTCCCATCCACAATTGTTTGTGCTTCACTATATGTCAAAGGGGAAAATTCATTACCCTGATTTATTTTCAAAATGTTGACATGTATGAGTAGGAGTACAGCAATCATCCATTTTCTGTAGAAAGCTCACAATTTCTGCTCAATCAAATTCTGTAATCATGTCCACCAAATTTGTGGCAGGAGTCAACACTCTTTAGTGCTTCTTAAAACCCTTTTCTGTTGATCACATAAGGTCAGGTGACAACTGCGTTATCAAGACAGACCTCATGACAGAGCACCTGCTTTCATTTTTTTCCCCAAGGTGTTTTTGGTAAGCATAATGCCACTATATTGGTTCTTTAAATAAAGTGATGGGTCATTAATGCAGGAATCTTACCTGCTTTGTGGGAAAGCATACTTTGCCTGATACCTCATGGGCAGTAACCGATATTTCAGATTCTATCTACCCAGAAACAAGTGCAAGGGGTTTATTTTGAGCAAGGCAGTGCATAGTTGTTTGTGTTCTTCTGCCAGCCTGGTCCTTCCTTCTTCACTGAGATGCCCCGAAATTGTATGAAGTTGTTGGTGCCTGTTCCAATCCTTTCTCAGCCAGGGAGGAAGCACCATTAGTAAAAGACCTGGGGCCAGATGTAGCAAATAAAAAATTTGCGAGTTGCAAAGTGCGAGTCCATGCGACTCGCAATTTGCAACTCGCAAATTGGTATGCAGTACGGTGTCTCAGACACCGACTGCGACTCGCTATGGGGTCGCAATGACCCACCTCATCAATATTCATGAGGTGGGTCGCAAATTGCGGCCCCATAGCGAGTATAGGCACTCGCAAACATGGAGGCCTGCTGTCGTCAGCAGACCTCCATGTTCGTGACTGCTTTCAATAAAGCAGTTTTTTTTTTTTTAAGTGTAGCCCGTTTTCCTTAAAGGAAAACGAGCTGCACTTAAAAAAAAAACCGAAACCTTTAGTTTCGGTTTTTTTTCAGGGCAGGTAGTGGTCCCTTGGACCACTACCTACCCTGAAAAAATTGTTTTGGGTCCATTCACAAAGTGGAAGGGGTCCCATGGGGACCCCTTCCAATTTGCGAGTGGGTTACCATCCACTTGAAGTGGATGGTAACTGCGACACCATTTGCGACCGCGTAGGCGGTCGCAAATGGTATTGCATACCACTCAGAATCGCAAATAGGAAGGGAACACCCCTTCCTATTTGAGATTCTGAAATGCATATTGCGAGTCGGTCCCGACTTGCAATATGCATTTCTGCATAGCAAAGAGGCATTTGCGCCTCGCAAACGGCGATTTTCGCCGTTTGCGAGGCGCAAATCCTTTGCTACATCTGGCCCCAAGTTGCTTTTTTGCTTACAAGCCCAGTCACACAGGATAGGGAGGCTAAATTGAATGGGGCAGATAGTGCAAGGTTCCACCTTAGTGGGGTGGAGGCACCTGGTGGGAGCAATAAGGTCACCTGTGGTTTACATCTGGCACTAGACATTTGCAGCTTTCTCAATGAGACCAATGAGATGGCTGGTGTTGCCCAGACACACCTTTCACCCTAGACTACCCTGTCCCTGCCAAGCCCAATATGAATCTGAACGTCTTGTAAAGTGCAATTATGCCAAAAATATTTTGTGGGTTTACCAAAATGGCATTAGACCAATCACCATAATGAGTCTAATAGCCCCTCAACCAGCCAGCTGGAGCCCCTGGATCAATATGTTTGGCAAGTTGAGGTAAAGAGAATTCCTGTACTCTAGCCAGGGGAAACTGTGGCTCTGTTCTGTGCGTGCCACTCACCGGAACTCCAGGCATTCCAATCGGGCGATGACAATTCCCCAATCCCAGTGATGACTAACGTGATTCTGATCAACAGAACATTGCCCTCTCACAAGTCCTCAAGGAAAAGGGGGTTTTGGGAAGAGAAAAAGAGAAAATAGCAGCTTCTGCTTTGTGAACTGCAGAATCAGACTGCTGGACCCTGGACTGCGTGTTGTGTTGGGTGTCAAGACTTCTGATTTTTCAAAATACTGGGTTCTTGGTTTTTTAGGATTCAGGGCTCCAAAATAATTACTTCATTAATACATTGAACTTGCATAAATTATTGTACATTGCATAATGTCAGTTTTTGTTGACACATTGTGCATACGTTTCTATAAGGCTAAACAAGCCTCTTCCTCTTTTTACAATACTTTCAGACTCTCTGAAGCAATGTCCATATCCAAAAACAATCAACTTGACTAAAGGGCTTCTTCGTGTTCTGGCGTAATCACTAGCCAATAAGAGTTCTGATGAACGTACTCTATTTCCAATCCCCTAATTCTCAGGCGCTTGTTACAGGAAATACAACTTCTTATTGTCATAAATTATATAAAAGACCGAGGTCTGTTTTGTTTCATTTAAGCGATTAATCTTACTTTACCTTGAAATGAAGTTACTTTCTTGAAAATTTCAGAAGAACCAAAACTGTTTTTTTCACCTTTCTTATTTTTCCTCTTTTACAGGAAATACAGGATCATCAGCAGAAGACGGAAGAGGAGAGCCGGGACTCCGCAGGAAGCTGACCACAGGGCGACTGTAGCCAGAACTCGACTGGAGGGTGTATGGAGGACAAGAAATACTGGAACTAAACTGGAAGCTGGTCAGAGGATGAGGCACACTGGAACTCGACTGGAGGCCAGCTGGAGGACAAGGAACTTGACTTGACTGGAAACAGGTGAGCACAGCAATAGGTACGAAGCCAAGCAAGGCCTCAGACTCACAAGCATCCTTACATAATAAAATGTGCACATGTTGCTTGTTAAAGAAATGAGCAATTATCCTCCTGATTGTGGCACATCTTCAATACAGATCACATTGTGAAGAGCACATGTTTTGGCAGTTACAGTTGGAGCAGGTGGAATACAATGTGCATAATCAACCAGCATTCGTTATAATAAATGAGACATTTAACAAGCATTGGTTATTGGAAACTTGATATTCAAGGATGTAATGAATATACCCAAATAAGTCTGAATGCTACAAGGAACATCATCTTACTGTAATCAAGCTCTTGGATGTGCTAGTGTACACACAACAGTTCTCCCCACCAAGGCTGATGTGCTGGGCGTGGTTTCATAGGATTTAACAGATTAAATTGTCGCACCAAACGAGGGACATGAATGGGTTCCCAAGAAAGCTCAGAAGGATCATATCCTTTCCAGTCTATCCGATAATGCAATTTACCATGGATTTGCTTAGCGTCTAAAATGCGACATACCTCATTTTCCTGATGACCATCGACAATGACAGGAGGGGATGGTGAGTCAGGTCTGGTGTTTGGGTGGTAGGGTTTTAACAGAGTTATATAAAATACTGGGTGTTTCGTATATTCGGGAGGTAGTTGTAGCTTCATTGTAACTGACCCTAAGACTGGTGTGATCTTGAATGGTTCTAGATAATGTCAGTGTATACCAGGGAATACTGATGTAGTCTAGAAATGTTCATCCAAGTGGAAGAGTAAATTCAGAGTCCAAAAACACGTTATTGGAGTTCATAGAAGTGTATTCCTGTTAAACATTGATGTATCCAAAAACAGCTGACATGTGTTTCGTCAGATTGACTTTCTCAAGGCTGCAGATCAAATAGGCAAGAAAAAGGATGGCAATGAGAACATTGTAGATGGTAGCAGGGGATTCTTATCATATAGTGTGAAAAGTTAGAAAGAGAAAAAAGCTCTTTCAGTGATCATGCCATCTGTTAAGCTGGCTACTGTGTCTATGGGAAGTGGTTGACACTGAACAAATTCCATGTATGGTGGAGACGAGAGAAGAGAAAGAGGTTATGCAAAACACAGATACAGTGCAATGGAATCATTGAATGTTCTTGTATTATAACCCTTATTGTAGTTATACTGCCACCATGATACCAGTGAAGCATTAAAACACTTTTAGAGATGTTAAACATACCTAAAACGTATTATTAGAAGATAGTATCCAGAAGTGTTGGGCAGTATATATGCCCTCAGTTGCAATTGAAGGATGTGTCTAAGAGATCATGTGCATACGGTTCTTGTTAAGTCAGACCGGATTCTCTGTTGTCTTTTCAAAGAGTGCACCCGTAGGAAATGGCCATGATAAGCCTAAAAAATACTTTAAAGCAGTGGTTCCCAACCTTTTGATTTCTGTGGACCCCCACTTTAACATTAATGGAACCCAGGGACCCCCACTGACTCATCATGGGAATCCAGGGACCCCCATCTGAGTCATTACTGGAAGCTGGGGACCTAATTTGTCAATATTTGTTAATATTTTTTAATTTTCTAGGCTCTCGCGGACCCCCTAAGAAGGCTTTGCGGACCCCCAGGGGTCCCCGGACCACAGGTCGGGAACCACTGCTTTAAAGAGTAAGTCGAGAGGTCCAAGTATTATAAGTATTAAAAACAAAGTGGTGTAAATCTATAGTGTTCCGTATAATGTAAGTATATTATCACAAAAAATGAATAGTCTGGAGAAAATTCACTGAGTATAGCATATCTACAGGACTGTAAGCCATAGTAGATAACAAAAAAACTAATGATTATGCTGGGTCAATAAATATGTCATAAAACCTGCCATAGCGGCGTTATTGTGCTAGTTGGGGACACCTAATTGTTCATGTAATTACCATGTGGTTAACAGAAACTGGAATGGAAAGAAAGTAAATATTAAGTATTTTTATTATGCCCATGCAGTAAAGGCCTTGATACTGAATTGTAAACAAAAAGTATCTTATATTAGTAGGCATTTCTAGATGTACGACACTAACAAGCGACATTTATCGACGATAGTGTATGGTAAAAACGCTGAAAAAGGAACCCAAAATTGCCAAGCAGGAGTAGAAAAAAGATGATAAATATAATTATATATTGCCCCGTTCTTCTGTTTGTAAACATGGGCATCAACAGATGTTAGTCATGACTACTGAGAGACTTCGGCAATTAGGTGGAACAAAAACAGTAGTCAGCAGCATGTATTGCTAAGCAAAGTAGAAAGGAAAGAGGTGTTAACCTCGTTTGTGTAGTCAACAGGCCCACCTAATTGACAATAACCTGAAAGGCTTTGAAAACAGAATAGTGCAAAAACGGTAGTTAGCGGCACGAGTTGCCGAGCAGTGACAGAGTGGAGAGAGGTGTTGCCCTCGTACCTCCGTCCTTACAATCAGTGTGCTCACCTGATTAGCAGTATCCTGTACCATCTAGAATGTAACAGTTGTGTTCGGTACGTGCGTGAGTGGGTGTGCCATTTATGTAAAATCAAAGTGATAGAAAGAGGACTAGCCAAAGGAAAGTAAAAGAAAAAGAATGGGCGCCATCTTACAGTGAATTAATTGGGTAAAACACAATGAAATTGGTGGTTTGTATTAAAAAATGTGAGAAAACATGGTGAGAAAATAATCTGATTGCATTCAAAAGGAAAATTACATTGAATTACTGAGCATGGGAAATATAATATTTAGATCAGAAAAGAAAGAGAAACAGCAGTCATGGTCAAAGACAAAAGATATCATTCAAGCGACAGATCATTCACAGATGGGAGGACCAAGCATTGATTTAGTCCATACATAAAGGCATATGTAACACAGACTAGCATGTATGTTCAATAGATGGGAGTTAATCCATATAATTCCTTATTGTTAGGCTTAATCTAAAAAAATGTTTTATGTAAAATGCATTAAGTGCATAGATTAGAAAGAAGATAGGAGAGACAATGTCGGCAATTGGTGCCATTAGATAAATAAAAACATGTAGGTCTTTTTCAATATTTTATCCCTCCTCCACCGCCATGAGCTTGATAATCAAATTACTTTCCAGATGTCTCAGGGTCAGTGCTCTATTACCGTCCTGTGGTAAGGTATTTATAGCTTCCATTCCATGTGCAGTAATTCCTAAGATTTCACGTTGTAGTGTGTCGCAAAAGGGTAGTTGGTGTTGTTTGTGCGGATAGCCCTTATGTGTTCTTGGATTCTCTCCTTCAGTGATCTGATGGTACTGCCAACATAGATATGGCTACATATACATATAAGGCAATGTACAACAAATTTGGTGTTACAGTTAATAAACTTGTGAATTTTATATGAAGTCTTGGTGTTGTATTGAAAGCTGACCATCTTATCTTTTATGTAACAACATATGCTGCAGTGGCCACACTTGTAGGAGCCGGAAAAACAAGAGTTGAAGACTTAGAGAAAGAACGAGAGGGGGTCACGACAAGATCGACTTCTCTCAATCAGAAGTATTAAAAAATCACCCACAGAATCTTGTTAATACACGGAATGAAATATCAATTGTAAAAACTAACCAATTTTCTGGACCTTACTCTGTATATCAAGCAAAATAAAATGTGCTCTAAACTATATAGAAAACCGACAACCTGCAATGCTTTATTGCATGCAAAGAGTTTTCATCCCACCTCACGAATTAGAGCTATCCCCTTTGGAGAAATCACTAGGATTAGATGAAATTGTAGTGACAACAATGTTTTGCTAAAAGAACTCAATCAAATGAAACAACGTTTCATACAAAGGGGATATCCCCAAAGTATTCTATGCAAAACTAGCAACAGAATCAACAATACCAAACGATCAGATTTTTTGACTACATCCAAAAAGGACAAAACATTCAGCAAATTATCTCTAATCACTTCCCACAGTGCATTAAGTCCACAGATCTATAAAATTTAACATAAACATTGGTCCTTCCTACTAGCAGATAATACTCTCAAAAAGGTTCTCACCAGTAGACCAAATATCACCTATAGCAGAGGTCGCACACTACGGGACTCTTTGTGTCATAGTTTTATACTACCTGACATCACGGATACATGGTTACCTAAACCACCAAATGGCCCCTACAAGTGTGGCCACTGCAGCATATGTTGTTACATAAAAGATAAGATGGTCAGCTTTCAATACAACACCAAGACTTCATATAAAATTCACAAGTTTATTAACTGTAACACCAAATTTGTTGTATATTGCCTTATATATTTATGTAGCCGTATCTATGTTGGCAGTACCATCAGATCACTGAAGGAGGGAATCCAGGAACACATAAGGGCTATCCGCACAAACACCAACTACCCTTTTGCTACACACTACACGGCCAATGTGAAATCTTAGGAATTACTGCACATAGAATAGATGCTGTAAATACCTTACCACGGGTTGGCAATGGAACACTGACCCTGAGACGTCTGGAAAGTAATTGGATTATCAAAATCAGGACGGTGGAGGAGGGATAAAATATTGAAAAAGACCTACATGTTTTTCTTTAACTAATGGCACCAATTGCCGACATTGTCTCTCTTACCTTCTTTCCAATATATGCACTTAATGCATTTTACATAAAAAATGTTTTTTTTAGATTAAGCCTAACAATGAGGAATTATATGGATTAACTCCCGTCTATTGACCATACATGCTAGTCTGTGCTTCATATGCCTTTATATATGGACTAAACCAGTGCTTGGTTCTCCTATCTGTAAATGATCTGTCGCTTGAATATATCTTTTTTCTTTGACCATGACTGCTGTTTTTGTTTCAGTTCTGATCTAAATTATTATATTTCCCATACTAAGGAATTCAATGTAATGCTCCTTTTGAATGTGATCAGATTATTTTCTCACCATGTTTTCTCACATTTTTCGGTACGAACCACCAATTTCATTGTGTTTTACCCAATTAGTTCACTGTAAGATGGCGCCCATTCTTTTTCTTTTACTTTCCTTTGGCCAGTCCTCTTTCTATCACTTTGATTTTACATAAATGGCACACCCACTCACGCACGTACCGAACGCGACCGTTACATTCTACATGGCACAGGATACTGCTAATCAGGTGAGCACGCTGACTGTACGAACAAAGGTACGAGGTCACACCTCTCTCAACTCTGTCACTGCTCGGCAACTTGTGTCGCTAACTACCTTTTTTGCACTATTCTGTTTTCGAAGCCTTTCAGGTTATTGTCAATTAGGTGGGCCTGTTGACTACACGAACGAGGTTAACACCTCTTTCCTTTCTACTTTGCTTAGCAATACATGCTGCTGACAACCGTTTTTGTTCTACCTTATTGCCGAAGCCTCTCAGTAGTAATGATTAACATCTGTTGATGCCCCTGTTTACAAACAGAAGAACGGGCAATATATATTTATATTTATCATCTTTTTTCTACTCCTGCGTGGCAATTTTGTGTTCCTTTTTTCAATGTTTTTACCATACGCTATTGCCGATAATGTTGGTTGTTAGCGTCTTACATCTAGAAATGCCTACTAATATAAGATACTTTTTTTAAACAATCCAGTATCAAGGCTTTACGGCATGGGCATAATAAAAATGCGTAATGTTTACTTTCTTTCCATTCCAATTTCTATTAACCACATGGTAATTACATGAACAATTAGGTGTTGCCAACTAGCACAATAGCTCCGCTATGGCACGTTGTATGACATATTTAATGACCCAGCATAATCATTCGTTTTTTTGTTATCTATTATGGCTTACAGTCCTGTAGATATGTTATACTCAGTGAATTTTCTCCAGACTCTTCATTTTTTGTGATAATATACTTACCTTTTATGGGACACTATAGATTTACACCACTTTGGCCCATATTTATACTTTTTGACGCTAAACTGCGCTAACGCAGTTTAGCGTCAAAAAATTTTGCGCCGTCTAACGCCATTCTGAAGCGCCATGCGGGCGCCGTATTTATGGAATGGCGTTAGCCGGCGCAAGCAGACCGGCGCTGCCTGGTGTGCGTGGAAAAAAACCACGTAGACCAGGCAGCGCCGGCGTTGGGCAAAAATGACGTTAGGGCGTCTTAAAATGGGGCAAGTCAGGTTGAGGCAAAAAAATCGTCTTAACCCGACTTGCGCCATTTTTTAACGACGCCCATCCCCCATCAACATGACTCCTATCATTGTAAAGATAGGAGTCATGCCCCCTTGCCCAATGGCCATGCCCAGGGGACTTCTGTCCCCTGGGCATGGTCATTGGGCATAGTGGCATGTAGGGGGGCACAAATCAGGCCCCCCTATGCCAAAAAAAAATATTTAAAAAAAATAAAAAAATACTTACCTGAACTTACCTGAATGTCCCTGGGGTGGGTCCCTCCAGCCTTGGGTGTCCTCCTGGGGTGGGCAAGGGTGGCAGGGGGGGTCCCTGGGGGCAGGGGAGGGCACTCTGGGCTCATTTTGAGCCCACTTGTCCCTTAACGCCATGCCTGACCCAGGCGTTAAAAAGCGGCGCAAATGCGCCGTTTTTAGCCACGCCCACTCCCGGGCGTCTCTTTTGCCCGGGAGTATAAATACCACGTAAAGACCTGGGAGTCATTTTTTAGACGGGAACGCCTCCCTTGCATATCATTAACGCAAGGAAGGGGTTCACGCTAAAAAATGACGCACATTCCGGGAACTTTGGCGCTATACGCCTCTAACGCCATAGTATAAATATGGCGTTAGTTGGCGTTAGTTTAGCGTCGAATTTGCGTCGAAAAAAACGACGCAAATTCGGCGCAAACGGAGTATAAATACGGCCCTTTGTTTTTAATACTTATAATACTTGGACCTCTCGACTTACTCTTTAGAGTATTTTTTAGGCTTATCATGGCCATTTCCTACGGATGCATTCTTTGAAAAGACAACAGAGAATCCGGTCTGACTTAACAATAACCGTATGCACAAGATCTCTTAGACACATCCTTCCATTGCAACTGAGGGCATATATACTGCCCAACACTTCTCAATACTATCTTCTAATAATACGTTTTAGGTATGTTTAACATCTCGAAAAGTGTTTTAATGCTTCACTGGTATCATGGTGGCAGTATAACTACAATAGGGGTTATAATACATGCACATTCAATGATTCCATTGCACTGTATCTGTGTCTTGCATAACCTCTTTCTCTTCTCTGGTCTCCACCATACACGAAATTTGTTCAGTATCAACCACTTTCCATAGACACAGTAGCCAGCTTGACAGATGGCATGATCACCACAAGAGCTTTTTTCTCTTTCTAACTTTTCACACTATATGATAAGAATCCCCTCCTACCATCTACAATGTTCTCATTGCCATCCTTTTTCTTGCCTATTTGATCTGCAGCCTTGAGAAAGTCAATCTGACGAAACACGTGTCAGCTGTTTTTGGATACATCAATGTTTAACAGGAATAAACTCCTATCAACTCCAATAACGTGTTTTTGGACTCTGAATTTACTCTTCCAGTTGGACGAATATTTCTGGACTACATCACTGTGCCCTGGTATACATTGACAGTTTTCAATTCTGATTGGCCTCCCAATCAGCATTTTGATACCCGGGGTGGTTGGGTGTTACACTAGGTTGGCACTCTCGCTATTCGTTTTTGCAAAGACTAAGGCCCATATTTATACTTTTTTAGCACCGCATTTGCGCCACTTTTTGACGCAAAAGCGGCGCAAACGTACATAATACAATCGTATTTTGTAAGTTTGTGCGGTTTTTGGGTAAAAAAGCGGCGCAAAAACAGCACTAAAAAAGTATAAATATGGGCCCAAGGATTTTTCCTCAAACCTTTATACAGACATTGAATTGGATATGCGAACTCCATAGCATCAACCACCTTGTCTGTTGTATTGTAGGTCCTAGATAATGTGGTTGCAGTTTTCTGGGACCTGCTCGGGTAATGTTACGAGTAGAGAACCATGCTAAATCTCCAATTTGTAATTTCATTTGGGTCTTGTGTTTAGCTAGCTTGTTTTTTGCTTTCCATTGGATGTCCTGTAAAATCTTTAATCATTCAGTGACGGAGGGGACTGGAAGGGTTCCTGGAAGATTACGGGGATGGGTGCCGGTGAGAAAATAAAATGGTGAGCACCCTAACCCTGAGTGGATCGAGTTATTATATGTGAGTTCTGCCAATGGTAAGGCCAAGTCCCTGTTAGTGAGGACAGGAGGCTCCTGAGTGTTGTTTCTAATGTCTGGTTAACTGTCTCCGTTTGACCTTCCATTTGAGGGTGGTAACCAGTGAATAGGGCCATTTCTATGCCAAGTCTAGAACAAAAGGCCTTGAGAATCCTGATGTGAATTAACCCCCACGATCAGAGATAATTTTCATGGGCAAGCCATGGAGTTTGATTATATGGTGTAGGACTAGAGTGCTTGAGTGGCACGAAATGTGCCATTTTTGACAAGAGGTCTACTACAGCTAACACAGTAGTATATTTGTTAGATTCTGGTAAGTCTGTAATGAAATCCATGCTGACTATGTGCCATGATTTAGAGGGAACTGGCAAGGGTTGGAGAAGACCAGCGGGAGCTAGATGTGAGGATTTGTTCCGAGCACAGGTCGGGCATGAATTTACATGGTCATAAAAATCTTGGTGCATGGATTTCCACCAAAATTTTCATTAAAAAGTTTTCTAAAGTCTTTTGTATATCTGGGTGTCCAGCCAGAGCAGAATCATGACTCCAGACTAGTACTTGATGCTGCAATTCCTGCATTAGAATGTACAATTTTTCTGCATGTAAGTAATAGTCCTGTTCAATCGTATTATATGGTTTTCTGAGCCACTGTTAAGGGGGGAGGTCATGAGATGCCATCTTGACATTATCCATAAAGGTATCTATTGTGGTTAGAGCTAGCACTTTGCCTGCAGGTATTATACTGGTAGGGCTACAATAACTAGCATCCTCTAGGTGCCCTATACGTGACAACATATCTTCTGAAGGTCCCCTGGTCTGTATGTGATATTAATATCAAAATTGCTGAAGAAGTGAAGCCAGCGCATTTTTCTAGGGGTCAAATCCTTGACTGAACTAAAGAACTGAAAATGTTTATGGTCAGTGTAGAAGGTGACAGTGTGCTTTGCTCCCAGCAAATTATGTCACTACTCAGTAAATGCTGTTTTAATAGCTAATAGTTCTCTTTCAGCAATGGTATAATTTTGTTCAGCTGAAAGGATTTTTTTTAGAATAAAAGGCTACAGGATGGAGATGCCTTGTTTGTGCTTGTTTTTGCGATAACACACCTCCCAGAACGAATTGAGAAGCATTAGCTTCAACATAAAATGGCTGCTCAGGATCTGGGTGGTGTATAATGGTAGCAGAGGTGAAACTTTTTTTGAGAGCTGTGAAGGCATGTTCCGCTGCTTGAGACCAGTAAAATGATTGTCCCTTCTTCAATAAGGTGTTTATAGGGACCACTATTTGTGAGAATTGTGGGATGAAGCGCTTATAAAAATTAGCGAAACCAAGGGTCTTTTGGACATTCTTGAAAGATGTAGGGGTCGTCCATGAAAGAATAGTGTCTACCTTTTTCCATGATAGGTAATCTGGGTAATAAGTGATATCCAAGGATCTCTATTGAGTCAGTGTTAAATGTCAATTTTTCTAATTTGGCATACCGGGAGTTATCACAAAGTTGTTGCAGATTGGCCCTAATGAGCTGAGCTTGTTCCTGCTTATTTTTAGAGAATATCATGATGGCATCTATAGAGACGACAGTGAAAACATTCTAGGAACTCATGTAATACGTTGATGATAAAGTATTGTAATGCCGCAGTGGTGTTGCAAAGCCCAAAGGGGTTCATGGTGTATCCAAACACACCAAACTTTGTCCAAAAGGCGATCTTCCATTCATCTACTTCCTTGACACGGATCAGATGATATGCACTGTGCAAGTCTAGCTTGGTGTAAATGGTGAACTCCCGGACTTGGTCCAACAGGACCGGTATCAGAGGCAAGGAGTAACGATTTTTGATGGTTGCTTTATTTAACGATTCTGTAATCAATACAAGCCCGCAAATCTCCAGATTTTTTTGCCGCGAAGAAAAGAGGCGATGAAATAGAAGTAGAATGTCTTATAATCTCCAAATGCAACAACTCATCCAAATACTTGCACAGATATTGATTCTAGGTTCTGTTAATGCATATATTCTAATACAAGGAACGACTGCTCCAGGAACTAGGTCTATCCGACAATCATAAACCCTATGGAGTGGCAACTGGGTTGCTTTCACTGGGTCAAAGACAATTGGGAAATCCTGATATTCTTCTAGTAGAATAGTGGGAGATGGGTCATTGGTTGCAGCACAATGTAGGAGTGTCACAGGACAGCAGGCTTCTTGATAGCATGTGTGGTCATTCAGATGGGGGAGTCCAAGGTGACTGTTCAAGAAACCCAGTAAATTTTAGGATTATGGCATTCTAGACAGTTATACCAAAAATAACGCTAAAGGTGGGGGTATCAATTAAGACAGTCTGTATCTTCTGTATGACCATTGTCACATACTGTGGTTAACGGATTAGTGTGAAACCGAATAAGGCCAAGGCTGAGACATCAACTGCCCTAACGGGTGTGGGTACTGCCTTGGTAACATGTGACACTCCCAGCTGGCTGCTAGGGCCAGATCAAGGAAGTTGCCTGTAGTACCTGAGTCTATGAGCACTGGCAGACTATGGTGGTCATTATGACATCGGCGGTACAAAATGCCTACCACTGCGGTGCCGGACATCAAAATACCGCCATCTGTCTGCCATATTATGAGCACTGCCGGACTTCCACCACAAGAAGTGTGGAAATCTGGCAGTGCTCATGGAGGTGGACAGTGGTAAGGTGGTGCTGCTACCACCAGCACCGCCTCGCCAGTAGAACACCGCCAGCTGTATTATGACAATTCAGCTTGTGGGGCGCTGCTGGCGGTAGCAGCACCCCTCCTCGTTCAAGGTAAGTCAGGCTTCCGAGAGGGGGGGTGGGGGGATGGGGGGTGTTGTGTGTGTGTGTCTGAGTGTGTGCATGAATGTGTGAGTGAGTGTGTGAACGTGTCTGTGTGTATTGTGTTGTTTGCGTGGTTGTATGTGTGTTAGTGAATGCATCTAAGAATGGTGAAGTGAGTGCGTGTCTGCATGGCAGTGTGATCGTTGTAAGAATGTGTGTGAGCATGTCTGGATGTATGCGTGTATGAATGCGTGTATGCCAGTGTGTGTATGAATGTGTGTATGCCAGTGTGAGTGATTGGGTGTATGTGTCGTGCGTGTCTGTGGGTGTGTGCGTGTATGGGGGAGAGGGGTGTGTGTCTGAGGATTGGAGGGGTGGAGGTGTGTGTGAGGATCGGAGGGTGTGGGTGTGTCTGTGAGGATTGGAAGGAGTGGGGGGTGTTTGGATGGAGGGGAGGTGTCAGGTGAGTGTTGGGTGGTGAGGTAGCCGCCTACCAGTGACAGGGTAGCAATTCCCTGTCACCGGTAGGGCCTACAGCCATGGTTTTCGTGGTGTTGCTAACACCATGGAAACCATGGTGGTAGGCAGGCTCATAATGCCGCCGATGGTATTATGCCAGCCACCGGACTGGAGATACACATCTCCAACACGGCGGCTCATACTGCCATGGCGGTATGAGTGGAGAAGTGGCGGGTTGGCTGCAGCCAACCCGCCAATCTAATAATGTGGCGGTGTGTACCGCCAGCCTATTGGCAGTCATACCGCCACATTAACACTCACCGCCGGGGTCATAATGACCCCCTTTGTCTATTCTGAGGTGATAGAATGAGGGTTACTCTAATGGTCAGGTTTCTAGGTACACGGTTTAGGACACTAGTCAAGTATTGTGAGATCTGGTAAAGGGACCCTCTCGGAGAGGCAATCTCATTTCTCTCCAAGATCATTAGTTTTCCTGCTGCAGTTCGGGAACACTCAAACTAGCAACAGCTTTTTTCTTTTTAGGTTTAACTGTGCAGCCTCGTGGAAAGTGACCGGATTTACCACAATATAGACACAGACTGGCCTTATGGCACCATGCCTTCTCTCCAATAGATAAAGAGCTTCTAACGCCCCCAATGTTCAAGAAACCCAGTAAATTTTAGGATTATGGCATTCTAGACAGTTATACCAAAAATAACGCTAAAGGTGGGGGTATCAATTAAGACAGTCTGTATCTTCTGTATGACCATTGTCACATACTGTGGTTAACGGATTAGTGTGAAACCGAATAAGGCCAAGGCTGAGACATCAACTGCCCTAACGGGTGTGGGTACTGCCTTGGTAACATGTGACACTCCCAGCTGGCTGCTAGGGCCAGATCAAGGAAGTTGCCTGTAGTACCTGAGTCTATGAGCACTGGCAGACTATGGTGGTCATTATGACATCGGCGGTACAAAATGCCTACCACTGCGGTGCCGGACATCAAAATACCGCCATCTGTCTGCCATATTATGAGCACTGCCGGACTTCCACCACAAGAAGTGTGGAAATCTGGCAGTGCTCATGGAGGTGGACAGTGGTAAGGTGGTGCTGCTACCACCAGCACCGCCTCGCCAGTAGAACACCGCCAGCTGTATTATGACAATTCAGCTTGTGGGGCGCTGCTGGCGGTAGCAGCACCCCTCCTCGTTCAAGGTAAGTCAGGCTTCCGAGAGGGGGGGTGGGGGGATGGGGGGTGTTGTGTGTGTGTGTCTGAGTGTGTGCATGAATGTGTGAGTGAGTGTGTGAACGTGTCTGTGTGTATTGTGTTGTTTGCGTGGTTGTATGTGTGTTAGTGAATGCATCTAAGAATGGTGAAGTGAGTGCGTGTCTGCATGGCAGTGTGATCGTTGTAAGAATGTGTGTGAGCATGTCTGGATGTATGCGTGTATGAATGCGTGTATGCCAGTGTGTGTATGAATGTGTGTATGCCAGTGTGAGTGATTGGGTGTATGTGTCGTGCGTGTCTGTGGGTGTGTGCGTGTATGGGGGAGAGGGGTGTGTGTCTGAGGATTGGAGGGGTGGAGGTGTGTGTGAGGATCGGAGGGTGTGGGTGTGTCTGTGAGGATTGGAGGGAGTGGGGGGTGTTTGGATGGAGGGGAGGTGTCAGGTGAGTGTTGGGTGGTGAGGTAGCCGCCTACCAGTGACAGGGTAGCAATTCCCTGTCACCGGTAGGGCCTACAGCCATGGTTTTCGTGGTGTTGCTAACACCATGGAAACCATGGTGGTAGGCAGGCTCATAATGCCGCCGATGGTATTATGCCAGCCACCGGACTGGAGATACACATCTCCAACACGGCGGCTCATACTGCCATGGCGGTATGAGTGGAGAAGTGGCGGGTTGGCTGCAGCCAACCCGCCAATCTAATAATGTGGCGGTGTGTACCGCCAGCCTATTGGCAGTCATACCGCCACATTAACACTCACCGCCGGGGTCATAATGACCCCCTTTGTCTATTCTGAGGTGATAGAATGAGGGTTACTCTAATGGTCAGGTTTCTAGGTACACGGTTTAGGACACTAGTCAAGTATTGTGAGATCTGGTAAAGGGACCCTCTCGGAGAGGCAATCTCATTTCTCTCCAAGATCATTAGTTTTCCTGCTGCAGTTCGGGAACACTCAAACTAGCAACAGCTTTTTTCTTTTTAGGTTTAACTGTGCAGCCTCGTGGAAAGTGACCGGATTTACCACAATATAGACACAGACTGGCCTTATGGCACCATGCCTTCTCTCCAATAGATAAAGAGCTTCTAACGCCCCCAATTTGCATGGGTTCTGGCTCCTGTGCTTTTTCTTTGATTTCTTTTTTATCTGTTTTTAAAACAACTACCCTTGGTTCACTCCGAGGATGTTCAAATTACCTTTCCCCTAACCGATGATCTAGTCTCAATACTAAATTAATAAATTCAGCTCAATCTTCTAGTAATTCAACGATATGGGCTAAACTATCTTTTAAATCATCCCTCAGGCCTCTGTAAAAAAGTGAGGAAATTGTTTTTCAGCCATTCTAGTCTCAGTAATTAACCAATTCAAAGTAGTAATGTAAGAGAGGAGGTCCTTGGACCCTTGTCGTAAATGTAATAATTTTTTATCACAATACTGGATAAAAAAACATTTAGCAAACAGTTGCGTTTGGGCTGCCTTAATGGCGGCAAAATGATATAGGACTGGATAATTGTTTTTGATAAGTGGAATACACCAATTGGCGGAAACACCACCAAAATAGGAAACTACAAAAGCTACCATAGCAGCATCAGATGCCAATATTTGATATTTACACATAAAATGCAATTGGCATTGGCTCATGAAAGCAGCAAAGTGAGAACTATCCCCAGTGAATTTTTCTGGGTTGGCTAACGGCACAGATGTCGGAGTGGTTGCTGTTATATGTAGATTGTGGTCAGAGGGATTAGCAGGAGTGGAAGTGGAGGGTTGAGTACCAACATTTGGGAGAATATTAATGGGCCTTGGACCTGAGGGATCCCTCCATTGCGTGAAGGATGTGGCACGTGTTAGAGTCTCCCTGAGCTCTTGATTCTCTGTTCATAATTTCAGAACTTGTTCCTGTAAATCTTGTACTATAACTGCTAACTGCTCAGTAGGGGTTAAATGATCTGAATTAGTTACAGACTTGTGATCCATGATGACCTCGTCTGCAAGGGAACTTTAAGGTTGTGGCTTGGCTTTTTGTTTTGTGCGAGCCACTCACCTGAATTCCAGCCGTTCTGATGGGGTGATGACAATTCCCCAATCCCGGTGAGAACTAATGTGACCACGATGAAGAGTACATTGCCCTCTCGCAAGTCCTCAAGGGGAGGGGGTTTTGGGAAGAGAAAAAGAGAAAATACCAGGTTCAGCTTTGTGGACTGCAGAATTGGACTGCTGGACCCTGGACTGTGTGTCTTGTTGGGCATCAGGACTTCTTATTTCTCAAAATACTGGGTTCTTTTGTTTTTTTAGGGTTCTGGACTGCAAAAGAATTACTTCATTAATACATTGAACTTGCATAATCTATTTTACATTGTATAATGTCAGTTAATGTTGACACATTGTGCATACATTTCTATATGGCTGAACAAGGCTCTTCCTCTTTTTACAATACTTTCACAGTCTCTGAAACAATGTCCAAACTCAAAAACAATCAACTTGACTAAAGGGCTTATTGTGTTCGGGCGTAATGTCTTGCCAATAATAGTTCTGATAAACTTGCTCTATTTCCAATCTCCTAATTTTCAGGGGAGCGCTTGTTGAAGGAAATATGTTGTTCAATCAATCAGTATTTGTAAAGCGTGGCTCCTCACCCGTTAGGGTCTCAAGGTGTTGGGGGGGGGGGGGAGGAGGGCCCTCATCCAAAAAGCCATGTCTTGAGGTTCTTCCTGAAGATAGTGAATGACGGGCTTTGTCTGAGGTGCAGGGGGAGGTTGTTCCAGCTTTTCGCTGTTGTGTAGGTAAAGGATCGTCCTCCGGCGGTAGTTTTGTGGACGCGAGGAATAGTGGCCAGTGCTTTCTGGGCGTAACGGAGGGATCTGACGGGGGTGTGGAATGAGATGGAGTGGTTAAGGTAGGCTGGTCTGGTGTTGTGTATGGCCTTGTACCTGTGGGTGAGAAGCTTGAAGGTGATTCGCTGGATGAATTGAAGTTTTTTGATGTTCCTAGTTGAGGTGCAGGCATAGAGGGCGTTGCCGTAGTCGAGCATTCTCTTGACTAAGGCATGGGTGACTGTCCTGTGACAGTCTGTTGGGATCCATCTGAAGATCTTCCTGAGTTTGCTGAGTGTGTGCCAGCAGGAGGAGGTGACAGTGTTTACCTGGCGGGTCATAGATAGGGAGGAGTCGAGGATGATTCCTAAGTTGCGGGTGTGCTTGGTTGACGCGGGGGGGCGCTAAGGGATGTAGGCCACCAAGAGTCGTCCCAAGCTGAAGTGGCGTTTCCGAAGATGATGAGCTCCGTCTTCTCGAAGTTGAGCTTGAGGCAGCTTTCTCTCATCCAGGTGGCAACGGCTTCCATTCCTGCTTGAAAGTTTTATTTTGGCCGTGTATGGGTCTAAGGTGAGGGAAATGATGAGTTGTGTGTCATCAGCACATGACACGATGTTCATACCGTGGCTTCTGACGATGGCAGCAAGAGGGGCCATGTATAAGTTAAACAGTATTGGACTCAGTGAGGATCCTTGGGGCACTTTGCAGTTGACTCCTGTGGGTCTGGAGGTGTATGGCGGGAGTTTGATCCTCCCGGAAAGGAAGGAGTGGATCCATTCCAGGGCTCTTCTGTGGTTTCCTATGTCGTGGAGTCTGGTGCGCAGAGTGCTGTGGGAGACCATGTCGAAAGCTGCTGAGAGGTCGAGGAGTATGAGTGCTGCGGTGTGGCTGCGGTCTAAGAGTAATCGGATGTCATAGGTGGCTGCCAGGAGTGCTATCTCTGTGCTGTGATTGCTGCGGAAACCGGACTGGGAGCTGTCCAGTGAGTTGTTGGCCTCAATGAAATTCCGTAGTTGTGCGTTGATTGCTGTCTCCAGTATTTTGGCAGGGTTGGGTAGCAGCGAGATGGGACAGAAATTCTTTAGTTCTGATGGGTCGGCTGAATGTTTCTTCAAGAGAAGGCGTATTTCGGCATGTTTCCAGTCCTCAGAGAAGATGCCCGTGCTGATGGAGCAGTTGATTGTGGTATAAAGCTCTGGGTGATGGATGCACTGGCTCTGATGAATATGTGGTGCGGGCAGGGTTACGAGGGCGCTCCGGAGTGGGTGCTTTTCATGATGTTGACTGTTTCCTCTGTGGTGAGCATGGACCAGTTGTGGATGGTCTATGCGGGTTCTGGAGGAGGTGGGTCGGTCGCAGGTACTGGTGCCAGGTGACAGAAAGCTGTTGTAGCTGTCCCAGATCTTGTGGTGGAAAAAGAGTTTGTTGCAGAGGTCCTGTCACGGGGGATGTTGGTGGCCTAGGAGGGGGGATCTGTGAATTTGTTGATGACTGAGAAGAGTTCCTTCAAATTGTGTGCGGAGGAGTTGATGCGCTCCCGGAGTGCGTCCTTCCTTGTGTTTTTGATTTGTCATTGGTGGTGTCACGTAGGCTCTCATTATCTTAATGAGACTACTGGATTTTGAGCAGCAAGATCCTCCACAATGTGGGGGACTGAGTCTGACCCACGGTGGATGATGCTTGTCACTCCAAATTCGGGTTTTGCTCCGGCTAACTAGCCGTGCCTCATCTCTCCCAAATGGCAGAGACAATTGGGCAGCCGAGCTCATGACATATCAGTACTTCTCAGGGAAGTCGAGGTCACTCAGGTCACAACCGGTTCTCTCATACACAATGCGGTCTCTTATATAAATGACAGTAAAGGCAGTATAAGTTTTGAAGATTGGTTTAATAAAACAACTGCATTTTGGATAGCAAAGCGTGAGCTGCAATAACCAGAACTACACAACACAGTAATATTAAAATAGTGACTATGAGAGTGAAACACAAGAATAAGGCTATCATGGTGCCACTATTTTATTCTCTCTCTAAGTTATATTTTGAGCACAGCTCTAAGCCTGCCTTTCAGGTCCCCCCGGGAGGACATCAACCCTCATACCTGAGCAAAGGCCTGTAATCTGCATCAGCATCTGCAACGGCGCATTCAGCATACAGTTGCGGTTCCCTGGCTGGAATCTCCCTCTTGATGTGTACTAGGACTAGAAAGCGTTTTTATAACTAACACGCAGATGTTCTAAGAAAATGTCCCTGCGTAAGGATGTGTATTTTCTACGAATGCTGGAGACTAAACTTCTCCCATGCTTACCGGCAATGTACCAGACTGTAGCCTTGACTGAAGCACAGGGCGATAAAGAATGCATTATTTGAGAACACAGTGCTGAACTAAGCTAAACAGTGTGATAGAAGAAATTAAAACAAGACCGTAAAAACTGGTTATTGTAAAATAACAGTGCAAAGCTGAATAAAATATATCTAAGGCAAAGTGCACAGCGGCCTAGTATGTTAAACTAACGTGCATGGAGCTATACATAAAATGGCTACTCAACACCCTCCCCTTGTCGGTAGAAAGTGGTTCAAGCCAAAGCTAAAAATACCCTAACCTAAAATATGTGTAAAACCCTACTTAATTTTTACAAGTTAAGAGGACGCACAAGCATATTACTTGACAATTTAGAAATGAGCATGCGGTTCAGAGCCGAATTCAAATTGAAATGTCAATTTAGAACAGTTCTGTATCAACCACAATTCATGGAAAGCAGGAGATCTTCCACTTCGGCAGATGACAGAACCGGTAAATCCACGCCAAAAACGACTATCGAGCAGGTGTGTTCCATAGCCCCAGTATCTACTAAGGCGGCATCCCGTGCAGTGCCCATTAACGAGTGGAAATTAACTTCCTCCAGGAAAGGTAGCTCGTAATCAGCTTCTCTCAGCAAACGCAGCCGCAGTGCGGATGTCCGGTAATGAACCCTCAATGAGAACATCAACAGATCAGCCTCAATCACTGAGGGGCATTGCTGTGAAAGACAAACTGCCAGTGCATGTTCAAAAGAGCACCAACGGCACCGAAACATGGGCTGCACAGAATCCAAAACTGGTCTGAATGACAAAGACCAGACCAAATGTTCCAGGAGTGTTGCTCCAAACTGCTGCATCATGCGTTCATGACACAGCTGCACTGATGGGAGCGCCTTCATTTGTCCTTGTTGCGGGGACAGCCATTGCGGAAAAACACCAGCAAAATGCCGGTTAATAAAGCCAAAGTTATTGGAAATCCCCCAAAAATACTTCCTAAAATGGAGTGAATAGCTGAAGGTATCAAACCGAATATAGAGGAGAAGGTGTGAACAAAACCAATACCAACAGCTTTGAAAAAATGTGCTACTCCAGCCGTGCTGGATGCATTAAATATACATCCCACGAGTTAATGAGTGAAATGGGGTGTAATGACAGGGGAATAATGGCGCTCAGGAAACTAATTGGCCAAATAACATATTAGGGGTTGCCTACACAAGGGAAAACACCCATCCCTTCAAGGTTCAAATGAACCCAACAATACTTCACATGACATGCGGCCCCCCTCACCCAAAGTATTCTTATCACAAATCAAGTAAGTCAAAACTCAAGTGAGTAAAGTTCAAAAGAAACGCAATCTGAAATTCCACGCCAGTCTTTATAAAGTCCAATCCAGTCCAGAAGTTTATTGGATCATATCTTCAAATTTACAGCATTCTTCATGGAAATACACTCCGAGCCAACACGTGTTTCGTCATGGGAAAGTTCTTTAGTCCCAACGACTTCTTCAGGGCTCAAGTCAAATGTCAAATGAAATGTTAGTAGAAATTCAAAATTGCTTCAAACGATCTGTAATAATCTTAATATGGCTTATCAGTGCACCAACATATATCAAAATCCTTGGTTTTCATGTGCTCTGTAATTACGAGCTGTGTATTCCAAATCTGCATAAATCATAAACGAACCAGGAACATTGTTTCCAAGCTACGGAAACACTTCGTCCCACGAGTTCACCAAAGTATATTGGAAAGTTTGTATTTAACAGGGACTGTATTCCTGCCGACGACCTTGCCACTTAAAGTGCGTAGGTCTCGCGTGCAGATGTAAGGGCCACATGCTTCTGAAGCAATAAAGCCTTGAGTCTACTCAACTTGTCAAAATTCACCTTGGAAGTAGCAATATGAGGCCAGATGTCAGCTACCTCCCTTAATTTAGTGGGGGGAAACAACACGTTCCCGCAGCATGTAACAACCTTAGAGACCGAAACAACGTAAACTATTCCGGCCCGCATGCCACAAAAGTCTTCACTATTGAGAAGGACGTAGCTGCCGTTTGAAAGCACCTGGAACGTGCTTTTAATCATGGGGACTGGAACTCCCTTCAGGTAGCAAGCCATGTTTGCAACCGAGGCATTACACTCCCCATGCAAGGACAGCTGCTTACAAATCATCGAATGGCTGACTGAAGTCTCACATTCACTACAGCTAGGAATGACCTCTTTCATGCCATTGAGGCATTTGTACGAAAAGGGAAGCTCCCACACCTCATGGATGTAACTATCTCTCAACTTTTCATATCTGCCTACCAGAACGTGTTTCAAACAAGAAGTGAATTGTAATGTTAAAATAGGCAGATTAAAAACCCTGTGTATTAACCACTCTGCTGAAGGAATCTCAGCCACGGTAAAAGGCAGTCTTTCTATCTTTTCAATGTTAAGCATGACATAAGTCGCTTCTTTCTTAGCCATTAGTTATTGTTGCCACGTCAAATTAAAGGAAAAAAATATTTCCCTGGCACTGATGTGCTGCCACGGAACGCGACCCACCTTCAATGTCTGAAGTTTCCAACCCAACTGCATAATGGACCTGGTCTAACTCTGTCCGTGATATAAAGAAGACATCTCAGATCGTATATTGTCTATAGCAGAAGAAACAATGTTGTTAATTGTATATATCTGGTCGGACAACGTGTGAATCCCATTATCCACAACAGCTAATGCCTTTTTCAAATTTTCCTGGTCCATTTGCCTTAACCGGGCTGCAGCCTCTTGTTGGGAAAGTTTCCATATTTCATTGTATACTTCATACAAGAAACGCTTCCTACGTATTATCTTGGGGTCTGACAAGAAATCTTGTAAGTCAGTGTTGTTAGACAAGAGATTGAGGTGCGCTTTAACCGCATCAAGTGAGGACGATTTTAGCCACTGTTGGCACAATTTTCCTACACTATATGTTGTAATTATGTCAGCATGTCCTGGTGATATATAGCGAGGGTCTGGCCTACTCCTCCGGAAACCCCCCCGAGGAGGTGACAAAACGTTGATGACACCCGTTGGTATCTATGGGCCACAATAACCACCCGCCTGGACGTGTCAGTGAAACATTAAACGTACCATTCTGGACCCACTCATGAAGCTCGTGTATGGTTGCTTTTGTGTATTTTTGCCAATTGCCAAATTTTGCAGGGGCAGGTATACTGGGCATGTTTAATTCTCTAATTGTTGCTAAGCCTAAACAACTTGTTTGTTGCACTGTTTCATTTAAAAAGATAATTTGAACAGGGATGAGACATGCTCTAAACAATGTTTCTGTACCCTTTGTCTGCCAATTTTTTGTTGCCCAAACACTTTTAAAATCAATATATTTGGAACAATATTCATAACCTTCAATTGATAACCGGGAAACAAAAGATTCCTAATATATGAATTTCGTGTTGGTCAATAACATATGTATGTTCTGAGTTGGAGTTACTTTAAAGTAATATAACTCAGCATTTTTTTGACGATGCCCAGAAAAATACGCAAACTTTTCAGTAAAAGTTTTTGAACTCTGTTGTGGTGGAGTTGGACAATGTTCCCATTGTGTGTAATTAAATATCATTTTGGGACTACTCGCTCTAATGCATGAAGTGGTGCTCATAATAATTATAGCAAAACATATCACCATAATTTTCTTTAAACTGGTAAACATCTTCGTCTTCATAGACAGTATAATATTGCAATTCTGTCATCATAGAATCAACTGTTTTCACATCCCAATCTTCAGACACAATGCCTGGTATGACTATATCATTCATAGATAACTTTAACACATACGGTATTTGAATGATTTCAGTGGGACCATATATATCAAACATAATTTTGTCCCAAACAATCCCATCAGGAATTGGCACTGCGGAAATGTTCACAAAGGATAAGTCTCTTCGGACCTTATGTGATGAAAAATGTGGTTTCAAAACCTCCTCCACCTGTTCAACTGCTGATCTCTCGGGAAGAAAATGACCATGTATCAACAAGAAAAAGGTAATAACAAAACCAATCCAAAGCAGAAAGGCTAGTCAAAGAAAGCCATACATAGTTCCATGGAAAAACGAAATATGTGTCTTTAAGCCAATGTATTAGCTTGCGTGCACCTGACAGGTCAGCTGTCGAAGAGGCAAATGAGTCCGATAGACCGTCTTTGAAGTCGGCAAAGTAACCAGAGGCAGTTTGTGCAAATGGCGTAGCCGTGGTCAATGGTGGACTTGGTGTTTCTTGGGGTGGTACACTGTAGACAGCACCATCCGTCTGGTGAATAGTCGTGGTGACTTGATCAAAGGTTTCTAAATTGCTTGTTGTTAGTGGAACTAATGCAAGATCATCATCCACTCTTCCCAAGCTCGGAGAGGTATCAGTGTTGGTATAAACAACTTGAAGCGGAACTTCTTCTCCAGTAGTGAGGGATTCAGGAACTACTGGATGCTCCTCTTGGTCAGCTGTGCAGAATCGGCCACATGTTGTAGTTTGACATTGTCAATTGAAACAAAACGATTTTCTTTGGCACCTGGCAATGGTGGTAGAATAACAGTTCTGGTACCATGTATCCCCAGTACAGGGACTGGTGCCCGATAAGAAGGGCCAAATTCTTTTTGCACTGCAACCTTTTCACGTACAAGATCCCCAACCCCGGGAATCCAGCCGGTAGATGTTACAGGCACATCCTTAATTCCTGTTGAGGCAGCACTTTTAGAAGAGTTATCCTCACGGAACTGTTGGAATTCCTGTAAAACAGTGACTCAATCATTTATGTCAAAAGGTGTTTCTGCTGCCTCCACGCCAGGACCATCAAGATCCGGAACAAACATTTGAGTTCCGAACAGGCACTTATATGAAGTATGACCCCCCAGGGACCTTCTAGGCAGGTTATTTAGTGCTCTCTGAACTCCATACAGGTGGGTTAGCCAACTACGGCCCGTACCTAAGACTCTGGCTGTTAAGGATTGCTTTAAATCGCAGTTCATTCACTCCACGACACTACTTCCCTCGGGATGAAATGGAGACGAGTACTGCAGTTAGACCCCCAATGAAGCCATGGTGTCCCTGACTGCCCTTGAGGCGAAAGCAGGGCCCTGGCCCGAATGGAACGCCGCAACGGTATATGTACTGATAAAGACTCGCAAATCTTTAATAACAGTCCGAGCATCAGCCGAGCGTTGTGGCCACACCCACACAAATCTGGAGCATGAATCTACAGCGACTAATATGTATTTGTATGCACTGTCAGGTGTTAGTGGACCGCAATGGTCCAAGTACACACACTGTAACGGTCTATTGGAAATCAAGAGTGGTGTCTGTGGCAGGCGCTTGGCCGTTAAAACTTTAATTTGTTGACAGATGTCACAACAAAGGACATACTGCTTAATCTCTTTGTAGAGACCGGGCCACCAATAATGGACCTGTAAGAGTGAAATTGTAGCCGCCAGACCAGCATGTGCAGATGCCACCCCTGCATGCGCTGCTTTGATCAATTGTGGTCTTATATCTTTGTTAGGGATGTCACGCACGCCTACGCCTGGAATTTTAACTTCAGCGTTCAGCATACCTCCCATATAGTATTGATATTTGTTAGGGAATCCTTAAGGATAAGGCGTACCATCAAAAGTAGCTTTTATGGCAGCCAAACTGTCTGTGTCTGGTTTGGAACTCGAACGAGTCACAGCAGCTACAGTGGCTACTGCCACTGCTGACTTTGCGGCTTCATCTGCCAAAGTATTTCCAGCAACGTATATTCCAACGCGCTGGTGTCCAAGTGTATGCACAACATGGACTTTCGGTAGCGTCTCTTTCAAGTCTGCTATCTTCCCCCACAGGAGTCTGTGTTTTATGGTGTTGCCTTTGGAATCTCTGAACCCATTCTGACGCCAGTAATGCAGATATTCATTAAAGGACTGGACACAGTAATATGAATCACAAACAATCAGTGTGGAGTGCGCTGGATCCGTATGTTCTAGTGCCATCAGCAGAGCTTTTAGCTCAGCCAATTGTGCTGTACAATCCCCTAAGGTCTGTGTGTAGGCATGTAGGGGACAGAATTTCTCCTCCTCCATATAGCCGCTTACGACTGCGCAAGCAGCAGAATATTGATGTTTAGTTCCAATCGCTGGTTGCGCAGAGCCATCGGTGTACATGACTCTATGATATTGATCAATAGGCAAGGTATTCACTGGAACTGGATATTCTACTTCATATTGTAAAAATTCTTGAGTTTGTAACTTTGGATCGAAAATGTAGTCTACATCAGTGGCTGTTAGAGACGTAGCCCATTGTATCCAACGTGGATGAAGTGCTTTTGCGTTCGGAGAGCTAGCTTTTGTCACAGCCTCTAGGGCTGGAATTAGAGAAACAGCAATGATGCGTTTCCCTTGGGCAAGAGGTCTATCTTTAACAACAGCCATCTGTACAGCAGTGAGAATTTTCTCCGTCGGTGCAAAGCGTTGTTCAGCAGCTGAATACAAATGTGATTTGTATGCAATCGGGACTGTCTCACCTTCAATAAATGTTACATAGGTGAAACCGATGGCCCCAGCTATTACAATGATGACCAAATGTGTTTTGTTGTCCCTTGTGTGTGAATGTTTTGCTTCTAGCATGTCTGTCTGCAATTCTCGAAGAGTGCCTGTATGTTCAACTGTCCAGAATTTACTTGAAAAATCGGGACGTATTAAGTCATATAAAAGTTTTATGCGTGTTGCATAATCAGGAATGTATGTTCTGCCAAAATTTAGAAAACCCAACAACAATTGAATTTTTTTTTTCGTATTCGGTGGTTGTAATTGTGCACATTTTTCTAAAAATTGTGGCGCACGGCTTTTCCCTTCACTCGACAGCTCATATCCCAGGAACAGGACGCTGAGGAAGGCAATTTTTTATTTTTTAAAGTTAAATTTGTAGCAAAGTTCGGCAAACCCTACAACAATGCGGGCTACCCGTCTTAAATGTTGTAGTAACTCGTCATCTGTGAGATATATATCATCCACATATGACAATGCTTCAGGGTCTATCTCGTGTAAAATAGCAGTCACACAAGCCGCAAACAGTCCTGGGCTGTTCTTGTACCCCTGGGGCAAACAACAGAATTTTTTCTGAGAGCCTAATGCGCTAAAACGTGTTAAGTCCCTGCTTTCAGGCGCTATATTCTGGCAGAAGAACCCATTCGAGATGTCTAAAGTTGTTTTGTATTTTTTCCGCACTATGTTGCTCATTAGTGCAGTGCTATGTGAGTTTTGTATAGCATATGTACGTGTATGTCCGTTTAAATGTCTGTAGTCTAAGACTATTCTGTATGAATGGTCCGGCTTAGCTACAGGAAGTAAAGGGTTATTCATCGGTGAGACACAGGGTTCAATCACACCCTGGTATTCTAATAATTGTCTAAGTATTTCTCTCACCGGTGCCCTTGCTTCATGTTTTATGGAATACTGCAGTTGTGGCTGAGGTTCACTTTTAATAGGAATGACATGGTAGGGAGAGTCCTAATCCCACTCCACGTGATTTCTATATAACGCGGGTGCTTGTGCTATAGCCCATTCTATAGAATAGGACTCGGCGAGTTCCTCCGGAACAAGTGGCGAGAAAGAAGGTTTAATGACCTCTTCTCCATATGGGCAGGTGCGGACGAAATCAGGTGGCCAATGTTGTTCAGCCAACAAGATATCATATACTTTAACTACACGGTCCCAAAAGATTGCGTGTATCGTGTGTTCAATGTCTCCTTCTAATTATAGTGTTACTTTGTACACCCTATCAGGCTTGGAGACACGCATGTCCGCTGTTTCTACTTGTATAAAGTCATCAGTTGCTTTCACCTCCAGATGGTCTAGAAGATCCCGGCGAACTATTGTGACCTCTCCTGCGCTGTCTAGCAGTGCTAGAGCCCAATTCTTGTTCTTCAAGAGCACCCTCTTCCTGTGTGGCATGTCGAACTAAGACTGCTGCCACCTTTTTCTTTTTAGATTGTTGTTTTTGTTGTACTGGTTTCTCTTCCTTTTTAACAGAAACCTCCGAAGAGCGTTGTGATTCCTGTCTCGGTTTCACGTACTCTGTTCTTCGCTCTGATCGCCCACCTCTCTCATTTCTTTTTTCCGATGAGTCCTGAAAGGAACGAGATTGGCGTGTATCAGTATATTGATATCTATCAGGCGTTTTTATATTCTCTCTATTCCTGAGATTATATATATTCTGTGGGGTCTCCATACGCAGGGATTCTCCCCTTTCCTTTTTAGGTGTTTGTTGCTTTTTATCCCAGCATTTCTTATTACCCTCAGGTTGTTGCTTAGTATTATCTTTATTAATTTTACCCTGAAATTTAGGTTTTTGTGGTCTAGCCCCTAGGCTATCTCGACCGATACTTGTAAGGAAATGCCTCCTTGGCATGGTTACCCCCTGACTTTTTGCCTTTGCTGATGCTATGTTTTGATTTGAAAGTGTGCTGAGGCCTGCTAACCAGGCCCCAGCACCAGTGTTCTTTCCCTAACCTGTACTTTTGTTTCACAATTGGCACACCCTGGTATCCAGGTAAGTCCCTTGTAACTGGTACCCCTGGTACCAAGGGCCCTGATGCCAGGGAGGTCTCTAAGGGCTACAGCATATCTTGTGCCACCCTGGGGACCCCTCACTCAGCACAGACACACTGCTTGCCAGCTTGTGTGTGCTGGTGAGGACAAAACGAGTAAGTCGACATGGCACTCCCCTCAGGGTGCCATGCCAACCTCACACTGCCTATGCAGTATAGATAAGTCACCCCTCTAGCAGGCCTTACAGCCCTAAGGCAGGGTGCACGATACCATAGGTGAGGGCACCAGTGCATGAGCACTGTGCCCCTTCAGTGTCTAAGAAAAACCTTAGACATTGTAAGTGCAGGGTAGCCATAAGAGTATATGGTCTGGGAGTCTGTCAAACACGAACTCCACAGCACCATAATGGCTACACTGAAAACTGGGAAGTTTGGTATCAAACTTCTCAGCACAATAAATGCACACTGATGCCAGTGTACATTTTATTGTAAAATACACCCCAGAGGGCACCTTAGAGGTGCCCCCTAAAACCTTAACCAACTACCCGTGTAGGCTGACTGGTTTTAGCAGCCTGCCACACTCGAGACATGTTGCTGGCCACATGGGGAGAGTGCCTTTGTCACTCTGTGGCTAGTAACAAAGCCTGCACTGGGTGGAGATGCTATCACCTCCCCCAGGCAGGAGCTGTAACACTTGGAGGTGAGCCTCAAAGGCTCACCCCCTTTGTTCCAGCACCACAGGGCACTCCAGCTAGTGGAGTTGCCCGCCCCCTCCGGCCAAGGCCCCACTTTTGGCGGCAAGGCCGGAGGAAATAAGGTGTCCGGAGCTGAGGTGACTCTAACTTTTAGAAATCCTCCATCTTGCAGATGGAGGATTCCCCCAATAGGGATAGGAATGTGACCCCCTCCCCTTGGGAGGAGGCACAAAGAGGGTGTACCCACCCTCAGGGCTAGTAGCCATTGGCTACTAACCCCCCAGACCTAAACACGCCCTTAAATGTAGTATTTAAGGGCTCCCCTGAACCTAGGAACTCAGATTCCTGCAACCTAAGAAGAAGAGGACTGCTGAGCTGAAAAACCCTGCAGAGAAGACGGAGACACCAACTGCCTTGGCCCCAGCTCTACCGGCCTGTCTCCCCCCTTCGGAAGAAAACTGCTCCAGCAACGCTTTCCCCAGGACCAGCGACCTCTGAATCCTCAGAGGACTGCCCTGCTCTAAAAGGACCAAGAAACTCCTGAGAACAGCGGCCCTGTTCACCCAAGACTGCAACTTTGTTTCCAAAGGAGCAACTTAAAGACAACAGCGTTTCGCGCCAGAAGCGTGAGACTTGCAACCCTGCACCCGGCGACCCCGACTCGACTGGTGGAGAAACAACACTTCAGGGAGGACCCTCCGGCGACTCTGAGACTGTGAGTAACCAAAGTTGTCCCCCCTGAGCCCCCACAGCGACGCCTGCAGAGGGAATCCCGAGGCTCCCCCTGACCGCGACTGCCTGACTCCCAGATCCCGACGCCTGGAAAAGACCCTGCACCCGCAGCCCCCAGGACCTGAAGGATCGGAACTCCTGTGCAGGAGTGACCCCCAGGAGGCCCTCTCCCTTGCCCAGGTGGTGGCTACCCCGAGGAGCCCCCCCCTTGCCTGCCTGCATCGCTGAAGAGACCCCTTGTTCTCCCATTGATTCCAATTGAAAACCCGACGTGTGTTTGCACACTGCACCCGGCCGCCCCCGTGCTGCTGAGAGTGTACTTTCTGTGCTAACTTGTGTCACCCCCGGTGCCCTACAAAACCCCCCTGGTCTGCCCTCCGAAGACGCGGGTACTTACCTGCTGGCAGACTGGAACCGGGGCACCCCCTTCTCCATTGAAGCCTATGCGTTTTGGGCACCATTTTGAACTCTGCACCTGACCGGCCCTGAGCTGCTGGTGTGGTAACTTTGGGGTTGCTCTGAACCCCCAACGGTGGGCTACCTTGGACCCAAACTTGAACCCCGTAGGTGGTTTACTTACCTGCAAGAACTAACAATTACTTACCTCCCCTAGGAACTGTGAAAATTGCACTGTCTAGTTTTAAAATAGCTATATGTGTTTTATTTGAAAAGTATATATGCTATTGTGATTATTCAAAGTTCCTAAAGTACTTACCTGCAATACCTTTCATTTGAGATATTACATGTAAAATTGGAACCTGTGGTTCTTAAAATAAACTAAGAAAATATATTTTTCTATACAAAAACCTATTGGCCTGGAATTGTCTGAGTGTGTGTTCCTCATTTATTGCCTGTGTGTATGTACAACAAATGCTTAACACTACTCCTTTGATAAGCCTACTGCTCGACCACACTACCACAAAATAGAGCATTAGTATTATCTCTTTTTGCCACTATCTTACCTCTAAGGGGAACCCTTGGACTCTGTGCCTACTATTCCTTACTTTGAAATAGTGCATACAGAGCCAACTTCCTACAATACTTGAATATGTTTCCGCTATTATTTTAGGCAGCTCCCGTTCCTGATCTTGTTGCGGTACGTCACGGAGGCGCATGCGCACTGCAAGTGCAACTGCTTCCCCTTTAATGTTACTTAGGATGATTGAAGAAACTGTGGCAAAATAGCCCATCAGTTGCATTCCCAAATTTAGGGCCGGGGCAGCCCCGTATTCATCTTGAATTTGTTTAAGCACTTCCGGTAGGTTGGCAAGTGTCGGTGTACCGTGTGCCGTTGTATAGAGCGCTGCAAATACCGTGCCCCATGTATTACAGTGTTCAACTGTAGGGACCATCCCAAAGGGCAAGCACATAGTCAATATTCTATGTTTATCCTGAGGTCCCGTATGGGGAAATACTGCTTCCAGCGTATTAATTTTTTGTGCTAGCCAGAATGGAGTCTCCTCTCGTTTGGCCGGGACCTTACCCATAATTGAATGTACAGTCACCGGATTTATACCTGGTGTTACTGCATGTGGTTGTGCTGGAGCAGCACCCGTTGGGTTTGTATTTAAAGTTTGCATCACAAATTGCACTAATCGTCTGTATATTGCTATTAACTCAATGTATAAGCGTCGAACCTCAGCTACTGCTAAATTCGCAACCGCAGGATCTGGTGTTTATGTAGACAATAAAGGCCAGGTAGGACCGTCATTACTTAGTGGACCTAACCTTACTGGTAATATTGTATGGGGTAGGGCGCCATCAAGCCAATTATTATGTTCTTGATAAGATAAAGGTATCTCTAAATATGCGTACGCCCTGTATTGTCCAGACGCGTTCGCAACTGTATATGTGTGAAATGTATTTGAGTTTCCATCAACTGCTGGAAATGTGACCCAAGAGTAAAAAAGCTCTGTTCTAAAAGCTGCATGGGCGTCCACCACAAACGTGACTGGATCTCCCTGGGCCGTGAAGCCATTTGCTAGTAAGTGTGCTGTGAGAGGTTGTCTCATGTTAACAGCTATTTGTACAACCTGGAGAATCGCCATCATAAAGCACTAAGAGTTCAGAGAAGGCACATCAAGATGTTTTTTTTTTCCTTTTAAAGTTCAAGCTTGAACAACCGCCAGCTGAAAATAGGATCACCTATATGGCTTTGGTGGAAATCCTCAGTACCACGGATGTCTCCGTATACGGAACTGAGGTGTCATTTTATAAAATGAGACTGAGATATATTCCGGAGGACCCGAAAATTAGAGCCTGACCAAACGTTGGCGGCGCCATGTTGCGTAGGCTCTCATTATCTTAATGAGACTACTGGATTTTGAGCAGCAAGATCGTCCACAATGTGGGGGACTGAGTCTGACCCACGGTGGATGACCCTTGTCACTCCAAGTCCGGGTTTTGCTCCGGCTAACTAGCAGTGCCTCATCTCTCCCAAATGGCAGAGACAATTGGGCAGCCGAGCGCATGAAATATAAGTACTTCTCAGGGAAGTCGTGGTCACTCAGGTTACAACCGGTTCTCTCATACACAATGCGGTCTCATATATAAATGACAAAAAAAAGCAGTATAAGTTTTAAAGACTGGTTTAATAAAACAACTGCATTTTGGATAGCAAAGCGTGAGCCGCAATACCCAGAACTACACAATACAGTAATATTAAAATAGTGACTATGAGAGTGAAACACAAGAATAAGGCTATCATGGTGCCACTATTTTATTCTCTCTCTAAGTTATATTTTGAGCACAGCATGTTAAGCTCTAAGCCTGCCTTTCAGGTTCCCCGGAAGGACATCAACCCTCATACCTGAGCAAAGGCCTGTAATCTGCATCAGCATCTGCAACGGGGCATTCAGCATACAGTTGTGGTTCCCTGGCTGGAATCTCCCTCTTGACCTGTACTAGGACTAGAAAGTGTTTTTATAACTAACACGAATGCTGGAGACTAAACTTCTACCACGTTTACCGGCAATGTACCAGACTGTAGCCTTGACTGAAGCACAGGGCGATAAAGAATGCATTATTTGAGAACACAGTGCTGAACTAAGCTAAACAGTGTGATAGAAGAAATTAAAACAAGACCGTAAAAACTGGTTATTGCAAAATAACAGTGCGAAGCTGAATAAAATATATCTAGGGCAAAGTGCACAGCGGCCTAGTATGTTAAACTAACGTGCATGGAGCTATACATAAAATGGCTACACAGCAGTGGGAGGCGGTTGCGGCTCTGAATGAGGCAAGGTCTTTGCTGGGTTGGCTGTTCCTCCATTTTTTTCTCTAAACATTTGCGAGTACGCTTTAATTCTTGGAGTTTGGTGGTGAACCAGCTGGCCTTCTTAGGTATACTTTTGGCCGATGTCAGCCGGAGAGGGGCTAGAGTGTCGGCGCATTCGGTGATCCATGCGGTGAGGTTGTGCGCTGCTATGTTGGTGTCGTCAGATGGGGGAGGGAGGGATTTGGCGAGCAATGAGGTGCGTTGCTCGTTGGTGATTTCATTCCATTTCCTGTGGGGGGTCCTGGAGGTGCGGCTCCGGTGATTGTGAAGTGAATGCAGCGGTGGTCGGTCCAGTCTGGGGTGGAGATGGTCCTGCTGGTGATCCGGTTGCTTGAGGTGAACATGGGGTCCAGAGTGCGTCCTGCGATGTGTGTGGGTGCGGAGACCAGTTGTCTGAGGCCGAGGGTAGCGAGGTTGTCGAGTAGAGCGGTGGTGTTTGGGTCAGTGCGGTCCTCAAGGTGGAAGTTCAGGTCGCCGAGGTGGAGGTAGTCGACTCCCGCCAGGGCCTGGGGGCTAGCAATGTCTACGACGTCATCTACAAAAGCTGGGTGGGGGCCGGGTGGCCTGCACACCAGGGTGCCGTGGATGGAGGAGTTGTGGTTGGAGTGGACCAGGAAGTGAAGGTGTCCCATGGTGGTGCAGTGATCTTCTTGGACGGCCTTAGCACGTAGTGAGTACTTGTGTACAATATCAAGTCCTCCGCCTGGGTGGGAGGGCAGGTCCCTACTTAGGATGCTGTAACCGTCGGGAATGGCGATTTCTGCACCCGAGGTGGGTTTGGTCCAGGTCTCGGTGAGGAAGGCGATGTCTGGTCGGGTGGTTTCGATCTGGTCCCAGAGTTTGGTGGCGTGTTTGTGGAGGGAGCAGATGTTCAGGAGTAGGCAGTAAATGGAGTTGTGGAGGTTTTTGGTATCTTTGTGTGTGGCGAGTATCTTCGGGTTGTTGAGGTTTGTTAAGGCTTCCTTAATGTCTGTTTAGTGATATCTTGGATTCCCACCCAAGCGATAAATCACGCTAGTTCTTATTGTCATAAACTATTTAAAAGACAGAGCTCTGTTTTGTTTCATTTAAGCGATTAATCTTTCTTTACCTTGAAATTAAGTTACTTGCTTGAAAATTTCAGAAGAACCCGAACTGGTTTTTTTCACCTTTCTTATTTTCTCTCTCTTTTACAGGAAATACAGGATCGTTAGCAGAAGACAGAAGAGAGCTGGGACTCTGCAGGAAGCTGACCGGAGGGCGAGGATCGCCAGAACTCGACTGGAGGACAAGAAATGCTGGAACCCGTCTGGAAGCTGGTCGGAGAAAAAGGAACTGCGGAACTCGACTGAAGGCAGGCTGGAGAACAAGGAACTTGACTTGCACTGGAACTCGGCTGGAGAACAAGGAACTCAACTTGACTGAAAACAGGTGGCAGAGCAATAGGTACAAAGAAACGCAAGGCCTCAGACTCACAAGCATCCTAAATAATCAAATGTGCACGTGCCTTTTGGCAGTTGACTGCTTGTTAAGGAAATGAGCAAATATCCTCCTGATTGTGGCAAATGTTCAATAAAGATCACATTGTAAAGAGCACATCTTTTGGCAATTATAGTTGGAGCAGGTGGAATACAATGTGCATGATCAACAGGCATTGGTTATAATAAATTAGACATTTAACAAGCATTGGTTATAGCAAACTTGATATTCAAGGATGTAATGAATATACCCAAATAAGTCTGAATGTTGCAAGCAACAGCAACTTACTGTAATCGAGCTCCTGGATGTGCTAGTGAACCCACAACAGGTTTCCTCAAAACAAGGGGTATATTTAATCAACCTAGGGAATAGGACAGGGAGCAGAAAATAATGAGATTAGTCAAACATCCTGAAAACGCCCACTATTGGTTTTTCGTTTTTTAAATCTCATTTATGTACACATACCATTGTTGCTCGGTTATATTGCTTTTGTTGTCTAGCAACTTGTGATTGATATTTGATATGTCAAGCATAATGAATTGATTTTAAAGAATACTGTTCTTTTGTTAAACAATAGTGTACTCTGGATATTTAATTTGTTCCTTTTGAAATAATTAAATCACTCTTTAAATTCACTGATTGCCCTCATTTTCGTGAATGGATCAAACCCCATACTATAAGCACCAAAGCAAGGAAATATGATAAGCAGGAGACTTGTTGTTACCATCCTTAGTGCCTATCTCATCCAGCCCCATGTTTTTCAACTTGCTTTATGTTATACCATATAAAAGTGAAGTAATGGGATCTTGATTGAGGGGGGGTGTCCTAATTTATACCTTTCAATGTATGTGCATTGATACATAGCCTCCATGGATAATAATTCACTAGGCAAGCAGCCTTTCAAATTGTTTCCTCTAGTAGAGAAAATCTTGAACTTACTTCTGGCCTAGTTTACACCGTTATCTGTCATCAGAAAGAGATAGGTGTTCTATTTGCTGTTTGGCAAGTGCATTATAGTGACAGAACTGCACATAATGGTCGACATAATATGGGCCAAGTTGTCACAGAGTACCCTGTGTGGCAAAACATAAAGCATTTAGTCGTTTTTGAAGTGCTCTTTAGGGAATTTGGGACAGTCTTCACCAGCATATTTATCTAAGTTTCAAAGACAAATATAGTCTCTCAAGGAATCTAGGCCTGGAGGCATCCTTGGATACCTCCAACTTGCATCCATAACCCGGGCGAAGTTGCATTTAGCACAGTGAGTGTGTTGAAGGCACATGAAAGACATGTCTTCTTGAGCATCAGGTGGCTGCCACAGAAGGCATTAATAAACGTTCACTTGGCAAGTATAAGATATTAGTCAGTACTTTGAAGGACGCAGAGACATTAACAGGTAAGAAAAGCTAAAACTAGGTGTTGTTTCATAGATATATCGCAAAGGTAGAAGGCAGATAGTCACAAATATGTCATCACTTCATCTTCACCAAAAGGCTCAACACCATGGGCATCGCACTAGTGTCAATACTCTATGACTTCCCCATTCAGCTAATCCGATTGCTCCAAACCATACAGAATGCGGCAGCCAGGCAGAAATCTTTCAGACACCTCCGCTCAGCTGGACTCCTAGTTGCACACATCCCATGCATATGCATCTGGTGCTTTCTCCTACCTTGCTTTGAAAGCCAGGAAGGAACTGCCCCTACATATCTTCTCTACCTCCAACATTCTTGAATTCTGCAACAAGATAAAGACTTGGCTCTTCAACTAGGCAAGTCCATGGGTTGGTCAAGACTGCACCTGTGTCATTGGCAGAATACCCTCCCAGGTGGTAGCAAGTTTTAAAAAATACACATACCATTACACAGAAATCTGCAACCAATACTACACATAGGGGTCATATTTATGGCCTGCTTGCCGTGTTTGTCCTCTGTCAGAATGTAGTAGATGTTCTGTTTGCCTTGTCACAAGTGCATTACAGTCACAGCAGTGCACATAATGGTGGATATGCCACATTGTCACAGAATACCCCGCATGCCAAAAACTAACGCCCCTAGTAGTATTGGACATGCTCTTGGGGACCTTAGGATGGTCTTCCCCAGCATGTTTACCTTAGTCTTGAAGGTGGATATGCTCACTCAGTTTAGGACCTGAGCCTCGCCGGGCACGCAATACCCAAATCACATCTAGAAACCGGAATGAGTTGATTCAGCACAATCAGTGCCTTAAAGGCGCATGAAAGATACATCTTCCCGAGTCTCATGTGGCTGTCATGGGAGGCATTAGTAAAGGTTCACTTGACACATGTTTGGTGTAGCTCAGAAAGTTGAGAGGGGCAGATACTTGACAGGTAGTAAAGACGTGGTCAAAGATTCTCTTCATTTTGTGAAGCGACAACATGTCCGGCAATATGTGTGCAGAGCTTTGCTTGTATTGGGTTTGTATGCAAGTTGGTTGATGACTGGGTGAGAGGTGGTTTGGCTGGTGATTCCATCCTGTGGCATATGAGTGTGATAAGCACTTGTGTCGTGCATGGATCTCACAAGGTGTTCATACCTTTAACTTCTTGCAAACCTCAAATTTTGATTAAAACACACTCTTTTCTCACATTTCTGTGCAAGAAAGTTTCGGAATCTGGGGGAATCCACAAATGTCGTACCGTCTAGCATTCCCACAAGTCACTTGGTAACAAGTGTAGCCTGCTTGAGTGGGTGGGCCAAGAGACCACAACACAAAGGCCCGAAAGTGCTCAGGAATAGGGGTAGCTGCTCATCAACAGGGGTAGCTGTGTTATTTGGGCAGGGATTGACTGCTACCCATGGAAACCTAACCTACCAACCACAGACATTTTTTAAAAGGAGACACCCAGAGGTTTGCCGAATGATGTGACTTGTGCACATCCCAGTGTTTTTTCAGCCATAATACCTTGTTAACCTCAAATTTGGCTTCAAATCTCACTTTTTTATAACATTTCTATAATAGAAATGTGTGGAATCAGTGTTTTGTGGGCGACATGTGGAAAATACTCAGTGGTAGGAAATGTGTGGCTTCCTGCAGATTCCAGAATTTTCCCTCACAGAAATTCAATGAAAATGTGTGTTTTTAGACAAAGTTTGAGTTTTGCAATGGCTGTTCGGTAGGAAAAAAACATGGTAGGAGCCATGCAAGTCATGCAACCCTGAACTCCGCTGGTGTCGAATTTACAGAAATGTGCAGGTTTGGTAGGCTTCCCTAACTGCCAGCTCAACTACGGCCCAAAATCCTCAGCTACCCAAGTTACAAGAAAAGGGTTGCGTTTTCAGTCGAAAGATGATGTGTCCATGTTGCGTTTTCTGCCCTTTCCTATTGCGGGTGCTAGGTTCACCCACACAAGTGAGGCAACATTTTATTAAGGAGACTTGTGAGAATGCAGAGTGGTAGGAAATGTGTGGCTTCCTGCAGATACCAGAACATGCAAGCCAAGCCACTCTGCCCCCCTGCCCCCCTAGTGTCTAGTTTTCAGAACTGTGCAGGTTTGGTAGGCCCAAAATGCAAAAAAGGGTCAGGTTGCAGTGAATAATTTTGATGCTTCCATGGTACATTTTCTGCCTTTTCCTGTCAGAAGCGCTAAGCCCTAGCAACCCAGGTGAGGTACCATTCTTTTCGGGAGCCTTGGGGAAAAGCTGTATGGCAGAAAACTTGTGGCTTCCTGCATATTTCAGAATGTTTCCTCACACAAATGTGAGGTAAATGTGTGTTGTTACCTCAACGTTGAGGTTTTCAGCGACTTTTGGGCAAGAAATTCCTGTTAGACCCACATAGATCACACCACCCTGAGCACCCCAGGTGTCTAGTTCTCAGAATTGTCTAGGTGTGGTAGGTTTTCCTGGGTGACAGCTGAATTTCGGGCAGAAATTCCCAGCTACCCACTTTGGAAAAAAGTAATGATTCTTCTAGGTGAAATATGATGTCTCAAGGTTGCATTTCGAGGTGTTTTTTCACGGTGCAAAAGCACGACCCAGCCACACAAGTGGTGTACTTTTTTATCGGAAGACGTGCAGGAACACAGAATAGTAAAACTAAAGGAATTACCAATTGGATTTCTCCGCATTTGTGCTTCTAAATGTTAGCAAGTGTGCAATAAAGGAAAGATTATGTAAAATGCCACTGAATCACATGCTACCATGGGTACCCACAAATTCAGAGATGTACAAATAACCACTGGTCTCAAACTAAGTCAGCGGTGTACATTTCAGAAATGTGTAGATTTCCTTAATACCCATTTTTCACTCTTTATTTTTACCAAATGTAGTGCTCTATACCTGGTGCACAATAAAAAACAGTTATAAGGTGAAGCTCAGTTGTTGGCGGCGCTAGGGACCTCAGGTTCTAGGAGAAACTGCAAGCCTTGTGTGTCCCTGCGACAAGAAGAATCTAGTGGGTGTAGTGTTAGATTGTTTTTGTAAATAGGCCATTGTGACAAGTCATTTTCAATACGGTTTTCATTTCAACATGTCATTTTTTTGCGAAAAACTTGAGGGTTCTACACAAATGTCCCCTTACTGGATTCAGGATTTTGCCTACTTTTTAGAAATGTATAGTTTTTAACATCACCCACAACACAAACTGGAAGTGTGTTGGTAGCACAAAAAGTAAGAAAAATTGGCTATCGCTTAAAAAATGCCAAAGCTGTGGTAAAAAATGTTTTTCAATTCAGCTCTGCTTGCTCCTAAAAGCCAGGAAGATGGTAATTTTATCACACCAAACATTTTATTAATGCCTGTTTTTGGAAAAACCCCAGCCATTTTCTTGTACAACACGTTTGGCCCCATTTAGAAAAAACAATAGTTGTATTTTAGCTCTTTTCGCGGTCATCTATAGGAGAATCCACAAGCCCTGAGCACCTTTAGACTCCCCATGATGTTAGCAAAAAAGGATTCTAATTTGTTTTGGCTACATTATATGGGAAATAGGCTATGGGGGCCTAAGTGCAAAGTACCTCAAATAGCCAAAAAGGGGCTCAGTGCTGGAAGGAAAAGCCTCAGGAGTTAAAAGTGGCTATATTTCCACACTACAGGACCAAACGGAAAATGAGAGAAATTACCACAACGTGCTGAGCAAAAACTACAGGGGTGTTAGGGCCACCAATTACTTGTGCTGCAGAAATAAAGCACCATTTTAGGGTTTTGATTCTGCCAAATAAAAAACACAAAAATGTCCACCATTCACCATGCATGTTGGCCAGCTGTTTCAGTTTTGCCAAAAGAGTTTCCACTGCGCCGCGGGAAGTGATTATGACAAAACAATCTCTGCTTTAGTGATAGGGATTTTTAACTGACTGGTGGTCTTCTGCCGGGAAGGCTGTGGCAATAATCCCTGCCAACCTTGTGGATCGCCTGCCGTTTAGTGCAGTGGTTCCCAACCTGTGGTCTGGGGACCCTAGGGGGTCCGCAAAGCCTTCTCAGGGGGTCCGTGACTGCTTAGAAAATTAAAAAATATTAACAAATATTGACAAATTAGGTCCCAAGCATCCAGTAATGACTCATTGGGGGGGTCCCCGGATTCCAATGATGATTCAGTGGGGGTCCCTGGGTTCCATTAATGATAAAGCGGGGGTCCTCAGAAGTCAAAAGGTTGGGAACCACTGCTTTAGTGGCTTAAGTTTTATTTTCATCCGTGATACCCATGATTCAGTAGCAGAGAGGCACTGGACAAGAGTGTCAGTGGTATGAGTGCTGTCAATCTTGATGTTCTGATGGCTGTTTGTCACCTATATAATGGTGGAAGTCAAAGCATGATGTCACCCAGTGGATCAACATACAGAGTTCACAGAAAAGGCCAAGGATGGATTCCTGGATGCTCCAAAAGGAACAGCAGTGGAAGATAAGGGGTTTCCTGCTTACTATATTGGGTTCCATCAGCCACACATGTTTTAAACCAGTGGTTCTTAACCTTTTGACTTCTGTGGACCCCCAAATAATCATTACTGGAAACAGGTAAGCCCCACTGAATCATTATTGGAATCCGGGATGCCTGCTAAGTCATTATTGGAAGCTTGAGATCCCGACCTCAGCATTTTTTATTATTGGAACTGCAAATCAATACACAAAAAATACAGAAACAAGCATTTAGCAAAAAATTGTTTAATTTACAAACACACTTTTTTTAAAACAACATTTTTATGGCAAGGTTGGCGCTTTTCTACATTCAGCTGATATCACTCATTCATAATGTATTCAGTTTGATGCACTTATGCTGCTCACACAAATCAATCTAAGGGTGCTAACTTAATTTTTAGCCTCCAATTTAAAATTTCTTCACATTTACAGAATACTTTACATTCTTCAGTTTTACATTTTTTTTCTTTAATCATATACACTTTATTATTCTGGTAATAATATTAAATTTAATGTTTTAAGCAGCTGTAGACTCCCTGAGTCGGTTTTGCAGATCCCCAGTGTTCCCTGGACCACAGGATAAGAACCACTGTTTTAACCATTTAACACCATGTTTGATGCCCATAGTGTTATATAAGATCTTGGGGAGTATGTTGTCAGTGGTGTTGAAGGCGGTGAGTAAGTCAAAGAGCATAAAAATGCAGTGTCTGCACCCATCAAATATTCATGCGGAGCCATCTATAATATTAAGCATGTAAGTTTCCATGCTACCACCTGCTCTTAATGTGGATTGATGCAGTCCCCCTTGTTGGTTCTCTGAATTGACTGTGACCAAAAGCGTGCCAAAACATTTTTTCGTACCTTGGACCAAGATAGATAGACCAATGACAGGTTCTTCTGAGGAATTCACTGAAGGTCTAAAGCCTATATCTCACTGGCTGAATTTAGTAAAATCCAACTGCAGCAGGTCAACTAGGATTTCTAACAATGAAACCTTTAACGTCAAATGCTTAGTTCTTCCAAAGAGAGTCGAAGGAAAAGATGTGACACATATTCTTGAGGCTTGCATAGCTGTCAATTGGCCCTGCCATATGTGACCTATTGAGCCAGTATTGTCTTCGAAGCCAACAGTACTTTCCATTCTGGAACTTGTAATTTAGCATTTTACATGTAACTATGGCAGACCTTCCAACACACACAATATCAGCTCCCTTCATGAGGTCTCCTGGTGATGAGCCGATATCATGTACTGGGCGCATAATTAACTGGAAACCCCACAGAAAGCAGGTTTCCAGGTAAATGTGTGAAGGTCTGCGCAGCCAAAGTCCACTACGGGTGTAAACCTTTCCAGGACATTGGCGGCAACCTTACAATCTTTTTAAGTCGAGCATTGCAGCACGGAAGGGCTGCTTTTCGGACGTGTTGGTATGTATCTGGGCTTTTAACCAAGCCCACCGTATGCCCATCACTATAACTCGTTTGTGGGCTTGTCTTTCAAAAATCCTTTATTACTGGTAAATGCTTTACGTTTTTCCCTCCTTTGGGCAGTTTTGTTACCGCCTCGACCATCAACCCTGTTACATAGATAATTGCACTTTTGCCAATAACTTTGACTGCAAGTGAACTTCTTTTTCCTTTTGATTCTCTCCTTCGCGCTCAAGCTCTCTGGGGCCATGGCGCTTTGAACCTGTTCGCTTATGTCAACTGTTTTACTTTTTATTTTCAGTTTGTGGGGCAAGAAAAGTCCAGTTAAGAATTTACAACGCTAATAGCTCTAACTCGAGCAAACGCGAGACCCCTTGCATTGCAAATGCTTGTTTTGCTGTGGGAGGGGGAAGGTGGGGAGTTAAAGTTTCTCAGCCTGTGCTTGGCAGAAAGCCCCAGGCCTCCTCACACGGTGAAATATTTTCAGACTTTGGCAGGTCTGGTATGGGATCAAAAATCCAACCATGCAGTTATCATAGGTTAAAAAACACAGCAGTGGCTGAAGGTCAGCATGAGTCCATTATCAGCTATTAATGAATTATAACTTAGCAATGTTAGCACGGGATGAAACGTTCCAGATTTCAATGCCCACATTTTAGAATGTAAAGCTGACTAAAAAGTGAAGTCATATAGAAAAGGGTATTACTGTCAAAAAGTGCAGTAGGTGCAGTGGCACAGGACCCCAAAAGTAGGAACAGCACATTATATCCTAATAATAGCTGTTTTTAATACCCAACCTGGAGGCAGAAAGGCTCATAATACCTTCTTGAATTAAAGTCTATAGCTCACTAGCTGCATCACTGCATCAATAATAACTTCAGGTAAGGGTTAATTGTGAAAAAATCTCTTCCATTCGTTACATTCCCCTGTACCATATACACCGTGAATTCGAAGGTCAAATTTCGATTTAAAAAAACACAATATGAGCCACATTTGTAGGCCCGCAAGGGAAGAGCGAGATAGAATAAACGAGACGCTTTTGGATTTCGACATGGAGGATAAAGCGAGATAAACAGGATGTTTCGGTCCTGATTGAACGCTTCTGCTCTGTTGGGTGAGCAGAATGGGGGCCGCGGGTAGCAGGCCGCCCGGGTGGCCCGTGTGTGGCGCGCGCGCGCCTGGCTCTTTTTATGAATGGGCGTAGAGGCTATTCTGGGAGATGCCAGCTGTTATTGTTGTCCGCGAGCTACAGACGTCATGGAAAGGCTGGGAGGCTGCAGCGCGAACAGCGTGTACCTGCGTCCTACACGCCCGCACGTTGTGCAGCTGGGGAGGCAGGCGAAGGTCAGCCTTCTATTCTCTGCTCGCATCAAGCTGAGTTTTAAAAGGGGATTGCAAATAGGCACTTGACCTGAAAGCTTTAAAGGCGCAGTGCGCGCTCCCTGAGCACCGCGCTGCAAGTGGACATAGCGTGCCTGAGCTTACTGGTGGAGAAAACATTCGTACGCCACACCACATTATACAGGGCATAAGCGTTTGCACTGCAGTGGGTCTCGCGTTTGCTCGAGGTACAGCTATTGACGTGGCAAATTCCAAATTGGACTTTGCTTGCCGCACAAACTGAAAATAAAAAGTAAAACAGTTGACACAAGCGAGCCGTTTCAAAGCGCCGCCATGAGCGCGGAGAGAGAGACAAAAGGAAAAAGAAGTTCGCTTGCAGTCAAAGTTATCGCGAAAGTGCAATTATCCATTTAACAAGGTCGATGGCCAAGGCGGTAACAAAACTGCCCTAAGGAGGGACAGATGTAAAGCAGTTACCAATGATAACAGGATTTTTGGAAGGCAAGCCCATGAACGAGTGATAGTGATGGGTGTACTGTGGGTGTGGCTAAAACGCCAGATACATACCAACACGTCCGAAATGCTCAACCTAAAAACAGAAAGGGGTGGTGCTAACCAAGTAAGGAAGGAGACAAGTCACATCACGGAGTATGACATCACGAAGCATGACATTACACGTAGCATCACATGAAGTGGCAGCACAACCCATGACCTCACAGGAAGTGACATCACAAGAAGTGACATTAGATATTAAGACCGCACACATACGTTTATCAGGTATATCATGAGTACACTTGAACGTATTACAATATTTAACAAATTCGATTTTGCGCCGGAGTTATGCCAAAAAAGTGACACAACCCTGATGCAAAATCTGGGCCTCAATTTACACATTTAGGGGCTTATTTACAAGCCCATTGCGCCGTGGGTGCATCACTTTTTATACGGGAAAAAGTTTGCACCAGCGGCACAAGGGGCTTGTAAATAAGCCCCTTATTTCTTTAAACTGCCCCAAAGAAATTGGCAGCATTGAGAAATGTGGCAATAAATCTGTTCTGTTAACTCGTTGCAAAGTCTGCATTTTAAAATATCTTATGGGGTTAAGGCTCCTGCTGCGGAGATCTCTGTGCGCCCAGTAAATCTCAGGGAATAATAATGGTAAGATATCTGTGGAGGTTAATGCACTTGTTGGAGAGGTCTGTGTTTTGTGTAGTCCCAGTTTTGAATCAAAGTAGCATAGAGGGTTAATATGTCTCCTGCAATGCACATCAAATGTGACACGCATATGGCAGATTTTTATTTTCTTTAGATGGGTGAGTGGGTTACTGCTTCTCACACGGATATACTTTTGTTACTTGCGGTTTATACATTGTAATCTCTTTAATATAGCACAGTGAGCTATGAAGAACATGTGACTCTTAGACCTTGTAACCGTCACCATCTTATATAACATATCTTGTATTTATTTACACACATATTAATTATTAGCAATGTACAATGTGTACGTGTGCCATAACGCAGATTGAGATGATTAGAGCTATAAAAGAAATAAAACAAAATAGTGGTATTTAAATTGTTATTTCTGTAAATTCTGGGAAAGACCACCACACCTGACATTCCTGCAACGCATGCATATTTCTTAAATACAGACTGAACATAGTCAATAGTATACCTCTCAAGTACCTGTGAAGTAACATCAAGGTGTGTGCCCTTGTTTCCCCTCCATTGCATTTGCAGCTGGGTGTGAGGTTCCAGATAGCTACCCTGCCAGGATACTCAATTAAAAGGAGGACTGCTGGCCTCTTAACTTATGCCACTGTTTTGGGCTCAGCTGGAATTTAAAATAACAAAGTCTCCTCACCTGCATGTTGATGCTCGAAATTAAACAGACAACATGCATGCACTGCTGAAAGTGACCCGGTGTCTGAGAGTTACACCGAGCGAGCTCAGCATATTTCCGTGGTACCCAACTTCTTGGCAGGGGAGATGGCGTTCACCCTGTGAGAATAGAGGGTAGATCGTGTATAACCTATATATATGGCAACTGGAAATTATGTGGTAGAGGGGGACAAATTAAGTGGCATTGTTAACTATTTAATGTGAAAACAAAAGGCAAAATATATGGCATAGTGCAGTACATTCTGTGGCATTATTTTCTCCCTATTTTGTCATTTTAACACACATGAATTCTGTCTGGGCAAAAGTTTCACCTCGTTAGCAACAGCTTAACAACTGAATACACCAATCATTCCCTGCAAAGTGACTGTTAAGTTTGCAAACCTGCCTGCCACTGCCTGGCACTAGGTGTTACACTCTTGTCAGTAGCTTTTGGTTAGTTTAAACTAGCCACGCATGTTTTATTGAAACCAGAAGAATTTGGAACAGATGACAGATTATGTGGCAAGTGTGGTAAATCCATGATAATGCTAAAAAGCGGCAGCTTTCAGCATTATCAGAGACCAGTGACTTGGACTACATAATGTTATAAAAGCTCGGGCAGTCAAAGAAACTTGTTATTGGTAAGCACTAAATAATGAACCCAAAGAAAGGGCTCACTAGAGTTAAGAAACAAAAACAAGGTTCTTGCACTCTTGACACTCACATTAATCTTCGCATTTTCCCTATGGATACTACACGGTAAAAATACTGTCTACACCGAGTTATGCCTGTGAAGTGATGAATGATCGTCACTGGTCCTTTTTTGAGAAAATAGAGGCATGCATATGGCGCCAAATTTGTAATCTGAATTTTATGGCTTCTCCGTTTGCCCTTGGGCTTGAATTTGGGCTATATTCTACAACTTTCCTCACTGTGTGAGCTGGCCTGAGATGGGGGAACAGTCTGTTGGGGAGTGAAATGAGTTCCATTTGAGCTGCACTAAAACTTGAAATTTTTCATAGGTTGAAAGGAAGAAGTGCACTTTATTCTAATTCTATAAAAGCTCCGGAAATCTTTGAGATTACTCATAGTGGGGATTCTCCTTTCCCAAAACTTAAAAAAAATCTTTGTACACACTGAGTAGGAAAATGGATATCTTGCACTGTTTACAGTATGTAAGGTATGCACTTATAATAGAAAGTAGCATTTGTAAAAAAAAACAAAAAAACAGCCCTATCTCCTATGAAATCTACCACACGGAGCAAAGAGAATTATTCCGCTTTTAAGATTAAGGCCCATATTTATACTTTTTTAGCGCCGCATTTGCGTCGTTTTTTTACGCAAAATCGGCACAAACTTACAAAATACCATTGTATTTTGTAAGTTTGTGCCGATTTTGCGTTAAGTTTGTGCCGATTTTGCGTAAAAAAACAACGCAAATGTGGCGCTAAAAAAGTATAAATATGGGCCTAAATGTGCTCCAGTTACGAGTTATTACAAGAATTTGGGAAGGCATACCATAGGATGAGAGGTTCTGTGATCGTTGCCTGTCAATCAATCAATCAGTCATTTGCGACGCACACACTATCACCCCTAGGGCTATTTGGGTGCTGAGAGTGCTGCGTCTGCTTTGAAAAGCCAGGTCTTGAGTTGCTTTCTGAAGACTGTCAGAGAGGATGCCATTCGGAGGTGGAGGGGAGGTCGTTCCAGGCTTTGGCGGCAATGAAGGAGAAAAAGCGGGGGACTTGTGCGAAGGCGAGTGAACAAGAGCAGAGGTGTCTCGAGCGAAGATGGTGGTTGATGTAAGACGGTCCCAGTTTGTGGAGGATTTTGTAGGTGTGTGTGAGTGTCTTAAACTGGCATATTTTCTGGACAAGGAGCCAATGGAGTTTTCTGAGGTGAGGAGTGACATGGGCACGCTTGGGGGGGTCCAGGACGAGTCAGGCTGCAGCGTTCTGCTTTGTCTAGAGTTTTCCAAGGAGCTGGGAGGGGATGCCAGTGTAGAGCACGTTGCCGTAGTTGATGTGGCTGGTGACGAGGGCTTGTGGGATGATCTTTCTAGTGTTTACTGTGATCCATCTGAAGATCTTGCGGAGGGTGTGGAAACAGGAGGAGGCGACTGATATGACTTGTTTCATGGTCAGTTGGCTGTCCAAGATTATGCCTCATATGTCTCATGTTTAAGGTTTAAATTATGTCTGTCCAGCCCTCCATTTTGCATATCGTCACTTTTTGATACTGATCTTCCTGAAATATAACATAATTTCGGCAGTTGCAGCTCATCATTGTTGTTTGCCCCGCCAAATGAAATGGCTTTCGTAAAAATGTAAACATTTTTTACATGTTTTTTTAAACATGTTTTATGTTTGTATGTATATGAATACTTATGTTTGGTACCTTGCATGTATTGTAGAAGACAACAAATATTGACATGCAAACACAAGTTTTATTGTACATTATATGTAATGTGTTAAAGTAGGATGCTTAACAAATATAATGGTATTACTGCATTTTATTATTTGAGTGGGCAGAACTGCTTATTTCATGCTTGCACCTATTTGTATGGTTGGCACTTTATTTGCTCATGTGCACTTGTTTAATCTTGTGTATTTTAATATTGAGTGTATTGTTTTCTGTATTGTGCTTGAGCATTGAATGCAATTACTTGAATAGCATGCATTGTGTATTTGTACTATTTAGTTTTGCACTTATAATACAGTACTGTATTTAGCACTGATATTGAGTATTTGTAATTAGTAAGAATTTTGCACATTTTTCGTGGTGGAAATTTGTATTAGAACTGCTATGTTGTGCTGAAGATAAAGATGTATTTTTTTTATTTTTTATGTGGATCTCTTCTGAGTTCTAAAACATAATAAAATATTAAATTGCGAAATTAATTGGATACTGTGAACCTTTTTAGCATAAAAATATATGGGTCCAGATAAAAAAAAATCACTTTCATAGAGTATAGAGTACTATCGTGTTGAGTATTGTAGTGACCACCCTACCTAGATCACACATCAGTATTTCAGTAAATGCTTTTTAATTGTTGGTTCACCATACGAGTTGGTGTCAATGTTATTGTGTTATCTTTCACAAATGACAAAGGATGCTGAATTTTGCCTGCATGATCTTCAATTTAATTTGGAGTTTTAATATTCCCAATTATACCATATTCCACCATCCTCCGCTTATTGAATGCTGACCTTTTGATCTGATGACACACAAACCTGGAATTTCAGCCCTGAAACTTCTTTTTTTGCAACCTCCGTGGAATTGTTTGTGGATTCACCAGAGCCAATTTGGAGGAGGCCGGAGTTGCCCTTACTTCTCCTGTGACATAACCTGTAACTATTCCATACAAAGTCCTTCTGGTGTCCCCCATTTCTTTATTGACTGCTTTCTGTCCCAGGCAGAGTTTGACAATAGTTATATCGGGGGCACTCCACCTTCTTGACATTCATTGGTACCCGGCATTTCATCGTCTCAGTTCCGTTGTTAGCCTGATTCCTTTACCATCTAAGGATGGCCACCTGCTTGTGATCACCCTACCCTGCTTCTCTACTTCTGCACTTGGAATTAGGCACTCATTTCCCAAGCCCGCTGTCAACTTACATGACTTAAGGCTTCCTTCCACCTGGGACACTGAGGCATGAATGCCATTGGAGGTTGCTGACCCACACACCTGTTGTCACCACCACCAATGACATGCTCGTCATCTGACCATCATTCCAGCTAGTTCTCGGCAAAACCCTCACACACTTTACAAATATTACTCAGCAGAGTGAGCATCAGCTGAGGCGTTGTGTGACCTCCACAAGGCGGCAGGGGCCCGCGGCATTCTGTCCTTCTCCTGCATCTGACAGAGGAGTGGGACCACAACTTCTTCCAGGTCCTTACGTCATTCCCTTCCTACGATGCCCCGTCATAGACCATCACATGGCCCCACCGTTCGAGTACCTGTCGATGGAGTGAGTACCTCCTAACTGGAACATGCTCATTCATGCCATGCCTAGCTCTCTCCAGCTTCCAAAGCCATGATTTCAGCAACAAATATTCTTACCATAATAAAAGTGCCTTTTTGGGGGGGAAATTCTGTTTTCTGCAAAGTTTTGCTTCTGTTGTATCCATCGTCATCGTGTAGCCCGGATTTTTGGGGTGAAAGTAATGTAATAGGATTTCACTAAGTATGCAAAAGGAAGGTGTTGTAACGTCTAACACCCCTTTCAAGTACATTATCCTCCATGGCAAGTTTAAACACACAAAAATACCCCACATATTTTTGTATTTATGCCTAAAGGAAACTTGCCAGAATTTACGTGTGCTGCTATATTCACAGATATACAATGAAACAACTGTTTTTTACTTGATACATCCTGCCTTTTTTTAAATGTACTTTCCTATGGAAAATGCGAGGTTCCTGCCTGTAGGCACAGTACCTAGGATTGTTTTTCACTGTCCACAGCACCTGGCAATATACTTATGGAAATACCTATTTTTGAAATACTTTTTGGAAAACCTGACTTGCCAACTTATGGGGCGTAGCTTGGTCATTAGGATTAGTGGGGAGGTGAGCTTCAGTTTTTCCAACAATCAGGCTGGCATATAATGTTAAAATACATTTTACAATAAGCAGGGCCCGTGAGAGGGACTTAAGGTTCAGTGGAACGGAAAATAAATACAGATTTCTAGGGCTACTAACTGAGACAAAACACAGTATTTTGTAAAATAAACAATAGTTTTGAAAACTTTCAAAACAGAGCGAGGGAGAGAGAGTGTGCGTTTTATTTGTCTGTTTGTAAAAGTTCCTGGTGAGATCTGAAAACACATCACCATAACTGAATGAAATCACTTGTATCCAACTATTTACCAGAAAATATATCTATTGGGGCGGGGGGTGTAACGCCCCAACAGCTCCCCAGAAGCTATGCTCCTGCAACTTATCTAACCTCAAACATTTATACAGGTCTTTTCCATCTTGTCCCACCATGAGTATGGTCTTCCTTACTATACTTGCAAATGTCTATAGAGTAACATATTGTACTGAAGCGTACATTATTATCAGTGCTTAATTTGTAAAAGAATAAGTGCGAGGCCCAAAGTCGTGCTAAAAAACCCGAGGCCAGAACTATTTGATGTTAGGCTTGCCACATACCGAGCCTGCATAGTCTTGATTCCATCTCATGACTCTTTCATGCCCACCGCAAGACACCCCTTCCTCTTTATCTCACTCGTTTAGGTTTTCTTTCATCCATTCTTTTTTTCTTTGTCACAGTTTTTTCGACTTTCTCTTCCTTCTTAATCCTTCCTTTTGTGTTTTTCTTTCTCTTACGTTTGGTCAGAGTCTGAGGAGGAAAAATAAGAGCAGGCCCCCAAAAATGAGTGCTGGAGTGCCCCCCTGCAACCACCGGCTCAAATTAATCACTGATTACTACAATACTTGTGGGTTTGGCGTTTCTACGCGTCTATGTTGATGAGCAGCACAGAAGCATTCAGACCCTTAAGAAAAGTACGCCTTGATATAGTTGCTTGACATTTTATGCTATCTTATATTTATCACGTTTATTGGTGCAGCGGTGTACTTACCTGTTGTATGGGTGTTGGAGGATTGTGGCAATGCTCAATCAATCAACAGCAATGATACAATGCACGGCCCCTTCAGGAGGATGTGTCCTGGCGCTCAAAGCAAAGTGACTGAGAGTAAAGCCGGCCAACTAAATCTAGATTTGGTCAAAGAGCCAGGTTTTTAATTCTTACGTGTGTAGATGGTGTAGCACGGAGTCTCCTCATCAAAGCCTTTTCATTTTCTATGACTGGTTTCACCAAACTGCTGTTGTTGAATTTCTATAATGCCAAGCCAGCTTCGCCTGATGTATGTCACATTCAATTGTTGGACTCCTTTATGAGAAAACTGAATGGGACTAAATGTTATTCTGGTTGGTGATTTTAATGTTCACCTATGTGGGGAGCCCATAGGTGGAAGGGACTGTGTTTACGGCTGTATGTCCCGATCTGGTTTACATATGGAACACTCTACTCAAGACTCAACTATTAATGTAATTATGAATGAATCCAACCCAGTGTTATCTCTTGATAAGCTTATTTCCGTCAAAGCTAGTGTTGTTAACCTCACGTTTACTGGGAGGGGGTGTGAGTCATTGATTGTTTTTATTTTTGTTCCTGCACCACTTTTTTCTTGTGTAACAAAGGCTGAGATACCATTGAGTCCCCTCAGTGACCATAATCCAGTGTGTGTATCACTATGTTGGTTCATACCGCTGCAGGCACGAACTTCGGGTGCAACTGAGGTCATAAAGAAGACTAACCAAGGGAGAAGACTTAGGTGGTCCCAGGTTGTCCCCAACAGCTTTTACAGGACCCTTTATTCCCTCTGAGAAAATGAATTTAGTATCTGTTGGTCTACCAAGCCTAGCTATTGTGACATATTAGGGGTCTTTGCAAAGATCTCTGCCATTGTGTCTTCCCTTATGGAGATAAGGGTGCATGGAACATTTTTGAGACCCCGAAATGGTATGATACGGGATGCTTCCTGGTGTTAAAGAACCTAAAACGTGCCCTCAGTGCCAGACCTAGGATCCTGCTCTTGTTAAAAGTAGTTGTAAACAATACAAACAGGAACTAGTGAGGCGGAAGAATGCTCTAAAGGACACTGCCTGGGAGAATCTATTGGAGGCGAGCGCATTGAAATGCAGCTCCAAATTCTGGAGCATAATAAACAGCCCTTTTCTAGCTCCAGAACCTGTAGCTTTACTTGGGTTGCATATCATCGAGGATAGTTGGGTGTCCCATTTTGAGGCGGCCTACAACGTATCATCCCACATTGATTATAGTGGAGATAACCGGGTGGAGGGGACTTCTACATTGTCCTTCTCCCTTGATGAAGTCAAAATGGGGATTATGGGGTAATCTAAGAACAAGGCTCCCGGACCCAACTGAATTCCCCAATTTATCCATCAATGATAATGAGGTTTGAGCCTCTACCTTGACGTCAGTCATTACTGCGGCAGTCATCGAGAGTCCTCCACAGTCATGGGCCACCTCAATCATTGTTCCTCTATTTAAGAAGGGGGATAGAGACAATCCTCAATGTTACAGGCCTATCTCACTGCTTGATTCTGTCGTGAAAGTGGTGGGGTGTGTCATTCTGGATAGACTGGAGACATGGGCTGAGGAATTTGATGTGCAGTATGGCTTTTGTTCTAGTCATTCGACAGTGGACCAGTGTTTGAATCTGTACATCATTCTTGGTAAACACACAGTCGCCCACCGTGGTTCTATTCACCTAGCATTCATGGATCTTACCTCGGCCTTTGACCGGATAAGCAGATACAAATTATGGCAAATCGTGCTATCCATGGGGATGGAGCAGGACATGGTTCTTTTTCTAAGGGATTTACCCAGGAACACTATGGCATCGGTGAGCTACTCTAAAGATTTAAAATGCACATGTGGCATCAGTATTCTCAGAGGAGTGCGGCAAGGCTGCATTTTGGCCTCTTTAAAATTTAATCTATATCTGAACCAATTAGAGCAGGCCTTGATTTCCACTAATGCTGATTGTCCACTGGTGGGGTCTCGCCGCTTACCGGTGCTCTTGTATGCGGACGATGCCGTCACAATGGGCAAGACGGCAATGGGTCTGCAGTCCCTGTTGAATTCCTTTGCTAGCTTTATGGAGGAACTGGACCTCTCGGTTAATGTTAAAAATCGTTTGTTATGGTGGTTGGTCCTCACTCCACTAAAACCAAATAGTTTCACCTAGGGATTATTGCCTACCTAAGGCCAGATTTCTCCCTTATTTGGGCATATATTGTTTGACTTTTCTCTGACCTGGCGTCATCTGGGGCAAGAAAAAACAGGAATTTGCACAAGCTAATGTTGTGTTTTTTACCTGCGCTGCACGATTCGGTAAAAAACCTAGTAGGGTCCCGTTACAGGTCTATGGAGCTAAATGTGTTTCCAAGGTGGTTTACAGGAGTGAGACATGGGGATATGTCAAGCAGGCCGCCCTGCAAACACCTTTTTGTGATGCCTCCTATGTGTCCCTTAGAGTGCCCCTACCTTTTCAGTACATGAAGAACTGAGAGCTGGCTATATAACAGACATTACGTCATTTCACCCTCTTTCTGTCTGGTTAGACATTTGGTCATAGCCCAAGACAAAACTGAATAAAGAGATCTTAAAGTATTGTCTTTCCCTTGACCATGCTCACCACATCCCCTGGCTTCAGTAAATCAAGGAAACTTTGCAGAATCTAGGCAGGGTTGAGCTTTATATACACCAGAGCGCATAGTCAAGGCTGACTGGACATGGCTTAAAGACCAGTTTATGCAGCAAAGGTAGATAACAGGTGTCTTTAATGAAGACGCATATATGTAACCATTTTTTTTTAATTGAAAACAGTTCCGGCTATCGAACCCTACCTATCAGTGGTATCAAGCATGTATGATCATTTTCTACTCATTAGGTTCAGGTTGAATTTTTTGCATTACTTGTTAGCGTTCCCCTCGGGCAGTACTAGGGGTCACATCCTTGAGTCCTGCAGCTGCGATAATGTGTGTCTGCAGGACACCTTACACTTCACCATGTTTTGCAATTTTTATGTGGTCCCTAGAAAGGCTTTTATTATCCCTCTGCTAAAGAAGGCAAACTTTCCTCAAGTTCGACCGGCTCCTATGTACCTTCAAATGCTCCCTGTAGAAATCATTCTGAACGTAGTTAGTTTTAAAAAAAGCTGCTGTGCGACTGAGAAATACCTGTGAACACTACCTGTGAACACTACCTTGTCATATTTAGGAATGATTTTACCTAAATTAGTTTTGTATACCTGCATTTGGCACATGTTCTCCTATGTACTTTCTGCATGCTTTTTATATATTTAAGTGTGTACACATTTTTATTCAGATGTATCATACATTTTACTGGTCGCAAACAGCGCAATTAGCAGAATCGGGGTGTTTGCGACCGGTGAAATGCATTTTGGTATGTATGAATTCCAAATTTTGATTTTGTAACATGTGAATTGTAAATGTATACCGATTCGGTATTAGGAAGGGACATGTTCAGGGCGTCCCTTTCCTAATACCGAATCGCAGTGGTATGTAGGAATGTTTTGTGGCTGAAATGAGGTAGCAAAACATTCACATTTTACCACCTACTTCATAAGTGTAACCCATTCGCACATGGGAAGGGATCGGGACCCCTTTGTGAAAATATTTTTTAAGAGCAGGCAGCGGACCACTGCCTGCTCTGAAAAAATGAAAAGAAAACTTTTCATTTTTGTTTTTGAAATGCATCCTGTTTTCCTTTAAGGAAAACGGGCTGCATTTGAAAAAAAACTGCTTTATTTAAAAGCAGTCACAGACATGGTGATCTGCTGTCCCCAGCAGGCCACCATCCCTGTGAGTGCGGCCATTCCCAATGGAGTCGCAAATTGCGACCTACCTCATGAATATTAGGGCCAGATGTAGAAAGCGTTTTGCATGGCGCAAAGTGCGAAATTCGCAGTTTGCGCCATGCAAAACGCGCATCGCGATGCACATTCCCATTTTGCGAGTCAGTACTGACTCGCAAATAGGAAGGGGTGTTCCCTTCCTATTTGCGATTCGCACCGCGATGCAAAATTGCTTTGTGACCGCGAACGCGGTCGCAAAGCAATTCGCAGTTAGCACCCATGTCAAGTGGGTGCTAACTCATTCGCAAAAGGGAAGGGGTCCCTATAGGACCCCTTCCCTTTTGTGAATGTCGCTAAAAATATTTTTTCAGAGCAGGCAGTGGTCCAATGGACAACTGCCTACTCTGAAAAAATGAAACCAAATGGTTTCATTTTTTATTTTGTATTGCAACTCGTTTTCCTTTAAGGAAAACAGGCTGCAATACAAAACAAAAACTGCTTTATTAAAAAAGCAGTCACAGACATGGAGGTCTTCTGTCTCCAGCAGGCCACCATCCCTGTGAGTGCAGGGAATCGCAAGGGGGTCGCAAATTGCGACCCACCTCATTAATACTAATGAGGTGGGTCTTTGAGACCCCCTTGCGATTCGCAGACGGTGTCTGAGACACCATTCTGCATATGATTTTGCGACTCGGAAATTGTGAGTCGCACCGACTCGCAATTTCCGATTCGCAAAATCATATCTTGCTACATCTGGCCCTTAATGAGGTAGGTCATTTGCGACCCCATTGAGACTCGAAAAAAAACAGTGTGAAGTACACTGTTGTACACATGGTTTGGCGACCTGCAAATGAGTCGCAAATTGCAAGTCGCAAAACTTGGGTCGTACATCTCGGCCTAAGTGCGGAAGAATTCAAGGATGAGATTTCAGCATGTTTTGCGGTAATACTGCACGTTCCAACTTCAGTAACATAAATGCCACATCAGGAGTATTATTGCAGTTATATAGTGTCAGCCTCCAAGTGGAGGCGTTTTGTTCGCCTTGTTTAGTCACGGGGGTACAGCACATGGGACAGTCCTACGGCGCATGCCCATGCTCAGGACTGATAGTCCACTGTTATGCCAGCGCAGGTTGCGACCACTACAGGTCATAACTTTGTCTAGACAGAATGCCACACTCTGGGGGTCATTCTGACCCTGGCGGTCAGGGCCAACGACCATGGAAGCACCGCCAACAGGCTGGCGGTGCTTCCTGGCCAATTCTGACCGCGGCGGTAAAGCCGCGGTCAGAAAAGGGAAACCGGCGGTTTCCTGCCGGTTTTCCCCTGGCCAAAGGAATCCTCCATGGCGGCGCTGCAAGCAGCGCCGCCATGGGGATTCCGACCCCCTTCCCGCCAGCCTGTTCCTGGCGGTTTACACCGCCAGGAAGAGGCTGGCGGGAACGGGTGTCGTGGGGCCCCTGGGGTCCCCTGCACTGCCCATGCAACTGCATGGGCAGTGCAGGGGCCCCCTAACAGGGCCCCAGCAAGATTTTCAGTGTCTGCTTGGCAGACACTGAAAATCGCGACGGGTGCCACTGCACCCGTCGCACCTCAGCAAATCCGCCGGCTCCATTCGGAGCCGGCTTCATCTTTGCTGGGGCTTTCCCGCTGGGTCGGCGGGCGATCTTTTGCAGATCGCCCGCCGGCCCAGCGGGAAAGTCGGAATGCCCCTGCGGTCATCTGACCGCGGGGCGGTGTTTGGGCGGTTTCCGCCCGGCGGGCAGCGCCCGCCGGGGTCGGAATGACCCCCTCTGTCTTTCCGTGCTTAATCTACTTATGTGGAGTGACCTGTACCCTATGTAAAACCTAACCGTAAGGTACTATCGCAAGGCCACATTCCCATTTATTGTAATTAGACCTCAATCAAACCCCACACACTATTTTAGCCGTTGCTTTAAAGTTGGTAACAAACACTTGGAAGGAACCTGCACACCAGCCTGCCAGCACTGGTGGAACACCCTATACCACCCACACTTTTGTGAAACGATAGATGCCAGTGGCACAGGGACCAACTCAGGCTTTCACATCACCTGGTCCCACCTAGGTCTCTTTCTGGACAAACCACCTCTGACAAGGCTGAACCCTGCAGAAGTTCAGTAGAAAAGGAAAAAGTCTCCAAGGTTGCTCCTTCGTATAATCATTCCACAAGGATGTGCTTCTGTTTGTCCGGAATGCTGTGTGACCTACCTGCGCATTTGTGGGCTCACATACTATTTTCCGTTTGCAACTGTCCGAACAATCGTATCTGTTTTATTTGCATCCTTCGGAATTGTATTACCTCGAAGTTTTCAAATGAGAAAGTTGTTATTGTTTTTCCATCTTTTCCTGGGGTCTCCCGTCCTTTGTTCCCTGCGTAAATACGCATTACTCCCGCATTCTAACAACATTTTTAAAGGAAAATCAAGTAAACATAGAAAAAGGGGATGACTTCGGGTGAATGTTTTATCCACTGCATCTTTTTTCTTACTTTCTTTTTTCCTCTTCTCATTTGCGACGGCTTTCTGTCCAGAAATAGACTAGTATTTGGATTTAAAAACAGGAGCTCCGATCATGACTCTTTCTGTGTGTCTCTTTCCTCAGGCCCTCCGCTGTGACAGATAAAATATAGGAGCTGTGAATAAATTAGCCATTTGGGAGCAAGTACGGGCTATGGAGGCTCTGGGGTGAATTATTTTTAGACGTAGCAATGAAAGCCCGGGAGTGAGTGACGTTAAGTGCAGAATGTCAGTGTTCAGCCGCCTGGAAGGGATCACGCCTTATGTCGTCGGCACGCAGACAGCAGCAGTCCGAAGGGCTTTGCGCACCCGCGCTGCGCGTGAGCACCCAAGTGGAGACACGCGCGCGCCTGAGGGAAGGGTCGAGCAAACCCAAGCGTCTAGACTGGAGGTCAAACAGAATACATAATGTTTCATACCAATTTTCTCTATTTTCTAATGGTTGTAAATCCCAGATTATCCTTCAATTTACATGAAACGAGGAAAGGCTGCTTTGGCCTTGTCAGGACTTGAACTTATAACCTATGCATTAGAGACAGTGCTTCAAGATGGATGAAAAATATATGTGTACCAAAAAGAGACGTGGCCAAAGAAGAGTAACTAGGAATCCTTTTCCAAGTGGTATAGCCAGCGGCAGCTGCCTCAAATCTGAAAAGTGGCTGCCTCAAATCTGAAAAGGGGAGGGGGGGTGAGACAGAGTGGGAAATAAAAAATAAATTTATCTTACTGCTGTCTCCCGCCGCCTCGCTCCTGTTCCTTCGATGTGGTGTCCCAGCATTCACTGGGACACCAGCACAGGCTCCCTAGCAATCTTGGTGCTGCTTTCATGCTACACCTAGCATGAAAGCAGCACCAGGATTGGTGTGAGCAGCTCGGACTGCGCTCAGACACAACCCTGGGGTCTGTGCAGTTTCTTCAGCCCAGCTGTTCAACACAGCCAGGCTGAAGAAACCTTAGTCCTGCTTGAGACGACCTGCCAAACACACATGCGCACTTAGGTGCACTCTCGCCTCATCCCCCCTCCCAACTCCCGAGGCCCAGTCCTGCCACTCCCTGCTGGCTGAGCCAGCAGCAGAAAAATAAAACAACTATGGTTTTATTTTTCTGCTGGTGGCTCAGCCAGGGGAGCAACGCTCCTTCGCCACAGCGAAGGAGCCGCCCCTGGGTATAGCCTATGTTATTAGGGTGTGGCTTAAGACCTGCCACTCTCTGACTATTCTGGTTTTGCACCCAGACATATCTCCAAACAACTCCCAAAACAAGCAAACCCTATTGGCTTTTCCAATCCTTAGTCTCATTAGACATATGAGTGATAATGATCTTTGTCGTGAATAATTAGAATTGAAAATGTTTACATTTTTAATATATGAGACTGTGATTAAAACATCACTAAGGTCTATGGAAGGTGTGTGGTCTTTGGAAACACTCAGTCACCCCTGTTCTTCATTTCACACCGTCTGCAGTCTCTCACTCTGTAGTAACCTTTGCCTTTTTTTCTTCCCACATCTTTCTGAACTTTTTCATTTGCATATCTCACGTCATCTTCCACTCCATCAGTCTTTCCACTCTGTCCTTCTGCATGTATTTCCTTACGTTACCTCCCCTTCACTATGCCATCTTTATCTCTCTCTCACACACACTCTCTCACCTCACCTGTAAACACATTTTGTTTTACTTTTACAGTGTCAATAGTTTGACAGTTGTGCCCATTCTTCACACACTTTGACATGAAATAGTGACTGCAGTTGGCACATATATGATCACTGCTGTGCGCACTCTGATGAGTATGTGTACTCTGATGAGTATGTAGTTAGAATACCTTTATGTCCCACTGGCAGGCACTGTGAAAAACTTGTATCAAAGATAAAACAATTGGTGGTCGATGCTTAATGTTCGCACATCCGCATTCATATGTATGACAAGTAGATCCAAGTTCAATGAGATTGTTTTGGGTGCCAACCTGGTAAAACACCCAACCACCACGGGTGCTGGTGCACTGATCAAATAAATTGAGCTGTGCTAAAGCAACATCAAAGAATACCAGGGCACACCAAAAGTAGTCCTAGAGTCCATTCCAAGGTGGAAAGAAGAGTCCAAAGTTCAAGCACAATGTAGAGGTTGATGAGATTTTATTCTTCGCGAAAAAAGTACATTCTGCAGACAGCCGACCCGTGTTTCGTCACAAGGACTTTTTCAAGGCAATAAACCAGAAATGTTCATGTAGTGAATCTGGTAGATAATGTACCATGTACCAATATAATGATGACCAAATGGAGAAACAGGACCATGATAAGCCAAAGAAGAACTCAAAGATGTCGACCAACGCGTTTTTTTCCAGTCACGTTGAACATGAACATTTCTGGATTATTCAAACCTTTACAAAGGTGAGAACCCACTTAGATATTTTGTATGATGCACAGTCTTTATTGATAGGTCCTTATATTCATTCAATTTAATTTATAAGTCCATAAGTCCATTCAAGAACAAAGAGTGAGAGTTGGGCCAAACAGAGCCAGTCTTTAAAATTGAATAGTTGCAGAGACTCAACAGCCGACACGTGTTTCGCCCCCTATGGTGAATCCACCTGGGGCTTTCTCAAGGCAACATGATTGTCATGATAATACAGCACATCAGAATGGTCTCTGATTCTAATGCCCGCAAACGGGAATCCCTCAAGAATAAAGACGGCAAAAAGTTGCCGAAGACGCGTCCTGTTTGGGCACCATCTTAAGATGGCCCAACTCTCACTCTTTGTTCTTGAATGGACTTATGGACTTATAAATTAAATTGAATGGATATAAGGACTTATCAATAAAGACTGTGCATCATACAAATTATCTAAGTGGGTTCTCACTTTTGTAAAGGTTTGGATTCTTTCTGAAGGGGTTATGGTCCACACCCCTTGACTTTGAGTTCCCACATACAAACATAATTTAACTGGGCATTTAATCAGGAAGGGGCTTTTTGGACTTTTTCGCCTATAACCTTTCTGGATTATTGCCTTGAAAAAGTTCTTGTGACGAAACACGTGTCGGCTGTCTGAAAAATTTACTTTTTTCGCGAAGAATAAAATCTCATCAACCTCTACATTGTGCTTGGACTTTGGACTCTTCTTTCCACCTTGGAATTGACTCTAGGACTACTTTTGGTGTGCTCTGGTATTCTTTGATACTGTGAAAAACTTGCACTGCTTTCAGCCTCAACCTAAAAGGTTTACTGTGCCGTCAACACTGTAATGAACACCCACCCACAAACTGAACTCACCCAGGCACCTAGCATTGACTCAGTTCACAGTATGAACTATACTATAGAGTCACATGTTGCATGGAAAAACTATAGAAAAACATGTTAAAAAGCAAGTACCCTAAGGAAATGCAAGATAAAGTAAAACATGTGAAATGTAAATGGACTGCATTGCTGACATAGAATATCTTAAGGCAGTGGTTCTCAACCTTTTGACTTCTGAGGATCCCCACTGAATCACTACTGGAAGCCGTAGACCCCCAAGCAATTTGTACGATTTAAATTTCACACAGTAAAACAGTAATTCACAAAAAATAAACAAACAAGTACACACCAAACAAATACTTGAATTACTAAAGATGTGATTATTTTATATTGCAAAAATCAAAAACATTTAATGGAAAGGTTGGCGCTGTTTCTCAGTGACTAACTTTTACAATGTTTGGTTTTATTTAGGAATGCTGAATCCTCAGGTCTGATTCTACATTTCCCAAACAATTTCTGTTTTTAATTTGTAGGTACATAAGATCTGAGAAAGCTTTTTCACATAAATATGTGACGTGGAAAGGAAGTAAAACCATAAGGGCCTTTCACCTCTCCATAGCCCCTCTGTCACACATAATTAGTTTATAGCACCTCTCATACCAGTGGAGGGTGTTGGAGCACTTTACAGGACACTATAAGGTGTAGGATTCACATGTCATCTACACTGGTAGGCATTTTGTAAGAGTGCTGGTCTGAAGAAGCACAAACTCAGGATTCAGAACATAACTCAGTGGGTAGCATTGACTTTAATAATAAGAATGTATTTCTACCTTTTTGTTAGCAGCATAAGGAAAATGAAAGACTGGGAAAAAACAAAACTTTCTAATTTGTGCCATGTAGTTTGCATGCAGCTCTTTGGTGGCAGTTCATAGCTCATTGTGCTAGATTATGATTGTAACTTTTGATCTGCACAGTAACCAAATTATCTCTGTGACAAAAGCAGTAACCCACTGTGCCATGCACATAAAATACTGTTCTTTGCATGATACATTTTCTTTGCAGTAGTCAAAACTGCCACTAGATAAAATTCCCATCTCTCTCCAGCAGGTACATTAATCACCAGAGTTATCTTGACACTTTTATTTTTGCTGGAAAGCTGCTGGAAGTACAAGGAACTCTGCAGTGCTTTTAAAAATGCTGCACAAATGAAGTAATAAATATAAAAACACATGTTGTTTCTGTTGAGAGACCCCAGCTGGAGAAGTGCCTTCCTTCTGGCCCAGGCCTATGGATCCCCTGGGAATGTGTCACGAACCCCTGGGGGACCTCGGACCACAGGTTGGGAACCGTTGCCTTAAGGGATTTTACAGTCTTTGTTGATAAATGGATCATTGGTCTGTTTGTAAAGTTAAAGCCTTGTATATGGGGCTTGCTAGGGACCTGTTTCAAAGCTAGGTTTAATTACTGTCAGGTTTGAGACCTGGCAGGACCTGCTCCTTTTCATGTCTTGATCACACATGATGGCAGTGGGTATTGCTTACATCAAGGAAAGTTACATAAAACACATCTAAATGTAAGTTGTTTTCAGTCAGTTGTAATCCTAAAAAACCTACATGGGTATGTAGTGCCTCCATTTTTCCGAGGCTGGAGACCTCTGTTCTAGAACATGCTCAAGGCCACCTGCTTTCTGACAATACTAATAATCTTAGCTTATGTCCTTTTCATACTTGCTGTAAAATGCTTTCTTCATGTTTTAGCATGACTCAACAATCATCCAAATTATGTGACACTGAATTTGCAAATAGGAGGAAAAGCAGCTTCATCCTGCAGTTTTGTATTTTTGATTGCATTGAGTCTATGCAAAGAAATGCCAGATTTCAGCAAAACAATTGGGGAGTACCACTGGCAGATAGCTGGATTAGACAGATGGAGACAGCAAGAACCAGAAACAGTGAGATAGAGGGACACCAGTATCTGGTAGCCCAGTGCTACCAATTGGTTGCTCTCAATACCTTGCTCCTTTTAAAAAGGCTTTCCTTTCTCTTCTGTTTGTCCCTCCCTTGGAGCACTACTTGTTTATCTTCCTTTAGGTTGGATGACTATTATCCTTCAACTGCTTACATTCAAGGAACTATTTTTTCTTTTACTTTCAGCACTTTACAGGAGTGCATGCCTTCTCTTGTTTTTCCAGTGCTTCAAATGTGTAACACGGTTCATTGAGACAGATGCTTCTTATCATGGGATGGGAGGTGTTTTATCTGATAGAGATCCAAATACTAGCCAGGTTCATTTACCAGTCCACTTTCCTGAGACATTTTGACATCAGATTTAAATGCTACTATCACTGACAAGTAATGTTTAGTCATTAAAAATATTTTGAAGAATAGAGACATTATCTGGTGAGAGACAAACACACTATAGAAGTGTTTTTTAACCTGTGGTCCAAGGCCCCTGGGGGCCCACAATGCCTACTCTGACAGTCTGTGACTAATATTAGTAGATTAATAAAGTGCATACACGTGAGTGAGCAAAATGTAAAATTGAAACATTGAAAATTCCCTGTAAATACAGAAGGAATTTGAAATTGGAGGCTAAAAATAAGTTAAGTTGCTATCCTTAGCATTACTTGTGGGAGCAGCAAAAGTACAGCAAATGGAATCTAGTATGGACGATGGGTGGCAGGGGTATGCACAAAAAAGAGAGCATGCATTATCAGAAAAAAATACAAAGTAATGCGTGAGAGTCTAGCATATAGCTTCATATTTTATAAATAAATTTACATACTTGAAAACTTGAACCTTCTCAAAAAAATTACATTTCAATTTTTAGATATCTGTTTGTATGTGAAGTAAATACATTTGTCATAATTTGTGTCCTTATTGGATGTATACTGGGTCCTGTATTTTTGTATATTGTTTTGAGGTTTAAGTTATAAAATTGCTTAAGGCGGGGTCTGCAGCTTTCACCAGTAATTCTGTGAGGGTCCACAGAAGTCAAAAGGTTAAGGACCGCTGCACTATTGTATATACACATTGCAGACAAATGCAGGGTTTGATGTCAATAAATGCACTTTTGCAACTCAGATAGACTTTGTTTTTCGCTATGATTTTGTGATTAACCATAGAGCAAGTACAAAGAATGGAATGACTGATGATTTGTCTAGAAAAAACCTGCTGGAGAATGAAAACCACATGACTAAGAATCCACCACTGATTTTGTTCCGAAATAGTTGTGTGGTCATTCTGTTGTATTGCTCAAGGTAGATTAATTTTTTGATTAAAGTAGGTTTAGAAAGGCAATCCAAAGATAAAGCGGTTTGGGTAAAAGTCAAGGAAATAGATCCGAAAAGTATGAATTGTTGTATCAAGAAAAAGATGTGTATTTCTCATCAGATCAGGTAAGACATCATGCTTCGATTTGGCTTTGTGATTCAACAATGGCTGGGAATGTTGCAATTGCTAAAACTTTGTCAGCAGTAATGATATACTTTTGGTGGCCAGTTCTATATGCTTATATTAAAACCTATGTACTAACTTGTTCAACTTGTGCCCAATTCAAGAGGTCACATAGTAAACCGGAGGGATTGTTGAGTCCTTTGCCTGTTCTGCATAGACTTTGGTATACCGTGCCAATGGACTCTATTGTAGAGTCGCCCAAGGATCTAGTGATTCTAGTAGTTGTAGACCATTTGACAAAGATGGTCCATTTTGTATCCTATCTGGTCTACCCATATCTAAGGCAGTTATCACAAGTTTTTTGTCACAAGATATTGTTCATTTACCTAGTGCTCCTCAGTTTAGGGAATGGGTTACCCACATTTAGCTCCTTGGATTTTGTTTGCTTTTTGACTATTCAGTTTTGCACCGTTACTGGGAGTTATTTTTGCCACCTGAGTCTCACTCACGATCAGTTATGTGGAAATGGACTGATCAAGATAAGGATGTTGCTGCATTGCTAGGATAAGAGTCTCTTGACTGGTTACACTTGGGTGCTCATATGTGTGAGCTTTATAGGGATGCAGCTCAAGCAATTGCTAGTGGATGAGATTAATTCAACGATTCCATACTTCACCTTGCTGTTTTTTCATTTGACGCCCTAAGTGTACTGCGTATGCTCAGACATGGATCTCGGGCTCACTGTGCCACTGGAACCAAGTTATACCTGGCTGTAGAGCCCTAACTAGGGCAAAACTAGTCCAAGGTTACTTGTGTTTCAGTTCGGGGAGGACCTGGCCTGGCAGTATGGGCTGGACTGGTCCCATAAGGAGCAAGGTCAGGACTGATGTGCATATGTCTGGGTCCAAGCTGAGGAGGCATAGTGGGTAAAAACAATGGATAGGGATGCGGCCCGAGCGATTGCCAGTGGTTGAGATTCATTCAAGCATTACACCCATCAGCATTATACCCATCACCTTGATGTTTTTACATATGCGTGGGATGAATATGCAAGACTACCTGATGTCCAAGCCTCTATCCCTACATAAGTAGCCTGTTGCATAAGGGACCCTTCAGGGATTGGTGCTGACCTGGTATAGGTCTTCTAATGTGAGTGAGAATTCATAGTACAGGTCGGCAGTGTTTGCTGAAAGGCTGTGCCCTCGCTTGCATTATACCTGATGCGTGTAATCAGCACTATTGCAGTTTCCCCTTAATTGGGGCTAAGGAGACCAGTTATAAATTTTAGGGTAAACATATACAACGATTGCAGATACACTGTCATTTTGGGATAACTATATTCCATAAGGCACTTTTAGAATTGTCATATTTCCCTGGCTCAGCGATAATCAGATTCCATGCCTCTGCCCCCTCTTACTCGTTGGGAGAATGGACCTGATGTGGGGCTCTGGACGGTTCTCTTGGGACTTCTGTGGATTGGCCCTTGACTCTGCTGACACAGAGATGCCCTGCAAGTAGGCAAGACGCTGTGCAATCTGGGGAGTGCAGCAGGGAGGGTGTTTTGTTTTCTGGCTGTGGAGGAGCCGTGGAAGATGCCCCCAAAGCAGGAGAGAACAACAGGAGCCTAGGAAGAGTACCGGTCTGGCAATGGAGCAGCAAAGTCAAGCTCCCTGTGACAGTGAAGCTGGCTGTGAACAAACAGTTGAGGGCAAAGCAGCAAGCCCAAAGCCGACCAAGTCGTTCCCCAGGGGCACACCAGAGAGCAACTCACTTGGAGGTTCCTATATCTTCTGGGACTTAATCGACGAGGGGAGTGCAAGAAGAGGATGCACGGCAAGCCTGAGAAGGAGCCAAAGGCATAGAGGACATAGCAGGAGACAGAGAAAGGAGAAAAGAAGAGGAGAACCCAAAAGAGACCTGCTAGGAAGGGCGGAGAGAAGACGAAGGACACGGCAGCCAGAGACACCAGGAGAAAGCACAAGAGATGGAGTGTCAACCCGAAGGGGACTACAGGTGCCACATCCCAACCATGTTCCAGGAAGATCGTGGCTAGACAAGGTACGACTCCTATTCAGGACTGGGAAAGAAAGGGGAGGACCCAAAGGAGGGGAATAGAGACAGGAGAGGGGTGTTGGGGCAAAAAATAATACAGAGGAAGAACAGTCAAGCCCCGTAAGAACGCCCAAAAACAATCCTGGAGACAGCACGAGCACTTATCCCTCCCTACTTCCTGCGAGCACGATATTGGTGATCCCTCACTACCCTACCCAATTATAATTAAACAAAAGGAGCACTTACCTGATAATTCCCCATCTGTAACTTTTCTTGAGGTATCATTCTCCAAGACAAGTCCAGGAAAGCTGGAAAAAGAACAACTGGAAACAACCAGATAACCCTCAAAAGGTGGTCCGCAGAAGAACAGGAAAAAGGGGGTTGTGGGTTAACGATATAACTAAATGACTCTTACAATAAAGACTTGTTAAGACATGCCATCGTGTGATATCATCCATAGCGCCATCCCTTTTGTGGCTCCGAGAGTCTTACAGTGGCAGGCCAAATAGGAGATTACAACACGCCTACGGGACATAGAAGGCCGCATATTGCTAAACGAGGCGATACGTCAGTTAGCCGAAGAGCAAAGACACCTACAATTAGTCATAGAAGAACAGGCCCGTACCACCCAAAAAGACAAAGAACAGTTACAGGAGGCCTTAAAATCCCAAGTGACCATTATAGCAAGTAATCAGTCGGTCCATGAGAACGCCCTTCAAAAACCTACTGAGACTATTGCTAGTTCCACGGTTCACCCAAACATACCCAGTACTGTGCTACAGACATACCAGACAGGGGAAGACCCAGACTCATTCTTCGTCAATTTTGAAAGGGTGGCTACTTCAGCCTCCTGGCTGAGAGAGAGGTGGAGACAATACATTGCGCCTTTGTTGACCTGGGAATTACAGACCACATATTAGGCAGTAAACCCAGGAGGGGAGACCTCTTATAGCGAAGTAAAGAAAGCAATACTCAAAAGACTTGGCTGTGATGTTGAATATTATCGTATCAAGTTCAGGTAAGAGAAATGGGGTCCCTAGGACACACCCCAAGCATTATTCTATTGGATTCAGGACCTGGGGCTAAAACGGCTGCGACCTAATGAAGCGAGCAAGGAGGAAATAATAAACACAATTTTGCTGAAACAATTTCTCAATGCCCTTCTAAGCGCCACGTGAAGCTGGATAAGACAACACATTGACGTATCTATTCCCTAGGCTAAAGAGCTAGCTTATGCCTATCACCGCTCCACAGGATTCAATAAGGTCTATCCACCCCAAAGTATCCCTAATACACCCATGATGAAAAGCCATTCGATACAGAGGAGCATCCCTAAGAGGGCGATTGAGGTCACAAGGACCCCTAAAAGCCCGGGAACGGAGAGAGAGAACAAGGGCTTCAGTGTTTTCATTGTGCCGAGTGGGGTCATTTAGCACGATATTGCCCCCAGAAGGGATCTATGCCAGAACCCATGGAAGTGGGTTTGTCACACGGAAGAGTGTTTTGTACCAATGTAAGCAGAACACCATTTTCCGTCTCCCTATACGTGAATAATAGGCCCATTACAGCTCTTGCCGACTCCGGGTGCAGGCACTCAGTCATTTTAGAGGCGTTAATACCAACAGACAAAATGGTTGCAAGTAGAAAAGGCAGCCATAACCTGTGTTCACGGGGAAACATGCGTTTATCCTGTCACCCAGATAGAGACAGACTGGAGGGGATATAACGAACCCCCACGAGTAGGGGTTATACCTCATTTGATTGAGGACCTATTGGTGGGAACCGACTATCAGGGATTCGGTCCCCTCTTCCAGAGTCTTGAACTGTCGGAGAAGGCTGACCCCATAGGTACACATACAGAGACAAAGAGAAGAAATAGGGTACTAACCCCTTGGGGACATCAGGTTAATGTTTTTTCTTTTCCCCCCATAGAAAACACAGAGGAGCAACCCCCAGGAAATTTCCGCGTCTGTCAGAGAGAGGACCCAACTCTAAAACATGCATGGGCCCAAGTAGTACCCAAGAATCAAGAGAAGGTAGGGACTTACTTTACAGTACGGAAGGGTCTATTATACCGGAATCTAAATTGATTCCTTACGGACCCAACTAGTGGTCCCTGTCCCCTTTCATACTCAGGTACTACACTTAGCCCACGGTCAGACGGGAGAGGGTCACTATGGAAGGGGAAAAAATCGAGGACTACCTGTTGTCCCGATTTTACTGGCCCGGGGTTTATTCGGTCATATAAAATTATTGTGCTGCATGCAAAAGGTGTCAATTGGTTAGCCCACATGTACCAAAAAAAGCACAGTTGCAACCTCTCCCTATTATTGAAATACTGTTCACTAGGGTGGGTATGTACCTAGTAGGACCCCTAGTCACCTCTTCCAAGGGTTATCAATATATCCTAGTATTAGTGGACTCTGCCACATGTTACCCAAAGGCTGTTTCATTAAAAAGCTCGAACGGTAGCTCAAGCCATGGTTGACTTTTTTCTAGAGTGGGGTTTCTAAAAGAAATTTTGACAGATCAAGGGAACCCCTTTATGTCTAGACTCATGACTCAGATATATAACTTGTTATGGATAAAACATCTAAGAACATCCGTATACCATCCCCAGACTGATGGCCTCGTAGAAAGGTACAATAAAACCATTAAGTCCCTTCTGAAAAAGAACATCTCTGGGGCCGGCAAGGACTGGGACTTAAAGCTTCCCCTTGTACTCTCTGACATCCGTACTCAGACCCAGTCCTCCACTAACTTTAGTCCGTTCTAGATGGTTTTTGGGAGGCAACCCCAAATGTTATTGGACATGGCAGTGGAACAATGGGAATTCGAGGAAGATGAGGAAAAAAACCCTATTGGATTGAGTTAAAAATAAAATACAGACATTGTGGGGGGAGGTCCACCAACACATGGAAAAGAGCCAGAAACAACAAAAACAGTAGTATGACAGAAACACTCAGTTTCGCCAGCTAACCATAGGTAATAAAGCACTGATCCTTCTTCCATCCATGGACAATAAACTGCTAGCCAAATGGCAATGTCCCTATACGTCACTGAACAGGTCACTCTGGTAACATACAGACTTTCTATACCGCAGACAAAAAGATATTCCATATAAATATCCTGAAAGAGTGGAAGGAACCCGCTGGAAAACAGCCGGTACCCCAAGAAGTTTCTCTGATCACTAACAAAAAGTCATTAGATATCCATTTCGTACCTGTTACTAACCACGAGAGTACGGATACACCTATGGTAGGGTCATCACTTACAGTACAACAATGAAACCAAATCCTAAAGCTAATCGATCAAAACCGGGATGTATTTTCCTTCAAACCAGGAATAACCATGCTAATCCAACACGGGATACAAACTGAGTCAAATAAGGTCGTAAGATTACGGCCTTATCGCATACCAGAAAGCAGAAGAGTAGCTGTAGAACAAGAGGTAGAAGTGATGTTGGAAAACTGAATTATCAAGCCTTCCATAAGCCCCTGGTGCTCGCCTATAGTACTAGTCCCAAAACCAAACAGAACGGTTAGTTTCTGCATCGATTTCCACCACCTAAACGCAATAGCAAAGTTCAATGCCTACCCCATGCCTAGAGTAGACAAACTCATACAGCAATTAGGAAAAGCCCAATATCTATCTACTACGGACCTCACCAAAGGATACTGGCAGATATCCCTAGCTAGAGAAGATAGTGAGAAAACAGCTTTCGCCACGAGTTATGGGTTGTATCAGTTTTGGATTATGCCTTTCGGTCTCCATGGGGCTCCTGCCACTTTTCAGAGACTGATGGACATTATACTCCAAGAGCATAAATCCCATGCAGCTGCTTACTTGGATGATATCGTTGTATACAGCGCCTCATGGGATGAACACCTATCGCATCTATCCAGCCTTTTGGAAACCCTTCCCAATACAGGGTCAACAGCCAACCCGGAGAAATGCCATGTAGCAAGGGAATCCATACAATACCTAGGTTACAACATATCCGAGGGACATATACGGACCCAAATAGGAAAGATCCAAGCCATACCAAACCTACCATATCCCACTACCAAAAAGGAAGTCCAATCCTTTTTGGGACTTATAGCATATTACCAGCACTTTATTCCCCATTTTTCAGATAAAGCCAACCCGCTCACCGAGCTCTTAAAAAATAGTCCTAATAAGCTGGGAAACCTCACTGACTTGGAATGCAAAAGCTTTGAGTCCCTGAAAATCGCTCTCTGTACCAACCCCTTCCTCAGGTCCCTGGATTTTTCCCTACCATTTGTCCTACAGACCGATGCATCCAACCTGGGGTTAGGAGCAGTCCTATCTCAGCCTGATGAACCCCAGCAGTTCATCCAGTCACCTACATCAGTAGAAAACTGTTGGGTCACAAGCTTAACTATCCCACCATAGAAAAATAATATTTAGCCATTAAGTGGGCAATAGAGACCCTACAATATTATCTAATGGGGCGTTCCTTTACATTGTTGACGGACCATGCCCACTGTCTTTGCTTGCATGACACAAAGATACCAATTCCTGAGTCCTAAGGTGGTTCTTGGCCCTTCAACCTTTTTCATTTCAGACCGTACACGTCCCAGGAAAAGGCCAGACTACAGCCGACTTCCTCTCTCGACTACCATATTCATGTCCCGACCGGACGTAGGTGGGATGCAGTGTGACAGTGGAGCTGGCTGTGAACGAACAGTCAAGGACAAAGTGGCAAGCCTAAAGCCGACCAAGTCGTTCCCCAGGGGCACACCAGAGAGCGACTCTCCCGGAAGTTGCTATAACTTCTGGGAGAAAATTGTCGAGGGGAGCGTGAGAGGAGAGGAGGGCCTGCGGCGAGCCAGGGAAGGAGCCAAGAGCGGAGGGGACGTAACAAGAGACGGAGAAAGGAGAAAAGAAGAGGAGAACCCAAAAGAGACCTGCGAGGAGGGATGGAGAGAAGACAAAGGGCACAGCGGCCAGAGACCCAAGGAGAAAGGCACAAGAGACAGAGGGGGTCATTCCAACCCTGGCGGTCGATGTAAAAGCGGCGGCCAACCCGCAAACAGGCAGGCGGCCAACAAAATGGAATTCCGACCCTGGCGGGAACCGCCAACACAGCCCGCCACTTTAACACTCCGACCGCCACGGCGGTACAGACAAGCAGCGCGGCGGTCACCGCCAACAGACAGGCGGCAGACAATGTACCGCCCACCCTATCACAACTCACCAATCCGACACCTTTTCCGGGGCGGGAGCCCCGCCGATAAAAACACGGCGGGAACAGACTTTGAACGGGAAAACGCTCACCTCTACACACTCCACGAGGAATCTGGACAGCATGGAACCCGAACTACACATCCTACCAGCTATTGTCTACCTGCTCCTCTACCAGGAGCACGAACGCCGGCGCAGAAGACAACGGTGAGTACTGCACCTACGACACAGGGGAGGGGGGAGGCAAAAATTTACGGGGACACACATACGCCACACACCCACCCCCACCCTCACCCACTACAACACACACATCAATGCAGAGCAACAAGTCAGAGTGACACCCCCCAATCCCCCCGGAAGAATGCAAAGACAAAATAAAATGATCATTAAAAATGAAGTATATTATAGCATAATTGAAGTTAAGTGAAATATGAAATATATAAATAAAATATATTACATCATGAACAATATATACATAGGTCAAAAGTCCGGGCCATATTGGCTATCATCCATTGTTCGTGGGCCAATGGGCCTAAACACATGGGCAAAGCCCACCCACGAGACCCGATTCCATTGGAGAGAACACTGCAGGGGCATCAGATAGTAAAACTACAGGCACCTCAGGGGGAAGGGAAGGGGGGCACCTCAGCCAGTTGAGTCCACGACGCCAGATCCACGAGGGGCCTCCATGCCCACTGTACCATCCTGGGGAGTGCAAAGCCACAGTCTCACAAGTCTCTACAGTGGGTGGTTTGCCCACTGTACCATCCTGGGGAGTGCAAAGCCACAGTCTCTCAAGTCTCTACAGTGGGTGGCTTGCCCACTGATCCATCCTGGGGAGTGCAAAGCCACAGTCCATCAAGTGGATTACAGACTCCACTGGTTCTGGAGGAGGCATGGTGCCCAGAGTGCTTCGTGAAGCCCTGGCCGACACAGATCCGGCCCTGCCAATGGGCCAGCGGTGCTTGAGATGAATGGCCCAGCGGAGCGGTGCTTGACAGGAAGGGCCCAGCGGAGCGGTGCTTGACAGGAAGGGCCCAGCGGAGTGGTGCTTGAGATGAATGGCCCAGCGGAGCGGTGCTTGACAGGAAGGGCCCAGCGGAGCGGTGCTTGAAGGGAAGGGCCCAGCGGAGCGGTGCTTGACAGGAAGGGCCCAGCGGAGCGGTGCTTGACAGAAAGGGCCCAGCGGAGCAGTGCTTGAGATGAAGGGCCCAGCGGAGCGGTGCTTGACAGGAAGGGCCCAGCGGAGCGGTGCTTGAGATGAAGGGCCCAGTGGAGCGGTGCTTGAGATGAAGGGCCCAGCGGAGCGGTGCTTGACAGGAAGGGCCCAGCGGAGCGGTGCTTGAGATGAAGGGCCCAGCGGAGCGGTGCTTGACAGGAAGGGCCCAGCGGAGCGGTGCTTGACAGGAAGGGCCCAGCGGAGCGGTGCTTGAGATGAATGGCCCAGCGGAGCGGTGCTTGACAGGAAGGGCCCAGCGGAGCGGTGCTTGACAGGAAGGGCCCAGCGGAGCGGTGCTTAACAGGAAGGGCCCAGCGGAGCGGTGCTTGACAGGAAGGGCCCAGCGGAGCGGTGCTTGACAGGAAGGGCCCAGCGGAGCGGTGCTTGAGATGAAGGGCACAGCGGAGCGGTGCTTGAGATGAAGGGCCCAGCGGAGCGGTGCTTGACAGGAAGGGCCCTGTTCAGCGGTGCTTGTCACGGCGGAGCCCTGTTCAGCAGTGCTTGTCACGGCGGGGCCCTGTTCAGCGGTGCTTGTCACGGCGGGGCCCAGTTCGGCGGTGCTTGTCACGGCGGGGCCCTGTTCAGCGGTGCTTGTCACGGCGGGGCCCTGTTCAGCGGTGCTTGTCACGGCGGGGCCCAGTTCGGCGGTGCTTGTCACGGCGGGGCCCTGTTCAGCGGTGCTTGTCACAGCGGGGCCCTGTTCGGCAGTGCTTGACATGTGTTCCCAGGGAACCAGATCGGGCCAATATTTTCCGCTCAGTCGCCATCCGACCTTTCGCTTGCGGGCCCTCCTGTGCTGGAGTCCTTGGCCCGTGGGTGTCCTCCTTCACACCCGAAATGGGGCTGGTGGGGCCCTCCTGGGCAGCTCGCCTGCTGCCGGAAATGTCCGCCCTGCTGCCCTTGCCCTCCTTCGCCGATTCTCTGGGGCCCTTGCCTCCCTTTGTGGATGTGCCAGGTGACGGTGCCAGGGTAGTGCCTTTGGGGGCTGCCGTCTCTGGCCTCTCGCGCCGGCCCTTCCCTTTTTTTGTTTTTTTCCCAGGGGGTGGGCTGGCTGTCCCGTTGCTGCTGCCCTAGAAGCTGGTGGACTCCAATAGCCCTGGACTATGGTCCTTGTAGGTGCAGGGCTTGTGGTGGCTGAGGTGCTGTTTGGACTCTTACGAGATGGAGGGGGTGGGTCAGGTGATGCAAAGAGGTTAATTTTGGAGAGGAAAAACTTTTTAGGAGCAGTGGGAAGGGTAGGTGCAGTGGGTATGGGAGTGGAGGAAGAGGATGTGGTTGTAGGAGAGTCAAGTGTGCTGTCTTTGGGTGCAGGTGCTTGTGACGGAGGCTGTCGTGAGGTGGATGGCTGTTGGGTGGGTGGCTGCCTGCGTTTGTGTGGTTTGGAAGAGGGGGTGACAGACACACTGGGAGAGGACACAGGGGACGTGTAAATGGCAGTGGGGGTGGTGACTGCACGTGTGCGGAGTGTTCTGGTGGGTGTGCTGGTGATGGACGTACTGGCTGATGGTGGTGTGCATGCAGGTGTGAGTGGAGACGTCACAGGGAGGGAGGAGGGAGACGAGGAGGAGGGGGACACAGAGGAGGCAGTGGCTGTTGGCATGTCTGCATGTGGATGTTGCATGTGTGAATGCTTGTGTGATCTGTGGTGCTTATGTCTGGATGAGCTGCCCTTGGGTGTTGATGTGTGTGCAGGCTGGTCTGTAGGTGTGGCTGGGATAGGCAGAGGAACAGGGGAGTGGGACTGGGATGAGGAAATTGGAGGGGGGAGGCAGGAGACAGGGACAATGGCTGCCGTCAGTGCTGAGGCCAGAGCGTTGAACGATCGCTGATGGGCAGCCTGACCCGAATGAATGCCCTCCAGGTATGCATTGCTCCGGTGCACCTCCCTTTCTACACCCTGGATGGCATTCAAAAGGGTAGACTGCCCAACAATGAGCGTCTGTAGGAGGTCAATGATCTCCTCACTGAGGGCAGCAGGGGTAACTGGGGCAGGGCCTGAGGTGCCTGGGGCGAAGGAGATGCCCGCCTTCCTGGCCGAGCGGGCACGGGGCGAACACTGAAGGGCTGCTTGGAGGGCGGAGCTGGTGCGCGGGGTGGCGGCTGTACCTGTTGTAGCGGTGGGCACGGATGTTGCCGCCACCACAAGGGAGCTCCCTTCCGAGGACGTGTCTGTGTCGCTGACGTCTCCACGGGTCCCCGTTGTGGAGCTCCCCTCGCCCTCCGTCTCACTGGTGTACTCGGAGTCGGTTGCATGGCCCTCCGGGGCCATGTGAGATGCAGCTCCCTCGTGCTCCGATGCCACTTCTCCTCCGCCTGATGATGCTAATGCACACATGAACAGGAAGACCACAAAAAAGGGGGGGGGGAGGAGAAAAAATGACATGTTGAGTGCATGCATTGGCGACACCGTTGGCGGAGAGGACAGACACAGAAGCCCCCTGCACTACGCCGCGCACTCGGTGTACACTACTCAATTATTGTGACTTGGCCTACAAGCCTATGGACGACAACTGCACACATAGGTGACCCAGGGCCATGGATAGCTGTACTTAGCACCCTACAGAGGTGGGGGGCGGGGGCACAGGGCCATGCCTTACGGAGGGGACCAGCCTACAGAAGTCGCCCTGGCCTAGAGATACCCACAGCCCTCCTCCCCCACCCAGACACCTCCACTGTGCGCTAACATAGCAGAATGTGCTGGTACTCACCCCCTTGTGTCTGCTGTGATGTCCTCACGCGCCCATCCAAATCGGGGTAGGCCACCGCCAGGATCCGGGACATCAGGGGGGTGAATTGACGGGAGCCACCCCTCCTACGTTGGGAGGCCATCCCCAGCAGAGCCTCCGCGGTCTTCCTGCTCCCGCAGCGGATGTCCTCCCACCTCTTGTGGCAGTGGGTGCCCCGTCTGTTGTGGACCCCCAGGGTCCGGACGTCCTTGGCGATGGCACGCCAAATGTCGATCTTCTGATGGGCGCTGACCTATGTGACATGGACAGGGTGGGAAAATAAATATCATCATTTTCTGCATGGTCGATGTGAGTGGCCCCCCCTCCCCAACCTTGCCATATGGCACATGCTCTCATCTGTCGTGCGATGCATGCCTCATTCGCTCCCCTCCCCACCATCTTTCATCCACCCCACTCAACACAGGCATTGCCCACAAAGCATGGTCCCAGTGTACTTACCTGTTGGTCTGGAGGACCGTAGAGTAGCGCATACTGGGGGAGGACCCCATCAACAAGTTTCTCCAATTCCTCAGATGTGAAGGCAGGGGCCCTTTCCCCAGTCACAGCAGCCATTGTATCTTCCAGACCGAGGTCACAGCAGCACTTGCAGTATAGGTCCTCTCCTGTGGATGATCAGGTCTCGAGTGATTAAGCAGATAGAAGATGGCGGTCACACCCGCGGCGGTGCATACCGCGACCGCCGGCGCACATCGTCATTGGCTCCTGAGACCCATAGGGTTCAATGTTAACCAATGCTGCTTTGCGCCGCGGTCTTCGACCGCCTACCGCCACGGTGTGCCACGCCAGCGCATTGACCTCACATCCCATTGTCACACTTCACAGGTCAGGCAGCCGCCATTTCAAGGGCCCACATGGCTTAATTTGTACTGCGTCACACAGGCCTAGGCCTTGCATTGCCACTCATACAAGCCATTCAATGCATAGCGAATCGTGTTCTGTGCAAGCTGTGGTTACGTACCTGTGGGTTGCTTGACTCTGTGCTCCATGTTGTCCTTCCTAGGCACCGTCCGCTGGGACTTGCGAGGAGATGGAGGAATGTTCCCGTATACAGACCGCTGGTGGACCTGTCGACAATGGAAGAAAGACATGTCATACTGACATACAGACTTGACCGAGCCACTATACAGGAACTGTGTGCCCAGCTGGAGCCAGACCTGATGTCCCCCATTCGCCAACCCACAGGGATTCCCCCTCTGGTGCAGGTTCTGTCAGTACTCCATTTTTTGGCAAGTGGATCATTCCAAAAAACAGTGGCCATATCATCAGGGATGTCTCAGCCTATGTTTTCTAAGGTTTTGTCCAGAGTGTTGTCTGCCCTGATGAAATACATGCGGAGCTACATTGTTTTCCCTGAGGTGGGCGATTTGGCTACAGTGAAGGGTGATTTCTATGCCCTTGGCCATATCCCCAACATCATTGGTGCCATTGATGGGACCCATGTGGCTTTGGTTCCCCCCAGTGAAAGTGAGCAGGTGTACAGGAACAGAAAAAGTTATCATTCGATGAATGTCCAGGTGGTCTGTTTGGCTGACCAGTACATCTCCCATGTAAATGCCAAGTTCCCTGGGTCAGTGCATGACGCGTACATCATGCGAAATAGCAGCATCCCTTACGTGATGGAACAGCTACAGAGACACCGTGTGTGGCTAATTGGTGACTCTGGTTACCCCAACCTGTCGTAGCTACTGACCCCAGTGAGGAATCCCAGGACAAGGGCAGAGGAACGGTACAATGAGGCCCATGGGCGTACTAGGAGGGTGATCGAGCGGACCTTCGGCCTCCTGAAGGCCAGGTTTAGGTGCCTGCATATGACAAGTGGATCCCTAATGTACTCACCAAAGAAGGTGTGCCATATCATCGTGGCCTGCTGTATGCTTCACAACCTGGCTTTGCGACGCCAGGTGCCTTTCCTGCAGGAGGATGGTCCAGATGGTGGTGTTGTAGCAGCTGTGGAGCCTGTGGGGAGTGAAGAGGAGGAAGACGACGGGGACGACACAGACAACAGGGACACAGTGATACAACAGTATTTTCAGTAGCATACAGGTACGAATCAACCCCGCCATTTTACATTTACTTAAAGTCTCCTGCCTCTCTACTGTCTGTGTTTCCCCCCAGTTCCTGTTAACTGAGTTGTGACTTTCCCTTCCGTTTTCAGAGCTGTGGGCCCCACTGCGTGACCTCTGCTTTGTTTGCCCATGGACTACAGCTGTGTGACCGTGGTATGTTGTCATCACAATGTAACTGAACATTTTGGCAACGTTATGTCTAATACATTTGTTCAGAATACAAGCAGACTCCAGATTTTTTAAGTGCAATAAGTGATTTTATTAAAGTGCTAAATTTAGGGACATGATTGTAAAACGGTGATGGGTGATGGTGGAGTAATATCCATGGCAGAGTCCAGTTTTCAGTCTCACAGGTGCATTGTCCATATGCCTGTGGAAGGATGGAGCAGGGGCAGTTTAAGTTTGGACAGGGTGACAATGTGGGACAGTGGGATGACATCAGGGGGTATTGTTTGCTGGCGGGCGTCTTGGCATCCTACTCTGTCTTCTTGTGAGATCTCAGGTACCGCTTGCGGGGTGGTTCTTCTTCTGCAGGAGGTGGGGTTCTGGTGGCCTGTCATTGTGTGGGGGCCTCCTGTCCACTAGCGCCGGCGGAGGTGGTAGGCTGTTCCTGGTCCATGCTAGTGACAGGGGCCCTTTGTGGTGCCACATGGTCCCGCAATGTGGTGACTATCTGGTTAAGGGCCACGACGATGGTCCCCATTGCAGAACTAATGTTTCTCAGTTCCTCTCTGAACCCCATGTACTGTTCCTCCTGCAGTACCTGGATCTCCTGGAACCTGGCCAGCACCGTAGCCATCGTCTCCTGGGAGTGGTGGTATGCTCCCATGATGGAGGAGAGGGCCTCTTGGAGAGTCGGTTCCCTGGGCCTGTCCCCCCCCTGTTGCACAGCAGCCCTCCCAGTTCCCCTGTTTCCCTGGGCCTCTGTCCCCTGGACTGTGTGCCTACTACCACTGCCCCCAGGTCCCTGTTGTTGTTGGGGTGGTGGGTCAACCTGGGTGCCCTGTAGTGGTGGACACATCGCTGATTGACGTGTCCTGGAGACAGAGGCATGGGCCCGCTGGGTGGGAGCTGTGCTGGTGTTCCCAGAGGGGGTTAGGTCTGCTGTAGCCTGTGGCTGTCTGTGGGGAACCGACTGTCCCGAGGTCCCCGATGGGCCGGGCTGGTCATCTGGGTCCAGGGAGACAGAGCTGCTGTCATCACTGGGGGCCTCTTCTGGGGGTGGGATGGACATCTCTGGACCCTCCTGGGCGGTGTGGTGGCGTTCGGGTCCTGCAGGGGTATTAGAGTATGGTTATTGCTTCTGAGTGTGCCATTTCGTGTAATGGGTGGGTGGCCGTGTACCCCAGTGCTGGCATTCCCTTGTGGGGGCTTTTGTGACGGTGGCTTGTGGGGGAGATGGGTATGTGCAGTGGGCATGCTTTGGTGATGGGTGTCCATGCTTTGGGGAGGCATGCAGGGCTAGGTTTTGGGATGGGTAGGTTGTGATGGTGAGCCATTTGCAAGGAGTTGGTGTGATGGGGGTGGGGGTGAGGGTGGGGGTATGATTTGGCATGCAGGTGGGGTGGGGGAATGAAGTAGTGAAGATTTGACTTACCAGAGTCCATTCCTCCGCCTACTCCTGCAAGGCCCTCAGGATGCAGGATGTGTAAGACTTCCTCCTCCCATGCTGTGAATTCTGGGGGAGTAGGTGGGGGTCCGCCACCAGTCCGCTGTACGGCGATGTTGTGCCTTGATACCATGGAACGCACCTTCCCCCGTAGGTCGTTCCACCGCTTCCTGATGTCGTCCCGATTTCGTGGATGCTGTCCCACAGCGTTGACCCTGTCCACTATTCTGCTCCATAGCTCCATCTTCCTGGCAATGGTGGTGTGCTGCACCTGTGCCCCGAAGGGCTGGGGATCTACCCGCACTATTTCCTCCACCATGACCCTGAGTTCGGCGTCAGAGAACCTGGGGTGTCTTTGGGGTGCCATGGGGTGGTGTGGATGAGGTGAGGGGTGGTGTATGTGTTGTAGAGTGTGGTGAGTGTGGTGGTGTATGGTGTTTTGTACGTGGATATTGTGTGGGTGATGTTGTGATTTGCCTCTGTGTGATGGTCTACTCAATGCTGTGCTGTCTCTCTCTGTCCTTCAGTCGCAATTGTGGTCGTAAGGGTTTGTGGGTGTGTGTTTTATATTTAATTGGGTGTGTGGGAGTGGTGTGTGTATGTGTCTCAGGTGTGTGTATTTTGAATTGTCCAATGTGGTAGTGTTTTGTAAAGGTGTGTGTATTTTGACCGCGGCGGTGTGTACCGCCAATGGAATACCGCGGTTGAAAGACCGCTGCGGTGATTTGTGGGTCGGAATGGCATGGGCGTATTTCTGTTGGCGTGACGGTGGAGGTTTGGTCCTCGCCAGTTTTTCGCTGGCCGTTGCTGTGGCGGACTTTTATTGATGTCGGGTTTTTGGCGGTTTGCCAGTTGCGGGTCAGAATGACCGTGGCGGTTTACCGCGACCACGGCGCTGTAATGGCGGTCTTCTGACCGGCGGTAAGCGCCTTTTACCGCCGAGGTCAGAATGACCACCAGAGTGTCAACCCAAAGGGGACTACAGGTGCCACATCCAGCCAAGTTCCAGAAGGAACGTGGCTAGACAAGGTACGACTGCTATTCAGGACTGGGAAAGAAAGGGGAGGACCCGAAGAAGGGGACTAGAGAGGGGAATGGGGTGTTGGGGCAAAACATAATACAGAGGAGGAACAGTCAAGCCCCGTAAGAATGCCCAAAAACAATCTTGGAGAGAGCATGAGCACCTATCCCTCCCTACTTCCTGTAAGCACGATATTGGTGATCCCTCACTACCCTACCCCATTATAATTAAATGAAAAGAGCATAATTCCCCATCTCAATCTTTTCTTGAGGTATCATTCTCCAAGAAAATGGAAACAACCAAATAACCCTCAAGAGGTGATCCACAGAAGAACCGGAAAAAGGGGGTTGTGGGTTAATGATATAACTAAGTGACTCTTACAATAAAGACTTGTTAAGACTAGCCATCATGTGATATCATCCAGAGCCGCCACCCCTTTTGTGGCTCTGAGAGTCTTACATTCCCAAACAAAAAGTAAGATTAAGAGGCCAGGAACCATGATGATAATGTTCCTGGAGGTTAGAGCTGGTGCCCAGTAGCAGAACAAAGCAAAAATTAAGCAAATGGGCTCTGCAGGACCAAAGAAAATAGCATCTACCGCTCAATTCCCCTGGAGCAGGAAACAAGGGTATAGTGCTCTGTTGTGTTTTGTCAGAATCACCTTGGGAAGGGAGAAGCCCTAAGGTGTTTTTGAAACCTTCAGCATTTATTTTAATGAGGGAAGTGGTGTGTATGGGGCCTCCTCCCCGATCCACTGTTGGCCCTGGGGACCACATCTCCCAGGGCCCGACACATCAAGGATTGTCCCAGATCCCACAAGAAGCCAAGCCAGCAGGCGTCAGAGAGAAGATCGTAGCCCTGAGAGTGTGACTGGTGCTTCTCCCACAGCTGTGTGTTTAAGTCTGGAGGGGTTGGGTGGGCCCTTCAGCTCCCCCTCTAGGCTTCGAATGGGCAGGGAGAAGGCCAAAACTGGCTACAACATTGGCTTTCCTGAAGTTGTGTGCTAGCGCAAGGAGCAGGCAGTGACCACTGTTGCCTTAAGGCTTCCCTTGTGCCCCTAACCATGGGAGAGCAGGATGCCTGAGTGGGAATGGGCACCTGGTTTTGAAAAATTAAAGCTGAGAGGTCACATAATTGAAAAGTGAAGCATGAGGCAGCTCAATTCACGGCATGTGATAAAGGAACGCACAATAAGCCTCCTGGGCTCATGTTGTTTTTAGAGTATTTTGGGGCTACAGGGATTTCTTAAAGGGGCCTTAGTCTCCAGGGGGATTAAATCCATGATTTCAGGGGAGGCTTTTTAATCATTTCAAGCACTCTGGAGCCTGTAATTTTGCACAAAGACTCTGGAGTCTGAGGACCACGGTTGGTCTTAAAACTGCAGTTGTAGAAGACGTAAAGTAACATAAGACTCTAGGACATGTCATTCAATATAATGGTGTTCAATATAATGCTTTATTGACAATTTTGATGATTGACAATGTGAAGTTTATCACCAAGATTAGTGCTGAATGTCAATACTGTCCCCTTTGATTTCAGCCATGTTGCAGTGGTGGATTATAACAAGTATTCTACTTTTGCCAATGTGGTGACACCCTGATAAAGCCAGTGGACCTGCATTATAGATACTGACACCCCATTATATTGTGATACTGTTTCTAATATAGATATAGGGGAATTGTGATTGTGGGTTCAGGGCTTGCTGAGGGTTTCAACTGTTCTGATGGTGTCACCAAAGGTATTTCCATCTACCTGATGATTTATACTTGTAATTAATGTATACTGTTAAGCAGTATTATGCAATAAAGTATGTTTCCTATTTATAAGAACAAGTACTGACTGAACAATGATTTATTGGGTGCGGTTAGTGTGTAACCAGTACAAGCTGGGGGTAGTAGCCCACACCACCTCCTCTAAGTAGGCCTTGGACTGCTCTGCTTCGCTACCCAGAGAGAGTCGAGTGCTACAATGAAGTACTTGGCTCACAGTAATGAGAAAGTTGCACACTTATCCTTGTGAAGCACTCACATCATATGCAACTAATAACCCATTTTCTTACACTCAGGCAATAATTCCTAATAGATAGTTCCAGTTCATTTAAACATTTTGGTGCACTTTTTGTAAAGAGTTAAATATGGAGGTGTGCATGTCAACCATTCATCATCCCCAAACGGATGGACAGGCTGAAAGATTACATCTGTGTCTTGAATAGTATCTACGGTATCAAGTCTTTGCACAAGAGGATGATTGGAGCAAGAGGTGGCAGGCAGAGTTATCATAACACATAGCATTTTTCTATTGGATTGTCACCTTTCTTTTGTATCTGTGTCTGTCATTCTCACATACTTATTTTTGATCAGTTTTTGTCTGCCTGTGCTCCCACAATTCAAGAACATTTAATTGAGATAATAGAGATTCAGACGCTTAGACAAGAGACCTTGGAAATGGTAAGGTTTTTCTTGTACCCTTGTTAAAGCCATACAGCCTGAACACCTCCTTCACCCCATAGGTGACAAGGCATAGTGTGAAGCCTTGTGTCTCTTCATCCCCTTTTCCCTGCTTCTACCACTGGCTCTCATGTTCTAGTATATATGGTCATTAGTGAGAATGGTGAAAAAGAAGATCGCTCCCTTGGTTCTTGCACACATGGTCATCACAACCTGACACAACCATCATTTGATAACTTTTGACATGAAAATTTTACTAAAAGAAAGTTGACTACATATAGGAAACATGGGCTGAAAAGACCATTACTAAAACTAGATTTTTATTACTTGTACAACTTTTCTAGTTTGGCAGCCTGCACTCTTCTTTTGCCAGGACTAAGCTGAGTACTTTCTAAAGGCGTGTATATTTCAGTCTGGGATCACACCTTTCTCACATCTTCAGTGAAGCTGAGCCTGCCACCTGATACTTCAAAGAGCAAGTCACAAATGTAAACTATATCAAGGAAAGCAGAGGGGAACTCCCAAACAGCTGTCTACTGGGACAATTAGGTTTCAGTAACCCTGACCCTGCAGTACCCTTCTAATCAGAACAGCAGAGTCTGAGCCTCAGTGGAGACAGAGCTACAGGAGGCCTGGATTAAGTGGTTTCTTTTCCTTTGAAATGTAGTGGACTATGCTGGGCAGCCAGTGGGTGAACCATGGGGCTAAGAGAGCTATACACATCTTGGCCAGAGATTTTGGCATGCACGGAGCACTGGAGTAATTTTGCATGCTTTTGGGAGAAGGAATCTGGGAATTTTAGTAGAACTAGCTAGATCTCATCACCACCAGCTGACTGAATTATATTTTAAAATACCCATCTGAAGCCACTCCAATGAGAGAATCTCCTTGCAACTAGAGAGGAACAAAATAGATAACCTTCTGCTCCTGCAAGGAAGAAAGTCTGTCTCCTTGAGAATTATAGAAAATGTTGTCTGGCTTTGGACATTCTACTCTTGCTGTTTCTCTAGGGTAGAGATTATCAACCTTTTTACTTCTGTGGACCCCCATTTTATCATTACTGGAACATAGGAACCCCCAATAAAACAGGACTCCCCACTGAGTCATTACTGGAAACTGGGGACCTCGGCCTAAACATTGTCGATAATTTGAACCGCTAAACAACACACAACAATAACAAAAACAACCATTCATCAAACACATACACAAATGAGAACACACTTTGTTTAATTTGCAAAAAAGTATAAATAAAAAATTAATAGGAATGTTGGAGCTTTTCTAATTTCAATTGGAGTCACACATATAAGTGTGAGTTGGTTTTGAATGACCAATTTAATAAAGCATTCATTCATGAATTTGATTTCTTTTTAGCATGGCACTAATCTACATTCTGTGAAAAATGTAAAGCTTAGTTGTCTCTGCCATGATTTTATCAGACTGCACAGTTCTTTGCTACAGGTGCATTAACCCGCTGTAACAGAGCATTCAAGCCAGAATAAGAACTTGGTTCACAGACCTGTGTGGCACAATAGTTGAGAGTTTAAATTCATGATGAAAAAAACAGAAACACCCCTCTTTTTAGACAGCCGAAGCTCTCCTTTTCCTGGCAGCCTGTTTATTATCACACAAATCGACTCGACAGCCTGTCACTCCTCATAGCTGGCCAAGAAGGACCTTGTTTCAAATGTAAGTAGCCAGGAGTAGGAAATCCTGTTATATCCTGCCAGCCAATTAAACCACTGAAAAGATGCAGCTTCGGTCGCCTAACAAGGGCTGGCTGTGTGTGTGGGAACACAGAGTGGCCGCCCCACCGAGATCCATATTTAAGGGGACGGGAGGGAGGGAAGGGCTGAAAGTACAGAAGCACATATACATTGCAATCTCTGCCTTCGGCTCCCCCAGGTTTGGTCTCTGTGCGAGGTAGACTGAATCAGCAACATCGCAAGATGCCCCGAGCAAACAAGGGAAATGGCCTGTGCTGGGGAAGTAAAATACAGCAATTGCCAGGGTTCGATGGCCCCGGTGCCACCGCACCTGCAGCACTAATGACAGCTCCTTCCCTGTATTCAGTCAGGTATGGTAAATATTCAGATCTGAAGGGGGATGCCCAGCACCTCGCAGCAACGTACTTGCCATGCTGCCCAAGATCACTCAATAAGCTGGAGGGAAGGCCTGATTTGATTGGCCGCAAAGTATTAACTTCCCATGCCACTTTCCACTGGTTTGTATCAGAATTATCAGAGTTGGCAAAACACTCAAAAAAAGATAGAAAGATGACAATAAATGCGGATAAGGTGTGTTTCCACAGCAACAAGGCACCACATACTGTACTGCACTGTTTTACTCTCCAGAAGCTATTTACCATTTTGACTTCAAATAACATTATTCTTGGTCCCCTGGAAAAGTCTGCGTGGGATGGTGGGATCTGGCCACTTTCGTAAAGTTAGGAGACATGTTTGTGTTAAAAGTTTCTAGTTTCAAAGCGAGTTTTGCTTCTGTGTGGTGAACTTAAATACTGTCGCATGTACTCGAAGCGAGCACGGTCAATAATTTTGTATTGTGGAATCTAGTTCAGAACACTTCATCTTCTCAAATAGTGCTGCGACTTGGTTGACGAGCAACCATGGGCACTATAGAAAACATCAATTTAATTTAAACAAGCACATGTGATTGGGGGGTCATATCGAGGATCTGTGATTATAGGAAATGTATTTTTTACTTTACTGTGTTTCTATTGGCTGCTGTGTGTTGATAGTAAAGAGAGAGAAACGCATAATCCGAAGCCTCCGGTCCTGACATAGAATCAGCTGCAGCATTAAGTAGACACAGAAGACGGACACCCTCCCTAGCTTCTTCTGATCCAGGACTATTTGGATGGATTTTGTGCAGGTCATTAAATGGAGCGCTCAAGACATTTTTCATACCCCAATATATTTAATGTATTTTCTATAGCAAAATGTAAATGCACTGTTGAAAAAGTGTTCATTTCAGTCTCATATATCCTTTATGGAGATGTATTGATAATACTTTTTAAAATCAACCACACACTGCACCAGTAGGCAATTTTTTTGCGAGGGACTACATGCCCATTGGTACCCAGCACTGACTCGCTCCCCTGCTAATGTCACAGGCTGGCTGCGCTGGTGTTTGTTTTGTTCAAAGAAGACGGACTACCCATTGCTCCTGCACATGAGCATGGTGTTGACCTAGAGTGGCGCGCCCCTCCTAGGAGTGAAACTCTGCAACAATGAACAAAACCTTGAACAAAACAAACACCAGCTGGTGATGTCAGTAGGGAAGCGAGTCAGTGCTGTGCACCATGGGGCATGTAGTCCCTGAAGCACTGGTGCTGCTAAAGAAGTGTGTTGAAAACACAAGAGGAACTACATGTCCGGGCAGGCAGTGCACATGGCACTTAACAAGGCGGCCGGGCAGTTCGGGTGCTTGAATGCAGCAGCGGGGAGGATGAAAAAAGCACCCTGGAAAACAGCCTCTAACATTTGGCCTCTGTCTTTGAATGCACAGCAAATGTAACTAAATAAGAAAATGATTTACAGTCCTGCATTCAGAAAGGACCTCAGGGCACTGAAAACATCCAGCCCTCTGGTCAAATGCTCTTAGAGAAAGGAAAAAGTAGTCCCTAAATTGAGATAAGTGGAAGGGTACAAGTACTGGGGCACTGCTCCGTGGATTGAAAAGGAGGGACAAATAAGAAAGATAGACCATTAGCAAGCAAGGATTTTTAAAGGACACTGAAACAAACCAATGAAAAGCAGTAAGCCCACCAAGTAGTATATACTAAAGTATTACAAGAGATCTCAAAAGCTTGATCTAAAAAAGTTGTTTTCTGAACCAAGAGCACCATTCTGTCAACTGTGGTGTGAGTCCGTTCAGTGGTTCGGGCACAATTCTTGTTCAAGATCCCTATGGAAAAATACATGGTGAAAAGTATTTTGGGATGCCTCCCCCTCTTTTCCTCGGCCCCCGCTTGACGCCTCACCCTGAAATTTTCAAGACAGCATCTGAAGTGAGAGTTGTATTTTTGGTAACATTTTGTTTAGATTCATCAAACGGCGCCAAAGTTATTAGCAAAACAGAAAAAACGTTTCCTATAGAAACTAGGTCCTAACTATAACTAGGCTATATATATGTTACGCTCTAAGGCCAGCTGTGATGAAACAAAAGTGGATTTGCCAAGCGGGTTGCACCAGTCTGAGTTTCTACTTTCTAAATAAGTCTACGTTTCGAAACTCTACATCCTGTAGCAAGGCAAGCCTTTAGTTTTGCCACTGCAAGCTCTGTGTACAACAAAGCAGGTCTTAAGAGCTGCTGAGGTCCCTTCAGTGCTAGTATTTTCCACCTCACCTGGGTCCAATGTTTTCCCTTTAGACCTTAGTCACTGATTTAATACTCAAAATGCAGCACTGGGTAAAGGCTGGAAGCTGAAGCCTGGCAGTTCAGGCTGGAACGTTCTAACTGAAAGAGGACAAAGGCTGATTTGCATAAGGCTGGTTCCTGTCAAAGGTGGCACAGTGGGCGGAAAACCAATGGACTGGGTTCACAGCCCAGAGTAATTACCAGTGGCTGAATAATTCATGGAAACCACCCAACCACCCAAACCAGGAAGGCTGGGGGCCAGTCAGGGCTCCACGAGGCCAGATACATTCACTACAAAGTCTCGCTGGAGCCTTTTTCCTCCCCGCAAAAAGCACTGAGAGGGAGTATGAGAAATTGCATGCTTTTTGGCATGGCCCTCTGCTTATTTCTTTTGATTGGATTGAAAGTATCTTGATTCTTTGAATCAATATGCACTATGTTTCTATTGCATGTACCTCCCTTAAAATATGAAGAGAGAGAGAGAAAAATGCATCATATAAAGTGCTTTTAGTTGCATTTATATGTACTGTGTTCAGTTTCTTCTCAAGAGACCTACCTTTCTTTTTACTGCAGTACTTTACAGAGTGCTGGAGAAAGTCTAGTTTTTCCCCTTTTAACTGTAGATGTCCCTTGTGGACATAGGCAAAGAAGAGACCAAAAGAATGTGGAGGGGGTGGGGTAGGGAGAAAAGCTAGGTCTGCCCTGCAACAAAGCTTTAAAGGACACATTAAATTGGATGACAAGTTACACAGAGTTATGGTTGAGACTTGGATTCAAAAGAGTCTAGGGCCATAGGTCAGCCAGCAAATTTCGGTAGGATAAGTGGAAAAGAGAATAAATGAAAATGGTATTTTCTGGGGGCACCTCCTTTTACTCGTAGATGAGGCATTTAAGTGATAGATGAGTAATATGTAGTAAACCAATTGATGTCTAGGGGTGGATTTGAAAGTAGGGACATCCCCAACCTCTGCTAGAATAGTTCTATCAGATGATGTCCGAGGTTGAAGCTTCAGCATTAACTTGGAACCTTTACGTTGTTAAGATTTTTAACCTGCGGGTGTGAGGGGCATAGGATTGGACAGGCCAGCCAGACAAGGTCTGAAGTAACCTGCAGACCAGGTGTCCTGTCGTCACAGAGGCCAAAACTTGTTTATACTTCTCAAAAGACAGACTACTGCTGAAAGCCAGAACACACCTGGAAGACAGCCAGCCCTCATATAACAAGGATAGAAAGTCTGTGGTGGCTCTGGGACTCAACGGTTGTAGTTCCTATTCTAGTCGCAGTTGCTATCTCCAATTCTGCCCTTCTGTGGCCAACTGTTCCTGTCCCACTTCCAGGTGTCTAATCCCTGCTAAGTCTCCACTGTTAACAGCACTCCTTTGTTCCTCTTTTCAGAGACTAAGGGCCTGAATTAGAACTGTTAGGATAGAATGGCATTTAGACTTTGGAGGATGGGATATCTGTCACCGTTGTGATGGAGTAACCCGTTGGCTGAGTTCTAAATCAGGCCCTCATTGTCTTCCACAAGGAAGGTCCTTAACAGTTAGCCAGAAGTGCATGTTCTGTTTCTGAAGCAGTTTTAAACCAGTTTACGTCCAGGAAGCACAAAGTATATCTTTATGGTTGCTGTTCCACTAAAGTTATCAAAAATCTACCTTCACCATAGTCTTAATCACTAATTCCATGAAATGGTAGCCCGTCCTTATCTCTTACACATTGGAGCTGGCCAAAATAGGAATTTCAAATGGGACCAGACCGCAGGACTCTCCGACGACATCCAGGGGATCTGTCCCACATGCATTTGCACCAGACATACCAGAATGTACAAATCTCCTCCATTCTTCCTGGCTCATGAGACGATCATGTTCCAACAAGCATTGAAAAATATCTAAACTCTAATGTGACAAGGGCATAACACGGCTGAAGTACCCGTATTATGTGGTCAGATGAAACTCAATGTCATTAAGGAACAACTGTTTGAAAAACAATACACTACTCTACAAAAAAACTGATCATGCACAGCAAGCTAAGCCTCTCTGGAATTATGATGATGAGACAAAAAGGACACTCAAATCAATCATTTTAGTGCCCTTTGTCTGAATATTGTTATGCAAGGAACAGAACCTTTTGAGGTATTGATATAAAACAAAAGTACCATTGACGCAGGGGATCAACCTATGGCATAATTTAACCCTCCCATTACTAAGGCCAAAACAAAACCTACATGATTATGGGACTAGGTTAAGGGTTCACCCAGTAGGACATACTAAGTACACTTAACTTTTCATACCTATCTACACCGGTGATGTTGGGGTAAGGTTTCACATAATATAGCCCTAAATTATCTTTGCACTATGGATTATCCTCCTACCCTAATTATACGCTGGGTCTGATGGCTCACTGGACTGATGTATTCACTGCAGGGATCTGTTGTAACCTCATAGTTAGAGGTATGAATCCTTTTCACTCCATTCAGCCTTTTAACCTCCTGAGAGTGAAAACATGAGCATAACTGAGCTAGATCTCAACAAATATAGGTTGTATAGTGTTATGCAGCCTCCTGGCTGAATGGGCAATTAATAAATATATGTTATGTTTATGATATGTAGCACACTTTTGCATGGCAATCTGAAGTAATCACTAAATGCCATGAGATGGCAGTCTGTCCTAATCACAAAGGAGGCATGTCAGAAGGTTTAGCAGGGCCTGGGTTAACAACATCAGGGGACCCCCACCCCCCCCATAGGAAGATCACCTCTTTCTAAGTTTAGCTAAATATGTCTTCAGGGAAAGAGAAGGAAAAGCAGATGTAGCATTTGGCGCCATCTAGTGTCATTGTCTGCCTGATCATTATTAACCAGTGCAAGCTTAATTTAAAATCTATAAATAAATGTTGTAGCACAAGTTCAGGCTCTGAATAAGGTCAGGGCCTGAAGAATAATGTCTCTTTTGGTCCTCCTTTCTGCTGGCCTTGTCACTAAGTAGATTGTTGCCCCTCCGCAACCACCTTTTTGCATGGGGGGCGGCACAATTATGCGTTTGTTGGTGTCTACTGCGGCCATTCATTACTGGGAATGAATGAGGAATCTGACCCATGACTTACATTTTTGGTACGTCCAAACTGCTAAAAGTTACTGGAAAATGTCTGGTGAAGTCCACAAAATGTCAATTCTGGTGAGGAAAGTGCCCAAATCTGTATGTTTTTCCTCATTTGGATGGGTAATCATCAACCCTGAAAATACTGATCCCTTGGGTATTATATATTGGTGCCCAATAAATAATATACCCTCCACACAGCCACTCACAGTGAGCGCCTATATGCTTTGTTTTGTTATGCAGTGTTATATTGAGTCTCTCGGAGCTGTTGGGGGACCTGTCCTCTGACAAGTAAGTTCCAAACATCTGCTTTCCATTCACAGCCAGCTCGTGTTCTCTTAGTGATTCCTCTTGAGCAGAGCAACACTAGGAGCCCATGGTTGTGCATGCTGAGCACTGGAGCCAGAGGAGTACAAGCAGTGCTTAATTCCTACAATATTAAATGCCAGGGCCCCAGGTACTATTTAAGATGCCACTTCAGATTGCACCCACCCCTGGGGCAAAATGACACTACTAATGGCCTGGGCGCACCTCTATTATCACTACTTAGTGCATATTGAATTGCTAAACTGATGTGATTTGTGGAAATAAGCAGACAGTGCCACCCTGTGGTTGACTGTCATCAAAAAAGTGCTGGTATTGAGATTGAAGTACCAGTGCCGAGCACCAGAAAACACTGGCACAAATTAGGCAGTGAGTACAAGTACATTTCTTATACTAAATGATGGGACCCATCCATGTTGTGTCATAGAATAAGTTATGGCTTCAGGGGTTAAGAATGAGAGATTAGATGTGCATTATGTTTACTGGCAGTCTAACAGGAGGTGTGTCAATGCCAATGGTTGTTTAGTATAGCACTCTGTTAGAAATGGGGTCTTCGGTTGGCAGTCAGGTTAACTCCTCTCCAAGCAAGGGCCCTCTCTCTAGTCAGGGTAAGTCACACACAATCCAAATTATCCTGTGCCCACCCTCCAGTAGCTTGGCACTGAGCAGTCAGGCTTAACTTAGAAGGCAATGTGTAAAGTATTTATGCAATAAATCATGCAATAGCACAGTATAACTCCACAAAAATACAGCACACAGGTTTAGGAAAATATAAGATATTAATCTGATTAAATGCAGGTCAAAACGATCAAAATTTAATAAGTACACATTGAAATATCACTTTAGAAAATGATAAAGAGAGTCTTAAGTTCTTAAAAAGCAATAAGTGTCTCTTGCAAGCACAAAGTACCTGGTTTGCGTCTAAATCATCCGCAAGGGACCGCAGAGGAGGAGATGCGTGAAAAACAGGGAGGTGTGAGTCGGTTTCTCTGGGCGCACACAGACGATGCGTCGATGCTTTTCCACACAACAAGGGCTTTGCATCGATTTCCGGCGTGCAGACTTGAATCCTCTTTGGGTTGCGGGGTATTTGGACGCCCCTGGGACGATGCGGAGAAATCCTGGGCGTGCAGGACGAATTCACAGGAGTTGCGTTGATTCGGTGTGGCGATGCATCGAATTTTCTGTTGCACAGCAAGCACTGCGTCGGCTTCCACTCGGGTAATCAGGCTGCGTAGTTCCGTTTCGGCTGTGCATCGATTGGATATGGCTGTGCGGCGAATCTTCTGTCGCAAAGCAGGCGCTGCGTTGAATCCTCACTCTGGAAGTTGGCCGTCGTTGTTCCAGTTCGGCTGTGTGGCGATTTCTCGGTCTCAACGCGGCTGTGCGGCGTTTCTGGCAGGCTGTGTGTCGATTTCCGGCATACAAGGAGTTCCTTGCAGAGATGAAGTCTTTTTGGCCCTGAGACTTCAGGAAACAGGAGGCAAGCTCAATCCAAGCCCTTGGAGAGCACTTCTTAGCAGAGTCAGAGGGCAGCAAGGCAGCAGGGCAACAGTAGGGAAGCAGTCCTTTGCAGAAAAGCAGTCAGGTGAGTTCTTTGGGCAACCAGGCAGTTCCTCTTGACAGATTGCAGGTTCAGGTCCAGAAGTGTCTGAGTTGGTAGGGTCAGAGGCCCTGTTTAAATACCCAAATGTACCTTTAAGGTGGGGGAGACGAGACTTCAAAGAGTGGCTTAGAAGTGCACAAGGTCCCCTTTCAGTTCCATCCTGTCTGCCAGGGTCCCAGTAGGGGATTTGGCAGTCCATTGTGTGAGGGCAGGCCACTGTCCTTTTACATGTAAGTGTCAGGCCCTCTACCCTCCCAGCCCAGGAAGACCCATTCAGTATTCAGGTGTGTGCAGGTGTGACTGCGCATCCTGTGTTTGAGGTTGTCTGAGTGAAATGCACAAGGGAGCTGTCAACTAACCCAGCCAGAAGTGGATTGTAAAGCACAGAAGGATTTAAGTGCAGAGAAATGCTCACTTTCTATAAGTGGCATTTCTAAAATAAAAATATTAAATCTAACTTCACCAGTCAGCAGGATTTTGTATTACCATTCTGGTCATACTAAATATGACCCTGTTAGTCCTTTCAGATCACAGTCTACCACTCAACCAGTATAGGAGGGTAGCCCTAATGTAAGCCTATGAAAAGAACAGACCTCACAGAAGTGAAAAACGAAGTTAGGCGTTTTACACTACCAGGACATCTAAACTACACAGGTATATGTCCTGCCTTTTATCTTCATAGCACCCTGCCCTAAGCCTTACCTGGGGCCTACCTTAGGGGTGACTAATATGTAGAAAAAGTGGAATTTAAGGCTTCGCAAGTACTTTTAAATGCCAAGTCGAATTGGCAGTGAAACTGCCCACACAGGCCTTGCAATGGCAGGACTGAGACAAGGTTAAGGGGCTTCTTATGTGGGTGGCACAACCAGTGCTGCAGGCCCATTAGTGGCATTTAGTCTACAAGCCCTGGGCACATGTAGTGCACCTTACTAGGGACTTATAAGGACTTTAAATAAGTCAATTGTGTATGAGCCAATGTCACCATGTTTTAAGGGAGAGAGCATATGCACTTTGGCACTGGTTAGCAGTGGAAAAGTGTGCAGAGTCCTAAAACCAGCAAAAACAGGGTCCGAAAGTGGAGGGAGGTAGACAAAAAGTTGGGGGATGACCACCCTAAGGCTGTTATACAAAGAGTGGCTTCTTGGCACTGGAATGATCAGACTTCAACATTACCATGCCATTTAGACAGGTTTACGTTTTTTTTAAGTACGTCCACCTTTTGTCAGAGTGTGACATAAGGAGTAGCAGAAAGATCACTATATTTTGCATGTTAACAGAGAAGAAGATATATATAACAAATTGCATGGTACTGGTTTATAGTAGAGGGCTGATACATATTCAAAGTGTGTCCAACACAGCCCAAAAGAACCTGATTCAATCAAGATATTAAGGATATCCTCACAAAGCAAAAGTACCCAAAATAATCATAAATATTCTCTCGTACTGTGCTACATTAAGGCCACTGTAGGCTGCGCCCTTATGGTACCACGTCATAAGCCCAGAACAGGATGCCATATCAATAAATAAGACCTACAATTACCTTGTGATAATGCATTACACCAACAGAAAAATATAATTTTGCCTGAGACTTTCAAAATTGTTCGACTGGGGCTACAAATCTTATACCCAGTCAGTGGCTGATCTAAAAACCTGGCATTGACCCATTATCCAGCCTTCCTGGACTATGTCACATGAAAATAATGTTGTTTCTTTCTACAGTTTTGCATCATCAGATTGCATGCAATCTCAAAAACACCTCCTCTCTATGCCTATGAAAATTGACCTTGACTTAAAAGTTCCAAATTGTTCCCTCTCTTTTTTCTTTCAAATTACTTTCTACTTACTTTGCTTTTTCAGCATGCCTCCTCTCTCTGAGCAAAGTTTATTTAAGTCATGTGAATGTTTGCCTTAATCCATTTTTTGGTATTTCTGAAAACTGTCCACACCACATTGAAAAGATCACAACCTATCCCTTAAAAGTAATACCGTTGCATTCTAGCAATAATTAATCTTTTGCTCTTCTTTCAATACCGCCAACCATTTGCATGAATTTACATACCCCTTTCCCACTAAGGATCACGCCTAACTCCTAATAATTGAATCAAGAGGGAGTAAATTCATGGAATCGTTTCCTTAAGATCACAGGACTTACTTAATAATCAACAATAACCACTGACAAAAGCCTACTTTCCTTGGTTTCCAGAGCAGCATGCTGCCTAACTTAAAGCGCCTTAATGCGTCATCAGAGGTAGTTAGCGCTATAGAAATGCAATGGCAATACAATATACAACTCTTGTGGTCCACACCTATAATACTACCATAACACTCAGCCGTCAGACAGTCTATTGTAGTTCAAGGAGGTTGCGTATTAATTTCCTTACACTGCTTGATACATTTACACTCAAATAAGACCAAGTCAATGATGAAGCCAGATGTTTAATAAATATTAAGGAAAAGTAACTTTTAGAAGGTAACCCTTTTCTTGCCTGGAATGTCAGAAGACAAATTAGCGCAAGCCTCTGCCAGCTCTTAGCCCATGCTCAGCCTTGACACTCTGACACTCACATAATACAAAAGTTCTGTGTGTCATGTCTATCATTCAGTAGTTTTCCAGTCCACAGCAATAAGCCATCTATCACCCCAACTGACTAGTCATGGGATAACTGAAGACATCTGTCAAATCCTGCTGGCTAATCTAGTCCACCACTGCAGGTCCCAAAAAGCTACATACTATAACCGCTTCTCAACATCTCACAGCGACAATCCGATAAGGTGCAGACAAGCAGATTACTCCACCATTTCATCCTCCTTCCTATGCTTACTCAGTACCGTAAATGTTAAATAACGTATCTGAGAATGAACAACCCAAGTAACCAGCTGAGTGGACTAACGAGCATAAGAAATACCATAAAGGGACCCGCTGAGCTGTTCAATGCAGCCAGCTTACTGAAAGCCATAAGCTGCACCTCTCTCACACGTTTTCATCCATCGCACACCTAAGCGCTGAGTCTCGTAGTAGGATAACTTCAGCTCCTTGGCCATCTGGCACAACATGGATTCACTTCCCACAGAGGATCAAAACAAAGACAAGAGCCTTCCAGCCACATGCCCTACATGGTGTAGCGTGTTACCCATGAAGGCAATGGCTTCAGCGCTCCACACAGGGGTACTAAGCGCTATATAAATGTTGCAATATAATGCAATAGATTGGGTATTCTGGTTTGAGAACGTGAGCTCATTATAGAAGATAAGCCTGAGGAGGAGACTTGCTTCATTTGCAGTAAACTAATGCAATTCTTTGCAGAAAGAGTAATTCACAGAACTGCTTGCTAGCAGTGGTTAATTTGTACTTGTTGTTTCCGGAGCTCAGCACCAGCACTTATTTTTGAGGGCCGGCGCTTATTCCTTTGCCCCAAGCATTTGCTGTGAGTAAAAAACACATATGGGAAAGACAGAGGAAGAGAAAAACGAAAAATCGTCACAATGGGAGAAAGCAGAAAGCTGCAAGAGTGAACTGAAGGGGCAGAGAGTGGCTATAAATGGATTTAAGAGGCCTGAGATGGCTTCAGGTTTACGTTACCTCAGTATTCCGCGTTTCCACATTTAATTGTAGCAGTCGCGTGTTTACGAGGAGGGCTTTGAGCACCGGTATGTTTTTATTGACAAATGAAGCACTGTGGGCACGGTATAGAATCAAGGGACAGATGGGGTGGGCACGGTAGGGACAGATGGGGTGGGCACTTTATGGAAGCAAGGGACAGAGAGGGTTGGGCACGGTATTGAAGCAGGCGACAGAGGAGGGTGGGAACGGTATGGAAGCAAGGGATAGAGAGGGGTGTGCGCGGTATGGAAACAAGGGACAGAGGGGTGTGTGCACGGTATGGAAGCAAGGGACAGAGGGAGTGGACACGCAGTGCTTAATTTGTGCTTGTTGTTTCCGGTGCTCAACGCCGGCACTTATTTTTGAGGGCCGGCGCTTATTCTTCTGCCTCAAGCATTTGCTGCGAGTAAAAGACACATATGGGAAAGACAGAGGAAGAGAAAAACGAAAAAGCGTCACAAAGGGAGAAAGTAGAAAGCTGCAAGAGAGAGCTGAAGGGGCAGAGAGTGGCTGTAAATGGATTAAAGAGGCCCGAGATGGCTTCAGGTTTACGCTGCCTCAGTATTCCGCGTTTCCACATTTAATTGTAGCAGCCACGTGTTTACGAGGAGGGCTTTGAGCACCTGCATGTTTTTTATTGACAAATTAAGCACTGCTTTCTAGGCGCAGGAGTCTGAAGAAATCCTGTTCCCCATTTTTAGAATGCATTTCAGAGAGACGGGAATGCATTGTATCCCCTGAGCTGGAAAGTACATAGGGTAATGCGGTGAATAGGGAAAGTGTGCAAGGGACTGGTAGACTAAACAGCCATTGCTATCTTCAACTGATTATGCTAAAATTTATATAGGGATAGCGCTCTGAAGCTGTGCCTCGACTGTATACCGCTGAACGATCGAACTAAAGTATTGTATTTCTGTGCCTAATCCCCCTGTTAGTTTTGTGATGTACCTGGGCACAAACAATGCGCCTCTATATTTCGAAAGAGAGTGGTTAAAATGCAAGTAAACCCCTTTGTAATGAAGTTAGGCAGGCTTTACTCCGTGACTCGGTGGGTTGGTTCACTGTGCTCACAACAGACCCTTAAGGCCGCGCACCTCCCTCCTCGCGCCCCGAGCCGGCGCATCCTCGTGCGCACCTTGTACCCTGCGGCGCAGATCCGGCCGCGCGCCTCCGCCACGCTCCATTACACAGACAGACGCACGCGCGCATTAATCAGCTCTCCCGCCGCCTCCTCTTGCCCCGGCTCCCCCCGTACCCGAGCTCCGATTAGAGCTCTCTATTTTAAGACGCACATTTATTTCCTCTTCTGATTTTTATTTTCCACGTCTAATTCTGGCTCTGAGGTAAACTGTGACATGCATCCTCTCCGGTGAGGTCTCCACGCCCCTTCTCTTTGCTCTTCGGTAATTCTGTGCCGTCTCCTCCGGTCTCCTGGAAACTGGGCTGGCAGGCTGCACATGCTGGCGCTCACCGGCTGCGTGGATGGCGTCATCCCGGGCCCAGCGCCGAGAAGGAGGGTAGCTCCTAGGGGGGCTGACAAGTGGTCTGAAAGTAGCACCGGTCCCGCGCTGCTGGAGCTCATTGCAGGATACGCATTTCTGTGAGCCCAGAACTAAGGTTTTGTGCTTAGTCCATAAATGCCCAATTAGCTTTTTTGTTTGTGTGGTTGAGATGCTTGTTGAGTGGCTGAAAGCAAAATGAGTGAAAGGGTAGACAAATGGATGGGTGAATAATTGCATGGATGACTGAGTTATTATCGGAATAGTAGAGTGCGTGGATGGGTGAAAGGCTGCTATCATGTTTTGGGGAGCGGGTATGCTACACTCCCGCTGCTTACTCCATGCACGGCCTCATTATTGACCCATTCATGCACCCAGTTGATCACTCCAAAATCCATGAACAATTTCACATATTCATCCACTCGCATAACTCCAGCATGCAGTGACACCTATTCAAACAGTACCGCACACACAGCAACCTATCTCTCTCTCACTTACCAAGCATGTTCAGTAATGGAACACCAGACCTGAAAACTTTGCCAGTGCTTGTTTATGACAAATGCTCTGACTGCACCAGACCTAAACAAGCATTTGCAATGCAATAGGTCTTGCATATTTAGAACAAGATAATTGTCATATTTTGACAGCATTGCCCACGAGAAAAAAGAAAAGAAAACATATGACTGGAAACTGGGAAAAGAAGACTTGGCAAAAAAAAAGAAAGTTAGCTTTAAAAAATAAAACTTTGCAATTTGGTTCATCCTGCTGGGCACGTTTTTGCCAGTCAAAAGCCTTCTGTTTGCATGGCACTGGAAGTTAGAACAAAATAGTACCTCGCTCACATTGGGAGCGCGGTCAGGCACTAATTAAGCTGCATCAATTAGTGCTTGGTCCCTGCTCCACACAGAGAAACGGAAGTGATGCCAGACATGCCTTGACGGATTACGAGGTTGTAAAGAAGAGTGCCACGCAAGCCAACAAATGGTGAGTGACTGGCAGGTTCCAAGCCCTTCACTGCACACAACTGAGTCTCGCAAGCGAGATGCATGCGCTAGCACATGCACTCGTAGGCTTGACCCTAAAAAGGTCCATAAAGAAGCAAACATAAACACGCAAATGCTACTCCAGGAGAAGATGCTGTCCACTAAAGCATGCTCACTTAATGTTCCACATGGAGATCGTTTTAATAGTGTTGATGTAAAATAGAGCACATGCAATAGAAACATCTCATTACCAAATGCTCAGAGGAGGGATAGTAATCATTAGGTTGTGTTTAATCCCTCCGCAGTGGAGCCTTATGGACTCCAGTAGTGAGCCCATTTTTGACGTTTGGGCCACTTTGCGCATGGGCCTTCATAACGTTTTGCTCCACAAATGGTATCCGGGACAAATTTGCATACTTTTTCCAAACATTCTGGGGATATTAAAGTTACCCAGGTTTTATGGATTACCCCAGAAAAAAAACCAAGAAAATTGTCAAAATACCTGTGAATACTTGGGCAACATAACGGCAACCCCAGATGACTTTATTCTGCTGTCTGCTACCTCTGCTCTCTACTGATGAAGTGTTAAGCCCAGAAACGTGTGTAGAGATAACAGCCCTACCTGCACCAACTTTGGTGAAAAACGACAACAAATATGAAGTAAGCGTACTGCATTCACCAGGATGCAATGGGGTGAACTGTGCTGGGATGAGAGGCAGTGTGCTCCCTACCCCCTTGTGTTTAAAAGGCTCCCTTGAGCCAATGAGCTGACAAGCTCACCTGGGATGCACCTGTGGAGTGGTACTGTGACCTGTGAGGGCTTTGGCAGTGTAACGGCTACCCCAGCTGACTTTTCTCTATTTTCTGCTACCTCTGCTGTTTACTAATGAAGGTGTTGTGTAGCCATGTTAGTTATAGCTCCATGCGCGTTATTTTAGCACACTAGGCCTGCCGCTGTGCACTTTAACCTAGATATGTTTTATTCAGCTTTGTTTATTATTTTAACAATAGCCACATTTGCAGTCTTGTTTATATCTCTCTATCTAGGTGTTCTTTGCCTAGGCCAGCACTGCGTTCTTAAACACGCACTCTGTCCTTCTCTCAAGGCTGCAGTGAGATAGGTTGCCGGTAAAACCTTGTAACGCTTTGTCTCTGGTATTCATAGAAACATGCACATCCTTACGTAGGGACATTTTCTCAGAACAGCAGTTGCTTTATTATAAAAACCCTTCCCTGTCCCTTACACGTTAGAGGGAGATTCAGCCAGATGACCACGACTGTATGCTGATTGCTGAACACTTCGCTACAGCTGCTTATGCAGACTCCAGGCCTTTGCTCAGGTATGGGGATAATGTCTTCCCAGGGGAACTTGAAGGGCAGACCTACAGCTTAACAGGCTGTGCTCTAATATAGCCTAGGTAGGAATTAGTCTATTGACTCTAGTGACAATATGGTAGCGTTATTTCTATGCTTCTCTCTCCTTGTAACAATTTTAATCCTGTCATGCTTTATCATCCTGGTTATTGCAGTACATACTTTATTATCTAAGATGCAGTTTCTTCCTTAAAACCTTATTAAAACCTATACTGCCTCTGCTTGTCCTTGTACATGTGAGACTAATGTAACTGAGAGAAACGGATGAGATCTGAGTGACTACGATTTCCCTGAGGAGTTAATTGTCTCATGCGCTCGGCTGCCCAATCATCCCTGCTCTTGGGTGGAGATGAGGCACTGCTAGTTCGCCGGAGCAAAAATCCCGGATTGGGGCGACAGGTGTTACCTGTAGTGAGTTAGACTCAGTCCCCCATACCGCAGGTGATTTTGCAGCTCAAATCCAGTAGACTCATTAGAATAATGAGAGCCTACGCGACAAGGGGCTTATCCCAGAAACTCGTGTCTAGAGGTAACAGCACTACCTGCACTAGCTTTGGCGAAAAACTACAACAACTTTGAAGTAAGCGTACTGCATTTACCAGGATGCAATGGGGTGAACTGATCTGCAATGAGAGGCAGTGCGCTCCCTCCCCCCCAGATGTGGAATTTGGGCCTGGGCTCAGCTGCCACCCAGGGAAACCTACCAAACCTAGACATTTAAAAAAAACTAGATTTCTAGGGGAGTCCAGGTTTTGTTCCTTGCCAGAACATCCATACATTTACTCACTTACAATGTGCTTCACACCTCAAACATAGGCAAACATGGGCATTTTTCTGTGACTGAAAATTCAAATCAGTGTAGATTCACAAATTCCCTCCCACCCACCATTCCCATACTTGTCCCGATAAAAACACTACCCCACTTGTGTCAGTGGTCCTGGCATCCATCACAGGAAAGAACCCAAAACGCAATATTGATGGATCACATTTTTCCACTTAAAACCAATCTTTTTATTGCAATGTGGGTAACTGCTGATTTTGGGCCTGAGCTGACACCCAGGGAAACCTACCAAACCCCAGACATTTTTGAAAATGAGACACTTGAGCGAGTCTCGAATGGCGTGCCTTGCATGGATTTCTCCTCTCTTCCCCGCAACGCCCTTCAGAAGTCAAGCACAGGCAAAAAACATATATTCTCCTCACATTTGCACAAGTTTCCGAATCTTCACGGTTCCATAAATTTTCTACCACGCAGCATTCCCACACTTGTCCTGATAAACACAATACCATACTAGTGTGGCTGGACGTAGCGCCTGCAAGACAAGCTCCAAAACTTAATGTTGGAACATCCACATATACTGTCAGAAAATTAGTTGGTTTGACAATGGGAGTAGCTTCTGTAATTGGGCCCAGGCGCGGCTGCCAAACAAGGAAACCCACAACACCTAGCCATTTTTAAAAACTAGAGACCCAGGACAGTCCAGTGTAGTGCATCTTGTGTGGATCTCATCAAGGTTTCTTAGACACAATGCCCTGCAGACATCAAACTTTGACTAAAATCATGCATTTTCCACACTTTTCTACGATGGAAACTTCAGGAATCCACAAAAGTCCTACCACCCAATTTATCCACACTTGCCTCAATAAAAGCACTACACAGCCTGCCTAGCTGGTCTAGGGGCCATGAGATCAACTGATCAAATTATGGATAATGTGAGTCCTTGGTTTACCCATGCCATTGTTCCTGGTTTGTTCCATTCTTGTGGTGGGCACTAGGCTGAGCCACACAAGTGGGCTCATGCTTTTAGCAGGACAAGTGTGGGAATGCAACTGTTGTGGATTCTTGCAGATTTACCAGCAAGTTCTTAATTGTATTTTTCATAGTTTATAGTTTGCCTGTCGTTGTTCCCTTTGATTTCACTTTTGTTCTTTTCCCCCGCTCCCTCCTTGTTTCTTTCTCCTGCACTGTCCATTACCTTGTGTGTGCTGAAGGTCCTAAGCATATGAGTCCATTGACTCTGCTCAGCTGCTGTATGAACTTGCCAACATCCTCCTGTGGCATTCTCTAGTCTCAGCATTCATCTGCCTCTTTGCCATATACACACCTGTCTACTATCAAAGCCAGTCTCCAGCAGTCTGTTTAAGAGGTTGGAGGGTTCCTGGTGCTCCTCGGCTCCTTATGGGAATACCTCTCAGAAGACCCAGCACGTCCCAGACTGGCTTACTGCATACAAATGAGTGTAGCGTGTGCGATCCACTAACTGCTGCCCTCTGTCACCCACTTAGGCATTGCACATTGTGGTGATGAGTGTGAGATTGAAGCAATTTTGCCTCAGGAGGCATCCCTCCCTGAGACACTTGTATTCAATTACTGAGATGTCCCCTGGTGTGTTTCCCCTCCCTCAAAGACTTTTTTCTCAACAGAGAGCCCGGGATGCAAGTTTTAAACCATCCTCATGCTCAGGTGTCTCTTCAATAAGGTGGACTGGGGATTAGCATTGGAATTCAGAAGCTTGTGTTCCCATCACAATTTTTCACAGATTAATCAAGCAATGCAAGCATCACTTTTTTGGCTTCCATCAGATACGTTTTTAAGCTTTAGACGTGAGAAACCATTGAGCAATTGCAGATAATTTTATTCAGTCTTGTGGGCATGGTGGTGGCATAAATTAGTGGTAATGAGAGCACACAACAGGTAAACTCATAGAGTTCGAGAAATGAATCACCGCATGCTCCCTGATGATGCATTTCCTGCACTGTTTCACTGCATGCTCCCTGATAATGCATTTCCTGCACTGTTTCACTGCATGCTCCCTGATAATGCATTTCATGCACTTTCACTGCATGCTCCCTGATGATGCATTTCTTGCACTGTTTCACTGCATGCTCCCTGATATTGCATTTCTTGCACCGTTTCACTGCATGCTCCCTGATAATGCATTTCATGCACTGTTTCACTGCATGCTCCCTGATAATGCATTTCCTGCAGTAGCATTTCCTGCACTGTTTCACTGCATGCTCCCTGATAATGCATTTCATGCACTTTCACTGCATGCTCCCTGATGATGCATTTCTTGCACCGTTTCACTGCATGCTCCCTGATAATGCATTTCATGCACTTTCACTGCATGCTCCCTGATGATGCATTTCTTGCACTGTTTCACTGCATGCTCCCTGATATTGCACTTCTTGCACTGTTACCTTTTACTCTGTCCTGCTACAGTCTGACCTAAACAGACACATAGAGCATTCCAGTAGAAGCAGCCCATTCCAGCATGCTTAGTGGAGAAATAATACACTTCAGTATGCTTTAAATATTCAAACCAAGCTACTCTGCCTAGACAAAAATAGCATTTGACCTCACAAAGAAACATGAAAGTACATGATCAGAGGAGACACACTAATTACCAGTTGATGCTCAAAGAAGACCTTTAGCATTGGACACAAATAGCCCTTGAGCTTTTGCAGATAATTTGAATATCTCTTCTAGCTATGCTATGTCACGGGGTATGCTTTTGTGCTTACTGTACATCTCCTCAATATTTTTTTAATCACTCCTGGCATGAATCAGTGGAAATGAAGGTACTCCATGGACAGACTCGTGGAGTTTGAGACACTAGTCACCACATGTTCACTAATGCCACATTGCTTTTGCTGTTTCCATTCTGCTTTGCTAAAGACATACATAAATACGCCTGCATTGCTTAGGCAGCAGAAACATTTCATAGCCACAGGTTCAGAAGCGACAACCGAATCATCAGCCTTTGGCCAGAATCCCAGGCTACACCGAACAAGCCAAAAGAGCAGCAGATTTCACGCCAGAGGATTTGTGACATAAAGAAAACTTGGTACTACATGAACGGAGGAGATATTCTTATCACCAGCGTATGCTTAGACAACACCATAAGGGTATAACACGAACAGGGCCTCGGAATTTCCAGAAAATATTGATCTGTCTTGGGTGCATGCTGTTTGATAGCGCACCCTGTTGGGATGATTATCTATCTCCAGTTCATACTCATTCAGTCCATAGCTGCCAAGTTTCCCAGGTCCATGCATGAGGTGATGTTTTAGTCCAGATATTTCCTTTGAATTCTGGGACTTGTAGTCCTGTTTTATAATAGAATAAATAATAGTACAAGTCCCAGAATTAAAAGGAAAAACCTGGACTGGAGCAGCACATCACGCATGGACCTGGAAAACTTGGCAGAGCTTTCAATCTTTGCCAGTGCCTAAAATATGCCAGTGGCTGCTGGTGGGATCCACAGATGTCTTTTCGGGGGCTCAGTACTCACGCTGCCATCCTTTTCAAGTCTTTGGCACTAGATTGTATGCTGTGTCAGTGGCGTAGCGTGGGTTGTCAGCACCCGGGGCAAGGCAAGTAATTTGCGCCCCTTAACCCGTGGATTTTAGCACTCGCGAGCGCGTCCCCCCCCCCCCAGATGTTGCGCCCGGTGCGGCCGGCCCCCCCTGCACCACCCACGCTACGCCACTGTGCTGTGTCACTGTCTTCACATCACACTTTGACAATTACATAACACTTCACTCTAGTCCCATAAACCTTCTGCTGATTTTTACAAAATGTAAAAAGTTTCATTCACTTCCCCAGACGAAGGCCAAGGGCAGTGAGTGCATGCGCATAAGATTCATCATGGGTTTGACTCCCCTGGCATGCATGCCCATTGACCCTCCCTACGTTGGGCCCAGTTTCCATGTGAAACAGTCTTCTGGGCCTATCTCCTTGGTTAAAGGGTGGACTGCCGTCATTGGTGGCGCACGTGTGAGCCTCTGCGTGCATTAGCCTCTACTCACCGGCCCGCACAGCTGCTGCCTTCAGTCCATGCACCACACTGTCCTGCGGTGCCCGGCACCACAGAGCCAGCTCTCCTCTGCAGCGCCCTCCTCAATAACAGGTAAGTTCAATAAAAGGTGAGTCGATAGTGTGATTTGTCATTGATTTTCCATCCCCAAATCCCTCTGACAAGACCTCCCAAATCAGGCATCCCACTCTGCCTTATTCTTTCTCCAAGCACCTGTGTCTCATTAGGGATACAGGACAGGGAATGGGCAAAACTGTACAATGACCTTCTTCCCAATCACAGGCCTTGGCTTTACTTTGGAGGATGCTGGGGAATGGGCAGGTGATAAGTACGACTATGCGCTGCTGTGTTGTTGTTCGCTCCTGTATGTGTCTGTGGTGGGAGAGCGCCCCTTGCAAGCAGCCAATAGGAGAGCTGACATAATTTTTAGCCAAATTCAGAGAAGTATACCTCTGTGTACCAAACTGGTCTCTGGTTCAAATTACAGTGGTGCTGGGTAGGAAATCCGCCTTTTCTGCACGGCCGCCTCAGATTTTATGCCTTCTGCTGGATCCTATATTGTTGCTGGCTTTGGAATTCTGTGCCCTTTACCCCTGCTAACCAATAGCAACGTGCCTCAGCTCCCCCTTTAACCATGGATAGCTCCGCTTATTACTGATTGCCCCATTTAAACTGCCTGTAAGCCCCTAATACAGAGTTCCCCAAACTGTGGGTCGGGACCCACTAGTGGGCCGTGAGCCGATTTTTGGTGGCTCACGAAAGGCCTGGTCTCTATATAAGGAATATTTAAAATGAGCAGCCCTGTCTGTGCACCAGTGCAATTGTCCTGAACAATGTAACTAAGCGCCTGATTTAGAGTCTGGCAGAGGGGTTACTCCATCACAGATGTGATGGATATCCCGTCCGCTGTATTACGATCACATTATAGCCTATGGAGATTGTAATACGGTGGACGGGATATCCGTCACATTTGAAACAGTGTAACCCATCCACCAAACTCTAAATCAGGCCCTAAAATCTCATTTTAAAACAAACTCATGCAAGTATTCCTTAGCAAAACTCTGGGTCAACCTTTCAATATTTTTTGCTGCTGTGTGTTTTTTTGACTTCACAAAGCCATTTGAACAGAGAATGTGCTCAATATACGTGATCATACACAACCATACCACTGGTGCATGCCTTTCACACATACAGAAATGTGGATGAGGCCTAATGGCCAGAGGTGCTGCCTTTGAATCTGGGGAACCAGGTTCAATTCCTGGTGTTGGCTCAACATCCTTTGATTCTGAGTAAATCACTTAATGACCCGTGCCTAAAATAAAATTAAAATGACCTTGTGCAATGTAATCGGGTGCTCATGGAAAGTGCTCCAATGCCCTTAGACTGTGTTTGCGCTATATACAACTGCAATATATGTGTGTGTGTGTGTGTGTGTATATATAATATATATATAGTCTGGGCTATGTTTTAACACAAAAATAGATATGAGGCTTACTCATACTCTGCTGCAGAAGGTGTTTCTTAAATTTGCTAAACCCGCTGGTATTGACGCCAATAATTTTTCAGAAGCCTTGAGATTTTTGTGAGCAGATACCACAGGCCAGCTCTCAACTCTTAAAATTGTTTCAGCTCCAGACTCCACTGAGGCTCACCATCTGCCACTTTTTTGGGTATATCAGTATCTTGGCCACAGTCCGATATCGAAGGGAGCAGTCAGTGTTGTGAAGTATACAACATACAATTGCTGTTATTACATAAAAAAATCACCTGCCTCGTGTCCATTAAAGCTAGGTGTGTCACAAGAGTTTGTTGTTCTGAAAATTGGGACATGGTTCTAAAAAGTTTGGGATGCGCTGCCCTAGTATATGGTGTGAAAAGAGCACTTACGGCTTAGAAGTTAAATGCCATTTGTGGATGCAGCACCTATTGTGTAGGGCAAGCTCGGCTTCTGGCCTACACCATGTAGGCCGACTGCTGGAGTCTGGACTGCTGACGTCTGCGGTACAACCTGGTAAAATAACCCTTTTTGACAGGTAAAAAGCTCCCTTTTACATATTAGTCAGGCACCCCTATGTAATCCTTGTAGCCCATCAGTTAGGGAACATGGTATTTAAAAGTGGGACATGTAGAAAATTAATGTTGCCATGTGCTTAACGCGGCAAGGCCCTAAAAGCTAGTTTCACTGTGGCAAGCCTACCTGTTCTATGTAGAAATAGTGCAGAATAAAAGAATAATACTGTAGCTCAGAAATGGGATCAGCTAGAAAATGAATTAAACCACTATTTGTATAATTTATTAAAAATCCAACTCAATGGTGAGGCCAGATTGTTAATAAATACTAAGTAAAAGGATCTTTTAGAAAGTTATCCTTTACCTGCCTAAACTGTCACATGGCTAATTAGCCAGCCTTAGCTCATGCTCAGCCTGGAATAGGTGTGAAAAAGGGGTAAAACCTCTTCACTGAGCAAACAATAGGCTGACCTAAATGGCCAGAGATTACTTTTCTGATCTCCACAGAAAATGCAAGATGGGAGCTGTGGACATCCTCTTTGATACTGCAGTGTCAAACCCTGAGTGACAGGTCTGTTGAACCACATATAACACTTGCAAGGGAGAAAAGAGGGTGTCAAGATAATTTTTGTGGATCTCCTTTTTGGTTGCTGAAGGACCTTGCTTTTATCCTACCAGACTTCTCTAGTTTGTTACTTGATTTTAGTGTCAGATGTGGGGGGACACTAAGAATACTATAGTACACTTCCTTCACACTCCTATCCCTCAAAGCCCATGTTTAGTGTGGCTGAAGACTTTCACATTCTTGGATTTGCCCAGACACATTGTATTTTGGTCCTGTTTTCAGTAAGCCAAACAGGAATTACTGAAATGTGGTTAGGGTTGACCTAGGAAATTTTACTTAATCGGTTAGGGCATGCCCAGAAATGATTTCCACCTACTAGCTAATACCAAGCATAAATCTGGCGCCTCCCGGAACCCACTTCAGAACACTTCTCGGGCCTTTGGAAGATCAGAAAAGGATTGGATCTGCTGTCTGTGACCTGAGAGGAGCCCTGAAGGACTGAACTCCCACCCTCTTGCTCCTAGGACAAAGAAGGGGACTTTGAAGTTCAGCTGACTGACTTCATTTGGGGCTACAGTGACAGCAAGCTGCAAGCAGCCTTTTTCTGGAAGTACCCAGATGACCAGTGGCAATTGGACCTGAGCTGAACCCTGCTGTTGGCCCCTGTCTGATACTCTGTGAGTCTTTAAGTGCCTCCCTTGTGGTGCTTCTTAGTGACACAGACGTAAACCACATATTTACTATGGAGCATGCCTAATTGTGAAAGGGGATGACTCTAATTTGTTAATTTGGCATTTGAAAAAACTGCAAAATTTGATTTGAGGATTATTGATGGACCACGTTTTAAACTGCCACTGTTCAACTTCAGAGTACAAAAGTGGGCATCCGTGTATGCAGGACGACCAAATGTACAGCCCTTTTTTTAACTGTGTGGAGTAAGAAGTGAAAACGAAAGTCCTTTTTGGGAGACTAGAAGTTTGCATTTGGATCAGTGTCAAGGTCAGCATCTATGGAATACCTCTGGATTAACTCTGGCCACAGTGATGTGGTGAGAGGAGTGGGTGGAGATAGCCTGTTAGTGCCTTACATCTGAAGAATGCTATCTGGAGACATGGCACATTGCTAGACCTTTTAGGCAGCAGCACTTTACTTTCTGCAATTTGTGATTTTGCTGATGCTTAATATACACCAAAGGGGTGGCAATGTACGGTGTAGTACGCTGGTACTCTGTCGCAAATGCGATGGAGTACCCGGTGTGCCAAAAGGGCGGTCTGCCCACCCAATTTAGATTCGGGAGGATGGGGCGCTTTTTGTTGACACACCCCATATAGACTGTGTCGACAGAAAGATTTTCCTTCGATGGTTAAAAGAAGTAGTAGCTGTCACAGGAAGGGCATTCCACTATCCACCCTACTTAGGTTGGCCGGTGTGATTTATTTTTTTGTATAGCCATCTCCGCCAGGTAAACCTGTAACAGAAAAAACAAACATTAACCCCCACTCACAGGGAAAAAACTTGCTGGGTGCGGGGGTCATTTTTGTCAGTAAAAAACTCCCACTTTAGGAGTTTATTCTGAAAACCAAAGACCTGGTTTTGACTAAGGCTTGTACCCTATGGGTCTGATTCACAAAGGGCTTCTGCAGTCGAGGCCGAAGACCGGCAGTTGTGGCATTGGTCCCTTACTCGTGGCAGGACCTCCATATTGCAGTTTCCAGTTGCAGATGTATAGCCATGAGTGCGAGACCCCACCATGACTGTGGGGCTTCCACCACGACTGCAGAGGCCCTTTGTGAGTCAGGCCTTTAGACTTAGGGTCTGTACATCTCTCCTATCTAAAGCATGCGATTATAAGGCTTGAATGATTTTTTATTTCTTTCTCCAGCCTTTCTAAGCAGATTCCCAAAAATTAAGGGTCTGATTTAGAATTTGGGGGCAGGGTACTCTGTTGCAAACACAAAAGAGTACCCTACCCGCCAAACTCTTGGTCTGCTTGCCTCATTTTGAGACAGACGGACCGTAAGCTTTCTGTCGACGAAGTGCCCACAGGTTCTGTCAATGGGAAGCTTCATCTGATAACCTGAAGGAGCAGGGGCCCTCAGAGGAAAGAGATTATACCTATCTCCCTATTTAGGATGGTTCCTTTTGTGTCTGTCCGTCACTGCTAGGTAAAATCATAAACAAATAAATAATGACCCCCCCCCACTCCCCCACACACACACACCCTGGGAGAAAACTACCAGAGTATGGGTGGGTCATTAGGTTTTTATGTTTCAAAAACAAACTCTTGCTTTTGGAGTTTGCTTCTGAAAATCAAAAGAAAGTTTAAAAGTTTGGTGAATGGCTGTTCCCCCTACCCCTCCCCCCCCCCCCCACAATTTTCTGAACTTTGAAGGGAACTGCTGTTACAAGGATTCCTTTCATAGTACAGAAATGATGGCTGGGTCAGTGGTCATCTCTACATTTTACGGATGGAGTACTGCTGGGATGGGGGGGATCATGTCCTCTGCCATCCCGATGAACAGTACTCTGTCCCTCAAAGTCTAAATCACCCCTAAGTGGAGAAAGATGCGATTTATATTTTAATAAATGATAAGCATATGAAATAGTGTAATCCTTTTACTGCCTGCAACAGGTATAGTACTTCTACTAACTACTGTTTTGGCACCAAAGCCCTCCTGGGAAGTGTAAGCCCCAGTATTCCTTGGGGTGGTAAGACTAACCTGGACTATCACAAAAGTATTGAAATATTTAATTACTGCCACTTTAGGAAATCTGCATTTTTAGATCATTCATATCAAAATTGTGCTGATAAATTCTCCATTTGACACTGTCTTTTAAAACATTTTCTCTGCGAATAACCCCCCTCTGAAACCTGCCTAAAAGACTCGAGCTCGCTTACTCCACTTCCAGTTTTAGTTGCGGCTGGTATTTGTGCTCCACCACTTTAAAAGTTTACCAGTTTTCAGTGCTTGCAGGTGGCTGTGGTTCTGGCACCGGGAACAGTGGGAAGTGCCCACGGTACACTGGGCGGCTCCAGTGATGGGAGTGCGCCCATCTAAGAAACACTTTGGTCCCCAGCACTCATTTTTGTTTTACAAATTAAGCACTGCCACTGCTCTTGGCAGGAATCAGTAGCAATGAATGCACCCCACAGAGGGACTCATTCAACTCATGACACTAATTACTGTATGTTCACTGTTGCTAAAGTTCTGTTGCTATTTCTATTTACTCTGCTATGTTAGACAGAAGTAAATACACTAACAGACCATATGCAATACAAACCTCTAATTTCCACATGCTCAGTAAAAAGATTATTATCTGCAGCTTGTGCTCAAACTGTGCCATCCCGGCAACTCTGAAAACGCAGGAATAGCATCACACAATCAAAGAATGAGTAGCAGAAGAAACCTGCTACTGCATGCGCAAATAAAAAGTACAAATGACCAGGACTTACTCAGAAAAAAACCTTTAGCACTAGACAAGAAGAACCCCTGAGCATTTATAGCTAATTTCAGTCTGTCTTGTGGTCTTGCCCTTTTGAATAGGCCTCTTGTGGTCAGAGTCTGTTTCCTGTTCAAACTCGTTAACGTGGCGGAATGAATAAGTGACAATGAAATCACACCAAAGGTCTCCTAAAACACCTGTAGGCACTAACCACTGCATGTTCACAGGGATCAGTGCCCACTCACTCCTGCCATGAATCTGGGGTACTGAAAGCTCTCCATGGATGGACTCAAAGAACACCAAAGAAATGACTGAAGGCTGGTGAAGAAACATGCTCAGAGGAGAAACACTAATGACCAGTGGATGCTGAGAGACCTTAAGCACTGGACATGAGCATCCCCTGAGTATTTCCATATACTTGTAACCTGTCTTGTGGTCATTGTTGTCATGAATAATTCTTTTGAGACCATTGTCTGTCTCCTGTCCGGTCATATATCAGCGGCAATGAAACCCTCCATAGGCAGACTCATACTGCATGAGACTCTAATTAATGCATATTAATCCCTATGTTAGACAGAAATAAACCCACCAACAGGACCTGTAATAGATACAGATGCAATAAAACAGCTCATTACCACATGCTCGGTGGCTCGATACAGATCATCAGCTTGTGCTCTATATATGCCACCTCTCATCATCTCTGACCAGGGAAAATGTCCTGCAAGCCATGCAACCAGAGCATCCATAGTAGATGGAACTTGCTACTACTTGTTCAAAGGAGAAACACGAATCACATGAAGCACTGCACGTGGACCACCGTTCAGCTTTTACACAATTGTAATCTGTTATGTAGGGATGCTGTTTCATGAGGCATTATTTTGTTATCTCTGTCTTTTTGTATTTGTAAACCAGACCTGCCAACCTCAAAAACAATTTCACCATGTGCAAAGGGAGAGGGAAAGCCTTTAATGCTGCTGTTGATGTCCCTGAGAGGTTTCACACCCTATAATGGACATCAGTTGTGCAGGGCATCCAAACACAGCTGGAAACCCACTCTCTAAAGGGATTTCCAGCTTTCATATTTTGCTCCAGCTTTGGATTTCGAGTCTTCGCCTGTGAGATGGCAGGTCTGTTATTCACTCCTGGTGTGACTCAGTGACAATAAAAGCATTGCATAGGTGGTCTCACTGACCAGCATTTATTTCTATTGGAATTTCTCACTAACTCTGCCTTACTAAACAGAGAAGCGAATACACCAATAAAATATGGAATATCATTACTAGATGCTTGAAGAGAAGTACTAAACATGAGCTTATGCTCACGATATGTGACCCAAGCAACTCTGTCCCTTACAAAATAGTAGCTGACTTTACTTCAGGCCATGATTGGCAGAGGACAAGTATTACTACATTTTCAGGAGACAAACATTAATCATTAGTGTAGGCTTAGAGAAAACTAATGCAGCAAAAAACAATCATATCAAAATTGATTACTTTCTGTATAGAATGCCTATAAGGCATACATTTAATGTTTGAGTGCACTTTTTCGTAAAATAGTCCATCGTTCATTGCAATGCAGGCAGGCACTCCATAAGGGCAACAAGGGGTGGAATGATACATCAAACAATCAATAACAATATGTGGGAGGGATATACTCGTTGAGTGGAACCAAATTCCATTTTAAGTATATTTAAATTACAAACAAAATATTTGACAGACCTCATGTGAGAGCTCATTCTGAGGGGCCATTAGGTAGACAGGGACTACAGGGTCTCAGCTGTGAGGGTTAGGGGTGTTTGCTACTGGTGCCCTACGGTCTATCCTCTTGGCCTTCCAAAGTGGGCTATTTCAACCCTTTCCGTACTTGACTCTCAGAGTAGCGAGGGCAAGCCGTTAGAGGCTTCTCATGAAGGTAATGTGGGGAGGGGTGCCAGATCTCAGAAGTCAACTTCAAGCCGACTGACACAATAGGATACTGTCCAGCTCAGCGCTTTCCCTGAAAGAAAGAGGCATACTATCAAAATGTAAAACTACACACAGCGATGGGGCTCAGCTGCAGGGTTTTTCAACTGGCTATTGGCTGTTACTAATTCCTCTAGTGCCTGCATCCACCCATGGTTTTCCTCACGGATGATGATCCCTGCTTTGCTAAAGCACCATCTCACTATGGGTGTTGCTCCCACTTCTCTCTGAGAGACATTTAGTTATGTGGATTCCCAGGCAGGAATTGTGAGTTCAGTTGAATCAATGTTACAATGAAGGGGGTTCATAGGTTCAGACAGTCATGTACCTTGCTAAAAGTTTGGGTGGCACACTGGCCAAGTTTAACTACAAAGTTCTAGGGCATGATGCAGTCTCTCGTCTTTCAGACATGCCCTTGTCTTACCTACCTGGGCAAACCGCTGCTCAACGTTGTGGCGGTTGTCCCACACTCTTTGACATTAATAAATCACATTATATTACTGAACTGAGAGATACTTATTAAGAGTTATAGTTCTTAAACATGAACTTGGAACAATGCCTACCTCCCAGCACAGCCCAAGCGACAACACCATTAGTGAACTAGGAGAAGTGTGTTTTCACTTGCATCCTGTATGTGACTCACAGTCTTACGGATAGAGCAACATTATAGTCTACAAAATCAAACAGAATAGGTTTGTACAGCTTGTATTATGAAAACACATATTTGAAGGTGCTTTTTTATGCAATAATGAAGAAAAAGGGGTTGGTGAAATAAAATAATTACAGTTTTTGAAGCGGGAAGCCATTATTAATCCCAGGTTTCCTGATTTCACTTTGTTGAAATTTGCAACTGCAGTGGTGTCTATTTGTCTATCATTTTAAGTTATAAGTTAATGCTTTGTCTTTAACTCATTGTGCATAAGGGTAGAGTGAGGGCGGCAGGCAGAAGCCACATGAAAGCTTGGCTCATTTTGGACTTGAGGTTCCCAGAGGACCTCAAGCTGAGCCAGATCCCAGCATCGGGCTTTCAATGGCACACCCACCTCTATATGGAGGAGGAACAACATGAGTTTTGATGCCACATTTACACTCATTTTCAAGAAGGGTGCGTGAATTCAGTGTCTAAGATCCTGGAACCGGTTTGAGGTGCTTCCCTTTCAACTGTCATTTTTGGCTCGAGGGCAGGCACTACCTTCGTACAATATGATGACTCTCACAGCAAGTAGTGATGATGCTGGGTATATTGAGCAGTGTCCACAATAAGGGAACAATGAAGTGTGAGATCTTTGCAAATGGCTGACATCAGCCTTCCTGAAATGGTAATCAGGGACAGACAAAAGGACAGCCTCTGCTTAGAAACTTTGGGGGTCATTACGACCCCGGCAGTCAGTGGTCTAGTGAAGGTATTACCGCCAACAGGCTGGCGGTACCTACCTCCACTATTATGACATTGGTGGTTTGGCCAAAGCCAAACCGCCAATGTACCACACCAATTGCCATGGCGGTAATGACCACCGGGCTGGAGACTTCAGTCTCCAGCCTGGCTGCCGTCACTAGGCCACCCATGGCATTATGACCCCACCCACCGCAATGGTTTCAGTGGTTTCTGTACCGCCACTGAAACCATGACGGTAGGCAGTATCAGTGCCAGGGAATTCCTTCCCTGGCACTGAATGCGGTCTCCCCCGCCCCTTCCCCAGAACCCTCCCCCGCACCCCCACCCACCCCTGACCCCCCCCACACATTTACACACATACATGCACATACAAACACACCCATACACACATTCACCCACACATTCATACACACCCACAGCAACACTCACGAACATACATCCAGGCACACACGCAATCTCACAACACAACATGCACGTACACTCACACCCACTCATGCACACACGCATTACACACGCATGCACGCATTCAAACACAATCACACACATCTCCACTCACGCACACAACACCCCCCAGACCCCTCCCCTGTCGGAGAACCCAACTTACCTGCTTGCAGGGGGTCCTCCGGCAGGAGACGGGACGCGGTGCTGCTGCCAGCAGCAGCATCCGCCAGCAAAACACTGCCAGGCCGTATCATGGAACAAGATACGGTAGGTGGTGTTTTGCTGGTGTGGCGCTGCTGCTGGCAGCAGCGCCACCTTACCGCCGTCCGCCTCCATGACCGTGGACAGAATTACGCCAGCCTTTTGGCGGTATTCCGTCTACGGTCATAATGCCATGGACGGTCGGTAGCCACGGCAATTGTATGTTGGCAGCCTTCGCCGCGGCGGTAGGCGGCATTTGCCGCCAAGGTCCTAATGAGTGCCTTTGTTACCTTTAATAACAGAAACTTCTGACATTCTCTACTTCTCTACTATTCACCAAATGGCAATCTCGGTAAATGTAATCATTAAACTCTTGCTAAAAGTTTATCATAACATTTCCAAAGATAGGATGGTTTCTACCCTTTCTTACCTGAGTATCTGGCTGTCTACCCTCCGGTCAGAGGAAGTGAGGCAATACATTTCCACTGTCTGGAGAAACTGCGTCCACCCTCCATCTTGGGCTATGTTAAACCAGGCGACATTCAAACTGGATCCCACTGGTCAGAACAACCCTATTTACACTACAGAGAGAGTCCTGTGATAACACATGCCCTACATCCACTAGGCCCAAACACACACCCAACGCACATGTGGCATGTCAGTTCAAGAGTTAGGTTGTCACATCTCAGTGAAACTTTACACTAGTGAGCTGAGCGTCACACTGAGTCAGACAAAAAGGCTCTGCCCAGAACTATTTATCTTAAAAATTAGGTATGCTCTGCCCAGAACTGTTTATCTTAAAAATTAGGTATGCTGCCTACACTGCCACATGTCAGCAACCCATGACATAGACAGCAATCCCATGTAACTACAGAGGGTACACTCAGTCCATCCTCCTAAGTTACAGAACAAGTTGTGGATCTTGGCTGTGACATCGACAGGAGTAGGCCTATAAAATACATTTGTCACACGCTAACACAGTTATTTACAAGTTGTCTTAACCACATTAGGTTTGCATTGGTCTTTTTGTTCTTTTTAGATTGTGGCCTGTGAAATGGTGAGTAAATATCCACTTGTCCAGTATGGGTCAAGGGCTCCTTTCCTCAAGCAATGGAGTGTAAGGTTATGCAAATCAATTAATCTCAGTTTCAGCTGTCTGAGATAACAAGCACTCTCCCAGGATAGTCTTCAAGCAAGCATGCCCTTGATGCCTGAACCTTTGCTTTGTGGAAGGGAAAGAGTGAAATGTCAAATTGGGTAAAAATCTAAAGATGAACAAGTTAAAAGTTGGCAGTATTTGCCTTAGTAAAGTGACTCCTGAATCGAGCAGTGCCAAGATATGCACGGCAGGACAAACAGATAATAACCTAGGGGCCTATTCATACAGTTTAATCTACATGTGTAGATTTGCTACAAGTAAATGTGCTCTTACCCTTTTGAATAAATAACTTTGCTACTTTTGGATATTCACCATTTCCAAGTGTAAAGTTACTCAGAAATGTCGACTTACATGTCTCTACCCCCTGAAATAGGAGGTAGGGTTTGTCAAACTATCAAATATGAACATAAAGTTACTACTAGTAGTGGTGAGCGAATAGCACTTGTGTCAGTGAGACATGTGATATGCTTATATTAATGACACAATCTACAAAAGGGCCTTTTTGGTCTACTTGGATCAGTCTTGGGGTTGTCCTGAAGTTCAGGATAAGGATTTTGAGTGATTGGGTGAAAACCAGGCTGATAGGGGAGGCCTGGTACATTAGACACAACATTGGGACAACCCACTCTCCAGTGCCACAGCTGTCTGCAAGCAAAACATGACCCTCTGACTCCTGGACCTACCCCTGCCCCCTGAATTTCTTCCCCCAGCACTCCCTCCACCCTTTCTTCTCCCCTTTTTTTCCTTCTTGTACCTTTGTATGGGGCTCTATGCTCCACACTTTTCACTGTTTTCTGCATGTTCTGTAATTACAGTGACATGAATTTAAATTCTACATTCTCTTTCATTCTCTTCCGAGCCTACGCAAAGGATAGCAATCGTCTTCTGTCCAGCTAACTTCTTGTTCTGCCATCCAATGTAGATTGTTATGAAATCCCTGTACAAAAGCCGCATCTTCCTGAGCCATCTCTGTAGATCGGGGTAAACCTGAGAATCCTTCAAACACACCCTCAGGTATGTCTAAATAGTCAGCCAGCGCTTCACCCTTATTTGCTTACGGATTGGAATCTTTGTCCAATTGGTTCTCAATGGCCAGACATCCTCGCCTGCTTTCAGCAGTGCATCCTTTGCTGCACACAACTATCCTTCGTTACCAATGGCAACCCTTCATCACTTGAACTTATCCACCGATCTTTCTGTCACTTGGATGGCACCACCAATTGCAGTAAGTGATTCACATCTGCCCAGGATACTTCAAACACACCCTGAATTTCCTCTTGGAAGTGAGTAGGGTTTTCTCAGATGTTATGGAATTGTTTTTTAATACTTATTAAATCACTGGGGGTCCAAAAGGCCTGGTCCATAATTCTACCCCCGGCTGCAGGGAGAGGCCTCAGGGTAAGAAGGATGGACAAGGACTGGTCTTCATCATCAGCATCACTTGAATGAGGAGAACATAAACACCTCTCAGACAGTCATTCTATGGTCTGTCTCAAACTTTGGAGTGCTTATGGTATCTACGCCCTGAGGCTGTCAGTTCTCGGGTACTAGACCAATTCACAATATTGGAATTTGTCTCTTGTGTGCTTGTCCATGCCCCACTGTTGCCAGTGTTCTGCGGGCGATGCTCGATTTTCGGGTGCATCAATGGCTGCACCCAATCCCCTTCAGCTCACATAGAGAATATATCCAGCAGCTCCTTCTCCCTTTTCGCCCTCTCTCTTTCACTTTTTCTTGTGGTTCAGTGATTTGGGGGAGCAGATATGAAGGAGGAGGCAGAGCAGTTGGAGCACAAGTCCTAACTTTTGTATCTCTAAGATGACTGATTCAGTACTCTAGTTTCTCCAGGGTATTTTTTATACCTCAGACTTGGGAATAATGCTTATGCACCTTTTCATGTCACTGTAGGAAGAAAGGCCATTGCTGGGCATTTACGTTAATTTTGGGAAACTTCATTTTTGTCTGTAAATGTGATTACCTTTCTTAATCCGAGGTGCCATGCTCTGGTAAAGGACTTCTTTCAATCCTCATTAGCGAGTCCCACCCATTCTAGTAAATACTTGCGCGTGCCTTTATCGTATTGTTGGAATATACTATGGACAGGGGCTCCTTTCGGTCATAGCTTGCTATGTTTTTTCAACTCTCATCTCTGCTCCTTATTGCTCACCCACACCTGCGTGACAAGGAAAGGGTCTGCCATCTTTGTGCCTGCATATTACCCCATGGAGACGGTTAAGGAAAGAAGACGTCTAGATGGAATAGGGTTCCCTTAGTTTTATTTCTTCTAACTGATCTTGTGAAGATCCCCTTTTCATTGCACAAACATTCAACACTCAGAGGGTCTTGTGAAGAGATCGGGCAGCTAGACCGGAGGGCCTTTTTCTCATACATCTTCCTCATTCAAGGGTCTGTGCTTCACGTCTTGGTACTCCTATGTTTCCCCATTACTGCACTATCTTCAAGGCCCACTGGCTATAAACCATGGATTCAGACTCACAGGCATATGCTGATCACTGGACTTCTCCCAGTTCTCTCTGCCCAACCAACATAGTGTCCCTGTCATCTCCTACCCAGACGAAAATTGTGCACACCTCTTTTTATGAACACATTTACAACAATACAGGTCACACAAAGCAAGCAGAGAACAAATATATGGTAAGCACAGTTAGACTTTACCCAAGTTATGCTTTTAGCAAATTCTCCTGATTCATTGCTAGACTCTGCATCACCCCAGCCTTCCTGGAAAAAATCTCCCTTACCTTTGTCACCTGGGGTTTTTGTGTGGAGTCCAGTCCGCCGCTCTCCTGCGTACTGCTTGCAGAGTTAATATTTAGCTTCCAAAGCACCTTCTGTTAAAATATAACACAACAAGCATGTCAGGAAGCCAAAAAGTACAACCTGCTTTTAATGCAAAAATATCAAGCAGCACAGCAAAAAATCATGGTCATTGCCATTTCAACTGACCGGAGCTTTCATCCAAAACAGCCAGTTGGCGCATGTGGCACTTGTAATGCTAAAATGCATGCAAAGTGGAACAGTTTAAATAGATTGTTCACTTTATTAGGAGGTTACAAATTAGGCCACTCTCTCCTTGCACAGGATCTTGCAAACATACACGAGTGTATTTACGAAACCAAGCCTTGGATCCTGAAATATCATGGTAACACCTGAGTATCATGATGCATCTTGATTATATCTTTACAACCCGGGCATTTTTACGGTATGTGGTTTAATGTGACATTCAACAGTCTGGCATTAGTGACCATAATCTCCTGGTAGTTAATCTTACTTTACTGCTAGATGTTGCTACCAGACAGCCTCAAACTGTGGTGCAACCCCTGCCCCAACATAATGGACTCAGGCTAGTTTGGCATCTATCAGAGCCTACTAATGTTCTGTACTGCTTATTTAAATCCAATTTAGACATTTTTCTGACTTGTTTCTCTGAGGGAGGAGGAGTCTCTGTAGTCAGTATAAAGCCCCGTGTGATTGAATATCTGACTCATTACTTAAACATGCCTGTAGACATAATCTCCCAGTTGTCCTCTGGTTTGATCAATTCTTCTCTCTTGCCAACAGGAATTTGCAGAAAGCTTTGACTGCTATTCCCAGAAATCCCAGTGAAGCTGCAGAGACTCAAGCACTTTATAAATAGGCCCTGCTAAAAAGAAAGTCTGGTATTCAAAAGAATTACTGGGACCTCTTAACCATTGCAGCCTCTCAAGAGTTCTAGGGAATTCTGGATAGTGATTAATTATCTCAGGACTCAAAAGATGCCATCCTCCAAGATGAGCATTCATATCACTGGGGATAAGTGGGTTGAGTATTTTAGTAATATACATTGTAGAATTTCTGGCTGCAGTGTTGCTATAAGTTTAGCCCACAAAGCTTAGTAGCTGTGTTAAACACAATTTTTCTGAGGATGAAGTGTTCTTCTCAATAGGAGTTCTCCCTCAAAAGCCCCTGGGCCAGATGGAGTGCCCATCGGCATTTTTAAACCCCTTGGGTTGACTTTTGGGCTCCCCTCCATACCAATGTATTTATTAACTTGGATTTATCTGATCTTGCATTGATTTGTTAAGTTCAATTATTGCCCAAATTTTTAAAAGAGGTAGTCGAACTGACCCTAAATGTTACAGGCCCATCTTTCTAATGGATTCCACAATTCAAATATTGGGCAGGGTCTTTGTAAATAGATTAAGAGAGTGGTGTCAAGTTAACAATCCCCGTGTCAGTACGGTTTCAGAGAAGGTTTAGGTATAATGGAACAATGCTAAAAACCTCCATTTGTTAGTGGGTAAATATATCCTACCTATAAGGAGTCCACTGTATCTAGCTTTTATGGGCCTGTCCTCTGCCTTTGACAAGGTCAGTCGGGCCAGGTTATGTCCTATTATGCTGGAATTCAGGATTGACTCCACAATTGTCCATTTTTTGGCATGTTTACACCAAAATCTGACCACAAGGGTTAGATGTGGTTCTAACAGAGAAATCTCTGAACGTTTAGAATCACTTTTGCAGGTGTCTGCTCTCTCTTCCCCAATCAAATCTCACTATTTTTGTCTGCTGAAAAATAAAAGAAATGTTGAGATAATATCTGTCTTGATTGTGGCCAAGGAGGACACTTTATACGCAATTGTAACAAAAAAATCCAAAAGATGTTTAGAAGCCCAGCAACCACCAAGGAAGTAGCTGCTAACTGCTCTCAAGTGGCATCTACACATAACTATGAATGTATCCTTTCATGGGCCTACTGTGAATCTTGCTAATGTCTCAATGATGCTTGACTCAGGGGCTACTGGTAATTTTTTGAGATTGGTCTTTTGTTTGCATGCACCATATTCCAATAGTACGAAAGGCTTGTGTTGAACAGGTATACGCCATGTATGGCTCCCAGCTTACCTCTGGCCCCATTACCCACCAGACCATCAAATTAATCATGACTGGTCCCAACAACCATTCTGAAATTTGCCAGTTTGATTTGATATACGCTCCCCAGCATAAGGTGATTTTGGAACTTCCTTGGCTGGCAGAGCACAACCCCTCCATAGACTGGCATCATAGAATAGTTATCTTCCTTTCTGAGTACTGTCAAGATTTTTGCAGGTCACCCAAGGTCCTCAAATAGATCTTGGGAGTCAGTGCCCCGGCCAATCTAACCGGGATGGGGAATAGCTACACTAGACACATCACCACTCCTGCAATGCTACCACAACTTCCTCGAAGTTCTTAGTGAAAAAAGGCAGAAAACCTACCAATCTATCTACCGACCGCAGCCTTACAATACCTAGCTTTACGTTGGTGCCATGACTCCCCGCTATCAGGTCATTTAGGCATTTCTAAGACCCTGGATTAATTCAAAAGCGAGTACTGGTGGGACACCCTGTCCAAGGATTGTCACCAATACCTGTTGTCCTGTGCAGTTTGCATTCAATCCCAGAGCGAGCACAAGAAACCAGCCGGACTATTACACCCCCTTCCCATTCCATCTTAATCATGGGAGTCTGTTTCTATGGATCTGATTGTCAATTTACCCAGGGGCAAGGGTTTGCTTGTGGTGGTCGACCGTTTATCTAACATGTGCCATTGTATATCCACTCAAGGAAGATCTGATGCCCCCAAGCTGGCTTCCCTCTTCCTGCAACACATTGTTCATTTACATGACCTCCCTGCTAGCACAGTCTCGGACCAAGGGGGTACAGTTTGTCTCCCACTTTCGGCAGGCGTTCTGCAAACTATTGGGTATCGTTGTAGCTTTATCTACAACGTATCACCCACAGTCTGATGGGCAGACAAAGCAGATGAATCAAGACGTTCAGCAGTTCTTACGATATCACTGAACAAGAGCAATGGGCAGAGTTGATCTGGCTAGCCGAGTTTTACCATAACAGTGCTGTTAGCTCATCCACTGGGTTTTCGCCCTTCTATGTCCGATATGGTCAACAGCTCCGTTTTCTTCCCATAGTAAGCCCCACTCCATTGAAGAATCTTGCGGTAAAAAAACAGCATGAGTTATTGCATAACATCCTGACCACTGTGCAAGTACATTTATCTCAGGTCCAAGCAGCTTACCAAAGATTCACAGATCGAAATCGAAGACCTGCCCCCGACTAGTCGATCGGCCAAAAGGTGTGGCTCTCAGCCAGACTTCTGTGCCTCAAGGAGCCCTGAAAGATTTTGTCTCACTTTATAGGCCCATTTTCCATCACCAGACTATATGGGACAACAACAGTACGTTTGGAATTACTCAACACCATGACCATTCATCCCACTGTTCATGTTTCCCTACTCAAGCCTGTCCATGCCCACCTACATGCATTTCCAAAAACCTCCAGCACCCATCACGTTCCACAGACACCAGAAACATGAAGTACGTACTATCATCGACTCATGACTGATGCAAGGTAAACTTTTCTACTTGGTAGACTGGGAAGGTTATAGCCCCCATGAGAGCACCTGGGAAACGACTTCACACGTCCACGTTCCTCGGCTTCTTTACCTGTTCCACACTCGCAATACTGCCAAACCCATCACAGGGTTCAGGCCTGTGGAGGGTGATACTGTCAGGTCTCCACCTCCTGAGTGCAAAACCTCCATACACAAACCCTCACTAGCCGGCTGGTGGTTGGGATACTTACTCACTTGCCCACGGACCCCCATTTGCGCTGGTTCACAGTTTGGCAACAACGAACAACTGGTAGTAGACATGGAATATCGTACATGCCAGCAATGGCCCTGGTACATGTATAGGGCATGGCTGTATGTTTGTTTCCAGTTCCTTACTCCATACACTTCCTCAGACATCCCATGTTGAAGTATTGCCACCATAGAAAGCATTCCAGGAACCTGTTTTTGGCTTGGTGCCACCTTTTACTCACAATGCCCTTTGTGGTTGGGGCTGTGTCAATCTGACCTTTTAGTGGACACAGCAGGTGGGACTGCACCATCGGGTTTATGTTGGCCATTACCGGTTGGGGCTGTGCAAGAGACTCTTGTGAGAACTTTTAAACTCTAAGTGGCTATCTTGGGTCATCGTAGTATTTAAACCCCACCCAGGAAGTACTTGATGGTTCGCATTGAGCTTTCTGATAAGGTGGATGAGGCAGAGTCTCCTGTGCACAGCTCAGACTGCCAGAAGGGATTTTGGATCCCGCTCAAAAGTGCTGAATCTGGCAACTTTTATCCTTGGACACAGATAAGTCACGCTTGCTATCCACTCTCCTAGGGAGCATAAACTGTTACTTCTTTTGAGGGTCTGTTGCGTCTCACACAGCCAAAACAATTACTGATGTGTAATCCTATGTGCAGGAACAGTTACAGAAACTGTGACTAAAACACTTTGATGGGGTTTTCAAGTATATTTGGGGTGCATTGGGCGGTGACACTCTACCCTTCTGATTCTGATTCATTGGGGACTAGTCATGACAAGTACTGGCTGCGTGTGTGATGGTGATAATGCCAGCTGATATTCCTAAAGCTCAGTGTACATGTGTGAGAGTGATGAAGTGATCAGTAGAGCGTACTAATTGCCTTATATCTGTGTATGTGGTGGTTGGAAGTTCCTTATGCCTTATTGCTCCCAATGTGTTTCAGTATAAAGGGGGAGAGACTTGCCCCCTTCTGTATGTGCTAGCTACTCTGAGCTGGCAGGGGCACTGTCTCTGGGATTTGGCCAATTCCCCTGTGACGTAACAAGGGGATTGTCACAACCCACCCTGGGCCTCTCTAGTCCAATCAGGAGAGAAGCAAGCGTCATCCAGGCAGGACCTGCCCTGCTGTTTCCTCTCTATGAGCCTGCAAATTAGCAACAGAAGGAGAGTGCATTTTGGTGTGCAGGATTGTATATAAAGGCAGTCTCCTGGGCAAGTCTGGAGACCTCATGGTTTGCCTTCTCCACTGGCATGAACGGGCACCTGTCTTATGGTTATAGTTATTATTTTTGCTTGTTTTGTTAGTTTATTGCTTGTTTCTAATCCCCCTTCCCTCTGGAACATCAGTCAGGTAGCGGTTGTGCTGTATTCACCTGACCGCCAGATGTTCTTTGGGGAGCGTAGGCTACTGGAGCAGGGCGAGAACGAGTTCCACCTAGGCCAGTTCCTGACAGTCTACCAGACTTGCTCTGTTGACTATTAGTATAGGTAAGAGGTTTCTGACAGACCTAAACAACCTCCCCTCTGGTGCTCCACTGCAGACTTTTCACTTGCTTTCGGGACCTGCTGAAGAAGCCACAGTTACACATGGAACATAGAATCCCCTCCAAACCATCAAAAGAAGGCTCATGTTTTCAACCATGTGCCCCTTCTCACCCATCACTGGGTGTTTGGGGAAAGGGCCCCTAAGCAAAGAAATAAAGAACAAATTGTGGTCTTTACTAGATATAGGTAGGCCACACTATGGGACATGGAAAACAGGGGGCTGGTATCTCCCCCCCCCCTGAAACAATGAAAACTTGCTTTTTCACGACAGATAGGATATTTGTTATGCCCATGTTTTAGGAGCTTTATAAGTATCTTTGGGTTTGGAAACAACTTGTGAAATACATTTTGTGGAGCTCTGGACACTTAAGAAGTTTCCACCCCTCATCCCTATCCATGGTTGCACTGAAGGACTGTCAACTTTGGGCTCAAGATACTTGGATCCTAGCTGTTGATTCTTGTAGGGGTGGCACTTACCAGGACAAAGGCATGTGGCACCCTATGTACCCTACCCAGAAAGTCAGTACACCTACATGGGGGGACAAACATGCTGTCTGATTACAGCTTTCAGGATTAATGTGCTGCAAGTCTCTTCAGAAAATAGGTTCCAGGAGGAGGGAAAGGGCACAGCCATCACTTCTAGGAACTGGCCCACTGTAGTGCAAGGAAGCTTAGTACTTAGCAAACAAGATTGCTCAGGGAGTTTATACTTGCCGCTGAATGATCTACAGTTCACATCTTTGAATCTTGGCAAAGCCAACTTAGCTTCCCATGTTTGTACACAGAATATAAATTAAACTGGCAAATAATAACACCTGTTATTTACAATGATTACAAAATCAGAAGTGTTTGGACATCCCAGGAGCCAACACCACCTGCCCTGAGGGTCACTCACAGAAACACATGGGGGGTCATTACAACCTCGGCGGGCGGCTGAAGCTGCCCGCCAAGGTTTGACCGCCGGGTGGCCGCCAATGCAGCCGCACTCGCGCCACGGCCATTATGAGATCCCCGCTGGGCCGGCGGGCGGAAACCTGGTTTCCGCCCACCAGCCCAGCGGGGATCTCGGCCGCAACACAGGAGCCGGCTCCAAATGGCATAGCAGACAGTAAAAAGCTGCACGAGGCCGTGGCAGGGGGCCCCTGCACTGCCAATGCCAGTGCATGGGCCCCCAGGGGCCCCACGACTCCCCTTTCCGCCAGCCTTTTCATGGCAGTGCAAACTGCCATAAAAAGGCTGGGGGGAGGCGGACTCGTAATCCCCTGGGCAGCGCTGCCCTGGAGGATTACTCCCGCCGGGACAAAAGTGGCAGGAAACCGCCGGGACAAAAGTGGCGGGAAACCGCCGGACCAAGTGGTGCGACCGCGGCGCTTCCACTGCGGTCGTAATCCACAGGATTTCACCGCCAGCCTGCTGGTGGTGAAATCCGCCAAAACAAGGGCCCATGGTGTCCTTCCGTACATCAAACATTGTATATGCATATTACAATACCATTAGGCACCTAAACTCCCTTTATTGGACTTTTTGTGCCTCACGTATTATTTTGAAATGTAAGCCAGTACTGCTCGTTGCAAGCATATTTAACAAGTTTGCAAAATGGCTACATTTTATTGCTTGCATATGCTACAAAAATAAAAACGACAACATGCTCCTACCTAAATGGCTAAAAAATAACCATCACATATTATCTAACATGCGTTGTAGGAGGGAGGTGCACTTAGATATAGAAACCATTTTCAGTTTTAGTGCACATCTCAGGAAAAAATGAAAAAATATGATGTGTTTGGCACAAAGAAAATGTAGTACTGCCTTTATATTTCTGGTTAAGCAAAAAGCAAAGGTTAAGAACACAAGGATGATTAAAAAAATAAAACAACCATTTGCAATGCAATGGGTGTTGCCATAATTTGGGTTAAAGCTATTAGAGTTGTAAACTCCTAACCGGACTTTTATTGCCACATAAACTGAAAATGAAAAGTAAAAGAGTTTCACGTAACTAACCGGACTTTTCTTGCCACATAAACTGAAAATGAAAAGTAAAACAGTTTTACATGAGCGAGCTGAGGCCGCCATGAGTTCAAAGCAGACACACAAAAGGAAATAGAAGTTCGCTCGCAGTGAAACGTATCAGCAAAAGTGCACTTATCCATGTAACCGGCAAAAGTGCAATTATCCATGTAACAGGGTCGATGTCATGCAAAGCGCTCGACTACTGCCCAGCGAGATCGCACTGCCTATGAAATAAAGAGAAAAAGTAGTCCAGAAACCATACCGAAAACATGGAGCCTAGTATGTTTTCAGTAGTTAGCCGGTGTGCTCCAGGCGGGCTAAACACCGGAAAAGGCATGACGTATGCATGCCTTTCACAATTAAATCAAGCGAATTTTAAAAGGCAAGCCCACGAACCAACCAAACTTATAGTAGTGACATGGATGTGGTTAAAAGCCCACAGAGAGATTACACCAGGGACAGATCGCTTTGCGCTGGACCCTAAAAAGGGGAAAAAGAAAAAGCCATTGCCAGATTAAAATATTGGCTAACAAATCCTGGCACCGAAGTATACTTCTTAATAAGTGAATGTGCACAGGCGATGAGGCAAAATGCTGTCACTCAAAGGGCAAGAGTACCAATGCCTGAAAAGTACTCACCCATTGCCCATGTTGTATTGTTGGTGTGAGGAATTTAGTAGTTTTCGCAGCATTTTGGAAGAGTGTCACATTCCTCAAATGTGAACCCCCACAAATTGAGGGACCAGTAGCGAAGTTTAATGCACAATGAACAGGGTCAGACCAGGGCAGAAAATAGGCCCTGCCATCGAATTAAAAGCAGCGTGCATTAGTGCACCAGGTGGCTAAAAGAGGCCCATATTTGAAATCAGGATAATTTTAAGTTTGTAAATACAAGCACTATATGTGTTTTGCAAAGATTGCATGCATTTGTGCTTGCTGTGAGCAATGTCTGGGGTAATTTCATTGAAATCAACATCAAAAACCGACCTTCAGACCATAAAACACTCACAAAGAAAAAAAACAGCACACACACTGATCTGGGAGACAAGCCCTTCCAGATTGCCAGATAAACCAGTCCGACCCTGATTTCCACGATTGTTCATAAATGCTAAGAGAGGAGGTCGGTACATTGTTTTACTTTCATTCGGTGCGGAAAACAAATGTTCAGACACGCATACCACGTACTCACCCCTACTCCATACCAACCACCCATAAAAAGAACACGTTAGGTTAGTTATAACAACTGGGAGAAGTCTGGCGGTAACCTCAAGGGAACTCCTGCAGCCTGATACGAGTTTGCTTGACTTTTCGCAGTCGATGCCTTGGAAAGGGCGCTGTGTTTGTAAACACTGTCTGGGTTGCCCATGAGAACAGACCGCAGAGGCCCGAGAAGCGACAGCTGGGCACCGTGCCACGACAGAGTATGTCTCCATCCGGGTAGGGGATGTGCCCTGGGGGTCCCCCTACTAACATGAGCTCACAGACACACGACCCTTCACTGTGGTTCACGCGCCAAGAAAAACACGACCCGCACGCCCCGCTTCTCGTTCAGTGGGGATAGAGGAGACGTGGTGGAACATAAACATTGCGTCATCACCGCGCCAGGGCAAATTGAACAGAGATCACATGTCAGCGCCTCTCACTGAGTTGAATAAATGTTAACTTTAACTCGCCAACTTTTCTGGTGAAGAGAGGCGAACAAAACACAGTGTCCTAAGCATAACACAAGTATATCAGTTTTCCAAAGGAATCGCTGTGGCATGATTTTACAAGTGTACTTTTGTACATCTGTATTCCAGACTGAACTGTTGAACAAGCATTGGCAAAGCCAATAGGTCTTGCCTGTGAGAGATCTACAAGCAGCGGCTCCTCTGCTATGGCGGAGGAGTGTTGAACTCCTTCCCCTCTCGCCCCCAGCAGCATCAACAGCTGCGGAACTTGAAAAATAAAATGTTAATAAACTATGTTTATCAAGGATCAATGGGTACTGTCCCTCAAGAAGGGACAACTTCTTTGAACATGGTGTCACACAGCCGCACACCTAGGGAGCAAAAAAACAACATATTGTGGGATATTGACTTAACACTCAAACGCCTCCCCTCCCTCTCTGTACACAACCCCAACCGCCACCACCACCCAGACCGTCTAAACATAGAAAAAGAGATGTGGTCTGCCTTGGTGGCCCTCCGACCTCTTGTAATAGCCCTCCAGGCTGCATCCCTGAGTGACTTGTAGGGGCGTCTAGGCACCTCTGGGCCCGGAGTGGAGAAAGAAATCTTGCAAAACCAAAAATCTGGGGTTAGTCTGAGTGGGGAGCAAAGCCTGATAGAATTTGCTGAATCAGGGTTGTGAGAGAGGTCTGTTTGGATTTTGAAGTTACTAAGGGAATGAAATAGATGAGTTCAACGCTAAAAGGGGTGACAAGGTTTGCTAAGTGCAAAAATAACAGATGATGGACGGAATGCTTAACAATAAAACATTCACCCCCAGTCACAAAGATCTGGGTTTAATCCATCGTTTTTTTGTTCACCACACCACCCCAGTTTGGACCCAGCCATATGCAAATCAGTCTTGACCCTGTTCCTCATGGGAACAGTCCAGCCCGAACTGCCAAGCCAGGACCTCCCTGGACCGGAAACAAGCATCCTAGGACCAGTTTCAGGCTATCACCCTTCATCAACTAGGCTAGCTTGAATCCAGTGGCCCAGTGAGCATGGGACCCATGTCTGGGCATACCCTTCACACTTGGGGCGACAAATGCAAAAAGAACAGATGATGGTCCGAATGCTGAACAATGCAAACATACACCCTCAGTCACAAAGTTTGCTAAGTTGGCACCAAAACTAGTGGCAGGCACTGGCGGCAGGAGACAAGGTAAAAATGAAAGCAGCGTTTGACTGGGAGAGCAAGTTGGACTGTCAGAATTTCAATCTCATCTTTAATAAACAAGGGAAAGTCAATAGGCTGAGCTGCAATCATATTTCAAAATCAAGGTTGCACCTCCTTCAGTGTGGTAAGCCTGGTCAACATGGAGGACCCTATAGCTGTCAGGGATAACAGCCACCAAGTTATACATGGCTGACTCTTTAAGCCAAGTTTCTGTAGCACGAAAAAATCAACTTGATGCTGGACAGTAAATTATATATTTCGGAATTTTGGCGCAGTGCTTGAGAAGTGGTCTGACATTTGTAAGAACGCCATGGTGTGTGTGGGGTGTCTCTAGGCAAAGTTAAACATTGGAGTGACAACAGCAGTGGCGGCTGGCAGTTTTAGGAGGGAAGGGGTGGGCGGGAAGCACACTCACACTCATTCTTTCACACACACATGCACGCACGCACATCCATTAACAACACTCATCAACATTCAAACATGCACGCATGCACCAAACATTCATTTAAAAAGATCACGCACACACACTTACCTTCAGCCTCGGAGGTCCCAGGAGGCTTGAAACTGCTGCCTTCCCTCGCTGGCTGACCTTAGGTCAGCCAATGAGGGAAGGCAGCAGTCCCAACTTCGTCACAGAGTGGGATGGGTCAGTGAGACTGCTGACCCCACCCCACTCTGTGACGAGGTGTCACTGATGGACACTCAGCCTGGCAGCTTCAGGGCTTAAATCTGAAGCACCCAGGTCGGAGTCAATGTTTGACGCTTCCCTCATCACCCGGGGAGGGCCTTGAGGCATGTTTGCTGCGCTGAGGAGGTCACGCCCACAGGAGCTGTGACCTCTTCAGCCCAGTAAAGTTCAGCTCAGGCAGCCAGGAGTCTGCGCAAATCGTGCATATCTGCTCCTGGCTGCCTGACCTGAACATGAAGAGTGTCTGTCAGCCTGACCATTGCTCAGCCTGACAGCAACTCTTCATGAGGGGCAAAAGGTGGGGGGCGTGGCCCCTCCGTCCTAAAGGACGTGCCGCGCCTGGACAACAGGCTGCAGGGGTGTGACTGCTATCCTGGAGTAGTGCCTTCCATGCAGCAGCAGGGTCAGACTGAGACAGAAAATAGGCCCGGCACCAAAATAAAAGTGTCCCCCATTAGTAACTTATATATCTAAAAATGTGGCCCATGTTTGTAAACTGGGGCAGTTTTGAACTTGTAAAGGCATGCTACATCAGTGTGTTTCAACGTATGGAAAACTGAAAGTATTTCAGCTTGCTGTAGGCAACATTTGTTTTAATGCAAGAAAAATCAATAATGAAAACTGGCCAAGCAGCCTGTATAATAAGCCTACAGACAGCGAAACAAACGGCCCAACACTGCCTGTTAGATTAGGCCGTCGAGCACTGCTTGATTGCCCTATAGGTCATTATGAACCTGTGTGGTAGTGTGTGTTGTGTATGGGTCGAGCTCATAAACCTGTTTCGATAAAGTAACCCTGGATTCTGTGCTTACCTGAGTGGAGTTCCCTGCCACATGCCTGGATCATTTCATGGTCACTAGAAATCTGTTTGCAGTTAAGCTGTGTAAGTTCCATGATGAACAAGCATTTGCAATGCAATAGGTCTCGCATATTGTGAACAAGTTAAAAGTCATCTTTTGACAACAGCGCTCATGAGCAAAAACAGAAAAAAAACACGAGGGAAACTGAGAAAAGACGACTTAACAAAATAAAATAAAGTTAGCTTTAAAAAATAAAACTTTGCAATTTTGTTTGTCCTGCTGGGCACGCTTTTGCCAGTCACAAGCCTTCTGTTTGCAGGGCACTGGAAGGGATAACAAAATAGTACATTGATCACATTAGGAGCAGTGAAGGGCACTAATTAAGTTGAAATCAATTAGTGCTTGATCCCTGCTCCACACAGAGGAATGAAAATGATGTCAAACATGCCTTGACGAATTACAAGGCTGTAAAGAAGAGTGACACGCAAACCAACAAATGGTGATTGACAGGCGGGCTCCAGGCCCTTTACTCAACACAACAGTCTTGTATGTGAGACGCATGCGCAAGCGCATGCACTCGCAGGCTGGACCCGCAAAAAGTACAATGTAGGATCCAAGTGAGAGGGTCCCCCACTTTCTCCATGCATGAAAAGGGTGCAAAAATGCAGCACTAAAGGCTAGACAAACAAACTGACAGGCTAATGGGGCAGGATGCTGAAAATTGGGGCTCTTGTTTGAGCGTTTCTGGAATACAGCTGGGCTTTACATGAATCAGCAAGTAATATTAACTTTTCACATTAATACATCAAGCCGTATGCCAATTACCTACTGGCAATAGCCAGTAGGTAGTTATAGTTAGGACCAACTTTTCTCATAGAAGAAGCATTTTTTTGTTTTGCTAATAACCTTGGCACCATTTGACGAATCTTGATGACATTTTCAAAACTTGTACGCTGAAGAAACTATAACTCGAGCCATTAGGTAACTTTAGGCCACAAGTAATAGTTTCTTAACACACGTATAACTATAACTATAACTATAACTGCTGAATTTCTATGGCTTTGTGTGGCTAAAACTTGAACCTAACTATAACGACCCTGTAACCTTTTTTTTTTCACTGAATATACAATATAGTTAAGGATTTTACTAAGAGGTTAGGGATGTATGATGAACAATGTTTAGGGTAGATCTATCTACTTTCCTCATCTAATGTTTTATTGCTGACATGTTTATGATGTTGATAATTCTTATTCATTTGATTTATCAGAGGATAGTACTCAACACATTCTAATGTATTATAATATACCAATATGTGTGTTTGCTAATCTTGGGGTTCAGTGTAGGGCTCTGCTGTTTCACCTACAGATGCAAGATATTCTCTGACATGCTCGTCTGACTCATAACATCCCGTACTCCACAAGCATATAACTTAGTGGGATGGGTGAGAGACACCGAACACTTTTCCCTTTCTTCAAAAAAGTTCCAGTTTACCTGATGTGATCCCAGAAATATCAGGGTAACATTATGGCAGGACTATCATTATGGCAAAGCCAGCCATCACACTGACCGAGACAACCAGTACGATACCAAGGCCACCTATAATAAGCTAGGGATTGCCATGCTAGGCTAGTGACACCAGTATGATTAGGATAAACACAGCTACAGGATGGCTATCATTGTGCCAAGGGTGCATATAATATGCCAAGGATGCCCACAGGAAGCCACAGTCCACCAAGACTACCATTGTCCTAGATATGCTATGAAAATGTTTGGGACAATAAATTGGTTAGACATTTTTATGTTAGAAGTGGCCATCATAATGCAAATGATACATAAGATATGCAGAGGGGCCACAATATGGCTTAGGGCAGGGCCACCGTATTGGGAGTGACTGGCCACCCTCGCCCCATGATTGCTATTGTTATTTTCACTGCATTTCTATTGCATGTTGCTGAAATGGTTATCTCACCCCTTTGAGACACAGAAATGAATGCATGTGTGAATGAAGAGGATCTGGTTTGGTGCAGCCTAAATGTAGGCAAGAATGTTAATTGGCGAGTTCTCAAGAGATGGTTCAATTTCTATTGCTGAGTTGACGTAGAAAAATAGATAAGAATAGCTTTGACTGTCAAATCAGGGTACCTGTGAAGTGCCAGAGCACACTATTAGCAAACTTCAGTCAATTATTTGGCAATCACATGAATAACTGTGAATCATTATTCCTTAAATGTACCTTCTAAATGACTGTTACATGTTTGGCCTCTAGGATGTCTTGTTATCCACTCACTTTAATCATAAACTACAAACTATAACTGCAGGAAGGAGAGTTCTCCTTAGTTTCAGCGGTTAACCGTGAAACAACCTTATTTATCAGATTAATTAGCAAAATGTAATTTACCTCCACAACTCATGTATAAGGTACATATTGCAACATGCATGACACTGTATGGAATCATAATAATAGACTTAACCCTTATGAATTACTGAATTGCTGACACTGGGCCCCAGAAGATTAGCATGCTCACTCAAGTACGTCAGCACCTCGTCAGGCGTAATAGTGCTCTATAGATACTCGTACCATGCAGTAATTGTGTTTTCTAGACGGACAAGTGTAAAAGAGCTGCTAGCGGGATCATATCAGAATACTGGTACAATGGTAAGGACATTTATGATGCCTTTATCTTGGGGTTGCAGGTGGTATGTGTGTTTGTGCCTGTGTGTGTGTGTGTAGGTGTTTGTGTGTCTGTGTGTGTGTGCATATGCCTGTGTGTCAGTGTTTGTATGTAAGAGAGAAGCAATAGTTTCAGAAGTGTGCTCCACTTGAGGTGCAGCAAGCCGCGATTGACTATAAATGACTTGTGTAATCAACAAGGGGACTATTCACAAAGGTAAAGTTGCTTGTAAACATTTATTCACATGTAAATCCAAACCTGCACATAGGTGTAGATCTACACTCTTGTGCTGTTCATAATTTCGGAATGTAGATCCACAACTAGGGGTCTGATTTAGAGTTTGCCGGATGGGGTTACTCTGTCACAAATGCGACGGATATTTTGTCCGCTGTATTACGAGCCTATTATATGCTATGAGATGGCGGACGGGATATCCGTCACATTTGCGACAGAGTAACTGGTCCGCAAAACTCTAAATCAGGCCCTTAGTGTGGACTTACATCTCCACCCTCTCAATTCAGGGATGGAGACTTCTAAGACTAAGGCCCTCATTTGGACTTTGGCAGTCAGTTTCACTGACCGCCAAAGCCCAGCCCGCCAGACGACTGCCAGTGCTGGTGGTCAGCAGACCGCCATATTACGAGTGTTGGCTGCTTTCTGCCATTATTGAGGCGGAAAGCAGCCAGCAGTCGTGCTGGCGGTCGGCGCTGCAGAGGCGGTTCCCTCACGTAATACGGCTTGGCGGAGTCCTGCTGGTGTGGTGGTGGCGGCGAGGGAAGACCGCCAGGACCCATCCTCTCCCAGACATACCCCTCGACTGAGAAGGTAAGTGGGTGCCCAAAAGGGGGGGGGGGTCGGGGAGTCTGTGTGTTTGGGTGCATGTTCGCGGAGGACGGACCGTCAGCCTCGTAATGAGGGCCTTCATGTGCGAGTGTAAAGTTACTGCTGGTAACTTTTCACATGTAGCTGGAGATCACCATCACTGTGGTGGATATCTCCGTCACCATGGCAAGATCCCCCTATGAGAATAGGTTAAAGTTTAGTTATTCTTTAAAAAAAAATTAAAAATATTTTAATAGAAATTATCATTGTAAAATACTTTAAAATAAAATTGGGCAATTTATTAACATAGCGCTAATAGAATGAAATGTTACAGTGCATTATCTCATTAAATTGAATGTGTATAATTAATTATTTTGAATCTGTTTAATTACTTTTTAATTAATATTTCTTAAGAAATAAGTTAAAAAAATATCCCCCAGACTAATTTTTTTTTATTATTTGATATGTATTAAATATTGTTAGTTTATGTGTTTTATTTATATTATTTGTATTTTGTTTACAAGATTCTAAATGTTTAATTTTATTGACAAATTACGTTTATTATTCAATTTTAAAATATGAATATATTATTTAATAATTCTATATAATGTATATATAAATATATACATTTAAAATTTAACAAAATATATTTATAGATTTTAACAGTTGAACTAATTTTACTTATTTAACATTATTTCCAATGGAATGTTCTTTTAGGTGTCTGCTGCCATTATTTGCTATGGGGTGTGTTGCAGTACCTGTGAGTGGACATGTATGGTGCTTGACTTACACCAAGCCTGGGCTGAAGTGCATTTACTACTATTTCCTCACCTTTAGGGCTGTAGTAACTTTAGAAGTGTAGTTTGTGAATAGAAATGCATTTACTCCTTTGTAGGTGGAGATTTGTAGTAAGCTTTCCCTTACTACACCCTCTCAGTTCTTTTCTTTAAAGTCCTCACATTTTATAGTAGATATAACTGATTTTCACACCACCCTCCAGGTCCAACCCTTATGCACTATTAAGACCTTGATTGCGAGTTTGTTGAAATCCAGGTGCTTTTTGGTTTATCAGATAAATCACGATACCCTGGAGTTTCTTGTGACTAACATGCAGATTTTGGTGCTTACCGCACTAAACGTTGTATGGTCAGCAAGTACCATACACTTTTCCCCTGTTAAATTCTGGCAGATTTGACCTGCCAAAATTTAATGAATTGTGAGATATGTAACGCACTTGATTGTTACCGGATGCACTAAATATCAATCGACACTGACCCCCGAGCAAACAGGGGTTTACTAAGGGGGTCGAAAAATACAGACCCGCTCTTAAACAGGGCCTAAGTATAAAATTACATGTGCGGAGATCTTCCCATAGAAAAGATAGGAGAGGAGGAGGTGTAGGTATACACCCGTAGGTTTGTGAACTGCATTTTGTAATAAGTAGTAGTAATTGCAGTTTGTAACTAGGGCCCCAAGTGCCCATGTCAGTCTTTTGAGTATTCTGGCTGTGGAACCAAGGCAAGAGAGTAGCCAAGTCTTCTCATCATTACTCAAAACGGAAATAGTCATTGTACGGTGATGGTTGCCTCACGTTGCTCAGAGCTGCGGCAACAGCAGGGGGTGTGTTCTAAAGTCTGGATGTCAGAGAAGGTCAGTTCTGCCATTTGCAGTTCTCTGTACTTTGAGATTTTGAGTGTTAGGCGCCTCTTTGACCAGAGACTTCACCTCGGGCCATGTGTGCAAAATCTCCTCTGAGAAAGGTGGGGTTGATCGCATTTACAGCTTTATGGGTAATGCAGAGAACCTTGAATGCATAGGGTGTGTAGGGGTGGGCAGGTGGGCTCTAATAGGTGTAGATAAATTAATAGTATTGCTGAAATATTTAGTATCCATAGCAGCCGGTAACTGGTGCACTACAGGAAAGGATGTTAGCATAGTCCTGATGCGAGAGGACTAAGGCAATGGTCATGCAAGCATGGTGCCCCGGTCTGAGGCAAAAATCCATGTTTCTTTGTGCTGCCAGCAAGTGCTACTGTCATTCTGGAAAAGGGAAGGCGGCCAGTGTGCTCAGAACATTGGCACCCTTTGCAAAAAGGCTTCACATCTCTGGTGGACATGCTATTCATGGATGCCTCAATGTGAGTTCAAAAGTACATTTTCCATGATACCACAGAATTCTAAGAATGTTTTGGAAATGTCGGCTGTCACCGTGGAGACATTGAGTATCAAAATCTCCATGGTCTAGAGAGTCCTTGCTAATCTATTGAAATACTTTGTTGCTGTAGACAGGATATTCTTACCAGACTTGTAAAAATGTTGTAAATTGTTTATTTTCTTTCGGAAGCATGATTGGATGTCAGGGCTGAAATCAGAGAAGTATTCGAAGGCATTAAGTTGTATTTTTGAAAAAAACTTGAATAGTTAAAAAAACTATTTTAAGGATATCGTTGAAGAAGTATGCATATTATTTTATCATGAAACCTTTAAAATCTAAGCTACATGAGAGCTGGAAGGCATTATCATAATCTTTAGGGGCTGTTGATATTTTCTTGATGCATATGTGGTATTTAAGAGAGCAATACGTGCTTAGGAAAGTGATTCATTTGGTGCGAGCTGTACAATCCCAGTTAAATGTTTGTTTATATTTCAGTTTAAAAAAAACAATCCTTGAATACATATCAGAAACCACATCATGTGTATGTCCAAAAACAACAGATTGGCGCCTTAACCAGAGGAAGGGGCGAGGTTAACGTAAAACCCAAGTAATACCAATTACATAGATATTGTTTATGCTTCAGTTACTGTAATGTCAGAGTTTGACTAATATCCCACAGAGTCTGAGGCATTGATATGTTCTAGAAGCTCATTATTTGTTATAGTAAATCTTTCCAATGCCTCTCTTTATTCACTTTTATCCCATTAACTTTTCCCTCAGTCTCCCCCTCAGTTTCCTACTGTGCATGGCTGACCGCAGACAGGGAGGAGTGCAGAACACGGGTGTGCATCACTGCCGTTGGACCCGGAATCCAGGTTAGCGCACTCCAACCCTTGGCAAGAAAACCCAAGAAGGGAAGGATTCTCCTGAGGTTTTCAGACAGTTGACAGAAGTATTATGCCTGTTGGTCTGTGATCCACGCTTGAGGTCAGTGTCCAAGGTTCGTTTCCGGTTCACACTGTGGATGTTGGTGACGGTGGCAAGTACTGTGGGATAACAGCCTATGAGTGTTCTGTGAGTAAGCGCTCTACAGCTGAGGGTTTTTGTCTTTCCTGCATTCAATTTCAGAAGGCTTCTGTCAGGAATTTGAGGGTAAGTCTGGATGACATCAGGGGAAGGGTTCACACAACCCCCAGAGAAAGCAGATGAGGAGACAGGACAGACAACATGTCAAAAATACACTTGTACATACCAAGATTTGGCAGTAGGGAACTGTGGGACAGTATGGAAAACTGGGAAATGGAACCTAAGCCCATGAACTAGACTGATAACCCATCTGTGTAATCACTTCTAGGTTAGGAAATCCATTTCTGTGGCAATTCAGGCAGTGGGAGTATTTGAGTCTGTTGCAAGCATGCAGTAGCTATCTGTCGATTTTCCATTGTGTTGAATTGCTTTTCATTTTGGCTAGTTCAGGCTTGCACACTTTTTTTATTTTTCCCCTTATCCGGTTTCCTCTTGTTAGCAGGGTTTACTTGTTTGTTTGATTGTTTTTACTCTCTATCAAATCTCACCCAAAAATCATCCATGGGTCTCTTTGATGTCCTGGAGCTTCACATCTGCATCCCAGTCAGAGTGGGGACTCGTAAGGGTGCAATCAATTAATCCAAAAAATTTGTAGAGCGTGCTACTCACCCGTGAGGGTCTCAAGGCGCTGGGGGGGACCAAGGTGGGGTGAGGGAGGGTCACTGGTCGAACAGCCATGTCTTGAGGTTCTTTCTGAAGACCAGTAGGTCTTTGGTTTTGCGAAGGTTGGTGGGGAGGGAGTTCCAGGTTTTAGGGGCGAGGTAGGAGAAAAACCTGCCTCCTGTGGTGGTGCGCTGGATGCGGGGGACTGTGGCTAGGGTGAGGTCGGCTGATCGGAGGTTGCGTGTGGGAGTGTGGAAGTTTACTCTTTCATTGAGGTAGGTTGGGCCGGTGTTGTGGACGGATTTGTGTGCGTGGATGAGGATCTTGAATGTGATTCTCTTGTCTTTGGGGAGCCAGTGAAGGGATTTGAGGTGCAATCTTCCTAGGAGTTCGGTATTCCCTGGTAAATGCTGATTATAGTGAATGGTAACCATTTTTTTTATCAAACTGATAACAATGTGTTTATTTGCAAACCAGACTCCATACATTCCTTGCCTGGCAACCTCTTTGATGCTCCAAAGGCTCGATAGTGAGTGAGCAGGACAGCTGGGATTCTAAAAAACAGCATATCCACTAGCTCAAGCGTGATAGTGTCTGATCATCATCGAAGACTTCAGAGTGGCATGATCTAAGTGTAAAGCATTCGGAATCTAAGTGAGGTCTATGTTTCAGCAGAAACCAAGTTTCATCTTCATAGTTGTAGCAGGTTAGCTTTAAAGATAGTGAGAGATATACAAATGACCCCGAGATAGATGATAACAATCGAGAGGCGCTGTTGTATGGCACCAATGATTAACAATGAGGCAAACTAAAGTTTTGAGCCAAGATGATGGGCATGGGTTTCAACAGGAAGGAGATAAAGTCCAAAGTGTTTTCCTGGATTACAATAACAAAGAGGAGCTGGAATCTGTCCATGCTCTCAGTGTTATGGCCTATTATTTCAGCCCCTGGCAAAAGCTTGACTCATTATTATTGATGAGAAAGAATGCACACACAGCTCCCTTGACATGTGGCCTAATAGTACATTTGGTGCAGGACAAACGAGTGGCTACCTCAAGCAAGCACTGCAGCTAGGTCTGTTTATGCAGCTCAAGAGCAGTTTCTCTGAAATCTACTCAGTTTCAAAGCAACAACATGTCCTGGCTGACACAAAACCTTTAGGAGCCAGGCCACATGCTGCTTACCTTCAAATGACTACATTGGCTCTTTGCCGAAGGAAGATCACAGCCGCAAACATTGTTCTTGGTCCAGAAGATGTTGCATTATCTTCGAGTCATACTAGGCCTCCTGTAGCCTGAGGGCAGCCACCCACCTTATCATTGTAACTGGACCTTATGGACATAAACAAACTGAGAACAGGCTGTTTCTCGTACAAGGATCTTCATATTGGTAGAACCTTGCTACACACCAGAGACTCCAAAAAGACTTCCTGAAGTTCCCTGGAGTCTTGCTTTCCTCACGGGAAGAACACAGAGGGTCCGTTTACCACCTTTCAACTCTGAACCCAAGGATATCATCTGTGGGCGTCCCCCAGGGCTCATTCTTCAGCCCTACTCTCTTCAATGCATACATGGCCCCACTTGTCTACATTGTCAGATCTCATGGCCTCAACAGAATATCCTACGCAGATGACACCCAACTCATTATCTTCCCTACCAGTGACCCTACCACCACCAGGACCAACTGTCACAGATGCATTACAAGCGTCGCCGACTGGATGAAGAACAACTGCCTGAAGCTGAACACAGACAAGGTAGAAGAAGTGACATTGGACAACAACAGCAACCCCTGGAACAACTCCTGGTGGCCCCCAGACCTAGGACCCACACCCATACTCAGCGACCACGCCAGAAACCTTGGAATCATCATTGATAACGAGCTCACCATGAAATCACAGATTAATGCTGTCACCTCTGCCTGCTTTCTCACTGCACATGCTACAGAAGATTTTCAAATGGCTACCCCTGCACAGGAGATGCACCATGCACAGGCCCTCATCACCAGCCTCCCCGTGCAGTTCCGAACCATCACTTCTCGTCCGGAATTCCAGGGGGCCCGCAAGACCTGGCTATTTGAATTAGCCTCCAGGGCCTGCAAGTGCCTTGATAGCCTATAAGGTGATTAGCAGCTATATATAAATCCCGATTGCCTGATTGACCTCTCCCATGTATGCTGAAGATACATGTATATACATATACATAATATTTATATATGTTGTGCCGTCAATGTAGTTTAGTTCTAGCTTGCCTTATATAACAGTTCTATAAAATATTAAAAATGAGTTCATTGTTCATTATGTCCTCTTGAACATTTAAATAAAAAATTAAGTGATCTGTTCTTTAAAGAAATTTTGGTTAAGGTTATGTTTAGGATAAGGAGTGGGAGTAAGGGTTAGGCTAAAGATGGGTTTAGGGTAAGGGGTAAGGGACTGAGTGTGGGTAGGAAGTAAACACGGTTCACAGGTAAGAAGCAGGGTGCGAGCCCAGATTAGGGAAAGGATGGAGTTGGGTAGGGGATGTACTTACAGCAAAGTTTTTGATTAGGAGAAAGTAAGTTGTAAGGGTGGTTTACGGTTAGGATTTAGTTCTCATTATGGTTATCACATGGTTGGGGTTAGAGTTAAGGGTTAAATTGTAGTTAACAGCCATTGGAGGTAAATTTCCACTATTTCCCCCCTACCACATTACATTTTTCTAATTGAAATACATGTAAGTTACAATACTTTGTCACAATGTTTACAAGACTACATTTTTCTATAGTACATTTTGGCATGGAACACTACTAGATATGGCCCTCTGGGCTTCTGAGCCTTCAACCATGCCACCTCTCAGCCTGGTCACAAGCTCAATGCCGGGCCCACCAGGCAGCCGCCCTGGGGTTGGTGCCTGACTGATTAGCTCTTACCACAGACTTCTTCATCCTGTTATTGGGAGCCTCCAGAAATATCACAGTACTCCTGGTGTGCAGAGGCCTAGGTTTGGTCCTCAAGAAAACCACACATGAGACTACGGATTCCTTTTTGTGCCGCCCAAAGCATTTCCAGCTGCACTGACCTGCTTTTCAAGTGATATAAAGGAACTTATGTTGATGCACTTCTGCTACACGTATACTGACATATAACTTTGTTGCCTCTTTCTCACTTTTTAAAGTATCAGTTTCTTGTACACAAGGAACCATGCAAAACACATACAAAATAAGAGAGATGTTGATGGGCCTCACGCCGCAGACAAGATCTTTGGCAGCTCACAGAGTGCTCAATCCTCAAATCAGTTCGCCCAAATAAGTTTCATGTATGTGAGCAAACTGCTTTTTGTATGAGGATAAATTCAAACAAGGTGAATTTACACTTCTGGAATAATTTAACAAACAGAGCATTGCATGAGTATGGTATAAATCTGCTCACGGGAGCCAGCGTGACTTGGAAAGTGAACGAGCGCAAATTTCTACGTTTGTGAGTATATACACACTTTAGCACCCTCATAAACATGGCTTCTGGAATTATGTGATTCTGTGGCGTTTTCCGTATACTTATGGATTTGCCACATAATCCATCATGTGCAGCATAATCTGCAGATGTTATCAAAAATGTGTTTTTAGATCAAACAGATCAAAAGTTACTATAACGTGGCAACTTGTTCTTGCGCAGTGGAAGGCTCTTCGCAAAGGTTGACTGGCCATTTTTCTTTCAGTTGCTTATTGCAGTATTTGATTATAAAACTGGTACTAAGGAGGTGAACTATTTGCCCAGTCAGTGTTACCATGGGTAAAAATTACAAAAGAAAGAAGTGATACTATCGCAAAATGTGCGGCATTATCCCGCATAATTTGGCTGTTCTTGCTGCGTAATCTAGTCATCTGTGCCACATAATTTGCTTCTCCTGTACCACATAATTCCTTTGGCCCTGCCAATACGACCGAAGGTAGCAAAGTGGAAGGTTAATCTCCGAAATTGTTGGAGATGTAGAGGACGTGCTTTCCCAATAGGGAAATATTTTCGACATGGAGAATTATATCAAATTAAAGTACAAGTTCAATTTTGCAAAATATTTAAATATGTTTATATTTATCTGAGTTAACATTTCAGAACTACTCCTGGTAGTCTGCACTAGACGCCCCTTGCCAAGAGACCCCCGGAATCACCTTAAATCATACACATATAAGTATGGAAGTACATTTCTTTTTTTTTTTAATAAGGCCCTAAATAACCAAAGGCCAAGAAAGAAAGCTGGTGCAGCCAGGTGTAAGGAATGTGTTTTACATATGACAAACACTTACGTCTTGGTCCGCATTAAAAAAAAGAGCGGCCTGGCAGGCACGTGGCAAATAACAGCGCAGAGTTATTTTAAAAGCTTCCTTATCACCGCGAACCGGAAGCTGCAATCACTTTCCCCGTGTGGGGGCCTAATTATCGTCCCCATAGGCGCACTCCTGATGGACACAAATTATTGCCTAATATTCCCGCGGAGCAGCCGGGAGGGGGAAGAGGCAGGAAGCAGCCAAGCAGAGGCCACCGCTGTGGTAAAGTCAGCGTGACGTCGTGCGTGAGCTGGCAGAAACCACACCTCATGGCGTGACCGTGAAAGGGACAAAAGCGCGCGCCACTGTGCAGGGTTGCCACCTGGCCGTCTATTTTTGTAAGCAGCATGGCCAGTTTTATTTTAATGTCCCAGCTAAAACAGAATAGGGAAAAACACCTAAAACAGCTATTTCCCCCTTATCAGTACATACTTAACCCCTTCGCTGCCAGGCCTTTTCCCCCTCCTGTGCCGGGCCTTTTTTTGCCTATTTGGGGCAGTTCGCGCTTAGGCCCTCATAACTTTTTGTCCACATAAGCTAACCAAGCCAAATTTGCATCCTTTTTTTCCAACATCCTAGGGATTCTAGAGGTACCCAGACTTTGTGGGTTCCCTTGAAGGAGGCCAAGAAATTGGCCAAAATACAGTGAAAATTTCGTTTTTTTCAAAAAAATTGGAAAAAGTGGCTGCAGAAGAAGGCTTGTGGTTTTTCCCCTGAAAATGGCATCAACAAAGGGTTTGCGGTGCTAAACTCAGCAGCTTCCCAGCTTTCAGGAACAGGCAGACTTGAATCAGAAAACCCAATTTTTCAACACAATTTTGGCATTTTACTGGGGCATACCCCATTTGAGCAATTTTTTGTGCTTTCAGCCTCCTTCCAGTCAGTGACAGGAATGGTCATGAAACCAATGCTGGATCCCAGAAACCTAAACATTTCTGAAAAGTAGACAAAATTCTGAATTCAGCAAGGGGTCATTTGTGTAGATCCTACAAGGGTTTCCTACAGAAAATAACAGCTGAAAAAGAAAAATATTGAAATTGAGGTGAAAAAAACATCAATTTTTCTCTACGTTTTACTCTGTAACTTTTCCCTGCAATGTCAGATTATCGAAAGCAATATACCGTTACGTCTGCTGGACTCCTCTGGTTGCGGGGATATATAGGGCTTGTAGGTTCATCAAGAACCCGAGGAACCCAGAGCCAATAAATGAGCTGCACCCTGCAGTGCGTTTTCATTCTATACCGGGTATACAGCAATTCATTTGCTGAAATATAAGGAGTAAAAAATTGCTATCAAGAAAACCTTTGCATTTCCAAAAAGGGCACAAGATAAGGTGTTGAGGAGCAGTGGTTATTTGCACATCTGAATTCCGGGCTGACCATAGTAGCACGTGAATTACAGGGAATTTCTCAAATAGATGTCTTTTTTACACACACTCCTATATTTGGAAGGAAAAAATGTAGAGAAAGACAAGGGGCAATAGTACTTGTTTTGCTAATCTATGTTCCCCCAAGTCTCCCGATAAAAATGGTACCTCACTTGTGTGGGTAGGCCTAGCACCCGCGACAGGATATGCCCCAAAACACAACATGGACACATCACAGAAAACAGAGCTGTTTTTAGCAAAGTGACTACCTGTAGATTTTGGCCTCTAGCTCAGCCGCCACCTAGGGAAACCTACCAAACCTGTGCATTTCTGAAAACTAGAGACCTAGGGGAATCCAAGGAGGGGTGACTTGTGTGGCTCGGACCAGGTTCTGTTACCCAGAATCCTTTGCAAACCTCAAAATTTGGCTAAAAAAACACATGTTCCTCACATTTCTGTGGCAGAAAGTTATGGAATCTGAGAGGAGCCACAAATTTCCTTCCACCCAGCGTTCCCCCACGTCTCCCGATAAAAATGATACCTCACTTGTGTGGGTAGGCCTAGCACCCGCGACAGGATATGCCCCAAAACACAACGTGGACACATCACAGAAAACAGAGCTGTTTTTAGCAAAGTGACTACCTGTAGATTTTGGCCTCTAGCTCAGCCGCCACCTAGGGAAACCTACCAAACCTGTGCATTTCTGAAAACTAGAGACCTAGGGGAATCCAAGGAGGGGTGACTTGTGTGGCTCGGACCAGGTTCTGTTACCCAGAATCCTTTGCAAACCTCAAAATTTGGCTAAAAAAACACATGTTCCTCACATTTCTGTGGCAGAAAGTTCTGGAATCTGAGAGGAGCCACAAATTTCCTTCCACCCAGCGTTCCCCCACGTCTCCCGATAAAAATGATACCTCACTTGTGTGGGTAGGCCTAGCGCCCGCGACAGGATATACCCCAAAACACAACGTGGACATATCACAGAAAACAGAGCTGTTTTTAGCAAAGTGACTACCTGTAGATTTTGGCCTGTAGCTCAGCCGCCACCTAGGGAAACCTACCAAACCTGTGCATTTCTGAAAACTAGAGACCTAGGGGAATCCAAGGAGGGGTGACTTGCGGGGCTCGGACCAGGTTCTGTTACCCAGAATCCTTTGCAAACCTCAAAAGTTCGCTAAAAAAACACATGTTCCTCACATTTCTGTGGCAGAAAGTTCTGGAATCTGAGAGGAGCCACAAATTTCCTTCCACCCAGCGTTCCCCCACGTCTCCCGATAAAAATGATACCTCACTTGTGTGGGTAGGCCTAGCGCCCGCGACAGGATATGCCCCAAAACACAACGTGGACATATCACAGAAAACAGAGCTGTTTTTAGCAAAGTGACTACCTGTAGATTTTGGCCTCTAGCTCAGCCGCCACCTAGGGAAACCTACCAAACCTGTGCATTTCTGAAAACTAGAGACCTAGGGGAATCCAAGGAGGGGTGACTTGCGGGGCTCGGACCAGGTTCTGTTACCCAGAATCCTTTGCAAACCTCAAAATTTGGCTAAAAAAACACATGTTCCTCACATTTCTGTGGCAGAAAGTTCTGGAATCTGAGAGGAGCCACAAATTTCCTTCCACCCAGCGTTCCTCCATGTCTCCCGATAAAAATGATACCTCACTTGTGTGGGTAGGCCTAGCGCCCGCGACAGGATATGCCCCAAAACACAACGTGGACATATCACAGAAAACAGAGCTGTTTTTAGCAAAGTGACTACCTGTAGATTTTGGCCTCTAGCTCAGCCGCCACCTAGGGAAACCTACCAAACCTGTGCATTTCTGAAAACTAGAGACCTAGGGGAATCCAAGGAGGGGTGACTTGCGGGGCTCGGACCAGGTTCTGTTACCCAGAATCCTTTGCAAATCTCAAAATTTGGCTAAAAAAACACATGTTCCTCACATTTCTGTGGCAGAAAGTTCTGGAATCTGAGAGGAGCCACAAATTTCCTTCCACCCAGCGTTCCCCCACGTCTCCCGATAAAAATGATACCTCACTTGTGTGGGTAGGCCTAGCGCCCGCGACAGGATATGCCCCAAAACACAACGTGGACATATCACAGAAAACAGAGCTGTTTTTAGCAAAGTGACTACCTGTAGATTTTGGCCTCTAGCTCAGCCGCCACCTAGGGAAACCTACCAAACCTGTGCATTTCTGAAAACTAGAGACCTAGGGGAATCCAAGGAGGGGTGACTTGCGGGGCTCGGACCAGGTTCTGTTACCCAGAATCCTTTGCAAACCTCAAAATTTGGCTAAAAAACCACATGTTCCTCACATTTCTGTGGCAGAAAGTTCTGGAATCTGAGAGGAGCCACAAATTTCCTTCCACCCAGCGTTCCCCCACGTCTCCCGATAAAAATGATACCTCACTTGTGTGGGTAGGCCTAGCGCCCGCGACAGGATATGCCCCAAAACACAACGTGGACATATCACAGAAAACAGAGCTGTTTTTAGCAAAGTGACTACCTGTAGATTTTGGCCTCTAGCTCAGCCGCCACCTAGGGAAACCTACCAAACCTGTGCATTTCTGAAAACTAGAGACCTAGGGGAATCCAAGGAGGGGTGACTTGCGGGGCTCGGACCAGGTTCTGTTACCCAGAATCCTTTGCAAACCTCAAAATTTGGCTAAAAAAACACATGTTCCTCACATTTCTGTGGCAGAAAGTTCTGGAATCTGAGAGGAGCCACAAATTTCCTTCCACCCAGCGTTCCCCCACGTCTCCCGATAAAAATGATACCTCACTTGTGTGGGTAGGCCTAGCGCCCGCGACAGGATATGCCCCAAAACACAACGTGGACATATCACAGAAAACAGAGCTGTTTTTAGCAAAGTGACTACCTGTAGATTTTGGCCTCTAGCTCAGCCGCCACCTAGGGAAACCTACCAAACCTGTGCATTTCTGAAAACTAGAGACCTAGGGGAATCCAAGGAGGGGTGACTTGCGGGGCTCGGACCAGGTTCTGTTACCCAGAATCCTTTGCAAACCTCAAAATTTGGCTAAAAAAACACATGTTCCTCACATTTCTGTGGCAGAAAGTTCTGGAATCTGAGAGGAGCCACAAATTTCCTTCCACCCAGCGTTCCCCCACGTCTCCCGATAAAAATGATACCTCACTTGTGTGGGTAGGCCTAGCGCCCGCGACAGGATATGCCCCAAAACACAACGTGGACATATCACAGAAAACAGAGCTGTTTTTAGCAAAGTGACTACCTGTAGATTTTGGCCTCTAGCTCAGCCGCCACCTAGGGAAACCTACCAAACCTGTGCATTTCTGAAAACTAGAGACCTAGGGGAATCCAAGGAGGGGTGACTTGCGGGGCTTGGACCAGGTTCTGTTACCCAGAATCCTTTGCAAATCTCAAAATTTGGCTAAAAAAACACATGTTCCTCACATTTCTGTGGCAGAAAGTTCTGGAATCTGAGAGGAGCCACAAATTTCCTTCCACCCAGCGTTCCCCCACGTCTCCCGATAAAAATGATACCTCACTTGTGTGGGTAGGCCTAGCGCCCGCGACAGGATATGCCCCAAAACACAACGTGGACATATCACAGAAAACAGAGCTGTTTTTAGCAAAGTGACTACCTGTAGATTTTGGCCTCTAGCTCAGCCGCCACCTAGGGAAACCTACCAAACCTGTGCATTTCTGAAAACTAGAGACCTAGGGGAATCCAAGGAGGGGTGACTTGCGGGGCTCGGACCAGGTTCTGTTACCCAGAATCCTTTGCAAACCTCAAAATTTGGCTAAAAAAACACATGTTCCTCACATTTCTGTGGCAGAAAGTTCTGGAATCTGAGAGGAGCCACAAATTTCCTTCCACCCAGCGTTCCCCCACGTCTCCCGATAAAAATGATACCTCACTTGTGTGGGTAGGCCTAGCGCCCGCGACAGGATATGCCCCAAAACACAACGTGGACATATCACAGAAAACAGAGCTGTTTTTAGCAAAGTGACTACCTGTAGATTTTGGCCTCTAGCTCAGCCGCCACCTAGGGAAACCTACCAAACCTGTGCATTTCTGAAAACTAGAGACCTAGGGGAATCCAAGGAGGGGTGACTTGCGGGGCTCGGACCAGGTTCTGTTACCCAGAATCCTTTGCAAACCTCAAAATTTGGCTAAAAAAACACATGTTCCTCACATTTCTGTGGCAGAAAGTTCTGGAATCTGAGAGGAGCCACAAATTTCCTTCCACCCAGCGTTCCCCCACGTCTCCCGATAAAAATGATACCTCACTTGTGTGGGTAGGCCTAGCGCCCGCGACAGGATATGCCCCAAAACACAACGTGGACATATCACAGAAAACAGAGCTGTTTTTAGCAAAGTGACTACCTGTAGATTTTGGCCTCTAGCTCAGCCGCCACCTAGGGAAACCTACCAAACCTGTGCATTTCTGAAAACTAGAGACCTAGGGGAATCCAAGGAGGGGTGACTTGCGGGGCTCGGACCAGGTTCTGTTACCCAGAATCCTTTGCAAACCTCAAAATTTGGTTAAAAAAACACATGTTCCTCACATTTCTGTGGCAGAAAGTTCTGGAATCTGAGAGGAGCCACAAATTTCCTTCCACCCAGCGTTCCCCCACGTCTCCCGATAAAAATGATACCTCACTTGTGTGGGTAGGCCTAGCGCCCGCGACAGGATATGCCCCAAAACACAACGTGGACATATCACAGAAAACAGAGCTGTTTTTAGCAAAGTGACTACCTGTAGATTTTGGCCTCTAGCTCAGCCGGCACCTAGGGAAACCTACCAAACCTGTACATTTCTGAAAACTAGAGACCTAGGGGAATCCAAAGAGGGGTGACTTGTGTGGCTCGGACCAGGTTCTGTTACCCAGAATCCTTTGCAAACCTCAAAATTTGGCTAAAAAAACACATGTTCCTCACATTTCTGTGGCAGAAAGTTCTGGAATCTGAGAGGAGCCACAAATTTCCTTCCACCCAGCGTTCCCCCACGTCTCCCGATAAAAATGATACCTCACTTGTGTGGGTAGGCCTAGCGCCCGCGACAGGATATGCCCCAAAACACAACGTGGACACATCACAGAAAACAGAGCTGTTTTTAGCAAAGTGACTACCTGGAGATTTTGGCCTCTAGCTCAGCCGCCACCTAGGGAAACCTACCAAACCTGTACATTTCTGAAAACTAGAGACCTAGGGGAATCCAAGGAGGGGTGACTTGTGTGGCTCGGACCAGGTTCTGTTACCCAGAATCCTTTGCAAACCTCAAAATTTGGCTAAAAAAACACATGTCCCTCACATTTCTGTGGCAGAAAGTTCTGGAATCTGAGAGGAGCTACAAATTTCCTTCCACCCAGCGTTCCCCCAAGTCTCCCAATAAAAATGATACCTCACTTGCGTGGGTAGGCCTAGCGCCGGCGACAGGAAACACCCCAAAGCGCAACGTGGACACATCCTAAATTTTGGAAAAAAACAGAGGTGTTTTTTGCAAAGTGCCTACCTGTAGATTTTGGCCTCTAGCTCAGCCGGCACCTAGGGAAACCTACCAAACCTGTGCATTTCTGAAAACTAGAGACCTAGGGGAATCCAAGGAGGGGTGACTTGCGGGGCTCGGACCAGGTTCTGTTACCCAGAATCCTTTGCAAACCTCAAAATTTGGCTAAAAATACACATGTTACTCACATTTCTGTGGCAGAAAGTTCTGGAATCTGAGAGGAGCCACAGATTTCCTTCTACCCAGCGTTCCCCCAAGTCTCCCGATAAAAATGATACCTCACTTGTGTGGGTAGGACTAGCGCCCACGAAAGGAAAGGGCCCAAAAACACAACGTGGACACATCACATTTTTTTATAAAAAGCAGTGCCTACCTGTGGATTTTGGCCTGTAGCTCAGCCGACACCTGAGGAAACCTAGCAAACCAGTGCATTTTTGAAAACTAGAAACCCAGGGGAATCCAAGATGGGGTGACTTGCGGGGCTCTGACCAGGTTATGTTACCCAGAATCCTTTGCAAACATCAAAATTTGGCCCAAAAAACACTTTTTCCTCTCATTTCGGTGACAGAAAGTTCTGGAATCTGAGAGGAGCCACAAATTTCCTTCCACCCAGCGTTCCCCTAAGTCTCTCGATAAAAATGGTACATCACTTCTGTGGGTAGGCCTAGCGCCCACAAAAGGAAATGGCCCAAAACACAACGTGGACACAACATATTTTTTCACAGAAAACAGAGGTGTTTTTTGCAAGGTGCCTACCTGTGGTGTTTGGCCTGTAGCTCAGCCGGCCCCAGGGGGGGGGGGCAGAAATGCCCTAAAATAAATTTGCCCCCCCAACCCCCACCCTCCCCCGCCGGGAGCGACCCTTGCCTACGGGGTCGCTCCCCCTGCGTGACATTGGCACCAAAAAACAAATCCCCGGTGCCTAGTGGTTTCTGCCCCCTTGGGGGCAGGTTGACCTAAACTCAGCCAATCTGCCCCCAAGGGGGGCAGAAATGGCCTAAATACAATTTGTCCCCCAGGGGAGCGACTTTTGCCTGATGGGTCGCTCCCCATCTCTAAAAAAAAAAAAACAAAGAAAAAAAAAAAGAAAAAAAAGAAAAATTCCCCTGGCGCCTAGAGGTTTCTGCCCCCCCCCCCCGGGGGCAGTTCGGCCTAATAATAGGCCGATCTGTCCCCCGGGGGGGCAGAAATGGCCTAAAATAAATTTGCCCCCCCAACCCCCACCACCCCCCCGGGAGCGACCCTTGCCTACGGGGTCGCTCCCCATGCGTGACATTGGCGCCAAAAAATAAATCCCCGGTGCCTAGTGGTTTCTGCCCCCTTGGGGGCAGATTGACCTAAAATTGGCCAATCTGCTCCCAGGGGGGCAGAAATGGTCTAAATACAATTTGCCCCCCAGGGGAGCGACCCTTGCCTGATGGGTCGCTCCCCATCTCTAAAAAAAAAAAAAGAACAAAAAAAAAAAACACCAAAAAAAAATTTGCCCTGGCGCCTAGAGGTTTCTTCCCCCCCTGGGGGCAGATCGGCCTAATAATAGGCCGATCTGCCCCCAGGGGGGGCAGAAAAGGCCTTCCCAAAAAATTGCCCCCCCTGGGAGCGACCCTTGCCAAAGGGGTCGCTTTGTTGCGTGACATTCGCGCGCAAAAACAAACTCCCTGGTGTCTAATGGTTTCTGCCCCCCTTGGGGGCAGATTGGCCTTATCAAAATAGGCCAATCTGCCCCCAAGGGGGGCAGAAATGGCCTAAATATATATTGCCCCGTAGGGGAGCGACCCTTGCCTAAGGGATCGCTCCCCACCTTAAAAAAAAGAATTCATCACAAAAAAAAAAAAAAAAAAAAAAATGGTCCCTGGTGCCTAGAGGTTTCTGCCCCCCCTGGGGGCAGATCGGCCTAATAATAGGCCAATCTGCCCCCAGGGGGGGCAGAAAAGGCCTTCCTAAAAAAATGCCCCCCTGGGAGCGACCCTTGCCCAAGGGGTCGCTCCCTTTTGCCAATTTCAAGAAAAAAAAAAAAATCCCTGGTGTCTAGTGGGGTTTCAAAAGCCAGATTGCAAGCAATCCGGCTTTTGAAACCTGTGAGAGACTTCAAAGGGAAGGAAATACATTTCCTTCCCTTTGAAGCCTCTCGGGGCCTCCCCCATGGGATTGAAAAAGAAATGCAAAAGCATTTCTTTTTCAATCGCGCTGGAAGCTCTGCTTCCAGCGCGATGGGGGAGACCCTGTGACTAATCAGCGCGCGCTCGCGCGCTGACGTCACAGGGGGGGTTGGGGGGGGTCGGGGGTGGGAGGGGAAGGGCTTCCCCTTCCATCCCTGACTTGGGGGGGTGGGGGGGAACCCCACAGAGGGAGCGAGAGCGCTCCCTCTGGGCTGTGTGCCGAGGACGTAGTGGTTACGTCCTCGGCACAGCAGCACTGTGCCGCAGGACGTAACCACTACGTCCGCGGCACAGAAGGGGTTAAAACAATAAATAACAGAAGAAAGTTTAAAAGTGTGTTCTGTAGATGCCATAATGATCCATGACAGATTAAAGTAAACAAAGACAGAAAGACCTCGTTAACATTAAAATAGACTATTTGATAAATAGTTCTATTAAAGTATCATGTCTGGGCTTTTGTTAAATCTTAAAACACGAACAGATGTTCAGTGGTTTTCTCTGGGAAACGTGGCAATCCTAGCTCAGAGCTAGAGGTGGGCGAGCCACCAAATTAACAAGGAGAGCCCAGCCAGAACTCCAAGGGTCTGGCCGGGCTTGTGAGCGCTGAGTCTATTACTAATGAATATTAATGTATTTTGAGTTAAGAGTTTGCATAGAAATTGGCTAACATAGAAAAGAATGTGTGACTTGGAAATTGTGCCCATTTGAGTGCTCACCAGTAATCACGAAGTGTCATTATTAAATGCATATTAATGTTAATTGAAGTGTTCGTATCAAGACAAATGTAGTTATGTGTTATACTAATGATTACATGTTATGTACCTTGCTTTATGAACTGTAGGCCTTAAGTTAGCGAAGTCGGGGCCTACTTGCACAGCCTCAAGTTAAGCTGCACTCTTTCATCATACTGTGAGAAATGTACACCTGAAGAAATTAATACATGTATTGTTTTCACTAAGTTGACCAAACACTAGCAGATATCTTTAACTTTCTCATGAGAAATGCTTGTTAGAAAATCTTGTCCTAGCATTAGAAACAATGTATAGTTTGAAGCGTGAGACAGCGATGTTCCCAGGAGCTGACAATGGATGCACTGACTGGAGTATGGATGGATACAAACATTGTTACCTGATGAGCCTGATGATCGGAACAGGAGAAAAGGAACCAATCATCAACATGTGAACGATAATGTAGATTTTCCTAGTAATTTATGACGGAAAGTCTTAATTTTATTAAAGACACGGAGGTGAGTATTATGCATTTTCTTTTCTTGTTTATTTCAATAGCAGCAGTCAAGAAAACAACAACTCCCATAAGGCCAAACAAAAAGTGGCCAATGGGACCAAAACAGTAGTTTCAAGTGTCAGCCAATGAAAGGGCATCCATCCCCTAAATACGTATCTTGACTGTGACCAGCCCTCTTTTCTTGTGCGAGGGTCAAACAGAATAAAACAAAGGAAGAATAGAACCAATGATGCAAAAAGCCATTATGAAAGCTAGAAAGTCCTGACATAAGTTCAACAACCAGATCTCGGCAGGAGAAAGGATGACATCTGAGTGGAATTGATGTAGATGAGGTGGGGAAATCCAAGAAGGTACACAATGGTGGTCTCCTGACGGATGACAGTTACGTTGAAGCCTATGATGGAGTAGTTGAGGCTAGAAGGGTGGGAAAACAATGAAAGCATTAATTGTTGAGGCGGGATAATACTCGCCTCCGTGTCTTTAATAAAATTAAGACTTTCCGTCATAAATTACTAGGAAAATCTACATTTTATGGCAAGTCCGGAGGCTCATATTATGCACGTTTAAAGCAAATTAACAACATCCAATGCAGCATGATGAACAGGCTTGCAATAAAATACTTTAAATACAGTATCATTAGACCAATCAGCCAATTTGAGAATATCCTCCAAACGAGAACCACCCCAAAAGGCCTTAGATGCCATAGCACCTCTGGAGGAATGGGCACCAAAAACGGAAGTGTCAATACCAGCTAAGGACATGATCCATTTGACCTAACGAGCTAGGGCTGGAAAAGAGACGGGTTTGAAGTTTTTTTTTAAAGAAATAAGTAGTTGGGAAGCAGAAGATGATCTCAAATCGACTGTTTGATGTTCATATGATTTCAAACATTGACCCACACAGAGTTTGGGATGGTCAGGAAAGTAAGGGTAAAACATAGATGACAAATTCGTTTTAGTGCGTCTATGTACATTGAATAAAACGCCAAGTGGAGTAAATTGACGGGCAGTGATATCTAAAGCTCTAACATCGGAAAGACGTTTAACTGAACCCAAGCATAGTAACATAGCTAATTTTGCAGACAGTTGTTTCAAAGAAAGCATATTATTGTCAGGCCAGGATAAAAACAGATCAAACACAGCATTAATGTCCCATAGAGCACTGTATTTGGGTAAAGGAGGATTAGAAAACTTTACTCCCTTTAAAGGTCGACAAATCAGGGGATGTTCCCCAACAGGTTTACCATTGATATATGGGTGATGAGAGGAAATGGCAGATATGTACAAGTTAATAGTACAATATGATTTACCTTTACTAGCCTCAGCCGCCAGGAAATTAACTATAAAGGTTACATCTGTTGAAAGGGAATTAATACCTTTTCCCATGGACCAGCTATGCCATAAGGATAAAGCTGAGCTATAGGCCTTTTTTGTGCCCGATGCCCAGGACTGTTCGCTGAGGCTAGAAGCTTCTGCCGAAATTTCAGGGACTGGCTGGGGATCCCCGACAATTTCCAAGCTGAAAGGACGAGAAGATTGTGTATAATCAAATCGTGATGGGATCCGAGAGGGTTGGTGAGGAGGTCCGGAAAGGATGGAAGAAGGAAAGGGAAATCTATTGTTAATTCTAGAAGAGATGGGAACCATACCTGGGATTGCCAAAAGGGGGCTACCAGTACTACCACTGCTTGTTGGCGTCTGATGTGTGCCAAGAGTCTGTTTATCATAATAAAAGGGGGAAAGGCGTAATTCAGAGAGGTTGACCAATCCTGAGAGAAAGCATCGAAGGCAAGAGCCAATGGATCTGGGCGCCAACTGAAGAACTGAGGCAATTGATTGTTGAGACATGACGCAAAAAGGTCTATCTGAAAAGGGCCCCATTTGTGAGAAATAGCCCTGAAAACCTGCGAATGGAGTTTCCAATCGCTGGAATCGTGTAGAAAACGGGAATGCCAGTCCTCTACGGTATTGAGATTGCCTGGAATGTACTGCGCTGGCATTGAAATTAGTCTTTGAAGACAAAATGCCCAAAACCCTTTCGCTAATTCCGCTAAAGGTTTTGATCTTGTGCCTCCCAGACGGTTGATATACCTGACGGCCGAGATGTCCATCCTGAGAAGAACTGAACAACAGACCCGATCTCTTGCCAGGCTTTTCACAGAAAAGGAGCCGGAAAGCATCTCTAAACAGTTGATGTGAAACTATGACTCCTGAAGCGACCATGCGCCTCCAGTCGAAGTTGTACTACACCGGGCCTCCCCAACCGGAGAGGCTTGCATCAGATTCTAACACTAGATCTGGGGGTGACGCAAATATGGTACTGCCGTTCCAAGCATCTAAATGGTCTATCCACCCCTGAAGCTCGTCGCGGGACTCGAGATCTAAAGCAATGCTGTCCGAATAAGCGAGACCCCTTTGAAGATGACGAATTTTGAGTCTTTGGAGGGCTCTGTAATGTAGAGGACCTGGGAAAATCGCTTCTGTGGAAGAAGAAAGAAGGCCTACTATCCTTGCCCAAGACCTGAGGGATATGAAGGATTTGCGGAGAGTGTGAAGAATTTCGGACTTGATAGACTTTATTTTTGCGGAGGGAAGAAGAAGGGTTGCAGAAACGGAATCTATTAGAAACCCCAGAAACTCTTTGTGTTGAACGGGAACCAGGGAAGATTTTTCGTTGTTTATAAGGAAACCTAGGTCAGTGAGAAGATTGGAAGTCAAGAGAAGATGAGATTGAAGAATAGTCTGACTTTGATTCATGATGAGGATATCGTCTAGATAAATAATCATTCTGATTCTTTGAGCCCTGAGGGAAGCTACTACCGGCTTAATAAGTTTTGTGAAACACCACGGGCCGAAGAAAGCCCGAACGGTAGGGAAGAAAAATGATAAAAGTGATTCTCCCATTCGAATTGGAGATATTTTCTGGAATCTGGATGCATAGGAACTGCCAAATAAGCGTCCCGTAGATACAAACGTACCATCCAATCGCCTTGAATAAGCGTATCCCTGAGATGGAGAATAGTCTCCATCTTGAAATGACGGTAAACCACAAATTGATTGAAATGTTTTAGGTTGATGACTGGTCGCATTTTTTGTTCTTTTTGAGGACTAGGAAAATTAAACTGATGAAACCTGAGGGATCTGGCTGGCAGGGAACAATGGCGTGTTTCTGAAGTAAAGATTGAATGTACGCAGAGATTGCCAACATCATTTCCTGTGAAAACTTGCGAGGTTGAGGAAAGTGAGTCTGAATGGGTTCCGAGTAGAGTTCGATATTGTAACCCTGAATAGAATTTAAGACCCAAGGGTCTGAAGTGATCAACTTCCATTTTGGAAGAAACAGTAAAAGACGACCCCCTACAATAGAATGGCCAGAAGCCAGACTTACCGGTTTCTGCTGTGAATCTGGAAGATCGGCCACTTCTGTTCCGGAAGCCGCGTCCTCTTTGCGGGTAAAATTGAGGCTTGTAGTCTTGGTATGAGATGTTGGAGGCACCACGGGAACCTTGGTTATAATAGGAGCGGCCGGCAAAGCAGTTCCTACCTCTGCCGGCCCTGGCAAAAACCAGATTATGGAACATTTTTTTAAGAGACTGTTGGGCCTTGTCCAACGAGGCAAAGGTAGAAACGTATTTACTTAACTCCTTTATAAATGAATCTCCGAAAAGGAGCCCTTCTGCCTTGATGCCAGGGTCTGAGCCTGCTAGATTGACTAATTTCGGATCCAGCTTGAGAAGCAAGCCTTTCCTTCTTTCATGTGTTATAGCCGCATTGGCATTGCCTAAGAGGCAAAAGGATCTCTTGGCCCACAGAGATAAATCTGCAGGATTAATGGGACAGTTGCCGAGACGTGCCGCTTCAGCTAAGTCAAAAATGCGGGTGAGGGGACCCACCACATCCAGAAGCTTGTCCTGGCACGTGGACCAAGCCTTGTCAACACCTTTTCGCGGATCCTTTCCAAACTTAGAGAAGAAGGTAATAAGCGAAGGGTTGATAACAGGGGTGGCAGTAATTTTTGACGAGAGAGAAGGACAAGGGCATTCTGAGCGGAGTTTGGCTCTTGTTTGCTTGTCTAGCGATAAACGTAATCTAGACGCCACATAATCACCCACAGGATCTGTCGGAAACCATTCTGTGGAATTGGGGTGATGTATATCCTCTTGGTTAAACATTGGAACCCCATCAGCCTCTGAAACCAGTAGAGGTTGGGAAGACTCTTGCGCCATAATTTTTGCCGTTTTTGGAGGAGGAGGCAAAACAGAATCATCGTCATCTGTATCCCGTGCGTCAGAAACAGAATCTGAACCACCATCATCAGTATCTGGAATACTGGTAATCACAATGGGCGCAGAGAGATGCTTGGTTTTCTTAACACACTTAGAAGACGGTTTAGATTGAGAAAAGGAAGAACCCTCCTTAGCAGGAGCCTTTTGAGGAACCGCGTCCTCTGCCTTATGTGAGGAAACCCCACTGTCTAACGCCTGTTTAGAATTTATTTTAGTAATAGGGCGTTTTCTTCATTCCCCCGCAGATTGGGCTAAAACCGTCTTTGAAACCAAGGACAAAATAGAATTTTCTAATGTTTTAAACAAATTGTGTATGGAACTAGAAACAGCTTGTTCAACAGAGCTTTGAATAAAGTCACAAATATTGTCATTCAATTGTTGGTGCATTTGTTCCTCCTCCTCCAAGCTAATTCTGCTCACAGAGCTTTCCATATTTATAGAAAAACAATGTCAGAAGGAAAGGATAAGAAACCCCCAGAAAGGGTTAAAAATCCTCTGCCAAGTGAAGGGAATAAACGGGCCCCACCTATGGGCGTGAACCTGCAAGTCTGAGTCGTGTGGAGCAGCAGGAACTGCTGGTAACTAAAACCGGCTTGGCGAATTGCCAGAAAAAGGACAGCAAACCTGGAGTCCGATGAAGCGGTAAGGTAAAAGCAGGGAAATGCCAGCGAACCACCGTTTCTGTTAAGCGACGCTCGAGAAATGACGCGCTTGACAGAAACTGCAGTTTTAGAATGCCGAGCGGAGCGCGCGCACTGAGAACAACGCGCATAAAACAAAATAACAGGAAATTGCGGCTACGAGCCGACTGAGCATACAACACATGAAATCTACTTCATAAAAGCTAAAAAAGTCGGATAGTTAAACACAAGGCAATTAACATGAAAACACGAGTATAGAAATGAAATACTTATCTTGACTGCGAGCAGCAAGAAAAGAGAGCTGTTCACAGTCAAGATATGTATTTAGGGGATGGATGCCCTTTCATTGGTTGACACTTGAAACTACTGTTTTGCTCCTATTGGCCACTTTTTGTTTGGCCTTATGGGAGTTGTTGTTTTCTTGACTGCTGCTATTGAAATAAACAAGAAAAGAAAATGCATAATATGAGCCTCTGGTCTTGCCATAAAATGTAGTTAAATCTTGGATTTGAAGCTTTATGTAATTAGACTAATGGTAAATGCACGATTCTTTGACCAATGGAAGCGTGAGAAATCTTTTAGGCGATTCTAACTTAATCCAACTGCACCGAGAGAAGAGATCCCATTACTCCCATTACTGCTATTACTGCCATTACTGTCATTACTGATTATTCCTACTTTGACTTTATCCTGAGAGGTGTTCTTATTCTATTCTGTGTGAGGAGCTGAACAAGTTCCTGCTGATAGTTTCTGTCTTAAACTTTATTGCTTACTTCGATGCTAAATGGTTCAGAGAACTTAGAGTCCCCGATTGTGAACCATTCCCCTTTCACTGTCCAATTGTTGATGCTGATCAAGCTGATATCCGACTAACGAAGAGAATATCAGCTTGCTGATCCCTAATGAGGAGAGGTATAACAAAATGATAATGTATTTGTTGTAGATTATGATCTTTGTTTCTAGGTACCAATCGCTGTTTGATAGAGCCATCGCTAGATGTTTTCCAAATTACTTTGACTAAAACTATTTTTGCATGACGTCCAAACATGCCATTCTAATCAGAAGGTTAGAGAGGGAGACCCAAAGAGAATGTTTGCAAATTAATCAGTAACAATTGATGTTGTTTCTTTGCTGAATCTAAATGTATAAAATATCCGTTATGCAGCTGTTCTTGCTCTTAATTTGTACTGTGACTGTTGGGTGTTTAGTAATTAATGCCCTTGCTAAATTGAGATTCTTTAGAAGATTTGGTCAACCAGTGTTGTTCTTATATGTGTATGAGTTGGTTTTGAGATTGATTTAGGTGACCTTAGCATTGTTAATATAGGGAAATAAACATTCAAACTTTTACATAATGGTGCGGTTATTCAGGAGCAAATGGGTCATGGTGTGTAAATATTAATGACTCCAATTGATTTGGTGTGGTTTATTGATATTGTTGATGAATCCTTGTTGAATCTGGGGTTCATGGGGGGAACTTCTCTAAGCGTAGTCAAAAGGTCCATCAAACCTCTAACGCGTCCCCTTATAAATTAAAATAAGAAACCAAATAAGGTGAGACCCGCTAACAGGCTCCAAGAGCCCATGCAAGAGTGGAGCCCTGAAAATAGTTGGCAACAAATATCATATGAAAATTAAAATGAAAAAAGGATATTTCTTTAACATATAGAAGAGTTTCACCGTAATACATCACATTCTTTTCTGTACAGCGCACGCCCTGAACTCAAGTACGTATTGGAAGTTACTCTCATATCTGGTAACAAAGAAAAATGAGGCTCTGTAAAATAAAATATTAGACTAGGATGATACAATGCGATCCCCCCTTTGTTTTTACATACCAAAGATATTATGGTAAAATGGATTAATGCATTTTTTCATGTCCCCTGCTCTTTAACAGCAAAAATTGATAATGTGGAGAAGTGGACAATTATCTCATGGTGAGGTTGGAGTGGTTTACAGACAGTGAAACTACCAGTCTCCCAATGGATCTGCCTGTGTAGGATTGTACAGCATGATTACAAATGGTATAAAAATATTAATATGGAAATCATCTTTGCACCATGTGGCTTTGCAGCATTAAAAAATCAAAACCGTTTATGAATGATAGCCAATCTTGTTTGCCCAACTTTGCATGCACAATAATAATAATGTCCCGCTGTGGGGGCTTTATTATCACGCACTCCACAGCGCATGTACGGTTACCACTAAAACTGCCTTGTGGTTCCTAGTTGCTCCCTCCCATCACAACTAAACCACCACCGTTCCATTTATAGGTAAGTGAAGTCAATACATTTAATTAAAATCTTGGAGTGGATCAAAGGTGTTTCTGATAGGGATGTAAAAGCCATGGATGTCGATTCACCAAAATGTTAGGGGTAGCAGAAATGACATCACAAGCCCTTTGACCCTGTCAGGTGGCATCATAGGAAGTGACATCATGTAATTTTTAACCCTGATGACATTACAGGACCACCAATGCGGTGTTTTTAAAATGTTCTACCAGATAGTCTCCTGGAGAGATTTTAATGCCGTAGCCAATCCAGGAAATCTTTCTGACCATGTTGATTTCATAGCAAAGGTCTCTATGCCACCCGGAGTTCTATTGAGCTAATGTGTGGCCATATTTCTTAACTCGTGACAGCCATATTTTCGCCCTTCAGATTAGACCGCCAGGACTGCGATGTAAGGGGTGCACGCAGGAGGTATTTGGAAATGGACCAAGCTGATCCCATGGGGTGAAAAAGATTGGGATAAGGAGCACTTTCGGGATGCAGCTGGGCTGTCCTTAATCAAAGTCTTGGCATCGTTTTCTTGCAACACAGATTGACCCCTTGTAGGTGCTGAGGTAACTGCTCCTGTTTCTCCATCACCCTGACCTGTAGGACTATCCCTCCATTCGTTAACTGGAGTCACACTATTCTCTACAATCACAGTTTTCAAGGACTTTAATTTGTCCAGAATCTGGGTGAGTCCTTCAACAAGGTCTCTTATTTCGATAATGATTTTGAGAAATGACTCATTAAATGTTGCTTCTGATTTTGGCTGAAGTTGAGCAGGATTTAGATGAGGTCAGAACCTTTGTGAAAGAAATATGTCCAGAATCTAACTTTTTTCCTGGTGTGCCCTTGACAGGCTCCTTCTTTTTTTCTTCTTCCTCTTCAGGTGAGAATTCTATATGACCATGGGAGAATCAGCTTCCTCAGTGACCAATTGCGAGTCATTTAAAACAAACAGGTTAACTTTAGAAGTTACTTGAGCCACTCTCTTATCGCAGCAGCTATCTGGCAGGGACAGCAGGCAGTGGCGACCCCTCTGAGGGCCTAGTGAGGTCACTATCACTCTCCATAATGTTACCTTCAAATAAATCATCATATACCACCCGGTGAACAAAGTAGAGTCTCTCTTTCACTCACCCAATCTCAGAGGTGAAAACACCCATGGCAATTTTAAATATGACAAAGCTGGCACAGCCAATTTCTCCCTTCACCCTTTAGTGGCTGGAGACTTCGGCTTAACCATTTTTAATGTATGATGTTCCTTCTTACTTGAAAAGTGGGACCAAGAACAGTGGCCCAACCTCTTCCAGGCTCTGACAGGTTCAAACAGGCTTGACTTGGCCCAGTCTTCACCCGGGTGCCACGGGTAAAGGAAATGTATTCTATAGCGCTGGTGAAAACAACCCACATCCTCTGTGAGCAGCCAAAGTTCCTGGGACCTGTAGTCCCCTTGGCTCCTGCAGCAAGTGCATTAATATGGCAATGAGGTCTGATTAGTTTGGAGCAACAGCCTGCTTCTTGAAGCAGAATCTCAGAAACACAATAATCCACTATAACTGTGTCGTATTATGCACAAGGAACCAAATTTACAAGTGCACATTCACATTTTGTGAATATAACACGTGGGTCTGCATTCCAAAATGGGGTATTTAAGCATCTAAGTGCACATCTAACTTTATGACTTGTAGCCAGTGATGTACCTATTGTGGGATGTCCTTCCTTTGATAGCCTTTGTGTTGTAATATTGTAATATTACTGTTATAAACATATGTCTGTAGCATGATGTCCAAGTTATGCAGGGCACTATTTATGTAACCAATATATCACAAGACTATTTCCTTACAATTATATATATATTACTTTTATTAGCAAGGTGGTGCACTCCTAGCCTCCCCTCTGGAATGTTTGTCAATGGTATAACCGGGAGTGCACCTTAGAATGTTGACGAGGAGAGTGAATGGAGATTAAGGCTGTAAACTGGAGGAGGTGTTATGCAAGGAGTCTGTTCAATAAACTTGTCAACTACTTCTATTGGTTGCGAGTTACTACAGAAGAATTTTTGGCGACGAGGATGGGATACTGCGCAGGGGCGGTGAAGACTCCTTGCCCCTGATTTGTTCAGCACCTCAGCAAGATGCTTTGTTCTGCTCATGTATAACCAGGAAGGTACGGTCAAGGTTACGCCTTCAGTGACTGTTCGTGGTGAGATAAGCTGAGAAGGTTAATCAGGACAGACCTAGGTATGTGTACAAGCGTACCTGTGGGAACCAGAACATCGCAGTGAGAGTAGCCTTTTTACTATATTAAGATTCTGAGTGGTGAGTGCGGCAGGCACTACAAAGACTGTATTGATATGAGGAAGACACTGTAACTCACACACTGTAAGTAAGGTGTGGTGTGGAAGAATTGAAGAAGGTTACAGTACATACAGTGGTCGCCTAAGGCAGTACTGTACGTGGATAGCTGAGTCCGAGTTCTCCTGATTATCAAGTGTGGGGAGAACTGTGTGGAGGCAGTTGGTTCGGTGCGGCGCGTGAGCCGTATCATTGCTGAGTTATTGACTGTATTAGCAAGGTGCAGGAAGCGCTGAGGGAAACTCTCCCTCAGAGCGCCCTCGGCTTGCCTTTAGCGCTAATCCCTGCGGCGCTAAAGACTACCTTATGAGGAGAAGCTCATCGGTGGAACTTGGCTGAACCAGCTCAAGTAGCGCGGCGAGCGCGCAACAAGGTTCGGTAACGCGCTGAGTTCTCTGAGCACGTTTGACGAGGGGCGTGAAGCGCTGTGGGAAACCCTTCCACACAGCGGAGCTTGTTGGTGGAACTCTTCCGAGCCTGAACAGTCAACGCGGCGAGCGCGCAACAAGGTTCGGTAACGCGCTGAGTTCGCTGAGCACGTTTATCAAGGTGTGAAGCGCTGTAGAAAACTCTCCAGCACAACGAGTTATAGACCCTAGGGGATCTAGGCAATTTCTTCAGCTTAAAGAGCCTACCTGGTGTGGAATCCCGGATCAAGCGGCGTGAAGGTGCAATCAGAGCTCACAACGACGAGACATAACGAATGTAAAGAATGTCTTGGTATTTCCCCAGCCGGATATCGTTCAAAATAAGAGTCCTGACTGTTGGAACCTAGAACACCTTCAAAATAAGAGTTTTAAAAGTTCCATTGTTTTTTTAATGTATGTATTGACAGTATTAAAAAGGGGTGTTTGGGTTGTGAAAAGTAGGTATTGTATAATTTACAATAACATATGAATGATGTAACTCTGAGCACGTTGATTGCAATTTAGTACAACCTAATTAGTAAAATCCTTCCTAAGATTGAATTATTGATGGATATAGTACACGCTTAGGTAGGAATATATATATTATATAGTGAAACTATCTTCATAGAGAATGGCAGCAGCAGGAATGTCCCAACCTCCCCCGTTCCTGAATGAAATAGGTGAACCGGTGTTACCCTGGAAAGAGTGGTCTAAATTGGTTGAATCATATTTGATTGCTATTGGGGGGGAAAAGTTCACAGCGTTAAGGAAACAACACATACTATTACATAATCTAGGAATACAAGGAAGAAAGGTGTATGAGAGCCTGACTGATGCAGAAGATGAAGGCGAGGATGGTGGAGAAAATTTTGATGTGTTCCAACAAACACTCATCAAGTTGGAAAGTCATTTTGGTCACAAAGTTAATATTGTCCTAGAAAGGCATAGATGTTTTAGTAGAGTACAGGGCAAGGAAGAGAAGGTAGCCACTTATATTGCCGCTTTGCGGGGGCTGGCCCATACGTGTGAATTCGAGGATTTGGAGGATTCATTGATTCGTGACCAATTGGTGAGGTGTACAAATAGTCCACGGGTGCAGGAGAAACTCCTCACACATAACCCCTCTCTTAAAGAAGCTGTGGACATAGCTAAGAGTATTGAGCATACAATGGAGTGTATGAGGGAAATCAAAAACACGCCAGAGGCAGAGGGGGTGAGGGAGATAAAAAGTTGTAATAAACAGGATGAGGGAGTGGTCAACAAGGTTGAGGATTCAGTATTAATAGCCACAGCCATGAGGAAAAATCCAACTGAAGAAATATCAAAGGGAAAGTGTTTCAGATGTGGAAACCCCAATCACCTTGCTAATAGTCCCCTTTGTCTTGCACGCAACTGTTTGTGCAGGAAATGTGGAGCCAAGGGGCACTATGCGCGTGTATGTAAAAATGATAGAAACACGAAGAAAAGGGCTAATAAAGTGGAAGAGATCACTGACTTAGGTAGTAAGTTTATTCTGCAAGTCAAGGCAAGCCATGGGATGGTACCCCCCAGTAACACTTATCCGCTGTGTGACATCAAACTTGACGGTATTTGTGTGAAGGCGTACGCTGATTCATGCTCACCATATACCTTCATGAATTACCAAACCTTTGTTGACAAATTCCAAGCTCAGGGGTACAAATTGAACTCTGCCAATATAAAACCTGGAGGGTACAACAATGATCCTATACCTCTTAAGGGAATGTTAGAACTAGGCATTACATTCAAAGATAGACACACCAAGGGAATGGTATACATCACAGAGAAAGGATCCAACCTATTGGGATGGAAACACCAAAGGGATCTTGGAATCAAACTGGATCCTAATAGCAAGGAACAAGTGTTGTTAGTGGAGTTGCAAGAAATTAGTGAAAGCATATGTGAGGAATTCCCCAATCTGTTTGAGGATAGACTGGGGTTGTTGAAAAATCTCCAACACAAAATTAAACTCAAAGAGGGTGCTACACCAGTCGTACACAAAGTCAGAACTGTGCCGGATGATTGTTTGTTTAAGAACTAAAAAACATCTCAAAGTTCTATCACTTGCTCTCAAAACAAAATGGAGCTTCTAGTTTGTGTTGTATGGGTGAGGTATTTTCAGCATGCCTATTTACTCACAATGATTCACTTAGTACACTCAACTTAAATTACCTAGATACATAGGGGAACCCATGAGGGAACCCCTGAAGGAAGAATTGGATAAACTAGTTGAATCTGGAGTCATGGAAACCCATTGAAAGTTCCTTGTGGCTAGCACCCATAGGGGTCACTAGGAAACCTAACGGCAGAGGCATTCGTCTATGTGTGGATTTGAGGGACTTGAATGCTAACATATGGGTAGACAGGTTCCCCTTACCCAAGATAAACGAAATGGTGAGCATGTTAGGGTCAGCCAAATATTTCAGCGTAATCGATCTGTCGTCCGCTTAACAACAAGTGGAATTACACCCAACGTCGTGCTCACTCACATCCTTTATCACTCCCTTTGGGGCATTTAGATATCGCTGGATGCCCTTCGGTCTTGCGTCGGCGGCTGCGGTATTCCAAAGAATTATGCAAAGGATATTGCAGGGAATTAAGCAGATTATGTGCTTCCAGGATGATATATTAGTGTATGGAAGTACGGAGTGTGAGCACAATTCCATCTTAAGAGAGGTGTTCAAAGCCCTTGATGATGCTGGCAGGATAATTAGGAAGGAAAAGTGCCAACTGGGAGTTGAGTCAGTAGAATACCTGGGGCATAAGATAAGTAAAGATGGGGTAGAACCCAAATGCGATCTTGTAGTGGCTGTGAAGGAAGCCCCAGCCCCAACTAATAAAGAGGAATTGAGATCGTTTTTGGGTTTAGCTGAGTTCATGTCTAAATTTGTTCACAACTTCGCTGTGGTTACTGCCCCCTTGAGAATATTATTAAAGAAGAACGTACCTTTCGAGTGGAATGATGAATGTCAGATTGCATTTGAGCAAGTCTAAGACGTCATAGTTCATTGCCCCACTTTAGGAAATTTGACCCCACTAGGAAAACATGGCTTACTAGGGACGCTAGTGGGAGAGGTCTTGGTGCCACCTTATCTCAGTGTGTAGATGGGCAGGAAAGGATCGTGGCGTTTGCATCTAAGTCATTAAGGGAGGCAGAACTCAACTATTCCACAATTGAGAGAGAGGCTTTAGCATGCTTTTGGGCCATCATTCACTTCAAGTTCTTTCTGTGGGGTTTGCCCTTCATGGTCAGAACAGACCACAAACCCCTCATTTCCTTGTTCACTGTTAAAGGTAAAGACCACGCCACCCCACGTATTGCCAAATGGATCATGGGGCTGGAAGGCTTCAATTTTGATATGCAATATGTTCCAGGTAAAAGAAATATATTAGCAGATTGTCTTTCTAGACTGCCCAGGAAGGAGGGGCAAAATGAGACCGATGAGACCCTTGAACCTGTGCTCTATGTTGAGTTGTCGGGCATCACTAAGGGAGAGTGGGTCACAGCCACTAATGAGGATCGGACTATACAGACTTTGAAAAATAAGATAAGGAATGGTTGGCCTGAAAGACGACAACCGATTGAAGAAGAACTAAAGGGGTATTGGGAGGTGCGTTCTGAGTTACATATAGCCAAGGATCTAGTTATGAGAGGCAAGCGAATTGTTCCTCCCAAAGTGTTGTGGGAAAAACTTATAGCTCTAGCACACGAGGGACACCTAGGAAGGACTTTAACCAAAAATAAACTTCGAGCTTCATACTGGTTTCCCACCATGGACAGGTTAGTTGAAAATACTGTGTGCGAATGTGTCCTTTGCGCATTGAGTGATAAAACTAAGGTTACGCACAAGTCTCCTTTATCTCCCGTCGAGGTTCCCACCAAACCATGGGACAAGCTAGGGTTGGACATCCTAGGACCTCTTACGTGTATAGGATCGAGAGCAAGGTTTATAGTTGTTTTAGTTGATTACCACACACACTGGGTGATGACAAAGGCTGTGCACAATGTAACAACACAAGATGTCATGGAATTCCTTAAAGAAGCTTTTACTAGAGAGGGCATTCCCAGCACCATTGTGACAGACAATGGGGTGCAATTCACCTCAGGAGCCATGGTGGAGTTCTTGAGGAACAGTGGGGTCCAACACTTCCGGACGGCATTGTATAACCCAAAGGCTAACGGTCTTGTAGAAAGGGTTAACAGGATGATCAAGGAGTGTTTGCAACTAGCTAGCATATCTCGAGAGCCTGGAGAAAGTGCGATTGAGCGAATGTTATGGTCTTATCACACCACACCTAACTTGGTCACGGGAATATCCCCTTTCGTATCTCTTAAGGGTAGGCAACCGGGAATCAAGTTAAACCCCAACTGGTTGACAGGGGGGGAACCCTGCTGGGTACAACGCGAAGAGGTAGTGACGAAAGTACGGAAGAATCAGGAAAAGTACCAAGACTGGTATAATAACAAATATGGCACTAGGAATAGACAATGGAACATTGGACAATGGGTCAGAGTGAAACTTCCAGAACCCACCCGGAAGGAAGGAAGTAAGTTCTCGAAACCCTTACGCATAACAAAAGTACGTAAGAACGTGGTAACCCTGGAGGATGGTCGTGTATGGAGTATGGACCGCATAACTTGCAGCCCAGGCAACAGATCAGATGAGAAGCAGGAGTACAGTGAAGAACTGAGGGATACCTGTATTGGGAGAAACACTATTGAGGGTCCTAGGAGGAAGACTCCTCCAACATGGCACAAAGACTATGTATTACAGAAGTGAAAAACGATGGGATCCATTCTCATTATGTATTGGTGGGGAGGGGGAAGTGTTGTAATATTGTAATATTACTGTTATAAACATATGTCTGTAGCATGGTGTCCAAGTTATGCAGGGCACTATTTATGTAACCAATATATCACAAGACTATTTCCTTACAATTATATATATATTACTTTTATTAGCAAGGTGGTGCACTCCTAGCCTCACCTCTGGAATGTTGGTCAATGGTATAACCGGGAGTGCACCTTAGAATGTTGATGAGGAGAGTGAGTGGAGATTAAGGCTGTAAACTGGAGGAGGTGTTATGCAAGGAGTCTGTTCAATAAACTTGTCAACTACTTCTATTGGTTGCGAGTTACTACACTTTGAAAGAGGGTGAAGCAACCCAAGCAATGGAGTGGGCTTGTCTTGCTTGGGGTCACATGACAGCGCAAGAAATAAATGTGTCTAGACAGAGTCTCTGCCCAAACCCGTTGTGAGGAGAACAAGATGGGAACCTAAGGAGCAACAGCTAGGACTACAATTACAGTGAAGAACTCAATAGAAAGAGTTCCAGTGAAACCTATGAGGTGATGGTGGTCTGCCTTCCTTTCTAGCTCAGATTGTAGCCTATGTTATGTTATATTTATTTGTAAATGGGCTGAAGTTTCCTGGTGCTTAAACAACATAACAGGAGGTAAAAACCCACTGACCTCACAGATTACAAGTTAAAAGCCAGGTTTTACCAAACATCTTAGAAGACAATGAATTTGTTCTGTACGAACAGATCGAGTAAATTTGTTCCACTGTTTGATTGCCACCACTGTAAAGATGTTGTTGGCAAAGGTAATGGTGCACATTCTCGGGGTGTCCAAAAGAAAAAGGTTGGCAAACCTAAGAGTGAAAATCAGAAGGTGCAAGTTAAATTTTTGATCTAGGAACGCTGGGTTTTGGCATACATTGCCTAATGAACAATTGTGACAGCCTTGATGATGATCCTAGATTGAACGGGGAGCCAACGCAGAGATCTCAGGATTGGACTAATGTGAATGTTTATGGCTGCCTGGTACCCAAATGAGCTACTACATTATGAATGTTGTGAAGTTGATGGAGCAATTTTACGGGAGCAGCCAGATAGATTGCATTGGTGTAGTCACATCTTGATTGAACCAAGGTATTTATGACAGGGATATGAATACTTGGCATCATAAGAGGGAGGATCTTTTACAGAATTCTAGGCTTTAGGAAACAGGTTTGGGCTATTGTGGTAACTTTAGGTTCTTAAGATAGAGCAGACTGTGAGCCACTCTAGCTGGGGCAGGAGTGGAACCCATAGTTTTGGGCCACCAGGGTGGATACTTGTTAGCTATAGGTTAATGCACTGTAGGAAATCCACCTTTTCTGCATGGTCACTCTGGATTTGTCACCTTTTGCTGGACCCTTTATTTTTGCTGGCTTTAGAACACTGTGCATGTTACCCCTACTAACCAGTAGTAATGCAACTGTGCTCTTCCTTTTAACTTGGTTAAATTGGGATATTTCCATTTAGTATTTTTAACTTCCCTATAAGCTCCTAGTGTATGGTAAAAGCAAAACTTGAGCCTAAACGTTATGAACTGCAGCATCTATTGTGCACCTACTGTAGTGGCAGTGCAAATACGGCTTCAGGTCTACACTGTTTAGCCTGACTGTAGCAGTGTAGAAACTACAGTTTGATCTGTCAAAATAAACCTTTTGACCGGTGGAAAACCTCCCTTTTTGAATAAATCACTCCTTTGTAGCCCTTGTAGCCTACAAGGCAGGGTGCAAGGTATTTAAAAGTAGGACATGTAGAAATGTAATGTTAACATGTTGTTACAGTGACTACCAACGACAGCTATTTCTCACCGTGGTGTACTTCAGAAGAACAGAAAACTGGATCTGCTGTCTGCGACATGAGAAGAGCCCTGCAGGACTGGACCTGCTCCCTCTTGAAGTGACCCCATGGGTCATAAAACTGACTTACTGTTTAAGCTACATGAGAGGCCTTTCCTGCAACTGTCAAGCTGACCAATAATAACTCAGAGTTGACAGGACTCTGCTGTTGGCCTATGCCTGTCAACCTGTGAGTCTCTAAGTGCCTCCCCTGAGATTTCAGTGAGCTTTAAAAGTGTACTCTTGTGGTGGGTTGGGACTTAAAGGACTATGAGCAGAAGGTAAAACCTTTAACCAGTACAAACCTGGTTGGTGAATTCTACCCGGGCTCCATCGTGGTCAGCATCAAATTTCACCTACATGCTGGTCTACCATGACAGTTGCCTACCTTTGGTACTTTGTGCTTCTTGGCACTATCCCTACTTAAAGCTTTAAAAATCCATATATCTTGAACTCCTGGTTGGATTTTTGTCATTTTCGTGTAATTTTGTTTATTAAATTTTACTGTTTTTCTAATTCAGGATTTGCATCGTTTTGGTATTTATTACTGTTCTTGGCTGCATACATATTTTACACATTGCATTTTGTAAACAAGAAATAAATGCTGCGCACTCCGTTCAGCTCCACAAAAATTTGTCAGGTTTATTCGATGCAAAAAGGGAGGAGAAAACAACGTGTTTCGGCTTTACAGTCTTCTTCCTGGTTTCACAGTCCTTCCTCTATTATCACTATTTATAGTACTTCGGGCCAGATGTAGCAAAGAAAAAATTCGCGAGTTGCAAAATGCGAGTCCATGCGACTCGCAATTTGCAACTCGCAAATTGGTATGCAGTACGGTGTCTCAGACACCGTCTGCGACTCGCTATGGGGTCGCAATGACCCACCTCATTAATATTCATGAGGTGGGTCGCTAATTGCGGCCCCATAGCGAGTCTAGGCACTCGCAAACATGGAGGCCTGCTGTCGTCAGCAGACCTCCATGTTCGTGACTGCTTTCAATAAAGCAGTTTTTTTTTTTTTAAGTGTAGCCCATTTTCCTTAAAGGAAAACGAGCTGCACTTAAAAAAAAAACGAAACCTTTAGTTTCGGTATTTTTTCAGGGCAGGTAGTGGTCCCTTGGACCACTACCTGCCCTGAAAAAATAGTATTGGGTCCATTCGCAAAGGGGAAGGGGTCCCATGCGAGTCTAGGCACTCGCAAACATGGAGGCCTGCTGTCGTCAGCAGACCTCCATGTTCGTGACTGCTTTCAATAAAGCAGTTTTTTTTTTTTTAAGTGTAGCCCATTTTCCTTAAAGGAAAACGAGCTGCACTTAAAAAAAAAACGAAACCTTTAGTTTCGGTATTTTTTCAGGGCAGGTAGTGGTCCCTTGGACCACTACCTGCCCTGAAAAAATAGTATTGGGTCCATTCGCAAAGGGGAAGGGGTCCCATGGGGACCCCTTCCAATTTGCGAGTGGGTTACCATCCACTTGAAGTGGATGGTAACTGTGACACCCTTTGCGACCGCATATGCGGTCGCAAATGGTATTGCATGCCATTCCGAATCGCAAATAGGAAGGGAACACCCCTTCCTATTTGCGATTCTGAAATGCATATTGCGAGACGGTCCCGACTCGCAATATGCATTTCTGCATAGCAAAGAGGCATTTGCACCTCGCAAACGGTGATTTTCGCCGTTTGCGACGCGCAAATCCTTTGCTACATCTGGCCCTTCATTCCCAAAGTCATTACAATGCATTATGGTCTAAATAGTTTTTTATGTATATCATATAATATGCAATTAACCTAAAAGATTATAAAAAACTCTTCCATTAATTAAAGAATGCATTGGGATTAAAAATATCCAAGCAAGGTACTATAGAGGAAGGTACAATCAATCATTTATATAAATTAATAACCATCAAATTTTGTCATTTGGAAACTTGGCAAAAAATACATATACTAATTATACACATAATTAATTATAATTACTTTTGAGGATTAGCCACAATGGTTATTACACAAAATATGTTTTACCCACATTATAAAAAGAAAATGTATATCAAATTATCATTTTTCATGAAACTGTTCAAATTTCATAAAGACATTATTAAAATTGTAATTGCAAATACTCAAAATTTAAAGATGAACATAAAGCTCTAAGTTAAGCCAGTCTGATACGTGCACGGCTACCAGGAGGTGAGCTCTGGTTAACGTAGTGACTTTGAGGGTTCACCCTGACAATGGTAGTCACCCACTCCAAATAATAATGCCATTTCATACAGTCACCAAGAGAATATTAGTATTAGCTGAGTCAAACGTAAAAATAGACTGACATCTACCACTCAACTATGGCTAGAACAGTTTTAACAAGGTTTATTTCTGCCATAATTGATGTTGTCCTGCATTTTGGTGAAGACCAAAGATGAGCTGAGTATTAGCCATAAATAAATACATCTAACACCCTGCTTGTAAAGAAGTTAGGTGAGATAATAAAGACTGAACAAAAAGGACCTATGTAGATCACTGAGAAACTCCACAGAAAAGCAGATTTATTCATGAATGACAGGGAGGCAGCACTGCCTATTGATACCGGCTGGTCAGGAAGGATTTAATCCACTGGTGAACATTACCCTCTGGAGAGCAGACTATTATGATCAATAGTATTGAATGCTGCAGATCAATCTAATACTGTCAGCAATCCCATTTCTATGTGCTCACTAACCCTACGCATGTTAATGAAAGCATAGGCGAAGGAGCATGGAGATGAGATGGAACAGAAGAACCCCATGCTTAAGTGCTGTTCTACAACCACAGGGGATGCAGCAGAGAATACGCTGAAGGGGGAAGAAGCAAGAGAGGAGCAGAGACCTTCAACTGCAGGTGTTCTTTGCTTTGAGGAGTAGTAGCGCAAATCACTCCTAAATTAATTCGTATTGCGAACATCAAAGAAGGATGTGGTTCCCAGGTTTGAAGAAAGTGTTGACAGAGAACAGACCAATTAAAAGCCCAGAGTGTGCCAAGTAAAGGAGAGCAGACCGGATGTTTGCTTTTTCTTGACCTTTAATAGAAAAGCACCTCCCCTTTCTTGGCCCTTCTTTAGATCTTGCTCTTGGAGGGAAATTAACGAGAGTCGGGTGTCACTCCATTGGTTTCCCAAGAGAAAAGGCCTGATTTAGATTTGCTGAAATATAAATCCCCTAGGAATGATGGGATTTATATTTTGGTAGACGGGATATCTGTCACAGTTGTGATGGAGTAACCGGTCCTCCGAAATCTAAATTAGGCCCTAAGTCAACCTTAGCCCTTGTAAACCTAATAATAATAATAATAATAATAATAATAATAATAATAATAAAACAATAATAATGTTGTTGTAATACACAACAGTCTTAGGAGAAATGTCTTTACAAGGCAGCACAAAACATCTAAATCTGAATCAGTGAGCTGTAGAGTTGAGTCTACAGCCCACTCAGGAACTTTTTAAGCACTATTTGAGATAGGTGGAGTCTGTCAGTGAATGAAAACATGACCATAAAGATAGGAAAGATAACAAGCTTCAGAAAACAAAAGGAATTAGTTATTATTATAAACCCTAAATATATAGATAACCGTCCGCTGAAATTTAGGATAATCCTTAACCCGTAGGGTGCCTTGGATGAGGTCACCTCGTCCTACACCCGGGAACTGACGCTCCCCCCATGTGCACCCCACCCACCCCCGCAAGGCAGGGACGGAAGGGGTCGCTCCCGAGCGGGGGGGGGTTGGGGGGGGGTCTGGGGGGATTGGGGGGCAAATTTATTTTAGGCCATTTCTGCCCCCCTGGTGGCAGATCGGCCTATTATTAGGCCGACCTGCCCCCAGGAGGGGCAGAAACCTCTAGGCGCCAGGGCAATTTTTTTTTTTTGTTTGTTTGTTTTTTTAGAGATGGGGAGCGACCCATTAGGCAAGGGTCGCTCCCCTGAGGGGCAAATTGTATTTAGACCATTTCTGCCCCCCTTAGGGGGCAGATCGGCCGATTTTAGGTCAATCTGCCCCCAAGGGGGCAGAAACCACTAGGCACGGGGATTTTTTTTTGGCGCCAATGTCACGCAGGGGGAGCGACCCCGTAGGCAAGGGCCGCTCCGCCGCTCCCGGGGGAGGGTTTGGGGGGTGGGGGGGGAGCAAATTTATTTTAGGCCATTTCTGCCCCCCCCCTGGGGGCAGATCGGCCTATTGTTATTAGGCCGATCTGCTCCCAGGGGGGCAGAAACCTGTAAGCGCCAGGGCAAATATATTTTTTTTGTTTGTTTGTTTTTTTAGAGATGGGGAGCGACCCGTTAGGCAGGGGTCGCTCCCCTGAGGGGCAAATTTTATTTAGACCATTTCTGCAGATAGGCCGATTTTAGGTCAATCTGCCCCCAAGGGGGCAGAAACCACTAGGCACCCGGGATTTTTTTTTTGGCGCCAATGTCACGCAGGGGGAGCGACCCCGTAGGCAAGGGTCGCTCCTGGGGGAGGGTTGTGGGGGTGGGGGGCAAATTTATTTTAGGCCATTTCTGCCCCCCTGGGGCTGGCTGAGCTAGAGGCCAAAATCCACAGGTAGGCACTTTGCAAAAAACACCTCTGTTTTCTGTGAAAAAATTTGATGTGTCCATGTTGTGTTTTAGGCCATTTCCTTTCGTGGGCGCTAGGCCTACCCACACAAGTGATGTACCATTTTTATCGAGAGACTTGGGGAAACGTTGGGTGGAAGGAAATGTGTGGCTCCTCTCAGATTCCAGAACTTTCTGTCACCGAAATAAGTGGAAAAAGTGTTTTTTTGGCCAAATGTTGAGGTTTGCAAAGGATTCTGGGTAACAGAACCTGGTCAGAGCCCCACAAGTCACCCCATCTTGGATTCCCCTAGGTTTCTAGTTTTCAAAAATGCTCTGGTTTGCTAGGTTTCCCCAGGTGCCAGCTGAGCTAGAGGCCAAAATCCACAGGTAGGCATTGTTTTCTGTGAAAAAATGTGATGTGTCCACGTTGTGTTTTGGGGAATTTCCTTTCGTGGGTGCTAGGCCTACCCACACAAGTGAGGTACCATTTTTATCGGGAGACTTGGGGGAACGCTGGGTGGAAGAAAATTTGTGGCTCCTCTCCGATTCCAGAACTTTCTGTCACCGAAATGTGAGGAAAACGTGTTTTTTTAGCCAAATTTTGATGTTTGCAAAGGATTCTGGGTAACAGAACCTGGTCAGAGCCCCACAAGTCACCCCATCTTGGATTCTCCTAGGTATCTAGTTTTAAAAAATGTGCAGGTTTGGTAGGTTTTCCTAGGTGCCGGCTGAGCTAGAGGCCAAACTCCACGGCTAGGCACTTTCCAAAAAACACCTCTGTTTTCTTTAAAAAAAATGTGATGTGTCCACGTTGTGTTTTGGGGAATTTCCTGTCACGGGCGCTAGGCCTACCCACACAAGTGAGGTATCATTTTTATCGGGAGACTTGGGGGAACGCTGGGTGGAAGGAAATTTGTGGCTTCTCTCAGATTGCAGAACTTTCTGTCACCGAAATGTGAGGAAAATGTGTTTTTTTTAGCCACATTTTGAGGTTTGCAAAGGATTCTGGGTAACAGAACCTGGTCAGAGCCCCACAAGTCACCCCATCTTGGATTCCCCTAGGTCTCTAGTTTTAAAAAATGCACAGATTTGGTAGGTTTCCCTAGGTGCCGGCTGAGCTAGAGGCCAAAATCCACAGGTAGGCACTTTGCAAAAAACACCTCTGTTATCTTTAAAAAAATGTGATGTGTCCACGTTGTGTTTTGGGGCATTTCCTGTCACGGGCGCTAGGCCTACCCACACAAGTGAGGTATCATTTTTATCGGGAGACTTGGGGGAACGCTGGGTGGAAGGAAATTTGTGGCTCCTCTCAGATTCCAGAACTTTCTGTCGCCGAAATGTGAGGAAAATGTGTATTTTAGCCAAATTTTGAGGTTTGCAAAGGATTCTGGGTAACAGAACCTGGTCAGAGCCCCACAAGTCACCCCATCTTGGATTCCCCTAAGTTTCATGTTTTCGAAAATGCTCTGGTTTGCTAGGTTTCCCCAGGTGCCAGGTGAGCTAGAGGCCAAAATCCAAAGGTAGGCACTGTTTTCTGTGAAAAAATGTGATGTGTCCACGTTGTGTTTTGGGGCATTTCCTGTCACGGGCGCTAGGCCTACCCACACAAGTGAGGTACCATTTTTATCGGGAGACTTGGGGGAATGCTGGGTGGAAGACAATTTGTGGCTCCTCTCCGATTCCAGAACTTTCTGTCACAGAAATTTGAGGAAAACGTGTTTTTTTAGTCAAATTTTGATGTTTGCAAAGGATTCTGGGTAACAGAACCTGGTCAGAGCCCCACAAGTCACCCCATCTTGGATTCTCCTAGGTATCTAATTTTTAAAAATGTGCAGGTTTGGTAGGTTTTCCTAGGTGCCGGCTGAGCTAGAGGCCAAACTCCACAGCTAGGCACTTTCCAAAAAACACCTTTGTTTTCTTTCAAAAAAAGTGATGTGTCCACGTTGTGTTTTGGGGAATTTCCTGTCACGGGCGCTAGGCCTACCCACACAAGTGAGGTATCATTTTTATCGGGAGACTTGGGGGAACGCTGGGTGGAAGGTAATTTGTGGCTTCTCTCAGATTCCAGAACTTTCTGTCACCGAAATGTGAGGAAAACGTGTTTTTTTAGCCACATTTTGAGGTTTCCAAAGGATTCTGGGTAACAGAACCTGGTCAGAGCCCCACAAGTCACCCCATCTTGGATTCCCCTAGGTCTCTAGTTTTCAAAAATGCACAGGTTTGGTAGGTTTCCCTAGGTGCCGGCTGAGCTAGAGGCCAAAATCTACAGGTAGGCACTTTGCAAAAAACAACTCTGTTTTCTGTCAAAAAATGTGATGTGTCCACGTTGTGTTTTAGGGCACTTTCGCGGGCGCTAGGCCTACCCACACAAGTGAGGTATCATTTTTATCGGGAGACTGGGGGAAACATAGAATAGCAAAAACAAGTGTTATTGCCCCTTGTCTTTCTCTACATTTTTTCCTTCCAAATATAAGAGAGTGTGTAAAAAAGACGTCTATTTGAGAAATGCCTTGTAATTCACATGCTAGTATGGTCACCCCGGAATTCAGAGATGTGCAAATAACCACTGCTCCTCAACACCTTATCTTGTGACCATTTTGGAAATACAAAGGTTTTCTTGATAGCTATTTTTCACTCTTTATATTTCAGCAAATGAATTGCTGTATACCCGGTATAGAATGAAAACGCACTGCAGGGTGCAGCTCATTTATTGGCTCTGGGTACCTAGGGTTCTTGATGAACCTACAAGCCCTATATATCCCTGCAACCAGAAGAGTCCAGCAGACGTAACAGTATATTGCTTTCAAAAATCTGACATTGCAGGAAAAAGTTACAGAGTAAAACGTAGAGAAAAATTGCTGTTTTTTTCACCTCAATTTCAATATTTTTCTTTTTCAGTTGTTATTTTCTGTAGGAAACCCTTGTAGGATCTACACAAATTACCCCTTGCTGAATTCCGAATTTTGTCTACGTTTTAGAAATGTTTAGGTTTCTGGGATCCAGCATTGGTTTCATGCCCATTTCTGTCACTGACTGGAAGGAGGCTGAAAGCACAAAAAATCGTAAAAATGGGGTATGTCCCAGTAAAATGCCAAATTTGTGTTGAAAAATTGGGTTTTCTGATTCAAGCCTGCCTGTTCCTAAAAGCTGGGAAGCTGGTCATTTTAGCACAGCAAACCCTTTGTTGATGCCATTTTCAGGGGAAAAAACCACAAGCCTTCTTCTGCAGCCACTTTTTCCCATTTTTTTGAAAAAACGAAATTTTCACTGTATTTTGGCTAATTTCTTGGCCTCCTTCAGGGGAACCCACAAAGTCTGGGTACCTCTAGAATCCCTAGGATGTTGGAAAAAAGGACCCAAATTTGGCCTGGCTAGCTTATGTGGACAAAAAGTTATGAGGGCCTAAGTGCGAACTGCCCCAAATAGCCAAAAAAAGGCCTGGCACAGGAGGGGGAAAAGGCCTGGCAGCGAAGGGGTTAAAAACATACAATAAAACACATGTGGATGTGTAATTTTACAAATAAATAATTTAAATGATTATTACAAATATCTAGTAAGTATTACAGCATATTCTCTGTATTAGTGCATATTAGATGTGCTTTTGTTTTAAGTTCAGCAAGGCCAATAATTATAATTGTAGCGTGTGCCTTGAATTAAATGTTTGATACTTTCAAAACATTTAGTTACAATCCAACGACTTCTGCGGTATTACTATTCCTCTCTGTGAACATCAGTTTTGTTCTACTCTGTATTTTTCTTAAATAATTTGCATGTAGCCATGTGCACATGTAATACAATGTGATACAATAAACTTTTACTTTGTTTACTAATATGAAGAACATGGGTAAGTACCCTTCCTGTACCACCGGATGCAGAGCATGCTTACCCAAGCTTCAAAAAGGTTAAGCTTGCAGGCAACCAGCATATAAACAAACATTCATGGTGTTTCCTTTCCTTTCCATCTGGCACAGATTTTCTGGAAACAGCAGTTGTAAACACCTGATGAAGGTTCCCTTCAGGGCTTGTTCTGCTAGCAACTTGGGTAAACCTTGGCAGCCTCTGGTTGAAACATGTTCCGGCTTCTATGGGACTCCTCAGGAATCTGCCTATTAAACCTTAGTTTTGTTGTCTAGACAGGCAAGTGAGGTGTGCAAGGTACAGAGTCCCTTGAAGAGCAACTCTTTCTCTTTCTGGTCGACCCTAAAACCATTATCCACAAACAATGTTTGTGGCATCTCCCCTGGTAGCAAAACTAGAATATTGAGGTACACATTGAGGACAAAATATCAAATCTAAAATATTGAAATATAAGTAAGTATAGATTCTCTATACTTAACTCCATATCTCAAAGATTTGACTGCTAGTGTTTCATTGATATTTTTAATGACACTATAAAAGTTGCCATGGGTGCTGTAATATTTGGGGTAATTAGCAGTGCATGGAGATGGTGCAAGTTATGGTTACCTTAGAGCGCAAGTTATAACTACTGAATTTCTATGGTTTTGTGCGAGTAAATTCAGAACCTAACTATAACGTCCCTGTAACCTTTAGTTTTTTTAAGTGAATTTCTATGTTTTTTTAATTCTATTTCCTAACTATAACATCCCTATAACCTTTGTTTTTTTTTCAGTGAATTTCTATGTTTTTTTAAACGTAAAGTAATTTGAATTACTATACATTAATCCAACCAACGCTGCACACATCCTTTGCTAACCACCCAACCCTGCCTTCCACAGTGCAGGGCATGGGTTGGCCACAGGGCCTGTGGCCTGGCCTTGCTGCCAACCCGCTATAACCATCTAGCCCCGGAATTGACAGAAAGTTGATAGACAGAGAGGTGTTTTATGCTTTGAAGAATTATATACTTAGAATGAGATATTCTGGGACAAATTGAAAAGAAAATGTATTTGTGAAGTAAAAATAATGAGATCACTTTTCAGTATGCACCTTAAATATTTGAAGTTGAAAAGAAATCAAAGCAAGAAAATGACTACTAACACACCTAGACTGGAACCCTTAGTGTGAGGATCTGAGACCTTAACAACTAGGCTGATGCGATCTCCAGACATATCCATGACATTCAACCCAAAGATAGTGATGGGAAAAAGAGTAAATATTCCTTCACTGGGAATGTTTCACATTAAAAACTCTAGTAAATAAACAGACACACTACCATAAAATACTAAGATTTGAACCTTCAACCTACTGAGTGATAGTCAAAGAGCTTTACTATTAGTCCAGCAGTGACTCTGTTCTGCTGTGCATCAAAATATAATTATAATGTTCATACGAAGCATTTTGCTTCTGTGCCAACTTGAAGTCAATCTATAGAGAGACCATTGGTAGTGTTATTGCATGGTCTCTTCATAGAATGACTTCAGAGCGTCACACAAGCAAGATGCTTGGTGACAGCATAGGACTACGGGAGGAGCCTCAAGGCCCCCGCGGTCCTAGCCGGCTCCCCGCATCCTGTGAGAGCCAGCATTGCTCCCACAAGTATGGAGCTGCTTTAAGTAGCAGCTTCCTGCTTGCAGGAGCAATGTTGTCATCTCTTTCCCTACATGCATATTTGCATGCAGCGAAAGAGAAGAAAGCTCCGGTTTCAGCAAACAGGAGCTGTTTGCCAGCTCCTGCTTGCTGAAAGCAGAGTTATGTTTGCTTTTGCTTGGAGGGAGCTGTCAAACAGGAGCTGTTTGACAGACCCCGCTTGCTGAAAGCAGAGTAATATTTGCTTTTGCTTGGTGGGAGCTCTAAGCAAAAGCAAACAGCTACCTTCTGAGGGTGGGTACCTCGGGAAGTAGCAGGAGCTGGCCCTGGAGGTTGGTGATCCCCACGGTCATCTCTGGCTCTATGAGGGGGGCCGGGGTCCTGACAAACTCCCTACATTAATTTACTTGAGTCCTGGGGAGGTGGTGGTCCTCGGGCTGCGAGGGGCCGCGTGGCCCCAATACATTATGTTTATGGCCCTGGGGAGTTGGTGGTCCCCAGGGCTGTTGGGGGGCCTTTGTTTTTTTAAGTGAATTTCTATGTTTTTTTAAATTCTATTTCCTAACTATAATGTCCCTATAACCTTTGTTTTTTCCCAGCAAATTTCTATGTTTTTTTTAACGTAAAGTAATTTTAATTACTATACATTAATCCAACCAACGCTGCGTGCAGCCTTTGCTAACCACCCAACCCTGGGGGGGGCCCACGGACCCCCCAATTATCTATTGCTTGCCCCAGGGAGGTGGTGGTCCCTGGGACACAAAGGGCAGTGCACCCCTGCACACGTTATGTTTATAGCCCAGGGAGGTGGTGTCCTGGGAGCTTGGGCGGAAGGTCCATAGGACCCCCCCTTATATATATATTTACATCTTTGCCCTAAGGAGGTGATGGTTCCTGGTGCTGCGCAGCCCCCCATATACATTTTAATCATTATCCCGAGGAGGTGGTAGTCCCCTGGGCTGCCGGGGGGACATCGCGGGCCCCCCCTGCATTGTTTCATTTAGCCCCAAGGAGACGGTGGTCCCCTGAGCCGGGGGACCCAACAGACCCCCTACATTAATTTACTTGAGTCTCGGGGAGGTGGTGGTTCTCAGGGCTGCAGGGGGCCATGTGGCCCCCATACATTATGTTTATGGCCCTGGGGAGGTGGTGGTCCCTAGGGCATGGGGGGGTCCATGGGTCCCCCAATTATTTATTCCTTGCCCTGGGGAGGTTGTGGTCCCTGGGATATGGAGGGATGTGCATCCCCTGCACACTTGTTTATGTTTATAGCCCGAGGGAGGTGGCGTCCTGGGAGCCCGGGGGGAAGGTCCATAGGACTCCCACTTACATATATTTACATATTTTCCCTAGGGAGGTGATGGTTCCTGGGGCATGGGGATGCCGCTCAGCCCCCCATATACATTTTAATCATTACCAGGGGGTGGGGGTCCCCCGGGCTGCTGGGAGATGGGACATTACGGGCTCTCCTGCATGTTTTAACAAAGATTAGCCCTGAGGAGGTGGCAGTTCCCAGGGTGCCGGGGAATCAATGCAAGCCCCCCACATATTTTTACAAGTTTGTGTCAGGGAGGTGGTGGTCCCTGGGGGGCAGGGGCCTGCACAGCCCCCCTGCATACTTTATATGCAAAGCCCTGGGGAAGTGGAGGTCCCCAGAGCTTCAGTAAGCCCTAGGAGGGGGGCCCTGTGCACCCCTTCTTTAAAATAATATGTCCACGGGACCTGGCCCATCCGGGGGCCAAAATAAAAGCAAGTGCGGGGACCAGGCATGCATTATTTTTTTAAGTCACAAATATTTGAAATTTTTGCTGTGATTGTTCAAGAAAAAGCTTTTTAGCCCTAGGAGTGCCCTGGGGGACCCCTGCACCCAGGCTACGGGGTTAGTGTAATTGTACCCCATCCCTTTTTCCTTTTTTTAAATATTTTTTGGAGACTTGGCTGAAGTCGAGTCTCAAAATTACTGCCAACACTGGTTGAAGTGCTGACCGCCAATCAGATCTCTGTACGAGATCGGGAGGATTCCAGAAGACTTTTGCACCTCCAGATATACAAATCAGATCCCTGCATGAGATCTGGAGGATTCATGAAGACTTTGCTTCTCTGAATATACAAATTTGGGGGCCCAGGCACCCCCCTCTTTTTTTTGACCCACGAAGGTAGCTGTCAATGGGGCACCTCCCTGGGTGGGCCAGGCCCTGGGGGCATAATTAATTATGCATTCTGAGGCGGGGGCCATTCACCCCCTCTCCAAACAAATTTACATTTGGCCAGCCCCGGGAGGTGGTGGTCCCAGTTCCAAATTGGCTGCAAACATTTCCTGGTTGAAGTGTTGGCAGCCAATCAGATCTCAGCATGAGATCGGTCGGATCCACGAAGGGTCCGTGTCCATAGATATACAATTTTGTTTTTTATTTAATTACTTGAAAACTACTGATCAGATTTGCAGCAAATCACAAAAAGAACTCTTTCTGGACCAAGAGCTAGCTTTCTGCCAAATTTGGTGTAATTCTGTAGTGTGGTCGGGTTTATGTATCCTTTGCGCGTTTGCTTCAGGCGTTAGGCCTTTGTGCACTTTGTCCTGGATGTATTTTATTCCTTTTCTTGCAGCATTGAGCCTCGGTGCACTTTGCTCTAAATGCATTTTATTCAGCTTCGTACTGTTATTTTTCAAATAGCCAGTTCTACGGTCTTGTTTTATTTGTGATATCACACTGTTTAGCCTACTTCAGCGCTGGAGTTCTAAATAACACATTTTTGCTCACTCTGGGCTCCAGTCAAGGATACAGTCTGGTACATTGCCGATAGACGTGGTAGGAGTTTAGTCTTTGGATACATTCTTGCGTAGGGACATTTTGTGATCACACTGACATGTTAGTTATAAAAACACTTCCTTGTCCTAATACACGCAAGAGGGAGATTCCGACCAGGGAACCACAACTAGACGCTGACTGCCTTGTTGCAGATGCTGTACCAGATCACAGGCCTTTGCTCAGGTATGAGGGTTGATGTCTTCCCGGGGAATCTGAACGGCAAGTTAGTAGCTTAACATGCTGTGCTCGAAATATAACTTACTGAGAGAGAATAGAATCTATTAACACCATGATAGCGTTGTTTTTATGTTTCACTCTCATCGTGACTATTTCAATCCTACTGTGTTGTATGGTTCTGGTTATTGCGGCTCACGCCTTATTATCTAAAATGCAGTCGTTTTATTAAAAACAATATATAAAACTTAAACTGCCTATGTCATTTGTATATGAGATCATACTGTAAATGAGATAGTTGGTTGGGACCTGAGTGACCACCACTTCCCTGAGAAGTTCTAAAGATGTCATGCACTCGGCTGCCCAATCATCCCTCCCCCTTGGGAGAGATGAGGCACTGCTAGTTAGCCGGAGCAAAACCGGATTGAAGGTGACAGAGGTCCTTCCAAGTGGGTCAGACTCAGTCCCCCACACAAGGAACAATCCTGCTACCTAGAAATCCAGTAGTCTCATTTAGGATAATGAGAGCCCACGCGACATGGTGCCACCAACGTTTGGTCTGGCTCTAATTTTTGGGTCAGGCTGACTCTCTCGGTCTCATATATATATTGACTCCTCGTTCCGTATACGGAGACGTCCGTGGCACTGAGGACTTCCGCCGCCGCGATATAGGTAGATTCTAAATATAGCGGTTGGTTGTTCAAGCTTGAACTCTGAAAGGGAAACCCCGATATTGGTGTGCCTTCTCTGAACTAGCGCTGTTTTCATAATGGCGAATCCCCAAGGAATGAACATCGCAGTTAATATGCAACACCCGCTCACAGTGCATTTGGTGGCACATGGTCTGACGAACCAAGGGGGTCCGGTCAAGTTTGTGGTGGACGCCCATGCAGCCTATAGAACAGAACTTTTTTATTCTTGAGTCGTATTTCCGGCAGTTGATGGGGCTTCACACACATTTCATGATTACACTCTTGCAAATGTCCCTGGACAATACAGGGCATATGCATATTTAGAAATACCTTTATCTTATCAAGAACATAATAATTGGCTTGATGGTGCCCTCCCACACACCATATCATCAGTAAGATTAGGCCCACTAAGTAATGATGGTCCTACCTGGCCTTTATTGGCTACATATACACCACATCCTGCGGTTGCTCAATTGGCGGTGTCTGAAGTTCGTCGTTTATATACAGACTTAACGGCTACATATAGACGATTAGTTCAGTTTGTAATGCAGACACTAAATACAAACGCAGCGCGTGCTGCTCCGGCGCACCCACAAGCAGTGGTTCCGGGTATTAATCCAGCCACTGTGCACTCGGTTATGGGTAAAGTACCGGCTAAACGTGAGGAGACTCCATTTTGGCTGGCGCAGAAAATTAATACGCTGGAAGCAGTATTTCCCCATACGGGACCTCAGGATAAACATAGAATATTGACGACGTGTTTGCCGTATGGGATGGTTCCTCCGGTGGACCTTTGTAATACCTGGGGCACAGTGTTTGCCGCGCTCTACACTACGGCACACGGTACACCGACATTAGCTAATTTACCGGAAGTGCTTAAACAAATTCAAGATGAATATGGGGCTGCCCCTGCCTTAGATTTGGGCATGCAGTTAATGGGCAATTTTGCCGCAGTTTCTTCTATTATTTTGAGTAATCTCAAGGGAGAGGCAGTAGCACTAGCAGTGCGAATGCGTCTTCGGGACGTTCCGCAGATTAATCAGGAGCGGGAACTTCCGAGAATAATAGCAGAGACATATTCCAGTATTGGTCGCGATAGCCTAGGGGTTAGACCGCAAAAACCCCAATTACAGGGTAAGAATAATAAAGATAATGCTAAACAACAGCAACCTGAGGGTACTAAAAAGCGCTGGGAAAAGAAACAGCAAACACCTAAGAAAGATGGGGGACAGTCTCCGCAACCGGAGACCCCACAGAATAGGTATGATCTCAGGAATAGGGATAATTTGAAGACGCCTGAAAGATATCAATATACTGATACACGCCAATCTCGTTCCTTTCAGGACTCCTCAGAGAAGAGAAGTGAGAGAGGTGGGCGGTCAGAGCGGAGAACCGAGTACGTGAAACCAAGACAGGATTCACAACGCTCAACGGAGGTTTCTATTAAACAAGAAGAGAAACCGCTGCAACAAAAAACGCAATTTAAAAAGACGAAAGTGGCAGCAGTCTCAGTTAGACTTGCCGCTCAAGAAGAGAGTTCTCTTGACGAACAAGACATGGGCGTTGGCACTGTTAGACAGCGCGGCAGAGGTCACAATAGTTCGCCGGAGTCTTCTAGAGCATCTGGAGGTGAAAGCAACTGATGACTTCATACAAGTCGAAACGGCGGATATCCGAGTCTCTGATCCTGATAGAGTATATAAGGTGACTCTGCAATTGGAAGGGGACATTGACCACATTGTACACGCCATCTTTTGGGACCATGTGGTAAAATCATATGATGTTCTGCTGGCCGAACAAGATTGGCCGCCTGACTTTGTTCACGACTGTCCAGTGGGGGAAGAAGTTATTACACCTTCCTTCTCACCACTTGTTCCGAGAGAACTAGCGGAGTCCTATAGTAAATTATGGGCTCTTGCACAGGCCCCCGCTCTATATAGAAATAATGTGGGGTGGGATAGACAATCACCTTATCATGTAATTCCAATAAAGGGCGAGCCGCAGCCACAGTATCCTATCAAATTTGAAGCAAGGGCATCGGTTTGGAATATTCTTACACAATTGGAGTACCCGGGTATAATTGAGCCCTGTGTCTCGCCGATGAATAATCCCTTATTTCCGGTTGCTAAACCGGACCATTCATATAGGATTGTGGTGGATTACAGACATTTAAATGGTCATACACGCACATATGCAATACAGAATTCACATAGCGCAGCGCTTATGAATAATATAGTGCGTAAAAAATATAAAACAACGTTAGATATCTCGAATTGATTTTTCTGCCAAAATATAGCGCCTGAAAGTCGGGACTATACCAGTTTCAGTGCGTTTGGCTCTCAGAAAAAGTTTTGTCGTTTGCCTCAGGGGTATAAGAATAGCCCAGGACTGTTTTCGGCTTGTGTAACTGAAATTCTGCACGAGTTGGACCCTGAAGCATTATCATATGTTGATGACATATATCTGACAGACGATGAGATTTTGCAACATCTAAGGCGTGTATCAAGCATTGTTGTGGGGTTTGCTGAAATTGGCTATAAGTTTAATTTTAAGAAATCGAAGATTGCCTTCCTCAGCGTCATTTTCCTGGGATATGAGTTGTCGAGAGAGGGCAGGAGCTTAGCGCCACATTTTTTGGAGAAATGTGCTCAATTGCAGCCTCCTAATACGGTTCGGAAGCTCCAGCCATTGTTGGGGTTTCTGAATTTTGGCAGAACTTACATTCCTGAATATGCTACGCGTATAAAACCCTTATACGAGTTGATTCGTCCGAATTTTTCGAGTAGATTTTGGACGATTGAGCATACACATATACTACGAGATTTGCAGACTGATCTCTTAGCAGTTAAACACTTACACACACGGGACAATAAGACACATTTAGTCATCAGGGTGATACCTGGGGCTGTTGGGTTTACATATGTCACCTTTAATGAGGGTGAGACAGTCCCGATTGCATACAAGTCCCACTTGTATTCTGCTGCAGAACAACAATTTGCACAGACTGAGAAAATACTCACTGCAGTACAGATGGCTGTGATTAAAGAAAGACCGCTTGCCCAGGGCCAACGCATCATTGTCGTTTCCCCGATACCGGCCTTAGAGGCTGTTACAAAAGCGAGTGTTCCTAATTCGAAAGCTTTACACCCGCGATGGATACAATGGGCTACGTCTTTGACATCCACTGATGTAGATTACATATTTGACCCTAAACTGCAGACTCAAGAATTTCTTCAATATGAAATGGAGTACCCAGTTCCTGCTGGCACATTGCCTATTGACCAATATCAGGTGGTCATGTATACCGATGGCTCTGCGCAACCAGCGGTTGGGACTAAACAACAGTATTCTGCTGCATGGGCAGTGGTGAGCGGCACTATGGAGGGGGAAGTGTTCTGCCCCCGACATACTTATACTAAAACCTTGGGAGATTGCACAGCACAGCTGGCTGAGCTCAAAGCTCTATTGTTAGCGTTGGAGCACGCGGATCCGGCGATTTTAACCTTGCTGGTCTGTGACTCCTACTACTGTGTTCAGTCTTTCAATGAATATCTACACTATTGGAAGTTGAATGGGTTTAGAGATTCTAAGGGCAACGCCATTAAACACAAATTGTTGTGGGGTAAGGTTGCGGATCTGAAAGAAACGCTTCCTAAGGTCCATGTTGTGCATAAACTTGGACACCAGCGCGTTGGGATACACGTTGCTGGGAATACTTTGGCTGATGAAGCTGCGAAGTCGGCAGTGGCTGTTGCCACTGTGGCCGCAGTGACTCGTTCGAGTTCCAAACCAGACACAGAGATTTCGGCTGCCATAAAAGCTACGGCTGATGGCACGCCATTTCCTAAAGGATTTCCTTTTAAGTATCGTTACTGCTTGAGTAGTGCATTCAATGCTGTTGTTAATATTCCAGGCATTGGTGTACGTGATTTACCAAATAAAATTGAGAGACCTCGATTAATTTCTGCAGCACGTGAGGGGGCGGCATCTGCACATGCTGGTGTGGCTGCCACTATTTCACTTTTACAGGCTCGTTACTGGTGGCCTGGTCTCTATAAAGAGACAAAGCAATATGTCCTTTGTTGTGATGTTTGTCAACAAATTAAAGCTTCATCGGCTAGACGCCCGCAGCAGACGCCCCTTCTAATTTCACACAAACCTTTACAGTGTGTGTACTTGGATCATTGTGGTCCGTTGACCCCAGACAGTGCATACAAATATATTTTGGTTGCTGTAGATTCGTGCTTCAGATTTGTGTGGGTCTGGCCACAACGCTCGGCTGACGCTCGGACTGTTATTAAAGATTTGTGCATCGTTGTCGATACATTTGCAGTTGCGGCTTTTCATTCGGACCAGTGCCCTGCTTTTGCCTCTAAGGCATTCAGGGACACTATGGCTTCGTTGGGGGTCCAACTCCAATTCTCGTCTCCATTTCATTGTGAGGGAAATTCTGTCGTGGAGTGTTTAAATCGTGATTTAAAGCAATCCTTAACGGCCAGAGTTATAGGTACGGGTCGTAGTTGGCTAGCCCACCTGTATGGAGTACAGAGAGCACTTAATAACTTGCCTAGAAGGTCACTGGGGGGTCGTACTTCATATGAGTGCCTGTTTGGAACACGAATGTATGTTCCTGATCTAGATGGTCCTGGTGTGGAGGCGTCAGATACGCCCTTTGACATAAATGATCGTGTCACTGTTTTGCAGGATTTACAATTCCGTGAAGATAACTCTTCTGCAAGTGCTGCCTCCTCAGGAATTAAGGATGAGCCAGTAACGTCTACTGGTTGGATACCCAAGATTGGGGATCTAGTGCGTGAAAAGGTCGCAGTAAAGAAAGAATTTGGTCCTTCTTATCGAGCACCTGTCCTGTGTTAGGGGTTAGCGGCACGAGAACTGTGATTTTACCGCCGCTGCCAGGGGCCAAAGGAAATCGTTTTGTTTCCATTGATAATGTCAAGTTACAACATGTGGCCGATTCTGCACAGCAGACCAAGAGGGACACCCAGTAGTTCCGGAATCCCTCTCACTACTGGGGAAGAAGTCCCGCTGCAGGTGATTTACACCGATGCTGTTTCCTCTCCGAGCTTGGGGAGGGTGGAAGATGATCTTGCGATTGTTCCACAGACAACGATTCATTTGGAATCTTTTGATCAAGTTGCTGTACGTTCTGCTGATGTTTCTGAACATGTGGTTTATAGTGTGCCAAGGCGAGAGCCTCCATCTGCTTCTTTGTTCACAGTTGCACCTTTTGCAAGAACTGCCTCTGGCTGCTTCAACGACACTGATGATGCAGTGTCCGGCTCCTCGTCCTCAATGTCTTCAGTCCGAGGTCCACGTAAGCTGCTGTGTTGGCTTAAACGCACATATTTTGTTTTTCCTTGGAACTATTTGTGGCTTTTTATGGCTGTTATGACTCTTTTTTTGTGGTTGGGATTTTTGGTTACTTTTTTTCTAATAATACATGGTCATTTTCTTCCTGAACGATCTGACATTGAGCACGCGGAGACTGTGTTAAAACCACATTTTTCATCTCATATGGTTCGAAGAGACTTGTCCAATGTAAACATTTCTGCAATATCGATTCCAGATGGGATTGTGTGGGATAAAGTAATGTTTGATATATATGGTCCCACTGAATTGATTCAAATACCGTATGTCCTCAAGTTATCAATGAATGATATTGTTATACCAGGCATTGTTTCTGATGATTGGGATGTGAAGACAGTAGATTCTATGCTGACAGACTTGCAATATTATACTCTTCTATGACGATGAAGATGCTTACCTATTTAGAGATAATCATGGTGACATGTTTTGCTACAACTATTATGGACACCACTTTATTCATAAAGCAAGTAGCCCTAAGTCCATATTTGATTATGTGCAATGGGAACATTGCCCAACAAGGGAGTTCAAAAACGTATTATGATAAATTTGCATACTTTTCTGGGCATAATCAACAAAATGCTAAGTCTTACTATTTTAAAGTTACTCCGTATGCTAATAAGCAAATGTTATTGACCGATACTAAATTGCTGTATTCAAATTTGTTTGTGTCTAAACTTTCGGTCGAGGGGTATGAATATTGGTTTAAGACTGTTGATTTGAAAAGATTCTGGGGAACGAAAAATTGGCAAATGCAAGGAAGGGATACATTATTTAGAGCATGTATTATCCCTGTGCAGATGATTTTCCTCAATGACACGGTTCAACAGACTAGCTGTTTGGGCTTGGCAACGATTAGAGAGTTAAATCTGCCTAGTATACCTGTCCCTTCCAAATTGAACAATTGGCAGCGATATGTTAATGCTACGTTTAGTGAGTTTACACACTGGGTCCAGAATGGTACGCTTATCACTTCATTGGTACATCCGGGCGGGTGGTTATTATGGCCTGTAGACACTAATAAGTGTCATCAACGTTTTGTCACCTCTTCAGGGGTGTTCAGGACTAGTAGGGCAGACCCTTGTTACATTTCACCAGAACATGCTGATATCATAATTACATACAGCGTGGGAAAGCTTTGTCAGCAATGGTTGAAGTCGTCCACGCTGGATGCAGTTAAATCACATCTCACGTTACTGTCTAATGATACTGACTTACAAGATTTTTTGTCAGGACCTAGGGTGCCACGGAAGAAACGATTTTTATACGAAGTATATAATGAGATTTGGAAGCTTTCGCAGCAGGAGGCAGCGGCCCGGTTGAGGCAAATTGATCAGGAAAACCTGATGCAGGCTTTGTCTGTTGTAGATAATGGCATGCATACCCTTTCTGACCGTGTTTACACGATTGACAGCATCGTTTCCTCTGCTATAGACATTATTAAATCAGATATGTCTTCTTTATATCATGGGCAGAGTCAGACGCGGTCCATCATGCAGCTGGGTTGGACTCTTCAGACCTTGAAGGCAGGTCGCGTTCCGTGGCAGCACATTCGTGCCAGAGAGATCTTTGTCTCCTTTAATTTAACTCGTCAACAACAGCTGATGGCTAAAAAGGAAGTGACGTATGCCATGTTGAATATTGAAAAATTGGAAAAACTGCCTTTTACGGTTGCTGAGATTCCGTCAGCTGAGTGGTTGATTCATGGGGTAATTAATATGCCTATCTCCACTCTGCAATTTACTTCTTGTTTGAAGCACATTCCGGTGGGTAGATATGAACGGTTGGGAGACAGCTACATACACGAGGTGTGGGAGCTTCCATTTCTATACAGATGTATTAATGGTTTGAGGGAGGTTTTTCTTAGCGGTAGTGAATGCGAAACTTCTGTCAGCCATTCCATGGTTTGTAAACAGCTGTCCTTGCACGGAGCGTGTAATGCTTCGATTGCTAACTTAGCTTGTTATCTGAAAGGAGTTCCAGTCCTGGTTATTAAAAACACTTTCCAGGTGCTTTCTAACGGCAGTTACATTGTTCTTAACAGTGAACGCTGCTGTGGCATGCGTGCCGGAATAGTTTACATTGTCGTTGTCACCAAGGCCGTTACGTGCTGCGGGAATGTGTTGTTTCCCCCCACTCAAATTAGGGAGGTAGCGGACATCTGGCCTCATATTGCTACTTCCAAGGTTAATTTCGACAAGTTGAGTCGACTGAAGGCTTTATTGTTTCAAAAGCATGTGGCCCTTACATCTGCTAGCGAGACCTACGCACTACAGGTGGCAAGGTCCTCAGCGGAAATACAGTCCCTTTTGAATACTAACTTTCCGAGTCACTTTGGTGAACTTGTGGGACGTATATTTAATGCGTCCAGCACTGCTGGAATTGCACATTTTTTCAAAGCCGTTGGTGTTGGTTTTGCTCACACCTTCTCTTCCATATTCGGTTTGATACCTTCGGCTATACACTCTATTTTCGGAAGCATTTTTGGGGGTTTCCCGATTACTTTGGCTTTATTGGCTGGAGTCTTGCTATTGTTGCTATTTTTTCGCAATGGCTGTCCCGCCACGACGAGATCCTATATTGCTGCTCCCGTCAGCGCAGCTGTGTCGTGAACGCATGATGCAGCATTTTGGAGCAACACTCCTGGGACATTTGGAGTGTGACTGGTCTCTGTCATTCCGACCAGTTTTGGATTGTGTGCAACCCGTGTTTCGGTGCCTTTGGTGCTCGTTTGAACATGCACTGGCTTTCTGTCTCTCACTGCAGCGCCCTCCAGTGGTCAAAACTGATCTGTTGATGTTCCCGATTAGGGCTCATTCCCAGACTTGTGCACTACGGTTGCGTTTGCTTCGTGAGGCAGTTTATGAGATTCCCTTCCTGGAGGAAGATGGTATTGTCTCATTCATAGGCCCTGCACGGGGTGCCGCCCTGAATGGTTTTGGGGCTTTGGAACACACCTGCTCCATGGTACTTTGTGGCGTGGATCTTCCGATTTTGACATATATCGAAGTGGAGGAACTCCTGCTTTCTATTGCTTCTGTCTGACAATTGGATTTTTTTTCTCTCCTGCAAAATTGACATTATATTGAATTTGGCTTTATCGTCACATGTTTCCTAAATTTATGACTTTGTTGTCTTCTGACCTTGTCGAAATATATATAGTTTTATGTATTGTTTATATCTGGGGCATACTTTTATATTATTGGAACCACTTGCTACCGACAAGGGGAGGGTGTAGTGTGGTTAGTTTTACGTATCCTTTGCGCATTAGCTTTGGGCTTTAGGCCTTTTGTGCACTTTGGCCTGGATGTATTTTATTCATTTGCTTGCAGCTTAGAGCCTCTGTGCACTTTGCTCTAGATGCTTTTTATTAGGCTTCGTACTGTTATTTTTCTAATAGCCAGTTCTACGGTCTTGGTTTTTATTCATATCACACTGTTTAGCCTACTTCAGCACTGGAGTTCTCCATAACACATTCCTGTTCACGCTGTGCTTCAGTCAAGGATACAGTCTGGTACATTGCTGATAGACGTGGTAGGAGTTTAGTCTTTGGCATTCCTGCGTAGGGACATTTTGTGATCACGCTGACATGTTAGTTATAAAATCACTTCCTTGTCCCAATACACACAAGAGGGAGATTCCGACCAGGGAACCACAACTAGACGCTGACTGCCTCGTTGCAGATGCTGAACCAAGATCACAGGCCTTTGCTCAGGTATGAGGGCTGATGTCTCCCCAGTGATTCAGAAAGGCATGCTAGAAGCTTAACATGCTGTGCTCGACATAGATCAAGCAGAGGGAGAGTAGAAACTAATAGACACGATGATAGCTTTGTTCTTATGTTTTACTCTCCTGGTGACTATTTCAATCCTACTGTGTTGTTGGGTTCTGGTTATTGCGGCTCACGCCTTATTATCTAAAATGCAGTCGTTTTATTAAAACATTATATAAAACTTATACTGCCTTTGTCATTTGTATATGAGATCATACTGGAAATGAGAGAGCTGGTTTGGATTTGAGTGACCACGACTTCCCTGAGAAGTTCCAAAGATGTCATGCGCTCGGCTGCCCAATCATCTCTTCCCCGTGGGAGAAATGAGGCACTGCTAGTTAGCTGGAGCAAAAACCGGATTTAGGGTGACAGAGTTCGTTACACGTGGGTCAGACACAGTCCCCCACACTGTTATCGATCCTGCTGCCTAGAAATCCAGTAGTCTCATTTAGGATAATGAGAGCCCACGCGACAGGCCAACGCATCATTGTTGTTTCCCCGATTCCAGCCTTAGAGGCTGTTACGAAAGCGAGTGTTCCTAATGCGAAAGCACTACACCCGCGATGGATACAATGGGCTACGTCTTTGACAGCCACTGATGTAGATTAAATTTTTGACCCAAAACTGCAGACTCAAGAATTTCTTCAATATGAAATGGAGTACCCAGTTCCCGCTGGCACGTTGCCTATTGATCAATATCAAGTGGTCATGTACACCGATGGCTCGGAGCAACCTGCGGTGGTTACTAAACAACAGTATTCTACTGCATGTGCGGTGGTGAGCGGCTATATGGAGGGGGAGAAGTTCTGCCCCCAACATACTTATACACAGACCTTGGGAGACTGTACGGCACAGTTGGCTGAGCTGAAAGCTCTGTTATTAGCCTTGGAACATGCGGATCCAGCACAGTTTACACTGCTTGTTTGTGATTCGTATTACTGTGTTCAGTCTTTCAATTAATATTTGCATTACTGGAGGTTAAATGGGTTCAGAGATTCTAAGGGCAACACCATAAAACACAGGTTACTGTGGGGGAAGGTTGCGGATCTGAAGGAAACGCTTCCTAAAGTCCATGTTGTGCATACGCTTGGACACCAGCGCGTTGGAATACACGTTGCTGGAAATACTTTGGCTGATGAAGCCGCGAAATCGGCAGTGGCAGTTGCCACTGTAGCCGCAGTAACTCGTTCGAGTTCCAAACCAGACACAGAGATTTTGGCTGCCATAAGGGCTACGGCTGATGGCACGCCATATCCTAAAGGATTCCCTTCAAAATATCATTATTCCATGGGTGGTATGCTGAACGCTGAGGTTAAAATCCCAGGCGTTGGTGTACGCGACCTGCCCAATAAAATTGTGCGACCTCAATTGATCACTGCAGCTCATGAGGGGGCGGCATCTGCACATGCTGGCGTGACTGCCACAATTTCGCTCTTACAGGCCCGTTACTGGTGGCCTGGTCTCTATAAAGAGACGAAGCAATATGTCCTTTGTTGTGACATTTGTCAACAAATTAAAGTTTCAACGGCTAGACGCCCGCAGCAGACGCCACTTCTAATATCAAATAAACCATTAGTGTGTGTACTTGGATCATTGTGGTCCGTTGACCCCAGATAGTGCATACAAATATATATTGGTAGCTGTAGATTCGTGCTCCAGATTTGTGTGGGTCTGGCCACAGCGCTCGGCTGACGCTCGGACTGTTATTAAAGATTTGCGCATCTTTGTCGATATATATGCAGTTGCGGCTTTTCATTCGGACCAGGGCCCTGCTTTTGCCTCTAAGGCATTCAGGGACACCATGGCTTCGTTGGGGGTCCAACTCCAGTTCTCGTCTCCATTTCATCCCAAGGGAAATTCTGTCGTGGAGCGTTTAAATCGCGATTTAAAGCAATCCTTAACGGCCAGAGTTATAGGTACGGGTCGTAGCTGGTTAGCCCACCTGTATGGAGTACAGAGAGCACTAAATAACTTGCCTAGAAGGTCCCTGGGGGGTCGTACTTCATATGAGTGCCTGTTTGGAACACAAATGTATGTTCCTGATCTAGATGGTCCTGGTGTGGAGGCAACAGATACGCCCTTTGACATAAATGATCATGTCACTGTTTTGCAGGATTTACAACAAATCCGTGAAGATAACTCTTCTGCAAGTGCTGCCTCCACAGGAATTAAGGATGAACCAGTGACGCCCACTGGTTGGATTCCCAGAGTTGGGGATCTTGTGCGTGAAAAGGTCGCAGTAAAAAAAGAATTTGGCCCTTCGTATCGAGCGCCAGTCCCTGTACTAGGGGTCCACGGCACAAGAACTGTGATTTTGCCGCTATTGCAAGGGGCCAAAGGAAATCGCTTTGTTTCCATCCACAATGTCAAGTTACAACTTGTGGCCGATTCTGCACAGCAGACCAAGAGGAACGCCCATTAGTTCCCGAATCCCTCTCACTACTGGGGATGATGTTCTGCTGCAGGTGATTTGCACCGATGCTGTTTCCTCTCCGAGCATGGGGAGGGTGGACACTGATCTTGCGATTGTTCCACACACGGCAAATAATTTGGAATCATTTGATCAAGTTGCTGTGACTACTGATGTTGCTGAAGCTGTTATCTACAGTGTACCATGCTGAGAGATACAATCTACCCCTTTGTTTACGGTTGCACCTTTTGCGAGAACTGCCTCCGGCTGCTTTAATAACAATGATGATGCAGTGTCGGACTCTTCGTCCTCCTCAACACCAGCCCTGGGTCCACGTAAGCTGCTGTATTGGCTCAAACATACGTATTTTGTTTTTCCTTGGAACTATCTGTGGCTTTTTATGACTGTGATGGCTTTTTTCCTGTGGCTGGGGGTTGTTGTCACCTTTTTTCTGGTGATACATGGTCATTTTCTTCCTGAACGATCTGAGGTTGAGCAGGTGGAGAAGGTGTTGAAACCGCATTTTTCATCACACATGGTTCGAAGAGACTTGTCCTCTGTGAACATTTCTGCTGTACCAATTCCGGATGGGATTGTGTGGGATAGAGTAATGTTTGATATATATGGTCCCACTGAAATAATTCAAATACCGTATGTTCTCAAATTATCAATGAATGATATCATTATACCAGGCATTATATCTGACGATTGGGATGTGAAGACAGTTGATTCTATGTTGACAGAATTGCAGTATTATACTGTCTATGAGAATGAAGATGCTTACCAGTTTAGAGATAATTATGGTGACATGTTTTGTTATAATTATTATGGACACCACTTTATTCATAAAGCCAGTAGCCCTAAATCAATATTTGAGTATATGCAATGGGAACATTGACCGACTCCTCCACAGGGGAGTTCTAAAACTTATTATGATAAATGTGCATATTTTTCTGGCCATCATCAACAGAATGCTAAGTCATATTATTTTCGAGTTACTCCGCATGCTAATAGGCAAATGTTGTTGACTGATACTAAATTACTGTATTCCAATTTGTTTATATCCAAACTATCTGTTGAGGGGTATGAATACTGGTCCAAAACTGTTGATTTGAAAAGTTGGAGAAGTTGCCTTTTACTGTGGCTGAGATTCCGTCAGCTGAATGGTTGATACACGGGGTTATAAATTTGCCTATTTCCACTCTGCACTTCACTTCTTCTTTGAAGCATATTCCGGTGGACAGAAATGAGAAATGGCTGTCCCACCGCGACAAGATCCAATATGGGCGCTCCCATCAGCGCAGCTGTGTCGTGAGCGCATGATGCAGCATTTTGGAGCAACACTCCTGGGATATTTGGAGTGTGACTGGTCTCTGTCATTCTGACCAGTTCTGGATTGTGTGAAACCCGTGTTTCGGTGCCTCTGGTGCTCGTTTGAACATGCGATGGCTCTCTGTCTCTCACTGCAGCGCCCCCCAGTGGTTGATGCTAATCTGTTGATGTTCCCGATTAGGGCTCATTCCCAGACATGTGCACTGCGGTTGCGTTTGCTTCGTGAGGCTGTTTACGAGATTCCCTTCCTGGAGGAAGATGGTATTGTCTCGTTCATGGGCCCTACACGGGGTGCTGCCTTGGATGATTCTGGGACTTTGGAACACACCTGCTCCATGATAGTATTTGGAGTGGATTTTCCGGTGTTGACATCTGGCGAAATGGAGGATATCCTGCTTTCCGTGACTTCAATTTGAAAATTGAGTTTTCCTCTAAATTGACATTATTTTGATTCGGCTTTTACCGTCACATGCTTGAAAAATTTCAATATGGATCTATGCTTTGCTGTCCTCTGGACTTGTCGAAATATATTGTGTGTATTTTTGTATCTGGGGCATATTATTAGTGTTTTTCGTTCTGTTTAGAACCACTTACTACCGACAAGGGGAGGGTGTAGTGTGGTCGGGTTTATGTATCCTTTGCACATTTGCTACAGGCGTTAGGCCTTTGTGCACTTTGTCCTGGATGTATTTTATTCCTTTGCTTGCAGCATTGAGCCTCGGTGCACTTTGCTCTAAATGCATTTTATTCAGCTTCGTACTGTTATTTTTCAAATAGCCAGTTCTACGGTCTTGTTTTATTTGTGATATCACACTGTTTAGCCTACTTCAGCGCTGGAGTTCTCAATAACACATTTTTGCTCACTCTGGGCTCCAGTCAAGGATACAGTCTGGTACATTGCCGATAGACGTGGTAGGAGTTTAGTCTTTGGATACATTCTTGCGTAGGGACATTTTGGGGGTCATTCTTACTTTGGCGGGCGGCGGAGGCTGCCCGCCAAAGTAACCCCGTCAGAACACCGCACCGCGGTCGAAAGACCGCTGCGGTGATTCTGAGATTTGCCCTGGGCTGGCGGGCGGCCGCCCGCCAGCCCAGGGCAAATCAACCTTCCCACGAGGACGCCGGCTCAGAATTGAGCCGGCGTAGTGGGAAGGTGCGACGGGTGCAGTGGCACCCGTCGCGTATTTCAGTGTCTGCATAGCAGACACTGAAATACTTTGCGGGGCCCTCTTACTGGGGCCCCTGCAGTGCCCATGCCATTGGCATGGGCACTGCAGGGGCCCCCAGGGGCCCCGCGGCACCCCCTACCGCCATCCTGTTCATGGCGGGTTTCCCGACCATTAACAGGATGGCGCTCCGCCGCCATGGAGGATTCAGAAGGGCAGCGGTAAACCGGCGGGTGACCGCCGGTTTACCCTTTCTGACCGCGGCTGAACCGCCGCGGTCAGAATGCCCTTCGGAGCACCGCCAGCCTGTCGGCGGTGCTCCCTTGGCCGGTGACCCTGGCGGTCACCGGCCGCCAGGGTCAGAATCAGGCCCTTTGTGATCACACTGACATGTTAGTTATAAAAACACTTCCTTGTCCTAATACACGCAAGAGGGAGATTCCGACCAGGGAACCACAACTAGACGCTGACTGCCTTGTTGCAGATGCTGTACCAGATCACAGGCCTTTGCTCAGGTATGAGGGTTGATGTCTTCCCGGGGAATCTGAAAGGCAAGTTAGTAGCTTAACATGCTGTGCTCAAAATATAACTTACTGAGAGAGAATAGAATCTATTAACACCATGATAGCGTTGTTTTTATTTTTCACTCTCATCGTGACTATTTCAATCCTACTGTGTTGTATGGATCTGGTTATTGCGGCTCACGCCTTATTATCTAAAATGCAGTTGTTTTATTAAAAACAATATATAAAACTTAAACTGCCTATGTCATTTGTATATGAGATCATACTGTAAATGAGATAGTTGGTTGGGACCTGAGTGACCACGACTTCCCTGAGAAGTTCTAAAGATGTCATGCGCTCGGCTGCCCAATCATCCCTCCCCCTTGGGAGAGATGAGGCACTGCTAGTTAGCCGGAGCAAAACCGGATTGAAGGTGACAGAGGTCCTTCCAAGTGGGTCAGACTCAGTCCCCCACACAAGGAACGATCCTGCTACCTAGAAATCCAGTAGTCTCATTTAGGATAATGAGAGCCCATGCGACAATTCCATCCAGTAGTTCGGGCTGTAGTCGTGTCTAAAATTCCTATGCAAAATTGCATAGGGAAAACACATTTTGGGACCCCCTTTTTCTTGGCCCCCGCTTTATGAATCACCCCAACACTTTCCAAACAGCAACAGAAGTGAGTGGCAAACTAATTTTGAAAATTTCGTGAAGATTCATCAAGCGACACCAAAGTTATTGGCAAAACAAAAAATGCTTTTCCTCGGAAACGAGGTCCTAACTATAACTACCAACCGGCAACTTCGAAAAATGTTGCTGGCAGCCATTACAGGACTTGGGCTCTTATTCCCCAGTCCTGAAATTGTATTAAAAAATGTAAGAGCCAGGGGTGGAATACCCTGACCCCCTATGCCCTAATGAGGGGACCCAGAAGGACCGCCCCCCAGGAACCGAAATAAAAAAAATCATCAATTTTTGCTGCGATTTGTAAGGACTCCCGTAGTATCACAGAAAAAAAGCCAGAATGGCGGTCCAGGGCTGTATTGTTTTATTAAAGGGAGGAGGCCTTTTTCAGCCTCTGGGAACCCGTTCCTTGGGGCCCAATTTATTAATATGGGGAGGGGGTAGGCGTTCTCCCCTCCCCGAGCTGTATCAGCCCCGGGGACCCCATCCCACGTGGCCTGATTTCAGAAACTTGGGGAGGGGGCAACTCTGTCCCCTCCTCAAGCTGCATATGCGGCCGCAAACCCACCAGCTACATTACAACATCCCCGCTGGGCCGGTGGGCAGAAACAGAGTTTCCGCCTGCCGGCCCAGCGGGGATGTCAGCCGTAGCATTGCAGCCAGCTCCTAATGGAGCCGTCGGTGTTGCGGCCGTGCGACGGGTACAGCTGCCCCTGTCGCGCTTTTCACTGTCTGCTGTGCAGACAGTGAAAAGCAGGGTGGGGCTGTGCCTGGGGGCCCCTGCACTGCCCATGCCAAGTGCATGGGCAGTGAAGGGGCCCCCAGGGGCCCCGCGACTCCCCTTCCCGCCAGTCTTTCCATGGCGGTCTCTACCGCCATGGACAGGCTGGCGGGAAGGGGAGTCATAATCCCCAGGTCAGCGCTGCAAGCAGCGCTGCCCTGGCTGATTATAACCGCCGGGACAACGATGGCGGGAAACCGCCGGGACAACGATGGCTGGAAACCGCTGGGACAACGATGGCGGGAAACCGCCGGTCCCGGCGGTGCGACCGCGGCATACCGCCACAGTCATAATATGGCGATTTGTACCGCCAGCCTGTTGGCGGTACGATCACCAAAACAATGAGGGCCATTGTGTCCCGTGGAGCCCAGTGCAGGCAGGCAGGCAAACTTATGTTTGCTCCCGCCAGAAGTGAGCATTTTTAAAACTCCTGCCAAACTGGAGCATTCACAAAGTCTGTTCCCAGTGAGCTGGAGCTTTAAAAATGCTCCTGCCAGCTGGGAGCAGGCTTGTGGTCTGTTTCCCTGTTCACACTGATGCAGGAAGGGAAACAGATCAACAGGTTGCTCCTACCTAGAGAGAGCAGCGTAAATAGCTGCTCCCTCCGGGCGGGAGTCAAACAACTATAACTCGCCGATTGCGGATCTATTATTTACACTATTAAATAACATCTCAGTTATAGATCTATTAATTTACCAATTCTATATAGATTGTGAAATGCAACTGGAAACATTTATTTCACATTCGATATACATATAGTGAGTTATAGGTGTTTGACTGTATGGGTGACGTTGACATTTGGTGTTAGATTGTGGGCTGTAGTATAAGTTGGACAAATAATGTTTGAATGAAAGACTTTAAAAATAACTATAACTAAAGTATTTCTAATGTTTGTGTTCTTTAAATGTGTTGGATATTAGCACTGTAATATAATAACCCCTAACCATAACTAAGTTGTAACCTTTAGGTACTTTTTGTGAATTTTGGGGGGTTTTACAAGTAAGACGTTTGTTAACTTTTGTCCCTATGTAATAAATTGCAGTCAAACTTATGTGAGCATTTAAAAATTTTAAAAACAGTTTTTTATTTTGATAGAATTGTGCTGAAGTTTCGTAGCTCAATTTCTTTTGTTTATGTATTTATTAGAAATGATCTATAAGGATAGTAATGTAAGTAATTTCACATAAAAGGTTGTTCTTCTAGCCAAGAGATGGGTTGTGTAGCAAGAGTAAGCAGCATTATCAATTTTTTTTGGGGGGGGAAATTTCGCCGCTACTGTGGTACTGTCTTTGGAGTATCGCATTCATAAACAACATACAATAAAAAGAAAGCTTCTAATAGGCTGGAAACATTTGTTTTTTAACCAATAGAAAGCTGTTTTTTATTTCTGCTCATTCCGGTTGTGCTTTTGAGCTGCTCAAAAGTGGTACAGTTCTGCTGCTGCTTTTGGTGTGTTTTGTTCGAATTATATTATGGCTCAAGGAGGAGAATCCAGTGCTGTTGCTCATGCTGCAATGGAGGAGGAAGGGGAGGCCATTGCCAGCAAGGAGCAAGAACTGCAGCATCGAAAGAACTGAAAGAGTCAGTGATGTGGCAGTTCTTCAGTCTTCTTGCAGGTGAGGAAAAAGTGAACAACCGGCACGTGGCAGACACATTGGCCCAGATTTACACCTTTTGACGCAAAACTGCACTAATGCAGTTTTGCATCAAAAGGTTTAGCGCTTGTTCCATTCTACAGCACCAGCCGGGCACCATATTTAAGGAATGGCGCATGCCTGCGCTAAGCTTGGGCTAGCGTAAAAAAAGACGCTAGCCGGGTCGGGTGGCGGTATGGGAAAAGGAGGTTCTGCAACAGAAAATAACAGTAGGCTGGTTAGCGGCAAAAATAATGCCGTAACCAGCCTAGCGTCATTTCCTGATGCACAACCACCCAAAAATGACTCCTGTTTTTTTTAATACGGGAGTCATGCCCACCACCCCAATGGCCAGCACAGGGGACCAGTGTAACCTGGGCATGGCCATTACACCCAGTGCCAGGCAGGGGGCCCAATGTAAGGGCCCCCAATGGCACTTTAAATAAATATTCAAAAATACTTACCTTACCTGAGATGGGATCCCCCAGCCTATCGTGTCCCTCTGGTTTTGGTGGGGGTGTTCCTAGGGCTTTGGGTGGGCACCTGTGGGCCCATTCCATGGTGTTTGGCCATGGAAATGGGTCCACAGGTACCTTAAAGCCTGGCCTGACCCAGGCATTAAGTAATTACGTTAAGCAAGCTTAGCGTCATTATTTGGGCCTGCCTCCCACCCGTGCATCATTGTTGCACGGGGGAATAAATACGGTGCTAAGTGCTTAGTGTCATTTTTGGGATTTCATTGACGCAAGGTGGGTTCACGCATCCAAAAAATGAAGCTATCTCCAATATTTTGACACTAGATAGGTTTAGTGTCAAAATTTAAATATGGAGTTAAGTTTGCGATGTTTTAGCGTAAATAAAAAGTATGCTAAAACAGCGCAAACAAAGTATAACTATGCCTCGTGTCACAAAGTGATATCTCATGGAAGCGGACAGCAGTACTCCTTGAGGACGACAAGAATGCAAAAACACCTTTGCGCCATGTAAACACACAAAAAAAGGGAGCACACTGCCTCACACTCCAGCATAAAATAACCCCAATGCATCATGGTAAATGCAGTCATTTGTTTTAAAAATAGAGACATTTAAAAAAAAATCTTTCACCTTAAGTAGGTGCAGCAAGTACTGTATCTCTGGACATGTGTTTCTGGCTTTCGGCCGTCATCAGCAGAGAGAAAATATATCTGAAGGGGTTGCTTGAAATGCCGCCGAACGTCTTCACAGGTTTTTGTACCACTCAGTAGGTGAACAGGTGCCTCACCAGAGCTCGTCAGCTCATAGGCTCACGGGAGCCGTCAATTAAACACACAAAAAAAGGGAGCACACTGCCTCACACTCCAGCATGGTTAGGAGCAACATTTACAGCTCTATCCAATCAGAAGCCCTTATTCACACACCAAACTTGAAAAATAAATAGGAAACCAAGCTGCAGACCTTGCTGCCAGACAAAGAATGGGAATTCTGTTATTTACAAACAGCAGCCTGTCGCCTCCGCAGTAGGCTCAGCATAATATGTGGTAGTTATTTCCATAGGATGGCACACACTCCATTAAGCCAATGGAAATGTGGGCCTACCCAAACTCCTATTGTTTCAGATGTGGCACTCTGGAATCAGGTGCCCTACACCTAGCATGGAGCTGCCTCCAATTTCACCAGTTTTGGAAAGAGCTGGAAAGCACTGACTCAATAATGAATGGTGAATCTACAACACTAGACGCAAATCTAGCCCTTCTGGGTTGGTTGAAACCCGTAACTTCAGCCTGTAGCAGCCGCGTGGCCCTATTGCTCCTGTTAGCCAGAAGACAAGTGACAAAACACTGGGGAGAGGTGGATTACCCATAAAATGTGGCTATTGGACCACATGCATTGCAGTGAGCAGTTAGGTATATGTGCCAAATCACAACTTGAACTTGCAACTTCTTGGCCTAAGGACAAATGGGAACCCTTTTGTACCTATTAACTGATAAATACTCCACCCACAAGCGAAACTCCAACTGCGTGAACTGAACAATAGGTGCAGCGCCCCCACACCCCTCTAAAAAAGCCCTGAACCCATGATATATACACACTGGCAAGCTACTAGGTTCTCATTCCTGCTAGCTATCATAAGGACATTGAGTGGGCACATATGTATTGCAGGTTATTGAACAGGTTTGGGCTTCATCTCAACTAATGTTGTCATCTGGTAAGATGAACCTGTTTTGTTTATGCTTCCTATATGATTCGGACATCCATGAGGTATACAACCACGCTTTGTTCACATAAGTGGCATTGTTTAATGTAAAGTTTTAAAAAGTTCAAGACACAGAATTTAAAAAATATATAAATAATTTTGCATTTCCACTTATTGCACTGTCTAGTATTAAAATATTCACAGGCACATGTTCACGATGAAAATCAGTAGTTAACCCCAACTATAGAATTATAACTCTATCTGATTCCCACAGGGAGGTACCACACATCATCTTGAACATAGGCGGGCAGAATTGCAGATTTTTCCCTTCTATATCGTGCAGAATTTTCTGAAAAATAGCGAGAAATGCACCGGACCAATATCTCATGTGAAAATTGAACGTAAGTGCATATTTTACAGAGAAAGGTCATGAAGATACCGGTGAGGGGTTGGTTTGGGGAGAAACCCTCTCGCTGCTGCAGCACTCATTAGTTTCACAGTTCCTGCAAGACAGTGTCTACTCGCCCAAGTCTCCCTTGGGAGACAATTACATGACACCATTACTGCTGTGGGGGGGGGGGAATAGCAAAGCACAGAAAATCCTGTGATAGAGAAATACGTAATATAGGGCCTGATTACAACTTTGGAGGAGGTGTTAATCCGTCCTAAAAGTGACGGTAAAGTGACGGATATACCACCAGCCGTATTACGAGTCCATTGTATCCTATGGAACTCGTAATACGGCTGGTGGTATATCCGTCACTTTACCGTCACTTTTGGGACGGATTAACACCTCCTCCAAAGTTGTAATCAGGCCCATAGTGTATAGGTAATAAACCTTTCCCCCGAATCTGAAAGCAATTAACCATAATAATTATTTGAAACAAGTTTTGCAACTCCAAATAGTGATGTTTCTGCTAAATTTCTTGGTCACAATACCTAGAGGGGAGGGAACTATTATAGCCTTAAAGCCCGCAGCCGGGGGCAATACCATTTGTTAAAGGCCCTGAACCCGAGGCCCAAGCTGCAGGTGAGGGTCTAAAACAATGGATAGGGCCTTTAACAATGGTACAGCCCGAGACACACGGCTATATCGGTATAATCAGTGGTTCCCAACCTGTGGTCCGGGGACCCCCGGGGGTCCGCGAAGCCTCTTCAGGGGGCCCGGGGCTGCTTAGAAAATTAAATAATATTAAGAGATTAGGTCCCCAGCTTTCAGTAATGACTCAATGGGGGGTCCCCGGATTCCAATAATGATTTACTGGGGGTCCCCGGGTTCCAGTAATAATAATGTGGGGGGCCACAGAATGGGAACCACTGTTCTAAATTAAAAAGGAGAAGTATGAAGGCAACCATTGGAAGGCTGTAGCTTCCGGATTATGCCAGCCATGATAAGCCCAGAGCTACTCCATTGTCCTCAATGGAGCTCGCCATAGTCCAGTGTTCTAATAATAGCCTAAGCCAATCCTGAGCCAAATACGTGGCTCCGGCTTAGCTTGAGGGCCTCTTGGAATCCTGAGACCAAAACGAGCAGAGCTTTCAGATGGTTTGTGCCTATCACACGCTCTCTAACGTAATGTGCTGAGAATAAAAGACAACGCATGAACTTTTGATGCATTTAAGAGAGACAAGATGATACTGATTTAGTGGCTGAATTGCTTAAAGTGAAACCAGAAATCCTGGGATCAATCTTGGCTTCCCTAATTAATCAAACTGTGTTATCTTAGGAAAATATTTTATTTCACACAGCTTTCTTTTTCTTCATTATCACACGTGCAAGCACCTTCAAATACTTGAGTTCAGAATGTGCACTGTACAAAAACCTCTTATATTTGATTTACTAGACTATAACGCTGCTCTATCTGCAATAAGGATCTATGCCGCATACAGGGTGCACAGGACAATTTAATTGCCTCCTAGCTCATTAATTTCTAGGATGGAAGTGGGGTGGAGGACAAGGAATGTTTCTATGTTCATGTTTAAAAATTATCACTTTTAACCCCTTCGCTGCCAGGCCTTTTCCCCCTCAGGTGCCAGGCCTTTTTTTGGCTATATGGGGCAGTTCGCTCTTAGGCCCTCATAACGTTTTGTCCACATAAGCTACCCACGCCACATTTGAGCCCTTTTTTTCCAACATCCTACGGATTCTAGAGGTACCCAGAGTTTGTGGGTTCCCCTGAAGGAGACCAAGAAATTAGCCAAAATACAGCAAACATTTCGTTTTTAAAAAAGAAAATGGGAAAAAAAAGGCTGCAGAAGAAGGCTTGTGTTTTTTCCCCTGAAAATGGCATCAACAAAGGGTTTGCGGTGCTAAAATCATCATCTTTCAGGAACAGGCAGACTTGAATCAGAAAACCACATTTTTCAACACAATTTTGGCATTTTACTGGGACATCCCCCATTTTTACTATTTTTGTGCTGTTAGCCTCCTTCCAGTTAGTGACAATAATGGGTGCGAAACCAATACTGGATCCCGGAAAGCTAAATATTTCTGAAAAGTAGACAACATTTTGAATTCAGCAAGGGGTCATTTGTGTAGATCCTACAAGGTTTTCCTACAGAAAATAACAGCTGGAATGAAAAAATGTTGAAATTGAGGTGAAAAAAACCAGCCATTTTTATTCACGCTTTACTCTGTAACTTTTTACTGCAATGTCAGATTTTTGAAAGCAATATACCGTTACGTCTGTTGGACTCTTCTGGTTGTGGGGATATATAGGGCTTGTAGGTTCATCAAGAACCCTAGGTACCAAGAGCCAATAAATGAGCTGCACCTTGCAAGGGTTTTCATTCTATACAGGGTATATAGCAATTCATTTGGTGAAATATAAAGAATGAAAAATAGGTATCAAGAAAACCTTTGTATTTACAAAATGGGCACAAGATAAGGTGTTGAGAAGCAGTGGTTATTTGCACATCTCTGAATTCCGGGGTGCCATACTAGTATGTGAATTAAAGGGCATTTCTCAAATAGACGTCATTTTTACATACTGTCTTACATTTGGAAGGAACAAATGTAGAGAAACACAAGGGGCAATAACACTTGTTCTGCTATTCTGTGTTCCCTGAAGTCTCCCGATCAAAATGGTACCTCACTTGCGTGGGTAGGCCTAATGCCCACGACAGGAAACGCAACATAGACACATCACATTTTCCCAAAGAAAACTGACGGGGTTTTTGGAAAGTGCCTAGCTGTGGAGTTTGGCCTCTAGCTCAGCCGGCACCTAGGAAAACTACCAAACCTGCACATTTTTTTAAAACTAGATACCTAGCAGAATCCAAGATGGAGTGACTTGTGGGGCTCTCACCAGGTTCTGTTACCCAGAATCCTTTGCAAACCTCAAATTGGGCCAAAAAACACTTTTTTCACATTTCGGTGACAGAAGGTTCTGGAATCTGAGAGGAGCCACAAATTTCCTTCCACCCAGTGTTCCCCAAAGTCTCCCGATAAAATTGGTACCTCAATTGTGTGGGTAGGCATAGCGCCCGCGACAGGAAATGCCCCAAAACACAACATGGACACATCACATTTTCCCAAAGAAAACAGAGCTGAGTTTTGCAAAGTGCCAAGATGTCGATTTTGGCCTCTAGCTCAGCCGGCACCTACGGAAACCTACCGGACCTGTGCATTTTTTTAAACTAGACACTTAGGGGAATCCAGGATGGGGTGACTTGTGAGGCTCTCACCAGGTTCTGTTACTCAAAATCCTTTGCAAACCTCAAAATTTGGCCAAAAAAACACTTTTTCCTTACATTTCGGTGACAGAAAGTTCTGGAATCTGAGGGGACCCACAAACTTCCTTCCACCCAGCGTTTCCCCAAGTCTCCCGATAAAAATGGTACCTCACTTGTGTGGGTAGGCCTAATGCCCGCGAAAGGAAATGCCCCAAAACACTATGTGGACACATCAAAATGATCAAATACTAAACTACCTGTTTTTGCGAGGGGTGGGGACCTGCGTTTTTAGTCCTGGGCTCAGCAGCCATATAGTGAAACCTACCAGACCCAAATAGTTCTGAAACTAGACACCTGAGGGAATCCAGGGAGGTGTGACTTGCGTGGATCCCCCAATATTTTCTTACCCAGAATCCTCAGGAAACCGCAAATTTAGCTAAAAATCACATTTTTCCCACAGTTCTGTGTGGGATCACCGCACTGGGACAAACTTTCGACCACCCAACGTTACCCTCATTCTCTCAGTAAAAATGATACCTCACTTGTGTAGGTGGGCCAAGTGCCTGTGGCAGGGAAGAGCCAAAAACATGTTGAAATTGAGAGGGAACCAAAACAGGTCCAAAAGGGCAGTTTGAATAAAAACATTTTTAGGTTGACAAGTGCAGCAGACTTTTTATCCGTATAAATGAGACAATGCTGGGTGGTAGGAATTTTGTGGATTCCTGCAGATTCCGGAAGGTTCCATCACAAAAAATGTGGGGAAAATGTGTGATTTCTATCAAAGTTGGAGGTTTGCAGGGCATTGTGGGTAAGAAAATGGTGCGGGGTGCATGTGAAGCACACCACCCTGGAATCACCCAGATGTTTAGTTTTCAGATGTGTCTAGGTCTTGTGGATTTTTCTACATGACAGCGTCCCAAAGTCCAAAAAGTGTAGCCCTCACCTTTCCAAGTGGGGCGTTTTTGAGAGTTAGCCAAGGTCTCACGGCCCAAATGTAAAACCAAAACCCAAAATAATCAAATGTCCTCTTGCTTGCTGTGGGATAAGATCTTTTGTGTGCGGGGGGGAGAGCTGAAAGACTGCTACCCCATCCAGTTGGGGTGGGGGCATAACCAGCCCCATACTGGTTGGTAACCACCACCCCACTATTTTTTTTTTAATTCCCTGGCATCTAGTAGACTTTCTGCCCCCCACCCCCGGGGTGTGGATCGGGGGTAATTGCCCTATCTGCCCACTGCTGGGCAGAAGAACTTTGGCCCCATTTATTTGGGGTGGGGGTATGGCCATACCTCCACCCTCTTTTTTTGAAAAAAAAAATCTTCCCTGGTCTCTGGTGCGCTTTCTGCCCTCCTTGGGGGCAGATGGACCTTCCAAAAATAGGCTATATGGCCAACAGTAAGGTGCCCCAATGGGGAGCGACCCTTGCCCAAGGGGCTGCCCCCTCAAACAAAACACACACATAAACACACACCGATCCCTGGTGCCTAAGTGGTTTCTGCCCCTCCTGGGGGCAGATCGGCCTAATAGAAATAGGCCAATCTGCCCCCAAGGGGAGCAGAAAAAAAATGTGCTCCCCCGGGGAACGACCCTTGCCTAAGGGGTCGCTCCTCTTGCGTGAAATTGATGCAAAAAAATAAAACATACCTGGTGGTTTCTGCCTCCCTTGGGGGCAGAAATGGCCTAAAGACAATTTTCCCCCCAGGGGAGTGACCCTTGCCTAAGGGGTCGCTCCCCACATAAAAAAAAAAAAAAAATTTATTAAAATCCCTGGTGTCTAGGGTTTTCTGCCCCCCCCCGGGGGCAGAACTGCCTAATTATAATAGGTCGATCTGCCCCCAGGGAGGGCAGAAAAGGCCTAAAAATATTTTGCCCCTCTGGGGAGCGGTCCTTGCTCAATAAGCCGCTCCCCTTATTTATAAATGTAAATAAATAAAAATCCCTGGTGTCTAGTGGTTTCTGCCCCCCTTGGGGGCAGATTGGCCTAATAAGAATAGGCTGATCTGCCCCCAAGGGGGGTAGAAATGGCCCAAAAGTAATTTTGCCCCCAAGGGAGCGACCCTTGCCTAAGGGGTCGCTCCCCACATATAAAAAAAAAAAAAAAAAGAAACAAAAAAAACAATTATCCCTGGTGTCTAGCGGTTTCTGCCCCCCGCCCCCGGGCCATATCGGCCTAATTATAGTAGGCAGAAATGGCCTAAAAATAAATTGCCCCCCTGAGAAGAGGCCCTTGCCCAAGGGGCCGCTCCCCTTAAGCAATAATAAAAAATAAAATAAAAATCCCTGGTGTCTAGTGGCATTTCTGCTGCCCGATCGCATTGCGATCGGGCAGCAGAAATGCACAGAGAGACATCAAAGGAAAGGAAAAGCCTTTCTTTTCCTTTGATGCCTCTCTTGGCCCCTCCACGTGATCGGAGAAGAAATAGTTTTCCATTTCTCCTCCGATCCGTGCTAAGCTTCCAGCGTGGAGGGGTATGCCTCTGATGAGGTCAGCGCGCGATCACCCTTCCATCCCTGCCCAGGGGAGAGGGTCCGAGGTCCCTGGGGGGAGCGCTAGCGCTTACATCGAGGGCCCCTACTTGGACGTATCAGTTAGGTCCAGGGCTCCCGAGCGGTGCTGCCCAGGACGTAACTGTTACGTCCGAGGCACCCGAGGGGTTAATAAGTACCTCTCAATGCAGTGATTTAATCTGATGTACTAAGGTGAAATCTTCGAGCAGGATGCCTGGTGTTAGACCTTGAAAAGGCCTTTGACTCCTTAGAATGGCCCTTCTTATTTGAAGTGCTGAGGGGTTACGGTTTTGGGACCCGTTTTCTCCTTCTGGTTCAATTACTGTACACCCATCCACTGATCAGGGTCAGGACTGAGTCCCTCATTTCAGAACCCATACCCATATATAGAAGCACCCGCCAAGATTGCCCAACTGTCTCCTTTACGCTTTCCCCGGGCAATAGAACACTCACTGTCCCCATCAAGGATCAGTGCGAGGTCTGCGGTAGTCCTCTAGGAGACGGACTTCACACCATCTCCCTTTATGCGGATGATGTGCTGCTGTATCTCAGAGACTTCCATAACATCCCTGACATGCTTGCTGTAATGCTCCACCGCTTTGCTACTCTAAGTGACTTAACAGTTAATTGGGCAAAATCATGCCTATTCCCCTTTACGCCAGACCTACCGAACTCTGATTTCACTTTCACAGAAATACAAATCCCATGGCAACCCAGAGTTTTCAGGTATCTGGGCGTTTGAGTATATAATTTTCTGGTGGACTTGTTTGATGGTGACCTCACAAGTGCAACTATGTCTATGAGGTCCCGGATGCTCTTTTGGCAGACGTTACCACTGCCGGTGGCGGCCCGGGTAATTCTGCTGAAAATGGTGGTCCTGCCCTGCTTCTTATATTACTTTTCCAACCTACCACTGTCTATCCCAACAATATGTTTCTGAGCTCTTAAGAAGCACATCAGAGATTCCATCTGGAACAAATCTTGCTGTACACTGGCGCTATCAAAGTTCTACTCACCCCTAGATAAAGGTGGGCTCACGGTACCAAACTTAGAAATGTATTACTTTGCGTCCCAACTTTAGTGAGTGGCCAAGTGGTTATCTGGTTTACAATTGAATGAACGCCACAACGTTGCCAGACTGGACTCTGCCCTAGATTTTCGACATGAACTACTATTGACTATACTTGCTCAACGTGTGGGAAGTGCAGCCCTTTCTACCACCACTACCCACCCCCAATTTGTCATTGTGGACAAAGCATACCTCAAGCCTGCCAAAATGAAGCTCCTATTTCCATCGTGTGGATGCTGCATGCCCTTGCTGCCACCTGGTGAACGCAGAGCTGCTTCATATGCTCTGCGCATGTCCATTTCTCCACCACTACTGGCAAGGTATCGCAACCAGACTGTCCATATACACGGGTGCCCAGCACTACTCATATGTGAGATACGCATCTTGGGTGCCTACTGTACAGACATAAAGCAACAGTTTACCTCTGGCTTTCTTTATTTGGGATTATTGACGGCTAAACGCATTATCAGTCGCCGATGGAATGTCTCAGAGCCTCCAACACTTGTGGCATGGATGCAACCTCTCCTTACATGGGCACGGGTAAAAAACGTAGCCCTGCACAGAGAGGATGCCTTGGGACTGAACAAGTACCCTAAAGCTACTAAGTGGGATGATAGCCCGATGGGTTTTGGAGCTACTGCTTAGGCAGAAGTTGGGAATGGAGTGCTTTTGCCAGGTGGTGGAGATGGCACTTCAGTTTATCACACCCCTCACCAACAGACTGTTATCCGTAGGTGTCCCTCAGCTTTCCCCTAGGTGCTCATTCAGGTCCTTCAACTTGTATGTACTCCACGTAACCGTGTGCTTTTTGATTCAACATGCTGGGTGCGGGAGCGGTAGGGGGGTCCACAGCTGGGGTTTCCCTTTGTTCACTTTTGTTCTGTTTTATTATAACAGACGCTTTTTCTCCGATTTTAGCAAAAACTACAGTTGGTTCCCTTTTGGACCCATAACGATTATCCTATTTGTATTCTCCTGTGACATAATGCTTGATTTCGACATCCAAGTATACACTGTAATCAGGGGTGGACCCTCCACAAGAGCAGAGGAGCGTCGCCCCACTAAAAATATGCCCCCAGAACTGAAAAATAAAATGGTAATAAGCTTTGTTTATTACCATTTTATTTTCCAGCACCCCGTCCTGAAGCGAGTGTCAGGACGGGGCGACGCAACTGCTGCTGAGTGGCAGCAGGGAGCTGTGCACTATGTTTAAAGAGTGCATGTCCCTTTGGCCAGATGTATTGCGACGACCAGCCGGACATGCGCACTTTAAACTTCTCTGTCCCAGCTGTCTTAAGAAAGTTGGGTTGGAGAAAGCATAGGCCTCCAGTGCTCGAGAGAGGTCGCTGCGTCCAATCCTGACGCTTCTTTCATGCCAATTACCAGCATGAAAGCAGCACCAGGATTGGTTAGAGCAGTTTTCTGGGTCCCGCGTTGGAGCTTCCAGGAGAGACGACGAGAGAAGAGGACGCGTAAGGTAAGTGTCGTTTTTTTTATTATTATTATTTTACCCCCCCACCTCCCCCCCCCCCGGCAGCTCATTGTAAATACAAGCCGCCACTGACTGTAATATGCTTGCTCTGATAAATGTACCACTTCTGATGCCAAATAACCACTGCATTCTAGGGAATAGCTCCATTACTGTGTTATATCGCGGTTGCAAATGTCAATGATACTTAATTACTTGTCCGCGATGTACTACAAGAAAAGCAATAAAACAGATTCAAACTAAGGTGAAACGCTTCAGCATGTTAAATAAATACACATTTTAATTTTGAAGAGGCGAATTTGTATTTCTACGGGCTCTTTTAGCCAAGCCAGACCGTGGGCTCGTCTCTCCCCATTAATATCCTGGCTCGCAGTCTAATAATACACAATTTTAATGCCACAGTTTATTTAATGCTATGTACGCTGAAGCGCTTCTTCCGCCTATTTGAGTTCTATAAGAATTTTGAAAAACACAAGACGAGCCAATTTTCATTCTTGTTACTTTGCTACCGACTGGTGTCCATAGTTAGTCATTGCATTTTTTTGTTTTCTCTATGTTATGCGCGCGTCGAATATTATTCACTTTCCTTTGCTGCCCTCTAGAGCCTATAGTGTGCCATTGCATCTTATTCTCGCATTTAAAGTTGCAGGTAGGAAACTGCTAGGAGTCACAGTTCAGGTACACTGGGTTTTCTGCGGCAGATTTAGGTTAGACTGTAGGTAGGTTAATAATGTTCATAAGCTTTACCTATAGAAATGGCAATTGTGGATTGAGTTATAAAAGATGTATTGTTTTACGATACCTTCTGTAACCTCAAAGGCTATATATACTTCTGAAGTCTGGACCAGACGTTGGAGTTCAATTCATTTATCTAGCGCCCTGGAACCCAAGAGAAAACATTTCGATTTTGCATTCTGTGCATTTAAAAGTTTAATTCTGCAAATCACGTATCAAAGGACAATATAGCTGTGTCTCATCCAAAAGACTTTTTAGGACGAAAGAAGTCATGGAGGATACGCCATATTCAAATGAACCGAAAACTAAATTAATACATTGGAAGAAACGAAAGACTACTTGATTGAAGGGGGGAGTAAGAAAGACACAACATGAAGATGCAACATCTCGACCGACTAGTGCTTGATTTCTAAAAAAAAAAAATCTGCAAGGCCCAAAACATTTTATTGGGACTGCACTGCAATACACATTTTCCGTTTCCTGTCTTTCTTTTTCTTGCTCTGGGTCAAAGTCTGGGTCCTCAAACGTGAGTGTCGGGACCCACCCCCTACAACCATCAGCACAAATTAAGCACTGCTATAGACAGTGGCTTCAAGAGTCTTGTTTGCAGCATACTGAGGCCCCACTCTCCCCTCCATGTTATGAAGTGACGGTCCTTTCTCCGTGCACTGAGGCCACAGAGGTCTAGATGGGCAAAGGGGTGAGAGATTCTCTTTATGTGTATAGACAATGTTGTGTTTTCTGCCACCACGTCCTTTGCTTGGCTTTATTATATTGAGACACAAGAACCTGGAGGTATTTAAAAAAAGGGGTCAAACACAATGGATGACAAATCAGAAAGAGTGGTGATAAGTACAAAGGGTTAAAGGTAACAGCAGTATGAAGGGAAAGGTAAAGCATAAGGGAATGGATTGTTTTTAACTAAAGCACTGCATTTTAAGGAATGATTCTCTTGTAAATTAAAAAAGGGCCAAACACAGAAAGGTACAGAAATATTAGGGTGAATGGATAAAAGGGGAAAAAGTAAAGGTGCCCATGAGGAGAAGGGTACCAGGTTCTCGAGATTTACCTCTGAATCCCCCAATAAAAGCCAAGAAGCTAATGCTCATTCATCAGGTATGTCGACTGATCCCTCAGAAATGAATCTTCCATGATTCATCTCATGATGAATAATCACAGTGAAACAAACAGATGCACCCCTCTGTTCCATATGCCACTGAGACGTGTCAAGTGGGAGCCGTGTCCACTTCTGAAAGTTCTGGTTCATCTTGTCGACCAGCGAGGTGAGGTTGAGGGTCCAGGCCAGCTCAGGACGAATGGACACATGCACACCCAGGTACTGAAAGCTTAGGCGTCAAATCGGGATGGAGGGGTGCCAGGCCACTATGCTCTGGTCTCCCTTGACCAGAATCAGGACATATTTACGCCAATTCACACAGATGCCAGAGGCAGAGCAAGTATTTTCATTGCACGAGGGCCTGATAGATGTGGGTTGGACAGGGAGAGCACAAAATCATCTCATATAAGGCAATGTGGTCTTCCATGACCCCCTTCCCACTGCCGGCCTTGGATCGTGTATCACAACGGAAGAGCCTCACCAGTTGTTCGACAGCGAGAGTAAAAATGAGCAAGGGCAGGTGGCACCCCTGCTGGTGCCCCTACGGATGGCAAACGGATCTGACATCACCCCATACACCCTCACGTATACTTGTGTTTTTTCTATTGTGTACCTGCCCACTACTCATATACTGCTCCTGTGTGGTTTCTAATTTGTTACTGTTGATTATTTCCTACATTTACGTGTCTTATTGTATGACAGTATATGTTGCATCTATTCAGAGTTATGATAGTCTGCCTTTGGTCCACATAATCATACATTCTTGCAATGTCTAGCCTTGTAATATATGACTAATTGACCCATATTTGTAGTACATAAGAAATCCCATAGGTTTTCTGTCATATTACCTCACTAATCACGTTAGTCACTAGTTTCTAACAATAGCTGTGAGAATCACTGTAAATAAATGGGCATGCTTCACACAGGTAACTTATACTTTTAAGTAAGTTTACTACTTTTTGCTTTTTCACAAAATGCGAGTGTAAGTTAGTACTGAAAACAGTAATAAGTCCAGCACCACAAATGGCCATCAATTGGTACTGTAACAGCCTTCCATAGAAAACAACAGAAGTAGGGAATTAACATAAATCCCCATAGAAGTTGGTCCTGCCCAATGATTCAGAGGTTCTGGAAGGGGATAAACCAGGAGCTCAATAAAGCCTTGGGATCACCACAGGTACTGACTCCTAAAACAATACTATTGGGGATGATGAGTGATATGGAGGGATCTAGAACAGATAAAACATTGGTTGGAACGGCGACTGCGGTAGCAAAGAGAGATATAGTGGCCGCTTGGATGAGCGCCGAGGGTCCTTCCCTTCAGAAATGGAGGAAGGGGGTGGACTGGTGTGCAGCCCAAGAAAAAGTGGTGTATGAATCAAGGGGATGCCCTCACAAGTATGAAAGAATATGGGGGAAACGGGTGGGACTCCTAAGCTAAGATAAGGGGCTTAGAACAAATGTATACCCTTGTTCTTCTTACCTTGTTTCTACCCTGGCAAACTGTGACGAAATGACTTCTTACAGATGTTTGAAACATTGAAATGTCAGACCAGAATTTATTGTCCAACCGGTGTGAAAGAGATCAAGTTTTGCTAGTTATTTGTTTTCCTTATTAGTACATTTTCAAAACAATAAAAATTTGATTATAAAAAAAAAAAAAATCCCCATAGAAGTGATGTTAAGTTACATTTACAATACTTAAAGGCATAAATAAATGTAATGTAATGTCAGACAAATATTTAAAAATTGTACCTATTCATTATTAAATCATAAACTAGTTTAGTACCCTATTTTGAATTTAAAAACTCATGTAACAATCATGTTTATTAAAATATATCTAAACTAATTTTCACTCATTCTATACATCACTTTAATCATTATTAAAGCATATGAAACAAATTATTGATTTTTTCTTTAGGTGGAAATTTATTTTTTAATTTAAATATTTTTTAATATTGTTCTACATTTAAAATAAAGAAATAAATTTGATTTACATTAATATTTAACAGAACATATTTTTAATATTTCTTTTCAAGATAAGTAAACTTTTTTTATTTTTCTCCATACTTTATAATAAGGAAATTCCACAGTTAGAGCCGTGATTGCCTCTTGGTGAAGTATATAGAAAAATAAAAAATAATTTGGGGGCATAGGCAGTGGTCAATGAGATCACTGTCAATTCTCAGAGGAAATGTAAGAAAAGAGATGTTTTTCAAAAGCAGACCAATTTCCTTTAAGAAAATTGTGCTACTTTACAAAAAAGGTCGTTTATTTGAAGCAATCAAAGATATAGGTGGTCATTATGACCCTGGCGGTATTATAACCGCAGGGTCAAAACGAAGGGAGCACCGCCCAGGCTGGCGGTGCCTCCCGGCGTATTTTGACTGCGGCGGTAGCGCCGCGGTCGCACCGCCGGGGCCGGCGGTTTACCGCCACAATGGCCCGGCGGATGTAATCTGCCAGGGCAGCGCTGCTTGCAGCGCTGCCCTGGGGATTACGACCCCCCTACCGCCAACCTGTTTCTGGCGGTTTGCACCGCCAGGAAGAGGCTGGCGGTAAGGGGTGTCCTGGGGCCCCTGGGGGCCCCTGCACTGCCCATGCCACAGGCATGGGCAGTGCAGGGGCCCCCTAACAGGGCCCCGGCCAGCTTTTCACTGTCTGCATAGCAGACAGTGAAAAGCGCGACGGGTGCAACTGCACCTGTCGCACGGCCGCAACACCGCCGGCTCCATTAGGAGCCGGCTCCTATGTTGCGGCCTCATTACCGCTGGGCCGGCGGGCGCAAACTTGGTTTGCGCCCGCCGGCCCAGCGGGAATGTCATAATGGGGGCCGCGTGAGTGCGACCGCATTGGCGGCCGCACGCAGTTACCGCCTGGCGGGCGGCAGTAGCCACCCGCCAAGGTCGTAATGACCCCCATAGTCCTCTGCTGTCCCTTGTAGGCCACCATCCTTGTGGTTGTATCGAATCAAAGTGAGCCACATTTTGGGAAACACCTAATGAATATTAATTAGCTAGGTTGGATTACGAACCACTCCAATGCAGAATTTTACAAACTGACCTATTAGTACATAGGTTGATTCTGAAAGTTCAATACTGGTCGCAAGACTATTGGTTGCAAATTGCGACCAGTTTTTATGACCAGTGTAATGTTACATCTGGCCCCAAATCACCATAGCTCCAGAATATGACTGTCAGATTAATAAAATGTCTCAAGAAATTCGATCCTGCTTTCCAGGAGAGGGTGGTCTATGGTGGCTTCCTCTATAGCAAAGAAACAATTGCAAAAATATTTTTACTCAGAGAGCGCTTCACCAATATTCTGCCATGCCCTGTGACTTCTCACCAAACCACTCGAGCACTGCGGTGCAGTACCACTTCCCCTACATATGTATATCGATTCAACTGTTTAAAGTCTGATGGCAGATCCTTCCTGGAGAAGTGTGGCACAATGGTTAGAGCGGCAGATCCTGATGCACAGATCTGGCCCAGGACCAGCGTTCAATTCCCACCTTGGCGGGTCTTGGGCTCCATTCCCTTGGACCAGATAATTCTCGCCTCGATGCCTAATCTAATTAATGGGTCCCACAATGTAACTCTGGGCAATAGCTTGCTTAATCTCCACAACGGCCCTCACAGCGCTTGGATGCCTGGCTTCACCCTGGGGCTGTCCAGGAGTGGGCACCTCACAGGGAAAAGCCAGGAGGGGTTCCACAACGGTATGCGTACAGCACCTTGAGACCCTAACAGGTGAGTAGTGCGCTATAGAAGTGCAAAGTTTTTTACAGTTTCCTTGTACTGGCTCTCTAGCTCTGGAATGAACTTCCCAGAACTTACACTGGCCTCCAAGTTCTGTTAAGTTAAAGTCTGTGGTGGAACATTCCTTATTTTCTCAAAGCTAGCCCTTTTTCTAGGTTAGGCAGTCTGCTTTTGACATTATCAGCCTTCTCCTGCATTTTCTGTTTTGAACTCTTTTCTGTGTTTTTTTGATCTTAGCACCAAGATGCTAAGGTGAATATGGTGCTTAAATAGTAAGTTTAAGAAGTTTTGGAAACTTTTCACTTTAAAAATGCATGAGTGAAAATCGAGAGAAAAGTATTCTCCAGGAAATTATTCAGACATTTCAGACTATTTCTTTCAGTAAAATATGCAAAATAGCCTTGGAAGGTTTTTTTTTTATCACTCATTGAAAAAATCCTCTTTTGTGGGAGGATTTTCATGCAATAAAAACCCTGCCAAAGGATTGGGAAAAAAATTGTGAAGTGTGAAGAAGAAACTTAGGTCAATGAGGCTGGTGGGATACTCTTCCAAAGGTATCCAAGTTCATTGTCAACTGTAAAAAAAAGAGACTGGTCAGTTTGTGGTGGTTGCAACAGCCCAAGAGTGTGTTGAAGACAGTAAATAATTCAGTTGCGTGCTGACCCAGTTTGGGCCACACCACATTCTCCTGGGATAGCACACATCTTCAATACTAGCTGATGGATGGGTAGATGTCCTGATACTCTGATCTAGAATCCTCACCAGTCGCTGAAATGTATATTGGAATTTCCAAAGTTCTTCTGTTCTTGAGCACTTAAGCACTTTCCCACTTCCAGTACAGCAATGAAGTTCATGTGTACCCTTTCTTCTAACTCTGTGACATCATAATGCTTTTTTACAGACACCCCCCCATTAAATCACCTAATATGGTTTTCTAAAAAATGCTACCAAAGTCAAAACCTTCCCAGCGTATTAAATAACATGCAGATATTAGTATCTTAAATGCTGGGCCTTGCCACCAGTGCTGAGCTCTTTTTTGATATTTAGGAGAGTTGGCGCTTAAGCCTTCATAATTTTGTTCCACAAAAGGAAACCAGGACAAATGTGTGCACTTTTCCTCCCACATATTGGAGATTCTAACGGTGACCAGAGTTTAGAGATCTACTGGAGGGAGCTGGGAAAATGGGCAAAATGTGACAAAAGCCTTGTTTCGAAAAATGGAAAAAAACATGCTGTGGAAGAATTTTTTTTTTTCATAAAAATTGAATCAATGTATGGTTTGATTAGATCACCCACTTCCCAGCTTTCAGAAACAGGCACAACTGTAAAAAATCTTTTTTACCACAATTTTCTGAGTAGTGGTCAATATTTTCTATTTTTGTGGTTTGTACCAACATATTTTCTGCTTGTGGGAGAAACAGGTCTGAAACTCCTGAGTGAATTCAGAATGCTACGCATTTCTGATAACTAGACAGAATTCGACACTCCAATGGCAGGAATTTGTGTAGATTGCTTGTGGATTTCCTAAAGGAACTAATAATTGAAATAAAAAATAGTAAAAGTAAGGAGGAAAACAATAGAAATATATGACAATGTTTTAATCTGTAATTTATTGCACTTCAAATAATATACTGTTATGTCTGTCACATGCTTCCAGTTGCACATATATTTAGTGTGTGTGTGTCAGTTGCAAAAAAAAAATAATAAGAAAACCTGCTGTTAGAAATTGGGTTACTGGTTGACTGGGGCATGAGCGATGGCCAAGCAGCAATCTCAATCCTAGACAGGGCAAAGCACAAGCAAACCCCAAATTACCCTGTGCTCAGCCGCCCGATAGCTTGGCACAGAGCTGTCAGGCTTAATTTGGAAGCAATGTGTAAAGTATTTGTGTAACTTCAAACAGTAAAACAGAGAAAACAGCACACAGAAAGGATCCCACCAAGTTAGAAAATTAGATCAAGATTTGATAAATAACAAAAAGCTCAAAACGATCATTCTTTCAGGCTCCAGGTCCTCCTGACTGCCCTCTCAAGCCCCCATGGACCATGTGGTCAGGCACACCCACTCAGGCAACCCTAACATCTCCAGAGTCCTGACTTGTGTAACTATTTTGGGGCCCTTTAGAGAACTCCTTGTGCTCCCTTCTTCTAATGGGGACCCTGTCCACCCTTGTGGTGATCTCCCCAGATACCTTCTTATGGACCCTGGTGCTGACCTAGCGGTCCGCCTCCTTAGCAAACTCCCTGGGTTAAAAGAGTTTACTGTCAATCAGGTGTAGGTGCAGATTTGCAAAAAAGACTGAACATGTGCTCTCCTTTGCAATCAATTTGTAGAGCCCCTGATAATCCTTTACTTCTTTGTCCTTCACCCAACCATCCAGTGCCTTGCAAAAGGAATCCACACCATCCACCCAGGTCTGTTGGGCCAGCTTTTGGCTGTCCCTGAACTTCTTAAGTCTGACCATACTTTCTGACAAGGACTGCCTTCATTGGGGAGATACCGCATTCTGTCTCCCTTCTCTAGGACCAGTAGGGGTGTCCCTCCCCTCGTTAGGGATATGCCACCAAAGAAAACAGCCAATGCATTTCGTCCACCATAACATGAACTTCATCAGGGCACTGCAATTCAATTCCTATTTCTGAAGCCATGACAAGCTGCTCTGTCGAGCTCTGTAGTCACTCAGTAAGACGCCCTAGGTGGCTGTTTTTCTTTGGTATATTGAAGCAAATAAAAGCTGCGTTGGAGCAACGTACTTGGATGATTCTACGCTTTCTTAAAATGTCGTTGGTGCCCCTCCATCTGTAATATATGGACACTGGACCGTTTGGTCGCACCTTTGGAGCAGCAGGTGCCTTGTTTGGGAGCACAACATAAAGAGACATATGGGACAAGGGGGAGGTGCGGTTGACTTGGCTCGCTGTTCTGGTTGGATGACACTTATAAAATGTAATAAGGCAACTCCAGTGTTATCCTATGGGAGAGAATTTAAGCGTTTGTCACTACCAGGACATGTAAAACTTAAAAGTACTTGTCCCACTTTTTAAATACATTGCACCCTGCCCTTTAGGCTGCCCAGGACCTACCTGAGGGGTGACTTCTATGTATTAAAAAGGAAGGTCGGGACAGGCAAAAGATATATTTTGCCAGGTCGAAAGGGCAGTTTAACCTGCACACACAGGCTCTGCAATGGCAGGCCTGAGACTTGTTTAAAGGGTTACTTATGTGTGTGGCACAATCAGTGTTGTAGGCAAACTCATCACATTTAATTTACCGGCCTGGGGCACATGCAATGCCAATTTACAGGGGACTTACAAGTAAATTGAATATGCCAATTGGGTATGTCCAGCATCATCATGTTTAGGGAAAGAACACACACACTTTAGAACTGGTTAGCAGTGGTAAAGTGTGCACAGTCCTAAGGCCAGCAAAAACAAAGCTAGCAAAAACAGGAGGTCTGAAGGCAAACAACTAGGGGGAAATGATGTTAAGGATGCCAGGTCTCACACCTGTAATACCCAGAGCCATCAACAGAGCTGCATCTTATAATTAATTAATAATTAAAAAATGAATATGATGGAAAACTGTGCATTTTTTTAATGTGCCCAAGAATATGATCCTATGAATATGGGTTATTTGTACCGCTCTGAATTTGGAGTTACACATAATATAGGGTGATTCCAATGGCCTATTAGAAAATAGTTTTGTTCTATGCACACTGACTATCTTTGGAATACATAAATATAGTGCAAAGTGGTATATCACTGATGGTGGTGGGCCCATTTCCTGTAACAGCAAAGGGAATTTCAACCATTCTGGGGATGCGGGTACCTGCAGTATTTGTTCCTGGGGTTGACTAGCACCCAGAGAAAGCTACCAACCATTTATGTGAACTTGACACTGGGGTGAGTCCAGAATTGTGGGGCTTGTTTAGATCCCATTGCACTTTCATACCGAGAATGTCGAGAAAAGATCAAACTATGGCTAAAATCACAGAATCCCCTACTGAGCTCCCTATTAACTCTCAGATCCTGACACCTGCAGCTTTAGAAAAACATTTAAGAAGGAAACTTCACATTGAAGCTTAGAACACAGAAAAATATATTTGGGCCTTCACCCTGGCCAGCCTAAGTAAGCACGAATACTTCAGGTTAAATAAAGTCTATACGTCTCTTATGTCAAATATATAATGATTATAAAGAATATTTCTAAAACACTGTAACGTAAACAGTCTTTCAAAATGATGATGAAATACGGCATACATGAAATATTGCATTCATCTGTGCCCTTTATTCGTATGTTTCACCGTCCAACACATTTAAATGAAAACATTTCTTACATTAGGCAGAAAAACAACCACCCCTTCATTTCATGTTTTAAGAGACATATTTGCACAGCCAGGTAACGCTCTCTCACCATCAAGTACTCGTGTACTACTGCCACACACGGAAGGATTCTTCCTTACATGCCCATGTGCCACCATCTCATGCTGAGGATGTCCACAGTATGCCAAGAATTACCAACATTACACCAGGGATGGACACAATCATGCAATGGGTACTTACAATACATTTGGAATGTACCCCATGATGCCAGGGCCAGCATTTTGATACTGCATGGTGATTGGCTGCTTTAGACTGCAATTGTGCCTCAGGGACTGCCATAGGTTTTGGATGCCCAGTTTTCACTCCTGCTATTGCAAGGGCGTGGAAATGTGTGTCAGACACGCCGCACAGCTTCAGAACGTCATAGTGATGGGGCAGCAACCTAACCCTCTCAAGGGTGAGATGCCCTGCTCTGGACTGTGTGCCTGTGTGTGTTTCTATGTGTGTCTGTGTCCATGTATGTGTTTGAGTGTCTAATTTGCAGGGTCAGCGCAATGACAATAATTGTGATCATGTCACACATGCCTGCCTGCTTAGGCAGACTTCCCAGCTTGTAGGGGCACTTGGCAACGAGAGGGGTGAGGGGCATCGGAGGAGTGGTGGGGGGGGGGGGGGGGGGGGTGCATGTGTGTGCCTGTGTGTGTGTTTGTGCCAGGCCTGGTTCTAGCAGTGGGCCAGGGCTACCCATTGGCCCTCCCATTCCCGGCATAAATGCCAATTCACAATGCGCCTGATAACTTCTCCTGTGTCATTGCCGAACGCTGTGGTGTTCTCCCAGTTCCTGTTTACTCTTACTGGAGTTGCATGATTGGGCCAGGGTCTCTGCCTCGAAGGAGACCCAATCACGCATCTCCTTTAGGGAGGCGGGCTTTGTCTCCACACACGAGTGCAGGTACATTAGAGGTATGACGAGGGGAATAAATCAGTTCCATTCTTCGGGGCACGGATCGGGTGATGTGGATTTCCACCCTCTCTATTTTTGTTTTCTCCGGAGCAAATCTCGTTGCCATTTTGGACTCCTACAGCACCTGCTGCTCTGCACAGGGTGGACCCTACCTTTGCTCTCCAGCCCCGGGGGGCAGAAGTTAATCCTGCTACAACCATGCACCTTTCCTGAACCATACAGCTACTGTTTTATCAGATCATGCTGTGAGCCAAAGGTTTATTTTAAAGATCAAATGTATGTGGGTTGGGCTGACACAATTTCCACTGAAAATGTGTTGCTTGTTCACATTTTTAAGATTCTTCACAGGCTCAGATATTATATATAAATAAACCTTAATGTCGAAAGAGTTTGTTTTCATTGTAACCATTCCCTTTCTGATTTTGTTTACTTTAATTATCAATCAGCTCATATGTGCAACTATGAACACATTCTAAAGGGCTTTCTTTTTATCTTTATTGTTTTAAGTATGAAAGTGGAAACAATATCGCCTTGGATGAGTTTACTAATTCTTGTACTGGCCGGGACATTACAATTCAAGTGAGGTTCATAAAACAGGCTATGCGGCAACCCTATGCCTGGGATGTAGCACCCCCAAATGTTTGAATGTTGAGCTATGAGATATGGACTGTGACACACTGATCTATTTTAAACTTTGGGTGGAGTGTGAGCATAGGACATGTACCCTGGAAAGCAGAAGACAAGGGATACCAGGGTGCAACAGAGGCACTGGCGCCCACACGCCAGAGTGGGGGACACTAAACCTGGATTGTTGCACTAATCCACAGTTTAAGCAGGGGACCTATTTACATCCTTCTATTAGGACCCATGACACACTTTGCTACGCCACTGAGAGATACCAGAGATGAGGACTATTCTAAATGAGGCTTCTTATATTTCTTTCGAGTTTCATATTATAACCAAACACCACAACATCTTCATTAACTATTGGAGGTCTTGCGATGTGAGAACTCAGTGCACCTTTCTCAGGACTACAGGGAGGTCGGAAGACTAGTGTGGTGGGATCCCCTGGATCAGTGCTTAATTTGTGAATTAAAATGTGCCGGTGCCCAAAGCCCTTCTCTTATGCACGCGGCTGCTGCAATTAAATGTGCGAGCACGGAATAATGAGACAGCTAATTCTGAAGCCATCTCGGGCCTCTTCAATCCCTTTAAAGCCACTCCCAGCCCCTTCAGCTCACTCTTGCAGCTTTCTGCTTTTTACCTTTGTGACGCTTTTTTGTTTTTCTCTTCCTCTGTCTTTCCCATATGTGTCTTTTGCTCGCAGGAAATGCCTGAGGCAGAAGAATAAGCGCCGGCCCTCAAAAATAAGTGCCGGTGCTCAGCACCGGAAACAACAAGCACAAATTAAGTACTGCCCTGGATCCTGATTCAGCCAGAGCATTCTCAGTGGTGTAACATAAAATGATGGGGGCCATGAGCCTCCCATATACCTATGAATCGCTATTCATTTGCCTTCGGTTGAATGGGGTCCCTCTGAAGGGTTGGGCACTCCCCTGTACCACATGGGCTGCAGGGGCCTACGTTATATCATTGTTCATTCTATTGAAAGCTATAACCAACATAGAAATCTGCAGAATTTAGCCTCTTTGGGACACATCACTCAAAATGTAAATTATAAAAGAAAAAATTGAGTTTATCAATGAAAAGTTTGATTCACCGTCATAAGTATAACAGACCAGTTCTAATCAGCTTTTTAATGCTTTGATTGGTGGAAATGCACAGATTATGTAATGGAATATCAGTGGTTGCCTTTTGTATGTAATTTTATGTTGGGGTTGCAGCTACTGCTAGGGACACAGCGTTTGACTTCCTGTGGTAATTGGCAACATATTCTTGTGAAGGGTGGTGTGAGCCAACCTATGCGCTAGTTGCAGGCCTGGTGCTTGTGGTGAAGAGTTTCTACTGGCTCTGTTCCACAGCCAGCATCACTGCAAAGTTTGGTGTAGTTGCACTATTAGACTAGAGGAGAGATTAACCCAAAGTAAGCTACCATGAATCTGACAAAACCAGCTGCAGGCCTTGTGGGTTAAAAAGTGGTATCTTGTTGAGGGGCCTCATCTGGAAATTATGATTAAAGACACTTTGAATCTCACAGGATAGGAGTTCTTTGGAGCTAGACCGTATTTAATGTGTAGATTTCTGTTATGTTAACCTACTCTTGTTTACCTTCCTTGCCACTTTTACCTAGAAGTCTGAGATGATGGAAATATGTTTTTAACATTTCCAAGTAATATAGGGGGTCATTCTAACTCTGGCGGGCGGCGGGGGCCGCCCGCCAGAGTTCCCCCTCCAGAACACCGCTTCGCGGTCCGAAGACCACCGCAGTGATTCTGTGTTTCCCGCTGGGCTGGCGGGTGACCGCCAGGAGGCCGCCCGCCAGCCCAGCGGGAAACCCCTTCCCACGAGGAAGCCGGCTCCGAACCAAACCGCCAGGAACAGGATGGCAGTATGGGGTGTCGTAACGAAGGTAAGTAATGAGGGAGCCTCGTGATCAGTTGAGTGGGCTCAGGGACGTCAGTGGTGACTTCTTAGAGTAGACCTAATGAGAGTATGGTTGAGTAAGAAAAACTGAATGCAGACCCTGGTAAGCCTGTGGTCAGAACCTGAAAAGGCGAGGGGACGTGTGTCAACAAGCTGTTTTGAATGAGTACTCCCTGAGCCCACTCAACTGATCACGAGGCTCCCTCATTACTTACCTTCGTTACGCACCATCCTGGCCGGCTGGCCCAGCCTTGATAAAGTCACTGTTGTGACGAAACACGTGTTGGCTGTATCACGCTGATGACACAATGATTTCCAGTATCTACAAATAAAAGACACCCTCTACAAACAGGACTTGAGACTCCTTTCAACTTTGCAATCATAGCAACAGAAGATAAGGGATACTCATCCCTGCCACACTATTGGACTATACTCTCTGTGTGCTGTGGCCATTTTGTCCAAATAAGAATACAAGTATGAGAATTGTAGTTAAAAAAAAGACTGGCCGTGTTAGCATGGACGTGGGAAACTTGGAAGCCATGCTAGCTGTAGTGAAAAAAAGACAAGGGCATCACGCTAATCACTCATGCACAATACCTTAACAATCCCCATGTACCTCACACTACAATGCATCACTCTTTCAACTAAGCACTCCCTCGGATAGGAAAGTTTCGAAAAACATATGAAGATAAAAATAAACTTGAACAAACATACCTCAGACATTTTCAGTCCCCATGAACCATCCAGAAACGCATGCGGCTCAGTAGGTTCACAGACTGCTAAAGCAGAATGCCTTGGATTGGGGAGAGAGTTGAAATGGGTCCCATCTACAGCATATTCAGTTAATTACCAAAGCAGCATAGCGCCCTCACGTGGGGAATTATAATTCAAGGCTTTTTTGGTAAAGGCAGTGTGCCTTACTTTCAAGTAACTCTCTCTACATGTTCTTTGTAAACACAGAATTAAGCTTTGTACGTGGTGCCTGTTTGGAAGTAGATATGATGTAATCTGGGGCTTGTAGGCCCCCTCAAGAATGACAAAAGTTGGTCCCAAAATGGCCCATCTGAATGCACCCTTGGCCCATCCAGTTAACAATTCCTGGAGGGGGCCTGGTGCATCTGCAATGTGGGTTTCTGTGTGTGTACTGTGTGCAACAGATCAAATGAATGTGTTTGGTATCCACATCCATACTTGTGTGTGGTTTTAGTTGTGCTTGTGTTTTGATGCTGCTATGCTTGTTTCTTGCATGCATTTCATCTCAACAGATTAGCAATTAATCGCGCTAGATTATGCAGCAGGCATATGAACTCGCTGGCCTGTTAGTGTTTAGTTTAAGTGGGTGAGAAAGACAAACCCTGGTGCAAGTTGTTTAGTTAGGAAATACCCATTTAAAAAGGAGGGCCCACCATCAAAGACAAGCGAGGGGAGAAGGCCCACAATGGCTTTTGATGCAACCTCAGGCTGTTTGTTTGGCACTAGACACATTACTGGAAGGAGCTGTGCTGCCGCTGCAGGGAATGTTACTCATCGTTTGCTGAGCATCACTGTCATGTGAGAAATCCCACCCTGAGCCAGCTTCACCGCCAAATAAACACCACATACCAAATAAGCAGCGACCTCAGCTGAGATGAAGGGGACTATTAACAACGTTAAACTTAGACCTGCACATGTAAATTCACGAGTGTAAAGTTATTGCAGCCGAAAGGAAGCAGCCGTAAGTCCAGCATCACACATGGGCTACCACTGATAATGCAGCGCCCTCCCATAGAAAAAAAATGGTGACAGGAACTTAAAATACAAGCCCACAGGAAATTCACTTAGTTCCACTTTTTAAATTTAAATATAAATTAATTTAAGTTGTAAAAATAAAACTTTTTTAAATTTATTTTAAAATATTCTAATACCCTTTTTTGAATTAAAAACGAGTGTGCATTTATTTTTTTAATTAAAATATGGCTTCAAAAGATTGTGCAGAGGGGTTTAATTAAAATATGATTGTATTACTTTTAATTAAATCCATACATAACTATTAATATATGTTGGATCCAACATTCTTGGCGTGGTTCCCCCCAAATATGGTGGACCTAATGCCCGGGGTGTGGTTTCCCCTACCTTTTCGCTTCCATCCTCCTGTTTTTGCTGACTTTGTTTTTGTTGGCTTTAGGACTCTGCACACTTTACCAGTGCTAAACGGTGCTAAAGTGATTGTGCTCTCTCCTTTAAACATGCTAAAATTGGTCTATATCTGATTGGTATAGTTTACTTATAAATCCCAAGTAAAGTGGTACTACATGTTCCCAGGGCCTGTAAATTAAATGCTACGAGTGGGCCTGCAGCATTTATTGTGCCACCCACTTCAGTAGTCTTTTAAACATGTCTCAGCCCCACCATTGCAGCCTGTATGTACAGTTTTAAACTGCCATTGTGACCTGGCAAAATAAACCTCTTGCCAGGCTGAAACATCCCTTTTTAATATATACACGTCACCCCTAGGGAAAGCCCTAAACAGCCTGAGGGCAGGGTTTAGTGTATTCAAAAGTTGGGAATGTACTCTTAAGTTTTACATGTCCTGGTAGTGAAAAAATCCTCAATTAATTTTTCAGTGCTGTGAGGTCTACCTCTCCCATAGGACAACATTGGGTTCCCTTGTTACATTTAATAATTGGTAACTTCCAACTGGGAGCAGATAGGAATGTCAAGTTTGATCAAGTCAAGTTTATTATGTTATGGAACTCCAACGGAGATCCACATAAAATAATACATAATTGTATTAAAAGAAGAAACATAATGATAGTAAACAAATTAAACTTTGATAAATAAGTTGATTAGGCTAATACAAAGTTAAAAAACACTTAAAATAGTTAAAAACTCTAGCACAAAACATTTCATTAGGCAGAATGAGTAAGGCTTGTAATAAATTAGAAGCAGTGCCAAAAGAAAAAGTAAGACAAATAGTGCGCAGCCACCTGCGGCGATAGGGCAATAGGGTCGGGCAGATTAAAACAACATGTTTCAAATCTTGGACGCCGTTATGGCATAGGTTACAAATAGCGGAGGAGCCAAACCATTTTGCTTGTAAAGAGTTTAGGGGGAGCTGCCCCTGTCACAGTAGGAGCCAGAATCTTCTCACCCCATGAGGCAGGTTCCAGATAAGGTAGGGCTGTGTGACCTTTGGTCTTAAGGAATTTGATATTATATGAAAACTCTGCCTGGCCGTCCTGGCAGAAACTCATCGCCCAAGTTGCTTTCATAAGTGTGGATTTAAGCTTTAAGCTGTGCTGGAGAGAGAGTAAAAATTGTAGAAGGATCTAAGTGTAGATGATCCATGGCATATAAAAAATTCCTGCAGATGATATATTTTACTTTATGACCAGCTAATATTTTTTTTTTTAGCAAGGACCACAAAGAGTCGTTACTTCACGTCATCAGATTATACATCCAACGAATTACCGCAGCCAGGCCTTGAATAAAAGAGCTGCGCAGGCCCAACTCAAGTCTTAGTAATGGTACTGAAAAGGCGGAATTTACAGTTGAAGACACGTCCCTCGAGTTTATCGAGAAAGATCCACTTTGATACCACAATATGCTCTATACCATACAATAGAGATGAAGGTATCTTCATCCGATAAACCTCTAAGAGATGTTTAATATGCCTTCTGCCTGTTGCCCTATATAAGGAGTTCAGACAGTTAGCTTGAGATTGGGCCTTCCTTTGGTTGTGCTCAATATGTTCTCTATCTTTAAGGTTCCCACAGACAATTTTACACAAAAATGTGTAAGAGGTTACTCTTTCGAGGGGTTGAGCTCCCAAAGACCAGCAAAAGTTGCTGTACTTGAATCTTTTATTGCAGTGAAAACACATAATTTTGCTTTTTGTGCAACTTATCTTTAAAAAGTGAGCTTCAGTGTATTGTTCGAGGGCTTGTAATCGGTTATTAAGGCCCTTTGTGGTGCGATCTAGAATGATTATGTCATCTGCATAAAGTAGACAGCATAGCGATCTACCTCCTAAGTTAGGGCCAAAGCCCTCACATTGAGTTAAATGTGCGGGTAAATCTGAAAGATACAGATGTGATAGCCCAACATACATCCTTGTTTTAGACTGTTATTGGTTGAAATGACATGAGATAGACCTTGTTAACCCCCTAGCAAGACTCTGCAGCAGGGGGAGGAGTGAAGGGGTACCACAAGGTCAGAGAGAATGCCAGGCATGCCTAATCTTAGGAGCTTCTTCCATACCAGGACACGATCTACCTTATCGAATGCTGTAGAGAAATCTATAAAGGCTGCATAGACCACTTCCCTCCGCAGAGAAACATATTTTTAATTAATTACTTGCAAAACAGAGATATTGTCAATTGTGCCATGATTACTCCTGAAGCCAGATTGCTCTAGGGGGGTAATTTTATACCTTTCTGCCCAATCATTAATCTGTGACAGTAAGAATTTGGTGAAGATTTTTCCAACCACTTCCAAAAGTGCAGCTTGGCGGTAATACTTAGTGCAACTTAAATCACCTTTTTTATACAAAGGGACAATGACGCTACCCTTCCAGGATTGAGGGACATTTCTGGCTTCGTAGCAATGTTGATACACCGGGAATAAAATCCTACACCAGGAGGATATATCTTGTTTTATTATCAGTATTGGGATTTCATCCAGTCCCATGGCGGCTGAGCAGAGAATTCCTCTTATAGCAGCCTCAATTTAGAGTGGGATATGAATATGAGGAATCAAGACTGGTTTGAGGAAAATCCTCTGTAGTCCCATTGGAAGCATAGAGGTCATATAGAAAAGTCGACCAGCTTAATTTGCTGATAGATATTGGGAGGGGCCTGGTTCTTGTACCACACCCCTCTGCAATCAGGGACCAAAACCGCCTAGTGTGGCCAGAAAAGGCTGCTTCTCTCACTGCAACCCAGAATCTATATGTGGCATCCTTTTTTTTGGCACACTCTTAACCTCCTTCTCCTTCTTTTTAAGATGTCTAGCTGGGATTGCCACACAGATGTATAATCCCAATACTGTTTACGGATAAGAGCATTAATTTCTCAATTCAATAATAAAAGTGAGCGGGTTTTGCTATATGTTTATTCTGGGGCTTCTGACGAGGGATCGAAGCAACCAGTTGCATAAAACTAGTAAAACACTCCATTACTTTTCCTACCCAGCTACCAAGATCATTCAAGGTACTTTCTAGGATACCTTTGAGCCCCATAAAACTACTTGGAGACCAATATGTTCTTCCATTTTTAACATTCAGCTGGGGGTGTTGCCCTGCTAAACTCCATGAATCGGTAAGTTGCGCCTTCAAGTCAAGAGATACTACCAAAACATTATGATCACTAAGGGTAGTCTGTAATACTATTATATCCTTTAACAGGGAGAAGGACTGATATTTTGTTACCACATAGTCCAAGATTGCAGCACCCCTGGGTGATTTATGGGTACAACGGGCTGGGGAATCAGATGGGAGTCTACCATTAGCAACAATATAATCATTCTCTCTCAGATACTCAAGCAAAAGCTTCCCAAGCTTATCAAGCCATATTTTATGAGAAAGAATACAAGGGGGTAGTCCAAATGCTTCCTCCTTTTCTTCATCCCAAAAGGATGCAAGTCCCAGGTTAGAAATCTTACAATTTAAGTCTCCTACCATGATGATTTGGGTTCCTGGATCCCTGTCACAGAGTTCCTTAATGTAAAGAAATACCTTGGCTAAAAGATTATTAAAAGGGACACAAGGAGGGACATAAGAGTTAATCAAAGTAAGGGAGGTTACCTTGTCTCCTACTCCAATGCAGTGTAAAGTTACTGCTAAAAACAAATTACTGGGATCCCTAAAGCATTCATGCTGCCAATGCAGTCTATTCACCAGCAAACATACAACTCCTCCCTTTGCATGACCCCTCGTTGAGGGGGAGGCCTTACAGCAAAAGAAATAGTAATTTTTGAACTGCAGCTCCCCAATAAACCAGGTTTCTTTGAGGCAAATTATATCAGGATTTTAGGAGTTCAAAAAGTAAATTTTCTCCCCTTTAGATTTTATACCTGCCACATTCCAAGGTATAAGGGTAAGCTCATTGCTACATTGATGGTGCTGTTAACCTGGAGGATGTGGTAGAACTACTTAATACTGCTGGTAGCTAAATCCAAGAAAGGGGATTGAAGCTCAGATCAGAAGGCGGATGAACCGGGGAGACCCTAAATAATACTTATCGGCCATATGCCCCTAGGTGAATTTTTAAACCCGGAAAAGTGTGAAAATTAGGGTCATGCTTAACGAAAGGGATGAATGAGAAATCAGGGGATTGGCGGACCCGCTCGGTTGACCTTAAGCCTGTCTTGTTCAAGACAGGAACTACACCGATACCTTTACATTGTAAAGACTCTAAATTACTTAGGATTTTGTTGATAGATTACGCAGGACAAGGGGCCAAAATCAGTTGTCTTCAAAGAGACCAAATGTATATCCCTACTTTCAATCATTCTAAGGGGATCAATATCAGAAAAACATTTTAACAATTGAGATCTGTTAAGAAAGAGATAATTGTCAAATAAAAGCATAACGTCTAGAGTTAAGGTATCCTCAGGGTAACAACCCTGTCCTCTTCTGGTGAGTTGCGGCCAAGTCTGAGTGGGTATCAGTCCTGTAGTGGCTTCAAAAGATTGTGCAGAGGGGTTTAAGGATGACGTAATTGGCTGAGAGATAGTTGGCTCACTTGCCGAAATTTGGTTGACCATTTAAAGGTTGCTGATGTGTGGATGGGGGTCGCACAGTGACAGGGAGACAGGAGGTGCAAGGCAAGGATGCAGAACTGGAGCCTCCTGGTTTAAGGGATCTTGCAGGCCAGGTTGATCTTTGGAGAAACGTAACTTTCTCTGACCTTTTTTGGGATATCTCCGGATTGATTCTTGGACCTTTTGACTTTTTTCCTTTTACATGTTAGAGGCTGTACAGGAGTACCCAGGGTACTGGTCAAGATATTTGCTTTTGCCTTAGCTCAAGCTTTAACAATTGGAAACATAACCGTCTCAGAGTTTTGGCAGACTGAAAACTCTCTTAATATGAACCTAATAGAATTGACTGGGCTCCCAATTGGCATGAGATTCATAGGAGATAGTCCCACCTGCGGTGCACCGGCCTGACAGCAAAAATCAGTATCAAGAGGTGTTTCATTGTTTGCGATAGTGTGATGCTGTGCTAGGAGGTCATTGCAATACTGCGTGAAAAATCAAGGATTTACTCCATTGGCAGTTGTCAATTCTTTTAGGATGGTTGTTACGGAGTCAAGAATACAATCAGATCCACCAACCAATTTTTCTAAAAGGTTCAAAACAGAAGATAAAAGTATCTCTAAGCTTAAAAGCGAAGAGGAGACCAAAACATTTTGAAGAGGATTACTATTTGAAGGGTTAACGCTTAGACTCAGGTTAGGTGTTGTTGAAAGATGAGAGCAAAGTGAGGAATGGTTGGAGGGTGTGCTGCTAAAGAGTTGCAGACCCGTGGAAGGGGGTAGAAGCGATGGAGGGGGAGATTTTGCTTCCTGGTGTGACCCACATCTTTGGATAAGTTCAAAATCGAGATCGGGGAGGGTGAAGTCCCCAGGAAGATTTTCCAGGCTGGTACATGGAAGAGGGGCATCAATGACAAGTTCAAGAGATGAAGGTTCCTTTACAGAGACCAGACTGGTTACATCATGATTTAATGGTGGGATTGTACTTGGTAAGGGAGAAGAAGCTTTGCAAAAGGCCGAAGGCTCAAGGGTAAAGGAAGATGTGTGAGACAGGGCTGGACTCCTGTTTGGATCCACCAGAACGTGAGGAAGCGCTGGTTCCTTGAAATAAGGACAGGAGGAAAAGGGTTCTTCCGGTGAAGGAAAACCCTTATGATCTGAAGAACCAGGCTTTAAAGGATTGGGGGGGGAGGGCTTCTCTTTGTCCCATAGGGAAAAAAATTGATTTCGGCACTTTAAGCCTAAGGTATTTGTGACTTTGTTACACAAGGGATTAGATTTTGTTTTAGAGCAGGATCTCCCCAAAACCGATCGGCCGGATCTCAATTTTTTTGCAGTCATTGTGCCCCATGATGCAATACTTGATGATTCACTTGTTTTAAGATGGAGCATTTTTAAGGTGGTGTTTAAAAAGACCAACAGTACCTCGAAACTCCGGCGGCGTTTCTAAAACCTCTTTGGCCACCAGTGGATGGCTCCTGCTGTACTAAGGAGTGGTCGTCCCCCACACGTTGTACCCCAGCCCTCTCAGTGATGCACTACCAGTGCCTCTCCTGAGGCCTCCTTGGCTCTTTATACTGGGGGTCCTGAGGGTCCTGTGGGGCTCCAATTCGCCGCACTGTGTCGTCGGTGTATCACCCGCAGCTTCCATGGGTTCCTGACAGTTTTCTTTATCCATTAAAAAGCGACAAGGCTGGGCGATGATATTGGATGCAGTAGTTCACCGCGCTCGAGGTCACCAGTCGTTCATGAATTGCCAGGCTGTGATCCTTGCTCCTTCACAGCGCAACGATCCATGACAGGATGGCGAGGCTGTGTGACAATTACGGACGTGGTTATGCTGTGTCACCAGCGCTTCCCCCACTGCCTCCGTGGTCCCCTGGCGGGTTCCTTGCCTGCGGCGGAGCAACAAGGCGGTAAGGTGGAGGGGTGAGACAGCCACCAGCTGGAAGCAGTAGTTTGCCGCGCTCACAAACTGGGTAACCGGTCTGCAGCCCTCACAATCCTGCAACTTGTTTGGCGTAAGGCGGGAAGGAGGGGAGACAGCCCCCGGCTAGGAGCAGTAGCTGGGCCGCTGGCAGCCCTTGTGATCCTCGCAATCCTGCAGTGATCCTGCGTGTCGTGGCGTCAGACTCTGGAGTCGTTATCCGGCGACACAGTCCAAGCTGAAGCATCGAAGCAAAACTGAAGCACGGCAGTAGCAGGGAACGCAGCCTCTGGGGCCCTGCAGCCATGCAGGAGTTGGCGGCCAATATGCCCCCAGGTACTGCACTTCAATTACTAACAGCAGCGGGCTATCTTTCAGGCCACCTGGTGAGCAGCTAGGGCGTGGGTGGCATTTTCGGGCCGCTTTCACCGCTGCGCCTCAGGGCTACTTTCGACTGGGCCCCTTCTTCTGTACCCATCAGCCACAGCCTGTCTGGCCTCCAAACTGCCAACCGCCACGCCTGCCCACCAAGCGCACAGAGCACCAAGAGCACACCGGACTGCGCAGGACCTTCGGGCCCACCGCTGCTACTGCTCTTTTCCAGCTTATCTCTGAATCATCCGGATGGTTGGGGGAAGAAAGCCAGAGGAAGCACCGGGGCGCCAAGCCGCAGTTAGCCCGCTGCTGACCCGACCCGCTCACACAGCTGCGGGCTGCATCCTGCGAGAGTCCCTGTCTCCGTCTCCTCAGCGAGAGTTTCCACTTTCCTGCTTCCGTCAGTTCCGTTCTGTGCTGTCGACTGCACGGGTCCCTGCTCAGACAATTGAGCGACAATAGTAGCTCTAGCCCCGCAACACACAAAAACGGTCAAGTTTGGTGTATATGGAATTGTAAGGTAAAACCCTCTTTGATGGTAAAGTCGGATTTTAATTCTCAATTCTGAACATGGCACTTTTAAAAACTGCACATTTTGTGTCCTAACCATTTGATGCCTGCAGGTTGTGTCCTGGGTCACATGTCTAGGTGTAACTGGCAGTTGGTCTTTGTGTATTGCTTCCAGACAGTGAGACAAAGGAGCATAGGTGTTGGCAGGATGGGCCATCTCTGACTTGATGAGGGGGATGAGCTGTCACCTATCATACTTGCACACCACAAAGACTCTGTCTGAGCACACTCACAATGGGTTTAACACTGGTCTATTGTGACACCAGACAAGCTGGGGCCGAGGTAGGGAGGCTGGATATTCCAAACACCTCTGGGGTGGAAACCTTCTGAACCTTCTCCTACCTTAAAGAGGTCACCAGGTATACATAATGGATGTTCAAACCCATCTCTTCAGTACACCTCAGGACCTGTGGAAGACTCAGAAGGACTTATGTGCTGCTCTGCAAGGAGAACTGCTGCTTCGCTGCTATACTGCCCTGGTACCCGAGTGAAAGGACTAGACCTGCATCTTCAACCCAAGACCACCAGTGTGAATCAAGGGCTAGGTGGTTGGCCTACTGATCCGAGCTCAGGGACAGAAAAGACTCCACCCACCATGAACCCAGCACATGGAATCTGTCAGCGGTGAGTCCTAACCCCCAAGTGGTGCTACTCCTGTCCTGGACCTTTGGAAGTGGGTGTGAAGGTGCTCTACCAGCCCAGCTGTGGTCGTGTGAGACGAACTGTTGCAGCCTGACACATCTCCTTGCAGTTCTGCTTCAGAAGCTTTGCTGTGGGAAGCATCCCCACCACAGGACCTTGCACCGCAGCCTCCTCAGAACTGTCACGGCGCAATGCATCCTCTAAGCAGGTCTTTGCATTGCAGACCCCTCGTTGACGACCCAGGACTCCACATCACAGAACTGCTGGAACCGTTGGTTTGTGAGGCATCTTCAACACAGGACTTCTCATTGCAGCCTCACAGCACTTCTGAACCGCCACTGCATGTCGCAGGGTTCTGCAATGCTCTGCAAACAGAATTTAAGGTAATTTTGTTCAGTGGGCCTAAATTGGTCCTTGTGTCCGACCCACGCTCCATCGATGTTGGCCTTAAGTTGTGACTTTGTGCCGGTCCTGTGCAAACAGATAATCACAGTTGGCATTTTGTGCTTTTAGGCACTATTTTACTTAAAACTTTAAAACCACAAATATCTGTTTCTACTGGTTGGATTTGTGTTGTTTTATTGTCAAATAATTTCTTAAATTCTACTCTATTTTTCTAATCTGGGGTGGGGTTTCTCTTGGGTTGTGTTTTCATTTTATTGCTGTTTGAATTGCTGCATAAATACTTTACAGATTGTCTTTAAGTTAAGCCTGACTGCTTTTGTGCCAAGCTACCTGAGGGTTAAGCACAGGTTAATTTGAGGTTTGCTTGTGGCTTCACCCTGAGAAAAATTGTGGCTGCTTCTTGAGTAGTGTTTCACCTCTCGAAACCAGTAACCCAATTTCCAACAATATGAAATACATTTCTAACTCTAGGTGAGATTCTTTTAATTTAACCTTCAGAAAAATAGTTCTAATTTTTAATTTATGGCATTTTAAAGTTAAATAAAGTTATTAATGCTCTAATGTATGTATGTATTTTGTTCTACAGTTAAAATAAATATACACAATTAACTTACATTTATATCTAACATAAAAATATTTTTAGATATTTAAGTTTAATAAACTTTTTTACTTTTCCCAATACTTTACCATAGGGTGATCTCTGTGGCGTACATGACAACATTTTACAACAGGAACATGGGAGATTTTGAAATGAAATCAGGTGAAGGTATTTTCCCAATAGACTTCTAGTAAAGCAGAAGCAATTTCACACGAGTTATGGCCAAAATAAAGATATTTTGGGCTTCAAAATCGGGAGTCTCCTGCTTGTATCAGCTGTGCTGGGTATGCAGATATGCTGTGGTATATAGATTAGCTGCATATTTAAATGTTAAATGTAGAACAAATTGAAAAGAGTTACTACAAGATTGCATTGCTGGATGGTACCACCCTTACATATCATTCTATTTGTCACAAAGTAAACTAACCCCAGATTTGCTGCTATGATACTGTAATATCAATAATAAAATGGTATTTTATTTTTTAGCAAACATTTTGATTGGTTCCTAACTGATACATGATTAATAATGCAGTGTCAGGACTTGCTACTATTTTGGGTCAGACATCTGTTTTTTGTGCATCCATTGTTTCTCATATGGACAGTCGTGATTTGGAGCTGCAAAAATGATAATGCTTCTAGGTCTTGAGGCAGACTCTGAAATATTGGACTAGTCTGGCAGATCCTCCTCAGAACAGGCTGTACAAGCTTGTGATTACCATTTCATTTCTTTGTAAAATTGTGTTCCAAAAACTAACGTGTGTCCCAGTTTTTCTCCAAAATTTCTAGGACATATGGGAACTGATTACGACCTTGGCGGACGGGGTGCTGCATCACAAACGTGACGGATATCCCGTCCGCCATTTTACATGTTCCATGGGCTATAACGGAACTTGTAATACGCGGGCGGGATATCCGTCACGTTTGTGACAGATATTCCCATGAATCATTCACTGAGACTCTAAGCTACTGTTTTGTAAATCTGAAACACTGAAACCTATTTATAGTGTGCCATACTGTTGCTCTTTCTGCAGAATATGTTGTTGTAAAATAGTTATCTGCTTTTCTTTCAACTTTAACTGCATTGCTGAAACTCCTGGTGATATCGTACCACTGCCACTCGAAGGATGCAAGGTGACTGTTTAGAAGCCCCTCTCAGCACGCAGTGCAGTGAGGGCCTTCGGGAAATAATTCAGTGACAGCTGTTTTAGTGTAAAAGGTGATTTATTAGGACAGGATTGCATAAGTAACATAACCATTAACTTTCAAACGTAACCGTAACTTTAATAACGCCCTCCTATTAACCTCTCCTCGCTCATCCTTCTCCTTCAAAACCTTTATCTCGTTTCCATTCCCCTACGCACTCCCCTTTTCCTTTCATGCCCCATTTGGTTCGTGCGTACCCCCACTCAGAGCCTTCACCTGCTTGTTTATTCCCTGGAAGGGTGGCCAAGCCTGCATCTGACTCACCACCCTCCATCATCTACTGCTCGCTCACCCCTGCAACCTGCCCTAACTGACAATTTCCCTCCCCTCCTTGCTATTCGATTCTAACTTCCGTCCTTCCAATCACTCTTCCAATTGCCGGGTGGGTGGGAGGCCAAATTAAAACGCGCGAGGGAATCGCGGCAAAGAGGCCGGTCCCTCCACCCCCAACCCCTTTTATTTCCTCCCCCTAGGCCCGCCCCCACTTACCTTTTTCCCAATCCCTGTCCCTCGCCGTCACTTCCTTTCCCGAAATGACCCGCGGGAAGACTAGAGCGTTGCTCTTGCTTCCCGCGGGCCCCTCCATCGGGAAATAATTCAGTGACAGCTGTTTTAGTGTAAAAGGTCATTTATTAGGACAGGATTGCATAAGTAACATAACCATTAACTTTCAAACGTAACCGTAACTTTAATAACGCCCTCCTATTAACCTCTCCTCGCTCATCCTTCTCCTTCAAAACCTTTATCTCGTTTCCATTCCCCTACGCACTCCCCTTTTCCTTTCATGCCCCATTTGGTTCGTGCGTACCCCCACTCAGAGCCTTCACCTGCTTGTTTATTCCCTGGAAGGGTGGCCAAGCCCGCATCTGACTCACCACCCTCCCCCATCTACTGCCAACCAGCACAAACCCATTTGGCGTTTTGCTGCCCCACCCCCACAAAGGCCACGCTACTGCGACCCAGTGCTTCTCATTTCTTGTTTGTAATCCACAAATTTTCTCCCCCCAAATCTTCCACCAGCAATCTCAGATCTGTCAAATATTATGCGTTTCCCATTGTGGACAGGTGAAACCATTGTTTCTGAAAAGTGCAACCTCCTGCTCTGTAATGCTCTTGTGTTTCAGTAATTTATTTATTTATTTATTTTTTGCGCCCCGCAAAAACCTTTACTCCTTTGAGCCCGCTCCATGGCTCCATACTTAACTGCCCCTTTCCACCCTCTTCGTGGAACAAATTCTGTCCACCCAAGTATGTACCATGCCATTTTTTGCTTGAGAATCTCCAAATCCCTCTGCATGTGTTGCAGTAACGTGAGTTCTGACAATTTCACAAAGCCATCCACTCCCAAATGTATGATTAACAATTCTGCAACATCCCCAGTTCAATAAATTAGCAGTGATGAAAGGAAACAGGTTACCCCACCGCCTTCTGCTCTTTTCCCACCATAGCACCTTGTGCCGCCTGCTGGATAGTCCCAGGACCCGATCATATATCTGTTTTCTCCGCGAACTTCGCTGCCCAGTGGACCAATGAATGGCCGACCAGCCATGTAACCATCCTGCTCTGTGATGGACCAAACGCATCTCCTGCAATGGAAAAACAACTGTAACCTGTGCTTTTTGACAGAAACAACCCCCCCCCCTTCTAAAAAACCCTTCCAACTGTATCACCCCACCTTTCAGGTCTTAACTTAAAGTTCACAACACCTTGATCGCTAGCGGAGTCTCGCCTTGATCTTTTGCCCAGTCCCAACCCAAATGCGCTGCGGCCGTAGCTGCCCCAATCCTAAACGAATGCGTACCGAAAAAACCATGGCCCGGCGGCCCTCATATCCCAAAGCCATCCTCAACACTCGTAAGAGCTGAAAACTAGTGAGCTTGGACCTTGATCTGTGCACAAAAAACCCCCGGCTGTCTTATTTGACAACCGTGAGGGTTGACTAAAAGCTCCAAAACATCCACCCTGCCTAAGCGGAAAAAGTGCTAGCTCGTATTCATCTGCGCAACATACCGGCAATTCGTGTAACAACTCTAGTAACAACTCAAAATCAAAGGGTTCCCTCGCCGTTCTACCCCCCACCGCTCTAATTCTGACAAAAACTTTCCTGTAGCTGCTCAAAAAACTGGAAAAAACCCCAACCAGGCCAGCCGGTAACTTCGCCGAGCGGACTCCGCTAAAAACATCTCCGCCCACCCGTGATCATCATACCCCCATTCCCAATTGTCTGCCGAGGACCCCTGTCTTGGTCTGCTCCGTTCCTGCCGCCAGGTTGCAGAAACGCTGCCACTGTGAACGGGACAGGGAAACCGCAATCTCGTTGACAACTCCTGGTATCGGGACAGCTTTAAAGATCACAATTCAGAGATAAGCCCTGCAACCTGAATCAGCGCAACCAGCGCAAAAACCTTCACATCCCTCGCTTTCTGTCCACTCCTAAATCCACGACAGCCATGTTGTTGGTTCTGAAGAAAACTGCCCTATTTGCTAACTCGCGCCCCCCATACTGCCATGGCCACCAGAAAGAAAAAAGTAATTTCCAGCAAAGCAATGCTCCTCCTTAGTTGTCACCAAAAATGCTGGCCACGCCTCCGGGCACCATCTGCCATCCCCTACAATCACTAAAACCATGCGCTCCTGCCGCATCTGAAATATCTGCACCTGCCATACTGTCTCTTCTTCCCAGAACCACCTGGATACCCCAATTAATTGTTTCAGAAATATTTCCCACCTTAACATCTTCTGAGTCCCCTTGACCCACTTATTCTGTGGTGTGGCAAAACTGCACCTGACATGTACAACCCTAATTACCTGCAAAACGTCCTCCTCCCCCTTTAACTGTCCTACACGCAAAGTTAAGGTACCCCAACCCCTTCTGGGCTGTCTCGAATCGATTTTTCGTACTTCCTATCAATGTGACCAAGAAAAACAGCATCTCCGTTACTGTCTGTGCCGGTAATCTGGCCATCATTATACTGGAGTCTTAAAACCCTACTCAGAAAGTTGAGAACCTATGAGGGGCCTTTGGTCTTTCTGGGTGCCAACGGCAGTCCCATCTGCTGAGCCATATCCTGAAAGTCTTCCAGAGCCGTCCGGCACTCCCCACGAACCCTTCCTTCCCGCAAAGGAAGTCATCCAAATAATGGGTCACCGCATAATGCCCACTACTCTTGACAGAGACCCACTGCATGTAGGTGCTAACAGCTTCGAACAACGCGCATGAGATCGCGCGACCCCTGGGCAGGACCCTGTCCACATACACTGCCCCTTCAAGCTGCATCCCCAACAATTCAAAAATCCCTTGGCTGTATCGGCAATAACCTGAAAGCTGATTGCATATTGCATTTTCCATTTCTGCCCCATGGCCGCACGCCCTGACCAATTTTTTATGGCATCATCCATGCATACACCAGTCTGGTGTCTTCCGCTGCCATGAAATCGTCCACAGATGTGCCCTCCGGCCATGAGAGGTGATGTATCAACCTGATTTCACCCGGGGCCTTCTTCGGCACGACTCCCAGCGGGGATATCATCAAAATCTGACTTGGCCACTCATAAAAAACGCGCCCGCAATTCTGCCCAATGACCGTTCCTTGTCCAGCTTATTCCTTACCACCTGTGGTAATTCCTTGCCAACCGCCAGTTGTCTGCCCAGTGTCTCACCCGTGGGCCGTGGTCACTGACCCTGAAACCTTCTTGAAACCCTTCTGCTAACTCAAGGCAGCTGCCCTATCCTTGTATATACGCAGCCCTGGTAAGATAATAACTAACCTAAACTGGCGTAGGCCCCCTTTGGATCAGTAGCGCCCTGTGTCCCTCCCCTTTTGTCGCCCTCCGTTGTACGGAGGGACTGGTGAGTGAAAAACATTGAGTAACCTGGTGACAACGCCCGCACTTGGAGCAGTCATGTTTCATTTTTACAAGGATGTCTGGAGCAGAGACCCTTGTTGAAATTCCCGCACACTCCTGTCGTGTTAAATGTTGTTCTTTGTCCCCCCCCCACCCCGGGGCTGGACATGCCTGAAACGGCTTATATACCACTGGTAACCCCCTGGCCGTATGTGTCGCTGCTGCGGATTGTGATGATGCCGTCCACTGCCTCCATAATTCTGGGTCTACGTCCCCCCATGGCTCATCTGGGTTAATGCTCATTCCAGCTCTGAACCCCCAAAATGCATCTGCGCTTTCCTAATGATGTCCATGTATTTAAATAGCGCTATAGCCCTGTCAGGGTATTTCTTGCAATAAATGCTTGCAAAGATTAAAAGCTGATGTCCAATTGTCCATATTAATTGGCACCCTCGGCCTAGGGGCCAACTCCCATTCCTCTTCCGTAGACCCTTCTGTGGCTTGTATGTCCCTATGTAACAGTTTTAAAAAACGTCTACGTACTCGTGTCTCCATATTCTGGCCTTGTTTTCACCACTATGTGTTGGCCCAATGGCATAGCCAGACCCATCTAGGGTAGCCTCCTCTTGTGTTCTCCCCCTTCCTTTTCTTCTGTGCCTGACTTCTCTCCGCTGCCTTGTCCCCCCTAAGTTGTACCTCTGGCTTGCAGCTCTGTGCCTTTTTCCCCGCCTTTCTTATCTTTACCTATTAGCGTGTCAAATATCGAAACTTCTCATACCCCCACCGACTTGTAAATTGGAGTGTCGTCCCCTTTTGCCCCGTCCCCCAAACCGCCCACCATTGCCCTTTACCTCTGCAATGTGCAGCCCCCGGCCGCGAAACCTTTCGGCCCCGTGCTTGTTCTTGCCTTCTTTCCTGTGGACCATTGCTGTTGTCCCGCTCCTGAAAATAGAAACGGAGAGAGGGGTTGCGCCGCTCCTGCGTCCTCTTCCCCTCCCCCTTGTGCTGTGAACCTCTGTTTCCTTGATCTCCCCCACTTCCCATTCTTCCAGATCCTCTTCATAGTCAAGTTCCCACACATCCTCTTCACACACATCCATCCGTTTTCCAACACTCCCACTCCTCATCATGTAGTTATTAGACATGTCATTGTGACCCACATGGCGTCTGCCATCTCTGTGTTGTCCCCGATCCTACGGAGTAGAGAAGGCCGCCGGAGACCCCTCTAGCGCTTCTGACCAACGTGCCGGGGCCGTATTGCGCCCCGTTGGTATCGCCTTCCTTCTGCCAACCTCTTGCGTTGGCATTGACCTTCCGCGCGCCGCATGGCCGTATGCGCCACTGCCTAAACCACCATCCTCCCTGCCTTCTTATCCCCTTTGGCTCCGAAACCCATACCCAGCTGCCGCTCCGCCCTTAGGTAAAGACAAAAACCCCAGGGCGTAATTCCTAAACTGCCTGTACCCCCCTGCTGCAGGCCGCAAAGGGCGTGCTGAGAAAGGATACGTGGGCCCTGCGTAACCTGGTGCCTCCCGTGGGGTCCTGCGGGGGGCCTGGCAAGGGGGGGGGGGTCCCTATAGTGCGTTGGTTTTGCCTTGTGTGATAACCTCCTTGTACGAAATTGTAATTAATTATATATATATATTTTTTTTTTTTGGGGGGGGGGGGGGCTGTATTGTCCCTAAATCACTTAATTGTGCCTTAAGGGCCGGCGGCGGGTGCCCCCACTGAATGATGTGAGGCTCCCCACCTGGATAATTGTAGTAGCCAAACCCGATTCTATCGCATAGTATTATATATATATATATTTTTATTTCTATTTAATTCTTCCTATTTCCCTTTTTTAAAAAAAATTTTTAAACTTATATTAGGCCCCCACGTGGTCGGAGCCAGCACAATCTGGACCGCTGCTAAATCAAGGATATGTTGGGCCTATAAAACAAAAAAGGCCTGCTGGTGGGGTGGCCGCTCGAAAAGGAGCGTATGGCCGCCCCCAGTAGTTGTGAAGGATGGGGGGGGGCGCGGGCTGAACGCGTGCCCCGGTCTACATAATACTGCACAAGTGGCGATACCCGCATACCCCTTCCCCGCCCTGAGCCCCACCCTACCTGCACCTCAAAAGAAACCCGCAGTGAAGAGCCCCAGGGACCGGCCTCTCCAAATTAAAACGCGCGAGGGAATCGCGGCAAAGAGGCCGGTCCCTCCATCCCCAACCCCTTTTATTTCCTCCCCCTAGACCCGCCCCCACTTACCTTTTTCCCAATTCCTGTCCCTCGCCATCACTTCCTTTCCCGAAATGACCCGCGGGAAGACTAGAGCGTTGCTCTTGCTTCCCGCGGGCCCCTCCAATAAGCTTTTGCTATACAACTGAGCCATAGTGCTGGTTGTGGTGTGCACAGGTGAACGCTCCTCAGCTGCCAGTGGATGCACAACTTCCTCTGCGTGTGAGCTCCGTTCTATATTTGTCTCATGTCTGGCACTAAAACTTTGTCTTCCGTCTCCTCCTTCTCTTCCTGCATGGGCACATCGGTGATGCTCTGTGGAATGGAGACAGCTACATCAGGGGCCTGGGGATTTGAAGTACTGCTCTGTAGCTATCCACTGTTGTCCTCCCCTACTGTGGAAATGATTGTTTATCCAGTGGTGACAGAACCAAAAGCCGGCTGGCTGTTAAAAAGCTTGTCCTAGGGTGTATATGTGGTAGATGAACTGCCTATTACAACCTGGCTGGAGTCGATCATGACAGTGTGTAGTGTTCTACTGTTTATGCTTAAGAGGTGGAACTGGAAAGTTGGGAGTGGCCTTTTGGGAGATGGCGAGGGGGCAAGAGATGTCAGTTGCAGGCTGGGCCCAAGGTACTCACACAACAAAATAAACCAGCAAATTCTTACCTCACGCTTTGTGTGCTACATTTCAGTGGCCGGGAGCCCATTTGTTTGAGACCATACCTGCTGAATGGAACATGCTTCGTTATTCCCGTCAGCATGTGCTCGACACTCTAGAAAATTCCAGGGACACACACACACACAGGACTTGTGACTCAAAGGAGTTCCAGGTATGTATGGGCTGTTCTGGTGGCACTGAAGAGGAGACACAGTGGTTCACACCCTTATCGAATGGGTGTGTGCATTTGTTTTAGCTGTACTCTTTTAAACGTGGCTGTCCTATGACGTCGGCTAGGATGTCAGCATCAGAGCGGTGATGCAGACATCAAACGAAACAAACAGACCAACATTGGCTATTATCTCAGCTGGCAGTGATGCACACACCATTAGAAAAAAAAAATAAACTTAAAAAAGTCAATGCAGATCGGTTGGAACTAACTGTAACAGCCATTTGTTTCTTTGCCCCTGTGTTTTATGCAGTGGTGAAGTGCACACCATACAGAGTCTTCACCCAATGACTTTTCTATTCCCTTCTTACTTATTAATGTCCTCTTTTCCTGAAAATAGAAAAACCTTTAAAGATAAAAAGCTACAAAACCATAGTCAAAATGGATCAGGTAACTGCTCCGTTAGCATGTGTACAGTCTCCTGGACAACTTAGCTAGAGTAGAGAAAATGGAAAGAAGGATGCCAAGAATACATCGAAGCCACAGAGGGACATAATTGGTTCTTAAACATTGCTTGGCTGCAGAAGATAGGGAAATTTTAAAACAAATTCTGATATCTATTGAAAAAGATGAAGGAGTTGTAGACAAATATGAATGGGCCATAAAAATAATTAAAGGTAGTAGAGAGAGATTGATTTGGCATTCCATGATCAAATGCTTTGTGATCAGTTGGTGAGGAAGATAACCGATAAGAGAATGCAAGAAAAGTTAATGCCAAAAAAGCTTACATTGGACATGGCTGTGCAAATTGCCAAGAAATTTAAATATATGTCGGAAAACATAAAACAACTGGTATCAAATTCTAAGGGTGCAGCAAGCATACACACAATAAAAGGCATAGAGAACAAGAAACCAGGACTAGAGGTGCAACTGGAATCCAGGTACAAGGGTAATGATAATTGGGACACAAGTGGCGATTGGGATCCAACTTTAAATGAGGTGGCATCAAAGGACATTCATCCAATGAAGAGACATGTCCGGCAGTGGAGTAAATGTGTAGGAGGTGCAAGCAACGGGGATACTATGCTTCAATGTGCACGGGGTTTATAAAGTTAACATTGTGTCAAATACATGTAAATGTAGGTGAGACGTGGACAGCGAGTCTGCATATGGCAAAGGATATATTGTGCGAGTGCATGACCTGGATGGGGATCGCAGTGCTCCATTTTGTGACATGTCTGTGATTAGTAAGACTGTTGGCAGATTTGGGAGCAAAATATACTTTATTCAGAGAAGGCTTGACACATTTGTACACAAAGTGCTAGTGCCATAGGATGTGTGTTCGATGACATATAAAAAAATGAATTAATTGCACTAATCCAATATTAAATTTAAGAACCGAAGCAAACACACCAAGTTATATGTGGCCAAGGAAGGCAGATGTTTCTTTGGGTGGCCACAACAACGGGAATTAGGGATAACCTTAGATCACAACCATCCTGATCAAGTATGGAGTGTGGGAACAAATGTTGAGGAGGACAAACTCATGTTGTGAAAGAAAAGAAATCCTGGGGTGTCTAATGATGATTATAGATTGTTGAAAGGCTTCAAACACAAAATAAGATTGTACAAGGGTGCTTAAGCAACTGTACATAAAGTGCAGCCGATGCTATTGGCATTAAGAGAGGAATTTAAGATGGAACTATGCAAATTGTGTAATTAGGGAATTTTAGAATTTATTGAGGCCTCCAAGTGTAGTCCTAACTCAGAAAGCCAGTGGGAGGTTAAAAATGCGTGTTGATCTGAGAGACTTCAATCGTAATATATGGATTGATTACCATACTCTTCTCAACATAAAGGCAACACTGAGAACACTAAAAGTGACTGATGGTTTTTCATCATTATACCTGTCCTCAGGTTATCATCAAATCGCTCTTGAATAGGAATCTAGGCCTCTAACTTTGTTTGTAACATCAGAAGTTGCTTGTAGATTGTGTTGCATGCCATTTGGGCATGCTTCAGCATTGGCTGTGCTCCAAAGAGCAATGCTTCAGTTATTGAGCTAGGTAAAAGATGTCATAAAAAAAACTGTGAGTAACATGGTCATACCCTGAAGATAGTCCTGGACATTCTTAACAAAGTGGTTTAATCATTAAATCATACAAATGATACATTGGAACAAATGGGATTCATTACTTGGGTCATCACATTGATTGTATTGGTGTAAGGCACAAGGAGAGTGTGATGAAGGCAATTCAAGGAGAGAGAGGGATTAAAAATAAAATTGGTACGGCCACACGGTTCAGTTGGTATCGAAATAATTTTTTTTTTAGGCAAACTGGGTATACGACACACAAGAACATCTGTGTCCTATACACAAAGTAATGCTTTGGTAGAGAGGTTGAACAATGTTTGGAAAAAAGTCTTACAATTGGTGCTCTGTGAAACAGGTGATTGGCATGTAGCGGAGAGGAGACTTGTGTGGGCCTACAGGACAACACCAAGCAGTAGCACAGGAGAAAACCCTTATAAGCTGAGGAAAGGTAGAGAACTTTATTCTGAGTTGAGGCCAGGGTAGGTGTTGAATTTAATGTCGGGAACAGGTGAAGAGACATTCAAGGGAGGTGAGAATACCCTTCTTAGACATCAGTTTTTCAAAGGTGATTGGGTAAGCGTTAAGTTGGGACGTTTTATGAAGAAAGACATGTCATGTTATTCCAGTTCTTTTCAAGTTAAAAGAGTGAGGAACTTTGTCTTTGAGTTGTCAGATGATAATGTTGGAAACAATACGAAAGTGGCAAGGTTATCAGATTGTTGATGCTGGATTATGACAAGAGACAGAATGGAAGCGATTTACATAGGGTGGTTGGAAGAAATGAACAGTGTGGTGCACAGGCTACACATAAAAATAAACTAGCAAAAAAATTAGAAAATGTCCTCTGTGGTTGGGAGACTACAAACATTTTAAAATCTTCTAGTCATTTACCACTTAGCGTGCTCATGTATTTACAATGGTTAGCAACTTATTTCATTCCCATTATTTAATAGTAATTGTGTAACGTAAAGGGGCAGATGTCTTGTATTCTACTGTTTATGCTTAAAAGGCAGAATCTGAAATGTTGGGGACTGCATTTTGAGAAGTGGAGAGCGGGCAAGAGGCACTTCCATCTCAGGACATGCAACAACAGCATCATCATCTCATGAGCCATGTCTGCCCGTTTGGCTTCCATCCAACACAATCTTAATTTGGTATGCCCAAATCCAGAGCCTAATTTGAGCCGGTGGTTGCTGGTGGGTCCCACCAGCACTTATTTTCCTCATCAGACATTTCCGGAGAGTAAGAGAAGGTAAAACACACAAACGGGAATGACAGAGGAAGAGAAAGGCGGAAAAAACCGTCACAAGAGATAGAAAGCAGGAACCAGCAAGAGTGAGATAAAGAGGCAGGGAGAGTCTGGAAGTGGATTAAATAGGCCTGAGGTCGATTCAGGACTGCTCAGCCTTGGTATTCGGTGCACTGGAAGGCAATAGTGCAGCTGCAAGCTTCTTAGCAGTGCTTTAGGCACCAGCACTCATTATTTTACAAATTAACAGCTGCCCATATATTTACAATACAGAAGACCATAGGCCCTATCTATACCATTTGTCATGCATGACGTATTATCAAACCATACTTTCTTCCCACATGATCCTCTCACTCATAACATTCACCATCAATGGAATGTGACATATGCCATATAATCCTATGTGTGACTTGGGAACATAAACATGTATAGTGTAGTTGTGTCTGTCATCATTTATGTGGATCCTCCAGCCTCACCTCCACCTTCAGTTCTCTTGATACTGGTGAGGTTTATGATGCTGTGGACCTGCTTCTCCCACATGGTCACCTTCAGCTCTGGTGCTGTTCCTTCACCAGTTGCAATGCTCTCATGTCTGGGCCTGGCAACAGGTAGGGGACGGCGCACATGCCTGGGGTAGATGAGGGAAGTCTGTGAAACCCTCCTATTCCCCGCCACCACTTTTGGGCCCACCCCCACTAATGGAAGGCAAAGAATTGACAGAATTGACCCAAGGCAAGCAGATTTGCATTTTGAGAAACAGTTCTCAGCCATATTTATTACAAACATTAGCATTCAAAATATTTGGTTCAGTCAAACAATGCAATTTTTACATAAACCAAAAGTGTGTGGAGAAAATCTATACATAAAATCACCTAACCAAATATTTTAAGCCATGTTTGGCCACCCTGCTGGTCCTTAGAGCACTGGTTAATTGAGTTGTGAGCCCTAGCACTATCCACCGGGCTCCACATATATACACTGTACAAGGCAAACTCCCTGGCTTCCTCACAGAGTGAGGAGCAAAAGGCTAGCAAGTCAGCTGAGCCCCAAATCACTCATGCCAGAGCAACTCAAAAGAGGGATCCCCCCTGGCACCCTTTGGGAGATTAACCTGGGCAACTGGACCAGAGCTTGGTCCTCTGGCACAAGGTCCAACTCCCTCCAATCCCAGGGCAGTGCCATAAATTACCCATAAAGCCAAGGACAATCGCTGTAGTGGACATCCCTGGCCCTGCCTTACAGACTGTAGTACTTCTGCCCCTAGCTGATCAAAGGGTAAAAAACAAATGTATCTGGAATTCACCTGCCTTCGTTTTCCTGCTGTCAAGGTGCCTACTAGCTTTGTGGCCAAACCTCACACCATCACCGCAATAAATACGACAAAACAGCAGTATAGACAAAGGACAAATGAGAAGTAGCAAATGAAAAATCATGAAAACACCCCATACATTGGACTTGGGATGGGTTAACGATGCTCCTCTCTGGTGCAGCAGGTCGCGTCAACAGTTGTCAGGGGCACAGCTCTCCAAGAAGCTATGTGGACGTTCCCTACCACCCATGAGTTAAATGTCCCTACCTGTGCCCCTGCCAGCCATCCAGGTGACCCCGCTGACCTCTGGCAGCCAATGGGTGCTGGGCGTGCCTCGTGAGCTATACCTGCAGGCAAGCAAAATTTTAAACAAAACACAACACCAACGGCAAAAAATGCCATCGGCACACACCTTCCCCAAGCCAGTCGTCGGCCTCACTTGTGTCCAACGCCCACCATTATGGCTTGCCCCTCTCCTTCAGTAGAACCTGTACACACTGTTATAAGTCTTGGGACCGTTCTTGCAGTCTACGACTATCCGAGGGTTTGCAGAGACAACATTCAACTTCTGTGTGAATTGCCACCAGAGTTTGCAGCAAACTCCTCTGCCAAAACCTGTATTTTTGGCCCACTATAATTGTATTTCCTGGTTCATTCAGATTCTATGCTTTGAATTTGGCAGGTCTGATGTTGTGGCTGGTGCTTTCGTTTGGTGGATGGTAGTGCATTTTGAATCCACAAGATAGCTGCTAGAAGGTTTATGTAATGAAGCTGTCTAGCAGGAACAATCTTTTCTCAAAGTTTGGTGCTCTGAAGTGTCATGGATACAATCAGTGGCTCATACCCAGCACTAGCGTTGAGTTTGGTACCAGGAATGACGTATTTCCTGTTGTTATTTGCCATTTAATTCCAATACAGTGCTTTCACACATGCACATTTTTCTAGTGGGTAATCTTATCCAGTAAAACTGTTTGTGTGTGCACAAATTGCACCCCATATTTCCAAATCCATGGGACGTAGGAAATACTCACAATCTACCAAATTTGCTAATATCAATAATTCCCAGTGCAATTTTACCATGGCTGAATATCTCCTCTGATGTCATCGGACCTTAGACCAATCATATTCTACTTGTAGCTGGTCAAATGGCTTCATGGGTGCAGACCCGTACAGGTCACCCAACCTTATTAGTTTCATTGTTAAAACCCCTCTAGACTTGTCCTCCTTCATCACTTCTCCCACCCACAGAGGGGTTTCCTTAGTTATTTTCCCTTTCCACATTATGGCTGCTTGGCATGCCTTCCCCGCTGACTCTGTAGGTTGGGCGAGTTTGGATGATTCAACAAATGGGGAAACAATTGAACTCTGTTTACATAGCTATCCATTCCTAACAAGGGCTCCACTTGGGGTAGAAGGCCTACTCACTGACTGTGGTAATTTTGGAAGTCAGTACTTACATACCTGGGCAGTTGATACCCCACCATCATATACTCAACATATCATGCACATTTTTACAAAAGCCCCATCCTAAAGCAGAGATATGAAAGCCTTATGAAAGAAGTCAGAGGAGATCCAAAGCACATATTCTGTAGGACGTATAGTTATTTGAGTTCAGTGAACATCTTAAAGAGTACAGCGGGCTCTAGAAGGGACAGTCAAAGTTTCCTTCAATGAAACACATCCACCTAGAACTGGGACAGCAGTGAGCACCGTTTACGATCACAGGACTCTTCTCAGTCCAGCAGGACTGTGAGGCTTAGGCATTTAATTTCCTCCATGTACTTCAAGAAAGGAGATTGGTTCTGCACCTTCAAAGGCGAAACCATTAATTTAGAACAGCTTTGATTTGGGCCAGATGATCAGGAAGCCCAGGAAACAACCAAAGACATTAAAAATATATAATATATCGGTTGGTTGTGTGGTCTGGGCCAGCTCTGTAGAAGGAACTGTTGTCTTTGTATAGAGAGTGTTAGAAATGGGGTCTTTGGTTGGCAGTCAGGTTACCCCCTGTCCAAGCAAGGACCCTCTCTCTAGTCAGGGTAAAGGAGAATCACCCTCAGTTAACCCCCGCTCACCTCCTTTGTATATTGGCACGAGCAGGCAGGCTTCAGAAGCAATGTGTAAAGTATTTGTTCCAACACACAGAGTAACTCAGTGAAAACACAATAAAATGACACAACACAGGTTTAGAAAAATAGGTAGTATTTATCTAAACAAAACAAGACCAAAATGACAAAAATCCAACACACACAAATCAAGTTATGAATTTTAAAATGCAAAAAGAGTCTTAAATCCTTTAGAAAACAGTGATAACACTGTTAGCGTGCAAACGTACCTGGGTAACGTCAAAATAACACTGCACGGGCAAGTGTGCTTCGGAAAAGGCAGCAATGCGCCGATTTCTCACTCGCAAGCAAGACCGTGTGTCGTTCCTTCTCCGGTCGGGTCGGCGTGCGTTGTTTCTTCTCTCCCGCAAGAGAGCGATGCGATGCAGACGGCACCTCGGGTCCGGGCAGGCTTTGCGTTGTTTTTCCGCACCCAGTGATGTTGCATCGAAAATCTGGTCGCACGGTATCACCAAACTGTGCTGCGTGGGTTTGCGAAGTTATCAGCCCCTGTTAGTGGGTGTTGCGTGTTGTTTCTCAGGCTGCGTTGTGTCGATCTTCCAGTCGCGATGCAGGTAGAGCGTAGATTTCAGCCGTGAAGTCGGTGGTGCGTCCTTTCTCAGCCGCGTCTTGGAAGGTGCATCGAAAATATTTCCACACGGCGGTCTGTGCGTTGATTTTCAGTCTTGGCCTGCCAACTTCACCTTTCAAGGCCCAGGAACTGGAGAGGGCACCACTTGGCAGGGCTGGAGTCTCAGCAGAGAGTCCAGTGCTGGCAGGTAAGTCTTTGATGGCCTTGAGACTTCAACAATAGAAGGCAAGCACTGTTCAAGCGCTTGGAGATTCATCACGAGCAGGAATACACAACAAAGTCCAGTCTTTGTCCCCTTTCAAAGGCAGAAGCAGCAACTGCAGGATAGCTCCACAAAGCACAGTCACAGGGAGGGCAGCACTTCTCCTCAGCTCTACAGCTCTTCTCCTTGGCAGAGGTTCCTCTTGGTTCCAGAAGTGATCTAATTTTCAGGGGTTTGGGTGCTCTTCTTATACCCAATTCTGCCTTTGAAGTAGGCCTACTTCAAAGGAAAGTCTCTCTTGTTTGTGAGACCCTGCCTTGCCTATGCCATGCCCCAGACACACACCAGAGGGTTGGAGACTGCACTGTGTGAGGGCAGGCACAGTCCTTTCAGGTGTAAGTGACCAATCCTCCCCTCCCTCCTAGCACAGATAGCTCATCAGGATATGGAGGCTATACCCCAGCTCCCTTTGTGTCACTGTCTAGAGAGAGATGCAAACAGCCCAATTGTCAAACTAACCCAGACAGGGAATCCACAAACAGGCAGAGTCACAGAATGGTTTAAGCAAGAAAATGCCTACTTTCTAAAAGTGGCATTTTCAAACACACAATCTCAAAATCAACTTTTCTAAAAGATGTATTTTTAAATTGTGAGTTCAGAGTCCCTAAACTCCACATGTCTATCTGCTCCCAAAGGGAATCTACGCTTCAATCATATTTAAAGCCATCCCCCATGTTAACCTATGAGAGAGATAGGCCTTGCAACAGTGAAAACCGAATTTGGCAGTATTTCACTGTCAGGACATATAAAACACATTAGTATATGTCCTACCTTAAACATACACTGCACCCTACCCATGGAGCTACATAGGGCCTACCTTAGGGGTGTCTTACATGTAAGGAAAGAGAAGGTTTAGGCCTGGCAAGTGGGTACACTTGCCAAGTTGAATTGGCAGTTTAAAACTGCACACACAGACACTTCAGTGGCAGGTCTGAGACATGGTTACAGGGCTACTAATGTGGGTGGCACAACCAGTCGTGCAGGCCCACTATTATTATTTGATTTACAGGCCCTGGGCACCTCTACTGCACTGTATAAGGGACTTACCAGTAAATCAAATATGCCAATCATGAAAAGCCAATTACATACATATTTTATATAGGAGCACTTGCACTTTAGCACTGGTTAGCAGTGGTAAAGTGCCAAGAGTAACAAAAACAGAAAAAACAGAGTCCAGCACACATCAACAACATGGGAAACAGAGGCAAAAAGTTAGGGGAGACCATGCCAAGGATGCCAAGTCTAACAAAGAGATTCTGTTGTTTCAATCACTGTTCTAATGGATTCCTCAGGGCAAAGGGATATACCTAATCCAGCAGGCAAGGGCTCTAACATCAGAGTGTTAATAATAATAGTGTGGATAAAGGACCCTGCGTCTTGTAGACCCTAGGAAAAGTACTACATTGAGAGACCATTTACTTCAACCTTAACTACTGGATTTATACAAAGTAAATTATCTACTCTATGGAACACTATCTAAAGACCACACCCTTGAGACCTTTGCATATATATGGCCATTCAGATGAGTTGAATGCATACAACAAGAAGAGTGCTGTTGGTTCAGAGTCCATGTGGGTGGCTCAAGACCGTTCCTTAGTAACTTAATCAATTGATCTGCTGAGTACAAATCTAGATACATTTGGGTGCTTTAGCCCAGTTATAGCCATGAGAAGCAATTGTCAAATATCTGCACCAGTGCCCAGTTCTCAATACTTAAGCCGGACATTGAGATAGTAGGAGTCACACTTATCTCTTGGGTTTACATTGATAAAGCATTAGAATTAGTGTGGCAGCCATTAGGTGAGATGGGAGACATTACTTTATCAACTTTTATTAAACATGGCCAACCACCTGCACACTGTGCTGCTGGTTAGCCTTTCGAAAAATTCAGTAGACAAGACATTTGTTTCTAATTCCAAAGCCCAGCTCTGTCAACTCTCTTCTAGCAACTTGAAGAGCAGTAAAGCAGGTAGCAGAAACTCCTTTACAGATTTTCTAATTTCTTCCTCCCCATGCTCAGCAAAGAGCTATCCAAGGCTCAATAAAAATTTGGAAATGTTTGAGCTATTTCCATGTAGTTTGTTGATCAAGTGACATCGGTTTCTGTGATTTCTTCTAGCCACTGTTCCTAGGATCTCTTCTACAGTATAAAGGTTTTTTCCCACCTTGTTCCCTGTTTGGTAGAGTGTTCTCTGGGAACTAAGAAAGCATTTATTTGCATCTTTATTCACTATGATCTGAGATTCCTTTCAAAAATCCAACCTTTCTTTGGTACTTTGATCCCTAGTTTCATCATGCTCCAATTCCAGATTAACAAGTCCTTCCTCCAAGCAACTAAACTTCTGGCCCTCCTTTTATCTCTCGCCTCTCTATTTTTTCCCGCTGTTCTAGACAGAGCCTTCCCTCTCTGGATAGACTTATAGGCTTCCCACAGGATCAGGTATGAGTTACCAGAGAACACAGTCTCCCTGAAATATTTAAGTTTCTGGGTTTTGAGTGTTGTTTCGTGTTGATCCTAGTCGTGGAGCACCTGACCCAGCATCCTCCATGACCACGGTAAAATCAGTCCCCAGTATCATCTCTAGAGATCTTCAGTAATAGCACACCCACCAAATCAGAGCCACCTGCTGTAATTTCAGACTGCTATCCTTTCACCATTCCATCTCTCATAGATGCCCTGCTTATCCACTCAAACTCTAACAAAGCATGAAAGGGAAAGTTTTCCTAAGCAATATTACACAACCCCTGGATCCAGACATCAACCCAGTGTGTGCCAGAAGTAGATTTCTGCCTTTTCTAATGATGCTGAAATGAATGCCCCCTATTTAGATCTCATGTATGCAGGACCATATCAGGCTTGTGTCAGAGGGGCATCTGGATTACAACACCCCTCTATACCTTATTGTATAACTATACCTCTACCTTATTAAGCTATTTCATAGATTTGTGCAATGTGTACATCCAGTAACAGCACCTCTCCCCTATGCCTTAGAGATGAACAGTAATCAAATTGTGACCAGTGACCATAACTCCCAAAACAACCTGAAACCCCACCCCACCTCACACTACCACATAGGATACCTAAAACCACCCACCTCCCCAATGCAAGAAGCACCTGTCACCCAAACATACCAACAATTAATGGAACAGTCTCTTTTTGAACTAATCCACACTCACCCAAGACAGATATCTAGTTTCAAGTGCTCCTAGTGGTGAGGCAGTAGTTTTCTCCTAGAGAAAGCATAAAATACCCTCTTCTCCTGCTGTCCAGAAGATCACATTAGGCCTGAACGAAACTCGCGGAGTTTCACTCTGTAGAATTCTGTGGTGTTACATAAAAACTCCACGAGATTCTGTGGAGTTCTGTGAGCAGCGGAATTCAGGCACATCACACTGCTCGCACCGATTTTTGGTGCCAGGAGCTTGTTATGTGCTGTAATTGCTGTAAAGTTGCCACAAACGGCACCACGAGGCACGCCAGAAGGTACTCCTTCTTTTAGCCACCCAAGTAGATTTTCTACTCAGGTGGCCACTTTCTCAACGCAAACAGTCCAGACCTGCCATGTTCTATCACCCAAAAATCAAGCTAGGGTATGCAAATTCTTGCTAGGACTCGCCAACTTAATGTTGGCAAGCTGCGTGTGAGAAAAAACTCTGCCACATGACGGTTGGTGGAGTTTTGCCAGAACTCCAAGCGGAACATGGAGTGGGCAAAACTTTGTGAACTCCACAGGCGGAGCTGAATTTTTTGCCCACCCCTAGATAGCATATCACAAGAGTGAAGCACATAAAACTTCCTCCATTTTCTCAGCATGGATTTCAACAGGTGCACATCCTGCCAGTGAGGGCTCATCCAGTCACACTTAAGCTCCCCATTGTGTGTGTCAGTTAAGAAGGAATACACAAAGCCCAACTGTCAGCTACACCCAGTCATGTGACTCAGAGACGGGCACCAAATGGCTAAGGCAAGAAAATGCCAACTTTTTTAAAAGTGGCATTTTCAGAATTGCAATTTAAAATCTGACTTCACCATAAGTTAAGATTTCAAATTGTGATTTCAGAGACACCACACACAAATTGATCACCTGTTCCCATTTGGAAATTACACTTATAACATGTTATAAGGTGACTCCAATGTTATGCTATGGGAGAGGTAGGCCTTGCAGTAGTGAAAAACACATTTTAGGAGTTTTTTAATACTAGGACATGTAAAACTTAAAAGTACATGTCCAACTTTTTTAATAGACTGCACTCTGCCCTTGGGTCTGTCCAGGGTCTACCTTAGGGGTTAACATATATATATTAAAGAGAAAGGATTGGGCTTGGCAAAAGGTTTATTTTGCAAGTCAAAATGGCAGTTTGAAATTAATTGCACCCATGGGCTGCAGTGGCAGCCCTGAGACATGTTTAAAGTGCTACTTAAGTGGGTGGCACAATCAGTGCTGCAGGCCAACCAGTAGCATTTAGTTTACAGGCTCTGGGTACATGTAATACCACTTTACTAGGGGCTTTTAAGTAAATTAAATATGCCAAATGGGTGTAAGCAAATGTTACTATGTTTAAGAGGGACAGCATAAGCACTTTAGCACTGGCTAACAGTGGTAAAGTGGACTGAGTCCCAAGGCCAACGAAAACGAATTCAGCAAAAATGAAGAAGTGAAGGCAAAAGTCTGGTGAAAAGGCCAAGTCCAACAAGAGGGTTAAGTAGGTTGATGGAAGATAGTGTGAGCTGGTGGAAGTTGAACCATTCTAGTGTTTTGGAGAAGAATGGAAGAGAAATTCTGGCAACAGTTGTAGAGAGAATATGGTGAGTTGTATGCTTTTTAGCAGAGACAAGACAACAAGAGATGTGATCATTTGGACTAGATGTTGGATGTGAGCGTAGTTTAACAAAGTGAGCAGACAAAGAAGACCGCTGGTTGTGCATGGCAGACCTTTCTAGTCTCCACACCTGAAGATGCCTAGGTCTGCTGTCAGTTTTATCTCCAGGGAAGCTTTCATCTTCCACCATTTCTCCTCAACTACGTGAAGATCTAGCATGCAGAGTTAGTGCCCAGCGAAGAGGAAGGCAACTGCTAACTCTGCAAGAGTCGCTGTATGTGATTTGTGGTATGACCTGCTGACAGCTCACAAAACACTCCAGCACACAGATAAGCATCTATGTGAGGACATTTCTCTTCTTCAACTACACAAATGATGACCATTGAATCTGGCCAGAAGAGATTAGACTTATTCAGGTCCTTTTCCATTTTCTGTTGTCAAGATAAACATACATTCTGATGTTAACACTTTATGACCGCAGATGCTGTATTAATGTTCATACTTTAATTTGTACATCAGAACCCTCTGATGGGGAGGATATGATGATTCAGAGCCCTCCTCTCTTACTCAATTGACAGAGGAGGTGATAATTCAGAACCCTCCTCTCTTGTTCAATTTACGGAGGAGGTCATGGTTGATAACGCGTCCAGCCTTTATAAATTACCTGTATCTGGACACATTGGAGGTCGGTGAACCTTTTAGCCGAGTTGGGCTCTCCTCATCCTAGAATAGTCGGATCACTTAAACCAATAATCAATGACTATTGTAACCGATAGCCAAATACTCAATTAATAGATCAAAATAACATATTAGGAATCAATAACAGTTGGTATTTTGACGCACCATGACCTTTCAGTCATGAATAACCACACCAGTTTATTAAAAGTTAGTGAGTTTATTTCTCTGTATTAACAAAGCTAAAACGATATATATGAGTCTCAAAATCAAATGATATATGTATACGAACATTACTAGCTGTCCATAACGGCGGAAGAAACACAATCTACGCAAAATCTGAATTATAATACATTCAGTTACGGCAATGCAAATCACTAATATGAGTAATTGAACTTGACTAATTGCATACATCGGTCAGAATAACAAGATTTCAATTCATCATGTTGCATCAAGTGAATACCTCGACTAACCTCTAATTAGCATTGGCATGTGGGACTTCATGCAAAACGAATTTAGTCAACACAAATTTGGAAAACTTCTAGCTTGGGCCCTATCAAAATAGCAGTTGGTACCTAAAAGGAAAAAAAACACAATGCATAATACAGTTATCCTTTCATAATTACCAAATACAATCAGCGTACAAGGAAAATCTTTGTCCTTCAGGTACCGGTTCGGTCAGCATGGGGCAGATCTCAAAGGGGCAGAATTAAGGGCAATTTCCCTTGCAGCAGCAAGGGGAATGGGGCAAAGTTACTGCATGGACAAGACGGGGCAATTTTAAAGTTTAGAGTCTCTAGGGTGAGAATTCTCAAAGTCTCTTTCTCTGGAATAGAGAAAAGGGCATCAAGATTTCGTCCAAGATGGCGTCTGGCATTTAGCTTCAAAGATGGCATTAAGGAAAAAATGGCTGACTTCTCTTTGTCCGGTGGGTTTAAGTAAGAAACATTCCAAATTCAGCAGGGTCTTCCATTGGAGGGTTCATAGGGTGGCTTCAATTTGACCAATGAATAGTGTTTTTCTCCTAGAACTCATTTATGCATACATTGTCCTTGGAGCCTTGGAACACAAGTTGCAACAAGGTTTGCCAAATATTTCGATATCAGTACTCTTATTGTCCGCACCTGCAGAGACTAACCTTGGATCAAAGGGGATGAAACTTGCCTAGCACGAAACCTTGGAGATAAGTATGTTAGTCATCCCTACTGGAAAAATACAACCTTAAAGTAAAATATTCATTTTATTAATTCAAGGAAGAGCCACGCAGTTAGAATTTGAGACCAAGCAACTAGGCCAAAGCCTCTACTAAATTTAAGCTAAACACACACAGTTTCAATAAGAAATCATGGCACACATTTGCAATTATAACGGATTACTACAATTTTTCAGTTCTTCATGATTAATTAAGCTTGTTTATAATAATGGCGAACTACTCCGTGAGCACAATTTCCCACGTACATTATTTTCTTTGCTAAAATCACACTACCTTATACGATTTTGTTACATGATATATGAATATTTGTTAGTCTTTCTTTTTCTGCGTCATCAATCCCTCCTCTGATGACTAATTATGTCATCACATCAAATCTTCCCACAAATGTTTTTCCATTAAAATTCTGTTTTAGTAATTTGGCACTTCAGTCAATTCCCTCTTTCTTTTGGTTCCCTTCGATTTTTCTCTGTATATTTCTACCATTTTGTTTTCTATTTTCTCTTCTCTTCTTCTTTTGTTCCTGGTTTTCAATATTTTAATAGCTTTCCATATTCCCCAAATACCTAATAAACAAATTAATACTATTAATATTCCTTTTACTATTTTCAGTAATAATCCATTCCAAATGTTGCTGAGCCAATTTCCCACAGAAGCAAATCCTTTTCCAACCTTTTCCCATACTCCTGGTTCTTTCAATTCTTTCAAATCTGTACTTTCGTTAGTTAAATTTGTAAGCATTTTTCTAATTTGCCCGCTGTTGTCCGGAATATAAGAACAACAGTGACGTGTACCAAGCATTTTGCAAACGCCGCCATCCTTTGCTAAAAGAATGTCTAAGGCAAGCCGATTTTGAAGAGTCATAGCTCTTTCTGCAGCAAGTTCAGCATCCATCAGGATTATAGCTCCTGAGAATTTTGTCAGCATGTTATCCACAATAGTAGACAACTTTCGTATTTTAATTGAATTCAATATGACTCCTACTGAAGGAATCACTGCTCCAAATATATCTCCTAGCACACCAGAAGCTGTCTCCCTTTTCTGAACATGATGTGATTCAGACAGCTTTGGAAATTTCTTTAAGTCGTCCAGTTGATAAACCTTTGGGTATACTATTCCCAAATAACATCTCCCATACTGTCCTTTAGGAAGACGATAATAGGCATTAAGTCCACAAATATAATAAACCCCTGGAATGACTGGGTCTTGTCCATTCAGCATGAACGTCCATTTAGGTTGAAACAAAAACGTATGTTTACATTCACTCGTTCCCACAAAGACTGTGTCGTAATATGATTTACGTCTATGTACACAAAATCTCACTACGTGTAATGTATCTAAAGCTATTTTCCCTTGTGTCTTTATTGCGGCAAAAGCATAGTTATCTACAGATGTCCTCTTGTGTAATTCCCTTTCTAATTTCTCCTTCACCTCTTTTCTCCTGTCGTCAGTGCGATCTAAGAAGCTTATCTCCATCGGTGAAAGCAAGCATGTAAGGTTTTCTCTGTGGGCGTGAGCTGTGTGAAAAGGTGACAATGGCTCAAAGAAACCCCTCATCAATTTTATATAATAATCTCTTGCTACTTTACTCAGGTACTCGATTATGGGGATATAGGCAAATGTAACATCCTGATTGGAATAAAAATAGTGAATATACTCCTGGCCATAAAATCTGGTCATTATTAAACTACATGTAATCCCGTACGTAAGAGGCATGCTATGATATGTCACCCCTTTCACTAGTGAGGTAGGTATTTGTGTGCATACATAACAATCTTTTGCATCCATTGTCTCAACATACTCACTCAACAAGCGATAGAAAACAGAAAACATTGGACGAAAGTTCTTTCTTGTCATGCAAATGCCTTTCGTCTTGTTCGAGTTTCTTCAAAGGTGTTAGTTCAGTAATAGGTTTAGAAGTAGAAGCATCATTCGTCTCCCTCTCATTCTTTCCATGCATTCCAAGAACTATTGCTACAATGATTAGTACACATGCAGTTATTAGACCTATACACACGTATTTACAACACTTCATTTTATGTCCCTGTGTAGTGTAGCCTTTCATGATCTATATAGAATCAGAAAGTTGAAGACACTTTATCAAATCGGATTTGCAGATATATATATATATCTATAAAGCTGAACGAGTTCAATGTTCACACTGTTTTCTTTAGCAGCTTAGTCTCTTATCGGTTAGCAGCTTTATCTCAGAATTGGTTTCAAAGTCAATCAAGTTTTAGCAATGTCTTAGCCGGTTTCAAAAGGTCAATCAGGTTATCAATGTCTTCTTCGGTAATGTTCATGGGATTTCACTTCTCAAGTGCCAAAGTGAAGTTCCGCCTCTTCGTTATCAAGACTGAGAGATAGGAATTCGTCTGACCAATCGTTAGTGGCTATGTATGCCCACTCCGGACCAGAATATCTTCTGCTCGGTATTCTTTTCCTTTTTAATTTTGCATCTCCTTTTGATTCTCTCTCACTGGTACTTTCTTCCTTGGCTGGGTCTTTCTCTTCACTCGGTGTTGCTATTGCGACAGACACTTCTTTTCTTTTCTCTTTCAACTTTGGCCCTTCATTTTCATTTGCTATTTCCTTAGTCCTTAGTTTCACTGGCGATATGCTTTGTCTTCGTTTCGCACTGTTTTCACCTGAGGGACCTGCAACCGGTTCTGGATGAGGTTGAACGATTTCACCCTGTCCTGCCTCCTTTTCTTCCCCTAGGAGATCAATCAGGTTTTCTTTTTCTTTTCCTGTATCGTCTGTTTCTGGGAAAGCCCTCCTCTGATCAGGCTCTCCTGCTTCTTCACCTGTCGCAGGCTCTTTGTCTCCCTCAGGATCTTCGTCACTTTCTGATGTTTCTCCTCCGTTCTCCTCAAATGGATCAGCTATTTCTTCTTCAGAAAATATCTCTCCCTCCTCTATTTCTGCTTGTTTGCCTCCAGGTTCTCGTTGTTCTGTTTCGGTGCCTGGTACTTTCTTGTCAGTCACTGGCGATTTCAGCGCTTCAACTTCCTCTTCTGTGGGGCACGTCACCCTTTTCGTGTGACTGGCGTGAATCCAGTCGGGAACTCCCGCACACTTCACAGCAGTAGTAGTCGTCAGAATCACTTGGAAAGGTCCTTTCCAACGGGGTTCCAGGTACGACTTCCTCACGTGCTTCTTTATCACGACCCAGTCACCTGCTTTCAGGGCGTGTCCTGGACCTTGGTTTGGTGGCAAGGTGGTTGCCTCCACCTGGTGAGAAAAAGAGTGCACCACATCAGCTAGACCTTTGCAGTAGTCCAACACCATATCATCTGTCATATTCAAAAGAGCATTTGCAGGAACTGCTGGAAGCCTCATGGCTCTGCCCATGAGGATCTTGTCTGGGGACAGCCCAGTTTTCCTATCAGGGGTGTTTCTCATTGACATTAACACCAAGGGCAATGCGTCAGGCCATTTCAAATTTGTTGATGCACATATTTTCGCCATCCTCGATTTCAAAGTGCCATTCATTTGCTCCACTAGTCCTGATGCTTCAGGGCTGTAGCTACAATGCAATTTTTGCTCAATGTTCAGCGCTGCACACAGTAATTTTATTACTTCGTTATTGAAGTGACTTCCCCTATCTGATTCTAAGGAGATCGGGAATCCGAAACGTGGTATTAGTTCTCTCAAGAGTAGTTTTGCAACAGTAAGGCTGTCATTTCTACGTGTGGGGTATGCTTCAATCCAGTGACTAAAAATACACACAATCACCAACACATATTTCAAGCCTCCATGCACAGGCATCTCAATAAAATCCATTTGCATCCTGCTGAATGGGCCTCCCACTCTTCCAATGTGGCTCAAATTTACTACTGTTCCCTTCCCTGCATTCATTTGCTGGCAAATGACGCAACGATGGCAAACTGCTATAGCAACTTGACGGAATTTGGGATTAAACCAATCAATTTTGAATAGTCTAACCATGGCATCCCTTCCAAGATGGGCTTGTCCATGGTACAACCTGGCCAACTGTGTCAAAAGACTGTTTGGCAGAACCAATCTCCCTTCACTTGAAACCCACAAATCATCTAGTTTCTTTACGCATTGTGATTTGGTCCATGAGAGTTTCTCATCTTCACTAACATCGTTCTGTAGGGACTTCAATTCATCGATTGTATCTACAACCTTTAGAGCGAAAGCTTCACTTGGTTTAAGTTCTGGCTCATTTATCAAGTTCCATTCATCTCTGAGCAATATACAGTTCAATGCGCAAAACCTTGCGACTTGATCTGCATATCCATTTCCCAAAGAAACATAGTCTTGTGATTTTGAATGTGCACTGCATTTTACCACTGCTACTTCTCCTGGTAACTGGATAGCATGCAACAATTCTCTTATTCTTTCACCATTTTTCACTGGTGATCCTGAAGAGGTCATGAAGCCTCTTTGTGACCACAACTGTCCAAAGTCATGCACTATTCCAAATCCGTACTGACTGTCAGTGTAAATGGTGACTTTCATTAATGCGGAAAGTTGACAAGCTCTAGTAAGTGCTACCAGTTCTGCTACTTGTGCAGAGTAAACTCCTTGAAGTCAAGATGCTTCCAGAACACCTGTTATTGTACGTACAGCATATCCTGCTTTCAATATTCCTAATGCATCTCTTAAACATGAACCATCAACAAAAATAACTTGATCATTTTCTTCCAATCGGGTGTCTTTGATGTCAGGTCTTGGTTTTGTGCAAAATTCAGTCACACGAAGACAGTCGTGCTCGATGTCTTCAGCGTTCTCAATTTTGACATTTTCACTGGGAAACAAGGTTGCTGGATTAAACGTAGTGTACCTTTTCAGCTGCACATTAGGTGAACCAAAATTATTGTCTCGTACCTTGTAAGCCTAGCACCGGTCATGTACTGCGTTCAGGAACGTGTCAAAAGTATCTCGACTGAGTGAGGGACCATGACTGTTAAAGGATGTCCCATCACTATTCCTTCACTCTGATTTAAGCTGATACCAACTGCTGCTATGGCACGCAAGCACCCTGGCAGTGCTGCTGCGACCGGATCCAAAGTAGCTGAAAAATATGCTACTGGCCTGTTTACGCCACCATGGGCTTGAGTCAAGACATACAAGGAACATGCATCACGTTCATGACAAAACAATGTGAAAGGCTTTGTGTAATCAGGCATACCTAAAGCTGGAGCCCTGCACATGCATTCCTTTAATTCAATGAAAGCATCCATCTCATCTCTCTTCAGCTCTATTTCATCCAGCGCATCTTTCTGGGTCAGTTTCAGCAAAGGTTTGGCTAGAGTTGAGAAATTGGGAATCCATTGGCGACAGTAGCTCACCATTCCCAAAAACTTTCTCACCTCTCTTCTCGTCTTTGGTGGACTCATTTGAAGTACGCTTGTTATTCTCTCTTTCATAATTCTTCTCAACCCTTTCTCTATTTGGTGACCCAAATATTTCACTTTCTTCTGGCAGAACTGTAATTTTGAAGGGGACACTTTGTGTCCGTTCCTTCCCAAATGGTTCAATAGGGCAATGGTATCAGCTGTACAGTCACTTTCTGTCTTGGATGCGATCAGCAAATCGTCAATGTACTGTACCAAGGTTGATTCAAATGGTAATTCCAATGATTCCAAATCTTTCTTTAGAATCTGATTGAAAATTGATGGTGACTCCGAAAGCCCTTCAGGAATTCGACACCAACTGTAGCCTCTGTCTAGGAATTTGAAACAAAAGAGAAATTGGCAGTCCTCATGAAGAGGCACAGAAAAGAATGCTTGTGACAAGCCGATGACTGAGAACCACTCAGCATCACAGGGAACTTGAAACATTATCACAGCTGGATTTGGTACCACGGGACAACATTTGACTATTATGTCATTTATTTTCCTCAAATCCTGAACAATCCGGACCTTTCCACTCGGTTTTATTAGTCCCATGATTGGTGAATTACATGGACTACTTAGCACTTCTTTCAGTCCTCCCTGTTTCACAAACTCATCAATGAGTTGGGCAACTTTCATGAGGGTGTCTTGTGCCATATGGTATTGAGGGGTCTGGGGAAAATTTACATTGGGTTTTACGGTCACTTTCACTGGTTCTACTCCTTTGACCAATCCTACTTCTTTCCCTGTCATATCCCACACTTCTTTTCCAACTGTTTCCTGTAACTCAGCAGGAATATCTGCTTCAGTGAGCATTGGATAAAGAGTAATCAAGGGATACTCTTCATCGACAGTTTCCACTGCGTCCCCTCCTACACTGTCCTCTTCTTCCCCATCACTGTTTGTCTGAATTTTAATCCCATCATTTGAACACATAATCGAGCATCCCAATTTACACAATAAGTCTCTCCCTAATAGTGATATCGGGCTTGAGTCACACACCACAAATTTATGTGACCCTTGATAGTTACCAATTCTGACTTGCACTGGATCTGTGATTGGGTTTGTCAGGTACCTATTTGCTACTACCACTACTTGAACTGTTCTCCCTGAAAGTGGCAAGTTTGGTACTTCGATGCTTCTAACTGTAGAGCGTGTAGCTCCGGTGTCAAACAAGAACGAAACACGGAGACCCATAACTCTTCCTTCCACATACGGACCCTTTTGATCAACTCCCAAGGATGCTGCAAGCATACAATTTCCCTCCTTATCTGAACTTTCACTCTCCCACGCATCGTTTATTCCATTCTCACTGTGTAATGGGAATTGGTGTACTGTGTCATTTTGATTCATCCCTTGACCCGCGACCTGTTGAGGAAGCATTACTTGTTGCTGATTCATTGGTGCTAAGGGTATTTGCATTTGCTGATTAGGTACCATAGGGAACTGCTGTTGCACTGGCTGCAACTGTGCCATTTGTGCACGGGGCATTTGCACCTGCTGCAGTTGTATGGGTTGTAAACCCTGCATCTGATTTATATTATTTTGAAAATTTGGATTTGGACCCCTCAATTTCGGTCCTCTCATATTCTGAAATGCATTGACATCATTGTTTTGCTGACCTACACCTTCCTGCACCATCATTGGGCACTCCCGTTTCCAATGCCCGACAATTCCGCATGTGTGACATGGCATCACCTTCTTCATTGCATGTATACCATTCGGAATCATAACAGTATTTAAATCAGGACCATTATTCACAAACCCTCCTCGGCCTCTGCCTCTCATTTGTGGCTGAAACATAGCATTTCCCTGCTGTTGCTGCTGCGGCAACTGTTGTTGGAACCCTTCAAACCTTGCAAAGCTGTCTGAGCTGCTCTAAGCTGCATCACCATCACCTTTTCTTTCAACCTTTTCTGCTTTGTCTCAATCTCATCACTGCAGTATTTTGCATAGTTCAACACCTCATCAATCGACTTTGACTGCCAACAAATCAAATGCATTTTAATCATCTGGCTGATCTCGGGTCACAACCCTTCCACAAATCTGAACACAAAATGGAGCATGTCCTTTGCCTCGATCATTTCCGTGCCACTGTAATTTTTAAACGCTTTCAACAATCTCTCATAATACGCATGTATTGACTCTTTAACTTCTTGTGCCGTTCTATCAATCCTCTGCCAATCCACATTTTTCGACTCAACCTTTGATTTCAAGTGCTCAATCGCCTTATGGTATAAACTCATTACCGTAGGTGATGGTGCACCTGTGTCCCTGTCCCTTTCTGGTTCACTTGTTGGCCAGCCTACAGCCCTTTTACAATCTTCCCACAAATCTGCCGGAACCACAATTTCGAATAGGGTGTTCAGGTCTTCCCAAAGACATTTTGCGAGTTTCACAAATCTATCTGTTTGTTGATACCATTCAATCGGTTTCTCTCTTAATTTAGGGAAATCGTCCGTAAAGGATTGAATATCGCACCTGTGCCACGGTACATGTACAAGTTTTCCCCCTGCTGTTTCTCTCATTGGCAACATGGTTATCAGGTTGTCATTCTGATCTGGGGTACTCTCTTTCTTTTTGTCCTTTTTCTTAACCCATCTACTTTCCCACTTGTCTAAACATCTCCAGACCTGCGCGCTCTGCCGTATCTCCTTAAGGTGTGTTTTCATCCCTGCGGATCTCATGTGTTCGAAGTCTTTCGTCTCAAAGTCTAACCTGTAACTTCTGCTCAAGTGTTTAGTTTTACCTATATCGATTTCGTTTCTGTCTGCAATTTCTTGTAACTTCTTGTGTATGCTGCTCACTTCTCTTGTAATCCTAGGGCACATGTATCTCAGCTCTTCTTCTGTGTATGATTCTAACCTGTTCAGACCCATCGTTCCCTCTACTAGTTCATCTGCTTCCATGCCCAATCTTATTTTATTCAGGTATTCCTCTCCCTTCCCGCTGGATGTACTCTGTGGGGAGTTCAAACTGTTGAACCATTGTGTTAGCTGTTGTGCGTTCAACCCCATCAATGTAGAGCTTACATCAACTGCCACTGATGGTTGCTGCAACGTTTCAGTTTTTGAAGTCAATGGTACTAATAGTGGTGGATTTGACCTTACCACAGTCGACAGAGCACAAATTGGAATTGGACTAAATCCCGACAAGGACCCAGATCCATTTGGCAGTTTTGCTATCGGAGTCATTTCTGGAGTGTTTTCTATGCATCTTCTCCCTGTCTCTTTTTGTGTCATTACCCCCTGATCGCATACGTTTGGGTTTGGCTGTATATACAATGGTACTGGTGGACCTACAGTGATAGGCAGAGATATTGCATCTTGATTCTGTCTGTTCCCCGAATTCTGTGGCATGTTAATCCCCACATTATGGTTCATCATTGCTGGTATACCTAACTGGCTCTCTGTTACTCGAGTGTACCTCAGCACTTCTTGTACCTGCTTTTGAGGCATCAAAACTTGTGTCGATTCGGCTTGTATCAATGTCGGTCTTTGATAATTCTGTCCTCCCTGCGCCATTAAATCAGAAGTTATTCCTAGATTGTGCTCATCACAGCAGCGCCTTTGAACCTGCGGCTGATAATTATCGACAGGATTAAATTTAGGCACGTCAGGATATATCCTCTGTATTTGCGGTATTTGTGGTGAAAAGGGCATATCAGAACTGCTCTGCCTCTGTGAAATTCTCAAATTCGGTGTCACATTACCTTGTATTGGTTCTGGAGGGGCAGTACTAATGCTTGAGCCTTTTTTGTTTTCCACATATGGTGGCGGGCGATCATTTAGCAATTGTATAATGAACTCCTCATCGTCTGACTCATCTGATCTTTTTGAATTTCTGTTGTTTTCTCTATTTCTGGACTGACTCCTGTTTGTTTTATAGGTAGCTTTCTTTCCTTCCGTCTCTGCTTCATCAGTAATTGCTGGAAACAATTTAATTCCCTGCAGTACGTCTGATCTCCAAACCTTTTGTGTGCTATCCCATCTAGCATCCGCCAGTGTCTTTTCTACTTTTCTTATTCTTGTCTCAAATTTCTTTTGTTGTTGGTTTTAGCTATTAGCTCCCAAATTGTTAATGCCTCATACTGTGCTGGTCTTGGAGGTACTTTCATGTCATATAGCGCGAATCTTAAATTTTCCAAAACCCTTAGATTAAACGACCCATGGATAGGGAACGCTACACTTCCATGCTTTTCTGTTAATTTGCACCATTGCTTTAACCAAAGACATGGTGCGACACCCTTTTCTTCAATTACAATATAAGCTGGTGTACCCTCAGGCGGTGTTTCTTCTCCTACATTTGCTTTAATATATACATCTCCCCTCAAGGCACTCTTAAATGCTTTGAAAAATTTAATCTTTCCGTCTTTGAATTTTCTAAAATATGTAATCAATAAGTGACTTAAATTCCCGGAATACTCTTCGCTTGCCTTTCCCCACCAATTGCGCTTCACGGACTGTGTCCAATCCGTGCGCGACCCTTCTCACCAACCAACCTATCCCAGCGCGGCTCCTAGTGACGTCACACTCACACACTGCGGCTGACAAAGTCCAGCGGCTTGTCCTCTTTCATTCAACTTCACTCAAAAAAAAATTCTGCAATATATCGCGAGCACTAACCAAAAAGAAGAAAACAAATCTGTCGGTTTACTACAGGAAGGGTAATACAATCGCTTCAGAAACCTTAGGGATTTTTCACTAGCCTCGTCAGTTATTCCATCTTTCTCAGTTTCCCGCTTTCGCAAGCAAAATTTGACCCGCAAATTTTACTCTCAACTGATCAATGAACTATTCTAGTGCACCTTAGAATGAAATTTTCTTTCATTCCTCAATATTCATACTGACTCATTGACCACGCCCGATAAACCTATTAAACCGAACAGATTACAACATCAATCAAGTGTCTCATACACTTTTCAACATACTCCGGAGTCTCTTGACCTCGCAGGGCCCGTCTCAACATCAACAACCACGTGGACAATTTTTCCTGCACAAAGCGCTACACACGTGAAGTTCGACGACTTCCCTACTCTCACAGTTTGGAGTAACACTCCCCTAAAATCTTTTAATTTGAGTTTGTAACCCCTTAAAATCCTCACAAACTGCTCAATTAATCTGCGGCAATAAGCTGTGCAAGCGCAAAACCCTAACTTCTCTCACACCGTCACTAGAAACGCCTGAAACATTCTCACACCTCCATTTCCTCCATTCGCAAGCTCCGAGATGCCGGGAAAGTCATTGGGGATTTAGGGCATCATCATCTCTCCAACTTGTTTCATCAAAGAAAATTCTAACTTGACTCCGTCTATTGTTCGGATGGGGTCCCAAAGGGTCAAACCATCAATCTCTGCTACCATCTACTGATAACGCGTCCAGCCTTTATAAATTACCTGTATCTGGACACGTTGGAGGTTGGTGAACCTTTTAGCCGAGTTGAGCTCTCCTCATCCTAGAATAGTTGGATCACTTAAACCAATAATCAATGACTATTGTAATCGATAGCCAAATACTCAATTAATAGATCAAAATAACATATTAGGAATCAATAACAGTTGGTATTTCGACGCACCATGACCTTTCAGTCATGAATAACCACACCAGTTTATTAAAAGTTAGTGAGTTTATTTCTCTATATTAACAAAGCTAAAACGATATATATGAGTCTCAAAATCAAATGATATATGTATACGAACATTACTAGCTGTCCATAACGGCGGAAGAAACGCAATCTACGCAAACTCTGAATTATAATACATTCAGTTACGGCAATGCAAATCACTGATATGAGTAATTGAACTTGACTAATTGCATACATCGGTCAGCATAACAAGATTTCAATTCATCATGGTGCATCAAGTGAATACCTCGCCTAACCTCTAATTAGCATTGGCATGTGGGACTTCATGCAAAAAGAATTTAGTCAACACAAATTTGGAAAACTTCTAGCTTGGGCCCTATCAAAATAGCAGTTGGTACCTAAAAGGGAAAAAAACACAATGCATAATACAGTTATCCTTTCATAATTACCAAATACAATCAGCGTACAAGGAAAATCTTCGTCCTTCAGGTACCAGTTCGGTCAGCATGGGGCAGATCTCAAAGGGGCAGAATTAAGGGCAATTTCCCTTGCAGCAGCAAGGGGAATGGGGCAAAGTTACTGCATGGACAAGACGGGGCAATTTTGAAGTTTAGAGTCTCTAGGGTGAGAATTCTGAAAGTCTCTTTCTCTGGAATAGAGAAAAGGGCATCAAGATGTCGTCCAAGTTGGCGTCTGGCATTTAGCTTCAAAGATGGCATCAAGGAAAAAATATCTGACTTCTCTTTGTCCGGTGGGTTTAAGTAAGAAACATTCCAAATTCAGCAGGGTCTTCCATTGGAGGGTTCATAGGGTGGCTTCAATTTGACCAATGAATAGTGTCTTTCTCCTAGTACTCATTTATGCATACATTGTCCTTGGAGCCTTGGAACACAAGTTGCAACAAGGTTTGCCAAATATTTCGATATCAGTACTCTTATTGTCCGCACCTGCAGAGACTAACCTTGGATCAAAGGGGATGAAACTTGCCTAGCACGAAACCTTGGAGATAAGTATGTTAGTCATCCCTACTGGAAAAATACAACCTTAAAGTAAAATATTCATTTTATTAATTCAAGGAAAAGCCACGCAGTTAGAATTTGAGACCAAGCAACTAGGCCAAAGCCTCTACTATATTTAAGCTAAACACACACAGTTTCAATAAGAAATCATGGCACACATTTGCAATTATAACGGATTACTAAAATTTTTCAGTTCTTCATGATTAATTAAGCTTGTTTATAATAATGGCGAACGACTCCGTGAGCACAATTTCCCACGTACATTATTTTCTTTGCTAAAATCACACTACCTTATACGATTTTGTTACATGATATATGAATATTTGTTAGTCCTTCTTTTTCTGCGTCATCATGGTTCAGAGACTCCTCTCTCTCACTCAGTTGGCAGAGGACATAATGATTCCATCAAGTTTTCAGTACAAGTGATAATTCTTACAGGGAAATTCAAAAAGAAACCCAGCATGGAGTTATATTTTATTACAAGACAGGGGACCTTCATATTATGCAGTCTCTTTTCTTAGTATTTATTTGCAGCACTTAAACGCGAACTACAATTTCCACAGTCCTGCTTCCCTAGGCAGGAAGTGTAAATATAGAAAACATACAATCAGCACCCTATAAATAAGGCAATTGCACAAGTAACTTTGTCTTTTTCTGCTGTCCGCAAGGGTTTTTCACAGTCAATGCAAGAGTCTAAAAAACAAAAATAAAAACAGAAGCTCCAGAAGCACCCACATCAGTTACTCCTGTCTTTGGATCCAATCCAAATGAAATTTCTTCTTCCTCTCCAAAAGACAAGGATCCTTTTCTAGCAAAATACTGTTCCTTTAGCTTACCACTTGGTTTGTTGTGCCTTGTTCTAAAAATTTATGAGAAACATCCATTACCTAAAGTCCCATGGTGAGAAAAAATATCATTGGTGTAGTAACACTTGCTTCCCTTCTCTTTAATAAAACCAGGACTCTCCATCACAACTAGCTAGGAGAATCAGCAATTTTATCACACGGCAGAAGGCTCAAGTTATGCATGTTCAAAGCATATGTGCAACCCTATCTGCAGCAAGCCCAACCAGCTTGCAGTAAAAAGATTTTAAATGTTGAAACTCCAGGTCAGTCTGCTGCACTCAAAATGTATTCTAGCATAGCACCAGCCCAAAAGGCTTTAGTGGCCATAGCCCCTCCCCCACCCACCCAGCTGAGAGTGCCCCAAAATGACACTCCTGACATGGCACTCACCTCCTTAACCCTTCTATGTAGTGTAGTTGAGGTTACTGGCGTGGATTGTGGGAATTTAAATTTGAGTTTAAGTGCTGCAAATGAACATTAAGAAAAGAGACTACATAATACTTGCATCACTTGTCTTTAACAAAACCAGGACTGTCCTTCATAAATGACTAGGCAAATCTTCAAATCTGTGATGAACACTGCCAGAGACCCAGGGAAATGTAAAAGGTGGACATGAATATATATGTAAGTTACAGGGACTGTTGTAAGGTAATGCAGAAGCTCCTTAAGAGGTGGGAGAAGGGCACAGCATGGTTGTCACTGACATCTAAGGCCACTTTATGCACAAACAGTATGAACAAATTGGATCTTAAATGCTTTATGCCACATGCTAAAGATTATTCACACCGCCAAGTGAAATATTTATAGGTATTCCAGTAAGAAAAAAATGGCTTTAGACGGTTCATGGTTGGGCAAAATAAATCATTTCCATTCTCAACCCTGACATGCAGCACTCCTGGTTATTCCAGCACTGAGACTCAATCAACTAATGCTCCTCAATCATTCCCAAAAAGAACAGATGATGGACAGAATGGTGAACAATGCAAACATTCACCCAAGTCACAAAGATCTGGGTTTAATCCATTGTTTTTTTGTCAAAAATGCCACCCCAGTTTGAACGCAGCCATAAGCAACTCAGGGGGTCATTCTGACCCTGGCGGTAAAAGGCTCTTACCGCCGGTCAGAAGTCCGCCATTCTACCGCCGCGGCCGCGGCAAACCGCCACGGTCATTCTGACCCACAACTTCAAAACCGCCAAAAACCCGACATCCACGGAAGGCCGCCTCATCAGCGGTCAGCGATAAACTGGAGATGACCAAACCTCCACCGTCACGCCAACACGAACACGCCCATGCCATTACGACCCACGAATCCACACGGCGGTCTTTCAACCGCGGAATTCCATTGGCGGTACACACCGCCGCGGTCAAAATACACACACCTTTACAAAACACAGCCACATTGGACAATTCGAAATACACACACCTGATACACATACACACACCACACCCACACATCCAATCAACTATAAAACACACACCCACATCACCCACAAACCCCCACTACTAGAAATTCGGAGAGAAGGCGAGAGAGAGAGAGAAAGAGAGAGAGAGAGAGCACAGCTAATGCAAACCCCAACACACAGAGGAACACAACATCATCACCCACACCACATCCACGCACAAAACACCACACACCACCACACACACCACACTCATCACCACAAACACCACCCCACACCACCCCATGGCACCCCAAAGACACCCCAGGTTCTCGGACCAAGAACTCAGGGTAATGGTGGAGGAAATAATCAGGGTAGAGCCCCAGCTATTCGGCACACAGGTGCAGCACACCACAATAGCCAGGAAGGCGGAGCTATGGCAAAGGATCGTCAACAGGGTCAACGCTGTGGGACAGCATCCCAGAAACCGGGAAGACATCCGAAAGCGGTGGAACGACCTACGGGGGAAGGTGCGGTCGATGGTGTCAAGACACAACATCGCTGTGCAGAAGACTGGCGGCGGACCCCCACCCACTCCACCCGAATTCACATCATGGGAGCAAGAGGTCTTGAACATCCTGCATCCTGCGGGCCTCGCTGGAGTAGGCGGAGGAATGGACTCTGGTAAGTCTAATCCCAAATACTTCACCCCCCCCAACCACCAGCATGCCAACCCGCACCCCCACCCTCACCCCCAACCCCCCAGCACACTTCCACCCTGCCAATGTCTCACCAGCACAACCCACCCAACACAACCCCAATCCCTGAATGCCAACACAAACCATGGACACCCATCACCCAAGCATGACCACTGCACAGACCCAACCCCCCCCCCAAACCACCCTCACAACTCCTCCCACAAGGGAATGCCAGCACTGGGGGACAAGGGCACCCACAAATCGCATGCCATGGCACACACAGAAGCAATAACCATACTCTTTTACCCCTGCAGGGCCCGAACGCCAGCACACCGGCCAGGAGGGTCCAGATTTGTCCATCCCGCCCCCAGAACAGGCCCCCAGTGATGACGGCAGCTCTGTCGACCTGGAACCTGATGACCAGCCCGGACCATCGGGGACCTCTGGACAGTCGGTTCCCCACACACAGACACAGGCCGCAGCAGACCCAACCCCCTCTGGGAATACCAGCACAGCTCCCACCCAGCGGGCCCATGCCACTGTCTCCAGGACGCGTCAATCAGCGGTGTGTCCGCCACTACAGGTCACCCAGGCTGACCCACCACCCCAACAACAACAGGGACCTGGGGGCAGTGGTAGTGGGCACACCGTCCAGGGGACAGAGGCCCGGGGAAACAGGGCAACTGGGAGGGCTGCTGTGCCAGAGGGGGTTGACCGGCCCAGGGAACCCACTCTCCAAGAGGCCCTCACCACCATCATGGGAGCATACCACCGCTCCCAGGAGACGATGGCGACGGTACTGGCCAGGTTCCAGGAGATCCAGGCACAGCAGGAGGAACGGTACATGGGGTTCAGAGAAGAACTCCGGCACATCGGGACCGCAATGGGGACCATCGTCCTGGCCCTCAACCAGATAGTCACCACATTGCGGGACCATGTGGCACCCCAAAGGGCCCCTGTCACCAGCCCGGACGACGAACAGCCTACCACCTCCGCCGGCGCAAGTGGACAGGAAGCCCCCACACCCCGACAGGCCACCAGAACCCCACCTCCTGCTGAAGATCAACCACCCCGCAAGCGGAACCTGAGATCACACAAGAAGACAGAGTAGGATGCCAAGACCCCCGCCAGCCTAAGATACCCCCTGATGTCATCCCACTGTCCCACATTGGCACCCTGTCCAACCTTGAACTGCCCCTGCTCCATCCTTCCACAGGCATATGGACATCGCACCTGTGCTACTGAGAACTGGACTCTGCCATGGACATGACTCCACCCCCACCCATCACCGTTTTACTATCACGGACCTATACGCAGCACTTAAAATAAATCACCAATTGCACTTCAAATGTCAGGAGTCTGCTTGTATTCTTTACAAATGTATTACACATAACGGTGCAATAATGTTCTTTTACATTGTGATGACAACAGACCAGTGTCAAGAAGCATTAGTCCATGGGAAACAAAGCAGAAGTCACGCTGTGGGTCATACAGCTCTGAAAAGGGAAGGGAAAGTCAAGAATCAGTTAAAAGGAACTGGGGGGAAACACAGAAAGTAGAGATGCAGAAGGCCAGAAGTAAATGTAAAATGGCGTGGGTGATTCTTACCTGGGTGCTACTGAAAATACTGTTGTATAACTGTGTCCCTGTTGTCCGTGTCGTCCCCGTCGTCTTCCTCCTCTTCACTCTCCACAGGCTCCACAGCTGCTACAACACCACCATCTGGACCATCCTCCTGCAGGAAAGGCACCTGGCGTCGCAATGCAAGATTGTGAAGCATACAGCAGGCCACGACGATATGACACACCTTCTTTGGTGAGTACATGAGGGATCCCCCTGTCATATGCAGGCACCTAAACCTGGCCTTCAGGACCCCGAAGGTCCTTTCTATGATCCTCCTAGTTCGCCCATGGGCCTCATTGTACCGTTCCTCTGCCCTGGTCCGGGGATTCCTCACTGGGGTCAATAGCCAAGGCAGGTTGGGGTAACCAGAGTCACCTATTAGCCACACACGGTGTCTTTGTAGCTGTTCCATCACATAAGGGATGCTGCTATTTCGCATGACATACGCGTCATGCACTGACCCAGGGAACTTGGCATTTACATGGGAGATGTACTGGTCAGCCAAACAGACCACCTGGACATTCATCGAATGGTAACTTTTTCTATTTCTGTACACCTGCTCATTGTCTTTTGGGGGTACTAAAGCCACATGGGTCCCATCAATGGCACCAATGATGTTGGGGATATGTCCAAGGGCATAGAAATCACCCTTCACAGTGGCCAAATCACCCTCCTCAGGGAAAACAATGTATCTCCGCATGTATTTCATCAGGGCAGACAACACTCTGGACAAAACCTTAGAAAACATAGGCTGAGACATCCCTGATGACATGGCCACTGTTGTCTGAAAAGAGCCACTAGCCAAAAAATGGAGTACTGACAGAACCTGCACCAGAGGGGGAATCCCTGTGGGTTGGCGGATGGGGGACATCAGGTCTGGCTCCAGCTGGGCACACAGTTCATGTATAGTGGCTCGGTCAAGTCGGTATCAAAGTATAATATGTCGTTCTTCCATTGTCGACAGGTCCACCAGTGGTCGGTACACGGGAGGATTCATCCTTCTCCTCGCAAGTCCCAGCGGACGGTGCCTAGGAAGGACAACATGGAGCACAGAGTCAAGCAACCCTCAGGTTCGTTCCCACAGCTTGCACATTACACGATTCGCTATGCATTGAATGGCTTGTATGAGTGGCAATGCAAGGCCTAGGCCTGTGTGACGCAGTAGAAATCAGGCCATGTGGGCCCTTGAAATGGTGGCTGCCTGACCTGTGAAGTGTGACAGTGGGATGTGAGGTCACTGCGCTGGCGTGGCTCACCGTGGCGGTAGGCGGTCGAAGACCGCGGCGCAGAGCAGCATTGGTTAACATTGAACCCTATGGGTCTCAGGAGCCAATGATGATGTGCGCCGGCGGTCGCGGTACGCACCGCCGCGGTACACACCGCCGCGGGCGTGACCACCATTTTCTATCTGCTTAATCACTCGAGACCTGATCATCCACAGGAGAGGACCTATACTGCAAGTGCTGCTGTGACCTCGGTCTGGAAGAGACAATGGCTGCTGCGACTGGGGAAAGGGCCCCTGCCTTCACTTCAGAAGAGTTGGAGAAACTTGTGGACGGGGTCCTACCCCAGTATGCGCTACTCTACGGTCCTCCAGACCAACAGGTAAGTACACTGGGTGCACGTTGAATGGGCTATGCCTGGGTCGTGTATGGTGGATGTAAGATGGTGGGGTGGGGAGCGAATGAGGAGTGCAAGGCACGACAGATGAGAGCATGTGCCACATGGCAGGGTTGGGGAGGGGGGGGCAATCACATCTAACATGCAGATAAATGTTGAAATTTCCTTTCCCACCCCGTACATGTCAAATAGGTCAGCGCCCATCAGAAAGTCGACATTTGGCGTGCCATCGCCAAGGAAGTCCGGGCCCTGGGGGTCCACACAAGACGGGGCACCCACTGCCGAAAGAGGTGGGAGGACATCCGCCGTGGGACCAGGAAGACCGCCGAGTCACTGCTGGGGATGGCCTCCCAACGTAGGAGGGGTGCCAGTCGTACCTTGACCCCCCTGATGTCCCGGATCCTGGCGGTGGCCTACCCCGAATTGGATGGGCGCGTGAGGACATCACAGCAGACACAAGGGGGTGAGTACCAGCACATACTGCTATCTTTACGCGCAGTGGAGGTGTCTGGGTGGGGGAGGAGGGCTGTGGGTGACATTAGGCCAGGGCGCTTTCTGTAGTGTAGTCCCCTCCTTTAGGCATGGCCCTGTGCCCCCGCCCCCCACCTCTGTAGCGTGCCAAGTACAGCAATCCATGGTCCTGCATCACCCATGTGCGCATATGTTGTCCATAGACCTGTTGGCCTAGTCACAAGTACTGAGTAGTGTACCCCGATTGCGCGGCGTAGTGCATGAGGCTCCTGTGTCTGTCCTCTCCGCCAACGGTGTTGACAATGCATGCACTCAACCTGTTTTTATTTCTCCCCCCACCCTTTTTCTTTGTCTTCTTGTGCATGTGTGCATTAGCATCATCAGGCGGAGGAGAATTGGCATCGGAGCACGAGGGAGCTACAACTCACAAGGCCCCGGTGGGCCATGGTACAGACACCGAGGTCACCAGTGATACGGAGGGCGAGGGGAGCACCACAACAGGGACCCGTGGTGACACCAGCGACACCGACACGTCCTCGGAAGGGAGCTCCCTAGCGGTGGCGGCAACATCCGGGCCCCCTGCCTCTACAGGTACAGCCGCCACCCAGCGCACCAGCTCCGCCCTCCCAGCAGCCCCTCAGCCTTCGCTCCGTGCCCGCTCGCCCAAGAAGGCGGGCATCTCCTTCGCCCCAGGCACCTCAGGCCCTGCCCCCGTTACCCCTGCTGCCCTCAGTGCGGAGGTCATTGACCTCCTACAGACCATCATTGTTGGGCAGTCTACCCTTTTGAATGCCATCCAGGGGGTAGAGAGGGAGGTGCATCGGAGCAATGCATACCTGGAGGGCATTCATTCGGGTCAGGCTGCCCATCAACGATCGTTCAATGCTCTGGCCTCAGCACTGACGGCAGCCATTGTCCCTGTTTCCAGTCTCCCTCTTCTATCTGCCTCCACCCTGTCTCTGTCTCCTGTTCCTCAGCCTATCCCATCCACACCATCAGACCAGCCTGCACACACCTCAACACCCAAGGGCAGCTCATCCAGACATAAGCACCACAGATCACACAAGCATTCACCCAAGCAACACCCAGATGCAGACATGCCAACAGTCACTACCACCCCTGTGTCCCCCACCTCCTCGTCTCCCTCCTCCCTCCCTGTGACATCTCCACTCACACCTGCATGCACACCACCATCAGCCAGTACTTCCATCACCAGCACACCCTCCAGTACAGTCCGCCCAAGTGCAGTCACCACCCCCACTGCCATTTACACGTCCCCTGTGTCCTCTCCCACTGTGTCTGTCACCCCCTCTTCCAAGACACACAAACGCAGGCAGCCACCCACCCAACAGCCAACCACCTCACGACAGCCTACGTCACAAGCACCTGCACCCAAAGACAGCACACCTGACTCTCCTACAACCACATCCTCTTCCTCCACTCCCATACCCACTACACCTACCCTTTACATTGGTCCTAAAAAACTTTACCTCTCCAAACTTAACCTCTTTGCCCCACCTGACCCACCCCCTCCATCTGCTAAGAGTCCCAAGAGCACCTCAGCCACCACCAGCCCTGCTTCAAGTGTCACCGTTGTGCAGGGGTTTTGGAGTCCACCCTTCCCCAGCACAGATACATCGGCCAGCAGCAAGGGAACAGCCAGCCCCCCCCCTGGGAAGAGGACCCGTAAAATCAGGGGCCGCCGCAAGAAGACTGACACGGCTGCCCCCAAGGAGCAAAGTCCTGGGCCCTCACCTGCCACAACATCCAGGGGAGGCAAGGGCCAGAGAGCCGCATCGAAGGAGGGCAAGGGCAGCAGGGCGGAGAAGTCAGCCATCAGGGGTGCGGACCATGAGGGCCCCACAAGCCCCATCCCGGGTGTGAGGGAGGACACCCACGGGCCCAGGACTCCGTCACAGAAGGGTCCAGCAACTGCATGGTCAGAGGGCGACTAAGCAGGGAGTCCTGGCCAGGTCTGGCTCCCTGGGATGACTGGACAATCACCGCTGAAGAGGGCCCCGCCGTGCAGAGAGGCACCGCTGAAGAGGGCCCCGCCGTGCAGAAAGACACCGCTGAAGAGGGCCCCCCCGTGCAGAAGGACACCGCTGAAGAGGGCCCCGCCGTGCAGAAAGACACCGATGAAGAGGGCCCCGCCGTGCAGAGAGGCACCGCTGAAGAGGGCCTCGCCGTGCAGAGAGGCACCGCTGAAGAGGGCCCCGCCGTGTAGAAAGACACCGCTGAAGAGGGCCCCGCGTTGCAGAAAGACACCACTGAAGAGGGCCCCGCCGTGCAGAAAGACACCGCTCCGCTGGGCCCTTCCTGTCAAGCTCCGCTGGGCCCTTCCTGTCAAGCACCGCTCCGCTGGGCCCTTCCTGTCAAGCACCACTCCGCTGGGCCCTCCCTGTCAAGCACCGCTCCGCTGGGCCCCGCCGTCTCAAGCACCGCTCCGCTGGGCCCTTCCTGTCAAGCACTGCACCGCTGGGCCCCGCTGTCTCAAGCACCGCTCCGCTGGGCCCCGCCGTCTCAACCACCGCTCTGCTGGGCCCTTCCTGTCAAGCACCGCTCCGCTGGGCCCCGCCGTCTCAAGCACCGCTCCGCTGGGCCCTTCCTGTCAAGCACTGCTCCGCTGGGCCCCGCCGTCTCAAGCACCGTTCCGCTGGGCCCTTCCTGTCAAGCACCGCTCCGCTGGGCCCCGCCGTCTCAAGCACCGCTCCTCTGGGCCCTTCCTGTCAAGCACCGCTCCGCTGGGCCCTTCCTTTCAAGCACCGCTCCGCTGGGCCCCGCCGTCTCAAGCACCGCTCCGCTGGGCCCTTCCTGTCAAGCACCGCTCCGCTGGGCCCCGCCGTCTCAAGCACCGCTCCGCTGGGCCCTTCCTGTCAAGCACCGCTCCGCTGGGCCCTTCCTGTCAAGCACCGCTCCGCTGGGCCCCGCCGTCTCAAGCACCGCTCCGCTGGGCCCTTCCTGTCAAGCACCGCTCCGCTGGGCCCTTCCTGTCAAGCACCGCTCCGCTGGGCCCTTCCTGTCAAGCACTGCTCCGCTGGGCCCCGCCGTCTCAAGCACCGCTGGCCCATTGGCAGTCCCGGTTCTGTGTCGGGCAGGCCTTCACGCCGCACTCTGCCCACCATGGCTCCTCCATGACCAGTGGTCTCTGTAATCCACCTGATGGACTGTGGCTTTGCACTCCCCAGGATGTAACAGTGGGCAATCCACCCACTGTAGAGACTTGTGAGACTGTGGCTTTGCACTCCCCAGGATGGCACGGTGGGCATCCCACCCACTGTAGAGAATTGTGAGACTGTGGCTTTGCACTCCCCAGGATGGCACGGTGGGCAACCCACCCACTGTAGAGACTTGTGAGACTGTGGCTTTGCACTCCCCAGGATGGCACAGTGGGCATGGTGGACCCTTCGTGGATCTGGCGTCGTGGACTCATGTGGCTGAGGTGCCCCCCCTTCCCTTCCCCCTGAGGTGCCTGTTGTTTTGTCATCTGATGCCCCAGCAGTGTTCTCTCCAACGGACTCAGGTCTCCTGTGTGGGCTTTGCCCATGTGTTGATCCACTTTGGCTCACGGACAGTGGAAATTTAGGTGACTGTGCAGGACTTATTGCCTATGTTTATCGGTTTCGTTATTTTCTTACTTGTTTTTTTACTATTCATATTGCTATTTTACCATGACTTCAAAGAACCTCTTATATACATAAATGTTGTTTCTCACTTTAATTATGTCTTTGCATTATTCCGGGGGGTTTGGGTGGTGTCACTGTGACTTGGTGCTCTGCATTGGTGTGTAGATAGTTGGGGGGGGTCGCATATGTGTGTGCCCGTAAGCTTTCCTCCTCCCCCCTCCCCTGTGTCGTAGGTGCAGTAATCACCGTTGTCGTCTGTGCCGGCGTTCGTACTCGTGGTAGATGAGCAGGTAGACAATAGCCGGTAGGATGTGTAATTCGGGCTCCATGCTGTCCTCCTTCCTCGTGGAGTGTGTATAGGTGAGCGTTTTCCCGTTCGTAGTCTCTTTCCGCTGTGTTTTTATCGGCGGGGCTCCCGCCCCGGAAAAGGTGGCGGATTGGTGGGTCGTGATAGGGTGGGCGGTACATTGTCTGCCGCCTGGCTGTTGGCGGTGACCGCTGAGCTGTTTGTCTGTCCCGCCGTGGCGGTCGGAGTGTTAAAGTGGCGGGCTGTGTTGGCGGTTCCCGCCAGGGTCAGAATACCTTTTTTTTGACCGCCTGCCTGTTGGCGGGTTGGCCGCCGCTTTATCACCGGCCGCCAGGGTCAGAATGATCCCCTCAGTCTTGACTCTGTTCCCCATGGGGACAGTCCAGCCCGAACTGCCAAGCCAGGTCCTTCATAGACTGGAAACAAGCATCCTGGGACCAGTTTCAGAGTACCACCCTTTATCTGCCAGGCTAGCTTGAATCCAGTGGGCAGTGAGCATGGGACCCATGTCTGGGCATACCCTTCACACTTATGGTGACAAAAGTAAAAAGAACAGATGATGGACGGCATGCTAAACCATGCAAACATTCACCCCTAGTCACAAAGATCTGGGTGGAATCCATTGTTTTTTGCCCACCATGCCATCCCAGTTTGGACCCAGCCATATGCAAATCAGTATTGGCCCTGTTCCCCATAAGAACAGTCCAATCCGAACTGCCAAGCCAGGTCCTCCCTGGATGGGAAACAGGCATCCTGGGACCGGTTTCAGTCTTCATCCGCTAGGCTAGCTTGAATCCAGTGGTGCAGTGAGCACGGGACCCAAGCCTGGGCATGCCCTTCCCACAGGGAAGACCTAGCCTGGCAGTTCGGGCTGGACTGTTTCCATGGGGAACAGGGTCAAGACTACTTTACATATGACTGGGTCCAAACTGGAATGGCATGGGTAGCAAAACAATGAATTTAGGCCCATGGGGGTGAATGTTTGACATTGTTCAGAATTCCGTCCATCACTTGTTCTTTTTGCCTCAATTATTCCCTGTAGAGCCTCTGGTTACAGTCTCATAAATGAGGATGACTCTGAAAAGGTTGCAAGACTGTACTTAATGATCAATGCCTTATACACATGTTGATGAGTTGAAATAACATTACCAATTCAATTTTTATTTAGGCCCGTATTTATACTTTTTGACGCTAAACTGCGCTAACGCAGTTTAGCGTCAAAAATTTTTGCGCCGGCTAATGCCATTCTGAAGCGCCATGCGGGCGCCGTATTTATTGAATGGCGTTAGCCGGCGCCAGCAGACCGGCGCTGCCTGGTGTGCGTGGAAAAAAACCACGTACACCAGGCAGCGCCGGCGTAGGGAAAAATGGCGTTAGGGCGTCTTAAAAATGGTGCAAGTCAGGTTGACGCAAAAAAATCGCCTCCACCCGATTTGCGCCATTTTTTACGACGCCCAGACGCCATTTACAGGATAGACAGGAGTCATGCCCCCTTGCCCAATGGCCATGCCCAGGGGACTTATGTCCCCTGGGCATGGTCATTGGGCATTGAGGCATGTAGGGGGGCACAAATCAGGCCCCCCTATGCCAAAAAAAAATAAAAAAAATAAAAATATATATACTTACCTGAACTTACCTGAATGTCCCTGGGATGGGTCCCTCCATCCTTGGGTGTCCTCCTGGGGTGGGCAAGGGTGGCAGGGGGGGTCCCTGGGGGCATGGGAGGGCAGCTGTGGGCTCATTTTGAGCCCACAGGTCCCTTAACGCCTGCCCTGACCCAGGCGTTAAAAAGAGGCGCAAATGCGGGGTTTTTTGCCCCGCCCACTCCCGGGAGTGATTTTTGCCCGGGAGTATAAATACGACGCATTTGCGTCGCAGTCATTTTTTTAGACGGGAACGCCTACCTTGCATCTCATTAACGCAAGGAAGGCGTTCACGCAAAAAAATGACGCTCTTTCCTCATACTTTGGCGCTAGACGCATCTAACGCCAAAGTATAAATATGGCGTTCGTTTTGCGCCGAATTTGCGTCGAAAAAAACAACGCAAATTTGGCGCAAACGGAGTATAAATATGCCCCTTAATGTTTTGTATAATTTTAGGAAACATTTTGAAATTGTTTCAGCTATCTTGATTGTAATAAGCAAATGATGGTCTACATATGTTGATTTTAGCAGATACAAGTGAGAATGTGGCTTCTCGCTCCCTTTCTCGTGCACTGGGTCCTTCTGTCCGCCCAAAGGCTAGTGATGCCTGCCAGATGAAACCTCTCTCTTCTATCCCTCTATCTATCTTTAATCTAAATAAATGTATCTAAATAAATTTAAACCTACATATATGCGTTGCCAATTCAGTGCTTTGGGTGGTACATCATAGACCCTCTACTAATGTGTAATCCTTTGGTTAGTCCCTCTTTGCACCTGGTGGGTCTCATAACCAAATAACCTTGTAAAATATTGTTTAGACGCATACATAATATCATGCTCATCTCACCCATGGATCTTGCCACATGCCATGCTAAAAGTCACTGCAATATGATTGGTGGACATTCTAAACTTCACAAATTATACTGGTCAAATATAATTCATAGTGCCTCATTTGTTAATATTTGCAATCTAATTTCTGGGAAAGACTTCCTTAGGAAGTGGTTGCAGTCTGTATGATTCAGAACAATGTTGTTGGTTGGCCAATCTTGCTTTCACATATGCCAGCGTACCAAACTCTCTGCCACTTGACTAATATGAAATACTTCTGTGACCGTCTGTGGGTGTTCACCGTACTGCATTATTATCACCTTCAATTTTGTCTTTAAAAGTTGACAGGTGGGGAGACAAAAATGGCCTGGGGACTGAAAAGATCACATGGTGTGACAGATGGACTGGCAGCTTTGGTTAGCCTGAGTTCAGTGAGTTATGTTGTGATGAAATGTGACACTATGGCGCAGTGAGATTTAGGTGTAATAGGTATGGAAGAGGATGGAGGATAGGCATGGACAAGGATGTCACTACAATGGGTATTGTTTTGGAGAAGTATGTTGAAAAGACACCAGCCGATAGAGATAAGTATTTGATGGATGAGAGTGATGAAGAAAGGAGGCTGGCAATAAAGTATGCTACTTGTTGTAGGTGAGGCTGAAAAAAGGCAATACGGCTTTTAATATAATATATGTAGACTTGGGATTGCCAAATGTGTCAGACTGTATGCACAGAGCTTGTTTGTGTGCCTTAAGATTTGTGGTGATCTTGGTTTTGTTCTAATTGCATAAAAGTACTCTCATTTTGGTTGTGAGATTTCAGGCCTTAGAACATGTCCAAGGTAGATGATGGCGTGAGTTTGAGGCTTGTGTAAGTGCACTGAAGAAAAGTTCAAACCACATAATTTTGGAATAGAATGAGATCATTCTGTAGTTCTTTCAAGAATGCTGGGAGGATTCCCTCGAACCTTCCGGAATATGCACCCCTAAAAGGGAGGCTTTTACAGGCAGAAATATCGGGGAAAGTGGTGTCTAATATATAAAAGACCATTAAAAATAATACGCCTGACACCTTCCAAAAGCTTAGATGTAAATGGGAGAACAAGATGGTAGAGTTTGAAGACCTGGACTGGGAGATGGCCCTAATGAACCATTATGTGGCAATCAGATCCAGGCTCATCCAACTCAAAATCCTTTATCGGATTTATTATGATAGGGCATGATTATATAAAATAGGCAGATCTGTCTCACCAGCATGTCTGAGATGTAGAGCGCAGGAGGGGGACTTTTTTCATACACTTTGGGCATGTCCAGGAATACCCGCACACTGGGAAAACTGCTTTTAGAATTGGGCAAAGTACTGGGGCAACATTAAAGGGGACCCAAAATTTGTGTTATTGGGCATTACCAATGAACTAGTTCTCCCACATATGAAATTGATATTCTGTATCCTGGGCCTGATACTAGCAAAGAGAGATCTAGCGAAGCATTGGGGAGTCCCAGAGACACCCATGTTATAGGAGTGGAAAATGGGCATAGATCTCTATATGGCCACAGAGAGGGTCACCTACAAGAACAAGGGCTGCCCACGTACGTTCTGCAAGATATGCAGCTGGATCGAATATTATGAACTAGATATCCAGGATGAAGTACATGAGGAGAAATCCAACTAAACCACCTAACCCATATACCTTGCCTTATATAGCCTGTAGAATTGCTGGAGATATAAAGCTATACTTGTTGCTTTTTTACTGCAATGTTGAGACACCTGGAGTACTAATGTCCTTCTGCTGTGTTTTATTATATGCTTGAGCGCCTGTTGGTGCTCTATTTGTCATTGTTTTCAAATAAAACATTTTTTCAAAAAGGATTGCTGGGAGGAAATCTGTGGAGTGTTTTTGCTTGGAAACCAGGGTGTGTGAGAGAGGATGAAACACTGCTGGATCTGGAATACAATGTATATGATGTTAGCGTAAGATGTGTGTTGTGTATGATCTAGGGATTTTCCTAAGCAGTGGATTGATGTGAGGTGTTTGTTGGTTGGTGGTCAGACAGATGGTCTAAGAACAAGGCTTGATGTAGTTGGATGGTCACAGAGAAGGATTGTTGGAGTGTAGGGTTTAGTGAGTCAAGAGTAGTGTTGAGTTCATTGATGAAACAATTGCTAGTGCCTGATGGACAGTAAATTGTAAGGATGTGGAATGAGGCAGTAAAGTACAGTCGCAGAAATGCAGGCAATCACAATGGCCTTAATTTTGTTGGGCCATGTGGCAATCAGCCCTTCATTTCAGTCTTGGTTCTCCTACTTGACCAAATTTATTCCTACACCTCTGTACTCGTACATGCCATATATGAGACGTTCGAGGCAGGCTCAATATAATAAGTTAAGTCCAAGAACAGATTCCCAGACCAGACCTTCAGCATGGTTTTCAGTCAAACTTTCATGGCTAAATGGTGATGGTTGACAAATCACCATCTGTTCTACCACTGGGACTGATACACCATGACTGATACACCGTGACACATTATTTAGTCTCAAGCCTTGTCTGCTCTCACATCAAGATTGCAATAATTACAATAATCGTGCAAAAATCAAATTGAGGCCCACACCTAGCATTCACAGGAGGGTGGCACACACCCTGCGCTCACCATACGTTTGCCAGGGCCTGTGGACATGCCCTTCTCTTTTAGTGACCATAAATACAGGTATGTTTTTTTTCTTGAGACACTGACCGACAGAAAAGGAGTGGTCCCACAGGGGACTCTATCAACATCTGTTTGAAGGTCTAGCCTGTCAGTGCAGCTGTCTGCTACAGCATGTGTCCTTACCCTTCTAAATAATGGTGAACAGCAGTACTGAGTTGCCCTTTACATGATTGAGCACTTACATTTATGTATCACTGCATCACTTAATTATAAAAAACACCTTAATATTTAACAATACCTTGCAACAAATGTGTACAAGTATTATAACGCCTCTTAAAAATTCACACAAGTATATTTCATTAACATGCAGATGCTTTTCACCTTAGCACATATTATATGAGTGCATTGAGAAGTAAGCAGAAGTGATAGTTTTCAAACATGAACTTAGAAGCATTCATGCTCCCCCCACCCCAACAACAATGCCAGTAGTGAGCTAAGAGGCAAGTCATTAATCATGTGTACCCTCAGGGTAGCCTGGGATGTTATTATATATATGGGCAGCGTTATAGTTTACTACATCAAATACAACAGAAGGTATTGTAAAGCACCCATCCAGAATTCTTGGATTTCAAGGGGCTCTTATATGTGATAATGAATTGATAGGAGGCAACGCGAGATAAAACAATTGGCTAGCATCACGTGATTTGGTCAAGTGGGGAAGCTGGAAGTGATCCCTGGTTTTCTTGTTACACAATGTGCATTTCAGCCACTGGACGGGTATCTCTATCCCTCTCTCATTTCACTTCAAAAGTTAATGATTTGTCTTTAATTCTTAGTGCAGGAGGTTAGAGTCTGGGTGGCAGGCAGAAGCGACATGAAGGCTCGGCTTGTGTTGGACTCGAGGAGGTTCAAGGAGAACCTCAAAGTGGGCCACAGGCACTTGGCCGGAGCTTTGCTCGAGCCTTTAGTAGCTCCCACACCTCTGTCACATAATGGCAACTAAGGGAACAAAGGCATAGGAAGGATATGATTTGGGTACTCATCAGACAATTTGGTGAAGAAGGAGTACCAACACAGCAGCGTAGGGCTGCTTGTTTTAAGATTCACAACTTTATCACTACACAGTATTTTAGTAAGCGGAGTGTGAGACTGGGTGATGCCTCCCCAATGTGTAAAGCCAAATGATTGTTGGGTTAAAGACCTATTTTTTATTGCATACTTATTACCAGTGTTTAGTCTGATTAAATGTTTCCTATCTTTTGGAAAAAAGGAACAGGGAAGTAGCTTAGCAAAAAGATGACCAAAGAGCTCACAATTTGCTACAAGGGGCAGCTGAGGTACATAACAAACATGTTCTCTGGTTCCATAGTTTCCCTCTTGCTCATTACAGAGCCAGCATATTTTGACAAAGTAGCAAAAGCCACAATTAAATGCCAGGTCTCAAAATGACATGGATGGAAGTTTCCTACTGCCCGATGTCTAGCGGTGGAGGTTACGCGTTCCCACCTCAGTGAATTGCACACCTTGTTGGGTGGACGGGTTAGTCAAAGGTTTTTTTAATAGCTCTTCCGACCTTAATTGACAATGTTTCTAAGCACTATTAACATTTACAGATAAGTGACTAAAGGCATAAGTAGATAGTGAGACCTAAGATTCTGTTCCATTCCAAATCAATAATCAAGTTACTTCAAGGTTCGGTGCAGGCATAGCGATACAGCATAGCACATTATTGTCAAATCTATGACACTTCTAGAGACTAGGGGCTTAATTTAGAGAGCAGTATGGAAAGACGCCCTCAAAATGACTCCATGACTCAGTGTCCACACCATGTTCATGCTTCACATCCCCCTATCCCCACCTTACACCACCCTCCCCTGCAGCATCAATGTGGCCCTTGGTTACACTACAGACCATACTTTTTGGTCTCTGAGAAAATGTTTGTGAGTAGCCATGTTTTATATTATGATGGAAAAAACCTGCAGTTATTTTTCAGTATACTTTTGTTGAGTAGAGCACAGGAAACCATGCTTTACTCCTACCCAGTGCTTAATTTGTGCTTGCTGTTTCCGGTGCTGAGCACCGGCACTTATTTTTGAGGGCCGGCGTTTATTCTTTTGCCTCAGGCATTTACTGTGAGCAAAAGACACACAGGGGAAAGGCGGAGGAAGAGAAAAACGAAAAAATTTCACAGAGGGAGAAAGTAGAAAGCTGCAAGAGTGCGCTGAAAGGGCAGGGAGTGGCTTTAAATGTATTGAAGAGGCCTGAGATGGCTTCCGGATTACAATGCCTAGTATTCAGTATTGGCACATTTAATTGCAGCAGGCGCGTGTTTAAGAGGAGGGCGTTGGGCACCAGCACCTTTTTATTTAGAAATTAAGCACTGCTCCTGCCTCATTCCCAAGGTCAGATCAGCCGCTTTCTATTGTGTATATGTCTCTCACAAAGACTTATCTGTCATTGTGGTACTTCATGTATGTTGCTTTTTGTATGTGCCATTGTTGTCCTTCTTTAATGTTTCACGTTGGACGTGCCACTGTAGACCTTCTTCTTGGTGTGTTGTATCTACCAGTGTGACTCCTTGTGTTTGCTATTGTCATCCATGTTGCGGATTGAATGTACCACTGTAGTCCCCATTCCCTGTTGCTGGTTCTATGTTTCATTGTAATACTTCTTCATTGTCACTCATTGCTGTGCCCCTTGTGTAACTAGTTATGTGTTCTATTGAAGTCCTTCTTCTCTGTCACTGGATGTACATACCATTGTGATCTTTCTTCAAAGCCGCTGGCTATAGCTTTCATGCAACTGCGCAGCACCAGCGTGTTTGTTAAACAAAAGCAAACTTCCAAAGCTGGAGTTTGGCTCTGTGAAACAAAAAAATATAATGACCGTGACACCCTGACACCAGTTTTTTCTGGAGAACACAAGTAGGAAGAAAATATATCAGACCATCTGCTCTCAACAGTAGCCCCAGTCGGTTGAGCTGCTGGTGCAAATTTTATCTGGCAAGGGGCAGAGGGGCTTCTCCGCCCAAAACATGATGGTCCGCCCAACCCTAAATAGAGTGGGCAGCCCATCAGTTTGGCAGACAGGGTTCTCTGCCACATTTGTGGAGAAGTTTGCTGTTTCCTAATCTCTAAATCAGGCCCTAACTCTCTAATGTCTCTAATGTTTCTTAGGAGAATCTGTACCTGTGTAGCACAGTGTTCTACAAAATAAATAAATAGTAGTATATGTAGTCCCAGTTGTTGTATGCTCCTGATAACGCGTCCCTTTATGATATTTTATTACACATCAGGACTCGTTTTAGGCCAATTAATCTTTTGACCCAGTTGAGAGACACCTTAGGACGAGATAGCTAATCAATATATCAATCAATACATCAATAATGTCATCAATATTTATCACGACCATGCATTTCACTTTAGTCAAAGTCATTAATCAATTCAAAGACACTACCATGACCTTTCCGCCATGAATAACCACACCTTGTTTAGTAGAATTTTATGAGTTTTATTTCCTATTAATTACAGTCTATAAGCAGATGCGTTAATCTCAACACCAAGAAACATAATAGCATAGTCACGATATGGCAACTTTGATAAGTTTTCATTAAAGCGAGAATCACAAACATCAGAACATAACACGGCGTGAACATAGATCAAATTTAGCAGAGTGTCAATAACGCGTCAGTTCAACAAAGCATAGGGGGTCATTCTGACCCCGGCCGGCGGCAGTAGCCGCCGGCCTGGCTGGGACCACCAGAAGACCGTCGGTCATTCTGGGTTTCCCACTGGGCTGGCGGGCGACCGCCAAAAGGCCGCCCGCCAGCCCAGTGGGAAACACTCATCCACGATGAAGCCGGCTCCGAATGGAGCCGGCGGAGTGGAAGGTGTGCGACGGGTGCAGTAGCACCCGTCGCGAATTTCAGTGTCTGCTGAGCAGACACTGAAATTCAAAGTGGGGCCCTCTTACGGGGGCCCCTGCAGTGCCCATGCCATTGGAGGATTCCCATGGGCAGCGGAAAGTCGGCGGTACACCGCCGACATTCCGTTTCTGGCCGCGGCTGTACCGCCGCGGTCAGAATGCCCAACGGAGCACCGCCAGCCTGTTGGCGGTGCTCCCGCGGACCCCGGCCCTGGCGGTATTTACCGCCAGGGTCGGAATGACCCCCATAGTCTCGGTCGTTTGTCTATTTGCGTCAGTTTAATGAACACCTATCCTAACCTACTGATTAGCATTAGCATGTTGGGCTTCATGCAAAACAATTTAGAACACCAATTTGGAAAACATCTAACTATGGTCTCTGTCAAAAGTAAGCAGTTGGTACCTAGAAAGGAAAAGCAAACAGACAAATCACCATTGCATTGTCATAATTACCCTCCAAAGTTCAGGTCAGCGCACAGGTTCAGTCTTCGTCTTCTGGACATCAGTCAATTCGCCATCAGTCAAAACTCAGCTCCGGGGCAAAAGGGCACTTTCCTCAGAAGGAGGTAAAGTGTAACATGGACAAATCTAAGGGCTAGGATGGTTTTAAGTAAACCACTAAGTCACCAAACAGAGTGACAGTGTTTCTGGATAAAATCAGTAGCATTCCCTAACCCACCTAAATGACTCCCTGTGACATGGGTTTTTATCCCTTTTCCATTGTACATTCCCCCAAAATTCTATTGGACATTTGTTATACCCCGCTATCTTTAACCTATCAGAAAATACATTAGGTAACCCAACTCTTCACCCCATATTATTTTACAAGTCTTTGATTGGTCTTCATAATTGACGTCTTCCGAGGTGGCACGTCCAGTATGATTTCATCTTTCTGTAATTCTTTGCACATCTTTTGGTCAGCAGTTCCATTGTCTTCACCGGTTTGAATGACCTTGTACATTACATTAATCTACACTGTTTCAATTTGCTTTTAACATTTACTCTGCACACACTGAAGAATGCTTGAGAACGGATCTAACATGGTTACATTCGTCTTCTAATTTGAAGAAAAAAAGAACACGCAGGGTCGTGTCCCTTTGTGAGTCAGCATACTGAAAAATAGAAAACTGCATTTAATATGAGAGCCAAGCAGCTAAGCTTCGGCTCATGCTAACTTAAGGCCTATGAGGATTTCAGCACAGATTCAATAATGCAAACATTAGTATAAGCTTATTTAAACGTAATATAAACATTTTGGTCATCATTATTAGTCTACATATATATTGGTGGCCACTCCCCGTGGTCACATTTCAAGTGCACGTCTAAGCAAAATTACTATTATTATAGTTTCTATGCAGCATTATCACTCATTAATTCACAAACATTTCATGTTAATATAGATTATATAAACTATGCTCTCTTAGTCCCTCCTCTGATGACGTTTGTCATCACACAAACCTTTCCCTTTGACCTTTCACTTTAATTTTTCACTTTACGCATAATGCGCATTTCAACATCTTGTCCCTTGTGTGAACTCTCCCAAATTTCATTAAACATTTTCTCCCTTTCATTTTCTTCATGCTTTTTACTCCTCTTTGTCCAATTTCTTTTAATTTTGTCAATAATTTTGCAAGCTCCCCATAAACCTAATAGACAGGCCAGAACAATGAATAGACCCCCTAAACATTTTTGCAAGTACCCCATTCCAAATATTACTAAACCAGCTCCCTACAATGGCAATTCCTTTTCCTAATTTCTCCCACACTCCAGGTTCTTTCAAATCCTTTAAATCTGCACTATCTTTAGTTAGGTTAGTAAGCATACCTCTAATCTTTTTACTATTGTCTGGTATATATGAGCAACAATGACGCCCGTTGAGCATCTTGCAGACTCCACCACTCTTTGCTAAAAGAATGTCTAAAGCAAGCCGATTTTGAAGAGTCATAGCTCTTTCCGCAGCAAGTTCAGTATCCATCAGGAGTATAGCCCCTGTACAATTTGTCAACATGTTATCCACAAAAATAGACAACTTTTTAATCTTTATGGAGTTTAAGATAACCCCTTCTGAAGGAATTATGGCTCCAAATATGTCACCAACGACAGCAGCCGCTGTCTCTCGTTTTTGTCTAGCATGTTGTAATTCAGACGTTTTAGGTATTTGCTTTAAGTCATCAATCTGGTAGATCTTTGGGAAAACTATTCCCAAATAACATGTCCCATACCATCCTTTAGGAAGACGGTAATAAGCATTAAGTCCACAGATATACTAGATCCCAGGGATCGGTGGGTCCTGTCCATTTAACATGAAAGTCCATTTACTCTGAAACAAAAACACATGCCTGCATTCACTCGTTCCCACAAATAAAGTGTCATGTTCAGATTTCGGCCTATATATACAAAGCCTTCCTACATGTAATGCATCTATAGCTAGTTTGCCTTGCGTTTTTATTGCTGTGTAAGCATAATCATTTGCATATGTGCGTTTCTCTAACCCTTTTTCTAATCTTTCCTTCAATGCTTTGCGTCTATTATCAGTGTGATCTAAAAAGCTTTTCTCTACAGGTGTCAATAAGCAAGTCAGATTATTGCGGTGTGCATAAGCTGTCCCAAATGTAAGCGTTGGTTCAAAGAAACCTCTGACTAATTTTATACTATGCTCCTTAGCTAGCTTGTTCAGAAACTCAATCACAGGCACAAAAGAAAACACCACATCCAAATTTGAATAAAAGTATTGCACATGCTCCTGATTATAGAATCTTGTAATAGCAAGCTACAACTTATCCCGTAAGTTAGAGGAAGACTATGGTAGTGACCCCTTCTTGCACTGATGAAGGAATCTTTGTGCACACATAACAGTTTTTCGCATCCATGGTCTCAACGTACTCACTCAGCAAGCGATAGAAGACATTAGTGGATAGTTCCCCTTTTGAGTTAGTTCCCTCATGCAAGTGTTTTGCATCCTGCTCAAAATTTTCCCACTGTGTTAATGTTGTAGTCTCAGGTTTTGAAGTATTGTTAGTTGCTTTCTTATCTAACCACATCATTCCCACAATCACACCTACAATTATTATTGCACACACAATACCTAATATAAGACTCAACCAACCACACACTTTACCCTTTTTGTTACTACCTCTATTATAAGCCATGTCTGTAAAGAATCAGATAGTAGAACAATTAATCAACTTGAGGATGATATAAAACTTTTTTTTTCTTGATGCAAAAGTCTCTTTCTCTCTGCGTATATTTACAGCGTTACACTCACTCCAGGACCCTTTTGTCAAATCAGGCTAGCAGCTTGTCATAACCGCGTTTTCAAAGTCAATTCAGGTTATCAGTGTTGCATCCGGTAATTCATAAATCTCTTTCTCAGCTTTTCAGTTTTCAATTTCAAAATTTTGGTTTTAATAAAGTCTCTTTCTTTTAATTGATTTTCAGGTACCGTAGTATTGGCCTGGTACTTCTCGATCAAAACAGAACGCTAAGAATTCTTGTTGCCATTCAGATGTTGTTGCATACGCCCATTCAGGACCTGCATACCTTCTATTTGCGGTTCTTTTCCTTTTCAGTCTGCATTCGCCTTGCAATTCTCCTTCACTCAGATCTTCTGTTCTTGTGGTGTCGGTTTCTTCTATTATTGATTCACCTGGTACAATCCTTTCTTTCGCAGCCTGCTTCTCTGGCCAGTTATCTCCCTTATGCGTCTTTTTTCTGCTTGTCCTTTCAGGACGCTGAACAGCACCCTCCTCTTGTGCTATGGTGTTTTCTCTTGATGGACCTGCAAATGGCTCAGGGGATGCCGGTGTACTTTGATCTCTCTCTACTATTTCCCCTTCTTCTTCTTCTTCTTCTGGATCTGTAACGGGTTCAAGCTCTAACCCGTATCTGTCTGCTTCTGGGAGAACCTCTCCTTGATTTAGTTCTCCTGCTGCCTCTACTGAGATAGGCACATTGTCACCTCTCTCAAACTCGTTTACTGTTTGAGGGACAAGGCTGTTCTCAGTGGGCTCTCCTGCAGTCTCAGTTCTCTCTTGGCTATTTTCAGGCCCTGAGACTTCCCTCTCTGGAACTGTTGAGTCGGAAACTTCAAGTTCCTCATCAGTTGGACACGTTACCTTCTTTGTGTGACTGGCATGTATCCAGTTTGGAACGCCTGCACATTTCACAGCAGTGGTTGTTGTCAATATTACTTGATATGGCCCCTTCCAGAGTGGCTCCAAACACGATTTTCTCACGTGCTTCTTGACAACCACCCAGTCACCGGCTTACAGGGTGTGACCTGGATCACTGATCGGTGGCAATGTGTTAGCTTCCACCTGGTGAGAAAAAGAGTGAACCACATCAGCCAAACCTTTGCAGTAGTCCAACACCATATCATCCGTGATATTCACAAGAGCATTTGCAGGTACTGCGGGCAGCCTCAGCTCTACCCATAAGGATCTCGTGGGGTGATAGTCCTGTCTTCTTATCAGGGGTGTTCCTCATCGACATCAGCACTAAGGGCAATGCATCTGGCCATTTCATATTGGTAGCTGCGCACATCTTCGCCATTCTCGATTTTAAGGTACCATTAATTTGTTCTACTAGTCCTGATGCTTCAGGGCGGTAGCTACAATGCAGCTTCTGTTCAATGTCTAATGCGGCACACAAGAGCTTAATCACCTCATTGTTGAGGTATCTGCCCCTATCTGATTCTATAGAGACCGGAAACCTGAACCTGGGTATTAGTTCCCTAAGCAGCAGCTTTGCAACCGTGAGACTGTCATTTCTACGTGTGGGGTAAGCTTCAATCCAGTGGCTGAAAACACACACAATCACCAACACGTACTTCAATCCTCCGCAAACAGGCATTTCAATGAAATCCATTTGCATCTTGCTAAATGGGCCACCAGCTCTCCCTATGTGGCTCAATGTTACCACAGTCCCTTTTCCCGCATTCATCTGTTGACAGATGATGCATCTGTGACAAGTAACCTCTGCGGCATGTCTGAATTTTGGGTTAAACCAGTCAATCTTGAATGACCTGATCATTGCATCTCTCCCAAGATGTGCCTGTCCATGGTAGAGCCTCGCAAATTGTGACAGAAGACTGTTTGGCAAAACCAGTTTCCCCTCCTCTAAGACCCATAAGTCATCAGCTCTTTGTACACATTACATTCTCTGCCAGGAGCGTTTTTCCTCCTTACTAGCACAACTCTGTAGTATTTTTAGCTCATCTAGTGTATTAACCACCCTTAATGCAAGGTTCAAACATGTGTCATTTTCAGTTTGCGGTAACAATTCCCACTGATCCTTGAACGATATACAGTTCAATGCACAAAATCTTGCAACTTGATCTGCATAGCCGTTTCCCATGGATACGAAGTCTTGTGACTTAACATGAGCATTGCATTTCACCACGGCAATTTCAAGAGGTAACTGAATCGCATGTAACAAATCCGTAATTTGTTCACCATTTTTCACAGGAGAACCAGAAGAGGTCATGAAACTTCTCTGTGACCACAATTGGCCAAAATCATGTACAATTCCAAATCCGTATCTGCTGTCAGTATAGATAGTGACTCTCAGATTTTCAGCTGCGTGGCATGCCTTAGTAAGGGCAATTAATTCTGCCACTTGGGCGGAATACACTCTCTCGAGCCAGGAAGCTTCAATAATACCAGCTATGGTACACACAGCGTAACCGGCTCTCAACATTCCAACTGAGTCTCTCAAACAGGATCCATCAACAAAATAATGCAGTCATTTTCTTTTAACTGTGTATCTTGAATATCAGGTCGGGGCTTGGTACATAGTTCTGTTACGTCAAGACAGTCATGCTCCACTTCCTCTTCATTATTAATCTCAGTACTTTCAACAGGAAGTAGAGTTGCCGGGTTTAATACAGTACATCGCTTCAGTGAAACATTAGGCGACCCCAAAATGATTGTCTCATATCGGGTAAGTCGGGCATTTGTCATGTGCTGGGTCTTAGTTCGAGTCAACAGAATTTCAACTGAATGTGGAACCATTACTGTCAAGGGATGTCCCATCACTATGCCTTCACACTGCGTGAGGCTTTGACCAACTGCTTAAACTGCGCGCAAACAACCCGGTAAGGCTGCTGCGACGGGGTCCAAGGTAGCTGAAAAATATGCTACAGGGCGATTTGCACCTCCATGGACCTGTGTCAAGACAGAAAAAGAAAAAGCATCACATTCATGACAAAACAGTAGAAAAGGTTTCGTGTAATCAGGCATACCCAAAGCTGGTGCTCTGCACATGCACTCTCTCAACTCCATGAATGACTCAAGCTCTTCTTTGGATAGGGTTATGGTGTACGGTTCATCCTTAATCTCTTTGCCTGTCAGCTTTATCAATGGTTTTGAGGTAATTGAGAAGTTGGGTATCCACTGGCGACAGTAACCCACCATTCCCAAAAACATCCTGACATCTCTCTTTGTTGTCGGGGGGTTCATTTGCAAATGGCTGTCACCCTTTCCTTCGATATTCTCCTAGACCCTTTCTCAATCAAGTGTCCTAAGTATTTCACCTCTTTCTGGCAGTACTGCAGCTTCTTGGGTGACACTTTATGTCCGTTCTTTCCCAAATGATTCAATAAGGCTATTGTATCATATTTACAGTCATCTTTTGTCCTGGACGCAATCAGCAAATCATCAATGTACTGTACTAGAGTTGAATTGAAAGGTAGTACTAGGGATTCTAAGTCCTTTTTCAATATCTGATTGAAGATGGACGGTGATTCAGAAAACCCTTGAGGAATTCTGCACCTGTACACCTTGTCCAGGAATTTGAAACTGAATAAAAACTGTCTGTCCTCATGAAGAGGTATCGAAAAGAAAGCTTGTGACAGGTCTACAACGGTGAACCATTCAGCATCACATGGGACCTGAAACATAATCACTGCTGGATTGGGCACTATGGGGTAACACTTCACCACAATCTTGTTTATTTTTCTCAAGTCCTGCACAATTCGAACTTTCCCACAGGGCTTTTTCAGACCCATTATCGGTGAATTACATAGGCTGCTCAATACTTCTTTCAGGACTCCCTGTTTTACAAAGTCTGCAATTATTTGTGACACCTGAATAAGGACATCTTGTGCCATATGGTACTGCGGCACCTGGGAAAACACTGCATTTGGCTTCACTTGAACATTAACTGGTTCCACTCCTTCTATTAGTCCCACTTCCTTTCCTGCCAACTCCCATACCTTCTCCGTCACCGTTCCCTGTAACTCTGCTGGTAAGTCAGTCACTGTAAGCATCGGGAATAATGTTCTCAAAGGGTAATCTTCATTTGCGGTGTCTGTCTCTAACTCTGAGAACTGGCCATCATTCACTTCATCATCACTGTTTGTCTGTACCTCAATTCCATCATTGGAACAGGTAATCGAGCATTTCGTCTTGCACAGTAAGTCTCTTCCCAGTAGGGATACCGGACTTGAATCACAGACTACAAACTTATGCAGTCCCTGGAAGTTGCCAATCTCAACTTGCACTGGATCTGTAATTGGATTTGTCAAGTACTGGTTTGCTACTCCGACCACTCTTATGGTACGCCCCGAAAGTGGAAATTTCGGAACCTCTGCACTCCTGACTGTGGAGCGTGGAGCTCCAGTGTCAACCAAGAATGAAACCTTGTGACACATTACCTTTCCCTCTACATAGGGTCCCCTCTGATCTACCTCTAGGGACGCTGCAAGCCTGCACTCTTCACTGTCTGAACTATCATCGACCATTCCTCATTTATTCCATCTTCACGACGCAATGGGAATTGCTGTACTGTATTATTTTGGCTCATCACTTGACCTGTGACCTGCTGAGGAAGCATCACCTGTTGCTGTCCCATTGGAGCCATTGGTAGTTGCATTTGCTGTCTAGGTACCATGGGAACCCGCTGTTGTACCTGCTGCATTTGTACTGGTTGAACACGCGGCATTTGCATTTGCTGCATGGGCTGCAACCCTTGCATCTGAACCATGTTATTTTGGAAGTTCGGGTTTTGATTTCTCAATTTTGGACCTCTCATATTCTGCAATGTACCGACATTAGTGCTTTGTTGAACAACACCATCCTGCACCACATTTGGGCATTCCCGCTTCCAATGCCCTACGCCCCTGCACGCGTGACATGGTGACATCTTTTTCATCCCTTGCGCATCATTTTGAACCACCACAGTATTCAAATCTGGACCGCGATTCACAAAACCTCGACCTCGGCCTCTAGGTTGTGCCTGAAACACGCCATTCCCTTGCGGTTGCTGCTGTATCATCTGCTGAATTCCATTTCTCTGCATTCCTGCATGTGCAGCCCTTATCTGCATCACCATCACCTTCTCCTTCAACTTTTTCTGCTTCAGCTCAATCTCATCACTACAGTATTTTGCATACTGCAACACCTCATCAATCGGCTTCGCTTGCCAACAGATCAAATGATTCTTAATCATCTGACTAACCTCTGGTCTCAGACCTTCAACAAATCTGAACACAAGATGGTTCATGTCTTTCGGGTCAATTGTCTCAGTACCACTGTAATGTTTGAATGCCTTCAACAATCTCTCATAGTAGGCATGTGTTGATTCCTTAACCTCCTGTGAGGTCCGGTCGATTTTCTGCCAATCAGTCACTTTCGGCGACACTTTCTGCTTCAAAAACTCAATCACTTTATAATAGTACTTCATCACCTCCTCAGAAGGTGCTCCGGTCACCTTTTCCCTTGCCAGCTTCTGCGTCGGCCGGTCTACCCCTCTCTTGCACTCAAGCCATAAGTCGGGCGGAACAATGATCTCAAACAAGATATTCAAGTCTTCCCAGAGACAGTTCGCAAGCTTCACAAACCTATCTGTTTGTTGGTACCTTTCGATCGGTTTCTCCCTCAACCTGGGATAATCATTTGTAAAAGATAAGATGTGTCCCCTGGACCACGGAACATGAATTAGAAGCCCACCAGCTGTCTCTCTCATTGGTAGCATTTTTACTGATTCCGTATCTGGTGTAGTTTTAGCTTTACTTGATCCTGGGCTGTCACCTTTATCCTTGTCTCTTTTCTTGGCCCATCTGCCTTACCACTTTTCTAATGCTCCCCAGATTTGCGCACTTTGCAATATTTCCTTTAAATGTGCTTTCATTCCGGCAGACCTCATATGCTTGAAGTCTTTTGAATCAAAGTCTAGCCTGTAACTTCTTTTCAAATGTTTAGTATTCTCAATATCAATATTGTATTTGTCTGCCAGGTTCGCTAATTTCTTATGTACCTTGCCTACTTCCTTAGTAATCTTAGGGCACAGATATCTCAATTCTGCTTCTGTGTATGACTCTAATCTGTTTACCCCCATTGTTCCATCCACTAGTTCCGCCACTTCCACGCCCAGTCTCACAAAGTTCAGGTAATCATCTTTCTCCGACCTTTCCGGTTCCACTGCAGTTACTGTAGTCTTTTGCGTAGTAAAGGTCTTCTCTAACCACTCATTCAACTGTTGTACCGTAAAACCTTGCAATGAAATGTTCTCTGCAAGCATCATCGGCGACTGTGAAGCATTCGTACTTGTTGTTTGTGGGGTTAACACCCCTAGCCCTGCCTGTCTCATTGCTTCCAACGGTGCTTCAACTGGGCTAAGGTCTATCAAAGACCTTGGTTTTTCAACCGCTTGCTCTCCCGGGGCCATTAACTGAGGGGTTCCTATGGACCCTCCTCTTATTACATCTTGGGTCATTACTCCCTGATCACAAACACCAGGCTTACCGTGTGCATACAATGGCACCGGTGGACCAACAGTAATTGGCAATGATATTGCAGCTGGTGTCTGACCTGGTCCCAAACCTCGTGGAGCAGCAACTCCAAAGGTCTGATCCAGTGAAGCCGGGGCAGGTATTAATGGAGGTCCTGCTGCTGGATTATATCCCGGTATCAGTTGTGGCTGCCGCTGGGGCAACAATTGTGGAGTTGACGCATGCTGCACTAACGTCGATTTTGTATATATCGGGTCTGGCGGCACTATCAGGTTTGTAGTAGTCTCTAGTACCGGGACGTCTGGGTAGATTCTCTGTATCTGCGGTGGAGGTTGCAACTGTATCTGCATGTTTGGCGCAGTGGGTACACTGACACCATTCTGTATCGAACCCGTATCACTAGTCTGTACTGTATTAGTGACTCCCTTCTCCTGCGTCTGGTTCCCAGGACCCGCGCTAGTGCTCGGGATATTGTCACTCACCGCATAAGGTGGCTGGTGATCATGTAATATCTGATTTAGGAATTCTTCATCATCTGAATCATCTTCTTCTTCCCAAAATCTCTTAGTTTCTTTAGGCTTACTAGAGTCTTTGTCTGTTTTGCATGTGGCTTTCTTCCCCTGCGTCTCATCTCCCTGTGTTATAGCTGGGAACAATTTTAATCCATCAACTATCCCTCGTCTCCACATTTTGCTCTCATTGTCCCACCTGGCTTCCGCTAAAGTCTTTTCTGACCTTTTTATTCTTCTTTGGAATTTCTCTTGTCTCTGTTTAAGAGCCACTAGATCCCAAATTGCTAAAGCCTCATACTGAGCTGGCCTCGGAGGTGGCTTCTGTACAGTTAACATCCACCTTAAATTCTCTAGAATTCTCGTATTGAACGTCCCGTGTTCTGGGAAAGCCAGGCATCCTTCTTTTTCTGTCAATTTGCGCCACTGTTTCATCCATAAACAAGGCGCGACACCCTCCTCCATGACAATGTAAGCTGGAGTTCCCTCAGGCGGTGTAGGCTCCCCTTCACTCGCCATAATGTATGTGTCTCCTTTCAGAGCACTCTTAAAAGCTTTGACAAAGTTCATTTTTACGTCTTTTCTTTTGTTGTATTTAATCAGAAAGTGACTTTAATTCCCAGGACACTCTTCACCCACCTTTCTCAACCTATTGCCTCTCACGGACGGCAGCCAATCCGTGCGCGACCCCTCTCGACAACTGACCTATCTCAGCGCGGCACCACTGACGTCACACTCACACACTGCAGTTGACAAAGTCTGGCGGCTTGTCCGCCCTTCACTAGATTCACACCAAACTAATGCAAAAATTACTGCGAGCACCTTAACAACAACACAAATGTGCTGGTTTACTACAGGAAGGGTAACACATTCGCTTCAGAACTTTACAGAGATTTCACTTGAAGCCTCGGCCACTACTCTCTCCTTCTCAGTTCCTGCACCCGCAAGTAGAATTCGACCCGCAAATCCTACTCTTGACTTGTCAATGGTTCGTCCTAGTGCACTTTAGAACTTGCCAGATCTCCATCGAAGGTTTCATACATACAATTTGACTTAAACTCGACTTGTAAACCACGCCTAATTGACCTAATTAAACCGCACAAATTACAACATAAACCCAAGTGTCTCCTACACTTGTCAACATACTCCGGAGTCTTAGACCACGACTGGTCCGCACATGAACAACCAACCACGTGGATAATTTTTTAGCACAAAGCGCCACACTTATTTGAAGTACGCCGACTTCCCTACTCTCATACTGCGGAGTACGCTCAATCCTACTAAAACAACATTTACCTGGCCTAAATACACACAAACTTCACAAATCACCTGCAAAATGCATAAGATGAGCAAGCGCAAATCCTACACCACACATGCTATGACGCCGAGAACATTCCCAACTCACTTATGTAGGCTCCGAGATCCCGGGAAAGACATGGTGAATTTAGAAACACATCATACCTCCAATTTGCATTATCTCAGAAAAACAATTTAAACAATGATTCTCCGTCCTAGGGCCCCAAAGGGCCAAACCGTCGCTCTGCTACCAGAACTGATAACGCGTCCCTTTATGATATTTTATTACACATCAGGACTCGTTTTAGGCCAAGGAATCTTTTGACCCAGTTGAGAGACACCTTAGGATGAGATAGCTAATCAATATATCAATCAATACATCAATAATTTCATCAATATTTATCACGACCATGCATTTCACTTTAGTCAAAGTCATTAATCAATTCAAAGAGACTACCATGACCTTTCCGCCATGAATAACCACACCTTGTTTAGTAGAATTTTATGAGTTTTATTCCCCATTAATTACAGTCTATAAGCAGATGCGTTAATTTCAACACCAAGAAACATAATAGCAGTCACGATATGTCAACTTTGATAAGATTTCATTAAAGCGAGAATCACAAACATCAGAATATAACACGGCGTGAACATAGATCAAATTTAGCAGAGTGTCAATAACGCGTCAGTTTAACTAAGCATAGTCTTGGTTGTTTGTCTATTTGCGTCAGTTTAATGAACACCTATCCTAACCTACTGATTAGCATTAGCATGTTGGGCTTCATGCAAAACAATTTAGAACACCAATTTGGAAAACATGTAACTATGGTCTCTGTCAAAAGTAAGCAGTTGGTACCGAGAAAGGAAAAGCAAACAGACAAATCACAATTGCATTGTCATAATTACCCTCCAAAGTTTAGGTCAGCGCACAGGTTCAGACTTCGTCTTCAGGACATCAGTCAATTCGCCATCAGTCAAAACTCAGCTCCGGGGCAAAAGGGCACTTTCCTCAGAAGGAGGTAAAGTGTAACATGGACAAATCTAAGGGCAAGGATGGTTTTAAGTAAACCACTAAGTCACCAAACAGAGTGACAGAGTTTCTGGATAAAATCAATAGCATTCCCTAACCCACCTAAATGACTCCCTGTGACATGGGTTTTTATCCCTTTTTCATTGTACATTCCCCCAAAATTCTATTGGACATTTGTTATACCCCGCTATCTTTAACCTATCAGAAAATACATTAGGTAACCCAACTCTTCACCCCATATTATTTTACAAGTCTTTGATTGGTCTTCATAATTGACGTCTTCCGAGGTGGCACGTCCGGTATGATTTCATCTTTCTGTAATTCTTTGCACATCTTTTGGTCAGCAGTTCCATTGTCTTCACCGGTTTGAATGACCTTGTACATTACATTAATCTACACTGTTTCAATTTGCTTTTAACATTTACTCTGCACACACTGAAGAATGCTTGAGAACGGATCTAACATGGTTACATTCGTCTTCTAATTTGAAGAAAAAAAAGAACACGCAGGGTCGTGTCCCTTTGTGAGTCAGCATACTGAAAAATAGAAAAATTGATTTAATATGAGAGCCAAGCAGCTAAGCTTCGGCTCATGCTAACTTAAGGCCTATGAGGATTTCAGCACAGATTCAATAACGCAAACATTAGTATAAGCTTATTTAAACGTAATATAAACATTTTGGTCATCATTATTAGTCTACATGTATATTGGTGGCCACTCCCCGTGGTCACATTTCAAGTGCACGTCTAAGCAAAATTACTATTATTATAGTTTCTATGCAGCATTATTACTCATTAATTCATAAACATTTCATGTTAATATAGATTATATAAGCTACGCTCTCTCACTCCGAAATAACGTTGGTATTGGGATGTGGTCCAAAGTGCTTACCAGTGGCTGAGATTAATTCAAGCATTCCATCCATCACGTTTTTGTATACTTTAGTGTGTCGTTCTAAGTGGGACAGGTATACCCAGGCATGGGTCCCTTGCACATTGTGTCACTAGAACTAAACTGTACCCGTCTGATGAGCCTAAAACTAGAGCGAAACCGATCCTGGGTTGCTTGTGTTCTGGTAGAGGGAGGACCTGGCTTGGCAATTCGGGCTGGGCAGTTCTGATTGGAGGAGGGTCAAGACTGATTTGCACCTAGCTGGGTCCAAACTGAGGTGACATGGGGCCAGATGTATCATCACGGCCCTTTGCGATTCGGAAATAGCAATTTTTAAGAAATCGCTATTTCCGATTCGCAAAGTGCCATGTATCACATTTGCGAATCGGTAATAGCGATTTCTTAAAAATCGCAAATGCTATTACTGAATCGCAAATTGCAATACCAGCCCCATTCGCAGCTATGGACCTGTTGGCCCTTATCTGCAAATTTTGGGCATTTCCAAAATTGCGATTTCTGAACCAGAGATTGCAATTTTGGAAATGCAAAACCCCAGGGTGCTGTGGGCCTAAGTCACCCTCTGCTGCACCCCAAAAACATTTTTGGGGACATGTAAGGTGCACACATGCCAAAAGGGCATGTGTGCTTTACATGTACAATTTAAAAATGCATTTTAAATGCTTTTTTAAATTTTGCACCAGGTTACCACCTGGTTTCTTTTAATGGTATTTTGCATGTGCAAAATGCCATTCTGCGAAAAATCGCAATTTGCGATTTTTTGCAGCATCTCCTTGCGATTTGGATTTTGCAAATCGCAAATTGCGACTCGCAAAACCAGGTAGCAACGCAAGAAATCGCTATTTTGCGATTTCTTATTTGTGGTCTGCGAATGCCTTTCATGCATCGCAGACCACTTTTTTTCACTCGCAAACAGCCGAATTTTGCAATTCGCACCGTTTGCGAGTGCAAAAAAATGTCATACATCTGGCCCATGGTGTGCAAATTAACGATGGATTGAGATGCAGACCCAAGCACTTACACATGGCTCAGATTAATTCAAACATTCTATCCATCACTTTTTTGTATACTTTAATGTTCCGAAACAGCACAGTTATGTGCCCTCTGCCTTGCTCTGAAACTGACAAATGCAGATGGACGTAGGTTGGTGTGCCAATAGTGCTTGTCATCCAGCGAAGCAAATCACAATGTATAAACAGGAGATTCCTTCCAAAGATGTCAAATTAAGGCAGATTTCAAATGGAAATCTGGTAAGCTCTAAGTACAAACTAAATGCAAACAAATACACATGTTTCAAAGGACGAGTAACAGCTATGTATGGTTACTGTTAAATGTAGCATTTATAATTATCACAATTTGTCAGTGCACAATTTAGTGACAAACATATGAACGGATTGTCTAAGTGCAGAATGTCATTGTAACTAGAGTATTTTGCTACATTTTATTTTGTGAACGTCTGCATTGTAAGAATGGCAGAGGACACGTAAACTTATAATCAAAACAATTTTGCAATCTTGTAAGTTGTCAATAATAGTGGACACCAAAAGATGGGTAGTAAACGTTCATAAACCTTAGAAACGTGCCCCCACTGGTAAAACAACAACTAGCATTAAAAGCAGGACCAGACACTTTACATTTACAGAATATTTAGGTTTACCCCTGACTCAAGAATTAAAATGCTGATGTTCTCCATTGAAAGGGAGAGACAAAGCTACATTTGGCCTGCGGGCAATGCATGTTGTTTTGCCTTAAATGCTCCCTGTGTGCCGAAAGGTTTTTTAACTTTTCATATTATAGGTACCCTGAGGAAGGGAGTTTTCCTGAAATGCATTGGGTACACGTTAGAATAGAGAAAAATTACATTTAGACATCCTGTTATGCCTGGAGCAACTTTTTATACACTGTTTCATCATCATCAATTGCGAATAAAACAAGGAACATTAAAACTGTGACATGGCGATGATAAAAATGTTTAAAACTGGTTAAAAATGCTTAAGGAATGGTAAAAATAATATAGTGATGTTGATATGGCAGTGCACCCTGGGACTGATGCATCTTTTGGGCACCAGCTTTCGGATGAAGTTTATCTGTGTCTGGATGGAGCCAGTGGCAGCTCTTCCACTATGGTGGAGGAGCATCGCCCCCTCCTCCCCGCCGGCAGCTGAAGCTGCAAACCTTTTACAACAAAAGGATTATACCCTATGTTTATTATCCTTTTGTTGTGAGAGGGGCGGGCCATGGGGGTGACGAGCATTGAGGGGAGTGCACAGAGCACTTCCCTTAGTGTGTATGTATGTTTGGCCAGCCAAACACACGTGCACTGTCCTCTCTCCAGCCCAGCACTGTGTTGCTGGGCTGGAGAGAGCAGGCACAGGCTCCCAGTCTGCCTGGGAACGCCCTGGCTGGGCGCTCCAGCCAATCCTAGCGCTGCTCTGAGCAGTGTCAGGCTTGGCTGTAGGGCAGGCTGGGACCTTGAGCCTGCAGCCTGCCTTCAGCAGAGGGGCGGTGGAGCAGAGGTAAGTTTTTATTTTTTTTAATTTATTTTAGTTTATTAATATTCACCCCCACCTCCCCTACACGCCGCCCCACCCCCTGTAACCCTAGCGAGCTGCGATTGGATGGAACGCGTACCAGGGTTCCACACCAAAATCAAAACCTTCGAGCATTTTGTTTAAATGTTAGTATTTTGCCTTTCAGTGTTTGAGTAAGAAGAGTCTGTGCATCCTGCCCCACACATGTTATTTGTGTTAAATGACACGGACTGCAAATTAAGAGAGAGGGCTGTGACTGTAACATCAGCTCTGGACAAGGCCTACTTTGTTGCCAATCACCTTTGCAATACGCAAAAACAAAAATCTAGACATCCACAAATCTAAAGACAAAATATGTAGACATCCATAAAATGCCATAGGCACTTCAGACAAGTAATAGCCAAAAGGGTCTGACCAAAACAACCAATTGGTTGAAGGGGATGACCCAAAACATGCTCTCTGCATATGTATACACAGCAGGAGTTCTAAAAATGTGTTATGCAATATCATGCTTCCAGCAGACACCTTCACTGAGACACCCCGAGTGAATCATTACAAGAAAATATAAGGCAGAGTTAACCTCCACATAAGGACGTTATTATTGGTATGCCTCTTTACAAATCAAAGCTAAAGGGTAACTGTGAAGATGGCTTGGTACTTTATGTACTGTAGGAGAGCCTGTACTGGAATGTGATGAGGTGTGATGAGGGAGATGGGTTCTGAAATGGAATGTGGAGGGGTTGAGAGAGAAGGGAAGGAAAAAGGAGACGGAAGGAGCTGTGCTGGAGATGCTGTATATTACTTATGAAATAAAGAAGTGAAATGAAACTAATTGAGAGATTCATCTTTACATTGGCGACGAGGAGCCGTGCAGGAGACGGATTGAATTGAACATCTCCACTCTTGGAAGCAACTACAGCTCGAAAAATCATATATTCGACAGAGAGGAAAAGATACAAAAAGAGAAAAGAAAAACCTACAAAGTTCTTTTGGTGAGCACAATTATAATTATTGTCCAAGCTCTATCGCGTGTTAACATTCCTCAAGAAAACAACAATAATCTTTAGTTTATCTTGGCGCAAAACAGACTGCCTGTAGTAACGAACTGTGTTTAATTTTAAAAGAAAACGAGCAGACGCGCGAGGTGTATGCGCGTTATACTCTGCCTCGAGCAGAACGCGCGAGGTGTATGCGCGTGATTCACTTAGTCCTTTGAACAGACGCTGCTGCGAGCAGAACGCGCGAGGTGTATGCGCGAGCAGAATCTATTTATAAACACTGCATTACGGCAGATCATGCCGTGGGGGGAACATTAACCAGCTTACTGCCGTTAGCTGGGAATTAACGCGGCATCTAAAATATAAATAATAATAATAAAAGGAAAACAAGAACCTGCATTGGCAATTCACGACGTACTCTGCTCCTGTCCAGCAAAAGCGAAGAAGGACTGGGTAAAGGTTAAGTAGTGAAAGGAAAGAAAGACTTTAAAAAGGAGCAGGAAAAAGCAATGTGAATGGAAAAAGAGTGAAGAAGTACAAGTATTAAAATACATACTATATAACACATTTTAAAGTGGAAAATTGAGGAGAAGGACACTGCATATGATATAAAAAAAAAAAAAAAAAAAAAAAAAATTAAGCTATGGGTGATCAAAGTATGTCCTCGCCACCACCCTTTTTAGCAACTCCTGGGGAACCACCTATTCCGTGGAAACAGTGGAAAAAGATGTTCTCTACCTACTTACTGGCAATTGGAGGAGATCGCTACAGTCCTATCAGAAGACAGGCAATTCTTCTTCATCATTTGGGTATAGAAGGAAGAAGAATATATGAGGACCTACCTGAGGATTCATTAGGTATGGGGGATGGACAACCCTCCAATCTATTTGAGATGTCTTTGCAAATGCTAGATTTACAATTTACACCTAAGACTAATTTGGTTCTAGAGCGTCATAATTTTTTCTCGAGGATACAGAATGCGGATGAAGATATAGCATTGTATGTAGCAACCTTACGTGGACTTGCCCTATCTTGCCGTTTCGAACAGTTATCGGATTCCCTAATAAGAGATCAGATAGTAAGGTGTGCTTATAATAAAAAAATAAGGGAGAAGTTATTAATGAAAGATCCAAATCTGGAGGAAGCGATTCAAGTTGCTAAAAGAATGGAGCACACAGCTGTATGGCTACTGGAAATGGATGATTCAAATAAGGAAGGGAAACAAAATGTTATCAGTGAGATAAAGAATAGGAGCAAATTCACAATTAGTGAAGAGAAGAAAAAATCAACAAGGAATTGGGAAGACCCAAGTCGGGGAAAGTTTGATTCAAGGGAAGTAAAATGCTATCGGTGCGGAGCGCCCGGACACATTGCATCGAGCAAAATGTGTGCTGCAAGAAATGCAATATGTCGCAATTGCGGGAAAAGAGGGCATTTTGCCAAAGTCTGTAAATTCAAAAAAAATGAAGGTAGTGGTCACACGATTCAAGATGTTCAGGATGTGTGTGGAAACTTGGAAGAAATAATTCTAACTGTGGAAGGAAACCCCATTGATCTAGCTTCTAACGAGGAAACCATGGGAGTAGAAGATTCAACACTCAGGATTGATCTTGAAAGTACAAGTGTCTTGAAGAAACCTCATGCTCAGGTGTTACTGAACAACCTGCCAGTTAATCTGTTGGTAGATTCTGGGAGTCTATTTACCCTTGTTTCAAAAAACACTTATGAGAAATTGTGTGATAACACTGGAAATGAGAATTTGTTGGAACCAGATATAAAAGCTGTGGGATATGCTGGGAAGAGAATAGAAATGATAGGCATGATTTGGATGACAATTGTTTTCAAAGGGAGAGCAGTTAAAGGAAGGATATATATTACGGACTTTGGAACTAATTTATTGGGCTGGCGTCATCAGAAAGATTTGGGAATAATTCTGAACCCTAATGCTAAGGAACCTGTAATGATTTTGGAAAAAGAAAGAATTGGTGAAGTAAAAGACTCTCCTCATCCCTTGATCCAAAAGCATCCACAGGTCTTTTCTCCAAGATTAGGTATCTTGAAAGACTTTTCTCACAAGATTGTGCTAAAAAGAGATGCTAAACCTGTAGTCCACAAGGTTCGAGGGATACCTAATTTGATGAAGGAACCTTTGAGAAATGAGTTGGATAGGTTGTTGCAAGATGGTATCATTGAGCCAATAGAGTCTTCAGAATGGCTGGCTCCGATCGTTGTAGCGCCCAAGGAGGGAGGGAGGATTCGTCTATGCATCGATCTTAGAGATTTAAATAAGAGTATCTGGGTGGATAGGCAACCTTTGCCAAATATTTCACAGATGTTATCCATAAAAGGCAAAGGGTGTATTTTTAGTGTGTTGGATATGTCCTCAGCATATCATCAGATTAATCTACATGAAGAGTCTAGGCATTTGACGTCCTTTGTGACGCCTTTGGGGGCATTTCGCTACAAGAGGATGCCTTTTGGATTAGCTTCTGCCTCAGCTGTTTTTCAGAGGCTAATGGAAGTGATTTTTGGAGACATGAACAAAGTGTTATGCTTTCAAGATGACATTTTAATTGTAGGTGATAATGAAAGAGAGCATAACCTCTTATTTGAAGAAGTAATGTCCAGACTGGAGAAGAGAGGTCTGACCATTAAAGAGGAAAAATGTCAGATTGGAAAATCTGAAGTGACTTATTTGGGACATACTGTTGATAGGAATGGTATTAGGCCTAAGAAGAGCATAGTGACTGCAATCGAGAAAGCGCCTGAGCCAACTAACAAAGATGAATTAAGATCTTTCTTGGGTCTTGCGGAATACTGCGCCAAGTTCATAAGAAATTTTACAGAGATTGTAGAACCTTTAAGGGGATTGATGAAAAAGGGAGTAACATATGAGTGGAATGAGGATTGCAAATGTGCCTTTGAATATGTGAAGAGGAGTATATTGAGTGGTCCCACTTTAGGTGTTTTTGATATAACAGCAAAAACGTATGTAACTTCGGATGCGAGCAATGTGGGAGTGGGAGCAGTTTTAACTCAAGTAAAGGATGGTAATGAGTACGTTGTAGGTTTTGCTTCAAGACGATTGCAGGGTGCGGAATTATCATATTCAGTAATTGAAAGAGAGGCCTTAGCTTGTTGCTGGGGAATCAATCATTTTAGGTTTTACTTATGGGGAGTGCCTTTTAAACTAAAAACTGACCATAAGCCTTTGATCTATATTTTCAAGGGCGGGCGTGGTTTGGAAGGGAATGTAACACCTCGAATTTCGAGGTGGCTATTATCTGTGATGGAGTATAATTTTGAGGTGGAGTTTGTAAGAGGTGATAGGAATGTGGTGGCAGATTATTTGTCAAGAATGCCTGTGATTGTGGATGAAATTGTAGGAGAAGGAGTTGAGAATTTTGTGGGAACTATTTTAGGTGAACTGGCCTTAAGCGAGAGCGAGTGGGATGAGGCTAAAGTGAACGATTCTGTCATGTGTAAGGTGGAAAGTAAAATAATTAATGGATGGGCGCATGAGGACGAACGTGGTAGCGATGTGTCATGTTACTTTAGGATTAAGGATCAACTGAGTGTACTGGAGGGAAGGTTGTATAGGAAAAATCAAATTGTTCCCCCTGAGGGTGTAAGGAAGCACATTATTGATATAACTCACCAGGGCCATTTAGGACGAGGTGTAATGAAAAGGAAAATAAGACAATTGTTCTGGTGGCCTGGAGTAGATAAACAGGTGGAAGAGACAGTGAAGAAATGTGTGCCTTGTGGGAATAGTGATAAGACAAAAGTCCTAAGGCAAACTCCTTTAGCCCCTGTAAGATTTCCAGAAAGACCTTGGGAAAAGCTAGCTGTGGATTTCATTGGTCCTGTATCCAGGTTGGGTACTAGGAACAGGTTCATTATTGTGCTAGTAGACTACCACTCAAAATGGTTTGTGGTCAAAATTGTTGACCAAGTGAATACTGCTAGGGTCATAGAATTCTTTGAAGAAGTTTTCTTAGAGGAAGGGATACCAAAAACTATTGTATCTGACAATGGTGTACAATTGGTGTCACATGAAATGGTGGAATATTTGAAGAAGATGAGTATAAATCATGAAAGAGTTGCCCTCTTTCGACCACAGGCCAACGGCTTGGTTGAGAGGGTGAATCGCGTGATAATGGACAATATTCAGTTGTCTTTAGCCAATCATCTCTCTTGGAGAAAAGAATTATGTAAGATGATGTGGACGTATCGCACAACTCCACATTCAGTTACTGGGGTGGCACCATTTGTAGCTCTTAAGGGGAGAATGCCTGGAGTGAAAGAATGCCCAGTGTGGTTAAAGACTGAAAGGAATGTAAGAGTAGACAGGGAGGCAATGAAAGAAAGAGTAGAGGAGATGCAGAGGAAAAATACCCAACAGTACAACAAAAGAATGGGTGTGAAGTATTTTCACATAAATAAAGGGGATTGGGTAGTGAGAAGGAGAGGTGGAACAATTGTGAAGGGAGACAGCAAGTACTCTGCTCCTCAATTGGTGAGGGAAGTCAAAAGAAATGTAATAATTTTAGAGGATGGTTCATCCTGGAGTATGGGAAGTGTGTGCAAAATTCAGCGTTAAAATATTGAATTTCTGAATTAATTTGTTGAACTCGTATGTGATCTAGGACTAATAGTTTTGTCTGATCTTTCATGTTTTATCGTACCTACTCTTGTTCTTTGTTTTGTTATTTTGTTATATAATATATAAGGGGGAGAAGTGTGAAGATGGCTTGGTACTTTATGTACTGTAGGAGAGCCTGTACTGGAATGTGATGAGGTGTGATGAGGGAGATGGGTTCTGAAATGGAATGTGGAGGGGTTGAGAGAGAAGGGAAGGAAAAAGGAGACGGAAGGAGCTGTGCTGGAGATGCTGTATATTACTTATGAAATAAAGAAGTGAAATGAAACTAATTGAGAGATTCATCTTTACAGTAACCTATATGGGTTTTGACTCTAACACAAGATGCACCTTATGGCAAGTTGTGTCTTAGCCAGTAGACCTCACAAAATCAGAGAAACAGATACGGCGCCATAAAAGATGACTCTCTATATTGAGTTTGGCAAAGAAGACACTTTAGCACTGTGTTTTCTCATGAACACCCTGCATGTTTATTATTTATGTATTTACAGAGTTTTACACAGCGCGAACATGACCCTTTCAAGTATCAGAGCTCTGTACAGCAAGACAGATAAAAGGGTAGACAGGCAAGAGTATAGAAATTAGGAAAAACAAGAAAGGTTATTTAACATTGCAGGATCAAAGTCATAAGATCCAGATTAAGAGTGGTTGTCTAAATAATATATAGAGTGGCATCATAGAAGAATAATGATGAGTATGTAGTATGTGCAGAAAGTCTCTTGGAGGGGCAAGCCGCAGAAGTTAGAGATCAGGAAGTTTGCCTCATCGTTGAGTTGTAGAGTTTGTTGTTGTTGTCGTAGTTTCCCTTTTGTGCCAAACTTAGCTACTGTTTTGTCATGCATTCCAGCTAAAGCCTCATGGCTCTGGTGTTGATTTATGTTCTGCTTTCTTCTCCATTCCTATACATCCCAACAGCCAGTTCCCTTTTGATTTCACTTTCTTTGTGTCTCAATTAACATGGACAAGGCTTCTCCTCCAGTACAATCTTCAATGTTTGCTTCTGACTCCTTGGACCAAAGGAAATTTTATTCCCACTTCCTGTGCACTCAATCAGCTAAGCGAGATATGGTATTTGATAGAAGACGCTGGACTGTAGATAACATCTTGATTAGTTTATTCTCATATGCAGGCTCTATCCACCATTCTCCTTCCAACTCTATCAGTTCCCAGCTCCAACTGACTTCCCAACATTCTGCAATCCATCCTTAAACACATACAGAACCCTCTTCATCAAACATTGTACATTTTTCTATCAGCTCAAAATATCACACATCTCCTTTCCTTACTAACAAATTGAAACAAAGAATAACACTTTACAATGTATAAATAACATCAAAACATCCCACTAATAAATGTATAAAGTGAAGACAATAAATATGAATGTATAACATAAATAACTACACTACATCATGTTTCATGCCTTAGTCATCAACCTTTCTGGGTCGCAATTACAACACTACATCATATTTCCATGACATAGTCATCAAATTTTCTTGGTCGTATCTTATTACACCTAACATTGTCATGTTGCATAATGCTCTTCTTTTCAGTTTCTTTGTCTACTGTTTCTCTTTGGCTCCCATCTTCACCAGTTTTAACAATATCTTGAGCAACCTTTACCACTCTGTTGGGATTCCAAATACGTCCATCCTTAAGTTTGCTGCATTATTAAACATTTTGATCACTCTCAATCGACGACTAAACTTTGAAAAGCAACGGGTGCTTTCACCCTAACTACACTTCCTACTTTACTCTTCACAAATTTGGCAGCCTTCGTTTTATCAGTATATAATTTCCTCTCCGTCACCTTTTCCATCACTTTTTCGTTCCATCCATTGTCTTCTTTTCCTTCTTTAACTCCATTATACTGTTTGATCCATGCTAGGGGCAATGCAGGAATTGCCTTTCTCCTTTTAAACAATTCAAGAGGAGTCTTTCCAGTGGTGCCATGTGATGTCATTCTGTATGCTTCCAACCACTTAAATAACTCAGAGATCCACTCCTTCCCAGAACTCCTTGCTAACTGTATTGCTTCTTTAATAGTTTGAATCATCCTCTCTACTGTTCCATTAGTTTTGGGTGATATAACGCAGACCTTTTTTTTGCTTAAATCCTATTTCACTCAAAAATTCCTCCATCTCTTTTTAAACAAATTGCACACGATTGTCTGTCAATAATGATTCTGGAAATCTTTCTCTAGCAAATATTTGTGACAAAAACTCAGTCACCCTTTGTGAAGTGACTTCATTCATCACCATTAATTCCGGCCATCTTTAGTAAAGATCCACTAGAACTATAATGTAAATCTTTTCTTCTTTGCTGTTAATTGACCTAAAATGTCTACTGTAATCTCTTCCCAGACACTTCTGGGTAGATTACTTACGATCATCAGTTGCTCCCTAGTTTTACATATCTTGTCACTAAGACAACCCTCCACACACTCTCTTACTACTGTCTCTACTTCTTTATCCATTGCTGGCCACCATTAATCTGCTCTCAAAGGTTCTTTAGATCTAGAAATTCCTTGATGACCTTCATGCGCTATATTTATTAGGTTTCTTCTCACTGACTCCAGCGGAACCAACCTAGTACCCCTCAACAAGATTCCATTGTCATTAGACAATTCTTCCTTGACATTCCAATAGGGTACAACCTCACCTTACACTTTTCTTTTTTCACCCCATCCTTTCTCCAACTTTCCCATCACACTTTGCAATACCTTATCACACTCTTTTTCAATTCTTCTTCCTTAATCATTCCTTCACTCACCATACAGACCTTCTCATCCTCCAAACTATCATCCTCATACTCTCCCATGTCTGTACTGACTATCCTTGATAAATTATCTGCTACTATATTGCTCTTTCCTGGTATGTATTCAACTTGAAAATCATATTCTTGCAATGCTACAACCCACTTTGCTATTCTGCTTGACATATTATCCACAGACTTCTTCAAAAAGACTTCCTTTAGTGGTTTATGATCTGTCATTGCAGTAAAATCCCTTCTCCATAGAAAGCACTTCAATTTTCTTACAACCCAAAAAAAGAGCTTCACAATCAATTGCTGAATACGTGCTCTCTGCTGGTCTCAAAGCATACAAAATAAAGGTTACTATCCTTTCACCTTTTTTACCCTTTTGAATAAATGTTCCTTCTAATCCCTTTATACTACCATCTGTCCAAATTATGTTTTCCTGATTGGGACAATAACTCTTCAAGTTTTGCACACTTTGTAATTAATTCTTCAAGCAAACAAACTCCTCATCACAATCCCTGTTCCATTTAAATTTAATATTCTTCTCTAGTAACTTTCAAAGGGCCACATGTACAAAGCTTTTTGCACGTCGCAAACAGCAAATTTAGCTGTTTGTGACGTGCAAAAAGCAAATCACAATGCACAAACCCTGTTTTGCGAGTCGCAATTAGGAAGGGGTGTTCCCTTCCTAATTGCGAGTCGCAGTACAATGCAGGATTGCTTTGTGACCACGAACGCGGTCGCAAACCAATCGCATGGGACCCCTTCCCTGTTGAGAATGGCACTGAAAAAATGAAACGAAACGTTTCATTTTTCGTTTTTGTAATGCATCTTGTTTTCCTTTAAGGAAAACGGGCTGCATCACAAAAAAACAGCTTTATTAAAAGGCAGTCATAGACATGGTGTTCTGCTGTCCGCAGCAGGCCACGATCCCTATGAGGGCCGCCATACGCAAGGGGGTCGCAAATTGCGACCTACCTCATGATTATTCATGAGGTGCCCATTTGAACCCCCTTGCGAATTGCAGATGGTGTCAGGGACACCATCCAACATTCTGACTCGCAATTTGTGGGTCGCAATTCAGAATGTTGCTACATCTGGCCCAAAATTCTTTACAAATCTATGGTAAAACTCAACTAATCCTAAAAAAGAAGCCAACTCCTCTTTGTTCTGTGATACAGACTTGTCTGATATAGCACGTATCAATTCCACCTTTGGCTTCAATCCATTTTCTGTCAGAGTATGTCCCAAGAATTCAAGTTCTTTCTTATGAAATCTGCACTTACTAACCTTTAGAATCAACCCTCTTTCACGTAATATGTGCAAAACTGCATAGACTCTTCCACCATGCTCTTCTCTAGTGTCTCCAAGAATCAAGATGGCATCTTGGTACACCTTTATCCCAGTTAAACCTCCAACCATGCCATCCATGGCCCTTTGAAAGACAGATGCCACTGACACTAAGCCAAATTGCATCCTCCTAAACATGTAAGTTCCATTGAAGGTGGCAAATGCAGTAAGGTCCATTAAATCCTTGAGCAACCTTATCTGATGGTATGCTGAGACTAAATCCAAAGTGGTGAACCACTTTGCATTTCCCAGCATACACACCAATTCATTAACCCCCGGAAGGGGAAATCGGTCTATCACCACTCCTTTGTTTAACCCACTGAGATCCACATATAAGCGGATGTCACCATTTTGTTTCTTCACTATAACAAGTGGTGACAACCACTCCGTTCCTTCATCTTTCTCAATGACTCCTTCTCTTTCAAGTCCCTCCAATTCTTTGCATACTGATGCTCTGTTCTCAAATGGAACCTTACTTACTACAGGTACTGACCCCTCCTTTATTCTAATCTTGTGCACATACCCTTTTAGACATCCCAGCATTTCACAAAACACCTCTGGATATTCTTTGTGAAACAAATTAGAGACTTCATCAGCTTTTTCCTTCTGAGTTTTAACCACTTTAAACTTCACATCATCTCTCAGCCTTATGGGAGGATCAGAATGAGGGTCTAACATGATTCCCAAATCATGGTGGTGAAACCAACGTATTATTACATCTCCTTTTGCAGCCACATAAATCTTACCTGCAGTCAATCTTCCAAAATATTCCATCATACCTTGAAAGTACCTCACCAATTTTATAGGCTCTCCTCCATATTCAATAAGCCTGACACCAGGTTTATTCAACTGCACTTTACCTTTTATTCCATTCACAAAAACCTCATAAATAATAGTAAATTTTGCTCCTGAGTTGAACAACATTTTAACCTTCTGACCCTCTGATAAACCATAACAAAATCTTGAGGGCCATCCCCTCTTTTATTAGAAACTTGTAAAATTGTCTCCTCACATTCTTCACACTCATCCTCGTCTTGAGAAATTTAATTAACCTTTCTTTCATTACTTTTACTTTTGCAACACTTACTCATATGTCCCTTTTTCAAACACAATTGCACTTAACCTTCCACCCTGGACATTTTATAGCATTTGCCATGTGCCCAATAGCGCCACATCTCAAACACTTTCCTGTGAATTATTTGTGTGTATTGTATTTGATTTTTTGTCATTTTTCCATTTGTAATTTGACTTCTACTACGTCTCTCACTCATATCCTTCTTGTTTAGAACCAATACTTTCCCATCCACCACACTGTCAGATACACTTTTCTTTATCTCCTAAACACATGGTAAACTATGTTCTAATCTTTTTGCCAAACTAATCATTTCCATAAGTGATGGGCCATCCCGATACCACAATTCCTCTTATACCTTCTCATTATTACATCCAACCATAAATTGATCTCTCAATCATTCATCCAAAGAATGACAAAATTTACAGGTTGATGCTAATTTTCTCAGCACTTTGATATATTCCTCAACAGTCTCTCCCTTGGCTTGCATATGCTTACCAAAATGAAAACGTTCAAGAATAGATGACACTTTAGGGAGGAAGTGAAGATCCAGTTGATTCAAACATACTTCAAATTCATTTAAATCTACACACTCCTCAGTGGTTAACTCTAAAAGATGGTCAAAAACATCTTGACCTTCAGATCCTAGATAATGTAACTAAAGACAGGACTTTCTTTCCACAGTTAAGCTGGTGCTACACGCGCTCACATACATAAAAAAAATGTTTTGCCCCATTTCATTACCGGCTCCCCTGTAGAAGCCATAAAGAATGGAGGCGGAGAAACATTTAGAATTTTGACTTACTATCTAAATTGAGACTTAATAAAATACCAAGGTATACTGCACTGTAATTATTTCAAAGGGTGTGGGAACTACCTCTCAAGTTCAAGGTTCAGTGACTCGCAAGTTTAATTTTTTTTTTTGTATGTGTGCAAATCACAGTAGAAAATGCAGGAAGCTGTAACAATTTGCAAATTACTTCATGGTGTGCGAATCGCCACGTTTACTTGACAATAAATACAATATAAGTAAGTAAAATACAGCAAAGACTCGCAATGTTAGTCTTTGGTGTGCGAATCACCACGTTTATTACATGTATAAATTGTCAAAAGCCATACCTGACAAGATACAAGGTGTGCGAATCACCAAAGCAATAAAGTGATCCAACAACTTACCGCTGTTCATACGTGTTGTTGCTAGGTAGCGTGAAATCCTTCCTATTGCATAATGCAGATGCGTTCTGGTGATGCAGCATGGCAAGGAGCATCACCATGTTCCAGTCTAGGGACAGAGATTCTCAACACTCTGTCACTGCACATGCTCCTATACTCAAGGGTCTCCTCGCTCCGCTGTTGCACGTGCTCAAGCTTCTCCCTGCACACTTTCCACATGTGATTCTGATAAACCAAACGCAGAAAATCGCAAAAACTTTTTACCAATCTGACAAGGGCCCAACTTCAATTAAATCTTCTTGGTAATCTTCACAATATTGTATCTCCACACTGATAGATGAGCTGCTGCTATCAACAATGGTACGAGGCAAAAGATTGTTGATAATAAATGCTGTGTTAGAGCCTTGAATCTTCCATGAGAACAAAATTTACCTTGCAGCCAAAATATGACACTTGATAGAAGATGCTGGACTGTAGCTCATAGGTTGATTAGTTTATTCTCATATACAGGCTCTATCCACCGTTATCCATCCAACTACAGCAGTGTCCCAGCTCCAGCTGTCTTCCCAGCATTCTACAATTCATCCATAAACACATACAGAACTCTTTATCAAACATTCTACATTCTTCTATCAGCCCAAGATACCTCACGAGGGTATAGACCTTAGAAGGAATCTTGTCTACCCCATGTGTTTGATATTGAACAGCATCAAGGCTGTAAGTAAGCTATCCCTGTCCTGTTACCATCTCCCAGGTACACACTCCTTTGAGGATGGTGGGCTACTGCATGCAGCAGTAATTGAGATATGCTAGTATGCTAGTATTGATAAGCCTTTGCAAGATTTAATTAAAAGAGATGCCCCCAAACCATTGCCCTGGGGCAAGGAGACAGACTAAGCCATTGTGTGTATAAACATTCTCTATCTTCTGTACCTTCTTTGGGACTACACAATTGCACCAAACCTATTACACTATACTGTCATGAGAGGAGGGTGTTGCATTACAGGTGTTAATGCAAGATCATGGCGATAAAAATAAATAAACTGCTTACTGCTGCTCTCCCTTTGATGTTGTGGCCGTGGAGCTGGCTCCACGTCTGCATGATATTGCTGCGGCAGTGCAGTCTTGAGGCAGTGATTGAAAATATTGTACTTTCATCAACTTCCACTGCTGCTTGTACTATTAATAACCACTTTTGCTTGCCAGTAAAATTCAGCACCTTTCTATGGTGGGGCTGTAAAAATATTATTGCATCCTACTTCCCAGATCAGTCGTGTAAGACCATACTTTACTATTCCGTACTTGAATCAGAGAAAAACCATATGATTCTAATCTCATCACTGCTCACCTGACCTCACCTACACACACTTACACTGTACATTATGTTGATGGTTCTTGTCTCAGAAATGGCTGCTAGGTTAACTTTATTGAGAGTCAATGTTTACCCCAAATGTACTTCACTCAAGTTGACTTGATTGCCCTTGCACATACTTGTATTGTAGCCACTCAGGAAACTGTATCTATCCGCATTCAAGGGTAGCCTATGACCCTGAGCTCCTTTGGTTGCGGCAAGGGTTTCTTACTTCAGTATGGACCCCCTTTTCAAAGACTTGCTTAATGCTCTTCACTTGTCCCTGAAAGTTGTTGTTAAGCATGGTGTTCATTAATCTGCTCAAGATGAGGTGTTTGAAGGTAATACTTTTGCTGACTGTACTGCAGGTTTGTCTTCTCACTCTGAGGCAACTTTGTATGTGTATCAAATTACTGAGCAGCTCATGGTCAGGCTTCAAGGTCTTGATGAGCTGCAAGGTCAGGCCCTTGAAAGCTAAAAGAGTGCATGGGCCAGGTACGTATTTGAATGGAACATTGACAGATTATAAGTAGATGAGCAGGGTAGAGTGGTTGCCCCTAAAATGTTATTTCCAGATCTAGCCTACCTTCATCATGTCACTGCACTTTAGTTGAGAATGAATGATCGATACCGCTGGCTGCTGGCCTTGGTTTTCGACCAATTTTTCTTCCATTTTCTAACAATATTGCATGTAATCCAGTCTGTTCTAAGTGATCTAGGAGTAAAACGTAATATTTGAGTTGAGGCAACAACTAAATGCACAAGTCAAGGCAACTCAAGTGTTCAAAAATAGATATGGGCTGCTTCTTCCTAGTGTGAGTTCCTGATAGTGAAGTTAGGGGGGCACATGATGAAACAGTTCTCTTCCATATGGAGATGCGAGCCTCACCAATACCAGGCTCTTGATGGTAATTTCTTTTGTGTTTTTTAAACATCTTAAGTCTTCCCATTACAGTCTGCATCTAGTGCTCTCTAATTTTTATTCGTCCCCTTCCTCACTCTGCACCATTCATCATTCAATGTTCCAAAAGTATCCCTTGTATATCCACCAATTCAAGACAGACAGCTTGGCTGTGTGTTGGAAATTTGACTTTCCTGCCTTTTTTACGCCAATGCCAATCTACATGGAGGCCTGTTTTGTTTATGCCCATGACTTAACTTAGCAGAGTTGGTGGACAATTCTAGTACTCTTAAGGGTTCTGAATATGTGCTACTTCCTTTACTAATCTTCCCTGACATTCTGATATTTCCCAAGTCATCTACATTTAACCTGACTTCAGACATTGCGACCATAGTACTTCTTGTGTTTTTTTATATTAAATTTAACTCTGTTGGGAGACCAGTCTTTCAGTTTCTGAGCTGACATCCAACACAAATTGTCTTTGGTGTACAGTTCTCTTCCCCTCACAATTTTGAAAGGGATAAACACCGTTACTGGAGGGTAGTGTGATAAGCGCAAACCATCTTGTTTGACTCACACACCTACAACTTATTTTTGATAGAAATTTGAACATTTTGCACGGTGACTCTATTGAAACGTTCCACATTGGCAATCCCTGCAAGATGGTGCACTGATGTAAAATTATGCTTATTTCAAATTCTACCCAGAAAATCTTTGACCTTTCTAGTACAAAACTGTGGACCATTGCCTACAATCCCTCTCTTAGGTAATCCTTCTCTATAAAACATTTCTTCAATAAATTGTACTACAACTGCATCCACTTTGGACACCATCTTGATTTTCAGCCATTTAGAAAAAAATATCTACTAATATTTGAAACTTTAATCAGACTCACAAATGGGACCTAAAACATCTATACTCAATGTTTGTGGGGCAGCATGTGACACACTGGGCAGCTGAGGAGGACAACTGGGAGAAAAGACTACTGGGAAGCTCCTAGGGTGCGCATTCATTATTGCCACTGCTCGTGCGAGGGCCAAGGGCGCTGAGTGATGTGCCCTATTTAATAGGGCAGGTAACAGAGGTGTGGGAGAGAGTGGTGCCAGAGTCTTGAAGAGATCATCCTTTGTTAGGGACCTCGTCATTTGGACGTTGCTTCCCTTTAGCCTTCTTAGCGAGGACATGTCAGTAGTACGCTGGAGGGAGGGGAGATGTGAGACGTTGGGTGGCCTCTACCTGGGAGAGACGTTCCTCACTTTTGTGGAGGCACGGGAGGCCTTCACCGTGGGTGGAGTGGACAATTGTTGGAGTATGCTAAATTAGCGAGCACAGCGAGGGAAATCTGGATGCATTTCCTGAATACGCCTAAACTGATGGAAACTTTGCAATTGATGTTGATGACCAGCATGGTGAGACATCTGGTGAGGCACCTTTATGGAGCACTTAAGATGGACAGAGTAAGGACTGAGCCTGCGTTGTGCCGTGCACTGGGGAAGGATTTGGCAGAGCTCTTGACTGACAAGGAGTGGAGTGCGTCCTGCGAATTAGTGAAACTAGTTTCATGCAATGCTAGGTTTAAGTTGGCACACTTTAATTATGTTAATCTCACACCGTTAAACTTAGTCAGAGGTACAGAGACATGTGTGCGGATGGCCAGAGTTGTGGAGTTGATGTTGTGTCCTTCTTACACATGGCATGGACTTGTCCCAGAGTGCATGCATACTGGTTGTCTGTGGTAACGCAGCTGCAAACGGAGACGGCGATAGTGGTTGAGATGACACCTTGGGTGAATTTGCTGGGCATTGTTAAATGAACACGAAGGAGTAAGATGCACTGGAAGTTCCTCCAGTTGACCTTAGTGCTGGCCAAAAGGAGAGTGACCATTGGGTGGCTGAGCATGAGGGTCCCTTCAGCCTTGCTGTGGTTTTAAGACATCACCGAGTGGCACTAGTGGAGGAGGTGCATGTGAAACTCTATAGAAGGGTTAGTAAATTGCTGGATAAATGAGGGTTCTATAGGGTGAAGATAGGTTCTGAGAGGTGGGGCACAGGGGCCTACGGCACATGCACTGGGGGTTCAGATGTTTACATGGTTGAGGACTAATGATACAAATTGTAAAGCACTAGCTGGGGGAGAAGCAGAGGATTACAATGGGAGCTGGAGAGGGGAGAGACGAATCCTTGCGGCTCACTGGAACTGGAGATGAAGTGCACACTGAGCTACTGTAACATCTGATGTATTGTTTTGGTTCTTGATGGTTGTATTCCAAATGTTTAATTGAGCTTTGTTGTTATGTGTGACCATGGCAGCCAACTTGCTCTAAAACACAAATAACTAATAAAAAGAATTTTAAAAAAATGCTTGTGGGTGTGGTAGAACTTTCTATAACTTTGATATTCCTGAACGGGTAAACCATGAGCAGTATACTTCAGTCCAATATGAAGAAGCTGAACAAAATGTTGTTAGGAGGAAGAGTAATGACATAAGTACCAGTAGTGTGAGTACCAATGTTCAAAGTAGAGTGTAAGACCAGAAGTGGGCGACCTGATATTCGCCCCAATAAGTTTGAAGATTTCCATTGTTATCCAACAAAAATACAGTTATGTTTAATAGCTCAGGTCAATTGTGTTATGATTATTGCTATTGTGTAGACTTATCTAAGTCAGCTTTTCCTTTTATCACTAAGTTATTTTCAACAATTTAGGGAGGGGGATCTGTTATGTAATGTACTTACGTGGTACTCTGTATGTAGAATGCGAGTTGTCTACATCCACTTTTTCTCCATAAATGTTTCTAAGTCCAAAGGTAAACCTTCCACCTGGACAAACTATCCGACCTATGCCAACAAAGAGAGGGATAGGGAGGATTAAAGGTCCAGTGTACGTTCTCCCAATCAGATTAGTCAACAACAAAAAGTACACTGTTCCTGGAACTAGGGGGACAGTTTAAGTTTCAGGAGCAAGAGCCCTCACACACCCAGATGGGTGTCATGCTTCATCATCGGGAAGCTCCTCGTCAGACCGGCGGTGCAATATCTGACGGGCTCCCCTTTCGGGGGATCTTTACCGGAGATCTTTTAATGAATCAGGGGTGGCTGCCGTAAAGATCATGAAGGTCAGACACTCCTTATGGCAGGAGAGTGGATATTAAAATTGATTAGGAACTCCTACGTAGTCTACTTTTACTGGTTTATCTCAAGGAGTTACGATCAAGATTAAAAACAAACAAAAAAGTGGAAAATGAGGATAATGATCAACCACTTTAAAAATGCCTGGAGATCTGGGAAATTGTCACCTGACCCCTAGGGTCTGGTCAACATGTTTTGCGTAGTGCGCTCATGAAAGATCCTTTAACGCTTCATCAGGACCTACAATCAACTGAGCTTCTCCTGACTGTAACAAAAACAAAAAAGACACTATCTATTATATATGTGAAAAGAAGTAACAGTCACTTACATTTGTGTGTACTGTCTCGTCAAAAATCCGAATAAAAAAAAGTCGCCCTAAGAAATAAGTACAATAAAATATAATATACACGGTTAAATGACCACAACACCCAGAGTGAATCAGTGAGCTAGGTGATGTTGAATACATAAATAAAACATCTGCTTACCATCCCTTATCGTATGGGGGGCCCCTTGGGGAATAGCACGGTCCAGCCAGTCGCTTCTGATGTGAGTAACACATCATAAAGGTTAATAAGATATATGTTGTGAGGTAAACAGTATGTAGTCCCATTTAACATTCCATACTGGTGGAAACAAATTAACACACAACATTTCACTACTTCCAAAATTCCAACAATGTGCATCGTATCATGATTGTATCTAGTAAACTCAGCATGTATGGATAAAACCATAACCAGTCACATCTAACCTTACACGACTAGTAGACAGTAGTGGCCCAATTATCACCTTCAACAGTTGACTGGTATATAATGAGTCCACGGAGCTGCCCCAATAACGATCCCTAGGCTTTAAAATAATATATATGCTGTCGAGATCGAGTGGGAAAAGGTCCCCCAGTCAGCATATAGAAGACGAAGTCCAGCCCTTCATCACTAACTTGCGCCTCGGCGTTTGTTGTCGCGGTAACCTACCCGCGGCGTGCTGTCCCCGAAATACTGCTACGGGGAAGAACTCGGCGGTATTTGAAACAGGGCGCGGACGTTCTTCCGTGTCATAAGGTCACAGCGTCATTGAAATGAGAGATGGACTCCGTACAATGGATGCATCATTTTCAAAATGCCTTTTCGCCGCAATTTACGTGGCGGCCATCTTGGAAGGTGGTATTGTGTTGGTTAATATTGGTAAACCCAGGATAGGGGGGAAACAAAGGGGGCACGTAATGGACCTAGAATCGGTGGGAAGCAACAATATTATCAGCACCACATAGTATGCTGAGAATGCAAAAGTAAGGTAATTAAGCGGAGGGGCCTAGGAATATACCCATTAATGATCGAATGTCAAAAATAACAGATCAATATAAGAAAACGCAAGGAGGAATCATTGCAACCTCTTCTCAAGGCTAAGTTTACCACTCCTTGAAGTATCTGGAATTGTGGAGTCAATAACACAAAAAGTGACGTCACCTGTCTCCTTTATTATGCAGTGTGCTAATCTGGCAATGACTGAGAACTTTTTTCAGTTTGAAGATCAATTTTACCACCAGATAAGGGGGACTTGCATGGGTAGTACTTTTGCCCCCAGTTTGGCATGTTTATACATGTATAACTTCGAGAAACAATTTATCTTACCTCCTACGAACCCGGTTTCTGCCAACATCAAACTATGGCGTCGTTACATCGACGACATCTTGGTAGTATGGCACGGTTCCCTCACGACTGCCTCTACTTTCACAGATTGGGTGAATACTCTCAATCCTTTTTTGAAATTTACATCCATAGTGTCAACCGAGGAGATTAGTTTTTTGGATTTGTTGATAACTATTCAGAATGGTAAATTAACCACCAGCACATACCACAAACCTACTGACCGGAACAGCCTTTTGACATACGATAGCCATCACCCTAAAGCGTTACGTGATAACTTGCCATTTGGTCAATTCTTGAGGTTGAGACGAAACTGTAGCTCAACACACGGATACAACACACAAGCCAATGCGCTCCAAACAAAATTGCTCGCACGCAATTACCCTTATAACATTGTCAAACAAGCTCGGAAAAGAGCGAGGAATAATAATCGTGAATCACTACTCGCACAGAACACTAGGGACACCAATAACCTATTGACATGTGTAACCACCTTCACTCCTCTATCCAACAAGATTAAAAGTCTTATCTTGAAGAGATGGTTCATACTTGGCAGCGGTGGCGGCACAATTTCTAGACCGTTATTCGCATTCAAACGATCCCAGAAAATCAAGGACTTGTTAATACACACACGCCCTAAAAATACTACCCAGACACAGCCAACACTATGGAATCTCCCTCCGGTGTCCGGGCATTATCCCTGTGGACAATGTAATGTGTGTTGTTTGACTCGACAGACCAAGACACTTGACCTGGCCCCAATCGGTCGATGGAATTTGACTAAACACACCAATTGTAATACCAAGAATTGTGTCTACATGATAACATGTCCCTGTGGTCTTCGGTACGTCGGAATGACCTCCAGGCCTGTTAAGATATGGATCAATGAGCACAGAAGTAATATCAGATGTGGACGCGTAACCACAAAATTATGTGCCCATTTCTTGGAAATACCACATAGACCTGATGACTTACGCTGGGTCATTTTGGAGTCCCCTAGCTTTATCAACGATTCCTCACAATCATTATTTAGACTTGAACAACGATGGGTATTTAAACTTCACACCAATACCAATGGCTTGAACGATGACATTCCTTGGGTGTCTCTGTCACGTTAATTCTCTACATGACAACCTTCCTCATTTTTATCATGACTGAATATTACTTCACTTTTTGTGTTATTGACTCCACAATTCCAGATACTTCAAGGAGTGGTAAACTTAGCCTTGAGAAGAGGTTGCAATGATTCCTCCTTGCGTTTTCTTATATTGATCTGTTATTTTGGACATTCGATCATTAATGGGTATATTCCTAGGCCCCTCCGCTTAATTACCTTACTTTTGCATTCTCAGCATACTATGTGGTGCTGATAATATTGTTGCTTCCCACCGATTCTAGGTCCATTACGTGCCCCCTTTGTTTCCCCCCTATCCTGGGTTTACCAATATTAACCAACACAATATCACCTTCCAAGATGGCCGCCACGTAAATTGCGGCAAAAAGGCATTTTGAAAATGATGCATCCATTGTACGGAGTCCGTCTCTCATTTCAATGACGCTGTGACCTTATGACACGGAAGAACGTCCGTGCCGTGTTTCAAATACCGCTGAGTTCTTCCCCGTAGCAGTATTTCGGGGACAGCACGCCGCGGGTAGGTTACCGCGACAACAAACACCGAGGCGCAAGTAAGTGATGAAGGGCTGGACTTCGTCTTCTATATGCTGACTGGGGGACCTTTTCCCACTCGATCTCAAAAGCATATATATTATTTTAAAGCCTAGGGATCGTTATTGGGGCAGCTCCGTGGACTCATTATATACCAGTCAACTGTTGAAGGTGATAATTGGGCCACTACTGTCTACTAGTCGTGTAAGGTTAGATGTGACTGGTTATGGTTTTATCCATACATGCTGAGTTTACTAGATACAATCATGATACGATGCACATTGTTTGAATTTTGGAAGTAGTGAAATGTTGTGTGTTAATTTGTTTCCACCAGTATGGAATGTTAAATGGGACTACATACTGTTTACCTCACAACATATATCTTATTAACCTTTATGATGTGTTACTCACATCAGAAGCGACTGGCTGGACCGTGCTATTCCCCAAGGGGCCCCCCATACGATAAGGGATGGTAAGCAGATGTTTTATTTATGTATTCAACATCACCTAGCTCACTGATTCACTCTGGGTGTTGTGGTCATTTAACCGTGTATATTATATTTTATTGTACTTATTTCTTAGGGCGACTTTTTTTTATTCGGATTTTTGACGAGACAGTACACACAAATGTAAGTGACTGTTACTTCTTTTCACATATATAATCGATAGTGTCTTTTTTGTTTTTGTTACAGTCAGGAGAAGCTCAGTTGATTGTAGGTCCTGATGAAGCGTTAAAGGATCTTTCATGACCGCACTACGCAAAACATGTTGACCAGACCCTAGGGGTCAGGTGACAATTTCCCAGATCTCCAGGCATTTTTAAAGTGGTTGATCATTATCCTCATTTTCCACTTTTTTGTTTGTTTTTAATCTTGATCGTAACTCCTTGAGATAAACCAGTAAAAGTAGACTACGTAGGAGTTCCTAATCAATTTTTATATCCACTCTCCTGCCATAAGGAGTGTCTGACCTTCATGATCTTAACGGCAGCCACCCCTGATTCATTAAAAGATCTCCGGTAAAGAGCCCCCGAAAGGGGAGCCCGTCAGATATTGCACCGCCGGTCTGACGAGGAGCTTCCCGATGATGAAGCATGACACCCATCTGGGTGTGTGAGGGCTCTTGCTCCTGAAACTTAAACTGTCCCCCTAGTTCCAGGAACAGTGTACTTTTTGTTGTTGACCTATCCGACCTATGCTCCATTGTGGTTAGTCTATTTTTTTTTTACTTTAACCTGGTATGGAACAACCAAATAAGCATGCTTTGATCTATGTGCTCTTTGGCTCTATTTTTAATGCAAATTTTAAAACTTCATGTCTCCGGTTCTGTTCATTGGATTTTTGTCATTTGGGGGTCATTTATTCAATACGATTTACTCTATTTTTCAAAATTGGTTTGAGATTTTTCATGTGTTGTGTTTTCACTTCATTACAGTTTGAGTGACCTTGTGGTTCATCCTGAAAAAGAATTGTGATTATTATTTGAAGTGGGATCTCATCCCCTTCAACTAATCCTCCAATTTCTTACACTGCGACAGTGCTATTGCCCTTGTTCTGGAATGGATTTCTCTTTCACAAACCACTGTACCATAGTACTTTAGTTTTGTTGCTTTAATTGTTGTGAACTTCAACTCCCAGAATCCATTTGGTTGTTAAATGGAATATCTTGATTACCACACTGCATACAAGCTATGCTCAGTCACTGCCACTGAAGACTGAGTACCCATCTCTAAATAAACTGAAGCCCCAGTAATTCAAAGAAGGATGGAGCAGGAGTTTTTCACATTCTTTAAGGCAATTCATATTTTAAGAGACTTAGGCCCTCATTACAACCCTGGCGGTAAATCCCGCTTACTGCCGTGCAGAAGACCGCCAACATACCGCTGTGGCCGCGGAATTCCGCAACAGGTATTACGACCCACAGCTCGGAAGCCGCTACAATACAGACACCCACACAAGTCCGCCACACCAAAGGTCAGTGATAAACTGGCGATAACTAAACCTCCACCGTCACCCTAACAAGAATACGCCCACACTATCACGACCCATGAATCAACGCAGCGGTCTTTCAACCGCGGTAAACCATTGGTGGTACACACCGCCGCGCTCAAAATACACACACACTAACAAAACACAACCACATTGGACAATTCAAAATACACATACCTGATACACATACACACACCACACCCACACACTCACACCACTATAAAACACACACCCACATTACCCACAAACCCTTACAACCAGAAATTTGAAAGCAGGCCAGAGAGAGACACTACCTAAAACAACACCAGCATCCACGGACACACAACACCATCACTTACACAACATCCACACCCCTCAAACAACACACACCAACACATCCCCTCACACATCACAACAGACACCACCTCACACATCACCCACACCACATCATGGCACCTCTAAGACACCCCTGGTTCTCTGAGGAGGAGCTCAGGGTCATGGTGGAGGAAATCGTTAGGGTAGAGCCACAGCTATTCGGATCACAGGTGCAGCAGACATCCATTGCAAGGAAGATGGAGCTATAGCGCAGAATTGTCGACAGGGTCAACGCAGTGGGACAGCATCCAAGAACACGGGATGACATCAGGAAGAGGTGGAACGACCTACGGGGGAAGGTGTGTCCGTGGTCTCCAGACACCAGATTGCTGTACAGAGGACTGGCGGTGGACCCCCACCTCCTCCCCCACAACTAACAACATGGGAGCAGCAGGTCTTGGCAATACTGCATCCTGAGGGCCTCGCAGGAGTAGCAGTAGGACTTGTCTCTGGTAAGGAAAATCTTTACTACCTTATCCCCCCCACCCCACCTGCATGCCATCACATACTCCCACCCTTACCCTCACTCCCATCACCCCAACAACCCACAGATACCCCACCAACACAACCCACACATCCCAAAACCAAGCCCTGCATGTAACACCAATGCATGGACACCCATCACCCAAGCATGTCCGGTACAGAGACTCACTCATGCCCCAAATTCACCAATCACACAAGGACCAAGCCAATAATGCAAGCACAGGAGTAGAGGGTCACTTACCCATTGCACACGATGGCACACACAGATACGAGAACTATGCATTTACACCCCAACAGGACCCCTACCCAACGTCACCGGACAGGAGGTGCCAGACATATCCAGTCCCCCGACAGAAGAGGCCCACAATGATGACAGCAGCTCTGCACGCCTCGATCAAGATGACCAGCCCGGCCCATCTGGGACCTCGGGACAGTCGATTCCCCTGCCACTGTCACAAGCCACCACGGAGCCTCCCCCCCCAGGAAACACCAGCACAGCACCCACCCAGCGGGCCCAACCCTCTGTCCCCAGGACACGTCAATCAGCAGTGTGTCCACCACTACAGGGAACCCAGGCAAACCCACTAACAAAGGACGATAAGGGACCTGGGGGCAGTGGCTGTGGGCACACGGTTCAGGGGACAGAGGCACAGGATAACAGGGAAACTCGGAGGACTGCTGTGCGACAAGGGGGGGACAGGCCCAGGGAACCGAAACCCCACGAGGCACTCTCCAACATCATGGGAGCTTACCATCATTCCCAGGAGACCATGGCAATGGTACTGGCCAAGTTTCAGGAGACCCAGCGGCTGCAGGAGGAACACTACCTTGGGATCAGGGAGGACTTGAAGTCCATTAACACCACCCTGGTCACCATTGAAGGGGTGCTGGCAGACCTTCTCAACACCAGGACGGACACAGTGGCACAACAAGGGGCCCCTGACACTAGCCTGGATGATGAACAGCCCTCCACCTCCACCGGTGCTAGTGGACAGGAGGCACCGCCACAGGAACAACAGGACACCAGCACCCCACCCCCTGCAGATGGAGAGCCACCCCGCAAACGGTCCCTGAGATCCAGGAACAAGAGAGAACATTGCCAAGACCCCCACCAGGAAATGAGACCCCCTGAATGTCACCCTTCTGTCCCACTATGTCACCCTGTCCATCCTTAAACTGCCATTGCCCCACTTCCTATGCCCCTTTGGACAATGCACCTGTGAAACAAATAGACTGGACTCTGCCATGGACATACCTCCACCATCACCCCAGCCCATTTTACAACCCCCTCCACTTATTTGCACAGGAATAAACACGCTTCAATCACAAAACAATCTGGAGTCAGTCTGTGCTTTCACAAATGTGTAATTGCAATAACTATGGAATATAGCAATGTCACATTACTTGTTCACATACCAATGTAACACAGCTGTAGGCCAGGAGTAAACAGAGCAGAGGGCACAAAGTGGGACCCAGATCTGTGAAATGGAAAGTCAAAGTGAAAAGTCAGGGTCCATACACTGAGTGAAAATGACAGACTTATGCTAGCTCAAACAATAGTATGAGATGTGGGAAGCAGTGACATCTTCTTACCTGTGTCACACTGGAAGTATTGCATGATGATGTTGTTGGGTTGTCGATATCCTCTTCTTCACTGTCCACAGGCTCCACAGCTGCCGCAAGACCACCATCTGGCCCATCCTCCTGCAGAAAAGGCACCTGCTGTCGCAAAGCCAAGTTGTGCAGCATACAGCAGGCCACGATTATCTGGCACACCTTCTTCGGTGAGTAGTATAGGGAGCCACCTGTCAGATGGAGGCACCAGAATCTGGCCTTCAGGAGGCCGAAGGTGTGCTCGATCACCCTCCTAGTTCGCCCATGTGCCTCATTGTAGCGTTCCTCTGCCCTGGTCCTGGGATTCCTCACTGGGATCAGGAGCCATGACAGGTTTGGGTAACCAGAGTCACCTGCAAATCTCGAGGGACAACTGTTAGACACACACTAACCCTTAGAGACAGCCCCATACCCAGACACCTATGTCAACTGTATTGGGACCTTGCCCTCACCTATTAGCCACACACGGTGCCTCTGGAGTTGCCCCATCACATAAGGAATGCTGCTATTTCTCAAAATGTAAGCGTCATGCACAGAGCCAGGATACTTTGCATTCACATGGGAGATGTACTGGTCTGCCAAACACACCATCTGCACATTCATCGAATGGCAGCTCTTCTGGTTTCTACACACCTGTTCATTCCTGGGGGGGGGGTACAAATGCCACATGTGTCCCATAAATGGCACCAATGATGTTGGGGATATGTCCCAGGGCATAGAAATCACCTTTCACTGTGGGCAAATCCTCCACCTGAGGGAACACGATGTAGCTGCGCATGTGTTTCAGTAGGGCAGACAAAACTCCGGACAACACGTTAGAGAACATTGGCTGGGACATCCCTGATGCCATGGCCACTGTTGTTTGAAAAGACCCACTGGCCAGGAAATGGACAGGACCTGCACTAAAGGGGGGATTCCTGTGGGATGGCGGATAGATGAAATCAGGTCTGGCTCCAACTGGACACACAGTTCCTGGATTGTTGCACGATCAAGTCTGTTTGTGACTAGGATGTGTCTCTCTTCCATTGTCGACAGGTCCACCAGGGGTCTGTACACCAGAGGATGCCGCCATCTCATCACCTGCCCCAGCAGATGTGCCCTATGGAGGAGAACAGCGAGCAGAGAGTCATCCAACACTGAGGTATCACAAATTGTTATTTGCAGAAATGTTATTATTCCGCAATGTGCCGGTATCTGTCTATATTCCCGGCTTAGATAGGTGTGACGCAGTTAACATCCATCCTGTGTGGCCTCCTGAAATGGCAGCTGCCTGACCTGTAAGGTGGGACAAGGGGATATGAGGTAACTGCGCTGGCGTTGTACACTGTCGCGGTGGGCGGTCGAAGACCGCAGCACAATTCTGCATTGGTTAACATTGGGCCCTATGGGTCCCAGGAGCCAATGACGATGTATGCCGGCGGTGACGGTATGCACCGCCGCGGACGTGACCGCCATTTTCTGCCTGTTCCCTCACTTGATACCTGACCTTCAACAGGAGAGGACCTACACTGCAAGTGCTGCTGTGACCTGTGTCTGGAAGCGACGATGGCTACAGTGTCTGTGGAAAGGGCCCCTGCCTTCACTTTGGAGGAGTTGGAGAAACTAGTGGATGGGGTCCTCCCCCAGTACACGCAACTGTACGGTCCTCCAGACAAACAGATGAGTACACTGTGAGCATGCTGCATGGGCAATGCCTGTTTTGAGTGGTGTGGATGGAAGATACATGGGGGGGCTGAGGCCTGCGTGTGTGGATGGTGAGTGTATGTGCGTCAGGGCATGGGTGGGAACTGGTGGGCATTGAGTACGACGGTCCGGACGGGTAAGTCATTTCCTTTCCCCCTGTACCATTCCTCTAGGTCAGCGCCCACCAGAAGAAGGGTATTTGGTGTGCCATCGCCAAGGACGTCCGGACCCTGGGGGTCTACCACAGACAGAGCACCCACTGCCGTAAAAGATGGGAGGACCTGCGCCGCTGGACCAAGAAGACGGCAGAGGCCCACCTGGGGATGGCCTCCCAATGTGGGAGGGGTGCCCGTTGCACCATGGCCCCCCTGATGTTCCGGATCCTGGCGGTGGCCTATCCGGAGTTGGATGGGCGCTTGAGGGCATCCCAGCAGCCACAAGGGGGTGAGTACACTCTCATTCAGCTGACTCTGAGCGCATTACGAGGTGGCTGGGTGGGGGAGGTGGGCAGTGGGTTCCCCTAGGCCAGGGCGAACTTGGTAGGCAAGGTCCCTTGTTAGGCAGGCTATGTAGCACCCCAACGCCACCAGTGGTAAGAGCCATCTACACCTAGTCAGGCTCCTGTGACTTCCAGGTGTGCAGCAATTGGTCTTAGGCCCGTACCCCATGGTCAGCTGAAATTTCTAGGAACTGTTAGTGCATGGGGTACTGCAGAGGGCTGCTCCATGTGTGTTGTGTCCGCCAATGGTAGTGATGTTGCATGCACTGAACATGTCTTTCTTCTGTCTTCCGCCCCCCCTTTTTTGTGGTCTCCCTGTTCTTGTGTGCAATAGCATCATCAGGCGGAGGAGCATTGGCACCAGAGCAGGAGAGAGCTGGAACCCACTTGGCCCTGAAGGGTGAAGCAATGGAGTCTGAAGCCACCAGTGGGACGGAGGGCGAGGGGAGCTCCACGGCAGGGACAGGAGCAGACAGCAGTGACAGCGACTCCTCCTCTGATGGGAGCTCCCTTTTGGTGGCGGCACCTCTGTGCCCACCACATCAACAGGTACAGCCGCCACTCCCCCTATCAGCACCGCCCTCCCAGCAGCCCCTCAGCGTGTGTCCCATGCCCGCTCACCCAGGAGGGTGGGCATCTCCTTGGCCCCAGGCACCTCAGGCCCTGCCCCAGTCAGCCCTGCTGCCCTCAGTGAGGAGGCTATTGACCTCCTGAGATCCCTCACTGTTGGGCAATCTACCATTTTGAATGCCATCCAGGGTGTAGAGAGGCATTTGCAACAAACAAATGCATACCTGGAAGGCATTCATTCTGGGCAGGCAGCCCAACAGAGAGCATTTCAGGCTCTGGCCTCAGCATTGATGGTGGCCATTGTCCCTGTGTCCAGCCTCCCTCTTCCAACTTCCTCCACCCAGACCCAATCCCCTGTACCTCAGCCTATCCCAAGCACACCATCAGACCAGCATGCACACACATCAACACACAAGAGTGGACATGGCAAACATAAGCACCACTCATCCCACAGGCACTCACACAAGCACCATCCCCATGCAAACACAGCAACATCCACTGCCTCCACTGTGTCCCCCTCCTCCCTCCCTGTCTCATCTCCACTCACACCTGCATGCACTACCTCCTCAGCCAGTACCGCCATCACCAGCATGCCCATCTCCACACACCGCTCATGTGCACTCACCACCCCTACTACCATTCACACATCCCCAGTATCCTCTCCCAGTGTGTCAGTGAACCCTCCTCCCAAAGTACACAAACGCAGGCACACACCCACCCAACAGCCATCCATCTCACAACAGCCTCCGGCCCGTGCACCTTCACCCAAATTCAGCAGACGTACACCTCCTACAACCACTACCTGTACCTCCACTCCCAAATTCCCTCCATCTTCCCGTCCCAGTGTGTCTAAAAAACTCTTCCTGGCTAACATTGACCTCTTCCCTACACCTTCCCCCCCATCCTTCCCCTAGGGCCAGGCTTTCCAGGTCCCAGCCCAGCACCTCAGCCACCACATCCCCAGGCACAGTGGTGCCAGCAACTGCGGGGTCATCGAGTTCGCCACCCATCAGGGCTGCCAGTGTGCCACGTAGCGAGGCCAAGGACATTCCGCCACCTGCCATGGTGAAAAAGGTGCCCACATCCCAGAGGGAGAAGCCAAAACTACCAGCCACCAAGGGCTCAGCAAAAACAAAAGGGGATAGTGTCAAGACAACTGCGGCACCATCAAAGGTGGGGAAGGGCCAAAAGCAGAAGAGCAGGTCAGGAGAGGGCATGGTGGCACCGACTAAGGGACCAGTGTCACACCTTCTGTCCACGACCAAGCCAACCTGTACGGCCGCGAACACCGCTAGCTGCCCCGCCACCACAACCACCACCTGCACCGCCACCTGCACAGCTACCTGCACCGCCCCGGGCATGTTTACAGCCTCAGCGACAGTCCCCAGCCTCTTCCCCAGTGGGCAGCCGTCCGAGGCTGCAGGAAACGTCCTGCTTTGTCCCTCAGCAGGTGCTGACCCATGCACCGCCGCCAGCACCGCCTCCGGCCCGCGGCGTCCTCTGACACTGTCACCACCGCTGACATGGCTACCATCTCCAGTGGTCAGCTGTCTGAGGCTGGAGGAGAGTTCCTGGACCCTGGGCAGCTTCCATGAGGCATGACTTCCATCCCTGTTTGCACCTGCAGGTGGAAGGCGAAGCCGCAGCAGTGTGGGGTATGTCGCTGCCACCATGGCGTATCATGCTACCTGAACCTCGCCAATCTCGTGGCACACACACCCAGGTGAGGGAATTGTACCGGCCACACTGCACGTGGAGCACTCTGGGCACCATGCCCCCTCCAGAACCAGTGGAGAGATACATCCACTACCTCAGTCCTTGGCAGGATGAAGCACTCTGGGCACCAGGCCCCCTTCAGAACCAGTGGAGTATCACATCCACTACCTCAGTCCTTGGCAGGATGAAGCACTCTGGGCACCAGGCCCCCTCCAGAACCAGTGGAGAGATACATCCACTACCTCAGTCCTTGGGAGGATGAAGCACTCTGGGCACCAGGCCCCCTCCAGAACCAGTGGAGTATCACATCCACTACCTCAGTCCTTGGCAGGATGAAGCACTCTGGGCACCAGGCCCCCTCCAGAACTTGAGAGACTGAGGCTTTGCACTCCCCAGGATAAAGCAGTGGGGAAACCACCCACTGGAGAGACTTGAGAGACTGTGGCTTTGCACTCCCCAGGATAGAGCAGTGGTCAAACCACCCACTGGAGAGACTTGAGAGACTGTGGCTTTGCACTCCCCAGGATACAGCAATGGGCAAACCACCCACTGGAGAGACTTGAGAGACTGCGACTTTGCACTCCGCAGGATACAGCAGTGGGCATGGAGCCCCCTCGTGCAGCAGTGGCGTCGTGCGTTCATCAGGCTGAGGTGCCCCCCCCTCCCCGTGAGGTGCCTGTTTCATTTCGATCTGATGCCCCAGGAGTGTTCTCTCCGTTTCCAGTCAGGTATCTGACTTTTGACTAATGGATTTTTCATGATTACAATTGTTACAATCATTTCCTTTTGTTCTTGCGTTCTTCCAGGGGACGGGGGTGTATATGTGATGTTGATGCATGTATTTGTGTGTATGTTGAGGGTGGGGGTGTTGCGTGTGTGTGTCACTCTCTTTCCTCCCCCTTCCCCTGTGTTGTAGGTGCAGTACTCACCGTAGTCGCCGCCGCCGTTTGTACTCCTGGTAGAAGAGGAGGTAAACCAACATAGGTAATACCTGAAGTTTGGGCTCCATGGCATCCTGATTCCTCGTTGGGTATCGAGAGGTGAGTGGTTTCCCTTCTGTGTACTGTTTCTGCCGTGCTTTTGATAGCGTTGGTTCCGCCCCGGAAAAGGTGGTGGATAGGTGTCTTGAAATACAGTGGGCAGTACTTTGTCTTCCGCCTGTCTGTTGGCTGTTACCACCGCAGTGTTTGCTTCTACCGCCATGGCGGTCGGATTGTTAAAGTGGCTGTCTATGTTGGCGGTTTCCGCGACGGTCGTAATCCCATTTTTTTTCCCGCCAGCCTGTTTGCGGTATTACCGCAGCTTTAACACCGACCGCCAGGGTTGTAATGAGGGCCTCAGGGTCTGGTGTAGATATTGGCGGATGGGTTACTCAGTTATAATGGTGACGGATATCCCGCCCGCCGAAATCTAAATCCCATGGGATATATTGGGATTTATATTTTGGCGGACGGGGATATGCGTCACAGTTGTGACGGAGTAACCCATCCACTAATATTGAAATCATCCCCAAATATGAGAATATGTGGGAGTCATATGATGTGAGTAGGACACACAGACCCTCAAAGGACACTCCAGCGACAGAGGTGAACTGGCTTACATGGTGCTGCAAGATTTCCTAGACTGTCACAACTTCTGAAAGGGCAAGAAAGATAGAATAGAATTAACCACAAAGGTTGGAATGGCTGGAGAAGAGGCAGTCATGTGTACAGTGCATCTTTGAAAGGCCAGTACAGTTGGAGCATATCCAATCACAGGTCTCACTAGAGCCTCTAAGGTAGTTTTGGAGCAGAGTCACTTTTATGCCACACTACTGACTCTGAATGCCACTGAGGCTCTGGCAGAATCCGTCACAGATAACCCTGTGCCTTTCTGAAATGGAAGACATGTTTGGAACCTAATAAGCCCATGTCAAGCTTGGGCCTTCCAACCGAGAACAGGTCTGGGATAAAATAATTCACATGTGCTTGCGTGAAATTTGTTCAATTCCTTTGTGTCAGGTATTTCATAACTCCAAAAAGGCAGGATTGTGACGTGCACCAGGATACCCTTGCAGGGGATAGTGTGCTTTACAAATACACATAACGTGACATGATGGTCTTGTACTTCTAACAGTCTGGTGTGGCTGAGCAAAGTCATACACATGGTCCATTTCTGCCTCTAGAAGATAGAATCAGACAACTGTGGCCTCCACCTTTTAAAGGGGCAGAATGGACGAGAGAGAGACAGCCACATGCCTCGTAAAGTCTAGAGCTTAGAGGGGGTGGACAGAGATATTGTAAGGACCTTGGGGGCCTCGGGCCAAACCTATAATGGGGGGCCCTGCTCGGAACAACTCTCAATGCATTATCCATTTTCAGCTCATTCAAGCTCTCAGCAGCTGCGATCTGATCAGTGACAAACCTCGTAAGTCCCCAAACTTTTAAGGGGACCTCAGTCTTTCAGGGGGGCCCTAATTAGTGCAAAGACTTTGAATATTAATGAGATCCATATTGTCCTGTGTGCCCCATCATGTTTGTGTTATGTCACTGTCAGGGACTGTCTTGAAAGCTTAATGATGGGGCCCATAGAAAGGTGGAATTGCATTACTGACACTATTTAAATTACATGCACACCTTCCTTACACACTCGAACAATATTTTTTGTGATAGAATATGAGCCCTTCACATTATAAGGATATTGCAAGTTGCCAAAGAGTCCCTTGACCTGCTAGAACAATTAGGGACGGAGGTTGAGTTCCTTCATAAAGTCATGGACCCCTGAACTGACCTGCAACATAATTTTAACATATGGCAGGGAGTATTTTATTTCTTATAATCAGCAGTGTCCTGGGAGCTGAAAGCAGCCCTGGAAAATGTGTTCAAACAAGCACCCAGTGACTGCTTGAGTATGGCAAGTGAGTCAGACCATCTTCGGGCGGATTTGGGGTGAGGTGTCTATGAGAAAACTGCATGTGTTCCCTCTGGGCAGCTAGTCAGACCGGGTCTGGTGGCTAAGTGGACTAATGCATCCACTGCAGGGGCCTGTGTTTGACCTCATGGTCACAGGTTCAAATCCCGGCAGGTTCACTCAGTCTTTCATCCAAAATTCTGAGGTCGATAAAATGAGTACCATTGAGTTGGGTAACAATAAACATCTGTTATTCAGCGCCAAGATGCCTGCGGGTGAACGTGCGCTTTACAAATACACATGTTATGATATGTTATAGAGAAAAAGCATCCGTCTATCCACATTAAAAGTAGCCTCCTGGTTCCCTGGTCCTCAGCCTATGGAGGGGTGCGGGGTGGGAAGGGGTGGGGCTTAGTTTGGGAGGGGGTTAATCTGTGCCTCATATGGCCAGTCCAACCCTGCGTATAATACACGGTCACGCCATTAACATTTCTTCAATCGCCGGTCTCGTGCTCCTTCATATGAACGAATTTGGCTGCAGATATATAGAATAAAAGCAGAATCTGTAGTACAAAATTAAACATGCCAATATGCAGCTAGTAATTTATTGCAACAACATCTGACAAGAAGCTAAATGTAGGTTGGTTCACACGTGGAGATCCCTCCTTTCATGTAATAAACTATAGCAGTGCAAAAAATAAACACACTGCCGCAAATGTCTGCTTTCTGCTAATGACGTCATTTAATGGAAACCTAGGTTATATAAGTTATATCGCGAGTTCCTACCTCTATTATTTACACATAGTTGCGGTTATGCTCCACGACCTGCCTTACACTGTCGCTGGCTCGAGCAGCAGACGTGACGTCACCACTGAAGTGCAGTAAGTGACCATAGCTGGGCTGCTGCGCCATTTTATCACGCGAGTAGTCCCAAAAAAGAAAATTAGAACTAGGGGCCATATTTATACTTTTTGACGCAAAACTGCGCCAACGCAGTTTTGCGTCAAACAAAATTAGCGCCGTCTAACGCCATTTTTGAAGCGCCGTGCGGGCGTCAAATTTATACTTTGACGTACGGCGGCGCAACCAACAGGTGGGAGTCATTATTTCGTGACGCACACAGCGTCGGTCTGTCGTAAAGGAAACCAACGTAAAGGCGACGCACATCACTGGGTCGATTTACGACAGCGCAATTCGGAAAGCGCTGGTTTTCTTCACGCTATTGCGTTACATTTTTGCGCGAAAACTGCCCTGTCAGCAGAGGAGGCCCAAAATGGATCCCAGATGCCACAACAGACCCCAGGAGGATGAGAGCAGACCACCAGCCAGGAGGATCCATACAGGAACCAGGACATTTAAAAAAAAAAAAAGAAAGTGTCGCTTCAGTGAAGAGGAGCAGGAAATCCTGGTGAAAGAGGTGACGGAACACCAGCACCAACTTTTCATCTCCTCTAAATTGCCACTCAGTAGGAGAGAGGCCATATGGAAACAAATAGTGGACAAGATCAACAGTGTGGCTGAAGAACGCCGCAGTCACTGAGTGTAAGAAACGCTGGCATGACTGCAAACGTAGGACAAAAGAGAAAATGGCCAGGAACAGGAAGGCAGCAATGCAGACTGGAGGGGGGAGTCCAGCACAACAGGAGGCCCTGGACCACATGGAGGAGATGGTTGCAGCCGTCATCCCGGAGAAGATCGTCACAGGGATTCAAGGACTGGACAGCGCAGACTACCACGACACAACGCACATGCAGGGTAAGTCGCATGGGGAATTCAAATGCAATAATGGGGACTGTAAGCGGGGGGGGGATACCTACTACACAATGCATGTAAGTCAGCACATATATGAAGTGGCATGGGTAAAGGGGCACGGCAGGGGGGCATGCCCAGCACAGACCGAAGCTGGGGCACGACAAAATACAGCAACAACAACAGTCCCATGGGGACATCCTGTAATGACAACAATAGAGCCAAGGGAAAGCAGAGACAGGTGGGAAGGCCACTACCTCAAATCCACATCCAGGCACTTGTATTGCAAAATCTATCCTACATCAACTAGGTCCCTATCAGTAATGCAGTAGGCAAAACAACAACTGCAATGTAACTGCCACAACAGTTGACAATAACACCAAATGGCAGGAACCTCCCCATGGAACATACATACCTAAATTAGGGGGTGAGGATGACATCCGCAACTATTCATAGAAATAAGACAAAGGCACCAGTACACTCAAATGCCGAATGTCCATACCTGACACATACATAAGCCTAAGTAAACAGCAATAGGAGCCACACAGCACTAACGACACACACATGCTGCATACGTCATGGTCCCTCGCGTGCCTGGCTAACAAGGCTACATCACTAATGTCATACTGCTCAGACAACAACATTGAGGAGGGGACACAGGCAACTGGTCACTGAAACACACCTGCAAAGTCTGACAAACAAATAGGACATTCATACGATAAACAGGCCAATCCAGTAAGACACACATGACCCAACATCATCTTCAAACATCAACAATGTTTACATCCATACCACATCCTAACATTGACATGCATAGGTAATGCCACGTAACATGTACAGTTCATGCAATGTGAATAAAAGGTGTATGGGGCGGGGCCTGAGAGGCAAGTGTGCTGGCAGGGCAGTCACAACACCCACAGTCAGTCAAAGTGTATTGTGGCAAGTGTAACGTATACTTTGCGCATTAGCCTCAGGCTGGAGGCCTTTGTGCATCTTACCCTGAATGTACTTATACTCATTTGCTCACATCTAAGAGCCTCAGAGCACTTTGCACTAAATGATTCTCATTGCCCTTCCTATCAGTTAATTTAGCAAATAGCCAGTCCTAAGGTGTTGTCAATTAGTCAAATCACACTGTTTTGCCTACTTCTGCACTGGAGTTTGCCAGAACATATTCACCCTGTGCCCCAGTCAAGGATACAGTCTGGTATGTTGCTGATAGATGTGGTAGGGGTTAAGGTTTGGCATTCCTGCATAGGGAAACTTTGTCATCACGATGACATATGACTTATAAAATCACTTCCTTGTCCCAAGATATGCAAGAGGGAGTTTCCAAACAGAGAAACACAACTAGATGCTGCCTGCCTTGCTGCTGATGCACAACCAGATCACAGCCCATTCCTCTGATATGAGGGATGATGTTCCCCCTGTGATTCAGACAGGCAAGCTCCAAACTTAACATGCTGTGCTATACATAGAACAAGCAGAGGGAGAGTAGAAACTGTTAGGCACCATGATAGCTGTGTACTAATGTATTACTCTCCTGCGGACTATTTCTATTCTAACAGTGTGTATTGTTTGGGTTATTGTGGCTCACACCTAAATTTCTACAAGTCAATTGTACAATGAAACCTCATATTAAACAAATACTGTCTTTGTCATTTGTGTATGGTAACATACCGGAAAAGACATAATAGTGTAGGATCTGAGTGACCGCGACTTGCCTGAGAAGTTCCAAAGATGTCATGCACTCGGATGTCTAAACATTCCTTTGATGTGGGAGACCAGAGGCACTGCTAGTTAGTCTGAGCAAAATGAAATATCAGGGTGACAGAGTTATTTACAAATGGGTCAGACTTAGTCCCCCACACCATTAGCTATCCTGCTGCCTAGAAAGCCAGTAATCACATGTAGGATAATGAGAGCCCACCCAACAAAATGTCCCTCCATAACAATAGTTAAACACCGAGGGAGGAGTAGGACCAAAAGACGCCTATTCCTAAATAATTACAAAGCAACACCTAGAGGCGATCTGGCAGACATGTCTGATAGCTCCATATCATACATGTGACACACAGGTGGGCCATAGGCCTACAACAATGCCCTATGACGGACAGCAGATACCAAGACAAACACAGAGCACAAAGTTAAGGCATACCAAGGCTTGTATCTTAGTGCAAAATTGTCACAACACAGACACACTAATTGTACCCTGTTTCATTGCAGAGGAACATGGATCTCCTGCCGATATGCCTGTCCATGAGTTCCCTGATGACATGGATGACGAGCCCATAAACCTCCCACAAGAGACCATTCAAATGGTCCTTGAAAGCCTCCAAACCCCACCTTCAGTCACAAGGAGGAGCACAGAAGAAGCAGCCACCACAGGAGAACCACCCGCCACCCCAATTGTAAGACCTGCCAGCTCCAACACAGCTGAGGACTCTGACGACACTGGCACCAGCTTTGAAAGAACTGTTGTTGGGGTCCAGCGGGAGCTGGCCAAGGAGGTGCGGGTGGGGATGCAAACTATGGCAGCCAGCCTTGAGGGGGTGCGTTCGTGCATGTTGTCAACTGCTGATCAGGCAGCTGCAATGCAAGCCCGAACATCGCTCTTGGAGGAACTTTTAAAAACACAGAAGGAAATCTGCACATCTGTCATCCAGTTGACACAACAACTCCAACTGCAAGCCAGTCAACGTGTGCACGAATGCAACATAGAACCCCTCAGGGCCGACCTGGCTGCCTACCATCGTGATGTGGCTGCCATTCTGAAAAACCAGCAGGCCCTCCTTGCTGCAGTACTGCTCTTCATAACTCGACAGGGAGCAGCCCCCGGGATGTCTGCCTCCATGTCTTCTAACACTGAGGTGTGTGTTGCCCCTTCACAACCAACAACAACAAGGACACACCAGGCAACACACACATCAGAAGAAGAAGACATGGAACAGATAACATTCACATGCAAGAGTACCCGGAAGCCCTAGTCCCTGCACCATGGCCTACTCTGACCAAGGTCCTACGTTTTGACAAATGCCAGTCTCACTACAACTACACTCAATGACTGTTTGGCAATCCACTGTATGACTTGTCCCCATTGCCAGTGAATGTCTCTCTCCTACTATTTGGCAATTCCTGTTCCTCTGCACTGTCTGTGACATCACCCCAGCATGTCAGGAGCATCATCCACACCCTGTCTGTAGGATCACCATGTAAGAATGCACCAGAACGGACTCAGCTAACATTGTGAATGGACATTTTGCACTACAGCACCTATAAATAAATATCACTTGCACACCTATTGTGTCTCTGTGTTATTTCACACTCCAACTGTGCAGTACATAACTCCAAAGTGGCTGTGTGGCAACCATGTCGATTCTCTATACTACTGTCCTGATTTCATGTATACTGAAACATCTGTGCAGTGGCCAGGAATGCATCATAGCCTTACTATACTGAGGAAAATAACTGATGAAGGGACTAAGCACACACAATCATGCTGTGTTGGACAGAATGATGCACCATCTATAGCTATTCTAGACAACTAATGGTGGCTGAGAAATGTAGGCACCATGCAATACTTAAATAAGAAATAATGCTGTAAAATGTAAGGAATCATTAACAAATTACACTGCATCAATCACCCTTATGGAGTATACTTCCATGAAGGAAAGTCATGCTGAATCAGTACACACATGATGTAGGTCAGCAATGACAGCAACAAGACAAGAGTGTGAACAATTCCTCATCTACAAAGATCTCCCTGAACTTCACACTGCTGTCCGACCTATCTATTTACCCACAATAACAAGTCTGGAAGCACTCTTTGTGAAGTAGGATACATGCCAACCCAAAACCTTGATGATCAATGCACACTACCAATGGTGGGTCTCCCACATGGTGGATACTTACCAAGTTAGCACACGGGTAGCTGGCATGTTAAACCTCAATATCCTGGGGATAGCGAGCATAGGACACAAATGTCATACTAAAACATTCTGCTACACTGATGTCAAGGCCATGATAATGTAGCACCTAACGCATCATGTAAAGGGTTAACTAAATTTTTATTTCAATGAAGTAATAAAAGAGGGAACTAAGGGAAAGGTAAACCTACACTAATCTAACCTGACTACTACTAACCCACAACTGTCCCTAACTAACCTAAGCTAAACTTACTCTACACATGTAACGAAACGATCTAAACATCAACCCCTCCACCCACCATTATGAGACATGACACATGCAGGACAACACTTACTAACCTACACACATACTATACTATCCTAAACAAACATATATTTTTTTGGTAATATTTTTGTAATAATTTTATTTTATTTTTTTAAACAGGAATCCCAACATTGCCCCCCACCCACCCACCCACACAAAAATATAAGATAGAAAGAATAAGGACCCTCCACCCTCTTCCCTAACACTAACTAAGCTAATTACCTATACTTATCCTATAACTAACCCCCAAAACCCAACTAACAGTATAAAATAGGAAAGAGGTGAGAGGGGAGGGGTAAAAGTTCAGGAGGGCAAAAGTACTACAGATTTGCCCTCCGTAGTGTGCGCCTGATGGAGTGGACCTTCTTTTTCACATAACTCATGTCCTCCCTCAGGTTGTCCACCTTTTTAACCAACTTGTCCAATTTTCGGGACAATGCCAGGAAGGCAGCTGGGTCGACAGGAGGGTCTGTGCTGGATTGCGTGACGGCGGAGGTGGATGTTGTGGCAGGAGTTGTGTGGCCACGGGACAGTCCTGCTACCACCACACGGCTGGGTCCAGGTCTGGAGGAAGATGCTTGGTCCGTTGCTGGGTCCACTTGGGCAGACCTGGTGGATGTGGTGTCGGTGGTTGTTGGTGGCACTGTAGGGGGAGCCTGTGGTGTGGCCCACCACGCCCCGGAGGCCCGATCTGAATGGTACTTGCGGGCCATCCTCCGATACCCACACTGCACCTGCAGGATGTGCCTGTATCTCATCGCACGGCGCTCAAAATGGTTGCGATCTGCGGCACTCAGGTTTGCAGCTGTGAAGAGAAAAGGCAAATATTTAGCTTTGGATTTGCATTGGGTGGAATACCACAATGGGTCATTTGTCCATTACTAGAAATGTATTGGTTGCAGCAATTGTCACAACATAGTTCACGGAAAGGCTCAGAGGAAGTACATGTGAAACATGCATACATAAGGGCATATCACACCTAGCATATCCATGTCTCTACATGATGGATGTCATCACCCTAAACTACTCATCCAAATCATACCTAAGGCATTTGACATCATGGCAGCACCTCTTCTGCATACTGACTTCACTACATATGTCATACTATGTGATAACAATCACACTCCTCACTCAATGGCATTTGGAATTAGTTGTGTGCTAAGATTGAACCCATGGGCCAGAATCAAATGTCAACACTAGGGGCTAGATGTAGGAATTTGGAAAATGCAACTAGCAATTTGCAATGCAGAACGGTGTCTTTGACACCGTCTGCGAGTCGCTATGGGGTCGCTAAGACCCACCTCATGAACATCAATGATGTGGGTTCCAAGTTGCGCCACCTTAGCGACTATGGGCACTCACGGGGATGGAGGCCTGCTGGGAACAGCAGACCTCCATGGACGTGACTGCTTTTAAATAAAGCAGGTTATTTATCCCCAAGTGTAGGCCGTTTACCTGAAAGGAAAATGAGCTGCAATGAGTAAAAAATCACAACAACTTCAATCTTGGAATATTTCACGGTAATTAGTGGTCCCTTAGACCACTGGCTGTTTTGTACAGGATTATTTCGGTCCACTCACAAAGGTGAAGGGTTACAATGGGGACCCCTTCCAGTTAGCAAGTGGGTTACCATCCACTTCAAGTGGATGATAACTGCGACTCACTTTGCAACCACGTACTCGGTTGCAAATGGGATTGCCTACCACTGTGAGTTGCAAGTAGGTCTGGAAAACCCCTTTATATTTTGCATTTTGAAAAGCATTTAGCTAATATGTTCATGACCACCAAATACATTTCGGAATAGGAAACAGACGTTTGCAACTCACAAACAGAAATTTATGCCATTTGCAACGTGTACACAGTTTGCTACATCTGGCCCTAGGTACTAACTCAAGTCACAAAAGGTGTCAAGTACGTGTAACATACTGGTTGTTACAGTCCTAGGTACCCTGTTTCACAGTAACATCCCAGTCTTTGTGGGTGGTGTGGGAAGAACAACCAACAATCCCATGTTCAATGCACACCCAGGAGTGTATAGAAAGTTCAACAAGTATGTGCCTTCACACACAACACCTATGAAGGGCTAGCAACACGTTGTAGTCAGCCAAACATTGTCACATCCCAGGTCCACACATGTCAAAATGATATGACTTAGGCCAACATGACATACTATCAGTGAGGCATGTTTTACAACACACACAGAGGAGGTAGAACACCCATTCTCATGATTCGACAGAACACCTAGGCCATTGCACTCAAGTCACACACACTTCTAGTTCACCTTGTGGAAGTACATGCCCCCGGAAGATCCGACCTACAGTGTACACAGTCCATCCTCAACTAGGAAGAAGCACTTGTCATCAGAGCCATGTGCCTAAGCTATCTGGGAGACTGTCAGTCTGATATGCAGACTCAGTTCATGGCAAGTCCCTGACCAAGTCTAACATTGACCAGTGTATTCCAAATGAGTCATCCCATTCCCCATTGCCGCACAACTGGAATGACCTACAGCCCCTCAATCTGAGAGATGGCTAGGTATTGCTTTACAGAAACATAAGTCCTATTTGATATCACACTAAAACAACAATGCCAATGAACGGCGAGCGCATCAAATCATGAATTCTCTTGAACACATAGTAATCCATCATGCTTCATTACCAAACAATGAAAATGGCACTCAGGCGACACTCACTGTAGGTATCGGGGTCGTCAAAATGTGCCACCCCTCCCACGGTGTACGGGGCTGGTCCACCTGTAAAGCATGAAAGGAAGAATATACTCAGACTGGGTGAACTGACAAATAATTTCAGTTACAATGACACTGTGTGAATATGACATGGTAATGATAGACTTTCCCACATGCTCATACTGCATGGATGACTTTGTATTCAACATTATCATTGGATGAGTCTCCTGCTACAGTGACACACCCTACTACACACATGCAGTGGCCAGGACAGTCATGTGTCATCCAAGTTAACCCTCCATTAGTATGCCCCAACAATAATGTTATCCATACATCTCAGCATGTGCATCCCAGAGAGACATTCCAAAACTGGTTCCATGAGGACTGCATGACCACTCACAAGCAAACAGGCTAGGTGGACATGTTCAACACACAGCAACCACACACACATGTGACATATGTGTGGACAACATAACTAACTTCATGTGACGTGAAGGCAACACACATGTATAGCATCATCATGTGTTTCTAATTTTCTGTCTAGCTATGGCGTCTACATATGTAGGTATGTTGTTTCTACATGACTTACTCACTGGCCATTATGACCACTAGAGTACAAATAGAGCCGTTCACGTGTTGCTTGTCTGACACAAATGCAACACTACATTACATACAGCTATAGCCATCTGGTATGTGTTGCAAAAATGGGGATATATGTGTATAAACATGGGCCTAGGTTTCCCTAGCATTACACACAGTCAGCTACTTATTTAGCAGATTGGCTAACAATCATCACATGTTCCCACACAGATTTCTATTATTCCCATGTAATTGATTTGTACTCACCAACATGGCCACCAATCCTGAGTCCCAGGTGGTCCAGCAGGTTCTGTTCCCTGGTGATCAGATCTGCCCAGCGGTGCTTCAATTGATGGACATTTCGCATGCTCCCGTAGACCCGGACCAGGTGATGGCGCACCTTCTCCCACCGGATTTTCCTAGCCTCCGTGTGATACCCCTGTATCACACGGCCCCCAGCCTCCAGCATCAGTGGGAGGAAATGGCTAACTAGCCATATGAACCCCCCCAATTCATCTTCACCCATCCTAGACAGGCGAGGCCTACCTGACATATTGACAGCTAGAAAAATGGACAAATGAAATAAGAAAGTAAAAGTGGGAAATGGGGAAAGGTAGAGGTGTGAAAGAAAATGAAAAAGGAGAAAAATAGCCCAACTAACCCCCCAAACTATGCTACCCACAACAGACTCCCGCAGACAATACAAACAATCACAGGAATAGACAAAACAAGACTAAACAGACTGAGACAATGTTATACAACAAGAATAGATTGACAAAAAGACAAAATACAAGGGACACAGGACACTAAACCAGTAAAACACAGGACAACACCTTTCACACAACCACACAGTCTAGATAAATCTGAGACTGCAAAGTGAAAGTGAAAGTTAACTCCCAGTACAGATTTTGTAAACAGGATATCCTATTACATCACTTCCTGCATAAAATGTCCGCCGTTTTTATTTTCCCGTTATGCGTCATATTTTCACGCATACACAATTGTGCGTCATTTTTTTTTGACGCATTACATTGCACATGATGCCGAGTCAAAAAATATGATATGAATATTAATAATTTTTAATGTACATGAGATGACCAACATATTGTCCATGTTGCGTCAAGTTTACCACGCATACATCATGGGTGTCATTTTTTTCCACGTACAGTAGTGCACATGATGCTGAGTCAAAAAATATGATATGAATATTAATAAATTTTAATGTACATGAGATGACCAACATATTGTCCATGTAGCGTCAATTTTACCACGCATACATTATGGGTGCCATTTTTTTCCACGTACAGTAGTGCACATGATGCTGAGTCAAAAAATATGATATGAATATTAATAAATTTTAATGTACATGAGATGACCAACATATTGTCCATGTAGCGTCAATTTTACCACGCATACATCATGGGCGTCATTTTTTTCCACGTACAGTAGTGCACATGATGTGGAGTCAAAAAAAATTATGATGTAAATTATACTTTGATGGCTAAATATGTGACACTTTTGGATACATTTCTATTTGACTCTGCATTCTGTGCACTCATGTACGTGAACAAATTATGACGCCCATGCTGTATGCGTAGAATTTGGAGGACATTTTTCCTTATGTCTTCATGTTTTTAACTTTGGAAAGGTGATTTGTCATGGTCAAACGGTGCTATGTGATACACATTTGTGTTTGGATATGACACATGTCCGTTGTTGTATGTATAGAAGGCATTCACACTGTCATGTTTTGGATACGTTAACTAATGTATTGACCATATTTGTCAACATATTTGGGGTAATTGCTGATGGCTATTTTGAAATGATGGATGGGATACCATGATGTATTCCTTCTCCAAAATGTGTCCACAATTATGATGGTGATGCTTTTATCTGTAGTCCTAACAGGGAGTGCAATAGTCACTTACAGTTTTTATGGGGCTAACCATGTCCCATTATGATTTTGTGTTTCAGATTTGTGTTGGACTTTTGACATGTAGCCCACACATGTGCCTTATGCATGTGTTTAGTTCACAAGTACAAGATTCTTGTATGTTTTGGGGGCGGTAGAGGTGGACTTACGCCCCCAGCACCCTAGGATTTGACCATCCAGAATAGCTACTGTATCCATGGAGTATATTTATTATATCATGGCAAACCTGCAGCAGCAGGCTAATGTAAGGCCATATGGTATGAATGACTGTTGACCATTCATTCATCTCATTAGCCCATTTGACGTTTGCTGTAATGATGAATTGGAGCAAACTTGCATACCATTTTCCAATGACTATGTTTGCAAGACTCTCAGCGTTCCCGATGTGATAATGAGAATAATTTTGTTGTTGTCTGTGTCCCTTTCTGCATAAACTGGTTTAGTGTCATGTTACAATCTTCCTGCTAGGTTCTAACTGGGACACAACTGTGATGGTCTACTTTCAAATATTAGGTTGATTGTATGACATATGTGTACATGTGTGTTGGAATGTGGATCCACTATCACCTGTCTGGGTGTATGTTGTCACTGTGACTTCAAGGTCTCCTCCTGAGTTAGTGGCAGCTGATGTTGTTGCAATTGTGTATTGCTCACATCATACACTTGAGAGAAGCCATTGATGACATGGTCACGTACACATGGATGGTCCCACCCTGTCTCTGAACACGTGTGATGTGACTTTCAAATGATCTCAAATTTTGGGCTGGATGAGAGACTGTTTCAGGTGTTTGGATCCGGCATGTGTAATTGCCACATTTGTACTCCTGTTGGGCTCTGTGTATGGTAATGTATCATGTCACATCCTACCCTCTGTGCATACATTTGTGATGTTAATTTTTGGTGTGATGACTGTTATAGCATTCTTGCTCAATGAGACGACATTCTTCTTCAGCAATTTCAAACTAAAGGTCGTCAGAAATGCATAGGCCAAAGCATGATGTGGTGTTGGTTATCTGTGTTTATTTACAAGTGTGGAATACAAGTTATTATATTAAATTAAGAAAAAAAATTATTGACAAGCTGTTGGCGCCTACGCACTCCTGCTGCCGTGTTAGGTTGTTCCCCCTCTTGTTGCAGGCCAGCATCCTACTCTTCGTCATCCTCAGGCATGTCTGGGTCCAGGTCAAGAAGGGGAATATTCCTTTTAACACAAATATTGTGTAATATGGCACAAGTGAGTATGATCTTACAGACCATCTCTGGGGAATAGAGTAGGCCACCACCAGTTATGTCAAGGACTGCGGAACCTTGACTTTAGGATCCCAAAGGTCCGCTCCACAATGCTGCGTGTCCTCTTGTGGGCGTCATTGTATGCCCGCTCAGCAGCAGTATTTGGGTTCCCATATGGGGTCATTATCCAAGGCTGGATACCATACCCCTGATCAGCTGAAAAAGAAACACAGAATGGTATCAATTAGATGTAGGAGGCACTGTTGTACGTATCTTTGATGGCAGTAGTTGTGTTGTGTTGTCTGTGACTATTTTGTGTACTAATGTGACAACCTATGGTTGTTGGTGAAAACTTTTGCATTGATTTTTTTTCCTTGGCTGAGCAAGTGTTTGTTGGCTAACTGTTTGTCAGCAGGATGTATTGGTTTCTCCAGTACAGTGTGCCCTCCCTTGCATTGTGACTTGTGATACAGGTGTCCGTGTGTCCTCACTGGGGGTGTGATGATAGTTCCATGTAGAGTTGAAACATGAAAGTGTATTAGAAACGTTCATATGAACATACCCAGGCCATCCCATACCTTTAAACTTATGCATTGTATTAGTGTACAGGTTATTGTGAGACTTCCAATTTGCAAGGTGACATTTAGGCAACCACAGTCATTAATGTCTTCACACTAAGCTGTAGAGTAAATTCCAATGTGTGAGAGGTTCAATGGTGACTTGTGAAACATGGCTAGTGATGTGAGTACCTCAGTGTGTTCCTGGCTAGGTGTTGCTATTGTGGTGTATGTGTTGTTTATCCTAGAGGGTTTCTGAGCAGTGTGTATATGACTTTGTTTTTTGTCCTTACCAACAAGTAGTCCATTGCCATACCGTCCATCCTGGAAGTGTTGGTTGATGGTGCAGTGACGGAAGATGAATGCGTCATGTACACTCCCAGGATATTTAGCCACAATGTTGCTGATCGACTATGGCCTGCACGTTGATTGAATGTGTGTGCTTCCTGTTGCGGTAGAGGTGTTCACTTGCAGCAGGTGGCACAAGGCGTACGTGTGTGCAGTCAATTGCACCAAGGACGTGCGGGAAGCCACTGATGGCGTAGAACCCATGTTTAGTTTCCTGCTGCATCTGCAGTGTGTTAGAGAAGCAGATGTGGCGGGTGTCAGGCGAATGATGGCATCCAGTACTTTAGGCAGGAATGCGGAGAAAGATGGTTGTGATATTCCACCAACCAGGGCACCAGTTGTCTGAAACGAGCCACTTGCCAGCAGGTGAAGTACGGCAAGCAGCTTTGTTTCTGTTGGGATGGTGCGGGGAGTCACTAAAGTGGGGGCCAACTGCTGTTCAATATTTGTCAGCAGCTGCTGAATGGCCTGCCAGTTCAACCGGTACCTCTGGATGATGTCTCGTTCCCTGAGGCCATGCAGGGTTGTTCTTGGGCGGAATATCCTCTCCTGCCTTCTGCGCTGTCTTTGGGGTCCCTGCTGTTGTTGTTGTAGCTGCTGTTGTTGCTGCAGGGCTCTGCGTCTACGTGCACGCTGAAGAAAAAGCACCTCCATGTCTCCCTGTTGCTGCTCTGCTGCTCTGTTGTTTGTTCTGTGTGTTCTGATTAAGTACAGGTGTGTTTGCCCCATTTTAACGCCTGCCCTGACCCAGGCGTTAAAATTTCACGATATTCGTGCTTTGCGTAATTTTTTTGCGCCGCCTGCCGCGCGGGAGTCATTTTTGCACGGAAGCATAAATACGACGCACCGCTGTGTGCGTCGGTTTTTGGACGGGAAAGCCTACCCTGCATGTCATTAACGCAGGGCGGGGTGCCGCTTCCAGAAACTGACGCACATAGCGCCATTTTCCTTGTGCGCCGGCTCGGGCGTCAGGGTTTAAATATGGGGCAACGTTTGCGCTGAATGTGCGTCAAAATTTTTGACGCACATTCGGCGCAAACGGAGTATAAATATGCCCCTAGGTTTTTATACAGACCGAAGGCACGCAGGGTGGACTCGCCCCAGATACATTTCTGCTGTTAAAAATCTGTGTCCTTTTTACTGTTTATAAAGTCCATGACAAAGGAGCTGCGGCCAATGCATGATTAGCAGCATGTTTATTCTTGCCCCCTCGGCTATTGCTTGAAAATACTGAGAGCAGTCAAGTGGGCCTGCCTGCCTTTTATCAACCAACCTAGTGGAAAATGAACGTGAATAAAACATCCGGCTCAGTACCTCACCATGACCAGAAGATGCCACTGTTGCCCTTGACATCCTGTATATGTCAACTCAAACCATTTTTTCCTATGCAGCAATGAAAAAAGATTTCAATCGGGGGTAGGCGGGGAAGGCAGGGCGGGTGTTAGCTCGGGGCGTAGCTTGGTCAATAATGTTGGGGGGAGGTGGGGAGTCTGAACTATCCCATCAAGTCACACAATGTACCAGCTTAAAAGGATATGTGATAGGCTGTGGCATGGTTTGGGATAGGTGGAGTTTGGGAAATTAGGAGTTTAGAAAATTAAGGAATATTATTTGTAGCATTAATATATAGCAACAACATTCTGCTGATGGTGGCCCAACATAAACATCATTTTCTTCTTGTCTGTAGATTTTGCCAGTCCACAGTCTGGTGGCGTCTACTGACTTGTGTTTCATTCTAGTGAGGAGCAAAAGGTTGCTTTAAAAAGTTTCTTTAAGAGCAGTGTAGATGGCATGTCCTCTCGGGGATAGTTCAAGAACACCCCAAGGCCTCCATCCCTGTACACTTGACGAACAAGTTCCCATGTTGTTGTGACTTGAACATTGATTGGTAAATTGTTAGGGTCTTATATCTCAGGGGCATTGTCGGTACATACAAATCTCTGCAGGTAGCATGGCCCCCTTGCTTTGAAAGGCCTTTTGCATGATACACAGAACATTATATTTTATCTTGTATATTACGCTGGTTGGAATTTAAAGCCAGTAGCTTAAAAGTGGCCAGTAGCAGTTGAATTTTTAGGGACAATATGTTGGTAACCAGTGATCATAGACAAACAATTACTTTGTCTGTTGGTCTTTAGAGATTCAGGGCATAATTCTGCATACGTTTGGAAGTTCCCAAGGAAAAATAACCTTGAGCCACCAGAATGGAATCCAACATCTCTTGTTCAAGGCTCACAAGGTCCCACTACTGTTGGACTTCCTATACTTTAAAATACTTTACAAAATCCCAGGTATCTTTGGACATCCTCAGAGAGCACCATGAGGAAACCCTGCATGATGAAGACAAGGCTATGACCCATGATAGGAATCTCGTCTGGGGGTGAATTATGACTTTTTTTATTGATGCTGGTAAACAAGCACACCAGACTACAGCATCACCCGCACTTTTGTCAATCATTGTTGTCCTTCTCCGCTGGGCCACTGGATCACCTCCAGTGCCACGACTTTCTTTCAACGTTGCAATATCTGCAGTCTCCAGGGAGCATGTGTGAGGTCTAGTGCAGGCCAATCGTGTACTAATCTTCATTTAAAAAATCTTGATGTAGACTATTTAAGAGCAGGACCATTTTGCTGTCTTTCACCGAAGTTGGGATACTGAAAACCAGTATTTGCTGGATTTAGAATGAACTCCAAATGTCATGCTAGACAGCTACACAATACTTTTTTTCCTGTAGGCAGGCATATGTGGGATAAGGGCACAAGGATGCAATGACAAAATAATTCTAGCTAGATATGAAAGGAGGGGTCACATGTAATGCTACCCCACCTCTTGACTGCCTCCGCCATCCCTCTATACAGCTCAGCGCTACTTGACCAACATGTGCAAAACCCAGTGCTATAACCAAATCCACACTACTGCCCGGGTCTGAAGTCAGGGGGCACCTGGATCTCTGCTGCTGTGTTCTCTCTTCAGTTGGTGTGGCAGAGAATGTGGGCTTGTGAGGATGCTCCAATGAGTATCCATTTTGTTGGCCCACTTTATGTGGCTTGTTAGAACAATATTCTGCATACAGGTCATAGATGCAAAACCAAAATGGCAACCATTGTTTTATCATTCTGAGGCACAGAAACAAGTGGTGCATAGTACACATCCTCAAGCAGAGGTTTCATTCCATCCACTTGTCAGCTGACACATGAAGGGTTCCACATCCTAGGATAAAATACCCCTAAATACCACATTATGTGGGAGTTTTCACCACTCAGATGTTAGACACCCAGTACAACCTGCATCTGAAACTGCGAGACTGGCAGCTTATCGACCTGAACCTCAGCAGTTTCAACCTCCTCCAGTCACCCAGATCGCTCTGACTCACCCTGGATACTGACTTCACTATCAAGTAACCCATCACCAAGAAAATCAAAATGGCTTGGCACCAGCTTTTCCTCCTTAAGAAAGTGAAACAATACACACTGGTGAATCTCGACAACAACAAAGCCAGGACTGGAAACAAAGCAGGGCAAAAAAGACAAAAAAAACAGTATCCTGACTTCTCCACCTGTGAAGCCAGGATGTGGAATTCCAACCACATATCCATAGGGCCAGCCCAACCCTGCGCCAATTTAGAGAAGAACTGAAGATGCATCTATTTAGAGAAAACTACACCATGGTGCAGTAAAAAACCCAGCTACACCTCCAATCACTTGTTGACTGTGACTGTACCTTTGTCATTGCCCTTGTACAGTGCCCTCTGCCTTTTGACTGGGTTTGCATTATGCAAATGCTACATACATACATGAAGAAGGTTACATTGTAACTCCCAAGGGATTGTCATGGGTTCAGGTTTAGGTGCAGGACTCAGCCCTAATACAGCATCCCCAGGATAGCAGCACTGTGACCCACCCCCACACAGTGACCCTCATGCCTGATCCTCAAGCACTCCCTGCAACCAGTCAGGACACACACAGCTGTGGCGATGCACCTTCATCCTGATCTGCACAACTTGCAGCATTCAGTATCATTCTATGGGTGGGCAGCACACATCACTCTTCCAATGCACCTCAGTGCTACTACTGACATACCTCAGATCCCGGTGCCTCTCACACACACACACTTTCTCGCACACCCTCACTCTCGTGATTGACACACAGAGTTGAGCAGGCCTCCCTGATTTGCAGCACCCCACACCAGTCAGGTAACACACATTATTGCTAGTGTAACTGAGACCTGACCTGCAGCACTAGCTCTCGGTGTGAGACACACGGCCCTGCTGGTGCACTCATTCACTCCTTTCCCATAGCAGTCCCTGCTGGATCTCCCTCTCTTCTCGCACACACATCTCTACCCATACACTCATCCACGGCTACCAGCAACCCAGTGCGCTACACCTGACGGAAGGACGGCTGCGTCAGAGCGCTTTAGTAATGAACTGCAGGTGGCCACCAGGTGCGTTCCAGGGCTGATGCTAACGCAGTTAGTCCACAACACACACAAACTGGTTACTCCTGTCAGCCATGACTCCATGACTTACATTGACCTTTGCCAAGACTCTCCTGCCGTGCAGCCCCATTGACATACACACAGATACCAGCACCGCTAACACCCCACCTGGGAAAGCCATTCCTTGAGCTATTCGTGTCTGACAAATTAATACTTTGGACACTGAACTCAACTCTGAACTGCGGAGTTGTGCTCCAGTCATTGTGATACACACAAACCCATGTGCGAATACACACTCACAAGCACAGGTATACATTTTTGTGACAGTGCATGTGCCCCCTTTGGGATATAATGGCTCTAAATAACATGTTAATTTTACCGAGCGTAATGGTACTTATTTTATCGACCTCAGAAGGATGATAGGCTGAGTAGAGCCACCAGGATTTGAACCTATAACCATGAAGTCAAACACAGATTTCTGTGCGTGCACACCCACACACACACACACACACACATACACACACACAGACACACACACACACACACCTGTGCACACAAAGTTATGTGCACACTTTCTCATGTAAACATGCATTCAGTGTGCACACATAGACATGCAGACGCTCAGTTGAACACACACACATGCTCACTCACTGACATGTACACACACTCATGTGCACCCTCACTCACCTGTGCAACATTCAACTGCACAGGCGCGGCCCGTCCTTTAGGGCGGAGGGGCCACGCCCCACCACCTTTTGCCCCTCATAAAGAGTGTCTGTCAGGCTGAACAAAGGTCAGCCTGACGGACACTCTTCATTTTCAGCTCAGACAGCCAGGAGTGAGACATGCACGATTTGCGCAGACTCCTGGCTGCCTGAGCTGAACTTTGCTGGGCTGAGGAGGTCACAGCTCCTATGGGTGTGACGTCCGTGGCTCAGCAAAGGGCCCTCGAGGCCCTCCTCTGGGTGAAGAGGAAAGCGTCACCCATTGACACTCGCTCTGGGCGCTTCAGTTTAAGCCCTGAAGTGCCCAGGGCGAGTGTCAATCAGTGACACTTCGTCACAGAGTGGGGTGGGGTCAGCAGTCTCACTGACCCCATCCCTCTCTGTGACGAGGCTGGGACTGCTGCCTTCCAACCTTCCTGGGACCTCGAAGCTGAAGGTAAGTGTGTGATGTTTTAAAATGAATGTTTGGTGCGTGCGTACATGTTTGAATGTTATGAGTGTTTATGGATGTGCGTGCGTGAAAGAATGAGTGTCTGTGTGTCATGTTTTAAAATGAATGTTTGGTGCGTGCGTGCATGTTTGAATGGTATGAGTGTTGTTAATGGATGTGTGTGCGTGTCTGTGTGTGAAAGAATGAGTGTGTGTGTGTGTGCTTCCCGCCCGCCCCCTCCCTCCTGAAGCTGCCGGCCGCCACTGCAACTGCACCACACTCATATGCACAGACAAACGGATGTGCACACACTTGTGTACATGATGGGGACAAGTATACCTCTTCACCACAGCACCTTTTATCTAGGATTCAGGCACCTGGGCCTGCATGGTGCACACACGTTCCATTACACACAGTATCAGCATTCAAAACTTTTTTTTTGCTCACTTTAATGGTTATGCTTTATTTCTGGAAGCAGAGCACCAGCCTTTCTCCCTGCACCACCTAAATGGCCCCCACTGCTAGAAAGCAGCAGGGGAATTGGGGGTACAGAGACCCAACTGAACTCTGGATCAACGGGCTGCTTGAATGACGGAGTAAGGCTCTGATTTTCTGACCCCCACGTCCATGTGCCCCATGCAGGCCCAGCTGCCTGAATCACGGATAAAAGGTGTTGTGGTAAAGAGGTATTCTTGGCCCCATCGTGTGCAGAAGTCGCGTGTGTGTGACCCCCACCAATACTGTCTGTGATGCACTGCGTGGGGTCACCGGGGCCACAGGGACATTGGCGAGCCAGTGCTCAGCATCCATTCCAGATGTGGATCCTGTCCTGGGCCATGCCACAAAACCCTTCCTCACAGGCAGAGGAAAAATCAGTTTATGAGCAGACCCTAGCAGCCAGTCAGCTGTGGGATGTTACCTGACTGACTGAATGTACTGGGGGAGAGCCCCCCCAAGCCCCTTTGGTGTTAGGGCGTTTAATCCCTTTCAATTTTCAACTGGAAGGGGCCCCAGCCCCCTTAGGGAGGAGGGCGTGGCGCCTGCAAGGTGGCAACGCTGAGAGCTGTGCTCCACCTCACGTGTGCTCACATCCTGTTTGTTATTTAGGAGTTTGTTTGTCATGTCTGTTGCTGCATTTGTTTGTTTTACTCGTGTACCCCTTTCCATGTGACGCTCTGTTTAATGCAGCGCTTTAAAAAGCTGGCTGAGAGTGAGTATGTTCTACAAGAACCTCTGCAGGTTGGAAATCATAATTAGGATTCAGTGGAAATGAATTAACAGTGCCATCAAACCGCAGAACTGGGGGTTTATGGTTACAAGCAACTTAGCATTCACACTCAAATAGGTATGAGCGAAAATGAAGGTACCCCACTCTGTGGACAGCACCCCTTTTTCAATCTGTGTGTATTTTTTCACCGTGTGTAGAAGAACTTATTGTGGTCCCCAGTGGTGCCTTGAATATTCCTGGAGCAACACCAAGTCCAGGCGCATAGAGCTGGCACCAATGATCGGTTTGGGGCCTTGTTGCATCTGAAGATACCGCGTTGTGGTCTCACCGGACACTGACGACTTTGTACTTTGAAACACTGCAATGTGTTCTTCAGACCACTTCCAGATCATCTTTCCTTTGGTGAGGCTGTCAAAGGGCTCTATGACAGTGGCCACATTTTTTTTAATAAAACGTCCACAGTAGATTCCTGTTGGGAATGGACTTTTTCGTAGGGTTATCCCCAAACCTTTTGTCTTCCTCCTCCTAGTTCTTCAGGTCTGTTTTTGCTGGTTTATTGTCTCTGTGCACTTTACCACTGCCTAATCAGCACTAAAGTGCAAGTGCTCCATGCGTAAATTGTACTCTTGATTGGTTTATCCACGATTGGCATATTTGATTTACTGGTAAGTCCCTAGTAAAGTGCACTAGAGGTGCCCAGGGCCGGTAAATCAAATGCTACTAGTGGGCCTGCAGCAATGGTTGTGCCACCCACGTTAGTAGCCCTATAAACATGGCTCAGACCTTCCACTGCAGTGTCTGTGTGTGCAGTTTTAAACTGCCAATTCGACTTGGCAAGTGTACCCACTTGCCAGGGCTAAGCCTTCCCTTTTCTTACATGTAAGAAACCCCTAAGGTAGGCCCCAGGGACAGGGTGCAGTGTATGTTTAAGGTAGGACATAAACTAGTGTGTTTGAAATTTCCAAACAGTGAAATGCTGCCAAATTCGACTTTCACTGTGCAATGCCTATCTCTCTAATAAGTGAACATGGGGGCTGCCTTTAAATATCCTTAAAGCGCAGATTCTCTTTGAGAGCAGATAAAAATATGGAGTTTAGGGTCTCTGAACTCACAATTTAAAAATACATTGTTTAGTGAAGTTGGTTTTTAAACTGTCTGTTTGAAAATGCCACTTTTGGATAGTAGGCATTTTCTTGCTTAAACCATTCTGTGACTCTGCCTGTTTGTGGATTGTCTGTCTAGGTCAGTTTGACAGTTAGGCTGTTTTGCACCTCTCTACACAGTGACACAAAAGGGAGTGGGGGTGTAGCCTGCATATCCTGATGAGCCATCTGAGCTACAGGGGAGTGAGGAGTGGTCGTTCACACCTGAACGGACTGAGCCTGCCCTCACACAATGCAGTCTCTGACTCCCCATTGTGTGTCTGGGGCCTGGCCTGGACAAGGAAGGATCTGTAAAACACTTGAGGCTTTGCTTTGAAGTTTGCCAACTTCAAAGGCAAAAAAGGGTACAAGAAGAAGACCCAAAAGCCCAGACTTGTAGATTCTTTCTGGAATCAAGAGGAACCTCTGCCAAGGAGAAGAGCTGGAGGAGGAGTACTGTCCCTTTGCTGTGTTGCTTTGCTGGACTTACCTGCAGTTGCTGCTTCTGCCTGAAAGGGTTGCAAAGGGTGAACTTTGCTGTGTGTCTTGCTTGAGAAAGTTCTCCAACTTGGAGTAGAGCTTGCCTCCTGTTGGAAGTCTCAGGGACACCAAATACTTCAGTTTCCTAGACCTGAAGCACTGGGAATTGTGTGTTTTGTGCTGTTCAAGAAGAGAAACCACTGTGATACCGCCAACGATGCCGCTGGCCTGCACCGTGACCTGCCGACGCAGCATGGAGTCGCATTGCCCTGCTTCGCACCCCGACTCTGGTCTCACCTACGCTGTCATTGGACGACTTAACCGAGCTGCTGCTCGCACTGCAACCTATGGGCCCTGCAATCTGGCATAGCCTGCTCACACCGCACTGTCCTGTCCCGCACCGCAGCCCCGGTCCACTGACACCAGCATTATCGACTCATGTGACGTCACCAGGCATCCTGCCTGCACCGTGGCCTGTGGACACCGCTTGTGAAGGTCACGAAGCGCCGTCTCATCCCGCACCGCTGGCTTGGGCCTACCGATGACAGCGCCGCTGCCTGCACCGTGCCCTGACGACACCGCATGTCACACGGCCCGCTTCACACCGCAGCCTTGGTCTCACCGACGCTGCTGGATGCCGTCACCAATCTGCTGCCTGCACTGTGACCTCTGGGCACCCCACGTCGCATCGTCCCGCTTTGCACCGCAGCCCTGATGCCGTCCACGCCAGCGCACAGGATTTCATCAGCCCGAGTTCGATCCCCGAGGTGCGTGACTTCAAGGGCCCAACGTCTCCCGCACCGACTCCAGAACTGACACTGCGATGCCAGCGACGCCGCTCTCCGGAGCTCACCGCGAGGAGCACTACGACCTACAAATCCAAGGTACTGTTTGCGGGTCTTCCCGACACCGTAGCTGGCCCACGATGCCACGGCCGGCCTGAACTGTTGGTTTTGTTGCTCACGACGCCGTGATAACCCTAGGTGGAGCTATCGATTTCAAAGAACTGTATTTTAAGATAAATCTTACAAAATTCATATCTTTAGCACTGTATGTTGGATTTTTATTGTTTTGGTCTTGTTTTACACAGATAAATATTGGCTATTTTTCTAAAACTGGTGTGGTGTCCTTTTAGTGTTTTCACTGTATTGCTGTGTGTTATGTGCAAGTGCTTTACACATTGCTTCTGAGATAAGTCTGACTGCTCGTGCCCAGCTACCAAGAGGGTGAGCAGGGGTTATGTGAGCGGGTATCTCCCTTATCCTGACTAGCATAAGGGCCCCTACTTGAACAGGGTGCAAACCGACTGCCAACTAGAGACCCCATTTCCAACATTTCCCATCCTCAAACATCGGCATTGTTTGGGCACATTTTGGGGCGGCGGTGCCTTATGAATCTCTTCAGTGTTTTTAGTGTCCACACTGATGCCTTGGCCAGAGAATACATGTCAGAATGCACTAGCCTTGCAAACCGATCCAATGGGAGTGATGTGTGTTCCATACTTTTCAGAATCCACAGCCAACCATACACAGAATGACATGCTGGTTAGAATTAGACCCACGAAAAGGGCAATGGGGAAAGATGTAAACAAGGAATACTGGATGTTGCTTGATCACACAGCTGCACACGGTCTTCACTAGGACAGCATGTACATTTAACGGCAAGAGAACGTCTTTAGTGATTTGATTGACCTTCCAATAACACCTAATTTCTAATATGAGACATCTGATATACCTTTAAGCAATGTCTGTATCTCCAACTCTTTAAAGATTGATGGAACTCTGTGTCTTCCTAGAGCTGAAATACAATTACCATTTATGAAATTAATAAAATGATATTTTCATGACAAAAACTACCTTTGGTGTTCTGTGAACACGCTCTGATTCAAAGTATGTCCAAAGCAACCGGTTCATAAACAGGAACATAATAAATGTATAGTTGTTCACCTGACAGCATGCAATTAATTTCCCACCCTTCGTTATACCTTAATGCAACACGAGTTTCAAAAGCAAGAGTATCAAAGACTGTGGAAAGACGAGGATCTGTCTGATCCTATGCCCATATTTATACTTTTTTTGCGCCGCGCTTGCGTCACGTTTTGGCGCAAAAGCGGCGCTAACTTACAAAACACAATTGTGTTTTGTAAGTTAGTGCCGCTTTTGCGCCAAAGAATGACGCAAACGCGATGCAAAAAAAGTATAAATATGGGCCCTATTGAGCAGATGCGCTGAAAGCCTCACCAACCTTGAAATACTGTATAAAAGTGCAAAGAGGGAGCTACTTGTGGTAGCAATCCAGGGATGGACTGGGAAAAGAGCCAGAGAGAGAAACAGAGGACTGGACACTCTGCTGGCCGGAAGTAGTACTGCATGCCTCACTGGTAGGAGTTTGGGGATTCACAGTACCAGCTGTAAAGAAGTGGGAAACCACAGGTGAGGATGGTTTACTGTAATATAGCAGCAGTGCATCTAAGAGTTAGGCTTGCCAGTTTTGGTGAAGCAATATGGCTGTGATGAACCCTCTACTGACAATAGACTAGATAGCCATAAGAGGGCTCCTGGATGCCACCACAAATGAGACCGGGCTAGAGTTGAGGAAGAGGCATGAGAAAGAGAATCCCCAGAAGTATTACAGACACACATATACACAGCAGTAGGAAATCAGAAATGCCCTTCTCCCCCGGGAACAAGAGATGAGCCTGGTTTAGGAGGTGGCCATGAAATGTCTTTACTGCTTCGGTAGCATGAATTCAGTCGCAGAATTTTCAGACACATCATACCTCTTCTGGGCTATGAGATATTTGAGGTGACCTTGATGTATTCGGGAATCGAAGATGGCCTCAAGATCGTATTTGAGAGACTATCAAAACTGTAGGTGGAATAGCCCCTTTTTCAGTGATTGAGTCATTAATCCGAGAAACATAAAACATAGGGTGAATGTGGCCGTGAGTGACAAACAAACAGCTGAAGTGCCCACCCTTCCTGCTATGCAAAAAACACCTGCAAAGTTCTAGGTGTAATATATGATGTGACCCTGGAATTGTCTGGTGTTCTATAGATAGTCACGCAAAGAGAGCCAGCTGGTTCACCCCCGAACTCTGTGAATCTAGACGCACTTGTCGCCGCCTCGAGAAAATCTGGAAAAACACCAAATCCCCAGAAGCCCACAGCAACTTCAGAGCCGCCACCACGAACTCATCAGAAACACCAGAAAGAAGGCTATCCAAGACAGGATCTCCTCACAAGCACACAACAGCAAGGAACTCTTCAGCATCATCAAGGAGTTCGCCCAGCCCAACAGTGAAACAACAGACATCCCACCCTCATAGGACCTATGTGACAGGCTCAGCACCTACTTCCACCACAAAATCAAGACCATCTACGACAGTTCCAACAAGGACAACCCACGTGCAAAACCCCCCCTTCCAAACCCTGACACCAAGAAACCTACAATCTCTACCTGGACACCCCTCTCCTCTGAAGATACGCTGAAAATAATGAAGTTCATAGACTCCGGGGCCCCCACGAACCCATACCCCCATCACATCTTCAACAGAACTGCAGACACAATTGCTCCCAAGCTCCGCCTCACCATCAACCGCTCACAAGCTGCCGCCACCTTCCCCGATGACTGGAAACACGCTGAGATCAACCCCTCTTCAAGAAACCCTCGGCAGACCTCACCAACCTCAAAAACTTCAGACCCATCTCCCCACTCCCATTTCCTGTGAAAGTCATTGAAAAAGCAATCAACAGCCAACTCACCACGTTTTTAGAAGACCACAACATCCTCAACATCTCCCAATCCGGATTCAGGTCAAACCACAGCACCGAAACAGCCCTCCTGGCCGCAACAGACAACATCCGCTCCCTACTGGACAAGGGAGAGATGGCGGCACTCATCCTACTTGACCTCTCGGCAGCTTTCAACACAGTCTCTCATCACACCCTGATAAGAAGACTCCATGAAGCCGGCATCAGAGACAAGGCCCTCGACTGGATCCAATCCTTCCTCTCTGGCAGAATGCAATGAGTGAGACTCGCCCCCTTCCTCGCAGATCCCACACCCACCACCTGCGGAGTGCCCCAGGGATACTCCCTCAGCCCCACGCTGTTCAACATCCACATGGCCCCGCTAGCCACCTTCGTCAGAAGCTACGGAATAAACATCATCTCCTACCCCAACAACACCCAACTCATCCTGTCCCTCTCCAACGAACCCGACAAGGCCAGACACAACTTCCACGAAGGCATGAAAGCAGTCGCCAACTGGATGAGAGACAGCTGCCTTCAACTCAACACGAACAAAACAGAAGTACTCATCATGGGCCCTCAAACCAACGCATGGAGTGACTCCTGGTGGCCACCCACCCTCAGAAACCCGCCCACCCCGCCAGCCAAGCCCGCAACCTTGGAATCATCCTGGACCCCGACCTCAGCATGAACCATCAAATCAACTCAGTCACCTCCACCTGCTTTCGCACCCTCTGCAAGATCTTCAAATGGATCCCCCTCGAACATAGAAAGACTGTCACACACGGTCTCATCATCAGCAGACTGGACTACGGCAATGCAGTCTACGCTGGAACCAAGAAAAAAATGTACCCGCAAATTGCAAAACATCCAGAACGCCGCCGACACACTGATCCTCGGCCTACCCCAACACTGCCACATCTCGCAACACCTACATACACTGCACTGGCTCCCCTTATAGAAAAGAATCACTTTCAAGATCCTCACCCATGCACACAAAGCCCTCCACAACACCGAACCAGTGACTCAACTTCCACGTACCCCACAGGGTCCTACGTTCAGTCCAGCTCTCTTGTAGAAGTACCCCGCATCAGGAAAACCAGAACAGGAGGACGCTCCTCCTACCGCGCAGCCACCGCCTGGAACGCGCTATCTATCTACATCAGACAAACCACCTTCCTCCCCAGCTTCATGAAGAAAATTAAGACATGGCTGTTTTAATCCACCTCGCCGGTACACGCTACACTCCCCCCCCAGCGCCTTGAGACCCTAACAGGCGAGTAGCTGCGCTTTAAAAAAAAAGATTGATTCTGTATCCCACTTTTTTTGTCAGTGCTTTGCTTTTATGGCATTCTGTGAAGCATTTGTGCATGGGTTTAGCTATGCAACAGATTTTGGTGGGCTGCCCTATGGATGATATAAACCCTTGGAGAAGTTGTGTAACAGAGAGAACTTTGGAAGCTAGGATCTGACCTGGCCACATTGAGGATAAAATCCATGGGAGCAATACAAATGAGATTTACACAATGACGAATGCCACGAGTCTTTATATATAAATTGAGCTAGCACAATCTGTCAATATTAACATTTTGATGGTCCAGCAAAGCACCTCAAATATTGCTTAATGGTTTGCTCTAGTCTCTCAGTTTCTCCATCACCCTTGGGGTAGTAGTTGTTGGATTTGAAAAATGTTGTCCCTACTCTTTCCATCATTTTTTGCCCAAAAGAGACCTGTGTTGCTCTGTCAGTTATTATGATCTATGAAAGACTATGTACCTGAAAATATGGAACAAAAATATTCCAGCCAGTTCCACAGCTGTCAGTAGTTTTTTGAGTGAGATGAAATGTCCCAGTTTTGTTAAGTAATACACCACAAGTAAGGTTGTATATCAATTGGATGGAGCTAAATCAACAAGTAAGTCAATTGAGATCATATTCCAAGGTTGATTTACAGTGTGTATAGGGTGGAACAAAACCGGCTGTCCATGCATGAGAACTTTTAGGTTGTGCCACCAAAAGTATCGACTGACTAGGGTTTGTCGATTTCCCAGAGGTAATGGAGAAAAAAAATCCAAAATAAAGCTATTTTTGTAATAAAAATGGGAAATCAATATTTTGTAAGAAAGTGTCTGCTGTTTTTTTTTTAAATGTCACTACTTATAAATTTGCAGTGCTAAGATTATTAATTTCCGACTTTTCAGGAAACTTCAGAGTTGTAAAAAACATAACCTTTACAACGTTTTTACATTTTCTTAATTGGTAGTCCATTTTCCTTCATTTTTGTGGTTTCACCCTGCTTGTACTTTGAGGTAGAAACAGGTGTGAAGCCTATGAGTGAACCCAGAAAGCTATACATTACTGAAAACTAGACAATATTCTAATTTCGTCAAAGGGTGATTTTTGTAGATAACGTCTGGTTTCCCCAAAAGAAACTAATCACATAAATACAAAATAATGGAAAAACATAGGACAAATTAGAAATAGCCTACAATGCTTTCATCTGTAATATTTTAGACCTAATAGCTAATTTACAATCTGCACACCATCATGTGAGTCAGAGAACAATTTGTAAAATTTGATCTTTCTTGCACACTGGCTTACCTTAGGAAGCCAATAATGGAGAGAAATTCAGTTCATAATAGCAAATGTTAAACTATTCTGTGTTCCCACATTTGTCTCTATAAAAACAACCCCACACATGTGGCTAGGGACACCATTAATGACTCAAAAGTCCCAAAACGTATGTGGATACATCAGCATTTCCTGTGAAAAAAAGGATAACCTGTTTAGATGATGGTGTAGCTGTGGTATTTGGGCCCGGGCTCAGCACCACCCAGGGAAACCTACCAAACCCATAAAGTTTTAAAAACTGGACTCCCAGAGGAGTCCAGAATAGTATGCCTTGTGTGGATCTCACTATGTTTTCCTTGCCTACTACCCTGCAGATTGCAAACTTTACCTAAAGTCATGCATAGTCTCACATTTCTTTGAAGGAAAGTACCAGATTCTGTGGGGACAGCCATACATACCACCAGCCAACAGCCAATACCACCAGCCAACAGCCAATACCACCAGCCAACAGCCACTCACATCAGCAGCCAAAAGCCAACCATACCACCAGCTAACAACCACACACTTCACCAGCTAACAGCCAAACATACCACCAGTTAACAGCCACGCCTTACAACAGTCAACAACCACATACGTCGTCAGCCAAGAGCCCTGCATTCCGCCAGCCAACAGCCACACAGTTCCATCACACACATTCTGCTGGCTACAGTTGGGGGTCAGTGCCTTGACAGGTGTTTCACTTCTAGCTTGAGCATCTACATTCTACCTACAGAAGATCCTCATGAAAATAAACCGAGGCACGCTTTCACTACCTGTTTGTGTCTGTCTTACTCAGAGTCACCTTTGAAGATGCCTCCATGTGGCAGCTGGCATAGTCTCTGAAAGATGTGTCTTTCATGCACCTTAAGCACACCAGCAGCACTAAATCCATCTCCTTCCAGTGTGCAGAAGTAAGTCTGGAGTGTCCAAGAATGCCTTTGGGTCCATTTTGTCAGACAGTGTGGGCATATTTACACGGTAATACTTGGGTAACAATGCTGGGGCAGACTTTCCTAGGATCCGTAAAGGGCACTTCCAGAGAGACTCAGGGCTTTAGGGTTTGGCATGCAGGGTATTCTGTCAAAACGTGAGGTATGTCCAGTCAATTGGTATGTGCAGTGCATTGAGTGTAATGCACTTGTAATATGGTGAAAATAATATCCACAACATTGTGATGTAGGTTGAAGGTAGGAAACTTACCAGACTACACAATATGTGTGTGGCGCTGGGTGCAGACTACTGTGTCTCACTCACACCTTAACCATCTGCCTTGTATCTGCACAAGATCTCTCTGAAAAGGCTAAGCGTTGACTATCTCTTCATGTCTCTGTCACGCTCAAAGTTGTGACTAAAACTGTAGGCGTGCCAAGTAAACCTTTACTAATATCTCCCATGGCAACCACCTGAGGGTCAGGAAGATGTCTTTCATGTGCATTTATCACACTCACAGCACTAAATCCAACTCCTTCCAGTGTGCTGAAGTAAGTTGGGGGTGTCAGAGTATGCCTTTGGGGCTCACTCACCAGCCTGTGTGATCATATTTACAGGGAGATACTGAGTTAACCATGCTGGAGCAGATTCTCCTAAGGTCCCTAAGTAGCACTTCCAGAAAGTATAAGAGCTTTTGTTTTGGGCGCACAGGATATTCTGTCAAAATGTGGCATGTGTCCTGTCCATTGTTATGTGAAGTGCATTGACTGTAATGCTGTTGTAATATAGTGAGCACAACATCCACTATGTTCTGATGGCGAATTAAGGTAGGAAGAAGACCAGACCATGCACTGTGTGTAGTGCTGGGTGCAGTGTTCAGACTGTCACTTGTACTTTGACCATCTGCCTTCTACCTGCACAACTTCCCTATGAAAATAAGCCTAAACTAACCTATGATTATCTCGTCCCCTCTCTTCCTTAAAGTTCTGACTAATACAGTACGACTGCCAAGTGAACCTTTACTAACGCCTCCCGATGCCAGCCACCCGGGATTCAGAATGACATATTTCATGTGTCCTTAGTACACTTGCAGTGCTAAGTCCAACTCCTTCCAGTGTGAGGATGTAAGTTGGAGGTATTGGAGTATAGCTTTGGGCTCTGGCACATTGTTTGGACTGTGTGAACAAATCAGCCTTTGAACACTGCTGTAAACATGCTAGGGCAGGCTCTCCTAAGTTCCCCAAAGGGCACTTGCAGAGAGACTAAGGACCTTGGGAGTTGGCGGACAGGGTACTCAGCCAAAGCGTGGTGCATGTCCCATCCACCATTATGTGAAGAGCATTGACTGTAATGCACTTGTAATACTGTTGACGGGACATCTGCAAATTTCTAATGGAGGGTGACGGTGGTAAGCAGGCTAAGGAGGCTGACCACCCTAAAAAACACACAAAATCGCTGGCGCTAGCGGGTTCCTGCTCATGGATTGCAGATCCATTAGCAGGAATGGGTTTAAAAGAGGCATTGCTTGAAAGTGGAGGCATCGCTGGAAGGTAGAAACTCTCCCCCTTCCAGTGATGCCTCCCTCAAACTTGAGGGTGCCACCTGGGGGAGCACGCAGAGCAACTCACAAACTCCTCTTGACGCTCCATTTGGGTTTGTGATGTCATCGAGCCGCATGGCATGCTGCGCCACTGATGGGAAGGAGGAGGAGTGTGGGTTGAAGTGGAAATGATTCCACTTCGGCCCACACCAGGGAAATTGAAGGGGGAAGCCTTCGGTACTTGCACCAGAGTTTCTCCTGAGCCCCACCCAGTGTTGAACCAGTGCCAAAGACCGCACCTGAGAAGTAGTGCACGTTTCGTCAACAGTTCAGCAGCCGCACCAAAGCTGTTAAGGATCTTGCACAACTAAGGACATTCTTTTATTTAGGTATGAGAGTACAAAGGCAGTTTTGGTGGGATCACCAACCAATTGCTGTGGATGGGTCAGAAATTGTAATTGGCATTGTGTTAAAAAGTGACTGAAATTGGTGTAGATCCGATCTAATCCTCTCCTGTGGAGCAAGATTAAGAATGCTACAGATGGGTAGATGTTCTGCCTAGATCCATCCCTGGGGTATAGAATTTTTCATGACAGTGTGTCACGGTTATAATGGATTCTCACAGTTTTTAAGGTCCATTGTGCAAGAAATCAGAACTTCACAAAGTATAGGAGACGTAAACCGCACTAGGAAGACATGGAGACTATAGACCCTAATACCATGTTGGAAAAAGGCACTGAAAGACTGCATGGAAAGAGGGTTGGCATATTTCCTGTTCCATCATGATGTCTTTCGCTCCTCATGGGTATGATACAATCTCTATGCAAGACAGCAGAGGTATAGTGCATCCTGGCCAAATGTGAAAGAGACAGTATGTAAGCAACCGATGTCAATATCTCTTCATCTGCCAACTGTATGTGTTGTTGGGTTTCTCCTCTGTTGAACTAGTTCACACCCAGCATCCCAATATGTGCATGGTTGTTGTTTTTGACCACTCCCTTCAGTTCCTTTTTAGCTTTCTTTTGGATGTTCAGCCTTCTCCTCACTGTGCCTGCTGATATTCTGGCAGTTCCTGAAATTCTCCCGGACTTCTATTTCCAACTTCTTGGAGTCCTCTACTGGAGTATCTTACTCAAGTAATGGGTGAACTAACCCACAACGTATAGTGGTGAGTGTGTGAAAACACATTAATACTGGCAAAAGCAATTACTGTTGTTATTAAACACTTTAACCCAAACTAGCATGCTTTGTCTTACTAGAACCTCAGTAACCACATACGGAATAGTTGACACTTCCAAAGTCTGCCTTGTGGTCTTCAGCGTTTCTACAAACTACTTATATTTAGGCTCCAGGGAAAGCATTGGGTCAGCATTGGCCCCCATCCTACAGATTCCTGACTGTTTACCAAGCCACTCATGGATCCCACAATGAACCCCTTTGCCTCTCAGATACAAGCCTTTGAAAGTTTGCAATAAAAATGGAAATGGCACAATCAAATTGAATTATTTTGTTAGATAGACTCAACCTGGTTACAAAGTAGGGCTGCCGCTTCACCAGGACCTTTACAGAACATCTCTAGGAGTCCATCTAGTCTTAGTTCTAGTCCACAAAATAGTGGCTCAGGATCACTCTTTAGTTTTACCACATCCATTAAACCCTTATGTAGTCAACCATGGGTTAGCCCCTTCTGAAGAATATACTTGTCATCTAAAACGTCAACTGCATTTTATGAACATGATGCAGCCAATGTATCATTCATTCTCTTATTTAACAAAAGATGCTTGATTTAGACTACCTCAAATAAGAACCCTGACTTGTTCATTTGTTATCATTTCTGATGTGATTTTCAGGTTATTTGAGAACTGACAGGCCACACAGAAGCTGATATCGCTCTTCTTTGACTACAAAATGTAACGTACAGCAAAGAGAAGCATAACCGATCCCACTGAAGGTGTGCCGGGGTATTTGTGAGACATTAATAGGATGATTTATTGAGCAATGAAAATTTTCACCCAAGTGCGGGGAAGGGTAATACCAAATGCAATTTCTAGAATTCCCTGAGCTCCATAATTCAAAAAACATGGCATAAAACAACATTCTACCCTCCCAACTCACTGCAAAGTTGATGCCCTTGACCCTATCATAACCAATGGCAAATTGGCCCATTGACATCATTCAGTTAAAATTGACAGGTCTAACAATTTCATATTCCCTTCTCACTCATTCTCTCTCATGCACAATCTGCAACAAGGTTCATCCCCCTCCTCCCACCATAATCATTATGAAGTGATTTTTCAAAAATCTCTATCTTAACCTGATGGAGGAGACATTCTGAAGCAAACTGCTCACTCTTCTGATAGCACTGATGTCAACTCACTTCTTAACGGATGCAACTGTGTTATTTCCCAAGCCATTGGCATTCCAACCCTCTGAAATCAAAAAGTTTACATCCCAAATCCTCTCGTCACCAGTTCACCCCTGGACTAAACAATAAAAAGAAAGAAATACATACACTTGAAAAACAGGACACTCTCAAACTCCACACAAAGATGAAATCACTGAAAAACTCCATAGACAGCACATTCAGCAGGTCAAATCCAACTTCCTTCTCTTACAACATCAGACCTCACAAAACCCTTCTAGAACTCTCTTACAATTCATTACGCGCAGCTAGTGTAATTCCGTTTAGTGTAATTATGCGGAATTACCCAAAAATTCCTCAGATTTCCAGGACATTATGTGAGAAGACTAATTCTGCATGCCCCCTCATGTCCAAAATGGCTGGGGGGATGCATTGTGCATTAATAAATGGTGCTAAATCCAACAGAACAGATTTTTACTGGAGTCGCACGGACCCCCAGGCACAGTACCTTTGAAAACGATGAAACAAAGACGTTGCACTGAGTTGAGAAGGTGAGGTGTTGCTGGTGCTGACGCGGCATTGGTTCCTTTGTGCTACCGGGGGGGGGGGAGGTGTGAGGTGTTGGTCCCTTATTGTGAGTCAGTGAGGTGAAGTGTTGGTTCCTACCACTTGCAGGGGAGGTGATGGAGCATTGGTTCCTTATGATCTGGGGAGGTCGATGAATCCAGCAGGTCAAGACGTGTGGCTATCACACTACAGGGCCACAGGTGCTGCAGCAGAGTTGGAGTCAGGGCTCCCAGATGTCGGTGACATGGCACTCAGTACTCACGCTGTGGCAGGACTTCGGAGGTGCTGCAGCGGTGTTGGGCCTGCAGCATCGGTTGTGGTTGTTGCACTCAATGGGGACCATGGCTGCTGATGCAGGCAGTGGCGAGGTGTCAGACAACGGCGCCGGTTCTGAAGTTGCTCTGAAGTCGATGCACTTAGTTTCTTCTTCGTTTCACCAGAACTCACTTCCAAGGGCCCAGAAACTGGATTTGGCACCAGTTGGCAAGTCAGGACTCTCAGCAAGAAAGCCCAGGTGCTGGCATATGAAGTCTTTAATGTTCCCGATACTTCTAACAGGATGAAAGCTCAGTTAAAACCTTTGGAGAACCTTGAAACGCAGGATGTAGACAGCAAAGTACAGTCCTTTTACTCCCAGGACAGAAGCAGCAAGCAGCAGGCCTGCACAACAAAGTAGTGAGCAGAGTGGTGGTTCCTCCTACAGCATCTAGCTCTTCTTCCTGGCAGGATGTCTTCAGTCCAGAAGTGTTCTGAAGTTGTGGTGTACTCATTTCTGCCTTTGAAGTAGGCAAACTTCAAGGGAAAATCCTTGTAGTGCACAAGACCCTGCCTTGAGAGGGTTAAGGACTGCTTTGTGTAAGGTCAGGCACAGCCCCATTCAGGTTCAAGTGTCAGCTCCTCCCACCAATCTAGCCCAGGAAGACCCATCAGGATATGCAGGGAACACTTCAGTACCCTCTATGTGACTGTCTAGAGTTTTCAAACTTACAATCTAAAAACCAACTTCACCAAAAGATGTATTTTTTAAATTGTGAGTTCAGGGATCCCAGAGTCCATATCTCTATCTGCTCCCAATGGGAAATTACACTTATTTCAAGGCAATCCCCATGTTACTCTATGGGAGAGAGTAGGAAGTTGGCTCTGTATGTACTATTTCAAAGTAAGAAATAGCATGCACAGAGTCCAAGGGTTCCCCTTAGAGGTAAGATAGTGGCAAAAAGAGATAATTCTAATGCTCTATTTTGTGGTCGTGCAGTAGGCTTATCAGAGGGCAGTGTTAAGCATTTGTTGTACAGACACAGGCAATAAATGAGGAACACACACTCAAAAGACAATTCCAGGTCAATAGGTTTTTATATAGAAAAATATATTTTCTTAGTTTATTTTAAGAACCAGAGGTTCAAGATTTACAAACAATACTTTAAATGAAAGGTATTTCACTCAGGTATCTTAGGAACTTTGAATCATCACAATAGCATGTACAGTTTTGGCAAAAATGGCAATAAGCCATTTAAAAAATGGACACTGCATAAATCAACAGTTCCTGGGGGAGGTAAGTATTTGTTAGTTTCACAGGTAAGTAAAGCACTTACAGAGTTTAAAGTTGGGTCCAAGGTAGCCCACCGTTGGGGGTTTAAGGCAACCCCAAAGTTACCACACCAGCAGCTCAGGGCCGGTCAGGTGCAGAGGTCAAAGTGGTGCCCAAAACACATAGGCTTCAATGGAAATAGGGGTGCCCCGGTTCCAGTCTGCCAGCAGGTAAGTGCACGTGACTTCGGAGGGCAGACCAGGGGGGTTTTGTAGGGCACCGGGGGGACCACAAGCAGGCACAGAAAGTACACCCTCAGCGGCACAGGGGCGGCCGAGTGCAGAGTGCAAACAGGCGTCGGGTTCACAATAGGTTTCAATGGGAGACCCAGGGGTCTCTTCAGCGATGCAGGCAGGCAAGGGGGGGGGGTAAGGGGGCTCCTCGGGGTAGCCACCACCTGGGCTAGGAAGAGGGCCGCCTGGCGGTCGCTCCTGCACTGGAGTTCGGATCCTTCAGGTCCTGGGGGCTGCGGGTGCAGTGTGTTTCCCAGGCATCGGGTTCTTTGAAGCAGGCAGTCGTGGTCAGGGGGAGCCTCTGGATTCCCTCTGCAGGCGTCGCTGTGGGGGCTCAGGGGGTTCAACTCTGGCTACTCACGGGCTCGCAGTCGCCGGGGAGTCCTCCCTGTAGTGTTGGTTTTCCGCAGGTCGAGCCAGGGGCGTTGGGTGCAGAGTGGAAAGTCTCACGCTTTCGGCGGGAAACGTGTGGTCTTTAAAAGTTGCTTCTTTGTTGGAAAGTTGCAGTCTTTGTGGAACAGGGCCGCTGTCCTCTGGAGTTTCTTGGTCCTTTTAGATGCAGGGTAGTCCTCTGAGGCTTCAGAGGTCGCTGGACCCTGGGGGATGCGTCGCTGTGGCAGTTTTTCTTGAAGTGGGGAGACAGGCCGGTAGGGCTGGGGCCAAAGCAGTTGGTGTCTCCATCTTCTCTGCAGGGCTTCAGGTCAGCAGTCCTTCTTCGTCTTCAGGTTGTAGGAATCTATCTTCCTCGGTTCTGGGAACCCCTAAATACTCAATTTAGGGGTGTGTTCAGGTCTCGGAGGTTAGTAGCCAATGGCTACTAGCCCTGAGGGTGGCTACACCCACTTTGTGCCTCCTCCCTGTGGGGAGGGGGGTACATCCCTAATTCTATTGGGGGAATCCTCCAAAATCAAGATGGAGGATTTCTATAGGCAGGGGTCACCTCAGCTCAGGACACCTTAGGGGCTGTCCTGACTGGTGGGTGACTCCTCCTTGTTTTTCTCATTATCTCCCCTGGACTTGCCACCAAAAGTGGGGGCTGTGTCCAGGGGGCGGGCATCTCCACTAGCTGGAGTGCCCTGGGCCATTGTATCACGAAGCCCGAGCCTTTGAAGCTCACTGCTAGGTGTTACAGTTCCTGCAGGGGGGAGGTGTGAAGCACCTCCACCCAGAGCAGGCTTTTGTTTCTGTCCTCAGAGAGCACAAAGGCCCTCACCACATGGGGTCAGAAACTCGTCTCTCAGCAGCAGGCTGGCACAGACCAGTCAGTCCTGCACTGAACAATTGGGTAAAATACAGGGGGCATCTCTAAGAGGCCCTCTGTGTGCATTTTTTAATAAGTCCAACACTGGCATCAGTGTGGGTTTATTATTCTGAGAAGTTTGATACCAAACTTCCCAGTATTCGGTGTAGCCATTATGGAGCTGTGGAGTTTGTTTTTGACAAACTCCCAGACCATATACTTAATATGGCCACAACTGTACTTACAATGGCTAAGAATAGACTTAGACACTGTAGGGGCATTTTGCTCATGCAGCTATGCCCTCACCTGTGGTATAGTGCACCCTGCCTTAGGGCTGTAAGGCTTGCTAGAGGGGTGACTTACCTATGCCACAGGCAGTATTTTGTGTGCATGGCACCCTAAGGGGTATACAAAAAAGGTGTACACTGTTCCAAATGGAAAAATATAATCACTAGGGGAACATTAAAGTTCAGGAGCAAGAGCCCTCACACATCTGAGAGGATGTCATGCTTCATCATCGGGTAGCTCCTCATCAGACCGGCGCTGCAATGTCTGACGGGCTCCCCGTAAGGGGGCTCTTTGCCGGAGATCTTGTAGGTAGCAGCCGTGGTAGCGGACACTACAAGACCTGGTGTTGCGGTCAGGCGCTAATCCTGGCAGGAGAGTGAAAGCTAAAATTGGTTCCCAGTCTTAATAGGAGCGAGTCAATTTAATTAATCAATGGAATAAGACCGGGACCAAGATTAAAAACAGAAGGAAAGTGTAAAATGAGGAATAATGCTCAACCACTTTCTGCATGGTGCTGGAGTTTAAGGAGATTATCATTGGGCTCCTAGGACATGGTCAACATGTTTCGCGTACAGTGGTCTAACAAGATCCTATGACGCTTCTTCAGGACCAATACATAATAAGAATTCTCCTGTCTATATTACCGAATGTTTGTAAAAATGTCAAACAAATCTTATAGTCACTTACATTGAAGTTCACTAATTGTCAGAAACCTCTAATGGTCGCCCTCGAAAAATACAAACAAATCATTTTGACCAAAACACACGGAAAAATAAGGAAGGACACCCGTGACACAACAGTGTGTAGTAACCAGTTGTGTAAAAACATAATAAGACAATATGCGTACCATCCCTTGGTACATGGGGGGCCCCTTGGGAAGTAGCATGCCGAAAGCGGTCACTACTAATAAAGTGGTAAAGCAGACACCATGAATGTAGTGTAATCAATCAGAACCAAAACAGTCACATTCACTACTAGAGGTCGGTTGGTTAAATTGATTATGAACATCAAGCCATTATTAGTCCATGTCACTTGGAAATTCATACACAGACTCGTCACTAGCATTTATGACATTTGTTGAAGGAAAACTGGGAGGAATAAAACAGTTTTACAACAGAAAATATTTCTAAAAAGGCTTGGTGAGTACTGTAGCAGAGTGTAATAGTCTGCGTGGTGATTTACAAAGGCAAAAACACACTGGCAAAGCGTGGTTATCCATAGAATATTAAGGGATTACCCCGACCTAAGTCAGTTAATACTTTGAGAGATGTCATTAGTTGAGCTCAATATACGTCCCCAGAGTAAATAAGTAACCGAAAAAAGCGATAAACACACAAACGCGAGGTCACTTACTTTGTGGATGACTGCAGTCTGCAGGGGAACCTACCCTGACGTGCTCTCCCGAAAAGACAACTTCCCGACTCGGTGCGAGTCTTTTAAAGAGAAGTTTTCCCGGCAAAAATGGGAGAGGGTGGTCAAAAATGTAGAAGGACTACACTCCGGGAACAGGTCTCAGAAATAAAAGAAGGACTCAAGCAAAATTACGGCGGCCATCTTTGTGAACAGAGATATAATAGACTAGAACGAGCATTACTCCAATAGCCTCGTGGGTGTTAGTCAAAACAAACAATGGACTAAGGCCCTTTGGCTACAGCTAGTTCACTGACCGAGTGGGTAAACACACTAAACCCATATTTGAAATTCACTTCTACGGTGTCGGATAAGGAGGTTCATTTTTTGGACTTACTGATTACAATTGAACAGGGGAAATTATTAACCTGTACTTACCAAAAACCTACAGATCGCAACAGCCTGCTAATGTACGAGAGTCATCATCCTAAATCCCTCCGTGACAACTTACCATTTGGCCAATTCTTGCGACTACGACAAAACTGTTCCTCAATACAGGAATACAATACCCAAGCAGATGATCTTCAAACAAAACTCCTTGAACGACATTATCCCCAACACGTCATCAACCGAGCTCGTAAGAGAGCAAGGAACAATAATCGTGACTCTCTACTTCAAACTAATACTAGAGTCACGAATAGACGGTTGACTTGTGTGTCTACTTTCACCCCACTATCTAACCAGATAAAAAAACTGATTAATCAAAGGTGGCCTATCCTCAACAGTGGGGGCAATACCATTCCTAGGCCCCTATTTGCATTTAAACGATCTAAAAATATTAAAGATCTGATAGTCCATACCCGTTCAAAAGACACATTGCGAACACAGACACAAACTACACTCTGGAACCTTCCACCTGTAACTGGACATTATCCCTGTAGACACTGTAATGTCTGTCAATTGACTAGCCCCAACAAAACTTTAGATTTGGCACCTATAGGCCAATGGCACCTGACAAAACACACGAATTGCAACACTAAAAACTGCATTTACATGATTACGTGTCCATGCGGGCTACGTTATGTGGGCATGACTTCTAGACCAGTTAAAATACGAATTAACAAGCATAGGAGCAACATCAGGTGTGGACGCATTACAACAAAATTATGCGCACACTTCCTAGATGCCCCCCACAGTCCCGATGATTTAAGTTGGGTCGTACTTGACGCCCCTAGAATCACTACTGACTCTCCACACTCCTTGTTCAGACTGGAACAACGGTGGGTTTTCAAGCTTCATACTGATACAGATGGGTTGAATGATGCCATTCCCTGGACTACATTGTCCGCCTAATCAACCCCTTTTAAGGATTTACCACCGAGTATTCAGTATCTTCAATCTATATTTGTTCTGTTTTTCACTTTTTATTTCCATCCTAATTGGACTGACTGTGAAAGACTATGGTTTTAGGGAGCCCCATTGTATGTATTACTCTGTGGCCCATACCTTGCTTTTGTCTACTAGGGCGGTTATTTCCGGGTTCCCACTCCAAACCACTCATTGTATTAACTGACATAACTCACTATCCAGTTCCAGCCATTCCAAGATAGCCGAAGATGTTTTTAGTCCATTGTTTGTTTTGACTACCACCCACGAGGCTATTGGAGTAATGCTCATTCTAATCTATTATATCTCTGTTCACAAAGATGGCCGCCGTAATTTTGCTTGAGTCCTTTTATTTCTGAGACCTGTTCCCGGAGTGTAGTCCTTCTACAGTTTTGACCACCCTCTCCCATTTTTGCCGGGAAAACTTCTCTTTAAAAGACTCGCACCGAGTCGGGAAGTTGTCTTTTCGGGAGAGCACGTCAGGGTAAGTTCCCCTGCAGACTGCCGTCATCCACAAAGTAAGTGACCTCGCGTTTGTTTGTTTATCGCTTTTTTCGGTTACTTATTTACTCTGGGGACGTATATTGAGCTCAACTAATGACATCTCTCAAAGTATTAACAGACTTAGGTTGGGGTAATCCCTTAATATTCTATGGATAACCACGCTTTGCCAGTGTGTTTTTGCCATTGTAAATCACCACGCAGACTATTACACTCTGCTACAGTACTCACCAAGCCTTTTTAGAAATATTTTCTGTTGTAAAACTGTTTTATTCCTCCCAGTTTTCCTTCAACAAATGTCATAAATGCTAGTGACGAGTCTGTGTATGAATTTCCAAGTGACATGGACTAATAATGTGCTTGATGTTCATAATCAATCTAACCAACCATCTCTAGTAGTGAATGTGACTGTTTTGGTTCTGATTGATTACACTGCATTCATGGTGTCTGCTTTACCACTTTATTAGTAGTGACCGCTTTCGGCATGCTACTTCCCGAGGGGCCCCCCATGTATCAAGGGATGGTAAGCATATTGTCTTATTATGTTTTTACACAACTGGTTACTACACACTGTTGTGTCACGGGTGTCCTTCCTTATTTTTCCATGTGTTTTGATCAAAATGATTTGTTTGTATTTTTCTAGGGCGACCATTAGAGGTTTCTGACAATTAGTGAACTTCAATGTAAGTGACTATAAGATTTGTTTGACATTTTTACAAACTTTCGGTAATATAGACAGGAGAAGTCTTATTATGTATTGGTCCTGAAGAAGCGTCATAGGATCTTGTTAGACCACTGTACGCGAAACATGTTGACCATGTCCTAGGAGCCCGACGATAATCTCCTTAAGCTCCAGCACCATGCAGAAAGTGGTTGAGCATTATTCCTCATTTTACACTTTCCTTCTGTTTTTAATCTTGGTCCCGGTCTTATTCCATTGATTAATTAAATTGACTCGCTCCTATTAAGACTGGGAACCAATTTTAGCTTTCACTCTCCTGCCAGGATTAGCGCCTGACCGCAACACCAGGTCTTGTAGTGTCCGCTACCACGGCTGCTACCTAAAAGATCTCCGGCAAAGAGCCCCATTACGGGGAGCCCGTCAGACATTGCAGCGCCGGTCTGACAAGGAGCTACCCGATGATGAAGCATGACATCCTCTCGGATGTGTGAGGGCTCTTGCTCCTGAACTTTAATGTTCCCCTAGTGATTATATTTTTCCATTTGGAACAGTGTACACCTTTTTTGTATGTTCAGTTAATTGGGAGACCGTACACTGGACCAACTAATCTCCCAGTCCCTCCCTTTGATGATACCCTGAGGGGTATGCCATGTCGACTTTGCCTTTTTCTCCCCACCAACACACACAATCTGCAATGGAAGTGTGCGTGTGTTAGGTGAGGGGTCCTTTAGGGTGGCACAATCAATGCTGCAGCCCTTAACGACCTTCCTTGGTCACAGGGCCCTTGGTACCACTGGTACCTTTTACAAGGGACTTATCTGTGTGCTAGGGGTGTGCCAATTGTGGGAACAATGGTACATTTTAGGTGAAAGAACACTGGTGCTGGGGCCTGGTTGGCAGGGTCCCAGCACACTTCTCAGTCAAGTCAGCATCAGTATCAGGCAAAAAGTGGGGGGTAACTGCAACAGGGAGCCATTTCCTTACAGAGAGATAGGCCTTGCAACAGTGAAAAACGGATTTAGCAGTATTTCCCTAACAGGACATGTAAAACACACCAGTACATGTCCTACATTCTAAATACACTGCACCATGCCCATGGGGCTGCCTTGGGTTTACCTTAGGGGTAACTTACATGTAGTTGAAGGGAAGGTTTGGGTCAGGCAAGTGGGTACACTTACCAGGTAGAACTGGCCGTTCACAACTGCCTACATAGACACTGCAGTGGCAGGTCTGAGACATGTTTACACAGCAACTTATCTGGGTGGCTCACGCAGTGCTGCAGGTCCACTAGTAGTATTTGATTTACAGGCCCTGGGCACACATAATGTACTTTACTAGGGACTTACTAGTAAATCAAATATGCTAATCATGGATAATGGCTAAACCAATCCCCGATACAACTTAGACAGAGAGCACTTGCACTTTAGCACTGGTCAGCAGTGGTAAAGTGCCCAGAGTTCTAAAGCCTGTAACAACAGATCAGAAATAATAGGAGGACGAAGGCAAAAAGTTGGGGGTGAGCCTTCAAAAAGGGCCAGGTCTAACGCAGTCCCCCACCAGCCACGGTAGACCAATCAAAACTTTGATGAGCTTCCCCATTTAGGGCAATAGAACATGGACCCTTGCCCGCAACAGCAGGGGCAGGTTCTAGTTCTGTGCCTTCCTGAACCCAGTTGGATTCCTCTGTCCATAATCTCAGGACCCACTAAGCTAACCCATGGGGAATCCTTCTCTTCACCTGCGGACCCCGTCTGTGCATAACCTTACCTTACTTGGCTCACAGTAGGCAGACAGTACCACCATGGCCAACATAGGGATGTGGCCCATTCCTCCTTCTGGGTGTGACTCCTGTCCCCAACCCCAGGGCAACTCTGTCCACAAGGACAGCAACCCACAGAGGCCCCTGACAGCTGTCAGTGATGAGAGCCAGGCCTCAGCCCTTGCAGGGCTCTCTAACTTCTGTGGTTTCTCAGAGTGGGGGGCAGTACCCCAGGTGACTGGCACCCTTTTTCCACTCTCCCTCCCACCAGTTCAGGGCTATATCCTGCAACTGGTCCGCCAACCCAGGGTCTATACCCTTAGACTGAGCATGTGCTTGGCGAGCCAGGACTTCCAGGGGAGTACAACCCCCCCACCCCCCACGGGAAACAAATTCCTCACATGTTGTGGAAGAGTCTGCCTGGTGCAGGTCTCCAGACCCTTGACCTGCTGACAGAGCATCAACCCCTCCCAAGCCCAAAGCGGCATCACCAGGGTCATTCCTGGGGTGTTCTGACCTCGGAGTTGGCAACCCCTGACTCACTGGTCCTTCCTTCCACTGGGGAATGTCTCCCCCTCTCACCCCTCCATCTGGACTTCTGCACTCTCCTTGCCGGAATGGTGCTACCAGAACTGATGGGACGCTTGTGACAGCTGCCCATACCAAGTTGTTCTCCTGTCACTATGGGACTCCCATCAGTGGCTGGTCTCCTGATACAGATGAGGCCACTTGCCTGTGTCCCCTCTAAGAACAATCCAAGCACTGGGGCCGGCGATAGGGCACCCTGGACCTCTGCCCACTCCCACTCCTTCTCCTACTCCTGGAAAGGGTGTGGGACCCTTCTCCACCCCTACTACACTGGGACCTGTCTGGGTTACTGCAGCCCTCCCCCTCACTCTGAATGGGGAAAGCTGAACCATCTTCCTTGCAATCACTCCCCAGTGCCATCCTAGACACTCTGGCACTCACGCAGAGGTCTGCCTCAGGTCCAAGCTCCCTGAGGTCAGAGAACTCACACTCCACCAGGTGTTGGCGTAACTCCGGAAAACTGTGACTGAACATATGCTCTCCAGCAATCAAATTGTTCATTCCTTCACATGTGTTAACCCTACTACCTTTCACCCAACCATCCAGTCCCTCAAAAAAAATACCCCACATCATCCCCCATCTGGTGAGACAGTATCTGACTGCCCTTCAAACTCAACCTACCATCCTCTGGTGTGACTCCATCCTACCTCACAAGAGCTTCCTCCGTGGGGGTACACCTCTCCCTGTCACTCCCTTCTAGAGCCATTAGTGTCCTTTACACCACCGGGAATATGACTCCCCATGCCAATTCCCCAATCCATCCTCACTATTAGTGACCCTGCGCACCACTAGAGCTACCTTATGTGTCTGAGCCCACTGGTCTATGTCACCCTCCTCCTGAGAAAACAAGTCTCTGGGTATGTGGACCCTTTCTTCAATACTGGATATGGTACTTTTGCTGCCACCATCTGAGCTGAACCCAGCCTTCCTGAGCTAAAAGAGCTTTCTCCTCATCAAGGGCTAGCCTCGTTTCCTCCAAAGCTTGTTCTCTCTCCTGCTTTAACCTAAACTTTACCAGTTCCAGCTTGAGCTTCCTTGCTCTCTGCCTAGCCTCCAGCTTCTCTGGAGACAGACCTGGGGAAGAAACACTGCTGCCAGCACTGGGGGAGCCCTTCCACCATTCTGGCTAGCCCCAAAGGTGATGCTGGTTCCTCCATCCATCCCAGGTGCAGACTTTGTTCCTCCTCCTGCACAACATTGTTCTCATCCTAAGTGTGTTCACCAGCCTCCCTGGCTGCCAACCAGGCCCTTAGTGCCTTTTGCAGCTCCTCCTTCCTAGTGAGACCAACTTCCTGCAAAACTTTTTGAGCTGAGGCACTGTATAGGTTTCCAACCTCTCCTCCTCAAACACCAAATCTGCAGATACCGCTGATGGCTCACCAGACTGAGACATTTGTTGTGGCCAAAACCCAAGAGTTGCAAAAACAGAAAGAGAAAAACAGTATGCTGGTACTTAATGGTCCGCAATATGAAAGTAGTGTATACCAATCACTGTATGTCAAGTACAAATACAAGTCCTATCTTCACCACTGATCACCAATGTTGGATATGGGGTTTCTAGTTGGCAGTGGTTTGTAACCTGTCCAACTAGGGACCCTCACTCTAGTCAGGGTAAGTAAGGGAGCAAGCAGCTATGATAACCCCTGTTCACCCCCTTGGTAGCTTGGCATAAGCAGTCAGGCTTATCTAAGAGGCAATATGTAAAGTATTACCACCACCATAGCCAATATTTATCTGAATAAAACAAGACCAAAACAACAAACATTCAACATACACAAGCAAAGATACACATTTGTAAAGATTAAATCTCAGTATAGCGCTTAGAAACACAGAAGCTCCAACTGGGGCTATCACAACATCGTTGATGGAGTCAGGCCGACGTCACACGCAAGGGAGTGTGGGCCAGTCACGGAGTCGCACGGAACCCCAGGCACGATAACTTTGAAAATGATGTGGCACAGAGTCGAGGAGGTGAGGCTTGGCTCAAGCTTGCTACCAGGGAGGTGAGGTGTTGGTTCCTTACTGCAAGGCAGGGGAGGTGAGGTGTCGGTTCCTTATGGTTGCAGAGGAGGTGATGCGGCGTCGGTGGCAAGGAGTCGGTTCCTTACGATCCAGCTAGGTAAATGAATCCAGCAGGTCAAGACGTGCGGCACCGACTTCGCGGTGTTGTGATTAAGTGTGTCGGATGTCAGGGACACAGCACTCAGGACTCACTCTGTGATGGAAATTCAGAGGTGCTGCAGCGGCATCCGGCATGTGGCGTCAGTCATTGCCCTCAGCGGGGACCACAACTCCTGGTGCAGGCAGCAGCACTAAGTCGGACAGCGGCGCCATTTCCAAAGTCGCTTTGGAGTCGATGCACTTGGTTTCTTCTTGGTTTCACCAGAACTCACTTCCAAGGGCCCAGGAACTCGGCAAGTCATTGCTCTAAGCAAGAAAGCCCAGGTGCTGGCAGATCAAGTCTTTGATGACCCTGAAACTTCTAACAGGAGGCAAGCTCAGTTCAAGCCCCTGGAGAACATAGGAAAGCAGGATGTAGAAAGCAAAGTCCAGTCCTTTCCCTCTCAGGACAAAAGCAGCAAGCAGCAGGCCAGCACAGTAAAGCAACAGGCAAAGTGGCAGTCCCTCTTTATCCTGGCAGAATGTCCTCAGGCCAGAAGTGTTCTGAAGTTGTGGTCTCAGAGGCCAAATACCTATACTCATTTCTGCCTTTGAAGTAGGCAGACTTCAAAGGAACGTATTTGTAGTGCACAAGACCCTGCCTTTCTTGCCCTGACCCCAGACACACGCTGTGGGTTGGAGACTGCTTTGTGGAAGGACAGGCACAGCCCTATTCAGGTGCAAGTGTCAGCTCCTCCCACCACTCCAGCCCAGGAATACCCATCAGTATATGCAGGCACACCTCAGCTCCCTTTGTGTGACTGTCTAGAGTGAACTCACAACCAGCCCAACTGTCATCCTGACGCAGACATGTATTCCACAGACGGGCAGAGGCACAGAATGGTTAAGAAAGAAAATGCCCACTTTCTAAAAGTGGCATTTTCAAACTTACAATCTAAAACCCGACTTCACCAGTAGTTATTTTTAATTTGTGAGTTCAGAGACCCGAAACTCCACATCTCTATTTGCTCCCAATGGGAAATTACACTTAAAAGATATTTCAAGGCAATCCCCATGTTAACCTACGGGAGAGACAGGCATTGCAATAGTGAAAACTGAATTTACCAGTATTTCACTATCAGGACATGTAAAACACACCAGTACATGTCCTGCCTATTACATATACTACACCCTGCCCAGGGGGCTGCCTTGGGCCTACCTTAGGAGTGACTTACATGTAGTAAAAGGAAAGGTTTGGGCCTGGCAAGTGGGTAGACTTACCAGGTTGAACTGGCAGTTCACAACTGCCTACACACACACTGCAGTGGCAGGTCTGAGACATGTCTACCGGGCTACTCACGTGGGTGGCACATTCAGTGCTGCAGGCCCACTAGTAGTTTGAATTACAGGCCCTGGGCACACATAGTGCACTTTACTAAGGACTTACTAGTAAATCAAAATGCACATCATGGATAACCAATCACCAATACAATTTAGACAGAGAGCACTTGCACTTTAGCACTTGTAAGCATTGGTAACATGCCAAGAGTCCTAAAGCCAACAAAAACAGATCAGATTAACATAGGAGGAAGGAGGCAAAAAGTTTGGGGATGACCCTGAAAATAGGGCTATGTCCAAAAACAATCATATAAAGGATGCCTGTAACCTAGTCCATTCTCTTACCTCCCACTTTATGCCACAGCTTTCCCACCAGATTCCTAAAATCTCAGAATATAACCTATTGCTATAGATAGTTTATACGTATGGGCTCAGAACATAAAGGAATCCAAAACATAGTAATGGGACCTACAGAGCTAATTAAGGATGTCACCACACTACAAATCATAAATTGTGCATCTAGCTCTCATGCTCCCTCACACATCACACTGCTAGGCGCATCAACCCAAGACAAGATAAGAGCACCTCTGTGCACTCAGACACAATGGGAAAGGTTTACCACATAAACTCAAAACAAAGACAACATTCTTCCAGCCACGCACCCTACATGGTATGGCATGCTTCCAATGTAAGTATGCTCCTCAGCACCTCACGTAAAAGAAGTAAGCACTAATGCAACAGTACAATGTGCATGCCAATGCACCTCTTGCCAGCAATGCCCTATGCTCTTGAAGTAGGCTGGTTTCATTTTATCTCCTCCTCTTTCCTAAATCACCATAGTGAGGTCTGTAATAGTACCATTGAGCTTGCTCTGGATAAGAGCATCCTGATCTTCTCTTCGATTTGCATCACTCCCGCTCTCCTGCTCCTTGGTACAGTAATACTCTTAAGAATGCCAAACTACACTGAGAGAAGCTGGAGCGGCTGGAGCTTAAGAGCTATTCTTCTAAAAAATGTTTAGCTTCGGGTTGCTCTTTGCTCTTATAAATGGCTAGTGCAAATTACTTTGCAGCTAAAATTGTCCACATGCACACCACTATTACATTTTTTTTTTCAGATAGTTCATTCACTAGCTTACTTTGATTGCATGGCCTCTGTTCTGGAGTCATCTCAAGATCTTTGTATAAATCTTTTATACATTTTTGTGAAGCATATTTCTTCTACCTGCAGTTCTCAATTCCTATGTCTGAATTGCCTCTTCTTTTTGAGATGTGGGAAATCAGCCTAGTCTGACAGAGCACAAATGTCTACCTAATAGAATTAACCAAGAATGTTTTTCTTCCATTTCCTCTGGGTCTCGCTTGGATCCATGTCCTCCTCATATTTTAAGATCAGTGCTCTGACGGTGCCTGAGGCACTTCACATCATCTACAATAAATCGATTACCACTGTGTCTGGCCCTTCCATTTGGGAAAATGCCTTTGTGAATCCTCTTCTCAAGTAACCTTCGGCTGACCCTTCCATTCTGGCCACTTTTACCATCTTTCTTTGCTACGTTTTCCTATAAAAGTCTTAGAAAGGGCTAGCAAAAACAACTGTCATTTGTCTTGAACACAATAATATTCTGGCTTCAACGCAATCTGGCTTCAGTCCTTCTCTTTGCATTGAGACTACTCTAGTCTTGGTTCCGGTACTTTAACTTGCATACGTTGGTGGATCAGGGCAAATTTCACCGCCTTCCATATGGTTTCTGACATCTTATTAATAAGCTGGTTATCAGGTGGGCATTCAAGGGAATGCTGTTGGTTAAATTAGGTCCTATCTGCCCAGTCACATCTAAGCACTTTCTGATCAGATCTCAAAGTTCTCTCCTATGGGGCTCCACAGGATTCTTGTTTTAGTCCGAAGCTCTTTAACTTGTATGTTCATTGCTTAGCAGATCTTATTCAGTTGGCGGGCCTTAGTTCTATGTGCCCTGGTGTTGATACTCTAATGTTTACATCATTGGATGAACACTCCCAGACCATGGGCACTGGCTCTTATGCTTCTATTCCACAAGTGTTGGAGTGGATGAGGAAGAACTTATTGAAACTTAATACTGAGAAGACCATAATAAGCCTCAGTCCTAACCATCCAGCTGCTGGACTTCTTAACTTTGCGCCTTGCCAGCACCGGATTAGGTGGCTTTCGAATTGAGGTTTTATTTGATCCAAAGCTGTTCCTCGGTCCGCAAGTTGGCAAATTTATATTGACTTGTTTTCTGTTGCTTTAACTTCTTTGAAAAATGTCCCCATATTATCTGCGTGAGTCTCGCCACCATGTGGTTCAGTCTACAATCTCAGTCACTTAGATTATTGTAACTCACTTTTTTGGGTTATACTCTTTACCTCATTCAGAGACTTCATCATATCCAGAGATATCTGCTGCTTGGTTAGTGCTTGGAACTCCTAATTATTCCTCTGCATCAGCTTGTCTCATCTCTGCAGTGGTTAGCTATCTCCAAAAAGATTCCTTTTAAGCCTTTGTGCATTAATCTTACAGAATTCCACCTTTTAGGCCTTGCCTATCTGTGGCAGAAACAGGTCCAGCACGTACATGGCTGTTCTCTTAGATCATCCAGTGCTCATACTCTCAGTTCCCGAGTTCCGCCGCAGTCAGGCTTTTACAGCACTGGCCAATAAACATTGGAACCTGCTTAGCTAAGGTCCCATGGTCAGCTTCTTCCTTTTTGGAAAGCCCTTAAGATATGGCTTTATACATAATTTGTGTTTATGTAGCTCCCCTAGCTCAGTGCTTCCCAATTTCTTTTTAGAACCATGACCCATTTCTTAGTACAAAAAATGTTTGTGACCCATCTGGCTTCATTGGACATGAGGTGGCTGATTTTTTACTGTAGTATGGCATCTTGTGGTAGCACATTATTTTTTACCGAAAGCACATTTTCCGTTGAAATGGCAACTAAATTTGCACAGACATGCAGTTTTATAGATAGAACTATTTAACACACATTATAATGTATGGAAATCGGGTTACAATGAATATTTATTAGTAGTGCATAACCAGGTAAAGTGTTTTGATTTGTTCTGATCCTACTCAAATCTTTGTTTCCATCATGTCCCCTCTCGCTGCCATCGTCAGAAGCTACGGTATGAGCATCGTGTCATATGCCTGTGACACACAACTCATAATTTCCCTCACCAAAGACCCTAGCACGGCCAAAAGGAACTTCGACTCAGGAATGGACGCCGTTGCTACCTGGAAGAGAGAAAGCTGCCTCAAGCTCAACTCCAACCAGACTGAGCTCATCATCTTCGGAAACGCCACCTCAGCTTGAAACGAATCCTGGTGGCCCACGTCCCTCAGCACCCCCCCTGCACCGACTGAGCATGCCGGCAACTTAGGAATCATCCTCAACTCCTCCCTATCCATGACCCGCCAGGTAAACTCTGTCGCCTCCTCCAGTTGGCACACACTCCGCAAACCTTGGAATATTTTCAGATGGATCCCAAAAGACTGCCACATGGCAATCACCCAATGCCTTAGTCACTAGCAAGCTTGACTACGGCAACACCCTCTGCGCCGGCACCTCAACTTGGGAATATCAAAAAAACTACAACTCATCCAGAACTCCACCGCCAGACTCATTCTGGACCTCCCTCGCCGAGAACACATCTCCCAACACCTGAGGAACCTCCACTGGCTACCAGTCGAGAAGCGAATCACCTTCAAGCTTCTCACCCACACGTTCAAGGACATACACAATGCAGGACCAGCCTACCTGAACTACTGCATCTCCTTCAACACCCCTGCCAGATCCCTCTGCTCCACCCAGATGGCTCTAGTCACCATCCCTCCCATCCGCAAAACCGCCGCTGGAGGAGGATCCTTCATCTACACTGCAGCAAAGAGCTGGAACAACCTCACTCTGCACCTCAGACAAAGCCCGTCCCTCATCATCTTCAGGAAGAGCCTCAAGACGTGGCTCTTCAGATGAGGCACCTCCCACCCCAGCACCTTGAGACCCTCACAGGTAAGTAGCTGCGCTCTACAAATATTGATTGGCTGACACTTCAGAATTACAAAAAAAGTGCTTCATGTTACTTTCCTAACTGCTGAATGTCTACAGTTAATTTTAACTTTATTTTGCATTAGAAGAAATGACCCTCCAGCTTTCCTTTATATACTTCATGAACACCAGCAGGACTGTCACATAATTCACTTTATTTTTCTTTCTCTGTCTGCAAAGTGAGATGAGTACGTAAACACCAGCCTCCCTAGTAAAAATTAAGCACAAGACATAACCTGTATTTGACCTCTTCCTTTGAAGCATTCCAAATGTGACATGATAAAAACTGAATTTAACGTCATCTTGGTTTATTGCCCATACTTTGCCAATCCACCACAAATCAGCTTGTGACAGTTTGGTAAACACTGCCCTAGCTTGCTGTCTTCCAGACCAGGACACCATCTAGGTAATTGCTTGCTATATATAAACCTATAAGTAAAATAAATAAATAACAAAGGTACTTACCTCTTCTAGCTCAGGCTCTATGACCAGTAATGACCTTCTGGAAGGGCAGTCCAATTTCACTGTAACTGCTGGTAAAGCAGGAAGCCTAACCCTTGCGGAAATTCCATTCTCCACTGAACACTACACTGTCCCTGTTAGCAATAAACCCAGTATCAAAACTAGCACTGGCAAAGCCAGTAGGTCTAGTGTAGGCTTTGGCAATGTATGATTTGGCATGGCTTTTGCTTTTGCAAAACCGTATTGCTGGGGAAGCTGCCAGGCCCTTGACAATCTAAAAAATTGTCTGCAAGCTAAAATATTTTTTTGTCTCAAAACAGACATTTTGTTAGTAGTCTGGTGGTTCCTGGCACTGAAGGATACTACTTGGTGTGTGAATGTGCTCCTTGTGATATGATAAGGAAAAATGCTCACAAGGAAGCTAGCCAATGTATGAAGTGGGCCAGTGCTTAATTCGTAAATTAAAACGTTCTAGTGCTCTAAGTCCTCCTCTTAAACATGCGGCTGCTGCAATTAACAGTGAGAGCATGGAATACTGAGGCAGCGTAATCCTAAAGCCATCTTGGGCCTCTTTAATCTATTTACAGCCACTCCCTGCCCCTTCAGCTCACTCTTGCAGTTTTCTGTTTTCTCCCTTTGTGACATGTTATCGTTTTTCTCTTTCTCCGTTTTTCCCATATGTGCCTTTTGCTCTCAGAAAAGGCTTGAGGCAGAAAAATAAGCGCCGGCCCTCAAAAACAAGTGCTGGTGCTTTGCACCGGAAACAACAAGCACAAATTAAGCACTGAAGTGGGCGGACTAGTGCTCCATGCTGTGGTGATGTGGTTGGCATAGCAACAGACCAGGCATTAATACAGGTGGCTGAAAGCCCCTCTAATTATATCCATGCATGCCAGCATTTTAGAAGAGGAAAATTAGGAAAATTAGAGTTTTAAAAAAAATAATTGTGAGAATGTATTTCTCCTCTTGGTTTCTACTGAAGGAGAGGCAATTTCAAGAAGAGATAGCCACAATGAAGCCATTTTTTTTCTTAAAAATCGCGAGTCGCCACACCTGAATTGGGTCTATTGGAATGTATGGTACATCATACAATAATTTTTGTAAAATTGAAAGGTCTTGGCTAACACCAGACCTAAAAAAACTCTGCAGCGTTTTATGTCTGAATAGTTCCATGGAGGTGTACTTGAAGACCACTGTCGGGTAGGGTCCCAGAGTGCGTGTCCCTTTCATCATGCTCATGACTGAGAACAATCGGAAAACAGACCCAGGGGTGTATCACAGTGGCCCACAGCCCCGAGGTGCTACCCCCACCAAAAGCCCCCAAGCCCCCACAGCCCTTCTGGGATATCCAATACAGAGGGATGCCCCTCTCCATTCTGGTCTTCTCTGCTTGCAGCTACAGTGAAACGCTTGAGAAAAAGGCACAGTGTTTTCCTGAACAGAAAGTTACAAACTTGCAACATTGCAGCTACAGTAAAAAGCTGGGGGAAAGGCACAGTGTTTTCCTGAGCAAAAAGTTACAAACTTGCAACATTGTTGATTGAATGTTGCTATATAGGAGGGGGTCCAGGACAAAGGTGCCTCATGGCGCTCAATTGGGGGGGGGGGGGGGAAGAGAGAGGGAGGGAGAGAGAGAGAGAGAGAGAGAGAGAGAGAGAGTGAGAGACAGGGAGAGAGAGAGAGAGATCAGCTGAGACATGGGTGTAACAATCACCCCGAAGCCCCTGGTGAGACGTGGGTTCCTCCTCTTCCCGGAGGACCAGGTTGCAAAGCACATTTTAAAAGGATGCAGGACTCGCCTGCTTACCGAGCTTTCTCGAGCAGACAGGGAGGAGGGCGCCTTTCGTGGCTGCCTGTAATCTGTCGATGGAAATGTGCCCCAGGTGAGGTGGAGTCCAATACCTACCTGCAGGAAGTTCCACTGTGTGCCAACTTCAGCGTTGCTTTTACAGGAGCTCATTCGAGGACTCTCGCCTGACGACAGTAGGAGAACAGGGGAAACCCGCGGCTGACAGGAGGGCCCAGTCACAGGCCTGTTTCAGGGTGGCACAGACTGCTAGTGACCTAAACCCTCCAACAAGCGCCCTGTGGATCCCAGTGACCCCTTTCCGAAGCCAGTTTACATCTTTTTGCTTCAGTGTAAAGTCGTGGCCCGGGAATACTAGAACAGCTTGCCTTCTGCAGTTGCATAGCCCCTACTTGCACTAAGATGTTCATTGCAAACTTATATTGTACTGTAATATTTGATAGTGGTTTCCTATCCCTGACAAAGCCCCAAACATTTTAATGAAATAAAAATTCAGGATTTTTAAAATACATTTGTTCAATACCGTTGATTGCTGAGAAAATCATGTTTTAAATTGCTCAAACCCCTCTGGTCAGTTCTAAAAAAATGCTCGATAGTCAGCACTATCTGGTTAAACTTTGACATTAGGTATCCTCAGAATTGCAGGTAAATGTCATATTTAAGAATGAGAGCCTGGAATGTCTTGACAAAGTAGTATGAACATAAAAATAGGGCCTCATTTACCATAAAGTGGTGCGCCGCTGGGCCAAATTTGTCAGCACCGCACTGCATCACATCAGAAACGCAGGGATGCTGGTATTTAAGATAATATGGCACACCCCAGTGCAAGGGTGTCTGCATTGCAAGGAATGATTGTTTATGTGCATTAAGGTATCCTTTCCAGCACATAAAGAACCAATAATGCGGATTTGTTACTTCTAGGTGTGCTGCATTTTGCAGCACACATAAAAATAGCAAATAATCGTTATTTAATGATTGTTTATGTGCAGGAAGGGACACCTTCCTGCACATTAACAATCTTTCATGGTGTTTTGCTCTTTCCATGTGTGCTGCAGGATGCAGCACACATAGAAAAATCAAAAACGAGAAGAAATAAAGGAATTTCTCCTCGTTGCGCCATGCTAACACCCTCCCTTGGGTTGCGGCATTTTTTGGCGCTGCCTCAGGTTTACGATTTCTCATAAATCTGGGTCAGTGTCAAAATGCAATTAGTATTGCAGTGGAACGCTCACAGCAACTCCCATTGCACGCCCGTTTCGTGCTAAGTGATGCCTGTAAAGGAGCCGTATTTACAAGGCAGCATTAAGCCACCGGGCATTGCGCCACCGCAGTCGCTAAAAGTGATGCTCCGGTGGCGCAAGTGGCGTGTAAATAAGCTGCATGGTTGTTAAGTGGCTTTGTGTCACGTGCAACAACATGTTCAGGCATGCCTAGATTTTAGCAAAAGTGCTACACATTTGGGCATTCGTAGTATTATTTTTACCTCAGTACATGTGGGATAGGGTGTCACATGACAGCTGTGCACACCTCTCCCCTCACAGTTGCACAGATTGTACCTTTTGTGAGTTTACCCTAATGATTGTGTGAGGGGGGGCCGTAGATGTTGCCATCCTATCCTTGTTTTGTGAGGGAGACTTGCTCTGCTGGTCGCTTACCATGCTGTATCTATTCAGCAGGGGTGGCTCCTCCATTAGAGCAGAGGAGCATTACCCCCCCAAATAAAATGCCCCCACAAGCCCCGGAGATTAAAAATAAAATGGTAATAACGTTTATTTATTACCATTTTATTTTTCATCTACCCGTCCTGAACGGAGTACCAGGACGGGGTGGGGCCTGCTGAGTGGCAACAGCAGGGAGGAGGGCGTGCTGTCTGGGTGCTTAATTTTAAAGTCTACATGTCCTTTTCACCGGCCATCTTGTGACGGCCAGCCAGACATGCGCACTTTGAAACCTCTGTAACTCAGTTGTCCTAACAGCTGGTTTAGAGCAAGCACAGGCCTCCAGTGCCCTCAGGATCGCAGAGAGCGAGGCCGCTCCCTCCAATCCTGGCACTGGTCTCATGCTGGTTAACAGTATGAGAGCAGCGCCAGGATTGGTTAAGGAAGTTGGCAGACGTCAGCACAAAACACTGGACTGTAGAGGAGGAGGAAGTATAGCGAGGAGGAAGACATGTTGTGCGTTTAAGGTTAGTGTATTTTTTATTATTTTGTTTATGGCTCATGGGTCACAGCGCGATAGTGCATGCCATTACCCACCACCCATTTGCCAACCCCACCACTGTCCTTAGATGGCAGCCACCACTGCTATTCAGTGAGGGGCACTTAAACGGCAGATACTCATGATTTTCTTTTGTGTGCAGGGTAGGCGTGCACTCCTTTCAAGCTGTACTTGTTTTATTAGGAGGGCTTCTGCTGCTGGTTCTGTGTTCTCTAGGGGAGAGGGTACAGCTGGTTCCAGTTCAATGTATGCTTCGTGCAACAGTGGTTTCCAAAGGTGATGCCATGCTGTTCCCTTTCTGCGTTTGGGAAGCTTGCACTGTTGCTGTCTATGGTCTGTCTTCTGTGTGCGTGAAGGAAGGGTGTGCAGGTGCTGTTAATTTTTTTCCTGGTTTGTGTCTGGGAGGTTTGTAGTGCAGTCTGTTGTGCAGTTCTGTTTCTATGGGATGGAAGTTTGCCGTACTTCTGCACGCACCTGGTGCACAAAGGGTGCCATGTACCTTATTTCAAGCAACAAAATGGCCTGACTGCCAATGAAGTAGGAAACTGTAGCAATAATCCGGATCCCCTGAGCCCCTTAGCTGTCTGGGCCCCGGTGCCACTGCACCTGTTGTAAGATTGCTACACCTCTGCTTGTGCCCATATCAAGAAATTGGAGTTTACACTGCTGCTGTCTGTATAAGCTTGTGAATTCATGCAAATTTTGTTGACATATAGCGTATTTACTGAATATCAAGTTGCTTAACTTGCAGCTGTTTTGTGTACCTATATTAAACTAAGGGACATATTTACAAGCCCCTAGCATCGCCTTAGCATAATTTTTTTTATGCTAAGGCGGCGCCACATTTACAAAGTGGAACAATGCAAGCATTGCGCTACTTCGTAACCCCTTGCGACTCCTTTGCAATATTGATGCACTTCAGCAACTCCCATCAAGTTATCAGCAGCCCATCCAGCAGTTGCCTTAGCCTGAACAACAGTAGAATGCTTCCAACTGTGCATCATTAAACATCTGATACTCCTGGGACATCTCATTACAAGTATTGGTACCATAATACTCCGCAGTTTTTTACCTTCGATGATGATATAACAAAGTTATTGGACGACTCATGGGGAGTTCATTTAAAATTGAGATGTTAATTCCTGGAATTACCAAAACAGGGGCGTGCCAGGTGACGACTAGGCCCGAGGTGCCACCTGCATGTCGACCTCATCTATTGTAGCCGTACAACCAATATTTTGGCCTACATTAACAGTGCCTGTGAAACATAAAGAAACAGACTTTAGTCTCATGACAGTCTGAGGACTCATTGTGATGTCTATCCAGGTGCAACATGCACTGTTTTCATCCCAGATATGTGTACACTTCCCTATCACATCCTGACTAATATCAGTACCATTCTATAAAGATATAACCCTACATAAAGATTAAGGCCCTCATTACAACGTTGGCGGTAAGTGCCTCTTACCGCCATGCTGACTGCCGCCAACATACCGTGGCCGCGGGGGTATACCGCTATCCGTATTATGACCCACACATAGAAATCCACCACTATACAGACACACACACACACACACGAGTCCGCCAGCCCAAAGGTCAGTGATAAAATGGAAGTACCAAAACACACACTGTCACGCCAACAGAAATACGCCCACAGCATCATGACCCACGAATAACCGCGGCGGTCAATCAACCGCGGTAAACCATTGGTGGTACAAACCACCATGCTCAAAATACACACACACATACAAAACAACACCACATTGGACAATTCAAACTACACACACCTGACACACATAGACACACCATACCCATACACTCACAACACTATGAAACACACACACACTACCCACAACCTTTTACGACCCAAAGATGTTGGCAAGTGAGAGAGAGACAAGCCAGGGGCACCCACTGAATCTGAGCCAAAAAACACCATCACCTATACACCATCCACACACCTCACAGCACACACCCCAACACATCACCGAACACACCCTCACACATACCACTCACACTACACCCATGGCACCACAAAGACACCCAAGGTTCTCAGAGGAGGAGCTAAGGGTCATGGTGGAGGAAATCATCCGGGTAGAGCCACAGCTATTTGGATCAAAGATGCAGCAGATATCTATTGCAAGGAAGATGGAGTTATGACGGAGAGTCGTGGACAGGGTCAACGCCGTGGGACAGCACCCAAGAACAAGTGATGACATCAGGAAGAGGTGGAACGACCTATGGGGAAAGGTACGTTCTGTGGTAGCAAGACACCAGATAGCAGTACAGAGGACTGGTGGTGGACCTGAACCTCCTCACCTACAACTAACAACATGGGAGGAGCAAGTCTTGGCGACCATGCATCCTGAGGGCTTGGCAGGAGTAGCAGGAGGACTGGACTCTGGTAAGTCAAATCTTTACTACTTTATCCCCCACCCTACCTGCATGCCATCACAAACAACAACCCCTAACCTCACCCCCATCAGCCCACCACCTCACATATACTCCACCATCACAACCCACCCATCCCAATACCAAGACCTGCATGCAACACCAATGCATGGACCCCCATCACAGACCTGCATGGACACCCATCACCACAGCATTCATACTAGTGAAAATCGCTTAGCCAAACCAAGCACAACTCACACAAGCCAAAGCTGCCTTGCTAATAACCACAGAGGAAAACATATACATGCACAAGATGGCACACGCAGATACAACAACACTGAATTTACATCCCCACAGGACCCCCACTCAACATCAACGGAGAGGAAGTGCCAGCCACATCCAGCCCCCCCCCTTGAAGAGGCCCACAGTGATGACAGCAGCTCTGCACGCCTGGATCAGGATGACCAAGCTGGCCCATCAGGGACCTCTGGACAGTCGGTGACCCAGGCACAGTCCCAACTCACCACAGAGCCTCCCCCCTCAGGAAACACCACCAAAGCACCCACCCAGTGGGCCCATCCTTCTGTCCCCAGGACATGTCAATCAACAGTGTGTCCACCACTACAGGGACCCCAGGCAACTTCACAAACACAGGACGATAAGGGTCCTGGGGTCAGTGACAGTGGGAACATGGTTCAGGGAACAGAGGCACAGGACAACAAAGAAGCTGGGAGGACTGCTATGCGACAGGGGGAGGACAGGCCCAGGGAACCGACTCTCCATGAGGCACTCACCAACATCCTGGGAGCATCCCACCATTACCAGGAGACCATGGGCCAGATACTGGCCAAGCTGCAGGAGACCCAGCGGCTGCAGGAGGGACAGTACCTGGGGATCAGGGAGGTCCTGAGGGACATCCACACCATCCTGGTCACCATTGCAGGAGTGCTGGCAGACATAGCCAACACCGTGAAGGAGGTAGTGGCACACCAACGGGCCCCTGACACGAGCCAAACCAAAGAACAGCCCTTCACCTCCGCCGACGCTAGTGGACAGTAGGCCACGCCACAGGAACAACAGGCCACCAGCACCCCACCCCCTGCAGAAGGAGAACCACTCTGAAAACGGTCCCTGCGATCCAGGCAGAAGCCAGAGAACATTGCCAAGACCCCTGCCAGGAAATAAGACTCTCCTGATTGTCACCCTTGTGTCCCACTCTGTAACCCTGTCCACCATGAACTGCCATTGCTCCCCTTCCTATGCCCCCTTGGATAATGCACCTGTGATACAAACAGAATGGACTCTACCCTGGACTTTCCTCCATCAGCAACCGAGCCCTTTGCAATACCCCCTACACTTATTATCACAGAAATAAACACCCTTGGAAGAAAATCAAATATGGAGTCTGTCAATTGTTTGAAAAATGTATTAGTTTAACAAGCTGTAAACATTGCAATTCAAATGTACAGTAATATTTACATAGGTATGACCTGTAGCGGGCAGCAGTAAACACACCAGGAGCTAGAGTGGGGCACAGAGATCTGAAAATAGAGATGCCAAAGGGTACAGTAAGTAGCCATAGAAATAGGGAAATCAGGCTGCCATGTTCAATGTCAAACACAAAACTACAATGGAAGTTGAAGTTACAGTGGGGGTCATTACAACCCTGTTAAAGTGGCGTTCGTACCGCCAACAGGCTGGCGGTACGAAAACCCATATTTTGACTGCGGCGGTACCGCCACGGTCGCACCGCTGGGGCCGGCGGTATTCCGCCATTTTAGCCCCGGCGGTGATAATCCACCAGGGCAGCACTGCAAGCAGCGCTGCTCTGGGGATTATGACTCCTCTACCGCCAGCCTGTTTCTGGCGGTTTGCACCGCCAGGAAGAGGCTGGCGGTAAGGGGACTCAGGGGGCCCCTGCACTGCCCATGCACTTGGCATGGGCAATGCAGGGGCCCCCAGGCAGAGCCCCGTCGCGCATTTCACTGCCCGAATTTGGTGCAGTGAAATGCGCGACGGGTGCTACTGCACCCGCTGCACATCAGCATTGCCGCCGGCTCAATTACGAGCCGGCGGCAATGTTGATGTGCCTTTTCCGCTGGGCCAGCAGACGGTAACTCTGTTACTGTCCGCTGGCCCAGCGGAAAAGTCAAAATACGGAGCCAGCCATACCGCCAGCACTGGCGGTATTCTGGCTCCCGCAACCTCGGCGGTCTGCAAAGCAGACCGCCGAGGTTGTAATGACCCCCAGTGTCTTACCTGTGTGTCACTGGAAGTACTGTTGAATTAGCGTAGTTCTGTTGTCCACATCCTCTTCCTCTGCCTCCTCTTTGTCACTGTCCACAGGCTCCACCACTGCCACACGACCATCCCCAGGCTCATCCTCCTGCAGAAAAGGCACCTGGCGTCTCAAGGCCAGGTTGTGCAACATGCAGCGATGATCTGACCCACCTTCTTTGGTGAGTAGTACAGGGATCCACCTGTCAGATGGAGGCACCGGAATCTGGCCTTCAGGAGGCCAAAGGTTCTCTCAATGACCCTCCTTGTTTGCCCATGTGTCTCATTGTAACTTTCCTCTGCCCTTGTCCTGGGATTCCTCACTGGGGTCAGTAGCCATGAGAGGTTAGGGTAACCAGTGTCACCTGCAAATATTCGAGGGATACCTGTTAGCCACACACTCACCCTTAGGGTCAATCCCACACCCATATACCTACATCAACTGGGTGGGGACCATGGGCTCACCTATTAGCAACATCTGGTGCCTCTGGAGGTGAGACATCACATATGGGATGCTGCTATTCCTCAAAATAAAGGCATCATGCACAGAGGCAGGATACTTGGCATTGACATGGGAGATGTGCTGGTCAGCCAAACACACCATCTGCACATTCAGAGAGTGAAAGCTTTTCCTATTTCTTAACACTTGCTCATGTCTCCGGTGGGGGACAAATGCAATATGTGTACCATCAATGGCACCAATGATGTTGGGGATATGTCCCAGTGCATAGAAGTCAGCCTTCACTGTGGCCAAATCCTCCTCCTGGGGAAATACGATGTAGCTGTGCATGTGTTTCAGCAGGGCAGACAACACTCTCGTCAGCACGTTTGAGAACATAGGCTGTAACATCCCTGATGCCATGGCCACTGTCGCTTGGAAGGAACCACTTGCCAGGAAATGGAGCACTGACAGGACCTGCACTAGAGGGAGGATACCTGTGGGTTGGCGGATAGCTGAAATCAGGTCTGGCTCCAATTGGGCACACAGTTCTTGGATTGTGGCCCTATCAAGCCTGTAGGTCAGCGACCTCTGACCCTGCATCACTGCAGGCAGGTCGCTCCCTCCTCGCCAGTGCTCCGGTAGGTACTGCCATTACCGAGTGTTTTTTCCTTTCATCTTGGGCTTCCCTCTAGGTTTCCCGCCGCTGCTTCCCCTCGGCCCGCCCCCCTCCCACCTCCTCTGAGCTTCCCGCTCCTGACTCCTGCTGCCCCCGCCCCCGCACTCCCATTGGGGGCTTCCCTCCCTCCTACCAGCTGCCACTCCCTCACACCTCCCCTCTTATGCCGGCCGCAGCGCGAGGTTATGAGCGACCTCTGACCTTGCATCACTGCAGGCAGGTCGCTCCCTCCTCGCCACTGCTCCGATAGGTGCTGCCATTACTGAGTGTCTTTTGCTTTCTTCTTGGGCTTCCCTATAGGTTTCCCACCGCTGCTTCCCCGTGGCCCGCTTCCCTCCCTCCTCCTCGCAGCTTCCTGCTCCTGACTCCTGCTGACCCCACCCCCTGCACTCCCATTGGAGGCTTCCCGTCCTCCTCCCAGCTGCCACTCCCTCCCACCTCCCCTCTTTTGCCGGCCGCAATGCGAGGTTAGCAGCGACCTCTGACCCTGCATCACTGCAGGCAGGTCACTCTCTCCTCGCCACTGCTCCGGTAGGTGCTGCCATTACTGAGTGTTTTTTTCCTTCTTCTTGGGCTTCCCTGTAGGTTTCCCTCTAGGTTTCCTGCCGCTGCTTCCCCACAGCCCCGCCCCTCTCCCTCCTCTGAGCTTCCCGCTCCTGACTCCTGCTGCCCCCACCCCCGCACTCCCATCAGGGGCTTCCCTCCCTCCTCCCAGCTGCCACTCCCTCCCCTCTTATGCCGGCCGCAGCGCGAGGTTAGCAGCGACCTCTGACCCTACCTCACTGCAGGCAGGTCGCTCCCTCCTCGCCACTGCTCCGGTAGGTGCTGCCATTACTGAGTGTTTTTTTCTTTCTTCTTGGGCTTCCCTCTAGGTTTCCCTGTAGGTTTCCCGCCACTGCTTCCCCGCGGCCCGCCCCCCTCCCTCCTCCTCGGAGCTTCCCGCTCCTGACTCCTGCTGCCCCTGCCCCCGCACTCCCATTGGAGGCTTCCCTCCCTCCTCCCAGCTGCCACTCCCTCCCACCTCCCCTCTTATGCCAGCCGCAGCGCGGGCGCGCCGCTAACTCGCCGAAGGTGAGCCAAAGGCAAGCTCGTCTGCGCCTGTCCGCGCCAAGACTGCGCCCAGCGCCAGACCCCCTGACCAACACACCGCCCGCGCCAACAAACACCATTACTCTACCAACGAACTCCATGCCCTTAATCCAGGGCGCTCCTCTATCTGCTTCTAGGCCACACCAACGGGCACCAAAGGACCCTTCTCCTGCAAAGCCTGCAATTTCACCTGCAACCGAACCTCCAAACTCCAAATCAAAACAGACAACCGCCTAAGATGCATCCTACTCAAAACCCACTCCGTCCACAAACATACAATTGAACTCTGGGACCTACTGACCACATACTCACCCGACGTCGCATTCCCTACCGAAACCTGGATGAATTCGGCATCAGAACCAGACATAGCCATAGCCATACCAGAAAACTACAAGATCACCAGAAGAGACCGAAGCAACAGACCAGGAGGAGGAATCGCCATAGTCTACAAAAACACCATAAGAGTCTCCACCAACTCCCACGACACCATCAACTCTGCCGAGCACCTCCACTTCAAAATCCACATCAACGCCAACACCACACTCAGAGGAACACTGATCTACAGACCCCCTGGCCCCAGACCGCAGTTCTGCAATGACATCGCCGACACAATCAGCTCCCAAGCCCTCACCTCAACAGACTACATCCTCCTCTGTGACCTGAACTTCCACCTAGAAAATAACAATGATATCAACACCACCAACCTAATCAACAACCTCGCCAACTTCGGTCTCAAGCAACTCGTCACTTCACCCACCCACTTTGCAGGCCATACACTTGACCCCATCTTCTCAGCCAGCAACAACATCTCCTTCAGCCACACCACCGAACTCAGCAGGACAGACCACCGCTGCATCCACTTCTCCTACCAGAAACAAGTCACTCACCACCACCGCACACAACCCTCCCGACGCAACTGGAGCAAAATATCAACAGATCAACTGATCTCTACTCTAACACGGGCCCCACCCCCTGGGCCCCTGGACCCCAACACAGCCGCCACCAACCTACACCGCTGGATAGAAGACTGCACCAACACCCTTGCACCTCTCAAAAAAAAAAAAACACCTCCCACAGAATCAAGGCCAGCTGATTCACACCAGAACTACAGTAATCCAAATGGCTATGTCGCAGAATGGAAAAAACCTGGCACCTTGACCCTACCAAATCCAACCACATCGCTTTCAAGGGTGCCCTACGCAAACATCACCAATTGATCCGCACCACCAAAAGGACCCACTTCAAAAACTGCATTGACAACAACGCTCACAAAAGTAAAGAGCTTTTCGGCATCATCAATGAACTCTCCACCCCCAGGACCGTCTCCAACGAACACCCACCATCACAAGAATTCTGCAACTCACTGGCAACCCACTTCCGTCAAAAGATAGAAGAAATCCATAACAGCTTCAAACCCCAGACCCACCAGCTGACTACAAACACCCAAGAACCTAACGTTCCAAGCAACACCCACCTCCTCCACACCTGGATTCCCGTCAACATAGAGGACACCGCCACCACCATGGCCTCCATCCACTCCGGATCACCATCGGACCCCTGCCCACACCATATCTTCAACAAGGCAAATATCATCATAGCCCCCCACCTCTGCAAAACCATCAACAGCTCCTTTGAGTCAGCCACCTTCCCAGAAAGATGGAAGCACGCAGAAATCAACGCCCTGCTGAAGAAACCAAAGGCAGACCCAAACGTCCCCAAGAACTACCGGCCGATCTCCCTCCTCCCCTTCCCAGCCAAGGTCATCGAAAAAATTGTGAACAGCCAACTATCCCGGTTCCTGGAAGACAGCAAGGTACTCGACACCTCCCAATCCGGATTCCGCAAAAACCACAGCACCGAGACCACACTCATCGCTGCCACAGACGACATTTGGACCATGCTCGACGAAGGAGAAACAGCAGCACTCATCCTCCTGGACCTCTCCGCAGCTTTCGACACAGTATGTCACCACACTCTCCGCACACGCCTCCACAACGCTGGAATCCACGACAAGGCACTCGACTGGATCTCGTCATTTCTCTCAGGCAGAACCCAGAGAGTCTGCCTCCCACCGTTCCTATCAGAAGCCTCCAGAATCATCTGTGGCGTCCCCCGAGGATCTTCGCTCAGCCCCACGCTGTTCAACGTTTACATGGCCCCCCTCGCCAACATCACACGAATCCACCACATCAACATAGTTTCCTACGCAGACCACACTCAGCTCATCCTCTCTCTCACTAAAGACCCTACAACTGCAAAGAACAACCTCCACAACGGACTTCACGCCATCGCCAGCTAGATGGAATCAAGCAACCTCAGTTTAAACACAGACAAGACAGAAATCCTCATCTTTGGCACCAACCCCTCAAGCTTGGAATGACTCCTGGTGGCCCACCTCCCTAGGATCCGCACCCTCACCCACCACCAACGCACGCAACCTGGGCTTCATCCTGGACTCCACACTCAGCATGACTCAGCAGGTCAATGCCATCTCCTCTTCCTGCTACAACACTCTCCGTATGCTCTGCAAAATCTTCAAATGAATCCCCGTCGAAACCAGGAAAACTGTCACCCACGCCCTGGTCAGCAGCCGATTGGACTACGGAAATGCCCTATATGCAGGAATATCAACCAAACTCCTAACAAAGCTGCAAAGAATCCAGAACGCATCCGCCCACCTCATTCTGGACGCCCCACGCCGCAACCACATTTCCCCCCACCTCAGAGACCTACACTGACTACCCGTATCAAAGAGGATCACCCTCAAACTCCTCATCCACGCACACAAGGCCCTCCACGACACAGGCCCTTCCTACCTCAACGACAGACTCACCTTCCACACCCCCACCCGCAATCTTCGCTCCGCCAGCCTCGCCTCTGTCCCCCGCATCTGCCGCACCACCGCCGGAGGAAGATCCTTCTCTCACCTAGCCGCCAGGACCTGGAACTCCCTACTGCTCCACCTTCGCCAGACCCAAGACCTCTTAACATTCAGAAAACGCCTCAAGACATGGCTCTACGACCAACAGCTTCCCCCCCCAGTGCCTTGAGACCCTAACGGGTGACTAGTGTGCTCCATAAATCCTTGATTGATTGATTGATAATGTGCCTGTCCTCCTTTGTCGCCAGGTCCACCAGGGGTCTGCAAACGGGGGGATGTCTCCATCTCCTATTTATCCTCAGCGGTTGAACTCTAGGGTGAAAAACAGTGAGCAGAAGGTCATATTCACACATATGTCAAAATTGATATGCACTTTTTCCTTTACAGAAACAGTATGTGAACTCGTAAGTCAGTAGATGTGCCAATGTCTGCTGTGACGCAGTTAGGTGCCGTGGCCTGTGCCCCCCTGAAATGGCAGCTGCCTGACCTGTGAGGAGAAACAAGTGGAAATTAGGTAATTCTGCTGGCGTTGTGCGCCGTTGGGGTCGGCGGTTGACGACCGCCACGCAACATCGCATTGGTTATCATAGGGCCGAATGGGTTCCAGGAGCGAATGGCGATGTACGCCGGCGGTGACAGTACGCACCGCCACAGACGTGACCGGCATTTTCTATCTGTGCACTCACTTGCTACCTGACCTTCAACAGGAGAGGACCTACACTGCAAGTGCTGCTGTGACCTGTGTCTGGAAGTGACAGTGGCTCGAGTGTCTGGGGAAAGGGTCCCTGCCTTCACTTACGAGGACTTGGAGAGACTGGTGGATGGGGTCCTACCCCAGTACACTTTACTCTATGGTCCTCCAGACAAACAGGTGAGTACGTTGTGAGCATGATGCGTGGGCCATGAATTTATGGATTGCTGTGTGTGTAAGACCCCTGTAGGGGGGTCTGATGGGTCCTGGGCATATTGCTGCATATATGGTGGGCAATGTATGTGCGTAAGTGGATGGGGGGGGATATGGTGGGCCATGATTATAACAGTCCGGACAGTATGACTAATACCTTTTCTGCTGTTTCTTTCCTGCAGGTCAGCACCCATCAGAAGAAGGGTATTTGGCGTGCCATCGCCAAGGAGGTGCAGACCCTGGGGGTCTTTGACAGGCGGAGCACCCACTGCTGCAAACGGTGGGAGGCCCGCGCCGCTGGGCAAGGAAGACGGCGGAGGCCCAGCTGGGGCTGTCCTCCCAATGAGGAAGGGGTGCCTGTCGTACCCTGACCCCCCTGATGTTCTGCATCCTGGCGGTGGCCTATCCGGAGTTGGATGGGCGCTTGAAGGCATCACAGCAGCCACAAGGGGTGAGTACAGACTCAGAATCATGACTTTGCACGCTTTAAAGTATTACCTGGGTGAGGGATGTGGGCGCCCATAGGCCTGGGCGAACATGGCAGGGTATGTTCAATAATGGGCAAGCTCAGATGCACTCCAACCCCAATATTGTTAGTGGGCATCAACTTCTGGGCAGGGTCCTGCCGTTTTCAGGTGTGCAGCTAATGGCGTTAGGCATTGTACCCCATGGGCTGGTGACTAGCAGTGTAACTGGTAGTGCATGGCCTAGTGCATAGGCCTGTTCCCTGTGAGTTGTGTACGCCAACTGCAGTGTTCTTGCTGGCATTGACCAAGTGTATCCTCTGTCTCTCCCCCACTTTTTGTTTTGTCACCCTGTCCTTGTGTGCATTAACATAATCTGGCGGAGGAGCAGAGGCACCGGCGACGGAGGGAGCTGCATCCCACACGGTCCTGGAGGCCGAATCCACCGACGGTGAGGGCACCAGTGGGACGGAGGGCAAGGGGAGCACCACGACTGAGACAGGAGGGGACAGTTCTGACAGCGACACCTCCTCCGATGGAAGCTCCCTGACTGTGGCGGACACCTCTGTGTCCACCCCAACTACAAGTACAGCCGCCACCCCCGTACCAGAACCACCCTCCCAGCAGCCCCTCAGTGTGTTTCCTGTGCCCGCTCAACCAGAAGGGTGGGCATCTCCTTCGCCCCAGGCACCTCAGGCCCTACCCCAGTCAGCCCTGCTGCCCTCAGTGAGGAGGCTATTGACCTCCTGAGACCCCTCTCTGTTGGGCAGTCAACCATACTGAATGCCATCCAGGGTGTAGCAGGGCATTTGCAACAAACAAATGCATACCTGGAGGGCATTCACTCTGTCATGGCGGCCTAACAGAGAGCGTTCCAGGCTTTGGCCTCCTCCCTGATGGCAGCCATTGTTCATGTCTCTAGCCTCCCCCCTCCAACTTCCTCTACCCAGTCCCAATCCCCTCAACCCCAGCCTATCCCAAGCACACCTTCAGACCAGCAATCACCCAAATCAACACACAGAAGTGACTCAGCCAAACACAAGCACCACACTTCATCTCACATGCATTCACACAAGCACCATCCACATGCAGACACACCAACATCCACTGCCTCCACTGTGTCCCCCTCCTCCTCCTCGTCCACCTCCCTCCCAGTAGCATCTCCACTCACACCTGCTTGCACTACATCCTCATACATTACCTCCATCACCATCACGCCTATCACTACACGCCCCTCACTGGCAGTCACCACTTGCACATCTATGCACACGTCCCTGTGTCCTCTCCCACTGTGTCTGTGCCCCCTCCTCCCAAAGTACAAAAATGCAAGCACACAGACACCCAACAGCCATCCACATCACAACAGCATCTAGACCATGCACCTGCACCCAAACACAGCAGACTGACACCTCCTACAACCACTCCCTCTTCCTCCACTCTCAAACCTTCACCCTCTTCCCGCCCCAGTGTCCCTAAGAAGCTTTTCCTTGCCAACATTGACCTATTCCCTACCAGCAGCAGCCCCAATGGGAAGCCGTTCGAGGCTCCAGGTGAAGGTCTGGAGGCTACCACCAGCGCAACTGGCATCCACTGAGCAGCTGTCACCGCCGGCGAGCAGTGTGTAGTGGTGACTACATGGGCTGCAGTGCGTCCTGGCCCCTGCGACACCTGTCGGTGTGACACGCAGGTGAGAGACTGTGACCTTGCCCCATCCAGGATGAAGCACACTGGGCACAAGGCCCCCTCCAGAACTAGTGGAAGAAGCCATCCACTCACCACATCCTTGCCAGGATGAAGCACACTGGGCACAAGGCCCCTTCCAGAACCAGTGGATGAAAACATCCACTGGAGAGACTGTGGCCTTGCACTCCCCGGGACCAAGCAGTGGGCATGGAGCCCCCTCCAGGCAAGTGGCGTTGTTCCATCTTCCGGCTGAGGTGCCCCCTCATTCCACATCCCCCTGAGGTGCCTGTGTGTTTTTGACCTGATGCCCCTACAGTGTTCTCTCCATATTGAGACATGAGTCGAATGTGGCCTTGGTCTATGTGGTTTGGCCCAGTGGGCCACAGACATTTTGGAGTGGGCATTGTCCCTCCTTTTGTATATATTGTAGATATTGTACGTACTGTTTATTGCTTTAAGAATGTACTTCTCAAAATGTATAATATTTCACTCATTTTACTTCATTCCTTTTGTCCTTGCATTATTCCTGAGGGTTACGGAGTGTATATGTAATGTTGTTGCATCTGTTTGTGTGTATGGTGGGGGTGGGGTTGGGGGTGTTGAGTGTCACTCTCTTTTTCTTCCCCCCCCTCCCTTGTGTGCTAGGTGCAGTACTCACCGTGGTCGTGTTCGCCGGCATTCGTGTTCCTGGTGTATGAGAAGGTACACCAGCATGGGGAACACCTGCAGTTCGGGCTCCATGGCATCGTGGTTTTCCTTGAGTGTTGAGAGGTGAGTTGTTTTCCTTCAGAGTACTGTTTCCGCCGTGCTTTTGGTGTGTTGGTACCACCCCGGAAAAGGTGGCGGGTAGGTGTGTTGTAATGCAGTGGGTGGTACATTGTCTTCCGTCTGGCTGTTAGCGGTTCCCGCCCCGGTGTTTGTTGCTACCGCCGTGGCGGTCGGTGTGTTAGAGTGGCTGTTTGTGTTGGCGGTTTCTGCCGTGGTCATGATTCCAATTTTTTTTCGCCGGCCTGTTGGCGGTGTTACCGCCGATTTATCACCGACCTCCAGGGTTGTAATGAGGGCCTAAATATCAGAATGCCATTTATCATGGACAAAGACTGATATGGTGACTCTAAATCCTGGCCTACAAAAACAATCTAGGGGAAAGGGATTTACTAAATAGCTGTTACACTCAGTGAGAGGGCATGTTATTCCTAAAAATCCTAAATCTAAAAGCATCTGGATCCAATATACAGTGGTAGGACAACCTGTATGCGATAGCTCATACTTGTTGTCCTGCCTATCTGTGAGAGTGCATAACACATCTACTAAAGAGTCATATTTCATGGCATTAACTAAGAAATGTACTAGTTTAACATGTGTCAACTGCTTTTGGGCTTTAGTCCTCCACAAGTAAAGATGCAATAAACATAGAACTGTACTTGGGGGTACTTCTTTTATTGAGTGTAGCCTATCTGATCCAGTAGCATGAGAAATTAGGGAGCACACGAAACAGGATTCATGAGTGTATTCTGAGCCTATGTCTAACATATGCTGATACAACATATTATCTGGCATTACAGGTCATATTATTATTATAAAAGAGTTCTCTTCATACATGTAAATTAACAGAACTAAAACATTTGTTGCTATAAAGAAGCAGAAAAGATAGAATCAAGAGACAAAAAACAAACTAGAAAAACAAAACAACATATCTTTCGTGCTGTTTAAAAAAAAAAAAAAAAAAAAAGGAATTGTCCAAAGGCAGAAGTGGAGGGGTGGTATTTTTACTATGATAATCTTGTTCCCCTCTCTTGTTCCATTTACATTGTCTATGATATTTGGTGTGATGCTGGATTCAGACGAACATCAGTAAGGTAGACTCAGGGCTTCCTGAGATTGATCTTGATTGCTTGTGTGAGTAGTCATTATTCACAAAGAAAAGTATGTCAAACTTAGGATCCTTTCAGGGCATAGTTACAAATATGAACTAGTTGGCTAGTTGTTACGGGGTGGACCTCCAAGTCATTGCTGGGTACCTTTCTTCAAAACACCTTTTTAGGGAAGAACTTAGCAACCTTTAGCTCAACAAAAAATATGCTGTACTGTATGCATCTGTGGTACTTAATTTACAAAGGCATTTTTAACACTTGTATCAAGGGTGTTAGGAAAATGTGTATAAATGTATATACCAATATACATATATATTAGGAAAACCAGAAAGGGAGCACCCTGCCTCACACTCCAGCATGCAGCCAGCCTCAATGCATCATTGTAAATGCAGTCAAAGTTCCTTTTTTATCCATAAAGTAAACTGTAGTTTTTCACCTCAGTAGGTGCAGCAAGTGCTGTACCTCTCTGGACATGTGTTTCTGGGTTCAGCCTGTCATCGGCAGAGAGAAGCTTCTTCTGCGGGGTTGCTGGAAATGCTGCCAAGAGTCCTCTCATGTTTTTGTACCACTCACTGGCACGCAGGTGCTCAACCAGAGCTCGTCAGCTTATTGGCTCAAGGTAGCCTTCTTAAACAGGAAAACCAGAAAGGGAGCACACTGCCTCACACTCCAGCATGCAATCAGCCCCAATGCATCATGGTAAATGCAGTCAAAGTTTGTTTTTTATCCATAAAGTAAACTGTAGCTTTTTACCTACCACCTCCCCAGGGGTTCAAGTAAAGAGAATGCAGGAGGGCTGCCCAGTCCCCTGCAGCCACTGGGACTGCCACCTCCCCGGGGCTACAAGTAAAGAGAATGCGGGGGGTGCACGCCTCCCCCCCCAGCCACGGGGACCGCCACCTCCCTGGGGCTTCAAGTAAAGGGAATGTGGGGGACCACCAAGCCCCCGCAAAACCCCAGGAACCGCCACCTCCCCAGGACTTCAAGTACATAGAATGGGGGGGCTGCCTGCACAGGCCCATCTTGCTCTATGGCAGACAGGAGGTCAGGAAGAGGTTCACTCTCCTCCTCCATGCCATCATCTAGTGCCAGGAGCATAGTCAGTCAGACCTCTCAAAATGTAGCTTGAGGCGGTTCACAAGTAGGACCCTGAAAGGGTTTCTTTGAGTCTGCAAGTTCACCAGGTAGTTGACATTACTCTTGTGCTCCACGACCTCAAAAGTCCCAGTCCACTGGTCCTATGGAGCGCAAGGCTCCACTGAGGCCATGACCCACACTTTTTGGCTAGGCTACAACTTAACCAGAGTGGCATTCTGAACATACCATCACTTCATATGCTCCCTGCTTGCTTCCAGGTTCGTCTGAGTGAGTTTCCTGAAGTGCGCAGTCCGGTTTCTGAAGGTCAGCACATAGCTAAATAAATCCTGGAGGAAGACTACTGGGAGCTTTCTCACAGCTTTCTTTCACCAGGCTAAGAGGTCCTCTTACAGGGTGCCTGTACAGTAGCTCAAAGGGGCTAAATCCAAGTCCCTTCTGCCGTACCTCCCAGTATGCAAAGAGAAGGCATGGAAAGAGGATGTCCCACTTACGCCTCCTGGAGTAAGACAGATCCATAATCGTGCCCTTCAGGGTACGTTGAACCTTTCAACCAACCCATTACCTTGGGGGTGATAAGGAGTGGTAAACTTGTAGGTCACCCCACACTCCTCCTACAGAGACTTCATATATGTGGATATGAAGTTGGTACCCCAGTCGGATACCACCTCCCTGGGGAACCCCATGTGGGAAAAGATCAATGCCCAGCCTACCACGGGGTGCCGTCACTGGTCTCAGAGGGATGGCCTCCAGGAACAGGGTGGCATGGCCCACCAAGACCAGGGTGTACCTGTTGCCCATAGCTGTCTTGGGGGTCCAGAGGCCAGACAATGTCAATCTCCACCCACTCGAAAGGAGTGCTCACGACTAGGAATGATTAGAGAGAAGCCTTGCATCGCCCCCACTCTTGCCACTTGCCTGGCAAGTCTGGCAAGACCTATAATGCGCATCAGACTGCCTTTGCATTTGGGTCCAGTAAAAGTGGGTGGCAATTCTCTCAAATGTTTTGTCCTGCCCCAAATGTTCTACCAAAGGTACATCTACTTGGCAACTACTTGGTGAAACACATTGGAGAACACCTGCTCTTCAGACAGCAGATGACACCTGGCAGCAGTCATGCTGGCTCCTGTGTCTCTCAGAGCCTCCACTCTCTTTCCATTAGTGGTCACCCACTGCCTGTACTTCTTAGTGTTCTCAGGCATGAGGTCCCTCTGGATGATCTGTCTCCTAGCAAGATAAGGGTCATCTCAGCTAGCTTTCACCCTTCTCCTGGAACCAACACTTCCCCGAGCACTTTACTGGCCAACCCCCATGACTGTGGACCAGTGGGTGCCGGTGCAAACTTGGGACACTTGGGATCCCCCCACATGTGATCCTCCTGATCACATGCATAACACTTGCGAGGAGCCTTCTCTCAAGGCTTCCCTGTAGAGATCCAAGGCTTCTTCTCACCTGAGGGATGAGAATCCTTACTCTGGGAACTAAGTTGGAACCCTTTACAGAACTCCCCCTGTTTACCCTTGCCCCCTCACTTCTTATGATGGGGACCCTGACCACCCTTGGGGGAGCCTCCCCAATACATCTTTTGGACCCTGGTACTCTCCCAGTGGTCCGCTTCCTGTGGTCAGTCAGCGTGCTGTCAGTCATATGCTGGCGCACCTCTGGAAAACAGAGACTATACAAGTGCTCCCATGCAATCAAATTGTACAGCCCCCCATCATCTGTCACCTTGCTGCCCTTCCCCCAGCCATCCAGTGCTCTGCAAAATGAATGAAAACATTCTAACCAAGTTTGGCAATCTGACTTCTTGTAGGACCAAAACCTTTCCTTGTACTGCTCTGGGGTGAGGCCATACCTAGTGAGTAGGGCTCCTTTTGTGGTATTGTAGGTGAGCACCTTGGAGTACCCCCAGGCTGTCAAGGAGTCCATACTGTCTACCTCAAAGTGCTCCCACAGACCTGCCCCCCAGTGTACCTCAGGGACCTCGTTCATGTGGAGAGCTGACTCCTACCCCTTAAACCACAAGTCTGTATTATCCTTACTCTTATAATCTTTCACTATTTTTTTAGGAATGTGTACCATCCTCTCAGACTGCACTGGAAGAATGCTGCCACCATTTGCGCTGGGTTTGGCCTGCTTGGAGTTGAGGTCCATCTCCCTCATACTCTACTTGTGAGCCAAAAGCAATTGCTTTTCTGCCACAGCAAGGGCCCTTTCCTGCTCTTGTTGCTTTTGCTCCATTTCAAACTTTTTGCTTTCTGCTTACAACCTGAGCTAGGCAAGCTCCAGCTCATGCTCTCTGGCCTCTCGTCTGTCCTCCAGTACCTCTAGGGAGAAACCTCTGGATGATACACTGCTGCTACTCCTGGAAGGTGTTCTTCCTGCAGGCAGATCCTGAGCTCCAAAGTCCCCTTGTCGGTTCTGTGCCTCCACATCCTCAGCCTCCCAAACTTCTGTTGCTGCCCACCAGGCCCTCAGCAACATTTGCAGCTCCTCTTTCCTAGAGTAACTCTTCACAGGGCAATTAAGATTCTTGCAGATCTGTTTCAGTTGAGGCACTGTGTAGGATTTCAACTTCTCAATCTCAAACACAACCTCTGCAACTTCACTTGCTAGTTCACCAGACAGAGACATGATTTGTGGATAACTTCAGGGGTTGTCAAAAACAGGAAACAAATCAAAGCAGTATGTGGCTGTGTAATGGTCTGCACTATGCAGTATTGTACACCAATAACTGTATGTTAGTTACAAGCATAAGTCCTATCCTCACCGCTGACCACCAATGTTAGAAACAGGGTGTCTCTAGTTGGCAATGTAAGGGGAACACACAACTAAGATAGCCCCTGATCATCCATTGGGTAACTTGGTAAGAGCAGGCAGGCTTATCTCAGAGGCAATGTGTAAAAAAGTTGTACATAACACAAATAGTAACACAGTGAAAACACTGTAGATGGACACAACACCAGTTGAGAAAATAAACAATCTTTATCTAAACTAACCAAGACCAGAACCACAAAAATCCAACATACAGAACTCAAAATATGACTCTTTAAGCAATTTGTCCATAGAACTCTATGGATGCGGGGACATTACACACAGTACCTTTGGGTGCATTGAAATCCAAAGCAGAAACAGCAGCAAAGGAAGAAAGTGTTGAAAAGCACAGGCATGCGTTGGTTCCTGAGTCCGCAAAATGGTGATGCATCAGTTCTGCAGCATGCAAGAAAAGTATTGCGTTGAATCCAGACAGTAAGGGGAAGCGAGGAGTCGATTTCCGAGGTGGTTGCTTTCAAAGACGTTGGAAACTTGGGCACATAGGTGGGATGCTTTTAAATCCGGATGCACTGAAGGTTGATGATGCGGCGGCAGCAAACAGGCGCTGTGGCAATTTCCTCAGCCGCGGTCCAACGATGTGTTGATTCTTTCAGCAGCACAGCAAGGCCTATGTCGAAGTAACTGAGGGGGGTCTCAGGCATCAGAGATACGGGGCGCTGAACTCAGGCAGCAGTGGTTCTTTTTGCCGCGCACAGGCACTCCGTTGATTTCTTCAGTTGCACAACAGTGATGCTTGGGATTTCTCCTGCACGGCAGTGTTGCATCGGAAACACAGGCGCTGGAGGGGCAATGTGTTGATTTTGAATATCTTTGCAGCAGGGACAACCACCAAGGGCCCAGAACTGGAATGGGCACCGTGCAGTGGAGTTCAGGGGTGCTGCAGGTGAAGTATTTTCTGGCCCTGAGACTTCTAACAGGATGCGAGCACACACAAACCCTCAGAGAACCTTCACAAGCAGGATACCCAGCAAAGTCCAGTCTTTGTCCACTCCAAAGCAGAAGCAGCAACTGCAGGCCAACCCAACGAAGCAACACACAGCAAAGGGACAGTATACCTGCTTTCAGCTTTTCAGTTCTTCTCCTTGGCAGAATCTCCTCTAGACTCAGAAATGTTGTAGAAGTCTGGGGTCTTAAGTCCAATATGTATACACCTTTTGGCCTTTGAATTAGGCTTACTTCAAAGGAGAGTCTTTGTTGCCGATAAGATCCTGCCTTGCTCTGGTGTAGCTCCAGACACACTCCAGGGGGTGGAGACATCACTGTGAGAGGAAAAGCTCAGCCCTATTCTGGTGTCAGCAGCAGTTCCTCCCACCACTCTAGCTCAGGAAGACCCATCAGGTGGTTGATTGGCTGTCGGGATATGAGGGGACACCTCAGCTCCCTTTGTGTGACTCTCTGGGGTGTATGCACAAAACAGCCCCTGTCCGTCTAAACCAGATGTTGATTTAACAGGCAGGAAGAGACACAGAACGGCAAAGCAAGAAAATGTCAATTTTCAAAAAAGTGGCATTTTAAAACACACAACTTAAAAACCACCTTCACCAAAAGACTTCTTTTTGAATTCTGAGTTCAAGGAACGCACACTCCTAATCTCTATCCCTACCCAAGTGAAAGCTACCCTTGTAAGATGTTACAAGGCAGCTCCAATGAACATATGAGAGAGATAGGCCTTGCAATAGTGAAACATGAGTTTAGCAGTATTTTACTATTAGGACAAGTAAAACACACAAATACATATCCTATATTTCACATACACTGCACCCTGCCTATGGGGCTAACTTGGGCCTACTTTAGGGGTGCCTTACATGTACTAAGTTGGAAGGTTTTGGGCCTGGCAAGTGGGTGCACTTGCCAGGTCGACATGGTAGTTTAAAACTGCATTCACAGATACTGCATTGAGCCATGTTTGCAGGACTACTCATGTAGGTAGCACAATCGGTGCTGCAGGCCCCCTGGTAGCATTTGATTTACTAGCACTGGGCACATACAGTGCACTTTACTAGGGACTTACCAGTAGAGCAAATATGCCAATCATGGATAACCAATCCTAATCACAATTTATGCAGGAAGCACTTGCACTTGAGCACTGATCTGCAGTGGTAAAGTGCCCAGCGTACCCAAACCAGCAAAAGCGAAATCCAACACACATTCAAAAGTACAGGCGGCAGAGGCAACAAGACAGGGGAAAGCACACCAAGGATGCCAGGTCTAACGAGCGTGTTTCCTGATATTGTGCAACACATGCACCTAATCTTGCATGCAATAGTCTTATATCTCTTTTAGCGTTATATCTCCTTATCTTATATATCTACATCTGTGTTGACCATTTCCAAGGGAAATAAGTCATACAGTATATACAAAATCATGGCACATAGTCCGCATTGCCCTCACCTTAAAAGATGGCGATTCCCGGACCCTTCCCAACCCCTGTGCACAGACAGAACTTCAGAAATCACGTTGTATGCTTACCCCATCAAAGGTGCATAATAATCTATGCAGTGGGGGTAGGCAGTCTTCAGGTGTCAGCAGTCAGGTGAGATCAAAAGGGCCCTCCTGTCTGGGCTTGCCAACTGTTGCAGGGCAATTCAAAAACTTAGAAAATTGAAAAAAGACAGACTCCTCTTTGCCAATGTAAAGACACATCTTTACTGTCATGATAGGAGAGACCCTCCTCACACAGACAGGCAGCTGGTCTCAATTTGCTGCTTCACAGGCAGCTTATTTTATACAGAGTCAAACAATACTTTATTACAGAAAGTCAAACAATGAATACTACATAGGTATATGTTAGTTGTGGAAACACATCATGCCACCTGTGACCCTACAGCCCTAAGCTTTAACCTAAATTACTATACATACTTTACTGCAGAACAGAAAATAATAATTGACTTGTCAGTTACAGATTGAAAACTGAAAAACACTAGAACACCTATGACCAGTGGCGGACGGCAGCTTTAGGCAGGAGGGGTGTGGGCAGGAAGCACACACACACTCATTCTTTCACATAAACCCCCACACATCCATTAACAACACTCATAACAGTCAAACATGCGCGCACGCACCAAACATTCATTTTAAAAGATCACACACACGCACATTCATTAACAACACTCATGATATTCAAACATGCACGCACGCACTTCCATTTTAAAAGATCTCTCTCACACACACACACACACTTACCTTCAGCCTCGGAGGTACCAGGAGGGTTGGGACTGCCGCCTTCTCTCATTGGCTGACCTTATGTCAGCCAATGAGGGAAGGCTGCAGTCCCAGCCTCGTCACAGAGTGGTATGGGGTCAGTGAGACTTCTGACCTCACCCCACTCTGTGACGAAGTGTCACTGATTGACACTCGCCCTGGGCACTTCAGGGCTTAAACCTGAAGCTCCCAGGTAAAAGTCAATGGGCGACGCTTTCCTCGTCACCCAGGGGAGGGCCTCGAGGCACCTTTGCTGAGCTGAGGAGGTCACGCCCATAAGAGCTGGGACCTCCTCAGCCCAGCAAAGTTCAGCTCAGGCAGGCAGGACTCTGCGCAAATCGCGCATGTCCGCTCCTGGCTGCCTGACCTGAACATGAAGAGTGACTGCCAGGCTGACCTTTGTTCAGCCTGACAGACACTCTTCGTTAGGGGCAAAAGGTGGGGGGCGTGGCCCCTCCATCCTAAAGCACGGGCTGCGCCTGCTTATGACCCCGTAACCCTAAACTCTGACCTAATCCCTTACACATTCTTCATTGCAGCTTCAATAATGCTTGGAAAACTTTGTTCTTGAATATATGCATATTTGCTGTAAACACAGTTTTAATGGCATGTGTGCCTTATATTTGTGAACCTAAGACATCTGTATATTCTGGACTGATTAGATTTCCTGCACTCATTATCTAATCAAGTTGCAATCTATTTGAAAACATAAGGTACATGAAAGTGAGCCTGTGTGTTGAGGTCATAAATTCCTTCATGCTTACTAAACACGGATTGACCTATAACTGCAACCCTTTGAAGTTACTTATTCCATTATGTCCTCAAGTGAACTCTTCACCTTACTTTGATCATTATTAGTTTTGGGCCTACAAAGTTCTGTCACTACATTCAGCTGTGCATCGCTTCCTGACGGTGCCTGTTGTTATGTTATGTTTTCATATTCACATTTCGTGTTTCCTACAACAGAGCCAAAAGGATTGAGAGAGAAAGGCAACAGTCAAGAACTGGAAAAAGGCTATGAAATGGAGACCACAAGACAGTGGCCATGTGAGAGTGGGAGTCAAACAAAAAAGCAGGTGAGGGATGGAGTTACTGGGTGCAAGAGGGGTTAGAGGGTGGAAGAGGGACTTTAAAGTTAGAGTGAAGAGATCTAGGGAGATAGCAGAGAGTTGAGAAAGAGGCCAAATCCTTGAGATAAAGAGGCAGAGGAGTGGGAGATCGAATGAGCTGAAGGGGAAACTGGGAAAGATACAGGTAGATGGATAAACAAAGAGACATTAAAGTGGCAGCTTGGTTGAAGAAGCTAGAACATGAATGTATGAGAATGGTGGGGGGGGAGCAAGGGACACTGAAGTGACAGGAGTCAGAAAATGACAGGAAGAGGTGATGGAAACCAAGGTGATGTCACTCAGGGAATGACAGGTAAAGCTGGTGGAAACCAAATTGATGTCACTCAAGGAATGAGTCTCTTAAAGTTGTAAGGAGATGGGAAACATTGGGGATACATAATTTATGCTATGTGCATTGCACAGTTCTTACCAACAGGTTGTGCAGTAGGTGCAGTGGCACTGGGGCACAGGGCTTTAGGGCCCTTCGCACCCAAATAATGAGTATTTCAACTGCTGATGACGAAGATAGTTGGGCTCATTTCACATGTTTGCATTAGGGCCCAAGGCATCCTTGCTATGCACGTGCTTACTGACATTTACTGTGGTGCATCCAAAACCTCAGAGTTCTTCCTGGTTCGGTGTAATTTTTAACCAAATCCAAAGAGCTTTGATGAAATAATTGGCATGTGTTTTGAAATGTTTAGATGTGAGCCATACTTGCTATTTGTCTACGAGGTCAGAATTCAGAATAGTCTAGTATTAATTGTGTTAATAGTGGCCAACAACATTGTTTTATGAAATTACATGGGATTTTTGGGAGTGTGTACCAAAGGACATTGCTGTTTGTTTTATTCTGCTTGGGTTGTCAATTTCATGACTTTACATAGTTGTTGTGTTTTGAGGCATCTTTGCCAATTAAGTGGCTTTAATGTTACTTTATGTGCATGTGAGTTTAGTAAATTGTGTTTAGTAAGTTGGTGAAAGAATACGGATGTCATGTTGAAGTTGCAAACACTTAGCTAACTATACAGCCTTAGTCATGAGGTGCAAATGATGGGATCGAGATTTCTAGTGCATAGAAGTATGTGGCATTTGAAATATGAGGACAACTTTGAATGGATGTGCCATTGAGGTGAGAAATGTTTACCAACTACCAGGGCATAACGCATACCTCTTCAGTCCCTGCAGCGCACGGCGGGCCCCAACATTTCAGCGGGCCCCAGTGAGCCCACAACTAATGGATACCTGTGAGATATGGGAGACTCAAGGGCCCCTCATCACATTCTGCTGGGGGGCCCATCATCTTGCATTATGCCACTGCCCAACTATTTGGCTGGGAGCACGGATATTTCTTCGATTGTTCCAAATGTTGTGTCTGGTGTGCACCATTGGCGAATTACAAAGTAGGAGTATAACTTGCTGTTGGTTCGTAATTGTCTGTTATTTAGTTCATCGTCCCTTGCCAGAACTAGTCACAGATGAAGGCTGTGGAGAGGGGGTGTCAAGGCATCGATGACAGATTACCCTTCTGTTCTCAAATGGATTCCATCTGCAATACCCTCACAAAGTTGGCCCATATGTTAAAGGCTGCATTGATTTAACATTCCTTGACAACAAGGACAGACATGGTGATCCCCTAAACTTAACTCAACAACACCAAAAGTAGCTTTTGCTATGGCCTGCTCTCAGTCATACTGCAAATTACGATGATCTCTTTGAAGCTATTTCAACTGAAACGCCTTTTGATATCATGAGGATCGGGTCAGTGGTTAGCTACCCGAGCACCAAGATGAGTAAATTAAGGGGGCGTGGTTGGACTGGCATATAAAACAATCGGTTGGTGCTGATTGGCTGGTTGTGGTAGTTGTGATGTTCTGTACTACACTCGGATGCTTTGTGTCTGTATTCAAAGGCACCTTGTGCCTGCAGTCTAGAACTGAGGATCGAGCTGAGACAGTCAGTTGATGCAGAAATCCAAACGGGCTGGTCGTTCCTCGTCCTGGGAGTGATTGTGGACTTCATTAAATCTGCTTTGGTTTGAGAGTTCGGTGTGTGGGCCGGATATTTGGCTGTTTCTGGGCCTGTTTTATGGTTTGCCGGACCGGTTTGTACTGTTGCTTTCCCTGATGTTAAAACAAACATTGCCTGCAGCAAACTCAAATCCTTGCAGCCTTACATACCTTAAAACGCTTACACAGTTCGTTTTTGCAAGTTCAAAACTGCCCAATTTACAAACATGGGGCCACTTTTTATAGCTACTTAATTTACTATTGGGAGCCACTTTTATTTTGGTGCCTGGATTTTCTTCCCCAGTCTGATCCTGGGGGGCCTGAGGGTACCTTGCAGGCGTGGACTTCAAGGTTTTGTTACGTCACTGAACAGCGCTACCAATCGGGGCACAGGGTTTGGAGAATGTGTTTCCGGGACGTCCCAGCGAAAAATAATACTCGGATCCAACGCTGGAATTATTTTACATTTAGGAAAAGGTTTGCGTTTCCGGCTTGTATTCGTGTAACTTTTGGGGCTTCTTTTCTGAATCTAAAAAGGAACAAAAGGGGTTCAACTGAAGCGTGATCAGCGTGTTACACTCGGCATAGCGCTGCATCTGGGCTCACCCTGAACTCCCTCGGGCTTCTAGCGACGAGAAACCTCCGGAGAGCCTCACCTGCTGCGAGCTCATTAAAAAGCAAAAGCTGGTGGAAAAAAAACACACACAGCAGCAAACGGGCTCTGCGCAAGAGCTCTTGGCTGCAGCTCGGCTCACTGCACGCTTTCTAGCAAGCCGCTGCAAACGTGCATTTATTTCATAGCGCCGAGTAACGCACAGCTCACCGATGACGGCTGCACGCGGGGCAGGGCGAGCTGGGCGCCTGCCACCGGGCGGGGCCATGGGCTCCTTGGCACCGATAGCCGCGGGGCGAGCCAACTGCTCTGGCAAACTGGCCGAAGAGGAAGCCTGGTTTTCACGAGCGCCAACTTTCTCTGTTTAGGAGTTATGCTCCCGGTTTTTTACAGGCCAACTTCTGTGCCGATAGTAACTATTTTCCACTTTCCCTCGCTAGAAAAATATCATCCGTTCCACCACGAGCTAATTGGAAAATCTTAATTTTCCTGTTGGAACAGCTCCCTTGAGACTGTTCCAAAGTGCAGGTATATAATGTTTTCAAGCAGTGACCTATATTACTGACCATTACGTTGACTGAGCACATTTCAGCATTCTTTAAAAACACGTGACGCGGTGGCCTGTTTGTGCTTCCGGTGTGTCACCTGTCTTGGAGAAGGATGCTGTGCTCTCAGGTTGCACGAGGGGTACCCTGCTGCTCTGTCAGAAAAGTGCTCATCACCAGCACCAGTCTCTCTTTAAATGCAAGCCCCGCCCACTGCTATTGACACAGTCCCCCGAGCCAACCAATAGGGCCGGCGGCTGGGTGTGCTGTTTGCTACAAGTTTCACATTGCTGGAAGCCTGAGAGGAACAGAGAGGCAGTGTAGTGTGCATGTGTGAGAGAGTGTGGCTGCCTGGATGAGGAGGAGAGGGAGGCAGGGGGTGGCTGCTCCGGGCCGGCACAGCAAGCATGGCTCCCCAAATTACCATGAACCGAGCAGGGCCTGGGGGCTCTCCATGAAGAGAGTTTACCGTCCTGACCCTTGTGTCCTCCACGCTGACACTTATGTACACGTTTTCTCCTAAACATTAATTTGTTCTTTCAATTAATTTTTCTGAAGCCGACAGGAGCAGAGAAGTTTTGACTTTATTTTTAAAGTAAAGTTTCTTTTTGAACCGGGTTGCGTTTGTATTGCCTCTAGGAACCTCAGACATAATATGTGTACCTGCAAACCTTCCTGAACAGCCCCTCGGCCCTGCAGGGCTGCTGCACTGTGTGCGTGTGTGTGTGTCTGTGCATGCATGTTCAACCCTTCCACGACCATTGGACTAATACAATGCTGAAGATTTTAACCAGAAAGCTCAGGAACCAGAGTTTAAGTGAAATCCAGCCCTTCCAACTGAAGGTAAGAACAGAGCACCTTAACTTTCACTGTTAGCTGTGAGGCACTCACCGCAGCGCCCAGATGTGTGATTTAATATGCTAGGCGCTTCTCTGGGGTGCTAACGTGGCACGAGAGTGCTCTGCTTTGTGCGAGAGGAGCACGCCTCATGGCTGGGCTCACACAAAGGCAGGCACGCCTGCTGCAGGGACGCTGCAATGTCTGGGGCCTGTGCTGTAGGCACTGACTAGTCCCCTGGCTGCCTGCATGCTTGCTGCACGCCTGCCTGTGCAGTTTGTTTGCACAAGTCTGCTTTTCACGACTGAAACCGTGCAATGTAGCGTTATCACACACCAGTTATCGCAGGTGTATTTTTTTGGCCATAGTATTGATTTTGCACATCTTGTATAATCTGTTTTTGTAAGAAAATGCTCTGACCATCTGCTGCATAGACCTGAGCACACGCCCACTGTGCTCGACGTGTAGTTTAACGTATCGCGGTCTTCTTTGCAATGATGCAACTTTAATGGGGTTTTTGTGGTATGAAATGAGTCGGGTGATGTGGTGGAGGGAGGAAGAGGGTCGGTAGAAATACGGATGAAATATAGTTCCATTTTGTAATTAGTTATTGATATCTTTCGGTTGTAACTCGTAATTTACCAGTAGAATTACACTTTTTTTTCCTGCTCAGCATTTATGATCCAATGTCCTAAAATTCATTTAATGAGAACAGATCCAGCAAATACCAGTTGTAAATGGTCAACTTTCGCTTTAAGGAGAGGAACTGTACTTGGAGCGTGCTAAAAAGCACTACTTTTGTGAAAACAGCATTATTGTGAAGTGTTGGCATTCTGGCTGTGGTTGTTACCCGGGCATGCATTTCTAAAACGCTGAACTCCATCGAGGGCCTTTCCACTTGTACTTCTTACTGTAATAGTTTGGTAAAAAAATATGGATATATGTGTGTATATATATATATATATATATATATATATCATTGTTTTGTTTCGTGCTACTCTGTGACGTAGTGAACTTCATAGCGCTAATAACTGGTATGACGCAGTTTTGCAGCCGTCGACTCCTCCTTGATAAGCCCAAGACTGACAACGTTTGTGGATGTGGCACTTTAAGATCTTTAAGATTATCTGTAGGAGACTGACATAAAAAGTGAGCCTTTTGTGTGTCAGCATCGGCCGCTGAATTGGTCCAGTTTAGACCGGCGCAAAGCCTTCTAGGCGCTAGGGCTATATAAACGCCCGGCAGCGAGTCAGTGGCCCTGCTGCTGCTGGCAAGTGAGACTACATTGCGGTGACTCTGGTACTTTTTAAGAGTTTGCTCCTGGGAATGGCCACTAGAGGGCGATAACGGGAAACATATGTGATGGAAGTTTAATACCGGCGCTTCTCAGCATTTCCAGTGTTCTGGAGTCGGTGTCGTCAGGAGGTGCTGAAGGCAGATAATGCTTATGGATTCAAATGAACTTTATTGACAGATGCGTTAAATAACTACATTTATTTTAATTCAGGTTATAAAATATTTGGGTGAGCGATCTTTTACAGCATTATCTTTTCGGCATACACACGCCATTTATGTTACATATTTGGCTATTATTGCACAAACAGCAACAGTTTCGAAACTCAAAATGTGTGGGAATAATGTCATATTTGCGGTAATTCACGGAAAGGACGTCAAGCCTGTGAGTGATGCTTACCCTGAGCCAATGTGTGCGCCACCAAGCAGTTTTTCATGTGTGTGTTTGTTTTAACTTCAGAAACTCATTTTAATGTCGATGCTGTAAGTGGCCTTCCGACTCCTTTCTGTTCAGACTCCCATGTGTTAAAATAATAAAAACAACCATTTGCAATGCAATAGGTCTCGCGTTTTTTGAGTTACAGCTATTGGCATTGTAAATTCATAACTGGACTTTTCTTGCCACATAAATTGGTCAACCCTGCCTCATAATTTCATATTTTCCTGCCATATAATTTAACTACAGCACTTCCATTTACCTTCTTCCTCTATCTTAAAACATATCCAATTATCATATAAACCTTTTATCAGAAATAAACCTTTTGCATTAGAGTGTTTTTGCTCAAAACACCATAACAAAAATGTCATTTGTGACAGATTGGAGGGTGAAAGGAAAGGAAGTCGGGAGTAAAGATGGAGAGGACAAGTGGCATACTAATGGTGTCATGGGCCTGGAATAAGAAAGGAAAATGGTTGACTGCAATTGTGGTAGAAAAATATAGCAGTAATTAGAGTTGAGTGAGTTCTATAGGTCTCTGAAATAGCAAAATTGTTAATGTGTGGATTTTAAGAGCTGGAAAGAAAAAAGTGGGGGCGAAAGAAAACATTGAGAGTAAACAGAGTAAAGGAAAGAATGGATAGAGACAGGTAAAACAGACCTTCCCAAATAAAGATGGCAGCTAAGAGTAGATTTAGTTGGTTCCCTCACATCCTCAAACAGAAGTCAGAGAGTAGAACAGCAGGAGTCACTGCAGAACAGCAGGAGGTGCATTAACAGAGTTGTATGTGAACCTCAATATAGCAATATTGGGGTGCTTCAGATTAGGATTTGGGGTATAGACAGAGCTGTGTCCCGGCCGAGTGATGGAATAACAGAAAGGCAGCGGGTGAGGAATGAGAAACAGAGCGGTGTGTAATTCCTGGTATTGGAGTAATGGGGCGCTGCAGGTTAGGGTTGAGGTGCACTGACAGAGTTGTATGTGGGATGCAGTACTGGAATAGTAACGGTCACACAAGGTCAGAAGTGAGGTATGTTAATGGAGTTATGTGTGCCAAACCTAGTATTAGCTTGCCAGTGTTGCCGAGTGTTAGCCTGGAGGTGCCCTGGTGAAGCAGTGAGTGGGGCCCAGTATATGAGTGGCATTGCCTCTGAACCAGAGAAGCGAAGAGTCCTGAAGGGCGTGTGTGTGAGCCTTAGTACTGAGAAGAAATATGCACTGAATGTTAGAATTGATGGATTCTCGCGGAGCCGTGGTAGTTCCCATTAACAGTGACGTTGGATGTTAGAATTGAGGTGCACTGCCTGAGCTGTTTTTCTCCTCTGGGCCCAGTATTGGCTTGGCAGTGGGACTGAATATTAGAATTGAGCTGCTGTAATGGAACTGTATGGGAGCGGGGTTGCAGTAGAGGAAAGGAAGGTACTTTGTTGGGGTAGAACTGAGGTGCACTGATGGATCTGCGCCTGAGGTCCTAGTACTGGAACAGCAGAGTGTACTGACTGTAAGAACTAAGGTGCTCTGGTAGACACCGTGTGTGGGGGTTCTGGCTCGGCCGAGGGCTTTGAGTATATGAACTGAGGTGCACTGATAGAGCTGCGCCCGAGGTCCCAGTACTGTAGCAGCAGAGTGTACTGACTGCAAGAACTGAGGTGCTCTGGCAGGCGGCATGTGTGGGATTCCTAGCACTTGCACAGCTGGGGCTTGGAGTGTGTGAACTGCAATGCATTGATGTAGCTGCGCCCGAGGTCCCAGTACTGGAGCAGGAGAGTGTACTGACTGCAAGAACTGAGGTGCTGTGGCAGAAAGCGTGTGTGGGGTTCCTGGCACTGGCACGGCTGAGGGCTTGGAGTGTGTGAACTGAGGTGCACTGATGGAGCTGCGAGTGGGATCCCATTATGGAACAGAAGTGGGCACTCTCTCTAAGGATTGCAGAACCCTGATTGAGCTGGGTACCTAGGCTATAAGCAATTATAAGCAATTCTCCGCCCTTGCTCTCAGCACAAAGGCAGGCACACTTGGTAAAGAAAATCCAAGCCAAGGAAAGGTGGGAGCTAGGCTGCTGAGAGAGGGTGCAGAGAGCCCACAAAGACCAAATGTATCTATGATAACAGTCTGCTTTATAGCCTTGTTTACAGCTAAGCTCTGAGGAAGAATGCTCTGCAAATGAAAAGGGAAGCCTTACTGGACAGGATCAGGAAACAAAGTTTAAAAAAAAAAAAGTTTCTGGCAGACCAGATAAACAGGGCAAAGCGTAATTATACAGTAGTTGGTCCCTGCTCCCAAACAGAAGCAGGAGGGACAAAGAGGCATGACTGACTACTAGCAAGCAAGGATTTTTAAATGACACTGAAACTAACAAATGAAATATCTGGAAGCCTACAGAAGAAGTATACTTAAAAGTATGTAAGAGGTCGTACGCTTACACTCAACCTAAAAAGTCTGTGTCTCCATTGCTGTCAGGTTAGGCAAGGGACAAAAACAGTGGCCTCTCTAGAAGTGATTTTAGGGCAGGTGTGGGGGCACATTGGGCCACAGGTAAGACTGGTGGGGCCATGTGCAAATGTTACACATACATGTGCATATATTCATCTGTCACCATTATATTTATACCCATTATGGGTGTGTGTGCTCATACTCATATGTAAACACACATATGTACCAGTTTTCCTCTTTTGGTGAAACACTTTTAAAGGAAGAACTGCTTTGCAGTTAAAGGTAGGTGGACAAACTACTGTGTCTGCCAAGGAGCGCTGTCTGTTGTTTCTAGGTTGCCTCCTGGCACATTCAGCAGTTGTGGTAGTGGGGGCGAGGGATAGCCAGGACAAATAATGGTGGGGAATGGGTCTCATCTGGCTCCCCTCTAGAGATGCCAGTGGGCAAAAATGTTTAGCAATGAACAAATATAACTAAAGTTAAATGTCTGGGGCTAAGTCAAAGGCAGCAGAACCAACATTATATTCAGTGTTTTATGCTCTTCCATTGCACCTGAAATTAGCACTGCACGAGTAGTGGAAATAAAATCTTACCTGAGAGGCAGAATAGGTATTGCATGAAGGGTTGAAAGCCACTCTTTGGTTAGTGGGGGCCACTGTGTTGGTCTTCTGACCCCAACATATTTATTTTGACCGACTTCTTACATTCGTTTAGCATGCAGGGAGCCGGAAACCTTGTATCCTAGCCCTGAAGAAGGACGGTGTGGAGGTCAGAAGCCTTCTATGGGGCTCTTTAATTTCATGGACCGAGGGTAGGACAAGGGCCCTCCCCTTGGGTCCTCCCTGTTCCAGCAAGGTGTGTGTTAGAACTGGGGTTTCTGGCTGTCAGAGTATGCACCCTGTACAAGCAGGAACCACCACTACTCAGGAAAAGCTAGATACACACCAAAAGATAAACTGCTCACCCTTAGTAGCTTGGCTGAGAGCAGTCGGGCTTATCTAAAGAGGCAATGTGTAAACTAATTGTGCAATACAGTAACACACTGAAAACACCTAAAAAATACTCTACCTTGGGTTAGAAAATAGATTATATTTTTATGAATAAAACAAGACCAAAACAACAAAAATCTAATGGGTAGAAGTTGAGTTATGAATTTTAAAAGAATAAATTAAAGTAGTACTTAGAAGTCAATAGTGTTTAGAGGTTACTTCAGGTCGTGCTAGGCCAGGGTAAATCTAAACTTCAGGCCGACTGCAATGGAGGCAGGCCAGCTACCGGACTCATGCAAGGGGAAATGAGGTGTGTAACGGCCAAAGCTGCCAGCTTTGGAGCTAGGGGAACCAGGTTTGAGTCTAGGTGTTGGCTCAGCATCCTGTGATTCTGGGTAAATCACTTACTCTCCTAGTGCCTACGAAAAATGAATGAGTCCTCGTGTAAAATAGCTGGTGCTCATGTAAAGCGCTCTAATACATTAGGCTTGTGTTTGTGCTATATAAAACTGCAAAAAAATGTCCAGCTCAAAACGTACCTTGGATGCATGGAGCAGGGGAGGCTATGCTTCAACGTCGATCCTGCGGATGGCGGTAATGTGTCTGTTCCGAGCCACACAGCCAATGAAGGCCTCGTTGATGAACCCCTTTGCGATGCAAGCATTAGGTCGCAGTTGCGCTGCAGTCTCAGGGAAGCTTCTGCATCAAGCAGCACTGAAGGCGGGTGACGCTTTGTCGTCGGGCTGAAATGTGTCGGTTCCAATCAGCCCAACAACATACATGCATCAGTTCCTGATGGATCGGCACAGCAGGAATCACCTTTTAAGGGCCCAAGACTGGATTGGCACCACTTGGCAGAGCAAGACTGGTGAATTTCAGAATCCTTGTGCTGTTGCAGGGTTGAAAGAAATTGTTGATGGCCCTCAGAGTTCAGAGCAGACTGGGGAATCCAGCAAGCCCTTGGAGTCACTCTGGGTTCAAGTGAGATGGGTCCAGTCCTTGTCCAATCAGGGCAGAGATCAGCAGGGCAGCTCAGCTGGGCAAAGCAAGGAGCAGTCCAACAGACTTGCAATCCTTGCAGAACACGTCCTTACATCTGGCACAGTTCTTCACAGATCCAGTAGTGTACTGTTAGTAGGGTCAGAGACCCAGTACTTATACCTAGTTGTGCCTTTGAAGTGGAGTTAATGTCAAAGCAGGCCCTTGAAGTGCAAAGGTCCCCCTTTCTTCCCAGCCCTGGTTCCAGATTATCTATGATGGGGGTAATCAGCCTTTTGTGTGGGACTTAGGACACTGCCGTTTCAGGTGTGTCAGCTCCCTGTCCCTCTTCCTGCCCAGGACGAGCTATCAGAGTGCAAATGAGTCTTCTGTCACACACCCCTTCCTGTGTTTGTGGCTGTCTATAGGGAATGCGCAAAGTGTAGCTGTCACCTACCCTAGATGTGTATTGGAGATAGATTGCATGGCACATAGAGCATTACGAGCAGAGAAATACCCACTTTCTAAAAGTGGCATTTCTAAAATAGTAATGTTAAATCCAACTTTACCACTAAAGAGGATTTATTATTCCCATCCTAAAGATATGAAGCATGATACAGCCAGTCCTTTCTAATCAAGAATTACAGCTTAACAGTGTATTATGGCATTCCCAATGCTAGCCCATGGGAAAAGTAGGCCTCAGTAGTGTAAAACAAATTTGGCTGTTTGTCACTACCAGGACATGTAAAACTTAGAAGTACATGTCCTACCTTTTGCTTACACAGCACCCTGCCCTTAGGGCTACCTATGGCCTACATTAGGGATGAAATGTGTAGTAAAAGGGCAGTTAAGGGTTTAGCAAGTAGGGGATGCCTTCAGAATGACTTTGGTGGTCATTACGACCCTGGCGGTCTTCAGACCGCCAAGGCCGCGGTGGCTGTAGGACTGCTGCCAATGTGGCAGTCTTGCAGCCACATTACGACCATGGCAGTTGCCCCGTGATCGGACCCCCAACACCGCCAGATCATGACTTGTTGTCGGTCTGGCAGTGCTGGCGTTGCTGGCGGTCCTGATCCACCAAGGCAGCGCTGCAAGCACCACTGCCCTGGGGATTACGAGTCCCCTCTCTGCCAGCTTTTCATGGCGGTACCACCGCCATATAAAGGCTGGCGGAGACAGGGTGCAGGGGCCCGATGGACAGCCCCCTTGTGCTTTTCACTCTCTACTTTGCAGACAGTGAAAAGCACGACGAGTGCTGGTGCACCCCACCCACCGCAACATTGCCACCGGCTCAGTTATGAGCTACATCAATGTTGTGGGCTGTTTCCCGCTGGGCCAGTGGGTGAAAACTCTGTTTCCCCTCCGCTGACCCAGCGGGAAACTCTTAATAGGGGGCGCAGGAAGGGGACCGCACTGGTGGTAACTTGACCGCAGGAGTTTGGCGGGTGCCCTTTTCCGCCCCCAACCTCAAAACGAGGGGCTTTGTGTTCTACTTACAGGGAGCCTTTGATTGCATAATGTAATGTGGCCTGGGTCCGTACATTGTTAAATGGTTGATGGATATACATTATGTAATAATGTATATGATGTGATGGTATATGCAATGCTGGTATTGCTTTTGTCACACATAATGGAACAAATTGTACATCCATCTTGGAATCATTGAGTAAAATGTATGTTTCTATGTGAGGGTGAAAGGGTCAGTACAAACAGTGAAGTGGCTATAGATAGAAATTAAAAATGTATAAACTGGAAGTTGAATTATCACATTAGACTGAAAGGTTAAAGTGCTTGTCATGGAATCGTGTACAGAGCTGCTTGTTTTGGTGTCGATAATAACCTACTTAAGGTGGGATGCGTTATTGGAAGTACTCGGGGTTGGTCTCCCTATGAGGCTCAGGACATAATCAGTTAAAAGAGACAAGAAGACAGCAAAGGCCTGTCTGAATTAGAAATTGTCCTATAAGTGTTAGTCCAGGAGGGCAAAGTGCCCATTGCATCAATATCCTCACGCAGAATGGAGCACAGTGAGACAAATACACCAGTAACTTTTGTGTAAAAAAGCTAAAAAAAAAAAAAAAAAATGGAGCGTGCAGAGTTTATTTGTGCCTGTTTGCAATCTTTAAGTGAAACCAGTGGTTGTTTTCCCTTTGCTGGTGTTAATGTAATTGTGGGTTAACTGTTGGTGCTGTTTTTGGTCCAAAAATATGGCTCCAGTAGGACTGAAGTCATGTACCATGTCCTGTGATGTTGGTCAAGACATATTGCATTATGACTCCTGAAAATAGCACGGAGGGCATGCTAAGGTATGGAAACTCTAGCACAAATGAACAGATTAAAGTATAAACATAAAGATGCTGTTGATAAATGTAATTATAGGTGTGTAACGGAATTGCTCTTACATTCTCAAAGCAAGCCTGGCAGTACACTTTAAATGATTGACAGGGGCATGCTACCATTGCTGTACAATAGACAATAATACATTTCTGCATCTTTGTTGAAACCATATTTTACAGTGTCCACCCTTATTATCCATTCACTCTCCTTTTGTCCTAGCATTAGTTCATGGCCTCCTCACCGTCATTTCTTTTTTCACCTGTTCAAATGCATGAAGTGAAACATTCCTTTGGTGTTCAGGATGAGAGATGAGATAATTTACGGGGGGTGGACGGGGGTGTTTGTAGTCTGACTTGTGTCTTCTGATAGTGCTTTTGGGTTTGAAGCTTACGCATGGAACAGTTATAACAAGTGAAGAATCTCTTTGGTCTAGAATAGTGGGTAGATTACTCATGTTGATAATTATACCGGGCATAAGTAATATTTTAAGTTCCTTGCCCTTGCTTATCTTGTCCTTTACTACATCAGCGACTTGGTATTGTTCTTGATCATGCGCAGAAGTGTTTTTTTTTTTGTTTTTTTTTTTTGTAGCCATGGTTGGTGAATATGATTGCCTTCATGGGAGCTTACCATGATTCTGACTGTTTTCCCTGATTTAGATTGCGTCTTGAGACACAATATTCATTTTGCCCCGCCCTCTTCAGTCATTCAGTGCTTTTGTAATATTGCTGGTGGCAGTGCTTAATTTGTAAATAAATATGTGCCGGTGCCCAAAGCCATCCTCTTATACATGCGGCTGCTGCAATAAAATGTCCGAGCACAGAATACTGAGGAAGCACAATCCTAAAGCCATCTCAGGCCTCTTTTATCCATTTACAGCCACTCCCTGCCCCTTCAGATCACTCTTGCAGCTTTCCTCTCTCTCCCATTGTGACGCTTTTTCGTCTTTCTCTTCCTCAGTCTTTCCCATATGTGTCTTTTGCTTGCAGCAAATGCTTGAGGCAGAAAATGAAGTGCCGGCCCTCAAAAATAAGTGCTGGTGCTCCGCACCGGAAACAACACGCACAAATTAAGCACTGGCTGGTGGAGTAGATCCGGTTTACAAAAAGTGCTTTTGAAGCTTTTTTCTTCAAAACTAGAGGGTTCATTACAGTGTGCTACAGGGATGCGGTGGGCTGGGCCTCCTCTAAGCGTTTGGGCGAGGGCCCGCTGCTGGGGCCAACGCTGTCTGCCATTGCGTCTCGCATGCCATCTATCCCACTTATCCCACTGGTATTGAGAAGCACCTCATCCGGTTGTTGAGATAGCAGTTTCAGGGCTATCAGAGATTGGCGCTCTTTTTACTCTTGCAGGAACTCAACAGGTCCTTGTATTACCTCCTTTAGCCCTCACGTACCCTCATTAGACCCTTGGCCAGCACCAAGTGATCCCAGGCTGGACCACAACCCGCGTGGGTGCCCCAGCAATAAATCATCTGGCACTCAGATTCGCCCCATCAAGTGGACTTCATACCCACACTGCTGGGTCTAAGAGTTTGTCAGTTCCCTCTACTGACCATCCTCCTATCCACAGATGCCCTCAGTCTGCCATAAGTTGCTCTCTTTTGGCCCTCACGGAACCCCAGAGACTGTTCGCTGGCTCTGGAAAAACCCACACCTTGAAATATTAACTTTGACGCACTTAGCTGGGCTTTTTATTCCCTCAGTTGGCGCATGCAAACCATCCTGGAAGCTTCACATGCCCTCAGGCCCAACCTCCCAGCCTCTGAAAACACTGCAGCCTTTTTCACTAGCCATTAGAGGCTATCTCACAGCACTTCACGCCCTGCCTACCCACCGCCCAGTATCTTCAAGGTACCCTGCTAGTCTCAGACCCTCACTTTGAGCCCTGGAAGGCCCTCAGTCGCCCCCCTTGTGTGGCCTACCTACTCCTTAGCACCCCCTCCGCTAACACCAGTCGTCTGGCATCGCGTTAACGTCACCACAGCACTGCCACCCACCGACCCCCCCCGTACCTGCGCTTGTTGTGCTGCTAGGCATTTAACTAACCTGCAACCGTGACACCCCCCCCCCCCTTCAAGAAGTACCCACATTTAAGCCTCCCCATGGGAACGTTCAACATTGCAGGAACCATTTTGGTTGCAAGCTGTTTCCACATTCTTGCATCCTAGCACACATGGTAATGTGTCTTGTGGATGGCGCTAGACTTCACCTGCAGGTCACTGGTGCTAGTGAAACAACTAAGTGAGTTTGTGTGGTGGTTGCCGGGGTCCTTGTGTGACTTGCAGGCCACACGTTCTGTTCCTGCCACAAACATGCATCTGACCTACCTGAGACGAGATCAAATCCTCGCAGGTTTTTTATGGTAATACAAATGAACGACATTGAGTGCCAAAAGCAGGTGGTATTGTGTGGCATGATATTACCATTATGAGGTTAATTGTACACCTTCGCTTCCGTGCGGGTATTTATTGCATGCGTTATTCAGTGCCTGCAACAAGAGTTTGCTATGACATATCTGGTCTGTGTCTTTGGCGGGAATCGCTCTCAGGGGCGTAGCTTGGTCAATTCTATAGTGTGCTTCATACTTCCTGTTGGACCTGGCCCTTTTACAGGGTCATTCCCCAGACTTTTTGCTTCTGCCTCCTTATTTTTCTGACCTTTGTTGGCTGACGTTTTGACTCTGAGCACTTTTTCACTGCTAACCATTGCTAAAGTTCATGTGCTCTCTCTTACAAATTTGGTATGATTGGATTATACCTGATTGGCATATTTAATTTACCTATAAGTCCCTTGTAAAGTGGTATCCCTATACCCAGGGCCTGTAAATTAAATGCTACTAGTAGGCCTGCAGCGCTGCTTGCGCCACCCACTGAAGTAGCCTGTCAAACCTATCTAAGGCCTGCTAGTGCAGGGCCTGTGTGCGCAGTTTCCTGCCACAGGGACCTGGCATCTAAATTTACTTGCCAGGCCCAGAACTCCCCTTTTTACTACATGTAAGTCACCCCTAAGGTACGCCCTAGCTAGCCCTTTGGGCAGGGTGCCATGTATGTAGAAGGAAGGGCATGTGCCATGTTGCGTGGCCTGTCCTGGTAGTGACAAACAGCCTAACTTGGTGTCTCACTGCTGTGAGTGCTGCCCTCTCATAGGATTGCATTGGAAATGCCCTGCCTTAGGTGTAAGGGGTATTGTCTGATTTATGAGGGGTAGCGTAGGCGTGTTTGGTATGGTTGTGATAGTGATAATAAATACTGCTTACTGGTGTGGGTGTATTTTTTTTTATTACTATCACAGAAATGCCACTTCTAGAAAGTGCGCATTTATCTGTGCTTATGACTTTGGTGTTTTGCAGCTTGACTCCAATCCACGTCTGGGCAGACTGACAGTTGGGGCTTTGTGCATACTTCTCAGACCACCTGTACACAGGGAGGGTGGAGGTGTCACAGAGGTGCATCTACATATTGTAAAGCCTTCCTGGGCTGAGACAAGGGAGAGGCGGGGCACACCTGCATTTTTAAAGACTGTGCCCTGGCCTCACACAATAGGGTCGTTAACCCCCGCTGATGTTTGGAACCTGTGCTGAAAGGAGAGAGGGGGCACTCCCAGAACCAGTTGTAACTGGTTGGAACCTCCCCCCGGATCACCGCCGCAGCCGGGTTCAGTAAATTACTCTGAGCATGGGGAGCAGGCAGCTGGTGCCCCGGGGGCACACAAACAAAGGCAGCGGAGCAAGCGTGCTCCTCTCTGCGCCCCCGAGGCACCTCCCGCTCCTGGGAGCGCCCCCGGGGCACCAGCTGCCTCCAGCTTTTCACGGAGCCTCCAGGCGGCCCGGGAGCAGCTCCTTGTACTCGCGCACCGCATCCTTCCAACGCTGAAGCAGGACTCTAGGAAGGCGCAGGGAGCGCCCCCTTCCCCGGTTGCCGCACTAGGACCGGGACGCTCCTGGTTTTGGGCAATTTGTTCTCTCTTGAGGCAATCGAGAAGGGAGACCTCGGCGAAGGTCCCTTCCCGCCTTTCTTTTGCCCACTTAATTGTCGCTGGGCCACACCCGGCCCTCACCCCATGGACAGGGTGTGAGGTGGCCGAGGCAGGCCCCCCACCAGGATCCCGGGTCCCCGGAGGGACCCGTTCTAACCATAAGAGAGCGAGGGTGCTGAATGCTCCCCTCCCCCCCAAAGAGCACCGCGTGGCCCCCATTTTTGCGCATAGGAGCGCCGGGGGCCCCCATGCTCAACTTCTAGGCACTGGGAGTGCCTCTGCTACAGAAACAGGTACTTTTCAGGGAATTTAGGCTCTAGAAGCCTAATACAGACTTGTGGATGTTTTTTTATTTCCTACCTGTTTACTGTTCCTACATATATGTGCTAATATTCCTTTTATGGGCATGTCTAGCTGATATTTATATTACATGTGGTATATTCTCTAATGTTCCTTTTATGGGTATTTAGGAATTGTTCATGAACAGTGCATATATCTTTTACTATAATTCCTGACTACTGCTTATGTTGCAGAATCCTGAGTACTTACGTGTGCTAATGTGACCACTGCATATTCCTGCAGAGTATTAGTAACTTGTGGAACATTCTGACAACTGCTAAGGTAGCAGGGTATTATTCACTTGTAATGTTGGTCTAATTATGTTTAATGTATTACAGACTATTTTTACATAGCTCAGTGTTGTGGTTACTTTGTGGTGTACATTTTGCGTCACGTGTGTTGTGCAAACGCTTAACACATTGCCTCCAGGCTAAGCCTGACTGCTCGTGCCAAGCTCCCAAGGGGGTGAGCAGGGGTTATCTTGGACGTGTAACTCCCTTGCCCTGACTAGAGTGGGTAGGTTCTGCCTGGCTTAGGTGCATACCCTAGCCAACCAGAAACCCAATTTCTAACACTTCCCAGCAGTCATACTGGTTAAAATATATTAAACGAGAAGCAGGGTAGGATGGGGGCTTAAGGAGCAATAGGACGTGAGAGGAGTACGGATTTGAGGGGTACTTTAAAACTCAATATTTTGGGAAATAACCGAGTGTAAGTATGTGTCTGCATGTGTATGTAAAACCCCAGGTGAAATCCGACAGATACCTCGCCATACCAGACTGAAAGCAGTTACACGCTTACACCCAACTATTAACTACAGACTACATGTATTTGGGGGGGTGAGGGGGGCTCTCCAAACACCCCCTTGAAGCTACGCCCCTGATCGCATGGTCTCGTTACTATTTTTTTGGAAGTCAGGTGAAGAAGACAGACGCTTCAGCGTTGGTGGATCACTTGGCCCCTTTGGGAAGGGACGAGCCAGGGGTCGGCTGTTTCCCCTCATGGCTCCCTCAATCCGGCGGCCAGATCTGTGCCACCTTTGACCTCGGACAGCTGCTTGCACGCGCTGCTCGAACCAGGGGGCGAAGGCGGCGCCTCCCTTTTACTAATCTATGCTGAACCTTACAGCCCAGAACAGTCTGTAGCGCTTTTTTTTGCTGCCTGGTTTACGCCTCTCCCTTACCCTTTAATGTCCTCAGTGAGGCTGTGAGAGAGCAATAATATCGCATTTTATCTTTTCACTTTTATTTTCTGACATGGCATAAGCGCACGTATCCACGTGGACATACACTTATGCAAGCATACGCCAACACAGATGTACTGCTCCTAGCCTATATGTGAGTGGCAGCCTAGCCTCATAGCTTTACTTGCCCAAAGGTATTGCCTTTAGCATATGCACATATCCGTGTGGCTCGAGGCGCTGTGCAGTTCTTGTCTGACTGTGGTTATCACCTGGCAGCTCTGGGAGCCTTGGTGTGTGTGTGTGTGTGTGTGTGTGTGTGTGTGTGAGGGCCAGAGGGCTACAGTCTGGTCACTGGCAGGCCTGAGGCTCCGAGGATTATCCAACAGTGAAGCGCTATATTAACACAAACCTTCACCCTGTGCTCCTTGGAGCCGTGCTTTTCTCCTATAGACCCTCAGTCTGCATTAAGGAGTTGGTCTACCAGCTATAGGTGCTTTAATGTAAACCCTTTTATGGCAAGTCTCTGGTCTGCCTCTGGTGAGAAGGTTCATCCAGGGGGGGTGCTAGGAGACCACGTGCTGATAGAAATAAAAATAATTTAAAAAAAACCTGCAATTGCATTGCTTAAAGTTAAGCCAGCAAGAGACCTGACTCTGTGATCTTCTGCTGATGACAAGGTAAGGCGTTGCTTTTAATGTTAGGGTTTGGGGGACATTAAGTGATGACAATATGAGGTGTGCACCTCTGACTGTGTGGGTCTGCATATAGTGGTGGCAGGCACACCTCAATTTTTTTTAATTAGTTTCATTTTTTTTAATTCATACTTTTGAACCAGTCATAGCAGGTACAATCACCATAGAAAAAACAACCTTTCAAAGATTTATAGTTCCAAAACAGTTCACTAGTTACACTCGCAACAAATGTCTAAGTTAGTATCATGGCATGTGTACTGTCCAGTATCGCATGGCCTTCTGCCCCATCATCCTGCCCGGGTAGCACAGCTCGCCATAAACATCTACTGTCCAGCCGATGGTTTACTTCAGTCCATATGTCTCTAGGGCGTGACGCAGAGGTTGGCCCAGAGGCGGAGAATCCAGGCAGTCCCTCACACCGAGCCACATTTTTAACCCAGTCTTAAAATTGTGGTGATTGGCCTCTTCTCCTTGTCAAGGCAATTGTATAGCAGTGGCCACCAGCTTCCTGACTACTCTAGGAATGTTCTTCGCATGTCCTAACAGGGCCATGAATGGAGTTCATTCAGTGGTATTGTCCATCATTACGTACACAGTCTCTAGTACCTGCACCTAAAATGAGGCCTCCTGTGGGAGGTGCCAAGCTAGGTGCATGAAATCTCAACCGGCGTCCTATATCTCCACACCTAAACATTATCCTTTTAATTTTACTTAAGACTTGGCATGGTACTTGACGTTTAATGTAAAAAATTGCAGGTTTCCCGGAGTGAGATGCCTGCCACTTTGCTGTTATTGCCTCAGTCAATTGTCAAGTTAAAAAGAGCCAGTGTTTAAGTTAAGGGTTTAAAAAAAAAAAAAAAAAAAGGTTTCAAAAGTTTAAATTTTTTGGCAAGGTGGCTCGCTGAGTTGACTGCTTGCCACAGAAGAGGTTGGATCCCTTTGAGGTCAAATCCGTTTTCCCATCTTTCTGAGGTCCGTACATTCAGTTATTCTCAGTGCTTAATTTGAGCCGGTGGTTTCCGGTGCAGGGCGCCAGCACTTATTTTTGAGGGCCGGTACTTATTCTTCTGCCTCAGGCATTGCCTGCAAGCAAGACACATATGGGAAATACGGAAGAAGAGAAAAACGAAAATTCATCACAAAGGGAGAAAGCAGAAAGCTGCAAGAGTGAGCTGAAGGGGCAGGGAGTGGCTGTAAATGGATTGAAGAGGCCAGAGATGGCTTCAGGATTACGCTGCCTGAGTATTTCGTGTTCATACATTTAATTGCAGCAGCCACATGTTTGAGGAGGGCTTTGGGCACTGGCACCTTTTTATTTACAAATGAAGCACTGGTTATCCTGCAGCAGCTTCTAAAGCACTAGAATCCAGGGCCCGGAGGGACCCATTGACCCCTGACATTGCTGTATCTTACTGCCCCAACAGGCAACTTGGGTCATTTTCCTAGCACGATTATTAATAAATGTCTTCTTCACAATACATGTTAAATCCTATTGAATAGGTAATGACCCACACAATAAAATCAGTTCTGTAATATTGGCTCTATGAAAGGTTGAGTGAGTGCAAGAGTTATATAGCTTTATTGTTACCCAGTTCAGAGGTACTAAATTTAACCTCGGAAGGATTAAAGCCCGAGTCCAGCAAGTCAGAATTGGAACCAGCTCCTTGCAGGCCTCTGGTGGTAGCTGAACAGTATCCGTCACGTGATGTAAGACAAATTGTTTGATGCTGTGTTTTTAGAACCTTTTTTTCAGTAGGATTCGGTTAGCTGAATGAGTCGGTGCGTGAACACTTTGAGCTTCCAGCTTCATTAGAATGGACACTTTTTACATAGTATAAAGGTGTTGGGCCTGTCTCTAAGCATCCCAGTTTGGTGAAGATCTTAGTGAGGTACAAGGATGATTTTCCACAATTGCACACTTTTTATTACGTAATAGGGAAACCGAGATAAGACTGGAAATCTCCTCCACTAACGTGACAGGGAGTTTAGATTCTATTAAAGACACAGAGGTGAAGATTATGACTCATTTTCTTTACTGTCAAAATTCTAGCAGCAAAGAATAAACCAAATACGTGAAACATGGATTAATTAAAAAAGTAATACTGGGTATAGAGTACATAGGGTATAGAGTAGAGTACGGCTTAGTGTGCCGATAACCTCCCGCCCACCACCAGTCAGTGTCTATAGTGCAGTATAACCATCTCAGCAGTGCAACAGACCTCCTCGTCTTTGCCATAGAGAAACAAATAAAGAACTCCTAGGAGATGGAAGCAAACGCAATCATCTAATTGTCATATGATGAACCATGAAGTTGGAAATATCCAGCCTTGAAATTGAAGATAATAAAGAAATGAGTCTGAGAATGGTTCTCTTTGAGAAAATTTGCATTGAAGTGAAACTGGAAGGAAAAAAAAAACAATTCTAATACCTAGGAGAGGTGGGAGGCATAATTTTTGCCTCTGTATATTTAATAACATTCAAACTCCTATTACGTTTGCGGGTGAGACTTCCAGATACTAGAGCAGAGGCTCGATAAAGACGGTTTAAAGCTGTACAATGACATTATAAGAGTTGTGATTGATTGGTTTGAAATCAAGATTTCTAAAAGAAGATTCTCTTGACCAATCTGCTTCTTTAAGAATGTCCTCAAAAGGTCAATCTGAAATAAATGTTTTAGAACCATAGCCCCTCTAACCGAATGGGCCCCAGACGAAGAAGTTTCTGTACAAGCTTCTGCCGTAATCCATGTGATCCATCTAGCTTTGATAGAGAAACTGTAGTCAACAGTTTTTTTTAAATGAGATCTGTGATTAGAAAGCACCTGCAGGATGAAAAGCAGAAGTTTGGGCTTCATAAGAACAAAGAAATGAAACCACACAAGTTTTTACAATGGAGAAAAGGAGTACAAAATTGAGGAGGAATTCAATTTTGTCAGTCTTGCGATATCCTTCTATGGAGATGGTGATATTCTCTTATGGAGAAAAAGATTCGTTATCAATGTCTAAAGCTTTAAAACCGAGATCTGTCCAAAAGATAATAGATTCAAAAGTGTATTTAATTTGACAGAGAGTTGCTTTAACCAAAGGAATTAATTTTGAGGCCAAATTAAAATCTGACACTATTAGGTCTCAGAGGGCTGAATTGCTTGATTTTAGAGGAATCTTAATTTGGAAGCTCTGCAGACTAGGAAGTGTTTACCGACTGGTTCTCCTATTACTAAGATATGGCGCACCTAAATAGCCTACAGGTAGAAGTTCACTGTTCTGTAAGCCTCACCAGATACAACAAGCATTGGCAAAGCCAATAGATCTCAGCAATGCGCGAGCTATTGGCAGCACATCTGCTGTTCAGCATGGCTGAAATTCACAGAAAAAGCGCTATGACCCAGCCAGTGCTGGCCATGTCATATCACTTTTTTTTATCTGGCAGCAGGGGCGAGACAAGAAAAACAACATGGGGAGAAGAGACGTGCGATGTGTAGCCGAGACCTAAAATGAATGCATCCTCACGGAATGTGAATGTTGCTCATGTAAAGTGCTCAGTTACCTTTGGGTTGCGCTATTGAAACCTGCCAAAAAACAGTAGCAGTGCTGCTTTCAGCAGAAGAGGGTACGCAAGGGGGGTGTCTGGGATCCCTGTGTTACACAGTCTAATAGTATTTTGGATGTGGGAAGAGAGGCAATGACAGGGAGGGAATGGCAAGAGTAAGTGCAAGGGGGATTAACTTGATTTTCTTCTTAGGGAGAAATAAACCTGATTATCTGGAGCCTACGAATTCAATAATCTAGTAAGGGACCAACATTTATTTCTTTTGATTTCTATCAGAAAACCCAGCCTTTGTACATAGTGTCCGAGTGTGTAGGAAATGTTTGGAACTGGTCATTAACATGTCTTCTAAGGAGATAGCTAATTGAACCCAAATAGCCGAAATAGAGTAAGATCTGGTTTCAGGATTTTGGTGAAGCAAAAATGAGCTTTTGAGATGTCGAAAGGTAAGAAGTTGAACTGGTACTTGTGTCGGTCTAATAGAAACCGTAGATTAAGTCTGTGGGACAGATGTATCGAGGCTGACAGATAAACATCATTGAGATCCATCTTCATGAACCGTGGGAATCACTTACACAGTGTACCCCCCTTCATTTTGAAATGTCTGCATAGGACAAAACTGTTCAATATTTTGAGATTTACGACCGGACAAAAACCTTCTGCTGAAAAAGTTTGCTGAGAATCTAAAAATTGAATTGATACTTTTTGAATTGCACCTTTGGACAGTGAGTCTTGTGAAATCCGTTATTTCTCTATAACATTGAATACCATAGGTCACAGAGGAATTTATTGAATTGGAGGAGGATAGAGTTCTATTTTGTACCCATGAATTGCCTGAAAAACACATCTGCTGTAATTATTTCTCGGGTGATTGAGAAAGAGTGAGTCTCCCAACCAACTGAATACCCCCAGCTGGAACATAGTACTAAAAACCTGAAGATCAAGGCTAGTACAGTCCATCCCTAGAGATTAGCCACTGGGTGGTCACTGCATAAAAGCCCACACAATAGTTATGGTCAGACAGATGCTTCCGTTCCAAGGCAAAAGCGAGAAGCGCGCGAACGGAGTCCTGTGCCAAGCCTTAAGAAGCGAGAACTGCAAGGAAAGACACATATGAGGAGGAAGTGAAACACTAAGAAAGGTAGGGAACACGTATGAGGAATCTAAACTGTCATACCTCAAGAAAAAGTATCCTGATAACCTGTGGGAAGAGTGGGAGAAATATTGTTCTTGCATCATTATCATCTATAAAAACTTGAGTTTCTTGCGCCCTAAAGCCCCGAAAAATCCCCATTTTCATGAGGTGACAGAATATGAAAGTTGAAAGTCCATCACAGCCTTATTCTGCCATGTGGCCCTACCCATGAAGAGTATTGGTGAGGGGCTAGCTTGGAAAGGGAAAGCTTACAGATATTCTGAGAGGGCATCTTGGCACACTAGTTCGAAAAGCCTGGAAGATAACCTGCAAGAAATCACCAGGTTATTTTCTCACATATGAAGGTCCATGAGTGAACGACGAAGACTTCCAGATACACATGGACCACAATCAACCTCACCAATGACGAGAGGTCCATGCTGGGACTGACAACAAAGGGTCCGCTTGTTGCAAGTCTTCCAAAGACAAAGGGAAGCAAATGGCTCCTGCATTTAGAGGAAGGGCCGCTGAGGATTACAAGCCTAAACAACTTGCTTTATATTAGATGACAAAGGAGCACTCCAACATACTTGCTTAAACAAGCAGCGAGATGAAGACTGAGGAAAGGGGAGATGAAGTCTGAAGAAGGGAACATGGAGGAGACGTCCAAAAGAGGAGATGCAGAATAGTAAACAGTAGTGTTTCTTTCTCGTGGCCAAGATGCTAATAGCGAAAGTACTGACATTGAGTCCCATAGCATTGATGTGAAGCCAACAATCTGCTGAGGAGCATGCACCCCCAGTAAACTGTTTCCCCCTCACCTCATCCTTCCAAAGATTGTGCTTCTACCATTCAAGTAAATGATAAGATTTGAAGTTGAGTCCAAAAGGTCTTCTCTTCCAGGCTACCATGTTTGAGGCCCACCAAAGAAGTTTGGGCAATGTGGCTGAGGTTGCCAAAAGGCTGATTAGACAAGTGAAGCTCCTGAGAGCAAAGGGTGGTCACCCGGAAAGGCTGGTCAGCAGCTCTTGCTTGATCTATGGAATTTCCTTCATGGGCAGACTGAGGGTACAGGCGGTGGTTTCCAGGGTGAAATAGAAAAAAAAAATGATGGTGTGAGAAGAAGTGTAAGGTGACTCAAAATTTCCTAAGAAAACCCAGATAGTGTAGTAGGGAAACAGCCAATGTGTGGTGATGAGCTTGGGTGGTGAAGCACTGGTGCCCTAGAAGGATATTTTTAAATCGATAATGATGCAAATGCCCCTGGACTGAAGGTGGGCTGCATGATGCATAAAGCTTTAGTACAACACCATGTGGGACAGGCGGCAACAGTGCCACATCCGATATTTCTGTTGGAATCTTAGGAAGGACTGATGTTCTGCACTTATCGAGATGAAAAAACAAGCACATTTTAGGTGTAATATGACCATCCAGTAGGCGATGTCGTGTATAAAGGTTTTTCATTAAAAAAAAAAAAAAAAATGTGTGGGGGAGGAGCATTGTGGCACAGGCTGGATGACACGACTCCACTTGCAAGACGGGTAGGTGGCTGATGCAGATGAAGATATGTTTTGCATGGCTGAACCTGATACTTCTACCCATGCACAGCTGATGAAGTTGGGTAGAGATAACATGAGAACACACACCCTAAAACGGGTAACTGTGAACACAAGGGATGCTTTTCACTTGAGGGTTCTGAGTGACGTCATGGACAATTTGAGATTTGCTCCTGTTGTCTGTTTGATGCCATGAATCCCGAGGTGGGACCAGTCCTCCTTATTCGGATTTACGAGTTTATGATTCTGTATGTTAAGTGGCTCTGAAGAAAGCAAGTTAGCTTGACAAATAATTGCACCAGAGCTATGGGTGAGGTGCACTGCTGAAAACAAACATGTTGATCGGATGTTAATTTTACGTAATTGGACAACCAAGTATGAAGAGTACACCCTTAATTGATGTCATTAACTTGAACAGATGACCTGCATTTGCAATAGGTTGATATTGGTGATGACATATTTATGGCTGTTCTGTTAGCAGTGTAATGGAACAGTTGTGCTTTTGCATGGTTAATGGGTGTATGGTCTTTGTATAAAGAGTCAAAGCAATTTAAAAATGACTTTGTATAAAAGTCTTGCTTGAATGCGAGGAAAGAAGATTACATTGGGCTGCAGAATAAATATTGACGAAATGCAGCATAATAAAATGTCCTTTTGCATTTTCCAACCTCTGCAAATGCGTAATTCACGTTCACTATGCATAAATTAAGCATAAATTATAAAGTCACAAATTACAGACGCAGGTGTGAGTGACATTTTTTAGTGAAAACTATAAATTTGCATGCATATTTTTGCCCACACACATTAGGTATCCATATGTCGTGTGTGTACACAGGCTTAATGCTAAATTACGCATGTTGCAATTTACATATGTAGAAACGTTTGCATCAGTATCGCTCCTTGAACCAAGAATGGTTCCAAATAATAAACCATCCACCAGAACCCAGAGTCGGTAGCTAAATAGGAAGCATTAAAACAACATATGAGAACATATTTTTTGTGTGGGGGTATATTTTCCAAAATAGCCTTTCCCTTGGAGAGTTGAGACCCCACTAATATTTTCCAGACTATACCCTCTTCTTAAAAGAGATGAGACTAAACCTGCAGCTGTATTGGTTTTTGTTTTTACTGCTGTTATGTAAAGTGCTGATATCTGAGAACAAGGGCCCGTGTTCTGTACAAGTATTTTTTAGAGGAGACTTTGGTTGGTGGATGGGTTTCTTGCTCTTTCTTAGATGGCTTTCCTCCATGGTCTGTATTTGTAAACCCCTGGAGTACAGCAGCTTTACCCCTTGCATTTAATTGGATAAAGTGTGTCCTTTCACGTGACATCCAGGAACTACTTTTATTCCCCCATTTCATTTCTTACATAGCACTCCATGGGAGTGCACGGCCTGCTCCTTCCTCTGCTTTAATGTTTGTGCTTTATTCTCTGTCCTCTAAACTTCTGTCACCCTGTCTCATACCTTTCTTTCCAGTAGTCCCATATGGCGTGCTGGGTTCTGGATGACGTGATTGGTTCTGGATTACGTGATTGGTTCTGGATGGCGTGATTGGTGCTGGATGGCGTGATTGGTGCTGGACGGCGTGATTGGTGCTGGACGGCGTGATTGGTGCTGGACGGCGTGATTGGTGCTGGACGGCGTGCTGGGTGCTGGACGGCGTGCTGGGTGCTGGACGGCGTGCTGGGTTCTGGATGACGTGATTTGGTTCTGGATGACGTGATTTGGTTCTGGATGACGTGATTTGGTTCTGGATGACGTGATTGGTTCTGGACGGCATGCTGGGTGCTGGATGGCCTCGCATCTTCTACCCTCCCCCCACATACCTGTCGGATCGTGCCCTCCTTTTCATGACCCCTCTGTGGCACACCATGCATCAGATGACTGGCTTGATGGTGTCTTGGATGATGACTCAAAGCCTACATCTGTCTGTCCTGCTGTAGGCAGGAATATTATCTTTCAATAAGGGCTGGACTGTAAGGAGGCTTTCCAATCTACGCTTCCTTTAAAAAGGATGCTGACCCTTCACCCACACTCGGTGGCATGCTTCAGCATAGGAGTCACTGTCCGCCAGCAAATGAGTTGCTGAACGGGCTCTTCCAGATCTCTCTAGTGTATACTTTTTTAAGCTAAGTTGATTGTTTGTGTCCTATTTTAGTCCCTTTGTTAAAATTGTATCTGTTGAGGGCGCCTCTTAATTTTGATATTCTAGTTACTATAGGTTTAAAATGAGTATGATGCACATGTAGTACATCACAAAGACTCCCTCATCACTCTTCAACTGGCCACCATGTTTCTGTAGGACCTAAGGATAGGTAGAGTCTCTGCCGTCTGCCAATCTCGTACCGCCATCAGGCCGCCAGTGCAGTCTGAACACCTCCGGCCTTATTAGGAGTTCACCGCAGGGCCGGCGGGTGGAAAGAGAGTTTCCACCCGCCGGCCCTGCGGTGAACAGGGCCTTAACATTGATGCCTGCTTGTAATCTATCCAGGGCCAGTGTGGCGGTGCAGTGGGTGCAGCAGCACCTGTCGCGCTTTCCACTGCCTGTAATTCGGGCAGTGGAAAGCGTGACTGGGCTGTCCATGGGTAGCCTCTGCACTGCCCATGTCAAGTTCAGGGCCCCCCAGCACCCTCTTTCTGCCAGCCTTTGCACGGCGTGGCTACCGCCATGCAAAGTGTGGCAGAAAGGGGACTTGTAATCCCCCAGGCAGCACTGCAAGCAGCACTGCCCTGGCGGATTACAACTGCCGAGACCGCCAGGCAGTTGATTAGTGGCAACCTGGCGGTGCAGGTGGTCTGACTGTGGCGCTTTCGCCACGGTCATTAAGTAGCGGTCGGACCGGCACTTTGGCGACAGTCCGACCATGACTCTGGCGGTCTGGTGACTGCCAGGGTCATAAGGAGGCCCTTAGTCTTGGAATGCAGTCACCTTTTTGCAGTGCATTCACAAGGTGAAGTAATGTGGGAGTGTGTCATTAAACCACCTTGTCCACTGAACTCAAACCAAAGTAGTCTAATCACAGATGAATTTGAAACACATCAGAAGAAATCTTAATGTTGGGTTGCTTGTGCTAACACATTGTTGTGGTAGTGATCATTCCAAGAGAAGAACCATCACCTGTTAGACCTGCAGATTGAACCCTTTTATGCTGTCTCCTTATTACACAGATATATTGCTTCTGGACAGCAATAGACAGGCTAAGAAAATGTTCCTAGGTTTTGACAAAAACCAGATCTAGTGCAAGATAATAGTCCTGCAGAGGAGCAGTGCAGATGTAGGTTCTAGGTATTTTGAGAAGAACTACACTGTGTTCCTGTAAAAATCAAAAATAAATAATAAAACACTCTCCTTCTTCCCTACGTCTTCGTATGTACATGTGACTCATCATTTTGGATCCATCATCGGGTATCTATATGCTGTTCAAAGAAAAACAATAATAACTGTGCCTCTGATATATTTGGAACATTATCATCAATGATTTAGAAAAGTTATTTTATCCATATTTAGTGTACATATTTAATTTATATCCATTATTTGCTCTGCAGAACCAATTGTTAACAGCTGAAGATGTAATATTAAAGCCGAATAAAATTTAGGTTTTCTGAAATGGTTTTTATTCATTTATTTTTTATTTTATAAAGTACATAAAATGTTGTATTTTTATCACCGTACATTGTTACTCATTACTGAGCAGTTTTTTCATGTCTGTTTTATTTAATCTGTTTATTTTATGTAGCTCTCTAGATTGGATAGATTAGAAAGACTGACTCTGTATTTACTTTCCTTAACGTAATTGCCCAAATTAACTCAAACCAGTGACCTGGGATCTGCAAAGCGTTGGGAATGTTTTGACTATTTTAGCAGAAAAAAGAGGAAATGCTTGATGAAAGAAATGGTAAATAAGCTGGATAAAAGGAAGGTGGGTTACCCCAGCACAGTTTACAGATTTTATGTCTGGTTTCTGGCTGTTATACGATGAGAGTAGATCTGCCCCGCTCGTACTTTCCTTAATCTTCAAGGCTTCCCTTGAATGTGGACCCATCTCATCTGCCTTTATCTTAATAAAGGGAGATAATGAAATGGGTCCACCTTCCGGGAAGCCTTGAAGATTAAGGAAAATACGAGAAGATCATTCTTCTATAAATCATGTCATTGCTTCTTAGGTCTGGGGTTTGAGACAGACAGCGGTTTTGCATGCATGATACACCTGCATAGACTGACTTTTGGCCAGCGTACTTCATCTTTTGGTCTGTTTAATTTTTACTTCTGCCCACCGCAGCATGGGGATGTGGTCAGCCAACTTCACCCATTGGCTCTCTTCACTTTCTGTGACTTCACAAAGCTTGTACATATTATTCAGTTTCACCTAAACATTTCCTTTATTTTCAGTGACTATATAATAAAGTAAAATACCGGCTATGTTGCCTACACTTCAGGTGCCCAGTTGAATGGTGATGTGTGTGTGTGTGTATATGTATGTGTATGTGTGTGTGTGTGTGTGTGTGTGTGTGTGTGTGTGTATATATATATATATATATATAAATAAAGACTTGGTGTTAGCCAAGTCTGTTTAATTTTACTAAATGTATATAATAGATACGTATAGGGGCTTTGACCCAGCCCCCTTCATCTATTGGTTTATTGTTGCACCATCCACATTTTTCATGTCTCCCCTTAGAGTACAGCATGGGGCAGTGGATACGCCCACTTTAACTTTACTGTGAGTGATGGCATGATGCTCTTTCACAAAGAGCTCATACACACAAAAAAAGTTTCCTATCGTACCAGAGACTGCTGAGGAAAAGAGTGCTTTGTAAGACCAAAAATAGTTTTGCTTTTAATCAATGTTTATTATCTTATATTGATAATGGTCCGGCATCTCCCATTTTACAAAAATCGCAACAAATCAAACTAAACTTTGACAAAGCCAAAAGGCAGAGAGCCAATACCGGACCCATTGTTTTTGCCAATGCTTCTTAAATTTGTAGTGACATTTTAGCTGCCTTAGATTTTGGTCTTTGGTTAGGCAGACTCTCATTCCTCTCCTTCACAAAGGAACTGAATGGTGCAGCTGAAATTTGCTATTTAAAAAACCATCACTAATAAAACACCATAACATCGGTAAACGTTTTTGAAATGTAACATTTGAATTGCAAGCATAGAGCAGCCATGTTTTGGTTGGCGACATACTTTGGGTTTTTTAAAGCATTTACTTGCAATACTATATTAAAAAATAATAATAACAAGGGCATCCGCTTTCCATGGCCAGAGCTTTTGGCTCCACCGCTGCTTATTCTGGATTGGCTACAGTACTTACGTTAGACCTTTGCCTCCGTTTTTCTGTTTGTTTCTTGGAAGAGTTGTAGAGTATCTAGATCAACCTTCATCTACACTACATCTTATTTAGAATGATATATCTCACTACACCAAGTATTCAGTCCGCCTTAGAAGAACATCTTTGGGGTCTGAAACATTTTTATTGCCTTCTTTCTTGCCCTCTCAAGCAATTTGCTAATGGTCCATTTGTTTCTTAATTGTTTCCTATTATCATAGGGAACTCTGGAAGGCACAGACATTGGTCCTCATTTCGAGTTTATCGGACATAAAGTTCCATCTGCCAAACTCCTAACAGGCTGGCCGCCGCCTACGTGGCGACCTCCCCACCAGAGTCATTAAAAGTTTCCCGCTTGGTCGGCGGGAGGGAAACTGGCTACAGCATTGACTCTGGCTCGTAATCGAGCCTGGGGCAATGGTGTAGCCAGCAGGATGCACCAGCACCCTCGCAATGTTCACTGACTGCAAAGTGCTAGGCAGGGGGGACCCTGCACTGCCCATGCCAAGTGTATGGGCAGTACAGTGGCCCCTGCACCTGTTCTTTGCCAGCCTTTTCATGGCGGTGTTACTGCCATGAAAAGGCCTGCAGAAGATGAGGTCGTAATCCACAGGGCAGCGCTGCCGGGATCCAAGATCCTGGTGGAGCCGGCAGTTCCCTGGTGGGCTCGTAAGACCACCACACTCGTAATGAGGCCTTTTGCCTTTGCAGTCTTGACCTCGACTATCGAATCCCCCTCCCATTGCTGTCCATCTTGTGGGGGCGGGGGAGGGGAAGAGATAGTGGTTGATTCACAAAAGCATTCTGAGTACAGGAATTCACACAACAAAAGTACTCTTTTTACATACTCTTACATGCCTTTGAGAGTCTGCCCGAAAAAGTCAAATTCCCTATTAGTAAAAAGATAAAGACTGCACACTCCTTTCTGATTTGTACTAATTGAGCGTTCCCACTGTATTCCATCATAGGTATTTTGGGGCCAGTTCAGAAAGAGTGACAGTACCTAAAAGAGTATTACAGGAGAGCTGCTTTCCATACTCAAATGCCTTTGTGAGTAGGCAGTGTTCTTTTTATCCGTATTTATTTTGGCTGTTCGCTTTAGCGCCATTAAACATGTGGGACCGGCGTTCTCAATTTACCATACCACTGAACCTTACTCTGGTCTAACACCCTTACACCTTAATGATATGACAAATGAGAAATATGGGAAAAACCCTTTTGCTTTCAGTTATTGTTATTTTATTATTTTTTTGCTAGGAATTTCTGAACCTAGAATTTGGATATTTCTCTGTGGGAAAATTCTCTAGAAACAGATTCTATCTGTGAAAGTCAAGGGAGGACAGAATATAAGGGGGTTTCCAGTGACCGGTACATCTTATTGGGAAATGATGGGAAGTCTGGAATTTCTGCTATATGGGCAATGTCAGAGATGTATGTATGCAGTGGTCACAATCTCTTCCATCTCATACAAGAAGTGGTTTTGAGGCTAACAGATGATTTGGGTTACTGGGGTAACAGATTAGCACAAATTGCGCGCCCCCTTTTTTATTATTCACGTTTTGCTACTGGAGCCCAAAATGATAATGTATATTTATTATCAGGGTATCCGGACTGCAGTCACAAAGGTGATCTCTGGCATTAGCGTAGATGGGTCCTGGTCATAATGGCCTCACTTGTGGTTTGTGGCTACCGTAGTGCTCTGTTTAACCCCTTTGCTGCCAGGCGTTTTCCCCCTCAGGTGCCAGGACTTTTTTTGGCTATTTGGGGCAGTTTGCGCTTAGGCCCTCAAAACTTTTTGTCCAAATAAGCTACCCACACCAAATTTGCGTCCTTTTTTCCCCAACGTCCTAGGGATTCTAGAGGTACCCAGAATTTGTGGGTTTCCCTGAAGGAGACCAAGAAATTAGCCAAAATACAGCAAACATTTCGTTTAAAAAAAAAAAAAAAAAAAAGGGAAAATAGGGCTGCAGAAGAAGGCTTGTGGTTTTCCCCCTGAAAATGGCATCAACAAAGGGTTTGCGGTGCTAAAATCACCAGCTTCCCAGCTTTCAGGAACAGGCAGACTTGAATCAGGAAATCACATTTTTCAACACAATGTAGGCATTTTACTGGGACATATCCCATTTTTACTATTTTTTGTGCTTTTAGCCTCCTTCGAGTTAGTGACAGAAATGGGTGTGAAACCAATGCTGGATCCTGGAAAGCTAAACATTTCTTGAAAGTAGACACAATTCTGAATTCAGCAAGGGGTCATTTGTGTAGTTTCTACAAGGTTTTCCTACAGAAAATAACAGCTAAAATAAACAAATATTAAAATTGAGGAGGAAAAAACAGCCATTTCTCTCCACGTTTTACTCTGTAACCTTTTCCTGCGATGTCAGATTTTTTAAAGCAATATACCGTTACGTCTGCTGGACTCTTCTGGTTGTGGGGATATATAGGGCTTGTAGGTTCATCAAGAACCCAAGGTTACCAGAGCCAATAAAGGAGCTGCACCTTGCAATGGCTTTTCCTTGCATACCTGGTATACAGCACTTCATTTAGTGAAATATCAAGAGTGAAACATAGGTATCAAGGAAACCTTTGTATTTCCAAAATGGGCACAAGATAAGGTGTTGAGCAGCAGTGGTTATTTGCACATCTCTGAATTCCGGGGTCCCCATACTAGCAAGTGAATTACAGGGCATTTCTCAAACAGTCGTCTTTTTTTACACACTGTTTTACATTTGGAAGGAAAAAAATGTAGAGAAAAACAAGAGGCAATAACACTTGTTCTGCTATTCTGTGTTCCCCAAAGTCTCCTGATAAAAATGGTACCTCACTTGCATGGGTAGGCCTAATGCCTGCGACAGGAAACACAACATGTACACATCACATTTTTACATTGAAAACTGACGTGTTTTTTGGAAAGTGCCTAGCTGTGGATTCTGATCTCTAGCTCAGCCTGCACCTATGAAAACGCACCAAACCTGTGCATTTTTTTTTAAAGTAGACACCTAGGGGAATCCAGGATAGGTGACTTGTGGGGCTCTCACCAGGTTCTGTTACCCAGAATCCTTTGCAAACCTCAAAATTTGGCCCAAAAACACTTTTTTCCTCACTTTTCGGTGACAGAAAGTTCTGGAATCTTAGAGGAGCCACACATTTCCTTCCACCCAGCGTTCCCCCAAAGTCTCCTGATAAAAATGGTACCTCACTTGTGTGGGTAGACCTAGTGCCCGCAAAAGGAAATGCCCCAAAACACTATGTGGACACATCAAAATTATCAAATACTAAACTACCTGTTTTTGTGGGGGAAGAGGAGGGGGTGGGGGGGCTGCGTTTTTGGTCCTGGGCTCAGCAGCCATATAGGGAAACCTACCAAACCCATACATTTCTGAAAACTAGACACCCAAAGGAATCCAGGGAGGTGTGACTTGCGTGAATCCCCCAGTGTTTTCTTATCCAGAATCCTCAGCAAACCTCTAGATTTAGCTAAAAAAAAAAAAAATCTAATTTTCCCACATTTCTGTGTGGTATCACCGCGCTGGGACAAATTTCCCACCCAGCGTTCCCCCTCAGTCTCCTGGTAAAAATGATACCTCACTTGTGTAGATGGGCCAAGTGCCTGTGACAGGGAAGAGCCAAAAACATGTTGGTATTGAGAGGGAACCAAAGCGAGTCCCAAAGGTCAGTTTAAAAAAAAAAAAAAAAAAAAAATTTTTAGGCTGACAAGTGGGGCCGAATTTTTTCTCTGTATAGATGTGACAATGCTGGGTGGTAGGAATTTTGTGGATTCCTGCAGGTTCCAGAAGTTTCAATCACCAATGCGTGGGAAAAATGTGTGATTTCCAGCAAAGTTGTAGGTTTGCGGGGCATAGTGGGTAAGAAAATGGTGCGGGTGCATGTGAAGCACACCACCCTGGGCTCACCCAGATGTTTAGTTTTCAGATGTGTCTAGGCATTGTAGATTTTTCTACATGGCAGCGTCCCAAAGTCCATAAAGTGCAACTCTCACCATTCCAAGTGGGATGATTTTGAGAGTTAGACAAGCTCTCATGGCCCAAATGTAATAACAAAATCCAAAATAATCAAATGTCCTCTTGCTTGCGTGGGATAAGATGTTTTAGTGTGCGGGGGAGATGAAAGACTGCTACCCCCTTCAGTTGGGGTGGGGGCATAACCATGCCCATACCTGTTGGTAGCCACCACCCCACTATTTTTTGTAATTCCCTGGCATCTAGTAGGCTTTCTTGCCCCCCCCCCCTCCCCCAGGGAGTGGATCGGGGGTAATTGCCCCATCTGCCCACACAGAATAACTTTGACCCCTTTTATTTGGGTTGGGGGTATGGCCATAACCCCACTCTTTTTTTTTTTTTTTTTTTTTTTTTAACAATAAAATAAAAATCTTCCCTGGTCTCTGGTGGGCTTTCTGCCCCCCTGAGGGGCAGATGGGCCTTCCAGAAATAGGCCGATCTGCCCCCAGGGGGAGCAGAAATAGCCTAAAATAAATTTCCCCCCCAGGAGAGCGATCCTTGCTTAAGGGGTTGATCCCCTTGCCTGAAATTTGCAGAAAAAAAATCCCTGGTGCCTAGTGGTTTCTGCCCCCCTTGGGGGGCAGATTGGCCTAATAAAAATAGGCAGATGGGCCCCAAGGGGGGCAGAAATGGCCTAAAATAAATTTGCCTCCCAGGAGAACGACCCTTGCCTAAGGGGTCGCTCCCCTTGCGTGCAATTGACACAAAAAAATGAAAATCCCTGGTGTCTAGTGGTTTCTTCCTCCCCCTTGGGGGCAGATTGGCCTAATAAAAATAGGCCGATCTGCCCCCAAGGAGGGCAGAAATGGCCTAAAGATAATTTTGTCTCCAGGGGAGCGACCCTTGCCTAAGGGGTCACTCCCCACACATAGAACAAACAACCAAACAAACAAAAAAAAAAATCCCTTGTGTCTAGGGGTTTCTGCCCCATTATATGAGGCTGATCTGCACCCGGGGGAGCAGAAATGGCCGTAAAATAATTTGCCCCTGTGTGGAGCGGCCTTTGCCCAGGGACCCCTCACCTTAGGCATAAAGAAAACAAAGAATTCCCTGGTGTCTAGTGGGCATTTCTGCTGCCCGATGAGACATGGAAAGAGAGGAAAGGCCTTTCCTCTCCTTTCATTCCTCTCTCGCTCCCTCCACGTGATGGGAGGAGAAATGCTTTGGCAGCTGGGTTGGAGAAAGCACAAGCCTTCAGTGCTCCTAAGAGTGCTAAGAGAGACAGCTCCCTCCAATCCTGATGCTTCTCTGATTGCATAGTGAGTCTCCTGGGTCCGAGCTTCGAGGAATGGTCAGAAAGGTGTGTGGCATTTTTATAATACTTAGATATCACCCATATTTTGCTTGCCCCACCTCGCTAAATACATGCCAACCACCACTGTATGAACCAGATTTAGGCCCTTCCTTCAATGGTTGTACATATTCTGAATCGAACACAAATTGAAGTTTGTGCCTGATTTAGGAGTAAACGGTTTGTGGCTGAAGTTGGCATCAGATGTGAATTAGAAAGCTGACATGTGTTGATGACCACTGACCTTTGCTGGGGTCACAACTGGGAATCCTATTTTTATTTTTTTATTTTTTACACAATGCATAGCCACTTGAATGACAATTGAGGACAGAAGGGAAATTCTAAATGTATTTAATTTCATTATTTTACTAACAAGGAAGGTAAGGCTGGTTGATGGGCATGCACTTTCTTATTGGTCTGTCATTTCTTTCACTTAAAAAAAAAAATGCAAATATTTACTTGGAGATCCCATAAAATAGAGTGGGGACAGAAAATGGGTGGAGCCATGAGGGGAGGACTCTTGATGAGCAGCTGACAGTCATTTTATACATTTGTGTTCATCGCTAACAAAAAAAAAAAATGGCAGCCAGGACAAATATGACAGAATCTGTTTTGGCCTAGTTAATTAGTCACACACATGGCGCATTTTAAAGGTTTTTACAGGGTTGTGGCACCTGGTGAAGAGATCTTTGTGTACCCAGTAATTTGCTGGAGTTATCTGTTTGTTATATAATGAGGTGCACAAGTGATTAGATCACAGAGTGCTAATGTGACTTCTGTAAGACATAATGTCTAACATATGTTACCGATCTGTATTTTATATAGAACGCTCTTGCAAATAAAATAAATAAATTAAAAGATATTTGGGTTGCCTGCAGGTAACGAGTTACAGCACATCACAGTGAATTGTGAACCAGGATCAAGGAATTGCGTGCAAACGGAAAGGCATACTTTTTTTTTTTTTTCCTAAATCTTTCGTTATTTAAAGATTGTTAAGAAAGGGCTTCTATGGGCAGTAATAAGGACTTTGTTTCGAGGCAGCCCCAACCACTGCATTCTGTAGACCCCACATGTTTAAACCCAGACCAATCACTCTTAACATGCAGTGCCTAGAATCCGACTCCTACTCCTTGTAACTCTCATTATCTTACGTTGCATTTATTACATATTCACTTAATCACTTGGGTGATGTAAAGTGCTTTGACACTACGTGGGGATGAGTAACTCGATTAAAAATGAAATAAATAAAACTACTTAGTGCTATGTAATTACTCCTATAGACGGATCCATCTGAACTGTTTATATGCATTCATATCTTGCATACAGCGAATGGAAAAGTCAAAAACCTGCCTCCAAATCAAGCCGGGCTCAATAATAGCTGTTGGATCCTCTTTATTTCCTGTCCTGTCAGTTCCACATTGCATGAGCAGTTGCCCTTTTACAAGGCATTCCTCCCTCTTGGTTTCCTGTTGGTCCAGGTTGAGATTTTGATCACTGGTCTATTCGAGTGATGACGGGGATCTTGAACCTTTAATGTAATCCTTCAACTTCAGAGGTATAATGGCAGTCCCATTCCAGAACTCCCCTTGCCCTCTTCCCAGGGCCCAGACTCCTACCTTCGTTATATGGCGGCTCTTCTGTGCTTACTGTGCTCTTCGAACGTTTGACCGGCTGCAATGTATCCCAGCCTCCCCACACGCCGAACCTAGATTTAATGCCCACCCTAGAAAAGTGTGATCCATTCAGTGATCCAGTTAGTGGAAGGGGTTGGGTCCATTTGAAGGACTTCCTGAGAAGAGGGAAGAGGTAGCTCCTCATCTGCATTACTAATCTCTGCAGGATAAATTACGTTGAACCACCTGAACTTCAATACAGTGGTGGGGAAGCGGCTGTCAAGCCGGCGGCCTCACCACCGTCATATTATGATGTTTCTTCCGGGAAGACCATTGGAAACAGTGTGATGGCTTGGCCTCAGCTCCCTCAGGGAGTTGAGGCCAATGCCGTCGGACACAGCACCCTTGAAGTGCATTCCGAGGGTGCTGATAGGAGGATCCCTGCAGACATGGTCGTGGGCAATGCCTGGCGCCCCCTGTGTCCCCAACTCTGCCTTTCCCCGCCATGAAATGGCTGACGGAAAGGAAAGTCATGATCAGTGCACCTCTGTAGCTGGCCACAACTTTCACTGCCGCCAACCCGTTGGGGTCCCTGATCTCGGTGGCGGTCTCCTAACGGTCGGGCCGCCAGGATCGTAATCTGGTGGTCTGACCGCCACCGTGAGTTTGGCAGTTTTAGGACTGGTAAACTCCTAACCCGGCTCTAAGTGAAGAACTGAAACCTCTGTTTATACACAAACATTTAGTTTGATATTGTAGTTTGACTATAAAATAGTGTTCTAGAACGTCCTGTTGCTTATCCTATTATTACCAACTAGTATAGAAGTCCGAAGGTACTTGTAAAAAGACACAAGCACTTGCAATGCAATGGGTCTCGCGTTTGCTCGAGTTAGAGCTATTGGCTTTGTAAATTCCTAACTGGACTTTTCTTGCCACATAAATTGATAAAAATGAATAGTAAAACAATTGACATAAGTTAGCCAATTCAAAGTGCCAGGGGTGCCATGTGCATGAGCGCAAAGGAGAGACACAAAAGGAAAACACCCCTCTCTACAAGACATTATGACCCGGTCAGCCTAGAAAGCAGTCGCAGCTGCTGCCAGGAAAGGGCGGGGCAGTGCAGAAAGCGGGGGCGGGGGGGCACAGTAAAAAAATGAAATAAATTTTCCTGCCCCTCCATGATCTTCCGCTCGAACCACTTCTCGTCTTCTTCCCTCACCAGCCAGTCCAGACGCTTCTCTCATGCTGTTAACACAGCATGAAAGATGTGCTGCGATTGCCTGAGCGGGCAGAAATGCTGCTCGGGGAAGTAGGGGTAGGGTATTGCACTTAGTCTCCATCCAGATGTAAAATACAGCCGGGTGGAGAGTTTCTAAGTGCGCATGTCAGTTTGGCCGGCGGCCCACCACTACTCCTCCTCCACTTGTTGACGTGGAGAAGGCTGGCCCCGCCCTGTCATACAAAAGCGGAAAAATAAAGGGATAGTAAAATACTTTTATTATGCCTCTATTTTTCTGCTTTGAGCAGCGGGCGACACTCCTCTGCCATAGCGGATGGGCCGCCCCTGCTAAAATGTTCTACTCTGCCTGCTGTGTACACATTAAAAAAGACTAGCTGCAGCCTCCTGGGACCAGCCCTTTTTGTTTATTCTAACTTTATATGAATTTAACATGTATATTCTGATCTTATCCCGATATACAGATCTTTTGAACCAATTTACACAAATATTTTAATGGTGCTTCAAATGGGCAGATCTTTCTCATTAGAGAGGAGGTACCGGTACCCTCCCGTCAAGAATGCTTCCCCGTTTAAAGCACTGCGTGTAATAGTAGGTAAACTAGTACCAATACACGTTGTTATTCCTGTAGTAAAGTGCATATCCATCCAGAAGGGTATGTTGGTGCTGAATAACATGTTAACTGTTTTCCAACTCTGTGACTCTCATTTTACCGCTTTAGGAAGGATGAAAGGCTGAGTTTACCACCCGGCATTTGAACCAGAGGACCTGCAGTGGATGCATTAGTCTGCTGAACCACCTAATCTGGATTACTGCTCTGAGTTCTCTAAAATGCGTTTGTCAGTAGAGCCCTGTGCATCTGAAGGTCTGAGTATTATAAGGAATAAAATGCCCCAAATGCATGTATGAGCACCAAGCAAGTCAGTTAGCATTCCATGATTCTAGAATGGCAGTCAGACTGTGGCTTCCCTTTTGACCTGCACTAGTCCTATTGAGTACAGTGGAGTACTTTATCACACATTTTGTATGACCTCGTGAGTTCGTTTTGTGATATGTTCACTTGTACTGGAAGTGGCAGCTTTTTGCATCCAGTGAAATGAAAAAAGCTTTTCCAGCAAGCTTGTTTAGAATGCCCAACTACCTTTCATTTGTATTATTCTATTAGCATGTTTTGCTTTTTAATTCATGTTTAAATCCATTAATGGCTCTTTAGATATGTTCAATTACAGTTGTCTCAGTTCCAGTTGCAGTGAAGTGGGAAATATTTTCAACTCTGTTTTGAGGTTTTAATTTATTTTCAGACACTAATGTATGCATATAAATTAATGATTAAGAACGTGGCAGTCTTTTTAATAACTCCCCAAGTGATGTCGAAGAGTTTATCTCCGAATTTGTGCTCGGGAGTAGGCAATAAATATTCATTTGCAGACCCAGAAATCATGGGTTTTCAGATAATGGAATAGAAGCTAAGGGGTGGGAACTGCCGGCTGTAAAGGACACTGCAGTTTCCAGAGGACAGCCCTGTTCTGCAGTGCACGGGAACACGAGTTCTCCATTAAAGACTACAGCCAGAGGGGAGGTGAAGAGAAGAGATTTTTCACAAGTTATTCCTCACGTCATTTTACAATCCTGCTCATGTCGACTACTCCGTTCATATACATAATGGTGTCCAATTTGATAGGGTTTCTTGGAGGGAAGGGAGAACCAAAAGATGCTTGCACTTAGCATTTAACATGCATTGAGACTTTAAATATATATTTTTTTGGTTTAAAAAATATATGTGTGTGTGTGTGTGTGTGTATATATATATATATATATATATATATATCTATATATATATGAAATGTGACTAGTTCTATACAACTGTATTCTGGTAAATTGTACATTTATTAACTCGTCAATAGCCATTATACGTTGACGTTCTACTAGATTTATCATTTGACAATTATTTTCTTGCTTTTACAAACCTGGCTTGAGGCACTAGTTAATTTTATATAAATTTGTGTATGTATAAATATATGCATATATATGTTTCTACCATATAGGTTTTATATATATACATATATATATATATGCAAAAAACAAAGAAGAACTCTGGGAAGTTCCCAATTTTAGGTGGAGAGCTGCTCTAGTAAGGAGCACCCTGCAACACCAGCGACACTCTAGATTTGCTCACCTCAAATGTCTGCTTATCTAGCAAAGTTTTTAAGTTTAAGTCACTCTAACCCTGAAAGGGCCTTGGTTTGATATATATATAAAATTAGTATATGACTCCTACAGTTGCTATAAACAGAAAAAGCTGTGACCTCTTTAGACTTTGATTAATAGAGAGTCTGATGTTTGGGGTGATTTTACAAAGGCATGGAAAAGAGTACCCCTAGCTTACTACTTTCTGACGAAGACCAGTGAAGGTGAAGCCGCGTCAAAGCCTTTTTTCCCTTTTTTTCACTTGAATAAAAAATTATTCAGTATACCACCTCGGAGTGCCACTCCTATTTTTGCATTGTATATCTAGATATGAGTACAGGTCCATCTCTGTCTTCCGAGGTGGTACATGGAGCAATTTCTCTATGAAAGATACCAAAGAGTAAAAGGACACCTACTTGTTTTGACCGCTACGGCTCTTGGTCAGATGATATATTTTGGTATTTGCTACAGGATATTGAAGGTGTGAGCTGACTTTTAAGCAAGAGGGATCAAGGCTATGCCAAGCTATCTAGAAGTGACTGACACTAGTGACTGCAGTCCTTGTACTGGCAGGGTCTAGTCTGTAGTACATCATAATGCAGAAAAAGGTCTAGGTTCACAGTCTGTTCTATGTCCATTTCTTTAATTTACTTCCCTGGTAAATTGCCCCATCTTAGGGCATTTATTCAGCTAGGATGCTTATGATGGACAAAAAAAATTAAAAATTGAACTTAATGATAGTTAAAAGTGATGTGTACATTTTGGTTGGAAAGGTTAATACGTTATAAAAGAGTACTATGTTCTGAGAACGAGGGGAGCAGAGATCGAATGTTTATTAGTAAGTGTTGTGCAGTGCTGTGTGCCTCCCTTTGGGTACTTCAGGGTAAAACTTGGTGTAACCAAGCTGAAGCATAAATAAGAGGGGTATAGAACAAGATCTAGTATGATATGGAGGTCCCCCAGGAACCAGAATTGCAGATGAAAGCAAGGTGGAAAGTTCAGATTTTACGCTCCTCTTGAATTGCATATAGTTTGGTTCTGGTTTCTGACTTTTTTTTTCAGCGCGTTCTGATGCAGAGTGTAACTTCCTGATGGTCATGCAGCGGGGGCAGAAGAGGGGTATCTCCCTAGACAACATGGCTCTCTCGGCCTCTTGGACGGTGTAGAGTAGAATCCGCTTGATCCTGGTAGAGTACTTTAAGCTTGATCCTGGTGACCACTAATAGCCAGGGTGGAGAGTTGGAGGCTGGCTTCATGTGGTCTTGCCTCATATGTTCAGGCAGAGTATCCCTTTGGATCCCGCAACTACTTTCAGTGATTTTATTTATTTATTTTTTGGGGGGATCGGGTGAGGGGTCGGTTGTATACTTTTGTTATAGTAGTCCTGTCTTGCCATCACCAAGGCTCTAGTCCATTCCAACACGATTATCTAGTCTGAGGGATGGAAGAGTTATTACATCGAGGTACACTTACTAGACCCACAGCACATCGGAGCTACAATATCTGCCCAACACAACATTGACAATGTAAACATGTACTGCGGGTAACCACTACAACTACTACATGCTTACCTCGATCCTAACCTTATCGCAACCCTTCAAACTAACCCTGAATCTTACTTCAAACCTTACACAATCCCATTTCTAACCTCTAGCCCTAAGCCAAACCTATTAAATCTATCATAAACCAGCCCCTATTCCTCTACTCCATTCCACTTCAGACCAGATCATTAGCTGTAACACTAAACCTTATTTTATGCCCAGGCATAAGTCTTATCCTAAGTACCCTTACTCTTAGTTATTACTCTGACTCTAAGTCCAAGACTCCTTCAAGCTGTTAGCATACCCTGTACCTTCAGCCTCACCTACCCTGAAGCCCCTACTCCTCCTCTAGACCGGCCTTAAGCACCTGCCTGTATACTTGAGCAGAGGGATGCTCTCCTGGTCTGAGTGGTATTCTCAAGTTAGTACCAGTGTAGACATAAGTCGTGCAGAGGATTCAAGGTAATGGTGGTGCACCCTTAACGGCATGGAAAACTGCGTCTATTGGGTTGATAAGAGATGTATTCAGATGAAATAAGATTTGGCTTGTTCTTCTAAAATGTGATGCTAGTGATGCTAGTGTGCACTGAAACATCTTATGCTGTGCATTAAATTATGTATTGAATGCTTTTTATTCAATATCATCCTCGTCTGGTATCTGGGATCAAAATGCTACACCCAAAGCATAGAATCCTTCATAAGGGATTGGGTCTCTTTGGGTTGTGACTGAGCCTTGACCAGGTGGCCCACCAGCTGATCCTGGCCCACCAGCTGTTCCTGGCCCACCAGCTGATCCTGATTAGTTTTAATTTTGTTGTTGTTCACTGTGTCAATAGGGAATGACCACAGTCTTCATCACGGAGTCTTGAAATATGTGCTGATGGCTCTTCTTACTGACCCACACCATCTTCAAAACCAGATGCATCATTCATAAGGTCATGAGGAACAACATCCCTGGATAGCTGGTTGACAAGCTCACCATCTCCCATGGCTGTCTGCACAATCCTAGTCAGGTCGCATCAGGCTGCAGGAAAAGAAGTGCCCAAAACGAGGCAAAGGGCTTCCCCATGTAAGTACTGACAATCTAGAACAACATCTCTGTGGCCATCAGGAACCCCAGACCCCTTTTGCAATTTAGGGAAGAGTGTACGTTGCTCTTTTGAAGAACACTACATTATGATGCAATAACCACCTGTTTCTGTTCCAAGATCCTCTCCAATCGTCTCGATCTTGCTTTTAACACTGTACAGCTCTCTGCTGCTTTTTGGTTAGGTTTCAGTTATACAAATATGACATACATCCATATAAACATACATTCTTCCCTGTGCTGGCCTAACAAAATTAACAGAGGATTGAAAAAAAAAGATAAAGAATAAATATTTGACTTTTTAATACTTTCTGGTGCAAAGACTGACTCACCTGATGAGCTCCATGACGGAATAATGGAGACCAGGGAAAGTATTATGTGAAGGGTAAGCAAGTAGTAAGAGAAAGAGTGAGCGTCTTGCCCCGAATGATCATGTGGAAAAACAGGGGTAGGAAGGTCTGAGGACCCTGGCCTGGGTGCGCTGTGTAAGATGGGAATAAAATTACAAAAAAGTGTTTCCTAAATTCACAGTAGAAAAATTGTGAAACCTGATATTGTTCAATCAACATATTGCACTGTTTTAAATTAAGCCTGAAATATTGTCTCGAAGACCTCACAGGTATGCGAGGAGCACCTCTTTCCCACATCACAAGGCCGGTGAGCGTCAACTTGTGCGCGGGATTCTTATTTCTCAGTCTCCGGACCGACAAGCTCGTACTCCAATAATCTGTCTTGGTCCCCCGATTACTCAAAAGGGAGCGGGCATCCACGAAAACCCCATGCACTCAACTGCTAGTGGAGGAGTGAATAACTCCCAATAGGTCATGTATTCACCATTTAAACCATACATTTAATGGCCCTTGTCTCTGCTTTAATCCTTTTACAAGATTAACATATTTAAATGTTGGCCATTTATTACAAGATATACAAAAATCATGTTATTGATGGCTTATGTGGTTTAAAAAAAAAAAAACCTGTGAATAAACTATAATTTAGAAATCATATGATTAGCTGTACTTTGTAAATGTGTTATTACTTTTTCTCAATTTATCCAAGAATATTTTTCTGCTGCCCCCACACCACCTGCTGTGCTCTCGGGTGGTATATTACAATATACTGTTATTGTGGCTCCATAATCCGTAGCATTTTTTACATGGTGCCTTTGAGTACTGTATAATTACACCCCTTGATCGGGGTTTGAAGCTGACATCTTTTTGAACCAGTTGTTGCTACTTAACGCATTTCATTTATTACACCAGCCTTCATTCCCAGGTTATTGTGTATCGTGAAGATTGCTCCGTAGGTCTATATATGGGGACACCTGACTTCTGCATCTGAGGATACATCTAAAAAGAAGAGTTGAGTGAGGAACAGAGGTTTAGTCTGACATAGGGTCATTTTCTCATTTTTAATTGTTAGAGACTGACAGCTCCTCCCCTAAACTATGTTTATTATGGTTTTATTTTTCAGGGCGGGGCCATGGGGATGACAAGCACTAGAGGGAGTGGTAATTGCACTCCCCTCAGTGAGCATGTGTGTTTGGCTGGCTGTCTCAGGACATCAGGACGGCCAAACACACATGCATACTGCTGGGTTGGAGAGAGCAGGCACAGGCCCCCAGTCTGCCTGGGAGTGCAAATCGAGAACTCTCCGGCCAAGCGTTCAGATTGGCCGCAGGGCAGGCTGTGAGCCTGTGCCCTCATTGAGGGACCCAGAAGAGCGGCAATGCGGTTGGTAAGGCTTTGCTTTTTTTTTTTTTTTTGTGTGTCTTAAACCCACCCCCCCCCCACTATGCTCCAACTCCGGCCGCCACTGATTTTAAATAAACCCCATTAAGGAATAAACCCTAACTAATAACTTATATTTTCGGTAGTTTTATAGCTATTATTATAAACTTATGTGCTTTTGCCCCACATGGTATTGGGTTCTCTCCCATTTCTTCTCTTTCTCGGTCTAACGCTGTTGTTGACACTTGTCAATAAGCTGAGGTCAGGGTAATTACACCATCAGTGCTCTGACTAATATGGAGAATCACAGAAACACAAGTCTTTATCCCTATTGCACTCCCTAGCTCTAGATCTGAGCACCAAGATACTGATGCTGTACATGGTCCTAGCAGACTCCTTTGCTGCCTCTTTGTGGAATAGTGTTCAGGTTTGAGCTGGTCTTGTCCCTTGCCACTTCCTAGATAGCTCGTTTCTCTGCTAATGTGACATTCTGCGGTTCCCAGACTGTCGTCCGAGTTTTCTTTTAATAAGTGGAGTTTCCACTGACGGAAACGTCTGATATGTGCCTGATGGAAAGGGACGATACAGACAGCTCCTCATTGGATAAGGCAAATCATTGACGGGTCTTGCCCTCAGTAAGTCTTAAGTAAGGAGCACAAAGTGCTTTTTTTGTAGTAAAACATTGGAGGTCTTTCCAAAAATCATGTATTTTGTAAGCATGGGAAGTAGATCTACACAAGTATTTCATTTTTTTTTTTATGTGTTGTTCCATACCTTTTGGCAAGTGGCCTTGAAACGCCTGATTAATTGTTAGTAACATTGCAAACAAACATGCTCCTTTCTATTTCTACTTGTTGTATAAGAGTAGACCCATCATTTTCTCAATTTTTTTTCTTGTTTAAGATATTTTGGAGCCAATTCACAAAGACGTGTAAGAATGAGCACAGAGTACTGCAGGAGTACTAATTTGCATACTTCAAAATGCCTCTGTGAATAGGCCCCACTTTTTGGGGAAGATTAAGTTTTAACGCAAACTGCAGAGAGTTCAGCACCATGTTACATATTGAATGATGTGCACCTTTGACTATTTGATAAATAGCCATTCTAGAAGAGCCTTGGACAATATGGGCGCTTTGGGGGACGGTTAATAAAAGCGCTTAGAAGTACGGAAATTAGTAGTACAGGAGTGCTTTTCTACATACTCCTACATGACTTTGTCAATCGCCCCGAAACTTTCGGCTCCCCATTGGTAAAGGGCCAACAGGGCATAGCCCATTCTGTTTGTACTGAGTGTATATGAATAGTCCGTGACTATTTCCTTTATAGATGCTTTTGGCTAAATTCATAGCGACATGTAAGAGTACATACAGGAGTACTGCAGAAGTAGTAATTTGCATATTCCAAAATGCCTCTGTGAATAGACCCCTTGTAGCTTAATGCTCCCTGCCCTGGCTTCACTGAAGCTCACAAGGTGATTGGACACCTTCGTGAGTGCTTAAGTGCTCAAGTTGATTTCAAGTTGAAGTCTAATTGCACTAAGAATTTTCGGTCTTAGAGGCTGGAAAATGTGCGGTAAAATGGTAACTTTGGGGTTCAGCAAGAAGGCTGGGTTGTATTAAAGGTTTTAATCGGGGGAATGAGTTTTACTTTTTATAAGACGTTTTAAAAGAACTTTAACTAAACCTTGTTATGAATAACTGTGTTTTACAGTTCGGATATCAGAAAAATAGTGCTTAAATATCATTATAGATGAAAGACATATGGGAGGTTGTATTCACCATACATCCAGAGCTCGTAATCTGCACCCCTTCCAACAACCGGCCAACCCCACCCGATCCCACCCCGTTGTTTTCACAGATACGATTATATACTCCATCATATTGACACACTCGATTTTCTGGAGTGCGTGAATGAATAACTGTGTTTATTGCACCATTGAATTAAAACTCCTTCAGAACGCTTAACCAGCAAGGATTGGGTAGCACAGCTTGGCTTGAAAGGGGCTGTTACCACACTTGAGTAGGCAATACCACATGAACACTTAGGTTCCCATATAAGACTGCTGACAAAGTCTGAAGCCAAAACAGTTATGCAGAACTTAAGGGTTTTTAGGATGATAATGGGTAAATGTGTGGTGGGCTTGTTAAGCATGGTCAGCTGCTGGTGCACCCTGGTGAGAGAGGCTGGTGAGTTGGGGATCACAATCTCATCGCAAAATTGAGAATCTGAATTTGAGAAAGTTGATCTCTATTTGAATGCCATTGGACAGTGAGTTCTTGAGGTTCAGGATTGGGGTAGTAAATCATTTGCCTCCATTAAGCAGATAATTTAAATGCCGGGACAGTCATGGAGTCGGATGAAGCTGGTCTCAGGGGTAGGCTCAGAAAATATGTATTTAACTTTATGCTCGATGTCTAGCTCAGAGTCATCCGTAGAACATGAATAACATTTTCAACACTGCCAGTGAAAGAAGATCAGGAACACCTTTAGAAATCTTCTTTTAGTCCAATGTTAAGTGAGCACCTGCATTTTGTGTTTTTTTTTATTTTTTTTATTTATTTATTTTTTAATTTATTCCTCTCTTATTCTTTAGATATCTGAAATAGGAATGGCCTAGCTGTAGGTAGCAGCTCGTTATTTTATATTGTAGAATGAGCATTTAAATAATGACCACTGACCATGAATTACAGTGTGTAGGTTCCACTGTAGACCACATTGCCAAAGCTATGGTCTGACCAGATGCAATCGTGACAGTACTAGAAACCATATAGCATTTTACAATTTGAAGCACAGGAAGGTATAGGGGTTTGCCAATAAGCCTATATTTTTGAGTCCGGTTGCAGGGGTGGGACTTCAACCTATCTCTCTGAGGTTAGCTACAAGATTGGTCATCTATTCACTGAAACATATCTCCTCATTCTAGAAGTTGCAACCATATTCTGTGAAGTCCTGGATACACTAAGGTGGGCAAAAGATAGGTAAAATGGGAAAGTGTCAGCATGTCAGAAGCTCTATCAAGAGTCTTCTTCAAGGGATTGCAAGCCTCAGCAAGACATCTGAAAGGGGCAAAGGCAGAGAGGAAGATATGTCTCCAAGGGGCTCCGCTTGCGGGGCTCTTCAACTGCAAGGGTTCTGGAAGATTTGAAAATCTGACCAAAGTCTGACTGGTTAACGACATATTAAAGCTCATGTGATAACCTGATTCACTCTGGGCAACAGTTCATTTTATGTTGAAGGGGCGTCATCCAATAGAAATCGATCACACAACTCCACACAACTCCAAGTTGAAACAGTAGCACATCTTCACAGTTCTGTCATGGGAACAGCATCCATCCATCCAGCCATCCATGTAGCTCCACACGAGTTTGAAACAAATGTTTCAATTGCTAGTTCACAGTCCAGGATGTTCCGCATCCAAGGCTGGATTGTCTAACTCCCTATGTGTAAAACAATAGGGGTCTATTACCAAAGCTAGTCTTTTCATGGGAAGGAAATATGAAAGAAAGTCACGTTAAGGAAATGATTTAGCATTTTCTGCACAATCCTGAAAACCAGGGCCCATTAGGCCTCACTTAGGATAATGCAAGTAAATTAATACAGCACATTAATATATCAAATAAAACAAATTTGTATATGCAAACTGTTAATCCTCCCTGAATAATTCTTTAGCATTCATATTTTCAGTAACTTTAAATGAAAAAACTGTAATGCATTTCAGTCAGTATAACGTGGAACTGCATTTCTCTATTTTTGCACACATATTTAAATCATTAATCATTAGAAATTCAATATTGTTTCAATACATACTATTAGTCTAGAGTCTAAATTTCATAATAATATCTGTTTAATCCATCAAACATTTAATTACCCTGTATACCACTAGGGTTACTAACATTAGTCTAAACAAATGCACATCTAAAATGACTTTCCAATTTTCCAGTGCATCTTTCTACATTCAAACTATTAGTACTTTGATTAACACACTATGTAAACTGCCATATATAGATGACTTCTGTGACATGAGGGACCGCACTAAAGTTTCTGCTACATCAGCTGGAAGAAGTGAAGTTTGTTATTAAAGATATAATGTTGTGATATATTGATTGTTTTATGGTTTCATGGGTATTCTTTGAGGATTTTATGATGGGTGGGATTTGGAAATTAGAATCGTTTTTAGTGAATGGAACAGTTATTTACTATAGAGCAGAAGGAACGGTAGAGACATCTTGCATCCAAAATATATGGTACATAGTGGCAACAACCTGCAGTTATTCTTACATTAGTATTGACACTATTGAGTGCTCTAAATCTGATAAACTTGTACAGTGTAGGTCTATGGTTTTAAAATGTGATCAAACCGAGAACTAATGGGTAGCCAGTGCTTACAAAACAATTACAGAGCAATATTGCATCAACTAAATGATGTAAGGAGGACGTCGAGGATGTGCTGTGTAATTGTAAACACCAGGAAACCCTTGCAACAGGAGAAATGGAAAATGTAATTTGGCTACTGTGCTGCTTATTCTGCTCATCTTGAAGGCCTGTGTGCACTTTATGGTACACCTGAAACACGACACCAACATATGGCTTTGGTCATTGGGTTGAATTATAAACAAGGCTCAGGGTTTCATTTCATATAACTTTCTTTACTTTTAAAACCAGTATTTATCCATAATTGTTATTGCTCATTTGTATATGGCTGTGCTTATTTTGTATTTTTAAATGAAGCTGCAGAAAGTATATTTTTGATTTTTGCATATGCACACAAAGTTTTGGCAAAATTACACAGTTTCTCTAAATGCAAATCCATCATTTGGCGCTATATTTTAGCGCAAACGCATCCTTTCATCAATTTCTAACGTGAGGACGTTTATAACAAAAGCACTGAGAACAGCTGCTTGCTTTCTGTTGTCATTGGTTCGCTGTAAATTTCTAGAGCAAATGGCATGTTTCACAGTAAATGTTGACAGTAAATGGCACGTGATCACACAAAGTGCGTGGTTCACAGAATCGTGCTACCCTAAGTTACATTTTGTCCAGGACCTTATTTATATAACCAAATTAGGGACCTGACAGCTAGCAGTCTCCATAAAATCAAGCCGAGGACAAAACAATTAAGTGTTTCGGAGAGCAATAAAAATATTAAATAATTTAAATGCAAACAACCTCACACTCGTTATGCATGCAGGTAAGGCAGTGATACATGGAGATTACCATAAAGTATGTGGAGAACAAAAAAGAAAAAAACATTGCTAAGGTGAGGGTACTCCCAGCAGCTGCCAGATGTGGCCCACTGGATATTGATTACAATATATTCCGATAAATTACCGTCCTCACATTCTGAGAGTAATGTGATAAGATACTCTGTGTTCCATTCCCATTCTCACATGATAACTGTGTTCCACAAATTTAGGAAATACTCATGCCTGGTATATGCATGGCAACTGACATGCCAGAAAATTACAGAAATCTATTGTAATAGCCCCTCAGGTATCCCGGCATATTACAACCTTGTAATTGTTCCTTACATCAGGTCTCTCTTCTCTCCATCTATAAGCACCAGCAGATCTATAAGCGTGCCTTTTTGCATTTGACCAGGTTAATGGTGCCAACACGCAACAACAGGAATTGTCTGTCTGTAGCCAAAGCCTCTGCCGTTACCGGCCCACATTGATGATTTTCATGTGCTTGGTCAAAAATGTTAATGTCACCCATCGTCCAAGGTATCTGATGTCACAGAGATTGAGGGAAACAACCAGATAGGAAACCACCAACCCAGCAATTACCGCTCTTTAGAAGATGGCTTACCTGACTCCAACTCGTGCAAGGCAGAAAGTCTAATATTGAGGTTCTTATCTATCCTTAGTGGCATGCCTGCGTAGGTCACATTGGTGGGTAGTAATGGTGACCACGGATCCTCCTTTATTTCAAAGATGGAGGTAGAATGAACTGAACTTTTTTTTTCCTGCAGTCCCTTTCCACCTTCCACCTTCCACCTTCCACCTTCCATTCTCTCCGCAGCAAAAGTTACTGTAAGCCCACTTGGACTGGAATGTATACCTAACGAGAGACGTTGGCCCATGTACGAAAGCATTTTCCCACAGAGACCGAATAGGTCAAATCATTTGATACATCTGGCCCCAAGATCTGAAATGAAATATTCTGGCCACAGAGGGATTGACCCTGCAAGCTTTGTGGTTCAGGAGAACTTCACACCATAGCGAATCAACCACCCTGGGACACAGGATGATTGCATCAGCAGGCATGGTCCTTCTCCGCCGGCTTGTCGCTCTCCTGCTGCCTCACAGAGCAACCATCCCTCTGCCCGCCTGCCATAGCTAGCGTCTTCTCACATGGCTGTCCCCAGCGAGGGCAACGTCTGTTTGGGCCTGCCGTAAGCTGGGAAGGGCACAGGGCCAGAATCCCTGCCTCTCGGGTGAGCCATTGTGCATCACTCCGCATGCCTACACGCACACCAAGACCACACAAGCTTCACTGCTGTACATTTAACAGTAATTTAAATATAATTACATTTCTTGTTTTGATTGCTGTACAAAGGCCTCTGACGTATTACTACTACCCGGGAAAGCAACTGCGTTTTGGTTACTAGTAGCTGGGCAGGAAAGGGTTACAGAGAAGGCGGGAGATTTCCCCATAGGTTGCTGGCTACACTGTGTTTTGGTTTTGCTACTGCAGAGAAGTAACAGTCCCGGGTACCTGGTAGACCTTGAAGTAAAGCAACATTTGTTTACGTTTTTTTGTGGGGCTCGCCATACCACCAGACACTCTTTAATTACTCAGGCTTGCTTTCTGTGCTTAGGGGGTGACTTTTTTTCTAGGTCTGTCTTTATTTCCTAGCCTGACCCCTAATAGCTTAAACGGACCTTATCATATTTGTTTTTTTGTATGTTTGATAGCGATGCATTTTGACAAAGAATATTTGGGATGCGTTTGCGTACAGATGACGTCATCATTTTTAGGCGCTGCTTTATGAACGCTGAAGATACTCTAATTTCAAAGCCTAAAGGACTTGTGAGAAGGACGTGCTGGTTTTCCGCATGCACCAGCTGCTGGCATCTTGTATCACTGATTATTCACACTGTTATTTCAACAGAATCATCTGTTTCCATTGGTTCAGTGCTTGTAGATACTACGTCATGTCCGTAGAGCAGCCATTTTGAAAGCGGTCAACTCCTGTAATGTTTTTAGGTCGAGCATAGCAGATTGCAAGCGCTGCTTTTCCAACATGTTGGTATGTAGCTCGGCTTTTAACAACGCCCACTTCATGCCCATCACTATCACTCGTTCGTGGGCTTGCCCTTCAAAAATCCTTTGACATTGGTGAATGGTTTACGTTCCGCCCTCCTTGGGGAGGTTTTGTTACCGCCTTGGCCATCTCCCCTGTTACATGGCTAGTTACACTTTTGCCGATAAGTTTGACTGCGAGCGAACTTCTTTTTCCTTTTGTGTGTCTCTTCACGTGTTGCAGCAGCGGCGCTGTGAATCAGCTCGCTTATGTGAAATTGTTTTCATTTTCAATTTAAGTGGCAAGAAAAGTCCGGTTAGGAGTTTACAACACCAATAGCTCTAACTCAAACAAATGCAAGAACCATTACATTGCAAATGCTTGTTATATGTATGTCTTTGAAAAGTTATGCATGTAGAGCACAGCATAAATACTTAGTATACCAATCAACATCTCAGAGGTACTGGTTGATCTGGGACAAATGTTAATATGTAGAATTACGTTATGCCGGCTACTTTACAGCTTGTATCATGAATTGTTAGAATAATTTATAATTACAGGAGCACCTAAGAGAAGGTAAATAAAACAAAGCCAGATAGCTACTTGAGATCCGCTTCAACAATGTAGGAAATGGAAAATGAAGAAAACTTCAAAATAAAAACTTCCATATTTGTTTATTTTGGTTTGTATTTCTTTCTATCCATCAACATAGCTACCAACTGGCCATGCCCTAGGGGAAAAAAACAAATCTGCTCTGGACTCTCTAGCCAACTTAAATTTACATTCTGGGAAGACTTGTAATGTTGATATTACTATTTTAAAAACAAGCTTAAATATCCTGAAATGGCACATCCAGGTGTTTCCCCTGTTACAGTAGCCACTGTGCTTGTGGTACGTGCCCCTCTGCACCCGCTACATCATTGTGTCTGACCCTGAGCTATGATGCACACACTTCGTGATTGCGCCATGCACAACATCCAGAGCTCTCCCCTTGCCCATCAGCCAGTGGTCCTGTGAGGCGTATCATCTTGTATTCCATGAGGTACATCAGCTGATGCTTCTGTAGGACACATCATCCAATGCTCCTGAGAGATGTATCTTCTGTGAGGTACAACGTCCATTTTTCCTGTGAGACATGTCTTCCTCTGCTTATGTGAGGCGTGCCACCTGCTGCTTCTGTGAGGAACATAACCTAGTGTTTTCTTGAGACCTATCATTCGCTTCCTCTACGAGGCACATCACCTGGTGCGAGGCAGGTCTTCCTGTGCTTCTGGGGGTGTTTATCATTCAATGCTTCTGCGAGCCACATCACCCAGTAATCTTGACGTGCATCACCCAATACTTAAGTACTGGACAGCACTGTGTGGTCTACTGGAGCACAAACCTGTGCACATCTCTTGTGCCCCTGCTGCAAGTTATCCTGTGCTCCTTTGGTGGACATTACTCTCTGCTCCCAGCTGGGCATTGTTACGTATGCTTGTTGGTCCGTGTGCACTGTTGCTTGTGTCTTTAATCGTATGTGCGCACTACACAAAAGCCAGACCTAGTGAATGAAAATCTGTTTGGGAAGGGGTGCAGCTGTAAACCGCCCTACTTCCTAAACTGCATGCACCTTCCTTCAGAAAGCCATTAAAGGAAGAGCCGTTGTCTTCCAGGAAAGCGCTGAAAGGCTGATATAAATAGGCCATAATCCCCCGGTTGCATAAGAAAGCTGCAGGCTGAACTCTACGAAGCGCGCGCCAAGATGGCGCAGCTATTTTTACCCATCGCTGCTAAACGCTGCAGGCCACGAGCCTGGACTCCCCGCTCTGTACTTTGCGACCACCAGGGGCCGTGGCCTTCGTGCGGGCTCTTGCCTTGGTAGGCAGTACTGTGGGAAGAAACCAACCTATGTGCCCGGGGTTCATGCCACGGGGAATAAACCCCTGGGTCAGCCACACTAACATCACACGTTTCGGATTCACTTGTATTTTTATGAACTTGACTTTCTGGGAGGTCCCCACTGACTGCTGTTGAGCTTTTGTTTTCAGTGGTATCCTCAAAATAGCGACACGACAGCCTCAGCCTTGGATGTTTGGAGTCCAGGGGGTGGCAGGGACCCAGCACTAAAATACATCACTGTATTTTCTTTGTTTCACATTTCCTCGACATGCTGGCCAAAGAAAACGCATCTTAAAGGAGTGCCATAGTGGGCTTTTTCTGATGATGTTATTGCATGGCTAAAACCACTCCTGACCCTCTCAGGAACATGGGCATTCAGCTGCTAAAATACAACTTTGACAACATTCCAGAACGCGTTTCCCGTTCCTCCTACCACACCTCTGCCCTCCGCAGATGTTGATGCACTCAAGCACCAGAGAGAAGGGCTGTGATGCAAAGACAGACTGAAAAGGCCTCCTCCCTCCTTGGGAGATGCAGTACGTGGGCGTCGAGTCTCCAACTCCAGGAGGGTTGGAACTGACATCAGAGTTGACTCCCTCGAGGAAGGGTAATAAGTAGAAACCTCAAAAAGAAAGCTTGGCTCTTAGAGCCTTGTTAACGTCCTGTTTTCCCTGGTGCCTTTGGCCTCTGAGACCAGAGATGGCAAGGCACTGCCAGGGATACCAAAGAACAAGTCGTGGGAGCAGCTGTCGATTGGGAGTTGAACAGTGCTAATTAATGTCCACGGAGAGGTATCACACTCCGTCTGTATCTGGTGGGGTGGGGGAAATAAAAAAAATTAAAAATAAAACTCTTACCTGCTGCGAACGGAGATGGGTTCGTCTCCTCTGTCCTTGTCCAGAAGCACACAGTCTCCCCTCAGCCAATCACAAAGCTGTGGTCACCAGCATGAAAGCAGCATCATGATTGGTGTGAACGGCCTTCTTTGGCGCTCCCACACAGGGAGTTGGGAACCCGTGCCCTTTCTCCTCTCTGCATTTCTCCTCCCGGCTGTATTGCACAGCCAAGTGCGCATGTCTGTTAGGCTGACTGTGTTGGGCTGGCCAAACAGACGTGGTACTTTTGGTGCACTCACCACTCCTCCTCCAGCCCTGCCCCGCCCTAACCTGGCTCAGCTAAAACTAAAACGATAATAACGCTCCGTTATTATCATTTTATTTTTCCTTCTGCTGGAAGCAGTGGGTTGACGCTCCTCCGCCTTAGCAAAGGAGCCACCGGGAGCGGCTGTTGTCTAAGGGCCACTGCTCCTCAGGGCTGTAGCAGCACTCCTAGGAGGGTTGGTAAAAGCCAATGCTTCCACTAGCCCAGTGGCGTAACCAGCGCACCATGGGCCCACTGCAAGGAAGAAAATGGACCCCGTCTGCTGTTTGAACTGTGAAATAAAGGAATAATCCAGATTCAGTGATCCCCTCGGGCCTCTGGGACCCAGTTCCACTGCACCTGCTGCACCAATGGAAGCTACGCCCCTGCACCAGGCAACAAATAGTGCTTGCTTGTGAAACGTAACTGCAGGGCTCCAAAGGTATTCTTTGGCACTTGCTGAATAGCAAGGCTGCTGAATGCCGAGGCTACCTGTTGTTAATTCCACCTCGGGTCTCTTTTTCCATCAACCCACACTTCCTGTCTTGTTACCTCATGCTTGCAGGTCTTTTTCCATTTTTGCTTTATACCTTTGTCACTGTATTTCTATCTTTTGCACTCATCAGTTTTTCTTTCACTTGCTCTGGATCAAAGTGTGACTATTTAAAAATATGTCCTGGTGCTGTCCACCTACAACCACTGACACAAATTAAGTACTGCCAATAACCCGCTTATAACTTCATTGAACAGGTGGTATCCTTGAGTTACCCTTGGAATGTGACAGAGCCAAAGGTTCATTTATGAGGTTTCAACTCAGAGCTTCAGGTTTAGTGGTGCATGTGGGCTTGGAGACCTGAAGGACTCCACCCTTCAACTATCTGTCTTGGCACAGATGATGGCAGCACCTAGATGACCTTTGGTCATCATGAATTGGTAGGTTTTAGCCTCTTGGTGGTTCAGACTCTGCTGGAAAACAAAACTTTTGATCAGATTCGCATAGTATTTGTGAAAGTTGAAACATTTACACCTATAGGGTTACTTGAACATTTGGAGCTCATTTCCAGCTTTTTTTTTTTTTTTTTTTTTAAAGACATTTGAAGACTTTCTGGAGTACTTTGGGAATCTGTAACACAATTGTTTCTCAGGAGAAATCACATGCTATAACTTACCACATACAGAAACGTTAACAGGTATACCTTTCCACGTGTGAAAGTACACTTTGCACTGGTAGTTTTTTTAGGTTGAGCGTGCAAGTGCTTTGACCTGTTGTAATCTGTGCACTTTTAACCACACCCACTGCACGCCCATTACTATCACTCGTTCATGGGCTTGCCTTTCAGAAATCCTTTGTTATCATTGGTAAATGCTTTACATTTGTCCCTCCTTGGGGAGGTTTTGTTACCACCTTGGACACGGACCCTGTTGCACAGATAATTGCTCGTTTGCCCAGACGTTTGACTGCAAGCAAACTTCTTTTTCCTTTTGAGTCTCTACTTCGCACTCATGGCGGTCATGGCACTTTGAATCAGCTTGCTTATGTCAACTGTTTTACTTTTCGTTTTTAATTTATGTGGCAAGAAAAGTCCAGTTAGGAATTTACAACACTAATAGCTCTAACTCTAGCAAACGTGAGACCCATTGCATTGCAAATGCTTATTTCTTTTTCTTTCTTACGTGAAAAAGTTATTTTCCCTATTAATAAGTGCCTTGTCCTAAAAACAAGTCAGTTATGGAAGTAGTGTGGCCACCTCCTTCCAGGTAACTGCGAACACTGTTTCCAGTCCTGAACTTTTGTGTGATCACTAATGCAGTCTGGGTTTTGTAGTCTTTGCTTTCATTGAAGTTATTAGACTAGCACCTGAAAACCATAAAGTTCAGGGCAGTTTGTACTGACCTGGAATGTAGTGGTTATCCTATTTTTGAGGGATCCCTGAGAATCTACAAGTAGGACCAGCACCTCCAGGAGATCAGATAACGCAGAGTCCTAGAGTGCCCCTTGTGGTGGTGCCAAACTTCATCAGATGGGTGCTCCTTCACACTGGTGTTAGGTGGGGTCATTCAGAGCTCTTCTTGTGGGCAGGTGTTTTATGGATGTGTGAGGGGTCATAAGTAAATATAACATTATATTAAGAATAGGGGAAATCATTTAATTGTTTTTGGATGGAATCCTACCTTACGAAAGGTTAAGAAAGCCAAAGAGAACGGGGTGACCTGCAGTTTTTAGCTTACCTCATCTCTTTAAAAAATAATAATTAAAAAATGGTCAACATATTTTTGACCTTCCTAGCATGTGACAACATCACTGGGCTTTCATCAGAACCATGGTGACCCTTTTAAGTGATTCACCCTTGCCTATTTGTCTTCTTGGTTTTGTATAAGTAAATAAGTGACTTATCAGTCAAGATAATCCTGTTTATACTATGATTTATCTTTACAGGACAGACTGGAGTAACTAACAATCTTTTTATAATAGTAATAAGTAATACCACAGTCCGTCTTCGTTGTAGTTAAAAACAGAAAAAATCTTTGTGTTCCTTGATCTACCAATTTACACCACCACACATGTTAAAACACAATTCAGACACGGCGAGGCAAAGCACGTGCACAATCAGTGATGCACATCTAAATCATGTCTTGGTCTACAGGCAGATGGAGCCTTCTGTCTACCCCTGGACTCAGAGGTTAAGGGCTAAAAAGTTAAACTATTGTGTAAATCTGACATGTGGTACAACATCTGTATAGGGATTGGCATTCTCTGCAACTGAGCAAAGTGACGGTGTTGTTTCCACAAATGTCTTTACCACTCATGCCTTTACAATGATTTTTCATTGTAAAGGAATGCCTAGTAAAGGCATGTGTGGAACGGCATGCTTAGTTTTTGCATGCCACCTCCCCACCCTAAACATACAACTAGCCCGACCTGCGCTAAAAATAAAACTACCTGGCCCGCCCCTAAAACCCACCCCAATACCCCCACCCTGAACCCCAAATCATACCCGACTCCCCCCCCCCACCCGCCCTTTAAACAACTGACCTAATAAAACCACCCCAACCCCCCACCTGCCCCTAAAAACTACCCCTATACCCAAAACCCACTGTGAACCCTAAAACCTACCCTAAACCCCTCGACCGACCCTAAAAACTGACCCCACCCCCAAAAATAAAACTACCCTGCCCCAAAAAACAAAATTACCCCAACGCCCCACCCTGCCCCTAAAAATACACCCTAAATAAAAAATTACCACGCCACTAAAAACAAATTTACCCCGACCCCCCACCCTGCCACTTAAAAAAAATATATATATATTAAGCCAACCACCGCTACCCCTAAAAACTACCCCCAACCCTCTCCCAGCCCCACTTACCTAACCGTGTCCTACCTCCCCACCCCCATTCTAAATACAAAATTACCCCGACCCCCCCCCCACCGCCCTAAATACAAAATTACCCCAACCCCCCCAAAAAACAAAACTACCCCCCAGCTCCACTTACCTGACCGCGTCCTCTTCCGATTCTGACTCCCTTTTTCTCTGCCTTAACCACGCATGTGCGTTGTCCAGCACATGCGTGGTTAAGGCAGAGAAAAAGGGAGTCGTTGTTAAAGCAAGCATTAAATGCATTACAGCAGTGCTGAGAAGTGCAGGCACTATCCCTTCCAAATTAAAGACGTGCAGGTACTCCGTACCGGACAGTACCTGCCCATTTTAAGCACTGCTCTTCCCTTACCAAACTCATGCTTTCTCCACCCTGTTTAGAGTTAAAGAAACCACTGGGTTTTCACTGGTTGAACCTCTGCTGGCTTTGGAGGCGATAACCCTTGACCCAGCAATCTGTTTGTCACAGAACTACTGGGTACCAGTTGTGGTCAACATCTCACTCTCATAAGGTCACTTGTGGAAAACACAACAGGGCCCACATAGAGCCTCCAGATTTAGAGTGCACATCTTTAACTTAGCCTTTCTTTCTGATGGTGACCTTTCACACAGGTTTTTCACTCATGTGGTAATGTACGGAGAAGATGGTGTACATGCAGCCTTTTCTGGGTAAGTGGTGCTGCCATGTAGTCTGTACATCCCGTCCATAGCTAGGCAGACCGAACACGCTGCTTTTCTATTTTGATTGAACATTGTATACAGCTCTGCACTTGCAAACATATCATAGTGTCAGCTTTGCGCCCGACATAGTGTGATAGGAACCATACTTACACGTTATATAAACTCTCTCTGCTACATTCAGCTGAGGAGCACTTGGGCTAGGATTATCCTGGAAAACGGTGCATCGTGGCCGAACTGCAGCCCTGCTGACTCTGACCTCCATCCTGCAAAGCACAATAGCCTCCACTACACCAGACTGGCTTTCCGACTTTCCAGTACATATTTCACAGGTATGGGGGGGTTAGGCTATCCCAGTTGATCTGGCAGAGGGTACTACCACTATGCTGCCTGTAGTGACAGACGGAGTCTGTTGACACAGTACCATTATCTTGGTTGGACTCTTAATCTTTTTTATTATTTTCGTAATGCTGGTAAGTGTTTTTTTTTTTTTTTTTTTTTTTTTTTTGCTTCATCTGCCTAATTATTGCAGCTCATGCTTTTCATGCAAGAAAACAATTGTTGCAATAAATGTTTGGAAAGACATTTTTGTATCTTTCTTGTGTCTCCTTTTGAGTATGCTGAGTGACAACAAAAGGGTAGATCTGTTTCCATGACTTTCTTGGGAGTTGGAGTGGTCTTGTTCGAGGTTGCTAATACTGTCTAGTACCCTGCTAAGGTTAGAGGTTCAGATGGGGCACCGTGAGCTAGTTAGGAATCATGTCAGCATTTACTGATGGAATGTGTGAACGTAGTCCCTATATTCTGCTGTCCACACTGACTAAATGCCCAGTCCTACTTTATTTGTAGGCAAGGTGGAAACAAGCTGGGGAAGATGTTAAATGGCCCCCGTGAGCAGGGAAAAAGCTCCCTTTGATTTACATTTTTTGTTCGATTAAAAGCTTCTTTGGTATTTTTTTCTTGGAACAAAAATACTTTGCAGAGGGTGGGTTTAAACTTTGCTGTGGAGGCGGCACCCTTTACAGCCAAGTGATAGTCTCCATGCAGCCGACCTATACCCCGCTGGCGGGACAGCGGGCTGCTCGCCAAAGTCTACATTAGGCCAAAAGTCCCTTCTGCTTACTCCTTCCCCTCAAGGTTCACTGTGAGTGCTAGTTTCTCACAATGTTCAGTCTTATAAACAAGCTATTAGTGTTTAGGCCACCCCTTATGTGTAGCGCTTCACACCACACTCTGCTGTTGTAAGGGCTGTAAATAACAGATCGACCCGCTGCCTATTTTAATACTTATTTTACTGACCTGTGATGGTAGAATGCAGGGTCTGCCTTGCTAGGAGTTCGGGATCTTCGGGTAACTGGTGATGTCATCAGTAAGCGCTAACTTGAGTTGTGTTACCAGCCCACAACCAAAGATGTTCGCAGTAGAAGGGTGAGGCAGAGGCATCCTTGGAGTTTGTTTCAAAGCTCTCTTTGTCAAATACCAACACTCTGAGTCGTCTAACTGGTGGGTGCTTCTGTGATGTAAGCTGTTGAATCTTTGACACACTGACGTAAGTGTTCAGGCTGGTGCCATAGACAAAAAATTAGAAGCAGCCTGGCACTTATACAATGCCTGTCCTAAAAGAGGTCAGGCTTTTTATCCAGCTCATGAGGCATTTAGTCAGGGGTGTAGCTTGGTCAGTTAGATTTTAGGGGGGGGGGGGGGAGGAAAGCTTCAGACTTCCAAACAATCACGCTGGTTAATCTACATTATATGAGAAGTAGGGAAGGAGGGGGACTTAAGGGGCAGTAGGAAGGGAGAGGAGCACGGATTGTGAAGGTGCTTAATACTCAATATTTTGTTAACTATACATTTTTTTAGACCTTTAAAAAGTTTTTGTTTTTTGTCTGCATGTGTTTGTAAAAATCCCAAGTGAAATCCAAGAATTCGCCCCACCAAACCCGACTTAAAGCATCCATACCCAATTATTTACTACATTATTAAGAGGGTGTAAAACCCCAAACAGCCCCTCCCCAAAGCTGCACCCCCCTGCATTTAATGAATAAAGCACAATATTTTGGTGATAGGTGTGGTTTGGGGTTAACTTTGAGCTCTACGGACAGGGTGTAAGTTGTGGATGGAGACAGATGTTTCGTTGTTTAGAAGACTGGTATTTAGAAACATTAAGAGACTGATTATGACCTTGGCAGCTGAGATACTCGTCCCAAACTTGATGGATATCCCACCAGCCCTAGTACAAGTTCCATTATATCCTATGAAACTTGTAAAACAGCGGGCGGCATATCCATCATGTTTGTGACGGAGTATCCTATCCTCCAAGGTCGTAATCAGGCCCTAAGTGTTTAACCTGGTCTCAGTATGTTTGTAAACCTCCATCCCACTGGCAGCATGCACTTTATTTGTCAGAATGGTAGGGGGAATATTTATCTGATCATCTCTTATTTGAGTAGTCACGGTTACCCCTTCTATTGCTCAATGACCTGCAAATGTGAGGCACTCTTATATTTTAGAGCTGGATAAATAATAACTTTATGAAACAGAACCCGCATCAACTGCAAGGATAATGTATAAAAATACAATCAGCACTTTAACTTATTTGCTAAAAGTTTAAAAAATGCAATTGCTGCCTGTGATGTCACTTCCTGTGATGTCTTTGTGAATTGAAAATGATAATTATTTGCACCACTATTTTCTGTGGGACTTGTACCCTGTCTATGGGTGATATGAATCTATGGACCACAGACCATGAATCCTGTCAATCCATGGAAAACTTTGGACTCTGTCTTTTACAACATTTATGGCTGTAGTAACTTTTCTTTACATGAGTGTAGTGACGCGGCGTTCCTAGTTATCACGCTACCAGTAAAAACCTGTAGTTTTCTTGCGTTCTATATGCTTATGCACTCATAGTTTTCTCTCACCTGGGTAAGTTGATGTTTGCAAGTGATATCCTTGTTTAAGGCATTTAGTGCTGAGACTTCTGCTTTCTTACCTAATTTCTCAGTGGCTCCGTGTGGAAAGTGAGTAACTCTTTGGGTTTGAAAAATTTGCCACATTCCTAGCTACCTGCCTCAAAGCACCCAATAAATAAAACAAAGAAACAAAACACTAAGGGAAGTTAGACTCTCAACCTACACACTGTAGTGAAAAGAAAGCAGTCCCAAAGTCTTGTGGTTCCAGGTCTGGATTATGTCCAAGCTGGGTTTGAGGCTTTGGATGTCTGAAGGAGAGAAGTCTTTCAAGTGGAGTTTTGTTTAAGCATGTAGGTTATTCACGATGCACCTACTGGCTCCATGTAAAGGTCAAAGATGTCCGACAGTATGGTACCCTGGGGACTCCTCATGTGATGGGGATCTTTTATGACCTGGATGTGCCCATGTGAATACACTGTGGTCAATTGGAAAGGTTGTAGGAGAACCAGTGAAGGACATTGCTGGTGAAGCCCATCTGCAATTTGTGGGTGGATATGATGGTGGGAGGTCCACTGTTGAAGGCAGCTGAGAAGTCCAGCATTTCCAGGACGCAGGGCATCTTCACCTGTGGTGAAGAGAACATTGTCTACACTGTGTCAAGTGGTGGTCTCAGTGTGATCTGAAGCCAGTCTGGTAGCCGTGAGGGAGATGGTTAACAATGCTGTGATCTTGGAGTTGAACATTGATTGCTTTTTCAGATATCTTGCTGATGAATGGTAGGGGTGTGATGGACCTTTTTTTTAAATTATTTTTATTGAATTTCTTTCCTTGTACACTTCTTTCCTGTACATGACTGGAAAAACAGGAACTTTTTGCTTAACCCTACCGCCTCTAAATGTAAAAAAGAAAAAAAAAACGTTTTTGTTAATTTTTCTTTTTTTATGGAAAACACATTGCCTTTCCCCTTGACACACGCCAAAATGAGAAATATTGGTATCTCTTTCTCACACCAGCAACAACACAACTCCATTGAGGTTCCCTCCGGAGTTTACCACAATTACTCAAATCATTCAAACCCCACCAAGAGTTTCAAAGTGTCACCAGCCCCCAAATAAATATTCACCTAAGGACTTGTTTGGGGGTTTCTTTCATCTTCCTACACCGAGAAATGTAGTTTGTGCAGCAAGATTGCTGGAACAGGCAGTGTGACCAATTAGCAAAAACAAAGCTGTAGGTCCCTATGGAAAAGGAGGCAATATGTGCTCAGACTAAGTCATCGAGCTGGATTGCAGGATCTTGTGGGCACCAGGACATGCTTTTCTAGGTGCTGGGGCGAGATCTTCTACTCAACATGTCCTCTACATAGGCTTAGCTGGGTATTGTACTTGCTCTCTGCCTTCGACAGCTCCTTTCTTCCTGGAACGGCCAAGCTACAGTCCTTCAACAGCAAGAGAATGTAGGCCTTGCGTCTGGTTTAGGATCCTGGGTAACTGAAAATCCTCAAATTTCCGAGTGAATTCCCTAAATACGAAGCAGAGTTCACCGGTGGAATTTCCTCCAACATAGGGATAAGTATGGTGGAGGAAATTAAGGGGGTGAATTTTACTCATTATTGGAGAATATTCAGTCCCTCTGGACTCTCACCCAGGCCTTTAGTCGTAGCCTTCAGAGTCGCAGCAGAGTGAGTGCTGGACTGTGTTCCAGCCCGGAGTGATCTTGGAGGTACTAGATGTGGAGAGCAATTCTAATTCATTTTGGTGGTTCTGGCCAGAGTCAAAAAGATGGGGCGCAACAATCGGAAACGAATCCCTGGCAACGAGTACTGATCCACATCGCTTTGATCATTGGAAATTCCCCAGAGTGTGTACTAACCGGTGAGACAGTTCAAACTTTACTAAATGGGCTCTCTGCTGTTTCTAGACAGGTGTAACCACTGCACAAAGGCACCATCATGTGTTTTACAGTTTACACATTCTGAGCAGGCGTAGCTTATCACAGGGTCTTTCATGGGGTAGGGCGCCCAAGGCAGCCAAACCAATTTTGCTCCGCCTTGGGTATTGCGGCTGAATGTATTGGGGCTGTAGGAAAGAAACAAGGCTTGAACTATTACCAGGTCTCCAGTGCAGCCTAAGGGGCTGCTTCAAGGCAAGGGAGGCCAGAATAGCATGAACCAGGGTATGGACCCATCATTTTGCTCTCCAAGTGGACGCCTTCTATACCGTTCAGTTGTTTTGCACACTACCCGTAAGCATGATTACACTCAGTGCTTACTTTGTAAATAAAAAGGTGCCGGTGCTCAAAGCCCTCCTCTTAAATACGTGGCTGCTGCAATTAAATGTGTGAACACGAAATACTGAGGCGGCGTAATCCTGAAGCCATCTCTGGCATTTTCTATCCATATAAAGCCACTTCCTGCTCCTTCAGCTCACTCTTGCAGCTTTCTCCCTTTGTGATGCTTTTTCGTTTTTCTCTTCCTCCACCTTTCCCATATGAGGCTTTTGCTCGTAGCAAATGCTTGAGGCAGAAGAATAAGCCCCGGCCCTCAAAAATAAGTGCTGGTGCTCAGCACGGGAAACAACAAGCGCAAATTAAGCACAGATTACACTTTTTTTTTTAAGTGAGGAGTCTAGGGCCAAATTAGAAAACAAAATCAGTCCATGCAGAACTTAAACCAGCCCTGGACTGCAGATGGCCAGACCATAAAGGGGCCATAAAGGGCTTTCCAGCATGGGTCATGTACGCCTCTCCAGGTCTGAAAGCAGCCCCTTAGCCTGCAGCCCACCAAGGAAATACCAAAGCAGTAGAGGGGCCAGTCCGGCCCTAGAGGAGTCCTAGTTATGGAGTCCATATGTGTTTTATCAATAGGGTCAACTCGCAGTAGGACTACGTGCAATAAAAGTTCAATTCACCAATGCAACCAAAGGTCAGCAGAAGCTAAAGGGCTTCCAAATCACTGAAGATTAAAATGCTGATTGGTGTTAAAAATAAAGTCTACTTTTAACTGCTTGTTTGTGTGGCTGCATCATACCAGTGTTTATTCTTTGAGTAAGTGATGAAGAATCTCATGAGTTAATCAGGCCTGGTACCTTGACTGAGGGGCAGCACATCATCTGACCTACAGTCTCTGAAGGTCAAATATGTGTGATGTCCAACCTTTAAAATATATATTTTTTTAAGTTTTCCTATCACAAATGGCCTATCATACAATCTTCTATGTTGGGCCAATTTTCCAGAGCAATATGTCTGATGAAATATGTTTGCCTGCTCTGCTGTTTGTGCAATGTGTGACATCTGAGCATTTCCTGCCCTTAGAATATCCCAGGTATATGTTTAAAAAAAAAAAAAACACTGAAATCCAAATCTCTGAAGCCTAGTATTGACACACAAACATAGCTTGTTTGAAGTGAAATTGAAAATCATTTCACCTGTAATTTGCAATGGGGCAACGGGCAGAAGTCCTGCAAGTACTAGAATGAAGGGATAAAGAAACAGGTAAATTATTTTGGAGCCCCTATTGAGGAAAAGCAGGGGTGGGGTGGCAAATTCAGGGGTGGAGGTTAAATGGGCAGAGGAGGATAGGTGGGTGTGCCTGCTCTGTGCTAGTGTGGTCAGTATTGACACTGATTACAGGCAAGCTGTCAGCATGAAAAGAGAGCTTTGCTTCTCTTCATCTCTACTTTAATAGCTTACAATGACCAGCAGAGAGAATGTTTGTTTTTGTTTACTTTTGCACTAGAGGTTTTGTTTTCAGTCTTCATGTGTGCAAACATGCTCACTCTGCATCGAGAAAGTGGTATGCACCACAGTTTTTAGTGGTTTGTGGGAAAAGTGATAGTGCGGCGATGTATTATATGAGATAAAGTGCGCCTGGTGTACATGATCAGGAAACAGTAAGTCGCCTAGGAGTTCCCTAACCTTATAAAGGAACTCTGCCTTCGGCCTTGTTCCTCTACATGGTTACAGAACACCTCGGTGACTTGCAGTATCCTTATAATGTACAGCAGGGGGCACTTTATCCTTCATATCATATTCACTGTCAACCATAATTACACCATGCTAGTCCTTGTGGACTTTCACAATGTTTATGACTAAAAGACATTCCTTTAGAGATTTAAATTTCTGCCCATTCTCTTTCTTTTTACTTATTTATTTTGCTGAATAGGGCCCATTGTATTTAAGGATGGGAAATTGAGTGCAACACAACACTCTGCTTCCTTAGTCTTCAGATGTTTTAATCTTTCAATGTTCTGTGTGAAGGATTTTTGTGCACAAGCATCCCACACTGAACCTCAGAACAAGTCCAGTGCTGAAGATCAGAGCTCTCTGCCAACACCTTGACCATGTGGCCTTATCGTATCACTGGTTCTTCTGGGCTAAACTCTAGGCCGCAGCTCGGCCGTGAAGCGACAACAGACTGAAACAGGCTGCAAAGTGTTTGTGAATCCCACTCGGTTGGCAAGGGCTTGAGAAGAATGTGGAAGTGAGCTTTGGCTAACCTCCGATAATGTGCTAATTGAAGGCTGGGAAAAAAATGCTTAAAATATCAAATTATCTAAACGAGGTGTGCCAGGAGGCCTTTGGGTCTCTGAAAAGGAAGGCCAGACTTTGAGCTGTCAGTTATCTCATGAAAGAGGCTTATCACAGGGTCTGAATAGCTACATGATAAAGGCCATTTGGGAAAGTATTTCACAAGTTTAATTCCACTTACAGTTGTTTTCTTAGTGACTCTTAGATATTCCCAAAGGATTCTGAAAGGAGGAGGTAGTGGTCCCTTGGGGAGGAACCATCTGTGTTTAGCTTCTCGTGGGACCATCTTGGGAAAGCAGTGTTGCCTCCTGGAATAGTAATAAGACTCGAGGGGCTGTACCCCATAAGGCAAGTACTGGGAGCGGTAATGGAAGGCAGGGGACCCTATCCCATGTAACAACTGGGATCGGCAAAAGGCCAAGGTCCCATAAACAAGCACTTGGAGCGGCCTTACACAGTTATGCGGGAAGTGGGAGCGTATGGGACGCAGGACCGTAAGGTGAGCACCGGGGGCGCTAATATAGGACGCAGGCCGTATTGGATAAAGTGAGCACCAGAGTAAGACAAGGGCATGAACTACATAAAGCGAGCACTGGGTGCAGTAAAATGAGACCCAGGAGTATCTCCCACAGTTTTGGCCCGACCCATGTCTCTAATGGTGGAAGAGCGAGAGACGCATTGGAATGGTTGGTTTTGTGGCTTATAAGGGAATGTGCCGTTTTTGCTTGGCCGTTTGGCAGCATTTGTTGACATCTCTAGAACAATTATAAAGCACTTAAAAACTCAACACAATACCACAGCGTAAAGCAAAAGTACAACACTACTAATTACAACTGGACACAAAATAGTAGTCAAAATCAACAGGGACGTCTTAAGGATTTTGGGGCCCTGGCCCAAACTTATTTTAGGATCCCCTTTTCGGAACAGCTTTGGGTTTATGATCCAGTTCCAGCTTTCATGCCCTCTTTGGCCTGGTCACTGACCGTGCACAGACACACTGGTCCAAATTCTAAATATTTACATCTAATATTCAGGGATAGTGTAATGTGTGTGTTTCATTATTGTAACAGCAGTTAACCAATATTATTGCAAATAATGTTTGACATTCTCCCATTTCTCATACATCAATTAAAGGAAAACAGCATTTAAAACAATCTGTTTAAGAATTATTCAAGACCATAGGGGCAAGACGCTCTGCAGAACAGACCTGAATCGCCCAGGTCGAAGTCAATGGGTGACACTTCCCTCGTCACCCGGGGTAGGGCCTCAAGGCACCTTTGCTGAGCCGAGGAGGTCGCGCACACAGGAGCTGTGACTTCTTCAGCCCAGCAAAGTTCAGCTCAGGCAGCCAGGAGTCTGCCTAAATCGCGCATGTCTGCTCCTGGCTGCCTGACCTGAACATGAGTGTCTGTCAGGCTGACCTTTGTTCAGCCTGACAGCTACTCTTAATGAGGAGCAAAAGGTGGGGGGGCGTGGCCCTCCACCCTAAAGGACGGCCTGCGCCTGCTTCTGGCCTCTGTAAATCTTGCACAGCTCAAGAGGTGGAGCAAATGGTGGAATTTCCTGCTTTTGGATCAAACCTGATTTGCTAAAATTTGAATTACAGAAGGATGTTTGCATCATGAAAGCAAACTGAAGCATAGTAGGTTTGCTCAAATGTTGCTGCGCTCACATTGTAGGAAGAGGAACAAATAAAGTTGCCTGCACGTTTAAAGAGTGGAAGATGAAATTACGTTTAGAGCAAACTCAGTTTGCTTATTTCTTTTTTATTACAAATAGAGCCAAATAACGCAAAAGCAGGTGCTTCGTGTTCAATAGTTATTCAAGTGGGGTTTCATTCTCTAAAATGTTTTTTTTTTTTTTTTAAGGAAAAAAAATGATTATTGACGAACTACATATTTTCACATTTATTTTGTAAGTTGTTTCTCCTTATCTGCACTGGCGAGAACGGGTTCTACTGTAGGCACAATGATTCGAGCAGGTCCCTTGGAGTGTCGGAACTTAGAAGTATTTCTGGAATTATTATTTTGTATTCTAATGTTCTCACATGCGCAAGTATTGCCACGTGCATATGTAACCGGAATACATTATCACTGTGGAAAGGTGCATTTTCAGTATTTTATTTTATTTTTTTCGATTTTTTTTTTTTTCTTCTTCTCTGCATTAGGACGATATTTTTCCTGTGAATAACATCCTCCCCATACGTGGCACCAATTTTGGAGGTGTTTCCTCTCCAATTTCACCCTGGATTCAGATTTCCCCGTGCTCTTGATGGTGTTTGGGAATGTCTCTTGCTGAAGTTTGTGAATATCTGAAAACCTGCAAGTTTGTGAATGATTGCCTGGTTTCCAAGGCGTCCTTGCCATGAGACATACACTCCCTGCCTCGTCGACTACATTGTCTCACACGTAGTCATACCATTCTGGTGTAGTTTTACTTATGAATAAATCTCTTAATGAATGGGAATTCATGTTATGTATTCACAAAAAACGAATTTACACTTAAAAATGCGCAATTTACGCGCCAGAATTGAACATGGGTGCACACATGGATTTGTGAATTGGTCCCAAGGTTGATGCATAGAGTTAAATTATAGGAGCGACCAGGGGACAGTCCATAGGTGACAATTAACAAAACACTTGTGCAAAACAGTAGCCTTTCATGGACGACACTCGCATAGAAGTACGGGGGGGGGGGGGGGGGTCATAATCAGACTTTGAAACCCAGTCGACGAATGTCCTATGATGCCCTAGGGGCAAAACTGCCAAAAACTGCATTTTGAACACAGTTGTTGCTTCTAAGTCACCCCATAAAACTTGGCATTCTGGAAATGTTGTTTTTAAGAGGGGAAACCAGAGTCCGTATGATGGGGCTCCATGTCACCCAGGGGGCACGTTGGTGTTACAGAAGGAGCTGCAGATGTTTGTGTACCCCCCTTATGCAATATAACGTTGCCTCGTTTGCATGGGGGCATGGATGCATGCACATGAAGGAACAACTTTGCCTCTAAGCTGTGTTACGATTATGAAATATCTGGTTTCGTTTCTCATCCGGATTTGATTATCTGTTTCTTTTCTTTCAGTGCCGGTGAAGCACACTCTCCTAGGAAACTTTAAAAAAGAACCCTCTTTAATCGTGTCTTTAACCAGTACGGTTTTCTTTTTTTCATAAATCATTTTTATTTTCAATGTAGCTTAACCTAATGGATATTTTGAAAGCTAATCTTGAGGCGCGCACTGTTTTTCTAGGGTCACATTAAGCAGCAGTGCACTCGCGTGTTTCCGTCACCAGTTGAAATGGAAGACAGACTGCTGCATGAGCGGATTTGAAGTGTTCTGTGGCCTGGTGATGTGAGGCTTGGGTTCTCCCACTGGGGGTTGGTTTATTGTCCCTCTGCTGGCTTGCGGAGCCTGCACTGCTCTCCCCGTCTTCTCCCTGTAGGACGACAAGAACATAAGGGATACCACAATGGGATACCCAGAACCAAACAGGACAGACCTATCATCATTTGCAGTGGTATACATGTCGCCAGCTGGATCTTTTTCCATGCATTGAAAACTAGACAGAGTGTTGTCTTTGCACTGTGTGGTCTTGGCCGTGCCAAGGAATACACAATAAAACATCCCACACACATTTGAAGTCAAGAACTCTACTGTTGTCCTTTCATTCTGGTTTCTCATCCCCATCTTTCACTGTCCTGTAGTCTCTTGTGAGTACAGGCTGACCTCTTCGTGCCGGCAGCCACCCGGCCAATAGGAGTGCCCTAAGGGGAGCCCCTTCTCTTTACCCAATCCTTGTAATGTAATTCACTAGTTGGCCCCTTTAAAAAAAAGTGCCAATGGTGATGCAACCTCGAATGAGATGCAAAATAATGATGGATTGGGATTCTGCCCAGAGTGACTCCCAGTTGTTGAGATTAATTCAAACATTCCACCCATCACTTTTCTGTGCTGTAGCCTGGCACCGCAGACGGTCCCATCTCGGCTCCTGTGCTCACCTACACTCTCACCGAGCCACCTCCCGGGCTCCTGTTAGCACCAATGAGGCCCACTGTGTGGCTGATTTTACCATGAATGTTAATAGCAGCTGCATTATAAACACTATGTAGGCAACATTCTATAGAACAGCTGACCTCTGACAAGCTTGCTTTGTTATAATGTTTCCTTAGTTGGCTGAAACCAGCTTTCATGTTTCCAGTGAGCTTGAAGCTTGTCCGACTGCCCTGCTAGCTAGTCCAGCCAGGTTCATGCTACATTAAAGACAGAAATGCCTACACAATCTATGCACAAAACTGGAAAATCTTTTTTTACTTTGCATTAAAAATATTGGTAACGTGTTGCAGGTAAGGTAAACGTCAAGGTGGTGGTAAGCAATGATATTAGTTGTCTAGCAGAATGAACATGAATGACGCAGCTCAGCTACATTGTACAGTGGAGAAGTGTGGCACAATGGTTAGAGAGGCAGACCCTGATGCAGAGATCTGGCCCCGGACCAGGGTTCAATTCCCACCTTGGTGGGTCTTGGGCTCAATTCCCTTGGACCAGATAATTCTCACCTCAGGTGCCTAATCTAATAGGTCCCACTATGTAACTCTGGGCAATAGCATGCTTAATCTCCACAACGGCCCTCACAGCACTTGGATGCCTGGCTTCACCTTGGGGCTGTCCAGGAGTGGGTGCCCCACAGGGAAAAGCCAGGAGGGGTTCCACAGCGGTATGCGTACAGCACCTTGAGACCCTAACGGGTGAGTAGTGTGCTATACAAGTGCGAAGTTTTTATTGTCTGGACCACGGCGCAGCTTGAGAATTTCATATATGGTCCTGTTTATTTTATACCTGATGCTTGCCAGTTACAGGTGAGCCAAAGACAAGGAACCCCTCACCTGTGAAGAGCAAAAGTTTGAGTCCCACTTCAAACCTTTGAATCGGCGATGTCCTCTGACTTGCTGGCTGGTGGTTTTGTGCTTGGCACTGGTGAACATCGGCAGCTGGTTCTACTGCCCATGATCACTTTTTGTGACAATGAGCTACCGAGGCCTGCACTTCTAGGATTAATGTAGCTGGCATCGAATATTTGTCTGCATTTTAGGCTGGTTCCCACTTTTTTAAAAAAAATTCTGGATTAGGGCCATTCTACCCTGTAGAGTGCCCAGTTGGCACCTAAAGAGTTCAGAATGGCATGGATCCAGTTCTTCTCTCCTTAGTCAGATAAACTAATATAATTTTGTCAGTAGTCTGGTGGTCAGTGCTGGATCCTGATTCAGCTGGTGGTATCAGAAAGATAAATATAAGATTTATTCTATTAAACTTCTGATTTAATAAAGGCATTCGGTCTGTGAGGGTTGCATTTGTTTTGTGATCCTTGCACAGTTTAGTGAGATCAGCCATGAACACTTCACTCAATGTCTTTCATCAGGCAAGCCTGACATAAGGGAACAGAGAAGCTTGATGGAGGATTAATTGTCCTGCAAAGGTTCTGTAAAAGATCCCAGTGAGCCCGGCTACTTCTGCTGTCACTATCAGGTTTTCTAAAAGTGATATCTGTGAGTGTGAAAGTTAGTGGTGGACTAATGGACTTGCAGGTGTTGAGCTGGTGTCGGCTTAAAACACCTCCAATTTTTTAATTGCTCAGCTATTCATTGTAGTCAACTCCATTATTTCTGATTTTCCAGTTTTAGTTCTAAGTTTTTGTGCCAAACCGTTACCGCCTGTCTTACCCTGTTCCTATTGGTATTGCCTTAGATGGAGAAGGGAGACTTTGGCTCTCTTCTCTGCAATCCCTAGAAGTAAACCGTTAGTCGTCAAATTTTTCATACAAACGTGAGAGTTGTGGACTCTCTATATTACTATTCCAGAGCCATAAATTCTGTTTCTAGCCTTGTCATTTCCATGTGTTTCGACCATTTTTTGTTAGATGTTATGGCATTTATCTTCCTCGAATGATTGCTTTGAAAGTACCCCATGCAGTGGTCCTTAAACTCCCTTTCTGGTTTAGGAGTAAAATATTCCCTAATGTGATCCCTTGACTAAGATCTAAGTATCTAGCCCTTAAGAATCTCCTCTAAGGTGCCAAGATGGAATGTCCCCAAGGTATGGCATGATCATATACTGGTAGAAAAGCATTAGCTGGGATATACAAATCCTGCAGCAAGGATATAGTCATTGCAAGAATATAACCATATGAGAGGAAAGTATATTTGCTGCCACCGCAGATATGGGTTGACCATTTAGCTATTTTAGTAGTTGGAAAACTGGCATGGTAGTGAAAAGGGCTTTTAAGCAGATGCAGTTATCCTTTCAAAAGCTCATCTTGCAAAAGTGTACATGAAAAACCTGTCCTCAGTATCCTGTGCATATGTAAGAGAATCTCTGGTCCCCTACATGGAAAGTCCAGGTGAGATGTTAAGAAAGCAGTTGCAAAGCCTGGCAACACAGCAAGAACATGATGGAACTTAAGTACTGAGATACAAAAGCTTCAGGAATTGAAAAAACAGTACATAACAGGAGTGCTAATGTGGGTGGGGAAATATCAAGAAGCAGGGTTTCTGCTCCTAGGAAAGATCCTGTCTCCATCTTCAACTGGGCAAAGAGACACAAAAAACCCAAAATATCTCATCACGCTCTCTGCAAAGCCATTCACCTGTTCTGGAAACAGTGTGGGAGAGGGTTTGGTGGTGATACGAGCGTACATTGGCACACCCTTGAAAAAGCCATGCCACGTTTCATCCATTTCTGTTCACTGCAGCTGTGGCTCATCTGCTGAATTCATTAACTTATTGGCCATGTTTCTCGTGCCAAAATAACCCCATCACTCACATATGGAGCTCTTGTTTGGCTCCCTTCATTCAAGGACCTGATCGACCTATCAGAAAGCTCTGAGCTCCTAAAGCTGCTGGGATTCTGTACCACACATCTATAGAGCTAGTTGGCTTACAGTTCTGGTTTGGATCTAGCTAGGCAATGCCATCATCTGTTATCCTGCCCTGGCTGCTCTCGAATGGTAGGGCAACCATTAACCCTTTGGGTTATTGTATATTCGTTTAGGGTTCTATAGCCATAAAGGGCCATTGTATGAGTTTGTTATGGTTGTACATCAGAATATCATTTAAAAAAAATATTGTCTGACACAAATATAAAATCAGAATATCATTGTTTGAAATATCGTTTAAGATTTGTATGTCCTAATTATGGTTTATATTAATGTCATCCCATTATGTGTAGTTTTTCTATTATTAACATTATTATTATTAATAATATTTTATTTTATAAAAAAAAATTGTAACTCGTGTTTGTCAGAGTATTTTTTGTCCAATGGTACTCTGACACTATACAATTATTATTCTTTATGACCTGGCTGAATTTTAAGTATGAGAACTATATTGCATGATCCCAGTACCTCCATGATAAAGTTGGGAAAAAATGATTGCAGTTCTACTGGTTTATGGCCGTTAACAGTCAAAATTGTAACTTCATTACCGTATTTATTTAGTTGGTATCCACATTTTGAGGCACTAAGAGTTATTCAAATACCTCCAAAAATAGAAAGTTGAGGGATATTATATTCAGTCATCTACCAGTGCTGGAGATACTGTGTGGATAGTAATGTTTGCCACATAATGATCATATATTCTGGTTGCGTGACAGTTTTTTTGGATCGTTGGAATATCTTGTATTACGTTGCTCAGTTTTGAAACAACTTGGACTTAATTGTATTATCATTCCAAGGTTGGTTTTAAATGAATAATATGATCCATTCTTTCACAATTAATTTTGAAAGCAAATGCGATCTTGAAAAATTACTTCATTATTGAGATTGTTTTTGGCAATTTTAGAGGTTCTTTCATTTCTTTTTTTAAATACTGTGTCTTTAACTAAACAAAATACATTTGTTTGAAGTACATACAGCCAGCACCTAAATGACTAAGGTGTCACCAATCTACTCAAAAACCTATAATCGGCTTCACAGTCACCTTTTGCCCATAGGAATATCTTACCCAAATGATTTGCAATAGTATACATAATTTTTGGCCCTGTGGGAGGCAGCGTGTGGCTGGGTTGAGCATGTGTACTTTCCTCTTCCGATTGGCTGGCTTGGTGGGGAAGAGGAGAGTCTGAGATTGTAGAGCAGGACAGTTTCCATGTGCTAGGACAGTGAGAGGTAACAAGAATAGGAGCTCCCAAGGAGGCTCTGAGAACTGTAGAGGTTGGAGATCTTCCTCAGGTTAAACTAATTTAATGTGGGCTACCGTGTGATTCTGTAGTGGACGTGCCACCAGGTGCCATGCCTCTAAACTCTGAGCATAGTGCCACTCGCATGGAGTCTGAAGGAGATCAGAGGCTATCCCTATAAGTCCATGGGAGGTGTTGAGGTCTCAACACCACAGGACTGACATACTCTTCACATATTGTATCTGAGGAAGAAACATGTTGGAGGTTAACTCCTTGCAGGAATAAATTGGAGAATTCCTTGAATAGATGTGTAAAGGTTGGCATATGGTTTGTTTAACTGGTGATGGAATAAACATGCATGACAAGTTCAGATGTTGATCTCCGTGAAGGTAGGCCATGCCAAATGGTCTACTGTGTTCACGGTAAGCCACGGTGAAGACCAAGATTTTACACTTCAGCGTGCGAAACATGTTTATACGAGAAAGCAATTCTCAATGAAAAAGATACACAAGTTTGCACGTATTAGTTCAGGCCTTACAAAGCTGTGTAACGTCACTCAGATGATCCATAAAATACCATGTAGGTGCAATATCATTAAGCACAGGTTCCTGAATGATCTGTATCTCTGTTGGACGTGTGCAATAGAGATCGTGTGTAGAATTGGTTAAGGCTCACTTGATTCTTTAAGGTGGGAATGCCAACCTGCCATCTCTGCCACTGTGTCATGACATTTTACACGACACCTTCCTTGTGGGAGAGGGTCGGTTATAGGTCAGTGGGTGGGGTATTAGCATGACCTATATTAACATACAAGTTTACAAAGTATGTGCCTCAGTGCTTGTCCTGGTCCTTCTGTCATGAAGTGTGTCCTCACCCTGGAGACAGGCATGCTGATGCTTACTTAGAAGAAAACTGTGCAAACTCCTCCCATCCACGTGCACCAATAAAGGAGCACCTCAACTTGTGCACTTCCTGTTTTGTCTGTCCCCTCTGCCAGCCAGTTAACCGTACTTGTCTTGGTGTGAAGTTTCTCCTTGCCTATATGTAGGCCTTTTCTCCTTGCTGCGATCTGATTCTGTTGCTTTAATGTTGACTTCTGTCCCTTCTTTTGGCTTTTTCCTTTGGGTTGTCTTTGGAACCTGGGTCTCCCCAGAGTACTCTTGTGCCCCTATTGTAGGTGTGGTGCAGTTTGTGTGGCCTGCTGTAACCATTCCTCTGAGCTCCCAGTGTGTACTTGCAGTTGGGCTTGTTTTATGGGCCTAGGTCTTTTGTCGTGGGCATCCCCCTGAACTGGTAGTTTGGTATTCTTATTCCTCCCCCTCCCCCAAACGGGTTTGAGGGGCCATCATAGTTTCTGCCTTTTGCCCTCTTTTTTGCTTGGGGTGGAGTGTGCCTGCTTTGCTGATGGTCTTCTTGCTACTGCTTTATTGCCTTTCTGTCCCTGAGTCACTAGCAGTGGGCACCTCGACTGGCCTTTGGCTTCCTTGGCACTCCAGTTTTCTCTTGGGTCTACTGTTGCTGGTGTTCCCCGTTTTTGGCACCTTGCTCCACTGGGTGCACTGCTTATTCTTTCTTTCTTTTGGGCTGCTGATGCTTGTTGATTGCTTTTGCACTGATGTATAGGGCTATGTTGGGTTTGGTCTTTCCTCTTTTTCTGTCCAGGCTTTCTTTGCCTGCTCTGGCTGGCTAGTTTGGTGGCTAATTGATGCCGGACCCTTCCTTCTTTGGCATATTTCATCATGCTGTAAGGGCTGGTACAATGAAACGAAAAGGTAGAAATGCCTCGACTACTTACTGGGAATCCATCTTAATACTATTCTACTTCCTCATACATGCCAGCATTTTATGTCCGGGAAGTGGGAGATTTTGAAACCAAAATTGGGAGAATGTAATTTCTCCATGTACGTTGTTAGAAATGGGGTCTCTAGTTGGCAGAGGTATACACCTTTGTCCAAATAGGGACCACAAACCTGGTCAGGGTAAGTCACACACAATCTAAGTTATCCTGTGACCACCCTCTGGTAGCTTGGCACTGAGCAGTCAGGCTTAACTCAGAAGGCAATTTGTAAAGTATTTGTGCAATAAATCATACAGTAACAGAGGGAAAACACACAAAAATACACCACACAGGTTTAGAAAAAGATATTATATTTATCTGGTTAAATTAAGGTCAAAACGATAAAGTTTCAATAAGCACAAGTTGAAATATTACTTTTGCAAGATTAAAAAGAGTCTTAAATCTTCGAAATCAACAGCTGTCTCTTGTTTACACAAAGTACCTGGTTCGCGTAAAATATATCACGCACGGAGACCACGGAGGAGGAGATGCGTGGAAAAATAGGGTGTGCATCGGATTTTCCGATGCGGCACAGACGATGTGTTGTTTCTTTCTACACAGCAAGGGGCTTTGTGTCGATTTCCGGCGCGTAGTCTTGGTTCCTCACTGCGATGCAGTGATCTTTTTGACGCCGAGGGACGATGTGGGGAAATCCTGGGCGTGCGGGAAAAAGTCACAGGCATTGCGGTGATCTGGTAGATGATGCATCTAATTTTTGACATACAGCAGGTGATGCGTCGATTCTTCACTCAGGAAGTCGGGCTGCGTTGTTCCGGTTCGGCTGTGCGTCGATCCGGTAGGCTGTGTGTTGAATTTCCGGCCGCAAGGCAGGTACTGCGTTATGACTTCATTGGGGAAGTCAGGCTGCGTTGTTCCGGCTCGGCTGTACAACGATTTCTTGGTCGCAAAACGGCTGTGCGTCGATTTTCAGTGCACAAGGAGTTTCCTGAAGAGATTACGTTTTTTTGGGCCCTAAGACTTCAGAAAACAGAAGGCAACCTCAATCCAAGCACTTGGAGAGCACTTCTCAGCAACGTCAGAGGGCAACAGGGCAGCAGTCCTCAGTAAAGCAGTCCAGATGAGTCCTTTGGCCAGCCAGGCAGTTCCTCTTGACAGGTTGCAGGTTCAGGTCCAGAAGTGTCTGAGCTGGTGGGGTCAGCGACCCAGTTTATATTCCCAAAAATGCCTTTGAAGTGGGGGGAGACTTCAAAGAGTGCTTTTGAAGTGCCCATGTTCCCCTTTCAGTACAGTTCTGTCTGCCAGGGCCCCAGTAGGGGGTTTGGAAGTCCATTGTGTGAGGGTAGGCCACTAGCCTTTGAAATGTAAGTGTCAGGCCCCTCCACCCTTCCTGCCCAAGAAGCCCCATTCAGTATGCAGATGAGTGCAGGTGTGACTGAGTATCCTGTGCTTGTGGTTGTCTAGGTGAAACGCACAAGGAAGCTGTCCACCAGCCCAGCCCAGATGTTGATTGGATACAGGCTGTAAGGCACAGATGGATTTTAGTGCAGAGAAACGCTCACTTTCTAAAAGTGACATTTCTATAATAGTAATATAAAATCCAACCTCACTAATAAGCAGGATTCTCTAATACCATTCTGGCCATACTAAATATGACCTGGTTACCCCTTTCTGATCAGAAACTACCACTCAAATAGTATATGAGGGCAGATCTAATACTAGTCTATGAAGGAGCAGGCCTCAAAGTAGTGGAAAACAATTTAGGAGTTTTACACTACCAGGACATATAAAAACACACATGTACATATCCTGCCTTTTACCTACATAGCACCCTGCCCTATGGGTTACCTAGGGCCTACGGCAGGGGTGACCAGTATATAGTAAAAGGGGAGTTTAAGGCTTGGCAAGTACTCTTAAATGCCAAGTCGAAGTGGCAGTGAAACTTTACACACAGGCCTTGCAATGGCAGGCCTGAGACATGGTTAAGGGGCTACTTACGTGGGTTTCACAATCAGTGCTGCAGGCCCACTAGTAGCATTTAAGTTACAGGCCCTGGGCACATGTAGTGCACTTTACTAGTTCACTCCCTACCTATAGGTGTCTCGATAATTTTGTGCATTCATTTAACCTAAAGACTGTGGGTCAGGCGTGACGTCGTTGACATAATTGGCCTGCGCCATTCTTGCCCCTTGTGGCCGTGGCTGGCTGGAAGGCTTGCTGTGAGATTGCACGGCTCTGCGTGGTTTCTGCTCTCAGAACAGGCCTGACATCCATAATTACAGAGTTCGCGTGCTTTCTGTTGGCTCCAAAACCAATCCAGAGCGTCTGCCGCATTTAACCAACGTGTGGGCTGGAGCTGCTTCCTCTCGGCTTCAAGTCGTGAGTAACGTGGTTATTTTAAAATAGAAAGATGCATAATTCAGGCCCCCGCCTCTCACCATGGTGGTGTGAGCCCCTCTCCGTCAATCAACGCTTGCAGAAAGGGTGACGATTCGAGGTGCTTAAAGGAGCACCTTTGTAGCTGCTGAAAGCAGACCCCTAGACATGTGCTGCTGAGAACTCCGTGTAACCGTATTAATCTGCCGGCACGTTAGAATTACAGCAGGGCAAGCTCGGACATTCATCATTCTGAGACCATTGGGTTTGGCGCGACTATTGTGACGCGTTTACAGTTAGCGAGCGAGGTGTAAAACACTTGTGTGAGCCGATGAAACATTTCAATAAAACCGGTTTAAAAATGCCCCCTTTTGTTCCTCAAGGATGGTTATTCGTTCCATTCGTGCTGTTATTTTCTTTTGTTCCAAAAGCGTAATGCGAATAGGGACAGCTTGTTTTAAGGTTAAATTCTAACCTATTTTTTTTATCTGACAATTCCTATCGCACGTTTTACCACGGTAGATAACACATGGTGTATAAGTAGTCCAGGTAGATGAGAAACATACCTCTTCCCATTCCAGGTGCCTGGCCTCTCTGTGCCCCACTCTTTCCATGCCTGCTGAACCTGGCCTCTCAGCCACTGTCGCCTCTCCGCATACTTTCTGAGCGTGGCCTCTCAGTTGCTCCCCTCTCTCTCCATAGTTGCAGAGCATAAACATTTGTTGGAATCGCCCATATCAACCAGTACTGCGGGGTTTATAAAATACTGTAGTGAACATACAGTTACCCAAAAACTCTTGGTGAAGTCGAAGTTCCCATTGCACCTTAATGACCGATGCAGGATGTCTAGAGGGTGCCTTTCAGTTCTTCCTGGTGTAGCATCTTCATCTAAGGATACTGGTGCCCAGTATGAGTACGGCCCTACAACTTTGTGTAGGCTAGGCACTGATAGCTGAATAAACAGTACTGGTTGACAGCTGTTTGTTCTATGGAGCTGTCAGCTGGTCCAACAACAGACTTGTATTGATGGATTGATTACTTTCACATACAAAATGGTTGGCTAGAGAAAAAAAATGTCTGTCATTTCTTTGCTGTAAAGAGGTCTTCGTTGTGTCGAAGAGAGCTTTGTCTCACATTTTTGATTGATTCTGAAAGTGTTTATTGCAAAAGTTATTTATTTGAAACAGAGTTAATTGACCTCATACATCGGCTAATGAGCCACCCTCTGACACAAAGGCATAACTCAAGTGTGCCTCAAACTACACACATGGGTTTTAGTGTCTTGGTCACATGACTGTATTCCCATTAAGAGCACAAACAAATGCCTCACTGACCTCATGATGATTTGTAGTTGGCCTTCTGGAGTAACAATGTAGACTTTTCTGGCTGAGGAAGTTAGGTTTCCACTTTCACTTCTTGACTGCCAGGAAACAGGGCAACCACAGCCGGAGGTGGGCACATCCAGTATGTTAGGACAGCATGAGCAAGGAAACGTGGCAGCTGGAGGTTACAGTTACACAAAGACGGAATGTGTTTACATTCTATAATAACAGGCAGGGTACCTGTCATTCCTGCATCATGGTGTACTAATAGACTTATTGGGCCCTCTTTATAAAGGTAATTATGAATTCAACCAGTACCACCGCCTCCTGGGAGAAACAAAGAACACTGCAGCCCGCATGGAAGCTAGCACAAACCACAGCAAGGAGCTCTTCGCCATCGTGAAGGAGTTCTCCAACCCTGCAGCCACCTGGAACATCATCCCCTTGCAAGAACTGTGTGACACCCTGGCAGACGTCTTCCCCAAGATCTCAGCCATTAACAAGAACTTCAAACCCCAATCCCCCACCGCCGACAGCATCAGCCTGCTCACACCCATAAACATAAACACCAAACAAGTGCTCACCCTTCAGGACCCTCTCACAACTTAAGCCACAATCTCCAACATGAACTCCATACACTCTGGAGCACCCACAGACCCATGTCTCCACCACATCCTCGATAGCAAGATGATTCTCGATAGCAAGATGACCTCGATAGCAAGACGAGCTCAAGAAAGTCCATCTCGTGGGTGATTTGCTGCGCTTGATAAGTCCTGATTGACTGATTAATAAATCTGCTCTCATGGGAGCACAGTAGCCCACTGATGCAACTTTACGTTTTTCCCCTGGTCACAAAGCTCAGTAGTAATATACTTAGAAAAATGTTGCAGTAGCAGCCTTTTAAACATACTACTGGGTGAGTCATGTAATTTTATACTTATTTGATTAAGGGCTGCTATGTATGTTGGTATGTTATTCAGATTTTTAGAGAACATTATCGCCCAGGAGGGGGATCTTTACACTGAGCAGATGCAAGTCTAGCCTCACCCTTAACTACTCGAAAGCCAGGTCTTCAGCTGCTTGTGGAATTTAAGAAGAGAGGAGTAGGCTCTTGCATGTAGTGGCAGGTCGCTCCACACTTTAGGACCAAATGTATGAGAAGACTTGACCGCCGCATCAGGTTTTCTTATGTGCAGGATTTGTGCCGGAAGGAGTCCGTACAATCAGAGGTGTCTGGAAAGTTTGTTAAAGCAGATACAATTGAGGTATGCGGGGCAAGTGTTACGTAGTGCTTTGAAAGTGTGGATGAGGAGTTTGAATTGTGCTGGTTCGTGAATGGGGAGACAGTGGAGCTCCTTCAGGTGTGGTGTGATGTGAGTGCAGCTTGGGGGGTTGAGAGTGATTCTGGCCGCTGACTTCTGAATGGTGCAGCCTTCTGGTTTTATGTTCACGCCGGCACAGCAGTTGTTCTTGTAGGCCATCTTGCTTGTGACCAGGGCTTGTGTGATGGTTTTCCAGGTACAGATTGGCACAGGGTGGAATGGCAGCAAGGTGTGTAGATGCATATTTTATTCTTTTTTCTAGGTGGTAATCATTTTTCCAAGTGGAGAAACCTCTTTCCCATACTCGCCCACAATGCTGGGGGTCATTCCGTTTTAATTTCCACTGTGGAAGGGGGTTCATTCCAGCGCTTTAGGACCCTGTCACGACTTTCCGGTTATTTCAGCGAGGAGGTGGAGAGGCCAGAATTTATTAAATGGGTTGCGATCTCCCGTTTTGAGACTCCAGGAATTACAAGTTGTTTCCGTCAGAAGCGTAATGCCATGCGGAATCTGGAATATCCCATATAGTTCTGTTTTTTCCTCCCCTTCCCGTCTTCTAGTGGGGAGATTGAGCCAAAACCATTAACAGTTATGACCTGTTTGGAGCTTCTTCTACCCCATTACCCCCACTCCCCATCCTGAAACATGCAGGTGGGCGGGGGCTGGGCACAGCTCTAGCTGCCACCCCCACATCTCCGCTGATGGTTCTGAGTCCAGTGTATCCGGGCTCGTCATTACCGGGTTCAGTGTTTCAGGACCCAATAATTTTGCCCCTGGAGAACCCACAAAACTTTTAGTTGCTGGAGCAGAATCCCCACGGGATACAGTTCCAGCCAACTTGTCTTATAGCCCTAACGGGAGTAAAACTCTGACCCCTTCCGGGCATGGCAGGGGTTGGATATGAGTTTGTGATACCAAAAACATAAGTTTGTGGGCGCTCATAAACTTTCGAGACAACTTGTGCCTTTAACCGTGCACTTCGCCCTTTGCGTGTTGTTTACTGTGACATAATTGTAGGCAATGGTGGTTTGCAATCATTGCTTAATTTGTGCTTGTTGTTTCTGGTGTGGGGCACCGGCACTTATTTTTGAGGGCCGGGGCTTATTCTTCTGCCTCAAGCATTTGCTGCGAGCAAATGACATATGGGAAAGAAGGATGAAAAGAAAAACGAAAAAGCGGCACAGAGGGAGAAAGTAAAAAGCTACAAGAGTGAGCTGAAGGGACCGGGAGTGGCTGTAAATGGATTGAAGAGGCTCGAGATGGCTTCAGGATTACGCTGCCTCAGTATTCTGTGCTCACACATTTAATTGCAGCAGCTGCATGTTTAAAAGGAGGGCTTTGGGCACCGGCACCTTTTTATTTACAAATGAAGCACTGTTTGCAATTATGTAATAGCAAACCAATTTACGCTTCACTGATATTCTTTTGTGGCTAATTCTAAGGCATAAATGGAGCCAGTTGAGTTTCAACCGTAAACCTAGACTTGCAGCCACACATGGTTGTATGAGTCAGCCCTTCTTGTTGACTCTGCATGAGATATTAGGTTCAGTATTCCCAGAGGTGGAGAAGGGAAGGAGGGAGGTTCTGTGAGTGTGAAGATGTTGGCCTTAGAATTCTGAAAATGGTGGATGGAGATTCAGATTGCAGGACACACGTACTTCCTTGTTTCCCGTGTGCCCCTCCTCCAGCAACGACCCACAGACCATCCTCCTGCGGTGGGACGCTACACTGGCACAGGGCACTGTCCAATGAGGCTCATCTGCAGAGGTGCTTACTCACATTTCCAAGAATTCAGGAGCATCAATATGCAGAAATGTAATGGCTGTGTTAGGCCAACTCCCAATATGCAGAAATTAAATGGCTGTGTTAGGCCAACTCCTTAAAAGATCCCTGAAGAATGGTGCGGGCAGAAATAAACGACCTGTGTGTTTAAATTGAAAATTCACAGCATGTGAGGGTGTCCAGCATTGGTACGTGAAGAGTGGCTGGGCTCGTACCATATTTGCACGATATCTACATAAGATAAGTGTATGTACAAAAACGTTAAATGTTAATCTTTGGATATCTTCAAAATGTGGCATGTCCCTTGCCCTGGTGGACCTTAGGTTTGGAGGCTTACAAGGTGCATGCGGAAGTCTTGAACTCGCAGCGGGAGTGACAGGGAGGCCTAGAATTCAGAGCAGTGAAAGGGAGGCACATTGGGCTTTATACTGAAGGACGCGGTGACGTAAGACGTTGTCCGGGACAGGCCCATGTGAGAAGTCCTTTTCTTGCCTAGATGTTTAGTTTGAATGATGGGGTTTATGTTTTTGTGTTAATAGATTTGGGGCTGTTAATTACTCTGGAATTCATTTTCTTTTTACTTTGTCTCGTTTGTGCATTTTCCCTTTTACCCCACTCTAGGCGTTTTTCTGTGCTATCCTTTATAGATTTCATAAATTTATGGATTGAATCAGTTCATTTTGTATTGTAACTTAAAAACATTTGGGGCTATACGGGCACGCACGTGGCTTTTCGACCAGAGCTGCCGACTTTGGAACTGGGGGATCGGATTCGAGTCTCTGCGTCGGCTCAACATCCTGTGATTCTGGGCCTATCACTTAATCCCTTCTAAAAATGAACGTGGCCTTGTGTACTGTAACTGGTGCTCATGTAAAGCGCTCCTGTGCCTTCGGGTCGAGTATAAAACTGAAAAAAATACACGTATTGTACTGGTACATGCAGTAAGACTATTAAAGCTAGTATATCTGATTGGTTTTCTCGTGTATTCTGATGTCGAATATTAATATCACAAAAGACAGACCCATTGAGAACAGCTGTGTAGTTGCATTAGTGCTGGTGTTCGAGGAACTGTGGGTGGTGTAAGAGCTGGAAGGATTGGTGGTGGGAACTTTCCACAGCCCAGCACTACCGACCACTCACACGGCGATCAGTAGATTGTGTGGCAGGTTTACACATTGGCTAAAACTGCTGGTTGCTCGTAAAGTAAGCCACGGTTGCTGTTAAGAGAAGTGCTGCACGTGAGGATGGGAGCGCGCGCGGAGCTCGTTCTCACACTGGGGCAGTTCGTGTGGGGAAGGGGGCCTAGTCATGCGAGGACTCGGCCCTCACCACAATTAGATCAAATCATCAACCTGCTGAGGCGAGGAAGTGACGTCACACACGCTTCGGTCCCTCCCTCGTGACATCAGCAGATTGACACCTTCTCTCTCCGCCCCTTGGCCTTTTCAGAGCTTCCTAGGTAATGCACCACGTCCAGCGACATCAGTGTCCGTAATTACTGGCGGCGCGACCGGTGCAGTCGCACCGGGTGCTGACCTCGGGAGAAGGGAGTGGGGAAGACACAGGGTTTTGAAATAACTTAATGGGGTTAAAGGCGCCCACTGTTCTCAGGCATTAGTTAAAAAAATGTCAAGATAACTGGCAATAAATGTTCCCGCTGGAGAGAGCGCAGAGTTTAGTCTAGTGGCAGGTCTGCCTCCTCAAAGTAGCGCAGAGGGTCAACATACCTGCTGCAAAGAGCGTGACCCATGCAGATCAAGCAACTGTATTTTATATGGATAACTCAGTGTGTTCATGCTTTTGTCACAGGTCCTTTTGTTTCTTGCAGTTCATAACTTAGAAGACTAGTATGGTACAGTGAGCTAAGACGTCATCAAACGCTGCAGGCGAACTGCAAGGTCTAGGGCTGGAACCTAATGCTTTCCTCCAATCTTTAATTATCATAATGTTACTAAAAAAGGTTAATTTGGGTAAAAATTGATTCTTATTAGCAAAGCAACCCCAACCATTGTGGTATGTTTTAAATACTGGGTTTGTGCTTCCACAGACCAAACACTCTTAAAATATACTGTCTGCTAGTACCGGTGACGTGAATCCTACACCTTGCAATCCTGATGGTCTTATGTAACATTTCCTGTAGACTGATCTGATTTTCAGGGGTAGGATTCATTCATTTTTGTGTGATATGTGCTCTGACACCCTATCCTGATATGATTCGCACTACAAAAAAATATAATGCATGCGAGAGAGGGGTACCGGGGAGATGAGGGGCACTGTTGCAGGGTGGTAGTGATAGAATCCGTGGAGGAGGAGGTATTGATGCGGAGGGTGGAAAAAGATTGTCGCAACGGGCGCCACCAGTGCTAAGGCTGGCTTTGACTCTACCTAGATGGTGTAGCACCATGGTGTAGTGTGCTGCATAGCAGACATCGTTGGTAAGGTCTTCTTGTGCTTTTCGGCGGTCCATCGCCCTTCCTCATGGTTCCAGGATCACCATCACGGACCGGAGTCCGGACCCGCCAGTGATCATGTGCTGCAGGTGTTGCTTTCTGGCCACGTTCTCAGGTTCTCGTGTACTGGGGACAGGGTTATTATTTCATAATGAGGATTCAGGCAGAAAACTCTGGTAGTTATTTAGCCATCTTTAATGTTAAAAGATGTAAAGAGGGAGTTAAGTTATGTTTTGGGGTTGTTTTGCCTAAAGCGTCCAGTGTGGTTACTGATGTACATTTACTGGGAGGAGCGGCAGGGGCTACCTGAAAAGGAGGCCACTGAAGATTAACATTTCAGAATCCTAAAACTAGTGGTGTACCAATGGTCCTACAGGTCCTAGTGCATGTAAGTAAAATGGGCGTCTTGAGTGCTACGTGAGTAGCCAAATACAGCAATAATCAGGATTCAGTTATCCATTCGAGCCTCTGGGTCAAGAAGCCACTGTGCATGCTGTACAATTAATAGATACTCACCTGCCTAAACTTTCAGGGGGCAAAAAGTGTTTTTGGGATGCCTAGATAATCTGGTTTTTAGTTGTGTCTTCAAGGGCTACAATAGATGGGGGGAGGTTGGGAGCGAGACAAACTCACTTGTCATTCTTCTCCCATCTCTTCGTATTTATTAGAGGCCGGATGTGACGTCACAGACGGGGAATGCCACTCATGTGTCTTAATCCCTTAAACGGGGGATGCCTTGTAATGCCCATTTATTGATCCGAGTCTGCAGGCCTTGTCGCTTCACACGCCGGGATTCCCACCTTCCATCCATGATCTAATCTGCCACCTGTGTACTGTGGGGTCACACTGGTATCCACCATGTCCTCGCCCACTAAAGATCCCACATTGGATGTCCGATAGTCCATAAGGCCCTTGACTTAGTGCTGTCTTTACAAACTGCCAATTATAAAACATCTCGTCCATTAGCTTTATGATTTACGACTAAATGAGGCCATCTTAAAATGGCCTGTAAAGGAGGGGAATCCATCTGGCAAAAAGATTATTGCCCTACAACTAAATCTGTCATGCTGACCTTATTGTTAAGAATGCCTTCCTGGTGGTCCACAGATAGTAGTTCAAAGGACTCATTTGCTCAGCATCAGCTTTGTCAAAGCCTTCTTTGACTGGACCTGTGAACTGAGCAGTCCTGTCTCTAGCCAAAGTACTCCACCCTCCCTTCAGCTTTGTGAAGAGCTAACTTATTTCCTTCAGAAATTAAAACTATTTACAGCTGTTTCTCTGTAAGTACTCTGGTCGCTCCTCCTTTACCCATGCTTTATCCTGTTCCTTTGTGATATCATCCAGTCGCTCCTTCTTCTCAGGTTGGAATTGCCTAAGGACCCCCGTCCACTAGATCTGTATTTTGGTCTTCCATCACCTGGAACAACCTTAACTAATCAGCTGTCACTGTCAAAGTTCCTTCATGCCCCAAACAAGGAAGTAATTCTACTTCCGAAGAAGCAGAATGCTGACCCACCCACACGCATCATGAGATTGAATAAATGACCAACCTACTACCCTGTTACGCTTTCTTGCAAAACAATTGGATAAACCTGTAAACTATCTACTTTTTTGTTTTTGGAAGACTTTTGTGCCCTTGACCAGCACAGATATGGTTTACACTCAGCCTTGGCACAGAGACCACTCTTGTTGAAATCCAAGATGACATGGAATGGGTTGTATCAACACTCTTCTTCTCCTTGACCTCTTATTGGCTTTTGACCCCGTTGAAGCTCCCACTATTCCTCACAGGCAGTGACAAACGGGGAGTATACAATGCTGTTGGTCGAACGGCATCCTATCTTGAACAGATCTCAGGGAGTCTCTTGTCCTGTCTTTTGTTCTACTCATAAACCTCTCTCTCGCAGCATCACTTGGGAGGGGAAGGGATCATTCTCCACCCCCTGCGGTTCAACGCCTTTGTAGACCCACTAGCAGCACTGATTTGTTCCCACGGGTTTGTATTCCTAAGCTTATACTGATGACACCCGCTGCTTTTTATCAATGTCCCTAATCAACTTAGAGGCTTCAAATGTTTCCTCCTAGTTAAAGGTTCTGTAAAAAAAAATCCTTATTACTCTTTGTAAGATCAGCTGGCTCCTGGTGAAGTTTCTTACCCAGTTCAGGGCCCCTTTGCAAAGCCCATGACTCGTAATACAGCGGACGGAATATCCGTCCCGTTTGTGACGGAGTATTCCATCCGCCAAGATTGTAATCGGGCCCTTAGTCAAGACGTACATGGGCGATTTAAGCTAGTGCTGGCGCTCACACCCCAAGTCCTGCCTGTGTCTTTGCTTGCTTTTGCACGTGACTGACGAACCCACTTCTGAGGTCGCGTCTTCTCGCTGTCTGCCGCTTCCCTCTGGAACTCCCCTACACTTAGGTTTTGAGTCACTTCGCTCTTCTAAGTTTCTTATACCACTAGATGTTCACCGATCTGACTTCGGAATCCAACACCACAAAACCAGGCCATAGTCGCACTTGAACAATCCAGTCTGTCAGTCAATTAATCTACAACTTTGTGTCTGACCCTTGAGGTTTGTCAGACAACTTGAGTTTTCACACTCCCAGTCGCTTCTGTTCTTCAGTCATTAACTTATTGTCTCCATCTTCAAACTAGGGGTGTGCGAAGTTTAGGCAGTTGACTTTTGCTAACTTTATGAGGGTTTTTTTCAAACTTTGATTTTACAAACATGGTGGAGTTTAAAAAAAACACAAAAGAGCGTTTGTAGACCAGGAGTCTCCATTCTTTTCCGCAGTGAGAGCGACTTCTGCTCCAGTAAAATCCTCCTGAGCTACTAACCGATTTGATCACTGTAAAATATGACCATGTGTGTTAACGTTACTATGCCCACTGTAAGCAGGATTATGGGTAGTGACTCCACAAGAATCCAAGCCAGGTTGTGTGAAGAAATGCCATGAAAAAGTTTAGCAATATTCAATGCCTCCACCTGACTGGTGAAGTAACATTCAAATCATTCCATTGCATCTGGCGCAAAAGACATAACCACAGCAAAAAGTCTCCCTAACTCTGCTTGTATTATCATTCAATTCTCAATTTTAAATGTGTTTTGGAACTGCAACCTTTTGTTTACATCAGCATATCAGTTTCTGCAAATAGACATATTTGCCTACCACTTTCAATTTTAGGCAAACAAAGAAAACCTTTTTTGAAAAAAAGATTGTTTTGCCTTTAAAAATAGCAGTTTTCATTTTTAGGAAACACACAATCCCCAAACATTAGCTTGTAATTTTCAAGTACTCATAGGTACAAATGACTCACATAGACAGGTTCTGCTTGAGATGGCCAGGTATTTCAGTCATAGCTCATGGATGCTCACCATTGCACTAAGGATGCCTTTATTATGCCAGTAATGCTTGCCTTGATACCAGGGCCGCCACTGTGCCACGCCTGGACACCATAACAGCCTGGATGCCCACCATATATCAGTCATGGCTATAGTTAGGAGAGTGGGAGCTATATTCTTTATATATCAATGATGGATGCCAGCATGCGAAAACTAGAACGAAATTGCCCAAAATCGTCATGGATTTTACATTATTATGCAATTGGCACCATTATGCTACAACCAGACTACTCTGCCAGATATGAAAACCTTTCAACAGAGGCTAGAATACAATTTTGGCAGACCACGGACTAGGCGTAGTGTCCAGGGAGTGAAACTGTTAATTGGAGAAGGAGACGCTGTCACGTAGACACACACACAAATGAATGCAGATGCGACTCCTGCTTTTCTGTTGCTTTGAATCCATACCATCCTTTCCTCGGCTCATGGGCTGATCATGCACCCGTGTAACATGTTTTCACTCTGGCTCTTGCAGTCCCAGACTTGGGTCAGCACTGGTTAGTGGTGCAACTGAGAGCATGGCCTATGACATGGCCAATCTCCTTGTGACTTCGCAAGATTGGGAGTGGATGCAGATGGTCATGTGGCAGACCCCAGAGGCCGACACTCTGTGTGTTTGAGTGCTGTCATGAAGCCTTGCCATCGGGTTGGCTGGTTGTCACTCTAAGAGTGCTGAAATGAGCGGTGCTGCCTTCGTTAGCAGCACAGAATCTCTGAAAGGGATACTGGGCTTGACTTCACCTCCTGAGAGCTACTTTGAGGGTACTGGCGAGCTACCAGTAGCTCCTGAGCTACTTGTTGGAGACCCCGGTATAGTCCTACGGCAAGTAGCATGACAAAATCCTAGCAAAAGCACGGTTTGTGCAGGAAAAACATTTATTGCAACAATTATTGCCCTCACAGTTTATTTTTGCTGTATGTTTCACTTGAAGATTAAATTTCATTAAAGCGACAAACATGAAGAATTTCAAGAGTTTATCTTCAAAACTATTTTGTGGTTGCAGTTCCAGTTTCGCACGGCGCTGCGTTAAGCCAGTGCTGACAGGTGTTTTTCATGTCAAGCCCCATCGGCTTGAAGCTCCCTTTCAGAACTATCGCGAGCTGAGACTATGACGCTTTCATAAACAACCTCAGTCCTAATTCAGGAGTTCCAGGGAGTAGGTACTGCGTATTTAGTAGGGCAAGGAGCTACACAGGGGGGACGATTTAAAGATGTGCACCTTTTCTCCATGGTCAACACTGCAAAAATAAAATACGTCTGAAGAGGGACACTGAAAAAAAAAATCAGTCACTATAATATTAACCTTTACAGCTGGCGCACTTTAAACCCGAACTGGCTAGCTATTGAAAGTATAACTACCACTCAGTTTCATGGTACTAATTGAGTCATCTTGTAAAATTGAAAGGGATAGATTTCATCTCGTCACCTGCAGGTAAACTGCAGATGCCTGCAGCGGTTGTTGAACCCACTGAGCTTTTTTAGTTAGTTGAAATTTGATCCGCATGCTTAACGATTTTGCCTAACTGTTGTGTCGGCTGGTTTGACCTATTGCGCTGGGATCTTGGTAAAATAAAATTCCGTTAACTCCAACCTCGGCTCCTGGCCCTTTCCAAATAACCAGGAACATCCCATTTGTAATTATGTCCTGGAAGGATAGGCCGTGTTGTGATTGGCTGCCTAGCCCGAGTTTGCCCTGGAGATGCAGGGAGATCTGAGCATCACTTGTTGCGTATTTTGGCTGTGGACGCGCTGTGCCCTGCAGCCCACTGTGCAGCAGAAGCCAGGAGCGCACTGCCAAGCCAAGGCTTGACTGGCATCTTCTAAATGGTCTTCAGGCCGTGCGGGAGGGGATGCCAGAAATGGTCCTTCCTACCTCACACTGTGCGTTTATTAACCAAAGGAGGGTGGCTGAATCTCCCCGTCCACGTTTCTAGAAAGCCCATTTCTTTTATGAAAAACCCATGCTAGGTCCTGGCAGACGGTTTCCAGGTCTGTGGGCAAAGAGGGTTGTGATTGACGGCGAATTTCCTGCCCGCTGGCCTCCTGGAAACATGAATAATTTAATAAATGCGGGTAATTGGCTGCCACTCTCCTTTTGAGGCTAAGAAACATCTACTTCAGAGCTCGGCCGTGTTGGCGCGAGTCGCATTTGTCAGCGACAACATGAGCATTAATAGTTTCTTCAGTCCATGGATCAACCTGCAAACGCCCTTTCCTGGGGGTCTACTGCGTCGCGAATCACTTGTCTTCTAGCCCCTGCCCTTATGAGAGTTAGCCCTGACATTGGTCTCAATTTCGCGAAGGGGCGTAATTTTGCTGTTCTGGTGTCATGGTGGGCCGTAGGGCTGCTGTGCTTGGCTAGCGGATTCATTTTTTTGTCTCTGGCCGCTGAGCAGCTAGCGTAACAGGAGGTTAGCTGGACTGGAGGCCGAAAGCAGCTCCGGCAAAAAATGTTCAAACCAGCCCTGCTCTCTTCCTTTGTTCTGTTCATTCTTGTTCTCTCTTTCTCACCCACTCTCTCTTCCCGGTTGCCCTTTCCCCTTCCTCCTTGTGCCTGCTGCCATAAGCCCCAGGTGGATGGATGGATGGATGAATGGATGTAGGAAGGGGCCACCCGCCAGTCTTCAGACCCAGACTCGAATAGTTCCGTTGCACCCTGGGAAAATGCCAGATGAGATAAATGTTTAGGCCTAGATTTACCAAGACTTTGGGGGTCATTATGACCCCGGCGGTCGGCGATAATGTGGTGTAGTACCTCCAACAGGCTGGCGGTACTTACCGCCACATTATGACATTGGTGGGTTGGCTTACTGCGACTGCCATGGCGGTAACAGCCGCCAGGCTAGAGATATCCATCTCCAGTCCGGCGGCTGCCATTGTGCTGGCTGCGGGGATTATGACCCCGCCTACCGCCATGGTTTTCGTGGCATTCGTAACGCCATGAAAACAATGGCAGTACGCCCTATCAGTGACAGGGAATTCATTCCCTGTCACTGAAAGGTGGCCCCACCCCCCTACCTTTCCATAGACCCCTCCCCTACCTCCCAAAACACCCTCCCACCCCCACCTACATCCATGCCCCCTTCACTCTCCCTCACTCACTCACACACAAACACACACACACTCATTCACACATACATACACGCATGCATACTTCCAATCACGCACACACTTCAAACATACACGCAGACACACAAGACAATTTCAAACCTACACGCACTCATACTTCCATACATGCACACACGCAATCAACACTCAACACACACCCGCATTCACGTACACACATACATGCACCCCCCCCCCCCCCCACACACACACACACACACACACACACAACCTCCACCTCCACACCCCCTCGTCTGAGGCCCGACTTACCTGGATCCAGGGGGTCTTCTGGCAGGAGACGGGACAGGGCGCTGCTACCGCCAGCAGCGCCTGCCAGCAGAACACCGCCAAGCCATATTATTTGTCATAATACGGCTGCCGGCGGTCTACTGGTGTGGCGCTGCTGGTGGTAGCAACTCCACCTTACCGCCATCCGCCAGGATGGTCACAGCTGGATTTCCGCCCTTCTTGTGGCAGAAATTCGGCTGTGGTCATAATTTGGGAGACGGCTGGTAGCTGCAGCGACGGTCTTTTGGCGGCCGTCGCCGAAGCGGTAGCTAGTTTTTACCACCGATTTTATAATGAAGGCCTGTGTGTCTAGTATACCTTACTTTTTTAATGCAAACCTGACCCGAAGTCTACTGGTGGAATTTACAATCCAAGGCAAATGGGAGATTTGTGCTGGATTGTAACGAAAAGCTGCGCAATGTACTGCCTTGTACTACATTGCTTAAAGGAGGCGTTCCATGGGTGGTGCATGGGCATTTCCATGCAACTACCAATGGCTTTTGATGCAACTTTTGATATAAAAAGAATTGTTGACAGTGATTTGCACCAAAATCTTTTGCCTCTTGTAGGCAGAAATAGCAAGGAGAAATGTTTTTTTCCTCATTTGTCCCTTCCTGTATTCCACAGCAAAGACAGAAATGCCTTCAAGTGTAGTTGTAGTAGAGGAAGAGACCCCCCTCTTGTACAAAAACTATACTTACCACAACACAGTCGCCCTGGCACTTTGACGCAAGGATATCTGTTGCATTTAACCTCAGCAGGGCGCTTCCCATTCACTATCTCACTGGGAGGACAATATAGTTTGTATAATGTCTGATAAGGCAGATTCTTCATTTACCATGAATTACTATTGCCTACAGTACAGTGGACACTTGTAATACACTGTGAACTTAATGTGTTTTTCTATCCCAGTAGAATACTGGATTTAGGATGGAGGACAATGCCTCACGGTTTAGGGATCGATACTACGGAACATACTCTTTGGCAAGAATTGACCAAAGGTAATTCCTTAATTCCTCACAAAAAAAGCGGAGAAGGACCCCCCCGCCCCCTACTAATCCTTGCGACAACACTTCCTAAGTCATGGAAAGACTGTTCACTACACCATACGTTGAATGTCTACTTAAGCGTCATTCTGCTATTTAACTAACTCATAGCCAAGGCCTTCTAATGAATATGTTGAAGCCGGCATGGTGGCCACTGCCTACATGGTCACTAGCCAACTGCAGAACGTGGAGCAGGGATAAGCACCTACCGCTAACACATAAGCAGATAGACGCCCTTGTTCCAGGCCTTAAGATTCATCTGTGGGCATGTGTCTATTTAAATTGCATTTAAACATGTTATTTTTCCATTTGTTTGTGATATATATATGCGTTTTATGTTTCCCCAAATATTCCAAGACTCTTTAAAAATATCAGTACACAGAAGTGTGTTCACTGTGGGGTTTGATTTTGTATGGCTGACCTATTAAATAAGGGTTATGGTAATTCCTGTGACTTACAATTTTATTGCAGTGGTAATAAGTATAAAACTAATTAAGATGCATCGAAAACTTTCATTTTCTTAGACCTCGTCCTCCTGCAGATTGAAAACAGCTACCCCTTAAACTAAGAGATAGCACATGACTATGACCTTAGTTAGAGTTTGGTATCGGGATACTCTGTCAAAACCTTGCAGCTATCCAGTCTGCCGTATTACAAGTGCCATAGGCTTTAATCACAGCCACTGGAATTATGCGGTTCTGCACCGTGTTTTGCATATTAATAAAGTTGCCAAGTAATGTGTAATTTGCTGCATAATTTACAAATTTCAACCCAAAAAAATAGTTTCTTGCGCAAACTGATCAAAAGTTACTATAGAATGCAGCTACATCTGTTGCCGTGCAGTGGGAAGGCTTTTTCCAAGGATGACCGGTCACCTTTCAGTGGCTTATGCTGAATTTAGGTGTTGAGCTGGCACTAATGATGTTATTCCTTCACCCAGACAGTGTTAACGTGTGAAAATGTCATTATAATGAAGTAACTCTACCACTAAATGTGCCTCATTAAGCTGCATTATTTGTGTTTTCTGTATGCATAATTAACTCAAACCTGCCACATGATTTGGTCCTCCCCTATCCCATAGTTCCAGGAGGCCCTGGCTATAAAGTACTTGTAATACAGCAGATGGGATATCGGACAGAGTTTGTGACGGAGCATCCCATCTGCCATACTCTAAATAAGGCTGTGTATTTTATATGTGAAATAAAATGTGTTCCTTCGTCCTTTAGGAGCAGAAAGGAGTGAATTTCACATTACAAAATACCAACTTTACAAACAAAATCGAAATTTTTAAAATTGTAACAATGCGTAAAAAAATTGTAAAGCTTCATATGTTATGGTGAAGTTTCTGTTGAATAGATGTGATCTGTTAGTTTTGCCATTATGTGGTCAATGTCCATTAAATGTGAAAGACCTCTAACTCATTCAGTTTTGCTTTTTTAAGTCAGATCGTCCAACCTCACCAAAGAGCTCAGTGTGAGGAGTGGGCGGGGCCCTGGAGGGTGCAGGGCCTCATGCCGAGAAGACCTAAGAGGCACCTTTTGCCTCCACCGGCCTCAAACCCCCTCCTCTGAAAAGAAAAACTAAAAGCTTGCTGGCACTTCTGCCAATGTCCTATGGTGTTTTCACACCTACTAATGGACATCAGCAGTTAAAAGCCCCCACAGATGGGCTGAAAGTCACTGTTTACAGTGGGTTTCAGCTCGGTTTCCCTGCCTCCGTGTGATATTGGCTCCTCACTGGGTGACTGTGTGAAGGGAGCCGATATCGTGTGTCACACGGTGGGACCATGTGAGCTGGCAGGTCTGTTTATGTTAAATTTTGTCCAGATCCATTACGGGGTGGCAAAATCTAAGTTGAGAGGATTTAAAATGTTTTAATTTTCTAATGATGGCGGGATTGTTTGAGAGATTTGCATGTAATTTGGCGGGCGTCTTCTTTATCTTAGTTTTGTTATTTCCAGTTATGAGCAGATGAGTCAAGGGTTAAGTTTAAGAGCAGATTTTTAAAATTTGGTCAAAACCAAGATTTCAATATTTCAGCATTGTTTGGGGCAAGATAAGGTTAATTATGAACTGCCAAGTCTGTTATTGTGGCTAATATTTGACTGTAAGAAGAGTGAGAATAACTGCCCAATGGGTGGAAAAAACCTCCTTCCTGCAACAAACGTCAAAATAGCAAACATCAAATTTGAAAAAAATTCTAAGCAAAATATAGATTTTGAAATGAAACTATAATGCTAGGTTTTTTAAAAGAGTAATTCTTTGGCCATTGGCGGGGTGAATTGAAGAGTAATATGCAATGGATAATAAAAGCAAGTTAAGGAAGAGCAAATCCACGCTACCACTGCACATGACCAAAGGCCTTGCACAGTTGAGTCAGTGGATATGAGGAACTGTGTGCACCCAAGATTGTTCTGTCTTGCCCATAGGGGGTGGATACATGTCATGCGTCGAGAGTTCATGACCAAAGTTTGTGCGCACTAGGTTCAAGCCCTGACTAAATGGCAGTCCCTGCCCCAGAACCGCTTGCAAATGGCCAAAGACCTTGTGCTCTGGTATGTGTACTGTAAGCAAGAGGTGGTCAAACCATTACCCATTGATCATAAGGGAATTCTACGTGCCATGGACTTTCTGGACTAAGGATGCAAAACACCTGGCCATCCACCTGGAGTCTGCTAAACATAGCTTGAGGTATCAACAGCTGAATTTATTCTCCCTCCCTGGCAAAAAAAGAAAACATTTTGTCACCACATGTACTGCGACTTCCTGATATGCCCACCGTGGTGGAGCGTTTGTGAACATGGGTTAAAACAGTTGCTAGAGACACGAGGTCTGATGAAAATAAAGGATCCAAATAAATGGAAACAAGGATGTTTACCAGAGTAAATGTGTGTCAATAGATTTGAGGGGAAAGTTGGCTAATGCATGTGGTCTACTGGGACGAACCAAAGTGTATCGTGGCCCTGTGATAATGGGTAGAAGTAGACAGGTGGGAGGGATATTCCAAATCAAACGCAATAGATAAGGAGCTCCTGGTGATTCTTCTCGTGGTAGTCCTATTGATAATAGAAGTTTGCTAACAGCAAGTTATGTGTATGGTCTGCAGCTACAATATTGATATTATGGGGTTGGCAGAGGTAAGTGGTCCTGTGATAAATTCCCTGACCCAGAATATGCTTTTGGCCCTCCCTGGTATTGGGACATCAATGGGCAGTGACAGCTGCCAGTGATTGCAGTGCGGGAGAACACTGGCTACAGAGGAACTTGGCACTGAAGAATGCAGGTCAACGAGGATTCCTTTCTTTTAAGCAATGGCATTCTCTGAGAAAAATCACTCAGAATCAGTCCGTGTAGTGATGTATTATGTAGTATCACAATATGACAACCCTATAGCTTTGCGTCTAGCATGAGGTCCACTAACAATAGTGAGGACTACTTTCCAACAGATCCGCCTGGACTTACCATCAGTTGTGACATGGCGTGCCAGAAAGAGTGGACTGCTGGTATTAGCGAGACTGACCACTCCAGCTAAGTTCCAGCTTAGAGTGTGGAAGACTCTTTTTGTTTTACATTGGGGTGCTCATCCTACTACCACACCCCGTGATCCCAAAGCGACAAGCACTAATGTATTTGTCCGTATGCATGCTCTCTTGCAAGTGCCGCCTGGCATACTCTGAGGCCTCCAAGAAGCCAGGGCCTCGATTGACTTGATGAAGGAGGTATCCATCAAGAGTTATTCTATAGTTGACATGTTTAAACCCTGGAGGCCACAATCAGAAGTATACCCCACTGCATGCACAGCTCTCTGCTGCAAACGTCCAATCTTTCTCAACATGAGCAACCTGGACGAAAAGGCTCCTAGGTGTATGTGAGAGTCTGCCTCTGGAACAAGGGAGACACATGAGGCAGAAGCACCACTCACTCATCGCCCAAAAGCTCCCTCTTGAGAAAACAGTATACGTTCACATCCCTGGAACGCTTGATCTCGGCAAGTATAGTGTACAGTGTGTTCAAGTTCAAGCTTATGATCTACACTTGTGCAGACATTTTCTCACTTTCCACGTTTATCATGTCTGCCTCTTCCACGCCCCATTTTTCCACTGAAGAGAAGGCTGGAATCTGCATCATGGTCCCAGGTTCACAAGTGTTCACATCTAAGAGGCCCCACCTCTGATATTTGGACTTGTCTTGCGGTTTACCTACTCCTGTGGGTAGCCGCGGACTTCAGCTGGCCTGTTCCTGGTCTAGCGATTTGTGATGTCAATTTTCTTTCTGCTGATTGACTGTTGTAGGGTCTTCTGCAGTAGTTAATTTCTGCAGGTGACTTCTGCTGATGGTGACCAGCACTTGTTTTAGGGATTGGGACTTTTAATAACCACACTTTGACTCCCAGCAAGAGAGCGAATGAATGAAAGAGAAAGGTAGGCAAACAATACCAAGAGAAGGATGCAGGGGTAAACATGAACCTGCAAGAGAGAGATAAAGAGACAGAATATAGGGTGGCGGAAGAAGGAGCATTGAGGGGAATCAAGACTGAGGCAACCCTGGTAGTCGGAAACCCCAGTATTTGAGAGCACCTGTACTGGGCTCTTAAGAAAAACTTTGGGCCTGTGCTCTTATATTTTTACACAGAAAGAACTAGCCTTCCACTTCTGTTTGATGCTTACAAATACTCGGCTCTTTAGTCCTTCTCACAAGTGTCTTGGATTAGATACTACCTGTGTATCTGGTTACTAGCCAAATTCTGAGGGGTATGTTAATTTTGCAATAACCTGCAGTCTGAGTTTCCTCAGATCCCTCCACAGACCTGCTCGCCAAATCAAACATGGTGCCTATTGCCTCCAGAATACAGCTTGGAACGGTTGATTCACCCATGGAAGTTGATCTGGTAGCATAGATGTCCCCCGGAATATCCCATTCTGCAAGGGATCTGTTGTTTTCCCACAGTACTTTTACATCTTGAAACTAACAGCACATTAGTTATCCATAACTTAAGGTGCTAAGTCACTGATCTACTTATGTACTTCTTATGTGCTTCTGTCAAACTAAGAACAGTTAATAGCACAACAAAGTTTTCCTCCATTTCCTTTTAGAGCAGAAAAGGAAAGGCACGGAATTACCAGGTAACTTCTTACTATGTTTGTGATTGCTACAGTGCACTAACAGCAGGTGCCATGGAAGTAAATGCAGAATAGATCAAGAGCTAGAGACCTCTCATGCATAAAGATGCCTGATATTTTAGAATTCTTTAAAACCTGCTGTTAAGAGCCTATGCTTCTGCAATCCTTTCTGGTTGCACATCGTTAGACCTGGCATCCTTGAAGTGGTTTCCCCCTTTTTTTGCCTCTGCCTTCTGTATTTTTGATTGTGTGATAGATTTTGTTTTTGCTGGTTTTGGTACTATGGGCACTTTACTACTGCTGATCAGTGCTAAAGTACAAGTGCTCCCTGTGTAAATTGTGATTATGATTGGTTATCCATGACTGGCATATTTGATTTACTACTAAGTCCCTAGTATAGTGCACTATGTGTGCCTAGGGCCTGTAAATCAAATGCTACTAGTGGGCCTGCAGCACTGAATGTGCCACCCACATGAGTAGCCCTGTAGACATGTCTCAGACCTGATTGTGGTGTCTGTGTGTGCAGTTTTAAATGCCATGTTGACCTAGCAAGTGCACCCACTTGCTAGGCCCAAACCTTCCCTTTTAGTTAATGTAAGGCATCTCTAAGATAGGTCCAAGGTAGCCCCAGGGACAGAGTGCAGTGTATTTAAAAGGTAGGACATGTACTGGTGTGTTTTACATGTCCCGATGGTGAAATACTGCCAAATTTGTTTTTCACTATTGCAAGGCCCTAGCTCTCCCATAAGCTAACATGGGGATTTCCTTGAATATCTTTTAAGTGTAATTTCCCATTGAGAGCAGATGGGGGATATGCAGTTTGCGGTGTCTGAACACATAATTTAAAAATACATATTTAAGTGAAGGTGGTTTTTAAATTGCGTGTTTGAAAATGCCACTTTTAGAAAGTGGGCATTTTCTTGCTTAACCATTCTGTGCCTCTGCCTGGCTGTGGGATTCACCTCTGGGTCAGGATGACATTTGGACTGGTTGTGAATTCACTGTAGACAGTCGCACAAAGGGAGTTGAGGTGTGCCCTGCATATCCTGATGAGTCTTCCTGGGTTACAGTGGTGGGAGGAACTGACACTTGTAAGCGAAAAGGGCTGTGCCTGTCCTTATACAATACATTCTCCAAACCCCTAGTGTGTGTCTGGGACAGGGCAGAAAGGCAGGGTCTTGTGCATTACAAAGACCTACCTTTGAAGTTTGCTTACTTCAAAGGCAGATAAGAGTATGAATATTGGACCCCAAACACCAGACTTTTACAACATTTCTGGATCAAGAGGAGGCTGCCAAGGAGAATGGCCGAAGAGCTGTGTGTCCCTTTGCTGTGTGTGCTTTGCTGGGTTGGCCTGTAGTTGCTGCTTCTGCTTTGGAGAGGACAAAGACTGGACTTTGCTGTGTATCTGTAGGAAAGTACCCTCTTTTTGGCATGTTACCCCTAATTTCTGCTTGACTTCAGTGTGTTTGACTGTCACTGGGATCCTGCTAACCAGGAGCCCAGTTCTTATGCTCGCTCTCCTCTAAATGTTGTCACTGAATATTGGTAACTCAGTATTTCATCCCAAATTGGCATACTGGTCACCCGTTATAAGTCCCTAGTATATGGTACTTGGGTACCCAGGGCATTGGAGTTCCAGGGGATCCCTATGGGTTGCAGCATTTCTTTTGCAACCCATAGGGAGCCCATGCAAAGGTTCCTACAGTGCTACCATTGCAGCCTGTGTGAAATGGTGCATGCCCCCTTTCACAGCCATTTACACTGGACCAGGTCACTTATAAGTCACCCATATACCAGGCCTTCCAACCCTTAAGGCTGGGTGCAGAGTACCTGTGTGTGAGGGCACCCGTGCACTAGCAAAGGTGCCCCCAAGTCTTCCAGGACCATTTTCCCAGACTTGATGTGCGCGGGGACACCATTTTATGCATGCACTGGACATAGGTCACTGTCTATGTACAGCTTCACAATGGTGAATATAGCCATGTTTGGTATCAAACATGTCGGAATCATACCCCAAGGCTTTTGCAAGCATTGGTTGTAGGATTCCATGCACTCTGGGGCTTCCTTAGAGGACCCCCAGTACTGCCATTACAGCCTTCTGAGGTTTTACAGGCAGCCCCGGCTGCTGCCACCTCACAGACAGGTTTCTGCCCTCCTGTTGCTTGAGCAGCTCAAGCCCAAGAAGGCAGAACAAAGCATTTCCTCTGGGAGAGGGGTGTTACACCCTCACCCTTTGGAAATAGGTGTTACAGGCCTCTGAAAATGCTTTGAAGGGCACAGATGGTGCCCTCCTTGCATAATCCAATCTACACCGGTTCAGGGATCCCCAGTCCCTGCTCAGACGCGAAACTGGACAAAGAAATGGGGAGCGACCACTTCCCTGCCCATCACCACCCCAGGGGTGGTGCTCAGGGCTCCTCCAGAGTGGCCCTGGTTTTTGTCATCTTGGATTCCAAGTTGGCAGGGCATTCTGGAAGCATCAGAGTGGCCAGTGCCAGCAGGTGACGTCCGAGCCCTCCCCGATAGGTGCCTACCTGTGTAGCTGACGAATCTCCCTTTCAGGGCTATTTAGGGTCTCTCCTCTGGGTGTTTCCTCAGATTCTGATTGCAAGACTCCCGCAGGAATCCTCTGCATCCCTACTTCACCTTCTACTGAAGAAACTGCATCTGGACCCTCCAGAAACTCTACAAACTGCAACAAAGAAGCAAAGATGACTTCTACAACATTGTATCTTCAGCTCCTGCCTTGGACTCTTCAGTGATTCTTGGACTTGGTCTCCTTATTCCACAGGTCTTCAGGTCCAGGAATCCATCGTTGATGTCTTGCAGTCTCTTCTGGTTCTCTCAAAATCTTCTATCGCATGTTCTTGTGTGTTGTAGGAAAGTTACTGTGATTTACTCCTGCTTTCCTGGGTTCTGGGGTGGGTTCTGTTACTTACCTTTGGTGTTGTCTTACACTCCCAGTGCCCCTCTACATGCTGCACTTGCCTACGTGGGAAAACGGACTTTCGCATTCCACTTTCTTAGTACTTGGCTTGTGTTCCCCCAGGGCCATTTCCAACTATTGTGATTTTCACTATTTGCACTGTTTTCTAACTGATTTTACAGCTATTTCTACATTCCAGTGTATATACTGTGTATATTACATACCTCCTAAGGGAGTATAGTCTCTAAGGTGTTTTTGGGAATTTGTGTCACAAAAATAAAGTACTTTTTATTTTTGAAACACTGAGTATTTTCTTTCATGTGTTTGAGTACTGTGTGACTACAGTGGTATTGCATGAACTTTGCATGTCTCCTAGTTAGGCCTGGGCTGCTCATCCACACTACCCCTAGAGAGCCTGGCTTCTAGACTCTGACTACATTTCACTAATAAGGGATAACTGGACCTGGTATAAGATGCAAGTACCTTAGGTACCCACTACAAACCGGGCCAGCCTCCTACAGTATCCTACTTGTGAAGTTTAAGGGCTTGGACTGAGCTTGACTCCTGTTAAGAAGTCTCAAGGACAGCAAAGACTTCACCTGCCAGCCACTGGGTTCTCTTGCTGAGGTCCCTGACTTGCCAAGAGGTGCCCACTCCAGTTACTGGGCCCTTGGAAGTGAAGTGTGGTGGAAAAACAGGAAGAACCAGGCACACCGACTCCAGAACTGGTGCTGCTGCTAGACTCTGTGCCGCTGCCTGCACCTGAAGCCATGGTCCCTGCTGAAGTGCGACGACCCACACTGCAGGCCCGACACTTCCCGCAGCACCTCTGAAGTCCTGCAACATTGTGAATCCCGAGTGCTGTGTGACCCACATCCGTGACTTCCAACTACGCTGAGGTGCTTGTGGCACCGTGGTGTGACCGCGACACTGTGAAGTTGCTTAATTGCATCTTGACTCGCTGGACTCGTCAACCCTGCCGCATCGTAAGGAACAGATGCCTTGCCGCCGACTCCGCGTCACCTCCGCTGCCTCCATTAGGAACCAACACCTCACCTTCCCTGCATAGCAGTAAGGAACCGATGCCTCACCTCCTGCGCAGCAGTACAGAACCGACACGCGCCAGCTCCAGTGACGCTTCACCGCTCTGACTCCTTGCCACATCTTTGACTATGCCTAGTTTCTAAAATAACTGAGGTCTGTGCGACTCCGTGACTGGCACCACACTCTGTCACGATGCTGTGATAGCGCCAGTTGGTGCTATTGTGTTTCTAAAAGCTTAATTGAGATTTAACCTTTAAAAATTCATATCTTTACTTATGTATGTTGGATTTTTGTCATTTTGGTCTTGTTTTACTTAGATAACTATGTTTCTAAACTGGTGTGTTGTCCATTTGTAGTGTTTTCATTGTGTTACTGTGTGTGGGCACAAATATTTAACACATTGCCTCTGAGATAAGCCTGGCTGCTCTTGTCAAGCTGCCAAGGGTGTGAATAGAAGTGTGACTCCCTTACCCTGACTAGAGTGAGGGTCCCTACTTGGAATGGATGTAAACCGACTGCCAACTAGAGACCCCATTTCTAACCAATATCTACAAACCAGTTTTGGGCTGATATCCTGGAGTCCTGGCAGCCTCTTGGGAAACTTACTGTGACGTGCAGACCCTCGGGTGCCTTTAGCTGCCCTGAGGCCATTGTGGTTGGTTGTGTCCTAGTTACAAGTCCACCTGTAGTACCCCTTTTTGGATTTACAGCACTGGTTGTTTAGGGGAGGAATGGAGATTTCACTGTGCAAGTTCATGCCTCCACCATCAACATTCTCAGGATTTGGAGCTTTGGTAACCCAACAAAACGCCTGTAGATTCTGACGGGTGAGTTGTGGCAAATTGGGACGCCTTTCAAGTTGAGCTTGAGAGAGGTCCATGGGAACAGCTGTCCGTTTTCTCTGCTCCTAATGGTAAGTTGGCATACCTGTACTGTTTGGGGGCTAAGGAAACTCTGCCAGGTCTGACAGACTGGTGTGGCACGCAACAGTTGTCTTCTATTAAGGAAAACATCTGCCAACTCATTTGCTGAGGTTCTTCCAAACTAAGCTGGCTTCACCAAGGTCCTGGTAAGGTTGGTGGCACACAGGGGATCATGTTTCTGTTGCATTCATTTTAGAACAGTTGCAATTGTGGAGCTCCAAACATTGTTGTGAAGGCATTGTGATGGCATGATCTTAAGCCGCACCCGTCACAGTTAAAACAATTTTGGCCAGGGTGACTCCCATAATGTAAGGACTGTGATGTTTTGTAATCACCCGACTTGGGTGAGTCCTGCTGAACTATGTTCTCTGAAAGGGGTTCAGAATGACTATAGAACTGGTTGACTTATTTACTTTGCTGGATTTCTTCCATGGGCAAAGGGTAGCCTAGCAGGATGTTAAACTGGTGAAACCACAGTTTATGTGGTAACCGGCAAAATAAACTATACCTACATCCAGCATAGGACGCATGATGGAGAGATGGCTGAAATATATTTTTTCCAAAATACAAAACAGCATTTGTTAGAGGAAGGCTATCTGTAGAAGTTTAACTGAATAAGTTTAGCGAAGTTGCAGGGTTTTAAATACTTTCCTAAGACAACCTATGAATGCAAGGAACTGCCTTCCACCAGAAAACAGTATACAGTGTGTGTAACAGAGTCGGGGGAGCACTGTTACACAGAAATATGGGTCTTTTGTCTTAAAATAATGTAGATTCTAACACTTTCTGGAGGAGCCTGGTCGTCTATATTGTGTACAATTCTGTGTTTATAGGTAATTTGATTTTGTGTGACCTTTTAGTTTGGGTTTCACCAGCAGAAAATGAATGGATAAACTGTTCTGTACAGGTACTGGTCAGGGATTATTGATGTCTCCTTGGGAGTGAGCTTCTGGTGTGGACTGGAGAGAGTTCACGGAATCAAAAGAACCTTCCTACCCACTCCCCCCCTCTCCCCCCCCCCTGCTCCTCCCCAGGAGGTGGCTGCTGGTCGGAAGTGAAATTTTTTTTTTTTTTAGAAGGAACCCTCTCTCAAATACCCTCAGGGGTGCTGCTGGTGCTAACAGATACAAGAGCAGTGTGCAGCAACGAAGTTGTTGCCTGCATAATTTGCTGTGGTGTGTCAGATGCTCTATTGTACTGGTTTACATTTGTGCTCCATCAACGCAATAGTGTCCTACTTCTCTTCCTGTACCCTCTTCCGGCTGTTGTTGAAATGTGGTTGACTCAGACCAGTGATGTAAACAGCCAGATTAGAATAGTGCCAAGAAGCCCTACAGGCAAGTGACAAGAGTGGGAGCAAGAGTTGGCCTGAGTCCGCCTGACATCAAAGGAGCACACCATCTACAATATGCAATTAGCTCACAGACATCCAGTGTGATTTGATTACATTGGCCCTGCAGTTGCTCTGGGTGGGACCACATCCACAGACTTGAAAGGGGCAGATAATGAGATCATGATATCCCTGCAGGGACTGGCGGTTGAAGCGACCTTGCAGTCAGTCCATAGTCACAAACAGCTGCTTCCTTTCTGGACATGGAATGGCTGCATCCTAACCAAATGTCTGATCGGGCAGGAATAAGCCCTTCTGATCAGCATAATCGGAAAATCAATTTAGTCCGAAACTAGAGCCACAGAGGAGGTGGGTGGGACGGTAACTGATGTTTCTAGTCTGAGTCTGAATATCTAACAGGATAACGCCAGTCCACCTACTGGGCCTTATTTATTTTATTTACAAGTTCTATATAGCGCAGGGGTTTTCAAACTGGGGATCTCAAGTGTTCCCAGGGAGGGCGCCAAACTCTGGCCAAAAGAAGCATTACACAGATAAGTGTTTTGTTTTAAGCAGAAACATGTTATTGCATTTTTAAAAAGGTAACAGTATTTAAATGCATTGTTTAAATACATATTGTCATATTTAGACGTTGCCATCTTTATAAAATATTTGTGAAAAATTCGGAGGGCGCTCCAATGTTTTTTATTTTTCAACAGGGGGCGGGGTGGGGGTGCGGCATGAAAAAGTTTGGAGACCAATGGTATAGCGTGAACCTGACCCGAGGGCATTAGAGCGCTTTACATGAGCACCAGAAAGTTACAGGTTTTCTTTTTTGGGCTCATGGAGATTTGGTGATTTTCCCAGAATCGCTGGATGTTGAGCCGAGGCCGGGATTCGATCTTGGGTTCTCAGTTTCAAAGTCTGAAGCTCTAGTCGATAGGCCACATCTCATTGATTGTTTTATTTAATAGTTTATTAAATTTTAGATGGCTCTCTAAAATAAGCGAAAGGTCATATCCATCAATCTAGCACTGGGAATTGGTAAAACACATTAATATTGCAATGGTAAACGAAAGGCTAGACACATTCATTACTCTAATACCGCTGAACTCTCGAATGGTCAAATAAGTTACTGTTGCATCTTCAAAGTACCACCCAATTCAGATTCACAGATGGTCAAATATATTATTGTAGCACCTGTAAACTTGCAAATGGTCAAATACAGTATCCAGTGGCGGCTGCTCCCTTTAGAAAATGGTGGGGGACATAATTACTTTCAACCCTCAAAATTAAAAACAAACTTACTCTGAAGATCGTCTGCAGGACACGTTCAGCTGCAAGCGCACCCGATGTTCCTCTTGCCTCGCGCTGCATGCTGGACAAAAGCATTGAGCCAATCCAAGTAATGCTCTCTGGCTGCTTACATTGCTAACCAGCATAACAACAGTGCTAGGATTGGCTGGAGCAGACACACATAGTGCTCCCTCGGTTACCTAGGGCACTGTGCTTCTGATTCTCAGCTGCCTTTTAGCTGTTGATTGCAGAAGCCTGAACTGCGCATGTCAGACTGGCCACAGTGAAAACACTGGCCAATCTGACATCCGCAGTTCAGTTAACCCAGCCTGAACTGCTGCTGTAAAAAAAAAAAAAAGGGGGGGGAGGTGGGAGGGGGGAGGGGGGAGGGGGGAGGAGGGAGGAGGGAGGAGGGAGGAGGGAGGAGGGAGGAGTACTGTGTGTGTAGTGGGTTGCACTGGGGAGGTCAGGGGGTCATTGGCCCCCGTGCTCCTATGGATGAGCCACCCTTGACATTAGCGTACCAAAGCTGAAATCACAAATGGCAAAAACACATTACTATACCTCCAGCAAGCTTGCAAATGGCCAAATACATTACTATAGCACTGGCGAGCTTTCGAATGTCCGCATATAGTACTATGGCACTGGCATTCTTGCAAAATGGTTGGATAAATTACTATCATACTGATGTATGTTCTCTTAAGTGGGATTCAGAGTTTCTAGTAGTAATCCCTCCAGCATGAAGGTTTGCACAGTTCCATGGACTAGAGGGAAGAAAGTACCATCAGGTCTTGAAGATGATCTGTTGACATCCTGCGGGCTCCGGTGTTAAAATCATCTTGATTTGCACTATTGGGAGCAGATTTCCCCCATCAAGTCCCTTGGCCTGGATGTGAAATGGATGGAGCCGGGACACAAGCATAAGGTTCGGGCCAACAAGTAGTGTATGAGCATGGAAGGTGAGTGAGGTTCACCCCGATATTCAGTAGTAAACCATTCATTCATCTGCAGGGCAAAAACCGAGCTGAGAAAGTAGGAGTGAAGGAAGAATGATGCCATTTACGTGAACTTCAACACAAGCCATGTAGCTGTGGGCAAAACAAGCACAGAAGGATGGAGGGCCAAGGAGGGTGATTGAAGTGAGGATCAAGAATGGGGGCGTGGTCTGCATCCGAGCATCAAGGCAGCTGGAGCTGACTGCCCCACTCCTGATCCTTGTAATCATGGGCCTGGTGCGCTCTTGCTGAACAACGGGTACATTCCTTGATGGGGGAAGGTAATTGCATCACGATCATGCGCTTATAGCCTGCTATAACCCCGTAGCTCTCACTTCAGCACCGCAGTGAGCGCCCTCAACGATAATACCGCTGCACAGGCAGCTGGCTCTGAAACCAGCCCCCCTTCCCCCACGTGACCTATACTGCTGCCACAGTGCAAACAACCAATCTCTGTGCAATGCAGAAGAACATTGTGCTCCAGCGCTTGCTTCAGGGGACCACTTTATATGCCTGGCTGTTCAGGAGACACAGCGACCCACATACTTCAAGCCAGTAGGCCCAGGAGAGCTACTAATAATATGGTTTATGCTGTCTTGACGTTGCCTGATTACACACAGTAAGCTTTTGGTCTTTCCTTACTAGTACGCCTACTGATACATACTGCTATTCCCTTCTCGTGAGTCGGCCCAATCTGCCATCCTTTAGCTGACCTGGTTGATATTACCTGAGGCACTACACTGTGGTCCACGCCTTGTGCACACCTTGTAAGACCTGTCTACTGGAGTGTATACATTGCTCCCAACCTTGTGTGCTCCCGCAATGGGAGACTACAGGGGCAAAGAGTCTAAGGACAGCCGGGACACTAAGGACTCCAAAACCATGCTAAAATGTGCCAAGGCAGAACCCCCTCTACCGGATTCCCCGTTCAATCCCAAAACTGACTCGTGCGAGCTCGGACATTATACTACAAGGACTTTGGGCCCTGCATGATCTAGCTCAAGATGCCAAGGCTGAGAATGAGGCCGTGCAGCAGGATGCACAGGCACAGAGCAGCAGTCTTCAGGGCCTGGCGGGCAGAAACATTGAGGCTCATCCAGAATCTGTATCTCGGAGGATTTATCTGCCTCATGGAGGAAGCGTGCGGATGGGACAACCCACAAGGTGAAGGTGATCAGAAGAGAGATGTTGTAGCTTGAGGATTGTAATCAGAGAGGCAGCCTATGGATCTTTGGCCTTCCTGAAAATGGAGACGTGGAGGCAAATTTTTGTGCTGAATTCTTGGAATCATGGATACCACGTACCCTTGGGACTACATTTGAGAGGGACTTGTAAATAGAGAGGGCACACAGAGTCCTAATGGACAAACCATAGAATAACCCTGCCAACCCTCCTTCTAACCAGAGGACAATTATATTTAGATCTCCACCTTTATCGTCATACCAAAATTATCCTCTCACATATGAGGAAGACTGTGCACATACAATGGCCACAGGATAAATATCGCTCAGGACTACTCCAAAGAAATGGTGACCATTATGAAAGGCTTTTTTGGCACTCCGCCAGTAGTTGAGAGATCTTTCTATCCCCTTCTCATTTGCTGGCCCCGCAAAGTTCTGCATTATCGTCCAGGGGAAAGCAATGATCTCCACTGACCCAGTGGATTTGCAGTCATTCCTGGACTCTTCAATCCGTTTCGGACATGGTAACCTGAGTGGTTGACCAAGATGGTCTTCCTGGTCTCTTAGGTTTGTCTTCTTACACGTGTCAGCATTGCTTCTGATTATTAGAGATCTTTCCACGAGTCGATTAGAGACACTTTTTAATGATTTCCTTGTTGATTGCTAGCTTCCTCTATTTGTATATTGTGTTATACTTTATGGATGATGCATTCCCATTTTTACCTTTTTTTTTTTTCTTCATTGATTGGTCCAATGTATGACTCCTGCTAACCTTGAACTAAAGGAAAGTACATATAAGTAGCTGCTTATGGTGTGACTTTTGGTAGACTCATAGCTCGATAGAAGACCTCACCCATCGCAGGATTCGAACACTCAGAAATCATTCTCAGTCATTAGTCAAACTGTTTGACAGTAGCCTACAGAAATAACTGTAACAATAGCCTCAAAGCTGTCTTTACCAGCCAGAAGTGGGGTAATGTTGGGTACATCTTTACTTGGGCCAAATAAGTCTCTCTTGTTCGGAGGGGGATTTTGTCAGTTTAGACAGGTTTGCTCATAGCCCATCGCGTCCCATTTAGATGAAAGGAGGGGAAATGCAAGTTTGTCTCATTTTGGGTGAGGGGTGTTTTTTGCGGTGGTAATATTTCTTCTTTTTTTGTCTATATATATCCTTTACTCCTGCTCTTAATTTCTTCTCTTTTCTCTGCTCTACAATATTTGACAGAGCTACCCCACCATGCCTTATCGATAGCTGGCAACCCATCTTTGTCAATGACAAGGCCAATATTCAGCAAGAAACACACCTTAAGTCCATTCATGATGCTAAATTGTTTAGTATGTGGATTGCGGAGATTGGAATCTCCTAGGCAATACAGAAAAAGAATGAGGGTTTTACTTCAATATCTAAAAAAATAATTCTGACATCACCATGATAACCCAACCACACACAACTAACAGGGCAGATGCCTTATTTCCAGAGTGAGCAAGAGAGACACTGAGGGGGTCATTCTGACCCCGGCGGTCTCAGACCGCCGGGGCCAGGGTCGGCGGGAGCACCGCCGACAGACCGGCGGTGCCCCGCAGGGCATTCTGACCGCGGCGCTTTGGCCACGGTCAGTGCAGAAAAACCGGCGGTCTCCCGCCGGTTTTCCGCTGCCCGTCAGAATCCTCCAAGGCGGCGCAGCATGCTGCGCCGCCTTGGGGATTCTGACACCCCCTACCGCCATCCTGTTCCTGGCGGTTCGCCTGCCAGGAACAGGATGGCGGTAGGGGGTGTTGCGGGGCCCCTGGGGGCCCCTGCAGTGCCCATGCCAATGGCATGGGCACTGCAGGGGCCCCCGTAAGAGGGCCCCGCTTGTATTTCACTGTCTGCATAGCAGACAGTGAAATACGCGACGGGTGCAGTAGCACCCGTCGCACCTTCCCACTCCGCCGGCTCGATTACGAGCCGGCTTCATGGTGGGAAGGTCGTTTTCCCCTGGGCTGGCGGGCGGCCTTTTGAAGGCCGCCCGCCAGCCCAGGGGAAAACTCAAAATACCCGCCGCGGTCTTCCGACCGCGGTACGGTATTTTGACGGCTCCCGCCGGGCGCGCGGTGACCGCGCCCGGCGGGAGTCAGAATGACCCCCTGAGTTTCTTATTGTCAATATGTATGCCTCAAATGGAAATATGGTGGAATTTTGAAAAGAGCTTGATAAATAACTGGCAGAGTTACCTGATCTCCTCAAAGTGGTTCGGGGGGAGATTTCAGTCTTCTGATGGATGGCAATCTAGACACAGTATTGTCACAAACTTTTATAAATAGCAGATCACACAAACAAATGAGAATATGCTGTGATAATAATAACCTAGTTGTTGTCTGGAGGTTACACAACCCATCAGTTAGTGACTACACATTCTATTCTCCTCACCACTCCTTATCCAGGATTGATTGCGTTATGGTCAGTAAAAGATTGCTCTCTATGAATCATTCCCCTAAAATAGAACAAATTGTAATATCGGACCATGCATGTATAACTCTGGATCCTGACTTGGGCGATTCCTACACACCCCTTTGACATTTGCACCTAAACGATGACCTACTTGATGATGATAATAGTAACAAGGAATTGCTGTAGCAATTAAAAACCAAGCAGATGACACTTCCTCCACCACAAGATACGACACGCTCAAGGGCACTCTTACAGGTCTCATGATTCACCTAATGGCCATTAAAAATAAATTCATATCCAAGCAGCTGACACAGCTAGAATGGAATATACAGAGGCTGGACAAGTGGACATTCTAGGGTCTTGGACACTCTAAATTGCTTAACTTACAGTACGAGTACAACAAAATTCTGAGTAAAAGAGCTCGAAAGTCGGTGGAGATATTTGCTGCTGGGAAATTGTGTAATAGAAACAGAGCCGAAAAAACTCTGGCAAACTACCTGAAATACACTAAAAATAAATCACTGGTACCAGCATAGTGAGGGAGGTGGCATCTGCAATTCAGGGCATTCTAGACGTCTTCAAACCTTTTACCCTAACCTGAATAACTCTTACTTACACTCGTGACCTTTTACATGTCCCACAAGAAGACCTACTTAATATTAATGCACCCATCGAGGAAGTAGAAATCGTATCTGCTATCCATAGTCTTAGATCTGGAAAGGTGCTGGACCCAGATGAGCACTCTTGTAGGGTTTAAAGAGTGTAAGCGGGGATGAGTGTGAAACCTTTGCATGCCCTTTATCCACATTATGCAGCATTAGGATCTATTGCGGGCTCTGCAACTGAAACCACAATTGTAATCATTCTGAAGGAAGGGAAGGACCATTTGGACATCAAATACTATAGACCCACATCCCTAATCAATCTTGACTGCAAAATATATGTGAAAACTATTGCACGAAGGTTGGTGCCAGTTATACCGACACTTATCTCCCCCTTGCAAACTGGTTTCCTGAAAGGCAGACTTTTTTCTGATAATCTCAATATTTTGCCATGCATAGTGAAACTTGTTCACACACCAACAGCTGCTCTGGTACCCTATGCAGAAAAGGCCTTTGACAAGGTCTCCTGGTCATTTCTCTGTGCCGCTCTGTACAAATCTTGTTTGGGGAAAGATTTTATATGCATGACCATGGCGCTCTACTTCTACACAATAGTGAAGGTTAGGGTCAATGGCCATCCCTCCCACCCGTTTCCATTGCCACAAGGTACTCCCCAGGGATGCCTGCTCTCTCCCCTTCTTTTCTTGTTGGTTATCAAACCCTTGATCTCCTCGCTAAGGGACTGCCTTAATATTACGGCCAGTAAGTTTAGTTCAGGTAGGCAATTGGTGGCGGCTTATGATAACTGCATTCCACTGTTTACTTAGGAGGCCGATCAGACTATTCCACTCATTGTGCATGAGCTAGAGGGGGGGACTCATTAGTTTCTGACTACTCCTTGAATAGAGGCAAAACTGCGTTTTATTTCCTCTAATCGTCCATGGCTCTCCGTCAGTGATTGGACTTTAAATGATAATCAGATGCCATCAGTTACTTAGGTATGTGGTTTGGTAAAGACCTGAAAACCTCCACCACCCTTAATGAAAACAAAAGTCTGACCAGAATAAAATACTTATTGAATGACTGGTCCCCAAACATGGTACCTGCTGGGGTCGAGTTGAAACCGTCAAAATGATGATGGCTCCACTGGTCAACTTCATTTCCAGTATTATCCCGTTTGCTCTCTCCCTCTTCTTTTTTTAAAAATATGTGGACAATAATATATCTGAATTCTTACGGAAGGGCAGAAAAGACAGGATCTCCATGGATACATTGAATATGAATAAGACCACTGCGGGCCTTATCCTTCTTGACTTCCCAAGAAACCAACAGGCCTTCCTGGCCTCTCAGGGCCTCTGATGGTTGCAAATTCTTCATTAATAGCCATAGAGGCCCATTTCATTCATCTATTACCCCTCCGCTCCACTCTCTATGCACAACTTACTCCCACTGGAAAACTCGAAATGCTTAATATTAGATACAGTAACTGCCCTACTACTGTTTGATAAGCGACTAGACATAAATATGATTCTCAGTTATGGCCTCATTGTGGCATTATCGTGAGATTACATTAGATGGGATGACAGTGTACCGAGCGGGGCATCATGGGTGACTAAAGATATAAACATCTTAGGGGACCTTGGCATTCGGCTTGACCCTATTCTACTTTCTACTTTATGCTTGAAATGCGACCTCCCGGATATCGACTTCTACAAATTTCTGAGACTAAAAAGCCCAATTATAAACTTGCACCTCCTCACTCACCTGATCTACCTGGACTGCTTGGTAATTTTAAAAGGGGTGGCCATTCTGCGTCATATGTTTATACATTTCTAGAATCCCCCAAAAAATCAAATGCAGAGGGACCGAACATGGAAACGGGACACACTTATTCAATCATCACAGCACTTGGACATCTTAGACACATGGATCAAGATCTGGCAATTTCCCTTCATTGAGAAAACCACCCCAGCCCTGGCTCAAACCAGATTCTGGTCCACACATAAGATTTACTGGAATCCTGCCAGATTACATTGCATGGCCTTGAGCAGAGCCAATATTTGCTGTAGGTGTGGGAAGGAGAGTTGGCGACTTAGAGTATGTGTTTTTTATTTGTAAAACGGATTGACCACTATGGTTTAAAATACAATCCTTGATTCATGACTTACTGGGGGGGGACGTTTGAGGTCGACGTTCTGACCGTTGCCCTGGGCCTACATGCCAACCCTCAATTACTGGACCTCACTGGATACAACTCATTGTTATTGGACCTGCTATTAACGCTGGGAACCGAGGTAATACTAATGGTTTGGAAACTCCCTTCGGTGAGTTCCTTAATAAATGGTGCAATATTTTGTGCTCTCTTAGAGGTGCGAATAGTATAATGTACCCGAGATTAAATAATGCTTCCAGTTCTAGACACCTATGGGATTCTTTTGATTTTATACATACAGGAAAGCAAACCGCCTTAGGTGGTCTTGTATACATGGAGACTTCTAGCGTACATAGAGCAAGTTAAGAACGGGCACAGTGTCTGCTATTACCAGCCCTAGACACTGGTCAGCCTGTCAAAGTATAGTTTTTCTTCTTTCTCTGGCTTTTCTATTTTTATCTCTCTCTCGGTTATTGGGGCTCTTTATTTCTTCTCTTCTTTTTTTTCCTGTGCCATGCTCTTATTTACAGATACCACTGTACACTTCTGTTTTGTGTTATTTGATAATCCAGCGTTACAGGGATTTATTTTACTATTATTTTTTAGATGTGTATACTGCCGTACCGTCACCTTATTTGCTTTGCACAACCTATTACTGTTTACCAAATTGTAAGCAGAAATACCTGGACTCTTTTAGTCTGTACGTAATCTCTGTCCCAGAAGTGTACTATAATCTTTTTTGTTATGGCTTTGTATTAAAAAGAATAAAATGGTTGGAAAAAAGAATGTGCTAACTTGTTGAGAAACTGCACAGCAGTGTATTTAAGGTTCATTCTAGGTCAGTGGTTCCCAACCTGTGGTCCTGGGACCCGTGGGGGTCCACAAAGCCTCCTCAGGGGGTCCCCGACTGCCTAGAAAATGTATTAATATTAACAGATTAGGTCCCCAGCTTTTAGTAATGACTCAGTAAGGGGTCCCCAAATTCCATAATGATTCAGTGGGGGTCCCCGGATTCCAGTAATGATAAAGTGAGGGTCCGCAGATGTCAAAAGGTTGGGAACCACTGTTTTAGGCTGTATTGAAAGTTGTCAAGTGTTGCATCCCCACACATATGGGGGAGCCCCCAAGATTGCCTGCAAATAGTCGTCACATTTGGTTTTAACACCTTTTCTTGAGATTTCATGACCAAATATTCAAAGTTTTACAGCTAAATTAGCACTAGGACAATTTGATTGCAAAACATTTCCTTCCTAGCACATTCAGTACATAAACCAAGTTCTTATTTTGCTCTTGATAGTTTTTGCCAAAAATAAAGATATCATCTTGAAAAGCAGTAGCACAGGAGTCCCTTTCAAAGTTTCCTTCGTTGTTTCTTGAAAGAAGGAGACAGTGGTTCCTAAGCCAAATGGCATCCTGTGGTATTGAAGCATACATTTCTGAGTCACAAAGGCAGGTAAGTGCTTAGATTCTTCAGCTAGTTCCATCTGGTGATAAACACTCACCAAATCAAGGATAAAAAACACAGATGCTCCGCCAGATATAATTGTGTGTAGATTTGGGAATGGATGACAATCAATCCATATTTAATTACTAAAGGAGCAGAAGTCTATGCATAATCTCAGTTCTCTGGAGCCCTTAATGGATATCACTTTAGGCGATACCCGTGGAGGAGATTTGATGGTCTTGATAATTCCCTTTTAACAGAACTCTTGCAACATGTCTTTCAATCTCCTCTTGTAGGTTAGCCTTATGTGTGAATGGGGCTGCTTCATCCTTTAAGATTGTGTGCTTAAAAACTTTGCACACAGCAAGGTCCTTCTTGAAGACTTTGAAAATGTTTGTTTCAATCACAACATGAATAATTCACTCAGATCCCCCTTATCATCAGCATAAATGGGAGGAATCGCAAGAGGGTCCAGTGTATTCCCAAGTCTTGTTGCTGGGGCCACCCCATATGGGAATCCCCTTTTCAGCCATGTAGGCTTTTCCTTTGTTTCTTCCTTGAGTTGTAACTCTGGGCACAAAATTAGATGAAGTTGTTACTTCTGTACAGTGTGTTCACTAGGCTGACCATCATCCCCGCACAGAGGACAGTAAAGGCTTACCAAGATTCACGAACCACGCTCACAAACCAGCCATCGAGACATCATTCTCAGCCATCCAAATATTACATTTGGAAAGGCCGCTAGGCCTTCTGTTAACACCCAGAAACAAATTGGGATTGACACTTGTTGTCTACTCATCATCCACAGTACAATTGACTTTGTCATTATAGGTAGTTCTGCATACACCACCAATATGGCTTCTTTTCTTCCGTTAATTAAATTTTTTTTCTATTGCATGGCATTCTTTGAAATTCCTCACATGGTGAAGGTCTCAACATCTATAACAATACATTGCAGGTTTTTTCTGTTACCCTTAACATTTCTTTGTTTTTCGTTCTTGTTGTCTTGCTGTCCTTTTAACGACATGCATGTCATCACCAGTATCTATTTTCTTCCTTTAGATTTACTTTAGTACACTCATTACCTCTGATTTCTCGGACAAATCTTTCAGATTGTTGAATCCTCTTTTGTTTATTGTGGTTCTCCACTGTATCTCTCCATCCCAAAGTCTTGCTTGCACTTTTTTTATTTTAGTTTTGATTAAGATCTGGTCTCTGAAGGTTTGGTCATACCATTGTCTCAAAGCGAGAATTCACTTTAAGAGCTCGTACGGCAGAAACATACCCTTCAAATGTTATTCTAGGTCTTAGCAAGATGGTGAATCACTGCATGACAACATTGTGTCAGAGCAGTATCCGAGCAGTTTGACATGGGGCGCACTACTTACCGGACCAGTGTTGCCCAAAGATGCTGTCTCCTGGAATGTTGATTGAGATTACTAACTTCATTATAAACAGTGGCTTTGATATTGCAGTTCCTCTATTCATGTGTACCTTGCTCTGGAATGCTTTCCAGGATCACACAGTCTGAAGGCTCCTTCATCTTGTCGTTACACTCTGCTATAGTAATTCGATGTCATCACAATGCAAGCACGGATATGAACTTCGCAAGGCACACACAGCCTTCTACAAGATGCACAAAGGCTGATGTCTCCCATTCATCTCCAACTTTGTAAAGATGCAGTTCCCTGATATAAGTGTATAAAGAAAGCTACTTTTATTGTATAGAGGAGCAGGCAGGGAGACAGCCAACATCTGCCAACTCCAGCTGTCAGCTTGCACCCCAAGGTTCCCATACAAACAACCCATACAACAGAACCTCTTTATACTGTAGAAGCCTTCAACTTTCCCTCTGCAAGGCCTAAGCTGTCACATACCTAACACACACTAATATAAAGCTCCTCAGAAGACACCAGTGTGACTTTCATGCGCTATATTTAAAATAGCAGGTGGTTTGGAGTATCTAGCAATGTAACAAGTTTGCCAAGAGTAAACTTTATTGTGATTTAAGAGATTTGTATATGCAACTTATTTTCGTAAAGCCTTGCATGACACCAGGTGATAGCCACAGGTTGCTTTAGACCAGTGGTTCCCAACCTGTGGTACGGGGACACCTGTGGGTCCGCAAAGCCTCCTCTGGGGGTCCGCGACTGCTTAGAAAATTAAATAATATTAACAGATTAGGACCCCTGCTTTTAGTAATGACTCAGTGGGGTGGGCACGGGTCCCGAATTCCAATAATGATTCAGTGGGGGTCCCCGAGTTCCAGTAATGATAACATGGGGGTCCACAGAAGTCAAAAGTTTGGGAACCTCTGCTTTAGACAAAGAATGTACCAGCAAATCAACCGGCAGAATAGTGGAATAAGCTGGTGAGAACCGACATCCCTCTCTGTTTGTTCCCATCTAAAGCTTTGTCAACACTTATTTAAACAAAGACCTCTGGGACCAAGGATGGTGATGCTGTGACTGGTCATATGGGTTTGAACAGAATAGTGTTCAATGTTCATGTGTTGGCCACATTCTGTACTTGAGTGCATATCGCAGTTATGTTGTGTAATGAAAACAATATGGTGTCCAAGCCAGGGCACAACAACTTGTATCTTGTATCAATATTATCATACTGTAGAACACCTAACAATTGTCATAATTACTCATCACAGTATTCAATTTATCAGCTTCAGAAGTATGGAATCTGGGCCAAATCTGGCCGAATTGAAATCTGCAACATACCTGATTTACAAGCGGCTCAGCAGAGCGATTTATTGTGTTGAACTATCTCGCAGCCTCACCACCGGATACCTTTTGCTACGTTTGTTTGAAAAAAAAAAATGGTTCTAAGGGGTTACTGCTCAAGGAAAAATATGTTCATAGTATTGTACAACATAAATAATATTGTATATCTTTACAGTATTTCCATATTATAATTGCACAGTTAATCGCTGGTGTCGATAGTCTGTACATCAGAATTGCATTTTATCTACCCAATGTACCATAGCCCGGAAAGTTTGTAAATGGGTTGGTTTCAATCCCTAGTTTGTGAGGGATGCACTTCCAGCGCGGGTGATTGTACATGGTCTGGAGTTGTCCTATAATCTAGGTGTACTGCTAAGGCGTTAAACCCTTTGGGGCCCCCTTACAATCTCACCCCCTATGCTAGGGATCCTTGCAGCTATGGAAGACTGGGAGAGCTCCCTGATAGGTCAGGGTTTTTTCCTGGCCTGGTGACTTTGCTCATTATTGGCGGTCTGATAAGGCCCCACCCCTTGATGACGTGGTGGGCATGGATTGCTCCTCTCGTATTGAAGAGGTTATACAGTGTCCTAGAGGGTGTCCTACAGTGCACCATAGCGTATGTGGACCTTGGTGTAGTTGTCGATAACACCTTTTCCTCCTAAGTGGCTACGTATGGTAGACATTCAGAATTGCTTGTCCCTGTTTCATATGAATGTTACAAACTTGGCTCTTCCGGTTGTTAGCAAGGGAAAAAAATCAATACTTTTGGCTATCCATAAGATATTGCAGTTTAGCAGGTACAGAATTATCAAGGTCAGGCTGCCAAAGTTTGAACTTGTGACACACAGATCAGCCGCAAGCACATAACTTACGGAACTATCTCATCATGGAAAGTATTTGCTTTGTTAAGCTGGGTTTGAAGTTCTTTAATGTACATATTCTTGGAGAGTGGACTCAAGCTGTGGAGTTCAGGATCTTTTGAGATGGCCTGATTCTGCCCCCAACCTTTCTGCTACCCCTCATCTCCAGTGGTCACCACAAACAGTAACGTTACAGCAAAATGAAGCGCTTCGTACCACATATTTTGTATACACATGTCCTGTATTTATAGTTCATCTTCTGGTATAAAAACCAACAGAGTGCTGAGGACACGAATGGGGAGTGGAGGAAGAGGTGGGAGACCTAGAAGATCATACACAGCAAGTGTGGATTTACACTTTCATATACATCTCTAATACATATGCAATTGCATTAAATGTCACACTTTTAGGCACAAGGAGAATAAGGGCCTGATTTACATTTCAGTGGACGGGTTACTTTGTCACAACGGTGATGGATAGCTCACCCTCTGAAATATAAATCTCATATTTTATGGGATTTAAAATTTGGCGGCCAGACTATCTGTCAACGTTGTGACTGAGTAACCCAGCCACTAAAATCTAAATCGGGTTCTAAGTGATCTGCCAGGAATCCATATGACTTTCAGTAAAGTGTTGAAGCTAGGATTAGAACCGAGGTTTACAGGTTCCAAAGTGTGCACCTTGGCCGCTAGACTACATCTTCTTGAGCACCCTGTTCTCTGCTTCTTCCTACTGGATCTTTTCACTGACTGTCCTTCCTGACCCCTCACTCGCTCACTCATCCCTGATCATTGGTATAAAATATCATGGTATTCTAATGCCTGTGCCTGTGAACATTCATATTTTTCCATTAGGTCTGCGCTTGTTCTACGATCAGCTAGTAAAATCCAGTTGTTCTTTCGGAATGGCCACTAAACTGCAGATAACTGATTTTGAGTACATTGGGCTTGTACATATTCACTGTGGGCATCTTGAACATTTGACACACTTGTTGCTATTCAGCCTGTTGCTGAACCCGGCCCCTATAAAATAAGATTATGAAGAAGCACATTTATGGAACACTAAAGGGAGCAAAGAGACTGCAGATAGGCAGCACATGACGACTGTCAGACCCTGCAGCCTGGGAGCCGTGCCAGGTTCTACCGTGGGAAGTGAACCCATGATCAATGTTACGAGGGAAGAGGGCTCCTTGTGGGCACAGAGGCCCTTGTGTAGTTAGAGCATGCGACTTGGTGCTAGAAGCAGACCAGCAGTATCTCAGAGCCCAAGATGTTGTCTAGTCCTATCTTGGTTTTAGGTATTTACTCCCATTACATTCTGCTGAATGTTACTAAACATTGCTTCAAAAAGTAAGCATTCCATTAAATGCTGTGTGAGGAACAAATGATTTCCTCCAATGCAACCTGAAAGTAAGAAAGGCATTATAATGAATAGCGAAGCTTAAAATACAAGACCTGGGTTCAGAAACCATGATGCGTCAGGAACCAACCTCCCCAGTACTCCAGCGGTGCCCCATCTCGCACCATCCTCAGCATCAGTACAAAGTAACCGACCACCTCTACTCATAGAACCAGCCTCCTCTCCCATCACTTATTGGCTGCATCTTTGCCTTTGACCCTGCGCAGCACACCTGCGCTGCCTGCCTTGTGAGCTTGCACATCAAGTTCACAGTACTGTGCATTGTCCATAAGGTTTTTCTGGTGAGCTGGTTCCAGAACTGTGGCAAGGGTAGGTTTGGTCAGACAAACATGAACATGAAGTTGGCTTTCTGGAGTTAGTAAAGTAGTGCTCTGGAAAGCAATTGATGTCCTGCTTGTTTTCTGTTTGCATTATCTAAATTATGTTGCTCTAGTGGCCTTTGTTTAATTATATCAGACTTCCCCAAGAAGCAGTCTGGTATAATTAAAAAAATATATAATTGAGATGCTTTATTCTTGGGCATGTATACCAGGCATTTTGAGATGTTCCTCTCACTTGCTTCATTATTCTACTACATATGGTTCTTAAACTTTAAATGTATTTGGCCGCATGAAGGGCACATAGTGGGCAATAGACGGACATGTTATATCTCTGGATTAAAGTTGTTATTCCTTGAAGTGTTTAAAAAAATGAATGATTTTCATTTTGTGAATGAATTTCTTAATTGCATTCAAAGCTCCCTTCGGAAATTGGATCAACCTTAATTTCTGGGTCTAGGATCCTCTTTCCTGGAGACCACAGGATTTTCAGACTTGACCATTATCTTAAATTCCTACTAACTGCATGATCGCACTACCCCTGCCTGCATACCGCGCATAATCACCTGATTATTTCCAGCCCTGTGAAATTGGTAACATTTTGTAACTAGCATTAGTAAAGCCTATAGGTGTGGCGTTGGCCACCAGCCTCCTGGCAATTCTTGTTTTGTCATGATTTTTGCAAAACTTTACTGTTTGAGGGCCAAGTATATTCCTAATCTTAAAAGAAGAAAAAACATTTGCTACAGGCAAAAGGGTTATTTTGGCCTAAACAAAAACACACATTACCATAGTACTTCCTGGCACTGAAGGGAACCACCTAAAAAGTCAATCGGTCTGGTCTTGGCTGCAATCCTCTTGCCTTTGGGAAAGAAAGAAGGAAGCGAAAGAGTGAAAAGAAGGAAGGAAAGAACAAAAGAAAAAAGGCAGTGAAAAAGACAAGAGGGAAAGAAGACAAAGAAGGAAGGTAAGAATGAAAGAAAAAAGACAAAGGAAAGGCAAAGAAGGAAATAAAGAACAAAAGAAAGTAATAAAGATAAAAGAGAATAAAGCCGAGAAAGAAAAAGCATGAGACAAGGAAAGAGAACGAAAAGATGGCACAAAGCAAGAGAAAGAAAAGGGAAGGAAAGAAGGATTAAGAAAGTAAACAAGTAAAAAGAGTACAGCTTATTACAGAACAATTTGAAATGGACACAATTCGGTATGCTGTGAAATAGCAGCAGTCAGAAAAGCAAAGAACTCCAAAAGGAATTTACAACGGCATTGAGCATTGGCAGGAGATGGGATCTGATTAAGATGGAATGTGCATCAGAAGCATCCTGCTATCACACCAAGCTTTAAACAAATAGGCAGCAATAAAGCAGTTATAAAGTAAAAACAAAAACACTGGCACTGAAGGGAACTAGCTTGTGTGCAAATGTGCTCCTTGTGAGAGAGCAAAATGCAGTCACTCAAAGTCAGGTTAACCAGTGGCTTAACAAGGCTGACCCATGCTATATGCTGTAGCGGGCAGAGGCAAATGTGAATTACACAATAAAAGACCAATGGATGAAGAGAGGTGGCTGAAAGCCCCTATATATAAGTATATTATTCATATTTTAGTAAAATCAAAAGGTCTTGGCTAACACCAGACCTAGAAACTGTCTCAAGATGTGCTGCAAACTTACTGCAGAGTTCACCTTTGTGAAGTGTCTTGCCAATTAGAATCGTTGCACATGGCGTGATTTTTGGTGCTGTGATCATTGGAATGTCTTGGCCAACTTCTTGTTGGGTAGTGTCAAGGTTGGGCAAAAAAGTACGTACAACAGGCACTTGACAATTGAAATCGAGTGAGCCGAGGAAGGGGCTGTTATTGTGAATTTAATTTTTAAGACTTGTTGCCAGAGACTAACCAAATATTTTGAATAAGCTATGATCATTGACAAACCACACCTTTTTGTTTAATAGGTTATATGTAATGTGTTTTTGCTCACAATTCTAGACACTTGTGCTGATACAGCTAAAAGGTAGGCACCTGGACACGTAGCCTGCCACTTCGCTGTGGCTTCCAGTTCCTGTTTGTCCCAGACTTATCCAGTGACACCGCAGTTGCCTGGGCTTTCCCGACTGAGTTTTCACACTCACCGTTCTTCCCATCAACAGAAGCCCCTCCCACCCCAGGACCTACTTAATGCAAGCCGCAGTGCGACCGCGCAGCGGACGCCCAGCTGGCATGTCAAAGGCATGCGAAAGGCAAGCCCATCTGCGCATGGACTGTGCCCAGCGCCACCACCCCTTGCCCTCCCTGCCCCCGGAGATAAACCATCGCCGAGCTGTACACCCTCGACCCAGGACACCACAACAAACACTGCCACTGTGCCGACCCACGCTCCACGTTAGGACCTTTCACCTGCACCCACTGCTGTGCGACAACCTCGCCCATTCTTCCACAACAAGATCGCAATCATATACAGAAACTGTGACCCCCTAACCCACACAGACTGACTTCATCAATAGAAATCCTTCCACACTGGAGCTCCCACAGACCCATGGCCACACCAAATCTTCAGCCTTGGAAACCAAAGGATTGGCCAGGAACTCACCACCCTGCCGAACACCTCGATCACCACTGCAATATTTCCCGACGGCTCGGAACATCCCGAAGTCAGACCACTACTCAAAAAACCCTCCACCAACCCCAGCAAACCCAAAAAATACAGGCCACTCTCCCTGCTCCCATTCTTAGGGAAGGTACTGGAAAAGATCATCAGCAAACAACTCATGTCATACCTGGAGCACAACCAGCTACTCAACGACTCCCAATCCAGCTTCCACAGCAATCACAGCACCCAAACTGCCCTGATCACAGCCACCGATGACATCCAAACCCCCCTCGACCAAGGAGAAACAGCAGCTTTAATCCTTCTTGACCTATTGGCAGCCTTTGATACCGTATCACACCACATGCTGATCGAAAGACTCCACCACATCCGGCATCCAAGGAGACGCGTTTAGATGGATCACCTCCTTCCTCACCAGAAGAACCCAGAGGATCCACCTCCCACCTTTCATCTCCGAACCCTAGGAGATCACCTGCGGTATCCCTCATGGCTCATCCCTCTGCACCACACTCCTCAACACATATATGCCCCCACTGGCCAACATCGTCCGATCCCACAGTCTTAACATAATTTCCTATGTAGACAACGCCCAACTCATCCTCTCACTCACTGATGGGCCCTCCACCACCAGAACTAACATGCACAGATGCATGACAAGATGAATAAAAACTGCCTGCAGCTGAACACAGGTAAAACAGAAGTACTGATCTTTGGCAACAGCAGCAACATATGGAATGACTCCTGGTGTCCCATCAGACCTAGGACCCGCACCCACTCCCTCTGACCACGCAAGAAACCTCAGAACCATCAGTGACAACAGGTTCACCATGAAATCACAGATCAATGCAGTCTCGTCCGCTGCTTCCTCACTGTGAGCATTTTACATAAGATTGTCAAGTAGCCACCCCTACACACGAGATGCACCATGACACAGGCCCTCATCACCAGCAGACTGGACTACGGCAATGCCCTCTACATAGGAATAGCCGCACACCTCTTACATAGACTTCAGACCATTGAGAACGCCACAGCCAGACTCATGTTCTGCCTTCCCCTACAATCCCACATCACACCCCACCTCAGGCAACTCACTGGCTCCCCATAGAGAAGAGATGCCAATTCAAACTGCTGACCCACGCACACAAGGCGCTACACAACCAAGGACCCATGTACATAAATCGGTGTCTGAAATTCCACAAACCGTCAAAGACTACGCTCTGTCTCCCTTTCACTTGTCCATACTCCCACCACCTACCAAAGCAGAAGTAGAGGACGCTTCTTCTCTCACATTGCAGCAAGACCCTGGAGCAGCCTCCTCACACATCTCTGGACCATCACCTCACTTCCCGAATCCCAAATGGCCCTCAAGATCTGTCTGCTCAAATAAGCCAGGCACCTGGATACCCTATCAGGTGATTAGCCACACTTTAGAAATCCTGATTGAGGTATGTCTGTAAAAGGGCATGAAACATTTTACATTTTTTTAACAGGGTGTCATAGAGGAGATGTCTTTACATGGAAAATTAAAAATTGTAACTTTGACCCTAACCCTTGTGACTTTAGGTTTTCTGCATTATTGAGAGAATAAGGGAAAAGTTGTGAATCCCTGCCATGCCTGGACTTTAGTCTCCGTGCAAAACTCTTGCTTTTTTGTGAACAAGACCATTTTGGCTTAAGGGTTCTCTGTTTGAAACGGATTTTGTTAAAGGGGCATTTCAGACACATGGACCTGTGTATCAGAAGTTTTTTTTTGTTTTTAAAAGGTTGTGCTTCAGTATGTCTCTCGTACTAAAATTACAAATTCAATTAAAGAACATTAAAAAAACTTTTAAAAAACACAATGCAACTTTTGAGGACTTTCCTCAACTCAGATGACCTCTTCATTTAGGCTGAGCTTAATCACCATGTCTCCTTTTGAGGGAGTGGAGCAGGGAGCTTTGAGAACCAGCTGTTTGTTGTATGTTAACTTGTATTTTCTTTACACTGTTTCACTTACGATTCATGCTGGCTACGCTTACACCCTTGCATGATAAGTGTCCCTTAAAGTAGAGTGTTCTTAGTGCACAAAGTAACACTTACTCCAGCTGAGGACAAATGACAAAGGAAATGGAGTTGTATTGAGTAGTCTATGATGCTTATTGATTCAGTATGCTTGTACTGTTTCACAAAATGTCAATAAAAAGAAGATTAAAAAAAAAAAAAACAGCACAATTTTTTGTTAATTTTATAGATACAGGACTCTTACTCCCTTTACCTGTTAGCTGTACAAATACATCTTGTTACTATGTCTCGGACATTGCCAGAAGGTGGTATTGTAAGACTTGTAGGGGCATAACCTACCTTCTTCACCTGTCGCGTCTCCTCTTTGTTGTTTTTAGACATCCTCATATAGTCCCTTTCTTGATCATAAAAGCTCACCAAGGGCTAGGGATCCCTTTGTCTTAAGTCCTGGATCACGATATTTAGTGGTGTCAACTTAAGTGCATGTGTTTGTTTACTTCCTATCATCTAAATGAAAGCACTCTACCTTTAGTGCAAATTCTGCATTACGCAATCAAGTTTTGCAAGAGACTCAAACTACAGAGTGAATACGAAGAAGAGGAAATTAAACCACTAACTATGACATAAAGGCATACTAGTAAATAAAAGTGAAATATGCAAGCTTGAGGTACCAAAAAGAAACTTTAATGGTTATCTTCCTTTCATTTTCATTGGGTAGAATGGGAGTGCAAACACATACCAATATGCCTTCAAACAAGGTGAAAAATCGCTTCCAGGGAAAGTAAAGGACATTTGCAATGGACCCTGAAAACGTGGATCGTTTATTTTTGATATTCCTTTTTCACACGAGCAGTACCTTCTATTTGTTCTGATAAATGCATTGTAGCCGTACAAAGCATTGATGGATGTATTACAAGGGCATATTTATTTATATACATGTCTGTGTTCTTATTTAGAAACTTTTGTAAATTTGTTATGCCTACTGGCAACGGAGGTTTCTCCTTGGGAAGGGAGGAGTGTCAAGCTCCCTCCCCCATGCACACAAAATGCTGTGCAAAAAGCTTCAAAAATAAAATGGTAATAAAACAATTTTATTACCATTTAATTTTTAACGCCTCTGCCAGCAAACAGAGTGTGAAGGTAGGGCGGCGCCAGTGTGTCACTTGAGTTTGAAATGCGCATGTAGGTTTGGCTGGCTACCTTGCTGCGGCCAAACTGGCATGCGCATTTCAAACCTCTCCAACCCGGCTGCCTTGGACAGCCGGGTTGGAGAGCAGGCAAATGCATACAGTTCCTTATGGATCGTGGAGCAGGCCTGCTCCAGCCATTCAAGATCATGCTGCTTAACAACATGAACACATGGCTTTAATTGGATGAGGGAGTTGGCTGTAGGCTTCGCGCTCCGAGGACGTGCTGCAGAACATAGAGTAAGGTAAGTGTTTTTTAATATTTATATTAGTGTGTGTGTTATCTCTTTAGTTTTTGTGTGTGCGTGTTTTGTGCCCCTCCAATTTAATTTGCTACCAACCGCCACTGCCTACTGGATTATGAATTCCTGGATTTTGTCTGTAGCCGCTTTAACCTATCAGTAAAAGCAACTAAACATGAACTAAGAGCAACTATTTTTCAAAATGCCAGAACTCTGTAATTATCCACAGTAGAGCTTCACCTTCATCTGAAATTTTACTGTGAATTTCTCCTGAAAAAAGTACCCCGCTCCAACTATCAGGGACTTCTTTCTCCATTTATCCCAGCTCTAGACATTGTTTTGTTGGTGGTATCCCATAGGCCCTATCACTGCGAGAACATTTGGTGTGAGTAGAAACAGTTGAAATGCAGTGCAAAGTCATTTCTTCTGACACACCTAATTTCCTTGAACACAAAGGCATATTGCTCCCAGCGAGCAATATGAAAATCTAGTCTGTCTGTTGAAACATCTTGGCAGATCCTGTTGGCTGATGGCACTTGTAAGCTAATGCAAACCGGATCACGGCTGATTTGGGGAAACTGGTCTGTTGAACAGAGTGAAACATGAGAGATTCTTATTCATATATTCAGTGATTCGTGGTTACCTACTTCTAAGACATGCTCACTCCTCGCATGCAAAACTGCAATTTGCTACCATCGAAACGTATGTGGAATTTGTACCAGTTCCAAGATGTTATATTATTGTCTGTTTCTTGGGTGGGAGAGTCTGTCAGCAAGCCGTTTGGCAGTAGGGAGGTGTCTCAGCAGGGATGGGGTGTGGGAGAGAGATGGTAGGGGGTCTCAGTAGAGCCCATAGCCTGATAATAAAGGCTCCTGGTTTTAAGGTATTTCTTTTTAGGGTCGAGCACGCAAAGCACGCTGTCCATGGTGTAACCACGCCCATCAGTTTGTTTGGTTCGTGGGCTTGCCTTTTAAAATTCTCTTGATTTCATTAGTGAAAGACATGTATACGTCATGCCTTTTCAAGTGTTTAAACCACCTCGAGCACACCAGCCAACTACTGAAAACACACGAGGCTCCATGTTTTCCGTATGGTTTCTGGACTACTTTTTCTCTTTATTTCATAGGCAGCGCGATCTCGCTGGGCAGTAGTTGAGCGCTTTGCATGACATCGACCCTGTTACATGGATAATTGCAATTTTGTCGGTTACATGGATAATCGCACGTTTCACTGCGAGCGAACTTTGGTTTCCCTTTGTGTGTCTGCTTCACGCTCATGGCGGCTGTCGACTTGCTTATGTGAAACTGTTTTACTTTTCATTTTCAGATTATGTGGCAAGAACGGTCTGGTTAGGAGTTTACAACGCTAATCGCTCTAACTGGAGCAAACGCGAGACCCATTACATTACAAATGCTTTACATTTCCGTTTGTATTTATCCATGTTTATTTTTTGAGTGTTTTATCTGTATTTATCCAGATTTATTTTGTGCCTAGTCTAAAAAAATTAAACTGAAATGGGTATATTTCCACAATTATTTAAGTGACAAATGTTTACTGGTGTTTGAGTGACATTACTGTACGGTCATTTGAAATAATTTGTATTGTAGAACAGGTTAAATTGCTGTGCTGCTAAAGTTATTTAGGTTTCATTAGGAAATCTTTTTAAATGTTTAACTCCATTACCTGCACAGCTATTGACCTACTACTCATGTTTGACACTAGTGCAAATCGTCTAAGAGAACCTATTTTTTTTATTTATCCATATTTAAAAATAAATACAGACCGGAAAATAGATGTTTTCTGTCTTTATTTATCTTTAAAAATTAGTTTAAAAAAGGAAACCTGGCAGTCTTACTGATTATACTGCTCATTACTCACTGTGCCATGAAATGCACCAGGCTATCATAGCGAGCTGTCAGACACTCGAACGGACTTCAGTAACTCTCAACTAGCCCTCAGGCCCACTCTTCCAGTACTCCGTATGCTAATCCCCCCCCATTACCATTCAGTCTGCCCCAGACATCCATGCTGTAGCCTCAGAGCACCAGAAAGCCACACTCTACTGGCAGTGCTTAATTTGTGCTTGCTGTTTCCGGGGTGGTTCACCGGCACTTATTTTTGGGGGCCGGCACTTATTCTTCTGCCCCAAGCATTTGCTGCGAGCAAAAAACATATATGGGAAAGACAGAGGAAGAGAAAACAAAAAAAAACGTCACAATGGGAGAAAGCAGAAAGCGGCAAAAATGAGCTGAAGGGGCAAGGAGTGGCTTTAAATGGATTGAAGAGGCCCGAGATGGCTTCAGAATTACGCTGCCTCAGTATTCTGTATTCCCACATTTAATTGCAGCAGCCGCGTGTTTAAGAGAAGAGCTTTCAGCACTGGCATGTTTTACAGGTTAAGCACGGTCTACTGGCCCTTGGAGTCTTTGCTTGTAGAAATCTGCTATACCTTCAATTTCATGTTGACTGTGTCTTTACATTGACCCCTTTACAGCCATCCACTGCCTTTTGGTCAAATTCCTGGTATATGTCCGCTTCTTACATGCATAGATCTATCAGAGACCCTGTGCTGGCCCCTCATGTCCTCTCCGCAACTTGGCACCCCACAGGGCACCGGCAAACATTTATACTCGTTTCTGAAGCCTCACAGTCGACATACAGAAGCGGCGGGCCAGCCCCATGAACGTCCATTCACCAAAATGCCAGTGGTAGCAGAAGCGATATCACACGCCATTCAAACATTTATACTCGTTTCTGAAGCCTCACAGTCGACATACAGAAGCGGCGGGCCAGCCCCATGAACGTCCATTCACCAAAATGCCAGTGGTAGCAGAAGCGATATCACACGCCATTCAACTATTACTTTCGCTCACACACACATGCATGCCTAAATATACACACATTCATACATACACACAATTATTCATTGTTACTGTAATTAAAAATAAATTGACAGAAAACAAGGAAAGTTGATCCGTAGCTGACGTTCATAAGGACAACCTTACCTTGCATTACTGGCCCTGATTTTGCCACCTCTGAAGCCAGGGGTCGCAAAGGCAGTGCCAGGGGTTGCAAGGGGCAAGTCAGGGGTAGCAACTTCGACCCCCCAAATGACGTCCATAGCCAGCCCAAGAGCCTTTTGGTCCTAGGAGCCCTTCAGTCCTCTTTCACAGGCCCCTCAAGCTGTCCTCATGGACCCTCAAGAGAAATGACTCCGCTCCGAGAGCCCCTAAATAGTCCCTTCTGCTACCTCCTGATGTGACCTGCTAACCCTAGGGGTCCCAGACCCTTTACAGGCAGTTGGGGCTTATCATCCAGCCCTAAAGAGTACGCCCTGCTTTTGCAGACCCCTCAAACATTCTTAAATCCGACTTCCAACCACCAAAATACAGCCCTTCAACCAAAAGTCCCTTCCTGGTCCCTCTGCCGCCTTTCAGGCATGACCTAGTAAATAATTTTGAGTGCAAATCCACTTTTTGTAAGCGCCAACGTTGATTTACGCTGGTAAAGCTGGCCATTAGCCAGCGTAAATTCAGTTTACGCGCGCCAACGTGGATTTACTGTGGTAAAATTGGCCATTAGCGCGCGTAAATTCAGTTTACGCGCGTAAACGGAAGTGAGACAAATACAAGCCATTGGACTCCAATAACCAACTGTTGGAAATACCTGGATTCTGCTGAGCAGTTCGGAATACAAATTGTTCTTTCCTTGTTATAAAGAGGTTTTAAAAGTAGTACACGTGCTGAAAAAATGATTTATTTGGTTTTCTCCTAATAATTGGTCCTGGGACTCCGTGCTTTAGTTCTCAGCCTCCGCCCGCTCCCTTTAGTCTGTTTTTAGGCTTACATGATGGAAACCGGATTTATGGCCTTTCTGGTGAGCGCAGAAGGACAGGGTCGGGGACAAGGCCTGCAGGGCTGTGTTTTATTTCCGGCCGTACTGTATGAAATCATTTCTCACCAGATGAAATGTGTTCTGGGCCAGAGACCGCTGCGCGCGCTTCAAAGGCCGCAGCTGGGGCTGCTGGGGGAGGGCCAGGCCCCGCTGAAGGGAAATTCTGCTGGGGGGTTGAGGAGGGAGGAAATGAGATATAACCGTATATTAATGTCTGCCTGCCTTCCTTACAGATCTCCCGCCCCCTGAGCGATGAGGAGGACAGCGAGGACTCTGAAGGCGAGAACCAGGAGCTTGCACAGATTGACAAAGGTACTCAAGGAGCAATGCCACCGAAGCGACACTGGTCTTCTAAGCACTGCGAATAACAGGTGTTACTGGTATCCAGTGCTTAATTTGTGCCTGTTGTTTCCGGTGCTGAGCACTGGCACTTATTTTTGAGGGCCGGGGTTTATTCTTCTGCCCCAAGCATTTGCTGCGAGCAAAAGACACAGAAGGGAAAGACGGAGGAAGGGAAAGACGAAAAAGTGTCACAAAGGGGGAAAGTAGAAAGCTGCCAAGAGTGAGCTGAAGGGGCAGGGAGTGGCTTTAAATGGATTGAAGTGGCCCGAGATGGCTTCAGGATTACGCCGCCTCAGTATTCCGTGTTCGCACACTTAATTGCAGCAGTCCCGTGTTTAAGAGGAGGGCTTTGGGCACGGCCACCTTTTTATTTGCAAATTAAGCACTGCTAATATCTAATTTAATAATACTCCATTAATCGGCCTCGGAAGCATTGCCGGACTGACCTGTTGGGACAGACTGGCACTCAATGGCGGCCTTTGAGGGGCAGCGCCTGCAGCCCGTGCTGCACATGTTCTAGCGCTACACAGTGGCGGACCTGTTGGGGAAGAGGGGTGACTGGACAGTATTCTTCCATTCTGAGGCCTTTAGACACATCTAACTGGTGCTGCTGGCATTGTTCTGGAAAACGACGCCCTTTGCAGGTTTTCTAAGGAGTGTTCATATTAGCCAATTAACAGTGAGATGCTGGCAATTGCATCTGAAAAGCATCGTTGACCTCTCACCCACTGGGCTGTTAACCCTTTAGCTCCTACAAGAAAAAAAGCAGGACAGCCAGAAACTAACATTCATTTTGCATTTCAGCACTTTCACAGTAGGACAGAAGAGACCATTATCTGTTTTTGTTTGCTTCAACCAACGCCATTTTGCATTGTGGGGCGTGTAGTTTTGCTTTAAACGGTTTCATCATGGGTACAAAACCCCAGCATACTAAGTGCTGTTGACAAAAATTCCAACTTTGGCCACTTGTCAGCTTTGTTTTAAAAATTATACTAAGCCAGCTATGTTTTAAAAATGTACAAAGCCGATTACTTAATTTTAAACAGAATCCTTATTTCATGCATAAATTCATAAGTAAACTCTGCTCAAATTTTGTGAGGGTTCACTCACATCCTACATTAAAACAAGCATTGGCAATATGAATATTTTTTTTCCTTTGTGTATCTACACAACACAATAAAGGTAAAACATGGCTAGCAGCAGCATAACTTTCTCTAACACAAATAATAAGTTAACGATGTGACAGTAGTAGAAGGAACATAACTTGGTTCTCTCACACACACAGGACACACCAAAGAGTGAGTGCAGGGCATTAAAGGACTGTTGTGCAAATTCCATAAACATTCAAGAAGTACAGAACATCTGGAAAAACAAGAACAAACCTCTCATGGAGGTTTCATGTATTTCGAGAGGATCATGGACACTGACCTACCTAGTGTGGTGCTCCTTTTCAGTGCGTTCCATATCTTGCACTTGGAAGAATTCAGAAGTACAGCTTTTCACTTTGTACAATCTCTTTCGATGGTTTCCCTAGTTTGGGTGCTGTTACACTTTGTTACACTGTTAGACTTGTATGAAAATTGTATGTGGGTGAGCTAAATTGTTGTTTACTGGTGTCTCCTCACCACAAGATTAAAACAGGAGGGCAGAACAATGGACTCTACTTCTCTTTTCCATCAACATGTTTCGGTGCTCTAATATTGCCCCTATGGGATTAGGCGTCTTCCCCAGGAATAATCTCACATCAACTATTGTGAAATGGTCCCTGCTTCAGATAGCAAGTTCTTTAGCCTCGAAGACAGGGTAGGGAGGGCGATGAGGCAAATTTCCCAAGCCCCCCTCCTTGAAGGGGCCTCACAATGTGCTGTTGTGGAGGCTGATCGTGCAGCACGTTTCACAGGTAGGGACACTGTAATTCGTAGGCTGCTGCCGTACACTCACAGCTAGCTGGGTGTGGGAGTGCAGAAGCCTTGAACCTGTAAACTACGTGTCCAACACCACCCGTACCACTAGGAGCTTGGTAGTGAGGGAGTCCCGCCCGGGTCCCATGACTCTGAGGAGCCACGTCTGGGTTGCATCCTGTCGGGAAAGCCATTGCAGCGGAGGCGAAGAGAGCAGCTTTTGGCTCATCCTGGGGCTCCTACCTTCTGCAAGCATTGCTGACTGCCACTTTATGTATTGCTGACCCAGATTTCCTGATTAGACATTGTGCAGTTCAAATCCTGGATGGGTTTCACATTCTTTCCCATCCTGCTCCAATGGCAATTGTATTAGTGAACACATTTGTTACATTTCGTTAGGCACACAGATACTGCGGAAAGAAATGCCCTGGTGCTGGAAGCGAGTGTAAGATGACAGATGCAAGTCACTTGTGTAGTGCCTCAAACACAAGGCCTTTGTTGTACTGGTTATTAATGAAGCAACATTATGGTCTAATATGCCATACGGGAGAGAGAGGTTTTGATGCAGTGCACATCCTGAACTGAATATTTCAAGGTGCTCTCAAATGTGATGCTCAAGGAAAAAGATGCAAAGAAAGAAAATAAGTGCCTAGAATCACAGTTTGGAAAATTTGGGAAGCTGTTACAGAAACCAGTCTCCGGGTCAGGGCCACACAACTAGTGTGTGCGCTCTGGTCCTAACTAAAGCGTCTGACTGGCCTCGGCAGGTTATCCAAGTGCATTCAAACTATCCTTTGTATATTCATATGATAGAGCAGCAGCCTTGGAAATACCACTCTTTATGAAAAGATGCACCTTGGGCAGAAACAGTGCAAGCGTCCCAACTTCAGAGGATGGGTACGTCTAGGGCAGTATCAGCCCAAACCTCTCCATCGCAGAACATAAATGAGGCAGCAGCCGCCCAAGCAGTACCTCCTCACAGAACAGGGACAGAGGAGATATGAGTGACCTGTAGGTTACTGACCGATTTCTGAAGTGAGTCACTGGGATGAATGTATAGATGGATGAATGAGTGAATATGCAAGTTCGGACACAATTCTTGTTTAGGTGCTATTCCAAGTCACCATCCTGAATGTCCTGCTGCTATCAGTTGGAGACCTGCTGTTTGTGTGGATTGTTTTGTGTTGATGTATTGAGAAGTCGATGTTAAACTGTAGGTCATGTTATATGGAGCAGCTTGGCCGCAGCTGAAGTAACTATGCTCTGGACGGGCACAAAGGTAGAAACCTGTTTGAAAAGGCTTTGAATTTGTGCTCTCACCAGGCACTCTACAGTCTCATGCTCGCTGCTGCAAGTGTTCAAAATGCTGAGGGCTGCCAGGCACTGCCAAGTGATCCAGCTCGAAAGGGCGAGTGTGTGAGCTGTTTTTTCTCTCCATTTGCGCGGGGTGTGACAGGACCAAATAAACGGGCCACTCACTGGCCCTTTTAAGCAGGCCCATCTGTCCATATTACCCAAAGGCAGAGTTGGTCTGACTTGGTTTTGAACTTTTGCCTGAAGATAATTCCACTGAAAAATGTGTAACTCGCCGAGCGACCTTGCTGACGCACTGGGTGCGGTTGGAAGTTTGTTTACTCACACAATTAATATTTGAGTGAACACAATGTAGACATTTACCAACATCTGGCAATTTTTATCAACCCTCCCTCGCTTGTGCAAATAAACTTAGATGGCACTTGTGCCCTTGCTTAAGCACAAGACGTTTGTGATGGGGTATTTTGGTGAATAATACAATTCTATTTCCGTGTCACTGCTACTTTGCAAAATGTGGATATTTGGTATTCATAAATGAAAATACAAAAGTAAAATTGAGAAAAGGGGGGAAAAATGGTATGGAAGACCTGTAGAGAAGGCAGTTCCTTGGTAGGAAAGGTTGATGGGGTAACTCTCATCCAATTAAAACACAATGTTGCAAGAAGATCTTTGGGTGTTATTTTAAGATGCTTTCTCCAAGCCAGTCACAGAAATAAATCCTGGAGCCAGGTGTCCAAGGACGGGTTTCTATTTGACCTCTAGTGATGTAAAGCATCCCCTCTCAGCAGTCGAAGCACTTTAAAAAACACAAAACGTTTTTCTCTGGCCCCAGTGGGGTTACCAGTGCAGCTCACAAGCGTGAAGCAAAAATCAACTCTTCTAGGTGGGAAAGAGGCACACTGTGGCAACTCAGCAAAAGGTCTCTCTTGCATCCTTGTAAAAACAGTTCATGATGATTTCAGTAACTCACAAGGAGATGTTCACCATCAGTTGGTGCAGCTAGGGGTGGTATTTCTGTGCATTCTTGGATATGTTACTTGGTGATCCCCCCCCCCTCCTTTTTCACCAGGAAGTAGCAGGTCTTTAAGGGTGCTTGAAATGCTACTTAGATTTCCTCAGTAGCACTCAGAGGCGCACAGGCACTTCCCAAGTCCCATCACTCTAATCACTCCATGCGGGGTAGTGATGGGGGATGCGAGGGAGCACCCTGCTGCGTCTCAGCAGCTTCCCAATCGCATCATCGTAGATGCAGCGGATTCTTGCCTCATCCTGCTGCCAGCTGAACTCTTTCTGTGACCTCATTCTAAAGAGTAACCATTTTTGGACAGGTCCAGAATGTGTCACTGGTACAAACAAAAGTAAGCCCTGGGGATGTGCATGAAATCACAAAGTCATACCTCAACTGTTTTGGTGCAGATGCTTCAACATGTATCCAGTACTCGTTAAAACGCGGAGTGAAAAGATGTTGATTTAAAAAATAAAAAAAAACAAATCGGCTCTATCCAGGAGTTACTCAAGTCTCGCCTTGCCTTCTTACTGCAGTCCTTGGGGACACTGGCAGAGCCCCCTATTCTCAAAATCCCTTCTGTTGACCATCAGCTGAGATGTTGTCTTGAGTGGGTACCTCGAGAGGATGCAGTTCTATAGAAAGGACGAAGGCAGGAGTAATGGGTGACTGATGAAAGAAGGTTTGCAAAGTAGAAGAGGTGGTAAAGAAGTGGGTCGAAAAAGAATGAGAAAAAGTCAAGGAGGCCAAACTTCTTGAGCTCGGTGGATCACCGGTACCATAGGCGGGCAGTAGTTCAAACAGAAGCATAACAAGTCAACATTTTTCATTACTTCAAGCAGGTCAACAAAATAACTCTCAAAATCATTCCAAAAATCAAGTCACTTGTTATCTGCATACAGTGTAAATTTATCATGGCTTCACGGCAGCTGTGGTGTCTTAACATTTCCAATACAATATGGTCATCTTCCTCTGTAATTCGGAGGCGGGGGAGGAATAGTTCAGCAGCGTGTACGTTTTGTTGGGTATTTGGCGCACTTTGCTCCAAAGCAAACATTTATGACCATCTTTTATTAAATAAAAAAATCTTTGGTGCATTGTCCTTGCTTGTTGCATCCCTTAATTCATATTCCGCTTTTTAGTGGACCTCCTCAACCTGTCTGTGATTGGGGAAGTGTCTGGTAAAAGTACACAGGTCTTCTTCCCATTGTGAACAGTTTCCAGAATCCGTTCCTTCATATCTTTCTTTTGCGGAGTCAGTCGCATGGCTGAGCCCGCTGTTTCCTTTTCAGTGGGTGTCAATGGAGATTTGAGCCACAAACTGCATTTTATGTGTATAATAAAGTCCTCCAGTGTTACTTCCAATTCTTCGGCCATCCTGGTGGATGTAAGCAGGCACATCTGAGCCGTCTCCTCTCTGGGGAATCCCCAGGATGAGAAGATTACTTTTCCCAGTAACATTGTCCAGTAGTTCCAGACCTCTGTCGATTGCACAGTGACCCTGCTGGGTCACACACAAGCTCTCCTATAATTGCTTAATGTCCCTTTTCACATTTTTCCAGTTGGGAGACCCTGCCCTTCAGTGCCAGAAGAGTTGCCTGCTATGCGTAAATGTTACAATTCAGGGAGGATGCGTCTTAGACTGTGCTGTACCCCGGGAAAGGCGGAATAAGATCCCAGACTTGTACCATCTCCTACACTGCCAAATGTCAACTCTATCTCGTGGTCCTTAATATGGTTGCACTCACCAAGTGATGTGTTTCAAATAAAGAATTCCATAATTTCACCCACATTCTGGTGCTTTTTCATGATTTAGGCACTTTCAGATTTTCTTGTATGTAGCAGTGCTGGCCAATCTCTGTTTCAAAGTAGGCACTCTGGCCAGAAAGCACTAACCTTGTAGTCCGGATCCAGCAGGAGCGATGCATGTTTCCACCCATCTTCGACTGCGTAGACAGCCATACAAAGAAATAATATGTTGGTTAGGAGTAGGCCCATGAAAAGTGGAATGAGACGAGAAAAAACTGAGACATTGGATAGCATCATCCAGCAGAAGTCAATGGAGAGTTTCAACTCTATCTTGATATTCAGCTGGGCGCTGCCTTCAGCTGTACAAGTGATAGTATCTCAAGATGAGACAAAACCTTCAGTAATTTATCACCTTCGATGCAGGACGACATTTCATCTGTTGCATATGGTATACCTTTAGAACATCTCTGACTAAGCCTGGAGAACCTCTGAATCTTCATAGAGCCGAAACACTCAATTATCCTAGAATTAGATGTCTATTCAATACTATTCTACTTTAATCTATACAAACCACTACTGTCTGTTTTCTACAAAGGCACTCTATGATTTGAATGATTTTCAAGGTGACAGGATTGTAAACTTTAGTGAAAGTAATACATTATAGAAAAATATAGCTCACAAAGCAATAAGCAGTGATGTCCTTCACAACCTACATCTCTAGATTTGTACATGTGTAAACAAAAATAATTAAAGTTTGAATGTTTGGGGATCCTTTCTATTCCTTAATTTGAAAATCAAAGGTGTGCAAATTAAGAATTGATAAATCCTAAAAAGAACTTTGTGAAACAGTACTTGATTGTAAATGTTAAATACACCACCACACATGGATCCTTACGATCACTTCTCTGAATCCAGTTAAATATGTTGCAGACTCTAAAGAAGTTCACAAACTGATTCCAAAGTTTTCTGGCAACAGGATCTCTGATGCAGCAGCATTGTTTCTCAATTGTCCAGCAAAGTCGCCATGAGAAACTTACACTCTGTAATTTCAAAAAGGCCACCGCCTTTTGCCGCCCTTGTAAGTCCAATGGCTTCATGGAACATGCAGTTCACTTGCCTAAATGATGGCATCCGTCATCCAACAAAGATGTCAAGCCTTCCCAGCTTCTGCGCTAGTAAAGTGCGAACACAGACTAGGGGAGTTTAATAAGGACAGTGGGGAGCCAAAGTCTTAACATAAGTACACATAACACCATAAGTATATAGATCTTCTGTTATCTTTATATGCAATTTCTTCTAAAGAAAACATATTATAAAGTTGCAATCAATCCAACATCAAATTACCAAGATAATCATAAGAGTTTCACAGGCTTGGATTCTGAGGTTGCCTCTAGATGCCAACACATTTGTGTAAAGTCTCAAACAAAGCAGAGAGCTGAATTGTAAAAACTAACGTATCGAAGTTGCCAACACGTGTTTCACATAATGTTGTCTGCACTTCTTCAGGGCAATAATCAAAATCAGAATAGCACATGGAAGACGCACTCCAAGAACTGCAACACCAACATGCCAAATCTTTCTTGCAATATCTGAATTTTCCATCCTAAGGTTACAGAATCAACATGCGAAAAAAAAGTACATCAATGAAAGCATATAATTGGAGGCAAAGTGTTGCGTGATGCAGAGTCTTACCGCAAGCTTTTCACCCAGTCAATACGTGATACTGAAGAATGTCATTCAACATAGAAGGGATGAGTTTCTGCCTGAAATATCATAAAGAATCAAAAGAGCGCGGTGATGCATAAGCCTGCAGACAGGTGGTACATGCATCCCACAGCTCAGGATAGCCTTACACCACTATAAAATGCGTACCATTTACTCCCCCGCCCCCTTTCCTTTCCAATAAAGCGAAGTGCCCATTAAGACTGCTGAACTTCCCACTACAAGCAAGGGTATGCCCTACTCTGACAACAAAGCAGAATCCTTCATTGTGCCTTGGGACAGACATCCCCCTTGGGCTCCAGTGCTATGGGGTTGGCATCAAATCTCCCATTTGCCGGGCTCTGCTACCTTCCGGATATTCCATCTTCTCCCGGTCACCTCTACGCAGAGAGTAGCAGCAGAATCTCAGACTGAGGCATGGTCACTTCCAGCCTCGCAAGCTGGTCTCTGATGGTGTGCCACCATCCCTCTGCCTCAACTTCACCAAGCAGCCTGATTGTACACAGATGGCGACGCAGCAGGGTCCAAACAGGTTAATTATAAAGCAGAATTCTATGTGTTCAGTGCCTCAGAGCCGCCATCTTGGCCTTGCCGCCTCAAGAGCGTTCCTTTATTTAAACTAGGGTAGTCCACAGATCTGTCTCTACCAAAGCTGATACATGTGTGTTTTAGAGTGACTTCAGTGCATAGCGAACAATCCACACACGCGATCATACTGCCCCCCCATCGCATACATGTCGTACATGTTCACTGTGCTCGGGTTGAAGCCAGAGACCTGTAAATGGATTTGCTCTGGTTTTCAGCTCTGAATCCTGGAGATTCCACTGTTGTGAAAGTTTCACTGTTTTTCCAAAGAGGGGAACTTCGAGACACAGTGTATGTTTATATGTATGCATGTGAAAAAGACGAAGACTGACTCAGAGGGAAAGTTAGGCACAATTAAGCTATAAATAGAGGCCATTCTTTTTATTTAGAGCTTATGCATGGTATGAAGCAATGCGACTTACATTTTCTGCAGAAAAGAGCCTTGGACTGATCATGACTGCAAGTTGAGCTGTGGGTGGAACTGACTAAATCTGTTCTTCAGGTAAACAGGGTCCTGAAATTAAGTGATTCCTGAACTAATATGCAAGAGTTGCGATCAATCCTAGCCTCACTAGGGAGCCAGTGTAATTTGTGCAGGATGGAAAATGCCTGAGTAATTAGACCATAACTGAGTAAGTTGACAAGATGCTACCTTAACACTAGAACATTTCAATGCTGTGACCAGAGTTGATAGATCCTAGTTGGTCTGTTCTTCGCAGCAGTGAGGTGTATTTTGTGTTGATCGTTCTATAGTACAAAGTACGCTAGAGAGAAGTAATGTATTTGGGAGACAATACAAGATTGTGTACATCAGTTTAGGGTTTTGCATGTTCACACCAGCTAAGCTTGCTCAGAAAGATCTTGCCCCTCCTCAAGACAGATCATAGAGTAGTACCAATAAATGTCCTAAGTGCTCTAACAACTTCTGTACAGGCCTTCATGAAGCACAGATCGCTGAACCCATGCAAGTTCAATGTGTACAGAACAGAATGGTCCCTTACAAACCCAAATAGTATCACTAACTACATGGAATTGCAATAAATCCTATGTGAAAAATCTAATAATAACCAATAATAATGTTTAATTGAGCATGTAAATATACATTCCAATCAAATATAGATGAATCACAAAAGATATATATTTTCCAGACAGGCTGTTTTTCAAAAAAGTGCCATGTAATATCCACAGAAGAATTACATTACTAAAAGTGGAAAGTGACAACAATGTGACATTGCAAATGACACCGGTTGTTAAACAAAGACACTGCAATATATCATAGAATGTGTCAATAAAGTAATACCTATACTCATACAAAAGGAGCTAACATAAAGAGTCAAGGTACAGTTGTCGACGTAACGTTTCAATACCTAAACCAGAATGAGCAGGTCATCATCAGGATAAAATAATTCAAGGAAGGTGGTTGTTAAATGAAATCTCACTCGGAGTTCCATGTAAGTACTGAGGACAGGGGCACAATAATTGCCAATGAATTAAATAGCCACACATACCATATACGCTCAAACTACAAACAGGAGATGCACACATGTTTGGGCTGGTCCTAGAGTGGATCCGCCATCTTGGAAATGTCGCCATACACGTCCTATAATTAACTAAATCACAGAAACCCAAATTAATGATAAAATTGAGTACAAAAAATTAACGAAAGGTAGTTGAAAGTTATATCTCACTCGGGGAGTACCATATAGGTACAGAGGACAGGGGCACAATAATTGTATCCATACCAAAAGAATGACCAGATGTTGGTAAATGTCTACATTTTATTCTCTCAATTATTGTGTGAGTAAACAAACTTCCAACCTCACCAAGTGTGTCAGCAAGGTCGTTCGGCGAGTTACACATTTTCAGTGCAATTATCTTTAGCCAAAAGTTCCAAACCAAGTCAAACCAACTCTGCCTTCTGAACAGTGATGGACTGGCCTCTCGGCAGGTCTCCAACTGATAGCAGCAGGATACTCAGCATGGTGACTTGGAATAGCACCTAAACAAGAATTGTGTCGAAACTTGCATATTCACTAATTCATCCATCTATACATTCATCCCAGTGACGGAAGCACTCACTTCAGAAATCGGTCAGCCATACATACCATAATAAGCTGTGACATAAAAAGAGGTAGCTGAAGGAAAAATCAATACTTACATAAGGGGCGGAGAACCACATGCAATTCAAGAAGAGCCCATATTCAGAGAGAACATAATGAAGGATCCCAGAAACTGAGGTGCACGGAGAAATAGAATAGCAAGGAAAAAGTCTAAACTCACAATCAATTGTTGAGAGACCAGACAGTCAATTCTAAGTGACAAGCATTGAGAATTAGACTCTCAATCTTACAATGTCCTTAGAAATCAGTATCCTTGAATGTAACAGTCAATCCAAAGCAGTCCAATCTTCCATTCGATTCCGGCCATCCCGTGAACTTTTGGTGCAAAGTATCCATTCGAGGTCCTCTCTATTCAATAGCAGGTTGATGTCCCCTCCTCTTAGTGGTAATTTGATAATTTAAATAATTTGTCAACAAAGATGTGGTCCACAAGTGGGGCATTCAGTATTTGGCACGGAAGACGACTCCTATGTTGACAAATTCGTACCTGGATCTTCTGTGTTGTTTGACCGATATAGATCAAATTGTATTGACAAAAAATAGCGCACACAACGTTCATTGTATTACAATTAGAGAATTAATGAAGGACAAATTTGTTGTCACCATAAACTCCTTAGTTTCTATTGTGAATTGACCAGCAATAAGATGACCACATTTAAAATGACCCATTACAGGGGCTAAACCGCAGGATACTCAGCATGGTGACTTGGAATAGCACCTAAACAAGAATTGTGTCGTAACTTGCATATTCACTAATTCATCATCCATACCTCATGTAAAGTTTGTGTGGCTGGTTTTGATGGAAGATTAGCCCTCACCAGATAATCCTTCAAATTTGTACTGAGTAAGAAAACAACATTCATTTGATTATAAAATCTATCAGTGCAAGTTGGGACAGGTCCTAAAGGACATTGAGATTGAAGCAATAGGATCACAAGATTGTTTTCACATAGTCCAGACTTGGCCTTTAGGGTGGCAGGGCATCAGTGCCACAGATCACGAAGACTTCTGATTTTCTACAGTGAATTTGAGGAAGTGACTCTCTGCCCACTTCTCGTCATAGACGAAATCTAAAATGTTTATCTCATGAAGATGAAAAGATATGTGCCTTTCTGGATGCGGTGTAGAGTGGAGCGGTCTTTGCTAACTAGTTTGCCTATATCAGTTGAAGAGGTTGTAAGAAAATAAGTGGGGTGCTATTTGGGGCAGTCATTCGTTTGTAGGTGTTGCTGGTTAATTGCACCATTTGGCAGGTGCCTTATAGAATGGAAGGGGCTTAAGGTAGAACTTGATCTGAGGAAACCATTTTCGATTCTACAAACTTTAGCCGTGTAGGATAATGGATGCTAACATCCAGTCCGGTAGCACCTGTAGAGGTCGCTTTGGTATGGACTTATAGACATCTTACTTTGATGAACAAGAAAGCAGTAACATTGTACTGTCTATGGTTTGGGGCTGATAAATTACTGGGGTTAGTAATATGTTTTATTGTAGATCCCATGCTGTGCACTCATTCTGCATTTAGTGGTTAGGATAGGAACTAGGATAGGACCTGTTTTTGTTAAAGTTGAAAATATTTTGGAGCAGACAGAGTAGTTTTCAAGTGCAGACCTACACATGACATCTTCCCTATAGAACAGTCATTAGTTTTTTTTTTCCACGGATGCGTTTGGTAAACTGAATTACTTCTACTTGCACTATGTGTTACATTTTCTATATTATTTTGGAATCTTGCACTGATAGTTTGGTCCACTCTGCATATAAAATGATGTGTTCCCTTCCAGAAAGAAGACGAAATTGCACTTTGACGCCCTTGGCTATCAACCAGCTTCAGAACCAGGAGAATCAGTGCTGCAAGGTTCGGGCGCTTTTTCACGCCAGTCTGGACCGCCACAGTTCTGAAGAAGAGCTTGAGCGTATCAGCAGGGAGTTTGCCGCAGAGAAGCGCAAGTGGTCTCAGGTCAGCAGACTTAGTTGCCTTAATGACACTACGTCCTCCAGTGACGAGGAGGTTAAAAACCTGTGTGGGATGTCATTCCATCCCGTGGAGCAGGCTGGTGGACTGCGCACAATCCCCAGCCCTGTGCTCTTCAGCGCTTCTCCTCCTAAGAGACTTCAGCCGCTGGGTCGAAGCCCGGCCTCCAGGCCTCTCATCTTCACCAGTGTTGGCACCGGGTTTGAACAGGGCATGCCTTGCAAGAGACACAAGCAGTGCTACGGGGACAAAACCTGCAGACCCAGCCTGGACTTGGAAAAAATGCAGCAGGTAGGTGAAATTCAATTGGTTCTTTACAGACAACTTTGTTAACTCTCACATAATGTGATATCCAGAATAATATCATTTGACTTAGTAGAACAATGTTTATTCGGTGTAACTAGAAATCTGGCATAGTTTCTACAATGTGGACCTGCATGACCATTGTTTATTAAGTCTTACCTTTTCATCTGTATAAAGGATATGGGCTTAATTTAGGGTTTGGCAGACGGAGGTTAAACAATCAGGATGGCAGAGAAGCACTTTATTCCCACCATACAGGAGTCCTCTGCCCGCCAAATTTTGAGACTTCTGCTGGCCCAGTGGACATCTCTTAACATTTGGCATAAAGTACTTTCATGGCGGTGGCAGTACCATCCATCAGAGGGTTACCCTGTTTTGGCATTTTCAAAAATAAAATCCCAAAGCTGGATTTGTTTTTGGAAAAACTAATGACCCCCTTACATGGGCGTTTTATCCCATTGTGTGGTGGTCATTTTGCAGTTTTCACTGTAACTTATGTCCAGGTTTTACCCAGCGGTGACGGACAGTAAAAACTGGCCATTCGACTGACAACTCTAAATTGGGTGGATGGTCAAATAGCCAATGACCGCGACAGAGACAGATTAGTTGCTGACACACATAAGGGCTACCTGTCTGTAAACTAGGTGGGCAGAGTTGTTATACACTCACCATTGTGATGGAATACCCTCTCTGCCAAACTCTAAATCAGCCACTACGTAAAAGCAGAGCAATTCAAAGGCCAACAACAAGTGCTTGCGCAAACGCCACCATTTTTAATGGTGCATGTCAAAACCCTCCCTAATTGTACCTGTATGTATTGCGTAGTTCGTTTGTCTGCTAGTTCCCATAAGACAGGCATTTATTTAAATTTATGTTCATTGTGATACTGTATTTCTTGACAAGATGCGCCTTTCATGGGAAGAGATCTACCCATGTCACCTGCTCCTTTATCTTGCACAAACCAGCCTTTTGTTCTTTATTTGTTGCTTTTAGGTGAGGCTACAATAAGAGACATACTGCTCGTAGAAGGGTGACTCGTTGCATACATCCAGCGACTGGACTTTGTAGAAATTCCCAATCACCCTACCACCCTCCCACTTTCAAACGCAGGTGACCTCTGACGAGGGGGGGTCAGCGCTTGCTCATAGGTGTGCAAACTTTATGAAGTGTTCCTGAGGCCACAAGGCCTTTTAGTTGGGGCTAGTGCGGTCAAGCAGGTCTTCTGAAAGCTGTTTTGAGGATATTGAGTACGAATAGATTGATTTAAGATACATGTTCATTAAAAAAAAAAAGTTTCCAGGATACAAATGTCTAAATGTATAAGTGTGCAACTGCTCTACTTGATATAGAGTCTCACAAGCAAACTCAAATCAAACTGCATTATAATAATTAAAAACTTTGATAGAAGAAATTTATCACATTCAAATAGCTCCCTTCATTGTCGTGGCCTTTCCTACCTAATATTAGAGGAGTGGACAAGGAGTTTATTGGAACATGAGAATATGTCACCTGTCACAAGTTTACTGACTGATGCGGCATGCCTTTTAAATAATACAACTCAGGTTAAGTTCTAAATAGAAGACTTTGAGAAAACTCATAGTCCAGGCATAAGATGAGGGTCTAAAGAACCTTTAAATATCGCATCTCATTTCAAGAAAAAGAATAGAAGGGTCTTCATTTCAACTTGAAATTCTTATATGGAAAATGAATGGGCACTCTCAGGAAGCTCTTGTCCCTAAGGATGAGAAACATTCTGAGTCTTAGTTTTGGATTACAGAGGCCTACGTAAAATAATTCAGAATATTGTAATAGCAACTCTCATTGGATTGAGCATGCACACCAGTTCTTTTTGTTGACAACTGCTTTCTTACATAGGTGATGCGGAATACCAAAACTCATTTCAAGAGCTAAAATATCTAGGGGGCTCAGGCCCTCGGATATCTGGGTTGCAGTTCAGAAGAAATCGGGTTTCAAATTCATATGGTTGCTGCCACTTATTTGCCCATTCACGGTCTGATTTCCTCATCAAGGAAGGGCAGTATCCTTGTTCCACTTTTCAAATAGGCGGGTCCTGGTGGAAAATCTTAGGCTGATAGGGCTCCATGATGCTGAAAGCAACCTTTGCACTATGACCTCAGCAGGATGCTCCAAAGACTGGGTGAAAGAGAGGCCTGATGCAAGTTTAGAAGATGCACTTGCTCTATAGATAACACAGTGGATTTTAATTTGTGAGATTCCTCACTATTAGCAAAAAAGTGTCAAAGGCTACAGTGCTGGTTCATTGACTACAGTGCAGAGCTTGAACGCGTGTATTGTGGTTGTCCATGGCAGAAGCGGTATTTCTTGGGCATAGAACTTCCTTTGCTACAGTAGAGTTAAATCCTCCATAAGGACACACGGGCCAAAATACAGCTGAGTCCTACATGCTCTTTATCAGATAAAATCTGAACACCAGCTGAATTGTGAAAGACTGTGTCCTGGTCTCTGCTCTTTTTTTAAAATCTCCATGTTGCTGACATGAGTGAGGACCTTGACCTAAAGGAGCTGTCCATCCAGTTTAGAGAACAGGAAGCGGTCAATATTGCCATATACTGATGATTCAACAATTGTTTATCAAACAACTATTGGACTGCAGTGATCATTGGACCTTCTGGCTATGTTTAACCTACAGAACCACCCTAAGATGAACATCTAAACAACCAAGTTGATGGTAATAGGTAAAGTTAGTACAAACCTCATACAAGGACTGAAAATTTAATTAGTGACTTAGGGCCATATGTACGAACACATTTTCCCATAGGGCCAGATGTAGCAAATGGTTTTACCCATTCTTTGTCTAAGTATTGTCTGTCTGGGAATTACATACTGTTGTAACTTGTTGTTGAAACCTTATTTAGTAGTCATTGAGTTGTTCTTGTAAATGTTTGGAGTTAGGACAAATTCAGCATATTAAACATGCAAGAGGTTTAGCTGATCCGATCAGGAGAATATTTTGTGATAAGATTGTCATTGGTTTACATCTGGTTCAAATGAATAAGATTAAGATGATTGCCAACATTTTGGATATTTTCAAATTTTGGATGCTTAGCGTTTTGTTCATTGTACACTAGGGGACTCAGCCATGTCTAATTATACTGGAATTGGTCTACACCTTAGTGACAAAATTGATGGCTCAGCCTTTAATTCAATTTTCTGGTGCCCCACCAAACTCCTAGGCTGGAGAGATCTAGTTAGAAATGTGGGGAGAGTGTTATGTGTTGCTCTATTTAAATAATCAGGTATAGTGTTATCAAAAGGAGGCAAAATGGGAAGGTGTCTCATTAAAATGGTCTCTTTTTTTAATCAAAGATTCAAAAGTTGATTTCTCAGGCTAGGCACAGGTTAATTGTCAAGAGTATTAGCCATTGTATTACTTTGTTCCCATTTGTATAATTATTAGTATATAAAAGAAGGCCTTTATTTAGAGTATGGTGGCCGGTTCATTGGTCTGCTGGGGTACTGGATGGATGTACACTCTCTGCTCTTTTGGAGGTGTGACTGCTATACTTGGAGCTATTCAGCAGGCAGGTGGTGATCTGTGCCTTCAGAAGATCTGTTTTTGCATTGTCTCAGCTGAACCACAAAAGCCTTGCTGAACTGCCACCATGTGCTAGTCTACGAGTAAATGCCCCTCACATATTAGGAATTTTCTCTGATATATGGGGGGGGTGATTGGTTTCCAATTTGGGATTACAATGCTTTCCCTGGCAGGCTCGAACAGAAAGATAGTATATTGAAACATCTGCCTTAAATAGGCACAGAATCTGAGATTCTTTGACTAATGGTGGATCAGCTGTTGGGCCATCAGTCAAAGGTTTCAGCTAGCCAGGCAATACCGGCTCCACCATCAGAAACATGACTACTCCCACAGCCATAACCGGAGTGGGGGAACTATGAGTTTGGCGCATGTCATTTTCCCCGCAGTTTTGGCAAACTATCCCAGCTTCCAAACTGTAAATGAAGCCCTAAGATGTGAGACATATACACGATGCAGCTATTTAATCGCCATAGACTGTTGGATAGTATTTTTTGGTTGATATATTTCTGCCCACACAAGAAAGGTGGTTTATTTAACTTGGATCAGGAAGATAAAACCCATGTTTTGGCATTGTGCCCAATATTGTGTTTTTAAGGAGAAAATGTAAAGAATTTGTATGCGGAGGAAATCTATAGAATTTGCACCATTGTGTGTAGATTTTTATGCAAAGCAATTCAGAGATTGAATGGGATTATAAGAGATTAAGATGTTATACATCTGTACAGCCAATAGATCTTCTGGCACCATAAGCGTTTTGCTTTGTTTACATCTTAACATTGAGTTTTATTCTTTATTGTACGTGAAATTATGTGTTAATGTTGTTTGTCTTCTAACCAATGCACAGAATTGCTAATAAACGAATTTCACTAGGTCTGTCCATGCCCATGGATGGTTTTTAATCTTTTTGCTGATTGTAGCTATAAAAAGATATAAGAAATTGGTGGTGCTATTGGGCCTTCCAGGCCGTAGATCCCTGTGCTCAGAGGGCGTACTCGTGCATTTTGTGATTTTTATTTTTTATTTATTTATGTACTTTTATACATTTCTCCCCCAGATCCACCCTACCCCACATTTGTATGACCCTTTGTATCGTTAGCTTGATGCAAACCATTACTTTCGATATTTGGGTGACTTTTAATGCTTCCTGAATTCAACCCATCACTTGAACACTCACACTGGTGTCTTTCTTAATCATGTCTCGTATGGTGATGGGCGTCCTCGTTCAAAAAATGTCCTCCTAATTACCTATGTAAACAAATCATACACGTTACCCATTGGGGGTCAAGTGTCTGTTCTTTTGCCAACTTTTCAATTCATAAACCTACATAGGTGGAGAATATGAGATTCTTCTTGAGACTATCCTTTTTGGAAAATGTTACCATACCCTAAGATCAAACTAAAAGTATTGAGAAAATTATCAGCCCTTGTTGCAAACTCATCAGTTCATGATACGTGGTTGGCATTGTTCCTGATGACCTATCAGAGGACTGACTCTTCACTAGGAACCAATCACCCTATGTCCAAGATCTTGGCTGTTTTGCTTTTGGTGCTGTCACTGACTTTCTGTGATATTCTGTAGTTTTTTAATATCTTCATTGAAGTTTTCTGAAAAACAACAAATACCAACGACAAAGCAACATGGAGCATTCACTTCGCCATTTTCAAAGGGTGCAGTTCAGGCAACATCAAACATTACTTGTCTAACAATAAAGAATATACGCAGCTACGAACTGGGGGACAAGTGAATTATATCTGACAGCAGTCACCAGCCCACACAGGACCCTCCAGCACAACACGTTGCATGTTATCAGTCAAGAACAATTCCACCAAATACATCACTTGGGGGGGGGGGGGGGCTTGCTAGCCAGGCAGTCACTCCACCGCAGTGCTAGCACTCAGATCCATGTCATCACCCACTCTGTCCTCAGGCTTCAAGTCAGTGTCCTAACCAGGGACCCCAAACTTTTCTGAAGTTGAAGGGACAACCCCTACCCTTATACGTGACATTTTTTGCAGCCATATATATATATATCCATACCATCTTTCAATTAACTCCCCGTGGGAATCTCCTAGGCACCCCAGTATCTGGCGACATCTTTTTCTCACCACTATTCAGCCCCAAGTTACAGAAAAAGAGTTTAGATCTGGGGCCATCAATTTCTGTAGGGATCCCCAGAAGTATGTATTTCGGGACAGGTAGGACGACGAACCCCAAATCAGTCTGCAATTCTCGAACGATTTGTGACCAGTAGGTCTGAATGGCAGGACAGCCCCTAAGTGTATGTAGGAAATCTTTTGGGGTTTCCACACTTCTCAACCACCCTGGGGAGGCAGCCCTCCTCATAATGTGCAGTCTGACACGATAATAGTAAGTTCGGAGGAGTATCTTGAACTGCACCAGTTGGAGCCAGGACTTTATGGCAACCTCCCGGGAGTGCATCAAGGCTGCCACCCAGTCAGTGTTGTCAATCTCCTTGATATCGGTCCCCCACCTCTCCCTCAGTGTGCCTAGGACAGAAGGAATAATATTGTTAATCGTTTTAGAAGTATATGAGACCGCTTTAGTCCTGAGTTCTTCCATAATCAACTGTCCGTTGAGTGCAGTGTAATCTGGTATTTTTCCGCCATGTGCTTCCCTTCCTCTATAAAAGCATGACAGAACTGCTCAAACTTCAGGTACTGATTTTGGTGGAGGTGGTATTCCCGCCTCAGGGAGGGGAAGGACATTAGTGTCCTGACTACTAGTGCGTGACCTATCTTAGAGATGCCAATAGTGCCCCATAGTGCAAGCCCACGCAGTTTACCTGATTCCTTCAACACTCCCACAGATGTGTTTCCCTGGTAACCTTCAACGCCCCTCCAATCATCCTTTAGGCTCTGCTCCACCCCCCCAACGTCACTTGTATTGCAGGCAATAATCCACATGAGCCAACATATATATATCTCGTGAATAACCTGTCATTGATTGGTATCAAATGTGCCACCCCAATAATAAGCCTGAGCATCAGGTAGTGAAACCCCCGTTGTACGAATTGTACTGGAGTGTATTCAGTGCCACTTGTGGGTGCCTTCCATACGCCAGTCATAGCCTCACCTTTCTGCCTAACCTGTTGAGTATTTTTTTAAAGAATTTAGTAATACGTGTTGTGGAGGCTACATAGTAGATTGGGGAGCGTAATCCGCTCAAAGATGGCCGCTTTCCCAGAATAGTCAGTGGCAACTGGCGCCAACGCCCTGTGTTGCCCCGAAAGCTGCACGCACCTGCCCAAGGTTAGTTGGTAAACATAGATCTCTGTTAGAAGTGACCTGGATGCCTAACTACTTAAAACTCACTGTTTGTACTCCACCTGGCAAGGCGGTGTGTCTGGGGTACTATAACAGTTGAAAAGTACAGACTGCCCCCAATTTATTCTATATCCTGTGTAGCTACCGAACAGCACTGTGGTGTCAAATATTACCAGAAGTGTAGTCTGAAGCTCAGTTACATATAGGAGAATGTTGTCCACGTAAAGCGAGAACTTGTCCGCCAACAGACTAGATTCCGAGACTTGAAAGCTCGGTATATCCGGGTGGGTGCGGATCATGCATGCTAGCGGCTCCAGTGCAAGCGCAAACAGGAGAGGGGGCAAAGGGCAGCCCTGGCTCGTTCCCCTCTTGATTTGGAATGACTTAGATAGGATCCCATGATATCCTGTAGTTTAAATTCTTGAGAGTCATAGTATCCACAGAGTTGTGCAGAGGAAACCTGTCCGCCCTGTTTTGTGGGAGAACAGGTATTTATTTTAGTAAATTCTTGTGCCTGTGCTGCTATGATGTCCGATGAAACGTGAGATTTATTCCTCCCACCAAGCCATCCTTCTCATTCAATGGTTTGACATCAAATGGGAAACATCAAACAATGGCACCTGAAATGACATTAGGCAACAGTATCATTTGATGAGACAAAAACATACTTGAGGAATAGTTTAATTACTTGTATCAATGTGCATAATTCTTGAATGAATATTCATTCAGAAATTAAGTGAAAACGGTCATTTTGGTGTCAAATTACTGAGTATTGAAGAAAAATTGTTTCTTGATGTGAAATATTGAGTTGCACATCTGTGATAATTTGAGATCAATGATCATATGATTGATGGAGATTGGGGCATCTGAACCACTTATTTTCCAATAATAGCATCAGGCCTATCAATCGGTGACGTTTTTTCGTGACATTCGTGAGACTTAGTTTGTGAATTACTGACGTCAATCAGAGCTTCAACCATTTCATCTTTCAACAGTTGTCCACATCCAGGAATTCACCACCTAGACGCAAGGTGTGTAATAAGCCTACTGTAAAATGTAACACGCAGGAGTCTGTACTTATAGGTTAGCATGATGTAATTTGTCTGGATGTGGTGGTATATCTGAAGTTGGTCTGTGAGTTACCCATATGTGGATCCCATTTACAACAAGAATCCATCATCAGTGGCTTTCGCATCCGGTCGCTATCTAGACTGAACTTCAGTCAGTGCGGTGGAATACAATGAGACCTGAGGAAAATCCATGAATAAATCCCTGGTTGCATTTCAGTGTTAAATACATCTAGCCGGCTACCCGGATCCCTACAATTTCTAGAATATCTTCTGGAGTATTCCCAGTCACTTTGTCAATTTCAGAGTGGAATGAGAGGAGAATAAGGCAGGTGTGGTTCTGCCTCAGAGGAGAGTCTTCTCCTTACCCTAATAATGACTCTGACTGATTGTATTCCGGAGCCAGCTGTAAAGTCTAAGGCATTGGGTACAACACCGCTGTGTTACTGTCGGGATGGGGCTATTGCGAGTCCAGAGCATAGCGCTTCGAAACGTATTGTGCTCAGGCTGCTGATTTCTAATTTTTGAGATCTGGAAGAACCAGACTGCCGCAGTCACATGGGTAAAAAAAGTTTTTTTTTGTTTTTTTTTACCTGCAGTAGTCTCTTTGCCAGCCCAAATCAAGAGAATGAGCAAAGTTATGAATCTGGAACAAAGATCCCCTATCAGTTTGAGAGTCTGTGGTAAAGATACAAGAGCCCTGCAGTGTTTGTGGCTGCACATGTACTCATTATGAGAGCTGGAGGCTTTATCCATTGATTTCCATAAATCAATGGCAGCGTAACGAGTGAAATCCCAACTTTATAAGAGACCATTTATTCCACCAGCATGTGGAGAAAGCTGAAATATAAAACTTAAACAAGAGATAGTTGCAAATCTCAGGAGTTCAGAAACCATGACAGTCCAGTTCTGTGTAATAGTTTCGCATTCACACTGCTGAAGGATCCATAAACATTAGACGCAAACCCTGCTTTCTCAGCAAAAATATTGGAAACTTGGAATCATTCCTTTTCCTTCCAGGGTCCAAGAATATGGAGTCAGATTCCTGGAGAACTAAATCTTAGGGCAAACGCATTATCACACTGGAAGGCCATGAAAATGAAACTTTTCAAAATCTACCTAAATACCTGCCACTGCTTACTTCTATCTACTCATCTCTTAATACATTGTTCTTAGTCATACTGATTGTATTCTTAAAGCACTGTAACACCCAAGCCACTGCGTTCATCCTATCTTATTATTGCTAATTAATAAAGAAAGAAATTTCCAAGAATGCAGAACTGAGACAATCCTAAGACCTTTAGGGACATGAGTTCTCCTGATAACCGTGTGCCAGCTTTAGGAATGGTACTTTCCTGAAGCAGATATAGAAATGTTTGCATCCACTTCTAGAGGTTATGATTTTGTTTTTTTGTTTTTAACATTTTGTACCTTGAGCTTGCAGTGGGTGATCAGATTGTGCGGATGTGAGCCTGGTGCCCATCTGCTCTCTTTTTAACATTAGATTTAAAAAGATGACCTGCTTAGCTGGGAAAGATGAAAGTAGAGTGGGGTCAATGTTTAAGGGAGGAAGATGGTTGTGGATACACTATCCATTTACAAAATATCTACATGCACAAGTGTGAACTCCACAATATTAACTGCCACTGTATCAATGTAACCATACATATTCAAGTACGTGTTTACTTTTTTTTAACTCCCCGTCTACTTGCCGTCATGATCTTGGATAATCTGTTTTGTTGCAGGTCTTTCTTAAATCATTGATATTGTGACTTCTGTCCATTAGCGGCCTGTTTTGGTGGTATGATGTAGTTTTGGCCCTCCACTATTCAGAACCCAGGACTTCTCACAAGGCCCAAATTACAGAGGGGTAGTCATCCATCCATCCATCCATCCATCCATCCATCAATCCATCCATCCAACCAATGAAGCTAATAAATGCTGAAGCTTGTTATAAAGCGATATCTGGGAGTACCTCAAGCTGAAGGAGAGCTTTGTGGTGGAAGAGGAGGGGTTCGACAAGGGATTGACCGAGGAGGAGTCCCGAAGCTTCCTGACAGAATTTGTTAATTACATTAATTTGTTAATTTGATATCTGGGTGGAGTCTGCTCACTGAAGCAGAGTGCAGGAAACTGGCCTTCACGGCAGTGTCCAGATTCATGACCGTTAGGTACAGAAAATTGAAAAAGGGCACGATGATATTGGGAGATGTGAGGTGGATGTCCTGAGGTTTCAACCATAGATGTCGATGCTTGAAGTGTGCATTAAGAAGTACAGATAATCGATCTAGGAAATATCATCACAGTGTTACTTTTACAGGTACACTCTGAGTTCGTGAGTGCTTCCAGAAGGCTTGCAAATTCGGGTAGAGTTTTAGCTCTGCAGGAAATTTTTCCAGATTCCTAGAGTGAGCGAGGAAATGAGTTAAGTCAAAGTTTTTGTATTTTTTTTTTTTCATTCATGGAATTTCAAGAAAGATACGCAACTATATTCTTGCAGTTTGTTTTTTCAGATATGTAGTTAGGCTAACGTGCGATGAACACCATTTTGAAGTTTATTTTCGGCCTTTATAACTTCACAGGAATACCAATTTATTAGTAAAGTTTCTTTGAAATAGAGAACATGGCCATTCAAAGCAATGCATGTTTATTCTCAAATTAAGGTGAAGTGAATAATCACAGAATGTGGCTTCTGCTCGCTGCTGGGAGAATGCAGTGGTACTCACTGTCTAAATACTGACCCAAAAGTCATCATCGGCACTATTCATTCAGGGAGATGCAAATTGACCGCTATATTAAGGATTTTGTGGACTTCTACGTCGTCACCAGAAACGTTCCCCAAAGCCAACACATTTGTGCAAAGTGTCGTGATGGTTGACAAGAAGAATGTTAGAGGAGGAAGTATTCGAAGGTCAAATGATGACCTATCACCCTCGGCGTTCTTATTGAGGTTAGGGTAGCCTATATTCTATACAGGAGAACAGCTTGAGGGATCTACTGTCTTGAGGAACCCCCACAGCCTGCCAACCACCAAAGAGTCTTGAAGACTATACTGTTACAGGAGACGCCCTCCCCAGCCAGGCCAGCTTTAAGATCATCCCAGTATAGGAACACACTCTGCTCAAGGTGACAGAAAATCTTCATATTCCTTATTACTGAGTTGTAAACCTGTACACCCTATATCACAAGGAGAACATAGTTGCCGTAAGCACTGAAGTGACTGAGACTCCAGCCGTTTCATCGGAAATAAATTAACTATGTTCTTTTTTCTTTAGGTCGAGCGTGCAAGCGCTTTCACATGTTGTAAGTATTATGGGCTTTTATCCACGCCCACCGCACGCCCATCACTTTCACTCGTTGGTGGGCTTACCTTTCAAAAATCCTTTATCATTGGTAAATGTTTTACATTTGCCCCTCCTTGGGGCGTTTTTTTTACCGTCTTGCAGACTGCCCCGGTTACATGGATAATTGCATGAGTGCCAATACGTTTGACTGCGAGCAAACCTCTTTTCTTTTTGTATCTCTGCTTTGCGCTCATGCTCATGCTCATGGCAGCCATGGCGCTTTGAATCAGCTCACTTATGTCAACTGTTTTACTTTTCATTTTTTATTTCTGTGGCAGGAAAAGTCCAGTTAGGAATTGACAACGCTAATAGCTCTAACTTGAGGAAATGCAAGACCCGTTGCATTGCAAGTGCCTGTTTCCACTTATGTCCTTCATCCTTTGTTCTGACTGAGTAAGGGGCGGGAAACGAGGAAAGTACTCCTTTCATCTCAGATTTTAATATGTGTTCCTTCCAAGTGCACAGTGGCCAGGCTGGTGAAAATTACTGATTAAAACATAAGAACTTGTAAACATAACTGAAGCTTGGTCACAATGACTAAATATAGCACAATTGAGAACAGGTAAAGATTAAGAAAAGCATCCCTGAAGAGTGGCAAACATAACAAAATAGAACATTCAAACATGGCTGAAGCCAGTGAACATGACTAAATATAACACAAGTGAGGGAGTAACCACAGACAAGTAAACATACCTAAACATAACCATAACATAAGACAAATCTAGAAATGAGGATCAGAAAATCACAGCTTGCACTTTGGCCAACATTTTGGCTTCTCCACTCATACCACACCTGCAAAGGAACTGTGTCCTGCATCTTGAGCGGAGGGGATGAGGTAGCATTGCATCTGTAAGGGGTGTCCTGGTCCTCTTTCCTTGGTATCACTGCTGAGTTTGCCTGCTGCCAGCAGGGTCCTCTTGCAGAGAATGGCTTTGAGTGACAGATAATCTTTTCTGTGGGTAGTTAAGCCTTACTCCAGTCTTGGGTTTGAATTCACCCAAAGCAATCTTCACATGTTGCCTGTTAGTAGCAAGAGAGAGAAAGACAGAATAGGTAGAAAGATGGAGGGAAGCAGAGGAGATGTGAGCTAGCAGCGGTCAACCTTGGACATTGGAGCACCACACTTGAATCTGGCCTCAGTCTGACACCATGTGATGCTAGGCAAATCAGTGCTATAGAAAGGGAAAAAAGTGAAACGTATGCTGTAAAGCGCTCGAATATCCTTCCGCCAAGTTCGCACAATAAGAAAATGCGAATGAATAGTAAAACAGTGACAAAGGGAGAAAACAGAGATCGAAAAGAACCTACAGGAGGAGGAAGGTACAGACAATCCGAATGACGGTAGCCCCTGGTTTAATTGTATTTTTGGAATGTTACTCCAGTGGTTGCCTTTGCAACCACTCTTGGATCGAGGCAAGTATTAGATCATATAACTGGAATGGGCGTAAACCAGCTGAGAGCCGCTAGACTTCGGGCAGACACCAAGGTGAGGGTGGTTACTTCTACAGGTCATACTGCCTAGCCTTGCACCTCTTGCATCTGTCCTTTCACATGGTCAGCCCGAGCGTGGCACTGGTATGGGTCCTGTTGGAGCGTCACTTACTTGTCCCCACCTGTTTGTCGCCACCCCTAATCAGGTAGACGCCAAGAAGCCGATTCTGACTATTACCGTGTGGCGTACCGTACACAAGCTTATGGGTATTTCTCCATTTCTCACTAAAATGTCGCATTACGAATGATTGACAAGCCATTTTACTGGGCATCCTGGCATTCAAGTGGCCTGAAACATGTAGATGAACTATATAGGAGATGACGTCTTAAATCATCCCAGGCACAGAATACTGAATTTGGTTTTCCTAATGCTGATCACTGGAGATACTGCAAGCTTGACAATTGCCTTCGTGCTGTCCTGTGACCCTCCCATGCTGAAGTATTTGTCTCCGCTTTGCTACAAAACCTGAGGGTATGGAGCCAATTCAGGGTGGGTGTTCTGTGATACCTGTGGGACTATTACAAACCCTGTTCTTGTTCCCTAACCTTAACTCTGGGAGGCTTCAATGGGAGATACTCTTGGGCAAAGTCGACCCACCGGAGGATTGGGCGACAATACTACTTGACCACGACAGGGTGCTTGGTGAATCCAGAGTAATGTTCTCGTTCTCCAAGATCCTAAATGGCTGGTATTGGATACCATAGCAACTGAAATTAACAACATTATTAGCCCATGACCATTGTTGTATTGTGACAGTGACAGATGTGGCTTGTATTACATTCTGTGGCCTTGCTTTGGGACACTACTGGAAGGCTGTATGGTACCATTTGGAGCACTTCAGCTCTTTCTTGTTTTTCCCCTTTCCCACATCTAGCCATTCTCCATAACATATCTGTTGTACTACACTTAAACACATATGCACAGGTGGTTAGCTACTTCACGGGCAGTGCATGCTACGATATTGGTGTCAGGCTTCCATACCTACGTGCAACGAGTGGCCGCTTGAACTTTATAGGGTTGCCCATCATGAGCGGATAACATATAAAACTGGAAAACTTGAAATGTTTGGTGTCCGGGGGCCTTTCTGTGTGTAGAAGGGATTACTCCTCAACTTGCTCCTTTGTCCTTTCTAAAGGTCTACACATCTGTCATACGACACTTTTCAATACAACGGCACCACCCGCTTTCCTTGGTGGCCCCACCATGGATAACCACCCGCCACACTGATCTAGTTGGCCACTATGCATAGGGTGGCACCTCGTAGACAGACTCCTGTCAACACTTCTGACTTTCCCCTACCAAGTATCATCGCTGTGACGTATCTCATCATGCTGTGATCCTAATTCCCTACGTCGATGTAGCCCCTTTCTCATTTTCCAATGCTTTCTCTTTTGTCCCCTGTGCGTAGTTGTTGTGCACAAGACCATCAGCTGGCACTTGTTCCTTGGATATTCTAATTTGCACTCCGTTTCTGACATTCCCCCACATGTGCCATACATTCTGCGTAACCATGGTGGAGCTATGACACTGATCTTGAATATGGTGACTGTCGTAATCGTTTTTATGTTTTTATCCTGCTTTTAATTAATGGTTCTGATTATGAGACTAATTACGGATCTAAAGCATAGAAGTTTCTGTTTGTTCTCGACCCTGGGCGATATCCCCCAAATTCTATGGTTTAGGTTTTGAAACTGCTGCAACTGATTTCTAAGTTAGTTCCCCCACTAATTTTCCTACATGTCATTTCCCCTTGCAAATCACATTTAATAGGTGATTTAAGTATTATTTGAGGTACAACAGGTTAATGATGAACCAGGCGGCTCTCACCTGAGAGGTCGACAATAGTTAAGATAGCTGGTTTCTTCCAGTAAGCTTCACGTAATGACTCTTTTGCATGTACGTCCCTGCTCTTGAAATTTCCAATAAATAAAGGTTGCAAAATGAAAGTACATGAGGCAGATGGGGCAGATTGGGGAAGAGAGGCATGAGGTGGAGTCAACGATAGGCAGCTTTGGATTCCCGCAACCTTGACACTCGGCAGTGCTGGGGGCTGGCTTCTAAGAAGAAACCTTTACACCGCTACCTTTTTTTTGTATTTAACAAATTTAAAAAATACAAAAAACAAACACCTACTGTATGTCTGTCTTGGATATTTGGGCACTCTTATGATATTTTTAGTCCAACCACTAGTGCAATATTTGCACTTGTTTTATCGCTAGCATGTTTAAGGAGGTGAGGGCAAATTGCAAACACTCGCTTTGCACTGTCAAGTATTTCTTTGTGATGCTTGTCTGCTAGGTCTGCACAACACTGGATAATAACTTATGTCATAACAAAGGGATAGGAAAAAAGGAAGAAGGATAGATGGATTGAAATGGTGAAAGTAGCACCAATACATGAAGTTCATTTTCAGTACCCGCAATGACAAATACAATTTTTATTTGCAAAGAAACTCCTTCTTCCACTTTAGATTCTTCTGGCTCCTTAGGGGCAGAGAACCATATGGATTCTGAGGTTGGACAATTAGCAGGTGTGGTTCTGAACCACGTACCACCATGTCTGCTTCTGAGTCTTTGCTGTGTACCAAGCTCTTACAAGACGTGACCAGCTCCAAACATCTCCAGAACGTAGGACCACCCCATTCCTTTTTAGTTATTTAATCTTGCATGGGACCCACATGTCTTCAAGCACCTTTCCTTACAAACCTCACAAATCTGGGCTTCTTCACCAACACTTCATCTCTTCATTTGCCGCTAAGGTCATACTTGAGTTTGTATCTCTTGATGGTCCTTCATTCTTGCAAGCTTCTCAGCAATTTTCTTTCTTACCTGAAGGCAACCAGCTCTGACTCCGTTTAGACAACGCTTTTCACGCTCAACCTCTCAAAAGGTCAGACTCCTGTGATGCTGTGTGGTGGTGTATTATGAGCACAGAAAGTTTCCCTCAGAACTTCTGCCAAACGGAACCAGTGCTATGATGCTCACAGTAGTAAGCTCTTCACCATATGGTGCAAAACACCTGCAAGCCCACTGGTCTGAGGTAGCTGCAGTGCTGTAAATGGATGTAAAATTTACAACAGCACGGATGTAAAATTTACAAACTATGAAGTAAATAAGACATCTTCACAGGGCTAAATTATCCCCCATTAAGTCACTAGAGTTTGTGGATGCCTTCCTTGGAAAATTCCTCTTTCAAGAATTCATATGGTAGTATAGTCAACTAAAACCACCACAATATCTCAAAGATTGCAGTAGATCAAATGGTACAACAACATCCATCCCCAGTTTCTGCCAGTGTTCCTCTGTAAATTGCAGAGGTGACAATGATATTGCATGACTGTCTTACTCTTTTCAATGTAAGTACATGACATGCATTCCTTTGCTACTGCTTCAACCATCCTTTCCATAGCAGGCCACGAGTCATGCTCTCTCAACCTTGCTTTTGTCAAATTCCCACCAACATGACCCTCTTGGGCTAGGTTCACCAACTTTGCTCTCATATCCTCAGGAGGGAATCTCCCACCTACCTCTGCACAGCCTATCCACCACTGAAAAATCAGCTCTGACAGTATTAAACTGTTCCTCAGCAAAAGCCAATGCCCCAGAATGGGGCCATACCTTCATCACATACTCCCTAATCTTCACAACCAGGTAGTCATTAGCTTTGGCCTCATCCCATTTCTTTTCCCTCACAGCATCAGACGTCCCGTCACGGGCAAATTTTCCTTTCTTTTATTTCTAGATGCTAGGAGCCTGGAAAGGCAACCTGCAGCGCTGTTGCTGGAACCTGATAAATATTGACCTTCAAAGTTAAACTCCCTGACATCTTATCCTTAATGTGACTTGTTGATTTTCCTTGCAGGAATTCACATTCACCAGGGGCTAATGATCACTTCTGACCACAAAAGGTAATCCCCTATAGATAGAATTTAACATTTTGTACAGCTAAAGTACACACCAGAGGTTCACGTTCTGTCACCGAGTAATGCTGTTCAGCCCCTCTTAGAGCATGCAAGGGCAAGGAAACCATTCTCTCCTCTCTGTCTGCTAGGGCCATCACTGCTCCTAGACCTCTCACACTGGCTTCTGTTGTCAAAATATTTCCACTTCCCCTTAAATGTCCCAAAGTAAGCAGGCTTTCCAAATGCAACTTAATGTGTTCACCAAAGAAGTACAATCCTTAATTTACTTGGAATAATATTTTCACAGTCCCAAGAATGACTATAGCCGCTCCCTGTCCTCAGCAATTGACACCTTAACAATAGTTTTCACAAAATTAATTTTGGGCCCTACACCCTGTCCTAAAATGGTGTGTCCTAAATACATCACTGTGCCTATGATGGATTGGAGGTTTTCTCTCTCTACACGTAACCCACAGTTCCACAGCCACGTCAAAACATCCTTCAAGACTCTATTGTGTTCCAACGTAAGCTTATCCTCAACTCTTTAACATCCTGGAAATACCAGGACTTCTTTAGCACCCTCCAAAAGCTTCAGTCCCCAGATGACATCACAATAAATCAGAATGCCCTCAACTGGGTCATTGCAACAGGGTGACGCAAAATGTTAAATTTCAGTACCCTTCACTTAACCCCAGTTGGTGATTAACTGAAGACCAGTGCTTCACACTAAAAAGCTGTGCTGCATTTATCATAGACAACTCCTCTGTACCTTATGCCTATCTAGCCATATGTTTATATAAAGGTTGCAAAGGTTCATGTTCCTACAGGTGTCTTTTGCACAGCCCTTAGGTTCCGTTCCTTAGGTGCCAGAAAAACCGGGGCAAGGCATTCAGGAGATTTGATCTCCTCTATTATACCCATTTTCAATAATCTTTCTAGTTTTTGCTTCAATTGTTCCAGCATTAAATGGAGATCTTTCTGGATTTGTACTAAATAAAAAAAAAATGGAGGGAGGCCTGCAGTTCACAATCTTCAGCGAAGTCTCCAATACCTCACAAACGTCTTCATTATATCTTTACTTGTATGAACAGTCATATCACGTTCATTAGGGTTCAAATTGATGCTTAAATCATATTGATAACATCCTAGAAGATGGTCTCCCTACTGCTGAAAACTATTCTTATGGGCACAACCCTTGAAAATCCATGACAGTACTACCATAGCCTATAGGATTTGTCAGGCTCCCTCAAAACAATTTTATCACCACCAAATTTCCTGTCCCAATTCCTATCACCTGTCAAGATGTTTGGTGGTCCTGAATCTCTAAAAACATCAATTCCTTTAACCATAATTTACACTCTGATCACACTAGTATCATAGTCCAGTGTTTTTCAAACTTCCACACTCTTAACCTGTCAAACCAGTTTTGTAACATCTTCCAGCGTAATGGCCTACCTTCCCAGACATGCTTCACCCAAAGTTCCTTGGAAAAACAGGTTGGACTATCCGAGCCGTGTGACACCTGTAGCACCTGAATTTACTGCGCAATTTCTTCAGAGGTTCTAGTTCCTTAACTTTGTCACTGTCTTTGTGACACCCTTTTTTCGCTCTAGCCTTCTCTCCAACATTCACCTCATCATTCTTCATCCCCATCTCCCACCTATAGGTATTCTCTATCCTTACAGTAATGGAAATGCCATTTTATTTTTCAAATTAAGATTTTTCATCAGGAGCTTTGTCTTGCACTCTTGGGTTATTTGTACACCACACAAGTTGGTCCCTTTTCAGTCTGACCGAATTAGTTTCCCAAAATCACATGTTCTTGCAAGATTCCTTAAGCTGGTCGCATAGTTTCCAATCGTCTGTCTTACCTTGTTGACGAGTAAAATGTTGCACCTCTCCAAGATCACACTTAGGTACCAAAATATGCAGTTCCAGCATCCTTACAGATATTTTGTATATGAATTTCAGTTTACATTTCCACATGCCAAATGGAAGTTCTTCAAAACTTACATAAATATTTATGCTTTTAGTTCCAAAGTTATGAATTGGAAGGCCTTGTTGCTAAAGCCCCCCCCCCCCCCCCCCCAACCATTGCAAATGAATATGAATGAGTGCCTTCTACATTGTCCAGAGCTGAAGTAGTTCTCCAGGATGTGAAGATGCATGCACAGGAGGTAAAAACAAAAGCTCTTTTATTTAAGTGCACCTCACCTACACACATACGGCTTCACCAGCCTGGCTCAACTGACACACAATGGAATTGTTAGTCGGATCATTAGCAGGCTGGAATGTTAGGAAGCACATTCTAATTTCAGCACACATCTTCCTCGTATAAATAATAAAACAACAAAATTAACTGAACATGACCAATACAGAAGAATACGAACATTAAATGCACTAAATATAAGGATATGTACACACAAAAATTCCAAAAGAAGGAACACTGAGACATGCTGAATATGACCTGAATGCTTTATAAAGAACAACTGTATTTTAGAGATTCCATATTCTGCCATCTTCTATTTTGATGGCAGTGCAAAATATCTTCACTATCTTATGTGGACCTAAAAACATTGTAACCCAACCTGATATTTGTAGGATTCATTATGGCTACAACATCCCCAACTCTGAACATGCTTAGTGACAGCCTTGCACAAGTCATAGTTCAGCTTCCCTCTACACCGCACAACTCCGTTCTCTAGCAATGCATTGTCAATTTCCCAGTGAACACTGTTTTCTCAACCCATAACACCCAACCAGGAGAATTCGCCTTCTACCCCTGAGCAATTCGAAGGGCACTTTACCTGTAGTGGTATGAGGAGTAAATCTGTGAGCATTCAAAAACTCGGCAATCCATGTTGCCAATTCCTGCCCACACTCTGCTTCTATTGTATGCAATATTTAATTGCTCTATTAAATCTTTCCACAGTGCCATTCACTTCTGGACGATACAAGGAACATCTTTTGTGCCCGATACATTGGAGTGGGAACATTTTTTTTTTTAAATATTTGGTTCATGGCATAATCTTACCAACTCATCAGATCAACAGTCCCCGCTGTTACTCGGGCTAGGCTGAAAGACATTGGACATAAGCGAGACTCAGGAGCTGCAAATCAACTAGTCATCACAGTTTCAATTACAATCTCTTGGGAGTCCATGATGAGAGTTGGTATGAGTTTTCAAAGTTTTATTAAAGTCTCAATCTTTTATCGTTATTAGCAGAATCAATATTAAATCTCATCAATTAAATTAAATCAATTAATGCAATTATAAAAGATCAATAATGGAACAAATGCATTTAATTGCGTGCCAGAAAGGAGAAGTCTCTTTTCTAAGATTGGAGAATGAGACAAAAGCGTCAGTCAGAACCCATAAAGAGCTCTAAGATGAGAGGTGAAAGCATGAACCTTTTAGCATCAATTCTCAAATATTAATCAAGGCAGAACTTCCGATAAAGAGAGGTTCATGGAACTCAGAGTCTCAGAGCAGCATAGATTAAGGCAGGGTAAAATGAAACTGTCTCTCAGAATAAATATGAGAAGTGTCTGCAAAGTGCTCTGTCGAGGGTCAGGAAAGGGTCTGAAAGAGTCTCTGCAGGAGTCTCCAGCTACTCTAGATACAGTTACATAGAATTTCATATCAACATTCGAAACAAGTACTTTCCATCTTCAGTCCGTTCATCCTATTAGCCTAAGGTGTCTTCATGGGAACAGGAAAGCTTCCGCCTAAGCAGTCAAAAAACAATGGTCTACTGATATTAATATTCGAATGAAACAACATGTGAAACATTTTGTAGAAAGTCAGACTTACTACTGTTATCTTACTATAAAACAGCCACAGTGCATGCTTAAGCCTTTTCATCACGCCATTAGATCAGAGGTTTCTCATGCATCTCAGCTAACTGTACTGTTGTTCATGTAGATACATTCTGCAGAAATTAAACTAAAAGTTTTAATACATTATTATATTCCATGAAAGCTACGCCTATGGGAAGGCCAAAATCTAAAATATATTATTAAATCATACATTCTTAAAGTCTCCGGTGTACTGCATAATAGCATTTCCTATTCCTGACCTGGCCCAGACTTTGCAAACAATGCATTCTGCAGCTTTTCTAACTAAACACTTGCAAATGTGAAAGCCTAGTGTTCTCGCTTGCTTTCAAAATATGGCTTTTTTTTTTCTGAGGCCTAAACTTTATTTCTACATGCTAATTACATTGCATGAATACCATTATGATAAAAAAAAATTGATACAAATTGTGGTCCATTATTTATGAGAATGCTGCTAGGTAATCCTTCTCTAGCAAATATCTCACTCAGAAAATCTGTCATTCTTTTTGTTTCAACACTACCCACAATACCTATTTTCACCAAGCAAGAAATCTGATCACTAAAGACCAAATGATCCACTGCAAATATAAAGGTCCCGCCGTGTCCAAAGCACCTGCCTCCCGCAGCCTGCTGAGAATATCTTTTCACTTCATGGGAAGATTCCTCACCACATGAACTTTATAGTTTCTTACACATCCTCTGACTAATCTCTCAATATGGACATCCATACCCAGCCACCAGAAATTCATTCTAATTTCTGCTTTCTTTTTAACTATACCTTGGTGACCCTTGTGTCCTAACTTCATGACTTACCCTCCGAGCGCAACCGACACAACCAATCTATTACCATGTACAACCATTCCATCATCCCAAGACAATTCGTCTAATTTTCCAGTACACCTTCAACTCTGGGTCACTCTTCATCGAACAACTCCCCTTTCTCAATACCTCTCATACGCTTGCCACCCATTCTTGGCGTGCAGTTGCTCCATGTGTTATCTTATGCACATGAACGTGTTGATCATATTCCTCATCAAGCTTCTAATCCAGCAAACCCAGTTTCGGGAAGCGATCCGCAGCCTTGTTATTGGGACCAGGCACATAACAAACTTCAAAACAATGCTTTTGTAAATTTACTATCCACCTACTGATTTGCATGGACACCGCATCTAAACCCTTTTTACACTTCCATCAGAGGTTTATGATCAATCATCACAGTAATGGTCCTACCCACACAAAATTCCTTAGCTTCCTAATGGCCCATGGCCTTAATGGTGGAATAGTTCATTTCTGCACCGTATAAAGCACGACCAACTGCACTGGTATCAGTCATCATATAAAAATTGAATCAAAACATTGTGGCATATTCACACTCTGCAAGTCCCCCACATCGGCAAACTCAAATTTACAATTTTCACTACACAAAAAAATAAATCCCTTTTGGTTTTAGTCACTCTCTCATATTAACAGTCTGGGGAGCCAAGAAATGACATCAACTCCTCCTTCTTTGATGGGTATTTAAGACATAAAATGTTATTAACCAATTCTTTTTTAAGGATAGATTCTCTCACTACTAATGCAGTGCCCCAAATACTTAATCTCCTCTATTGCAAATTTGCACTTGCTTAGGTTCAGAGTTAAACCATTTTCCTGAAGTATACTCAAAACTTGTCTGATTCTTGTGTTGTATTTCTCAGGTGTCTCCCATAAAAATCAAGATATCGTCCTGGGACCATTTTATTCCATCCATTTCCCCAAACAACGGATACATCAATCTTTGGAACACAGTCACTGCGGAGACCAAACCAAATAACATCCACACAAACTGTGATGTACCAACCGGTGTAATAAAAGTACTGAGGTCCCATGAATCCGTGTGCAGTCTAATTTGGTGATACACTGCTTTAAAATCCAACGTGGAAAACAATTTTGCTCCATGCAGGATTGAACCCATCTCATTAATGTTTGGTATTGGAAATTATCATAAGTGATTTTTTTTTTTGTTTTTTTAAAGAGCCCTCAAGTCAACACAACCTTATCTCAAGCGATTGCTTCTGAGCCACCATAGCCGGAACAATTCATACAGAACACTCCTATCATTTGACATTAAAGTTAGCTAAGCACCAGAATCCATCAAAGGCTTCCACGTGTAACCAACCAATGACCATGAAATCCTTGGGATGCTGAAAAGGAAAACACTGGTTAATACTGCAAAACAAAATTAGAAAAGATTAGGAAAACAAGAAATCTGGAAGTTAGTTGCTAATGTAAAAGTGAAGTTACAGAACTGATTTCATTAACTGTTCAATTAGTTTTATATTTCAACAAAGAACCACCTAGCTAATGCATGAGCAAATCTCTGAATGAATCCTGATTGCTGATGTAAATGCTGAGAAACTGTATCAGTATGACTGCAAGTAAAAGTAGATGAGGGAACAACAGTTCCCGGTCTAGTGTTTTCCTGGTCACATGATGACTCGCTGGACAGTAGGCTTGTCAAAAACAAACTGCGGTATGAATCATGCATCCAGGCAGGAAACCACTTTTATCCAGGTTTAAGTATAGTCGATGGTGACTGTTGGGATAGTCTTGACCCAAGCTTGGTTTTGTGAGAGTGCACCCCCACATTAGAAAAACTCTAAGTTAAGTGTGGTATTTGTTGATATTTTATTTGGCCTTAGCATGCACAATAACTTTTGTACAAAGAGGGCGGTGGAGTTGGAATTTGAGACTCCATAATGAAGCTTCTGTTTACTGGAGGAGCGCACCAAGCGTACCGTCTATAGTTGGTGTGAATAGTGTCAATTCACCAGATTACACTAGACCTGCAGTGTTATGATTTATAGTGGCAGGACAGTCATTTTTGTTTGTGTAAAAGTTCTGCCCAGTCTTTGATTACCACATCTTTTGCTACATCCAGAGCACGTACATATAGGGCACGTCTATACGTCTGTGTGTACATGACGGGTTTAAATCAGGACTGTGTGAACCACGTTGAACTGTGAACGCTGCCTCATGCATTTTGTATTCCCTCTTCTAACATGGTGTTCAAGGAGGAGGAGGGATGTAGCGTGCAAAATGGCAATTTAGATTGCTAGCTTTCCTGAGCCTCGATCCCAAGGAGTTTGAGCCTTTGACGTGGACCCAAAACTGCAACTGCTCTGCAGCTGAAGGAGACTTCTGGGAAAAGGCTGGACCAAGCAACACCGTAGTCATTGCTGAACTGAGAACAGTGCACTGAGCTAGAGGTAAAATGCGCCTGCTTAAGGCAAGCATGTGCTGAGGCGGTTCAGCTCCAAGAACAGAACCCTATAAGGGCCACGTCAAAGCACATAAGACTCAAGATGCTGACCTCTTCATCCTTGATTGAGAAGGAAGCCACTCGCTCAAGGTACATAGCACAGCCACTGCCTATACCTAGAGGAATATTTGTCTCACTGTCATGCTGTCTGCCTTTAGGGATATTATTCAACTTCCTATGGAAAGTTTCTATTGTAATAGATGAGTTTTATTGCTTTCAACAGATGGCAGGGACTACTTTATGCTGGAAGAAACTCCTGAAAAAAAGGCCCCACACTCTTAATAGCAGTACCGTCTGCTTAATAAAATGCTTTCTTGAACTGTGATATAATTATGTAAATGCACAGTAATGACGGAGTTTGGAGCAATTTTTCAATAAAATTTCTTTTTTGAGAGACAAGCACTACTTAGAAAATATATTCTTTTATTTGAAAATGTCAATTAAGCTCGCTTGAAATTCTGCCTCTACAAGATCATCCACGATTGGTACTGGACTCCAGTGAGGTTACATAGGGCAGGGCTTCTCCCCACGCGACATGCTGCCGCTGTCCGGAGACACACTGATCTACTTCGTATCCTTGTTGGCTGCCCGTCGGTCCAGCCCCTGTGGGAGGCTGTGGGACTCACTTTGTCTACCTCAGTACTGCTCCCCACACCGCTGCCTCCCTCTCTTGTCATACTGCATGATATGGATACCCTCCCGGCTTTAGCACGACCTTTCCAGAGACTGCTGCATACGGCGCTAGCTACTGCAAAAATCTGTAACCTCTGCCACTGGAGATCGGTAGACCCTCCCACCCGGATGAGTGGATAGTGACAATGACCCGTATAGCTGCACGAGAGGATCATCTTTAACCTACAGGATCAGGCTGTCCTGTTTCACCAGCTGTGGGCTCCTTTTCTCACAGACCCCCCCCATCACCGTTGGTCCGTTGATAACCCCCGCTACCTGTCCTCCCCGTCCCTCTGCCAACGACCCCATAACAGCCTTTCCCCCACCTTCACCCTCCCCTTGCTAACAAGCACTCTTACACATCTACTCACTGCGTTCACCACCCCTGCCACACTCTCCTTTTGTCTCCCCCCCCCTTTTACCCCCATCTTTCCCTCCCCACCAGTATCCTCCCCCATTTCCCCCCACCTTCTATTCCCCCCCCCCCTTGTCTCTGTCTTTGCTTCCTTCACCAGCCTCTAGCTATTGGCTTCTAGTTCCTACCTCCTAGTCTCTTGCCGTTATCCTTTCCCACCCCTCTGCCCCTTCACCATACCCTCCCCTACTTATTTTATTATTTGATCTTTTCTTGTCCCCTCCCGCCTTGATGGGCTGGTGTGATGCTTAGCTGCTCAGCTGCCGAAATATTTACCACACACTCCTCCGACACCCTTTACAGGTACACTGCCGCCCCACTTCTACATTCATCAACATCTGCAGTGCCCTACAGACTTGCCACCCAACATGCGTCCCTTCCCCCCTCCCTCTCTCTATCTCTACCCCGTTTCCTTATTGTTCTTCCTCTCCAGCTTTTCCGCTCATTAGTTGTTACCATCCTTTAGAGTGTACGGGACTACGATTGACAGTGTTTAATCCAACCGGTCCCCCATACAGTGCTGTTTGTACGGTTTACAAATTGATAAGGGGACTCTGTCCTCCCCTTCTTGTTATGTACTCTTTGCATTACTGCTAATAAAATAATTGCAACACAAACCTTGTAAAGCTTTGAGAATGCATGCAATGTTCTTGCATTAGTCAGTCTTCTTTTCCCTAATTACTGCACGGTGGCCAGCCCTTGGGCACTCAGGTGTTCACAACCATCCAATAGGAGGAAACTTGTTTGAAAAATAGAAGGTGACTAAGGACTGCTTTGGGTTTGCCGGGAGAGTCCATATTTTCCATTGGTTGTTCGGGCCTCACAGACTGTACAGGGCCTTGTAATTGGCTTGCAGCAATGTTTGTCAGTTACTATTGGCTGCGGTGTGTGCCTACCTCACCATTTGTTTGTTGCCCATTTTCTCAGCAGATGAGATGGTCCTCTGCAGCTTCCAACAATTAAAAGGAAAAATGTTCTTTCCCAATGAAAATGTTGAACACGTTCAATGAGTCATTCAAGGAAAGCTTGGGTCACTTTTTATCTGGGAAAGGAGTCGGTCTCTACTAGATCACGGGAAGGCATGGCAAGGAGACGAGACGCAGCACTACCCACGCTTTTTGCCAAGTATGTTTACACCTTTGCATAGACTGCAATGCTTCTTTTGTGAGAAGTGACAATTAAAAGCAAGGCAAAACATCCACTTTGTGATACGGCCCAGGGCATCAAAGCCAGTGAACCCTGGTGTGGCTCCTGTTCATACAGCGCATGTTAATGGGTAATTGTGGGAATGAAACCCCAGCTTGAGCGTTTGAATCTTCAAAACAGAACACAGGAGAAACACCTCCAGTTTGTAGCTGCCTTCAGAATACAAATTTGCTGACAACTGCTCTTAAAAGGCAAAAATATATTGGTGCTGTTTTGATTCATATGCTAGTATTATACATATTACCACAGGTTGGTCAGTTGTTTCACGTTAGGGATTCACATTTCAGCACTATATGCACCTGGTGGGTTTTGCTTCCAATACACCAAAAACAGGTGAAACGCAAAACAGATCCATAGGTTCTTTGTTCAAGGACCATAAATCTCTGTATATTCAGAAACCCTTTAAAAAATATTATCCTCTTCTTCACTGACAGGAGAGAGAAATGAATCACTATACAGATTCATTTACCTGATGATGGTTTGTGCACTAAGCTATCATCCTAATAGTAGGAACCCTGCGGTGACCGAATACATTGACCCAGCCAGCTACTACCACAAAAGGATAGTGAGTATGCAGGTGACGTGCAAAGGATTTGGAGTGAGTGAGTGTGTGTCTGATCCTGCCTGCAATTGCCCCTCCTTACATCCACCACTCTCTCCCTTTTCTCTGTCGTTGTTTCCCGCACTTCATTTAAATTGAAAGTGGAATCCAACAAGAAGTATTATTACTATATATAAATAAATATACATGCACTGACTGCTGTGACTGGGCCGGAATTGTTGCAGGCTTGGGTTCTCACCATGGAACTCTGCCCACGCGTGCGTTCTTCCATGCACATGCATGTAGTGTAAAAGGTGTAAGTGCACGCCTGTCCAGGTATCATGTGGCACTATCTGAGGTTCTGAATGCATCATCTCTCACAACACCGACTCCAAATTCTTCAACTTACCCACCCCAGTACCTAGTGGTGTCTTCCACTCAATGGGGGTGGCAGGACGGGGCAGGGGAAAGGGGGAAAAAATAAATAAGTGTTAAAAAAAAAGCCTTACCTGCAGGGCAGACTCGTTCATCTCCCTTCCGTCTTCGTCCTTCAAGCTCCCAGCTAATCCTGACGCTGCCGTCATCAGCATGACAGCAGTGTCGTGATTGGTCTGAGCGACCTGCTTTGCTGCTCAGACTGGGATCCTATGCATGTTCGCCACTCGGCTGTGAAATACAGCCGGGTAGAGAACATGCAAAGTGTACATGTCTGTTTTGCCAGCCCAACACGGCCGGTCAAACAAACATGCACACTTTGTGCTGCAAAACCCCTCCTACAGCCCCCCTGTCCCGTCCTTTACTCCAAGGAAAAATAAAATGATAATAACATTGCGTTATTTTATTTTTCCTTTCCCCACAATCCAGTGGGGCAATGCTCCTCCGCCTTCACGGAGGAGCTGCCCCTGCCAAGACCTCTTTAATGCTCCTTTTACCAGCCTTGCTGGACCATGCTCGCTCCACGGCCAATTCCATCCCATGGGAGCTTTGCCCGATCATCTATCAAAATGTTTTTTATGAAGGCATTGGGCACAGAATACGGAACACACAACTTAAATTACATGCAAAACTGGCTCTTGACACAGGACTGTGTTTAAAACTGTACAATATGGGAGGCAAAAATAAAGTTTGTTGTTATTTTTGTTGATGTGGGGTGGAGGAGGCTTCCGGCTACATAAGGCATCTTGTACCATATTAGGATGCTCCACTCTTCTGTTGACTTTAGTGGTGCTATTGTTCCTGCTGCTTTCAGCAGGACCTCGAATTACCACCTGAGGTACTGCACACACCATGTGGCTCTAGCAGACCTATAGTAATGAGCTAAGGTATTGCACTCCTGCTCACATCAGAGGCACATGTAGTATGACCGGTGACACTGCAGTATTGTGCAGCTGGCAGGGTAAGGTGGCAGGAGCCGATAAAAAAATCACTTTTGGAAACTGAGGGTGGGTGTAGTATCATCAGCATAAATGCTGTTTCATTTGCACAGGAAAATTACTTTATGCAATGTTAGCAAATGTGGTATTTTTGTTTCCATGTTTGTAATACTGCTGTATTCCATACGCAGAGTGATAGTGCAAGTATAGGTATGTTCAGGCGATTAGTGTGTGATAGTAAAAATCTCAATATGCACCCATGATTACTAAGTGATGGTGCAAATGTATCTTTAAAACCAACTTTTCTAAGTAATGGTGTCAATGCGGTCTGACAGTCAAGATTCTGGATTGCAAATCTAAGTAGACATTGAAGGTAAATGAAGCTCTAACACCACATGATGAATTAGCAACATAGAGGAATTTGTTTTTTGGGTTTGAGCCTGCGAGAGCATGCTCTAGCGCATGCTTCTAGCTTGTGAGACATTATCCCTTACAAAAAGGGCTTGGAGCCTGCCCGTTGCCTACCATGTGTTGGCTACAGTGTCCGTATTCTTTGCAGCCTCCTTAAATGGGCAATGCTGGCCAAATGTCACTTCCGATCCTTTCAGTAGAGCAAGGACCAAGCGAAGTGGAGCAGGGGCCAAGCATAGATTGATTCAACTTAATCAGCGCCCATCCACCGCTCTCGATGTGATTCAAGCACTGTTTCTTCCCCTTCCTGCTCACGCTGCCTGTGACTCCCTCCATAGAGCTTTTTTTCTTGTTTGTTTTTAAAAACAGGCTGCCTCCATCTGGTTAAATCAGATGTTTCACTGTGGTGTGCTCTGGCGGCATTTGTTATATTTTGAAGTGCAGATTGAAGGTGGTTAATTAAGCACAGGAAAGCCTACTCATTTTCTTTTTACAAGCGTCCTAAATTTAGTGAAATTTGCCCGGACATATGATGAAATACCGGGCTTGTACCAGCAAATCTGACAGATCACTTGAATTCCATTCGTTAATAGTTTTAGTGCTTTCCAGAGGTATTGCAGAAAACGTTTACAATGTTTTTATGTGTTTTCTGTTTTGCTTGCCACCCCCCTGCCCCACTCCTTCCTTCTGTTTTGTTTTCTTTCACCCCTCATTGTGTTACGTTGCTGCCCCTGCCACTCCTGTCAGAAAAAAGTGCTATGATGTGACCAGCTCTGGCGGCATCATAGGGCTTTTCCCCCTAACTTTCAGCCATGTTGCTGTACAGTATGGATAAAAGACATTTACAAAGCCACTAACTCTCGCGTCTCCGAGACCTATTGGCTTTGACAATTTTTTTTTTTTTTTTGGGCTGCTGTATTAACACATTATGATGAGTTCTGTGGCTCAGAATGAGGAGAACTGCATGCACTAACACTTGGAATATTCAAATTCAAGTGTTAAACTTTGTTTTCTGCAATTACGCCATAACAATTACTTCAGTTCTGGTATAAAAACACCAGCTTGATATATTTGCCCAAATACTTTAAATGTACCTAAAACTATTCAGTAAGATCAATTATTCCTTTGTATAAAATATCAGTACCTTTCAAAGTATGGATCTCTTTGTAACTTTGTCTAGTACATCAAAATTTGCAGAAAATAAGGCTATGTGTGTGTTTCGACTTTCTAACGTCAAATAAATTACAGTGCTATTGCGATTATAAAGTTAAAACCTTATGGGATATAGAAAAATGTAATAGAGCAATATGTACATTTTTATTCTTAAAAAGGTTCAAAAAAAAATATTGGATGGCCAGTCCCATTCTACCTCATGTGTTATAAACCCTAGTTGTGTGCAAACTCCTGTTTGTTTCTGAATGTGGGTTACTACTGCCCTCATAATGAGAGCCTTTGTGTACCCGAAACATACAAAGATATTTCGTACATACAACTAAGATATCTGCAACTAACCTTACTTTAAAACAAATAACTTGCCTCTTCCTGTTTGCTATATTTGCACAAGCTCCAGGCCCTCCCCCATCTCTTGTCCAGTGTAGGATGCAAGATCTTGGCAGGCGTCCTAGACTCCTCAGGCATCGCATGTCTGTCTGTTCTGAAAGGCAGAGCTCATGTAGCAATTCTGGTTTTAATAGAAGATGCTGCTGCCAAGTTTAGAGAAATTAGTTACAAAATGTGAAGTCTGGATTTTATAACCGTTTTCATTTTGTTCAGTAGAGTACAGTTCATGCAAACAGGGCCTTTGCTCCCATTATCACGTGTTTAACTTAGGCTACTTCCATAATCGGGTTGGTGAAAATGAAATTTCACAAGTGAAATTGTGCAGTTTGCAAACTTTGCAATTTACGACGGTTGAAAGGTTTTGTGAACTGCATCTGTAGAAAAACTTATTGTAAAACAGAAAAAAAAAATAAGCTAGCCGTGGGTTTTTGCTTTTTTTGCAAACTACTTAGGTAAACTAGTTTATGGAGCTTGCAATGTTTTGGATAGTACTGCACAAAGTTTGCAACAGGAAAATCGTTTCAACTTCACAAACTGTAGAGGTTTGAGATGACTGAAAAGAGCATGGAATCGTGAAGAAAACAAAGTCAGGAAGAGGCTGGTGGGCTGTCTCCAATTTTATGAAGGTGATTGAGAAACTTGCCCCCTGAGCGACCAAACTGATGGCAACCCATCTTGCAACCTGAGCACTGATATAATGATCAACCCATCAACAGCCATCCAAGCCCAAAGACCGACGTCCAACCAAAGCCTGACTCCATAAAGGTTCTGCAGCAGTGATTGGACGTGTCTTTACATTTCCGAGCTGTCTGAAGCTTCAGGTCAGTGGTTTGTTCTAGTTCCGGTCTTGAGATGGTTAGGACATGCAACCAATGAGGGACGTCTTGCTGGGTGGGCTTCCATCTTAAACGTGGACCCTCACAAATGCATTCAGAACACAAAGAATGTGGTAGTAGCTTGTTGGGGTGTAACTGGGCCTAGCGGGAGCCACATTCAAAATTGTGGACGGAAAGGCATTGTGGCATGTTTCATCCTTAGCCCGCCCACCCTGCCCTGATAGGATAATACCACCAAGGTGGCCTCCACCTCAAGGAAGAAGTTCAGAAATGGTTCTTCAAGCTGTGGGAAATGTGCTGATGTGGCCCTTGCATTGCTCAAGTGATTGTGTCACCACGGTGCCTCTGTGAGGGCTGAGCTCCCTAAGCAGCTGTGCCACCATAACAATGGGCCATCTGTGAAAGTTGTACTCGTTACACAATTGTGCCGCGCTGACAACTAGTTTGCTATGGGAGTTGTGCTGTTTCCTCAATACTCTGGGGTTATAAACAGCTGGCATCGACTGTACTTTCTGTCAGGCACGCGCCGACTATACTTTCTGTCAGTCGCTCGAGATAAGTGTTTGATGAGATACCATTAATATATTGGTCATGTAATGTCTTAAAAACGGCTCGTGGTGAAGCACAGCCTGCGAGTTGATTTTGGAACCGGGCGATCCCGAGAACCAGTCTCCACAGCTCCATAAGGGGAAGGTAATGCTTGTGCAGTCGTGAAACGTGGCTGGGCTGCTCCCGCTCCTTGACAGGGCGCGCACGGGGAATGCGACAAGAGGGCGCTCCCGGGGCCGGCCTGTGCGCGCAATAACCGCTGCGCACGTTTTGTTGTCCATGCATAGGTTTTTTACTTTTTGCACGGCTGGATGTGACAACAGAAGGTCATTCTTTTAATCTGCATGTAATTTCCAACCTATAATGTAGGTATATTTCGTACTGATTTCTGCTGAGTGGCCATGCGGATTGCACCCCTCCTGACTGAACCCCTGCTGACTGAACCCCTATCGAATTGCAACCGTGACAGGTTAGACCCCGGATAGATTGCCCCTTGGTGTAATTGCACGTCGGCTTTGCAGGAATGGACGTGACTCCCGAGGGCGCGCGCCCTTCAGACAGGGAGAAGTTTGCAGAACGTCACAGTTGCATAACAAGTCGAAGGCGTCTGTGCAAGGAGGCGAGCGGAGCGTGATCCCTTCATCCTCTTACTCAGTGACACCATCCTCCGGCCACTGGCCTGGATCAGATGGCTCAGCTAACAAAGGCTCAGTGGCCGAGCGGCACCAGGAGGTTGTCCTGAAGGCACCTGAAGTTGGACTGCGTGCCACCCCGAGCGATTGCTAACACCATGCTTCATTTAGGCCACGCCCAAACTATTGACACAAAGAAAACAAGCATTGGCAAAGCCACTAGACCCGGCCTTGGTAAGCTGGTGCAAAGGTTATTCACACGTATTCAAGCATTCAGTCACTATACGCATCCGAACTGTAGGCAACATAAATAGTTTTTATTTAAATAACACTTTAACAAGCCTTGTCATGAAAGACAAAGGAACTATTTTCAAGGGGATGCAAATAATGTTCACAGGCTTTGTACAGTCACTGAAAGTGAAGGAAGCCACTGGACAAAATGGACTGACCTCTAACCTCATGTCCTTCTGTGGTGCCTGGAAGCAGAAAGTACATGGCCATTTACCATGGATGAAGTCAATCGATCAAAAGCCCCTGTATTCATGCATATTATATATGTTTTATTTCAAAATCAATTGTCTTGCGAGACAGCTGCAACTGTCCCAAAGGCAAGACCTAAAAAGCATGTTTTAGCAAAGCCAAAAGGTGTGGTTTTAATGTTCTGACATGTAACAAAAAAAAAAAAAAAAAAAAACATGCATTCACAAATGGTGCTCGCAGGAGATTTTTGTACAATAGCCGTTTATCAGAGTAAAGCCTGATCTGTTGGCTTTGCCAATGCACGGATAAAACTTGCAAAAAAGTTTGCTTTCTGTACAGAATGAATAGAGGAGATAAAGAACTGAATGTAACAGACTGCATAATGACTGAATCTACTTTTCATCTATAAATTGATCCCTCATATATTCTAAGGTAAGCTCTTCATGGAAGGTGGGACAATACACCAAGGGCCAGATGTAGGAAGCACTTTGCGAGTCGCAAACGGCAAAATTTGCCATTTGCGACTCGCAAATGCGTGTTTCCTATGCAGAAATGCATTTTGCGAGTCGGATCCGACTCGCAAAATGCATTTCCGAATCGCAAATAGGAAGGGGTGTTCCCTTCCTATTTGCGATTCGCAATGGTATGCAATTCCATTTGTGACCGCGTATGCGGTCGCAAATGGAGTCGCAGTTACCATCCACTTGAAGTGGATGGTAACCCATTCGCAAACGGGAAGGGGTCCCCATGGGACCCCTTCCCCTTTGTGAATGTACCCCAAAACATTTTTTCAGGGCAGGGAGTGGTCCAAGGGACCACTCCCTGCCCTGAAAAAACCGAAACAAAAGGTTTCGGATTTTTTTTAAATGCAGCTCGTTTTCCCTTAGGGAAAACGGGCTACATTTAAAAAAAAAAAAAAAAAAACTGCTTTATTTAAAAGCAGGTCGCTAACATGGAGGCCTGCTGACTACAGCAGGCCTCCATGTTAGCGAGTGCCTATACTCGCTATGGGGCCGCAATTTGCGACCCACCTCATTAATATTAATGTGGTGGGTCTTTGCGACCCCATAGCGACTCGCAGACGGTGTCTGAGACACCTTTCTGCATTCCAAATTGCGAGTTGCAATTTGCGAGTCGCTGGGACTCGCAAATTGCAAATCGCAATTTGGAAGATTGCTACATCTGGCCCCAAGTTGCTAATAATCTGAGCTGAGAGAATGATAATCCTTTGAGAGGGACCAAAACCAACTCTGTATATTTTAAAATAGTAATAATAGTATGTCTGGTTAACAGCTGTGTTGTCAAGCGAGACCTAAAAAAAAGTAGGCCCTTTTCATGTAGTTTTCTGCAGTTGCTGCATAAATATAGTAGAAATATAATGCCAGAAAACAAAAAACTTAATATACTTTAAAATGTAATATATTATAAATGACAGTTAAACTAACCTACAGTTTGCTTATTTATGGTTCAACCTCATTTCTTTCTGTCACTTACTTGTTGTGATTCTAATTGAATATTTAAAAGAAGGGTGCTGGTTTCTTTCCGAGTTTCATGAAGGTTCAACTGTTCTTGATCAAATCTTAAATCATTTTGATTATTTTTTTTTAGGTGGAGCTTGCAAGCGCTTTGACCTGTTGTAAGTCTTGTGGGCTTTTAACCACGCCCATCACTTTCACTCATTCCTGAGCTTGCCTTTCAAAAATCCTTTGTAATCCTTGGTAAATGCTTTACGTTTGTCTCCCCTTGGGGCTGTTTTGTTACCGCCTTGGCCATCGACCCTGTTCCATGGATAATTGCACGATTGCCGATATGTTTGACTCCGAGCAAACTTTTTTCCTTTTGTGTGTCTCCTTCGCACTCATGGTGGCTATGGCACTTTGAATCAGCTTGCTTATGTCAACTGTTTTACTTTTAATTTTCAATTTATGTGGCAAGAAAAATCCAGTTAAGAATTTACAAAGCCAGTAGCTCTAACTCGAGCAAAAGCGAGACCCATTGCATTGCAAATGCTTATTATAGTGTTAGCATCAGTGCAAGGATAGGTGAATGATACATTTATAACATACATGCCAACTGTCCCCTTGCAGGTGGCAGAGTCCCTTTTTTTTAATATATATTTTTTTTTTACCTGGCTACTGTCTGAAACTGCTTCTGATTCAATGTATGTCAATGTGGAAAATGCATTCATTCAGAGGTGTCCACCTGTAGACCTGTTTGCCACCCCCACTATAGAACAACAGTCATATCGAACATGACGGCAATATTGTGTTTAAATGCAATTTAAATAGACACATGCCCACAGATGAATCTTAAGGCCTGGAACAAGGGCCCTCTCTCTGCTTATGTGTTAGCAGTAGGTGCTTATCCCTGCTCCACGTTCTGCAGTTGGCTAGTGACCATGTAGGCAGTGGCCACAAGGCCGGCTTCAACATATTCATTAGACGGCCTTGGCTATGAGTTAGTTAAATAGCAGAATAACGCATACGTAGACATTCAACGTATGGTGTAGTGAACAGTCTTTCCATGACTTAGGAAGTGTTGTCACAAGGATTAGTAGGGGGCGGGGGGGTCCTTCTCCGCTTTTTTTGTGAGGAATGAAGGAATTACCTTTGATCAATTCCTGCCAGAGTATGTTCCGTAGTATCGGTCCCTAAACCGTGAGGCATTGTCCTCCATCCTAAATCCAGTATTCTACTGGGATAGAAAAACACATTAAGTTCACAGTGTATTACAAGTGTCCACTGTACTGTAGGCAATAGTAATTCATGGTCATTGAAGAATCTGCCTTGTTGGACGTTATACAAACTATATTGTCCTCCCAGTGAGATAGTGAATGGGAAGCGCCCTGCTGAGGTTAAATGCAACAGATGTGGAAGTTTTAACATGTTATTGTTCCATTTGTTTGTGATATGTATGCGTTTTATGTTTCCCCAAATATTCAAAGACTCTTTAAAAATATCAGTACACAGAAGTGTGTTCACTGTGGGGTTTTGTATGGCAGACCTATTAAATAAGGGTTATGGTAATTCCTGTGACTTGCAATTTTATTGCAGTGGTGATAAGTATAAAACTAATTAGGATGCATCGAAAACATGGGGTTCAAGAAATTCATAGCACACACTTGTGTCCCTTTCCCTTGTTTATTTAATCAAACAGGTTTGAACTTCTATAGTACGAATAATTCTTAACACTCAGCCCATTTTCTAATTGGAAATCCATTTTTCATTATCTTACCACAGAAATTCTGTACCTGTTGTATTTTCTGTAACTCTTGGTGACAATTAAAAAAAATGAATGTAAACTCTATGTAACCTGTGTTGTTTCACAGCTCCCGTGTTTTTAAAACATTTTTTCGTGAATGAATTACCCATGATATATTTTTATTTTATCTCTAGTTAAACAAAATCATTTGCACATTATAGAGGCTCAACCAGAGAATCCTAAGCTGGAGCGGTATGACCTCTAACCATTATTATATGGTAGACATAATCATTATGAACTGAATAACTACATAAATGCAAATCATCGCATGAGCATATAGTTTCTTGAAGTAACAATACAACTTTTTTAAGTCTACTGGATTGCCTCCCAGTATGTTTGATAATGTATCCACCGCTTTACATGGTCAGACACAAAGTCCAAGCAGCTGTGCATTTTGTCTTAAAGGGCCATGCTTGCACTTTTCGACACATCTGAAATACTTCCACAGGGAGAATACCACTTCCGTGTTTGACTCTGGCTTACTGAGCTCCAGGTCTTCTAGCTTTTATGCAATCACTGCCTTTGTCGCCTTTGCCGGAAAGACCCTGCATGCGCTCTAGCTTTGTCCATACTAAGCTTGATTGGTGCTCTGTGCCGGTGCTCAATGATGGTCTAGTTACTACGTTCCACACAAAAATGACACCCAAGTAATTTTATTATTGATTTATAATTTACCACATTTTGTTAATTTTCATAGTTTCAGCCTACTCCTAGACACACACAAGTGTGACTGGATGTCCTCACACACCACCCGGTGTCATGCTTCATCATAGGACATCCCCACACTCTCCAAAAATCTGGTTTGATGGAGAGCAGGCCTGCGCCCTGAAATCAGGGAGGCGTTCACTAATGTCGCCGGATCTGTGAATAGTAGGTTTAAAAACCAATGTGGTGACCCAATCTTGTATTTCACTAAATAGGGTAGCATGTGGTATTAGAAACTAGGTGTGAAGAATAGTGGAATGAGTACCCCAGCCCCACTAAACTGTCTGCATGCTTCTGCCTAGTAACGCAACCAAGCCCATGTCCTTCGTCAGGATGGGCATCGGATCCTCTGACAGCACACCCCCCATGTATTTGATAATATATTGGGGGTCAACGCCCTTGTCGCCGGCCTACATTCCTAAATCCCTTAGGTACCTGAAAAACATAAATGAGATATATTTGAAGGCCAGCTCACCCTCGAGGCCTTACAGCCTCTAGTTCTGCACCATGGACTCTTTCCGGGCTTCTGTGATTTGGGATCTAGTTACTTCTTCTTTCCCACCACTTCTACTTAGAGCTCTGATTTGCAAATGCCACCTGGGTCTTATACTGGCGTGTTGTCCCTCTCCCATCTAAGCATGAAGCTGCAGTGGGAAGTAAATGTGATGAGTTCATGCAACATGTACTTTTTTTTTTTTAATCAATCGTTGTTGAGGTTCAAATTTCAGAAATGGCTTGAGAGGTGGGGGGTTTCCTGGGACTTCCACTTGTGATTCAGTGGGTTCTGTACAAGTTGAAATCTTAAGAACCTCTGCACTAGACCGTGCATTGAAGGTTATAACAGGAAAGATATTGCTAATTGCACATACCTGGTTGGACCGAGTCCCACCAAAATATAAAAATCATTGTCTTTAAATGAATTTCCTTTTCCAGGTCATATTGCAGTAACTAAGGCCCTGCAAATACATTTACCTGAGCAAAGCGGGGAATCGGATCATGTTTCCAGGCTAAGGTTAAACTGTCTATTGCGCGGTTCTGTACCATTCGAGATACTAAATAGCAAGAATTTAATACCACGCAACGCTTTCAGGTAAAAAAAAATATTCTCTCTTGTGGCCTCTACTGATGGTTTCTATAAAGGTTGTCTTTTGGTGCTGAGCCTTTGAAGGTTGGAGGGTCATCATTACTCTGCAGACGGCTGAGTGTTAGCATCCATTAATATTTAATAACCCTTGTGTTTTTCTCAGCTACGGGCATTCTCGTTTTCAAACTTCATTAGTCAAGTGTGGAATTACAGCCGTGTCACAAATTGCAGAGAGACGCCTTGGGTCGGCTCACCAGCGGGAAGAGGGCGTCAGTCACCACTAGCGCACCTCTTGTGCAAAGACGCTACACACTTACTTTCCTATTACAGTGAACTAACGCCTCAACTAGGTCCATCTCCCATACTTCTAATAGTCACAACTCATCCTCATTTGTATGCCAGCCCCTACTGCCAAGTGCCCACGTTCGTACTCCTGAGATCAGTAGCCCCTTATTCCAGACTTTGTTGTCCTCTTGCGGGACAAATGGACTCCTAGTCCTCACTTAAATTGTTTCCAACATACTTGACCTAATCATTTTTCAGCTACTCCACCACGTGGCCCCCTCAAGTTTAAATGTGCCTTATATTTACCAAAATGCTGATGATGCGCCTGGGACCTCCACACTCCTTCTCATAGTGTAGTTCTTTCAAGGATTTTAAAGCCCTTCAGAGGCCTCCTCTATTCTTGTTGATTCCATCATTGTTCTTATACAAGAGTGATGTGTCTCATCCTAGGATAATAGGTCTGGAGAGCCCAGTGTAATCTGGCCATGTTGGAGTTATTCTGTCTCATTTTTTTAACAAAAAAAACAAACAAAAAAATCCTCTCTTTATATCTCTTATAGCCTTGTCCATTTCAATAGAATATTTTTTTCTTTAGCTCTATGTCTGACCTGCTGCCAAGCCGTTGATCCCAGTACCCACATGCCCCTGTTAATTACACCAATAAAAACCTGTGACAATTTCTTGTGGAGATGCTCCTACTAGGCTTCATCACACCAGTCTAAGTGAACAGTCTAGGTGGGGCATCACTTTCAGCCATAAATCTTCACTTCCTCCTTGCACTATGAAGCTCAGCCTTCTAACGAGCACTCTAGTCTGCAGTGTTGTGTTCGTAGCTCTTTTGCTGGTAATCTTCTTTTCCGTATTCAACGTGGTCTTTGCCAACACTGCCTCACAATCTCATGCCTCCTAATCTCATTGTCCTAGAAGACCTCTGCATGTACTTTGCCCAGGCAAAATCATACTACAATCTTCCATAAGATAGACGCCTTTTCCTAAGACAACTTATCTCTGGTCTCATCCTCTCGAGTTCACAACTTTGATACACTGATTACCGCTGATGACACGCTTGTTAACTGCATACAACCCACTCCTGTCACTTGCTTGGACCACTTTTACTTTCCTTTCTCAAAATGTCCCCTCAAAAGCACTCTGCCTTCTCACCGGCTGGAGCAAACCACCTCACGACAAGGACCCAGAACAGAGTCTCCATCCACACGTTGGCTCCACACCTATCGGGGTTCGACCCCGACTTTTTTGGGTGATGTGAACTCGGTTACGTGCTGGTCAGACCTCTGCAAAGCCATCCACTCTTCCTTTGATGATGGAGGCCCTGGAAAAACATATTTTCTCCATTGTTGTGATATTTTGAAGAAGAACTGGGCAAATAGCTATATAGAATCTCATAATCCAAATTAAACTCCACTCTCTCAAAAGGCACAATGCAAGTCCTCCTGCCTCTTACCACCCACTTTATGTCCTTCATAAAACAGTTCAGGCATGCCATGAAAGCGTACTTCACGACCAGGATTAGTTTGGCTCCCAACAACTGCAAATATTTCTTTAGATTCCTGAATCAACGTTGCTCCTTACCACCAACATCGCCTTCTTCAGTCGCATCCTCCGCTGCAAAGAACTTTCAGCGTCTTCATTGCAAAATAGCTTAGATTAATTATGGCCTTGAGTGCTGCTTTCTAGTCCGTCCTCCATTTCTGTCTTGATCCTTCGTACGCGGCCTCCGTATTTAGTGCTAGTCTTATTGCATCTCTGACGCTGTCATTCGTAACCGTGGGGCAGCCCCGATGCAGTACAAATGCATTTCAGTTGGTCTTGGGTCCAAAACTGAGATTGCTAACCGCTTTGTAACTAATGAGGGCGTCTTCAGGATAAACGTCTTTATTGTATCGCAGTACTGGACAGTTGCAATTTTTCCAAACAAGAGTCCACACCAACGCATACTGTCCACACTCCAGGCCTGTCCCACCACCTTCTGTTGCATCTCTAGACTCCACAGTCAGTACCTATGACACCCATGCATCACCTTTCCATCTTTACTGTTACATAGAAAGACAGTTGTTTTTAGTGCAAAACTAAGTGAAGAGGACTGTACACAACGGCGGTGTGTAGTGTTGCTGCGGTGTGTAGAAAGAGGGCTGTGCACAGTGGTGGTGTGTAACATTGTTGAATGCACTGCAGAAACGTTGACATCAGAATGATAATGCTCACATTTTCACCATTTTGGACATGGAAACCGTGATTTATATTTTATTTTATTTATCTGTCATTAGAATTTACATGAATTCATTGCCAAAAGAGGAACACGCGCACAAAGCTTCTTATCATCATGCATAAAAGCTTTTTAAAAACAACAATAAGACAAGGTGATAAAAACCAGATATACAGTCAAAAAGTAAACTCACAGATAGTAACTGATAGAAGTGGCGCACTAGTTAAGACAATTTCAAGGGCTCACATTGTCGGATGTGGAGAATGGATAGATCTACCTGAGCATTCTCTAAGACACAGGCGTAATGCCAAAGATAAATCCGAGGCCAGATTTTCAAATCTTCAGACATTTGCAACTGAAATACCAAGGTGTTTTCAGAAAGTTGGACACGAAAATCACTATCTTGGGTTGAGTGTCTACATGGCAGATTCGTAGGTCCCCCTGGTGATGCCTCATGCCCGGGCCTTTACCGAGCGGTTTAATCCATCCTGTATGCGCGCTCTCATGCGCAGAACAGAAGAAGAGACCCTGCTGGACATCTTCACGAGCAGAGCTACATGTGTCTTTGCTGGGCAAAGAGTTGGACTGTCTTCTCGTAAAAAGAGCTAATGGAAGAGTATCAAATCTTAACTGCATATAGCGCTTCCTCTACAGCGGAACCTGTAGGAGATCGAGGAGCTCTTCAAACTTGGGATCCGTGTTCTTTTTATTAAAAAAATAATTTATTAAAGACCCAGAAGACAGTGTGCCGCATTGTGTGGTCCAGACAGATTGCCAAAAATACTTTTTCCACAAAGGAGACTGCGCTAAAAGAGATTGAGCTAGGGTGAGACCAACACTTGGTTGCACCAAGGTGGACTAATGAGTTTTGGATGTGCTTTAACTAGGGGATGTTTGGCGCCTGAGGCCTGCTACGAACATCATTCAAAGATGCCAGATAGTGAGCCAATTCTTCCGGTGACCAGAAGCCAAAAAATAACTGGCCTGAACTTTGCGCTGTTGGCCATCTTATTCAAGTTGAGGTCCAAGCGCACCAGAAGCAAGGGGGACCTTTGTGGTAGCTTCAGCAATGATCTTATGAAGGAGTTCCCCGAGGGGAGCTTCATCTGGACTGTGGCCACACAGCTCAGCGCGTAGAACGCCGCACTAGCAGCCTGAGCTTTTTACATCTGGAGGGCAGGGGATACTGGATAACTTTTAAACCCCCTGAAGAACTTGATGATAGTGTTAGACCTGTGCTTAGATAAACCTTGTTCTTTGTTACTTGTTCCTCCCAGGTGTCACTCTCTGCCAGTCTGATACCCAAATAGTCAAACTCCTCCACTCTTTCAAGGGGTTTGTAATCTACAATAATTCACACCTATTTGGCCTATTAGGTCATACATTTAGTTTTTGAGACATTGCTCTCAAGACCCTGATGTTTACAGAATTGATCAGATTTATCAGCGGAGGTCTGAAGGCCTCTGGGTGCTTTAGAAATCGGCGAAAAGTAGCGCCGGGACTTTCTTCCCTGCCAGGGTGGACGAGTCATTGCGTGATTTTAAGAGCATCTCTACACCCATTATTGAAAAGCGGAAACAATATAGGAGCAGTGATTTAACTACTTAATGTGTTGGGTTTCTCCCCCCAAGAGGAAACTGACAATTGCAGGTGTTGGAATCTATCAAAGGGTCACAAGCCTTCTACCTGTGCCTCCTGAGACCTGGAGGACCTCTGGTTTCTGGGCCTGTGGACGTTCTTATGCCCATGGCTGTTGCCATCTTTCTATGTTCCTTTGAGAGTGAGCACACTCATTAGCAAGACTGCAGAGTTGAAATAGATTTATTATCTTTGGCTTCTTGTGAAAATTACTATTGTGACCACTCATGAGAAAAACAGGTACTCACTGCTGTTTTGCAGAGCAGTGAGGATCCTGGCTCTGAAAGTAGTTTGCCACCTCTCCTGCCTCTCTCAGGTCTCCGCTGCCCCAGGGAGGTGCGGGAGAGACCCCGTCATCCGCGGGGCCGCCCACACTTGCAGTCGACAGGGAATTTCCGTCATTGGTCGTACTGATACTCCGTTGTTGTCAGGATGGTGTTCACATTAAGAACTGAGATCACGGCTCACAGTTTGGTGATGGGAGTGGTAGGATGGCAGGATTTTTTAAATTTACAGATGTGGCACAGAGTCTACACCATGACAGTAACCACTGCTTAACTGGAGGGAAAAGAAAAAAGTGCAAGGGACCCCAGCACTTCTTAGGCTCTGCAGACTGCCAGTTCTGCAAACACCTCATTCCAGCTCAGTTCTTCCTTCAAACAGCTCCCACTTCCTGTCTCTACAGATCACTCCTGCAGCCTCTTTTTCCTCCGTCTTTACGCTTTGTATTATATTTCTATCTTTCTTCTGCTTATTTCTCTTTTTTATGCCTTTCAGTTGCTCTGAATCAATGATGGGTGATGAAAAATACGTGCCGCTCCCCAAAAAGGAGTGCCAGTGCCCACCACCGGCTACCCTTTTACAAATTAAGCACTGGCCAGGACTGAAATCTTCCATCTCACGGTTCCAATTCACATCTAGGACAACCCTTGTTATCAGTGACCAGTAACTGGAACACATCCCTGATACTGACGTCTACCATCTATAGTTGTATATACACCGTACAAAGAAGTTCACAGGATACTGCGAACCCCGTTATTTTTACTATTAAATGCACACACTGCTCAGACTTTCAAAGTAGTCCAAATTAAGAAGCATAGGTGAACATTTGAAGTTTGGTAAGCCAATTATGTTTTTTTTTTTTTGCAATGTTATAAAATAAACATCTTAAAGAACACCACGCTGTCCTGTTTTGGGGTTAGAAAAGCAGTCAGTAGTAAAAGTTTGAAAGTGTCCATCAATAGAAGCGTCACCCTTTCTGCTGATTGCTTAAGGCTATGATGGTGTTTGCTGGGCACAGTTCCATGCTCTGTTTGCATTCCGAGTTTAGGTTTCAGAAGCCCATGATGGAATCATATTTATAATTCAGAGGCCTCTGCGTAGAAATGCAACTGGAGATCTCGCTTACGGTAAAAAATCAAAGGTCTTTTTTTACAGGACACCTCCCCACAAGAAGGTGACACTCGCATCCTCCGTCTCGCGCTCCTCGGGGACCCGCCCTGCAGTCATCACGGTTCAGTTTTGTGGTCAGTGGCTTTGCAAGTCCCGGTGCAGCTCGGATTTCTGCTGCTTGCAGTTCCCGAGCAGCAGCTACGATTGTGTATTTGAAGAGTGTCTGACTGCAGTCCATTTCAGAATCTGGGTCCGAAGGTTACAGAAAATGAAACCGAAATGAAGCATAAAGCCGAGATGCTAATTTTGTACATTCTCAGCAGATACATTTGCAGGTCTTCTGTTCTGCAAAATGGCGCAAATAGTTAAGTGCTCCCTGCTGACACGTGTGAATTGCAGATCCTGAGTTGCAGTCCTGGTCAGGCAAACTCAGCCTTTCATCCTTTCGAGGCCTATTGATTGAGTTCTATGAATTTAGGTTAGTGGCCCAAGTTTTTCCTACTCTTTGCAATGGCAAAATTGCTCTCTGAAATGTTACATTAATAACAAGTTACTGTTTCTCTGTAATTTTTAAGGAGATTGTGCATTTTCTTACCTACGTCCCGAGGACTGAAGATTTGGATAAAAAGCCCCTTTGATGATTCATAGCTTGTCTTGATAAAGCGCCGAGGGGTTTTTGGTCCGAAAAAGTAGTTGTTATTACCCAAAACAGCGGTTCTCATTTTATCAACTTCAGGAGGCTGAAAGGCTGAGTGGACTCACCGGGGTTCGAATCTGTGACCATGATGTAAAATACAGATCACCACAGTGGATGTACTAGATTTTCAAATATTTCACCCGGTTTCTCTCTGATATTTTTATCTCCGCACATTAGGCAAACTTTTCACCATCAGGATTGAATTTGCAAGTACTTTTCCAGTTATTTGTGCACAGGAAACACACATCCAGGATAAACAAAACAAAATACTGACTGCATGGCTCTAGGCCACACCCTCGACCACCAGTCTAGCCCCTCTGGTCAAACATTAACCCGTCCTCCAAAATTAAGGACCTAAAACTAGTGATAAAATCTAAAATGGTTGTGCAATATCAAGCTCAGATACATTTTAAAAATAACTTTGTTCAGCGTCACAAGCACATCCTGCTATGAATGCCTCAAAGGTACAGCAACCCACTCCTCAGCAGTAAAGTCTGCACTTGCTTAGACCTTTAACTTCGCCTAAGGTCAGAAATGACTTTTACATCATTTGCAGAAGTCCATAAATGCAGGTTTACAAATTACTATAGAAGTTTAGCCATTTTAAATGATGAAAGTATTCACTTGAGTCCGAAGCAGTTTGAGTCCAATAAATTGTGCTGGAAGGTGTACAGATAATTAAATATGTTGGAAAACAGGGGCCATGGCATGAGTGCAAGAGGAGGTTATATGAAGTCATCCCACCCCAGGGCAGCAATTACAAAATTATAAGTTAAAAAAGGCTTGGCTTTTCTGAGTATTTCATAGGAGCTCCCATTAAACAACGTTTGCATATAAACAAGTCTGAGACACTTGAAGCTCATTGAATCACACATTTATCCTAATCCAAATTGCTAATTTGCTTAATCTAACCAAGACGTGTTGCGTCCAGCTTCAAAATGCCCGTTTTCAAGGCTGAAAAGTCATGAGAAACATACAAAAAGTGTTTTTTTTCTCTTTTGAAAACTCATACAATTACATCAACTACCAAAAACTCAGGAAATCTAAAGGACACTCGAATGTGATGCTGTGAACCATAGGGTGACCCTAAACATACCTTTTCCTAGATAACACCTTAAAAGTTTAGGCCATGAATGCAAGGCGTTTGCATTGTAAAAATAACTATGGACTCTCAAATGTGTGCATGCAGTTTGTACCCATTTGGAAGCGCCTAGTGCAAAGCGTGAAATAATGTGCAATTAATGCAATATGTACCTTATGTCTTAAGTCCTAAAAACATGGACAGGCGAATCCTAGTTCATATATTTTGATTGGCCTCGCTGTTTATCTGTCTCGCTGAATTTGAATATTTAAATTAGCACAAGGAATCTTGTGCTGATATTTAAATATCTGGGACCGGAAACGAAGATAAGAATTGCCATGAAAAACACCTCATGAGAAATGTATGTCTACGAAAGCACGTGAGCAGTTCAGTGTTTTGGTGCGCCTCCTACCTAGCCGCCTGGTCAGTTTCTAGAATCATCAACATTACTACTTGTTTCCAAATATTATAACTGTATGCTCTTATAAAAATACATTGGATTTGTAAAAGATCTTCCTAAAATAATCTTAAACGCTCAGGTGATTGGCCAGATCAGAATACAGAGCGGTTTCAAGATGGCTGCCGTACGCAGCGGAGTCTCTAGAATGTGAAATACGTTCCAGGCACACCTGGACCTGGAAGGGGTTTATCAGTAGTAGCGATGAATCAGGACTCTTAAGCCACCATAAATGCTTTTTAAATTTCTCGCTCACCTCATGGTGAAAAGTAGTTGGATTGCACCTTCCACTAGGGTCTCTTGGTATAGTATAGAGGGCAGTACATCATTGATCGGCAATGTTCTCTGTGTAACACAAGCCAAAATGAATCTTATTGTGGCTTTAGGAGGAAGTTAGTGCGGATTTCTGAGCGTGGTTCTACCCTCATACTTTTTGCTACTTGATAGGGATCTGATCAATCCAACCAGGACGCGCTGATCCATCGTCTAACATAGACTGGCTATCATTCATGCTTTTTGAGGTGAGTGTTTTTGTACTGTAGCCACTATGAAATCCTGATTGGCATGGAACAAGGAAATTGAGGTCTTTAATGGTCTTCTTCAATTGGGTGGCTGCTCGCTTTCTCAAGCTTAGCGAGGTTTCTCACAGGCCTGTAGTCGTTTAGATTTTCAGGGTTAGTTTGAGATGTTTTTTTTTTTTTTTAATCAGAGCAGTGATTTGACCAGGTAAAGATTCCAGTAAGATGGCTATTCTTGCAGTACAGGTTTATAAGTCGGCACCACAAGTTAGAGAACGAAACAATTCTCTTTGAAGATGCCTGAAAGATTTCGATAATTGAGGTAGAAAGTAAGTTTTCTACTGGACCAGATTTTCTCCATGCTTTGCTATGTAGTGATAATACAGTGTGTAACAAGAGCTGTAAGAAATTGGGTTATTATTTGAGAGGGATGGAAGTTTCACTCAAAGACAGACCTTATTAGGGTGAACAACAAAACTAACTAAATTACACTCATCTTAAACCTCTAGTAGCATGATACAAAAACTGTCAGGCTTAATTTAAATGCAATGTGTAAACAATTTGTGCAGCACTTAAGTAGTAAAAGTGAAAACACAAACCAAGCAAAATCCCAAACCATTTTAGAAAAATAGAGGTAATGCAAATTTGAATTAAAGGAGCCAAACATATCAGTTTTTAAAGCTTTAGGTGAAAATCACACGAAGAAGCACAAAGCGCCACTTGCAGTGACCTGGTCATACTAGACCAGGGGAAAGTCACAAGTTCAGTCTGACCACGATGGAGTGCAGGTGCAGTACAGGGGACCAGGTTACCTTCACAAAGGGTGCTTTTTGCGTTGGCCACCAGGAGCAGAGTGTTGGCACTACGGGCAGGTCGAGCATCAAGAACGGTTTTCGCTGGAGTATCGCTTTGGTTGGCTGTCTTGGATGGTCAACATCTTCACAAAGGAGCCAGTTGTTGTGGACGGTCACCATTGACGTGATGAACAGGTCCTGCTGGAGCTTTCATTGCGGCCATTGAGAGGAGTCGATTCTCTGCATGAAGAGATCACTTTGTGGTCGCAAGTAACCGATAACTTATGTAACTGCACCTTTTCTTCAGGAGGAGTTCTCACTAATGCCAGCAAAGGGTCTAGGACTTGAGGGAGGGCACCTCCTAAAGATCAGGACTCACTCTAGCAGAGGCCAGGAGCAAGCTCAGGCAGGTCAAGTTGGTGCTGGGCAGCTGCAGGGAGACCTGTAAAAGCTTGTTGTGTTTTTCTAGCTCACACAAGACGTAAGCAACTAATCCTCGTAGTCCTGCTGTCCTGTCACACTGTGAAACTTGGGTTCTAAGCAAGATGCTCAATCATTCTTCAGTCAGCAGGGCTGTCCCTCTTCCTTATACAGCATGGTAGTTTCAGTTCTGAATCTTTAGAGGCCCAGTAGTGTTTTGATGAGTCTGAAGGACCCACTTTTGTATCTGGTGCCAGTCTTCGTGTGGGGGAATTCCCTAACCTACTCCCAAAACTGGTCCTGGTCAGATTTCCTCCTTCCCGTGGCCCTGACTCAAAACTGTCTATGGTGACAGAGGCAACGTTAGGCCTGGTGTTTTTTTGTCTGTGTGTGATGCTGGCAGGGCCCTTTGAAGTGAAATTAGGGCTGGGTAGAGTTCCTCCCCAGCTATCCTGTCAGGAAGACTTGCTCCCCCTCACACCTAGGCTACCTTTGTCTCACTGTCTGGAGGCAATACACAACCCACAACAGCAGAGCCACCGACATCTTGTGACTGAGGACACTGGTAGGCAGACAGAGTTGGTTTGGGCAGAATGTTGGTTTCTAAAAGTGCCATTTTCAAAATTGTAACTAAAAATCCAACAAAGAGGATTGAAAATTACAATTCATTTCTGTGAAAAAATCATTCTCTATCTGCTCCTAATCCAAAGTTACCACTTAATAATTAAAATAAGGCAACCCAGTGTTGGGCGATTAAAGAGATAGCCTTACAACAGTGAAAACATGACTTTAGGAGTTTTTTTTCACTTTAAGAACCTGTAAAACGTAAAACCACAGGTCGTACTTTTTAAACACTATGCATCATGCTGTTTGAACCTTTTTGGCCAATCTTAGTGGTGACTTCTATCTATTAATAAGGAAGGGTTAGTCCTGGCAAAATGATGTATTTGCCAGATCTAAATGGGAATTTAAAACTGCACTATAGACTGCAGTGGTACATCCCAAAACGTACTTTACGGTGCTACTTTAGTGGGTGACACAATCAGTGCTGGTGCCCACTAGTAGCATTTAATTTGCAGGCCCTAGTTACAGGTAGTACCATTTACTAAGGACTTACATGTAAATTAAATGTGCCACTTAGATGTATTCCAATTCTACCATGTTTTAAGGCTAGGGCTCAGTCACGTTAGCCCTTGCTAGCAGGGCTGAAGTACAGAACCCTAGTGCCAACAAAAACAAGTTCAGCAAAGTAGGGAGAGTGAAGGCAAACGGTTTGGGAGAATAGCACACCAGGGATGGTTCCAACAGGAGCACACTGGCAGCCCACACCCGTCCTCCCCAACGCACTCAGTAGATGAAGGGCCTGATTACAACTTTGGAGGAAGGTGTTAATCCGTCCCAAAAGTGACAGATATACCACCAGCCGTATTACGAGTCCATTATATCCTATGGAACTTATAATACGGCTGGTGGTATATCCGTCACATTTGGGATGGATTAACACCTCCTCCAAAGTTGTAATCAGGCCCTATGTCTTCAATAGTGTTCATCCTTGCTATATGTTAGATGTTTGACACCCAGTGTTGGCACTGATGATTCTGGACGTTCTTTGGGAGAATGTGTGGTGATCTCTTGGCAGTGGGCAATCGCCTTCATCCCCATATACTGTTGGGCTCCTCCAGGAGGGTCAAGGCTAACGAACCTCCATTGGATGCACCAGCATGCTTGACAAACGAAAAGCAGCACTTCATCTGCCCCCACCATGACTGCTACTTCCTGTTGAGGACGGGCAACAATCCAGAAACCGGTGTCCAGCAATGCAACCACCACTGGTTGTGCTAATATGGATGGCAAAAACACACGTGAGGAAATGAAAAACGTGAAGTGCACCTACCAGTGAGCACAGTACCTTGCGAGAACGTGTGGTGATCTGCTCACCCGCCCCAACCTGCTTGAGTGTACAGATGGTAGTTGGTTATTGAAGGGTGAGTTGTTTGGTATGGTAATCTCTTAGTGAACAGAATATTGATGAAAAAAAAATCTAATAACTCATTACAACCATGTGGGTTAGAGTTGTCAAAATTTAGATGAGCTAGCAAATAATTCCTTTTCTCCATTCACGTAATTCCCTTGGCTGGCTCATTGAGTAATTAATTTTATTTTGAATATGACTAACTTTAGTGGCAATGGCTTTGAATATGCAGTGTTTTCTCACATTTTTGAAAGTTGCAGTGTCAGAATGATGCTTCTTGGAGTGCCATATTCACTCACCTTTCCCGAGTTCTTCCCTTTCCTTAAATAGGTCATCTGTGATTTACTTGTGCCTTTTTTTGTTAGAAGAGTTATATCTGCAGAGAGGGGCTTTGTTTTTGCTCTCTTGCCTCACGGCTTCGTTGTAAAAGGTGAATTCTGTGTTCACATCAGAAAGCCTCTGAGATGTTGATTGCAGTTTGCACCCACTTCTTTTCAGACACTTTCCAGCACAATGGTCTGTATTGTGTTTCAGGTTTAGTTATATGCATTGTGATTTTTTTTTTTGCATAAATGTGAAAGGGAACATTTAAACTAACTGACTAATCCACCTCCAAGGATGGTGAACATCAAACTGACACTTTGTTGTGAATGGCTAAATAAATGGGCTCGCTTTCGGAGTGCGTATGTCCATTGGAGGTTTGTTGGAGACTAAAGCGATTTATGATTTCACGTAGTTCTCTTGCATTTTTTGCTGCATGGACTATTCCAGTTAATACCGAAGTCTCCATAATATATGTTGCTGGAGTTGAGTTGTTTTTGTTCAGCGACATATTCATAGGATTTTTCCTGGAAAGATTCTGGGCTCTTGGAAGATGGTAAATGATGTGTTAATTGTTTGATGTATCTTGGTTTACAAAGGTACTTTGAGTGCTTCGAAAGGACTGTAATGTTATAGCTTTGTTTATGCAGCTGACATTTTTGCCCAGTAGATTAGATCTACTTCACCTCCCAGACTGTTAGATCTGTATTCAATGATGCTTTTGTAGTCTGTGGGGACCAGTAAGCCAATAATGGTTTGATATATGCATTGAAGCAGGATTCAGTGGTAAAGAGCATGTCTGGACTCGGGTAGGTGATGATATCCTCACTGAAGATGTAATGGGCTTTTTCACCTGCAATTTAGTAAGTGGAAATTGATGACAGCCGTGTGCAACTTTGAGTTTTTAGAGTACTGTACGTTTCTTGAAAGTGGTTTTGGGTTTGGGATTCTTCCCCTGGGGATGCCGAAAGTACAGTGGGCACTGCCTGTTGAGTTGGAAGTACTAGTGAATTTATTCTTACACATCTTGATATAGGATGAATGAAATGCAAATCCCGTGGCATAATGTTATGGACTCCTAAAAGACAACCCATCCTTCTGTCTTACAACTATAATAGGGAAACGTCCTTAACAATGTGTTGTGAACAACGCAAATGTTTCTCACGAAAGTGTAACCACGCTAGCTGGAACAGCGCATGGCTTTTTCTACGCCTTAACCATACATGTGCCAAACTACGCATATGGTTGGCTAAGGCACAGAAAAAGCTGTGTGTTGTTTGCGAGAGGATGCAGTGAGGTAAGTGGGGCAGGGGTGGGGGTCGATTAAGGGCTTGGGGTGGGTGGGGCAGGTTGGGGGCAGGCAATTTCTTTTTTTTTTGTAAAGAGCAGGGGGCTTTGGATATTTTTTTTTTTTTTAGGACTTTGGGTGGGGGGGTCGGGCTTTTTTTTTGTTAGGGGCGGGAGTGAGGGCGTTTGGGTATTTGTTTTTATTTAGGGTGGGGTAGTTTTATTTCTAAAGGGGAGGGGGAAGGTTGAAGGGAGGAGAGAAGAGGAGGAAGGATCGGAAGAGGATGCGGTGAGGTAAGTGGGGTTGGGGCAGGGTTGGTGTTTAGTGTTTAGCGGTGGGGTGGACTTAGGGTGGGTCGGGGGTGTTGGGGTAGTTTCGTTTTTATGGGCAGGAGTCGGGTGTATTTCTTCTTTTTTTTCTTTTTTTTTTTTAAGGGCTCAGGGTGGGGCAGGGTCAGGGTAGTGCTTAGGCTGGGTTGAGAAGTCGGGGTAGTTTACTTATTGGGGGAAGATTTTAGGGCTCAGGGTGGGTGGGGGTGTTCAGTGTAGTTTAGCTATTAGGGGTGGTGGTGTTTTGGACCTCAGGGTGGGTGGGGGAGGGGGGTTGTATAACAGAACAAAGCATGCCGTTTTGGATGCCGTTGCCACACATGCCTTTACTAGGCATGCTTTTACAACAAAATTAGTTGTATTGCGTGGTAAAGGCATGCGTGGAAACGACACGGCCGTGGTTCTGACCACGTTGTTAAGGCATGCGTTGTTCCGACATGCATGGTTCTGTCATACAATCCTGCTAACAAGGTACCTTCTATCTCTGTAGCGATCAAAATTCAAAGTGTTCGAACAGTGGGGTTCCCCTAGGGAGCAACATAGACCTGCTAGTATCCAGTGCTTTCTAATCCGTGCCTATGGAGATTTTAATATGAGAGGTGCATTACTGGCTCTTAGACCGATCAATATATTGGCTGTTGAGTATTTGCAGGAACTTGGTTGCCAATTAATCGTGGCTTTGTCATGGAAGCACTCGTCTACAGTTTTCAATTTTACAGGATCGTAAGCAGGAAAAGGGTTGATCTCACAAGTGACCTGATGATTTTACATCCTCTAGAGACACCCATTGTCTCCTTAACGTATATCCTAATTAGAATCCATGGCCACATTTTTGTGGTATGTCGATAATGCTCCTAATTAGTCTGTGTAGATGGTGCCTCTAACATTTATCCAAAATAAGAGAAATGGATATGTGAATTCCTCCTAACGATCACCATCTTTGGCATGGTTGCAAACTCCTGGATTCAACATATCTTTAGCTTGGTTGTAAACTCCTGGATTCACCATTGCAAAAACTATTGCTATGTTTAATACCTTTGTCTATAAATTAAGGACTCACAATGATTCCCCATTTAGCTGTTTTAGGTGCCAGCCATAGTGAAACTGTATAAAAGAGTGCAAAGTTATCTCAGACACCTCAAGACAGGCAGCAGACAGGTGTGTGCAAATTAGAGAACCATACATAATACAGAGTATAGACTGTCCACTCCAGGATTCTGTGACACACAGTGATCAATCATGCATGATGCAAATTGTAACAAGGTACCTCAGGGATACAGTGACCTCACATGCCACAGAAAACAGACATGGAATATACGACACAATGAGGTGCTCAGCAATACAGCGTTCATAATGCAGACAGCGAAGGATAAACCCAAGACTTCTGTAACGTTGAAAAGCCCTAAGTTGTCAACTAAACATAATTAAGCAAAACCTGTCACTGGCTTCCTTTTAATGTGCAATAAAACCCTTCACAATTTACCATTTGCAATGCAGAATAAAGTGTCACTTCCACCGTCCTGGGACACTGAAAAGCACTAAGACGTAGTAAGACATGTCTTGTCCAAGGCACCCGGAAATCAACTCTGCAGAACACAGCGTTCTCCATTCTGTGGCCAACTAAAGGTACCAAAGCATGACACAATAGTCTACCTTGTACATAGAACCCTCATCATTTTGGTCCCTACTTCTTTTCAATAGCAGGATTTTATTTCATTCTAAAATAAATGTTATTTATTATAGTAGCAATATTAGGGTGCACTTCTATGATTTGAAGCTAATCATTTTTTTAGGTCTCGCTGCAGATGGCTTTAGCTTTCCTGTTTCAGACAGTGTTGTCATCCGTCCTTTAACATATGCTTTGCGTGTGCTTAGGGCAGGCCCCTTGCCCGTCACTGGATGGGTTTCTTGTCTCTCAGATTTCTGTCCCTAAATTGATGGCTTTCGTCCCTGTACTTGTGTTTGTTGTACACTTGGAGCATTTATGTCTCAGCCTGCCTTTTGGTTGCTGCAGCATCTCCTCCCATTGCTGATGGAGTGGGACTATTTTTATTTTTTACGTTTTCTTTGGCATCTGAGCATTAGCACTGCATTGGAGTACCTGTCCTGTTCTTCTTCTTCTCTCGTTCCCTGTCTGTCTCTCTCTTCATCCCTCCCCTCTGTAGTCATCCTTAGCCATTCCGCCCCATCCTCTTTCCCTCTTGCTACCCTTCACACTACCCACCTCCTACTCTTGTGACACCGAGAGCGCTGCTGATGTTTGGTGTCCCGCGCTCTTCCTCTCGCCCACCTCTCTCTCCTGCAGGAGGCAGCCATCTTGGCAGAGTATTTTGTATACCTCCAGGATGCCAGCCATGTTTCACCTTCAAGCAACATGGTGGCCAAGGCTGCAGCTCTGTGAATGGTGTTTGAGGTGTGACATCCCCCTTAATACAAGGAGTCTGGAGATTAGTGGGCATGGCCTCCAGTCGGGTGTGGCGGGGTCTGTGCTCAGGTTTCCACTGGGATTAGCAGCCCTCATAGCATAGACACCTACATCCTTAAACCCCTCGCCCCGCCCCCTTTCCTTCTTGTCTCACAGAACAGGCAAGGCATAAACCAGGCAATAACTGTTTGAGAACTAATGTTATGAAGCGGTTTAAATTGAGCTCTATTTTCATCCTTTCTGTTGTCAAAAAAAGTTTAGAATTTCTTATTGTTCGGGTGCTGCAGGGCCCATAGCAAATGACAAAATGTATTTGAGAAGGGAGGGAGGATGGTAAATAACCGTGGATAACTAGCAGCGCTTCTTTTATCAGAGGTAGATGGAGTGAAATATTAAGATTAAGTGTGCATTCCCTCCTTGCATTTATGTTTTATAGGGAAGAAGTAGGTAATGCAGATACTGCTAAATTTTAATATATAATCAATGATAAAACAATGGTTGACGATGTTATAGTTAGAAAATGTAATTTATTATTTCTATATAAAAACGAAGTAAACTACACAAACCTTAAAAATGTCCACTCACCCTAAACTTTCTATAACTCTTGCACCTCTGTGCAGAGTGTTGTCAACTCGCTGGGCAGACTAATTCACCTATAACTCAGCTCTCTATCATGCATAGTTCTCATACGTCATGTCATATGTGATGGGATGAGTGTTAACATACATGTTGTGATTTAATCTGCTATATATGATTTAATATGAAAGGGTCTATGCAGTGCATAGGGAAGGCGCGAGTTGAAGTGCAATGTCGTAAAGAGTGAAGGAGAGTCTCATAGAGTGCAGTGGCCAAGAGTGCAGTGTCTTGGAGTGCAGTGGCCAAGAGTGTAATAGAGAGGCGTAGAGTGAAGTAGAGTACAGTGTTATAGAGAGGAGTAAAGTAGCTTAGAGGGAGTTGCCTAGTGTCGTACAGTGGAGTAAAGTGTTGTAGAGTGGTGTAGGCTGTTGTGGAATTGAATTTAAGAGTGTTGTGGAGTGGATTTGTGTGGCATAGAGTGGAGTGCCATATTGTAGAGTGGAATGGTGTCATGGAGTGGTATGTCATGGAATATCCTACAGTGGGGGGTGTAGAATGGAGTATCGGGTAGTGGAGTGGCATGTCGTAGAGTGGCATGTCAGAGTGGAATGCTGTGGAGTGGCATAGAATGTGGGAGAGAGGACTGGCTCATATTGTAGCGTCAAGTGATGTAGAGTGGAGTGATGGGAAGTGGCATACAGGGAGTACTGTGTCTTAGAGTGGAGTAAAGTGGGGCAGAGGGAGTTGCATAGAGTGGACTAGACTGTTGTGGAATGGCATGTCATAGAGTGGAGTGGCATTTAGGGTGGCGTATGATGGTGTGGAGTGACGTAGAGTGGTGGCGTGGAGTAGACTGTCGTAGAGTTATGTCATACAGTGGACTGGAGTGTTAGAGTAGTGTGTCGTATAGTAGAATGGACTGGAATGTTGTGGAGTCGTATGTTGTAGAGTGGTGTGTCATAGTGGCATGTCGTAGAGTATCTTGGAGTGGAGTGGACTGGAGTGGTGCATTGAAGAGTGTTGTGGAGAGGCACAGGATGTAGAGTGCAGTGGCTTGTCATGAAGTGACGTGTGGTAGAAGTGGAGTGGTATATTGTAGAGTGTTGTGGAGAGGCACACATTCTAGTAGTCTTGTGGCATGACGTAGAGTAGAGTGCAGTGGCGTGTCATGGAATGGCGTGTCATAGAGTGATTTAGAGTGGAGGAGTGTGTCGTAGAGTGGAGTGCTGTGTCAGAGTGGAGTGATGTGTACAGTACACCCAACACATGTACATTTTTTTTTTTTCACTGCCTTGACCAAGAAACGGGAGTCATGAAACACTTGCTTCATTTTGCACTTGTTTCTGTTTATTAAATGATAATGGAGTATGACAGTAGTGCTACCAATTATAAAATATATGTAACAGAATGAAATATTGTATAGATATACAATAAATTTGTAAAGATGTATGTATTGTGAACTACAAGCAAAGTGACGAGAATAAAAGTGTTTTCTTAAACCTATAATTTTATTCTGGATTTGACTAGGTGCCTCTTATAAGTTTTAATTATTTATATTCCATTAATGGTGAAAGGTAGGGTAACCATCACCTTAGAAGGCGCTTAGCACTTGTCAGGAACTCATTGCCCAGTATTTTAAGAATAAACTAGAAGTGTGCCAATCGGAGCGGTTGTAGGGACAAGTCTGTGATCTACTGCCAAGGCTATGCTTCAAAGGTAATGGTATGAGGCTCAGATTAGGTCTGCAAACACTCAGCGCAGATCAATAGCACACCCCACACTGCTAAGTTACTGTGTAACATCATTACAGGGCTAAAATACTCCAAAGCCACTCAACAAGCCTGTCTACCATTTGAATAAATCTTCAGTGAGTTCCAATTTTTTCATATTCCAAGTACTGAAATTATGAGGGCAGGACATTGCTGCAGAGTGTCACTAAACTTCGGGACATCAGTCAGAGTGAAGGCAGTTTTATCTTGGAACCTCTTTCAGATCTTGAGTAACTTTTGGCCCCATTTCTCTGTGACCATATGGAAGTTTGCCAAGCTAGAGTTTTCAAACTCTGAGCTCCAGCACGGTTGATTAAATTGCTCATGGACAGAGGAAGGCATCCCTAAGGAATGGTAAGCCACAATAGCAAAAACACTTCCTACTACTACTGTTAATAGTAACAGTAGTAACCTACTACGACAGCAGCACCTGGTAACCATTTTGCGGATTGTCATCATGGGACAGCTATAAAAGCTTGCCAAGACCAATCAGCTGCCTGACCACTCCTGAGCAGGAATTCAGCACCTAAGTACTATTGAGCTCACAGTCAACCGGATGTAGATGACCTGAGAAGGAAGTTGTAAATGTCAGTTTCGCAGCACTTGTCCTATTGGATTTCAAAGTAGCCCCTGACACCATTCACCATGCCCTACGGTTCAGCTGGCTAGACCACACTGGTTTAAGATGAATGGCACTAGAATGGGTTAAATCATTCCTTATGGTCCCTCTTACTGTATCCGTATCATGTGCTGATCAGGCTCTTGGAGGTTAAGGTGGGGCGACCCTGCAGGCATCTATTTTGCTTCCGTTTTTTAAATCTGCATGCAACTTCTGATCTCCCTGATACGCAAGATATGGTCCAAATTGTACATGTATCCAGTAGAGACAACGCTTGCCTTTAAATTGATAAACCAGACTTTCAGGTGCTGTCTGCAGGTTTGGGCCTGCATTCTTAACATCCTGTTCGGCTACTACTCACTGACAGATGTCAGCAGCACGCTCACACGTCAACCAGTCTAAAACAGAAGCTTTAATCCAGCAGGGAATCGCCATCATGGCGAAGCTGCATCTGGCCTTGTCTGGTGGGCTTTGCACCACTCCTTCTGAGGAAGTGAATAATCTGGAGCTAACAAACCACAGCAGGCTGTCTGGATAGAGAGGTTGCAGAATGCTCTAGCACCGGATACCTCTACATAAAGACACCATGCAGGGTCGTACCTTATTAAATGTGCCATCAACATGAGACAGTGGTGAATGCACATATCTAGTCTTGCTTATACTATGGAAACAGCATTTACCTGGCCACCCCAGGAAAGACGTGGCCACTTACAATTAGTAACAGACAGCGTTATAGGAGGGCTGTGTGTGATCGAGTTTCAGGCACTGTGAGAGCGCAACACTGCCTGCAAATTGGAAAACAAATTGTCTTTAAATCACTTGTCATTGTCTATTAGACCATTCTCTCCAGCTCACCATATTTCTTGGAATCTACGTTGAAGAGATACTTCCCTTCACACTGTGCAAGATCCTTACATGAGAGGTTACTAGTAGTCTCCTGCTCCCAACCCTGAGCATGAGCAGAAGATAGAGCTATCCCTGGACCTGCAGCTAAGCTATGCAATACCTTAAACTGTGCACAGGTGACTGTCTCCTCCACTTTTGTAAAAAACCTAAAAGCAAAGGTTGTTTATTCAGTAGGCAGTCCATAGAATTGGCATGGCATGGTGATCTTTGTTTAGTACTTAGATGGTGGTAGTAGGCTCTTAGAATGTTATGTAGCAAAGCATAGTCTGTCTCTGAGTAGATTTGAATGTCTTGAAGAGTTATTTACTTTTCATGAAAATGATCATCCTTATCCACAGACCTCCCTTACGCCGGCCCCCTTTGATCTGTAACCATATCAGTCACCTATGCCGCCACCACTGGTCAACACCCCATCTTTTCATCGGATATATTGTACAACGCTTGGAAAATCACGGTTTCACTTTGCTCCACCCGCAGTAACTAAGACGCGCCGCTGGCCATGGCCACCATGGAATGATATAATAACATTTTGTATGCTTATAGTTGTACTGTTCCTAGATTACTTTCACGCTGCATGTACGCGCATCATGGCAGCCATCTTGGGAGTATGCAGAATAACAATTCAGGGTGGTGGCCAATGATATTGGCTTTGCCGAGGCTTGTGCTTTAAGTTCTACAAGTACTGCCAACACAGGACCAATCTGGCTTTGCCAGTGCTTGTTATATTTATTACTCTTATCAAAATTGCTAACACTTTTTAGAATTACTCCTCAGTATAAACTCCTATGAAGGAAGACCAGACAAATAGAATACTAGAGTCTAATTAGCAGTCCTGTTTCCCCCTGTGGTGCACATATTGGCGGTGCCAGAATACTGAGAGCTAGGCCAGATGTTTTCCAGTGCCTGGAAAGCAGCCCTGCAGCTGGCGAAATTATTTATTGCACCGAAACCCTACAAATGCTCACGCCTTTCCTGCTTCACCTATGTAATTCGAAGCCATCCGTTCAAACATTAAACATTTGGTAGCAATTGAACTATGAATCAGCATCGTATTTTAATTAGAAATCAATAACTATTGCTTATTCTAATGACCTATCCTATGAATTTACTCCTAAATCAAAGGGAACGCCCCTGTATGTTCTATGTGACTACAATGAATTGTGACGACACAATGACTTCCGTACAGCTCCAAGAACATTCAGCAACAAAGAGAGACATTGTATCTGAATACCTTTAGAACGGCCTAATGCCAGCAAAGGAAAGTCAGCTTTCAAGTGTTACTTCTAAAACAGTGACGTCAACGATCTATATCTTTAGCCGCAAAGACAGAACTGAACTTCTGTTTTTCTTCTTAATATAGCAACCATCCTATGTTAGCTAATGTGGGCTATCTGGAAACTGCAGTGAGCAATTACTTCCTGCTGCCAACCCAGAACTGCAATGATTACTAAAAATAAACCATTTAATATTAGTTTTCCAGCGCTAATAACAGCACTGACAAATGTTGTCGCCTTACAGCTATATTATTTAATAAAAAAACATTAAAAGCTCTATATGCTTTTTAGAAAGGTGTAGCTGTTCTCTCAGATCCCTTTTGGAAGATGTCACTCACTGCACTGAGTCTCAGTATATTTACACAGGTACACTATGTGCCCCTGGTGTTTGGGGCATAAAATCAGCAGATTAAAATGATTGGTCTTTTTACAAACTGGTCCCTATTAACCAATTTTCACTTTACAGTAGAACTCCTTTGTCAGTGAGATCAACACACCCCTGTAGTCCTCTTACTGAGTTGCACCTTCACTGTACCTGATTGCCAAGTCTGAAGCTGATGTGCCTGACTTTAATGTCCTACCACATGCAGACAGACACCGGCATGCACACATGTTGCTGCATCTGTGCTCGGCAATATGGGTGTTGTAAAAGTGAGCCCCACAAGCCGGCAGTGCCGGAGAGCGTTGCTGGTTGTCCCATAGGAAGCAACACAAACCTGCAGTGCCACAGTGTGTTGTCAGTGTCCAAAATTGAGAAGTAGCAGACATGTGGGACTTCCTGGATGAGTCCAGCTTACTGTGCAGCAGAGCCAGGCATTGTTGGTTTCTAGCTAGGCCATGAATAGAGTGCATTCCCTGTGTGCTAATGGTCACCTGACACTGAAAAGAAATGGCAAACGAAAGATGTACCAGGCGATAGGTCTCAGTGGTCCAGCTTGCTGAATGTAATAGTGCTGGAACATTTTTCTCTCAGCACCTGTCGTCTTTGGCATCCTGGCAATACCGGGCTCAGAAATACTTAATCCTCGTGTGAATTTTTTTCCTAGTCTCTTGGGGAAAACATCATTCTTGTAAAGGGAGATGGAGGTAGTGTTTTCAGGACATCGCTGTACCCCGCTCGGGGCCAACTTTATAGAGCCTTAATGCCTACAGGATGCTAGACTGGTTTACGGCCTTCGACATGCTGACAAGTTGAATCTAGTTGCCCCACTCAGGGTTGGTTCAAGCAAAGACCTGGGTGGTCATTCTGACCCTGGCGGTCTTTGACCGCCAGGGCGGAGGACCGCGGGAGCACCGCCGACAGGCCGGCGGTGCTCCAATGGGGATTCCGACCGCGGCGGTAAAGCCGCGGTCGGACCGGCACCACTGGCGGGCTCCCGCCAGTGTACCGCCGCCCCATTGAATCCTCCACGGCGGCGCAGCTTGCTGCACCGCCGCGGGGATTCCGACCCCCCCCCCTACCGCCATCCAGATCCCGGCGGTCGGACCGCCGGGATCCGGATGGCGGTAGGGGGGGGTCGCGGGGCCCCTGGGGGCCCCTGCAGTGCCCATGCCACTGGCATGGGCATTGCAGGGGCCCCCGTAAGAGGGCCCCTACATGTATTTCACTGTCTGCTGCGCAGACAGTGAAATACGCGACGGGTGCAACTGCACCCGTCGCACAGCTTCCACTCCGCCGGCTCGATTCCGAGCCGGCTTCATCGTGGAAGCCTCTTTCCCGCTGGGCTGGCGGGCGGTCTGAAGGCGACCGCCCGCCAGCCCAGCGGGAAAGTCAGAATTACCGCCGCGGTCTTTCGACCGCGGAACGGTAATCTGACGGCGGGACTTTGGCGGGCGGCCTCCGCCGCCCGCCAAGGTCAGAATGAGGGCCCTGGTCTTTCCTGTAGAGTTCACCTGCTGGATTGCATAAAGTTTCTCCAATGGGGATTCCGACCGCGGCGGTAAAGCCGCGGTCGGACCGGCACCACTGGCGGGCTCCCGCCAGTGTACCGCCGCCCCATTGAATCCTCCACGGCGGCGCAGCTTGCTGCACCGCCGCGGGGATTCCGACCCCCCCCTACCGCCATCCAGATCCCGGCGGTCGGACCCTGGGGGCCCCTGCAGTGCCCATGCCACTGGCATGGGCATTGCAGGGGCCCCCGTAAGAGGGCCCCTACATGTATTTCACTGTCTGCTGCGCAGACAGTGAAATACGCGACGGGTGCAACTGCACCCGTCGCACAGCTTCCACTCCGCCGGCTCGATTCCGAGCCGGCTTCATCGTGGAAGCCTCTTTCCCGCTGGGCTGGCGGGCGGTCTGAAGGCGACCGCCCGCCAGCCCAGCGGGAAAGTCAGAATTACCGCCGCGGTCTTTCGACCGCGGAACGGTAATCTGACGGCGGGACTTTGGCGGGCGGCCTCCGCCGCCCGCCAAGGTCAGAATGAGGGCCCTGGTCTTTCCTGTAGAGTTCACCTGCTGGATTGCATAAAGTTTCTGAAAACCCATAAATTGGCCTGTCTAATCCAAACTCTTTAATGCTGGAGTGCCTAGAGTGGAAAAAAATAGCGACTATTAGACCTCTACTTCATGGGGCGCAGATTGATGTAAACAATGTCAGACCCATTTGTCTCCTACCCTGTTTTTTTTTGTTTTATATATTGTGGGAAGCAGTTTTCTAGAGAAACCGAACTTTGCAGAGAAAAGTTTTTTGCTCTGTTTTCAAGCCAACTTTGACCCAAACTAAAGTACAGAATTGGTTGCTTTGTGAGAAATGACCTCGATGACCTCAGGTCTGAGGGGATAGGCATGGTTTGGGGGGCTTTAGTTCTCTTGAAGTCATCAGCCTTCTTCAAACTATTGTCCATTGCAGATTAAGGATAGGACCCGAGGCAGCCTCCTTCTAGACATGATAAAATTGCTGCAATACTTCTTGACTAACGGAACCCAGTCAGTCATTCCACTTTTGGGTCTCAGTGGCAGAAACACAGCTATGGTGTCCTGTAAGACTCAAATGCATCACCTTTTTTAATTCACATCTGATAGTGGCCTTTCAAGCAGATTTTGCACCACCCAGGGTCGTTCTTTTTTGTGCAAGCTGAAAATACGCATCTGAAAATCCGCCTCTCTCAAAACTCCAACAGGTGAGTAGTAAGTAGTGATTCTGGGTAGTGTGCAGAGACTGGACTTTATCAGCTGGTGGCTAGCTGACAGATTGTGGAGGTCCTGCTTACATCTAGGAGCGTTCCAATCTGGAATGTGGATTTCTGGCCAGTAGGAATCTATGTTGAACAAAATCTCTTGCTAGACCTCCCAGCTCCTGAAATAAGGAGCATATGTTTTTTTACACTTTAGACCTAAAAAAAGAACCCTATTCTTCATCAGCTGTGAGCCTCTTATCCAATCACATCTGGACTATCGAAGGTCTCTACCTAACTTGTTAGGAAAACCACCTGCACCACTTGCAACAGCAGCCTAACTCTGCTGTGTGCCTGACGACGAGTCTTTCAAGCCTGGATCATGTCGCTTCTAATCCCATTGCTGCCTGTCAGTTCACAAATATGTACTGTGATAATCTGCAAAACGTTGTGTACCAAAACTTCCATAATTCCAATGCTTCTAAGTTTACCTTTCTGTGCCCAAAAAAAAAATATATATATATATATATATATATATATATATATATATATATATATATATAAAAGATATATACATACACAGAAACCTGTCCCACCATATTTTGGAAACCCCAAAGTGCTGGTTGTTCAGTCTGTCTTGCAGCATCCTAATTTCTTTAGCATTTGTTGTATTGGTCAATACCATTAAGATGTCTAGGCAGATGTTGCGCACAATAAATAAACCTTTAAATAACTAGTATTGTATGCTGCAACTCTGACCCTCCAATTATCATTTTTTGAGTTTGATCCATGTTTCACTGTTGCCATGCAAAATAGTAATCACATTAAATATCCATTTAATAAAATAAATATTTAGAACTCTCTCTGGTCAAAAAGGCCTGGACTAGGAGAAAATGTCATATATAAAAATGTCAGTCTCAGAGTAAGTTCTGTTGCAAAATTGTACCAGTATGATTGTAAACTAGGTAATTCGGAAATGTCTGTGTGATATTACTGTAGGAGGGAGGTATGAGGGGGTATTTACAGGCTTGAAAGAACCGCACTGTTCCCAGCTATCTATAATAACTTATGATCCTCAACTTTGCTGAGTATCTCCAAATATCGTAAAATTGTTAGAGTGTAAAATGGAGCAGACATACCACGACTTCCACCATCATCGTAGACTTGTATTTCTTATTGGTCACTGGCTGGAATACAAGGCTGAATTCAATTGTAATTGGGCTTTGGCCACGTTGAACATATGTGTACTCGCATGCAGATATTTTAGTGTTGGATGAGATTTGGATGTGTTGATTTCTTGAGGAGAGACCCATGGAGATTTAGGGAGCCGCAACCCGGAACCCTCTGCAGCAGAGATGCTCAAGCGAGTTGTGACCTCTCATGATGCGTTGTCCCACCTAAGCATCATTGCAGTGCAGTGTTCATCTCTGCTACTCCAGACCTGTACTGCATTGACACTCACATGGGCAGGGACACTGCATGGCCTCCGGAATGACTGCCTAAAAGCTCCATGAGGTAGATTCACACAAAGAAGTATACTTTCAGGGGTTGGAGGTTTATATCTGTGCTTTTCATACAGTAAATCTTTAGTTTTGATTCTCAAAAAATCCCATATTTTATGCTTTATGAATGAGTCTATAAAAATCATGATGAATTATAGCTTTCCATGGTGGCGCTTAATGCTAAACCAACACATTTTACACTAGTAGAGATTGTCGTGAGTTTGAGGTTAGGATTAATGTGTAAATCCACTTTATCTTTTTTGAACCGGCAAAATATTTTTCCTGGTAGAGAAATATCTCCCCCCCCCCCCCCCCCTACAATACAGCCAAGTGTTGTTTTGTGGCATTAACCAGAAATCCTGAAATTGGATATGTAACCCGATATAAAGGTCTGTGGATACCACAGATCTACGGCTTAGTGAAGAGTAAATCTTCCTGGCGACCTCGCCCCTTTTCACTCCAAGAAAAAACATGTTCCCAACCCTTAATTTACATTAGCAGAAAATTTGCCCTCGTGAGACACTAGCTGCTGTTTGCAATTGTAGGTGGTTTTTTCTTCTTCTTACGGAAATGCAATTTGGGTGCGCGGCAGTTTAAGGTTTTAAGCTATATCTAGTGCTGTTACAGACATAAAGGATGAATAACTAAAATATTTTAATTCGGAGGAAAAAGGTCAGTTTGTGCAGCCTTACGCGTGTGTGCCTTCAGGTGCGTGGATTTTTAACCTACGCAATAATACTCCTAAACGTAGAATCACCTGGCAGGTAGAACATGGAGTGATGTTGCCTTGCATGAAGCTATCTGAAATCCCAGCTGTGTGACATGGATCTTCCATATCTATCTCGGAGTGAACAGTGAGCTCACACACTTGTACATTGCAGATGTGGCCCAGCTGTCTCGAACTCTGGCCAAGGCTGCTTAATCGTAGATGTACCAGCGAATAAGGACACCGTGTCGCCATCCATACTGCTTTGATTGTCTTCTCTTGAACTTCGATCTAAATGGGCTTATGCTTTTTTTTTTCTTGCTTTCCGAGTGTTGCTTCCCTTTGTCTTTGTGGTCTCTTTATTTGATTTTGCTGTTTTTGTCCCACCCCCCCCCCCAATAGCAGGAGCTGTTTCCATGCATTCTCTACTCCACATACGTACTTTCAGATATGATCTTCCTGTGCTCCAAGTGCCCCTGTGCTTCACCATTTGGTGAAGTGTTTGGCTCCTGTCCTGTAAGGGCCCCCTTTCCAATATGTGAACAGGTTAAAACTATTTATTTTTGTGTTTTTTCGCTTGTAAACCATCCTACACTTAGGTATACAAGTATAAGGTGCCAGGTGTCCTTAAGAGGCCCACAGGTAGAAAGGAAAATATGTGGGTTAAGAAAACTACTTTTCAATATTGCAGTTCTTGATGGAAGATGAAGTGTAATGCAGAAGTAATAAGTTAGGCACCAAGATGTTCTTGACATCAGGGAAGAGGAAATAGCCAAGCGAGAAATTCAGAAGAACTCCAACTGCAAAGGTGCAAAAAACAAGGACAAAAATAGTAGCAAGCAGGCAAAGAAACCGATGAAAATTAAGGAAACAAATACATTGGAGTGCTTCCATCACTTGTTCATGTCTCCTTTATGATTCAAACAGGAACTGACATGATAGTAAAGATTCATCTTCATCTTGGATTCAGATCGGGAACATCGGACGGAATCCCCTGATCAGACCACCTTCTTGGGACTGTATTTCATAAGGATGGAGGACACCTCTTTCCACTAGTTCATGTCCTTGGCTTGGTACAGAAGCTCGAGGTTACATATTTAAATGATGAACTCTGCTGTTTCACCTCTACCCTTCCTCTCCAGCATTTCCTGTCACCTGGGGGTGGAGGGGCATCCCTACGGTTGAACATTTTTAAAGAAGCTTCAGCGCAGACGTACAACCACGCGCTCAATGCAGCGGCCTGCTACATGCCACCTGACTGTGTAATAAGTACAATGTGTGAGTCCGGACAACCTCAGATAACCTCTTGGCACTGTTGTGCCACTCGGAAGATGTTGGAGTGCTGTGCATGTGTATCTAAGCAATAGGACATATATTTACATTTGGGACCTGTGGGGGCGGCACATAGCCATTGCAGTAGGGGTATTTTATAACATGGTATGGGGATTAACCTGCTGGTCTAAGAAGTGAGCTCCGTAGCAGGATGATTTCATCACTGTGATTATGGGGCAAATTAGCCCTTCTATAGACCACCTTTTATAATGCTAGTGGATGGTCATCCAGCAAAATAAACCAGTAGCAGAAAAATGCTGCACCACGTAAGCCACAAAACCACACCCACAGTGCTTTTCTGCCTCTCCTGTGCAGGTACCTCCAACCTTCCCATGCAGCCTGCATTGAGCCCCTTCTTTGCTGTGTGTTGACAATCAGCCAAACACAGTAGGAGGAAGAGAAGAACCGTGGAAAACGAGACCAGAATGAGAAGAGTGCAAGGCATTCCCTACACGGTTGTATGATGGAGCCATGAATGTGTTTGGCACGCATGCCTTTACAATGCTGGGAATACAACGAACGCGTCGTTACCACGTGTTCCTTTACTATGCAAGTCGTTACATCAACTTGCCGTAGGGAAGCCCAGGACTTTGGGATAGTATCATTTACCATTCCAACTTCAGTCTGTGCAATTGTAGGGAAGGTGTTGGACTTAAAATCCAACACTAGTCCAATATCAAAGATGTCATGAGTACCGTAACCTGTGGGTTAATTAGCAGTGTATGGTGAGGGCGCGCGTTATAGTTACCTAAGGGCACTAGTTAGTTAGTTGAGGTAACTATAACTGGTGAACTTCTATGGTTTTGTACGTTTAAAATGTGAACCTAACTATAACATCTCTGTAACCTTTGTTTTTTTAAAAGTGAATTTCTATGGGGTTTTTTCAACGTATAGTAATTTTCATTACTATACCTTAATCCACCACCGCCACGCTCAGCCTGCCTCCTGATCACCATACAAACGATCAAAATGCTGTTCCCATCCATTATGCAAGCGAGGTAGACCGTGCTAACTTTCCCTTTAGATAACACTAAGACGCAAGTATTTTACATCTACTGTGAAGGTATGTATTTTTTTTTTTTCTTTAGAACATTATCTAGATCGAGATACGAGTTGGCAGCAGATTGCATGTCCCAAAAAGCTTCCTTTTTGAGGAAAAGCATTACATTTTTCAGGAGATTTTTCCACAACCATAACTCAATTCAAGTGACTGCAATTCAAGTACGCTAATTGGACTTCTGTGTGGTTTTAAAAGTGATGCCAGAATAAAGTATGTCAACAAGTACTGAATCCGCCTTCTGCATGAGTTGTTGCTCTATTGTTTTCGACCTTTTGTGCCAACACTGTCTTCTCTCCATACGAAATGCAGATCTGTTTGTGCTTGTCTGAAAGCTCTAACGAGTTGGTGACCTTGTGAGCAAAATCCTGGGTGTGGGGAGGGTGTGTTTCCCCATGCAGGAAGTTGGCTTTGTATATACTATCTCAAAGTGAGAGATAGTGTGCACAGAGTCCAAGGGTTCCCCTTAGAGGTTGATAGTGGCAAAATTAGATAATACTAATGCTCTATTTTGTGGTAGTGTGGTCAAGCAGTAGGCTTATCAGAGGGTAGTGTTAAGCATGTGTTGTACACACACAGGCAATAAATGAGAACACACACTCAAAGACTCAACTCCAGGCCAATAGGATTTTATATAGAAAAATATTATTTTCTTAATTTATTTTAGAACCACAGGATTCAGAATTTTGGCAAGTACATAAATTGTAAGGTAGTTCACACAGGTAAGTATGGAACTTTGAATTAAAACAGTAATGTACGCAGTTTTGGCAAAAATGGCAATAAGATATTTTCAAAGTGGACAGTGCAAAAATCAACAGTTCCTAGGGGAGGTAAGTATTGGTTAGTTTCTCAGGTAAGTAAAGCACTTACAAGTTCAGTCTCCTGGGCATAGGCAGCCCACTGTTGGATGTTCAGGTCAACCCCAAACACCCATCACCAGCAACACAGGCAGGTCAGGTGCAGAAGTCAAAGTAGGGCCCAAATAACATCGGTGCCTATGGAGAACAGGGGTGCTCCGGTTCCAGTCTGCTAGCAGTTAAGTACCTGCGTCCTCAGGGAGCAGACGAGGTGGGTTTTGTAGAGCACTGGGGGGGGGGGGGGGGGGGGGCGGGGGGGGGGGGGGAGTCGAGTCCCAAACAAGCACAAAAAATACACCCTCAACGGCACAGGGGTGGCCGGGTGAAGTGTGTGAACAAGGCGTCTAGTTGTAGATCGGAAACAATGGAGAGACCCGGGGGTCACTCTGGCGATGCAGGCAGGGCACAGGGGGGCTTCTAGGGCCAGCCACCAACTGGGCTAGGATGAGGGCCGCCTGCTGTTCACTCCTGCACCGGTGGTTGGTTCCTCTCGGTCCTGGGGGCTGCGGGTGCAGTGCTTTGTCCAGACGTCGGGTTCCTGTGTTACCGGGCAGTCGCGGTCAGGGGGAGCCTCTGGATCCTCTCTGCAGGCGTCGCTGTGGTGGGGGTGCAGGGAGGTCGACTCAGGGTGTCCACGTCATTGGAGTCACTTGGGGGTCCTCTCTGCGGTGTTGGTTTCTCTGGATACGTGCTGGGGGCGTCGAGTGCAGAGTGTGAAGACTCACGCTTCCGGAGTGATGCTGAAGTCTTCTTTAAAGATGGTTTCTTGGTTGTAGATTTGGACAGAGCCGCTGTCCTCAGGAGTTTCTTGGTCCTTTAGGTGCAGGTCAGTCCTCAGAGGTCGCTGGTCCTGCTAGATGCGTCGCTGTGCAGGTTCTCTGAGTCTGGAGACAGGCCGGTAGGGCTGGGGCCAAGTCAGTTTTTGTCTCGGTCCTCTTTGCAGGGCTTTCAGGTCAACAGTCCTTCTTCTTTCTTTAGGTTGCAGGAATCTGATTTCCTGGGATCAGGGTCGCCCCTAAATACTCAACTTAGGGGTGTGTTTAGGTCTGGGGGGGCAGTAGCCAATGGCAACTGTCCAGGAGGGTGGCTACTCCCTCTTTGTGCCTCCTCCCTCAGGGAAGGGGGGCACATTCCTAATTCTATTGGGGGAATCCTCCAAAACCAAGATGGAGGATTTTTTAAGGCAGGGGTCACCTCTGCTCATGACACCTTAGGGGCTGTCCTGACTGGTGGGTGACTCCTTGTTTTTCTCATTATCTCCTCTGGACTTGTTGCCAAAAGTGGGGGCTGTGTCCAGAGGGGCGGGCTTCTCCACTAGCTGGAGTGCCCAGGGGTGCTGTAACACCAGGCTTGAGCCTTTGAGGCTCACTGCCAGGTGTTACAGTTCCTGCAGGGGGAGGTGAGAAGCACCTCCACCCAGTGCAGGCTATGTTCCTGGCCACAGAGTGACAAAGGCACTCACCCCTTGTGGCCAGAAACCCGTCTGGATGTGGCAGGCTGGCAGGAACTGGTCAGCCTAACACTAGCATTTGGACTGGTTTACAGGGGGCATCTCTAAGATGCCCTCTGTGTGTATTTTTCAATAAATCCCACACTGGCATCAGTGTGGATTTATTGTGCTGAGAAGTTTGATACCAAACTTCCCAGTTTTCAGTGTAGCCATTATGGTGCTGTGGAGTTTGTGTTTGACAAACTCCCAGACCATATAGTCTTTATGGCTATCCTGTACTTACAATGTCTAAGGTTTGGCTTAGACACTGTAGGGGCATAGTGCTCATGCAACTATGCCCTCGCCTGTGGTATAGTGCACCCTGCCTTAGGGCTGTAAGGCCTGTTAGAGGGGTGACTTACCTATGCCACAGGCAGTGGGTTGTGGGCATGGCACTTTGAGGGGAGTGCCATGTCGACTTAGTCATTTTCTCCCCGCCAGCACACACAAGCTTTCCCCAGGGTGGCATAATACATGTTGCAGCCCTTAGAGACCTTTCCTGGCCACAGGGCCCTTGGTACCAGGGGTACCACTTACAAGGAACTTATCTGTGTGCCGGGGCTGTGCCAATTGTGGAGACAAAGGTACAGTTTTAGGAAAGAACGCTGGTGCTGGGGCCTGGTTTGCAGGGTCCCAGCACCCTTTCAATCATAACTAGCATCAACAAAAGGCAAAAGGTTAGGGGGTAACCATGCCATGAGAGGCATTTCCCCACAACCCCATTCTAGGGACAGCATATGTGAAAGTATATGACAAAGTTGACAGATTCACTGTTCCTCATCTTCCATGTCTGTCTGTGTGTCTTGCTTTCTGATTCTCTAGCCTTTGATCTCTGATGTATTTAGTTGTGTTGTTTGTGTTTGGAGTTCTTGATTGTGAGCAGAAGCTCATAGTCCCTGCCAAGTAGTTTCCTCCATGTTCCAGTAGATTGATAATTTGTGTTTGGCTTCTTTGGAAAAATATTCAGGTAGTGTGTTTGGGCTTCTACTGGTTCTGCTGGTTAGTCTACATCTCATCATCTGGCATTCGGAGGATTCCTCCCCTATCTAGGTGTTAGCTGTGGCTTCAACTTAGACGAAGAAAGTGTTTTTGTCACTTTACCTGATACTAGTGTATGTTATTACTTTGCTCAGCCGCACTTCAGGTAACCATTACTTGGTGGTTTGACATTCACCACCATCTTATTCATCACTTCTCCATACCCTTTCGCCTGTGTTTTCCTATTTGTGCTGTCTTTATCGCCCAAGTAACAGCATTTCTGCCTTTCTGTCCTTTGATTTCTGAAGACAAACCACAACCTCCCCTCTATAATAAATATAATCAAGTACGCTTACTTTTTGTATGTTTTTAAAAAAGATGCACACTATCTCACTCATAGGATCTCCCTATCCCCACTCCTACGTGCCCCTGAAGTCCTACATTTAAGTGTAGGAAGAGAAGAAAGCCTTCTGTACTAAGTGTAGTTGAATATCTTTTCCTGCATCCCATTAAAATCATCCTTTTGCTGGTGTTTATTGGGCACTGGGAGCTGAGGCAGGAGCAACCCAGAGAAGAAGCCGCACTGCCAAGACATGTGGTAAGGCCTTGAGGTTCTGAGGTCCTCTGGGTGAAGAAGTGGAAAACATCTATTAACAGCTAAGCGCCTATGGAGCATACCACTGCATTTCGTGGTCTTTCTGTACTAAACTCAGTACTTGTGATTGCAAGGGGAAGCAGTGGAATCAAGACTTTGTCAGAGATTATCTCAACTGAAGCCAACTTCCCTTGAGTGAATTGGGGGTATTTCTGCATCCCATCCAACAATGAGGAGACTCATCAACGTCAGCCAGAGCATCGACGTGACCAAGGTGGGCTCTTGACTTTGTTTTTGTGGGAGTTTTGTGACTGTGCAGGCGGAAGAACAATCAAAGAAGATCTATCTGAAGTCAAGCAACACGGCAGAGCGTGGGCTCCATCTAGCCTGAGTGTAAGTCACCCCACCACCTTTGGCAGAGCACGCTCCGGCAGAGTGACTCAAGGCTGGGTATGCCAACAGTGTTGGCAGAGCCAGGGCTGAGTCGACACAAATGCTCTTGTAGCCCTGCTCTCTTCAAGTAAGGGCGAAACAATGCGCTCAGAACTCCTAAACACTAAGGCACAATGCAAGAGAATGGGGATTGGAGAAACGTATATGTTACGTTACATATGTTATATGTTATGAGGAACCTAGCTTTACTCCTATTAGGGGTGGGGTGAACCCAGAAAGGGGAGGACCAGATGACCTGTACCAACCAGTTTCACAATAGGGCAGTGGGCCCATTTTTGCACTAAACAGAAAGTACACTGCCTTAGCATGGGTAATGGCACTGTTAGTAATCGCTAGATTCCTCACACAGTAATTATCCTAGTAATAATTGTGTATAGCAGTATTGTCTTGCCCTCTGATAGTTTATAGTACAGTGTTCTCTTGTGTGACAGAAGTAAAGTACTTTTCTGTTTGAGTGGAAACACTGTCAGGGCATTCATTTGCTGATTGCTAGTAGATGTTTTATTGAGTTCTGACACTGCCCCGCATCGCATCCCGGAATATAAACCTTGGCCTGCTTGATTTCGCTTTCCTGAAGGTGCAAAAGGGGCGTGCGTGTGAACAGTTTTTGATTAATACTAAGGTAAAAATCCAGTTCACCGGTGGTAACAAGCTCTGATTGTTACAATTGGAGCCCTGTAACCTCTCGCTGCTCTGGGACTTCTGAAAGAGCTCCTATAATTGTTCGTTTAGAATAAGCATTCTTTTCATTAATTTTATTAGCGTTCGATAATTTACTGTGCACATTTTTTTATTTTAGCTGTGTGTGGTGTTCTGAAGGCCCGAACACACTGAACTGCATCCTTAGTAACATTAACTGGCACGATGCAATGAGTCCTAGAGACGTTAACCCAGCATATTGTAGTGCATCGTAAGGGCACAAACCCCCTGCCCTGCATTCAAGGGACTCTTACCAGGGCACTTGTCTGAGGCCAGAGAAGGTCTAATGGTGCTGTGGCATTTCATCATTCTAGGAGGCCTCCTATTGAAACAACATATATAAACTAGGTATTATCCCTCTGTGGTGAACAGGGAGGGGCTAAGGAGGTGATGGGCAGTGAGGAGAGTGCACCGAGCGCTCCCCTCAGAGTGCATGTGTGTTTGGCCGGAAGACTCTAGCCCGCCAAACACACATGCGCACTGGGCTCTCTCCAGCCTGGCACTGTGTTGCCGGATTGGAGAGAGTCTGCACAGGCTCCCAGTCTGCCTGGGAGTGTCCAGCCAGGGCGCTCCCAGCCAATCCTGACGCTGCTCTGAGCAGCGTCGGGATTGGCCAGAGGCCAGGCTGGGAGCCTGTGCCTGCCTGCAGAGAGGCCGAGAGACGAGTGGAGTGGCGCTGCAACTGAGGAGATACGTTTTTATTTATTTCTTTTTTTAGTTAAGTGTTATTCCCCACCCCCATTACCCCCCCCCCCCCCTGCGTGCGCTGCCCCATCCGCCCCTTTACAGGTCAGTGAGCCGTGACTGATGCCTCCACATTTACGCCCGCTCATGGGATGCTTTGAAGGATAATTGAGGCTTGTAGCCAAATTCCATGGTCGAGAAGATCCCACCTGTGTTTATTAGGGGACATATGACGTCATTACCTGCACAGAGGTTTGATGGGCACCACTACTTTTATTAGTCCCATAAGTCTGCTTTACCCTAGGGCAGAGACTGCAAGTTATATTTGATGTGATGTTAAACAATTACAGTTTTTTTTAAATTAGTTTTCATTTCTTAATAGAACATTACAACAGGAAGGTTCTCTGTTTCGTACCATTACAGAACGTCATTGTAGGTCACATTGGTAGCAGGAGTTAGTTTGGCAAGCACAGCAGCGTTAATGTGCAACGATAGTGGATCTCAGATCCGTGAGAGCAACCTCATGTCAATACGTCACGTCTCGGTTGTACCCACCCTGTATCCCAGCATCAGTCTAGCATTACGTAGTCACCTCATGTTGTCGGTATCACATCTGCTTTTCTGAAGCCTAGCAACCTAATCTTACCACAGAGCAACATCCAGGTCCTTACTCCTCTCTGACCACAGAGGGAGGAATAAGATTTTGTATATCTCACTGCAACAAATAACTTCTGAATTGACCCCATATCTCTTTGGGCCTGGAGGAAGGAGGCATAAACTCCGCGTATAGGTCCGATTGCTCATTATAGTAAACAAATGAATTGGGCCGATCCTTAAATTTTGGAAAGCAACCCCTACCCTAACGACAAACCATCGCAAGCAGAGCAGAAGCCAGGAGCTTCTTGTGCATAGCAGGAATCTCTGAGATCAGCAGGGTAGCACAACCCTGTGATCCATTGGAATGGCACAGTTTAGCATCTGTGACGCAATGGATAGCACTTTCTGCCAGAAGTCCAACACCCCAGCACATGACCATGCGCAGTGTTACAAATCAGCCTTGTGTGCTTCGCAACTCATGCAGTTCATAGGATGCCAGATACCATAACAAGAGTGACATAGGGGGGGTTGTATGCATGATGTAGGTATTTGCATCGTTTAATACGCAGTCTGCTGCTCGACGTGTTTCTGCCCGTAAGGCTACAGCAACATTTCCAGATATTTATCGGTACCTATAGGCCAGCTCCTCCTATTCAGTTTTCTTTGTCAGGGGTCTCAGCCTGGGTTGTACGGTAGAGTACAGATATTAATTGCCTAGGGGACGTGGCACTTAATACCTTGTCAAGCTCAGGAGAGCCTTGGGCTCCTTTGGAAACCCAGGGATGGTCTGTCTGCATGTCCCTCTGAGGCGTTAATACAGGAATGTCTAAGGGTGTGCCCTGCTTAGTGCCCATAAAGTCCGCCAGAAAGACAAAACTGCCATTTACATATAGAACACTACATTTCTGGAAGTGTTTCCATGCCTCAGGTTGTGTGTTGCAGGCAGCAGTGGGTGATGGTGTAATGTCAATAGTATCTCGGTGAACCAATCTACCCAGGCCCTCCCAGGATTTTAGAGCAGTGGTTCCCAACCTGTGGTCCGGGGACCCCTGGTGGTCCGCGAGAGCCTACAAAATTACAAAATATTACCAAATATTGACAAATTAGGTCCCCAGCTTCCAGTAATGACTCAGACGGGGGTCCCCGGTTTCTCATGATGATTCAGTGGGGGTCCCTGGGTTCCATTAATGTTAAAGTAGGGGTCCCCAGAAATCAAAAGGTTGGGAACTACTGTTTTAGAGTGCAGAATTGGATACACTGCGTCTTTCTAAATGGCCACGCGTGGCATGTAAAGAGGTGGACGATGCTAGTAGTCTGCAAAGTGGGCCTTTTCGCATAAGTACCACAATGTAGGGTCTTTAACAGTTACAGATAATGTGTCCAGTCTTCTAGGAATATCGATGCTGGTTTTTGTTTTTTTGCTTTTTAATCATCAAGCAGTTTATTATTTCCGGGGAATAAGTAATATGAACTAAGTCTACAGAGGACTATCCAGAGTTCACTTCTTCAGTGGTGCTTAGCTCCATGATCAAGTTAAACGTGACTAATTCACAAAGAACAGCCGACTCGTGATGTCATGGCCGGTGATCATCCAACCGAGTAATTGAATTTAACATCTCCAATGCAATCTCTTTGAGGAGTTTTTGATTACAGTGAAAGTACAGTATGTATCAATGGCTCAGGCACGCAGGCACATCCTGCAGGAAATGAGCCGCGCTAATTCATTCTAACACGTAATAACCTTAATCCTGCATGAGCAATGTGCGTAGTAATGGAATGCGACAGGCAGATGGGCTAGTGGTGGACTTTGATCACTGAGCTTCATCATCTGTAGTAACAGCTGACGCGATCCCTCAAAATCCTAGAATCCGTGGTAAAGCTACGAGTAAATCAGCCAGCCGCTCCTACGCCTCTCATCCGTATCAATGTGCATCCCAAATAGTTGGACAATCCTCTTGGAGCTCAGAGATGAGCAGCTGTCCAGCTTTTTAATTGTTTCTCTCATGCCCATTATGAAACCCAAATGAGTCAAATCATACAATAAGAACTCTGCGGCCTAGATAGGATTCATCATAGTAGGAACCAGTTGGAAGATGGATATCTATAAAGCATTATAGGATGTTAGACCATTGCCTTATCCGTACAAGAAGCTGATATCGGTGTGAAACAACAAACAATGTTCTATGCAATATGAACACAGATGGAGATGGGATGTTAGTTTCAAAAAAGCATACAAAATGCTTGCAGTGAATGTCCTGCAAAATTGGTATGTAGTTGGGACAGCATACTACCCATGGGTGAAGAAGTTGATATGCTCTGGCTGAATTTTGTCTAGTGTGTTAAATTGATTTATCAGCATCAGCAGTTTTAGGGTAAAATACATTGTTGAACACAGAGGTATACATTTCTACGTACGATGATGCAGTTTATATGATCTGTTTTATAAGTGTATAATGCAGACTGTAATCCTAACTCTGCGGAAGGTTGAAGCTGACAATTATGTACCATCTGTTTTATTTATTTTAAATGTTTGGAATACATTGGGAATGCCTGGAATGCTATAGTAACAGGCACTGGATTTTGGAGTTTGCTTCCTTAGGGGGACTGAAGTAGAAAATTGTATGCAGAGGGGTAGTTTTTTGGTCCTCTTGTTGGGTAGCAGGGAATTGACAGAGAGATGGCAGTAGAATTAGATAGTGGAGGCAGAAAGGTCATAATCGGTGATGCTGGTGGGATTACTGAGGTTGCAATCTTTGCGCCCTTTCCAGCGAGCCATGATAGTGATCATTTTGTGAAATAATATCTGCTTAAGGAAAAACATTTAATACCATTTGCTAATAAATGGAACACACAGCTGAAACATTTAATTGAATGAGTGAATTATTACAATCACCACTGACCGTTCCTGATGATGTAGGTTGTAATGCTTTGAGTTTTTCTCCCGAAGTATCTTCTCTTTCGCAGAGGGTGGGTTTACTGGTACGAGGAAGCTACTGCAGCATTATGCAAGGCCCAGCATGGACTTCCACCAGTAGGTGGTAGTTTTTGCATGCCTCATGCCCACGCCTCCACCACTGCAGGACACGTGTAAATTTACTGTACAAGCATGGCAGTGACTGGGGGGGAACACCTGTATTTAGATTCAGTTGCTGCTGACGACAGGGCAATGTGGGGTGCAGGAGGAAACAAAAGCAAAATTAAAAGACAAACAAAAACTTACCTTGACCCCACCCACCTTCGCTCTTCTGCTCTCCGCTGCACTGCAGGCAAGCACAGGCTACTGGCAGCATGAGAGCAACGTTAGGATCGCCCTGAGCGCCTGGCTTTGCACTCCCAGGCAGACTGGGAGCCTGTGCTGCTCTCTCCAACCCGAGAGATGTGTTTGGCCGTCCTGAGACAGCCAGCCAGCCAGACACACATGCACACTGAGGGGAGTGCACACCACTCCTTTTCATGGCTGCCATCCCACCTTTGACCCTGCACCTTTAAAAATAAGACAACCATGCTAAGCCCTAAAAAAACATACCCCAACACCCCGATCCCGCCCCTAAATTATAAACTACTCAGTCCTCCCACCCACCCTAAGCCCTAAAAACTAAAATTCCCCCAGATCCCACCGCCCCCCAAAAAATAGTCCGACCCCCCCCCACCAACCCTAAGCCCTTAATCCACCGCCCACCCCTAAAAACTACTCCACCCCTGCCCCAGCCCCACTTACCTCACTGTGTCCTCTCCCAAGCTCTCTGCCTTTTTCTCTGCCTTAAGCACGCTTATGCGCAGTTTGGCACATGAGTGGTTAAGGCAGAGAAAAAGGCATGCGTTGTTCCGCTTGCGTAGGAAACATCTGTGTTCTTTTTCAATGCGTTGTTTAGGACGTTTCCCCCTTATGCACAATACTGTTCTCTGAGACACACCACACACCTTCCTACAATAGAACCCTAGACAGAGCATTTAACACAAACTCGGCGCTGCCAAAATTTGGAACTTACTGGCCACAAGAGAACTGGCTTCTACTAGATCACTAACTGACAAGCATCTGCATCCCAGTGGGCACAAGTGTTGAATGAGAAGACACCTAAGCCCTCTGCTGTCACCCTTTAAACTCACAACTAACTAACGCAGACTCCCATGTCCAGCAGTGGCCGTCACTGCTCCTCTCCACAAACCCAATCAGAACTCGCCCTGAGATGGAAACCTCACAACCCTTTGGAAAGTAATCGCAATAACCAATAACTAACAAATAACAATGAACCTTCTTTCAACCCCTGTGCAGCTTGATACAGTTACTGCTGGTCCCTTTGGATCTAAAGAAGGGGTTTGGATAATTATAGTGAATGCTTGGTTAACAATCTCAAGTTTTGTCCTGTGTGGGTGTTAATTTTAATTACACTCAGTGCAAGAATTCACTGTGGCAGATTCACCTTCATTTAATCCTACTTGTTGATTTTGAATTTTATTTTATGCCCCTTTTTTGCCTTTTAAGTTGGGAGGGTGCCCTGAGAGGCTGTTAGCTTTGCCCTAGTCTCATCTTATCTAGAAGGAGGGTTTCTTCGCAAACTCACCTTGTCTAAAATTCTGTTGTTCTTTGTGAATGAGACCACTCAGTGAATCAGGGGACTGATTGAGGCAAATAAGTTATTTCCATGGTCACAATGTGATTTAAGGAGAGAGTAAGTGCAGAACATTTTAACTAAGTGCCCCCTCCAATCAGAGTGATGCCTACAGTCGTGCTTTGAGGAGGAAAGTGGGACCATGAGGGAGGGGACCCGTTGCACCCCAAGCAATTATGAAATTTCCACCTTCAGCAGTCGTCACTGAGGAGCCATCAATTCCACCTGTAAGTATTCAGCACTAGAAAGGGGAAAAAGTTTGGTATTTTAAAGTCTTTGCTGTTTCTAGGTAAACCTCTAGGTCCTTGTTCCCCGAAGACCAGCGGGCTAACGGGGCCAAAATATCACACCACCACCCAGGTGGGAGTAACTGTCCTAGTAAGAGGACTTGTGGCATAGAAGACCTACCATTGACACATCTCAAACCTCTTCATGATGGTTAGAGTTGGTTACAGAGCTGGTCCGAGGGGTGCCCTGGCATGCTGGTGCTCCAGGCCCGCTAGCCCTACCCCGGGGAAGCATACACTATGATCTTATATGGTGTTAATCCGCGTTGGTCACATGATGCCCTGAGCAGTACATGTGCACGAAGTGCTTCACTAGTTACTGGTTCAGTAAATGTAAGAACTCTGTGGTAAGGTGAAGGTTGTCTCTGATGCAACTTCCTCTTGCTCTTTGGGCCTGCTCAATAGGAGGGATGTAAATAATGAATGTGTGCAAATTATTATGCCAACAATGTGGTTTGTCCAGATATTTAGGCTTTGTTATTTGGTGTCGGTAATTGAAAAATTATTATGTGAACCATGTAACATTCAATCTTCTGCTATGTTGAGAAAATAAAACAAAGTTACGTCCTTTCATTGGGGACCACAAACTTGTCAAGTGTCCTTTCATAATCTGTGGGTTCTAAGTGTGGGGCCCATGATATTACACGTGTGCTTACTAAAAACCTGTACATGCATTTATTTTAATTTAGTATCTGGATGCCAGAATAGACTATGAAAAAAGGACTGTCTGGGCAAATCCGAGATGTTTGGCCTTCCTACCCAGCTCTTCCATTTCTTTTAAAACTACTTTTAAGTAGGGATGCAACTTCTTGGGCATTATAATGTGGATGGTGGGTGTCCAGAAGTGGTGGTGCGCTGCTTTAGCGGGGATTCCTGTATCTTGGTCTTCTAGAATAATCCTTAAATAACCCCTCTTCATTGGTTGTATGGACCATTGTTCATCGACAAGGAGAATTGACGGAGGGCAATAATTTACATGCAATACTATGAATAGTGATGTCCATTCGGGACTCTACAATAATTAAGAGTTGGTGTCAGTTAAGTGGTTATATTAACATAAATAACTAGTCATCATCATTACAGAATCAAATAATCCATTAGTTGGTATTTAAAAACCAAATGGAATACTACATTAATGAGAATTACAAATAAAATGGAGAAAATATAGCAAGTGTGTTCCATAAAGGAAATCCCTAGTCTACATTAATAAACGTTTAGACATAAAGGTCCGGCTCTTCAGTAGCAAGGTAAAGAGTCCGTTTCAGAAAGCCAAATGAAGGATTCGCACGAGAGAATAGAAATGCAAAAGCCTGAAGCATTTGCACTTAAGTAATTGAGAATTTGCAAAGCTGGAAGATATTCTCGGATATAGTTCAGCAGGCGCACGTAGTCTCTTGTAGAGTCCTACTGTGCTCTCTAAACTAAGGAACACGCTAATATAAATCTGCAAAAGCACAATTTGAAACAAATATTACATTCCCCGTGCATGACAACTCATTGATTCTCGGCAAACTTCTGGGAGCAGGTGAATTCCCTAATTTCTAACATTTTCACAAGCAAGTGCAGAATTTAAGTACTTGAAATGATACCCTAGGCACTTCTTGCGGTTCAAACAGTTCTTCCCACGAGTAGCGTTTCCTGCCATCTCCTCTCCTCCCAGTCAGAATCTCGCCATGAGTTGTCTAATGCATAACAAATGCCTATTCACTAGCTAACAGAAAACTTCTGGAAAGTTACAGCATCTGCAGTGGAAGAGAAAAACATCTTATGCGAAACAGTTTAATGTGAAAACAGGCCTCTTAACCCGAACGTGTAGTCAACATTTTAATATGGCATCAGTAGCCAGGCTAACTTAAGTCAGACATTGTAAGCACACACTTGAAGTAACAATGTATTAAGTATGATAACTACTACAAATGTGCATTATTCATAGATGTGCTATTCAGCATAGATTTTGCACTTTTCAGCTAATTGCATTCAATTTGCAAAATGAGAAAATGAGTTCCATCAGCTCCAAGAGTCCCATCCAGCTTGGTTTGCCCTGTCCTGTTCCTGCTAGCTCAAAATTATGACCTCAGTTTCCTTCTGGCTTCTGCTCCAGCCTTGACTTTGTTTTTATCTGCTGGCGTCCGACCGCAGAAGCTCCTTCGGTGTGGGGCCACTGGTTGCATTGGTTCAACATCCTGTGATCTGGGCATATCACTTAATGTCCATCTGCCTGAAAAATTAATCTGATCTTGTGTAATGTAAATGGTGCTAATGTGAAACCCTGCAATGCCCTTGTCTGAGTTCACGCTATAAAAAAACTGAAAAACCGAAGACCTTGTGCATTGCTCAGACATCTGGCCTTTAGTAGCTTGTGACCAACAAACCCTTCTAATAATGTTGATGATAATCCATTTTATCAGTTGCATTGGCTTAGCCAATGGGCCAGGCTTGCATTTTAAGACCAGACTAATACCTTAAAGAAAAGCCGGATGCAGTGAAAAAGCAGAACAAAAAGAATTGCTTTCTGTATACAGTGCATCAATGAGATGAAGAATGTAATGTGTCTCTGAAATGTACAGTAGTCACTCATGAATGGCAATTGCGGGCACTCTTTAGAAGGTGGAATAATACATCAAACAACCAGTAGCATGAGGTGAGGCAGAAGTACTCTTCTATGTGAAGTCAGAGCCGGCTCTTGTCTATTTAAAGAATGTTAATCGGTAGGTGAGTAGAAAGGTTCGCTGTCAAGACAGACCTAAAAATCATACCGTGTAGGTAGGTCCTTGAGGGACCTTATCTAAAGAAAGGCCTTCAGGACAACCTATTGTACTGAAACAGATCAACATGGACCCACCCTAGCAGAACATGTACTTTAATGAACTTATGTAAAACACAGAATGTGTTAAATATTGGTGGGTGCGATGAAACCGAGGGGCTATTATGGGAACAAGCAGGGATTTTCAGATGTTGTAATACATTTTCTTGTTACTTACTAGAATGGATTTTAGGGTAATTCTGAAGTGACAAAAGATCCATTATTAAGAATTCCGTAGGCTACAAATATCTCCGCTTTTCGTTTTTAAACTGAACATGCTTCACTCCATAACAAATTATTATAATTTCTGTGCTGGGGGCTGTAGTGCGTTTGTACGTCTTTGTCAATGTATAAATTGTGAACATGACTGTATGTGGTTGTTGTGCTCACATTATGGGAAGTACACATATGTCTAAATACTTATGGCCTGGACAATGCAGGGCTATTGTGCCAACCTAACCTCATCTAATCACCTGACTGCCTCTGAATGCATTCTCACTGTATGCAAAATCATGACCTTTAGCACAACGATACTTCTTCACCTGACAAGATCACATCCACCTCATCTCATTTCACCAGCACCAAGGAGTTTGGTTGTCTGCCAGATGCAAACTGCTGACATTGGAAGATAAAGTGCACCCGTCACTAACCCTCCATAACACTAGCAATTGGTCACATACCATTCCCCATCACTTTACTGAACTCAGCCAAGCTTCATCTATTTATTCTTTCTTGACTCCCATGCTCTCTATTAAGGATAAGACTGTTCGAGTTCCTTCATTATCTGCTCTTCAAAAACACCCACAGAACCCCAGACCACCTTCTCCCACTTCATAGCAAAACGTGACATTTGATAGAGACATCTAGTTGCCGATTCCTTGCCTTAAAGTTTCCCCAGGCATCAGTCTGGATCTGGAGCTTTTTCTCAGGCAGTAGCCCTCCGCACTGTTAGGTGGCGTAGATCTGCTCCATGTGCATTGTCGGTCACGCCGGATATGATGTCACAGGTCCTACATAGGCTCAACCCTGGTGCGCTCATGTTAGTTTTTTTTCTTTCCGCACCAGCCAGTGCTGGTCTGAAGTAAGAGCTACCCCTCAGTCACTTTTTGACTGGTCTTTTTTGACTTTATGTTGAAGTTATTTGAGCATTTCTACTCCTTGTGCATCAAGAGATGTCTTCTCGCAAGGCCGGTGGTTCCTGTCATCAGGCGATATCCGTGACGGATCCGTTCCTCATGTGCCTTTGGTGTTTGAAGCATCACCATGACCCGAAAGCGTGCTCAGAGTGTTGGGCCATGCATCCAAAGGCTTTGAGGGTGCGGTCCCTAAAGCTGATAGCAGCCCGGTGCTAGACTTTGCGCAAGTCCCATTCTCGGTCAAGAGCAAGGTTGCAGAGTCACCCAACCCTACCCCCCACACTCCCCCACACCCTCCCCCAATCATCCCAATCCAAGTCCAGGGGTAATCAGGTAAGTCGAGGCACAAGAGGAAGTTTAAGAAAGCAAAACGTTCTTCAACTTTACCTTGTCAGTCGGCCGAGGAGCTGAGACAGCAGGAGCATCATCGATCTAGGCCAACTCTGCGCCTCCCCGAGTTTCCAAGAGCTGGAGCAACCCCTGACCAACTCAGTTTTATGAGGCCGTGCTCATCATTTTTGGGCAGCCTAACTCCACTGCAGTGACTTTGGGCCCTGCAGAATCAGAAGGGGCCCCTTCGGGTTCCACGCCGGCGGCTTCGGCTCTGGGGGGCACCCAAGGATCCATTCCTGTATCCTGACTAGCATCAGTCGTACCACCTTGACCTTCCCTGACGCCTGTCCCAACATTGACTTTCTCTGCACTACCTCCTCATTGCGGACTCTTTCAGTTCACCATGCTCCCCTTTGGCCTTACCAGCGCCCCTCGGGTGTACACCAAGGTGATGGTAGTGGTCACAGCTCTTCTGTGCAGATCAGGGTTTTCAGTCTCAGTCCCATCTCAACAACTGGCTGTTGAAGGCAGGCTCACCCCAGGTTGTCATCTCCCACCTCCAGACTACGGCAGACCTCCTGCATTCACTGGGGTTCACTATAGATGTCCCAAAGTCACACCTGTCTCCCTCTCAGACTCTCCCTTTCATCTAAGCTGGTATGGACACAGTGACGTTTTGGGCTTACCCTCCTGAGCAGTGAGTCCAGGCTATTTTGGCTAAGATCCCAATGTTTCAGCGTCTGTCCTGGATTTCGGTGAGAATGACTCTGAGGCTGCTGGACCTCATGGCCTCCTGCATCCTGCTGGTGACATTCCAGATGGCATATGTGGACTCTGCAGTGGGATCTGAAGTTGTAGTGGGTGCAGCATAAGGGAAATCTCTCTGACAGAGTCCGTATTACAGAGGGAACCTCACAATATCTGCCGTAGTAGCTAATAAACCACAATTGGGTCAGAGGCAGAGGCCTCTTTCCCCAACCTGGTCTGACAGTAGTGACAAATGCTTCACTCCTGGGATGGGGTAGCCATCAAGGAGAGGCAGAGATCAGAGACATCGCGTCTCCGGCGGAGTCCAGACTCCACATCAATCTGTTGGAACTCCAGGTGATCAGGCTAGCATTAAAAGCATTTTCCCTCTCTTAATGGAATGTAGTCAGGTGTTCACAGACAACAGCACTGCCATTTGGTACTGCAAAAAGCAGGGTGGGGTGGGGTCATGGTCCATTTGTCAAGAGGCTCTGTTCCTCTGGATGTGGCTGGAACAACAAGGCATTTCCCTGGTGGTTCAAGATATGGCGGGCTCTGTCATCCCGAGCTATTGAGCATGGCCATCGATCCTCCGATCAGACTGCCTCTTCGGTAGGATCTTCTGTCGCAACAGTAGGGGAGGGTTCTCCACCCAAACCTGTCCAGTCTATGCCTTCTTGTGTGGAGAATGAGTTGCAACAGTTGACGGCTTCTGACCTTCCTCCCAAAGTCTGTAACATAATTTTGGCAGCCAGGCACCTCTCCTCCAAAACCGTATATGCCTGTCGGTGGTTATGTGGGTGCTAAGAAAGGTTGGGCAGTGCAGAAGAGAACCATCTCCAGATGGGTTGCATCCTGCTTAATGTGCTATGCACTGGTAAGAAGCAACCCCTGGACGGTTTGCATGCTCATTCTACGAACGCTAAAGCACACGCATGCGGAGTTCCAGTCGTTGACATCTGCCAGGCAGCGACATGGGCATCTCTGCACATGTTTCCCAAGCATTACTGCCTAGACAGTAAGGTCCTTAGGGACGGGCACTTTGCCAGTTTGGTCCTGCAGGACTTTCTGGTGTGATCTTACTTCACAGACTCGCCTCCGGGGATGGTATTTCTAGGGTACCCTATTCTAAGGTAAGGAATCTGCAACTGGATGTCTCTATCAGATGGGCGAGTTGCTTACCTTCGGTAACATCTTATCTGGTAGGAACCATATCTAGTTGCAGATTCCTTAACGACCCACCCATCCTCCCCAGTCGGCAAACTGATTTCTAGGGACAGGGACTTCCTTCCAGGGCCCTAGTTGTGACGCACCAGTGTTCTCCATGGCTCTGCACTTCTGGCATAGAAAGTTGTGAAAAGTAACTGATGTCAGCGCACCAGGGTGCCGCCTATATAGGATCTGCAGTGTCCTATCCGGTGTGGACAACTGACTCGGAGATGACAAACACCACCTAATGGCGCACAGGGGTACTGCTTGAGAAAAATCTCTGGATCCAGATGGACGCCTAGAGAAATTCTAAGGTAAGGCATCTGCAACTAGTTTTGGTCTCTTCCAGATAAAGTGTTACCAGAGTAAAGTAACTTGTCCTTCAGATTCCACCTGCTTAACCTGTAAATGCAAAGCCAGTGAAACCAAAGCTACATTTCTGCCACCAATTCGGCGAATGCAATTATGTGTGATAATTAAATTCACTAAAAAAAAAAAAAAACAGTTACAAGTTAGAGTTATGATCCTATCAAATTGTGTTTTTGAGCATGGCAGATGGCACAAGTCATGGTGTGTTTTGTTTGCATTGGAAAGTGTAACAGTAGAATTTCATTGGTTTTCCACTTCTGAACCTCAACGATACCTCCGTTTTTTAACTGTTTTCTTCACTGAATTTCATTTTTTAATGACTTAGCTAATTTATAACCCCCCTCTGCTCATAGGTTGGCTGTAGGGCTTGTCCTGTGGCCAGCCTCTGTGCCCATTGCTTGTGCCCAGCCCAACATGGCAGCCAACTCCTGCTGCGCCTTGCTTTCCGACGTGCACAGCGGGGCTGACCGCAGTGTTTGGCCTTTTGCCAGGTACTTGGGCACAGGGCCTGTCCTATTGACAGGCCCAGCGCCCAACCCACTGCCGGGGGCCCCATATTTTTGACACATCAGAGATGGAATTCAATTGTGTGCATGGGTTGAAGAAGAGAGGGCACATTAGCATGATTATCAGCACAACTCACATTCAATAAATTGAAATGTTGGGCACATATCACTTCATTGCGCATAGTTATATACAATATTACTTTAAAACACGCATGGATGGAACAATACATATGTTCGATTTTATTATAATAATACCCACTTAATACCGCATGGTTGGTTATACCATCAACAGAACTTGTGGTTTACTCTATACTAAACAATTATTTGTTATATATTATCACAGCCCTGATGAAGTCTAGTGGGAGATATCCCTGACGAAACACGTGTTGGCTGGATTGAGGAATATCAAATTGTTACTATGGTGGAGATTTAATGTGGAGTCAATAGGATCTGGATTTGTACAAGCAACTAATGGAATCTGTTGGACTCTCTATGAACTCATAGGATCATAGTGGATGCCAATTGGGCACATATATGGATTGAAAAACAAGTATAATAAACACGGTATCAAGTGATGTAATATTGACTATTTATTGTGAAATTTACTAATTGTTAGTGACTAGTTGGATGAGTGCCTGGCAAATACTAAAAGGGTTGAAGATGAGAAGGTTACTGTCTGGGAGGCAGAGAGATGGCGTGTCAGGGGAGGAGGCACTTGGTGTGATATGTCACGGGTTTAAATTCTGCATTCTAGAAGCAAAACCGATAGTCTTAAAACTTTTAATTTGTCATTATAGCTGCGTTTGGCTGAAAACAAGTCTTTTTCCATTGGCTGCAATTATGCCATGTTTTAAGCTTGAATTAAAACAGGGGCCATTTTAGAACATTCCTTTTCAGTAGGTTTCGTTGAAAAGGGTACTCTCCAACCATTTTGTAGCAGTTTGCCGCATTGGAAGGGAACTACACTGAGTAATGTATAGCAGCTCTGGGAAATGAGGTGGAGAAAGGCGAGATCAGTCTAGGTCCTTGTATAATTATGTATCCTAGATCAGGTGTCTCCAACGAGTAGCTTGTGAGCTACCAGTAGCTCTCCAGCAACATGTGAATAGCTCTCCTGTGTGCAGCCCAGCCTACTACTATAAAAGCTTTTGCTTCCTTGAATCATCATGTTAAGCAAACTTAAAAAGCATGTATTCAGGACGAAATTGTGTGTATTTTCAGAGCTCATAAATTGATGTTTGGAGAAAAATTATAGAATTTCCAAAATGTATTTAAAGCAATCATTTGAGTTGGAGACATTTATTAATTGTTTTTACCTCAGGGTTAGGGGGATTGCAGCAGTGGCTTTTATGCATTACCCATGTAATATTTCAATCCAGGGCCTTTTTTACATTACAGCTGGAAACCCTGTCTAATGCACTGATGTTATCACTGCTGATAATTTTGGATGAGGTGATCACTATTACATCACTAATATTAGTAGTTCTGGATGATTTCGTTGAACTTAAGTAGCACTTATTACAGAAAAGGTTGGAGATCCCTGCCCTAGATCAATTAAGAACCATTTGAACATTAAGCAAATGTTCCAAAGAGACCCACTGCATTATAGAACACCTAACCCAATATCACATATGTAATTTGCTTAATTATCGCTCTACAAGTATCAGAAAGCCATGCGTTTAACATTAAACTATGTAGTGTTTGGTCTTCTTTAGTAAAAAGAAGAGAATATTATTTCATGATTTAATTAAAAAGTAGGTTTAGAAACAAAACATGTTTTGCTTTGTTAAAAATGCATGGTGTCTGAAGAAGTCAGTTTTTGGAAGTTGCTGTGTGCAGGGTACATTTAACAATGGACCCTAATTGCAGTGCTTAATTTGTAAATAAAAACGTGCCGGTGCCCAAAGCCCCCCTCTTAAACACGCGGCTGCTGCATTTAAATGTGCAGCACGGAATACCGAGGCAGCATAATCCTGAAGCCATCTTGGGCCTCTTCAATTCATTTAAAGCCACTCCCTGCCCCATTCAGCTGACTCTGGCAGCTTTCTGCTTTCTACCTCAATGACACTTTTTACTTTTTCTCTTCTTCCGTCTTTCCCAAATGTGTCTTTTGCTCGCAGCAAATGCTTGAGGCAGAAGAATAAGCCCCGGCCATCAAAAATAAGTGCCGGTGCTCAGCACCGGAAACAACAAGCACAAATTAAGCACTGCCTAATTGCACTTAAGATGTTCAGGTTTTGAACAAATGGCAGTGGTAAATCTTATTAAAGTGGTTAGGGGCTGCCATTATCTGAATGTGCTGTCAAGTTTGCAAACCTAATCTAGTCTTCTGTATGCATGTGCTGAACAAACACTGTTTGGTAGTTTACTACTGGTAACATCGAATGGTGGGTTGAGCTCTCACAGCAAGGCATTCAGACTACAAGTTCACATCCCAGCAAGTCATCAGGACAGAGTACCAATGGTCTGTACTGAGTTCTTAAGAGAATTCAGTTTGAGCTAGGACTATGCAAAGAGTAGTTATAATTTGTTATCTCTGGCCAAGATAATTTGTCCGACACATTTTTTTCATTACAGTAAAACTAACTTGTTGCTCTTCCAACCTCCCTTCCCTGCAATATTCCGCTTAAAGTTGTCCTACACTCTTGTGTGGAGTCCTCACACATTGCTACTCCCACACTGGGTCCACAAGAACAAGACAGAGAAGAACAGGTGACTACAAAGGTTAAATGAGGAGAATAGACAGCACAATAAAACACTAGAAAGACATACAAGGAGCTCACAAACAACCACTTGCTTGGCCTCGGCCCACCATAGCTCAGGGTCAGGAAAGAACAAGCAAATAACAGGAAATGTTAAACTATATCTGCCTTATGACTAACCTAAGTGTGCCTCATGGAAACAACACTTTTTCGTTGCCTATAAGAGGTCCCCAAGTCCCCATATATTGCTAGATAACTCACTGCCCCTAACCTAAGTTACTTAAAGGACCTGAAACCAAATATGAACTGCAAACCGCACCATAGACAACCACAGACATACTACTTGCATACAGGCTAAGCTGGAAGATCGCAAAACCAACTCACACTTATGGAATACCCTGCTCTAAAATTGCATAATTTAAACATACATTTGTCAGGGATTGGCCAAAGATCTTCCTGCCCTCATGTAGAAATATAGGATTGCAGATGACAGCATGTCTTCTAAAGTACCTTTCGGCCAAGTCCTTTGTGATAAAGAATCTAGCAACAGAGCAGTATCTTCAGATCACACCTCGGCCTAGAAATATTTGGTATAATGGTCAGACCAAAGGTAAGGAATGCAGAGCTTGGAGGTACCTCCCAGTTATGAGCCCAAATGGACATGCTTGAGCTTTAGAGTAGTGTATATACCACCCTTTGTTTTGCAATGATGTGTTATGTTCAGTTAGGTATCAACAAATCAGATCTCGAAGCAGACTACACAAATTTCTTGGTCAGTTGGAGACTCCTGGCCGATATACCCTACACATGGTAATCTCGGAATTAGGTATTCAGATGCAAGGCTGTAGAATGTGATTTTTAGGTAGAGTGTAAGTGTTCAACCTCGTGTATACTTTTAGGGTACCTCTTATGGCTTAAATCGATTTCATTTGTTGTTTGCAGTGTCCTTTAAAAATTCTTGCTCACTAGTGGTCAATTCAGCCTTTTTCTCCCTCCTTTTTTCTTTCAGAGCAGTGACCAACTACTGTATTATCCCACTTTGGTTTCTTTATCTGTTGCTGTGACGGACTATATATTTTATTTCTTTGGTGCTCCATTTTCACTGTGGGTGTTTTAGGCTGGTAGATGCCTGCATGTTATTGCAGCATCCCATTCCTCCCATGTCACTGACATTTGTTTTGGCTTTATTCCAGTGCTGTCCTCGTTTACCTCTAGCTCCTAAAATAAATGTATTTTACAAAAGAAACACCTGGTTGTTTAGCTCACTGCTCACGAAAGCCACAATATACCCCATTCTGCTAGAATGTAGCTAAACCTAAAAGCATTTATGTGAAACTTGCTTAGCCTTGCATCTGGACTCTCTCCAGGGCCCCTCCCTGTGAGCACTCACGACATGGCACACAGGGCATTACTTATCTCCTTTATTGGGGCCATAAATCTTCTCAGGCTGCGGTGTTATTATTAACTTCACTAGAGCGTTATTGAAATGCGAGGCAAGAAGGTTTGCAAGACTTCATTTTGTTACAATAAAAATAAAATACTTTTCCTGCCTTATTTTCCAATTTCTGTTCAGAGGTTTACACAACTTGAGGTTGTGCAGTCATCTTCTCGTGTCTCCTCAAGGGCTTGTGATTTCTGATGTCAGTAGCCACCATTGACCACCAAACCATGGCAGGAAAAGATAAAATTATGAGATAGGGTTGACCAATTTATGTGGCAAGAAAAGTCCAGGTCTGAATTTACAATAGCAAGAGCTCTAACTCAAGAAAATGCAAGACCTATTGAAATGCAAATGCTTGTTGAGTGCTTGTTGTGGTTGCCCCTATCTATTCTTCCAAAGATGTCTGTTTTTTTAACCACACTTAAAATTCTGTTTCAGAAGATGCTGCTCAAGAAGAACTGTGGCGCCAAGACCAGAGTTTTTAAAATTAGAGTAAGTTCTCTTATTCCATTCCTCGTTTATTAATTTGGTTTTTCTCTTTTGCTAACATTGTGCACCCATTGTAGGCCTATCCTCCTTCCCTGGAATTTCTATGTTTTTAGTCAAATTATGGTAATAATTTAAGCTCAAAGGATATCATTATGGATATGTTGACAAAAATATTAGAATCTAATTATTACTGATAGCGTTTTATGGATTGGACAGAAAAGTATGTGAACTGTGCTGGGGTGTGAGACTTTGATGTTGCACATGTACTACAACCGGCCTATTAACCAGCCAGCTTACCTTGTGAGTTGCAGCACTTTAACACAGCACGCTTAGAAAGTGTGCTTGCACTTAGTAAAACCCTTATCCTGGGCCACGCTCTTACAAATTACATGTCTGCTTGGTGGTGTGCTCTTGTCAAAGACCCAGTTGCATAAATAGCAATACAAGCGAACTGTATGGAGATTCGTACAGGTATTGGTACGGTCACCCCATGTATCAAGCTCCCATTTTATCACCACGGGCCATGCAATCGGGTAACCGCATACACTCCACAAATAAGTGAACACTGGTCCTGATGTCAATCTCTTCTTGCTGACGTGATATGCTCATGCACCTGACACATTACTCTCAGTGCATCACTTTACATTTCAACTGATAGACATTGATATGCTTAAACGAATAAATGGTCATGTGTAGATCAATATTGTGACAAGATAGTAGCCATATCTCTGCTGCATCATGGGTGAGGATATTGACGTAGAGAAGCATGGGCATGACACACCCTTCACAGAAGGCAGATCCGCCACCAAAAGGGGGGACAAGATGCACAACGAGCATGGATTTTCCCAACCACCTCCAAACACAAATCCAATCTGTTGCACAAAGTAGGGTAGCCAAGTGTCCTGCTATATACAACAACCTAAAGTTTACTGATTACTCACTGAATCCCCCAGGAGTAACAAAAAATGCAGACTATGAGAGACTAATAAAAGCCGTACTACGAGGGATTTATATCCATGAGTCCCCCATAGACTCCCATGTGAGTCTATGGGATAATTTTACATAGAACTGCATCACCTAGTTTTGTCCCGCACTTTGCACTACCCACAGTGAAAACAGGAAGTCAAAGGGTAAAGACCAAGTGAAATGGAGCAAAAATACAGCAAATAAATATCAGTGCTACAAGATCTATATAAGGTAGGGTAGAGAGAAAAATACTGTCGAGCATGAGGGAGCACAGGAAAGCAGACTGAAGTAAGCATCTGGAATGTAAGTTTATATGTAAACGTCAAAATAGCTGCATCTGTTCTTTCACCAGATGTTCAGAGGACTCTAAGTTGAGTGTACCTCGTGTCCTCTACCTGACAACAATCACGCCTTATTGGTGCAATGGCGGCCTTTTTCAATTCATTTTGTGCGTTAGTGAGACGAATATGGACTGGCAGATAGTTTCAGATCTTGGAGCATTACTAGAGAAGCAGCGCTTAAAAGTGGAATGTTTTCTCAACTTTGGGGTTTATGCACATGCACAAGAGGCTGTTGCACACACCACATGACTCCAAGAAAAATAATTAAAAATGTCGGCTGCGTCAAAAAAAAGATAGATGCACTAGAAGTGCTCTGATGCAGGCAGACAACGGAAAAAAAAAACTTGCAGTTGCCCTTTGAACCCAGGTCGTTTGAAGAGTTTGATGGAAAAGAGAAAAATATAGCAGTAGGAAGATTGAAGACGAATAGCCTGAAATGTAACATTCTTCGAAAAGTTCAGGGACAAAACCCTAGTGCATTAGTCCTCTAAAAGGAGACCAAGAGCCAACCCTGTGGTGCCATACATTGATGCACTGACTGAGAAGGGGAAGAGAAGATCAAGAAATAGAATGGAGTGGACCTTAGCAGCTTCCACTCCAGACCTCACCGGGGAGAAGCAGAGCTGCCAGGACACGCTGTGGCCAGTATTACCGATACGACAAAGTTGATAACCAGTCTGGGTCGAGGGTTATCCTGGCCGCCTGAGAAATTTTGTAGCTTTGACTAGAAGTGCTGATGGCTGTTCATGTTAGAAGGGGAAGGGATATAATATTGCACTTGCAGCGAGCATGCATTAAAGTTCTGACTGAAGTAGAAATGACCGCCATTTTGGGCCGCGCTCCTATATGGGAACCTGTCCGCGGGTTAGTGCGCTCTTTTCATCGCCTGTTGCAGCAAGTATGGCCTGAGGCCATAGGGTCCTCAAAACAAGTCCCTCCTGCTGGATCTTTGGGGAAAAGAAAAAAAAAAGTTGGTGTAGCTTTATGTCCGAGTAAGAGAAGCCAGTCTCTGGAATCTAACACTTCCTGTGTCTCGGTTACTTACCAATTTGAGTAAGCAGAAATGTTGAATAGGTGGGTGATGCTAAACTGGAATTTCGCCTAATCCTATTTTCTTCAGGATACGATGCTGCTGGCCATGATCAGGCTTCACAGCATTGGCGATTTCAAACGGGGCTTTGTGACTTGGTCGCCGATGACCTACTGTAGGACTAAAATAATAAAGAGTTGAGATAAAAGCTAGCTATACCTTGATGCTTTCTGTAAAATACTGTTTTTGAATAATGTTGGAAGCCTTGCAGTTGCATTGTATTTGAGCTGGGTAAACTGTTTATGTGCCTGCTGTTTGTTGGGGTTTGTAATCTCGCCTTTCACATGGTAGGGCCATGGACGTCATTTCATCAACTTGCCATGGGCAGTGGAAGCAACATCACAAGTTTTTCTCCTTTCCACACCTTTAGCCCACAATCAGCCTACTATTTGTTGCTGAGTGCATCTGGGCAAAATTTTCTTTACACCTACACAATCTTGAATAGTTTGTGGCATTTTATGTTACAATTGTTACACAAAATTCTAAGATTATGCCATTATGCCACATTGTATAATTGAGATTTTGTTTGGGTAAAAATCCTCTTGTGGGAGCATAAGTCATTGCGAACAAACCAAGCGCGAGCGACTGGTTCGGGTCATGGGCAATTTGCACTATTTTTGTAGGGTGGATTGCGTCCTCGTGTCAAAATGGACATGAAGAATCATGTTGTGCAAAAAAAAAAAAAAAGTGCAAAATGCTGGATGGGCTTTCCGCATATTGCAAATTATTTTCTGCATTTTGCGTAATTTCCGCAAAGTGAATTTTGTGATTTTCACCTAGGCCTATTGAGGAGTTAGGGAAAAGGCAGGCAGGGACGGTCCGGCCTGTTATCCCATCGGGTATTTCCCTGGTGGGCTGAAGCCCTTGGATGGCACTTTTGAAAGCTCAGGGCAGCTCCTGGTGCCTCTGTCTCTTTCCCCAGGAGGTTAAATGCAGCAGGCACAGGGAAGCTACAAGAGAAACAAGCATTTGCAATGCACAAGGCTCTCGCATTTGTCCGAGTTACAGCTATTACTAGTTGTAAACTCCCAACCGGATTTTTCTTGCCACGTTAAAAGAAAAAAACAGCGCGATTGCGCTGCTACAGTTCACTCGTAATGAAACCTATCTGCAAAAGTGCAATTATGTACGTAACCGGCAAAAGTGCAATTAACTGTGTAACGGGGTAGATATTATGCAAAGCGCTCGACTTCTGCCAAGTGAGATCGCGCTGCGCAAATAGAGAAAAAGTAGTCCACAAACCTGACAGGAAACAGCGAGCCTCGCATGTTTTCTGTACTTGGTCGCTGTGCTCGAGGAGGGCTAACCACCGGAAAAGGCATGACGGATGTGTGCCTTCCACTAATCAAAGCAAGCAGATTCTAACCGGCAAGCCCACGAACCAATGAAAGACACTGACGTAACGTGGACGGGGCTCCGAGCCCTTTTCTAACTCCTAAAGCGTCTCGCTAGCGATACGCATGCACAAGCGCATGCGACGCAGGCTCGACCCTAAAAAGGGAGGGAGTGAGGGGGAAAGTAGAGAGACATTGATCAGAGAGGAGAGAGAGAGAGAATGAATGAATGAATGGATGGAAAGATCCAAAGAGCACAAAGAAAGAAAGAAAGGAAGGGGCGGGGCTGGTTTGTGGGTGTTTGCATTTTGCACGTTGGCTGCTTTTGGTTTCCCAGTCCGGCCCTCGACCAGGAGTGAAAACACCATAAATGAAATACTACTTAGAGCCCTGTTTACTTTCTGTTGCTGCCAATGCCCTCTTGACACACAAGACCAGGAAAAGCAAGGGCAGTGCCAGGGGCACCAAAGGACAAGCAATGGGTAGCTGTGGTAGTCAGCGGCGACCCCCAAATTCACATCCAAGTGCTCTTTTCATGTGCACATTTTTCAGCGTGCTAATTGTCACCCTGACTCCTAGCTGTGCAACTGGGAGCCCTGCCATGTTTTGATTATGACATACCACAGACAGAAATTCGAAGGCCGTGGCAATCACTAGCTACTAAACCCTGTGAAATAACAATGTTGTTTTATAATGAAAGCTCAAGAAAGTGTTGGAGACAAAAACCAGTGCCCGCAGTAGGGAAATTTTAGGGCATGAAGTGGAGGTCAGGGGAACAGGTGCCCCCTCCCCCATTCAGTGTCCACTGCATGTAAAACATATCCACTATGCAATGAGCAGCACAGAAACCCATAAGCGCATAAATATATTTAAATGTATACCTCTTTTATCCTCCCCTTTCTTGGTATTATTTATAATGTTTTCCCTGGAGGTCCTTATGTTTTTTTTGTGTTTAGTCGGCTGCTTGATGCATCACATTCTGATGAGAAATGGCCGCCTATTCTTTTTTTTTTTTTGGCATATAAGTAGGTGATTTTGGTCTCCCTAAGAGGACCTTTGGAAATCAATAACGTGACGTCAGCCATAAAATTGTAAAATAGATTTCTTCAAAATACGAATTGCTGGGTTATGAAAAATAGCTTAAGTTTGGCAATAATAAGCATTGCATTCAAGCATTTATGTTCATAAAGAGAGTTAGATAAAGTTGCTGCATATGAAAATTGAATTATTTTTGCTCGCGTGTGGACCCAGTCATATGCAAATCAGTCTTTACCCTGCCCCCCCCATGGGAACAGTCCAGCCCCCAATGCCAGGACAGGTCCTCCCTGGACAGGAAACAAGCATCCTGGGACCAGTTTCGGATTATCACCCCTCCTCAGGCAGGCTACTTGACTCCAGTGGCATGGGGAGCAAGGGGCCCATGTCTAGGCATACCCGTCGCACTTAGGGTGACAAAATAAACTATACAAGCAACCATTAACTTGGGGATTTTAACGCCTTTAGCACCCACTCCTTCCTTCTCCCCTCAGTTTTTTTTTTTCATTTGTGTTTACCTTTTTCAAAGACTAGGGAGCTGCAATTGCTACCACACCACTCCTGTCCTTTCAATACGATATTGTTTACTTTGTTTTCGTTTACCTCTATAAGATGGACGTCCACCATCTTGGAACGGTAAATTAAAATTTTAAAAAATGGCCACTGTGGCTCCTTGACACGAGACTGAATACTCATGTTCCACCATCACTTTCCTCTTAGTCCCTTCAACACTTGGTGCATTGCCCACTCCTAAGCAACAGATAAGTTGAGTAAATACTTAATATGCGCTCTGAAAATGAAAAGCACACCATGCACGTGGAATTTGTTGCAAACATTTTTTTGAATCATTTGAAGGCAAGCCACTTTGAAAGCCATCACTGTGAGTTTACGTGTGTGTTAAAACGCAAATGGCGACTCCTCTTAAGCTATGCTAATTCTCTTCCTGATAGTAACTGAATAATTACATTATCGTGTATCTCTTTGGTTGGTTGCTGCAGCAGGGTGTTTGCCTGGTTCCTCAGCCGCTACTTGAACCCCTGTCCGCCCAGAAGCGAGCAGAGTCTTCCACGCTCATTCCTCCCTGGCAGGCCTTCCGGTGTCTCTGGGGGTCCAGTCACGTGACTCCCGCCTGACGTCAGGCTCTAAGAAAAGCCATCACATCACCTGTTTTGCCACCGCTGGCAAATCCCACAGGCTTCAGCGGGGAGGGCGCTGGGGTGATGCACTGCGGGCTCCTCCTGCTGCTCACCCGAACCTGCACAGAGCTCATTATCCCGCCGCCGCCTCTAGGCTCTCTGGGGCAGCATTAAATGCCGAATGACCCTCCCCCAGGTGTCACCAAGGTCAGGGCGAGATCCCGCAACGGTGCAAAGCGGCGCGTGTTTTTTCACTTCCCTGCTCGGAAGAGTTCCTGAAATTGAGTTTCCTCCTTATATTTGTAGAGTGCGTGCAACATTTATAACCATTTAAGCGCACGTAGGTGCTAGGTTATCCAAAACCCCTAAGCCAGTATAAAAACAGCAAGTCCCACTTATAGCTCCAATAAACTAAGCGTTCACAGCACTGCGCCCGGTTCGCACAGTGCCCCTAGAAACAAAGTAGGAAATGAGACATTTTTACTTTAAAAAAAAATGTTTTAATCATTTTTACACTTTTAATGTCCATTGCATATCTTTCAAAAACAAATGACAGTCTTGCCAGGGCCAGACTAATCGGTTTTGCCAATGCTTGTTTTTTTTTTTGCTAACACATGCACATCACCTTTAGACGGCAGCCTTTGCGCTTTGGCCTTGTTGCGGCCGAGCGGTCACTCTCTCCGGCCTCCACCACACACCTGGCTTGCCGTGCACCTCTGGGTCTGCTTCCTGCCTGACTGTATTCGGTGTCTCGCGGGCTCCTCCGTGCCATGGCATTATGTGCTGGAGGGTGATACCACTGAGAGCCAGGAGGACAGGGGCGCTCTGACTGCACCTGCGGAGAGCGCATGGGCTGTGGTGCCACTCCTGCCATCTAGCACACCTTGCCTGCCTTCATTGGTAGCTTCATGTTTGAAGTAGTGGCATCTTCTGGGCAGCCTTGCATGGCTGCGCCCAGAGGTTTGCAAAATGGAAGGAGGCCTGTCCTATTAGGAGAGGCGGCAGCAGTGTCCTAGCATTGCTTATACTGCAGAGGTTACCTATAAAGAACTAACAAAACATCTGCAGCGTTTAAAGCCCTTTCATCCAATGCCGGACTGGCCGCACCGGAGTTTCCTCAGGAGGCTAGAAGTGTAGGGGCAACGTTTGTACCTGGGGGATGGATTTTAAAAGCACTGCAGAGTTCCTTGTATATCCAGCAGTTTTCAGGCAACAATAAAAGTGCCAAGATAACTCTTGTGATTAGTGTACCTGCTGGAGAGTAATTTGGGTTTTGTCCAGTGGCAGTTTTTATTCATCTAAGGTTACCTGGAGGGTTAATATGCCTGGTGCAAAGACATGTTCTATGCAGATCCCAGAACAGTATTTTATGTGCAGTGCTCAGTGGGATACTGCTTTTGTCTGAGAGATCCTTTCGTTACTGTGCAGTTCATAAGTTACAATCATAATCTAGCACAGTGAGCCATGAACTGCCACCAAAAAGCTGCATGCAAACTGCATAGTAAGGGGTAGAAAGTTGTGTTTTTTTCCCAGTCTTTGATTATCCTAATTTTTCTAAAAGGGTTTGGGTAGAAATAAATGGTTATTAGTAAAATCAACCCTAACCACTGATGGTGCTTAATCCTGAGTGTATGCTTCCCCAGACCAATCACTCTTAAAAAATGCCTCCCAGTATGGATGACCTGTGAATCCTACATCTTGTAGTCCCCGTAGTCAACATTTTCTGTACACTGATTTACACACATATGATTAATTGTCTCTGTATGTGTGTGTGATGTGTGAGGGTGCTCCAAAACCCTGCGCTAGTAAGAGAGGTGCTACAAAACAAATTAAATACTTGTGAGAGAGGGGCTATGGATAGATGAGAGGTACTGTTAGAGGGTGATGGTGAGGGAATCAGGTCACCATTTACTAGGCTTTAAAACTATTAAAATTGAATATATAATGAAAATTGTGTTGTAGAATGCATAGTTTTTGCCCCAAACCTTCTTGAGGGGGGAAAACACCCTAAGCCCCATTGTAGTGGTCAGGCTTGCTATGGCCCTTATGGGGTCTGGTCTAACAAAATTTGCCTGGGCTGCTTTGGTGTTCTAGCCCTGCTTTTATCTGGTGGGTACATTTAGTTTTAGTAGTATTCACTTCGCTTTCTAAAATCTTTAGAATACTATGAAATACCATCAAAGCAAAGAGGTCCTGAATTGTCACCCAAGCTACGATTCTTTTGATATGCTGTTCGACTGCTGCTGATGGGAGGGTGACAAAAGCAGGACTTGGACAGGACATTTAAATACTTGCAATTCCATGAGCACTTTAAGGATAGCCACCATCTCTGGCAATTTGCTCAGCTTGTTGTAAACATACTGTGTTTTTGTTCGGTCTGTGCCTTGTTGATTGTTGCAAGCCTAGAAGTTGCGCTGTTCTTGAACAGTGATGAAATGGGCCACACTGGTATCCGGAGGTGGAAGTACATAAAAAAAATAAAAAGGATGGGAGCTCTGTTCCTGCATGCAGTTGGGCAGGGTCTGTGAGTGTGGGGGGCAGGGTCAAAGGCGTGGCTAAAAACCCAAAATATTCTGTAACTTTTTTGGCCTTTCACCTTCTTGTCACTACATGTAAAATAACGCACAGCTTAAATGAAAAATCCATATGTTAATACGTGGGAAATGCACAATTGTACTTTTTGAAACTTCTATCAGTTAATGCACTGCAGAGGTCTGTGTTGAAACGAAGGGCCACAGAACGGAATCCTTGTTGGTGCAGTGGAGAATAGTGATTTGTGTATTTTAGTGCTAACGAGGCTACAGCCTGTGACAGAAAGCGCTGTGAATTTGTAAGTCATTATTTTAAATTTGCATTCCACACAGTATAAAATGGGCTGCTACAAAAAGTGGCAAAAGGCTTAAGATCAAGAAAGTGCTTCCAAGATAAGATTTTTAGCAATACCCCGAACGTACATAATGCAAATTTTATTTAGAACTGTCCATTACAAGTACGCTCTTCACAACTCAGCTGGTAACTCCCTTTCAATACCACTCAAAAAATATATCTGCCATCAAGAAGCTTCAAGTGATTCCATCAGTTAAAACCACCACAGACTTCCAAGCAGCCTTTACATTTGCAGATTAACCAAATGTGCACACTTACATTTCTTTCCGACAGCAGACACCCTGCAGAGGAGGCTTGTTTCTTGTTTAGCTGTCTGCCCCTCCCTCATAGCACAGGAGACTCCCTCCCCCTCCACTTCATCTGAGACATCCGAGGCATCTCAGATGCCGGAATTAACCATCTCAGGATGGTTGTCTTTTCACAAAAAGTAGGGGAACTGTTTTTCTTAAAGTATAGGCATGTCATGCCCCTCTGATCCTGTCCACTTTGACCCCTGCTGGTACCAACTTATTGTTATTCCGTGGGCCAGTGCTGATATTGAGTAGTGGCCAGTACAGCCAGGGAGTCAGAGCTCGACCTGTGGCCCAGTGGTGGGATACAGCTATGGATACTGTAGGTGCATAGGCGCATATGCTGGTGCTGTTCGGAGGTGCAGGTGGAGTGATAGTTGGAGAAAGAGACCTAGGCATCATACATAAAGGCAGCCCCTTGGTACCTGAAGCATGCAAAATCACATAAAAATCCAAAGGAAAGCAAAAAGCCTCCTTCAGTAAAAAGATAGTTTGGTTTGTGTTCAGAATACATATGATTAATTGTATTTTTCAAATGTAAAAAAATAGTCCTTTATATTATTAGAAGGGAAGCACTCTTTAGCACGTGGAATGACACGAAACAGCCAGTAGTGTGGGGCGAGAGATGTTCACTCCTCTGAAGCCCACTGTGTGTTTAGATGTTAGTGACAAAAGCTCTGACAGACCAATGAGCTGTCAAGCCGGTCCTAAAGTACCCATATTGAGTGAATCTGACATTGTGAAGTATTCAAGGGTCCCACTGAAAAGCATTAAATAATTTTGATTTCCCACATTCCGCAGAGGTGATTGGTATTAGGAAAGGATGAAACCCTTTGGAGACCCTTTGTGAATATAATTCTTGCATTCCATGACACTTGGTCATAAACATAGAAAGGACATCACACTATCATGGCCATGTCTATGCTGAATGTGGTGCTCAGGGAGAGAGGGCTTGTCAGATGCTTTCCTTTCAAAAACCTTAACCAGGGTTTCAAGGGCTGTGTTTCCTAGCAGGAAAGATGTTGTCTGTGAGTGACATCTGGATTCTGGACTTCAGTTCAGAATGTGAAAACAGGAAGAGCTCCATTGCATGCTATTCAAGAGATTGGTCTCTGCTGAGACCTAGTAACCAGCCAGAGATAAAGAGGAATGGGAAAGAGTTTAGCGAACAGCCCTGCGCTCCATTATAGAAGCTTCACCCCAGTGCAAAAATGGAGCAGACAGTGCTTACGCTGTTTTGTGAATCTAGAGTCTGTCAAAATACAGCAAACATTTCCCAAGAAACCTATTGCCTCATTCTCATTACTAAGAAGCTAATAACACATTTTAGGTGTGGCATCAGCTAAGTCCTTTTGATTGTACTGAAAGTTTATCCAAGACATTATTATAGGGGCTTTCTGCCAGGGCTCTTCATCCATTCGTCTGCTGTGTCATTTAGATTTTTATTCTGGCCATTACAGCGTTAGAGCAGTGGCCAGCTCACTTCACTTATTTGCTAACTTCACTATGAGCGAAGGCATCCTGCCCTGCCACAATGAGCCGTCGGTGCCAGTGACTCCTATGGCAAGGTGTGCTTTCTGATACCAAATAAATGTTTTGTTAGTAGTTTTTTTTTATATTCCCAATGATTTGGCAGCTTTCTGAACCATAGTTTTACAAATACAGTGACAAATAAAACAAGCATTGACAAATTCAAAGGGATGACAGACAGTGCTAGATCTATTGGCTTTGCCAATACTTGTTATATTATCTTTGTCACTAGTACTCTTTGCTTCAAACTCTACTCTTACCCACTTGCATACAGGTTCAGGTGACGTCTGGTCCAATCTTTCTGTCCCCGACCCCAAGTATTTGTGGTTACCTTTTTCTTGCTTATTGTTGAGAATTCATTTATTGAGTAAACGTGTAATGCTTGGTTTACAATTGAATTTGATATATTTTCTCCAGTTCACATTATTTGGATACATTGATTCCTTATACTAAATGTGCATTAAGGGCCTAAACCCCCCCCCCACCCCCCAACACCCAAAATTCTTCAGCCCTGCTCCTTGCCCCTAAGTCGCTAATATCACAGCTCTTACAAGACCCTATAGTTTACTAGAATGCTTCATTCAAATCTTTATGGTTGTAGCCAGTGCTAGGTGTGTCTTCCCCCTTTTTTTGGTGACTCACCCACCCACTCTGTGTACCCTGAAATCTTTTGACGATTGCTACTGACCTGCTTCTCTGAAAACCTAGTGTAAGGCTTAATCCCCACAGCCGTGTTTTGGTGCTTTCCCCTCATTCCTGCCACTTAAATTTTGTTTCACCAGCTTAATTTTTTTGTGGCTCTTACTGCCAAACGCACCTGTGTTCCTTACCTCAGTGTTTTTATGGCCTGTAGGGCACAGACCATTGGTTCAGTGCAAGTGTGGCCCGCCTGTGAGGCCAAGCAAGGCTGCCATCTTGGTGTGCTAGCAAGCGGTAAAGCCAGATCATAATAAAAGGCCCAAAAATTGTCATTTTAGCAGATTATGGTCACTCACGCGTCAGCAGGCAAAATGTTGCTTTGCCTGGACAACTGAGACCTCAATCCGTTCCTAGGTCAGTATGCTGGTGACTGCAAACTTTATTTCCTTCTGGAATTTCTGTACAAAGCCTGAGGATAAGTGGTTAGTTATGGGATTGGAAGTAACCTTATAAAATTGAGTGTATAATTACCCAAGGGATCTAGCGTACATTGTGAGGACATTGCAAGTCACCAAGGAGCTCCACAACCATATAGAAGACGGAGGCAGAGTTCCTTTATAAGGTCACAGACCTGAGAGTTACAGTATCTTTTTAGTGTATGGCAGAGTGTATTTTATTCATACATTGCTACTGTATCCCCAGAAAGACCAAGTATTTGGTCTCTTGCTGTTTCATGTATTCAGCTAGTAATGTGTCATTAAAAACATGTTACAATCAGTTTACTGTAAGCCAGATGATAAACAGGCTGCAGTTCAGATGGTAATGCGCAGAGAGATTACTAATTCCATCCAATGATCTATAACAGTACAATAAATAAACATACTGCCAGAAACCGAAGGAGTAATTCTGCACCGTCAGGCTTTCTGCTGGCTCTGTTGTTAGGCGGTCTGATGTTACAATTGAAATGTAATAAACAATTTTAGTACAGGAGCTATAGCTGTGTCATTTTCTTATTTCTCCTGACTAGTGATGTCACAATTCGACAGTAATAAGAAAACTAGCAATGGGCTTTTGTAAATATATTTCAGACCTTTCTGTCTCGCAAGTATAGATTTATAGTCTAATAGAATAGTTACGTTACAGACCAATCTTGCTTGGATCCAAAATGGCAGGTTTGTTTTCTTTGCGTTGAGAAAAAAGCAAAGGTTTGGCCTTTCTTCAAGGTCGGGTAGATATCAGGAGACAGATCCTCCCAGGGGCACCTTAGGGAGCCTGCCACCACCCCCTGGAGGTGACAGTGTGTTAGCTTCTTCTATTACAGGCTCCTATATATGAAAGGGTATCTGCCTGATGATATCAGCTGTCAATCAAGGGGTGTCATGTGTGAAGGGCAAGGTCACTAACTTGCAGAAAAGTGAAAACCGAAGACGAACAGCAGCTGTGTTAGTCATTGCAATAAGAGATATGTCCCAAAGTGTCAAGGCAAACGTCAAACATATTGATTTCAGACTGTGAGGTTTCTTCGGCTACATTTACCTTATGAACGTTGACCAACAAGACCACCATTAGATACCTCTGAAATCCTTAATGTAGGATATAAAATATCAGCTGTTGGAGTATTCCAAGGTTAGACTTTATTTTTTATTTTTAACTCAACCCATCACACCGTCCAGTACATATTCCTGTGTTGCATAGCACGTCACCTGTTGCAAGCACAACGCATCTGAGATGTTACTTTTGTCATTACTGAGCATTTGATGCTAATGTCCAATTGGTTTCCCAGTTGTGCTGCCTGCTAGGCTATAGCTACATAGGTAGGTAGGAGCCACAGCCACTTAAGGACCCTAGCAATATTACCACTCAGAATGCACTTTTATACCAACACAACTAGAAACACCTTTTACGAGTGGATTTCCAGCCCTTCGTTTGGATCTTTCCAGAGATTCACCAGATACCTTGCCCTACACATACATTGCCTAAACATGTGGAATAGACTCATAGTTCAGTTTCTGGATATCTTGTATGTTATGGTATGTTTTATATGTTCTATGTTATGTTTTATATGTGATGTCATGTTTTGTGTAAAATTTTCTGTGTAATGTTTTGTGTTTTCTGTAATGCTTTTCTGCGTTATGTTTTTGTGTTTTTTGTTATATTTTGTGTTTCTTGGGTTATTTTATGTTTTGTGGTGTGTGTTTATGTGTTTTGTGTTATGTAATAAAGTGAAAATGTTATTCAGCTAATCACCCTTGAAGGGTATTCAGGCTCTGGGGGGGGGGGGGGGGGGAGGGAGGAGGGAGGAGGAGATCATGCTTGCTTCGCCTCGAAGAGTCATGCCTTGAGCTTCCTTCGGAATTCCTCGAGAGAGGGGGAGGTTGTGAGATGTCGCAGGAGGTCGTTCCAGGGTTTGGCTGCAAGGTATGAGAAGGAGCAGCCTCTGCTTCTGGCCTTCTTGATGCAAGGGAAATTTGCTCTTGCCTGGGGCACAGATCAAATGTGTCTGAGTTGGTAGAAGGTGAGGGGGTGGTTGAGGTACACTAGACTTGTATTGTGGAGAGCTTTATAGGCACGGGTGAGTAGCTTCAACTCACATCTTTTCTGGACTGGGGGCTAGTGGAGTTTGTTGAGGTGTGGAGAGATGTGGTTATTTCAGAGGATGTTCAGGATGAGTCTGGCAGTGGCGTTCTGGGTGGTTTGTAGTCGGTGTAGAACATGAGCTGGGACTCCGAAGAAGAGGGCATTTCCGTAGACAAGTCTACTTGTGATAAAAGCCTGGGTGACTGTTCATCTGGTGCTAAGTGAGATCCACTTAAAAATCTTGTGTAGCATTTCCAGGATGTGGAAGCATGATGAGGAACAACATTGATCTGTCTGCCGATGGAGAGGTTGGTGTCCGTGATGATCCCAAGGTTCTTGGTCAATGAGCTTCAAGATTCCTACTAAAAATTCAAATAATTACCACCAAACTGCTTGTTCTCTTGTAGAACGTCTTGCAGTTAGTCAGTTGACTACTTAACCTTTACAAGATATGCATGGTTTCATAAAAATGGGCCTCTGGCATCTTCTGTGATCTCTAGAGTGCTACATTAACTAAATACTAAGTGATGAATCTGGAACTTGAGGTTCTGATCAAGTTCTCAGCAGCTAACCAGGATCTTCAGCTTCTCTTTAGACCAAGAGCTCTTCCACAAGATAAGATACCTGTACTTCGTCCGGCCAGGAACAGAACTGCATAGTTTCATGCACCTGAGCCCAGGAGGTGACCTAAGACATTTAAATACTTTTCAAGGTAGAATTCAAAATAATCTTTTTATGTGATTGTTATGAGTAATTAAAATGGAAAGAGTTCATAAAGGATGGTTGCAGAAGATGTAAACCTTTGCAGAGAAAGGGATTCCAGGAGTTGCATTTTCACAATACCCGCCCCGTGAAGAAATCTTATTTTGTTGTTGAAAATGTACTTTGCAACTTTGCAATTAGCAACACATCCATTCTGTTTGCCTGCAGTATAACAATCCCCCACTCTGTTTAATCTCAATTTAATCAACCTCTTAAAGAAGGCCTATTGGCAAAGACAGATTGTCTGATTTTATTTTAGAAATGTTTAAAAACCCTTCATCACTGACATCTCCTGTGACTTGATGATCCACCTCCAGGCTCTCTTTCCACCAGACCTGGATCATAGAAATATGAATGGATGAATTAAGCCAAACCAAACTAAAAGTCCATATTTATGTGCACTGTGTCCTATATCCAGGAGGTAATGCCCAGTTATTATTTCCTGTCCTTTAACTGTGTTGCCTCAAGCACAGCATTGAGTCGAAGGATATAAGTTAATGTCAAGCGGATATGTCTGTAGCACAGTAGTATCTCATGCTTTTAAGAACCCAGGGAATTGGCCTTGAACACTTGTGGGATGCCAGTGTGCAAAGCCTTTAACACCAATGCAAAGAGCTTGTGAGTGAGGGGACTATCCTGCCTTTTCTCCCTATCTACCCGATTTGTAGAGACTATATTCCATTGGAGGTTTCAAATGTTTATTCAGCTTTGGAGGTATGTTTAGTGTAGAGGTGCCCAGAGAAGGTTCAAATGTTCCTGAGAGTTGTCAGACTAGCAGGATGTCCTCAAAAGAAACGTACCTTGAGTGAATCTAATTGAATACTTTTATATAGTAAGTGGTGATCTTCAAAATCTTACAGGGAATGGCCTCTCCTAACAATTTCTTGGATGCCCATCGTTAGCGTAACATGTCCTATAAGGAAGTTTTGGGCTTGAGTAGAGGTGGAGAGACTAGAAGGAGGGAGCGTGATGTTGGCTAGGGGAGCGATATATAACCGTTAAAGTTACTACATGTCTGTTCCTTGTACCTGAATGTGCCCTTGGTGGCCTTGTTTTAGATACATCATATTCCGAAGCTTAATAAGCAAATATATCAATCATCAGTAGCTTCTGGTTCAAAGGAAGTGGTCCAGAAAACATTCAGAAAACATTAGCCCTTCATGGAAATTATTTGTTTTCGAAATCCTACCTATACACAAAGTAGCTCACCATATTCTTACTGTATACGCAATTGTGCCTAGCTTCCTTTGTTCCATTTTCTTTTGTGTATGGATGTGTCTAAGAAAACACTCATTTTTCTGCCATGCCAACTTCTCGCATCATTTACGTCAGTGTTTCCTCATATCATTCAGTCATTATGTTTAAATTGTTGAGCTTGTTTCCTTGAATTGCTTTAGGGCAATCCAGTCCTTTTGGATGGGTGGAACTTACTGTTTGGCAGCTCTGTCACTCGGATTGGCAATCCTTTTTACCCTGCAGAATCAAGTCTCTTCAGGTGTGTCCAAGAGCATTATTGTTGCGTTGTTCAGCCTCGCTGGCTCAGTAGACCAAAATACAATTCCACATTCCTATTGCTTATGGGTCTCCAGAGTAATTGATGGGTCCTATCAGCTGTGTTTTTCAAGAATTTGATTTTTTTCTAATTGCATTTTCCTCACCTTGTGAATATCCTCAGGTGCCAGACTGGATTTGGAAGCTCAAAAAGGCAGTGCTCTTGCAGCTGCTGTGGCTTACCACACCTCCGTACAACCTCATATGCTCTGGAAAGGACTAGCGGAGCTGCATGTAAGCACCTTCCCTGCAGGCTGACAGTAGATCCTTTCTTTCTGAGCCTCCTTTTCTTCATTCCTAGAGGAGAATTTTATTCTTAACATTTTTCCATCTGACAGATTCCACGTTTATGGAGACATTTGGCAAAAGAATGTTCTCATCAGTTTCCTTGGCACAAGCCACACAGGAAGACCAGGATGCAGCCAACTTTGTCTTTCATCTGAGCCTAGACACCACTGATTGTCTAGGAAAGGTCTTTAGAAAAGCATGGTGCTCAGGCATCATGGATGGATGAGATCCATAGGCTTCTCCAGGAATGTGCCTCACAGGTCCCTAATGGACATTCCTTCTGATGATTTGTTTCTGTTGGGCGAGAAGGAGTACTCAGCTCTGGAGCATTTTAGGGCAAGCCAGGCTACGGAATGCTCTTTGCGGCTTTCAGCGCCAATTAGGAAACCTCCTCTGCAGTTTCATCCTTTTTGAGCATATGCCAGGGGCTTGGCGCATTGTCAGCTTTGGATCCCGCCTTCTGCACAACAGGGCCGCAGCCCCAACTGACATCTAGGCCATCAGGTGCAACTTACATCCCAATCCCCCACCATCCGGCAACCACTGCAAAATCTCTTTAGTGCACCTTTAGTGGCACACAGCCATGCAGTGGGTGGAAGATTCAACCACTTGCTTCAGGGATGTCAAACCATTACATACAACAGGTGGGGTCCCACAAATTGTCAAATGTGGCTGCGCCCTTCCATTCCTTTTCGATGCGCCACCTGCAGTTTGCTCCAGGAGGAGCAGGTTCTTTTTGGCCGAAGGAGCCATAGAGACTGTACCGGCTTTTGAAGTGGAGACCAAGTGTTATTCCGGTTGTTTACTTTTGCTCCAGAAGGATTGAGTCCTTCATCCTATTTTGAATCTTTGGTCTGTCGATGCTTTCTTGTGAAAGGACAGAATCAAGACACGGTGGCCTCGGTTCTTTCTACCTTGTATCTTGGAGATTGGATGGTAACGTTGGACCTGCAGGACACCTTTTTTCCTGATCTGTAGGCCCACAGAGGCTATATGAGGTTAATAGTGAGCCACAAGCATTTTAAGTTTGCTGTGCTCCCTTTCGGCCTTTTCAATGGCCCCAGGGTGGTCACAAAGGTGATGGTGGTAGACGCTGCCCAATGTCTGAGATCAGGGGTCCTAATCTTCCCCTACTTCCACAATTAGCAGTTGAAGATGGGCTCACCACAGTGTGTCACGGGCCACCTGCAGGCAACTGAAAACCTCCTGACTTTTCTGGGGTTCCCAAACAACCTTAAAAAAGGCTTTGTTTCATCAGCCATCCTAAATACATGCCAACAGCTGCCAAATCTAAGTTGCTTAACTTTGCACTGTTTCGGGGAACGTTTTCTTTGAGCTTTTATACATATAGCAATACGTTGGAAGAGTTCCCACTAGATTTTTAAATCCCAGCACATACACAAAGAAAGATCTATTTTATCCTTTGTCCTGTCGTTCATTTTGTTAAAGTAATATATTATGTTGCTGGTGAGATGTTTTATGTGATTTTGAAGTAATCTGTGGTATCAAGTGTTAGTTCATGAATTTTACACCACAAGGTGCATGTGCCTTAGGGAAGGGGGTCGGGGGGGGGAGAAGTATCGAAAGTAAAACTTAAAACTAAAACAATGTTGTTTTTATCTTAAATATTTCTGCAGTAATCTTTAAAAACAACCTATGACTTTTGTCTTCTGCACCTCGGAGTGATCTTGGATTCGTTTGTGTGTGCATGTTCATTACCGTTGCCTTAAAAATAAAGTTGTCAAGATAGCTGATTGAGCTGTGTAAAAACGTGTTGCTGACACACACTTTGATCTGCAGATCATATGGACTGTCACTGCAGGACCAGCTCAGCCCTCATTCTTCTGAGGTTGTTAAATTAAGTACCATAAAAATGGGTAATAGCAGCACCTGCTATTTGAAGTGCTTAGTAATGGCAGACGTTTGGTATCAGGCGCTACATAAAAAGAATTAAGGGCCCCTGTCCTCCCTTAGGGGATGTAACCATTCTCCTTTAATCCTCAGTGTTCCATATTAGCTAGGCTTTGGCATATGGCCAGCTAGATGACCTTTTACCATATTCTGAGTCAACTTCCCCTCTACATATACGAATTAGGATTTTCATTCTGATCTGTGGTGCCACACTTCTTCCATTCAGTGATTTTTGCCCCTGTAGCCCTTGATGTTTGTGATGCTGCCGTCATCATCTCAAGGACGTCTCCTGTAGGTGACGGTGGCTAAAAACACTTTGCCTTTTAAAGTTCATGTTCAGGTTTGATTTGCTTTTTTGTCTATTCAGCCTTGAAGCAGGAAAATGATTAGTGCTTCCATCTTTGGAGTAGGATGAAAATGTAAATGCAATTTAAGCAAAATAATCTAAATGAATGAGTCTATCCACAAGTTTACTGCCCTACTGGTCTGTTCTTTGACACCCCTGAAGAGGAACAAAACAAAAAATACAATGTCCAGACTAAGGAAGAGATGACAGCTGTTCACTGAACAGGTCTTTATGCGGCTGGTTCAGGTCCTACGTGATTAGGGATGCAAAAGAAACCAGGCCTTTTCCCCAAGGACCCAAGAGCTTTGCAGCATTGAGGGGGACAGGTGCTTCACCAACTCAAAACAACAACGGGATCCTCTGTGCTATTTGTGACATGGCGTCATGGCTGTCCCGCGGGGTTCTCGCGGGATTCGGGAAACTCTTTCGGGAAATTGTTGCCATCCAAGGTGACCTTTGAGACCTCATAAGTGGGAGGATGTGATTTTGTTCCAGTTGGTGTGGGCCTACTAGGCACTCATATGCTTAGCAAAGTACACAGAGTATACACTGGAACGTCAATCAAACCAGTGTTACTCCCTTTGGGGGGGGAGGGGCAGATGGTTAGACGCGCAGAAACATTAGATCATTGTTGGCGCTTCCTTTGGTCTGAGGCGTATACTACAGCTCCCATCACAAACACCTTGCTGGAAAAATGGTTCCTTTGGGAGCCTGAGCCTTACAATTTGCCTTACCGTGCAGCAACTTTTTCTTTTGATGGAATTGATTTTTCCGGTGCTGCTTTAGATTTGAAAGTAATTAACACGATTGCACCAGCAAAGCTACATGAACTTAACAACAAGATGGTATAGACTTATTTCATATTTTCCTGTATTGGATTTGTATGTAGCATTGGTACACACCTGTTTTAATTATTTTTTTTAGAGTGTTTTGGGTAATTTGATGGGGATATAGCTCCTCACTCTTTCCTGCTCTCTGTACTCCATCTTAATATTTGTCCTTTCTTCCCTGTCAATCAGTCTACTCCTATAGGGCTCTCCATGCCATCCAGGTGCCCCACCATTGAACTATCATCATCCTGTAGTCATTAAAATTAGACCCTGGTGCTGTATCGCGTGTACCTTAAAAAAGAGAGAAGAAAACTGACTTGCAAAATTCAACTACTTACAGGGTGCAGATATAAACCACCATTCATATATGATGCACAAAACCGAAGTATACATTATGCACAAATAGTTCTCCGTTGAACTCTAACATTATCTGTCTCTGACCACCCTCTGACTCATCCGGATGATTTCTTTGTAATAATTGATGACTGGTATGTTGTCTCTGAACTTTATTTTAAAAGAGTTTAGCAATCTCCTGACCGCGCTCACACAACATTTTTAGGATGCGATGGGTTGGCGACTTGGGATAGCATTACAGATTAAATGTGAGATGGTGCATAAAGATGTAACTGTATGTCGGCACTAGCGCTAATAAATGACCCTGATAGGCAAGTTGTGTACTTGATTTCTGGCAAGACCATCCTCTTCTGTGAGTGTACAATTTCTAGAAAATAACAGCTCAAACAGTTCTCCAAAAGGTCTGGATTTGCTGGCCAATCAATATTAACTTATTAATACAGCCCTTACTATGTTCTCAATCCATGGCTATGTGATTAATGCATATTATAGTTATCCGTGTTATGATAGAGAGGAAGAAAGACCAAATCTCTCATGCCAGGTTTTGATCCTGTGTCGTTTACCTTATCTGCTTTACCAGAGTTCGAAGAGAGGTTCCCTTTACAAGGTCCGACCTGGGACATCTTTCCCAAGTGCTTTAAAAAGTCTGTGTGCCTCCAGGGAGACCCTCTAGAATGTCTGAAACCTCCTTTACTTAAACATCTGTCATCAATTCTTCTCAGGTATATAGCCTATGGAGAATTTGAAACGGATCACATCCTTCAACTTTGTCTTCTGTAGGCGTCACTTGCATGACCCTCTTCTAATTTTTTTCTTTTTTTTTCTTTTTTCCCCCCTACATCTCCATTCAACAATACCGGTCTCCTGATGCTATTGATCTTTGACAGCCTCTGAGTTGTTCCAAAGGTTCTCACCCTATGCCACATCATAGCTTTTCACAAAAAGGGGAAGAAGCACACTCCCTGGCATTCCAGCAAACAGTCAGCCCTGATCCATTGTGGTAAATGCATTGCACAATAACTCACTTCAGTTGAAAGTCTTTGGCATTCACCATTGTGGTGCAGCCAGTGCTGTGTATCTCTCGACACGTGTCGGGAATGTTGTCCTTCTTCAGTAGAGAGTAACAAGTAACATTTGGAGGTGCTGGCAAAGCTGCTCAATCTCCTCAGGTTTAGTACCACCCCCAGAGCCATCTTCTATGTTTTCTTTTGCATTCAGACGCAGAATAGTTGCAGATGACAACCTCTTTTCATAGCCCTCATTCTGCCCTCACCTAATGGCAAAGATGGCAGGTTGCCCCCTGGCCACCCATGGCCTGAGAAACCTTATGCTTTAACATGCATTTGCTGTGCTCATGCAAACTAGAGATGATGAGACCTCTCATCAAACTCTGCTCCAAATCCCTGGCCCGCCCATCTCGTTTACTTCCAGTTTCAGGGTGGAAACCTTGACTCCACTTCCACACTAACGCTGCTTCTTCTTGTTCTGCCTCCTCAATATTGTTTTCAGTGTTTTGCCCCCCTGCACAAGACAGTCTAGGCAATGCACTCTGCCTGATTGTTTTCACTGATGTTCATTCTTACTTGATGGTGCAGAGTTCATGTTGCCTTTTATTGGACTAATGCAGAGCTTGCGAAAATGTAGTTTTAACAAACACATATGTGAATCAGTTTTTTGGCAATGGATTGGGAAATATTTACTGCTTTAAAAAATGAAGTGCCCCATTTTCACTTACAGTATTTAGAGCTTAGGCTGAGGGTACAGGGAATCTTCTGCTGCTTGCACCTCCTCCTCTTCTATAATCACAAGTACTGGATCCCTCTTGCTGGAAAGATGTACCAAAGCCTTATTCACCATCATGGGTTGCACCTCTGCAGGAGACCAGAGGGTGTATGGACTGAGCAGTGGACATGTCTTCGCTGTCACTGATGCAGTCTCATTAGGGCATCTGACACCTGCCCTGTGTGAGGAGCTCCTCACCAACCACTGGCCTGCACAATCACCGGAAGTTTCTGTTTGTGCTCCGCCTTCTTGATGATATTGGGCTGCCGTTCACCACAGGACCAAAGTGCGTAACTTATATGCCATATTTTTTGGGTGGTTTGGCGATGGAGGCCCCACAGCTTTGCTGTGGCCAGATCGCATTACCGCAGACATGCAGCACTCAGGTGAGTGTATAGGCTCGAGGAATAGAGGAAGCGGGCATACAAGTGTTGAGTGGTGGAGGTGCGGGTTTCGATTTCTTACATCATCAGCAGGATAGCATGCATTGCCACTTCCTAGCAACTGACATGCATACAGATTGTGTACTGAGCCCTTGTGCTCACACCCTCTTTATTATATCCCTAATGTGCCCCCTGCATTAGGATTCAGGTATGCATGTACATCATTCAGTTTGTGTTGGGTAGCACAGTACAATAGCCAAGGCCTAGTCTAAGAGGTTGGCCCTAAAAACCTTTGCGGACAAGGTATCGCTTAATGTCCCAATCCATCCTGTAAAACTCCTTCTTGGCATTGATGGACAAATGCGTAATTTTTCCACTGTGAAAGGCGTAAAGCCATTTTTGTGTTGTCCCCAGCTTTCCTCTCCAACATGAAAACCACTCAGTCCTGATGGATCAGGGATTGTACTATCCCCTAAAATCTTGTTACCTGTCATGATTTTGGAGTCTATGTTCAGCAGAGAAATATGTATGAGGTGCATTTGGTAGAAGTCATACTCTGTTACAGTGTCACGGAGATGCTAGCCACCCTCAATGAACTGGTGATCGTTTTAGTCTGTGTCGCCTCACTTGAACACCTAATTTAGAATTGGTGGTAATTATGAACCAAGGTTCTTGTAGAAAAAGGCTGAGAAGTCATCCTGGCAGGGGGACTTGGAATCCTTGAGACCCTGTGTTACCTTCAAAATGTCCTCTTTAACTATTTGTGCTTCAAGATGTTTGTTCTGCGTTTGTGGCACAGAAGAGCCTCCTCAGAGGTCATTTCACTTCGATACTACTCACTAAAGAACCACTTGAAACTTGCCTTTTCCTTTCTCACTGCTCTGAAGTGTTCCATCGGAGTCCTTTATTTCTGAGATATAACTATGGACCTACTCTGCTCTTAACAAGTTGGTCAGCAGCCTACCTGCTTTATTGCTTCCATCATAAAAATGCTTATCCAGCTGAGCCAAAACGTAATTCACTCTTTCAGATAGACTTCTAGCTCCAGATTCCTCACCTTTTGAATATTTCCCAGGTGTCAGACTGGATCCAGAAACTTTTCAGCAGTACCTCTGCTCACCAGGAGGTGGTGCCATGAGGCTCTGCACTGATGCCATTCTGCTCCAGAAATGATGTGTGGAGCCTATTTAGGCACCACTCCTGCACGCTGACATATGTTCATTTCTTTCTGCGCCACCAGACAGATCTGGAGCTCCCTTTTTGTCTTTGAGTCCCTACCTCGATCAAAAGGACATAATCTCCCAAGACAAGTTTTAAGCGCTGTAAGGACTGTTGTAAACAAATGTCCTGTGACAAATTCTTATCCGATTTGCCTGGGGTTGACCAGTACTCTACAGCCTGCAATGATGGGTGCGCATCGATGATCCTGAAGCCATCTGAGCTATGACACAACACAAAACTCTACAAGTACCAGTAGACTCCGCAACAAGATGGAGTCCAAGATAAAAGTTCAGTTCCATTCAAAATCCAGAAGTCTCAGGAGTCGTTCCAGGGGTCGATCTTCATCTTGATCAAAGTTGTTCTAATAAGCCCATTCCTGCTATTCATATTCTTCTGAGATACTTCTTGATCTCGTTCCCAGAGTCATTCGACTTCAGAGCCAATCCTTCAGGTTGTTCTGGCACATCAATAGTTTCTGGGGCTGCCAGCCACTCGTAAGCAAATCAGAGTTCTGTGGAGCCGTGCGCAAACTCTTGTTGACTCCCTCTGGCACTGAGCTGCCCCATGGAGCAGAGAGGTTCTCCACTTGGATTACTGCGATGGGTTTGCCCTCTGCGCTGGACCTCTGAAGTCACAGTGGATGCCTTCATCTCCAGTACTGCCTCTGGTGCCATGGTCCATGCCAGTTCCCGGTACTTCAGTTGTGATGCTGACTCCATCGATGCCGGAAGACCAGGCTCTGATTGACGTCTCTGAAGCTGGCAGATTGCCCTCTCAAGTGAGTCTGTTCTCAGCTGCGGTAGAGATCCCACTTCCTCCACTTGATCTGTCTACACAAAAACAAACGCATACCCTGCATTCCAGGCTCAGCTTGGATTCGAGCCATGACTATGGTGCAGATGACTAGACTAGCCAGCCATGTCATTGGGAGAATTGGTATGATGAAGCTGCATGAGGCTGGTGGCCCAGATACCTTGCCTGAGTGAGGGCATTTGCCACCCCCTGATCCTGTCACTGAAAAGAGTGTCTCTTACACCATTGGATGCGTAGTGCGGCTAAAGTCCTTGACCTCCAGCTGCACACCTTGCGAGAGTCCTTCAGCTGGGCCAAACCAAGCCCCTCTTTCTTTTTAATGAGGGCCTTTCAAATACTTTGTTGGGGGCATGGGCCAAACCTTGCTGTGGTACCCTCAGTCAGGAGCCCAATTGCACAATGCTCCTAGTCTGCCCTGGGCTGCCTGGGATTTTTATTTCAACACCTCTTCCCCCTGAAAGCTCGGTCGTGCACACATCTTCAAGCAAGACTAATCCAAACATGTTCTCAACTATCCCCTTACTCCCCTAATGGGGACTTTTCGGAAAGGAGTCTCTGTCCACTAGCCTGGTGCTTCGATACAATAAATGCCAGCTGCCTCTGGGGGCAGTATTCCCACGCCCTGTGCCCTTTGGGATTCTGCAACTCCAGCCCTTTTTTGTGTTCCTGAAGATCCCTGACCTGCCCTAGCCCAGGCCATACAGGAAGGTCATGATGAGGTCAAGTTCACAAACTGTTGTGGCTTGGCACCTCTAAACCATTGGCACCAGTGTAGCCATTTGCTGCCACGCTTGGCTGTGGTCCACCAGTTCTTCCGGCGATGTCCATTCGTCTCTTATGGACATGCCGTTTGATGAGACTCGCCTGCTGGGTGCTAAGGCTGACTCTGCTGTCAAGCAGTTCAAGGAGAGTAAGGCCATTGCATGCTCCTTGGGCTTACCGGCCGTACCTTGCCAGTTGCATCAGTCCTTCAGCTGCTTTCAGTGCTTCAGGCAGAGGTACCCCATTCTGCCGTCCAACACAGCCCTCACAAGGCACCCAGCAGTTTTGCTGTTGAGGCTGTGGTGCCCACCGTCCCTGTGGCCAAGGTCAATGGGCCGACCAGTCCACTACCCCCTGCTGCCCAACCTGCCAGACCCTTCATTGTGTCCTTAGCAGAGCACAGCCCCCTGGTAGGAGGCAGAATCAGGCGATTCTTGCTGGGTCGGTAGGCCATATTATTGGACAGGTGGGGTCCTGCAATTGTTTGGCAGGGATATTCCTTACCTTTTTATTCTCTCGCCGCCACATGTTATGTCACCCCAATGTCTGACAAAGGACAAACCCTTTTGTCCAAATGGCGACTGAGTGGGTGCCTGTGCCAAAAGTAGGACATGGTGGTTATTTGTACTACTTTCTGGTGCACAAGAAGGACTGAGGCCTTCATCCTGTTTTAGAACTGCACCCTCTCAATGCCTTCCTCTGAAAGGAGAGTTTCAAAATGCTCACTCTGGCCCAGGTCCTGTCCGTGCTCGGCCCTGGAGACTGGATGTCGGCACTGGACACAGGATCAGTCCACCAGGACAGACTAGCCCACCTCCGCTCTCCAGCCTTCTTTCCCACGGCCAACTAAGAGCCAGGAGCCCCTACAAACTACAGGTATTGGGGGCCCAGCTGTAGTGCTTAGGTCAGGTCTGGGTTTTCTTTTTAAAAGATCGTAAAGAAAGCATTTTAGAATCAACTGTGGGCTGGATTGTTATCTGTTTGGAGTTTTCTATAGTGTGGTAGTTGCTGCCGGTCTGGTGAAGTTTCTTATCACTGAAATGAACATCTACAATGCCAGCTTCTGCTTCTATTTGTTTCAGTCTGTCGATATGCATGAGATCCTTTTTAAGAAAGTGTGTTCTTCTTTCAAGACATTTTAGTCATTCTCGAGTGCATAAAGTCGTACTCCTGTAGTCTCTTTTATGTACCCCTAAATGGCTTGTTTTGGAGAATCCCCTCATGGTGTCCAATACTAGTTATGCTAGGCGAAATGTGAATTATTAAATGGTGTTTGTTGTAGCTTGGAGAACATACTGAGGACTTACTTTGTTTCAACTCTTTATTGTTGCTAGACGAGCATTTGTTTCACTGGACGAGATCAAATAAAAAAATATTTTTGGACCAGCAGGTGAATGAGACTTCTTGACCTGTTACTTTATTGGGGGTTATAATGGATGATTACTGAAACATCTATGCTTATTTTGTTACAATTTTTATTGCTACTGGATGAGGTTAGATGCTGTTTTCGAAGATTACTGTAATGTTTTTAGTTTTAAAGGGTCTAGATTTTCCAGAATTTCTTGGCCTACTTACCTATGTGTTTCATTTTCTTTTATAACCTTTTTTAATGGGGATTAGATTGTTTTCTACTGTATGTGACCAGTCGTTCTCTCTTTATTTCACACTGCATATCCCATAGAAGTAACAACCAAAATAAAGTGTCAGGGTTTTTGGTGCCCCAAACATGCACTATTGTAAAAAAAAAAAAAAAAAATGGATTACATTTCTTGCCGAAAAGAAAGAGTCGGACTCTTTTTTTTTTTTTTTTTTTTTTTGTGGGAGGAAATGCTAGACAGTCATGTTTGGCCCTAAACTCCCTAAAAACAGCAAAGTTATTACAGTTGTTTAAATGATAATATTCCTAATACCCTGCAGGTGCATCTCAAATCTCCTGAAGAAAACGTACAGCAAATACTGAATAACTTGCTTAAAACTTACGCCGACCTTGAAAAGCATGCATCTGCATTATTTATGTGTGGTGTGCACGTACCAGGGCATCAGCAGCCTGGGAACACCATGTGCTGGATGAGAAGAGGTGGGGTGAGGGTAAGCGGGTGGTATTTATACTCACTGGCGTTGGTTTGCCTATGGCGCGTTCACCACTGCACTGAACACTGGCAGCTCGGTGCATCAGTATCAACTTAGCTTGAAGCTGCAACCTCCCTCTCCAAGATACCGTGGAACTTTAGTTTTAATGGAATGACCACTAATTGCAGACAATGACATCAAGCAGCTTACAGGCTTTGTGGTTGACGAGGCTTCCTGAGACACCTTGTCAATTACGAACACTCTGTCCTCAGGAGTTTCATGAAGCCTCCAGGCTCCTCCCTGGCCCTCGGGTTTCTGGTTGACCCCTTCCTGAGTCTGCCACAGAAAAGACATTTCTAGCCCACGTTGTATTCAGAAACGAAAGTAGTCAATGGATAGTAGACACCTAGTTGTGTTGAGGATCTGAGACTTGTCTCAAAGTAGCACATTCATTAACTTTAAATTCTTATCTAGGGAAAACTCCTCAAGGAAATATCCGAAAAAGGTTGTTGTCTTCTTTGTAGCACTTATTTATGGTTCTGTCAAATGCCTATCAGTTTGTCTGTGATGATGTAAGTAATATTAGGCATTCATGACTCACCTCAAGGTTCTGGCACTAGTTTGTGGCAACTGTTATCTCCAAATATTGAAGGAACACCCCAATACTTATTTCACCACCAACATATGCAGTTGTCTCCCAGTTGGTTTGGAAGTGTTCACCTGCTTCCAGTGGCTTCTCACCATGCTAATCCGTTGGTAGTGGACAATAAAGTATGAGGTGCGATCAGGATTGAAAACAAAATGGAGTGTTCTTTCTTCCCTCAACAGTGCGTGGAGAGGAAAGCAAGCATCGCAGCTGATGTGAGGAGTTTGTGTAGCATCACCAGCATGCGGCATGCTGTACAGTAGTAGTACCTAACCATATTCTACTTTGTGTACTCACGGTGGACGGACATATTTGAGTCGGGCATAGAGCTGTTCAAATAAATGCAGTGCTTCGCTATATAGAGTGCATTGAAAGGAAATGGACAACCCAGTGGCCCCTTGCGAGCTTGAGTATAAACTTATGTAAGGGTACTACGCTAACAAGGGAATCCTTTTTAATTGAATCAAAACAATTAGTAGAATTATTTGTCCCTAAGATGGTGACTTTATGAATTATTCAGAGAAGAACCTACTTGTCGAATAAGCAACTGCGTACTAATCAAAGACAAAGGAAGACACAGAGTGTTAAATCATTTAGGTTCCAAAGAAACAAGCGTCCATCGACACTTAAACTCACGATAGAGTGACCGTGTAGTAATATCAATAAACTTGACTATATAAAGAACATAGATCACAGTATCTAATTCACTCTGAAAGTCCATATGACCAGTCCTTTGACATAAATTCACCAACAATTAAGGCGATGATCCAACAAAAGTTATATAACAGAGATGGAGGTAGTGTTGACGTTTGGGTCACCAGTGTACACAAGACCATCTTCAGGACTGTGATACTCAAAAAATATAATATTTGATCTAGCAGTAAAATAAATGAATAAATATTACTGAAAATATAAAAATCACCTGCCTTAAAAAGGTTCCTGTGACTGGTGCAAACACATTTCACTGCAGAAACACTAATATTTTAAGTGACTGAACAACTTGATATGCGATCCTGTAAACAACAACGCATCGCGATAGTACAAAGTACTATTAGCAAGGTCACTGAAATTATGCAATTGTGCGGCTGTGGCAATTTTTGCATAATTACAATTTTGTTTGCATTTGCCACGTATTCCATCATCTGCAGCATAATCTGCAGATTTTAACAAAAAAAATTGTTTCTTGTTCAAACGGTACAAAAGTTCAGTGACACGTGTTGCCGCGCAGTGAAAGGCCCTCTGCAAAACTGGACTGGTCACCTTTTTGTTGCTTATTGCTATGTTTGGGTATTAAAATGGTACTAATAAGGTGGAGCCAATACCCAGAAAGTGTTATGAAGTTTAAAAATGTTGAAACAATGAAGTAACATTATTACAAAAAGTGCCCTATCAGACCGCATTTCCCTTTTCCTGCTGCATAATTTACTAAACCCTGCCGCATAACTTGACTATCTCATGCCACATGATTCCAGTGTCCCTGACTATTAGCCATTAGCTTTGTGCGACGGCAAGCTTCTAAAAAGACAAGACTACTTACATCTGGATAATTCCTCGATTTAAAGCTAATCTGAGAAAATAAATTCCCGTCACACAATATGTCCATGTAAACACTTAAACTACACGAAGGATAATCTTTCATTACAATGCTATGACTCACCTATTAAGCTCAGCGAGCAAAACTCGTACAGTAGAAACAATTTAATCAAGATGCACTATTGGCAAGCTACAAGAGATACCAATTTTATGTGAATCAAACAAAGTTGGGCTCAGTTGAAAGCCTAAACTCACCTCCTGCAACTTAATTAGCGGATGCAAATGGTTATTCATGTAGCTTGCATGGCTGGAAATCACTGAATGCCAGCACTCGATACATCGCTTTAAAGCATGCGTGTGTTGAAACTAGACCGCCAACTAGTATTGTGTCAATACGTGTACCTTGTTTGTGACCTTGTTGATAGTCGTTTGGGTACGTCTAAACCAGATCGTATCTCACACGGAGTCAAGTTTAAAATTAAAATTGTCCATCTGTTGAATTAAAGAAAATAGTAGTCAAACTGGTTGAAGACATTAACTAGAATATATTTAATACCGCAGAGCCTAATCCGACATTAATTATAGGTCATTTCACCATTCGTGTGTGCGCTTTGAAACTCTAGTGGTGGTGGTACTAGGCCACCAACTGCAGTGCACCAATGAATGACCATGTTCTGTTGGTCGTCCTGGAGCGTTTACTTCATATTATGGGAATTGAAGCCCCGGGAGCGTTACCCATGAATCAGACACACAACTAAGGGATAGTTAGTTTGATACTCAAACTAGTAAAATGTGCAGTACTAAAGCCCATGATTTAGTCTTGTTGGTAACAGTGGTCATCTTACGAAGTACACCATAGAACAGATGGAAACTGCATCTTTCAGTGGAGTTCACACAACAATATGTACCTAAGGATATCAATTTCACTTATGACAGGTTGTGATTAAAAGGATTAAATCAAAGAAAAATATTGAAAAGTTACCAGTTGGTCAATTGTAGAAGGAAAGGTTCAATCATTAAGCTAATTGCACTATGAAGTAACAAAGGAACTTATACAACTTTACTGATCATCAGCATGAAACAGAATGTAAAACCAAAGAAAAGGAACCATTATGAACACGATTCTTATAGGGTGGCTAATGAAGGCCACCCCACAGTAATGCTTAACCTTTTGTTGACACTGAAGTGTCCAGATCCATCGGATCTCGCGTAGCATCAACAGATGATGTATTTGTTTTATTGGAAGCAATCCTATCCATAACCCGCAATTTGATGTCTCGGACTGAGTGATTGGGTTTGATACAATGCTCAACAAGTGGGGGATGTTCAGTCTTGCATCTGATGCAATTGGTGCTGGAGAATGCATCTTCCTATCTGTTGTGTGGTCTTGCTAATTATGGTACACCACATGGACACCGAATACAATTCATAACATTTGTAGAATTACAACTGGAAAAAAAAAATTGTAGTAAACAACTGACCATTCATGGTGAAAGACGTGAGTACTCTGCAGGAAGTACATGCCGTGCAACGTCCACATTTATAATGTCCAACTACTGCAGACGGATTCAGACTGGACTGTAAAGATGGTTTAACTGGTTCTAGGTAAGCTTCAACCAGCCGGTCTTTGAGACTGGTAGTTCATTTGAAGGCAAATAAAGGTTTCTCTCGCAAGTTGGAATCATTATTTAATAATTCCAATGCTTTTGTATGATCTTCTGTGTCATATTTGAGTACCAAAAGTTGAGACACATACTGATCATGAAGATTTCACTGTTGTCTTTTTTTTTTTTTTTGTAATAAGCGGTCTCTTGTTATATCATGCCCTTTTTAAAGCTTTTTTAAGTAGTCTTGGGAGATAACCTCGGGCTTTAAGTTTTTGTGAAGGTTTTCTTGCTGCAGTGAATTAATCCTGTCTTCTAGTGCAATTGCGGCATAAGCGTAAATATTGACCAAAAGGGGGATTATCTTTTAGGGCGTGGGATGGGGACTATTGTATTACAATAAAGTGTTCTTGCTGTAGGTTTTTTATATAGTGTAGTGTGCAGTTGCTCATTTTCTATTTTGATAGTATTGCCAAGAAAGTTGAGACTGATCGAGTTGTATTCTAGTGTGAATTGAAGATTTAGATTTAGTGACTTGAGCCATTCATGCTTTAAGTGATGAGAATCCCCATCCCCAATAAAAAGTACTTAATCGGTGTATCTAATCCATTTTCCAATGTGTGGCAAAAAGTGGTTGGTAGAAGCATAGACGAATGTTTTTTTCAAACTCAGCCATATAGATATTAGTTATGTTTTGGAGGCTCCCCGTGGACAAAAGGATCACTTTCAAGCTTCTTACCCACGCTCACAAAACGCTCCACGACACCGGACCAGCCTACCTAAACAACAGACTCAGCTTCTACAACTCCACCCGTCAGCTCCGCTCCACTAACCTCGCCCTCGCCGTCGTCCCCGCATCCGAAGAAAGACCTCCGGCGGCAGATCCTTCTCATACCTCGCCGCCAAAACCTGGAACACCCTCCCCACCACCCTGCGACAGACCCAAGACCTACTCACCTTCAGAAGACTCCTCAAGACCTGGCTCTTTGACCAGTAACAACAGGTCCCCCCCCCTGCGCCTTGAAACCCTCACGGGTACGTAGTGCACTTTATAAATCCTATGATTGATTGGAGCAAAAACTGCCCCCATTGCTACACCTTCAAGTCGCTCAAAGAACTGGCCTTTAAAAATAAAATAGTTGTGACTCAAAGCTTGTTCTGCGCATTCTAGCTTGAATGAGGTGGGCGCTTGGTGTGGGCGGGGCCTGGTTTCAGGCAGATCATGCATTAGTTGTAGTGCTTTAGTTTGAAGAATGTTCCTGTAAAGGCTTTCAGTGTCCATGGTGACTGAAATATCACAGCTTGGATTGAATGGGAAGCCTTTGATGATACTGATTACTGCAGAGGTATCTTGTACAAAAGAAAGACTTACATTAACAAAGGTTTTATGAAAAAAAAATCAACCTATTGGGTCAAAGCTTTTAAAATGGAATTGCAGCATGAAATAATGGGGTAACCCGGGAGGGAGGGGGGAGATGTCTGAATTTTGGGTAGTGTGTAGATGGTAGGTATGGTATAACCGGGGCTTTACGCATGACTTCCGTTACACAGGATTGCTTGCAGGACTGTGCATTCACAGGCCTGCCTGCAGGGTTTTACCCAGAAACACAGGTCCAGAAATCCCAGCACTGGCTGCACCTAGTGATGGTGAATATTCCCTTCCTGGTAGGTTACCGTAATGTTCATGAACTGCATTTACGAGAATGCAGCAGTGAACTTTTGCTGCGATGCGTGTGATTCCCAACACACGCTGATAAAGCTCATCTTGGAGTGGTTAGCTGACAAACCCTAGGCGCTTTGGAGTGGTTCTCACCTGATGAAATACAAGCAGCATTTCGCGCACCCCTAAGGAGACCTGCTACTTTCAAAGCAGGTGTCCAGGAATGTACAGAATACCAGCACTGACTTCACAAGCTGATGTTGAACACTTTATTAGTTGTGAGTCACTGAGAAAAGCATGAACTGCATTTACCACACTGCAGTGGGGAGATTTTCCTGCCAACCCACTGGATGGGTTTGCTTTCAGGGATTGTGGTGTTCATGGCTGTCTGTACACCGCTCCCTGCGCATCTTCCCTTATGCACATGCATCTAATCACATGATTCCTGCAGGACCTGCATTTAACAAGGTTGCCTGCAAGACCCTGTATGAAGGGAACAGGGCTCCCTTTACACAAGGATGTCTTCAGTGTTTCCAGTGTGCACAGCTGTCTGTGTACAGTTACCTGTAAGTAGGGCCAGCTTTAGGGTGGTGTGACTGGTGCGGCCGCACTCGGCGCTGACCTGGAGAGGGGCACTGAAATGAGGGCATATAGCTGTGTTTAGCAGTAACATAAGATTTAAAAGCACCTGCGGCAGAGTTCCTTGTGTGTCTAGCTTTCAAGCAATAATAATGATGTCAAGATAACTCTTGTGATTGATGTTCTTTCTAGCGAGAAAGATTTGAGTTTTTCCAGTGGCAATTTTGTCTCACCATAAAGTAGCGCAGAGGGTTAAATATGCCTGTTGCAAGGAACAGATCTGTATTTTATGTGGATAGCGGAGTGGATTAGTAAAGCCAGCCTTTACCAGGGCTTTGAAACTAATGGAATGTGTGTGAGAGAGGGGCTATGAAGAGATGAGGGGCACTTTTGCTGGGTGGAACTGAGGGATTCCAAGGAGAAGGTCATGTGGGCAGGGCACCAAAAAATATTGTCGCACTGGGTGCCACAGGCGCTAAAGCCAGCCCTGCCTGTAAGACTGCTGCCTGTAGATCTTACAGTATACATACAACCACTTTCATGATCTCCGGATTTAGGGCTGTCCATCTGCATGCCTGCTTGCAGGGTCTCCATTATAGGGAGCTGCTTCAGTAGGGATCGCTGCCCATACACAGGGCTGCCCACAAAACCCATTAAAAAGGGCTGAATGGAGGGTACCAGGATGCGCAGTTATTGGCTTGGCTCCCAACATGTTGACAGATGTGCTTATAGTATGCACAATGTTGCCCAGAGGGATTAAACTGCACAGGACTGCAAATCCTGCATCATACATGTGTCATCAAAACACTTGTCTTGCTGCAAGATGTATCACTGCAGATGCTGTGCTTTTACAGTGAGTCTGGCCTATTTGCACAACCACCGAAAGAAGTCCCTAAAGTCCTACAGTAAAGCACCCTTGTTTGCACCGCGGCCATCTTGTTATAGAGCTCCTTAACTTTTCCTCATGTCTCCTGACGGAAGTGAAGCGTGCCCTGTTCAGGGAATATTGTATGTAGGTAGGGTGAACAGATTTTAAAAATAAAAAAATCGGGACAGGTTAGACATAAAAGTAGGACTAAAGCCTTTTATATTTGGCCTGTCCTGTAAAGGAGTGCGTCGCGTCGCGCACACGCACGCAAACGCGCGAGAGCAGGCAGAAGTATTTCAGACTCTAGAAGTGCATGTGAAAGGAGAGCACACCTTTAATTTCTGATGGCAGGTTGACCCGAACTTTGTCCCAAAAACCGGGACATTTATTTCAAATTAACAAAAGCATTAGCAGGTTGACCTGACCTTTGCCTCAACAACAGGGACATTTATTTAAAATGAACAAAGCGTGACAGTCCTCTGAAAACCGGGACTGTCCGGGGAATTCTGGTCACCCTATATGTAGGATAACTTTGTTGTACGGCACTGTGCAACGTTTTTCTATTTGATATAGTGGCAATGCCCGTGGAATTGTTTACCCACTGTTTTCCTTTCATTGTAAGCGCATGTTTTTCGTAATCTAATTGTGCTTATGGCATGTTGTAGGGCCTTTTTGCGGCAAGGCTCTTGCTATATTAAATTCTCAGAAATCAATTGCCATGCATTAAAAGTAGACCCAGACTGAAACTATATACAGAGTGAATCACGGCAAAAACCCTTATTCTGCCACATTCAGAAGCATAAAAATAATGTACTCCACTGTAGTGGTACATTGATAGTTAGTGCAAAAAAAAAAAATTCTGCTCCGCAGTGTGCATGAAATAGCGAGGTTTGCCTGGCGTACAAAAGTCACGCGCCTTTTTGGATTTCTTCATGTCGCGCAGTGAAGGTTCCCAGAGCAGCGCTTTCGGCCGCAGCCAGTACTAGTTTCAAAGGTCCCTACAAGACATTTTTTCCCCGCATACAACATAAGCAAACTATAAACCACAGTTTGGGTTACAGCCACGTGAAGAGAATTCCACCTCCAAAATATGAGCTAAGAAATTAGTCATGTACTATGAGCTACTGCATGGACGTCAATTCACCGAAATCCCAGAGGTAGCGGAAGTGACATCACATGCCCTTTGACCTCCACTTTCACTCCCACACATATTCACACTTACAAACACTTTCTCACAAAAAACACACTCTCACGAAGAAGCATGCACACACCATACATTTAAAAGCATTTTTTACTTACCTCAACTGCCATGGAAGGGCATATTCCAGCTAATTTACCCCATTTGTATTATACTAGTAGTGACACATATCTTATTATTCCGTCTTAGTGTAATTTAAAAAAAATTGACGAAGAACCATGAGAACAGAGCCCCAACTGACGTCCATAAGGACGAGCGCCCCTGTTTCTGGCACCGAATTTGCCACCTCCCAATGGCAGTGCCAGGGATAGCAAAGGGCAAGCCGCGCATCGCAGCTACGACACCTAAATAACGTCCATGAGCTACTGGCATTTAGTTCCTATCAAAGAAACACCATTAATTACAATTGGAAACCCCGTGCTGTTTACAACTGTTATCCCGCCCTTTCGATGGCATCCATCACAGTGAAGCTGAAGTACACACAGCGAAGAGCCAATCCATTCTGTGTAACTGTCTGAGCTGGAACTGAAGCCTATTAGATTGATACAAGATATTTCATTTGTGGTTTGACAAATGAGTCTGGTATGAGAGGGGTGCTCGCTTTCCCGTTCCCCCTCTTTCTTGAGATCACTTCTGTCTTCATAATTTGATATCACTTGCGTAATGGTGCCTGGAGATTTCATGCTGCAAGGCGAGCCCGCTGAAGACACCAAACGCTGGATCACGTAAACTGCATTACTGCTGGCCAGCGATGCGCTGCTTGTGGGCAGTTTTGCCCCCGGTTCTAGTCAATTGTGCAATGACATTTGAACCGGCGACCAGTGCACAAAATAGTTAGGACCGATGAGATCAGGATCAGTCCACTGGTGCACATTTAGTTTCAAGACAAGTAAACAATTACTTTAGCCCTAACATTTTGATCCTCGGGTAATTGTTATACATCAATGATAATACTAGATATAATACTTCTTCATCCACTTCAGAGTCATAACTGAGGTGTATCTCCCAGGCAAAAACCCTGCTGACCACCTAAATTAAAAAAACATGTCCTGGTCACACGAGATTCCTCCACCCCGGGCACCATAAACAGGGTCTTTCCTTTTCCTTCTCCTGTCTCTCTCCGGGGTCCAACTCCTTTGGCTCTTGGTCTGGAAGTTGAAAGGTTGGGTCACTAACATTTAAGCTTGTTCAGGAGTTTCGCCTTTGCCGTTAAAGCATCCCAATGGCCTTGGACCCTTATCTTATAAACACTGTTGAAATCTTTCGGTTCATGGTAAGCGGATGCATATTGGGGATTGTGATCCTTCTTTGATTCTACAATTCTTCGAAGAAGGTCTTTATTTGGGGCTAGATTCTTCAGTACTCCGGGTTCCATAGACAGCCATTTGAGCTCTTTCTAAAGCTTGGGAAACCTCTAATAGAATTGATCCATTGGTGCCCCTAAACCCCCCTGTGCCAGGCTGGGATTTGCTCCCAGCTCTTAGAGTATTACAAAGTTCATTTTTTCCCCGAGAAATGTTATTGATTTTCAATGTTAGAACAAAAAAAGCTTACACCCCACCACACCATATATCAGAGGCACAGTGTACCACTGACAGCACAAGAGAAAACTTGCAATAAAATACATTATTGAGACTGGTATCGATCAAATTACCTTTCACTTCATCATTGAGTTACAGAGAGCAGTTTCAAACCAACGAGCCCCCCCCCCTCAGACACCCAACCGTAAGGACCTCAAAGATCTGGGACAGCCTTAATACGGAGCTGTATTCACTGAATCAACTAACGGGCGCCATTGCATTTCAAAGTTATGTTCTTTATCTACAAGGGTTCACGTCAAATTTTCTGTGGCTATTGGGTCCATAGTTTACTGACCCAATTCTGTGTGGATGGTGTCATCAAGTCTGCCATTGGAGTGCTAGCAATTGCTTCACTGCTAGTAACAGGTTGGTCATGACCATCCAATATATTGTGGCCAATGCCGACTAGTTTATTGGTTTACAGCCCCCGATTATAGTAGCGGAGTCAGTCGGCAACGGGTATCCCAACACCCACATATTCTGACTCCGGATTTGTTTTGAAAATGTTATTGAACTAGAGCACGTCCACCGGATGTGTATATAATTCCCCTGCTGGCCACACCCCCTCCGGCATTGCCCATCAGATGCTCCGCGCATTTGTTGCAACTTCATAGGTGTGATGTACCAGCACATCATGACCTTGTACAGTGTTTCCCTGCACGTTCTTGCAAAGTGAGGTGATATCATTCCAGAGCCTCTCCCAGGATTCCCTAAGAATGGGATGAACCACAATCGGCGTCCACTGTCTCGTGTAGGTCCCGCCCAGGTCAGGGGTGTGTTTAGCAAGAAGAGCATAGATGGAGGCGATTAGGCCCTTAGACCACTGTAGGTGGTGAACAGATTTTCCCAAGGCGATAGCTGAAGACTGGCTGCTGATTTATCAACTGGGTAAAGTACCCAGTATTGCAGTTGTAAGCATCTCGTGCTCTATTTCCTGTAGGTTAAACTCCTGATTGCACTTCAAAAAACATTTAACACTCCCACTCCCAAATAGGTCCGGAAGCATCCTGCATCCCTCTGTCACAATGCACAAATTCCCCTTTACCTGTCCCTGGGGAGAACTTCGCATTACCGAACCGAGGTGTAGATGGGGACAGGAAAGTCACTAGCCCGTCGCCCCTGGTAAGTCAAGCCTTTATGGTCAACGCAGTCTTCAGAATTCAGAGAAGTAGTATACTTGTGGTCTTAAGGAGCCAGAGGACTACACAAGGGGCCCTTCCCATGATTGCTACACCCATATGCACCCAGTGGCGCTCAGCCTCATATAGGGACCATTTGAAGAAGACATGCAGCTGGGCCACCCGATAGTGTTTACGGAGGACCAGTAGGCCGGGGCCGCCAGATTTCCTAAAGTATCTCATAATCTTAGAGACCCTCGCCTTCTTCCCGTCCCAAATGACGTTATGTCTTGTTGCTGATGCTGCATATCCCTCTCTGGAAAAGTAACAGGCATTGTTTGAAATAAAATAGGCAAGGTAGCACATTCTGCTTTATGGCCGTCATCCTGCCAAGCCAGGAGACATAGAGCCTCTGCCATCTGTAAAGGTCATATTGGATGGCATTATGTGTGCAGGAATATTTGGCTGCATATATTAGGCGTTGCCGTGCTGTAAGATACACTACTAGGTATTTCAGTTTTTGTCTAGCACCCAAATGAATGGGCTCAAAGTAGTTGTCTTGCTCTTCATCTCCCACGAGAGCCCCACGTTCAACATCTCCGATTTGGCCAGGTTCAACATCTCCGATTTGGCCAGGTTCAACATCTCCGAATTGGCCAGGTTCAACATCTCCGAATTGGCCAGGTTCAACATCTCCGATTTGGCCAGGTTCAACATCTCCGAATTGGCCAGGTTCAACATCTCCGAATTGGCCAGGTTCAACATCTCCGAATTGGCCAGGTTCAACATCTCCGAATTGGCCAGGTTCAACATCTCCGATTTGGCCAGGTTCAACATCTCCGATTTGGCCAGGTTCAACATCTCCGATTTGGCCAGGTTCAACATCTCCGAATTGGCCAGGTTCAACATCTCCGATTTGGCCAGGTTCAACATCTCCGATTTGGCCAGGTTCACTATAAAGCCGGACACTGTCCTAAATGTTCCCAGTAACTCCAGGACCTTGAGGATTGATTGTAGAGGGTCCGGAGGCTATTGTCTGCAAATAAGTGTATGACTTGTTGTTCCCCAGCGAAGGGCATCCCCCTTATCCCTGAGTGTCCCCTAGTGGTAGCTGCAGGGGCTTGACTGCCAGCGTGAACAGTGAGGGCGACCAGCACTGCCTGGTCCCTCACCGCGCTAGATGAGGGCGGGTGCTTGTTGAAGATCAGTGTCATATGTGCAAAGGTGATGGCATCCCAAATTAGGCTTGGGGAGAAATAAGCCTCTTTGGGCTGTAGCTCTTGTGAAATCCTTTTTGAAAGAAATGGTGGGCTCCAATGCAAGTATGTAGCAAAGTGCAGAGAGCCCTATACTGGGTCCCACACTCCCAAAGGACTCCTATTGAAGGACATTATAAATTGACATATCAAATGACTGGATAGATGCTTTTGCTGATGTCCCCTCCTTTTACTCTGAAATCTAACAGCCATTATGTGTGATACTTAATGGACTAAGCAAGACATTTATTTGGTGCAGGAGAGAGGTGAAATATCCACACATTAGAAGCCAGTTACGCCGCTGAATGACTGTCATCAGAATGCTTGTTTGTGAATTTTCTCAAAATCTTTGTTATTTGTGGTAAAGAAGGAACACATCTTCCTGGTCCAGTGAAATAACTGCCAACTACATCGTTTAGTCCCTCACCGCGGAATAAGACTGAGATAGTATGGATGATTTTGAGACGGTAAACACTGGATGTTAAAAAGACAGTTGTTAGGCCCTGTTAGATCTACAGTCCTATCCCTACATGTGTGGACATGGCACAAATGTTGCACCAGATGAGGGATTCTGTGTTGTGTGTATTTGCAAAGTGTGTGACTCACCCCTGAGGGTATCCTGGTGCTGAAAGCGGGAGCTGCCTGCTCTAGGCCTGGACCAAGACAAGGTTACGAGCCATGTCTACAATTTCTTGTGAAATTCAAGACAGAGGAGGCAGTTCTGATGTGCAAAGGCAGTCAATTTCAGGCTTTTGGAGAAAGGAAGGAGAAGGCATGACTTCTGGATGTGGTTCTGTATATGTGGGGGATATGTGAGAGTAGGAGTCCGGTTCAGTAGAGGTGTCTGTTAGGTTTGTAGAAGTTCAAGTGAATGTTGAAACAGGTGGGGCAGATGTGGTGGGGGGGAGGGTGTGTGCATATGTATATGTGTGTGTGTGGTTTGAAGACTACCCATTTGTGGATGGGGAGCCAGTAGAAGTTTTATAGGTTAGGGGTGATGTGGTCTGGGGAGGAGAGACTAAGTGTGAGTTAAGGTAGATGAGTTCTGTATGGTGTGGAGTATTCTGGTTAGTTCTGCATTGATTCCTGCATAAAGTGTGTTGCATTAATCAAGCTTACCGGTGATGAGGGCCTGGTTGGCAGTTCTACACATGTTTAAAGGAAGCCACTTGAAAATCTTCCTGAGCATTTTGAGTTTAAGGAAACAGGAAGTGTAGACTGCATTCACTTGAGCAGGCGTAGTGAGGTGGTTGTCGATTATTATTCAGCAGTTATTTGCATGTTTGTTGGTTGGATTGGGTGTGGGCAGTGCTTAATTTGTAAATACAAACGTGCCGGTGCTCAGAGCTCTCCTCTGAAACACGCAACTGCTGCAAATAAATGTGCGAGAACGGAATACTGAGGCAGCATAATCCTGAAGCCATCTCAGGCCTCTTCAATCCATTTACAACCACTCCCTGCCCCTTCAGCTTTCTGCTTTCTCCCATTGTGACGCTTTTTCGTTTTTCTCTTCCTCCGTCTTTCCCATATGTGTCTTTTGCTCGCAGCAAATGTTTGAGGCAGAAGAATAAGCGCGAGATGAGGGAGTCTGTGCCATTAGGAAATCAAAGAAAGCGTCAGAAATGTGAGAGCATGATCTCCAAGTCCGTTTGGTGGTTCCTAACAGCATTTCCCTTTCTGGAGTGCCTTTTTATGAGAACACCAGATTTCTTGAACATAGAATTTGTAGCCTTGTTGTAAAAATTCTTAACCATAGAAGCCTCCTTGAGCGCTCTCTCCCACTACTTAGTCATTTGGCAAAGCGTCTTCTGAAACCTCAAAAAGGGCTATCTGCTAGATTCAGCATCATGGAGTCTACTGCCACCCTAGAGACCTTGGATTTAACTTTCTGCTGGTTACACAGTCAGAAGGATGCCAACCTTGGAACATAGAGCCACACTAACTCCTTCCATTAGTTGACCTACAATAAACAGGGTAGTGTTTAAAGGCAATGTCTGGATGTCTATCTACCAAATACCCCTGAAACTTTGTCAGTATATGTGTAGAAATGGCGAGGTTTAGATTAGTCGTCATACAAGAAGGAGGCTGCATGAGAGTTGAATGCACAGCCAGCATGAGAGCTGATCAAGCTTAGAGGCCCACAGAATCACCCTCAATTGCCAGGAGTAGTAGGAGGAATCCCTTTCCAATTAGGCAGGACAGAGAGGACAGAGATATTAGAAATAGGACTGAAGGTCCAGGGCAGTTTCAGAGATGGGTAAACTGGTTTTTGGGGGAGTGGCCATTTGGTTAAGATGTAGGAGAGGTATGGTGTATAAAAACTTTTAAATTGATGAACCCCTCTGCAGGGTCGGTTCTAGGATTCTTGGGGCCCTGGACGGAAAAGAATTGCGTGAGGTCCCTCTGTTTGCATCTCAGTGGATGTGTGTGGAGTGGGGTTGCAGATGCAACCTGCAGAATGTGCAGAATGTGCATTTGGGGTGGGCCACTCCCTTGGGGTTCGCCTGGCTACATCGTATCAGCAAGGGAAGGGGCCCCTTCCTGTGGGCCCAATTGCAATGAGGCAGCTATCCTGCAGTGGCCTGGCTGTGCCCGCACTGGTGCGGGGCCCCAAGTTGGTGGGCTGAGTGTGGGGCCCTGGGCAGATGCCCACACTGCCCGTGCCTAGCGCCGGCCCAGCCCCTCATGATTGATAAACCCACGCTGGTGGGTGCATGCCTCAATTCGCAATGATGAGGTGGTGACATAAAACCAAAAACAAATATTTGAATGCTAGATACCAAGCAGATCCTATATCTGAGTAAGAGTTGAACCTAAGCCTGCCTCCAGCAGTACTGTCCAAGGAGGTGGGGGTAGGATTGCTTCCTGGTTGGCACAGCAAAGGACAATGTGAGGCCTTGAACTTCATGTCCCAGAGTAACTAGGCACTCCCCTCTCTTGTTTCCTCTTTCTATTGTCTCTTTTTCTTTTTCGCTCGTTCTGTTTCTCGCTTTCCCTCTCATTTTCTCTCACTGCTTGTGGCTCTCCGTTCACAGGATTCTTGTGCTCATTTATGCGCGCGCTTTGATGGTGGCAGTGATACACCTGAAAGCAATCACTGCCGGCGTTGCTCACACAGGCAACGCATTCAAGGCGCAGGGATGCGGGGTGGAATTACGGAAAGTATCGCGTGATAGATATATCACCAACAAAACAAAGAAAATTAAAAAAACGTTACACTTTCTAGCGAATTTAAAATTTAAGCAAAGCACCCCGATTTTGGTACGAACCAATATCAAATGGGAAGTTCGGTTCGAACTACCCAGAAGGGTGGGTCTTTGTGAAATTCGGATCCCAAAATACACAGGGGCCCTGACATACCAAAGCAGCCCTGTTCCTGTGAGTGTCATGTTGCAGAAGCTCCTCTTGAGCCTGTGGGAAGGTTGGTCATTACAGTATTTATGTTGGTGTCGGGCAGTGCTTAATTTGTTCTTCTTGTAACCGGTGCTAACCACCGGCACTTATTTTTTAGGGCCGGCGCTTATTCTTCTGCCTCAGGCATTTGCTGTGAGCAAAAGACACATATGGGAAACACGGAGGAAGAGAAAAACGTAAAAGCTTCACAATGGGAGAAAGCAGAAAGCTGCAGGTGTGAGCTGAAGGGGCAGGGAGTGGCTGTAAATGGATTAAAGAGGCCCAGGATGGCTTCGGGATTACGCTGCCTCAGTATTCCGTGTTCGCACATTTAAATGCAACAGCAGGGTGTTTAAGAGGAGGGCTTTGGGCACCAGTACGTTTTTATTTACAAATTAAGCACTGGTGTTGGGGCCTATGAGTTTCTTGCTGTGTTTCTATGGTCCATACGGTAAAGCCCTGTCGCATTGCAGACTGCCGCTGGGACAGATGCCGCCCTTCAGCCTGCAGGGTTTATTACAACACCGCCCCCTTGTGCCTCAGGACTGGCTTAACATCCTTTCCATTGAGTAGGGCAGAATGATTGTACTAGTAGAGGGCATAAGAAAGCCTGTAGATTTAGCTGTTTGCGTTTAGTGGATTTTAACTAGATTATATGTATTTTGTGGACTCTGGTTGATAAACTGCACAACCTGGCCAGGAAGTCCACAGATTGTCTTCTGATTTCCTGGAAGTAGGAGTCGGGAGCTAAAAACAGAAGCTGTGCCATAAATCAAGGAAAGTGCCATCGCTTTTTGGGGAGTATGTTTTTTTTAAATTCTGTAAATCAACAGAGCAAACTCTCAGACCCTCATGGTGCAAAACAGCTTTTCTGTTTTTTTTTTTTTTTTTTTTTTTTTTTAATGACTTGAAAATCTAGTGTGGAATAACTTAAACATGTAGTAAATAAAAAAAAACGATATAAACGAGGAGTGCCGTGGAACCCCAATGCTGTCAGGTTTGTTACATCTGAGGACAGATTAGTAAAGTAAGAAACCAATCGAGCTTGCAAGAGCCCCTATTTAGGCTCCAGAGGTGGGGCGAAGGGCTCAGAGGCATTTATGGGGGTGGGGGGGGGGGGGGGGGCAGCAGGTCCTGATTAGAAAACATCAGATGCTGCACAACAGGAAGTGATATTTTATTTGCACTGCAGCCTGTGCAAGTCTTTCACTTCTTTACATATTTTGAACGGTTTGGGAGTTGTTCTGGATTTAAAACGTGAAGAAAGACTTAACTTACTTTTTAGGACAGAAATGTGTGCTGTCTTGGCTATCTCAAGGCGCCAGGTGAAAAACAAGTAGTGATTGTGAGGTGTGGGGCTAGAGTCCTGCCGGGTGTAAGGACTGGCCCAAGATCCAGCATTCCTAACTGGTGCTTGGTTAATGTTGATCTTAATAAATGTGGGTTCCTGGGTTACCTTAACCAGAGAAGAGCGAGAGCTGGGTGACTGGTTAAGCGTCTTCTACTGTCTTGGGCTTTCAGTCTTCAAGTATCTTCCTCCATTTTAAATCTCTTGAAGGATTGTTGCTGGACCAGGTGAGAAGAGGCTGACAGAAGGACTCTGGCTGTGTATTGGGGTACCAGATCCTAAAGTTTATTCTGGACTCCAACAGAATAGTTGAAAGTTAACTTCTTTGATTAGTGCAGTGTTGAAAATGACCCCAAAACTTTGCTATCAGTCAGCAAAGACTTTGTCAGCCAAATCGATCTGATTTGAATTTTTATAGGGACTAATTATCTTACCTCAAAATGCATTTCTAGGTCACTCCATAGAACTAAAAACAGCTTACATGCTTTAGTCCCAAGCAAAGCCCCATAAATTATGAATTAACAAATCTTCGTCAGGCAAACTCCAGGTACCATGTGTCCTCTACATCATCTGCATCTGTATAGAAGTCCTCTGTATGGAGTCTCCCTTCTTGGAAAAAAATACCACAGAGTGGGATTTTGAGCTTCATGTTCGCCGGTCGGTCGCTCTGTATTGGTGGACTTCTTCCTGCATGTGGCTACCTGTGCAAAGCTTAATTTTGGCATTGGTGGAGTTGTTGGCCGTAGTTGCCCACTTAAAAGGATGCTCTGATTGAATCCCTAATCCAGGCCATAGCATGATGGCCAAGGAATGAGTGATTGTCAATGAAAGGAAGAGAGAGGGGAATACACTACACGAGATCTGGAAGGTGAAGTTACCATACTCTTCTTTACGCGAGGCCACGAGGAAGAATGATCCTCTTAGAAGCCAGCACTGAGTTTTGTGATGTGTACTCCATGTCTCTTTGATTAGATGTATTTGCAGTACACACTTGAGGCAGGTAAACGTTGCAAAGCAGGCCAGACCAGCATCCCTGGTATGGCAGATAAGCATTCATGTCAATAAACAGTAGAACTTATGAAACTGCAGATTCTGCCAGTGGGTTGGCACAGGGTGAGGAAACTTCCTTTCTCTAGACTAGGTGGTGGGGTTCATTCAGCAGAGGTCAGTCGTGGCCTCAACATCGCCACATTCATTCAGATGTCCCTCTATTCAGGCAAACAAGCAGCATATGTACATGTTGATGCCTCTATTTAGTACGGTGCCCCTCTAAAGGATGTTACTTACTCACACAGGGTCACTAGAATAATGTGGCAGATGAAGACCAGATTATGCAGCAGCATTAATTAAATTATGCGACAAAAAAGCCAAATGAGGTGGCTCAATGTGGGATCTCTGAAATAACTATTGCTTGACTATTGTCATTTTTAAAATGTTCTTATTATAAAGACAACGGTTTCACCTCATTAATTAATCACGTAAGTACAGCAATTACCAACTGAAAAGTGACCCGTCTCTATGCAGCAAAAAGCACTGTCACTGTGCTGCAACGCGTGGTAGTGTTTTTGGAAACTTTTGATCAATTTTTATGTTAAAATCTGCAAATTAAGATATTGGGTCATGTGTCAAGTATGGCAAATTAATAATTATACGGAAATGTTATGGCCGCAGAATCACATCTGTGTAGTGGCCCTGCATGCTCCTAAAAGTCAGCTCTTAAATGCATACGACAAACCTGGCTATTTTTTGCACAATCTATGCATACAAACTTGTATGAAAAACCCTTTAGCCTTCTGCTTTACCAAGACTTGTTCTTTCTAGATATTTGTGAAATCAACTGATTCACATGTGTGCTGTCCATTCTGAGGGGTACTCTTATCCACACATTTCTCACCTTTTGAAAATCCCCCAGGCATCTCACTGGCCAGTGACAGTCCAAATCATCCGTCCATCCCTTTTCCGTAGTAGCTCTCCGTCACTGCCAGGTGACATAGTCTCGGCCACTACTCCACCCGTGTAGGATGTGACAACATCAGAGTATATAAAGCGCTACGTGGTGCACTGGTTCTTGTTTTTCCTTGACTCGTCTACATGGGTTCAGAGCTCTTCTCACTACTTCATAAAAAAATTCCTCCGCTTATGACAGCTACTAGATCAAATATCTCTGGGCTTAAATCTTGTCACATATTCTACAAGAACATATCTGTGTTATGGCCACATAACCATCTCCAGACCAAGAGTCTAAGAGACTGTACTCTCTTGGACTTTAAGTCTTTGCCTGTCGTAACAACTGTCTCTGCATGGCAAATACAGCTACTGAGCACTTGCCCATTAGAGGTGAAAAATATGCCGTTATCCCTCTGTTTGACCACCTAAAAATTCCCTTCTCTGATCTGGTGAACAATGGTTTGAACTCTTCTAGTCGGATTCTGAGTGCAACTTTGATTCAAGGGCATGGCTGTCACCTTACAATTTGATGCCCTCCACTGGATTTTCGGAAGGTGTCCAGGCAACTCATGGCAGATGTTTGTGGAGAAGTCTGACTCCTGTCCACAGAGCTTCAAAACCAGCATAGCCGAGCCACTCTAGCTGAACATAGCCTCCATGGTGAAACAGTTCCACCTGCAGAAGGCTTGAGGCTTCTTCATTGCACAATAGTTCTGGCAGTGCAGACCTTCACATCTGATTCAAACATATCAACAAATATTTCACTCCTTTTGGGACAAAAATGGATCTAAGAGATGTCCGCACTACAAAGAACAGCAGCTCCAGTCCCTGCTATCTTCAACTGGCTATGCTGCCTCCTAATCTTACTTTCCTTCCCCCTGCATCTGCTTCTGGTGGGGGGTGGGGAGGGTATCCAATTTCTCCACCAATTGGGAGAACATCACAACCAATTGCTGTGTCATCATTCACTTCCTGTCCTCTCCTCTGGGCCATCCTTCTTCCCTCAGGACGTGCTCTACACATCTCAATTTTGGAGGTGGAAGTTCTTGCCCTGCTAAACAAAGGGTCCATAGATGTGGTATTAAAGGAGAAAAGGGCCACAGAATTTTACTCATTAGGATCCAGGACTTGGGCGGTCCTGGACCTTTGCCTTGTGAAAGTCAACAAAATGTTGATTGTGCCCCTTTAGCCAGGTTCTATTGACCTAGATTTATCCACCAATTATACCCGCTGACAAAGAACCACCTGAGGTTTACTGTGTGGTCTCGTCACTATTAAGCGTGAGTAAAATGGGTTCAAACCTTGCCACATCCACCACTTGGCAGTTCATGGTGTTTTACCGTTTGAGTCAATGAAAGTGATGGGAATAATGCTGCTTCATTGTAGAGGTCAGGAATCCATATATTTCTGTACTTGGACATCTAGGTGGTAAAGACTGAGATGCAGGACCTTGTATCTCAGTCCAAGTACAACCAGGTACATTGTACAGCAGTCTGAACTTGGTCCTGTACCTGCCCACGCTCCATTGTGATACAGCTGAACATGTGACTTTGACCCGGTCCAGCCCGACTAAATTACCACAGTGGTTGCTTTGTGATTTTTACCACAATTTTTACTTAAAACTTTGGAATTGCATATCTCCAGTTCTAGTGATTGGGATTCTGTTGTTCTGGTATCATTTTATTTATTACAATTGACTCTATCTTTCTAGATGAGTGTGGGATGTTTCTTGTGTTATGTTTTCACTTTATTACTGTTTCAGTGCTGCCTAAATACTTTACACATTGCCTCTAAGTTACTCTGACTGCTTTTGTGGCAAGCTAACAGGGTTAAACAGAGGTTAATTTAGTTACTTTTTGTACTTCACCCTGCTGAGGATTTTGGTTGTTGCTTGAGAAGGGTTTCTTCCCATCTACCAATAACCCAGTTTCCCATAGTAACTCATACTCGTAAATTTGGCTCAAATTGGTAATTGGTAATTGGTAAATTGGTAACTCAAGCCCTCGTCAGTAGCAGACTTGACTACGGCAACGCACTCTACACAGGCATCCCAACAAAAGACATCAAACGACTCCAGCGCATCCAGAACGCATCCGCCCGCCTGATCCTCGACATACCCCGCCGATGCCACATCTCCCCCCACCTAAGAGACCTCCACTGGCTCCCCGTGGAAAAAAGGATCACCTTCAAACTCCTCATCCACGCTCACAAGGCTCTACACGACACCGGACCCTCTTACCTCAACACCAGACTCAACTTTTACGTCCCCACACGTCAACTCCGCTCTGCCAACCTCGCCCTCGCCATCGTCCCCCGAATCCAGTGCAAGACCTCTGGCAGTAGATCCTTCTCCTTCCTCGCCGCCAAGACCTGGAACTCTCTCCCCACCTCGCTACGCCAGACCCAGGAACTCCTCACCTTCAGGAGACTCCTCAAGACTTGGCTCTTCGAACACTAGCAGCTCCCTCCCCCCCCCCCTCAGCGCCTCGAAACCCTGACGGGTACATAGTGCGCTTAATAAGTTCTCTGATTGATTGATTGATTGATTGAACCCCTTCCTCCCCCAAATTCCTGGGGTCAAGACTTGCAAGTCCACATTTTGAGTAACTTTACACTTGTAAATGGGGAATAGACAAAAGTAGTAATGTTTTTTAAAAGCATAAGAGTAAACTTACACTTGTAACTTACTCACAAGAGTACGGTACCTATGTGCAGAGCCCCATACGTCTTCCAGGCAGTTACTGATGCTGGGTGGAATCTTTGGATGTGTTGCAAACATTTTGCAGCCCTCTTGCTACCAACACAGATGAGATGCTTGGAGTTCGAATAGCACTACTTGAACTGTGTCTTTACACTACACAAAGTGTACAGTACTTTTGGTGTGGTTGTGGCTGAACTGTATGAGCAGCCGTCCGGCATCAGCATGCCGACAGTTTTATTCTGTTTTAAGAATGGAATGTGTTGGTCGCAGTCTTCAATTTCTGTATCTCATGTGATAGTCTACTGATGTGGTCACAGAGATATCAGCCCAGTAAACAAGATAAATATAACATGACCTCTTGTGTTACTGCAACCTACTGATTGAAATAACTCTGACTGAGTGGATGCCAGCTATTAGAAATGGGTTTCTGAACAATACAAAAAAAAAATATTTTGCTTACTACACTGCATTGACCAAGCTAGGACCGCTGGCTTGAAACTAAGTTTGCCAATTTTTCCATCCGTTGAGCCCCTAATCTGTTCACCCATACACTCATCATCCATGCACTTGTTCACTCATCCTTACTGTCATACATTCATCCATCCATTGACTCCTCCATGCAGTCAGCCACTCGCCCATCCACACTGACAGACACACAGATGCACCAATCAGCGAAGAGGCTCTTATTGTTAACGCTTCCTACTTTTATTGTTAATGAAAAACCTACACCCAGGAAGTGAGCTCACTCAGTGCGTAGCTGTGATCCAGATCCCATGTGACCACCACCTCCACTCACCGCCACCACCCCCACCACCTTCTCCTGGAGCTGCCTGAAGCCACAGCCGAGGCGGCTGAGGATACAAGCAGAGACACAAAGTTCCTGTGCTCAGCGTATGCAGGTATCTCTGCAGGTCCTCCAGCAAGTGTGGCACATTTGTGTCGTTTGATGATGCTTGGATCTCTGGTTATGTCTCGTTGTATCTCCCCTGCTTTGGCAGACAATGAATGTGCGCTGCTCCCAGCTTTGAAAAGTGACCTGCCCCTAGGCAACAAAAAGCACTGCCCCTGTGCTGCAGAATGTGCAGTAGCGATTTTATTAACTTTTGATCCATTTGTGCTAGAAACAAAATCCATTTTTGTTCCAAATCTGCAATTTATGTACATGGTGGTGGATTACCTGCTCTTCCCATAGCCTTTCTGCTGTAATGTGCAGAAGTGGCGGTGTAAAGAGTAGTGGCGTATTCTAGGCAGATACACAGAAAACATATTCTATCCATATACCTCCATTGCAGTGCATGGACACTTTATTGTTCATGTGCCACAGTGGATGCTTACCATTGGCAGGCTAATCATTACTGGTTGATCAAATACTAAGCCGCTATAATATAGCGGATCAACAATGTGGAGAAGCAAAATCCCTTCTGTCTACAACTTTTTTCTCTTTTTTTTTTGGTATTATTTGAGCTTTGAATGAGAGTTCTCTAGTAATACCAACGCATGGTTGACTAACAGAGGTAGGGCCCTAAGCCTCTCTCCATACTCTCTTTTCCTTACTTATGAGACTGGAGTAATGTCTAAAGCTGTCTCGAGCCAGACTTAAAAAGGGAGAAAGCAGGGAGCAGAGGAGAAAGAATGATTAAATAGTTGGAGCAAATGGTATTCTACTGTTGCAGTTCAACCTTCCTGTTTTCTTGCCCTAGTATTCTCTACTGATGTGCTCTTCTAGCTTTCTCTGTGTTGAGCTCCCTATGGTGTTTCCTTAGTTGGTGTACTGCTGCTGACCTATTGTTTGTAGGTCAAGGACAAGTTTTTGTTTATTTTCTTCCCTAGACCAGTAGACCCACCCCCTGCAGCACAAGCCCTTTGGCTGCCAGTTTGCAGTATAACAGGATGTGTCTACAAGAGGATTATTTGCAGCTAAGGAAAGATTTGCATCCGTGTGTGGAAGTTGTTCAAACTTTTATACATGCGCTATTAATGCAAAGCCTTTACTAATAGGGTGAGCCCGCTAAGGAAGTGCAGCAAGCTCATCTTGTATTACAGACAGTGGTTCTAGTATAAAAAAATGTACACGTTTGCAAAATGTAACAATTTAAGGCTCCCTGATTATTTGATGCAAATACACGTAGAAGCATGAACGCAAGATGGTGTCAAAATAAAATACAATAAAAATGCAACTTGTTAAAAAAAAAAAAAAAAAGCCTGTGCCGATTGGTAAAACTATACATATCATTTATCTGAGGCATCGTTTAGCTAAGCATGTTTGTTGCATGGTAATTTTTTTTAATACAAAAAAATAAACCATTGTGGGTGATACTATGAGCAACAGGAAACTAAATTGGGTCCCAATTCTTACAGTCACAAAAGTGCACCTGTAGGTAGATGTTCTTGCATTGGGGCATGTTATGGCTTTCAGTAATTGGCAAGAGTTTAGCATTAGCTAATATACATATCTTAACAAATATCCTGGTGTATTTTTAAGCATGCAAACATCTGCTGATTACCTAAAATTCATTTACCATGCACCTCCTTTTTAACCAACCTGAGAAAAAGTTTTACATCTTGCCAGGGATAATTTCTAACTTTATCTAGTGTGAGAAGAGATTGAAGAGGACATGGGATAAATTTGAGAGGAGTTAGTAAATACTCTTAAACTTGTGCCTTTTGTGGGTGTGCTTAGACCCACAGAGCCCTCCAGCTCTGGAATTATCACTTTACCCCTACTTACAGTTCCTGTGTCGGTGTTGACAGGCTTTTTGTGGTGCTGACAGGAGTTCACATTAGGATGGGTGCAAAGCCGTTTGAAGCCTTCCTGCTAACTAAAAAACATTTTTTGAGTTTTTTGTAGTAATTGGGTTTCAAGACTAGGTTGCACCTTAACCCTGCTGCTGCCATACCATGCCATGCCTTGTTGAAGAGCAGACCCTTTTTACATCTTTCATTTCAAACTGGTGCTGAGTACTTCAACCAACTTGAAATGGACCCAACATTTCTATGGATTACACCTCAATAGAACTTTAACAAACACAACATTTCATAATTTTAGTCTTCTCTAAGGTGCCAGAAGACAAAATGGAATGTAGCCTCAGCATCTGTCAAGGCCATCGAGGCAAAGTGTTGACTTCTGTTGCCCCTTACGCTCCTATAGCAAATTCCCACGTAGACAATCATTGCTGGCGTCCATTTTGACGATTCGCCTCTTCCAATTACCAGACATTTTAAGGGGTGCCGCATTAGCAATCGCACACCTCACACATTCAAACCTACATTTTTTTCATCCTCACACTAGAAACATTAGTTCTTTTACACAAGCACCTGCAGTAGTGATGTTTTTTTTCTGCAAATTGTGGAACAAAATTTGCGTACTATTCTGAAACAACAAGAGTATTTATAGTTGCCGCTGTGAAAACTGCGATTGTCCTGAACTGTTAATTGAAATGTGAAGTCCCAAGGCATCTACACCTTCCGATGCAATTTTGCATTTACTCTTTTTGAGCGTGGTTCTCTCAAAATGTCCAACTCTTGTGTTAACACTGTCATGTGCTTACATACTTGCTCCAAATACTAGAACATCATCCTGGAGCTAGGCAATGTCTGCCATGTTTTTAAGTAGGACATGCATTGTCCTTTGAAAGACTGCTAATGCTAAACCAATTGGCATCCTCTTAAACCTAAAAGCTGCCTTAGGAGTCAGAAGGGAGGTCAGGTGACAAGAACACTTGTCTCCTTCAGTCTGATGATACGCGGAGGACATATCCAAGGTAGTAAAGGCAGCTGCCCACCTAACCAATGCTTAAATAACAATTTATGGTAGGGGATGACTATTCCACCCATATGTTGGCTTTTAGATCTTGTGGGTCGACACACATCCTCAGGATACCATTCTGTTTCTATGCCAGCACAACCTTTTTAATCTACTCCGAACTTTTAATCTCCTCAATCACCCCCTACCTTGCACAGTCTAGATAATTCTTCCCTCAACTCTGTCCTCAGAACAATTGGTGCACATCTGTGTTAATGCACACATGGGATTGCAGTTTTTTTCAAACGATTTTTAGCAAAATCCTTTGAACCTCTCTAGTTTGTCATTGAACATATCTCAATATCTTTCCTCTCAAGTGCCCCCACCACCCCTTTACACTCTAGACTGTGCTCACCACAACACCTATTTGGGATGCTTAGCATCAAGTAAATGTTCAGTACATTTTGCTAATCCGACCCCAGAAATTAAGAATCCTCTTTAGCCACGTTCATCACACCATTGATCCTGTTATTTTTGCAGCTGAGTTCTGCATCAGACTTGCTAATTACTTCAGTGGGCTTCCAGCCATAAGCAAACATCTTTCCATTGGATTTCCTCAGAAGCAAGCCAAGAAACTTAGCTTGATCTTCTTCTCCTGTTAACACTGTAAGGGGACCTTGAGTCCATCATTGCCCTTTTATCTTCCCATTAATCCCAAGTGTGCAATACTGAGAATCTCATCTTTCCCTGATTGACTAGCGCATATGCCTGCTGCTATCCTCATTGTCTTCCTCTCATTTCTCATTTACTATTCTACTCACTATTTTTTGATCCAGTGCAATCATTCTGCATACATGGGCAAAATGTGCTTTCTTATTACACTTAAAACAAACAAAAGTCTAAGCATGATAGTGTTAATGTATTTGCAAGATGATTTTTGCTGCAATACCGAAAACACAAGGAACCTTTTTCTCCCCATATACATTTGTCTCTTGTTTCAATTATTTACCTTATTCTTTTTGTTTGCAATTGAATACTTAAGTGGACACAGTCCCACTTCCCACAGCATCCCCACTCTCACTCTTAAAGGAGACATGCATTCCTTTCACGTAAATAGCCTTTGGCTCTGTCATGATCACCCTTTACAGCTTCTTCTAAGTCTGGGTCTTCAGTAGACCATAAATCTCCTGCTCTTTCCCATCATCAGAGTTTTGTACCAATGGATCCTGTATCAGCTCATCAGTAAATTCTGCAATTGGGCGTATTCGCTAGATTCTCGGAGACGATACATGCGCATCCACCGGTTCACTCTTTGGGGGAAAAAATGTGCTTGTCCTTGATGACATTTCTTCATCTTAATTTCGCTAATTCTCACATTTATCTCTATTAAAGGTTTCAGTTGATATAATCGTCCTTCAGGGAAACAGCTGATAGTGCTGCAATCACAAACTGGATCCTCGAGGAGGACACTGAACTGAAAGTTTGTCTTTCAGGATCTGCCTCTCTGGGCCAGGACTAAGCCAATCCATAGGTTCACGGTGCCCGCAAGACCCGATGGTCTCCAGTGTAACCAGGAGCACAGACCTGGTTGAGGAGCAAGCTCTAGTGGACGCTCCATTAAGCGGCGGTCACTCTTACATCTGCAGGCTTCCCTGACCAAGCAGCATCTGCCACTGGACAGGACCCAACCCACTCCCTGCATAGTTCCAGTCTACGGTCCAACAAATTCCAAACTCCATCAGAATCCATGTACAGCAGCCTGGACTACAACTTAAGGTGTTGGTTCTTTTTGTGTTTGGCAGACTTGTGCCTCTTCCCTCATGGCAGCATGTAGCATGTTGAGCCCAGAAGTGAGGAGAGGCCTTGTGTGATCCTCACTGTTAGCATGTGTGGACGTGATCCCTTTGTGCTTGTTTTTGGCTCACCATCCGCCGTATGGTCAACAGACAGCCACTCTGCCATCAGAGCATTATTTTATTGGTACATTGGTGGGTGGTTTGGATTGAGTAACTAGGGCTCTCGTTGTGTTTTAGAAGAGGTGGGTGGGTGGTGTGTTAGAGGTGAAGTTGGCCTGTGCAAACTGTACCCTGTCTATAGTTAAATTTCACCAGATACCAACCCGAATGAGTGTGTTTAAATGGTGACCCAGCACTACTGCTTAAATACATTTCCTAATAGAATAGCCAAGAGAAAAACAAAAAGGAAACCCGAACACCGTCCATCTGTTCCAGGAATTCTTTTGCATCCCTGGAGGGAAATATGCATGTGGAGGAGTACCTTTAAATCAGCATGTTCTTCCTTAGGCATGTCAATAACTTTTTACATTTTCTCTGCATAAGATATTGCGTGGCCTATCTTCTGACCATCAAATGAATGCCTTACTTAGAGGCTTTTTTAGGTTGAGCATAGCTTTTCTGACGTGTTGGGAAGTATCTGGGCTTTTAACAACGCCCACATCACACCCATCATTACCATTCGTTCGTGGGCTTTCCCTTCAAAAATACTTTACTGACATTGGTGAATGGCCTACATTTGTCCCTCCTTTGGGAGATTTTGTTACCGCCTAGGCCATCGCCCGTTACATGTCTAATTGCAATTTTGCCGATAAGTTTGACTGCGAGGGAATTTTTTTTCCCTTTTGTGTGTCTCTTTAGGCTGATGCTCATGGCGGCCGTGAATCGGCTCGCTTATGTGAAACTGTTTCACTTTTAATTTTCTATTTATGTGGCACGAAAACTCCGGGTAGGAGTTTACATCGGTAATAGCTCTAACTCGAGCAAATGCGAGACACGTTGCATTGCAAATGCTTGTTTTACTGTAGCGGTCGCGTCTGATTTGGTTATAGAGAAGAGCATAGGGCGAGATGTATTTGGGACCAGCAGTTACCAAAATATGAAGTTCAGGAGTGAGAATATGTGATGAGGAAACAACTTACTGTGTAGATGCCCTCTTCATATGTGAAACAGCGGGCGGTACATGGATGTGCCAAATATTACAGATGTATTTGTCAATGCTGATGCGCAATTAACATCCCTGGCTCTCTATTCAACCAGAACGCTCTATTCCCACCCCTCACTTAGGGGTGTGTTGTATTCACACACTCGCCACTAACCATGTGTACACGTTCTGGGAGGGGGGCGCAGGTTTGACAGGCGTGTATCCAGTGGGGCCATGAGTGTAAGCATTCATGGACCAAATCATAATGAGCTGCGCTTGAACGGTGCAGAACCGAAAGCGCTTGCTTTATGCGCCTGGAGCTCGTAAGGTTATTTTATTTAACCCGATATTTCTCTGAGTTCGTGGTATATTTTCTGAACAGAACAGTTCAGAAACGGTGAGCAAGGGTTGACTCATTTTGTACCGAGCTGTTCTGTTCGGAAAAAAGCATCTACTCAGAGAAAAAATAATGTTACATAAATCCACATTATGCACTGCACGCGCATGAAACAGGTGCTGCTTTCTGAGCTGCACCTGGAAAGCCCCCATAATCAGTGCTTTAAATGGGGAAAAAAAAATAAGTGCAGGCACTCACCAAAAAGAGTGGTGGACTGGGGTGGAGTTTGGGGCTGGCATAAGGGTGGTGCTAAGGGCGGGGCAAGGGTGGTGCTAAGGGCGGGACAAGGGGCGGGGCTAGGTGTTTGGATATTCTAATTTTTTTTGTGCCAGAAATCTGCATGCACTGTAAGAATGAGGTATCTGTCCATGAGTTATTACACTAATAGCCATTTATACAGTACTTATATAAGAAGGGCTGATTATTAACCAAAGTAATCCTTCTTTAGCAATCTTAGAATAACAACGTATTAAGGAAAAAACAGCAAATTTCCCCATGTATACCTTGCTGTTTTCATGTGTATCCTTGATGCAGGTTCATGAATCATTAAGCTATATCCCAAGGATTTTAACTACAGGTAACACAAGGATCTCTGCATTAAAAAACAATAACCAACTGAGTTACCTACATAAACAAATCTGTGATCTGAATGTTTCATTCTGTGCTTATGGCAGACACGTTGATCCAGCCTTCCAGGGGGGCCTCTGATAGAGCCAGCTCTTAGTCTCACCCTGATCACCTTGAATAATTCTTAAACAGATTGTTTTAAATAGTGTTTTCCTTTAATATATTTTTTATGCGGGTGATGTTTGACATTTAACAGGCAAATGTTGTGTTTATTTTTAATGCAACCTCCACAAAAAAGTTTATTTTACATCTGATCAGTACCTCACATATGAGAAAAGGGAGGGTGTCACAGAGATTATTTATAGTACTAGTGAGCTGATGCTGTGTTACAAACCTAAAAACACATCACTTTCCTAGAATATTAGATGTAAACACATTTAAAATTTGGCAGTGTGTTTGTGCACTGTCAGTGACTTGGCCAAAGAGGGCACAAAAGAGCTGAAACTGGATCATAAATTCAAAGCTGTTCCAAACAGGGCCCTCCTAAATATGTTTGGCCCAGGATTCCCCAAAAACTTAAGATGTCCCTGATTTAAACATCCATTTCATACTCTGAATCACCTTCAGTTTCACACAAACACAAGTTCCACATTTCATTCTCACAGGCATAACTGTGCTTGCAAACTGCACACTTTTGCCTTTTAATTTCCATCGCTCACAAGCAGTGCTTAATTTGTAAATAAAAATGTTCCGGTGCCCAAAGTTCTCCTTTGAAACATGCGGCTGCCGCAATTAAATGTGCGCACATGAAATACTGAGGTAGCGTAATCCTGAAGCCATCTTGGGCCTCTTTAAACCATTTACAGCCACTCCCTGCCCCCTGGAGCTCACTCCTGCAGCTTTCTGCTTTCTCCCATTGTGAAGCATTTTTGTTTTTCTCTTCCTCCGATTTTCCCATATGTGTCTTTTGCTCGCAGTAAATGCTTGAGGCAGAAAATTAGGTGGCGGCCCTCAAAAATAAGTGCTGGTGCCCCACACCGGAGAAGAAACCACCGGCTCAAACTAAGCACTGCTCACATGTTGTCCTACACATGCACTGCCAGACAGTGGCACCACTCACAAATGTCATAGAGCCTGCACCAGAAGCAGTGCCCTGAAGGATTCAGTATTCACCATGAAAAAATACCAAAGAATGGTCATTGTTGATCTTTGTTCTATGCATAATGTTTGTGGACTCCCACAAAATATGTGAACAGGTGCTGGTAGTCCCAAGTGGCTTGATATGCAACATTTTAAATCCATCCCTGATTTTTAAAATACATGCTTTATTTATATGCTGAGATTTTTTCAATCTCTTGCGTAGCATGAAATAAAAGAAAGCTACAAATCCCAGAATGCAAAGATTTGGCCTCTAAAATTTAAAACTGTATGAAAATGTCACATCTTCCATGGAACATCCTGTAACAATTGGTTTAGATCTGGTATTCTATCTAAAGCAAGAGGTTGCCACTTTTAGAACGCTAAAAAAATAATTAATTTTGCCTCTTATTTAGTTTTTCTTTGAGGTTAATTGGGAAAGATGGTGGAGAGGGCAGGGGTTTTCTTTCACACAAATGCCTTCATTTTAAAACGCTGATGGGTGAAAATATGCAGGAATTTTAAACAACAGGCTTACTAAACAAGCTATGCTGACCTGAACAATGCTTCCCACATCCCTGGCCATTAGGTTTGATAATCACCCTTTTACCCTCACCTTTTAAGCTAAAGACCACACCATGCAGCCACACCCCTCCCCTCGCAACTTTCACTGCAGCTCAGGTAGATCATTGAGTCCTACAAACAAGAGCTGCTGTTGTGGCACTCTTATACCAGCTCAGCCCAGGCTTCCACCCTTTGAAAGGCTTTTGAAACTGAAACTGCTGCCGAGGCAGAAATTCATGCGCAACACCACTTCCGTCAAAGCCAGGACCCCTATGAGTATCAGTACTCTCCTTCTTAGAGGAAAAGTTCTGGTACTCAAGGGGAGAAAATAAAAAAAAGTGCTGGTACTCAGTACTGGTGAGTAACGGCCCATTTAAAGCACTGCCCATAATACGCCACAATAATGGAATTCTTGAGAGCACATCACTTCCTCCTGCGCTTCTGTCATTCCGCTTTCACAGTGACCGCGAAGCCGGACACGCCCACCACAGAAGTTGGACATGAAAAGTTGTGCCAAGAATATCTGTGGCACCACTCCTGCGCCAGCGGGGCTAACTCACAGAACCAGCAACTCCAGGGCCCATCTCGCAGAGTCACCTGTTTACTCCAACAACTCTCCTCAATCCCCAGTAATTGCCAAAAGGAAAAACAAGTTCCAACGAAGGAGCATAGTCAGTTGGAGTTTAGGGATGGCCTGGGGTGAGAGAGAAAGGAGGGGGGGTGGAACAGAAATTTCCCAACCATCACTGCCATTAAAGTGCAGTTGCGGCTTGCGAGGAGTACTGGGGGCAGGTCGGCGTACGGGAGTTCGGTGTGAGGGAGGAATTAATAACATAAAAAAAAAAATTAAAAACGTACCTTCTCTCCCGCATCGTTCCTCTGCGCCTTGGCTGCATGCAGGCACAGGCTCCCAGCCTGCCCTGCGGCCAATCCCGACGCTGCTCAAAGCAAAACACCTGTGTGGGAAGCGTTTTGGTGTGGTTATTAGTGGAATGCACTTCCTGACCCGCAGTAAGCCGAGCCCTAAAAATGTTTCCTATGTAAATCAGATGGCAAACATCATGTAAAATATGATAAAGTTGCTTCTAAATTCAGAAAAATTTGCAATATAATGCAGATAGTTTTAGGGAAAGAAAATGCTTTCCTATGATCACAGAGTTTAAGGAGGGGGAGCAGCTATTTATCCCGGTTTTTCTGGTTTCACTTTGTACATCTCAGCCACTAAATGGGTATCTATTTGTCTTTCTTTATGCTAAGGCTTTGTTTTTATCAGTCTGTAAATTTTTTGCAGTTTTTATATAGACCCGAAGCACCAGTATCATTACCAAAGGTCACCGTTCTTTGACTGTAGGCGCAGGGAGATTACGTGATTTGCCCAGAATCACAGGAGCCGGCGCAGAGACTCAAACTTGGCTCCCCAGTACCAGAGTCAACACCTCTGGCCATAAGGCCACATCCAGGCTACAGGAACATAGATAGGCAGGCAGAAGCCACATGAAAGCTCGGCTTTTGTGGGCTTGAGGTTCCGTCTGGACCTCAAGCTGAGCCAGAGCCCAGCTTCAGGCTGGAGCTTTCAGTGGCTCGCCCCCCTCTGGTGGAATGAAGTGGGCCTGCGTAAACTCCTACTGCAGGCATATAGAGTCGGGACCCAGAGGAATGCACTCAAAAAAGGGTCTGTAGTTTCCACCACAAAGGACAAAGCCAGTGGAATGGCTGGATCAGGGCAGTTCCACCAGGTGCATGTAGTCCACCCAGCAATGGCAGGCGAGCAAGCCACAAGCATGCACTAAAATGTTTATTTCAGATTAAAGTTATTTGTTTTAGGTTGCAAGATCTATTGTGGACAATACCAGTACTTACAATGTGCTTTGTGTCAGCCCATTGCTTACCACGTTGGCTTTCTTGCCTCATTCGCTTGTTGATTATTCAGTTGATTTCCTTCTTCTTGTGCGTGTCCCTCCCCTGGGGCACATCATCTTTACCACATTTTTGACTTGTCCTCTTGTTATAGCTTACATTCAGGGAACTGCTTTTTTCTTTTTCTTTTAGCACTCCAAGGGAGTGCATGGCTTTTCTTGCTCTCTCCCCTTCTTCAATGTGTGATGCTTCTCACGTACCACCCCACGCTCTCCGTGTCGCTCTTCCAACCCTAGCTCATCTGCCCCTTTCCTTCTCCCTCTACCCGTTCTGGAGAATCATTCGCGAGAAGCCTGCTTTCTCAACTAGTCTACCTTGATGAATGCCCTTCATGTTGGAAAAAGCTTTCAGTTCTGTTTTCAGAATTACCCAGAACCCTTTTTGGAAGACTTGTCTCCAGTCCTGTAAATAATTTGCCCGCTCCTAACCACTCGTGTTCTCCCCTTCCCCCATCGCGCTCTGCCTATACCCTCCTCTACCTCAGTCCACACCCATCTGCACCACTTTCCATACGCTAGTCCCTCTTCCTCGTATCCCAGGACCACACCTATTTCCACTTCATCTTGCCCATGTTTTCACTTCCCTGTTTTTTGTCTCTCTTTTTGGTGTTTTATTTTTAGAGTTTCGTCATATTTGTTTAAAGGAAACGGCCTTTTCTCATTTTAGATGGAGTTTCACCAGCCTGAGGCCACCAATTCGTTTTTTTCTTGTAAATGAGGTAGCATCAGGTTACATAGCTAGAAAAAAGGCAGCCTCATAACTTTACAAAACTGGGTACTGCTGTTCACGATCATGAGGTACGTACTTCATTGAAACGATGTCAACAGTCTGATCAGGAAAAATTATATCGCCTAACCATGTGCAAGAGGCAGCTAACACACATGATCTATTTCCTGCAGCCTGGACGGACAAAAGGGCACATCACAGGCACACACAGGATGGAGGCCACCATAGAAAGTGACCTAATGACCCCGTCCAGGAGTAACAGGGCAACCCAGGGACATGTATTGAGGCCACTGGTGAGCAACAAACATGCTGTGTACATGCAGCCTTGAGAAATGATGGAAATGTTGCAGACACGAGTGATGGAGGCGCAGCCCACAGACACTCACGTGATACAGGCAGTCATGGAAGACGCCTATGCTGTAGGCCCAGGAGCAGCGATGGAGCCAGCCACAGGCACGTACTAGATACAGGCAGCCAATGTATGTGTGTTGTCAAGACTCAGTTCAGGAGTGACGGCGAGTAACCCATAGGAACTCTATGGTTACAGTCAGGCAGGGCCTGGAGTCACAATGAGGTGCAGACCAACAAACTGCGAAGAAGGAGGCAAACACATGTGCCAAGTCACAAATCAAGAAGGCTAAAAACTAATACAGTGACTTATGCCACAATCCACCCTTAATAAAAAAGTTAACCGAGCCAGGCACATTGCAGTAGGTGCTCGTTAGGGTAAGTGATCTACTGTTGTCGACACAGAAATAAACCACAGCATGCCCTGAATACGTGCAATATGGCAGATAATCTATATAGTCCACCCAGGAACAACAGGTGAGCAACCGACTGGCCTCTCCATGTTAAATCATGTCTTGCAGTCAGCCATGAGCAACAGAGGAGCGACCCACCAATCAACACTGCACAGTGGCAGCCATGCAGATATGCCTAGATGCGAGTTCTGGGCACACTGTACCTTAGGATGCAAACCGCATCTCATTAACGAGACCCAAATAGGCTGTACCCGATCTATGGTTACTTGTGTTCCTATTCAGAAGTGACGCAGCCTAGCAGTTTGGACTGGGCTGCTTCTTCTACAGCAAGATCAAGACGGATTTGCATACGGTACATGGTCTTTCAGGATGTCAGAACTAGGGGTGTAGCTCCAGGGGGGATGTTTGGGGTGTGGCACCCCTGCTAATAAATGGGTTCAGGTGTGTGTAGTTGAGTTCAGGGGCCTCCAGCTGGGCTAGCAAGGGCTGTGGTCAGGTTTCCACTCAGATTAGCAGCCCTCATATCATAAACACATCTCTATGAAACTTTGCAAAGCCTGTACACGCCTATCCCTCTCACACAAAACAGGCCAAGGATAAACAAAGGACTGGATACCCCTTATTTGGTGCAGAGAAGTATTTTAAAATAAAGACTATTTTCATCCATTTTGCCACGGCAACAGTGGCGGCTCCTCTGCTATGGCGGAGGAGCATTGCCCCCCCACCCTCCCCCCACCAGCAGCAACTGCTGCAAATCCTTCCACAAGGAAAGGATAATAAACTTTGTTTCTATCCTTTCCTTGTGAAAGTGGCGGTGCTTTGGGGGCGACGAGCAATCCCCTCACAGTGCATGTATGTTTGGCCGGCTGTCTCGGGCCGGCCAAACACACATGTGCACAGGACTCTCTCCAGCGTTGCTGGACTGGACAGAGCCTGCACAGGCTCCTAGTCTGCCTGGGAGCGCCCTGGCAGGGCGCTCCCAGCCAATCCTGATGCTGCTTTGCCTCATGGTGTTGTGCTCCGCTTTGGTCGGTGGAGCACAACACAATGAGGCTTTCCACACAGGTTACACAGCAGGTCAGTCGCCACAAATCTCAAGGGGCAGGCATAGGGGAAGAAGGGGGGGGGGGGACAGGGGCTGGGAAATAAAATAATATATTTTTTAATTACCTTTGTCGCCGCCTTGCTCCTCTTCCCTCAATGGTGTTGTGTCCCAGCAGTCCGGGGAACACCAGCACAGCACCTCCCCCCCCCCACACACACAATCCTGGTGCTGCTCTCATGCTATTCCTAGCATGAGAGCAGCATCAAGATTGGTCTGAGAGGCTTGGTCTTCCGCTCAGACAGTGTACTGTATGTGTGGTTTCTACAACCTGGCAGTGCAACACAGCCAGGTTGGATAAACAGAAGTGCGCATGTCAGTTTGGCCAGCCTAAGACGTGCTCACTTAGTGCACTCAACTCCTCCTCCTCCCCCCTCCCATGGATGGCCCAGCCCGCCCCTCACTGCATATGCTGGCTGAGCCTGCAGCTGAAAAATAAAACAATAGTAAAATATCGTTTTATTTTTCAGCTGCCGGCTCAGCTAGTGGGGCGACGCTTGTTCGCCATTACGAAGCCGCCCCTCAGTTCAACATTTTTCTAAGCACCCGCCCACAGCATAGCTATCGTGTATATATATAGTTGCCTTATCAGGGCATACAAGTGCAACTACAGTACATTACTGTGAACACTTCAGACAGCAATTTGCTGCTTTTACTTTCTGACCAACCTGAATAAAGTAGACAGCCACCTACTTTGGGCTTCGTTTTTTTCCCGAGCTGGATTTGGGCCACGCTCATTTGTGCAACTTGAGGCATTTGACTTTCTGCAGACAGAACGGGCCAGATAGATGGCCTTGCAAACACGCCTCCCTCAGGCTGGCATTTCGGAGCAGATTTTGCCGGAGCCGCGGTCTTTGTTCAGCTTCCCCCAGTGCTTGGCTGGCGTTCGGCGCTTAGCATTTTTCTTGTGCTCGGGGGTGTTTGAAAGAGCAGCCCTGCTGATTTATGTGCGGCGTGGGCACGGATGGCGTTGCTATGTTACCTCCTGTGTGCGGTCCGCCCGCAAGCACGCCATATTTCTCCGCATAAGTGGGCTCTCCGTGCCGCAAGCATCATTAAGGCTGCTCTGTTGTCTCAAGGCCGTTGGCCCGCATCGCCCAGGCTTTGCTGGGTAACTTATTGCTTATTGATTTATCAAAGCAGTTTACGCAGCTGCGTCACAGAGCGGCCACATCCAGTGATTCGTGTCACGGGGGCCGCGTTTTAATATCAAAGCAGAGAACTGCAGAAAGGCGCCCTTTAACCTGTTTGTACCAATAGGGAAGGTGCATGGTTCATATCTGTCAAGTGGCATCATGTCATGAGGGCGACTTTCAGCCAGCCCTGGTTTTTTGGGGCCAATTCACTATGAATGTTGGGACTTGTAGTTTCGCATGTTCCACGATCAGCCCATGTCCATAACTAACTTTCCATTCCATAGTATACACAGGGCCACGGGAATTATGCGGCAACACAGCACCAAATTCTGCAGCATGTTTGGCTAAATTGCGCAACAAGTTAAGACTAATTATGCGGCATAATGCTACACACTTTTTTAATAGGATTATTTTGTGTTATTTTTATACGTGGCAATACTACCTGGACACATATTTCACCTCTATAGTACCAGTTTAACAACCAAATGCATGAATAAGCAGCTGAAAGATGACCCATCAACCTGTGAGAAGGGCCCTCTACTACGCGCGAAACACACATCGCCAAGTTTCCAGTAACTTTTGATTTGTTTGAGATAAATACTTTTTTTTGTTAAAATTGCAGATCTTGCATCAGATGATGGATTATGTGGCAAACGCGGCAAATCCTTAATTATGCGAAAAACAACCACAGAATCGCATAACTTCATGTCCCCGAATATAGAGGGCACATTCTCTTGCATTCCATTTTAAAAGAGGGAGAGTTCGTAAAAAATAGGGATTTTTTTTTTTACCACTGACTTATTGAAGGGGAGGATATTTTCGGAAAGACACCTAAAAACATAAATCCTCGAGTCTCCCGACTGAACCCGATCTGGTGGCATGTATGCATTCTACCGAGTATGAGCGCGAGGCTTAACGCACGCGCTCACTTACATCACCACAAGATTACAAATCCCTTCTGTCTGTGGAGAAAACAACTTGCACCGCACATATCCGCACCTGGGCGGAAGAGGAAGCTGTACCGCCTGTACGTCAACTTGCTATCCTGGAATAGTAAACTGCTGGTGAAGCAATGCTGCTTTCCTGGTCAGCTGCTCGCCGGCAGTGCTTAATTTGTGGCGGTGCTTGCAGGTGTTGCTCAGTTTTGGGTACCGAGCTTTGTCCGTACTCATCGGACGTGGTCCCAGAGCAAACGAGAAAGGCAGAGGGAGGAAGTGAAAGTTAAGAACAGTGAACATGGAGAAAGCAAGAGTGACTATGAACCAGCAAGAGTGAGATGGACAGGGAGTGTAGGGTCATGGAGGAAAGAAACACGAGGAGGGCTTAAGACTATAGGCCGTCTGTGTATGAAAGTAAGAACAACGTTGGGTCCGTGCTCTGCTCGCAGAGCCATCGCCCAAAGTTTTTTGACACTGGCCTGAATTTATTTTGGTCCAGGCAGCTAACTATTAGGAAAAATAGTGAAATCCGGTATTAGCAAACACAAAGAAACCAGTTATAAGTATTCTAGAGCTGTGAAATTCACTTCAGAACGATTATTAGAGTAAACATATGTTAAATTTGGTGTTAGAAAAGAATCGTGACAATTCTAAATGAATTATTTTTCACCTACCAGCTCTCGTCTGTTCCAGATAAGAACGTGTAAATAACTATCTATTCGTTTACACAGAATCTTATGCTGAAAGCACATCTCTGCCAAGGCAACAAAGACACAGGGAGTCTCACAAGTGAGCCTTCGAAAGAGAGCATAGCATTGCTGCAGGAAAACGCTCCAATATTCTACACCTTCCTCTCATGCATCGAAGTAGTGCCTGAACGGTCAGGGAGGGGCAGGGTCACAGGCCCCTCTCCTAACAGGAGATGGGTCAGCAACATGGGCAGCCAGGGGGTTTTCCCCTCTGGTACCCACATTCCAGATGCATGTGTTTGAGATATATGCAATGCCAGGAACTGCCACTAGGTGGTGCCATGTCATGGAGCGCGCTCCAAATCTTTGCCTGACCATTGGTTCTGCTTTAAATCTGCTGCTGAAACAATGAAGAGCCCCCACGTGAAGTTTGTGACTCAGGCCCTGCAGAAGGTTCTGATGGGCCTGAGACTGCTGCTTCTTAGAAGAGGCAAAGGCTTGACCATCATTTGTTTATTTAATACACCAGACATTGAATGAGCGAGGGATCTTTTAGCTATAAGTGGCACAGACACCTGCTGAGTATTTGGTGCTAAGGAGCCAGCTCTGGAGCTGTGTAAACCACAGAGCACAGGCCTGAATCCTGGGGGGCAGCTTTGCCTTTGATGTTTCAGCCATTGATTAGAAAGTACCAGTGAGGTGGCTGCTATGGATGCCCTGCTTAGATATCTCACATACAACAGTACCTGCGTTAACGAGCAGTGAAAAAGCAAGATATTGAGATCTGCAATGTTGTATTTAATGTTCTTTGAAGCTGGTGTGTACATCTCAACATTTGAAAGTCACAAAAGGGGACATTTTGAAAACCACTTTGGGGGCATGCATTTTCCCAATCAATTCACATTGAAGTGGAGGTAATTTTAGGCGGGAGAAAGCTAGATAAAGCCATTTTTGCTGTAAAAGTCGGGAGTCTTCCGCCAGAGTCGGTTGTGTTGGCATTACTGTAGGTCTGTCTCCACTACCTTTCCTTTCGAAATCTATTTTCGCTCATGAAATTTAAGGTTTTCAAGGTGAAAGTTTTTTCCCCCTAATGGCATAGACCACCCTACAAGATAAACCTCTGGAAAGTGATAAAATAGTCCGCAAGTTTCTTGTAGAACAACATTCTGCTGCCCCAGGCTTGTGGCTGAAAGGCTAAGTCCCTAATAGTGGTCACGTGGACTCTTATAGATTCCTAGTCACCACTGCAAGCGCATTAACCCAAAGAGCACATATTGTTTTTCTGCAAGATTAAGAACCTGCACAGCAGCAAATCACTTCCAAGCTGTAGGAGTGCAGATGGCTGCCCACTTAAGTTGAATTTGGATGCCACCTCATTCGATTACAAATGATATTTTGTTAGACATTGTACATTTTAGTCTCAATTGCACCAAGGGTTTATTAGTAGGGACCACAGTGCAACCTCAGGACAGTGCATATCTTTATACTTTTCCTGTACACATTGACTTCACATTTGAGGATTTGGGTGCACTATGTGAAATGGCTGTGGGCCCTTATTGTGCAGTACACTCACAAATACGGTCTTTGGTCCAGGCAGGCTCAATTACTTAACCTCAAGCTCGACCGTGGGTAGCTGTGGCTGCCATCAGTAAGGCTTAGCAAAGGAAATATATGTAAAGCACTTACTGGCACCAAACAATGAAATAAGAAAGCAATGCCACATTAAACAAAGAAGACAGCAATTTATAAAAATAGATTATATTTTCATGATTCTTTTTAAAAACCTTGATGAACGAAATCCACCGGATGACTCCGGAGAAACAGATTTTAGAAGGTATTATTACTTTTAAATGCAACCGCAAACAAGCATTGGTCAACAAAAACTTTGAAAACTTTTGAAAACATTGAAATAGTTTGGCTGCTCTGGCCATGGTTGGGCAACCAGTTCAAATAGGACAGAGGTCTAGGGGGCCAGAGTAGGCACTTTGGACAGTTATCTGGCTACCAGAGTGTTTTTTTACGCAAAATCCAAACTTTCCAGGACAACTTCCACAGATGACAATAGAGTAGTCCTGATGCTGAGGGATGCAGGCAGAGGATGCTCAAAGGATGCTCTGGTTGTAGTACATTCAACGGGGGTGTCTTTGTGGGTGGTCCACAGGTGAATTGGGGGCAAATCTGTCCACAGAGATCGGGGTCCTTGCAGTCCTCTGTTGCAGTCTGAACTGCGGTTGGGGCAAAATCCTTTGGTGGGGGATAGTGTCCCTTGGGTGTGAGACATCCAGGCTTGAATAGCACTTCTGGGTCAGGCAGACTCAGTGGAACTTTAGGCTATCTCAGATTTGTCCTGTTGGGTGCCAAGAGACAAGTAGTGGCAAAACCTCTGCAGTAGCTACCCACTTGTCAGTTTGGGCTCCTTCAGCTCTTGGGTCCCTAGAGCTGCTTCCAGGAGACCAGCCAACATATCCTTGGAGTCACTGCTGTAGGTTAGGGCTGTGAATCAACCTTTTCCTGAACTAGGAGCTACAGGCACACTCCAATCTTTGCTAGCCCAAAGTACAGGAGGTACAGTCCCTCTGACTGTGCAGTTCCAAGGACAGCTGTGCAGTCCTTCTTCGGCCCTCTCTCCCTTTCCAAGGTGCTCATAGGGTCAGAGTGCTAGGAGTGCCATATTTATCCCAAGAAAGTTCCCTGATGAGACCACGCAGTCACTAGTCAATGGACTACACGGTCCCCTCCAACCTAGTGATGCAATTCCTGTGATGTGTGGCATCTGGCTATCCCAGAGTGGCACATTCTTGCCTCTTTCAAGTGACAGGACCATTCCTCTGTTGTTAGGAGCTTGGTAGCCCACCCCGTAGGTGTGGCTACCAGAGGGCTACAGGCCCACAGTAGAACCTTTTTGGGGGCGAGTTTATCCTCTTTGACCTTGTCTGCACTTAGTCTGCAGGAACAAAAGGCATCCTTCTCAGGGGTGTTGGCGCTACTTCTCTCACAAAGCTGGTGTCACCTTTGAAACTTGGCTTATGGGTTAACACCCTGAGTGGCCATCCTGGCGGAGAAGGTGACACCCCTCTCTGCGGCAGCTGTGCCTTTGTCCCTGTGCTGGGGAGTCGTTTGCATGTCTCCCCAGGCAGTCAGAAAGCTGGCTGTGTGCCAGGGCCTTTGTGAGGCCACTTGGCTAGCCAAAGCACAGAGTGGCAACTTTCTAAAAGTTGCTTACCTTTTAATAGTGGTATTAAAATCAACCTGGGCATCAGGTCGGGTTTAATGTCTCAGTTAATTTGATACCTTACATGACCCAGTTAAGTAGTCCCATTCAGGAGTTAGCCAGGTTGGGGTTGCCAGCTGATAACCCTTTGGTTGCCAATAGGGCTACTAACCTTATCCATAGCAGTTCGACAATTTGGAAGTGTTGCTGTTAAAACGTATTAAAAATATATGTCCTTCTTAAGAAAATACAGCTTCCTGCCATAGGGGTCAATAGGCCATTATTAGAGGAGGCTTATAAATAATGTTAAAGGATAGGGTGGCTTTGCCATTGGAGCAAATGGCAAAGTCAAACTAGCAGTAAGAGCACTGCCCTTCCAGTGGCAGGCTGGGAGTCATTTTGTACCTTGCCACACACAGGGAGGCACAAAAAGTGCTGCAGCCCTGAGTGGACACTCTTCTTTACATGGCCTGGTTGTATCCAATTAGGCATGCGCTTTCGAAAAACTAGCATCATCAAGCTAAAAATGTGGGGATGAACATGCAAAAAGAGGCGTTTCCTTACAGTATTCACTATGACAAGGGATGCACAAGCATGTGTAAGTCACAGTGCAGCAGAAGGAATGACTAGTTGTATATCTTGCACTAACGTCAGTGGCTGCAATGATTATAAGCCCACACAGAGCCTGCTTGTAGATCTATAAGCTATGCCGTATCCCCGGACCCTGCTGTTTGCCGCCATAAGCCATGCCTTGTACCCAGAGCCTGCTAGGTGCAGTCTTAAATCATTCTTTGTACCTGGAGCCAGCTATATGCAGCCATAAGCCATGTCTTGTTCTCTGAGCCTGCTGTGTGCCCTCATCAGCTATGCATTGTACTCTGAGTCTGCTGTGTGCACCCATAAGCCATGTCTTGTACCCGGAGTCTGCTGTGTGCACCCATAAGCCATGTCTTGTACCCGGAGTCTGCTGTGTGCACCCATAAGCCATGTCTAGTACCCGGAGTCTGCTGTGTGCACCCATAAGCCATGTCTAGTACCCAGAGCCTGCTGTGTGCACCCATAAGTCATGCATTGTACCCAGAGCCTGCTGTGTGCAGCCAAAAGCCATGTCTTGTACCCGGAGGCTGCTGTGTGCACCCATAAGTCATGCATTGTACCCGAAGCCTGCTGTGTGCACCCATAAGCCATGTCTTGTACCCGGAGCCTGCTGTGTGCACCCATAAGTCATGCATTGTACCCAGAGCCTGCTGTGTGCAGCCAAAAGCCATGTCTTGTACCCAGAGCTTGCTGTGTGCACCCATAAGCCATGTCTTGTACCCGGAGCCTGCTGTGTGCACCCATAAGCCATGCCTTGTACCCAGAGCCTGCTGTGTGCAGCCAAAAGCCATGTCTTGTACCCGCAGTCTGCTGTGTGCAACCAAAAGCTGTCTTGTACCCGGAGCCTGTTGTGTGCACCCATAAGTCATGCATTGTACCCGAGCCTGCTGTGTGCAGCCAAAAGCTGTGCTCTGTGTGATTTTGGAGTAGAAGAAAAAGGTGCAAGTTTTGTAGTAGTAAAATATAGTATAGTACATAGTAGTAGTTTTATAGTATATATTTGGAATCAATAGACATTATGCCATGCCTGGGAAAATGAATTTGGCTCAATAAAAACATGTTATCTGAATAACTGTAGTAATAAAGATTGTCATGTGTTCCTAGAGTGCAAATGTCAAATCCCATGGTTTTGCCTTAGTAGACCCGCATCCTCTGGGTCTTCAGGACTATCGCCTAGATCACTGCTTCGGACTATGGGCCTCGGAAATGAGATTGTATAACGGATGCACATGAGGACAGCATCGTATATGCAGATGTGCAGAGGGCACTATGTTATTTTTACCATTCTTTAGGGACAGGAGGGGCATCGTGACCCAGTTGAGGCTTCACCTATCGCGCGCGCTCACGTGCGTGCGTGCTTGTGTGTGCGTGCGTGTCCATGAACAAACATGTCAGCAAATTTCCATTACATTTGAGTTGAATGTATAATTGTTTAGCAAGCTCAGAAGAATGTTGTCAATATTTCAAGGTCACTCTGTTATAGTATAATTACTCAAGAGTCCAGTGAGTTGTCCAGCTACGAACTATAAGTAAAACTTACTCAATTTGAGTGAAACCTTGGAGCTTCTGAAGATGAGCTTCGACCACTGGATGTCAAAGATGCTGAACGTCAGTCGACATGCTCGTGTTCTAATTCTCGCTTCTCCTGCAGAGCACATTGTGTGATCTTGGGTAATGTATATTCACCTCTAAAATCCTGATCCCTATGCAAACAGCTCTAGTTACCAGGAGTAGTAATGTTCACAACCCGTCTTAAATTTTGGAATGGTAAACCTGACGGAATTGAACATGAGGGAGTGAGTGGGCCTAGTAATTACCAGGACATGTGGATTATGGTAAGCACCAAAATCTGTATATAATTCCCCATTATCAGGAAAAAAAAAACGTAATCGATTGTTTATTGCACCCAATAAATTCCGAACCCAGGGGCTTTCGATTTTACCGGTTGCAGTCAGTACGAGTACCCTTCCAGGCCACTGGTAATTTGGCCCTAAGCATCGAACACCAGAGCGCTTGGAGACTGGCTAAATGCAGGTATTAAGGGACATATAAAAATGGTCCTTAAACCACAATAGAGTGCCAGAACTGAAACAGAACAGTGTGGCAGAGCTCTGTAACTGAACACAGTTTACAGTTTATTGTTTTGATGGTACTTTTTTAAGCGAAGAATGGCTCTTCCGGTTTCAAGATGCTCTGGTGTTTTTGCCAAAAACATGGAGGTAAACTCTATTGAGAGTACCTCCATACGTCGGATTACTTAGTCGTCATGGAAACACAAGTCAACCAAAGACTAGACTAACCAAACTTCTGCATAGGTCTTTATCGGTCCCCTGAAATACCAACCAATGAGGTGGCAGAAGGCCCAGAAAGAAGCCAATAGTAATTTAGTATTCGACCCATGCTGTGCCTTTGCATGCATCCTGTAGCCATATGGCTCAAAGAGGCCACAAGTGCCCGCCCACGACAGGTGCTCTCCACACGGGCTCCCGCGTTGTGGAACATGCCGCCTGCCTTCAGGCCCAAGCTGTCCCTCCACTCTTGCTCTCGAGTGATAAAAACATCCCTCTGTACCGCCTTTTCACACCCAGGGCCACCTGACGTCTTGGGGACATCGCCAGTGGTGTTGCTGGCCACTAGACTGTGTCTACATGTGTCCAACCTGCGCCTTAATGGCACTGGGTAAAATATATAAATCTGACCTTGTGTAATGTAAACTTGTGCACATGTTAAGCGCTCCGATGCCCTTGAGACAAGTTGCTACTACATAAGGTGCAAAAAAATTACGTTGGAGGAAAGTATTTCCTTTGTAGTATTAAAGGGGCGATTCATTTAAATAGAGTTTTCTTTATTTTTTTATTAATATTTGTTATGAAATATTGTGTGTATATATGTGATATTATAAATATTTTATAAATATTAACTCGTTTTCGGGGTTGTCCTTGCAGGCTGCTTTCCTCTTGTTCGATAGCGAACGGGCTTGGCACGCTACTATCAGTTGGCATATGTTTAATACCTATTCACCCTTTGTTCCTCGAACAGTAAGGTGCCGGCTGCCCACATTTCATTTCTAAACGCCGCTGCTTTAAGCAGACCCCCTTTTTTAGGGTGCAAAGTGGGGACCACCCGCAAATAACAAAAACCCTTCTTTGGAATGTAAAAGACTGGTGATTAGGGGGTGTGTCCGAATGCCAGTGTCACTGCCTCCATTTGCTCGATGTTTTATGCTAATTAGCGGGCATGCCACCTGTTGCAGGGCCATTTACCACATTCGCTGCAGTGATGAGATGTCTAGCTTCCGAGGGAAAGGTCGTGTTTCACTTTGACCTAGAACAAGCGTCCACCACATAGATATCTTTATGGCTCTCTGTAAGAATGGAGTCTCTGGCGTCTGCCCTATGCCCCCGTGACCCTGCCAGGTCAGAGGGTTTGGTGAAGGGCTGGGCCTGACAGCTGGAGAGCAAACATTTGCTAATTTGAATCTCGGGGCTCAGACAGAAGACCCCTTCACGTCTTGTCCCGGCTCCCAAGGTCAAGTTGATGCTGTGGTTGAACAGAAGCACTGGGGCACAAGCGCAGGTCGTCAGGTTCAGGGGCACCCTCTTCAAGGAGGGGCTGCAGTTCAGCGGAAGTACGGGCTGAAAGGCTGTGGGGAGGCCTGCATTCACACACTGGTGGCCCACACCCGCGATGACCCCCACGGCACCCCAGCCTGACCTCCTGTCTCCCGCTTGAGCCTCTGCGGTGAAAGGAGATCAGACATTTTGTGCCTATTGGGAGGGGCCTTTAAGAGCTCATCGTATGTGTAGTCCAGCGTTATGTGGTGTTCACATATAGTTTTGTCACGCTCCTGTTCACTTCTTTGCTGCACGTTTTTTAAATGAAGCTCGAATTTGGTTGCTCTTCGAGAACCTCGATGTGAAAAATTGACAATGGTCCCACAAGATAAAGTGAGGGTAAGATTTATTGCCTTCTCATACGCAGGCTTAGCACAGGGCATCCGCAAGAAAATAAGGGCCTTATTACACCCTTGACAGAGGAGTTTCCTCCATCACAAATGTGAGGGATATCCCCTCCGCCATATTACAATCTCCATTGAATACAATGGGGTTATGATACAGCGGACGGGATATCCGCCACATTTGTGATGGAAGAAACCCCTCCGTCAAGGTTGTAACAAGGCTCTTAGTCCTGGCTCACAGCTTTCCACTCTAGCATAAAATTCTGTACTCAGCTGGATGCCACACGTGGCATCAAATAGACCAAGATCAGCCAATCAGTAGATTTGTAGAGCGCTTCCTGTCACCGGTGAGGGTATCCAGGCACTAGATAAGAGAAGATATTAGAAATAAATTATGTATAAACTGAAATTAAGGAAACAGAACTGCAAAAAAAAAAAAAATCTGACTCGTGAAATGGGAATCCTAGGGCTTTACTTAGTTTGGCAGATGGGATGCTCCATCACAAATGGAGTGGACGCCCCAGCTGCTGTATTACAAATGCGCTATAGCCTATGTCGCTTGTAACATGGCGACGGGATAACCATCTCATTTTGACATCAAACTGGCCTATAAAACAGTGAGGGAGCGCCCAATGGTGACTGAGTGGGCCGTTTTTTTGGCTGTTTGTGGGCCTGTTTTATCATGGTCTACTGGAGCAGTTGTTATGGTTGATTCCCGTAATATTAAAACAAACCTTGCCTGCAACAAGCTCAAATCCATGCAATCTTCCATACCTTTCAAAACACTTAACCAGCGTGTCTTTACAAGTTCAACACAGCCTGATCGCAAGCATGTGCCACTTTTTTTTTTTTTTTTTTAGCATTTTCATTCACTAACTGGGCCACTCTTATGTTGGTGCCTGGGCCTATTTTGTGCCCCAGCTTGACCCTGTTTGACAGAATATTCCATTTGCCAAACAAAGTAAGGTTCATAATCATGTAAATATGCAGGTCATATAGGTACTTTTTATGCCCCACTTTTAGATTGAAAATGGAAGCCCACACACTGTAAAAGACTTTCTTGACACCCCCCCACAATTCCAAGTCATGCCATTACTAGATTTCACTGCATTTGTGAAGAACCGTACAAGACCAGTTTCATAAATGTGGTAAATTGACCAAACTGCACACCTCACCAGTGTGTTTATTTGCACACAGTCTTGTAATGTTTTCATGGCTCTGCTCGTATCTTAACTCTGTTTCTTTAATTCCTGCTATGACATCGCTCTCCTGTACTCCTCACGAACCACAACCACTTACTTCCTTTAACAGCACATCCAACCAGGAGAGAGGTTTGTGGCTGGCTTTTAAACAGTCCAGAAGGGTTACACCCGTTGTTAGTGGTGGCTTCCTATACACCACCAATCTGTTTTCCATCCTATCCTTCCAATTAAGTCCATTATCATTTGCCAGCTGTATACTTTCTTTGATTGTCTTATCTTTTTTTTAGCACTGCATTGGTTTGAGGATTGTGTACTGCACACTTCTTAAGCCAAAAGCCATGCTTTTATCCCATTATCTATTAAAATGCATTTCAGTAAGCCTTCTTTGTGAAATATCACTTCCAGGAATATTACTTTGAGAACTAATACATCAACCCATGCCACGATCAGTCAAAACAAATAGATATGAAGAAAACTCATCACACTTCAAAGGTCCCTCAATATTGAAGTCTACTTTTTGCCAAGGTCTATTAGGTAGAGCCCGATACTGCGTGGAAAGAGAACGTGTTTTTAATACTTTGTCTCTGCTGCCGCATTCTCCACACTCAAATTATTCTCTTTACTTTCAAGTCTAAGCTTGGCCACCAAAAAATTGATTGCAATCTCTCATTGGTCTTCATCACACCAAGATGCTTCTTATGGGCAAGTCTAGGTAATTATCACACCAGAGAAATGATAGGAGTTAGCTTTGTTTTCCTGAGAAGTAAACCATCCTTTTCTGCCAAGTCCTCTTTGTCTGCCCAAAAAGGCATCATACTGTTCTTCACAACCCTCTCATTGGCCCATCCAACCCTCAACTACCTTAAGACTTCCACCAGGGGATCATCTGTTCACATTTTCAACTCCTCTTCCTCTTCAAGTATATCTCTGTTGATAACCACTCAGATGCTCCTTTCTCGTTGTTCTTTCCCAGACGTTGTCTTATCCTGCTTCGCTTCCACTACTGTTTTTGCGAAGCCCCCGATCAGTCACTGCTGCCCCTTTCTTCCGATCTGTAGAGTTGCCTTCATCCTCATCACCAGTGTGAATATAAGCAAATCCACTCAAAGACGATGTGGGGTATAAGCGTCTGGGTGAAATAGCCCCAATTCTTATGTAGCTTTTTAACTTCACCGAGAGCCCCTCAAACAGGTCCCAGTTAGCAGAAAAAAAACAGTACCCACTATAACTATCTGCTTCAAGTCCTGCCATGCAATCGCTAGAACTGGATAAAAGTGAGCCTTGTAGCACGGGGCCAGTTGATGACTGTCAGTGTAAATAGTCATTAGTGGGGAAATGGGAAGTCTGTGTGGTAGGAGCTCAGTTTACATGCTAAAATGATGCACCATACTTCAACTCATTTCTAGTAGATAAACGAACCTGGACTCCTATATTAGGAGCATCTTTGCCACACGCACCTGCATTCATAAAATGAAAAATGTAAGTTATCCAGAGTGTTGCTGCAAGGCTTCTTCTCCGCCTTCATCCATGAGTATGTATGACTCCAGACCTGCAATCACTCTACTGAGTACTTATAGCTAGAAGGGTAATGTTCAGGGGACTCTGTTGTCCACAGAGCACTCCAAGGAAAAGGACCTCTATACCTGTAAGTTAAATTCAAACAAAACAGAACACTTCAGGGTTGCACCATTTACCATCAAGCAGTCTTCCCTTAAGCAGTACATAGGATACATTGCTTTCTCAGTACAAGCCGCTAAGCTCCGGAACTCACTACCAACTATCTTAGAAACAACCGGTAGCATATACGCCTCAGATAGTAGATAAAAACATGGCTGTTTCTTAGATAACTGCACCATCCCATATCACATCAAAAGAGCCCAGAAAGCCAGTCGCTTCCCCAAGCGCAATCCTCAACTTTCAACCAACAGATTGGAAACAACCCAACCAACCAGTTGCTTTTGATGGGCAGGTAAGCTAAGAAAGACTGACCTACAGTTTTCTGTGACAATAAGTAGTTATGTAATTGCATATATGACAATAATACTAAGACATAACACCCATCGGTTGGCAGCAAATTGTAACCTATAACTCTTACATTCACAAAAGGCATATTTGCTATGTGTGTTGCCCATCACCAGTACTATGCAGCCAAAAAAACAGACATTACCAAATGAGCAGTCATGTGATAACTGAAAAGATCTGTCAGACATTGCAGGTCTCGAATATCTATACAGTCTGACTGCTTTTTCACACCTCACAATGACTCTGCTATGGGATGCTAATAACAATGCCCATCCCAACGGATCGCTCCACTTCTCTATCTCTCTCCCTCCTACCACGCCAGCTCAGGATCACAACTATACACCAAGTCTCAGATTGGACAATCCAGTGCAGTAACCAGCTAAGCAGACTACAATCATAAGAAATACCATAACGGGACCTGCAGAGCTGTTCACAGCTGCCAACATACTGGACACCATAAAACTGTACATCTGTGTCTCACACTTCATAATCCAGCACACTGCTACAGGCTGCATCCTATAACACGATGACCACATCTCACTGGTCTTCACACACGACATGAAAACATCTCCCAAAGAAGATCAAAACAGGCAACATCCTTGCAACCACATACCCTACAAAGTGTAGGATACTACACATGTAGGCAAGCGCTTCAGTGCGCTACATGTCGTAATCACCACGTAAATGCTGCAGTACAATTCAAATACCAGCATCTTGCCCTTATAAAGAAAAATGATGTGTTACTCTCAATAAAGGACCATTAAGCGTACTTCTCAACCATTTGTCCATCCCCCACCGAGCTTCATAACACAATCAACTGCTCCATCAGCACGGGCACCTTCCCTCAGCACTGGAAACACGCAGAAATACGCCTCTCCTGAAGAAACCTTTGGCCGACCCATCCGAACTAAAGAATTTCCAGCCCATCTCGCTGCTACCCTACCCCGCCAAAGTACTAGAGAAAGCAATCAACTCACAACTACGGAATTTCATCGAGGCCAACAACTCCGTGGAGAGCTCCCAGTCTGGTGTCCGCAGCAATCACAGCACGGAGACAGCAGTCCTGGCAGCCATTGACAACATTAGGTTACTCCTAGACTGCGGCCACACTGCAGCACTCATACACCTCGACCTATCAGCAGTTTTCAACACTATCTCCCACAGCACCCTGGGCACCAGACTCCATGACATTGGAATCTACAGAAGAGCCCTGGAATGGATCCACTCCTTCCTCACTGGGAGGACGCAGAGAGTCAGACTCCCACCCTACACTTCCAAATCCTCAGGAGTCAACTGCGGAGTCCCCCAAGGATCCTCACTGAGTCCCACACTGTTCACCATATACATCGCCCCGCTTGCTGCCATCTTCAGAAGCCACGGTGTGTGTCATCGGCATATGACAAGATGTTCACAACTCATCATTTCCCTCACCGAAGACCCGGGCACGGCCAAAAGGAACATGGGAACGGAAGCCGTCGCCACTGGATGAGAGAAAGCTGCCTCAAGCTCAACTCCGACAAGACAGAGCTTATCATCTTTGGAAACGCCACCTCAGCTTGGGACGACTCCTGGTGGCCCACATCCCTCTGTTCCGATCAAGCACGCCCGCAACTTAGGAACCATCCTCGGCTCCTCCCTATCCATGATCCGCCAGGTGAACTCTGTCACCTCCTCCTGCTGGCACACACTCCGCAAACTTTGAAAGATCTTCAGATGGATCCCAGCAGACTGTCGCAGAACAGTCACCCACGCCTTAGTCATGAGCAAGCTCGACTACGGCAACAGCCTCTATGCCGGCACCGCAACCAGGAATATAAAAAAACTTCAACTCATCCAGAACACTGCTGCCAGACTCATTATGGACCTTCCTCGTCGAGAACACATCTCCCAACACCTGAGGACCCTCCACTGGCTACCGGTCAAGAAGCAAATCACCTTCAAGCTTCTCACCCACACGTACAAGGCCATACACAACGCAGGACCACCTACCTGAACCACCACATATCCTTCCACACCCCCATCAGATCCCTCTGCTCCACCCAGATGGCCCTGGCCACATCCCTCGTATCCGCAAAACCACCACCAGAAGACGATCGTTCACCTACACTGCAGCAAAGAGCTGAACAATGTCACCCTGCACCTCAGACAAAGCCCGTCGCTCACCATCTTCAGGAAGAACCTCAAGACGTGGCTCTTCGGATGAGGGCCACTGACCCCCACCCTCCTCTCCCCCTGGGTCTTGAGACCCTCACGGGTGAGTAACCACGATTGACAAATATTGATTGATTGATTTTTTTCTTTTTTTTATATGTCTACTCACACTGAGAAATACATAAACTGTGTCCTTGATCCTAAGTGATAATTCACTGAGTTTTAATTATTGATCCTCATTTGATCATTTGCATAATTCATTGTGCATTTCTTCTTGGCCACAGCTTTTTTTACTGTATTTCTATAGTATATTGATCAGTCTTTTGCATTTTGTCTTCATGGATCTTGCTGCACTAATCAAATGTGAGATTGTTGATTCTGACAACTGTCCTCTGTTTCTGATCAGTAAATGTGTCAGTAGTGATAGACAGGCATTTACATGCAGTCCCTCTATTTGGGTCCACCTGCTGGTGGCTTCTCTGCATCCCAGGATAATCTTCCCTCAGTGTCGCTCAACCCGGTAGGCTTTGAATATAGAGTGCACTGCTCACCCTCAGTGTTGCACTGCAGCAGGAATTAGCACCACCAAAATGGGTAATGTTTTAGGGTGGATGAGACCTCTGTCAGAATGAGCATGAGAGAGGTCCCAGATAGCACTCTAGAACTAAGAAGTTCCATGTTGGCTTCATGTTTGAAGGCTCTTCATGCCACCTGATGGAATAGGTTCCTAGCCTGCCAGTCTCCTAGATCCGACTTTAAAGCTCCTACCATCCAGCCGGTATAGGCTTAGGCTGTTCTCATTCATAAAGCATTGTTTGTAAACTATCTGTGCAAGTTAGGAAATTTCCCAAGTGGACAAAGTGGTAAGAAAGGATCTTGTGACACCCCTCTGGGTTCCTTGTCTACCCATGAACTATACCTTTCTTTTCTGTCCTTGGTAGGCAGAACCTGTTTCTGCTTGCTGGAGCACTAGGTCTGCTCCGTACTGGCCTGGCCAGCGTGGTCGCTGTCTCTGACCTCTGTCTCTTGTGCATAGTCGCATTCCTCCCATTGATGAAGGCAGGGCTGTGCTAACAAAGGTGAAGCGGCTCGCATCGCATTAGGGCAAATATTCACTTGGGCAAATCTTCACTTGAGATCTTCCTTGAGTCCATCCTGGGTCGCAGTGGGTGTAAAAAGCAGAGGCACAGATATCTGCTGTGCTACCCGGGAATGGCATCAATGTTTAAAGATACTTTGCCTCATAAGTTCACTGAATGCGGTGATTGTTATCTGCAGTGCTTCACTGTGGCTTCTTTTGTGAGAACCATTAAATGCGATTGTGATTCTTCAGGCGCACTAAGCCGTCACAGGTGCTTGTACGTATCCGCACATAGTAGGGGCACCAGGGTCTCATAGCGTTCACACCCAGCTGGCACTGCAGATCCTTCACTGGGTTGTTGCGGGCAGACTTCAGTTCTTCCGGCTTCAGCTCCCCACAGTTCCCCTTTTCTAGATTGCTTCCCTTTCTAGATAGGGTACCTTCAGCAACACTCCTGAGCAGTCAGTCAACTTTCTCCCAAGGCAAGTCTATTCCTGGCAGAATTTAGAGCTTCCAGGTACTTGCAGCAAAGACCTGGAACAGTCTCCCCACGCAACTCCGGGCCATCTGCTCACTTTTAGAATTCAGAAGGGCCCTCAAAACCTGGATGTTCGAATGAGCCTCCGGGACCTGCCAGCGCGTGGATACGCTATTGGATGATAAGCCGTGCTTCACAAATCTTGATTGGTGAACCTGTTCCAGAGGTTGCTAAAGGAGATTTTGCAGTGAGTAACCCCAGCTTTTGAGCACAAAAAGTTTCTTAGTTCCTTCTGCGTGAACCCAGATTCTGGATGATAAGAAATCTTGACACTCTGACAGGTGGCTGCTGTCCCAAATATATACCGAATTTGTAGAAAGAGCAGGGGTATTTATTAAATGCACTGCTAGTACTGGTTTCAGACAGTTTTGACTTTTGTGTATTCCTCCCAGACTGGTCAAGCCACAGCCTTTCTCCTCTGGTGTCAGTAGGAAGGTAAGATGTAATAGTGAAGTTCTTGACAGGAGAGAGCAAGTACAAAGGCACACCAGAGGGAGAGGCTGCCACATTCAACTATATCTTAAGTTGTGAGTAATGCTTCTCAGGGAAACATGGAGTTTGATGTATAGGGAAGAACTTTACTCCTTTCTAAGTGATTCTCAGCCTTTCTTACCCTCCACGCCCTGAAATCTGGTCCACTACTAAGGACCTTAGGGATCCTTTGGAGGGAACCTAAAATTCACATTCCTGTCTGAGAGGCCCTCTCCAACCTCCATCTTAGGTACCACTCCTGCACAGGAAATCCAAATGGAGTCCTAATCTGTCACCGTCCTATTTGAGATACATATACTCCACCCACATCCTACTGCACATGCATAGGTAAAATATACATTTGTCATCCATGCCCTAAACAGATTGAGTGAATAACGTGATTGCAGTGAACTGACAAACCAATCTGTAAACAGGAGAAGCTATGAGGCAGCTTTTATTTTCAGGTGAATGTAAAAACAAGCCTGTGCTGCCACTTCCGTCTTTTGCTGTGACCTGCGTGGTACCACATAAGCCCAGAGAGCTCACAGTAGTCATACTCATTTGAGGGTGGTTCATCTGGTTTGTCCCTCCTGAGCACAGATCCCCGTTCCAGGTTGCGTTCCGTGTCACAGAGGGCCTCCGGTGCGCATGACTGTAGTGTGCAGAAACCAGAAATCCAAAAACCAACCGAGGCCTGCTCTGAGAAAGCAATCTCCCATATTCATGATGCGTAGAACACCACTGACAATTGTTTGTCTACACAACAGTATTTCACATCGAGGGCACAGTAATCAGTAGTCTCGGAAATACATTTCCACGCTGAAGTTAGATGTTTACACCATTCACTTTATGAAAACCTCACTTCTGTAGGATGGCACCCAGAAATTAATTGCCTGACAACGTCAACATTTTCGGAAGATAAAGGCCATTTCCCAAAGGTGGTGGGTAGCTTTCACAGTATGTGGCTTTTAGAAATCTCAATATAATTTCTGTTTTATCATGTTATTGGCCTCACTTATCCTTTTACAGTGTCTTGAAGGCTGCCCTGCAGCTGTTTACTCTGTGATTTAAACACTGCAACCACAAGGTACTATTTCATATAATAGAACAGAACTTTAGGGCCAACAAATGGCTTGTGATCAAGCAAATTAAATGCATCACGCGGACAACAATGCTGATTCCTGCTGTATCCCGAGACTCAAGGAGCCATTGGACATTTCCCAGCACCTTCCCACTGTTTGAGATTTGCTAAGAGCATCTGAACAAATCAGGAGGTCTGTTCTTAGTCCCAGCAGTAATAATCTCGGCAGCCAGGATGTGTTTTGTGATGTAAAATGTGGCGACTATCATGTTAACTTTAAAAATTAGGAATTGGCAAAGAAGTCAAAGGCAAATGTGTGAAGAAGCCATAAAGTTTGAATTTGTAATATACACCTCGTTTGAAATAACTGTACATCTGTGAGAGGGTCTGCTTGGATCATTTGTTCATCAAATGTGGGTCACTTACGTTTGGGGTAAAATGCAACCAAACACAGTGTCAGGGTTGGGATGCAGCCTAGAGTAAAACGCTGCTGACCTGGACCCAGCATTTCACATATTACGTGTGTATGACCCTGAACACACTAAAACAAACATAAGTGTTGTCTAGTGATGGAAGTGTCCCCTTCTGCGTACTAGAGGCTGTGCTGATCCAGTGCGGGGGTCCTACTATTGGGTGAACCAGTCAAAGGACAGTATCAGCGTGGCTTATGTGCAGTCTGACTGGTCTGGAGTTCGCCTGTTCCTTTTCTATCCTGCCTGAAGTAAGGGGAAAGAAAGTGTTCCTATTTTGTGTCTGAATTTTGGCCTCTGTGCTGGTTTGCAGGGTAGCATTGTAGCGCTGTCTGCATCATGCCTTTATTTAATGTTATTATGATTCGTTTCATAGAGCCTCGATGCACCGCAGTTGGCTTTCTGGGGTTATTACTGATCTACTAAGAGATGGGCACATTTCCTAGAACTTATACTGGGCAGAGAACAATAGTGTACACAGATGCTCATTAAAAGCCATGTGATTTTCGACCAAACTTTAATCTCTGGTGACCCATTCTTGTGATTTCGTGCACGGGTTCCAGAATTAACCTTACAGGTTCTGCAAAGAAGAAGAACTAATGGTGCAGATGAGGATTGACCTGGTGCAATAGTTTTTGAAATGCCATTCAATCAGACTGAGACCACGTTCTGTCAATAATTGTCCCATGAGCACAGAGCTTTAAACAGGGCTCTGTTCAGTTTGTAACCAATAGTGGCCTTCTAAGGACCAGCGTGATCTGGTATCTGCACCATCCATGCTGCCATGTTTTTAGGCCCTGCAGTCTGACCAGAAGGCCTTTAGGGATATAGTGAACCTTCCACCGGCAGTGTGGCGTGGCACATATACCCTCGCTGCTGTTAGCAATTGAAGGCAGGTCCATTCAGTTTACTAATTTAATGGTTCTGTCTTAATCTAGATAGTAAATATTTCAATATTGTGAGGGCAAGCACACACCTGGAAACCAAGGGCCAGACGTACCAATTTTCTAAGCGGACACAAACACTCAGATTCACAAAAGTCGAGTATTTGCGACCGCTGTAAAGGTATTTTGAATGTACTAAGCCCATTTTAGGAGTCAGTAATGTTTTCCTAACTTTCAATATAGGTTTATGAAATGGACACCGAATCACAATTTGGAAGGGGCATGGCGTGAGCATCCTGTCCAAACTGGGACTCGGATCCATCTATATAAATTGTTTGTAACCAGAATTGTGGTTGCACACCATTGATACATTACCCACTCCTAAATTGGGGTGGTAACTGATTTGCAAAACAGATGGGGTCCCCTTTTGCAAATTGGGGTGACCGCTTCTCACTGAAGTTATTCAAAACTTTTTTTTTTGTCAAAGCAACCCGACTGCGTTATAGGAAATAGGCTGTGGTCAAAACACAGTGGTTGTAAAACGTTGGTATGCAAATTAAGAAAGCATTTTGTGAGCACAGTATTAGTAGTAATCTGGCACTAAGAATTATAGAATTGTAGTCCACGACATTGGGTGGAATGAAGGAGTTAAAAAGTTTATATCTTTCTCCAGTACGTATTTATGTAGGTCTGTCAATATATTTAAATACTGTTTACATGTTAGAACAAAGAAAAGCAGGAGACGCCAGGTTATTAGTTAGAAAATCTTACAGTAACTAAACAATTTATACAACTTCATAACTATCACACTGAAGCAATAAACTATGAAGTAAAACCTATTGGCTCCGTCAATGGTTGGTATATCTGTATCAGACTAAAATTCTTGTTTTATTAGCAGCAAAATGTATCTGTTTTTAGTCAATTTAAACGATCTCACCTCTTCTGTTCTCTTTTTACACCTAGAGTATCAACAGCAGTCGGCAGCCTCCCCACTACGTCTACGACCCGTCCATCTTTGCATTTCGCTCCCTCAGCACTGTGAAACCTTTAAGCCCCAAAGCCCCCCTCGAAGAACCATCATGTGCCTACTGAAGGAGATCCAGGCTATAACCTCAGGACCACGGCTGTACCACTGGCCACCAGCAGCAGCAGGGACATCCCCTAACCGCAATAAGGAGCTTCTCGCCCCAGAATAGCTTTTTCTTAGACTCTCATTATTACTACTACTACAAGACCAACTTCAGCTTATTCCCAGGAATGGTTAGAGAGAAGCAATGAATGTATAAGTCTATGTAGTTAAGGTGTACAGAGTGTAAAAGGGTTATTAAGGAGGTGAGGTGTGTATGTGAAGAGATATGAGGACCGTCGTGAGGGGGAGACTATGCCCCACGGTGGACATGGTGAGTGGAATGGGCCAATGTGTCTTTCTCTGTGGATGGAGCTTCTGGCATGTGAACAGTATGACTACTGCTGTCTGTGCCATAATGTAAGACTACTACACAAGTAACTTGAAGAATCTGTGCACATCTAGATGAAGGCTCTTCGGTTCTAGTGAAGCAGAATGTTCGACTAGTGTCTATGATAAATAATCCGCCTCTGGTTTCAGCCCATGAATGTTAGAAGCACCGGAGCTGTGCTCGCTGACGGCTGCAGCAACTGCTATTTTTCTACACATATTTTTGTAACGTTATGGTTTATTTTTCCTATATGCTTGTTTAAAGGCAGCACTGTGTCTGTCCGTGAGTGGGCCGTGCTCTATAAATACAAAAAAAGAGATAAAAAAAAACTATATGAACTTAGCTACAAGTCCAGCTAACATTCTCTGCACGTACTGGAAATTGTGCTTTGGGTGTATGCAAATAAAATCAGTTCAAGAAACATTTTGGATAGCGTCTTTGTTTTGTTGTTGTTGTTGTTTTTTTTTGTTTTTTTTAAATTCTCTTCTAGGCTTTGATGCTCCACATTCAATTATCCTTGGTTCACTGTCATTCCACAGTCAATTATCCCTTGTCCTCAGTCGTTCCTCATTCAATTATCGCTGTTCCACATTCAATTATCCGTGGTCCACAGTCTTGCCTACATTGATAGAACACTTCTTTATTCATTTATTGGTAGGGTTTTGTAGAGCATGGATCAAGCACTGCCAAGCAGCATAGCAATGTACATAGTAGCAAGTAACAAAACAAAGTATATCATAGCCCGTTGGCTAGAGGTATTTGGTAATGGGTAGTATTGACCAAAATGCACCATCTTTAAGGCAAAAACCCCAGGTATATAAGTAACACACATAGATGGAAGCAAAAGATGACAGGCAAGCAAGCACTTGCAAAATCATTAGGTGTTGCTATTTTTAAAGAAGTAATGGCATTCATATTTTCATGATGGTGAAATCGTCACTTTCCCGATTAAGACTGCAGTTTATTAGGCCGTGTACTAGTGGTCCCTAGTGTTAGGCACAAGTGCTTTTGAGAGCAGTGCGCCATACTTCAAGGCGTATCTGGCACTTTTCACAAAACCACCAGCACAGGGCAGATGTGAGATACACTCACTGCAGGGGTGGGGAAAGGTCTAGTTATGAGGTGGTAGGTATGGTATTGTAAGTACATATGTATGGTAGTTATGGTAGGGATATTGTAGTTAAGTAGGTATGGTATTTAGGTTTTTACGTATGGTAGGTTAATTGGTTAGGTATAGTAGGTTGGCATGTTAGGTATGAAAGCTGTGCTAGGTTAGTTATGGTTGGTAAATTAGGTTAAGTATGGAATATAGGTGTGGTGGTAAGTATGGTAGGTAAGTAGATATGATTAGCCTGTACAAAGGTTTGTTAGGTATGACAAGGTTAAGTGTTTTAGGCTGAGTAGAAGGGTAAGTTAGGTATGGTAGGTTGATATTAAGGGTATTTGGGGAGTTATGATGTTTTAATCAGGTAGGTATGTTGTGGTAGGTGAAATACTGTACGTATGGTAGGTCTGTATGTATGTGGTTAGATAAGTAGCTATGGTAGACAGTTATAGTGAAGTTAGTGTGGTAAATAAGTAGGTGAATGGTATATAGGTTTTTAGGTACAGTAGGCAGTGTTATGTTTAGTGTGGTATCCTTGGTAGGCATGTATGTTAGCTACGCTTGTAGGATGGCTATGTTGGGTATGCTAGGATGGGGAGAGTAGGTAGATGTGATGTATAGATTTGTTAGGGACGGTAGGTTAGGTATGAAAATCAGGCTTGGTAGCTTTTGGAAGGTATGGCAGGTCAGTCATGGTTAGGTAAAGTAGTTTAAGTATGGTAGGAGTGGCAGGTAAAACACTTCATATATGGTAGGTATGAATGGTAGTAACATAGTTATGATAGATTATGTGTGGTAGGTACAGCAGTTTGGTGTGGTATATTAGATATGGGCATTAGTTTGGGTAGGATAGGTATTGAAGGAATGGTACATCAGTTATACTAGGCAAAGTAGTTTAAGTATGGCAGGTATGATAAGTAGACAGAGTTGGTGTGGTAGACAGGTATGTGTGGTAGTTGGGTAGGTATCTTATGCTAGGTATGGCAGATAAGTAGCTATGGTATGTATGTTCATTGTTTTGAGTGGTATGACAGGTTTGGTATGTTAGGTTTGGTATGATACATTAAGTATGGTAGGTTGCAAAGTAGGTAGGCATCATGTGATATGTTAGGTATGGTAAGTTAAGTATGATAGGACATCATTTGTCTGATAATTACATGTTTGCACTAGACTTATAGCTTATAAATCATAGCATTGTTATTGAGAAGCACACACATACTACTATACCTTTGACAAAGGGACTGCATTTTTGTTGTCCCTTGAAGGAAGGCAATAGGTGCACACATCTTTAATTTGTGAATGAACAATAGTAAATCCAACAACATGTTATCATGAATGTAAACTGAAAAGAAATGAGATTCCCGACCTTTTGACTTCTGTGGACCCCCACTTTATCATTATTAGAGCCCAGGGACCCCCTCTGAATCATTACTGGAGTCTGGGGACCCCTGCCCCACCATCACTGAGCCGTTACTGGAAGCCAGGGCCCCTTAAACATTGTTGACAATTTCAACCACAAAACAATACAGAAACAAGCATTCATCAAACAAATACACAAATGATAGCACACTTTATGTAATTTGCTAACAAATATAAATAAAATAAAAAAATCATAGGAAGATTGGAGCTTTTCTAAATTATATTGAAGCCATACCGTCCATACTATAAGCTTTTTCATGCACCTGCGCTGCTCCCACTAATAAGTTTAATGTTTAGACTTCAGTGTCAAATTCCTTGATATTTACAGTATGTTTTAACATTTTTAATTGTACATTTAGCCACATTATTAATCTGTTAATATTATTTCATTTTCTAGGCAGGCGTGGACCCCCTGAAGGGCTTGGCAAGCCCCCCAGGGGTCCCCGCACCACAGGGTGGGAACCGCTGCTCAAGAGTGATTGGCAGATAGCACAGTGCCCACATAGTTCGATAGGCATTTGCATCCATAGACCTAGCAGTAAAGCCATAAATTATAAATGAATACGTTATTGTGACCGCATAGTAAATACACCAAAGTACGTACACTGGGACCCAGCTAAAACCTTAAGGTTGCATTTGCAGTTTAACAAAAAGTCTACTTGATGTAACATCCTCGAAATGTGATGGCCTTGACGGACAGCCCATCCAAGCAATCACACCATGAAGAAGACATGAAATCAATTGACTGAAGACAGCTGACCCAAAGCCACTCTGCCTGTACTTCTTTATACTAATTTGTGAAGTATTGATGAGAGCTCTCGCAACAGATGGGTAAGTCTGTCTGATGTGAGGTCTAAGGGGAAATACTAGACATAGACCTATATTGGTTTTGACGGCACATCACCATCATCCCTCCTGGGTGAGTGTGATGGCAGGTTACTATTGTGCCCTAAAAGTGGGATCATGCAAGGTATTGTACATGGGGGGACTCCTTTGTGCTTCGCCTGCAGAATCGCTTCTTTTGGAATACTAGGTATGCAGGCGTTGTCCAGATAATCCTCTTCAGGGAGATTTCTCCCTAAGGATGATTTGGTGCTAAGCTGTACAGAGGAAGGCACACTTCTTTGTTGAAGGGTAGATGGGAAGATGTGCTTGCGTTTGTGGTTTAAATATCCCACGGATCCAATTTACGTGACCATTCACCAATACCAACTGGATGAATATCATACTTTAGTCTTTATATGAAGGTGAAATGCTCCTAAGTGGCTATGTATATATGATGCTGATTAATCCTTGAAACACTTAGGCCCTCATTATGACCCTGGCGGTGTTGCACCGCCAGGGCCAACGGGGGCGGGAGCACCGCCGACAGGCCGGCGGTGCTCCCTTGGGCATTCTGACCGCGGCGCTTTGGCCGCGGTCAGAAATGGAAAACCGGCGGTCTCCCGCCGGTTTTCCGTTGCCCATTTGAATCCCCCATGGCGGCGCAGCTCGCTGCGCCGCCATGGGGGATTCTGACACCCCCTACCGCCATCCTGTTCCTGGCGGTTCGCCCGCCAGGAACAGGATGGCGGTAGGGGGTGTCGCGGGGCCCCTGGGGTCCCCTGCAGTGCCCATGCCAATGGCATGGGCACTGCAGGGGCCCCCGTAAGAGGGCCCCGCTAGTATTTCACTGTCTGCATTGCAGACAGTGAAATACGCGACGGGTGCAGTAGCACCCGTCGCACCTTCCCACTCCGCCGGCTCGATTACGAGCCGGCTTCATGGTGGGAAGGTCGTTTTCCCCTGGGCTGGCGGGCGGCCTTTCGGCGGCCGCCCGCCAGCCCAGGGGAAAAGTCAAAATACCCGCCGCGGTCTTGCGACCGCGGTACGGTATTTTGACGGCGGGATTTGGCGGGCGGCCTCCGCCGCCCGCCAAGGTCCGAATGAGGGCCTTAATGTCCGAGCAAATTACTACTCTGTGAGCAAGTGAACCTATACCTTCACAAATTAATTTTTGCTGTAAAATCTTAATCATATAATATTATCCATTCACGTTAAGGAAAGAGGGCATTGACCTGTTTTGACCCTAGAGAGATATGAATCGGGCCATCTTCTGAACAAATACAACTTAAGAAAGATTTGATTCTACAGAGTGTACAGAAGGGGCGTGGTTACTGCAATTGTAACAGTGACCTTCAGTTACCTGGGCTTAATCGCAATGTGATCAATCAATATATTTTGTTATAGAGGGACAGAGGGTAGCAAGGATAAAAGCCATAAATGAAAGTATGAGTACACTGTTTTGGTGGGGACATAGTTTTAGGTTGTTGCACAAATCTGCACCCTTATGCTTACATCTGTTTAGATGCAAACAATCTTTTCAGTATTCACCAATATTATCAATTCCGCGCCTGAAAGTTGCAAAAGGCGCATGTTTCCTGTGAACTATTGGGAATGTCACGTGACTATTCCTTCTGGGTCCTATTCCCCTGTGCAAAGTTCTGCATCGCGGTGAACCCACACAGGAAGACTTGAGCCCTCTGTGAAAAAGCATAGTTTTCTTCTCTCCCTGGGGAAAACATTTTTCCCAGTGGGGGGAGCCCTTCTGCTGCACTCCAAGCAAATGGAGTAGTGATCCATTCCCCTTCCCATCCTGAAATTGAGTTACTCAAGCATTGGACTGGAGTAAATTTCTGACTATTCCAAGTTTGGGAAAGGGCTGAATCACAGTTTGGGAATGCCCACAAATGTACCTCTTTGTGGACCTTTCCTAGCTTTTAAGGCAAACCATGCCTTAGAAAGCTCTTTTCCCACAGCATGAGTGGGATTTATGATTGCACATTTCTCCGCACACATGGTGGAGACGTCTGCACTCATAAAACAGTTAACAACCATTAAGGATCCCTTTGTGTGGTGTAATCCTGTCGGGAGCAGACAAGGTAAATTCTGTTGTACGTTAACACTAACCTTACCTTTGTGAAACATGGACAAAATATTTGCCAAGAAGGGCTCTGGTATCATATATGTCATACCTAGAAAACCTCCAGCCCTAGAGTGCACAAACATTGTAGTGCTGAAAAAGATTTAGAACGATTAGCTGTATTTGCAGGTTGTTTGGTGCTTTGGAGCAAACATTAGTCTCTGCCTCTCCATCCTCCTGAAGAAGCCTTGAATCCATAGAGGGATAAATATCTTGAATTGAGGAGAAAGGAACAGAGGAATGAGCCCTTTCAGGGGATTAGGTACAGAGTTTCTCCAGACACGTGTTGAATGTGTACGTAGATTGTCCTTCAATCCAACAGTTAAGTCCTACAGGAGGATGGAAAAGCTTTAGCTAAAGAAATGAGTCCAGTCCTTGAAGGGGAAAACTAGAACTCACACGGTGACCACCTATTGGACAAAGCAAGCCATATAGTCTGGCAAACCTGGAAATGCGTCAGTATTGTACGCCTTCTGATAGAGGTGCAACAAGGAGAAATACATTTATTTCTCCTTGTTGTTTCATCTAAGTGTGCTGGAAGAGTATCTGCATTGATGCTAGGCAGCCACAAGTGTGCTTCAAAAGGTGAGAGCAGGAATGCTCCATAATCGTGATATATTGGGTGCATTCCTGCCCTTTCCATTCGGCGCAGAACAGGAAGTTGTCTCGCTGCGTTACACTACATCAAATTTGAGAAGTCTGGGCCTGAGTCTTTTTGGCAGCATCTACAGGTTTTGTTATGGCACTCCACATCATATCTTAGCGTTCCTATTAAAACTGTTGAAAGACAAGGTCGATTATCTAGTCAAGCTGGAAATGTTCCTTATGATCTAGTGTGGCTACAGGGGCAGCCACACCTTCTCCTTGAACTCGTGAGGCAGAACCAATTACTGCAAACTGGAAAAATTACTTCCAACTCTCCAGGTACAAGACATTTCCTGGTCTTTCTAGGGTGTGGATGATAGCACAGATCGCATCAGCTTAACTATCTTCTTTGCATTGAGAAGGACTGCTATTGTAAGACCCCAGAGCCGGTTGCAAGCTTGCCTTCCATTTGCAATCAGGGTAGAGTTGTAAATCCCTTGCTGTAGGTTACTGAAAGTGTATTTGTGTCAGCTGATCTGCAGAGTGCCTTCACCCCTGAAGCGGACAGTTACACTGAATACGGTCAGGGTTGCTTGGTTGCGTGGTGACCACATCTGCATCGATGTTCAGTATCCAAGACCAAAAATGAAACTAAGTTGTATGTAAAGACGGCAGCAAGCCATCTGTGTCCTGTGTAACTTAGCCATTGTTTTCACAAAGTGAGAGGGCTTTTATTGGCACGTACTAGGAACTTTTCCCTATATTGGTAGGTTTGGGAAGATGAGAACTTGAGCCTATGGACTAACTAGTTCTTCTCTACCCTGAGAGACTACTAATGTCCTATGCTTCTTGTCTGAATCTCTGTTGCCTCTCCTTCACACAAGATAGCATTTACCCTCTCAAAAGGAGTCTATACAGGTTTCCATTGTTAGAGCCTGGTGGGGTCTGTAACACTAAGGATGGGATCAGTGAGTAGTCTCTACACAAAGTTCAAGTAGTAGCTGCACAGCCATAGGAAGCATTGCAGGTCTTTCAGGGTATAATGGTCTCCATATTGGTTGGAGCCACCTCTGCTCCTTTCTCCATGATAATGTGGCCACCCAAATACTTCAAGCTAGAGCAAAAGAATTGAGATTTGTCAAGAAAGAACTTCAAGACGTATTCCAGAAGCTGTTCGAGAACTTTTATGGGACTTTTCCCGTTCTGCAGTGTTTTTCTAGAGATTGTTATCATTCAAGTATACTAGGCCCTTCTTGTGGTTCATGTCTCCACTGTTCATTCACGGTCTGTGGTGGGTAGTCTGTGCTTGGAGGGTCCTTCAGGCATCCTCTTGAAACTAGACAAGGCAGCAGGCAGAAAAATGCTGTCTTCCTGTGGTTGGCTATGTTCATTGTGATGCGATAGTGCCCAATTCAGAGGTCCAGGCACTCACAACAAGGTTGTCGGGAACATTGTCCACTCAGAACATCATGTACTGGTCTGGTAAGGGGCAGAGGTTGAGGGTACTCTAGTCAATCTATATGCACACTTTTTGGCCTTCTGCTGAGGCATATGGATTTTGGATGACACCCACTGCCTGAAGGGATATTCCAAGCATCTTCTAGCATTCAAAGTAGTTAGTGCTAGACAGCTCCCTTCACTATTATTATGATTGTTACTGTTCCTCCAGGTTTGGTGAGCTCACCCACCAAGCCTGCCTCTGGTGTTTTCCTGGCTTGCTTCCTGTAAAGGTAGTCTCACCCGCACACCTGATGCATCTCCAGCCTGTTAGCAAACAGGGCTGAGTTTGTTCCAAGAAGGGATGAATGCCAATATGGTTGTTGGATTGGGACTCCCTAAAGGATCCTTGGGCAGTGGTATTCATAGATGGATGTATCCCAGGATTGGGCAGGATCTCTTGCTCCCAGATTGTAGCGGTCCCGTTTCTCCAGTTGTTTCAGGGGCAGGTGTCTGAGAGACTTTCTACAGATGGCCTTATACTGGGTTATAGATGATGGTGACTGAACTGTTTCTAGAGTTGCTTTTAGATGGTTTCCTTCCAGTTTTACTGAGAGGTCCAACTTGGTACCTGCCAAGCTTTCCCGTAGATGCTGATGGGAAGTGCGGTGCTTTGAGGTGCCTGGACTGCACAGCTTAGTATTGGTGGCTTTCTGAAGAAACCAAGTAAATTTTGTCACCCCCATGTAGCATTATTTCCAAGGAATATCATCTAATTCTGACTGAGCAGCCCATCCTTTGACTGAAATATTAGTGCAGCTCCTCTTTAATCTGACCAATACTGGTTATGCAGTCTAAAAGTTTTTTTTTAATTTATTTTTTTATAACTTTCCACTGTGTGCTCATGATTCAGACTGTAATCCCCTTCCCGGTCTGTATTCCGTCATAGAATCCTCAAGAGTGGTGAGGATGTCTGATGCTGTAAAGCGAGGCTTGAGGTGCAAATTCACCATACGTCTACCTGTTTATATGGTCTAGTCAGATGTAAACTCTTATTCTTTTTTTGTGGACAAGCTGTGTAGCAGAAAACTCATATGGTGGGATGCATCTCCTCCATCAGTCTTGGACTGTAACAACGTATTGCGGGCCACTGGAAGGAAAATCTAAGTGGTGGTGTTATCCACTTCAGGTTCCTGGCTTGCTCGTATCACTCCACTGTAAGTAGACTAATGAGTTGTGTGGGGGCTGCTGCACCCTAGTAGTTGAGACTGCATGCTAATGATTGATGTTGTCCAACTAGCAAAGAGAAACTTCAGGGACCATATAGTATTAATCTAGTCAATGACCTTAGCCCAGCAGCAACTGGTCCAAAGGGATGCAAACATGGCTACCTTATTCCACCATTCAATTCCTTAGGTCACCGCCCTCTGCCAGGATCCATACCTGAAGCTGGTGATGGTTTTTCCTTTTTTGTACAGAGGTAGGAGACAAACACCCTCAGGAGATGGCCAAGAACTTAAGGAAATACTGCAGTGCCTCTAAAGTAAAAACCATCTAGTGGAGTTTGCGTGTTTCTGGGTGCTCAGAAGCAGCAGGCGTCTATGCTGTCCTAGCCTGCCAGAGAGGTAGGCTGAGTCTTTGAGACGAGAATAAAACAATGGTGTAACAAGAGGAGGTTGTGTCAGGTTCTCTACCCTTCTGTCGGATTTGCAAAGAGAGTGTGCCTTACTAACAATGTTCATACAGCGATATGGACTAGAGCAATGGTTCTTAACCTTTTGACTCCTGTGGACCCCGAATTAATCATTACTGGAACCCAGGGTCACCCACTGAATCACAATTGGAACCCTGGGACCCCCGCTGAGTCATTACTTGAAGCAGGAGACCCAACCCTAATTATTTTCGATGATTTGAACCGCAAAACAATACACACAAAATAAAGGAACAAGCTTTTTTCAAACAAATACACAACATATTTAATCATTTATTTAATTCACAAACAAATATAAAAAACCACAATTTTAATGGGAAGGTTGGACCTTTTCTAAATTCAATTGAGGCCTCTAGTCGTCCGTACTACTTTCTCTTTGACGCACTTGCACTGCTTCCACTAATCAAAATGAGGCCACTAACCTAATTTCTAGCCCCTAGTTTTAAATAATGTTTATAGAACATTTTAAAATGCTCAGATTTACGTTTTGCTTTTTTAAATGTATATACTCTGTATTAACCTGTTAATATAATTTAATTTTCTAAGCAGTTGTGGACCTCCTAAGTAGGCTTCGTGGACCCCCAGGGGTCTTTGGGCCACAGGTTCGAAACCACTGGACTAGAGGACTCGTGTGAAACGAAAGCCAGTATTTACCATAGTCAACACAAATGAAATAAATACCCAGGATAAGCACATTGGGCAAGCCAACTGGAGAAAGTTTTTATGAAACGATTTTTGTCTCCACACCTGGGGAGGCATAGGTTAGTGCAGTAGTAATGTGAAATATATTGAAGCTCACCACGGGCTGACTGATTTTTCCAAGGTTTGCCCACATTGCGGATCACAATTGGAGCCGTTGTCGCAAGGAGCAGTGTTTCCCTACGATACGAACGAGTCCATTGGACGAACAAGAGGGACACGTGTAGGTGGCAAGAGCATTAACCACAACAGTCCTCTTTGTGCATCCTGAGGTGGCAGTGAAAAAATGAGAGCAGTCCTTCCTATCCAGTAGGTTTCAGCAGGCCCCTGGCAGCTCCTCTCCAATGCAGAAGATGGGGCAGGGGGATTTGTTGTCGACAAATATCGAGGGGATGAGTGCTTATGCTTACCTGGGCTGCTGCAGGTGGTGCAACCTAGGACTTGCGGATATAGCTGCGGCAGTTCTCATCCTGCCTTACTCCAGGTGCAGCAGCAGGAAAAGAGCCACCTTGGCAGCGGGAGTCTCTATAAATTACCCCTCCACCCCACAGGATTAATTTCTGCAGCACTTGCTATTTCCTTGGAGAGGCGTAGGGTGGTGTACTAAATCCAGTGGGGGGTCCACTCGCCTTACACAGCCCCCTTTTGTTGTCGGAAGACCACAATGAGATCCGGAGGTCACCTGACTCCAGGAAGAAGCGAGCCCTCCCCTGGTCTCTGAGAATCCCATGATATCATAGGTCACCACACTCTAGAGGCCAACCCATTGCAAGCAGCTGTAACCCTTTTCTAAGTCCCATTACAGATCAGATGTGGCTAAGCAGTCCTTGGGTCCTCCATGAAGCCAGAGCTTTTCCAAGAGCTGAAGCCCGCAGCATGAGCTGGGGGTGCCTTGCAGGTTGGGACCAGGGCAGTAAGCGTGCCAGAATACTCCTCTGTTAGAAATGTCATACTCCGCAGCCATCTCTGGGCCTTGGCTGAAGGTGATGTGGAGGGAATAACACAGTTTTTCTGGTGGGGCGAGGGCCGCAGCCAAGTGCCACAGACACACCTGAAGCCAGGGGATCAATGAAAGATCATTCTATAGGAAGAAATATAAAAGGACTTCAGTCCCTATATGGGCCCCAAAGGTCCCTGCAAAAGAGGCCATCTTTACAGTTAAATTGACTGTTTTACTGTTTTCTCTGCATTGATGCTCTGGACACACGATCTGCGCTGAGATGATGTTCTTGCAAAGGAGGAGTGGGTGTGATTGGAGGTGCATTGATAACTGGTGCAACAGTGTACCCTCCTACAACCAGACTCAGAAAAGGGATACCAATTTTGCAGAAGGTGTTAAGAATTGGTTCCATGTAGCTCATTAGTGATGCACAAATACTGGTAATATATTTCCTCCTACACATGAGTCAACTAATCTACAGTGAATAAAGGGCCTTTAAATAGCAACATTCAATGGAAAAGGCGTTACAATAGCAAAAGATAATGGGTATCTTTGAGAAATGAACAGAACAGCAGCTGGATGGTGTGCTTTTTCATGACACTTGGCACACATGGAAAATGAGTCTGAAAAGGATAAATAGATAGAACACATTTTTGCATCTTCGTCGGGATCCATTGAGGTCATGTGGGCAGCAGGGACAGAATGAAAGGTAGGTGAAGCTCAATGTCGTTGACAACTTTCTGGAAATGTTAGATTGAATTCAACTTGGGCTACTGACGTTACTCCATCTCTCGGTGGCATTCAATGCGAAAGGTCCTGATTTGCTGGCTTGATGATTACAGGAGACCGTGGGAACTGAGAATATCGCCCTAAAATTGCTTTCTTCCATTGTAAGTAAGGAAAGCTGTGGATGCTTTCGTGTGCCGTCTTCCATAGTCATCTTGTGGAGAACCTAATGGCTCCCTGTTACCTTTCTGTATAATTAACATATATATAGGAAGCCCCTGATGGATGTCATCGATAGACATAAAATATTTATCATACCTAATGATGCGAATGCTTTGCTGAAAATCGAAGGATCCTGAATTCATTATAAAACTACTTTGTCCTGTTTAAAATCCAAGATTTCTATGACAATCTCGTGTCCTGTTTGAGGATACCGGACTCAATATAGGACTTTCTTCCTAGTTGGGGATCCCAGACGTGGTGTAACACTCTCATGTCCTCTTTAAGGAACCCAGGCTCAATAGAACAATCATTTGAGCATCCCTGATTCAATATAAGGCCGTTCTGTCCTCTTTGAATGCCATTTGGTCCTGAATGAACCACAGCTGGGTTTAAATAAAGAGATGATATGCTGAGGTCATCATGCACAGCCAGATCAAACAAACTCACGTTCTCTGCCACTTTCTCCTCTGTGCAGGAATGAAGCGTCTCCTAAATTCAAGGTAAATGATCTCTGGTTTTACTTGAGTGATGCATTGCTGGTGAACATCCAGTTCGCCTGTGTTGTAAATTAGCAAACAAAATGCTCTTTCACCTGGCCTGCTGGATTACGAATAGTGATTTAATTTGTTTGGTGTATATCAATTCAAGACTTGCTACAAAATTATTGTTTGGCTCTGGGTCAGTAGAATTGAGGGGTCGTTTTGACTCCCTAATTTGCAGTTTTAAAGAGATAGAACTTCTCTCGGTTAATTTTTATTAGAAGCACTAGGGCCCATGCACTCAATTTTTTGGCATAAAGCCATGTCCTGGGTCTTGGACGTTGGTACAAGAAGAGGACATCTGTCTAGGAAGAGACTGTGATTTCAGCCTTTCAAAGTGACCCCTACACCACTGTGTTTCCTCAACAAGCAAGACAATACCTTGATTAAGTAAAATGTATGGAGGGGGGTAAGAGGCAACAAATTAAGTAATTACTAGGATACTTGTCAGGTTTAGGCACCACATTCCTTAGTGTAGTTATGAGTATACTTCTTTTCATGAGAATAAACAAACACCTTTTTGGAGTTAGAAGAATCTGTAGGTCCCTGTCTGTGAAGTAAAATTCTGCTGGGAGACTGTCAGAAAACTGTCAATGGAATCCTAACCATGTGCAAAAACAGGGGTATCTCCATTTCCTCGTTCTTAATCCTATCGAATTTAGATATTCTGTCTCCTCCCAGAAATTGACCCACATCTTCTGCATGTGCAAGGGGCCTAGTCTTATCAATTGAAATGTTAGTTCACTTCCACTCATGTACCTGGACCCCTCTGGTTGTTCTCCTTTGAGTTCTGTTTCCTTGATGTATTATGGGGAGGGACTTATAAAGCACACATTCACCACAGGTCTCTTGGTGCTGGTTTACAAACATCAGAGGGTCAAAGGTCAGCTCAGTTAGAGCTTGTTTGAAAAGCCAGTTCTTCAGACTTTTCCAAAAGGAAGGAGCATCTGTGGCTTGGCGAAATGTCACTTGCAGGAGATTCCAACTAGTAGGACCCATAACCAAGGAGGTTCGGCCTCCTAATCTACTCTTCTGGGATTTTGCGACTGTTACTGAGTTGGTGTCTGTAGACCTTAATTTGTGTAGAGGAACATATTTTTTAAATTTGATCCAAAATGATTTTTTGAGTTAAGTTGTTTATGCTCTTAAGGACAGAGTAACAGAATTTGAATTGTATCCCTTGGTTAATTGGGATCCATTGCAGATTTTTCAACAGAGAGATAACATGTATGCGCTTGGGGACACCCAAAACCAGCCTACCTGCTTAATTCTATCAACCGAAGTTTTGCAAAACCGTGTCTGGGAATCCGGCATAAATTACTTGTGCGTAATCCAGCCTGAATAGTGCAGATTTTATAACATTGATTTTACGCGCTTCAATGGTCATGAAAGGATCTATTTTTTTTTCAACATTTTTACCAGAAATGAACATTTAGATACCACAGCGTTCACTTGGATTTGCATTGAAAAATCCGCACCTATCATTACCCCCAGGCTCTTGGCCACCATTGAGGGGGATGGGAGCGGGCATAATTCACTGTCAGCAGTGTAAATTCCAAGCACAAGATTTATAAAGTTAAAGTACTTCCTTCTTGTCTGCATTTAAATTTAACTGGGTTAGTTCCATCCAACCAGCAATAAATCACATGGTGTCCTGAATGTGTGTCCCTGCCACAAGAGTGCCATCCAGGTGAAATAGTAGCTAGGAATCATCAGTATAATTATATTGATATTGCAGCCTCTGTTAACCAGTTCCTTAACCAAGGGTGCTATATGAACAATGAACAAATGAGGAGACGGGTACCATCCTCACATATTCCCTCTTTACCACCACTTTGAAAGTGTCCCACTCGTTCCTTGGAACTGGGCCACTTTCAGGCAGAGACTCTGATTTTGAATCAGGGGTGCACCACAAAAGTGATGCAACCCAGACGCTAAATCATTTTTGGCATTTACTAAGCCATGCAAAGCCACTTTTTGTAGTTTAGTAAATAAAAATTAACACAACACAGTGCATAGCACGGCCTTGAGTTACTTTGCATCAGGTAGACATTACATGGGTGGCAAACCCAGATTTATAAAGATTTATGACACGCAAAGGCAACGCAAGCCATTAGGTGAGATTTACCATGACATGAAGAGCTACCTTGCATGGCTCTGCGTGGCTTAGTAACTCTGGACAAAAAACACTTCATACCAATGTTTGACCCTATTAAATGTAATCCCTTTTTTTTTTTATTACCTTTGCCCAGGTCTTCCAACATTTTTAATTATATGAAATACATGTTGCGGTTTTGTGCGGTTGGATGAGGACAAACATGACATATAAACTCATCCTCACACCTGTAGTGGGCCGGACATATCAAGCATTATACGAGGTGAGGCGACCCTTTATCACAGCCCTGTCATGTTTCCCAGGTCTAGGTGTGACTAGCTGTTAAAGTCCAGGTTCTTGCATTCCGGTACTTCTAGCGTTGCTTATCCCATCAGAAAGCCAAGACTTCATGTCACAAAATGAAGAGAAAGAACTGGTGTGGAGCACTTCATCTCACACATGGACCGGGGAACCCGGGAGCTATGCTACCAGCAGAGATGCTGCCTTTTCTTACAACTGCTACAGGGGAAGTCATAGAGGCAGAGCTTGCCAAACATGTGCTTCTTTACGTAATCCCATTGCAACGATGTTCGTGCTTCATCCCATGCCCACCGATTATGTGATTGCTGGTAAAAAATAAGTAAATATGAGCACACAGCAAGCAAGCTCAGATCCTATATTATTACAGGCTCAGCAGATCCACATATCACAGGTTCACTTAGAATCCCATAACTCTGTGTCAAAATGTGCAGTTTTAAACCGGAGCAACTATCCACTAAACTTTTACTGTTTGAATACCACAAAAAGAAGTGTGCATATCAATGTCTCAGGAGCTATGTGATACCATTGTGCTGTCAGTGGCTAATTTTAGAATTCCTGCAATCAATAGTAATCAAAAACCAACTCCGCATGACCAGCCAAGAGATCTCACACTCCCTCTCCTGCTTCCACACAATCAAGTTGCTCAAGATCTTCAAATGGCTCCCCACCAACACTCGTAGAACCTTCACCCAGGCACTCATCACCAGTAAGTTGGAATGTGACAGCACACGCTATTCTAGAATCAATGGCCAATTGACTAGAAGACTCTAGATCATTCAAAACTCAGCAGCTGTGCTCACCCGCAACCTCAAACCCCGCACTCAAATAGGCCCATACCTCAAAGAAATCTATTGGCTCCCAAGTTTTCTTCAAACTCCTCACACACACACATATAAATCCTTAGACAACATTGGCCCCATGCCCATGTAACTCAACAAGTGCATAAATGTCCACAAATCTAGCAGACACCTTCCCTCAACCAGACGCCTACTTGCACACACCTTCTACATACGCAGAACCAGATCCAGAGGTCGCGCCTTCTCCTACCTCGCTCCTGGAACAACCTATCCCTGCACACCCAGAGCCTCCTCCGCGGTTCTTAAATTCTGCAAGAAACTGAAGACCTGGCTCTCCAGCTAGCCCTGGCCGGACCCATATGGCACCTGCTTTAGCACCAGGATACCCTCCTAGGTGAGCTGTGCACTATAGAAATATCCATTATATAACATAGCAGAAATAGAGGTCGGAGAGTCCCTGAAAGTTCAAGCCAGATTCCTACTGTAGCTCAAGTCAATGTCTTCTTGGCCTTTCAGCTCAAAACCTTTAATGTGGCTTCTGTCTGCCACCAGTGCTTTAGGCTCATTCACAAAAAATTAATGTCAATGAATTAATTTGATTTAAAACAGGAGCAAGAAAGAGAGTCCCAGCTAGTGGCAAAATTGTGACACTATAAAGCATGGGTACCACCCCAGCTTCACAACCTAATCAAAATTTGTGATCCCAGACAAAGTTTTAATTCTTAATCCTGTTGTTTGCTTAGTTCTCGCAAGCAAGAACACATTCAAATATATGTTTTAGTTGTGCACTGTACAAAAGAAAAAGCCTCTTGCTTTTTGATTTAATAGGTTTCAGTGCTGCAGGCAACATAACACTCAGGGTACTCCGGACGATTGACTGGCGTCTTAGTGTTCATTAATGGCACTGCCAGCTGGGCGGGGCAAAGACCCGCAGAGATGTTTTAAGTTTATGTTTCAATAAAATGTCTCTCAAAGCAGTGATATTTGAATGGGAAACACTTTCAGTTTCTGAATGTTTAATATAGGTTTTTGAATCTGAGGGGATTTTTTTGTATAATGCTTGCTGCATGATGTACCTACCAGATATTTTCTTGGCTCTGTGTGTGCACGTGCGTTTTAAAGCCCTTAGCACGGCGCCGGCCAGGCACTTCTTCACTTGTTAGCTCACACACCCCTAATGAGAAAGGGGTCTTGTCTTGTGTAGTGCACAGGACCTGCTTGCAGAGCAGCAGGCGACGACCCTTGTCCATGCAGCTGTCCTAAGGGCCTCTGATTCCTTGGATGGACTGGCCGCTGGTGCTGCGGTGATTGCGCAGGCGCAGAGCGGGTCTGCAGTCTCCAGACAGTATGGCGGATGTGGACCGCTGTAGCACCGAGGGCACAAGCTTCGGGGCGCTGCAAATGTGGGCCAGGCATTAAAAGCAGCAGCACCACCATGGAGTCCTGTGCTGGTTGTCATTGTGACACTGCCTGCTGGGAATGGAAGGAAGCTGCTCCATGTGCAGTAAACGTGGAGCTCTGTGTAGACTCCACAAGGTTGGTGATTTAATTTCTGGAGAAAGAGCAAGGAAGAGCGCGGGAGGACACACCCCCATAGCCCCTCCTCCGCCTCTTTTCTTAGTTTATTTCCCATTTTCTTTGCAAAGGAATATGGCTGTCCTCCACCCTCTGCTACTCCCCTGGGAGAGGAGTTCCCACCCTCCATAGCCCCCAGCAAAGATAAGAGGAACAACAAGCAGTGGGCTCAAGCAAATTAAAATATGAATGCAATAAAATTCAGCAAAGTCTGTCTTGTTTAGGAAGACACACATAAATTTAGGATGGCCCAGCCCCGCTAGGCCCCTCCGTGGCTACAGGCCCACACCTTCCTCCTATTACATGTAAGTCACTCCTAATTCTAGTTAGCCCCTAGAACAGGGTGAAGTGTATTTAAAAAGTTGCACATGCACTTAGTTTAACATGCCCAGATAGTAAAAAAAACCTCTTAAATTCGTTTTTCACTATTGCAAGGGCATTCTCACAGGTAGGATAGCATTGGGACTACCTTAAAACATCTTTTAAGTATAATTTCGAATTAGGAAGTGATACATATATGGAGTCCGGTGTCCCTGGACTTAGAATTTAAAATCACACTTATGGTAAAGCCGGATTTTAAATTGCAAATCAGAAAATGCCACTTTTAGGAAGTTGACATTTTCTTACTTTAATCATTCAGTGCATCTGCCTGTCTCTGAATACACACCTGGAGTAGATCACAGCAAGCATTTGTCCATTCGCTCTAGACAATCACACACAATGGAAGATTAGGTGCAACTTAATGGGCCATTAACTGACTTGATGGTGGAGCAGAGCCTTCATTGACTCACTTACACCTGAATAGGCGTGTCCTTTCCACCCCCAATAGGGCTTACCAACCTTGTATTTTCACTCCAGCCAGCTTGGAGCCAGGACAGGGGAGGCAAGGCATCTGTTCCTTTCAAAGGCCTGCCTCCGGAAGCTTCTTCCACCTTCCAGCTCCGGGACACCAAAGTATAAATACTGGACCCCAAACCCCACCAAATCAGAATTCTGCTAGGACAAGGACACTCTGATAGGAAGAAGGACTACTGTGCTGCCAGGAGGGACTTCTTCTCTGCACTACATTGCAATGTTGGCCTACTGCTGCTGTGTGCTGACTTATAGGAGGGACTGACACTTTGTTGCTGCTCTGTGTGGTGTCTTGCTGCCTGCTGTGCCTACCCTGCAAGGAGAAGGGCTGGACTTCTCTAACTGTCTTTGCCCCTAAGAGTCTTCAAGGGCTTGCCGGCTTGCCCCCGGCTTTTCTGCAAGGTCCCTGGGGCATCAAAGACCTCACACCACCTCCTCTGTTCCCTCCATGCTTCAAGTTCAGCAGCATGCCTGGTCGCTGTTGGGAGAATTCAAGTGCAGGGCTTCCTTTGAACTCAACTCCAACCTAGCCACTCTGTGAATTGTGCAGTATGACCCTTCCCTAGGATTGCCGACTGTAGCTGTATGCCGGCTGCCCAAACAACATAACCAGGAAGACCCCTGGCGTGACCTCATTACCCCGCCGATGCTGCACCCGCTCCTGGAAGCTGTGTCCTCAGCCGCCGGGCCGCAGTCCTGCATCTGGCACACCTCGCAGGACTGCTGCTAGAGGACTGCTTGTCTCTGAGCGCAGCCGTGGGACTCTCCTGCTTTACGCCGACTGTGTGTGCCACAGTTGTATCGAGTGCTGCCTACTCTGACTCAAGCCCTGCTGTATGTGGGCAGCGCTCTTCTCCCCCCAAAGCCTGAGTGTGGCCACAGGGCTCGCCTGATTCACGCTGGCCGGGCCCCTGTACAGTGAATCGTTCCAGGCAGGACTGTGCCCTTCGGATCGGCACCTCACTTTCGCTGACATCCTGAGGCCGGATACAAACCAAGGGACATGCTTTCCCCTCACCTTAGCGCTATAACTTGGGCACTACCAGATCTTAAGCACTCCTCTGACACCACAAGGACATTTTCAGTAATCCTTTCATGAACTCGCAACTCTCTTGTAATCTTACGTATTGTTTAACTCATAATTAATTGATTCGAATTTTGTTGTTTTGGTCTTAATTTAGCAAAATAAATATTATCTATTTTTCTAAACTGGTGTTGAGTCGTTTTATGGTGTCTTTTACTGTGGTTCTGTAAATAAGTGTTGCACAAATACTTTACAAATTGCCTTCTACGTTAAGCCTGTCTGCTGTGTGCCAAGCTACCGGAGGGTTAGTGCAGTTTAATTTAGGTAGTGTATCTGATTTACCCTTACTAGGATTGTGATCCCTACTTGGACAGGGTACATACCTGGGCCAACTAGAAATCCAATTTCTACCAATATATATAGACAATTACCTGATACATACTTACAATTTCACTGTAAAGGCATCCATGGTAAAGGCATATTTGTGGTAAAAAATATTGTGTGGTAAGTGCCATGCATTGTAAAGGCACTGTGTGGTAATGGATGCATGGTAAAGGCACTGCGTGATAATGACCGCAAAAACATTGATGGTTCCCTACTCCTGACACTGTTTTCTGCTGTGGTTTGAGTAGCCCTCATATGTGAATTGCTCAGGGTCGGTCCTTTGCCACAGTATAAATGCAGGCGTACACTTGTTTTGGTGAAGGTTCATTGTTGCAAGACTCATCTGGTGCATGTATCAACCAGAATACCCCGTACCAGCTGCAGCTGGTGGAGTCACAAGATAATGGCATATATAACGGCACCACAATATGGTGACAGATGTGGTGCTCTTTGGTGAGGTGAAGTATCAGTTACTTCCTGAATTGTAGATGTGATGAATCAACTGTGCTGTTCCAGATTTTAACACAGTGCTTTAGAAGATGTCTCTACCAGTATTTTTTTCTTAGATGTCTTTATTTTAAGGTATTTTACGGTTCCTTGCTGGCCTCCTGAAAAGATTCCTTTTTAGTCCAAGTAGACTGACGACTTTTAGAAACACACATTAAACAAGCATTGGCAAAGTGAATGGGTCTCAGTAGTGAATGCTATTAGCTTTCTCAATGCTTTTGTAGACTGCCTTGAACGCACACACATCTGTGGTGGTAATTTTAGAATGAGTTTCAAAACATTAATAAATACTTTAAAAAATGGAAGGCTTGGGTGTGTGTGGTGGCCATCTTTGTATGCATCTAGTTTATTTTTAATAAAATTCCGATCAACGATGGCTGTTGTGTGTGTACACCCAATCGCTATGGCCATTCTTGAATATCATTTGTTAAACTAAAACAAAGCCATTCAAAGGTGCCAGCAATTTCTTAAGTGATTTTATATCCAGTTCCAGGTTACAGTGTCTTTATTGATGTATTTGAAGTCTAACAGTGTTTGAGACTATGCCAGAATGAAACTTCAGGCTCAGAGCTTATTAGCTCACACAGTGAGAACTGGCTTTCTTCATGCCATGAATGTGTGCACTAGAAGCATGCCATCTCTGGAGAGCTGCAAGCTTTGCTCCTTACCAGCCTGAGCTCCTCAGAACTTACTATGTGGTGGTACCCAAAGTCATCTGACCCCCACTGATGAATATCGAGCGCACAGTGTGTGCACATACACCTATTGAATAGATCCTTGATCAAAATCCTGGCACTAAACATACTATTGTAATAACATGCTCATCCGCTTTCCACTCAACTCTCTCCGCTCGCTTAATAAAGTATTTGTACTCCGTCCAACTCTTCCTATATAACCATCACCTTCACTTTCTGATTTTGTCACCAGTTGATTTGGTTCTGAATTCACAGTAAGTATACAAGCATGTACTACACTCTGACTTGTGGAAAACACCCATCTCCCTATCTAACCCCGGCTGAGCATCAAGGCTTTAAGTAGGATCTCGTGCTGAGGCCATATGGAAATGGTGGGTCCTTGGACACAGATAGAAGAATCGTGTTTAGCAGAATGATTTTCACCAGCCAGGAGTGACTAAGAGCAAGCACAAACAAGAATTAACTGCAGCTGATATTAGATGTTGGGCATTAAAAGCAAAACTTTTGTGCATCAAATGATCAGCAATTGATTTTCACACACGCAACTGTGGTGCAAGCAGTGCTTTACATTGCTCCACATTTACAAACTGAGACATTGTGCGCGATGCATCAGTTTGTAAAGCCTTGCGTCGCATTATACCTGCGCCAGGTATAATGTATGGAAGGTAGGTGTTCCCTCCGGAAAAGCCATGCAGAACTGATGCAGTGAAATTTACAACATTTCACTGAGTTGTTCTGCAACTTCACTGTGCCAGAATTTTAATGCCTGCTCATAGCATGTGTTAAAACTGAAACAGGGCTTTTTCACTATGAGATCCGTCCTCACTTTGCTGGAATAGCGTCATTGTTTTTATGCTAGTCGAGCAATGCGCCAGTTTAGCACCACAGATGCGTCAGAATTTCTGATGCATCTGTGAAAATGTGCACCACGGAGCTCTGTCTAGTAATACAGTGCATCCAGTGCTTTGTTAGGAAATCTTTGGGCAATGCAAGAAATCTGATGCATCAGGCCGATGCGTTAGATTCTTGTATATGAGGCCCTTGGTGTTTCTACCAAGCTAGTTTTCAAGTCTTGACCTCGAGGATGGACTCAGCAATGACACAGGAACATATAAAAGAGCATAATACTAACAGGACCATCACCACATATAGCTCTGATCAGGATTCAGATTTTACCTCCTTGCTCACCTTTCTGGTTTAGGCTCTGAGTTCTGGGGGTGATGAGCTAGAGGATTATTGCTATGTTTTGGACAAATTGATGTGGTTGAATATCAGAGCCAATGAGCAGTATAATAAGGGGGTCATTACGATCTTGGCGGGTTTCGGTGTTGGCGGTCAACAGAAGATCGCCAGCGTGCAGAACCCCCCGCCGGCCACATAATAAACATCCAACTGGGCCGACGGCTGAAACAGTGTTTCTGCCAGCCGGCCCAGCTGGATGCAGGGCCTGAACATTGACGCTGGCTCCAAAAGGACCCGGCGGCAATGTAGCAGTGCGGCGGGTGCAGCAGCACCCGTCGCGCATTTCACGGGCCGTAAATCGGGCAGTGAAATGCGCAACGGGCTGTGCATGGGGGCCCCTGCACTGCCCATACCAAGTGCATGGGCAGTGCAGGGGCCCCCAGGGGGCCCTGAGTTACTCATTCCGCCAGCCAGGGAAAGGCTGGTGGAATCCGACTCATTATCCGGCGGGCAGCGCTGCTTGCAGCGATGCCCAGTCGGATCAGAAACGCAGCCACCGCCAGGCTGCCTGGTGGTGGAAGCCTGGCGGTGGTGGCGTTTCAAACGTGGCGGTTCAGCCACGTTCATTATATGGTGGTCTGGACTCCCATGCCGTTGGCGGCAATTTCCGCCACCGCCAGCATGGCGGTCCAGACCGCCATGTTCATAAAGAGGGCCTAAGTCTTACATCTTGTAGTGCTGCTACAGTTAATTTTCTGCTTTGAGTTTATGCCTCAGGCGCTTCCCCATTCAGAGTGGTATGGTGTCTGTGAGGTTTTAGTTGTATGTGTCACATGCACTAACTAGAAGTGTACAAAATGTATTACACCTGCTTGGCTCATGAACACATGATTCATTGCCCTTGAGAATGAAATCTCACTGAAGACATTTTGGTAAAACATGATTTTAAAGTTGCCAAGCTTTAACATATGGATGTTGGAATGAAGTGAGGAACTCACTTTATGAAATCCAAATTATTTATTTTGCGCACAATGAATCACCTCAGCCACCTTGCTTGCTTCTCTCCCCATCAACTCCTTCTGCTCCTTTGAATCATCACACTCTACATTCTAATCTCCATGGATACCAGATAAGTTAAAGATTCTTTATGACATTACATCACTTCTCTACATTCCATAAGGAGAAGCAGCAAGGATAGCATAGTACATTTATAAATACAAGAGGGTGCAGATACCACACATGTCTTTAAATTTCGCAAAGCTGAGGTCTGGGAAAGACACTGCCCTGCTTAGGCAAGGTGGGTCTGGCCAGCGACTCCATCATCAGCATGGGCTTCACAAACCTCTCACTGTGCTTCTCTGGGGTCTCTGGGATGTGGAGACGTGCCCCATGGTATTGGAAACATCTATGTGAGCTTCAAGGAACTCCCAGGGAAGCAGGTCTGGTGGCACCCTGCAGTGGGTATGGAAGGTGGATATGGCATGTACCTGCAGCCCTGGCCCAGAGAAGCCAGACTCCACACTTCCTCCCAGGCTTCACAGAGCTTCTGCTGCAGATTTATATGAGCTCAACTCATTGGAAGAGCACAAGACTCCCCAGTCAACACTGCAGATCCTTGGTGCCAGACATGGGCCTCCCCATCCAGCAACATGATGCTCTCCGAGTACACTAAGAACATTCCACCTCAGTTGACAGTTGCCATGGAAGCAGGGGAGCCCGTCACAAACTCAGCAGCCCCCAAGAGGAGCTGGGGTGGTTGTTTATGGAGGGCACAAAGGAGGTCAAACTCCCATGGAAATGGTGAAACTGCTACCACCCTCTATGCTGGAGTGGAGAACCACCTTGTACCTGAAAGCCTTCCCAAGGGACACAGAGCCAATTGTCCCTCACTGCCATGGAGGAAATGCATTCTGTGGGACCAGGTGTGCCCAGACAGTGGCGCCACAGAGAGAATCTACCCAGCCAATTGTAGCTAATAGTGAAAACTACTAAGAAGCCGGTCAGAGAGCATATGCTACTAAGTTTCTATCTAGTAACCAGCAAGGAATCTTCTTTGTGTGATTAGTTCTGCAAAACTGCTGACTAAGTTTTTCTGTTACTTGAATCCAAGTCCTCTCCATCTTCAATGGTAGCATCCACATCACAATCCTTCCTGTCATGGTCCAAAACGTCTTTACCCGATTTGGCTACTTTTCATGTGTTCTACTGATAACGCGTCCGTCTATGTTAAATTATACACATCAGGACTCGTTTTAGGTCGATGAACCTTTTGACCCAGTGGTGAGTCTCTGTAAGACGAAATTACCAACCATCAACATATATTTCACAAAAACCATTAAAGAATCTTCGACGCATTCATTTGTTTTGTGACTCAAATAACCACACCTCGAAATAAGAATTTGTGAATTTTATTCCCTATTGATTACAATCTAATAATAAACGTATTATTCTTAAAACCAAGAAGCATAAAAGCATAATCACAAAGTGGCAATCATGATGAACTTTCAACAATGCGATGATCAGAATCATAGAATAGATATGTTAGAAGAGAATAGACCATAGTGCATGATAAACAACAGAATATCAGTTCAGCATAGCTACATGTCAGTCACGTCAGTTCCGTCCGTCAAATGAATACCTCATCTAACCTCAGATTAGCATTAGCATGTTGGGCTTCATGCAAAACAATTTAGAACATCAATTTGGAAAACATCTAACTAAGATACCTAATTAAACATACAGCAGTTGGTACCTAGAAAGAAAGGCATATAGATTCTGTTAGCATTAATAATTACCCTCCTCGAGTTAAGTCAGCATACAAGATCAGTCTTCGTCTTCAGGACATCAGATGGTTCACCGTCAATCTATCTAAATGGAATCAAAGGACACTCTCCTCATATGGAGGAAAGTATAATAGGGCGGGTTATGGGCTATGATAATTTTGTCTAAGTCTCAAATCACCAAATAGAGTGACAGAGTTTCAGGATGCAATTGATGTCATCCCTTCCTAACTGAACTTCGTCTCTTGTGTCATGAGTTTTTATCCCTTTTTCCATAATACATTCCCCTAAAATTCTATTGGTTATTAACTACACCCCATCATTGGTAACCAATCAAATTATTCATTAAGTAATGCATTTGTTATTTCTTGATATTGAATTGTCTTTCAATTGGTCTTCATAATCAGCATTTTTCGTAGGTGGTACGTCGGGGGTTACTTCACCATCTTGGCACACGTCTTGGGTCAGGAGTTCTTTTCCCCTCGTCTCATCGTCCTTGAGAGTGTCCATTACTGTTTCGAAGCACAGATCTTTTATACTAAAAACTGCTAGCATGCGGATGGGAAGATTTCTTCATGTTTCAAATTAATACAGAAAGAACAATAGCTGGGTCATAGTCATTTGCGAGTCCCCACACAGAAAAAGCAGGAAAAATAAGCTTTAAATGAGAGTTACACGGCTAGTTCGCAACTCATGCTAACTTAAGACATACACGTTTTAATGAATACAGTTTTGATTGTAATAATGCATATATCTTATTATTATTATTATTATTATTATTCAACATTAGTGTTCATAAATGAGTAAATCTTCACGTTTATTAATGCATTTTAATTATTATTTATTAATATTGCTTTGCCAAATGTAAGTGTTTCACGTCTATAATATATGATATTTATACTACGCTCTCTCAGTCCCTCCTCTGATGACGCACGTCATCACACAATTCTTGATTTTCAATTTTTCACCTTGCGCATAATGCGCATTTCAACATCTTGCCCTTTATGTGAACTTTCCCATATTTCATTGAACATTTTCTCTCTTTCACTTTCTGCATTCTGTTTGACTCTTTTTGACAAGTTTCTTCTAATTTTGTCGTTAATTTTGCATGCTCCCCATAATCCTAATAGACAAATTAAAACAATTAGTAGGCCCAACATAATTTTTGCAAGAACACCATTCCAAATATTGGTAAACCAGTTTCCTACCCGGGCAATTCCTTTTCCAAACTTTTCCCAAACTCCAGGTTCTTTCAGTTCCTTCAAATCTGTACTATCTCTAGTCAGGTTAGTAAGCATGTTTCTAATTTCCTTACTATTATCGGGTATATAGGAACAGCAGTGACGCTCATTAAGCATTTTGCACACACCTCCATTCTTTGCTAAAAGAATGTCTAAAGCAAGCCGATTTTGAAGAGTCATAGCTCTTTCTGCAGCGAGTTCAGTATCCATTAATAATATTGCTCCTGTAAAGTTTGTCAGCATGTTATCCACAATAGTAGACAACTTTTGAATTTTCATAGAATTTAAGATAACCCCAACTGATGGGATTATTGCTCCAAATATGTCACCAATGACAGCAGCCACTGATTCTCGTTTTTGTCTAGAATGTTGTATTTCAGAAGATTTAGGTATCTGTTTTAAGTCATCAATCTGGTATATCTTTGGGAAAACTATTCCCAAATAACATGTCCCATACCATCCCTTTGGGAGACGATAATATGCATTTAACCCACAGATGTAATAGATTCCAGGAATCGCTGGGTCTTGTCCATTTAACATGAAGGTCCATTTAATCTGAAACAAAAACACATGCCTACATTCACTCGTACCCACAAACAAATTGTCTTGATCAGATTTTGGTCTGTATATACATAGCCTACCTACGTGTAATGCATCTATAGCTAACTTGCCTTGTGTTTTAATGGCAGTGAAAGCATAATCATTAGCATAAGTACGTTTTTCTAAACCTTTTTCTAATTTCTCTTTTAGTGCTTTGCGTCTATCATCTATGTGATCTAAAAAGCTTTTCTCTACAGAAGACAGTAAGCATGTTAAATTGTTGCGGTGTGCATAAGCAGTTCCAAATGTTAGTGTTGGCTCAAAGAATCCTCTGACTAATTTTATATCATGCACTTTAGCTAGCTTATTTAGGAATTCAATTACAGGCACAAAAGAAAACACAACATCCAGATTTGAATAGAAGTATTGTAAATGCTCTTGATTATAGAATCTCGTTAGTAACAGGCTGCAGCTAATTCCATAAGTAAGAGGGAGGCTATGATAAGTAACCCCCTCCTGCACAGATGAAGGAATTTTAGTACACACATAACAATCTCTCGTATCCATAGTTTCCACATACTCATTTAATAAGCGATAGAAGACATTAGTAGAAAGTTCCCTCTTCGTATTAGTTCCCTCATGAAGATGTTTAGTATCTTGTTCGAATTTCTCCCACAGTGATAATTTATTAGTTGTAGTGGTAGTCTCAGGTTTTGAAGTTGCATTAATAGTTTCACTCTCTCTCCACGGCATTCCCACAATCACTCCCACAATCATTATTGCGCATACAACACCTATCATAAGTCCTAACCAACCACACACTTTACTTCCTTTGTTGCTATAAGCCATGTTTGTATAGAATCAGAATAGCAGATCAACAATCAACTTAAGATGGCAAACTCTTTCTGCGTATTTACAGCGTCTTCTCTCACTCCAGGACCCTTTTTGTCAATTCAGGTTAGCAGCTTGTCGTAATCAGGTTTCTTATAAGTCAAATCCAGGTTTAATTGTCTCTTTCCGGTAGGTTTATAAAGTCTCTTTTCTTTTGATATATTTTCTGCAGAGTTTTCCTGTTGTTTTCCTTCAGGTACCGTAGTATTGGCCAGGTACTTCTCGATCAAAACAGAATGCCAAGAATTCTTGTTGCCATTCAGAGGTTGTAGCATATGCCCATTCAGGACCTGTGTACCTTCGGTTTGCTATTCTCTTTCTTTTTAATCTTCGTTCACCTTGCTGTTCCCCTTCACTCAGATCATCCACCTGTGAGGTATCGCTTTCTTCTACTATTGTCTCGTTCGTTCATTTTCTTATTCTAAAAGGTGACTTTTCTGGCCATGTATCACCTCTATGTGTCTTGTTTCGGTGATTTCCTTCAGGACGTTGGACAGCACCCTCCTCTTGTGATATGGTGTTTTCTCTCGATAGGCTTGGAATTCGATCCGAAGAGTCTGATTCGTTTTGATTTGGATTTGTCACTATTCCGTCTCTCTCTCCTTCTTGTTCAATACTGTATTCTGGTTCTGAATTGTATTCGTCTGCTTCTGGGAGAACCTCTCCTTGTCTTTGTTCTCCTGCTGCCTCCACTGAGATTGGCACTCCGTCACCTCTCTCGAACTCTCTGATAGTGTGAGGGACGTGGCTGTTCTCAGCGGTCTCTCCTGTAGTCTCAGATCTTTCTTGACTGATCTCTGATTCTGAGACTTCTTCTCTCGAAGTTGCTGTACCGGAATTTTCAAGTTCCTCTTCAACAGGACACGTTACCTTCTTTGTGTGGCTGGCATGTATCCAGTTGGGAACCCCGGCACACTTCACAGCAGTAGTGGTTGTCAATATCACTTGATATGGCCCTTTCCAACGCGGCTCAAGACACGATTTTCTTACATGTTTCTTGACAACCACCCAATCTCCAGCTTGCAGAGAGTGTCCTGGTTCGCCGATTGGTGGTAACGTGTTAGCTTCTACCTGGTGAGAGAAAGAGCGTATCACGTCAGCTAAATTTTTGCAGTAATCCAACACCATATCATCTGTAATATTCACTAGTGCATTTGCAGGTACCGCTGGTAGCCTCATTGCTCTACCCATGAGGATTTCATGGGGGACAATCCTGTTTTCTTATCTGGTGTGTTTCTCATGGACATCAGTACTAGCGGTAATGCATCTGGCCACTTCATGTTTGTTGCTGCACACATTTTCGCTATTCTTGATTTTAAGGTACCATTCATCTGTTCAACTAGTCCTGATGCTTCAGGGCGATAGCTACAGTGTAACTTCTGCTCGATGTTGAGTGCTGCACACAGAAGCTTGATCACCTCATTGTCGAAGTGTCTTCCCCTATCTGATTCTATAGAAACCGGGAACCCGAATCGTGGTATTAATTCCCTCAGTAATAGTTTTGCAACTGTGAGACTGTCATTTCTACGTGTAGGGTATGCCTCAATCCAATGACTGAAAACACACACAATCACCAACACGTACTTCAATCCTCCACAAACAGGCATTTCAATGAAATCCATTTGTGTTCTATTAAATGGACCTCCAGCTCTTCCAATGTGGCTCAAATTTACCGCTGTTCCTTTTCCAGCATTCATCTGTTGACAGATAATGCACCTGTGACAAGTAATTTCTGCGGCATGTCTGAATTTTGGATTAAACCAATCAACTTTAAAAGATCTGATCATGGCGTCTCTTCCTAAATGTGCTTGCCCATGATATATTCGGGCAAATTGTGACAGTAGTCTATTAGGTAAGACCAATTTTCCATCATCTGAGACCCATATATCATCTGCTCTTTGTGTACATTGCATTTTCTGCCAGGAGCGTTTTTCTTCTTTGTTAGCACGGTTTTGTAGTGTCTTTAACTCATCTAAAGTATCAACCACTTGTAATGCTAGATTCAAAGTTGTGTCATTTACAGGCTGAGGTAGCAATTCCCACTGTTCTTTGAATGATATACAATTTAATGCACAAAATCTTGCTACCTGATCTGCATAATCATTCCCCATTGACACAAAGTCTTGTGATCTGGTGTGAGCAATGCACTTTACTACGGCAACTTCAAGAGGTAACTGAATTGCATGTAACAAATCTCTTATCTGTTCTCCATTTTTCACAGGTGATCCGGAAGAGGTCATAAAACCCCTTTGTGACCAGATCTGACCAAAATCATGTACAATTCCAAATCCATACCTACTGTCAGTATAAATTGTAACTTTCAAATTTACAGCAGCATGGCAGGCCTTTGTAAGAGCTATTAATTCTGCCACTTGTGCTGAAAATACCTTTTCAAGCCAGGAGGCTTCGACTATGCCAGACATTGTACACACTGCATAGCCAGCTCTTAATGTTCCAGTTGAATCTCTTAAACAGGACCCATCCACAAACATAATGCAATCATTTTCTTTTAATTGGGTGCCCTGTATGTCTGGGCGAGGTTTGGTACAGAGGTCAGTCACCTCGAGACAATCATGCTCAAATTCTTCCCCCTCTTTGATTTCTGTATTTTCATTGGGAAGCAGAGTTGCCGGGTTCAGTACTGTGCATCTTTTCAGTGTAACATTTGGTGATCCCAAAATAATCGTCTCATATTTGGTAAGTCGTGCATTTGTCATGTGCTGTGTTTTCGTTCTTGTCAACAAGATTTCAACAGAATGTGGAACCAAAACTGTCAAAGGGTATCCCATGACTATGCCCTCACATTGGGAAAGGCTTTGACCAACTGCTGCAACTGCTCGCAAACAACCCGGTAGGGCTGCTGCGACAGGGTCCAAAGTAGCTGAAAAATATGCTACAGGGCGGTTTGCATCTCCGTGGACCTGTGTTAAAACAGACAAAGAACAAGCATCACGTTCATGACAAAACAACAGAAAAGGTTTTTCATAATCAGGCATCCCTAATACTGGGGCCCTGCACATGCATTCTTTCAGCTCAAAGAATGACTCAAGTTCTTCTTTTGTCAAAGTGATTGTATATGGCTCATCTTTGACATCTTTTCCTGTCAGTTTTATTAAGGGTTTTGCAATGATTGAGAAATTGGGTATCCATTGGCGGCAATAACCCACCATTCCCAAAAACATCCTGACATCTCTTTTTGTTGTTGGGGGATTCATTTGTATGACAGCTGTTATTCTCTCCTTTGATATTCTTCTGGATCCTTTCTCAATTAGATGCCCCAAATATTTTACTTCTTTCTGACAGTACTGCAGCTTCTTAGGTGACACCTTATGCCCGTTTCTTCCCAAATGGTTCAATAATGCAATGGTATCATATTTGCAACTGTCTCTGGTTTTGGATGCAATCAACAAGTCATCAATGTACTGCACAAGAGTTGAATTAAAAGGTAGTACAAGAGGTTCCAAATCCTTCTTTAAGATCTGATTAAAGATAGATGGCGATTCAGAAAACCCTTGAGGGATTCTGCACCAACTGTACACCTTATCTAGGAATTTGAAACTGAACAAAAATTGGCTTTCCTCATGCAGTGGTATTGAGAAAAATGCTTGTGATAGGTCTACTACGGTAAACCATTCAGCATCGCAAGGAACTTGGAACATTATTACCGCTGGGTTAGGAACCACAGGGCAGCATTTTATCACAATTTCATTTATTTTTCTCAAATCCTGCACAATCCGAATCTTCCCACAGGGCTTTTTCAAACCCATAATAGGTGAGTTACATGGACTGCTCAAAACTTCTTTCAAAACTCCTTGCCTGAGAAAATCTGCAATAATCTGTGTCACTTCGATGAGTACGTCTTGAGTCATGTGATATTGTGGTACTTGTGGGAATACTGCATTTGGTTTTATCTGCACCTTAACTGGTTTAACTCCTTTAATTAATCCAACCTCCTTTCCTGTCAAATCCCACACTCTCTCTGTTACGGACCCTTGTAGGTCAGCAGGTAAGTCGATTAGTGTGAACACTGGGAATAAGGTAATTAGAGGGTAATCTTCGCTCGTCTCCCCTCCTTCTATGAGCTGGTCCTCATCACCTTCATCATCACTGTTTGTCTGAACTTCTATTCCATCGTTGGAACAGGTAATTGAACATTTAGTTTTACATAGTAAGTCCCTTCCCAGCAGGGATACTGGACTTGAGTTGCATACGACAAACCTATGCAGGCCTTGGAAATTTCCAATTTCAACCTGTACTGGATCGGTAATTGGATTTGTCAAATACTGATTAGCCACACCAACCACTCGTATTGTGCGTCCTGATAAAGGTAACCTTGGTACTTCCACACTGCGGACTGTAGAGCGTGTAGCTCCAGTGTCAACCAAAAATGAAACCTTATAGCCCATTACTTTTCCTTCTACATATGGGCCTCTCTGATCTACTTCTAACGAGGCTGCGAGCCTACACTCTTCACTGTCTGAACTGTCATCTGACCATTCGTCATTCGTCTCATTTTCACCTCGCAATGGGAATTGCTGTACAGTGTTGTTTTGACTCGACACCTGACCTGTGACCTGCTGAGGAAGCATCACCTGTTGCTGACCCATCGGGGCTAGAGGTAGCTGCATTTGCTGTTTAGGCACCATAGGAATCTGCTGTTGCATTGGTTGTACTGACACAGTTTGGAACCGTGGCGTCTGCATTTGCTGCATGGATTGTACCCCTGACATCTGCGTCAAATTATTTTGATAATTCTGATTTTGTTGTCTCATTCTTGGACCTCGTGGATTCTGTTGTGCCCCAACATTCATGCTCTGCTGAACTGTACCATCATGCACCATATTTGGACAATCCCGCTTCCAATGTCCCATGCCCCCGCACGCGTGACATGGTGACATCCTCTTCACTACTTGCCCATCATTTTGAATGGCAACATTATTCATGTCTAAATTACGATTCACAAAGCCTCGACCTCTACCTCTCGGTTGTACCTGAAACCCACCGTTCATTTGCGGTTGCTGATGCATCATTTGCTGAACACCATTTCCCTGAATTCCAGCCTGTGCAGCTCTTATCTGCATCACCATCACCTTTTCTTTCAGCTTTTTCTGTTTTAACTCAATTTCATCACTATAGTATTTCGCATACTGCAACACCTCGTCAATCGGTTTAGCTTGCCAACAAATCAAATGGTTCTTAATCATCTGACCAACCTCTGGTCTCAGCCCTTCAACAAATCTGAACACAAGATGATTCATGTCCTTCGGCTCGATCGTTTCAGTACCACTGTAATGTTTAAATGCTTTTAACAATCTCTCATAATAGGCATGTATTGACTCCTTAACCTCTTGCGAAGTCCGGTCGATTTTCTGCCAATCGGTCACCTTCGGTGACACCTTTTGTTTCAAAAACTCAATCACTTTATGATAATATTTCATCACCTCTTCAGAAGGTGCTCCTGTCGCCTTATCCCTTGCCGGTTCCTTTGTGGGCCAATCCACCCCTCTTTTGCACTCAAGCCACAAATCTGGTGGAACAATAATCTCATATAAAGTATTCAAGTCCTCCCAAAGACATTTTGCGAGCTTCACAAATCTATCTGTCTGCTGATACCACTCGATCGGTTTTTCTCTCAACCTCGGGTAATCGTTTGTAAAGGACAAAATATCTCCCCTGGACCATGGCACATGGACTAAAACACCACCAGCTGTTTCTCTCATGGGCAGGATTTTTACTGAATCCAGATTGGGTGTGGTCGCTGTTTCAATAGACCCTGGGCTATCCCTCTTCCCTTTGTCTTTTTTCTTTGCCCATCGGTTTTCCCATTTCTCTAATGCTCCCCAGATTTGCGCACTCTGCAGCAATTCTTTCAGGTGTGTCTTCATGCCTGCGGATCTCATGTGTTCAAAATCTTTTGTGTCGAAGTCTAATCTGTAGCTTCGTTTCAAATGTTTCGTGTTCCCAATATCGATGTTGTATTTGTCTTCCAGATTCGTTAATCTCTGGTGTATTTTTCCCACTTCTTTGGTAATCTTAGGGAATAAGTATCTCAGTTCTGCCTCAGTGTAAGATTCTAACCTGTTCACCCCCATTGTTCCTTCCACCAACTCAGCAGCTTCTGCACCTAGCTGTACCAGATTCAGGTATTCATCTTGTTTTTCTTTTTCAGGATTGACTTTGGTTACTGTAGTTGCTGTAGCCTTTTGTGATGTTCAAGTTTTCTCTAACCACTCATTTAACTGTTGTACTGTAAAACCCTGCAGTGAAATGTTCCCTGTATGTATCATTGGAGTATATGAGGTATTTGTACTCATGGTTTGAGGAGACAAGACTCCCAAACCTGCTTGCCGCATTGCCTCAAGAGGTGCCCCTATTGGACTGAGGTCCATTAAGGGTCTTGATCGCTCAGAAACCTGACCTCCCTGGGCCATTATTTGTGGAGTCCTAATAGACCCTCCTCTTATGGCTTCATGGGTCATGACTCCCTGTTCACATGTCCTTGTTCTCTCTTGGGCATATAACGGTACTGGGGGACCAACAGTGATAGGTAGTGATATTGCGGCAGGTGTCTGACCTGATCCCAGGCTTCTAGGAGCTTCAACACCTTAGGTCTGCTCTAATAATCCCGATGCAGGTTCTTTCAAAGGACCCGCTACTGGGTTATACCCCGGTATCAGTTGTGGTGGTTGTGACACTAACTGTGGGGTTGACTCGATCTGAACCAATCTTGGTTTTGTATATATCGGGTCTGGCGGCACCACCAAGTTCGTAGTAGTCTTGAGTACTGGAACATCGGGATAAATTCTTTTTATCTGTGGTGGAGGTTGTAACTGTATCGGTACGTCTGGTGCAGTAGGTACACTGTCACCATTCTGTATCAAAGCTGTATCGCTAGTCTGTACCGTATCAGTAACTCCCTTCTCCTGTGTCTGGTTCTCAGGATCCAAGCTAGTGCTCGGAACATTGTCACTCACCGCATAAGGTGGTGGTCGGTCATGTAGTAACCTATCCATAAACTCCTCATCCTCTGAATCATCCTCTTCTTCCCAGGTCCTTTTTTGTTCTTTAACTTTGTCTGAGTCTTTGTTAGTTTTGCAAGAAGCTTTCTTTCCCTGTGTCTCTTCTCCCTGTGTTATCGCTGGAAACAGCTTTAACCCATCTACGATTCCCCTTCTCCACATCTTATTCTCGTTATCCCATCTTGCTTCTGCATACGATTTCTCTGCTCTTGTCAATCTCCTGTGAAACCTTTCCTGCCTATGTTTAAGAGCCATCAGATCCCAGATCGCTAGAGCCTCGTATTGTGCCGGTCTCGGAGGTGGTTTCTGTGTACTTAACATCCACCTTAAGTTTTCTAATACCTTTTGATTGAACGTCCCATGTTCCGGAAACGCTAGACACCCTTCTTTTTCTGTCAACTTGCGCCATTGTTTTAACCACAAACAAGGTGCAACACCTTTTTCCTCCATAACTGTATAGGCTGGAGTACCCTCGGGCGGTGTAGATTCCCCATCTGTTACAACGATGTACACATCTCCCCTCAAAGCGCTTTTGAATGCCTTAACAAAATTCATTTTATTTTAGCTTTAATCAGGAAACGGCTTAGTTCCCAGGACACTCTTCACCTGCCCTTTGCTCACCCTATTGCCTCTCACGAACGGCAGCCAATCCGTGCGCGACTCCTCTCAACATCTGACCTATCCCAGCGCGGCACCACTGACGTCACACTCATACACACTGCAGCTGACAAAGTCTTGCGGCTTGTCCACACCTCACTAACTTCTTATAACTCATACAAACTAATGCGATTTATTGCAGACACCTTAAATGACAATACAAATCTGCCAATTTACTACAGGAAGGGTAACACATTCGCTTCAGAACTTTACAGAGATTTCACTTGAAGCCTCGGCCGCTACTCTCTTCTTCTCAGTTCCCTCATACGCAAGCAGAATTCGACCCGCAAATCCTACTCTCGACTTGTCAATGACTCCTTCTAGTGCACTTTAGAACTTGTCAAATCTCCATCGAAGGTTTCACACATACGTTGTGACTCAAACTTGACTTGTCAACAACACCCGATTGACCTATTAAATCGCACAGATTACAACATAAACCATATTTTTCATCCTACTCCGGAGTCTTAGACCTTAACAGGCCTGTACCTTTACCAACCACGTGGATAATTTTGAACAATAAGCGCTGAATTCACATGAAGTACGCCGACTTCCCTACTCTCATACTGTGGAGTACGCCCACTCCTGCTAAACGACACTTATTTTGGCCTAAATACACACACTCTTCACAATCTCCTGCAAGAGGCATAAGCTTTGAGCAAGCGCAAAGACCCTAACCACACATACTATGGCGCCGAGAACATTCCCAACTCATCTTAGGCAGGCTCCGAGATCCCAGGAAAGCCCATGGTGAACCTAGCCACTCATCGTTTTGCCAAATTTCATTATCACAGAAAACAAAATTAACAATGAAAACTCCGTCCTAGGGCCCCCAAGGGCCAAACCGTCGCTCTGCTACCAGAACTGATAACGCGTCCGTCTATGTTAAATTATACACATCAGGACTCGTTTTAGGTCGATGAACCTTTTGACCCAGTGGTGAGTCTCCGTAAGACAAAATTACCAACCATCAACATATATTTCACAAAAACCATTAAAGAATCTTCGACGCATTCATTTGTTTTCTGACTCAAATAACCACACCTCAAAAGAAGAATTTGTGAATTTTATTCCCTATTGATTACAATCTAATAATAAACGTATTATTCTTAAAACCAAGAAGCATAAAAGCATAATCACAAAGTGGCAATCATGATGAACTTTCAACAATGCGATGATCAGAATCATAGAATAGATATGTTAGAAGAGAATAGACCATAGTGCATGATAAACAACAGAATATCAGTTCAGCATAGCTACATGTCAGTCACGTCAGTTCCGTCCGTCAAATGAATACCTCATCTAACCTCAGATTAGCATTAGCATGTTGGGCTTCATGCAAAACAATTTAGAACATCAATTTGGAAAACATCTAACTAAGATACCTAATTAAACATACAGCAGTTGGTACCTAGAAAGAAAGGCATATAGATTCTGTTAGCATTAATAATTACCCTCCTCGAGTTAAGTCAGCATACAAGATCAGTCTTCGTCTTCAGGACATCAGATGGTTCACCGTCAATCTATCTAAATGGAATCAAAGGACACTCTCCTCATATGGAGGAAAGTATAATAGGGCGGGTTATGGGCTATGATAATTTTGTCTAAGTCTCAAATCACCAAATAGAGTGACAGAGTTTCTGGATGCAATTGATGTCATCCCTTCCTAACTGAACTTCGTCTCTTGTGTCATGAGTTTTTATCCCTTTTTCCATAATACATTCCCCTAAAATTCTATTGGTTATTAACTACACCCCATCATTGGTAACCAATCAAATTATTCATTAAGTAATGCATTTGTTATTTCTTGATATTGAATTGTCTTTCAATTGGTCTTCATAATCAGCATTTTTCGTAGGTGGTACGTCGGGGGTTACTTCACCACCTTGGCACACGTCTTGGGTCAGGAGTTCTTTTCCCCTCGTCTCATCGTCCTTGAGAGTGTCCATTACTGTTTCGAAGCACATATCTTTTATACTAAAAACTGCTAGCATGCGGATGGGAAGATTTCTTCATGTTTCAAATTAATACAGAAAGAACAATAGCTGGGTCATAGTAATTTGCGAGTCCCCACACAGAAAAAGCAGGAAAAATAAGCTTTAAATGAGAGTTACACGGCTAGTTCGCAACTCATGCTAACTTAAGACATACACGTTTTAATGAATACAGTTTTGATTGTAATAATGCATATATCTTATTATTATTATTATTATTCAACATTAGTGTTCATAAATGAGTAAATCTTCACGTTTATTAATGCATTTTAATTATTATTTATTAATATTGCTTTGCCAAATGTAAGTGTTTCACGTCTATAATATATGATATTTATACTACGCTCTCTCACTACCATTAACCATTAGAAACACATACAGCATTTCCCCGCACCTCTATGACTTGTACTGTTTCTCTGAATTTAGATACCTCTTTTCTCAGTAACAATGGGTCTTTGATATAGACTACTCTCCCACCACAAATGTTGTAACATTTTTTAACAAACATGCACAATCCTATTGTTCTTAATTTACAGTATCATTAGCTTGTTTTGCATCACTTCCGATTACCTGAACACCACACTTGTGACTCATAACGTCCACCATCCAAAACGGAGAAAGGCACAACAATTCCCTTATAGTGTCAGTACAATTTTTCTTGACTTAAGAGCACTCTGGATACATTCCACTAAAACTTTGTTGAATCTGTTCACTTTACCATTGAATTATGTGTACCCAAGTGGCCTGCATGAGTGTTTAATTCCATACTTGTCAAGAAAGTACTTCAGAAACACAGATGTAAATAGGACTCCATTGTCTGTCAGTACTTCACTTGGAACACCCTCTTAGGCAAAAACCTCTTGAAAGGTCCCTATGACACTGTTAGTTGTAGGTTTAGGCACAACCTATTCTTCTACAACCTGGAAAGATAGTCAATCAAGACAATGAAATACCTCAACTGATTTGGTAAAACGTGAAACAGCTGCTTTCTGCGACATCTTTTCAGGACATGCGATATGTTTATCACTGCAGTAGCATTGTTTACAACTACAAACCAACTCTTCAACGTCCTCGTCAATTCCAGGTGCCCAAACATTGCCATATATCCTGCGTTTGGTGACTCATGCTAAGGTGACCAGCCTGCACTTTCTAAAATTCACTGAATGAAACAATAAGGAGGAATGACTTGTCACCCCTTACAGAGTAGCAGATGTGTTATCTATTTTGTATCGATAACACCTCCGCTACTTTGTGAAAAAGCTACAAACTAACTCATAATATTTTCTCTCTGGGACATCCTCCTACCACAAAATTAATAACTTCCTTTAAATCAATATCTGACTCTTGGCTTTATGCCAATCATCTATGTTCACACACCCTACAAAATTCTTAATATTATCAGTAATGCACTCTTCAATTTCTTTCTCCACAACATCATCCTCATTTACCAGTAACCTTGAAAGAAAATCCTCCTTGACATTCTTACCACCTTCAAGATTCACAATTTCAAAACTTTATTTGAGCAATGTTGAGGCTAACTGAGCCACAGCTTTTTTAATCTTTCCCAGGGTAAAATATCAACCAAAGGGTCATGATCAATTCTTAAGCAAACTACCCCCCTCCCAAACATTTCAACTCCCCCTTCCACTCAAGTGCAGGCAAGTATTTATTTTTCTATAATAGACTAATATCTATATTCAAACATCTTTCAATCGTCTAGAAGCGAAATCTACAGTGACCTTCCTAGATCCATCCCAGTGAGGCAACTCGCAGTTGTACACGCAATCATCCTTTCCATCTTCACAGTTACAAATGTTTTGTGACATTCTGCTTAAGGTTGTAATGCAGGAGCAGAAACAATGCTTTGTTTGATTAATTTAAAGTTATCCTGGCACAATGATGACCACACAAAATCAGTGTTATGTTTCAGCATGGCCCTGTAACATTTTGTGAGGCTTGCAAAGTTTAAAAAAAATATATTTTGAATAAAATTCACACATGCCTAAGAGGAATGAAGCTGTTCTTTGAATCAGGGGTGTGGAGCTTTCACTGTACCATCAACTAAGCCATTTTTGTTTTAACATCATTTGTTGAAAATACATGTCCCAAGAACTCCACCTGATATACCATAAAAATGCACTTGCCTTTAATTAGTGTGGTCTCATATTCCATTAGTAAACTAGGTACACTGCATTGCCAATTTCTAGTGTTCCTGCAAATATTAATATATCATCCTGGAAAATGACTACATTAGGAATGCCTTTCAGAATTTTGGTCACCACCTTTTGAAACACTGCTGTTGCCGAGACCAGTCCAAATAGCATTCTACAAAATTGAAATGTACGATCAGGTGTAAAAAATGCAGTGAGATGTTGTGAGTCTTTATCCAATTTAACCTGATGATATGCTACTCATAGCTCAAGTTTAGTAAACATTTTGGACTGGCCTACCAATATTATTAGATTCTCTATACATAGTAGAGGACAATTCTCAACCCAGAAGGCACCTCAGATCAATGCAGAGAGGCAACTTCCCTGATTTTCTTCCACTAGGACAACAAGGGAAAGCTATAATGTGGCATCCACTGCCTCAATAAATCCATCTACTAGCATATTTCTTTACAATTGTGAAGTTCTCATCTTATGCCATGTAAGACATAGAGTAATTTACGTTTAACAGGGACACTCCGCTCTTTCTCTTTGATTAGATTAGTGAAGATTTTAATTCTCCCAATGTCCTCTCTGAAAGCTTCACTATAACTCTGTAACCACTGATGATCAACATCTGAAGGAAACATTGGAATCTGGTGATTTACCTTACAGTCACAGGACATTTCCTTCCAGTCCTAATAACCTTGCTAAAATCTGCCTGATGCCACCAACCGAGTACATGAATCCCATTCTGAGCCATTATATTTGCCTGTGCTAAAAACCAATACCTGTCCAAAAGTACCCCAGCAAATTGATTTTACTATCTTTGAATACCGTAGTGATGCTATCAGGTGGACGTAGTACCTTCTAAGCCCATTGTTATTGATTCTTATCAATAGCAATAAGAGTAATCCTTGCACCTGAATCAAGCAACAATAGAATCTCCAATATATTAACTATTATATAAATATAATGGTTGATGTGAATTATTTTTATTGTCAACACTTTCAATCTCCATGAACTCCATAGGTAGAGCTATCCCATCCTTGTTGCCAAATATGTAGAAAAGGTCTCTCCTTCTAATAGATGTCCACTAATAAAGTATTTATTGCAAAGTAGAGCTTATAAGCAAGCAGCTGTGAAAGGCTCAGGAGCTCGGCAATAACTGTTGTGTGCTTGAGAATAAACAATATAGATTCCATGACAGAACATGTTAGTGGATCACAGAATAAGCTTTCTGCAGAGATATACCTAGTGAAGATGCCATACAACACTCCCCGGGACCCTTTCAGAGCTTTCCACTCTACCCAAGTAAGGAGATGCTTCTATGTGCTTGCAGAAGTGCATCCTGGAAAGCATGGGACACTAATAGTCTGTGTCTGAAGCTCATTCCCCGGACCCACATCCAAAGCCTGCTAGAGCTCTGACTGGGGCCTGTCAGAGCTTTCAATCATGCAGGAGCTGGACTGCCCTCCCCAGGCCTTGGAAGGATTTGGAAGGATGCCTCAGGTCAATGGATGAACCTAGCGATTCCCAGTGAGTGAGTCTAAAGTTAACTTTGTCACATCCTCTTGTCTGGGAGAAGGATCTCGTTGGACAGATACCCCACAGTAACTAATAGGGGGAAGTTAACTAGGCTTTATTGTTATCTGGATACCTAGGGTGATAGAGGGTGCTTCTCAGTGGAGGCATCTGACCTAATGGTGCCTTTGCTTAGATGCAGAGATCTGGCCCGGGACCAGGGTTCAATCCCCACCTCGGCGGGTCTTGGGCTCAATTCCCTTGGACAAGATAATTCTCACCTCAGGTGCCTAATCTAATTAATGGGTCCCACTCTGTACCTCTGGGCAATAGCTTGCTTAGTTTCCACAACGGCCCTCACAGCGCTTGGATGCCTGGCTTCACCCTGGGGCTGTCCAGGAGTGGGCGCCTCACAGGGAAAAGCCAGGAGGGGTTCCATAGCGGTATGCGTACAGCGCCTTGAGACCCTAACGGGTGAGTAGTGTGCTATACAAGAGCAAAGTTTACAGTTTACAGTTTTGTTCTGAGTGAAAATGTAAAAAGATCAATGTCTATTTTGTTTTCAAAATATTAACCGTGATGCTGGTGTAACAAATTTCTCACACCCCTAGGTGTAATAAATGTCACTTAGGTGTAATTTCACACACCCCTGACACTAACCTTTCATCTTGTAAGTTGATATCATTCAGGTGGCAAAAAGTGTTGTGGTATTACCAGGCAGTGTAGGACTGAAGAGAAAGTCCTTCAGATTCAACAGAAAGTCCTCTAAGTTGAGTCCTGAGAAACAGGACTGTGATACGTCAGGTGTTAATTACGGAAACCAGTGAGACTCAGAGAGGGTGATGGAATTTAAGAATTCTAAGTATGTCAAGATGTCTATGGAAGTTTGGCAAACACCATGTAAATAATGAAAGGTCCTTGAAACTAATGAAGCTAGAGGACCGCCACGATAGAACCATAAGATTTCCAAATAGGACATTAGAATTATCCAATGAACTCTAAATCCTTCTGCTTGTTGGACATTGTAATAGGTTAATGTCAAGGGATTGACCTGGATGTGGCTGCATGATGGAAAAGCTATACTCATTACCAAGAGTTTGTATCAGAGAATGCGCCAGTGTGACAGGCCTAACAATAGGACCATGTGTGAAATACCTGGCTGTGGTATTGAAATTTCGTATGTGACCTGTGTTCTCCAACTTTGCATGGACAATCTCCCCCTGTACTCCAGTTCATTACCACTCATCTTCTCCTATGAATGAGAATACCCTATTCCTGGCTTTTGGTGTCCAAGCCTTGCTCTTTGCATTCACTGTTGCCCTCACAAAACTGATTCGCCAGAAGGCGCCACTAGGTAGCCTTACCCTGACCCACTCCAGGTCATTGCATAAACTATGTCAGGAACTGTGAAGGGGGTTTCATGAGAAAAAACAGACTTATATATACAAGTACCAAAGCCAGGAGTCAAAAGACACGAATACTGGAAAAAACTATTAAAATAATGTGTTAAAATGTTAAAAATCTAGGCCACGTTCACTTTCCAGCTACTTCTAATATTGGCTTAAACTACTATTCTAAAACCAGTCATGATATATTAAAAGGCCAGGGGTCGCCGGTGCTCTTCGGGGCAGAAGTACATTTTTAACTACATATAAAAATGAGTGGTGAGTTTATGCCCTGGTGCCATTGTCTTCTACTCAGCAATGTCTCACTTACGACCTTACAATCCACACAAACCACTGTCTGCACTAGTTCTTACTACACCTTTGTTAAATTTACATAAGACACTTCTTGTGGCCCTTTGCAATCAATTCATTAAAATGAAAACATGAAGGAATTATAAACTCCCCACTGGGCCTTGGGGAACACCCAGTTGAAACACTGGCAAAACAAGAACCAGAAACTAACAGTAAACTCATTCCAAAACTAGGGGTTTATTTAGGATTAGAACGAAGCAGGCTCCGGTATCATCTGAAAGCTACTTATCTCCATCTGTTTAGAAGTTAGAAATATTATTAGGGGTTGGCAGTCTAAACCGAGGTTGGGAAAATAAACTCCCCGGTGCTTTAGCAGGCTCTGTGAAAGAGGTCACTGAATCGCACATGTTTTCAGTTTTCTCGTTAGAGAGTGAGGCAAACTTCCCACAGGAAAAAAAATGCCACAATCTGTTTCCTTTTGCAACAGGGACATGTCAGCAGTGAACTGACTGTGAAATTCACCTGGTGTTTGCGGCTGTGGCCTGGCATATTTAGGTCCAGATTTAAGAGGGCCGAGCGCCATTCCATCGCCACATTAGCGTCATATTTTTGATGCTAATGTAGCGTTGGAAGGCCAAAAACACTGCGCCATATTTACAAAGTGGCGCAATGCTTGCATTGCACCACTTTGTTACCCCTTGCGCTACATTATGCAGGCATAATGTATGCAAGAGGGGCGTTCCGGTGCTAGGGAAAAAAAAGCGCACAGAAATCGAAAAGATTTCTTTGCGTCATTTTTTCCAGGATTTTTAACGCCTGCTCCGAGCAGGAGATAAAAGGATGCTCCCATTGGTTTCAATGGTCCTCCGGGTGCTTTGCAGGATTAGAGTCCACATTTTTGATGCTAGTCCTGCAAATGCACCGACCTAGCGTAAAAAATTATGACGCTAGTTCCCTAACTACCGCCATGGTGCACCGTATTTTAAATAGGGCGCACACATGGTGGCATTAGGGGGCTCTAAGTGGTGCAAGAAAAGTGGCGCTTCGCTAAGTGCAGCGCCACTTTTCATGAATCTGCCCCTTAATCTATAAGTGTATGCCCGCTAAGAGGGGCAGAGAGAGCCAAGTAAACTAATCCCAAACTATGGCAGAGGTGCTGCTGTGGTGTGAGCAACAGTACTGCAACAGGCAAAAGTGTATTTCTGTTGTAAGAAAAAGTGGGGCTATGTGTTGCCCTAAGTGATCCCCGGGGTTCCATGCGGTACTTATCTTTAGAGGGGGACCAATTATTTCCCCCTGCCAGAGTTATCTGCCTGCACCACTCCCACAGTTGTCAAGAAACCCAGAGTTCACCATCTAGAGTGGACCTTTGCAGTGGAAAGGTCTCGGGGACATGGGTCAATTCTCAGCACTAGAGCACATATTTACTAATGCTTCGTGCCAGGTTTGCATTATGTTTGTAACACATTTTCTACACAAAGTGGGGTGGTAGGACTTACTATCCAACACAAAACAGGATTTGCGTTGGATAGTTTCCGAAAGGAACGCAAGGTAGTGCTATGTGCTGCTGTGCATTACTTTGTGTCTTGGGGGGCGTTCCATGCCTGGTGCATGGGTGTTCTCATGCAACCACCCATGGGTTTTGACACAAATTCTTATTTACAAACAGTCGTAGACAGGGATTTGCATCAAACTGTTACGCCTCCCTGAGGTGGGTGTAACAAGGAGAAATGTTTTCATTTCCTCTGTTTTTCCTACTTTCCTTGCAAGATGCATTGCCCAGCACACATACCAAGCAAGCAACGTGCTAAAGGATAGTTTTCCTACTGGAAAGAATACCCTACAGCACAAAAACAATTCCTAACAGTGGGCAGACATCCTTGCACTATGGCGCAAATCTACCTACTGTCGGAATCCTGTTTGTAACCCTGTATGACCATTTTAAAGTTACCAGCTTGCTCATTCTACCAGCTCTGTCTTGCCACCTCCAATGACTCCCTGCCATCTTCATTGTACAGGACTGGTGCGTAGGTTTGCCTCAGCAATGCCAAAAACCACTCTGCAACCATGTTGGCCCTCGAGTCTGGAGGGGGCGGGTCACGCCCCACAACACTGGTCACCATATACTTCATCAAGGGTCCAACAGTGCACCAGCAAGTCTAGAATTTTCAGATGGAGGTCACTCTAGGACTGGCTAAGTACACCAAGTCCAAATGAGAGCCTAATGAGTTCCAATGTGTTTTTGTACGCAAATGATCCAATACGTTTCATAATTGGAGGTGTATATTTATATCCCTTATTTCAGTGTTTCTGTGTTACATAGTGTACAGTCTCATGTAATGTTTACAGAACAAGTTGCTGCCAGTATTTCTTCTAGTTATCTCTTCCAGGTGTCATCCCTGGTCCATATTCCACAGTAATGATGATTCCTGGATACTCAAACACACCACACATACCTCAGACAGCACAGTTACGAGCCCTGCAAAAGCTCTTCCAGAGGCACTTACCTTTGGCAGCATGTGACTGACAGCCTGAGTGATTACCAGTGTCTGAGATTAATAAAATCCCTATGATGTCAGATATCACCAGAGGTTATTTGGAGAGTGTATTTTTCACTGCCTGAAAACTATAAAATGTGCCCATTTGGGGTACGTGCAAGACTTTTCATGCTGTCTGAACTGTGCAGCCTCTACGTTAGTCTGTATACTGATTTATACTTAGACGGTTTGCTTACTTCCACAGAGGCAGACTTCTGTGCTTGTTGATTTATAATGAGACTTTTCTCAACCTTTGAACTGAGCACATTTATACTAGTCCTTCTGATGAACTATACTTTTTGCTCTGGCTACTTATTAGCTTTGGAGGTCAGCTTTGTTGATTCCTCTTTGCATTGTTTGTGCATTATTGATGCTGATTTGAATTTCACTAACTAGCTACTTTTTGCCTTCTATAGTGATTCTTACATTTGAATAAAATGTTATGGTTTTGACTTTCAATTTTGTCCTGTGAAAGTTTTGTTTAATTGTACAGGGCTGCCATCTGTTGAGACTCACACAACACCAGTACGGTGCCTCAACCCTTTTATTTTATTAATTAAAAGTGATGACACATCACATACTCTCTATTGTGAAATACAGTAGTAATGTAAGCATGTATAAACCAACAACAAGTATAAACCTGCACATTTCAGGAAAATCTTAGTGTGCCAAATAAGTTGGTGCTTGAGTTGGTTAGGAATTAACTTCTCCTTCCAAACAGCCTGGATAAACTACACAACAGAAAGTTGAATGTCCATCCAGACTGCACTAACAATAAACTAGGTCTAAGCCTAGATAAATCAAGGGTCATGCAATAGAGAGTCAAGTCAAAAAAGTTTAGAATTGATTCAATTTCAGCTTACCACTTCCAGGTCAGAAACCAACTGAATGCAAATGTTTTCAAACAGATTTCCAATCTTTTTGGGAGTGATCAACAGAAGAGTTGAGATACATCCCATGCATCAGACTGGACTTAAATTCTTGTGTTTCAGAACTTTTCATTAATAGTTTTTCTCTTCTGCCCCAGTCCTCTAAAAGGCTAGGTGATGTGTAGTACTGTATGAAACCCCTAGATAAATTATTAAATGCATACTTCCTGACAATGGCAAACTAGAAAGATTAAAAGCTTTTCCCTATTTGGGGATTACTATAGCAGATAGTTGACCTCAGGGTTTCCCAGCAAAGACTTGTGTAGCTAGCTGCATTGAATGATTCACAAAAGCAATGAGTTTAACTAGGGACACTGGAATTATCTGATTCTCCGGTCTCTGTCTTCCCCATAATTATGCATACACTACACTTGCCAGCTAATGTAGCATTGCGTTTGCAGTTTGTAGAAACATAATTCTAACTCAAATGAACCAAAGTTACAAAAAGAAAAGCTCAACATATGGACCTGGTGCTGTGCAGCAACAGGTTTTATGCAAAGGTTACCCAGTTCCCTTTAATTAGCTAATTGCTGTATTCAGGAGTTAAACTGGAGCTAATGAGGGGAAACCCTTGCTCAGACAACGTCTGTTAAAATGACAAAATGACAAATATCAAAATAATATTCACATAGAATATATTACATTAAGCTGCCTTATTCTACAATTCCCAAAATCGTATATGTTGGACATGGCCCTCTCTGCAGGGTCATCCCAAAACGTTTTGTGTTCAACCCTCCAGTCTTTCTGAATTTGTTTTTGTTGGCCTTAGGACTCTGTGCACTTTACCACTGGTAACCAGTGCTGAAGTACTTGTACTTACTCCCTAAAACATGGTAAAACTGACTGACACCTGACTTGTTTTAGTAAAATGGTAAAAAGTATTCCAAGGGCTGTCAAATTAAATGTTACTACTGGCCTTTAAGTCTTATTGTGCCACCCACGTAAGTAGCCCTTAAAACATGTCCTTGGTCTGCCATTGCAGCCTGTTGGTAGTTTTAAGCTGCAATTTGACTTGCCAAAACAAACCCCTTGCCAATACTTAACTTAAACTCTATTTGTATTACCTATACGTCACTCCTAAGTTAGGCCCTAGGCATCCCATAGCGCAGGGGGCATTGTTCCTAAAAATTTGGACATGTATTTTTACGTTTTACATGTCCTGCTAGCGACAAACTCCCAAATTTGGTTTTAACTACTGTGAGGCCTACCTCTTCCATAGGATAACATTGGGTTACCTTATTACATTTAATACGTGATAGCTTTTGATTGGGAGCAGGTAGAAAAGTCATGTTTGGTGTATGAGGAATTGTAATTTAAAACCCTCTATCATGGTAAAGTCGGATTTTGAGTCACAATTCTGAAAATGCCACTCTTAGAAAGTTGGAATTTTTCTATCCTATTTGGTGTCTGCGGCCTATTTCCAGGATCACATTACTGTATTTTTAGTTGTCAGTTGGCTTTTGTAAATTCATCCCAGACAGCCTCACAATTAAAGGACTAGGTGTGCCTGGATGGACAACCTAGGGCAGGATGCGGAGGCGGAGAATTACACATCCCCACTTGCATGTCAAAAGACTGTGCGCTACTCTCACAGAAAACTTTACACTAGCCTATTGTGCCTGCAGGCAGACTGGGACCAGGGCAGGGAGGCAGGAAATTCTGGACACTTCTGAAAAGGGAAACCTCCTGAAGCTTCTCCTACTTCAAAGGGGTACGAGATATAAAAATAGGTCCCTCAGACCCATTGTTCAGTTCACTCTCTTGACCTGCGGAAGGAAGCTACTGTGCTTGGCACTTCTCCATGAACCCAGGACTTCCAGAGTAACTCCAAGGGCTAGTTGGACGGCCTCCTAATCAGAGCCTCAGGGCAGAAGTCTCCAACAATCTAGAACCTGCACATGGACCCTGCCTGAGAGAGTCGTGACCCTTGAAGTTGTGCCACTCCAGTTCTGGACCCTTGGAAGTGGGGCTAAAAGTGGGGAGCTGTCCCAAATTTAAAACTTGGGACTGAAAAAATGTTCAACCAAAACGTGCTCTGAGACCCGAGAGGAGTGCTCATCGAGCCACCCAAGGTGCATTGCTGGTTGGCCTGATTACATGGTAGTTCCTTCTATGTTCTTCTCTGCAGCATGAAATCCTGTTCAGCATCTCCTCACAGAAGGGGTAGCCCACCTCGTGGGTACCTCTTCGACTACAGCCTGCAACTTCATCCCAAGATTTTCAACTTCAAAAAAGAGCCTATGTTTGGACGAAGGAATCTTCACCCTGGTTTTGTCTAATGGCTCCCCAAGGATGATTCCTCCTCGTCAGACACCGTCTGCTGTCTTGCCTGACTGAACTTTACTTTCTCAGACATTTTTCTACAAAGTTTCTTCTAAGTCCAAAGGTTAGTGGACACCAGGCCCAATCCACATTGTAAATCCAACCTGCACTCCATCGTGGTTGGCCATAGCTTTTGAGTTTGCCCCAGTTTCGCAAACTAGATGTCTAAGTTGGCGTTTTGATCTTTTAGTTGCTATTTGTCACTTTAAACTTTACAATTCATAACTCTTGATCCACTGATTGCATTTGTGTTGTTTTTGGTGTCAAATGATATATTAAAATTTACTCTATTTTTCTAAATTGGTGTGGAATTTTTATTGTGTTGTCTTTTTACAGTGTTACTGCTTGTGTGCTGCATAAATACTTTACACACTGTCTCTAAGTTAAGCCTGACTGCTTTTATGCCTAGCTGCCAGAGGGTTACGCACAGGTTAACTTAGTGAAAGTTTGGGATACACCTTGACAGGGATTGTAGCTGGTGCTTGAAAAGGGTTTCACCCTCCTTCTACCAAGAATCCAATTTCTCATAATGGGCCATATTTATGAATATTTCTTCCAATAGACACAGAATGGATAAAATCCTTTGATACATCTTGCCCACTATCTTTTATGCATTCTTCAGTTAGACATTGGATAACTGTCAGGATACTTCAATTCGATTTCCTCAGAAGCAGAAGATAACTCCTCAGTCCCGACCCAAGCTACTCACAAAGAATATTAATCCTTTGTGCTGAGTACCCCGGAGGGGGAAAGGGGAATGGGATGGTAGAGAGACTGCCACAGAGATGATGAACGCCAGTACTCAGTCTGCCTCTTCACATCTAAGATTGGATACAGCACCTGCAAGAGTCACAGTCGCAATTACTAGGGACATACAACATCAGTTTTTCACTTTCTACTCTCAACACTTAATTCTCTTTAATTCTATTATTTCTTCACTCACCCTGAGTTCTCTGTAGCCTTGCTTCTCTCTATAAATGATAGCTCTTCTTAAAAAATGCTTATTACTGATTCTGGAAGAACTTCTCAACCTTTGTTAGAGATTGGTTTTATGTTGCTATATATATATATATATAGTTGGTGATAATGCGTTCTTCAAATCAGCTGATGTTATTTAATTTCTCCTGTCTTATTGTGACTTCTGTCAATACTTGTATTTGTAAATGCTTGTTTATTAAAGTTTGTTTCTCCTTTCTTACTTCAACATTTGTTGATAACTTGTATTTGTAAATGCTTGTTTATTACAGTTAGTTTCTCCTTCCTTACTTCGACATCTGTCGATAACTTGTAGTTGTAAATGCTTGTTTATTTAAGTTTGTTTCTCTTTTAAACTCTATTTTGGTTTATTACCATTGAATTTGTAAATGCTTATTTGTTAACAGTTCGTTTCTCCTTTAAACTTGGCCTTTGTTTATAACCTTGAAATTTGTAGATACTTGCTCTTTTAAAGTTCGTTTTTTCTTTGACTTTAATATCTTAAACAAGAACCTTGTAAACATAAGGTTAATTCATACATTAACTCTGTAGCCTTGCCCACTTCCACGGGAAGAGTCTACTATCAAACTCTTCGAATAAATCTTGACAATATTTATCTGTTTTCTGTAATATAATCTTCAAATGTAATTTTACCTCACAGGAGTTTCTGTTCTGAAGCGCGCTCTCTCTCCGCACAGCTGATTCCTGTCAGACCTCAGTTGAAGTGCAAGGCTTCCAGCTGGAGAGCTCGTAACCTAGCAACCAACCGATTGCAAGACTAGAACTGTAACTAACCTTCAGGACTCACAGCGGCCATCTTGGATCTTCTCTTCTTGATTCTTCCTTTGAAATAAGCGCAAGATTACTCTACAAACCTTCTTCCAGTTTGGGCTTTGCTGTCTCCACTGAGGATATCTCTTTGCTTTTCTCATGCACTTCTTTGATTTGACTTGGCAAGTTTGTGTGGTCATGACAATAACTGTAGGAAGGTGGCTCTCTATATAGTGCACTAAAATGAAACACACTGTGCGGAGAGTCCAGTGGATCCTCAAAGGCTTGCAGAGACAGAAATCGATAGGTCTAGTGCTCTTTTTGTGTTGGTGTGGGCAAGTAGTTAGGCTTATCAAGACGTTGTGTTAAGTATTTGTTGTACTCAGAGGCAATAAATGAGACCCACGTTCAAGGAATAAATCTGAGAGCAATTTAAAAAAGAGCAGTTGCTTTTAGGTATGCTTTGAACCAAATAACTTCATTATAAGGTAAGCAGTTTTTAAATTAAAAATACTTTGCTGTGTCAAAAATTGGCATAGTGCAATTTTTCAGGGTCTTCAATGTTAACCTGTGGTAGAAAAACATGAATGCAGTTTCTCAGGTAAGTACACAACTTACAACCCCAGTTTTTCAGGGTTTCAGGCCAGCACTGCACAGGGTTCAGGTTGGTACCAAGAGTGCACCCACAGGACAGGGGGCTGGTCGGGTGCCAAGGTCGAAGTTGGAGTCAGTTCCCAATGTTAATCAATGGAGACTGGGGGGGACTGAAAATGCGCTGCTCCCAGGTAAGTACAGGTGATGTCAGAGGTTGGTCTCCGGGGGTTGAGGCAAGCACCGGGGCGGGCCACAAGGCAACACCAAATTTACACTGTCAGCAGCACAGGAGCAGCAAGGTGCAGAATGCCAACACAGCATTGGACGCCCAATGCTATCCAATGGAGACAGGGGATATCCGCTGCAGTGCTGCTTGCTGGTAAGTAGAGCGGGGTCAGGGGTGGATCTCCTGGAGTTGAAGCAAGGACAAAGGGGGGGCCAGCACCAAACTTACACCCTCAGCAGCAGAGGGGGGCCGGGTGCAGAGTGCCAACACAGCATCAGGCTCCCAATGTTAGTCAATGCAGGAGATCACTTTCAGAAGTGGGCTGCAGGCTCACCTACCCACCCACCAACCCACAGCTGCCCAGGTAAATTGAAATGCCAGGGGTCATAGGGGCAACAATGGTCTAGGTTCCTAAGGCTCAGGGGCTCTGGCTGAAGGGATGTCTTTTGTCATCGGAAACAGCTTACCGGGCAGGTCGCGGTCAGGGGGAGCCCTCGGATTTAGGTTGCAGGCATTGCTGTGGTGTCTGGCCGGGGTCAGCCCACGAAGGACTCTGGGTCAGAAGTGCTGGGGAACCTTCAATGGGCTGGGAGGCCACTTGGACTTGGCCCATGGGCATCGGGTGCAGAGGTGGTTCCAGGTGGCAGTTTTGGGTTTCCTCAGGCAGACTTCTTTCTTCTTTGGAGATGTTTCTTTTGGACCTGTCCGCTGTCCACAGGAGTTCTTGTTCTTTATTGAAGGCAGGTAGTCCTCCCGAGGCTTGGGCTGCAGGACAGTCGTCTTCTGGGCGCAGGTTCTTTTAAGGCTGCAGACAGGCCTGTAGGGCTGAGGCCAAGTCAGCTGGTGTCTTCAGTCTTCTATGCTGGGTGACTTCTGTGGTGTTTGGCTTTTCTTTGGTCAACAGGAAACTGATTCTAGGGTTCAAGGGTGCCACCTAAATACTGGATTTAGGGGGATTACAGGGAGTGCCAGCTGGTAGCCAATAGGCTACTCACCGTAAGGGCATAGCCCTAACCTTATTGGCCTAATTCCTTCCATGCAAGATGGAGGGATTTAAAAAGTAGTGTCCACCTCAGCTCGTCCGCCCTAGGGGTGAGACTGGCATGAAGTGGTCACTCCTCCTAACTGACCTAATTTTCCCACCAGTTCTGCCACCGAAAGTGGGATCGGGAACTGGGGGTCAGCCTCCTCCACATTTTGGAGAGGCTTGGGTCGCATTTCAAAAGCGGCAAGGCCTTTGAAGCTCCCTGTCCTGGAATGTCCATCCTGCCTGGGAGAGGAGGTCACACCTCTCCAGAGGGCAGGCCTTTGTTCTGAACCCTTGAGAGCATTGGCTCTCACCTCAGGGGGCCAGAACTCTGCGTAAAGTGGATGCACTGGTTCTAGCCAGTCAGTACCCACTCTAGGAGTTGGTAGGTTTCAAGGGGGCACCTCTAAGGTGCCCTCTGGGTGCCTGTATTACTAAATCCATCACTGGATTCAGCGAGGGTTTATTATTATGAGATGTTTAATACAAAACATCCCTGTTGTCAATGAGGCCATCATGTAGCTGAGGAACTTGTAATGACCAGTGTCCAGTCCATGTACTTAAAATGACTGCACTGCTGACTTACTATGTCTGTAATACATTGCACCCTGCCTTTAGGGCTGGAAGGCCTGCCAGAGGGGTGACTTACATATATTGCATGCAGTGTTCAGGGGACAGGGCACACAGGCTGTGTGCCATGTCATGTTTTCATTTTAGGTCTGCACCAAGACACGCAGTCTGCGAAGGCAGCACTGTGTTCACTGAGGTGAGAGGGTCCCTGAGGGTTGCACTATCTGTGCTACAGCCTCAGGGGCCTTCCTTTAGTACCCCATGCCCTAGGTACCAGGGGTATTATTTACCAGGGACTTACAGTGGCAAATAAAGGTTTGCAAATTGGGAAAAACAACTTTGCAGTTTTAGGGAAAGAGATCTGGCATGGGGGAGGGGGACCTGTTTAACAGGGACCCCGTGCACTTACAGTCCAAATTGCACCAGAAACCAGGCAAAAAGTGGGAGGGTGACCATGTCAAAAGAGGCACTTTCCTACAGTAACTATCAATCATCTAATAATTTCAAGGTACCCCTTACACAAGTCTAACATTGGAATCAGTCTGATTGATGCAACCCAGATGGAAATGAAGACACAGCAAATACGTAACCAGTTGATCCAAGTAATCTATTAAAACCAAACTATCATTTTCCTTTATACTATTCTAAGCTTGGAGAATTCAACTTGGAAAATTCATCAGAGCACCATACGGTTGGCATGTGAAACATATATAAGAAGCCAAATGGATGCTCCAAGTTCAAACTTTAAAGATCATACCGTGGCCCAATATCTCAGGATAAAAGATGAAAACCCACTTATAATGAAGGCCAGGCCCAATAAGATGGAGCTGTACAATATATGGCTTTCTTGGAGGGCAGCCACATTGTAGGGTCCTAATTACCAGATGCTTGGGACAACCTGCTCCTCCTTTTTTCGCTCTGGCAGACTATCTTTGTCTTGTTGCTCAGAGACTTGTATCACAAGTCTTTTAACAAGTGCACCACTGCTCTTGAATTGCATGATGACACAGCAACTCCTGCTTCTTCGCAACAAGTTGCTGACTGACCACAGACAAATCAAGTCGGGCACTGACACCTGCAATCATTTACAAAGCGAGTGAGCAGTGACAGTAAGATACTTATGAACTCATCAGTACTCATAGACCAGAAGCCCTACCTTGCTATAGTTGCATAAAGAGTAAAGGATGTATCTTTTTCTGGGCACACACACAATCTTCCTCCCGGAGTACTGGAGAGGTAGAGCTACTCATGATGTGTACCAAGGTATTATGATGTCATACAAGTTGGCAGTTCAGTGAGCTCACAAAAGTAAACGGTCCCTGTGCTTCCAAGCACAGCAGCAACACTTGCCACAAGGGGTGCCTAATTGCTCTTGAAAACTGCCCTAACACTCACCATTTTGTTGTATATGCAGTAAAGATCCAGCAGAGGATTTGCTTCATATTTTTTTCATATGCCCCCCCGTACTCAGGAGCTGTTCTGCTCTTTATTGCAACACAGTCTGGACCCAGACACACACTTCCTAGCTTTAGTTGCTTTTCAGGTCTATTGTTTCCAGGAAGAGTGTGCTTTGGGTCAGCTCTTGGGCTTGACTGAATGGATTTGTTGTCTGTTTCAGGTGTCTCATCTTGATTCAATGGTTTGTCATAGTTTGGACTCTTGCTCTGGGAAAGACTGCTAGTTTAAGAATGACAGTACTTATATTTATAGGCGGTTGTGCCCCTCCTACAACAAGTCGCAACTGTAATCCCAACCCCTCCGGCTCACTAGCAGTACCTCACCGAAAACCCAAATAGTTAAAGGTGATTTGTGGCAGCCGTTACGCATGGACTCAGAAGTATGACATCCCAGGGCTTATCGTGGTTAAACGGAGATTACCCCTTTATCACAGATATATAATGTCTCAACCAAACACAGGCAATAACGAAGATGCAGTAATGTTTCAATAGTTTTTATTTAATACAATACGGTAAATAGCGTGGGCTGCAATGATTAGGATAATGAACAATGCATTAAATAAGATTGTAAAGACGAGGGTCATGATTATCAAGACCCCCACCATCTTGCGTTAGCATGGAAAGACATAAAGGGGCTGATTCTAATCCTGGCGGGCGGCGGAGGCCGCCCGCCAGAATTCCGCCCCCATAATACCGCTCCGCGGTCAGAAGACCGCAGAGGGTATTATGAGTTTTTCCCTGGGCTGGCGGGCGGTCTCCAAAAGACCGCCCGCCAGCCCAGGGAAAAACTCCCTTCCCACGAGGATGCCGGCTCGTAATCGAGCCGGCGGAGTGGGAAGGTGCGACGGGTGCAGTGGCACCCGTCGCGTATTTCAGTGTCTGCAAGGCAGACACTGAAATACTTTGCGGGGCCCTCTTACGGGGGCCCCTGCCGTGCCCATGCCATTGGCATGGGCACGGCAGGGGCCCCCAGGGGCCCCGCGGCACCCCCTACCGCCATCCTGTTCCTGGCGGGCGAACCGCCAGGAACAGGATGGCGGTAGGGGGTGTCAGAATCCCCCATGGCGGCGCAGCAAGCTGCGCCGCCATGGGGGATTCTAAGGGCAGCGGTAAACCGGCGGGAGACCGCCGGTTTACCCTTTCTGACCGCGTCCAAAGCGCCGCGGTCAGAATGCCCTGCGGGGCACCGCCGGCCTGTCGGCGGTGCTCCCGCCGACCCTCGCCCCGGCGGTCGAAGACCGCCGGGGTTAGAATCAGGGCCAAAGTGTATAATATGTCTGCGTACCCTATCGTAATAGGCCTAGCCTTCTACCTACAGGAGAGCCGGGTATGTTAAACCTAATCTGCCAATGCCATGTCCCTGGAAGGAGCCCCCAACCCTGGTTACCTTGAATGAGGTCTCCAGCTCAGACTTCGGAAGAACACGAAGTCCGGGTCAGCATCAAGGCAGCGATGGTATCTGATCAGAATCCCTCTGATTATCTTTCTAAAGTGTGATGTATTTATACAGATCTACTTGGATCCTTGACATAGGTTGTTCCAGAACAATAGATAACACCGCATGCTTGGGAAGGTAATTTCTAATGTGAGCACCTACAGTTTGTTTATCTTTGTCGCATGAGTGGACGCCTTAGTGCGGTGACACTGATTACATAACTCTAAACAAAAGGGCCTAACTATGAACAAGGCAGCCATCTTAGAAGAATTAATTAAATAAATGGTCTAAGACAGAGCAAGCTAAGTAGTTTAAAAGACACTAAATGATGGGGGCAGAAGTCTGCAAGCTAAAGGCTAAGCTAACAAACTAGGATTCACTAAACCCTCCCCATTGCCGTTACAAGTATGACGCCATTACTGGACGCCACTGAAGGTGGGAGACTCCAAAAAGCTAAAAAAGCTGCTCTGGACTAAAAGCGAAGCATAAAAACCAAAGTTAAAAACATAGTTAAAATTAAATGTTAAAAAAACATAATAAAGAGACTTAAAGTCAACCATGACAAGCACAGCAGGCGAAAGTAAAACCATACATTGGATGTTAGTTAGATATATAAATATTTTCAATCATTGTGGCGTGGAACTATAGTCATGATCTTGAAGACTAGCTCCGAAGTCACCTGTTAAAAAGTCATAAAAAAATTAGGCCAAATCGTCTGATGTAAGATCGTTCACTTGGGTGGATGGATTCACGGAGCAAAAGTGCACAATAGTCTCACGTGCAGGTCCACCTGCATCAGTGCCATTGTCCGTAGATGGAAGAGCCAACTCTGAGTGTTCATAAATGGCCTCGCGGATCAGCCTTAGTCTCATGGGGCACGACCGTGTATGAACCCTCATCGGGGACATCATCAGTCCTTGGTCCACAGGAGAAACTGGCAAGATGGCAAGACACACTGTTGGCAAATGTTCGAAGAAGCACCATACGCAGTGAAAGACAGGCTGCACGCACCAGAGGAGTGGCCGAAATGACAATGATCAATTCCTCTCTAGTTCCTCCAGCAAGGAAACATCGAAGATCTGAACCATGCGTTCATGGCACAGTTGTGCTGGTAGCAGCAGCTCCATCGCTCCGTTTAGCTGTAAAGAAACAACCACTGAGAATCAGAAAAAATAGCAGTAGTATTCCGCCAAAAAATGCCAAAATTACAGGAAAGCCACCAAACACACTTGAAAATAGTGAATGGATGGCCAACGGGATGACTCCGAAGATAGTCTGGAAGACGGACACAACTCCAGACCCGACAGCCTTAAAGAAATGGACAATCCCAGTAGTGCTCGAGGTGTTGAAAATTCTGGATACCAGCTCACCAAAGTGCTTGGGGAAGTTGGTATTTAATAGGGATTATATCTCGGCTGATGATTTCGCAATCTGGAGAACATACGTCTCTCTAGCGGATGTCAACGCGACCTGTTTTGAAACAGTAGCGCCTTCTCAGCTTGTCATAATTCACATTAATAGTATCAATGTGAGGCCACATTTCTGATATCTTTATCTCTTTTATGGGAGGGGATAAAATATGTCCACAACACGTAACGACCTTAGAGACCGAAATTGTGCAGGCAATGCCCGGTCGCATACCGCAACAGCTTTGATCGCTCAGCACCACATAACTGCCATTGGAAAGTACATGAAATGCTTGTCGAATCAAAGAAACTGGAGTACCCTTCAGAAAACAGGCCAAGTTCGCGACCCCCTCATTGCAGTGGCCGTGAAGGGACACTTGCTTGCAGATCATAGAATGACTAACAGTAGTCTCACATTCGCTTTGGCTAAGAAAGACCTCTGTTTCACCGTTCAGACATTTATAATCAAAAGGCAACTCCCACTCTTCCTTAATATAGCTATCACCCAAATGCTCATACCTGCCCACGGCAAGATGGATATCGGCAGATTGATAATGCCATGTATGAGCCAGACAGTCGAAGGACTCTCTGCTATCATAAAAGGCAATTTTTCCAACGTTTCTATATGAAGCATGGTGAAACTCGCTTCCCTTTTGGCCATTGTTTGTTGTTTCTCTGATAAATTAAAAGCAGCGAACAATTCACTACCGTTAATGTATCTCCATGGAACATGGCCATTTTTCAATGTTTGTAATGTCCAACCAAGCTGCATAATAGAACGCAGCTGACTTTGTCCATGGTATAAACAGGACATGTCTGACTGAATGATATCAATAGTAGACGCACTATGTTTATAAGTGAATAAATTCTGTTGGACAGAGTGTTCATGCCGTTATCAACAACCGCCAAAGCCTTTTCTAAGTTTTCCATATCTATGTGCCTTAAACGTGCAGCAGCTTTTATCTGAGAAAGTTTCCATATATCATTATACATAGCATAGCATATACAAGTCTTTTAGAGCGCTGTTTCCTAGGACCTAACAGGAAGTTCTGCAAGTCTATATCTTCAGAAAGTGTGTTCAGGTGTTCTTTAACTGCGGCTAACGTGTTAGACTGTACCCATTGTTGACACAGTTTACCCACACTGTATGTAGTAACTATCTCCGTGTGTTGACCTGAGATGAAGTGAGGATCTGGCTGGCTAATCTTAAAACCCCCCGAGGAGTTTAAAAAATGAGCCTGACATCCATTGGTGTCTATTGGCCAAACTAACCACCCGCCGGGACTGGAAAGTGAAGAATTACAGGTACCAGCCTGAACTTTTGCATCTAGCTCTTCTTCTGTGTTATTCAGGAAGAATTGCCAGTCATTAAATTTAGACGGTGTGAGGATACTGGGCGTGTTCATTTCTTTTATTTTTGCTAACCCGAGGCAGGACGTCTGTTGAACAGAGTCATTCAAAAAAATCCTTTGTACAGAATCAGGCATGCTCTAAACAAGGCTTCCCTACCCTGTATTTGGCAATCTTGTGTCCCCCATACACTCTTTAAATCAATATTGTTCTTCCAGTGATCATAACCTTTAATGGTAAGACGGGAAACAAAGGCATCTGAGTATATCAGTTTTGTAGCAACATTTTCCTAATTTTTGAAGGAAACAATTTGAAAAAATATGACGCGGAATTTCTTGTGTCATGGCCAGAAAAATAAGTGCATTTTTCTAAATAATTTTGTGGGCTCCCCACCGGTGGCATTGAACAATGTTCCCACTGTGTGTAATTAAGTACAGGTCTATGTCTAGTTGCACGGTGCAGGTAGTAATGTCCCCAATTATTGTAGCAGAACATTTCCCCATAACTCATTGTATTTACATATACATCATCCCTTTCAAATATTGAATAGTCCTTCATTTCAGATAACATAGAATCAACTGTCTGGACATCCCAATCATCGGATACAACACTGGGTGTGATAACATTTGTCATGGATATTATGAATACATATGGAAATATGAATGACCTCAGTAGGCCTGTATATTTCAAAGGGAACTTTGTCCCACACAATCCCATCAGAAACAGGTACAGCTGAAATGCTCACGGGGGACACGTCTCTGTGGACCTTGTGTGAGGAATGATGTGGAGTTAAAACTTCATTTACTGGCGCTACAATTGTGCATTCAGGAATGTAATGACCATTTATTAGAAAGAAAAAAACAGTTACGAAACCAATCCATAGAAATAAGGTAGAAAATATTAGGCCGAACCATAAATAGTTCCAGGGATATATCAAGTAGTTTGTTTTAAGCCATAGATATAGCTTGCGTGTCTTTGAATCATTTTCAATCGCTTGAGTGGATGAGCCTGAAGAAAAGTCATCAATGTCGATGAAGTAACCAAAGCCAGTCTCTGCAAAAACAGTAGCAAGTTCAGTACTTGTAGGTGTGTTCACTTCACGTGGAGACTCATAGTAAATAGTGCCATCAGTCTGTGTTGTATAAGACGGCCAATTCTTGACCAGGTGTTGTCATGGAAGTGGTGACTGAAATCAGCAAGAGCTCATTCTCCGCCCTCCACATGGTCGAGGAGGAATTTATAGCATTGTTGGACATTTTAGCATAGTCCATAGTAGTGTTGTTTACTCTGTTCTGAAGAGGAATGTCCTGTTGGGTAATGAGAGGGGATCGGGAACTACCCAAGGGACCTCTGGGTCTACTGTGCAGGATCTTCCACATGGTGTAGTTTGACATTGTCAATTGAAACAAATCTGTTTCCTCAGGAACCAGGCAACAGTGGTAGGATTACATTTCTGGTAACTTGTATTCCCAAGACTGAGACTGGTGCTCTGTAGGATGGACTGAATTCCTTCTTTACAGCACTCTTTTCACGAACCAGATCCCCAACTTTAGGAATCCAGCCAGTGGAAGTTGTTGAAATATCCCTTATTCCTAAGGTGGCAGCACTGGTGGATGATTTTTAATCTTGAAATTGTTGAAGCTCCTGTAACACAGTGAGACGTTCATTTATGTCAAAAGGTGTTTCTGCTGCCACCATACCAGAACCATCAAGTTCTGGGACATACATAGGTATCACAAAGACGACCTCATGTTCATCCCCCCAAGGACCGTCTTGGCATATTATTCAGTGCTCTCTGGACCCCATATAGTTGATTAAGCCGGCTGGGGCCAGAACCTAATACTCTAGCTGTTAAGGACTGCTTTAGATCACGGTTCTGCCTCTCCACGACTGAATTTCCCTCGGGATGGTATGGTGAGGAGTAATGGAGTTCAACACCCATCGTCCCCATGGTGTCCCTGAATGCCTATGAGGCAAATGCAGGGCCCAGGTCCGAGTGGAATGCTGCAACCACATACATACCGATAAAGATCAGAAAATCTTTTATAACAGTTCGAGCGTCAGCCGACTGCTGCGGCCATACCCACAGGAATCTAGAACAAGAATCTACAGCGACTAGGATGTATTTGTATGCACCATCCGGTTGGAGTGGACCACAGTGGTCCAGGTACACACATTGTAATGGCCTACTGGACACTAAGAGGGATGTCTGCGGTGGGCGTTTGATATTAGAGCCCTTTATCTGCTGGCAGATGTCACAACAAAGGACATATTGCTTTGTTTGTTTATATAGACCTGGCCACCAGAATCTTTTCTGTAAGAGTGTTACTGTGGCCGAAATACCAGCATAAGCAGAAGCAACACCCTCGTGCGCTGCTTTTACTAGATCTAATTTCTGGTGTTCTTGGGGCTTGCTCGATCTCCAACCCCAGGAAGTGTTGCATAAGCAACATTCTGTGCCCTGATGTGGAACGAATATTTAGCAGGTTATGCTTTCGGGAGAGACTTGCATTCAACTGAGGCATTTACAGCAGTCACTGTTTTATTATCCAATCTCATATGGGAACGAGTCACTGCAGCCACTGAAACCGTAGCTACTGTGGATTTGGCTGCTTCGTCAGCCAAAGTATTACTGATGACGTGTTCTCCTACACGTTGGTGGCCCAATGTATGTACTACATGGACGCACAGCAGCTTATCCTTAAGATCAGCCACTCTCCCCCACAATGTCTTGTGTTTTATGGTGTTCCCTTTAGAATCTCTAAACCCGTTCAATTTCCAATGATTAAGATAAGCATCAAAGTCAGCCTTCCTGTCTCAGTTTTTTCTAGCGCTAAAATGAGGGCTTTGAGTTCAGCTAACTGAGCTGTGCAGTCCCCTAGGGTCTGTGTGTATGTATTATGAGGGTGGAAGACTCCATCCATCATCACTCCACTCACGGCTGCGCAAGCGGCTGAGTATAGATGTTTGGTACCTACAGCTGGTTGGGCTGAACCATCAGTACAAATGACAATATCATAGTTGTCTAAAGGTAAAAGATGTAGAGGAGCGGGGCACTCTTGTTCATATTGGAGAATTTCTTGTGTCTGAAGTTTCGGATCAAATATATAATCTTCATCAGAAGCTGTCAGAGAGGTAGCCCACTGAATCCAGCATGGGTGTAATGCTTTAGCATTAGGAACGCTTGCTTTGGTGACAGCCTCTAGTGCTGGCAACGGGGTAATGACAATGATGCATTTCCCCTGGGCAAGTGGTCTCTCTTTTATGACAGCCATCTGAACTGCAGTTAGAATTTTTTCTATGGGTGCAAAGCGTTACTTTGCATTCGAGTATAAATGTGATTTATAAATGTGAATTATATGCTATGGGCACCGTGTCATCCTCACTGAAGGTGGCATACGTAAACCCAAGGGCACCATTAATTATTCTGATGACCAAATTCTTTTTATTGTCATGGGTGTGTAAGTGTTTAGCTTCTAGCATGTCCTGCTGCAAATCCCTAAGGATGCCCCTGTGCTCAACTGTTCAGTGTATGCTAGAAAAATCTGGACGTATTAAGTCGTATAGTGGCTTGATACGTTGTGCATAGTCTGGAATGTATGTTCTGCCAAAATTAAAGAAACCAAGTAAAGACTTTTGTTTCCTTAGTGTATTTGGTGGGTGCAGTTGTGCACATTTCTGTAGGAAGTGCGGGGCCAGGCTCTTTCCTTCGTTTGATAGCTCATATCCCAGGAACAATACACTGAGAAAGGCGATCTTGCTTTTCTTAAAGTTGAATTTATAACCAACTCCTGCAAACCCCAAAATTATTCGATCAACCCTTACAAGATGAATTTTCAGGTCGTCGTCCGTGAGATAAATGCCGTCCACATGAGATAACGCCTCTGGATCAATATCATGTAATAATCATGTTACTCGGGCGGAGAACAGTCCTGGACTATTCTTATAGCCCTGGGGTAAATGCCAAAAGCGTTCTTGTGAGCCAAATGAGAATGCACTCAGGTCCCGACTTTCTTCCGCTGAATTCTAGCAGAAGAACTCATTGGAGATGTCCAACGTTGTTTTATATTTTTTGCGCACTATGGCCCTCATTCTGACCCTGGCAGTCCTAAACCGCCAGGGCCACGGGCAACGGAAGCACCGCCAACAGGCTGGCGGTGCTTCAGTGGCCATTCTGACCTCGACGGTAAAGCCGCGGTCAGAAAAGGGGATCCAGCGATTTCCCGACGGATTTCCCCTGGGCCAGAGAATCCTCCATGGCGGCGCTGCTTGCAGCGCCGCCATGGGGATTCCGACCCCCTTCCCGCCATCCTGTTCCTGGCGGTAAAACCCACCAGGAACAGGATGGCGGGAATGGGTGTCGTGGGGCCCCTGGGGGCCCCTGCCCTGCCCATGCCACTGGCATGGGCAGTGCAGGGGCCCCCTAACAGGGCCCCACAAAGATTTTCACTGTCTGCTATGCAGACAGTGAAAATCGCGACGGGTGCTACTGCACCCGTCGCACCCCTGCAACTCCGCCGGCTCCATTCGGAGCCGGCTTCCTCGTTGCAGGGGCTTTCCCGCTGGGCCGGCGGGCGATCGCCCGCCGGCCCAGCGGGAAAGTCAAAATGACCCCCACGGTCTATTGACCGCGGTGCGGTCTTTCGGCGGTTTCCGCCCGGCGGGCGGCGCACGCCGCCCGCCGGGCTCAGAATGAGCCCCTATGTTATTTATCAGTGCTGTGCTATGTGAATTTTGTATTGCATATGTACGTGTATGACTGTTTAAGTGTCTGTAATCTAAGACTATTCTATAGGAATGGTCTGGCTTCGCAACCGGGAATAATGGATTATTCATTGCAGAGGCGCAAGGCTCAATTACCCCCTGGTATTCTAGCTGAGCGAGTATTTCCCTCACTGGAGCTTTAGCCTCATGTTTCACTGGATATTGTGTCTGAGGCTGGGGTGTAGACCTGATAGGTATTATATGACATGGAGAGTCCCTGTCCCAACCTACATGATTGTGATATAATGCAGGTGCCTGCGCTAGAGCCCAACTGACAGTGTAGGCTTCCTTTTTCGCCTCTGGAACAAGATTAGAGAAAGAAGGCAAAATTACATTTTCCCCATGTGGGAGCTTACGGACGTGTTCGGGCGGCCAATCTCTTTCGGCCAATAGGATGTCACAATTAAGTTCATCCCAAAAGATCACGCCGATGGAGCGTTCCACGTCTCCCTCAAGTTGGATCTTTAGATTATAAAGTCTATCTGGTGGGAGTACGCGCCCGTCCGCCGTTTCAACTGCAACAAAATCGCTAGTTGCTGTCGCATCCAGATGATCTTTCAGACTCTGGCGACATATCGTGACCTCTGCTGCGCTGTCTAGCAGTGTCACTGCCCACGTCTTGCTCCTCAGCAATGTTCTCAAGTGTATTGGCATTTTTAAGCGATAGTGTTGCCACCTTTTTCTTTTTAAACCCTGGCTTTTGTTGCAAAGTCTTCTCTTCTTCTTTTACTGTCGACTGCGGTGAGTCTTTCTTTTGTTTCACGTAGTCCGACGTCGGTCAGGATGGCCCTCTCTCTTGCTACGCCTATCCAGAGTGTCCTGAAAGGAAAGAGAGGGATGTGAATCAGTATATCTATCAGGAGTTCTAATATTCCCCATATTTCTGAGAGTATATCTCCTTTCGGAGTTCTCCGGATGCGGAGAGTCTGCGCTCTGCTTCTGTCTTTCTTTAAATTATTTTGGCTTCTCCCAGTGCTTTTTCAAACCCTCTTGTGTCAGTTTTGTAACTTCCTTAGAGGTGGTACTCTGTACTTCCAATTTCTTTGGCTTGGCTCCCAGACTATCCCGTCCTATACTAGTATAGGTATTGGAAATAATTTTTCGTAGCTGTCTCTCTTGATCCAAATGTGGAGTTTCTCGGAGACGCTGGCGTAAAGCCAGTGCTACCGCTTCCCCTTTTATGTTACTGAGTATTATCGAGTATACTGCTTCAAAATTACGCATCAATTTCATCCCCAAATCTAGGGCAGGTGCAGCCCCATGCTCATTCTGTATTTGTTTTAACACCTCCAGTAAATTGGCAAGTGTCAGGGTACCATGTGTGGTAGTATATAGTATTGCAGCGAAGACTGTACCCCAGGTGGCACAGCCATCCACCGAGGGAACCATCCCAGAGGGCAAGTACATTGTTAGAATTCTATGTTTCTCCTGTGGTCCCGTATGGGGAAACACAGCTTCCAGCTGATTTGTTTTCTGGGCTATCCAATAAGGTATTTTCTCCCGATCTGTGGGTACTTTACCCATAATAGTATGTACTGTTTGTGGATTAATCCCAGTAGCCAATTGGTATCCACCAGGTGCTGGTGGTGCTAGACGCGCTGGTATTGTGTTCAAAGTCCGCATTACGAACTGAACAAGCCGTCTATGTAATGTTACTACTTCATTATATAAGTTTCACAGATCTGCTGCTTGCAAATTTTGTATACGCGGGTGAGGTGTGTATGTGGCAAACATAGGCCACGTAGGTCCGTCATTACATAAGGGTCCTAGGGCCATATGTACGAACACTTTTTCCCATAGATACAGAATGGGTAAAAACCTTTGCTACATCTGGCCCCTAATCTCACATGTTGTATTACATGTGGTAACGTGCCTTCAAACCAGTTCTGATGCTCCTGATAAGTGAGCGGTATTTCTTGATACTGGTATGCTTGGTACCATTGAGGTACAATAGCAATTCTATATGTGTGAAATGTGACTGACCTGCGGTCTTCCTCAGGAAAGGTGACCCAGGAGTAGAATGTTTCTGTTTGATAAGCTTCATTAGCTTCTACTATGAAAGTGACATCCCCGCCCTCTTCTTTAAAGCCATGTGCTACTAGATGTAATGTTAATGCTTGTCTAGCATTCTCAGGAATTTCTATGTCCTTTTTTTATTTTTTATTTTTTAGAGATGGAACACCAAGTGAGGAGTATATTCTTTTTATGAGTTTGAGCTCCAACAACCTACAGTCTAATTAGGTGTTCCCTGTTCAGCTGAGGAGGATTTCCCAAAGACCACGGACGTCTCTGTATAATGGTGCTTAGGGTACCTGTTGTCTGTGAGACAGTGATACTCGGGGTACCTGTAAATTAGTGCCTAAACACCATCGTTGCTGGCGCCATGTCATAGTTTGGACTCTTGCTCTGGGCAAGACTGCTGGTTTAAGGATGACAGTACTTATGTTTGTAGGCGGCTGTGCCCCTCTTACAACAAGTCGCAACTGTAATCCCAACCCCTTCGGCTCACTAGCAGTACCTCACTGAAAACCCAAACAGTTAAAGGTGATTTGTGGCAGCCGTTACGCATGGACTCAGAAGTATGACATCCCAGGGGTTATCGTGGTTAAACGGAGATTATCCCTTTCTCACAGATATATCATGTCTCAACCAAACATAGGCAATAACGAAGATGCAGTAATGTTTCAATAGTTTTTATTTAATACAATACGGTAAATCGCATGGGGTGCAATGATTAGGATAATGAACAGTGCAAGAAATAAGACTGTAAAGACGAGGGTCATGATTATGAAGACCCCTACCATCTTGCGTTAGAATGGAAAGACATAAAGGCCCTCATTACAGCCCTGGCGGTCGGTGTTAAAGCGGCGGTAATACCGCAAACAGGATGGCGGAAATAAAATTGGGATTACGGCCGTGGCGGAAACCGCCAACATAGACAGCCACTTTAACACTCTGATTGTCACGGCGGTAGAAACAAACAGCGCGGCGGTCACCACCAACAGACAGGCGGAAGACAAAGTACCGCCCACCCTATTACAAGAGGCCTATCCGCCACCTTTTCCGGGGCAGAACCAACGTTATCCAAAGCACGGCAGAAACAGTACACAGAAGGGAAAACACTCACCTCTCGACACCCAATGAGGAACCAGGACGCCATGGAGCCCAAACTACACGTACTGCCCATGTTGGTTTACCTCCTCTTCTACCAGGAGTACGAACGGCGGCGGCGGCGACCATGGTGAGTACTGCACCTACAACACGGGGGAGGAAAGAGACTGACACACACACGCAACACGCAACACCCCCACCCTCACCCTCACACACAACAACATACACACAAATACATGCAGCAACATTACATATATACCCTCCCACCCCCTGGAAGAACGCAAGGACAAAAGGAAATGATTGTAACCATTGTAATCATTAAAAATTCATTAGTAAAAACTCAAAATTCAGTATATACAAATATGTACACCAACTACACAAGTCCGGATAGTGTTCCAATCATTGTCCATGGACCACTGGGCACAAAATACATGGGCGAGGCCCACACATGATACCTGACTGGAAACGGAGAGAACACTGCAGGGGCATCAGATCGAAAATATACAGGCATCTCAGGAGGAGGGGGAGAGGCACCTCAGCCTGATGAACGCACAACGCCACTGCTGCACGAGGGGGCTCCATGCCCATTTATGTATCCTGGGGAGTTCAAAGCCACAGTCTCTCAAGTCTCTCCAGTGGGTGGTTTTCCCACTGCTTTATCCTGGGGAGTACAAAGCCATAGTCTCTCAAGTCTCTCCAGTGGGTGGTTTGCCCACTGCTTTATCCTGGGGAATGCAAAGCCACAGTCTCTCAAGTCTCTCCAGTGGGTGGTTTGCCCACTGCTGTATCCTGGGGAGTGCAAAGCCACAGTCTCTCACGTGCATAACAGTCTCCGCTGGTTCTGGAGGGGGCCTGGTGCCCAGAGTGCTTCATCCTGCCTAGGACTGAGGTAGGGGATGTGATACTCCACTGGTTCTGGAGGGGGCCTGGTGCCCAGAGTGCTTCATCCTGCCAAGGACTGAGGTAGTGGATGTGATACTCCATTGGTTCTGGAGGGGGCCTGGTGCCCAGAGTGCTTCATCCTGCCAAGGACTGAGGTAGTGGATGTGATACTCCACTGTCTCTGGAGGGGGCCTGGTGCCCAGAGTGCTTCATCCTGCCAAGGACTGAGGTAGTGGATGTATCTCTCCACTGGTTCTGGAGGGGGCCTGGTGCTCAAAGTGTTTCATCCTGCCAAGGACTGAGGTAGTGGATGTGATACTCCACTGGTTCTGGAGGGGGCCTGGTGCCCAGAGTGCTTCATCTTGCCAAGGACTGAGGTAGTGGATGTGATACTCCACTGGTTCTGGAGGGGGCCTGGTGCCCAGAGTGCTTCATCCTGCCAAGGACTGAGGTAGTGGATGTGATACTCCACGGTCTCTGGAGGGGGCCTGGTGCCTAGAGTGCTTCATCCTGCCAAGGACTGAGGTAGTGGATGTATCTCTCCACTGGTTCTGGAGGGGGCATGGTGCCCAGAGTGCTCCACATGCAGTGTGGCCGGTACAATTCCCTCACCTGGGTGTGCGTGCCACAAGATTTGCTAGGTTCAGGTAGCATGATACGCCATGGAGGCAGCGACATACCCCACACTGCTGCGGCTGCACCTTTCACCTACAGGTGTAAACAGTGATGGAAGAAATGCCTCATGGAAGCTGCCCAGGGTCCAGGAACTCTCCTCCAGCCTCAGACGACTGACCACTGGGGATGGTAGCCATGTCAGCGGTGGTGCCAGTGTCTGAGGACGCCGCGGGGCCGGTGGCAGTGCTTGCGGTGGTGTCTGTTGCGGCGGTGCTTGCGGTGGTGTCTGTTGCGGCTGTGCATGGGTCAGCACCTGCAGAGGGACACAGCAGGACATTTCCTGCAGCCTTGGATGGCTACCCACTGGGGAAGAGGCTGGGGACTGTCGCTGAGGCTGTAGACGTGCCGGGGGCGGTGTAGGTGGCGGTGCAGGTGGCGGGGCAGCTAGCGGTGTTCGCCGCCATACAGGATGGCAGGGTCATGGACAGAAAGTGTGACACTGGTCCCTCAGTCTGTGGCACCATGCCCTCTTCTGACCTGCCCTTCAGCTTTTGGCCCTTCCCCACCTTTGATGGTGCCGCAGTTGTCTTGCCACTATCCCCTTTGTTTTTTGCTGAGCCCTTGGTGGCAGGTACTTTCGGCTTCTCCCTCTGGGATGTGGGCACCTTTTTCACTTTGGCAGGTGGCGGAATGTCCTTGCCCTCACTACGTGGCACACTGGCAGCCCTGATGGGTGGCGCACTCGATGACCCCTCAGTTGCTGGCGCCACTGTGGCTGGGGAGTTGGTGGCTGAGGTGCTGCGCTGGGACCTGGAAAGCCTGGCCCTAGGGGAAGGTGTAGGGAAGAGGTCAATGTTAGCCAGGAAGAGTTTTTTAGACACACTGGGACAGGAAGATGGAGGGGGTTTGGGAGTGGAGGTACAGGTAGTGGTTGTAGGAGGTGTACGTCCGCTGAATTTGGGTGAAGGTGCATGGGCCCGAGGCTGTTGTGAGGTGGATGGCTGTTGGGTGGGTGTGTGCCTGCGTTTGTGTACTTTGGGAGGAGGGCTCACTGACACACTGGGAGAGGACACTGGGGATATGTGAATGGTAGTGGGGGTGGTGAGTGCACATGAGCGGTGTGTGGTGATGGGTGTTCTGGTGTTGGAGGTAGTGGCTGAGGATGTATTGCATGCAGGTGTGAGTAGAGACAAGGAGGGAGGAGGAGGACTTGGAGGAGGGGGACACAGTGGAGGCAGTGGATGTTGGTGTGTCTGCATGGGGATGGTGCTTGTGTGAGTGCCTGTGGGATGTGTGGTGCTTATGTTTGCCATGTCCACTCTTGTGTGTTGATTAGTGTGCATGCTGGTCTGATGGTGTGCTTGGGATAGGCTGAGGTACAGGGGATTGGGTCTGGGTGGAGGGGGGAGGCTGGACACAGGGACAATGGCTGCCATCAGTGCTGAGGCCATAGCCTGAAATGCTCTCTGTTGGGCCACCTACCAAGAATGAATGCCCTCCAGGTATGCATTTGTTTGTTGCAAATGCCTCTCAACACCCTGGATGGCATTCACAATGGTAGATTGCCCAACAGTGAGGGATCTCAGGAGGTCAATAGCCTCCTCACTGAGGGCAGCAGGGCTGACTGGGGCAGGAGCTGAGGTGCCTGGGGCGAAGGAGATGCCCACCCTCCTGGGTGTGCGGGCACGGGACACACACTGAGGGGCTGCTGGGAGGGCGGTGCTGGCAGGGGGGGTGGCGGATGTACCTGTTGATGCGGTGGGCACAGAGGTGCCCGCCACCGCAAGGGAGCTCCCATCAGAGGAGGAGTCACTGTCACTGCTGTCTGCTCCTGTCCCCGCCGTGGAGCTCCCCTCGCCCTCCGTCCCACTGGTGGCCTCAGACTCCGTTGTTTCGCCCTCCAGGGCCAAGTGGGTTGCAGCTCCCTCCTGCTCCGGTGCCAATGCTCCTCCGCCTGATAATGCTATTGTACACAAGAACAGGGAGACCATGGGGTACGAGGCCTAAGACCAATTGCTGGACACCTGGAAGTCACAGGAGCCTGACTAGGTGTAGTTGGCTCTTACCACTGGTGGGGTTGAGGGGCCACCCAGCCTGCCTCACAACGGACCTTGCCTACCAACTTGGCCGGGCCTAGGGGAACCCACTGCCCACCTCCCCCAACCAGACTCCTCGTTATGCGCGCAGAGTCAGCTGAATGAAAGTGTACTCACCCCCTTGGGGCTGCTGTGATGCCCTCATGCACCCATCCAACTCCGGATACGCCACCTCCAGGATCCGGAACATCAGGGGGGTCATGGTGCGACGGGCACCCCTCCCACGTTGGGAGGCCATCCCCAGCTGGGCCTCCGCCGTCTTTTTTGCTCCAGCGGCGCAGGTCCTCCCATCTTTTCCGGCAGTGGGTGCTCCATCTGTGGTAGATCCCCAGGGTCCGGACGTCCTTGGCGATGGCACGCCAAATACCTTCTTCTGGTGGGCGCTGACCTAGAGGAAAGGTACAGGGGGAAAGGAAATGACTTACCCGTCCGGACCGTCATACTCATTGCCCCCCAGTTCCCACCCTTGCCCTGACGCACATACACTCACCATCCGCACATGCAGGCCTCAGCCCCCCCCATGTATCTTCCATCCACACCACTCAAAACAGGCATTGCCCATGCAGCATGCTCACAGTGTACTCACCTGTTTGTCTGGAAGACCGTACAGTTGCGTGTACTGGGGGAGGATCCCATCCACTAGTTTCTCCAACTCCTCCAAAGTGAAGGTAGGGGCCCTTTCCCCAGACACATGAGCCATCGTCGCTTCCAGACTGAGGTCACAGCAGCACTTGCAGTGTAGGTCCTCTTCTGTTGAAGGTCAGGTATCAAATGAGTGAACAGACAGAAAATGGCAGTCACGTCCGTGGCAGTGCGTACCGTCACCGCCGGCGTACATCGTCATTGGCTCCTGGCTCCCATAGGGCCCAATGTTAACCAATGCAGAATTGCGCTGCGGTCTTCGACCGCCCACCGCGACGGTGTATAACGCCAGCGCAGTTACCTCATATCCCCTTGTCCCACCTGACAGGTCAGGCAGCCGCCATTTCAGGAGGCCACATGGGATGAATGTTAACTGTGTCACACCTATCTAGGCCGGGAATATAGACAGATACCGGCACATTGCGGATTAATAAAGTTTCTGAAAATAAGACATTGTGATACCTCAGTGTTGGATGACTCTCTGCTCGCTGTTCTCCTCCATAGGGCACGTCTGCTGCGGCAGGTGATGAGATGGCGGCATCCTCCGGTGTACAGACCCCTGGTGGACTTATCCTAGTCACATACCGACTTGATCGTGCAACAATCCAGGAACTGTGTGACCAGTTGGAGCCGGACCTGATGTCAGCTATCCACCATCCCACAGGAACCCCCCCTCTAGTGCAGGTCCTGTCTTTACTCCATTTCCTGGCCAGTGGGTCTTTTCAAACAACATTGGCGATGGCATCAGGGATGTCCCAGCCAATGTTCTCTAACGTGTTGTCCAGAGTCTTGTCAGCCCTTCCGTCAGGTGGAGGATTTGCACACAGTGAAAGGTGACTTCTATGCCCTGGGACATATCCCCAACATCATTGGTGCCATTGATGGTACTCATGTGGCATTTGTACCCCCCACAGAAATGAACAGGTGTACAGAAACCGTAAGACCTACCATTCGATGAATGTGCAGATGGTGTGTTTGGCAGACCAGTACATCCCATGTGAATGCCAAGTGTCCTGGCTCTGTGCATGACGCTTACATTTTGAGGAATAGCAGCATCCCTTATTTGATGGGGCAACTCCAGAGGCACCGTGTGTGGCTAATAGGTGAGGCCAAAGTCCCAATACAGTTGACATAGGTGTCTGGGTATGGGGCTGTCCCTAAGGGTTAGTGTGTGTCTAACAGTTGTCCCTCGACATTTGCAGGTGACTCTGGTTACCCCAACCTGTCATGGCTATTGACCCCAGTGAGGAATCCCAGGACAAGGGCAGAGGAACGCTTCCATGAGGCACATGGGTGAACTTGGAGGGTGATCGAACGCACCTTCGGCCTCCTGAAGGCCAGATTCCGGTGCCCCCATCTGACAGGTGGTTTCCTATACTACTTACCGAAGAAGGTGTGCCAGATAATCGTGGCCTGCTGTATGCTGCACAACCTGGCTTTGCGACGCCAGGTGCCTTTTCTGCAGGAGGATGGGCCAGATGGTGGTCTTGTGGCAGCTGTGGAGACTGTGGACAGTGAAGAGGAGGAGGCAGAAGAAGAGGATATCGACAACCGAAACAACATCATCATGCAATACTTCCAGTGAGACACAGGTAAGAAGATGCCACTGCTTCCCACATCTCATTCTATTGTTGGAACTAGCATAAGTGTGTCATTTTCATTTAGTGTATGGACCCTGACTTGTCACTTTGACTTTCCATTTCACAGATGTGGGTCCCACTTTGTGCCATCTGCTATGTTTACTGCTGGCCTACAGCTGTGTTACATTGGTATGTGAACAAGTAAATTGACATTGCTATATTCCATAGTTATTGCAATTACACATTTGTGAAAGCACAGACTGACTCCAGATTGTTTTGTGATTGAAGTGTGTTTATTCCTGTGCTAATAGTGGAGGGGGTTGTAAAATGGGCTGGGGTGATGGTGGAGGAATGTCCATGGCAGAGTCCAGTCTATTTGTTTCACAGGTGTATTGTTCAAAGGGGCATAGGAAGTGGAGCAACGGCAGTTTAAGGATGGACAGGGTGACATAGTGGGACAGAAGGGTAACATTCAGGGGGGTTTCATTTCCTGGTGGGGGTCTTGGCAATGTTCTCTGTCTTGTTCCTGGATCTCAGGGACCGTTTGCGTGGTGGTTCTCCATCTGCAGGAGGTGGGGTGCTGGTGTCCTGTTGTTCCTGTGGCGCTGCCTCTTGTCTACTAGCGCCGGCGCAGGTGGATGGCTGTTTATCGTCCAGGCTAGTGTCAGGGGCCCCTTGTTGTGCCACTGTGTCCCTCCTGGTGTTGACAAGGTCTGCCAGCACCCCTGCAATGGTGACCAGGGTGTTGTTAATGGACTTCAAGAACTCCCTGATCCCAAGGTAGTGTTCCTCCTGCAGCCACTGGGTCTCCTGAACCTTGGCCAGTACCATTGCCATCTTCTCCTGGGAATGATGGTAAGCTCCCATGATGTTGGAGAGTGCCTCGTGGTGAGTGGGTTCCCTGGGCGTGTCCTCCCCCTGTAGCACAGCAGTCCTCCCAGTTTCCCTGTTATCCTGTGCCTCTGTCCCCTGAACCGTGTGCCCACTGCCCCCAGGTCCCTGATTGTCTTGGGTTGGTGGGTTCCCTGTAGTGGTGGACACACTGCTGATTGACGTGTCCTGGGGACAGAGGGATGGGCCCGCTAGGTGGTTGCTGTGCTGGTGTTTCCTGAGGCAGGTGGCTCTGTGTTGGCTTGTGACAGTGTCAGGGGAACCGACTGTCCCAAGGTCCCAGATGGGCTGGGCTGGTCATCTTGAGCCAGTTGTGCAGAGCTGCTGTCATCACTGTGGGCCTCTTCTGTGGGGGGACTGGATATGTCTGGCACCTCCTGTCCGGTGACGTTGGGTAGGGGTCCTGTTGGGGTGTAAATGCATAATTATTGTATCTGTGTGTGCCATTGCGTGCAGTGGGTGGTTGACCCTCTACTCCAGTGCTTCCATTATTGCCTTGGTCCTTGTGTGATTGGTGATTTTGGGGCATGAGTGAGTCTCTGTAGTGGACATGCTTGGGTGATGGGTGTCCATGCATTGGTGTTACATGCAGGGCTTGGTTTTGGGATGTGTGGGTTGTGTTAGAGGGATATCTGTGGGTTGTTGGGGTAATGGGTGTGAGGATAAGGGTGGGAGTATGTGATGGCATGCAGGTGGGGGGGATAAGGTAGTAAAGATTTGCCTTACCAGAATCCAGTCCTCCTGCTACTCCTGCGAGGCCCTCAGGATGCAGTACTGCCAAGACTTGCTCCTCCCACGTTGTTAGTTGTGGGGAGGGGGCGGGGGTCCACCACCAGTCCTCTGTACGGCAATCTGGTGTCTTGAGACCACGGAACGCACCTTCCCCCGTAGGTCATTCCACCTCTTCCTCATGTCATCCCTAGTTCCTGGAGGCTGTCCCACTGCGTTGACCCTGTTGACAATTCTGCACCATAGCTCCATCTTCCTTGCAATGGATGTCTGCTACACCTGTGATCCGAATAGCTGTGGCTCTACCCGGACGATTTCCTCCACGATGATCCTGAGCTTCTCCTCAGAAAACCTGGGGTGTCATTGAGGTGCCATGATGTGGTGTGGGTGATGTGTGAGGTGGTGTCTGTTGTGATGTGTGAGGGGGTGTGTTGGTGTGTGTTGTTTGAGGTGCGTGGATGTTGTGTGAGTGATGGTGTTGTGTGTCTGTGGATGCTGGTATTGTTTTAGGTGGTGGCTCTCTCTGGCGTGCTTTCAAAATTCTGGTAGTATGGGTTTGTGGGTGATGTGGGTGGGTGCTTTATATTGGATTGGGTGTGAGGTGTATGTATGTGTATCAGGTGTGTGTATTTCGAATTGTCTAATGTGGTTGTGTTTTGTAAGTGTGTGTGTATTTTGAGCACAGTGGTGTGTACCGCCAATGGATTACCGCTGTTGAAAGACCGCTGCGTTGTTTCGTGGGTCGTGATACTGTGGGTGTATTCCTGTTGGCCTGACGGTGTCGGTTTTGTTATCGCCATTTTATCACTGACCTTTGGTGTGGAGGACTTGTGTGGGTGTCTGTATTTTGGCGGATTCCGGACTGTGGGTCGTAATACCTGTAGCGGAATTCCGCGGCAGCAGCGGTATGTTGGCGGTCTTCTGCACGGCAGTAAGCGGGATTTACCGCCAGAGTTTTAATGAGAGCCAAAGTGTATAATATGTCCGCGTAGCCTATCGTAATAGGCCTAACCTTCTACCTAGAGGAGAGCCGGGTATGTTAAACCTTATCTGCCAATGCCATGTCCCTGGAAGGAGCCCCCAACCCTGGTTACCTTGAATGAGGTCTCCAGCTCAGACTTCAAAAGAACATGAAGTCCGGGTCAGCGTCAAGGTGGCGTGCAGCATCGATAGAAGCGATGGTATCTGGTCGGAATCCCTCTGATTATCTGTCTAAAGTGTGATGTATTTATACAGATCTACTTGGACCCGTGACGTAGGTTGTTCCAAAACAATAGATAACATTGCATGCTTGGGACGGTAATTTCTAATGTGAGCACCTACAGTTTGTTTGCCTTTGTCGCATGAGTTGATGCCTTAGCGCGGTGACACTGATGGCATAACTCTAAACAAAAGGGCCTAACTATAAACAAGGCAGCCATCTTAGAAGAATTCATTAAATCAAGGGTCTAAGACAGAGCAAGCTAAGTAGGTTAAAAGTCACTAGGTGACGGGGGCACGAGTCTGCAAGCTAAAGGCTAAGCTAACTCATGTTATCCCATTAAAACAAACTAGGATTCAATATAGGTTTACCTCCATATTCTTGTGCTTGGTTTGTTCCGCACAGCTGCATTTCAGTCTCAGTGTTCTGGTTAGTTGTCTTGTATCCTTCGACTGGTGACATTGGCTGTATTCAGGAAATTACTTTTTTTCTCTTAGTTCAAGCACTCCATGAAAGTGCATGTGTTCTCTCTCAGTGTGCAGTTCCAACTTCATTTTCCTCCATCCCTTTTTACTCTCCATGTTGCTTCCCTTACCTCATCAATTGCTCTTTTTTTTACAACACCCCACATCCGGCACTCTGTTACTTCCCTGCTCATCCCCACTTGTCACTTGCTTCCCCCACTTCTCCCCCACTTAATTTTTCATTTTGAATTAACTGTTTCCTGCCTGATGCACTATCTGTGGGCATCCTTCTTAAAAATTTTAACTATTTCAAAATGGCTGCCTGTAAGTGAGCATGCATGAGTGACTGTCATCCAGAAATGGTTTTGTATTATTTTAACAAATCCACTCAACCATGGCCATCACAGATGTGCTTGCATCCATGTCAGCCATCTTTGAATGGGTTTGTTCAAACATTGAAAATGCATTAAGAGAAGTCCACTGTGGATGCATGTGCATCTGTGGCTGCCATCTTTGGATACCGTTTAATTGTTAAACAAACACATTCAAAGATGACTGCTGTGGATGTGCATGTATTTCATGAGGCTAGCTAAGCTCTTTGCAAAGTCTGCTGAGACCTATCGTCTTTGCCAGTGCTTATTTTCATTGAGCAACTGGCAAAAGGACTACCAAAAGGACTACCACTAAACCAAGTTTGGATGATCCGAGAAGTAAATCCAGCAATGCAATGCCTTAATGGGGAGGGGGGGGGGGGGGGGGCATCATTACCCACATGCGATGACAATTGTTTTTGAAGGATGAAAAATATTTTGGATGAGCACCATCCTAATTGGAAATTAAATCTTGATGCTGTTTGTTGATTTAGATGGTTGACTTCATATTAACATATAAATGTGTTTATTTATTCATCAATATTTTTAAATCAATATCTCACAATTGTTATATTCTGTTAATTTCTTTATAATAGCACTCAAATACCCATGTCACCACATGTTTAACAACATTTGTTGCTTTCACAAAGGTTGTTGTGCCTTACATGCAGAAATGCTGTTTACCTGCTGTAGAAACAGGAAGGTGCACAAATGTACATTGATGCTATATAATCAGAAATTCTGGAACTTTTAATGTTTTGTGAGGATCACACCCACTTGGTCTTGAAAAAGTGACAAATATTGCTAATAAAAATTAACAGGACATAAGTGGTATGGTGCATGATTAAAAAATAGTGATGAACAAAGAAGCAATTTGTATGAAAAAAGTAAATTCGACATTGGATTGACCAAGACAAAGCTGCCTCCACCCTTTCAAAGGAATACCAACTAGTTGCTCAATTGATCCTGGTAGTGCTGAAAAGAAAATTCCATGGACCACAGCAACCGAGTGCTGCTTGAATTTAGGAGATTTTTCTAATTTTATTCAAAGGAAGTAGGGTACAGAACACTTGAGGGCATTTTTGCAAAGTGGCACAGCAAGCAAAGTTGCTGTGCAGTATTGCTACTCCTGGAGAGAGCAGAACTGTGCCGTAAGTTCAAAGAAATGGCACAGTTCTGCTCTCTCCATGCGCTGGTGCAATTGTGGTTGTCTAGAGCCTACGCAGACATACCTGTGCCATAGTCCAAGGGTGCCTGCATTATGGTCAGGATAGATTTTGTGCAGAAAAACTATCCTTAGAGACATTTTCCTGTTTGCATGTGTGCTGCAGAATGCATCACACATACAATGAGGAAATAACAAGGCGAAATAAAGATATTTCTCCTCATTACTCCAGCCTTAGGCAGTCACCTCATTTTGGTGCAAACCCATGTCTATGTACCATTGTAAATACAAGTTTGCTTCAAAATCCATGGGTAGATGCACAAGAACGCCCATGTCCCACCATCAGAATGTCTACTTGACGCAACGCAGAGCACTGCAATGTGCTGAATTACTTTTTCTTCCAAAACCACACTAATCGACATTTGCATGGCTTTGTAAATACCAAAAATTCATATAGGAAGTGATAGAAATCCTCTGCAGCAAAAAGGCCAAAACGTATATACAGGATTTTATCATGCGTGAAACAAAATACTCATGTTTTGCACTTTGAAGTTGAGTTTAATTCAAGTTTCCTTTCTATTTTTGTAAGAATATCTTTGCATGAAAATCATGAGCGTTAAAAATGCTTAGGTAAGCTACGTTAGGCTTATAATGACTGTAGAAGACATGAATAGACAAAATGCCAGTGCCAATTTGCAAGAAGTCACGTATTCATTCAACAAAGGGGATTACTATTTTTGTGGCTCTAGATGTACATTAGGCAGATGTTATGCAAAGCAGCAGTGCAATTGTTTTTTTAAATGTCTTATCAGGGTCACAAACACTATTCTGATTTTTGGACAAGGGCCTGAATCAGTTACTAACCCAGTGCTTTAAGTGGCCAGGTACTGTCTGGTACCGAGTACCTGCACTTCTTTCATTTGAACGGGAGAGTAACTGCACTTCTCAGCACTGCTGCAATACATTTAAAGGGAGAGCACCAGCACTTCTCAGGAGCAATCAGGTACTCTACAGAGTGGGTACCTGCACTTGTATATTTCCATTTAAAGCACCATTTGAATATACTGAGGCCTAATCACAAAAGCATTGTGGAGAACATACACTAGTACTCCTATCCTACTCTTCTACGTACACTTGCGTGCCTCTGTGAACTGACTCTACATCTTCTAAAATGGGAACAACATTAGAATATTCAAGGAATATGCATGAACAGTTAATAGAAACTGAAAGCACTGTGCCCTCCTAGCACTTAAACTAATAAAGAGTGGTATGTATCTGGGCTGATTCACAAAGGCATGCAAGAGTACATCGATGAGTACTCCTATAGAACTACTTCCTGTACTCATAAATGCTTTTATGAAGTGGCCTCACAGTCAGCATGATTCATAAATATTGCTGTATTAGGAAGTTTGACTTACTTTTGTAGTACTCCTGCCTTACTCATGACTTCCAGGAGTAAACCAGGAGTACTTTTTGCTTACTCCTGGAATTCATGAGTTAGTCAAATCAAAATTTGTGTGGATCAGGCCCATAATTCTCATCTGCTGTGAAGTCACCATAATGCATGATTACTTTGTCTTGAACATGCCACTACATTTTGGTTAATTTTTGTTTATGTCCACGGTCAATAGTTGATTTGTAATACTTCTATAGATGCTTTTGTGATATTCTTACTGTGGCAACCTTGCAAAAGACTACAGGGTTAGATGCACTAAGAATAGATTTGGTATAATTTGTTGCAAATTGTGCACCGACTTTCACAGAATGTATTCTGTTTTTGCAAAGTGAACTATCTACTCATAGGTCAGTTCACAAAAAGCTGATTCATAGTGTATCGCAGTTCGATCTACCTCATGAATATTAATAAAAAAGGCTGAGGTCAGCGGACCACCATGTCTGTGATTATTTTAAATAAAGCAACTTATAAAAAAAACAATCCACTTTCCTTCAAGGAGAACGTTTACATTTACAAAAAAGAATGATAATTGTAGCGAAAAAAAATTGTAATTATTATTTTTAAAGATTAGGCAGTGGTCCATGAGATCACCACCTACTCATAAAAAATATTTTTTCAACATTCTCAAAGGGGAAGAGATTGGTAAAGCATTAATGTTTTGCAACCAGATTTTGGTCGCAATACATTATTACATTCCATTTCGAATGGGTGCCCTAAACATGCTGCTTACAAACCCAAATTGGTTTTTAATAACCTACTACTGATTCACAATTTGGGTTTGTTACATGCTAATAGACCTTTTTGTGGTAGCAAACTGCCTGATTCTTTGAATTGGACCTTTTGCAAAAACTTAAAGGCTTCATACACCGTGTTGTCCAAGACCAGCTTCTCGTGGTACTGAGGACCAAGCATGCTGCCCTACCCGACATGGATACTGAAATTTGAGATTTAATTAAGCAAAGTTTTCTTTCTGCGATTATACATATACTGTACTGACTTCACTACATTTCACTGGGGAGAATTCTGAATATGACAGGAGCAATCAAACTGGCATGTTATGATGTGTCATGTTTAACATTCTTGATGAAATCTGGGGGTTCTGGAATGGTGAGGGGTGGACGGGGAGTTATGAGGAGAGACGGCAGAGAGAAGGAGGCTAGAAGGAGGAGTGACGCCAGGTTGTTGTTTCCAACAAACTTCAGTTTATACTCCTTGATGACTGAACCTTCATTTGCAACCCCGTTACTACAGTGGGTGACGAGCAGAGTGGATAAAAAAGAGAAAGGAAGAACCTACTCAATCGTAATTACCAACCTGAATAATCCAGCCTTCAAAGCAGGATCAACTGACCAATGGGAACTATGGCGATTTTGGTGGATTATTTGTTTTTGAATTCGTAAACTGGCGACAACCTGAGGTATGGTTGCAAGAAATCGTGTCAACTAGAGGTACTATTTTAAAGTCACCTTACTTCATGCACGCAGCATGTGAGGGTAAATCCGTTCTTTGCTTGCATTAGCAGTACCTCGCAACTGAAATCTTCTTGTGCACCTCTTCTTATGCGCATTACATCAGAACGATCAGCGTAACTCAACGTGGGAGCCATTTTGCATTGGCATAGTGAAGCGATATGCTGTGTATTCAATGGGCACATCGCGATCAACGTGAAACACCGTGGGAGCCATATTGGGGGTTACCTTCAACAACGACGGATTCTGTGAGATTATATTCCGGTCTAGTTGATATCCGTGACTTTCGGTGATCGGCATGCCTCAACAGTGCTGAATTAATAGATCAGAAGGAGAGTGGAGAATTGAAGGATTATTTGTGAGTTGGTGTCCGTGATGTTCGGCGTGCACTCGGAGATTACCAAATCTGTGCCAGGTTAAGATAATTGGCACACTTATTGCGTAAACTGTACATTTTCAAGTTTAGGGGGATTGGCATACTTAAGGTGAATACTGTAAATTTACAAGTGTTCCAAAAGTCATGGCCACTCATAGTGCAATTACACCACCTCTGACTTTTCTAAGCCAACCAGATGTTCCCATAATAAATTGGGTGGATTGGATAGAGATGTTTGAAAATTACATTCTCATATTAGATAGTCAAGATTACTCTCTGACCAGGAAAGAGGCACTGTTGTTGAGTACCCTGGGCAGTGAAGGTCAATGAATATTTAAATATCTACCAGTAGCTTTGGGACCTAATGGACAACCTCTAGGCAATGTATATAATGGAAGTTAGGTTTGCTAAGGAAGCTAATTTAGTCATGGCTCAATACACAATTTACACACAACCGCAACTTGAACATGAGAATGTGGAGGAATTTGTTTCTAGACTTAGAGAATTGTCAGTCAAATGCTGTTTTGGGGCCATGACAGATGACCTAATACGTGATCAACTCATAGTGCAATGTAAAGATAAAAAGATACAAGAAAGAGTGTGGGCAGCTAAGGACCCCTCACTAAAAGATGCTATAGAAATGGCCAAAGTAATTGAGGAGTCACAACGATGCATGAAAGAACTCAATAGTAGAACCAAACCCACTGGTGAGGTAGCAACTTTAAGAAGCAATAGTGGTAGTCTTGAAGGGGTCATAAATGCCGTCACAAACCATGAAATCTTTTTTTTTTTAAAGCAACTCTAATATGAAGAGTAATTCTCAGGGTAAAGACAAAGAGTGTAGTAAATGTGGAAGTATCTATCATAAATCTGAATTCAAGAAGTGCTATGCAATAAATAAAGAATGTAGGAGATATGTGAGTAGAGGGCACTTTGCAAGGATGTGGAAAAAGGGGAGTAAGCAATCTAATCTAGAGTAGGAATTGTTGATATGGACATTTCATATATGGATGCAGATAGAATCTTAGTTGTGGAAGATGACAGTGTGGACAGGATAAATCAAGCTGATCATAACCACAAGAGACGGTTAACAAGACCGATGGAACATTCTGAAATTTTTGGGAGCAGGGTTAAACTAATGATAGACTCGGGGTCAATGTATACTATAATCCCAGAAGATGTTTTCAAAACTCATTGGTGGGATACAAAATTCTTACCTAAAGACAGCAATCCAGGTGGCTATCAAGGTGAAGCCATTGAAATATTAGGGTAATTGAAAGGAACTATTAGGTTTGGCTCACGAGAAGTCACAGGCAAAGTTTATGTGTCAACTGATGGTCCGACTATTTTGGGCTGGGTACATTAGTATGATTTAAACATAGTTGTCAATCCAAGAGCTTCTCCTCAAGTCACAGTGGTGGAGGACATGTCTTTAGATGATGTGTTGGGGAGTGCACAAGGTCTATTTAAGGAAACTTTAGGATGTTTGAAAGGTTATGTGCATAAGATAGATCTAAAAAAAAATGCTGTTCCTGTGCAGCATAAGGTGAGGCATGTACCTATAGCTGTGCGTTGCAAGGTGAAAGAACTGTTGGAGGATATGCTTAAATCTGGAGTTATTGAGCCGGTTGAAGCATCTCCTTGGCTTTCTTCGGTGGTAATCACTCAAAAATCAGATGGACATTTGAGATTTTGTGTAGACTTAAGATCTTTAAACTATAATGTAGTGCTTGACACATTTCCATTATCTAATATCAATGAGCTAATGATGACTATAAAAAAGGGAAAGTATTTTTCTAAGTTAGATCTTAAAAGTGCCTATCACCAAATTTAGTTACACAAAAGTTAAAAGTTTCTTACAGCTTTTATAACTACTGAAGGTACTTACCAATTCACTTGCATGCCATTTGGTTTAGTATCTGCTTCAAATGTATTCCAACGCATGATGCCAAGACTTTTTGAAGGGATGGAAAATGTTATGTATTTTCAAGATGACATTCTAGTTTTTGGGGATACGGTCCGTCAACACCACAACATTCTCATGAAAGTTTTGAGACGATTAGAAGAAGCAGGTTTAATGCTGAGTAAAGATAAGTGTCTATTCATGACCACTAGTGTGGAATAGTTAGGTTACTTACCTCCTTCAAAGACAAAGGCCCATATTTATACTTTTTTAGCACTGCATTTGCATTGCTTTTTGACGCAAAAATGGCGCAAACTTACAAAATACACTTGTATTTTGCAAGTTTGCGCTGCTTCTGCGTCAAAAAATTACGCAAATGCGGCACTAAAAATGTATACAAATGGGCCTTTGTCTCTGAAGGAGGTGTTAAACCCAATTAGAATTTACTTGATGCCATCAAATTAACACTGAGTCCTAAAGATAAAGATCAATTGAGATCATTCTTAGGGTTCATAGAATATTATGCTAAATTTGTTGAAAATTTTGCTTATAAGACTGAAAATCTTAAAGTCTTGATGAGAAAGGGAAACAAGTATGTATGGACTGAAAGTCAACAAATTTGTTTTGAAAATATTAAGAAAGAGATGTGTGAAGCGAATATTTTAACGGCATATGACACACACTTTAAATCTGTAATAACAGTAGACTCGAGCGCTTCTGGAATAGGAGCAGTCTTATCACAGATTCATTAGAAGTCAGAAATGATAGTAGCATTTGCTTCTCGCTCTCTCATGCAATCTGAACTGAATTATTCAGTTATTGAAAGGGAGGCTCTTGCTGCTGCCTGCGGGGGTCGAATTCTTCAGGATGTATGTGTGGGGCACAAAATTTATTTTAAGGACAGACATAAACCTTTGTTTAAGATATTACTACCTGGAGGTGTGGGTAAAGGTTCAGCCAGACTAGCAAGACTGGTTGCTAGGTTGCAAGAGTATATGTATATGGTAGAGTTCATTCAGGGTTGGAATAATGTTCAAGCAGATTGTCTGTCTCGGATGTCGGTAGATTGGTAAAATTGGAAGATACTTGTGTTTTGGTTGAAGATGAACGCGATGGCGCTGTAGCTTGGGTTCATGATGTGGTGCATTATGCTTCAGGGGCCTTTACAATATCTGACTGGACAGATGAGATGGATGAATATTTTGTACTATCAGTAGTGAGGAAGATGATACATGATGGAGCCACAAGGGAGAGTGTAGCTCCGTTAGCTGTGAGACCATATTTCAAGATTTTAGATGAACTCAGTGTGTTAGGGGACTGTGTGAGTGTGAGAGGACACCGTTTTGTGCCACCTAGTGGGTTAAGAGTGAAGTTGATTAAATCATGTCATGAAGGTCATTTGGGTCAGATATTTGAAGTTTGAAGCGTGACTTTTGGTGGCCTGGTTTGGATAATCAGGTGGTAGAGTGGGTTGAGAAGTGTGTAGTCTGCAAGGAAAGTGAGAAAAGGCTAAAAGTCAGCAGCGGATCAGTAGGAGGACATATTGTTGATCCGGGCAAACCATGGCACACCTTACATTTAGACTTCATTGGTCCTATGCATGAGTTATCTGGAGACATGCGTTATGCTCTTGTTGTGGTGGATATATACTGTAAATGGCTTATTGTGAAGTTTATGAGGGATGTTACCACGAAAACCACCATTCATGATTTAGAAAATATTTTTCATGATGAAGAAATTCCAGCAGTATTAATCATTGATAATGGTACACAATTGATGCCTTCTGAGATTGTTTGTTTTCTTGATCGATGTGGGGTCAAGCATTCTTGTACCTCTCTCTATAATTCACAGGGAAGTGGTATGGTGGAGAGGGCAAATAGGTTGATAAAAGGTACCATTCAAATGGCGCTCGTTAGCAATTTGACATCAGGGTAATGATGAATGACATGTTATGAGCATATCGCAGAACTGTACATAGTGTTTCTCAAAAATGTCCTTTTCAGGAGATGAGAGGGAGAGTTCCAGGAACTAAATGAGCATCTAGCTAGTTGAAAGAGTGGGTAAGCCTGGGTGGTAAAAGAATGGGAAAACTTATTGATGGACCTAGTCACAAGATAGAGAAAGGTGATAGGGTAAAAGTCAAATCTGGGTACGTGAAAGGTGGATTATCAAAGTATTTAAGCCCATTGAAAGTTATTGGAGTAAGTAGACATTCCGTTGTTCTTGAAGGTGGGACAGGTGGAATTTGAGGAAAGTAGCTCTCTATCAAAAAATGGTGAGTGTAGTGTAGATAGGAGAAGTGAAAGTTGTTCAGGTGCTATGTTCATGAATGACAAAGAAATGAGAAGAGAGGAGTGACAATGAAGTGGGAAGCGAAGATGGGTTAGGTGGAGGAGTGGCGGATGAATCTTTTGTCAGAGTACAAAGTCTTGAATCAAATGTCAGATTACAGAGGCTTCATAAACCTCCTGCTTACTTAAAAGATTATGTGAGATCATAAGGTTTGTGGATTTTATCTTGTACAGTTTAAGAGTACATTTTTCTTTTTACTCAAATTATTTCCTATGTTCGATTATTATTAGACTATAAATAATTTGTTTTCATATGATGTGTCTTATCTATAAATGTTTAGGTTCCAGCCCATGTTTCTAAATATTATGCTGGTAATTTCAATATTTGTGAAGGGGAGGAGATGTGTTATGATGTGTCATGCTTAGCATTCTTGATGACGTGGGGGTTCAGGAATGGTGAGGGGTGGACGGGGAGTTATGAGGAGAGACGGCGGAGAGGAAGGAGACTAGAAGGTGGATTGGCGCCAGGTTGTTTTTCCAATAAACTTCAATTTATACACCTTGACGACTGAACCTTCATTTGTGACCTCGTTACTATAGCACGCCTGTTCTGTACAATGATATCTGGACAGTGGCACTGCAAGGGTGCCATGAACCCTTAAGCAACCCAGGGAAATTGGCCTCCACCTCAGGTTTGGCAGTACAAAACAGCTATAAATAAACTGCAATGGGCCCCTCATATCTGTGAGCCTCATTGCCACTGCACATTCACTCAATTGGTGGTCTGGGTTTGGCTTAGTGATCAAAGGGGACGGAGAGGACAAACTTCCCATACGATATCTGATTCCTTCAGAGTCACCTGGTGAGGAGTTGATGTTGCACGCGGGCCCAAAACTGCACACCCCTGCAAAGAGCAGGTTTCCAGCTAATTGTTGGGAGGCCCTGTGCAGCCCATGACTATTCTGGGCTGTGAAACCTCCACAGGACATTGCACCATTATCAAAAAGCTTCATTTTTGTGGTATGAGAGTGGGGCGAGGTGAGTCAAATTGCCTCAGGCTGTTCTCAGCAGAAAGCCCTCCAAGTGCTTGCCAGCTTCTCACTCAGTGCACTTTTTCAGAACTTGGCAGGGCTTCGATAGGTGGGCATCAGAGTCACAAGACGACATGTTCATTTCTGCTGCTCCTCTATGTACAACAGAAGCGCTGGTGTGACATAGAGTTCGGCAAATCAGCTAATTAACTACATAAAAATATAAAATGGGTCCACGCTTGTGGTTGCAGGTGCACATTTGTAGTGGGATAGTCAAAACTGTAAGTACAAGAATTCAAGGGACGCATTCCACAAACATTTTGCTGAGGACTACTCTTCCAGTACTACTGAATTTATGGAGTAATCCAGGAACACTACAAATGTAAGTCCGACCTTATCTTCATACACCTGCCTTTGAAAATGAGCCACCGTGCTGAAAAGTCTGGGGTGACTGAGGATGCCAAACGCGACATTTCCCTACTTGGCAGCTCTGTGACTAATAGCGCGTGACTACAGCTACAACCTAAGCGTGCACGCGGTCACCGGGGTGCAGTGGCACGCGAACCTTCTTCCCCTTTCATTGCATAACAATGGGAAACGAACCCTGAGGGCCGAACCACCATGTGACGTATGTAGGCCTAAGAGGACAACTTTGGCCTCGTGCCAACTTGCATCCGCATTGACAGGGATATCCAGAGGCTTTTACACGCTGTTAACAAACTATAGACTTTGAAATGGTAACCAAGAGCTATCCAGCGCCCTATAAAAAAGTGCAAGCATTACATGTGGGATAAATTGTGTGTACGTGACTGGTATGTGCAATCACATATAATCAAAAACGCTGGCGAATGAGTTTGAAAGTGAATGTTTAAATAAGCATGTTTTGTCATGAGTTTGTAAAAGTGAGCGGACCCGATTATCAAATATTGTGATAAATCTGCGCCTGTAAAGGTCCTTCTACGCATGATACATACATGTGCACCTGGCAGGCAGAGTATATTTGCATTCCTGAAGTTACTCCTACGCTAGGGTGACCAGACGTCCCGGATTTCACCGGACAGTCCTGGTTTTCAGAGGACTGTGTAGGATGAGAAAGATGAAACGTAGAAGAAATCCTTCGCAGACGAGGTTAAGTTGTTCTCCAAGAGTGAAGTTTATTAGAGGGTCCACAGCAGGCATTCATATGACTGAACAGGATGAAGGTCAGTCTACAACTGGCCGCACCCAGGAATCCAGAACCTACGAAGATAGGTTCTACTAACCCAACGGTATGGAACTAACTAAGTTGAATAACAATAAATGAGGGGAGCATGAAACCGGGTAAGAACAAATAAGCATAGGTAAATCAAATAAACAAGATACATAATAAGCACAGACAAATACAAGAGAAACCAAGATACATATTCTACATCATCTTCCTCCTCCCCAAAGCGAAAGGAAAACAAATAAGCACAGGCAATACAAGAGAAACCAAGATACATATGTTAATATAAACAATAATCATTGTATTTTGAAGGGAGTTTAACAATCCTATGACTACGTGTACATGATGGTTCTGAAGTTGGGTCAACCGACGAGGAAAGGTCAGGAACATCCACTCTTTCCGGATGATAGAAAATACATGCTTGACCCCTGGAATTACTTTGCATGAGGTTGGACATCTTGTCTTCACTATTGGTAGGTCTGTCGATAAATGTGGCACTAGAACTGCTCTCCTCCTCACGTCCAGCATAGACCTGTTTGAAAATGTCAGCTTGTGAAGAAGAAATTGGAATGATAGAGTTTTTATTCCACCACCCCTTGCCTTCGAGTAATACAGCAGATTTAGAAACTCTTAAAACCTTTACAGGTAAGGAATATCTCGAAGCTCCCTTGGGTACTTTACAAGGCTTCTTAATCAGGACCCAGTCATTCACATTAACCATCACCTCACTCACATTTTTACGAGAATCATAATCACGTTTTTGAACAAATTGTTTCTCAGAGACTTTCTGTTTCAACTCTTTAACATCCACCTTCACGTCCTTGTGAGGAGAGGCCATCCATGAAGGTGTTAACTTAGATCTAGATTCCCTCCCTCTGAGCAACACAAAGGGCTAAAAACCTGTAGTGGAATGCGGTGTATTCAGATATGCCCACAATTTTTCATTTAAAAATTCTTTCACATTGCAGTTGGTAGCAACGGCCGTTTGAATCCCTTCTTTGAGAAAGCGATTAGCTCTCTCCACCAGTCCATTGGAAGAAGGACTGTACAGAGCTACACATGAATGTTTAATATTGTACTTGAACAAGAAGTTTTCTATTTTACTGGAAATGAATTGAACCCCATTGTCAGTAACAATGTTGGACAGTGGGCCTTCTAAATAAAACAGAGATGAAAGAAATGAAATAACAGATTCCGTGTCGGTATGTTCCACAAAGTCGTAATATATCCATTTTGAAAAGTAATCAATGGCAACAATCATGTGCCTCATGTTTCTAGGTAGGATGTTAAAAGTGCCAGAGAAATCTACAGCAATACTTTCCCAAGCACCATTGGGAAACGGAATATTATGCAATGGTTTAACGTGGCACTTCCAATGTTTGTCAGACACCACACAAAAAGTACACTGGTCCACAAAATCCGACACTTGTTTATCAAGGCATGGCCACCAGTATTTTTCTTTTAACCTTCTGCAAGTGGCTGATATGCCTAGGTGCCCTTCATGAGCAGCCTTTATGAGCAAAGGCCTTAAATCAAAGGGAGGAATGTAAAGGGGACCTCTCATGCACACACCGTTCTCACTCGATAACTCAGCAGCTAGTTGGCGATAAGTGTTGAGTTCCCCACAGAATTTCTGATTTTTGGGCCAACCATGAGTAATATGAAACATCACTTCTGAGAGAACTGAATCTCTTGACATCGCAGAAATCCAATCCTGCTCTGAAAATAAACCTTCAGAAGTTGAAACTACATCCAACGCACCAATCACACACTCTGCATCCTCATGTTCAGTATTAGTCAGGGGTAGAGGCAACCTAGAAAGGCAATCCGCCCTAACGTTTTTCCCTCCAGGAAGGTATTTCACATCTAGATTGAATTCTTGTAACTTGGACAACAGTCTTACCAACCTTGAAGAGGCTTTACCTAATCCATTCCCATCCATTAAAAATACAAATGGCTTATGATCCGTGTAGAGTGTACAGGCCATACCCCAAATATAGGTCTTAAACTTATGTACTGCCCAGACACAGGCTAAGGCCTCTCTCTCAATGGGGCTGTAATTGAATTCAGTATCTGAGAGGGTTCTTGACGCAAACGCAATTGTGTGTTCACGTCCATCCACCCATTGGCCAAATACCGCCCCCAAGCCCTTCATGCTAGCATCCACCGCTACAAAAGATTTAGCAGATGGTATAAATGGCTTCAAGGCCGGAGCAGACAATACGAGTTTTTTAATGGCGTTAAATGCTCCCATCACTTGTTCACCCCATTCAAACTTACTGCCCTTCTTTAACAGATTTCTAATGGGTTGTACTATCATCGCATAACCATCAACAAACCTAGAGTAATATTCGCATAGGCCCAAAAATGAACGAAGCTCATCTTTGTTTGATGGGCAGGGCGCATTAGAGATGGCATCCAGGTTTCCTTGATTGGGTTTAATGCCATCAGCAGAAATAGAATGACCTAGATACTCTACGCTCTGTACCAAAAATTTACATTTCTCCTTTTTAATTGTGATACCATAGTCTCTGAGAATAGAAAACACTTTGTATAACATAATACTATGTTCTTCCATATCTTTAGTGTGGATTAAAATGTCGTCCTGAAAGGCACATACATTGTCAAAATCACCAAATAAAGAATCCATTAATTTCTGGAAAACGCTCGCTGCAGAGGCTAGACCGAAAGGAAGTCTGAGATACTTGTATGCCCCAAAAGGAGTCACGAAAGTAGTACGTTCTTGAGAATCTACACTAAGAGCAATCTGATGGTATGCAGAGTGCAAGTCAATGGTGGAGAAAATTTTTGAAGTGCCCAAACTAGCAATCATTTCTTGTATACGAGGAAGAGGATGGCAATCAACAATTATGTTTTTATTCAATGATCTTAGGTCCACACATAACCTCAAGTCCCCATTCTTTTTTTTTGTAAGAACAATGGGCGAAACCCATTCAGAAGAGTCTGTGGGGGTTATAATACCATCAACAACCAGTTTATCCAAAAGATCTTTGAGTTGCCCTTTCACAGTGATAGGAATGGGTCTCACCTTATGAGCCACATGAATAACTCCATCCTTGAGTCTGATGCAGTGTTCAAAACCCTTTACTACGCCAATTACATCAGCAAACACTTCAGGGTATTTCATTGTAAAAGATTCTGAGATGTTGGTGAAAGGTAAGCTAATTTTTGACACTTCTAGGGGCATTTCTCCTAAGACTATGGGATTGTCAAATCCAGGACGTAATATAATGCCTAGCTTCGCAAGATCTTTCCACCCTATTATATCTCTGCCATCTACTGCTACGTAGATCTTGGTCACTGTGCTCCTGCCCAAAATAGATAGAGTGGACGAAAAATACCCTAAAAGTTCAATGTCATGGTCCCCAAAGGCTTTGGGACTAACATCAGCATCATTCAATACTTTAAAAGTGGGCCAGAATCTGCGGTAAGTAATCTCTGCAATAATGGTGATGGGTGAACCGGAATCAGCCATGACAGAAATTTCAACAGAATCAATAACTGCCTGACATACAGGTCCCTTGATATTTCTAACTGTGGTAACATCCACTGTTAGAACAACATTAGAAAAATTAGCCGTACAGTCATTCACTCCATCATCCGCCTGTTCACCTTTGGAGTACACATTACTAACTTTCACTCTCATGCTATTGCTAGTGGGTTTGTAAATACGGTTAGGCTGCCTGCAAACGACCTGAAAATGGGCAATTTTCTGACATTTCAAGCATTTCTTGCCCAATGCTGGGCACAACTGGTTGTTACTCAAGTGATTGCGTGAACCACAGCGGAAACACAGCGGTATACTCTTGTTAAGTTTTGTAGTTCTTTCCTTAATATAATTAACCTCAGAGTCTCCTAACAGTTGATTGACTCCTAGGCCTTCTATGTGTCCAGACACCACTTTAGAGGTAACAATGGATTTCTCAACAGCTTTGGCTATGTCTAATGTTTCCTCTAAAGTAGGATTACGACATGCTAACAATCGTTCTTGAATTTTTTTTGAATAACAATGGAACACAAACTGATCTCTAATATGCATGTCTACTTGAGCACCAAAATCACATCTCGCAGCTAACACACGCAAATTAGCCACAAACACCTCCACTGTCTCATCTATAGACTGCTAGTGCATAGCAAAATTGAATCTCTCCAATAATACATTGTATTCATCCGAGAACTGCTTCCCAATCCTCTCTTTTGCTTCAATATAAACATTCCATATTACATTATCACCACCGCTTCCATCAGGTGGAGGAATCATAGGTAGGTTGTCAAAAACATGCTGCCCGGCCACACCTAAGTGATTAAACAGTAGGGCTAACTTCCTTGAGGGAGAAAAGTCATTGGCATCAATTGCTACTAAGTAATTTTCAAAAATTCTAATCCATTCTCTCCACTTAATGTCCGGTTTACCACTCTTGACTAAAAAAAGTGGAGGTTGTACTACTAGGTTATTAGAAGCCATGAAGAGGTAACAGAATTAGTTTGAGAATATAGATTAAATATATCTGTCCCGTTGATGAAATGTCAATGTTCCTTTTAAAAGGTTGCTTAAAAGTCACATAAAGATTTCCTATCTCTTCTCTCCTTTTTTTTTTTTTTGATGAAAGGTTGCTTAAAAGTAGTCAGATTTTCTATCTCTTCTCTCCTTTTTTTTTTTTTTTAATTAAAAATATGGAAACACTGTGTCCGTTTCAAAGGAACTTTCGTTGTCTTGGGCGCTTTTCCTTTCAAAATAATTACGGTGCGTGTAAATTGGCAGTTTGACTTCCTTTACAAGCGTTGTGATGCACACACGCGTCCGTAAGATTTGACTCTCGGCGCTTTTCCTTTAAGAGTGCAGCTGCACGCACACGCGTCTGTTTCCTAGGCGACAACGTCACCTACAGCGCGTGGCGCCATAACGTCGAAGGAAAACAATGATGCTGTAGGCTGCACGAGACGGCTGTCAGAGCTCGAGACACACAGCACGCGGTGAATCGAAAAACAACAAGTCTTAACAACACAAGGAAGGTAAGCGCCGGAACTAAACAAACAAAGCATAATAAGGAGTGCGATGCGCGCATGTTGCCAGTGCGAATATTTGGCTACAACTTGCCCATGTGCCGGTCGGTGGATCCTTCGAGTAGGTGTAGGCTCCGTAGTAAAACTGCTCCGTAGTTTCTTTCACAAACACGAGGTTTCTTCAAAGTTTCTTTACCCCACTCCTGGTACCAAAATATGTAGGATGAGAAAGATGAAACGTAGAAGAAATCCTTCGCAGACGAGGTTAAGTTGTTCTCCAAGAGTGAAATTTATTAGAGGGTCCACGGCAGGCATTCATATGACTGAACAGGATGAAGGTCAGTCTACAACTGCCCGCACCCAGGAATCCAGAACCTACGAAGATAGGTTCTACTAACCCAACGGTATGGAACTAACTAAGTTGAATAACAATAAATGAGTGGAGCATGAAACCGGGTAAGAACAAATAAGCATAGGTAAATCAAATAAACAAGATACATAATAAGCACAGGCAAATACAAGAGAAACCAAGATACATATGCTACAGACTGTTCCCGTGACCCCACGCTTTTGCCCATTTTACATAAATGTCCCGGTGTTTGGGGCCAAGGTCAGGTCAACCTGCCAATGCTTTCGTTAATTTTAAATAAATTTCCCTGTTTTTGGGACAAAGGTCAGGTCAGAATCAGAAGTGAAAGGTATGCTCTCCTTTCACATGCACCTCTAGAGTCTTAAATACTTCTGCCGCCTGCTCTCTGGTGAGTGTGTATATATATGTATTCATATAAACACACACACACACATTTACAGGACAGGCCAGATATAAAAAGTGAAACTAAATGCTTTAGTCCTACTTTCATGTCTAACCTGTCCCGGTTTTTTCTTTTCAAAATCTGGTCACGTTGTCCTACGCACAGGTACAGGTTTACAACTTTCAGCCCTTCACAAAACTCACCAGGCGCACCAGTCACGTGCGCTTTTGCACTGGTATTTCCACAATGCAATATTATATGCATAGTACAATTACGCACCGCGGCAAGCCAGCGCCTACATGCAATTGCACTTTTTTGTCATTTTTGTACTCCGTGAGAGAATAATTTTCTGCATGCAGAGACATTCCTCTTCCATGAAGCTTGAGTGTTTCACTCTCTTTCCCGCCCTGGAAGGGATTTAATCCAGTCCTCGATGGAAACAAGTTCCTCTCCAGAACTGCTGACGAGATGATCCACTGGTCAAATATTTCAAAGAGCATCGCATGACAGCGATCCATCTCACTGGATCAGAGAAGAAATGGGGATCTACAAACTCAGATATTGCGGAAAAGCAGGCTCCCCGTAGTGTGGAGAAGAAAGCAAACACTACTAGACCAGTGCTTAATTTGTAAATAAAAACGTGCCGGTGCCCAAAGTCTTCCTCTTAAACTTGCGGCTGCTACAATTTAATGTGCGAGCACGGAAAACTGAGGCAGCGTAAGCCTGAAGCCATCTCGGGCCCCTTCAGCCACTCCCTGCCCCTTCAGCTCACTCTCGCAGCTTTCTCCCTTTGTGACGCTTTCTCGTTTTTCTCTTCCTCTGTCCGCAGTAAATACTTGAGGCAGAAAAATAAGTGCCAGCCCTCAAAAATAAGTGCTGGTTCCCCGCACTGGAAACAACAAGCACTGCACTAGACACAGGAAGATCCAGAGTAGAAGAAAACTGGGTTTATTGCAAGTAATAGACCCACGGCAGAGAAAGCGCTCGGCGGCAGGGAGACCAAGGATCAACTGCAACACAAGAGAACTTCCAGCACCGGGTTCTGAACATAACAAAGCAACATTCCAAACTCTAAGCATGCATAAAGCATCTCTGAAAAGACTTACAGTATATTACAATGAGAAAGCACAGTAGAACATATCACACTCCCCTTTCCATTAATACTTCTTCAGCCTGCAACGACAGCAAAGGCGCTGATGCACATGGAATACCTATAGATAGGACAGGCTTTCTGCAACAGATTGGATAAAGTTACGTGTTTCATTTAACAATTGATCCTTCCTTACCTGTTGTTATATATCGCTGCTTCCCACATGTTAGTGTATCCTTTTGGATGATATGGAGTTTTTTGTGCAGCATGCGTCCTTCTTATATGTCATGTAACAGGGCTATAGGTTAACCGCGTCACAGTAAGAATCACTCCCCAAAAGCATGTCGACAGATAACAAAAGAACCCAACGAGTGGACTTAGTGTCCAGAACAGTATTAATTTCACTCTGTCCTGGTTCATAAGTGGTTAGCACCATTTAATCTGCAGTACCAAAGTTTTACATCTGCAGTTGAATTGGAGACATTTAGGCCTTCATCAATATCTAAACAAAAAGCCTAATTTGGCTGGTGTCTTCCAATCATGGCAGAATTGTGATTGCAAGCGGACAGTAATTTGTTTGCACATTTGCAGTTTTCTGTGGATACATTTTGCGGGGTAAATCCTTGTGGAATTTGTTGGAGACAAAGCATGTGGAACTTGCTGCAGAAACAGAGATTTTTAAGATGATTTCTCAATCATATCTCCCTACTCGTAAAATATGATACTACTGCACACAAACTTTAGTTCACCCCATGGTACTGCATCTCTGGGTGCTGTTACTCCATTGCTATTTTCATAGGACTCCTACTGATAGCAGCAGTGTTTTTGCAGTAGGTCTGGGTAGTGTCTTGCATGATCTAGCATGGAACCTTTCTAGCTCACTGAGGACTCTGCATCAGTAATCGTTAGAATAGAATGCATGAACGCTTGGTTTAAAACGTTGAAGTTCACAGGTACACGCAGAAGAATAAAGACTTGTGATTTAGAGCTGTGTGTGGCCTAGTTATTCAGCAGGTACCAGGCAAGAGAAGACACAACAGTCTGGTTATGACGCAGGCTTAAAGGACAGCGAGTTTCCATCATTAAAGGGACTACGGAAGTGGTGTCTAATGTTTACAAACATGACTGAATACATGTACCAGAGGAATGAGAAAACCTGCCTCATCGTTTCCTTCGAAGACTCTATTTTCTCTGCTAACCCTTGACTGGCTTTTGGAGTTTAGAAACATGTACCGGGTGTTTCTGTTTAGAAAGGTTGGTGCATCTGACCAGGCTGAGGCTGGTTGAGACTTAGATTAGAGTAAGGCAATCTGGTGTTATGGTAAAATAAAAAGGGTCACTTCCTTTCTGGGTAACCAGTTAGGTGAGTCTGCTGCACATGGGATATAAGTTGTTTATGCAAAGGTACGGTAAGGCACACCTGCCCTTTCTCAGAACCACAACATAAATAGTAGTAGCACTAACTGATGACCAATATCTCCTCGATATAACATGAAGAGACCACACATTTATTAACATTGCTTTAACACACCGGCCTGCACACTTGGGGCACATTTATCAACATTTCTAGTTGCAAGGGGGCGCAAGGGCGATGCAAAACCTAGATGCGAATTACCAAGTGACGCAAGACCACCTTGCGTGGCCCTGTGTAGCGAAAGTTGCTGCCTTGCATTACTCTGCCCCAGGGAGGTGTTCCATTGGTGGCGTGTGGGTTTTCCCACGCATCCACCCATGGATTCTGAAGCATCCCCAGATTTAACCAATACTGGTATGTTAGAAATGGGGTCTTTGGTTGGCAATCAGGTTAACCCTGTCCAAGCAAGGACCCTCACTCTAGTCAGGGTAAGTCACACACAATCCAAATTATCCTGTGCCCACCCTCTGGTAGCTGGGCACTAAGCAGTCAGGCTTAACTTCGAAGGCAATGTGTAAAGTATTTGTGCAATAAATCATACAATAACACCATATAGCACCACGGATATACACCACACAGTGTTTAGAAAAATATATAATATTTATCTGGATAAATGCAGGTCAAAACGATAAAAATGCAATAAGTATATGTTGAGATATCACTGAAAAGTGATCTAAAGTGTCTTAAGTCTTTTAAAAGCAAACAAAGTCTCTTTCAAGCACAAAGTACCTGGCTCATGTGAAAATCTCCGCAAAGAACCGCAGTGGAGGAGAAGCGTGGAAACAAAGAGGTGTGCGTCCATTTCTCGGGCCACACACAGCAATGCGTCATTTAGTTTTCACGCAGGGACGGCTGTGCGTCAATTTCCGGCGCTCGGTCGTGGATCCTCTTTGGGTTGTGGGGTTTTCAGACGCCCGGGGGACGATGCGTTGATTTCCGGTGCTGGCAGGACGAAGTCACAGGAGCTGCGTCGTTCCGGCTCGGCTGTGTGTCGATCCGATAGGGCTGTGCATCAAATTTCCGGTCGCTTCTCTGGCACTGCGTTGATCTTCTCGTTGCGAAGTTGGGCTGCGTAGTTCTGGTTCGACGTGCAGTGAAATTTTCTCCGCAGTGCAGGCTGTGCGTCGAATTTCATCGCACAATGAGTCCTTCTTGTAGCGATGAAGTCTTTTTGGTTCTAAGACTTCAGGGAACATGAGGCAAGCCCTTGGAGAGCACTTCTTCACCACAGCCAGAGAGCAGCAAGGTAGCAGGGCAACAGCAAGGCAGCAGTCTTCACAGAAAGCAGTCAAGTGAGTCATTTGAGCAGCCAGGCTGGTATTCTTGGCAGGATTCAGGTGCTGGTTCAGGTTCTCTTCTCCAGGAAGTGTCTGAGTTGGTAGGGGCAGAGGCCCTGTTTAAATACCCAAATGTGCCTTTGAAGTGGGGGAGACTTCAAAGAGTGGCTTAGAAGTGCACAAGGTCCCCTTTCAGTTCAACCCTGTCTGCCAGGGTCCCAGTAGGGGTGTGGCAGTCCTTTGTGTGAGGGCAGGCTACTGTCCTTTGACATGCAAGTGTCAGGCCCTCCACCCTCCCAGCCCAGGAAGACCCATTAAAAATGCAGATGTATGCAAGTGAGGCTGAGTATCCTGTGTTTGGGGTGTGTCTGAGTGAATGCACAAGGCAACTGTCAACTAAACTCAGCCAGACGTGGATTGTAAGACACAGAAGAATTTAAGTGCAGAGAAATGCTCACTTTCTAAAAGTGGCATTTCAAAAACAGTAATATTAAATCCAGCTTCACCAGTCAGCAGGATTTTGTATTACCATTCTGGCCATATTAAATATGACCTTACTACTCCTTTTAGATCAGAAGTTACCACTCAAACAATATATGAGGGTAGCCCTAATGTTAGCCTATGAAAGGAGCAGGCCTCACAGTGGTGCAAAAACGAATTTAGGAGTTTTACACTACCAGGACATGTAAACTACACATGTACATGTCCTGCCTTTTCTCTACACAGCACCCTACCCTATGGGTTACCTAGGGCACACCTTAGGGGTGTCTTATTTGTAGAAAAAGGGGAATTTAAGGCTTAGCAAGTACTTTTAAATGCCAAGTCGAAGTGGCAGTGTAACTGCACACACAGGCCTTGCAACGGCAGGCCTGAGGCATGGTTCAGGAACTACTTATGTGGGTGGCACAATCAGTGCTGCAGTTCCACTGCTAGCATTTAATCTACAGGCCTTGGCACACGTAGTGCACTTTACTGGGGACTTATAAGTAGATTAAATAAGCCAATTGGGTGTGAACCAATGTTACCACGTTTGAAGGGAGAGAGCATATGCACTTTAGCACTGGGTAGCAGTTGTAAAGTGCACAGAGTCCTAAAACCAGCAAAAACAGTGTCCAAAAATTGGAGGGAGGCAGGCAAAAAGTTAGGGGTGACCACCCTCAGGCTGTCAGGTCTAACATGTATCCCCCCAGCTGAAAGTGGGGAGATCTACCCAACCTCCTGGGAGCTCTCATCGCTAAGGCGGAAAGATCTGGAGAGACCATCAGCGTTGGCGTGGTCAATCCCGGGGCGATGCTCCACCGTAAAGTCCATCCCCTGTAGGGAAATGGACCAGCTCAAGAGTTTAGGATTTTCACCCCTCATCTGCATGAGCCATCTGAGGGGCCTGTGGTCTGTCTTAACCTGGAAGTGAGTCCCAAACAGGTATGGACTCAGCTTCTTCAGTGCCCAGACCACAGCAAATGCTTCTCTTTCAATAGCACTCCACCTCTGTTCCGTGGTAATAGTCTTCTGCTAATAAAGACTACTGGTTGGTCTAGGCCCTCCACATTTAGCAGTGCTAGGACCGCCCCTATGCCATGCTCTTAAAGCGTCTGTCTGCACAGTAAATTCCTTGGAGTAGTCAGGAGCCTTGAGTGTGGGGGGCGTGCACATGGCTTCCTTCAGGGAGTCAAAGGGTTTCTGACAAGCCTCTGTCCAATTCACCAACCTAGGTTGCTTTTTGGATGTAAGGTCTGTCAAGGGTGTCACCATGGTTCCATAGCCCTTGACAAATCTGCAGTAATAACCAGTGAGGCCCAAGAAGGCCCTCACCTTGGTTTGTGTTCTAGGTGGTTGCTAGGCCTTGATAGTTTCAATCTTGGCCTGGAGGGGCTGCACTTTGCCACCACCTACTAGGTGTCCTAAGTACACCACGGAACCCTGCCCAATCTGGCACTTACTGGCCTTGATGGTCAGGCCTGCCTGTTGCAGGGCCTGAAGCACCTCCTTGAGGTGGATCAGGTGTTCTTCCCAGCTGTCACTGTAGACAGCAATGTCATCCAGGTAGGCTGGGCAGAAGGCATCCTTGTCAGCTAAGACCCCCGTTGACCAACCGTTGGAAGGTAGCGGGGGCATTTTTCAAACCAAAGGGCATCCCCCGGAATTGGTAATGGCCCTCAGGTGTGGAAAATGCAGATCTCTCTTTAGCCCCCTCAGTCAAGGCGATCTGGCAGTACCCTGATGTGAGATGAAAAGTACTGAGGAATTTGGCAGTGCCTAGTCTGTCTACGAGCTCATCAGCTCAGGGGATGGGGTGAGCGTCAGTCTGTGTGACTGAGTTGGGACTCTGGTAGTCCATCAGAACCGGAGTTCTGGCTTGGCACCGGGTGCAGCAGCCTTTGGTACCAGCACCACAGGGATGACCCAGAGACTACTAGATTTCTCAATAACCCCTAGAGCCAGCATCTTAGAGACTTCTTCCTTGAATCTGACCTTCACCTTATCTGACAACCTGTACATTTTGTTCTTTACAGGGGGACTGTCTCCTGTGTCAATATCATGGACACACAGATGTGTGAGTCCAGGGGTGAGGGAAAACAGGGAGGAATACCTTTCCAGTAAGTGGTAGTAGTCCCCTCTCCGGTCTAGGGTCAGGGAGTCAGAGAGAATGACACCCTCCACTGACCCATCACCTTCCTTGGCAGAGAGGAGGTCGGGGAGAGGTTCACTCTCTTCCTCCACATCCTCATCTGTCACCAGAAGCATGTTCACCTCTGTCCTCTCAAAGTGAGGCTTCAGTCGGTTGACATGGAGCACCCTTAGGGGGTTCCTACAGGATTGGAGGTCCACTAGGTAAGTGGCCACCCCGTTCCGCTCCTTCAAATGGGACAGACCAGTGGTCCTTGAGAGCTCTAGGCTCTACTGGCTCCATTACCCACACTTTGTCTGCAGGTTGAAACTCCACCAGGGTCTGGTCATACCAGCGTTTCATTACCTCTTGACTGGCCTCAATGTTACTTTCGGCCGTTTTCCAGAAGCGGTGCATCTGGTTGCGGAGGGCTAGCATGTAGCTGACCACATCCTGAGGGGGTGCCTTGGGAGCTTTCTCCCACCCCTTCTTGACAATGCTTAAGGGTCCCCTGACAGGGTACCCATAGAGAAGCTCAAAGGGACTAAACCCCACCCCTTCTGGGGTACTTCTCTTTAAGCAAAGAGAAGGCATGGTAAAAGGACGTCCCACTTACGCCTCAGGGCCTCAGGGAGACCTGTGATCATGCCTTTCAAGGTCTTGTTGAATCTCTCCACAAGACCATTAGATTGGGGGTGATAGGGTGTGGTGAATTTGTAGGTTACACCACACGCTTCCCACATGGACTTCATGTATGCAGACTTGAAGTTAGTGCCTCTGTCAGACACAATCTCCTTTGGGAATCCCACACGGGTAAATATCCCCATTAGAGTTCTGGTCACCACCGGTGCAGTTACGGTCCTCAGAGGGATTGCCTCTGGGTAACGGGTGCCATGGTCCACCAAAACCAGGATGAACCTGTTGCCTAGGGCAGTTTTGGGGTCCAATGGACCAACAATGTCGATGCCCACCCTTTCAAAGGGGGTGCCAACGACAGGGAGTGGGATCAGGGGAGCTTTTAGCTTTTTCCCTGTTTTCCCACTGGCCTGGCAGGTAGGACAGGACCTACAGAACGCATCTGAGTTTGTCCTCTTCCGGGGCCAATAGAAGTGGGTGACAAGCCTGGCAAAGGTCTTGTCATGCCCCAAATGTCCTGCCAGGGGAATGTTGCGGGCCAGACCCAGTAGGAAGGTCCAGTAGCACTGGGGGACCACCAGTGCATGCGCTGCCCCAATGCCCGGAACCTTAGGCTCACTGTAAAGGAGATCATTCTCCTAATATATATGGTGATCACCAGAGGCTTCACCTGCTGCCTGGACTGAGGCCTGTTGCCTCAGGCCCTCAAGAGTGGGACACTCTTTCTGCGCCTTGCAAAATTCCTCCCTGGTGGGCCCACCCTCAACTTGCCAGCCAGCAAGCTCCGGTAGATCACCTAGGGTGGCAATGTCTTCCCCAGTTGGCTCTGGGGCCTCCTCCTCGGGAACCCTGTCAACCACCGCAGGAACTTCTGGGACCAGTTTCCCACACCCCTTGCCCCTCTTCTTGGCAGCTGTCTGGGCAATTGTTCCAGGCTCCAGACGCCCTTGACTTTCCTCCCGGGCAGCCATGGACCGTGTGGTCATGCAGACCCATTCAGGCAATCCTAACATCTCCAAGTGAGACCTTAGCTCTACCTCCTACCAGATAGTGTGCTCAAGGTCATTGCCTAACAGACAATCTACAGGCATGGCAGGACTCACAGCTACTTTTAGAGTACCAGAGACCCCCCCCACTCAAAGGGAACCAGAACTACTGGTAGGTGGCTCTCACGATTGTCGGCGACTATGACTTGGTGGAATATATTTGGGAGGACCTGCTCTGCTGACACCAGCTGACCCCTGACAGTAGTCATGCTGGCTCCTATTTCACGCAGAGCCTCCACCCTTTGCCCATTGATGGTGACCCACTGCCTATACTTGGAAGTATTGGCAGGCATGTGGGATCTTTGCACCATCTCTGCATCCCCCAGGGACAATAGGGTTACCTCTATCTGTTCCCCAAAACTATCTGGGACCACCTCCTCCTGAGCCCTACACTAGCCAACCCAGGTGTCTGCCTTCCTTTGGGGGGCTGTGCTTTCTAGGGAAACTTGGAGTCGCGCTCAGAGTGCCCATACTTACTGCACTCTGCACATTGGGGTACAAACCTCCCTGTCTTATGGTCAATGAACCCTTTCCTTTTGGAATCAGACCTGGACTGGTTACTACTATTCTCTTGGGAACTGTTTTGGGGGCCTTTTGAGAACTCCTTGTTTTTAAGTTTTTCTCCCCCCCTCTTTCTTCTGATGGGAACCCTGACCACCTTTGTGGGTGTCCCCCCAGAAACCTTTCTGGACGCTCTGGTGCTAGTCCAGAGGTCCGCCTCCACAGCAAGCTTCATGGGATCAGTCAGTTTACTGTCTACTAGGTGCTGGCGCAACTCTGTAAAACAAGTACTGAGCATATGCTCTCTCAGAATAAAACTATGCAATCCTGTGTAATCATTTACTTTGCAGCCCCGCACCCATCCATTCAGTGCTTTACTGGAAAAATCAAAGAAATCTACCCATGTTTGTGTGGACTGTTTGGTGCTGTCCCTGAACCTCTAATGGTATTTCTCAGGGGTCAGTCCAAACTTGGCAAGTAACATGGCTTTTGTGTGTGAGTATGTGTTTTGATCATTTGGATCCAATGTGAGGAGTGTGTCCCTCCCAATTGCTGGAACATGCCCTCACATAGCTGTACCCCATTCAGGAACCCCATGAGTCCTCAGTGCAACTTCGTAAGCAGCTAGCCATTTATCAATGTCATCTCCCACCACAAAACTAGGCACCACATTTTTGGGTATACAAACCTTCTTTTCTCCGGCAGGTCCTGCCTGTGTGCTGCCACCATCACTGCTGGACTCAGACTGTCTCGCCTTGATCTCCAGCTCCTTGAGACTCAGTTCATGAGCCAAGAAAAGTTTCTTCTCAGCCAAGGTTCTCTCAGCTGCAGCTTGTTTGGCTTCTCTCTCTGCCCTCCTTTCCTCCTGTTGAAATTCAAGTTTTAACCTTGCCATTTGCAATTGAAACTATCTCTCTTTTCTCCTCTCCTCTGCGGTCAGGCCTTAATCAGAAACACTGCTCCCTGGTTTGGCAGGAGGCACAATTGCAGTGGTAACATCATCCATTAATGGCAAAATATCCTCTAAGGGGACATCCTCTGGACCCTCCTCCTCAGCATCCTACTCTGAATGGGCTTCTGCTCAGGCCCTCAGCCCATTTGAAATTCCTCCTTCCTGGAGGAGCCCTGAGTGGGTATTCCCATCCCCTTACAGAACACCTTCAGCTGTTTGACGGTATGGGCCTGATTACGACTTTGGAGGAGGTGTTAATCCGTCCCAAATGTGACGGATATACCACCAGCCGTATTACGAGTTCCATAGGATATATTGGACTCGTAATACGGCTGGTGGTATATCCGTCACATTTGGGACGGATTAACACCGTCCTCCAAAGTTGTAATTAGGCCCTATATGTCTTCAGCTTGGCTAGGTCAAAATCTTCAGCTCCTGCTTGAGACCCAGCCAGAGACATGTTGAGTGAGGATTTAGTTAAAACTCACGTAGAAAAATGAAGTTGCAGAAAAAGATAAAAATCAAGTTGACCTTCAACTGTGGGTAGGTAGTGAAATACTTAACTACTGTATGTCACTGCACAAATACAAGTCCTATCCTCACCGCTGATCACCAATGTTAGAACTGGGGTCTTTGGTTGGCAGTCAGGTTACCCCCTGTCCAAGCAAGGACCCTCACTCTAGTGAGTGTAAGTCACACACAATCCAAATTATCCTGTGCCCACCCTCTGGTAGCTTGGCACTGAGCAGTCAGGCTTAACGTAGAAGGCAATATGTAAAGTATTTGTGCAATAAATTATAGAATAACACCATGTAGCACCACAAAATACACCACAGAGTGTTTAGAAAAATATATAATATTTATCTGGAAAAATGCAGGTCAAAATGATTAAAAAGCAATAAGTATATGTTGAGATATCACTGAAAAGTGATATAAAGGAGGTCATTACAACATTGGCGGTAAAAGCCGCTTACCGCCGTGCAGAAGACCGCCAACACACCGCCGCGGCAGCGGAATTCCGCCACGGTCATTATGACCCACTGCTCGGAATCCGCCAAAATTCAGACACCCACACAAGTCCGCCACACCAAAGGTCAGTGATAAACTGGCAATAACAAAACCTCCATCGTCACGCCAACAGGAATACGCCCACACTATCACGACACACGAATCCACGCGGCAGTCTTTCAACCGCGGTATTCCATTGGCGGTACACACCGCAGTGCAAAAAATACACACACATATACAAAACACCACCACATTGGACAATTCAAAATACACACACCTGATACACACACACACCACTCCCACACACCCATTACAATATAAAACACACACCCACAAACCCCTACGACAAAATTACCGAGAGAAAGCCAGAGAGAGACACTACAAACAACTACCAAGCATCCACAGGCACACAATACCATCACCCACATAACTTCCACGCACCTCACACAACACACCACTAAATATCACCCCACTTATCACTACACACACCACCCCACACATCACCCACACCACCCCATGGCACGGCAAAGACACCCCAGGTTCTCTGAGGAGGAGCTCAGGGTCATGGTGGAGGAAATCATCCGGGTAGAGCCACAGCTATTCGGATCACAGGTGCAGCACAACTCCATAGCTAGGAAGATGGAGCTATGGCGCAGAATAGTGGACAGGGTTTACGCAATGGGACAGCACCCAAGAAATAGGGATGACATCAGGAAGAGGTAGAACGACCTACGGGGGAAGGTGCGTTCCGTGGTCTCAAGACACCACATTGCGGTTCAGCGGACTGGCGGCGGACCCCCACCTCCTCCCCCACAACTAACAACATGGGAGGAGCAAGTCTTGGCGATTCTGCATCCTGAGGGCCTCGCAGGAGTAGATGGAGGAATGGACTCTGGTAAGTCAAATCTTAACTATTACATCCCCCACCCTACTTGCATGCTATCACATACCCCCACCCTCACCCTCACCCCCATCACTCCAACTCCTCACAAATGTCCCAACATCACAAACCACACATCCTAACACCAAGCCCTGCATGCAACAACAAAGCATGGACACCCATCACCAAAGAATGGCCACTGCACATACCCATACACCCCCCTAAACCACCATCACACAAGGACCCACACAGGAATGCAAGCACTGGGGTACACGGTCACCCACCCATTGCACACCATGGCACATACAGATGTAATAAACATCCTTTTATACCCCTGCAGGACCCCTACCCAACGTCACCGGACAGGAGGGTCCAGACATGTCCACACCATCTACAGAAAAGGCCCACTGTGATGACAGCAGCTCTGTCAAACTGGATCTAGATGACCAGCCTGGCCCATCTGGGACCTCTGGACAGTCGGTTCCCCTGACACAGTCACAGGCCACCACAGAGCTTCCCCCCTCTGGAAACACCAGCACAGCACCCACCCAGCGGGACCATACCTCTGTCCCCAGGACACGTCAAGCAGCAGTTTGTCCACCACTACAGGGAACCCAGGCTAACCCACCACCACAACAACAAGAGGGACCTGGGTGCAGTGGCAGTGGGCACACAGTCCAGGGGACGCCACAGGACCACCACACCAGCACCCCACCCGCTGCAGATGGAGAACCACCCCGAAAACGGTCCCTGAGATCCAGGAGAAAGACAGAGAACGATGCCAAGACCCCCACCAAGAAATGAGACCACCCTGAATGTCATCCTTCTGTCCCACTGTGTCACCCTGTCCATCCTCAAACTGCCTCAGCTCCACTTCCTATGCCCATTTGGGCAATGCACCTGTGAGACTAATAGACTGGACTCTGCCATGGACATTCCTCCACCATCAGCCCTCACCATTTTACAACCCCCTCCAATCTTGAGCACTTAAATAAACACCCTTAAAGCACAAAACAATCTGGAGTCTGTCTGTGATTTCGAATTAGTGTATTAGCAATTGCAGTGACAAAATGCTCTTTCAAATGTAATGTCAACATACCTATGTCAGACAGCTCTAGTCCATGAGGAAACAAAGCAGATGTCACACAGTGGGACCCACATCTGTGAAATCGTAAGAGAAAAGTGACAACTCAGTGACCATACACTGTGTGAAAACGACAGACAGTAGAGAGGCAGTAGTGTTAAAGTACATGTAGTAGGCAGGTTTGTATTCTTACCTGTGTCTCACTGGAAGTATTGCAGGATAACCGAGTTCCTGTTGTCGATGTCCTCTTCTTCTGCTTCCTCGTCTTCACTGTCCACAGGCTCCAGAGCTGCCACAACACCGCCATCTGGACCATCCTCCTGCAGAAAAGGCACCTATTGTCGCAAAGCTAAGTTGTGAAGCATACAGCAGGCCACGATGTTCTGGCACACCTTCTTTGGTGAGTAGAATAGGGATCCACCTGTCATATGGAGGCACCTGAACCTGGCCTTCAGGAGGCTGAAGGTCCGCTCTATAATCCTCCTAGTTCACCCATGGGCCTCATTGTAGCGTTCCTCTGCCCTTGTCCTGGGATTCCTCACTGGGGTCAGTAGCCATGACAGGTTGGGGTAACCAGAGTCACCTGCAAATGGCGAGGGCAACTGTTAGACACACACTAACCCTTAGGGACAACCCCAGACCCAGACAACCATTCCCACTGACTTGCTTCCAGGTGCTCACCTAACAGCCACACACGGTGCCTCTGGAGTTGACCCATCACATAAGGGATGCTGCTATCCCGCAGGATGTAAGCGTCATGTACTGAGCCAGGGAATTTGACATTCACATGGGAGATGTACTGGTCTGCCAAACACACCATCTGCACATTCATGGAATGATAACTCTTCCGGTTTCTGTACACCTGTTCACTCCTGCGGGGGGGACCAAAGCCACATGTGTCCCATCAATGGCACCTGTGATGTTGGGAATATGTCCCAGGGCATAGAAGTACCTTTCACTGTAGGCAAATCCTCCACCTGAGGGAAAACGATGTAGCTCCGCCTGCGTTTCAGCAGGGCAGACAACACTCTGGACAACACGTTGGAAAACATAGGCTGGGACATCCCTGATGCTATGGCCACTGTTGTTTGAAATGACCCACTTGCAAGGAAATGGATTACTGACAGCACCTGCACTAGAGGGGGGATTTCTGTGGGATGGCAGATAGCTGTCATCAGGTCTGGCTCCAGCTGGGCACACAGTTCCAGGATTGTGGCACAATCAAGCCTGTAGGTGATGATCACATGTCTTTCCTCCATTGTCGACAGGTCCACCAGTGACCTGTACACTGGAGGATGCCGCCATCTCCTCACATGTCCCAGCGGACGGTGCCTATTAAGGACAACAGCGAGCACAGAGTCAACCAACTCAGAGGTACGTACCCACAGCTTACACAGAACACAAATCATAATCCAAAATTTGGCCTGTATGAGTGTTGAGGCAAGGCCTAGGTATGTCTGACGCAGTGAAAAATGAAGCCATGTGGGCCCCTGAAATGGCGGCTGCCTGACCTGTAAAGTGGGACAATGAGATGTGAGGTAACTGCGCTGGCGTTGTACACCGTCGCGGTAGGTGGTCGAAGACCGCGTGCAATTCTGCATTGGTTAACATTGGACTCTATGGGTCCCAGGAGCCAATGACGATGTACGCCGGCGGTGATGGTACGCACCGCCGCGGACGTGACCGCCATTTTCTATCTGTTCAATCACTCGATACCTGATCTTCGACAGGAGAGGACCTACACTGCAAGTGCCGCTGTGACCTCGGTCTGGAAGAGACAATGGCTTGTGCGTCTGGGGAAAGGGACCCTGTCTTCACATCGGAGGAGTTGGAGAAACTCGTGGATGGGGTCCTCCCCCAGTACACGCTACTCTACGGTCCTCCAGACAAACAGGTAAGTACACTGGGAGCATGCTGTATGGGCTATGCCTGTGTGGAGTGGGGTGGATGAATGATGGGGGGGAGATTGAGGCGTGCATGAAACAACGGTGAGTGCATGTGCCACATGGCAAGGGTAGGGAAGGGGGCCAATGACTGTGATGGTGCAGACGGTTATATCTTCACCTTTTCCCCTGTACTATTCCTGTAGGTCAGCGCCCACCAGAAGAAGGGTATTTGGCGTGCCATTGCCAAGGAAGTCCGGACCCTGGGGGTCTACCACAGACTGATCACCCACTGCCGTAAAAGATGGGAGGACATTCACAGCTGGAGCAAGAAGACGGCGGTGGCCCAGCTGGGGATGGCCTCCCAACATGAGAGGGGTGCCTGTCGTGCCATGACCCCCCTGATGTTCAGGATCCTGGCGGTGGCGTACCCGGAGTTGGATGGGCGCTTGAGGGCATCACAGCAGCCACAAGGGGGTGAGTACACTCTCATTCTGCTGATTTTGCATGCAGTGGAGGTGTCTGGGTGGGAGAGGTGGGCTGTGGGTTTCCCTAGGCCAGGGCAAGTGTGCTAGTTAGGTCCCCTTGTTCTGGCAGACCCTGTGGCACCCCACCCCACCTGTGTACAGTGCCAACTACACCTAGTCAGGCTCCTGTGACATCCATGTGTGCAGATGTCGGCCATAGCCTTGTAGGCCATGTCCCAGGGAATGAACAGTGGACCCCAAGTGCGCGGCGTAGTGCAGGGGGCAGCTGTAGCGGTAATGCATGCACTCAACATGTCTTTCTTCTGTCGTTCCCCCCTTTTTGTGGTCTCCCTGTTCTTGTGTGCATTAGCATCATCAGGCAGAGGAGCAGTGGCACCAGAGCAGGAGGGAGCTGCATCCCACATGGCCCTGGAGGGTACAGTAATGGAGTCAGAAGGCACCAGTGGGACGGAGGGCGAGGGGAGCTCCACGGCGGGGACAGGAGCTGACACCAGTGATACGGACTCGTCCTCTGATGGGAGCTCCATTGTGGTGGCGGCCACATCTGTGCCCCCGCATCTACAGGTACAGCGGCCACCCCCCTGCCAGCACCGCCCTCCCAGCAGCCCCTCAGCCTTTGCCCCGTGCCCGCTCACCCAGGAGGGTGGGCATCACCTTCGCCCCATGCACCTCAGCCCCTGCCCCAGTCACCCCTGCTGCCCTCAGTGAGGAGGCCATTGACCTCCTCAGGTCCCTCACTGTTGGGCAGTCTACCATTTTGAATGCCATCCAGGGTGTAGAAAGGTGGTTGCAACAAACAAATGCATTCCTGGAGGGCATTCATTCTGGTCAGGCGGCCCTTCAGTGAGCTTTTCAGACTCTGGCCTCAGCATTGATGGCAGCTATTGTCCCTGTCTCTAGCCTCCCCCCTCCAACTTCCTCCACCCAGACCCAATCCCCTCTACCTCAGCCTATCCCAAGCACACCTTCAGACCAGAATGCACACACGTCAACACACAAGGGAAGCTCAGGCAAACATAAGCACCACACATCCCACAGGCACTCATGCAAGCATCACACACATGCAGACACACCAACATCCACTGCCTCCACTGTGTCCCCCTCCTCCTCGTCTCCCTCCTCCTTCCCAGTCTCGTCTCCACTCACACCTGAATGCACTACATCTACAGCCACTACTTCCATCACCAGCACACCCACCACCACACCCCACTCACGTGCAGTCACCACCCCCACCCCCACTACCATTCACATGTCGCCTGTGTCCTCTCCCGGTGTGTCTGTGACGCCACCTCCCAAGATACACAAATGCAGCCACACACCCACCCAACAGCCATCCACCTCACGACAGCCTACAGCGCATGTACCTTCATCCAAAGTCACCAAACGAACACCTCCTACAACCACAACCTCTTCCTCCACTCCCAAACCCCATCCAGCTACCCGTCCCAGTGTTCCCAATAAACTTTCCCTGGCCAGCCTTGACCTCTTTCCCTCACCTCCCCCACCCCGTCAGTCTCCTATGGCCCGACTCTCCAGGTCCCAACCTAGCACCTTAGCCACAACATCTCCGGGACCAGTGGTGCCTGTAGTCACCGGAATCTGGAGTGCACCGGGCAGCAGGGCAGTCAGTGTGGCACGGAGCCACAGCACGGACAGTCCCCCACCTGTCAAGCATCAAAAGTTGGCCAGTGCCCGTCGGGAGAGGGGGAAGACTCCAGCCACCAAAGCCACTCCCATGGGTACAGGTGGGAGTGTGGAGTCAGCTGCGACACCTTCCAAGGTGGGGAAGGGGCACAAGAAACTCAGCAAGTCTGGGAAGAGCAGCACGGCGGAGAAGACCGCCATCATCCCCGCTGCCCAGGAGGCCACCGCCAGCACCAGCCCTGCTGCCCAGGAGGCCATCGCCATCATCCCTGCTGCCCAGGAGGCCACCGCCATCATCCCTGCTGCCCAGGAGGCCACCGCCATCATCCCTGCTGCCCAGGAGGCCACCGCCATCATCCCCGCTGCCCAGGAGGCCACCGCCATCATCCCCGCTGCCCAGGAGGCCACCACCAGCACCAGCCCAGCTGCCCAGGAGAGGACCGCCAGCACCAGCCCAGCTGCCCAGGACAGGACCGCCAGCACCAGCCCAGCTGCCCAGGACAGGACCGCCAGCACCAGCCCAGCTGCCCAGGACAGGACCACCAGCACCAGCCCTACTGCCCAGGACAGGACCGCCAGCACCAGCCCAGCTGCCCAGGACAGGACCGCCAGCACCAGCCCAGCTGCCCAGTCAGGACTGCCAGCACCAGCCCCGCCGGGCCATAAAGGACCGCCAGCACCAGCCCCCCTGGGCCATGAAGGACCGCCAGCACCAGCCCCGCTGGGCCATAAAGGACCGCCAGCACCAGCCCCCCTGGGCCATAAAGGACCGCCAGCGCCAGCCCCGCTGGGCCATAAAGGACCGCCAGCACCAGCCCCACTGGGCCAGACAGGACCGCCAGCAGCTGAGTCACTGCCAAGGACCCCGCCACCACAAGCACCGCTGAACAGGACACTGCTGCCACAAGCACCGCTGCCAAGGACACTGCCGCCACAAGCACCGTTGAACAGGACACTGCCGCCACAAGCACCGCTGCCAAGGACACCGCCGCCACAAGCAACTCTGGCCCATGAGCGCCAAGGCCACTGACGCTACTGAGTCCGTCACGAGCAGGATGAAGCACTCTGGGCACAAGGCCCCCTCCAGAACCAGTGGAGAGATACATCCACTACCTCAGTCCTTGGCAGGATGAAGCACTCTGGGCACAAGGCCCCCTCCAGAACCAGTGGAGACTGTTATCCACTCGAGAGACTGTGGCTTTGCACTCCCCAGGATGGAACAGTGGGCAACCCACTCACTGTAGAGACTTGAGAGACTGTGGCTTTGCACTCCCCAGGATGGAACAGTGGGCAACCCACCCACTGTAGAGACTTGAGAGACTGTGGCTTTGCACTCCCCATGATGGAACAGTGGGCAACCCACCCACTGTAGAGACTTGAGAGACTGTGGCTTTGCACTCCCCAGGATTGCACAGTGGGCAACCCACCCACTGTAGAGACTTGAGAGACTGTGGCTTTGCACTCCCCAGGATGGAACAGTGGGCAAACCACCCACTGTAGAGACTTGAGAGACTGTGGCTTTGCACTCCCCAGGATTGCACAGTGGGCAACCCACCCACTGTAGAGACTTGAGAGACTGTGGCTTTGCACTCCCCAGTATTGCACAGTGGGCAACCCACCCACTGTAGAGACTTGAGAGACTGTGGCTTTGCACTCCCCAGGATGGGACAGTGGGCAACCCACCCACTGTAGAGACTTGAGAGACTGTGGCTTTGCACTCCCCAGGATGGAACAGTGGGCAATCCACCCACTGTAGAGACTTGAGAGACTGTTGCTTTGCACTCCCCAGGATTGCACAGTGGGCAACCCACCCACTGTAGAGACTTGAGAGACTGTGGCTTTGCACTCCCCAGGATAGAACAGTGGGCATGTGGCCCCCTCGTGGATTTGGCGTTGTGCACTCAACCGGCTGAGGTGCCCCCCCTTTTCCTTCCCCCTGAGGTGCCTGTTTTATTGCTATCTGATGCCCCTGCAGTGTTCTCTCCGTCATGTTCGGGGATTGAGTGTGGGCCTCGCCCATGCCGTGTGGGCCCAGTGTTCCACAGACTTCAATGGAGCACTGCCTGGACTACTATTCTTGGTGTGTATATTTGTTTAATGTGTATATATATTTTTTGCGTACTGGATTTTAATATATTACAATGGTTACACTCATTTCCTTTTGTCTTTGCATTCTTCCAGGGGGTTTGGGGGGTGTAACTTTAATGTATCATGCTGTATTAGTGTGTGTGTTGTAGTGGGTGAGGGTGGGGGTGGGGGTGTTGCGTGTGTGTGTCCCTGTTTTTTCCCTCCCCCTCCCCTGTGTCGTAGGTGCAGTACTCACTGTGGTCTTCGGCGCTGGCGTTCGTGCTCCTGGTAGAGGAGCAAGAAGATAAGGGCTGGCAGGATCTGGAGCTCGGGTTCCATGGCGTCCTGATTCCTCGTGGGGTGTGTAGAGGTGAGCGTTTTCCCTTTGAAGTCCTGTTTCCGCCGTGTTTTTGTTTGCAGTGAATACGCCCCGGAAAAGGTGGCGGATTGGTAGGTTGTGATACTGTGGGCGGTACATTGTCTTCCGCCTGTCTGTTTGCGGTGACCGCCATGCTGTTTGTTTGTACTGCCGTGGCGGTCGGAGTCGTAAAGTGGCTGTCTATGTTGGCGGTTTCCACCACGGTCGTGATTCCATTTTTTTCCGCCGGCCTGTTGGCGGTCTTACCGCCGCTTTAACACTGACCGCCAGGGTTGTAATGACCACCAAAGTGTCTTAAGTCTTTTAGAAGCAAACAAAGTCTCTTTCAAGCACAAAGTACTTGGTTCAAGTTTAAAATCTCTGCAAAGAACCGCAGAGGAGTAGAAGTGTGGAAACAAAAGGGTGTGCGTTGAATTCTCGGGCTGCTCACGGCGATGCGTCATTTAGTTTTCATGCAGGGACGGCTGTGCGACGATTTCCGGCGCTCAGTCGTGGATCCTCTTCGGGTTGCGGGGTTTTCAGACGACCCGGGGACGATGCATGGATTTCCGGCACTGGTAGGACGAAGTCACAGGAGCTGCGTTGATCCGGTGGGCGTTGTGTCTAATTTTCTAACGCACGGCAATCGCTGCGTCGATTCCTCTCTGGAAGTCAGGCTGTGTCGTTCAGGCTCGGCTGTGCATCGATCCGGTAGGGCTGTGCGTCGAATTTCCGGTCGATGACACTGCGTTGATCTTCTCATTGTAAAGTCAGGCTGCGTCGTTTCGGTTCGGCGTGCGGTGAAATTTTCATCACGGAGCAGGCTGTGCATCATTTCTGGAGGCTGTGCGTCGAATTTTGCTGCACAAGGATTCCTTCTTGTAGAGATGAAGTCTTTTTGGTCCTGAGACTTCAGGGAACAGGAGGTAAGCTCTATCCAAGCCCTTGGAGAGCACTTCTTCACCACAGCCAGAGAGCAGCAAGGCAGCAGGGCAACAGCAAGGCAGCAGTACTTCAGGTGAGTCCTTTGAGCAGCCAGGCAGGTCTTCTTGGCAGGATGCAGGTTCTGGTTTAGGTTTTCTTCTCCAGGAGGTGTCTGAGTTGGTAGGTGCAGAGCCCCTGTTTAAATACCCAAATGTGCTTTTTAAATGGGGGAGACTTCAAAGAGTGGCTTAGAAGTGCACAAGGTCCCCTTTCAGTTCAACCCTGTCTGCCAGAGCCCCAGTAGGGGATGTGGCAGTCCTTTGTGTGAGGGAGGCCACTGTCCTTTGACATGCAAGTGTCAAGCCCTGCACCCTCCCAGCCCAGGAAGACCCATTCAAAATGCAGATGTATGCTAGTGAGGCTGAGTATCCTGTGTTTGGGGTGTGTCTGAGTGAATGCACAAGGGAGCTGTCAACTAAACCCAGCCAGAAGTGGATTGTAAGGTACAGAAGGATTTAAGTGCAGAGAAATGCTCACTTTCTAAAAGTGGCATTTCAAAAACAGTAATATTAAATCCAACTTCACCAGTCAGCAGGATTTTGTATTACCATTCTGGCTATACTAAATATGACCTTCCTACTCCTTTTAGATCAGAAGTTACCACTCAAACAATATATGAGGGTAGCCCTAATGTTAGCCTATGAAAGGAGCAGGCCTCACAGTAGTGCAAAAACAAATTTAGGCGTTTTACACTACCAGGACAAGTAAACTACACAGGTACATGTCCTGCCTTTTGTCTACACAGCACCCTGCCCTGTGGGTTACCTAGGGCACACCTTAGGGGTGTCTTATATGTAGAAAAAGGGGAGTTTAAGGCTTGGCAAGTACTTTTAAATTCCAAGTCGATGTGGCAGTGTAACTGCACACACAGGCCTTGCAATGACAGGCCTGAGGCATGGTTAAGGGACTACTTATGTGGGTGGGACAATCAGTGCTGCAGGCCCACTAGAAGCATTTAATCTACAGGCCCTGGCACACATAGTGCACTTTACTGGGGACTTATAAGTAGATTACATAAGCCAATTGGGTGTGAACCAATGTTATCATGTTTGAAGGGAGAGAGCATATGCACTGTAGCACTGGGTAGCAGTTGTAAAGTGCGCAGAGTCCTAAAACCAGCAAAAACAGTGCCCAGAAATTGGAGGGAGGCAGGCAGGCAAAAGGTTTTGGGTGACCACCCTAAGGCTCTCAGGCCTAACATGGTAGAACCGGGATGCGTCAGAATGCTACACCTCTCCAGGGGAGGCATAACAAGGAGAAATATGTTTTTTTGCAGCACACATAGAGAGACGTAAAACATGAGGATTGTTTTTGTGCAAGAAGGTGTCCCTTCCAGCACAGAAACATTCCTGCCTGTAGCACAGGCACCCTTGCACCAAAGTAGAGAGCAGGAATGTGGCGTGTAATGTTAAGTACAGCACATTCCTGCCCTCTCTCTTTCACAAAGCGCAGCAAGGTGGTTTTGCATAAAATATTGATACATATGGCCCAGAATTTATGCAGACCCAGGGAATGCCCTTTTTCCAGACTAAGGCGGTCATTCTGACCCTGGTGGTAAAAACCGCCAGGGCCGTGGTCTGCGGGAGCACCGCCAACAGGCTGGCGGTGCTCCTTTGGGCATTCTGACCGCGGCGGTACAGCCGCGGCCAGAAACGGAAAGTCGGCGGTGTACCGCCGGCTTTCCGCTGCCCAGGGGAATCCTCCATGGTGGCGCAGCTTGCTGCGCCGCCATGGGGATTCTGACCCCCATACAGCCATCCTGTTCCTGGCGGTTTCGGCCGCCAGGAACAGGATGGCGGTATGGGGTGTCGTGGGGCCCCCGTAAGAGGGCCCCACTTAGAATTTCAGTGTCTGCTTAGCAGACACTGAAATTCGCGACGGGTGCTACTGCACCCGTCGCACCCCTTCCACTCCGCCGGCTCCATTCGGAGCCGGCTTCCTCGTGGAAGGGTGTTTCCCGCTGGGCTGGCGGGCGGCCTTTTGGCGGTCGCCCGCCAGCCCAGTGGGAAACCCAGAATGACCGCCGCAGTCTTTTGACCGCGGTACGGTCTTCTGGCGGTTCCCGCTTGGAATCACCCCCTAAGTTCTGAGGGCCAAGGGCCTGAGAATGTGGTTTAAGATCCCTTTGGCACTGGCACAGGTTGATAGGAAGGAGGGCAGTTATTCTGATGCCTTTGCATCTGCCTTTGTTACAATCTAGTCCTTGTTTATTTATTTTCTAAACTTTATAGCAAGCAGACCATGTATGCACAGTGAATCAATACATTACAATTTTCACAGATGAGCTCCATCATAAGTCATACATTTTCTTTTGTGAGTGTAGTCATTGGCCTCGAACTGCCATGTTTACTCTGTAGGTGGTGCTGGGTCAGCACTCTAGTAGTTGACTATTCATGATTCCACTGGACCAATATAAAAAGGTGCCTTTGGCGCATCAGCACAGCGAGTGGACCAGTGGTGCACTGCAGACACACCAAAGGCTAGCCTGTCTGCTCCTATCTGTGCATGCTGCCCAATACATCCATAAGGTGGTGATCACTTATTTTTGTTGTACTGTCCTGTGATTTAGGAATGACAGAACTCTTTTGACTCCTGCTGGACTCCGTAGAACTGAGACGTAAGTCTTTTAGCGTGGTGAAGTGAATGCAGGTTTAGAATGTTGAGATTGTGGTTACACGTAGACAAGTAAAGATATGTAATACATAACTCAGTGTGTGGCGTAGTTATTGGCAGGCACCCTGGCTGGGCAAGACGCTGCAACTGGTGATGAGATAGAGAATTGGTAACCTGAAGATCAACAGTGCTCTCCCAGAGAGTTTGCTGTGGTCCAAGCAAACTGCTTGTGTGTGCTACGTGTGCCTCAGTCGAAGTGCGTAATTGACCTATGGTGTATGGGGAGTCAAAGCTCAACTCCAGCCGGTGTGAAGCACTTGAAGTTAACAAAAGCTTCACTAAGAAGTCTACACATTGCTGACCAAGAACCTGCTGGCAAGGCTGTAAAGAAAGGTAGTGCACAACTATGTGACATGAAGCTATAATCATATGGAATAATAACGAAGAAAGTGGATACAGCCAGATTTTGAAAGTGCAGCTTATAGCGACAGCAAATTGCAAGATAACGCTGCGATCAGAAGTGCTGCAAGGCAGAGATCAACCAGGTGTCAAAAAACACAAAACAACGCCAAGAGACAAAGCCATTCAGATACAAGAAACGTTCATCTGCTTACCGGAACCGATTAAAGAGAGTCATCGTACCACGGCCCTAAGGAAGCAGCCCAAGTGAAAAGCATGGGGGTTGTGCTTACTGAGCTGTCCAATATCTGAAGCGTCACACTACCATAGCTTCCAGGTGGCGGCTCTGAACAAATCCAGAGACCTCTAGAAAAGTTGTTTTGCGGTTCCTATTATGGTAATAAGACTGCATTTTTAGGGCGTCAGCACCATTGATTGTGGAAGACTGAGTCAACTCCACCCTGCTACAAAGCTGTTGGTCTGACTCATGGCTAGCCCGCAGTGCCTCACCCAACCCTAAAAAGGTAAGGTGATTTGTGGCAACCTAAAACTGACAATCCTAGTCCTCAGGGAAGTTGTGGAGACAGAGCATACCTCTTTCACTCAGTTACTCAGAGACTCACGCATGTTAAGGCAGGACACAAGATGTAAACTGGATTTCAATGCATTTATTAAATCAATTGCATCCTAGTATAAAAAGCAGGAGCTGCAATAATAAGGAAGATGAAACATAGCACGGTAATCATCATTACAACCAATGTCAAGAGAATAAACAATCCAACCATTTTGTATTGTTCTAGAGAGTCTAGAGATTCCTTCCTCACCCTATGTCTAGGTCTGAGAGCAGTGGTGGCAACCCTTCCACCCATCCTGATCTAAGGGAGTAACCCCGAACCCATACCTGAATAGGATGGCAAAGGCCTACCTGTTGTCTGGATGGTAATCCTTTCGGGAAGCTGAAGAGTCAGCGTCAGGATCCGCGCACCTGTCAATGGAATCATGTGCATCCCAGGACGGCCATGACAGTAATGCCCTCTGCCCCCCTTAGGCCTATGTGTTGTTTGCATAATAACTCATACAGAGTTCTAAGACCAGGCCTGCCGTACTGACGTGTCTAGAAAATGGCCCAGCGGAAAAGTCACATCAACATTGCAGCTGGCTCGTAATAGAGCCGGCAGCAATGTTGTTGTGCAGCAGGTGCAGCAGCACCCATCGCGCATTTCACTGCCCGAAATTCGGGCAGCGAAATGCGCGATGGGGCTGTGCCTGGGGGCACCCTGAGTCCCCCTTACCGCCAGCCTTTCCATGGCAGTGTTTACCGCCGTGGACAGTCTGGAGGTTGGGGACTCATAATCCCCAGGGCAGCGGTCCTTGCACCGCTGCCCTGGGGATTATGACCGCCAGGCGGAAGCCTGGCTGTAGTTTGGAGGGGCCGGCGGTATGGCCGTGGCTAATGCGCCACGGTCATAATAGCTGGCGGAACATCTGATAAAATGTGAGCGTGGACAACTATGTCTTCTTGGAAAGAAGTAGCTGATTAAAATGTAAAAACAAGCTAAAAGATAGCTGTGCTAAAAAATATTAAATTATAAAATGTGTCTGAATATATAGGGCACAGACTACGGCCTAATGCTAAAATAAGGGTGCCCAACCTAGGTGCTAAAGGAATCCGACAATAAAGTGAAGCACTCCGACGGGGAGCAAGAAAGAGGTCATAGTTCCACAGACTGTCCAGGATCACCCACAGGCCAGCATGTCACAGGGACTTAGAGATGGCACAAATGAAGCAGGTACTAGTGGACAGCAGACAGTATCGGAGATAACTTCATTCTCCGTGTCAGTCAATCCTAGAAACAGTTTAATGCCACAACCTTCCTGAAACCACCACTACTGTTTGATACAACCAAAAAGCAGAATATTGACAACAGATGTACAGCTTGGATAGACATTTGATGATTTCATTGATGCACTAGAAGAAGCAGATAACAAGATTATCAATTACCTTACGAATGTTGTTGGTGCAGGTGTAAAAGATGTCATAAAGAAAATGGTGCAGATTGACAAAGTTACTTACCATCAAATCAACAAAGCCTTGAATCTCAAATTCAATCCAATGCCGAATGTAAATTATGAAACATACATTTTCAGCCAAGAATGACAGAGAGTTGGTGCAACCATAGACAAACTTGTTGAATGACTGGATACGCTCATCAAACACTGTAAGGTTAATGAATTCAATGATGAGGAAGCGATACGTCTCAGAGTTATTGACGGATGGCTGTCAGATTAATTCAGACGATGAATGCTAAGAAAAACTCTTAGGGGCAGATTTATGGAAAGTGACGCTGCACTGAGTGCAGTGCCACCTTCCCTGCGCCCCTTATCACCCTCCTACCACCACCATGTGTGCACCATATTTAAAATACAGTGCACCATGGCGCAGGGTAGGGGGTAATAGGGTCATTATTCATGATGCTATTGATGTACTCTACAGGAGTAGCTGCAAAATATTGGCGCTACTCCTGCAGAGTACAGAGGGCCCCATTCTAAAGAATGGAAGGCCCCTTTTACCGCCTGCTCTTGAGCAGGCGTTAAAAGTGGCGTAAAAAATGGCGTGGGAAAATCTCATAGATTTCCTTATGCCATTTTTCCGGCTCCCCTAACGGGGGAACGCTTCCTTTGCATACATTTTTCCTGGCAGGGCATTATGTGGCAGAAAGAGTTACAGGGTGGCGCAACGCATGCATTGCGCCACCTGTAAATAAGGCGCGTGGATTTTGGCCTCATTAATGTCAAAAACAATGACTTTAATGTGGCACTAGGGCACTATAAATATGCCCCTTAGTCTGGACCGAGTTCTCATGGCTGCCACATGAAAGCTGGAGGTGCTCAAAGTGAATAAGTCATTAACATGAAAACGAAGTAGAAGCTGAAGAACACAGTGATGTCTCCACGGAAAAAGAAGTTGTGTTTCAGGTGCGGATTTTCATTTCCACATGAAGGTAAACGTACTGGCTTTGGACAAACATGCAAAGGCTGTGGGAAGGAGAACCAATTTTATAACGGTTTGCAAAGCGAAGGAAAAAGTGAGTGTGTCGCAAGAAGACATGGCCACCCGAACAGACCAGAAGTGACGTTCGATGCAAGCCTACAAGGCAAAGCGACAACAGCAATTGAGACAAATCAACACCAAATGAAGGCAATCCTCATCTAAAAATCATTGTTGAAAACTTTGTCAGTGTCAATATCAAATGAAAGTGAAGAAGATGACTGTGCAAAGTCGATGTTATCTCAGAAAAATGTGCGCATGTTGGACTGGCTGCATATGAAGAAAAATACCAGTCAAAGAAAAATTGATCTGAAAAAGCATCAAAGTCATTCAAACATTGCCCGAAGACTACATTGAAAATAAGCAGTTGTTCAATATCTTTCATTATTGACAGTGGTGCGTTGATAAACATTACGCCACCGAAGAAATATAAAGAATTGTCTCCATTGCCATGACTGAGGCCAACATCAAAAACTAAAGTATATAAATGGGCTGCATCGACACCGTTAAAAAGTCAAGGTTCATTTGTAGAGATGATGAAACGCAAAAAGACAAATTAATGTGCTTCAAGGAACGGCATCAAGTGCCTGTTTGCTCAGTTTCAGCACAGCTGCCAATATGGGACTGATCTCAGTGAACTACAACATGAATGCTCATTACACAATAGTAAGTCAGTTTTGTGGGTTAGACAAACTTAAGACTATGAAAGTGAAACTGCATATCAATGAGGATGTACGTCCTGTTGCTCAAAGACATTGACAAATTGCATTTCATTTACAAGAGGCTGTTGAAAAAGAACTCAAGTCATTAGTTAAACACAATATCATTGAGCGTTCTACTGGTCCAGTGCCATGGGTTTCTCCCATAGTGGTAGTACCCAAACAGGACAGTGAAGGACCTGTACACATCTGAGTGTCAGGCGAACAAGGCAATTTAAAGATAATGACATCTAGGTCTGCACATCGCTGACATGATAACACAATTGAATGTGGCGAAGGCCTTCTCTCGCCTTGATTTAAATAAAGGATATCATCAGTAAGAACTTGAGGAGAATTGCAGGTACATTACAACCTTCTCTTTTTCGATATAAAAGACTAAAGTCCAGGTTTAGGAGGGCTTAGCGCCTCCTTGCGCCACATTAGCGTCATTTTGTTAACGTAATGTAGCTAGTGTGTCTAAACGAGGCCAAATTCGCTGCACCAGATTTACAAAGTGGCGCAATGCCTGCTTATTTGGCTCTTAACATTTTACATGTGCTAAGCACATGGGTTTCTCCATTCAGCGGAACTATCGTTTCATTATTTTTGGAGTCGTGTGCTGTCGACCCCAGCCTCCTGCTGTAATTGTGGTAAGGCATTTTCTGATTATTTGCTGACTTCATTGTCAGTCATTTTAAATTACTGGCCCTGGGTGACTTTAATAAATGGGCTGAAATTTTTGAAGATACTGCTGCCTCTTTGGCATTTGATTTTATTGCAGGCCTTAATCTTCCTCAGATGGTTGATTGTCCGACTCATGCACTAGGCCACCAATCTGATCTCCTATTCACCCCACCAGGCTTATTTAACTCTGGGATACTGATCACTAAAATATGGATGGTTATTCTCTAGTGCCTTTTTCCATCTGTCTACTGGTCCATTCCTCTTCTTGTCCTAAATTTGTTCTAGCTTGCTGCCTGAGACCTGCTTGTTCAAGAATACATGGGGAAGACATTTCTAAGGCTTTGTTAGATTCAAGGCAGCCCTTATTAGGTTTTCAGTCAGAGAGCGTGAACCAAGATATTGAAAAATACAATAGCTGGGTCACCACTGTGATTAAAAGCACTCTTCCTGAAGAGAGGAAGTCCTCTTGCAGAAATTGCCCTTGTTGTCCTTGGTATATTTTTGATTTGAAACTTGTCAAATTAGAATGCAAGAAACATGAAAACATTGGTGTGGTGGCTGTGACTCTTTTAAGAAAGCACTCCTAAAGCCTACCCTTGGGGCACGCAAAAAGCATGCCACAGCATAATCAAATTATTATGCAAATGCAATTTCAAGTGCCCATAACCCTACCTGGGAAGTATTCTTTATCACAAGATCTCGTTCAAGCACCAACTTGCATGACATCGGCATCTGCTTCTTCTCAGACGCATACGTTTTCTGATCTGACTCTTTTTAGACTATGCTCAAGACAATCTGTGAGTTATGTTCCCCTCTGCTTGAGTTGGACATTGATACTAAACAGTTTCGCTTAAATACAAATCAGGAGCTCCACCATTTGAGCCTTATTTCTATGCCAGATTTTTGTTAACTGCTGAAGGTTATGTCTTCTGGTTCACCTTTAGAAACCTGTCCCTGCTTTTCTACAAGTTGACCCTGGGGCTTTAGGTCATGTATTGTTTGATCTCTAAAGTTGGCCACAATTCCAAAAGGAATAGAAGCAAGCTTTACTTTTGCTATGGTAAAAAAAGGTCTAATGCTGATCTTGTTATGGGGAGCTATCAACCCATGTCTCTTTAACCTCTGCCATTTAAGATTCTTGAGAAGGCTGTTAATTTCCAATTGTATTGTAGACAATACAATTCTTGATGAAGCTCAATTATGGTACAGAGACCACACTGGTGGCTGTACTTGATTATTTAAGGCTCCTAGTAAACCAGGAAATACTCCTGTCTTGGTGTGCCTGTCAATTCCACTGCAACAACAAAAAAGTGAAGGATGGAATTCTTGAACTACTGTCAGCCACTTACGATTGCTCGGCCTATATCCCAGGCCTTTGGTTCTGGCCCATCATGCCTCTCACAAGGCTGATCCTGCTCCTCATGGGATCGAACTGCCCTGAACTGCTGGGTGAGGTCCCTTTTGGAAGAGACCACAAGCAATCCCAGACCAGATTTGCTGTGTTTGGAGCTTATGTGCAGGGTGTAGCTTGAGCCTTATGTTACAGTGAGCACCGACCGACTGCTTGGCGTACCTGTTGCACTTAGGACAAGACAGCAACTGCAACAACAACAAAGTGGTGGATGGATTGCTGGAAATATTTTCAGCCTTTTTCCATTTATCATGCCTCTCTAGAGAAAGGCCCATCTTAATCTAATCAGTATTGACCCAGCTACTCATGGAAACAGTCCATCTCAAACTGCCAAGAGAGGCCCCCTCCACAAGGGACCACAAGCCACCCCAGACCTGCTTGACGCAGACCTGCTTGACGTATGTAGGCTCATCACTAGGGTGTACCTTGAGTCCCATGGCACAGTGAGCACTAATGTGCATACTTGTCTCACCTAGGGTGTCAACTGCAACAGCAACAGCAACAATGTAATGGATAGAATGCTTGAATTAATTTCAGCCATTGGTGATATCTTGGGCTGCATTCCAGTTCATCGTTTTTTGCCCACCATTCCACTGTAGATAATGGCTCACCTTATACAAATCAGTAGCAACCCAGTTTCTCATGGGAACAGTTCGTCCCAAACTGCTAGGTGAGCCCCCACTCCAGAAGGGGCCACAAACAAACCCAAACTGGTTTTGCACTGTTTGTGGCTCGTCTTAAGGGTGTGGATTGAATTCTATGGGGCAATGAGCATGGGGCTCATATCTGGGTATACTCTCGGAATTATAGATTTGAACCAGTGCATTGTCACCTTTTGTTAAGCCACCAAAAGCATCATCCCAGTAAAGCATTTGAATGCCTTGGGAAATTACCCAGTCATGATGGCTTCCTTTATCAAGAGTGCACTCTCTTGATTAGTACATATCATCAATATAATTAAGGATAACCCACACATTTCTTGGGCACTTTGGGACACAGCCAGGCCACATGCTGGGAACCAGCATCTACAGCTCCACAGCTCCCACGACCCTCTTATCTGAGAACATCAGGCTAAGCGTCCTGAAGTGTAGTTAATCTGGTGCAAAATATTAGTACTCCTGTTCTTCCATGCTAACCTGATAATGACAGGTGCAAAAGTGTGGTATTCAGTTTCCTCCCGAAGGGTGATGGGTGTCTGACAGCTGGACAGGGGAGATAATGATGGAGGGTGGAGCCTCACACAATAGAACCATAATATTTAGCCCATGAGGCATGCTTGGCGACTGGATCAGGCTGTATTAAGCAAAGATCTCCTCTCCTCCCAGCATGCAGCTCTAATGGCATTTCCTGTTTTGGATTTCGATGGTCCAACCCTGAACAGCCTCTCACCAAAACCGTCTAACGAGTGTAGCCAATTATAAAACAGTGTTGCAGGAAGGGTGCCATGGGATCTCATGCAAGAAACTGAACAAGCATTTGCAATCCAATGGGACTCGCATTTGCTTGAGTTAGAGCTATTAGCGTTGTACATTTCTAACTGGACTTTTCATGCCACATAAATTGAAAATGAAAAGTAAAACAGTTGACACAAGTGAGCCGATTCAAAGCACCACAGCCGCCATGAACATGAGCCCAAAGGAGAGACACAAAAGGAAAAAGAAGTTTGCTCACAGTCAAACGTATCGGCAAACGTGCAATTATCCATGTAACAGGGTCGGTGGCCAAGGCAGTAACAAAACTGCCCCAACGAGGGACAAACGTAAAGCATTCACCAATGATAATAAAGGATTTTTGAAAGGCAAGCCCATGAACGAGTGATGGTGATGGGTGTGCAGTGGGAGTGGTTAAAAGCCCACAGATGGATTACAACAGGTCAAAGCACTTGCGCGCTCAACCTAATGAATACGTTAGACACATCCAGCACTAGCCTCATCATGTCCCTCTTTTCCCAAAGCATTGATAAAGCCAATAGGTCTCACCTCTGCGAGACCTATTGGCTTTGTCAATCATTTTTGCCATGTTGTATATCTGCGCGGCTGCTGTGCAGCATGGTTCAAAATAAAATAAAAAAGTGCTATGATAGAGCAAGCATTGACTGTGCCATAGCACTTTTTTCTCACGTTCAGGCATATTGCATAGCAGTTGCGCTGCTGTGCATGGCTTAGAAATAGTATAGACAAAGCCAAAAGATCTTGCATGAGTATAACCTATTGACTTTGCAATTGCTTATTGTTTTAGGCAAGGGTTAATTAAGTGATTTTCCCAGGATCGCAGGAGGTTAATTGTGATGGGTTCGAACTCCATATATATATATATATATATATATATATATATATATATATATATATATATATATGTAAAGAACAAGTTACTTACCTTCGGTAACGCTTTTTCTGGTGGATACAATAGCTACCTGTGGATTCCTCACCTTATTAATTCACCCTTGCGCCAGCATCCAACAGAAAATCTTCCCAGCTCTCCACGTCGACGAGGATGTCACAATTGCATGGTTCCACGCGACTCCGTCTGACGTCACCGTGCCAATAAGAGGTCCTCGCTGGCGTGCTGACGTCAGTTTCACCCATTTTTTAAGTGCCTTTGAGGCAAACAGGTGAGCACTGACTCCACAATAACTCCAATAAATAAATATATACAAAAAACCTTCATGATGCAACATAATCAAAAACCATAATTTCTATATACAGGAAAAATATCCATATATACATACATCTATACAACCACATATCCTAGTGCAATCAGACAGGCAACGGGGGGCGGGGGGACACTTTGAGGAATCCACAGGTATCTATTGTATCCACCAGAAAAAGCATTACCGAAGGTAAGTAACTTGTTCTTCTGATGGATACAAACTACCTGTGGATTCCTCACCTTATGATTAGAGTCCCAAAGCAGTACCGCACTCGGAGGTGGGTGCCTGTCTGATTACACCAAGAAATCCTGTAAGACAGATCGTGCAAAATGGCCGTCTCTCCGAACCTCAGAGTCCAAGCAGTAATGCTTTGCAAAGGTATGGAGGGGCGCCCAAGTTGCCGCCTTGCAAATATCAACCACTGGAACCCCCCTTGCCAGGGCCGAAGAAGCAGACTTAGCCCTTCTGGAGTGGGCTCTGATACCTTCAGGGGGAACCTTTTTCACCAATGAGTAGCAGATCTTGATACAAAGGATAACCCACCTGGAGATAGTTCTTTTATGGACTGCTCTGCCCTTCCTCTGTCCAACGTACCCCACTAACAGCTGATCTTCCAGGCAAAAGTCCTTCGGCCTTTTATTGTAGAAACTAAGCGCCCTTTTAGGGTCCAACCGGTGAAGCCCTTCTTCCTCCTTCGAGGGGTGAGGAGGAGGGTAGAAAGATGGAAGGGTAATAGTCTGCCCTATATGAAAAGGAGTGACACCTTTTGGCAGGAAAGCTGCCATGGTTTTCAACACCACTTTATCTGGGAAAAACAAGGTAAAGGGGGGTTTTACAGAAAGAGCTTGGAGCTCACTAACCCGTCTAGCAGAGGTTATGGCAACAAGAAAAACTGTCTTAAGCACTAAAAACCGTAACGGGCAAAAGTGCATGGGCTCAAATGGAGACCCCATTAAAAAAGGTTAAAACAAGATTTAGGTCCCACTGAGGCACATGAAAAGGAGTGGGAGGAAACTTATTAAGTAAACCCTTAAGAAACCTAACTACAATAGGTGATTTAAACAATGAGGGCTGATCCAGGAGGCAAAGAAAGGCTGACAGAGCAGCTAAATAACCCTTCACCGTAGCCACCGCACAACCCTGCTTTGCTAAGTCCAAAGCAAATAATAAAATATCAGAAAGGTGGGCCTTCAAAGGGTCAGTTTGCTTCTCTCCTCACCAAGCCACGAATCGTGCCCACCTACCGGTGGAGTGTCACCTGGCCTATAAAATAACATCCACTACATCTGGTGGGAGAGAAAAAGAACTCAGGTTGCCCCGTTCAATCTCCAGGCATGAAGCTCTGGAGGTGGGGGTGTAGAACCTGCCCCTGCAACTGCGAGAGGAGGTCTGCCCTGAGAGGGAGACGGAGCGGAGGGCACAGCGAGAGTTGGAGAAGGTCCATGTACCACACCCTTCTTGGCCAATCCGGGGCTATTAAAATAACCTGAGCCCGATCTTGGCGAATCTTCCTCAGCACCCTAGGAATCAAGGGTATGGGGGGAAACGCGTAAAGCAACTGGTTGCACCAAGCGATCTGAAACGCGTCCCCCAATGCTTCTTGCACCGGATACTGGAGGCTGCAGAATGATGGGCAGTGCATATTCTCTCAAGTGGCAAACAGATCTGTCACCGGCGTACCCCACATCCGAAAAATGTGCAGGACCAGATCCGGATGGAGACGCCACCCGTGATCGGCCGAAAGGCGCCGACTGAGAGAGTCCGCACACACGTTGAGCACCCCGGCCAGATGATTTGCTATCAAGCAAATTCGATGGTTCTGAAGCCAGGACAAGAGACGCAGAGCTTCTCTGCAGAGAAGATACGACCCTACTCCTCCCTGCTTGTTTATATACCACATCACGGTAGTGTTGTCCGTCAGGACCTGAACTGACTGACCGCGAAGGAACGGGAGGAAGGCCTTGAGAGCCAAACGTATTGCCCGCAATTCCAACAGATTGATATGAAAAGTCTGCTCCACTGGAGACCAACGACCTATGATCTCCAGGTCCCCGAGATGAGCTCCCCACCCTAGAGTGGAAGCATCTGTCATGACCGTGGTCACCGGCGGCGGCATTGAAAACGGCCTTCCTTGCGAAAGGTTGCCGGCCACAGCCCACCATCGTAGATCCGCCGCAGCGTCTCTGGATATTGTTATTGAATCCTCGAGATCCCCTTTGTGTTGAAACCACTGCCTGCGGAGGCACCATTGGAGAGTCTCATGTGCCAACGTGCATGAGTGACCAACAGAATGCAAGAAGCAAAGAGACCGAGCAGGCGTAAGACCTTGAGAACTGGAACAACCGCTCCATTTTGAAACATTGGAATCAACGCCTGAATATCCTGGAACCGCTGAGGCAGAGGATAGGCCAGATTCAATGTTGTGTCCAGTACTACCCCTATGGATAGGAGGTGTTGAGAGGGCTCCAGGTGAGATTTGGGTACATTGATCGAAAAACCCAGCCTGAACAACAACTGAGTTGTCATCCGCAATTGACGCAACACAAGCTCTGGAGACTTGGCTTTGATCAACCAATCGTCTAGGTAATGGAATATCGATATCCCCTCCCTTCTGAGACTTGCTGCCACCACTGCCATCACCTTTGTGAAGACTCGAGGTGCCAAAGTAAGACCAAACGGGAGGACCACAAACTGGTAGTGTTGCGACCCCACCACAAATCGGAGATACTCCTGTGCGACTTGAGTATAGGGATATGAAAGTACGCATCCTGCAAGTCGACAGACACCATCCAATCGTCTTTGTTCAACGCCAGAAGTACCTGCGCTAGAGTTAGCATCTTGAATTTCTCCTGTTTGAGGAAGCAATTCAAAATCCTAAGGTCCAGGATTGGTCTCAAATGACCGTCCTTCTTCCGGATCAGGATATATCTTGAATAACAACCCTGACCCCTTTCCTGCTCTGGAACCAACTCCACCGCACCTTTTGATAACAGGGTCTGAACTTCCTGTTGCAACAACAGGAGATGGTCTTCTGAACAAAACGAGGGATGGGGTGGGAAGGGAGGAGGAAACTCCTGAAAAGGGAGAGCATATCCTTTTCTCACAATGTTTAGCACCCACGAGTCTGATGTAACTAACTCCCACTCGTGGAGAAAAATACATAATCTTCCCCCTACAGGAGAAGTATGCTCGACAAAGGAGAGAAAACTAGGGCTGCTTCCCTTGCTGTTGTCCTCCAGAGGAAGAGGATGACGTAGGGTGCTGCTGGGTGGCCCTTCTCGTTATAACCCTCCCCCACCCTATAAAGGACAGATATGGGAGGCTAGTAGGCTGCTGGACTGAGGACTGGGGTCTCCCTTGATAAGCTGCCCCACGTCCAAACCCCCTGAACCTATGAAAGGACCTAAAAGGGGTAGCAGAGGAGGCTTGCAATCCAAAAGACTTCACCATGGCCCAGCTGTCTTTAAAGAGCTACAGAGCAGAGTCTGCTTTATCTTCGAACAGTTTCTCCCCTTCAAATGGCAAATCCAACAAGGTGGCCTGCACATCTGAAGAAAATCCATAGGACCTTAACCAAGCGTGCCTTCTAGTAGCAATAGATGTGCCCATTGCCCTTGCCACCGAGTCCGTAGAGTCCAAGCCAGACTGGATTATCTGCTTCGCTGCAGTCTGCGCATCAGAGAGGAGTTCACCAAAAAGTCTCTGTATATCCTGCGGCAGATCTGGAACCATGGCTTTCGCAGAGTCCATGAGGGCGTGGACATACCTACCCAACACACAGGTAGCGTTTGCAGCCTTGAGAGCCATGCTGCAAGAAGAAAAAGTCTTCTTTGTGGATTGCTCCATCCGCTTGGATTCCATGTCAGATGGAATCACTGGGAAAGAGCCAGGAGCAGACCTTGTAGAGCAAGACGCCTGGACCAGCAAACTTCTCGGGCTAGGATGTTGAGATAAAAACCCCGGATCTCCAGGCGCTACTCTATATCTTCTTGCCACAGCTCTAATAACCCCAGAAGACGAAACCGGCTTCCTCCACAGTTCTAAAATGGGTACCGTAAGAGCCTCATTGAAAGGAAGCAAAGGGTCTGCAGAAGCCGAAGAAGGATGCAGCACTTCCGTTAATATGTTGGTTTTAACTTCTGCAGCAGGCAATGGAAGTTCTAAAAAGTCTGCTGCCTTCCTGGTGACCATGTGAAACAAAGCTGCCTCCTCAGTAAATTCCCCCAGTGAAGACAAGTCCCATTCTGGGGAAGTATCCAGCCCACTGGCTGACTCCAAGCCCTGATACTCTCCCAAGGGCTCGACAATCTCTCCTTCCTCCAACTGCCTTTGATATTCCTCCTCCTCCAAGAGGCGCAAGGCCTTCCTACGCGACCTCAAACGTGCCTCCAGCCTCAGCGTCGACATGGAGTTTGCTGACGTTGAACACACCAGCTTCAGCACCTGACAAGGTGAGGAGGGTTGACTCTGCCGGAATCCATCACCCGAGTCCGGCACTGGCACGGTGAAGTTGCATGTGACTCCACCATCGGCGCCGGCTGACGGGGTGATGATATCGGCACCATAGATGTAGTTGGCGACATCATGGGATTCACAGGACCTCGAGGCGATGTCATCGGCGCCGGTCCGGTACCCTCAGCCGGATAGAACGGCATAAACGGTGCCGCCTTGTACGGATCTGGGGATCACAAAGAAAATGCCAATGGACCCGTGGGACTAGCCGGTACACCAGCAGGGGCCATGATGTTCAACATAGCAAACATGGCATTCAAGAATGCCGCCGGATCTGCTCCCGGAGCCGGGAAGGCAGGATACTGCTGATCTTATTGCATCCGTACTTGCTGACCATCTGACTCCTGAGCAGCAGGTGAAAACTGAGGACTGCCCTGAGATGCCACAACTACAAAGACGGACAGCGCCGGAGAAGCCTCAGGATTCTGGGGTTGCGGAGTCACCGTCGGGCTCACCTCTCACGTTGCACGGCAGCGGCGAGATGGAGACCTTGACCTTGATCTTGATCGCTGAGAGTCATGACGGTGCCGTTTCTTTTGCTTCTTCGAAGAAGCGTGGGAAGAGGATCTTTTATGGCTCCTATGACCCTTCTTCGCTTTTGCCAAGAAGAGTTTGCCCTATCTTTCCTTTAAGGCCTTTGGATTCATGCTCTGGCAAGACAGACACTCCTCGACGTCATGCTCAGAGCTAAGGCACCAAAGACAATTGACATGAGGGTCAGTGACCGACATGCGACCGCTGCACTCTCTGCAAGGCTTGAAACAGGACTTCCTCGGGGGAGACATTGTAACTACAAAGAGTAACAAGAGGAAACCTCCAACAGAAGCGAGAGCTAAGAAAAAAACGTTAGCACCGAAGGCACGGAAAAAAGGGAACTGACGTCAGCACGCCGGCGAGGACCTCTTATTGGCACAGTGACGTCAGACGGAGTCGCGTAGAGCCGTGCAATTGTGATGTCCTCGTCGACGTGGAGAGCTGGGAAGAAGATTTTCCGCCGGTGCAACAGTGAATTCATAAGGTGAGGAATCCACAGGTAATTTGTATCCATCAGAATGTATACTTTAACACATCTTTACAATTAAGTCACAGGGGGGATTTGAATAAAATCTCAATAATCAATGACAAAGGAGAAGCAAGAGCGGATCCAGAAATAAAACCCAGACTGGATAAAGTTACATGTTTCATTTACCAATTGCTCCTTCCTTACCTGTTGTTATATATCACTGCTTCCCACATGGAAGTGGATCCTTTTGGTGATATGAAGTGTTTTGTGCAGCATGCATCCTTCTTGTATGTCATATAACAGGGCTATAGTTTAACTGCGTCAAAGTGAGAATCACTCCCCAAAAGCGCATCGACGAATAACAAAAGAATGTTGTTGCACTTGGGGAACTAGCAAATAATCAATCTGTCTACTATATAGTTTTACTTTTGTTTACTAAATAAGAGTAACCCAGCACTTGGCAGGGCTTTAAAAAATTAAATGAAACTCTTAAATGTTCCTCTCCACGGAAACCTTTAGTAAAAGGCGAAAGATTTATTCGTTTGAAAAGAAACCAGAGTATACATTTCAAGGCCGCCATCTGTGACGCCAGCAAACACCGTTCAACAGACTGTCAGGGTGATTTAATTTACTAAGTTCATCTCAGTAAACCCTTTAAAATACAGCCAATTTATAATAATTGTTGTAATCGGGTACATTGATAAAACGCTTGTTACCACAAAAAGAAACAACAGGAGGACTCAGAATTATGGGTATGTAAGTTTAGTCATAGGCCACGCAACAGGAAAAGCTGCACTACAATAGTTTCCCTGCTCAAGCCGTAATGTCGGCTCCTTCAACTCTGCACATTTTGAATGGTGCCTCACACTGGCTTTTGTGAGGACTAGTGGCACCCAAGAAGAGGATTTTTATATGCCTATGTCAAAGTATCCTCGCTGTCTCGTTGCTATTCTTTCCGAGACAATGAATGAGCCAGTGTGTTTTGTACTTGTAGCCTATAAGGCTGCATCAGCTGCTGTAAAAAAAACAAGTATTGGCAAAAAGGAATGAGTTAGAGCTATTATCATTGTAAACTCCTAACTGGACTCTTCTTGCCACAGAAATTGAAAATGAAAAGTAAGGCAGATGACATAAGCGAGCCGATTGAAAGCGCCACGGCTGCCATGAGCATGAGCGTGAAGGAGAGACACAAAAAGAAAAAGAAGTTCGCTCGTAGTCAAACATGTGCAATTATCCATGTAATAGAGTCGATGGCAAAGGCGGTAACAAAACCGCCTCAGGGAGGGACAAACATAAAGCATTTACCAATGATAACAAAGGATTTTTTAAAGGAAAGCCCATGAGCGAGTGATAGCGATGGGCGTGTGGTGGGTGTGGTTAAAAGCCCCCAGCTAGATTACAACATGCAAGAGCGCTTGCATGCTCGACCTAAAAAGACCACCAAAACTAGCAGCCAGTCAATCATTTTTACAGTGCGCTAGTGCTGTTGGGTATGCCCTCAGGGTTTAGTTGAAGAGCCAGGTCATGAGGTCCTTCCTGAATTGAGGTAGCGATGGTGACTGTCTGAGGTGGAGAGGTAAAGTGTTTCAACATTTTGCTGCAAGGTAGGTGAACCATCTCCCTCCAGCCGAGGACTTCCTTATGCGGGGTACGGTGGCGAGTGACTGCTGGGAGGAGTGGAGAGGTCTGGCAGGGGGGTAGAACGTGATGCAGTGGTTGAGGTAGCTGGGTCCAAGGTTGTGGAGGGCCATGTAGGCGTGTATGAGGAGCTTGAAGTTGATCCTCTTCTTGATGGGGAACCATGGTTGGACTGCCCTACTGGGCAGCAGGCTTTTCCATGGCCTGCGAGGAGAGTGGGCGGCTTTGTTCTTGGGAGCCTGCCAGCTATCATTCCGCTTGCAGTGCTGCCAAATAACCAATGAGAAATAAAATGGTTTCAAAGTACTCTTTAAGCATGCTTTAAATCCATTTGTTTTGCATTGTTTATTTAGAAGCGCTGCAAGTAGTAACCTTGCCGGCAGGTCCCCAGCAATAAAACAGCCCTCACCGGCTGTGAACCGCTTGTGTGTTGAAGCTCTCCAGCTGTGCTCAAACAATTTTTGAAATGGGGTGCTGGCCATCAATGTCACCTCACTAAAATCACAGATTGTGAGTAACTCAAAGAGTGAGTGTAGCAAATAAGACAGAGCATAGCAGCAGGCTACTCTGGGAGAGTTGTGTCCAGTGGTGCATGCTGGTGCATACTTCCAAAATATGTGTGGTAGGGTATTGTGATTTATAAAGAGCGCATTCCTGAAACAATTACTAACTGCAAACTCAATTTTGATTGGGTATGGAAAGATCTCAATCACGTTTCCCAACATGTGGTGGTAAGTATTAATGAACGACCTGATGAAATGTGGTGGATGAACATGAACTGACTAAGTGCTGTGAGCCTTGCACCTCCAAGTTAAAAGGTTCTTTCCTGACCTCCATAAATCATTGACCCATGCAAATATAATACTTGAGAAAATGTTTCCTCCAGACTTTCAGTGACTGTTCTTTGCTTCTGAGGATTTGCAGAAAATTGATTGTGTCTCAGGGCGGGAACGTCTTTATCTTTCTCGCTCTACCTCTCAGACTTTCACACACTCTTTTTGTTTGGCTATCTTTGTGTTATTCCTATGAAAAAGTGAAAAATGATTAAATAATTATGTTGGTGATGGTGTAATAGTTTTCAATCATACTCTATGTGCACACAGAATCCCCTGAAAACTTAAAAACAACAGATTAAAGTGATCTTGATTAACAATGTAATACTTTTCACATACTCTTCTCGGCCATACCATGGAAGAAGAAAAAATTTCTGTTGGGTTTGTGCCTTTTTATAACCTGCCTAATTCTGAAATTTTAAGCCACGCGAGGCATAATTAATATCCTAAATACTGTGCCAGGAAATGTAAGGGCATCAAGAATGGAGTCATTTTGTGAAATAATATACCAAAAGAAGGCCTGTACAGCCAGATAGGTTCTTACACTCGAAGTAGTGCCCAGGGAAAACAACATGCCATAAAACTGCATACCAATTGTTGGACCTGGCACTTTTTGCAGGGTTATCCCCAAACCTTTTGCCTTCTTCTTCCTACTTTTACCGACCTGTTTTTGTTGGCTTTATGGCTCTGAGCACTTTACTACTGCTAACCAGTGCTAAAGTGTGTGTGCAGTTTTAAACTGCCAAGTCGGCCTGGCAAGTGCACCCACTTGCCAGGCCAAAACCTTCCCTTTTATTACCTGTAGGTCATCCTTAAAGTAGGCCTAAGGCAGTCCCATGGGCAGTATGCAGTGCATTTAAAAGGTAGGACACACAGTTGGGTGGTTTACACATCCTGATAGTGAAATACTGATAAATTAGTTTTTCACTATTGCAAGGCCAAATTCTCCCATAGGGTAACACGAGGATTGCCTTGAAATATCTTTTAAGTGTAATTTCCCATTGGAAGCACATAAAGATAAAGAATTTAGGGATCTCTAAATCCTACAATTTAAAAATACATCTTTTGGTGAAGTTGGTTTTGAATTGTAGGTTTGAAAATGGCACTTTTAGAAAGTGGGTATTTTCTTGCTTAGCCATTCTGTGCCTCCGCCTGTCTGTGGAATACATGTCTGGGTCAGGATGACAGGTGGGCTGTTGGTGCATTCACTCTAGAAACTCACACAAAGGGATCTGAGGTGTTCCCTGCACACCTGATGGGCCTTCCTGAGCTAGAGTGGTGGGAGGAGCTGTCACTTGCACCTGAATAGGGCTGTGCCTGTCCTCACACAGAGTTGTCTCCAGCCCCCTGAAGTGTGTCTGGGGCCACAGCAGGGAAAGGGAGGGTCTTGTGCACTACAAAGACTTCTCTTTGAAGTTTGCCTACTTCAAAGACAGAATTGGGTATACGTACTGTACCTCTGACACCACATAGTCAGAACACTTTTGGACTGAGGACATTCTGTCAGGAAGAAGAGCTGGATGCTGTAGGAGCGATTGCCATTCTGCCTGTTGCTTTGTTGTGCTGGCCTGCTACCTCTGTCCTGGGAGTGAAAGGACTGGACTTTATTTTCTACATCCTGCTTTCCAAGGTTCTCCAAGGGCATGAACTGAGTTTGCCTCCTGTTGAGAAGTCTCAGGGCCATCAAAGACTTCCCACACCAGTGCGTGGGCTCTCTTGCTGAGAGTCCTGACTTGCCAAGTAGTACCAAATCCAGTGCCTGGGCTCTTGGAAGTGAGCTCTGGTGCAATTAAGAAGAAACTAAGCACATTTGCTCCAGAGCAACTGTGGAACTGGTGTCGCTCTCTGACTCCATGAGGCTGCCTGCACCCGAGCCAGCGGTCCCCGCTAAGTGCAATGACCGTGACCTGCAACACAGGCCTGACGCCGCTGCAGCGCCTCCAAAGTCCCACCACAGTGTGAGTCCCGAATGCCATGTCACCGAAGTCTGTGACACCCGACTCCGCCACAGCACCTGTGGCCCCGTGGTGTGATCGTGACACCGCAAAGTTGACGCCTCGCATCTTGACCTGCTGGATTCATTTAGTCTGCCGGCTCATAAGGAACCAATGCCTCGCCACGGACACCGCATCACCTCCCCTTCAACCATAAGGAACTGACGACTCACTTTCCCCTGCCCAGCAGTAAGGAACCAACACCTCACCTCCCCGGTAGCAGTAAGGAATTAACGCCACACCAGCTCCAGCGATTTGTTTTCTTATAATTTACCAAGGTACTGTACCTGGGGTCCGTGCAACTCCGTGACCAGCCCGCACTCCATCGCGAGTGGCCTCGGACTGTTGGGAACAACTCCGTCAAGACTCCGTGGTAGCCCCAGTTGGAGCTATTATGTTTCTAAGTGCTTTAGTAAGACTTAATTCCTGAAAATTTGTATCTTTACTTGTGTATGATGGATTTTTGTCTTTTTGGTCTTGTTTTACTGAGATAAATATTGGCTATTTTTCTAAACTGGTATGGAGTACTTTTGTGGTGTTTTCACTGTGCTACTGTGTGTGTACAAATACTTTACACATTACCTCTGAGATAAGCCTGACTGCTTGCGCCATGCTACCAAGGCGGTGAGCAGGGGTTATCTTAGCTATCTGACTTCCTTACCCTGACCAGAGTAAGGGCCCCTACTTGTCAGGGTGCAAACCACTGCCAACTGGAGACCTAATTTCTAACATTGGTGATCAGCGGTAAGGATATGACTTACATTTGTACTTTACATACCGTGATTGGTGTACACTACTTCCATATTGCAGACCATTTCATATCAGCGGACTGTTTATCTCTTTCTATTTTTGCAACTCTTGAGGTTTCCCCACAGTCATTTCTCAGTCTGGTAAGGCATCAGCTGTAGCTGCAGATTTGGAGTTTGAGCAGGAAAGGTTGAAAACGTATACAGTGCATCATCTCAAAAAGTTCTGCAGGAAATTCACATGTCCTTTTAAAGACCTCACTAGAAAGGAGGAGCTGCAAAAGGCGCTGACAACCGGGTTTGGAGCCAGGGAGGCTGGTGAGCACACAGAGGATGAGAATGATGTTGTGGAGGAGGAGTAACAAAGTCTGCTCCCGGGATGGCTGGAGGAACTAGCATCACCTGTGGGGCAGGGGCCAGTCGGATTGGTGGAAGAGCTCCCTCTAGAGCTGGCAGCAGTGTTTTCTCTCTAGGTCTGCCTCCAGAGGAGCTGGAGAATAGTCAGAGAGCCAGGAAGCTCAAGGTGGAGCTGGTAAAGCTCAGGTTAAAGTAGGAGAGAGGAAAAAGCTTTAGAGGAAATGAGACTGGCCCTTGAGGAGAAGAAAGTTCATTTAGCTCAGAAGCTCAGTCTGATAGAGCTGATAGAGCTGGAAGCCAGGAAGGCTGCGTTCAGCTCAGATGGTGGCAGCAAAAGTATCATGTACAGTACTGAAGAAAAGGTCCACATACCCAGAGATCTGGTTTCTAAGGAGGGGCATATGAGGTAGCTCCAGATGTGTGCAGGGTCCCTGAGGTGGATTGGGGTACTAGCTCGGGAAGTCATATTCCTGATGGTGGGAGGGACACTCTACAAGCTCTAGAAGGGAGTGACTAGGAGCGGTGTACCCCCATGGAGGAATCCTTGTTAAGGAGTATGGAGTCACCCCAGAGGAGGGTAGATTAGGTTTGAAGGGCAGTCAGATACTGTCTCACCAGATAGGGGGTAATGTGGTCTAGTTTTTCAAGGCACTGGATGGTTGGGTGAAGGGTAGTATGGTTAACACATGTGAGGGGCTGTACAATTTGATTGCTGGAGACCATATGTTCAGTCACAGTGTTAGACCTGACAGTCTTAGGATGGTCATCCCCCAACTTTTTGCCTGCCTCCCTCCATTTTTCTGCCCCAGTTTTTGCTGGTTTTAGGACTCAGCGCAATTTACCACTACTAAGCAGTGCTAAAGTGCATATGCTCTCTCCCCTAAACATGGTAACATTGGTTCCTACCCAATTGGCATAATTAATTTACATGTAAGAACCTAGTAAAGTGCACTCCATGTGCCCAGGGCCTGTAAACTAAATGCTACTAGTGGCCTGCAGCACTAATTGTGCCACCACATAAATAGCTCCTTAACCATGTCTCAGGCATGCCATTGTAAGGCCTGTGTGTGCAGTTTCACTGCCACTTCGACTTGGCACTTAAACTACTTGCCAAGCCTTAAACTCCCCTTTGTCTACATTTAAGTAACCCCTAAGGTAGGCCCTAGGTAACCCATAGGGCAGGGTGCTATGTAGGTAAAAGACAAGACATATATTTATGTGTTTTACATGTTCCGGTAGTGAAAAACTCATAAAGTTGTTTTCCACTACTGTGAGGCCTGCACCTCTAATAGACTAGCATTAGAACTGCCCTCATATACTTTTAAGTGGTAGATTCTGATCTGGAAGGAGTAGCCCTGTCATATTGAATATTGCCAGAATGGTAATAGAAAATCCTGCTTACTGGTGAAGTTGGATTAAATATTACTATTTTAGAAATGCCACTTTTAGAAAGTGGGCATTTCTCTGCTCTTACAGCCTGTCTCCAATCCACATGTGGTCTGTGCTGGTTGAACGCTCCCCTTGTGCATTCCATCCAGGCAGCCATAAACACAGGACTCTCGGTCACATCTGCATTCATCTGCTTACTGAATGGGTCTCCCTGGGCAGGAAGGGTGAAGGGGCTTTCTCTTACATTTCAAAGGCCAGTGGCCTGCCCTCACACAAATGACTAATAACCCCCTACAGGGATCCTGGCAGACAAGACTGGGCTGAAAGGGGAACTAGTGCACGTCAAAACCACTCTTTGAAGTTTCCCCCACTTCAAAGGCATTTTTGGGTATGTAAACTGGGCCTCTGACCCCACCAAATCAGACACTTCTGGAACTACACCTGGACTCTGTCAGAAGAACTGCCTGGCTGCCCAAAGGACTCATCTGGACTGCTTTCCTGAGAAGGACTGCTGCCCTGTTCGTGCCCTGCGACCTGCTGACCCCTGACTGTGTTGGAAGGACTCTGCCTTCCCCAAAAGTTCTCTCCAAGGGCTTGGATTGAGCTTGCCTCCTGTTCTGAAGTCTCAGGACCAACAAAGACTTCATCTACTAGCTTTTAGCTAGTTCACCGACTTCAGCAATGCCAGTAACGACTTCAACAACGCCTGCACTGACACCGCAGCTGCTCCCACCCCCTGGACCTCACTGCACGCAACGACCGCGGCCTGCAACGCAAGTTCGACGTTACCACAACACCTCTGACGTCATGCAGTGTAATCAGTTGGAGCTATTGAGTTTCTAAGTGCTTTAGTGGGATTTAATCTTTAACAATTCTTAACTTTGCTTGTGTACATTGGATTTTCATTGTTTTGACCTTATTTTATTCAGATAAGTATTATCTATTTTTCTAAACCTGTGTGGTGTATTTTTGTGGTGTTTTCATTGTGTTACTGTATGAGTTATTGCACAAATACTTTACACATTGCCTTCTAAGTTAAGCCTGCCTGCTCTGTGCCAAACTACCAGATGAAGAGCACAGGATAAATTGGGTTGTGTTGTGACTTACGCTGACTAGGATTGTGGTCCCTACTTAGACAAGGGTGTATACCTTTTGCCAACTAGAGACCCAATTTCTAACACTCAGTTTTCCAGACCTATGCCAACACCTGATGGAGTGTGAGTTCTCTGAACCCAGGGCACTTGCACTGGAGGCAAATCTCTGGGTGAATGGCAGAGGGTCTGGAGAGGCACTGGTGAGTAATCCTATGGGGAGTGGCTCAGGTTTTTCCCAACAGAGTTACGGAGAGGGTTGCAGTTCCCCAGACAGGTCCCAGGATAGTAGGTGGGGGAAAGGGCCCTACGTCCTTTCCAGGAGTAGGAGAAGGGGTGGGAGTGGGCAGAGACCCGGGGTGCCCTATCTTCAGCTCCAGTGCTTGGATTGCTCTCAGAGGGGGCACAGGCAGGGGACTTGGTCTATACCAGGAGGCCATCCACTGATGGGAGTCCCCTGGTGTCAGCAGAACTTGGGGAGGGTAGCTATCACAAGCGTCCCACCATATCTGCTGTCTGGCAGCACCACCCTCGGAGGGGGAGCGTGCAGAAGTCCATATGGACGGGTGAGAGGGGAAGACAGTACCCCCTGGGAGGACTAGTGGGTCAGGGGTTGCCCGCTCTGAGGTGAGAGCACCCCAGGAATTACCCTAGTGACACCACTTTTGGCCTAGGACAGCTTGATACTCTGTCAGATGGACAGGAGTTGGAAGACCTGCGCCAGGCAGACTCTCACACAACGCATGAGGAATGTCTTTCCCTTGGGGGGTGGTTGTACTCCCTTGGAAGGTCTGGCTTGTCAGGCACATGCTCAGCCTAAGGGTACAGACCCTGGGTTGGGGGACCAGTTGCAGGATAGCACTCCTTAACTAGTGAGAGAATTGTGCAGGATGGCTGACACAAGCACCCTGACAGTTCTGGATTCTGGAGGTACCACTCCCAAAAAGAGAGCACAGAGCCCCAAGAAGAGGAGCAGGGTGGGGGTGGACTCTCCTGTGACTCCTGTCTGGCCTAAGGCTACAGACCCTGTGCTGGAGGACCAGTCTCAGGATACTACCCCTGCACTGGTGGGAGGGAGAGTGGACAAAGGGTCCCAGTCACCTGGGGATGCCGCTCCCCAATCTGAGGAACCAAAGAGATTAAAGAGCCCTAGAAGGGCTGAGGCCTGGCTCTCATCACTGACAGCAGTCAGTGGCCACTGTGGGTTGGTGTCCTTGTGGACAGAGTTGCCCCTGTGTTGGAGACAGGAGTCACACACCCCAAGGGTGGAATGGGCCACACCACTATGTTGGCTATGTTGGTACTGTCTGCCTACTGGGATACATCTGTGAGCAAAGTAAGGTTAGGTGCTGCACAGATGGGGTCCGCAGGTGAGGAGAAGGATTACCCATGGGTTAGCTTAGTGGGCCCGGAGATTATGGACAGAGGGATCCAACTAGGTTCAGAAAGGCATAGAACTGGAACACTCTCCTGTTGTTGTGGGCCCGGGTCCATGTTCTATCAACCTGAGCAGGGAAGTCCATCAAGGTATTGATTGATCTACCCTGGCTTTAGGCTGGAAAAGGGTTGTGTTGGACCTGGCCCTTTTTGCAGGGTTATCCCAAAATCTTTTGTCTTCTTCCTCCTATTTTTCTGACCTGTGTTTGGTTGCTTTAGGACTCTGGGCATTATGTGTGCCCAGGGCCTGTAAATCTAATGCTACTAGTGGGCCTGCAGCACTGCTTGTGCCACCCACATGAGTAGCCCTTAAACATGTCTCAGACTTACCACTGCAGTCTCTGTTTATGCAGTTTTATACTGCCATTTCAACCTGGCAAGTGCACCCACTTGCCGGGCCCAAACCTCCCCATTTACTACATGTAAGTCACCCCTAAAGTAGGCCCAAGGTAGCACAATGGGCAGGGTGCAGTGTATTTTTTGCATTCTGCAGCACACATAGGAGAAAAAAGCCTCCCAAGATTGTTTTGTTGAGCAAGGTGTCCCTTCCTGCACAAAAACAATTCTGCCTGGAACGCTGACACTCTTGCACCATGGTGCAAGGGTGCCTGCATTGGTGCACAAGGGGAAAGGGCAGAAATGTATTGTATGTCTTAAATAATACATATTCCTGCCCTTTCCAAGTGATGCAGTGCAGGAAGGTGACTTGCTGCACTGTGCCACTTTTTCTTAAATCTGACTCTGAGTGTACAAAATGCTATGCCAGAGGCCACTGCTAGGTAGGCAGTTTTGTTGCCTATGCCTTGCCTGTATCGGGCCTCTAGGTTGCCAGTCTGCACCATGTTGGCAGGATGCCATGATACCATTAGTTTGTTTTAGAAATCATCTGGTTACTTCAGAAGCACCTGAGGAACTCCACTCAAAGAATGATTGTATTTGGTAAGTGTAAGCTCAGAATTGAAACAGTGGTGACACGCTCACATGAAGAAATGTTACCATCCTAACCCTACTACTGCGAAATAGAAGCTAAATTTTAGCTGAGCAGATCCTTGCAGAATGGAGCATTTGCCAAGCAGCACCCTCCCCTAACTGGCACACCAGTGCACTAGCTAGTGTTCATACTTCCTCATGGTGGGTGGAGTGAATAAACTGCTACAGACTCCTTAGTTTGGAAGGAAGCCTGACCCCTGCTGCCACTGACCAAACCTTGAGCCATCACCCCTCTCAGGTGAGTTGGGTGATATTTATATATATTGGGCATTATCTGTATAGCGGTTATAGACATGAAGGTGTTGGACCTGGCCCTTTGGCAGGTTTATCCCCTGACTTTTTGCCTCCTTCCTCCTATTTTTTCTGAACTCTCGCTGTTGGCTCTAGTACTCTGAGCACTTTCTCACTGCTGATCAGTGCTAAAGTGCAGGTGCTCTCCCTTCTAAAGTTGGTATGATTGGCTTATACGTAACTGGCACATTTAATTTGCCTGTAAGTCCCTTGTACAGTGGTATCCCTATACCCGGGGCCTGTAAATTAAATGCCACTAGTGGGCCTGCAGCGCTGCTTGCGCTACCCACTGAAGTAGCCTTTCAAACCTGTCTCAGGTCTGCTGGCACAGGGCCTGCATGCACAGTTTTCTGCCGCAGGGACCTGGCATCTAACTTTACTTGTCAGGTGCAGAACTCACTTTTTACTACATGTAAGACACCACTAAGGTAGGCCCTAGCTAGACCTATGGGCAGGGTGCTATGTATGTAGAAGGCAGGACATGTGCCTGGTAGCGTGGCCTGTCCTGGTAGTGACAAACAGCCTATTTGGTTTCTCACTGCTGTGAGTGCTGCCTTCTCATAGGATTGCATTGGGAATGCCCCGCCTCATGTGTAGGGGGTATTGTCTGATTTATGAGAGGTAGCGTAGGCATGTTTGGTATGGTTATAATGGTAGTGAGAAATGCTGCTTACTGGTGTAAGTGGATTTTTTATTACTATTACAGAAATGCTACTTCTAGAAAGTGAGCATTTCTCTGTGCTTATGACTGGTGTTTTGCAGCTTGACTCCAATCCATGTCTGGACAGAGTGACAGTTGGGCTTTGTGCATACTTTTCAGACAGCCTGTACACAGGGAGGGTGGAGGTGTCACAGAGGTGCATCTGCATTTTGAATAGTCTTTCTGGGCTGAGAGAAGGTGGAGGCGGGGCACACATGCATCTGTGAAGGCTGTAATCTTGCCTCACACAAAAGGGTTGTTTACCCCAACTGATGTTTGGAGCCTGTGCTGGAGGAGAGAGGGGGCACTCCCAGAACCAGTTGTAACTGGTTGTAACATCCTCGCCCCTTCTTTGTTAACCCACTGCAAAAACTGAGTATAAGTACAGGGGATTTTCCCCCACAATTTGGAGACATTTTGGAACTGGACGCAGAATGCTGCTGGAGGGACTCACCAGGAACCGCTTTGGACTGCTGCTGCTGTGCTGACCTGTGACCTGCCTGGTCACTTGGAGGAACTGCCACTTACCTGCATCCACCTTGCGCTGGCCTGCTGCTGGGCCCTGCCGCCCTGTGCTCCAGTGTACTTTGTCCCCCTGGGGTGGGGTGCTGTGGACCCTGACCCCTGCAACTACCTGAAGTGCATGAGGAGCGCTTCATCTTTCCTGATGTAGCTCCTTGAGAGCGCTTTTCATTTGTGCTGCGTAGCGCCTTGCCTTAATGGTGAAAAGCACCTGGGGCGCAATCTAGCCGTAAATCATCTCGCGCTTTGCTGGTGCCCGATATCACTGCCGCGACCTGGGCGTTGTCAAAGTAAAGCACACCGGAGACGCGCTGTCCCTGGAACCCCCGGGGAACAACTGAAGTATAGAAAGGAGGGAGCACGCTCCTAACGTGCCCCAGGTGCGAAGCACGCTCTGAGGAGTGCCCCGGGGCACAAGCAGGCACCCACTTTGGTGCCTGTTCACCGCTGCAGCCTGGTGGGCTTCTCTTCTCGTTTTCAGAGCCGGGCAGAGAAGGAAGCCTCATCCGAGGCTCCCCGCCCCACCGGAGACCCTTTGATATTGTGCTGAAGGGCGGGTGGGGGAAGGAAGCCTCATCGGAGCCCCACCGGAAGCCCCCAGCGCCGCAAGGTCTCTTCGCTGGGCCCCCTTGTTGTTGTTGGCTTTGCCTCCACCCCCCGGGCCGGTTGTCATCTGAGGGGGGACCCCAGAGATCACGGGTCCCGTTATAGAAAACGGAGGGAGGGCATGCCACCTCCCTCCCCCCAAATTACCGCAAGGCCCCCGTTTGGTGCGGAGGAGCACCGGGGGACCTCTTTGTTGTGCTTTGTGGCACTAGAGGTGCTGTGTCATCATGGAAACAGATATTTTTAATGGACGCATATTCTTTTTTTATGTTCCTGGTATGGACATTATGGACTGATATGTTTTCCTGGTTCTCTGATGATGTGACATATATGGGCTGATGTTCCTTTATGGGCATTCTATGCTGATATGTTTCTATTACTTGCTGTATGTTTTATAATGTTCCTGGTTTGGGCATTTATGATATGTCCATGACAAGTGCATTTCCTTAGTAATGTGATTCCTGACTTCTGCTTATGTTGCAGAATAATAAGTAACCTGTGTGTTATGTGTAACTACTGCTGGTTTCTCTAGAGTAACTATTGTGTAACGTTCTGACAACTGCTTGGGTAGCAGGATATTACTGACCTGTTGTGTTTGGTCTAATTATGTTGTGTACAATACAGTTTATTTTTATATTACTTGGTGTTGTGTTTCGTTTGTGGTGGGGTGGTGGGGATAGTGTGTCACGTGTGTTGTGCAAACTCTTTACACATTGCCTCTGGGATAGGCCTGACTGCTCGTGCCAAGCTACCAAGGGGGTGAGCAGGGGTTATCTTGGACGTGTAACTCCCTTGCCCTGACTAGAGTGGTGGGTTCTGCCTGGCTTAGGTACAATCCCTTGTCAACCATAAACTCCATTTCTAACAAAAGGTAAACCAAGATTTTCATATGAGAACAATCAGCAGCAATTTGCCCTAGAAAGTTGGCCGATCCTCTATTTGTACAAGCAGCGAGCACTGCAAGAAAAAAAAAAATTCAAAGGCTCTTAAAGCTGATCTTCCAGCTTAAATCCTCGGACGTTATTTGGGGGGTTCCACCACCTTTGAACCTACTTGAGTTTACACCTTTGAACCTACTTTACGACACCTTTGAATCTGTCACATGCTCTAAAACCTCTGCATGCCATTGGAGGGCGTTTCGGAGAGCTTTGAGTATTTTAGGGAGGGTAGAAGAATAAAAAAAATTCTAGCTTTCGTGCTAAGAATTTTTCAATTCTATTAAGGACACGGAGGCGAGGATTATGCTTCTCTTTCCATGCTTTATTTATACACAGCAGCCAATGAACATCATGGAAAAAACAAAAACTACATGACCCAACATCAGTCATGCCACGTGATGAACCATAGAAGAGGCAGCCTATAAAATGTAGACACACACCAAGACACTCCTCTTTCTTTGTCCAATTCAAAAGTCAAACCAAAAATCAAAACTTCAACGAAGAACAAGAGTCTCAATCCAAAACTTATGAGCGAAAATCCTGAAAGGCAGACGAACCGGCATCTCACTTGACTGGAAGAATGACATCGCGTCTGATCTCCTTACTTCCCATCATTTCCTAGAATAAATGAAAAAATCCAGGCCATAATAACTGAGTAACATCAGAAATACTTATATTACTAAGCCAAAAAAGGGTGGGGAAGCACTATCGTACAATAATTTGCATGTCATATCAACAGGTAAAATAACATTCCAACATTATGTATATACAGTGCGGTGGGATAATCCTCGCCTCCGTGTCCTTAATAGAATTGAAAAATTCTTAGCGCGAAAGCTAGAATTTTTTTTATTCTATGTCAGGACCGGAGGCTCAGATTATGCTTGTTCAAAGCTGATTCACAACTACAGAGGCTATATCCACAATAGGTTTATAGTAAAAAGTTTTAAACGTAGAAGGAGAAGACCAATCTGCTGCCTTCAAAATGTCCTCTAAGCGGGAACCTAAAGCCAAAGACTTTGATGCCATAGCCCCTCTGGCAGAATGCGCACCAAACTTAGAAACATCAATACCTGCTTCACTCAGCAACCAACGCATCCACCTGGCGAGAGTGGCTGATGAAACAGGATGATATGGTTTAACCAGAGAAATAAGTAATTGACCCCCCAAATCAGAACGAAACTCTTCTGTACTTACCTCGTAAGCTTTAAGACATTGTACCACACAAAGCTTGGGGTTGTCCACAAAACATGGATAAGACACTGATTTTAAATTGCATTTAGTTCTGCGGGAGATGGAAAAAACAACTCCATCAGGAGAAAAAACTCTCCCCGCCAAATCTAGAGCCCTAACATCTGACACTCTCTTACATGAAATTAAACACAATAACATGGTGAGTTTAGCTGATAACTGTTTTCTAGACAACAATCTATTAGCAGGCCAGGATTCTAAAAACTTAAGGACCACATTAACATCCCAAAGGGACGAATAACGTGGTCATGGAGGGTTAGCTAATCTGATACCCCTCATTAATTTACACACTAGAGGTGACTCACCAATGGGTTTACCTTCCATTGGTAAATGTCCTGCTGAAATAGCGGACCTGTAATTATTAATAGAACGGTATGCCAAACCTGATGCTGCTAAGGAGGAGAGGAAATTCAGGCCCAGACAGGTACCTGCTGAAGAAGGATCTGCACTCCTAGAACTACACCAAGCACCCCATTGCTTCCACGCCGAAGCGTATCTCTTGTGAGTACTGGCGGACCAGGAACCTGCAATGAAATCGGAAGACTCCTGCGAAAGTCCTGGGATGACCCATCTCTGCCTGAAAGACGCCAGGCCATCAGGGACAACTTGCCCGCCAGAATCAACGGGTGAAATAAACCCTGAGGGTCCTGGAGGAGATTCTCTCGGAAGGGAAGTAGTATCGGATGATCGCAACTGAGTTCCATTGCTATCGGGAACCACGCTTGCGATCTCCAAAGAGGCGTCACTAGCACTAATTCCGCTTGCTGACGTCTGATCTGGGCCAAAACCCTGGGAATCATCAGGAAAGGAGGAAAGGCATAACTCAGCTCCTGAGACCAGTACTGAAGAAACGCATCCGTCTTCGATGCCTCCGGATCTGGTCTCCAACTGAAAAAACGTTTCATCTGCCGATTGAGGCGAGATGCAAACAGATCTATCGAAAAAGGACCCCATTTCGCAGACAGAGCCCGGAAAACTCTGGGATGTAACCTCCAGTCGCTGAAATCTCTCAGGTGACGTGAGTTCCAGTCTGCTACTAAGTTGCTGGTCCCCGGGAGGTACTCCGCAACCACCGAAATTCTGTGCTGAAGACAAAAATGCCAGAATTCCTTGGCTATTTCTGCTAAAATGCGTGAACGAGTCCCCCCCAGCTTGTTGACATATCTCACTGCCGAGATATTGTCCATGCGAAGAAGAATGCAACAATTCGCTCTGATGGGAGAAAGACTCTTGATTGCAAATGCTCCAGCTAGGAGTTCCAAGCAATTTATGTGGAGATTCAACTCCGAGGATGACCATCTGCCTCCCGTGGACACTGAGCCGCACCGGGCTCCCCAGCCCCAACGACTGGCGTCGGACTCTATCACTACATCCGGAAGAGAGCTGAATATCGCTCTGCCGTTCCAGGCCTCCATATGATCTAGCCACCACTGCATCTCTGCACGAGACTCCTCCGACAACGGAACCTGGTCCGCATAGCTGAGACCCTTCTGAAGATGAGAAATCTTCAAGCGTTGAAGGGCTCGGTAATGCAAGGGACCCGGAAAAATTGCCTGAATCGAAGAAGATAGCAGGCCCACCATGCGAGCAATCGCTCGTAAGGAAACAGTCTGTCTGGATAATAGAGACTTCAATTCCTTCTTGATAGACCGGATCTTCCCCGAAGGAAGAATCAGAAGAGATTGCAAAGAGTCTATCTGGAAACCCAGAAAGTCTATCCGATGCGATGGGGTCAGGACAGATTTCTGGGCATTGATTATGAAACCCAGACTCTGAAGAAGAGACACCGACCAATTGAGGTGATCTAACAGAAGATCTCGATCTTGAGCCATGATTAGTATGTCGTCTAGATAGACTATAAGTCTAACCCCTTGGGAGCGAAGAAATTGTACTACTGGACGCATGACCTTCGTGAAACACCACGGGGCAGAGGACAGGCCAAAGGGAAGGACTTTGTACTCGTAACATTCTGCTCCCCAAAAGAACTGAAGGAACCTCCGGTGCGGAGGAAAAATAGGAATGGTCAAGTAAGCATCCTTTAGATCTAGGCGAACTAACCAGTCTTCCTTTTGGAGAACATCTCTTAGTAAATGAATCCCTTCCATTTTGAAATGACGATATAGCAAAAAACCGTTGAAGTCTTTTAAATTTAGAACTAGGCGAGAACCGCCCCCTTTCTTTTCTACCAGAAAGACTGGACTGACAAAACCTGACGGGTGACGCGGAGCTCTGATAACAGCCCCCTTCTTGAGCAGAGCTGTAATCTCTGCGGAAATGAGATCGTGCACTTGATGGGAAAAATACCCCTGCCTGGGAAGGTAAGTTTGATGAGGGGTCTCGTAGAATTCTAGTTTGAACCCCTGAACGGTCTCTAAGACCCAAGTATCGGCTGAGATAAGATGCCAATTCTCTAGAAAACTCTGAGTTCTGCCCCCCAAAATTACATTTGAACTCACAATCAAGCTCACCTGTGGCTCCCGAGTCCTGGGAGAAAGATTGTTGACCTTTCGCTCTTCCTCTGCGGAATCTGCCTCGACCATATCTAGGTCTTGATGGGTAGAAGGTGGATGAGGCATCGTAACCCTGGGAACCACCTCTACCTTGTTGGAAGGATCCACGGTAGGGGCTTTGCTGATTGAAACGGCCGAAGGCACGCCCTCTGTAGCGTCCGGCCCCACGAAAAAGTGGACGCAGCACTCTCCGAATGGATCCCTGTGCCTTGTCCAGACTGGCATAGGTGGATACGAACTTCGCCAGTTCCTTTATGAAAGGAGAACCAAAAAGTAGGCCCTGAGCCACGGGCCCAGATTCTGATGCCGCTAGGTCTGCCAGTTTGGGGTCTAGTTTCATCAAGACTGATCTGCGTCGTTCAGACGAAATAGCGCAATTAGCATTGCCCAAGAAACATAGCGCTCTCTGTGCCCAACCAACTAGAATATCCGGGTTAATGGGATCCCCCGACTCCTTGGCCTGAAAGGCCAATTCCAGAATTTTTGTTAGCGGTCCAGAAACATCTAAAAGTTTGTCCTGACATCCACGCCAGGCGCGATCGATACCCTTTTTCGGATCCTTGGCTGATTTTTTGAGGAACGTAACAAGGGTAGGATCTAATTCTGGAGTCTCTGTGACTTTGGAGGGAAAGTCAGGTCTGGGGCACTCAGATCTTAGCCTAGATCGAATATCTTTATCAAACCCGTGCCTTATGTGTGCTTCAACATAGTCCGCCACCTTCGGGGGCGGCAACCACAGAGAGGATCTGGGGTGCACGATGTCTTCCGGCTCAAAAGTCAACACCTTCGGGGTTGGAGCCTCTTGGTGGTGGGCTTTCTTCTTGCATTTACGTGGAGGAGCATCCTCCAGCTCTGAAGAATGACCGGATGAAGCGGAAGAAGATGCAGGAGCATCCCCCGCATTCTTTAGCGATCCCGCATTGTAATCGTGCTCCCTAGCCATATTCCTAAGGAGGGATTGAAAATCTGCAGCATGCGGATTAGGGATATGTTTTGCAGATTGATATTCTGCCGAAAAAGACGATTCTCCCATGGGGATGGCGCCCGCGGGTGCTGCCCAGGCTTGCTGGTCGACTAAACCCAAGAGATGATGCTTAATGGGTTGAATGGCCTGAACTAAGGCCTGATCGACTGAATGGCGCCTCCCTGCGTCTAGTGCATACACCAAATCCTGGTCAAAAGAGCCAGTATTATCTTCAAAATAGTATAAGTCCTCTGCTTGGTCATCATAACCAGCCATACTGAACACAGTAAATAGGTAGCTCCCGAGGAGCAGTATAATCAATCCACAACAATTCAAGGCAATACAAATATTTCAAGAAATTTTTTAAAACTTTTTAGATGTGGAGGGAGTTGCCCAAATGGGAATTAGTGTCCTTGAAACCAGGCCCAGCCTGAATATAAATTATTTCAACCCCAGTGTCCAAGCACTGGGGCGTAGTGGGAGCTAAGCCAATGGAGATGTCAATCTGGGCCAAAGTGCAGAAGCACCTGAGATACAAGGCAGAGCCTCTCAAATAATAAACCTCTAGCCGAGGGTAATTGGCGCAGATGCGCTAATTGCTGATGAGGCAAAGCCTCTGTAAAGCCCTTAAAAGGGGAACTGCCAAAAAACGAAAAAACAAAATTAAATTAATTAAACACGCGCTCAGGAAGCGCGTTGAAAAACAGAATCTGGAGCGTGAGAAAACTATTTGGCCAAGCTCAATAGAGCCTGTAACTAAAAGCAATTACGCCCCGAACGAGCGTTGAAGGACGAGGCAAGCGCACGGCAGAAGCGCTTTGTGGAAGCCGGCGCTGAGCCGGAAGACTAAACGAGCGCTGAAAAATAAAAGACGCTCCGGGGAAAGGAAAAAATACGCTGAGGCAAGCGCTCGGCCGGAGCGCTGTCAGTCGGAGCTGGGCAACGCTATTGATTTATTCACGCTCCAACGAGCGTGAATAAAGCTAAAATCCAAACGCTCAAAGCGAGCGTTCAACAAACACAGGATAGCCGAAGCCGTGCGGGAAGACAAAGGTCTCGCACGCGCAGACGAAGATCAAGTCAGCGCTACGTGGGATCATAAAACGCGCTCACGGCTAGCGCGGCTCGTAAAATAAACTTTATAGCACTAGAAAGGGAACATCTCCACGGCAGTAATTAGGATCGCGCAAAGCGCGAGTCCTGCTCCCTACTCCCACTCCACTAGTAAAAAGCGCAAACGCGCTTATAAGGAGGGGAAAAGCCCGCTCCTAACATTATTTAACAACATAACAGTAAAACAAAAATCACACTTATCTGGCTGCGAAGCAGCAAAGAAAGAGGAGTGTCTTGGTGTGTGTCTACGTTTTATAGGCTGCCTCCTCTATGGTTCATCACGTGGCATGACTGATGTTGGGTCATGTAGTTTTTGTTTTTTCCATGATGTTCATTGGCTGCTGTGTATAAATAAAGCATGGAAAGAGAAGCATAATCTGAGCCTCCGGTCCTGACATAGAATCTGTTTGGGAAATGGAAGCACCCCCCTCCCCCTGCATGGCCCCGCCCCCTCCATCACTGTCGTAAATTTAAAGCCTCGATTACTTCCGGGTCTCACCCCCTCCAAGGCCCCGCCTCCTCTGTCACGTGAGGAAAGATTGTGTTCAATCCTGGCAGGTCTGTGGTGACAGGGAACAGGCTCTGATTTGCATAACGCTGTCTCCTTAGAATTGTGTTCTGCCTGCCCTCCTGCCGGTTGAGGTGGGCAGAAAAGCCTCTATAGGCCTCTGAACATGTTAATCAAAATGTGGCCTACCTACTGTGGATCAGAGTTGATAGTGCACCCTCAATATTGAGTGCCCTTACTCATTGGTTTTAATAGTGACTTTTTGAGAGTATTTAATTGTATCTGACAATATGTTGCGTCCTTTGCTAAAAGAAACACATAAAAAGCTGCAGAAGCTGCATTCACTAAAAAGTGTATTATAGTGCAAAGGAATGTAAAGGGGAAACATTTATCAGTATTCGTGGCACCGCGTGTTTGTGTGGACTTAACTAAAATGACTTTGCAAAGGGGAAAGGTCAAAGTCTAATTAGCTGGCACTGGAACAGAGTGCTGGCCGGGGCTTGGAAGCCGCCAGTGAACGGTCCACTGGTTATCACCATAGGAATGCCACCTTGTGATTCTGTGGCTCTGAGAACCAAGGCCTGCTTTGTTTCTCAAAGGTTGTTGCTGGTGCTTGCTTTCTAATTGCATTTTTATTTACGCGCCTGATCTCATGCTTCCCTCCCAGGCTGTGCCTTGACAGAGTTTTTATCTGCTGTTTTTCTGGGCAACAGCAGTGCACATAAACTCGTATATAAGAGCATTTGTGCAAACGCTTAGTAAGTGGATACTCTAAGGGTCACTTTCTCGAGAAAAGTACTGGGAGTGTGTGTGTGGGGGGATTGGGTGGGCTGAGACAGCCTGCCAGATTTAGGACTGAACCATCTAAAAAAAGACCAGTTGCTTTCCCATAGCAGCCTCCAAATTGCTACAAACAATGAAACTTGCTCGATTTTGAAGTGTAAAAGGAAACCACAGAGATGAATTGAGGTAATTTGCAGGTATGTTCCCCAGCGCTAAGAAGCCACTCCTGGAGGATGGTTACACTTTTATAGCCATATTAATATTAATTGTTGCACTGAGAAGGCACTGAAGGAAGTGCACACTGCTGAGGCCATGTAGCACTTGGAAGATGTTTAAGAGGCTTGCACTGCTTGAGGCAACATGAATGCAGTGCTGAATAAAGTTCCTACTGCTGTGGTCCCCTACTGCCGACAAAATATTCCTGGGAGGTCACACTGCTGGGATGCTGTAGTATTGAGAAGATACTTCTGGAGGAAGCTCACTCTGCTGGAGTCCTCACTACCGAGAGAAGATGACCATGCTAACTAGATACTGTAGTACCAAGAAGACACTGCTGCGGGAAGCTCCTTCTGCTGAGTTCCTATGCTGCTGAGAAAGAATTTGTGGCCTTAAGTCACACTGCTGGGTTGCTGCAGTACTGAGAAGATACTTCTGGAGAAAGCTCAAGCTGCTGGAGTCCTCACCACTGAGAGAAGATGACCATGGTAGATACTGTAGTACCAAAAAGGCACTGCTCAGTGAAGCTCCTTCTGCTGAGTCCTATACTGCTGGGAAAGTATTCTTGGCAGAAGGTCACACTGTTGGGATGCTAAAGTACTGATATGATACTTCTGGAGAAAGATTCATGCTGCTGGAGTCCTCACCACTGAGAGAAGATGACCATGCTAGATGCTGTAGAACCAAGAAGGCACTTCTGGGTGAAGCTCCTTCTGCTGTTGCCCTCTGTTACTGAGAAAGTAATTGTGGCAGGTCACACTGCTGGGATGCTGTAGTACTGAGAAGATTTTTTTGGAGAAAGCATATGCTGCTGGAGTCCTCAAGTGCCGAGAGGTCGCCACCAGAGAAGATGACCATGCTACATATACTATAGCACCAAGAAGGCACTTCTGTGTGAAGCCGGCACTGCTGTCGTCCTCTACCAGTGAATATAGGACCATATTTATACTTTTTTACTGCCACATGTGTGCCGCTTTTTTACGCAAAAGCGGCGCAAACGTACAAAATACAATTGTATTTTGTACGTTTGTGCCACTTTTGTGTCAAAAAATGATGCAAATGAGGTGCAAAAAAAGTATAAATGTGGGCCATAGTGTGCAACCTCTGAGCTGCTGTCTTTGACTGCACTTACCTCACCTGTGCTGTACTGGTTCGCGCTGGTGATTTTGGGCCGGCGCTTCCTCTGCCTCTAATCCTAGCTGGAGACCCTGGAGAGTTAGGACTGGTGGGCATGCACTGTGAATTTGACCAAGAAAAGCATTGTGCTGGTAACTGTGCTTTATCTTAAGTAGACAAAAATCAGTGTCAGCAAGCTACTCTGTAATGGACCATCACTAGCATTTGTTGTCATTTATATCCTGGCTCAGAGTGGGTGTCATAGAGGAAGGGACTCCCAATATTCCAGCACCCCTTCCCCAATTTCTGATAATCACACTGTGGATGCGTTTATACTTTACTAGGGCCTGGCTGACCAGAATAGTATGTTTGGCAATCATGTATTTTATTGCATTTTTAAAAGGGATAGTAGAACTTAAGTGCAATTTTTAAATATGTTTCAATGTATATAAATATTTACAATTTAACAGACTTTTTTTGAGGGGGGTCTGATGATATGTTTTTCACATGGGAGGGTGGCACAGCACTAAAAAGTTTGAAGACCACTTCTCTAGAATAAGGCGTGCTGGTGATGGGTTTGCAACATGGACCTGAGTCCCTGGATATTACTCTTGGCCTGTTGTAGCCTGTCTACTGCTCCATTTGGTATCAGGTGGAAATTGACAAGAAACATCTTGTCTGGGGCTCAGAGTTGCTGGCTGAACCTGTCTGACCACAGTGGTGTGGCACAGAGCAGTGGCTCTCAGGAGCTGTGGGCAGGCGGTGTAGGCACCCTACTGCCTGGCCTCCCTCTAGCGGCTGGTCATTATGAGGATTCGAGGCCTGTTACTGCTGCTGTGATAGTGTGCCATGTATTTAGAGAGCTGAGCCCCTACACAAGTGTCTACACCTCACCAGTGCCTCCCCATAGGTCGAAACACTGGTAGCAGCCCAAACCCCATCCTACCAAATCTTCCAGCAATCCACAACTCACGGTCAGCTGAGAGCCTCGAACAATGCGACTAGGCCAGATGTTTGCTGTTGTAACAAATATGGGTCTGAGTTATTAGCAGAAAACTGAAACACTGCATCCTTAAGAGTGAGGGCCCTACTCTGGCAGCAGAGGTATGTTTCAGCCGTCCTTAAAACCATGCCCTTAGTCACTTGCAGGAGATCAGAAAGACATTCTCCTCAACCCTGAGTGCTGCAGGCCATAATTTCATTGAAAATACTAATAGTATGATTTCTCTATGGTTTTAAGTGTCAACATGCCTGCCAATTATAGTTGTTATCCGTTACAGGTGTCACTATTACCCGATCCCATGGTACTGGTCATTGGCCTCAGAAGGATACCCGGCTCAGTGTGCCTTGTCAGGACTGGATCTTGTGTCCTGTGTGGTAAACAGGACTCACCAGTGAGCGCTCAACTCACTGAGCCTTAATGCTGGCATTACAGCTGGAGGGTCTTAAGCCATGACGGCAGGCTGACGGATGCCACTCAACTTACTTTGTAAGACGGTCTAATCACTTTGCATCATATCACTGCCCAATAACATGATTGGCAGGGTGGAAGATGCCCTGCGGTAAGAGCATGGACCATAAGAAGTTACTTTAGGTTTGTGGCAGCTGTGAACGCACTCTCCTTGGTTGTTTGAGGACTAGAGACAACATAGTTGTAATCTCAGAGCTTTGAGGTTCCCCAGTGCCAGCTTTAAACAGCTCATTCGGTGCTATCTCTGTTTCTCTGCTACCGGTAGCCCTGCAATTATATTGAAGAAGCTGCTAACTGCAAGTAACAGAGAACTACGCTCACTTGGACGGGGATAACTTGAGATCTCTGGGCAAGCTTTGCCTTGTCTCAGTGTGAACACATGCATTTCACTGAGTAGTGCACACTGTTGTTTGCGACGATAAAAAAGCATCTTGCTATGTACAAACCCTATTTTGCGATTCTGTGATCTATTTACCGAATCGCAAAATAGATTAGCGAGTCGCTATTTGGAAGTGGCATGCCGAGGGCATCCCTTCCAAATAGCGAGTCGCAGTGGGATGTATGGTTTTTTGTGACCGCAATTGCAAAACAATCGCAGTTACCACCAATTTCAAATTAGTGGTAACCCATTCGCAAACATTAAGGGGTTCCCACGAGGACCCCCTCCCCTTTGTGAATGGATGCGAAAATATTTTTCCAGAGCAGACAGTGGTCCCACGGACCACTGCCTACTCTAAAAAGGATGAAACTGAAACATTGAATTTCTCTGTTTAAAATGCATCCCGTTTTCCTTTGAGGAAAAGGGCTGCATTTTAAAAAAAGGAGTTTTATTTAAAAAACAGTCAGAGACATGGTGGTCTGCTGTCCCCAGCAGGCCACCATCCCTGTGAGTGAAACCACAGATTGCGACGTACCTCATGAATATTGATGAGATAGGTAATTTGTGACCCCATTGGGAACCACAACTAGTATGAGTTACACTGTTGTACATTTGCTTTTGCAACTTGCAAAAATCACGGTCGTGCATCTGGCCCTATGTGTCTGAGGCTCAGATTTACTAAGCCTTTCCGTTGTCCTTGTATCGCACAAGGCAAAGCAAGATAACGCAAAGGCTTAAATAAGATTTACAAAGCTACACAATAGGCAATTTTCACAGTCAAGAGTGACTTTGTAAAAAAAAATTACGCAATGCAGTGGCTTGCGCTGAGATGTCTCATATTTCATAGTGCTAGGCATTCCATTGGTGGAGCTTGGACATTCCATGCATCCACTCAGTGAATGTGGCTCAATTCCAGATTTACTGAAATCAGTAAATCTGGGATTGTGCCACACTGACCATGGCATAACGAGGAGAAATATCTTTATTTCTACTTGCTATTTCCTCTTTTTATGCGTGATGTATTGTGAAGCACCCGTACAAATAGAACATTTACTCTTTATGGTTGTTTTTGTGCAGCAAAGTATAATTTCTTGCACAAAAACAATCCTGACTGTAACACAGGTACCCATGCACCATGGTGAAAATTGGAGCCTGAGATGCAAGCCTAATGAAGATGGAGTGATTTGAGGATTGCAATGGGGAATCTGTCAGGAAAATGGGGAATATGGCATTATAATTCAGAAATCAACATCTTTGCACAACAAATATATGGCAGCCGTATGCCATAAATTCAGGCAATGTGGAACTGGTATGGCAATGTGGAATTGTGTATGGCAATTTTCTGGGCCAATGTAAAACTAGACATGCAATACATGTTTAACCAAGCATATATGATACTGTTTAACTGAAGGCAGTGAAGATACTGGCATAGTAGTTTTTAATGAATGGGTATTATAGAAACTCACACTGCAGTGATGGTATTTTTCTTCTGGGGCGGTGTAGAAACCGGTTTAGCAATATTTGCTCACCTGACCACAGTGAAACTGGTATGGTGGTGCTTATGTAAACTGCTATGGGAATGGGCAATATGTCATGCAGTTTTCCAGGAAGCCATGTGAAACTGATATGACAAGTGGTATAGTAATTTTTAGGATGCACTGGAAAACTAGCAGAGTAATGTGGAAACTGGCAATTTTCTGGAGGCAAAGTAGCTTCACTGGAGTTGTAACTGGAGCAATGCGAAACTTGAATAGTTGTTTTTTAACACAGATTTGGCAATGCAGAACTAATGTAGTAATTAGTGGATGTGGCATGGCGGTGTCAGTTTACCAAGGAAATATGACACTGGCAATGTAGAAACTGGTTTTGCAAAGTAGAAAGTAGCATGGCAAATGTGTTTGGCAATGAGAACTAGAATGCAATGTAGAAAATTGCATGATCATATTATGACCCATCATCTTATAATCTCATTTTTTTTAACCTTATTTCCTTCCTTTTATTCTTCTTGATGCTATCAAGATCCGTATTGATTGCAACCAACATTCTTCTGGGGGTCATTACAACCCTGGCGGACGGTGTTAAAGCGGCGGTTAGACCGGTCTTTTTTTGAGTATTATGACCATGGCGGTTACCGCCATGGTCATCCGCCGCTTCTCCGTTCTGCCCGCCAGGGCGGAGACGACCGCTGGGCTGGAGACCTGGGTCTCCGGCCCGGCGGCCTTCACAATACCGCCGCCGGTATTTTGACCCAGCTTACCGCCGTGGATTTCCAGCGGTAGGAACCGCCATGAAATCTGTGGCGGTAAGCACTATCAGTGCCAGGGAATTCCTTCCCTGGCACTGATAGGGGTCTCCCCCACACCCAACCCCACCCTGACTCCCTCCCCTACACCCCCCACCACCCCTGCCACCCCCAAAGGTGGCAGGGCCCCCCTCCCCACCCCGACCCCCAACATTACCTTACACATACACACCCGACACGCACGCAGGCACCACCAACACACATACACGCACACACACCGACATACATGCCCACATCCACACACACAGTCAGACACGTACACCCATATACAGACATACACGCACACATCCACACAGACATACCTACAGACATACACGCACTCATTCCCAAAACACGCAACACCCTCGCAAGCATACACGCACTCACACCCCCCACATACACAGACGCACACCCCCATGCACCCACACAACACACAACACCCCCCCCACCCCCCTCCCCTAACGGACGATCGACTTACCTGTTCCGTCGATCCGCCGGGAGGGGATGGGAGCCATGGGGGCAGCTCCGCCGACACCACACCGCCAACAGAACACCGCCGCGCAGAATCACAGGACGTGATTAGCTGGGCGGTGTTCTGTTGGCGTGGCGGTGGAGGTGGGGCAACCTCCACTTCCCGCCTCCCGCCAGTATGGCTGTTGGCGGCTCTCCGTCGGAACAAGGACGGAGAGCAGCCAACGGTCATAATACGCCGAGCGGAAGACCGCCACCACTGGCGGTCTTCAGCACGGCGGTACCTCGGCGGTCTTGCAAAAAGACAGCCGAGGTCGTAATGACCCCATCTCTATTCAGTCTAACTCATGTCTGTGCCCATATCAGTTAGCCTACACTCCACTCAGTCCACTGAATTATTTCATCTCTCTGTAACTTACTCCTCCGCCTCTGCATGTCACTCTCCTGTCTTCCTCTTCCCTACTCTAATCTCTCTTGATCTCTTTCTTTAAGTTGACCACTGTATTGTCTGATCCTTTCTGTCTTTGCTTGGGTTTTCTGGTCCTGTGCTTTCTTGCTTCTGTGCCTCTGATCACCCCCAGTCAATGCTATGAGCTGGTTTATCTTCAGACACCCCTCTCCACATCTCTATTTATGCCACCATCCGTCACGTTCATTATTTATTTGTTTTTCTCGTGATCTGTAATCTTGTAATTCCACATGGATGATACCCAAATCTGTGCCCCTTTCTTTGGTGTTAATCACAGTTTCAGCAACAGTGTACCCACTGTCCAATCTTGGGTGACCATTGCTTCTTTAATGAAACTCCTTGAAAAAATGAGCTCATGCCCTTTCCATGAGTCTCCGTCTATGTCAGTGTTTCTATTCATTCTGCATTATTTCCATATCCCTCTCCTCATTGTTATACTGTATCAACCTTATATTTCACCACTTTCATTAACACAATATGTTTCTTCTGTTGCACATACCTGCGGACTTAACTATACAAAATCTGGCAAATATGCCTTTTATTACCTTTAAAACCACTATTGTTTTTTTATCACTAAGATCCTTGCTCTTCTCTTCTTAGCCTTACTGATTATTTTCTCCCCACACTCCATTCATCAATGTGTCCTCTGTTGACTTTCCATCACAGTTCAGTCCTGTACCATTATTGTCTCCCTTCTCTGGTGGGTCTTCCATTCTTGCCTCTAGTGTTGTTTCCACTGTAATATTTTCAAGCACATTCATCCCTGGGCTGCTTCACCTGCCCAGAAACCCTCAGGGGCAAGGGTCCAAAGTTGCCTGCACCCCCAAGTCCCAATATAGTTAGTAGTGAGTCCCCTGGTGGTTGGAGGGCGAGAATCATACTACTATTGCAATATGAAGTACCATGTTTTTGTATTTAACTAACTGATGCAAGATGGGGGGGATTCACTTCCTGGATACTAGGGGAAGGGTCAGACCTACCTCACTAACTAAAGGGCCAGTCTCAGATTCTCATTGAGTCTCAATATTCGAGGATCTGCATTTGTTGTGTTCTTTGCTCACTGCCATTTATTTCTGTGTTTCTTCTGTCTCATAAGAGTCAGGAGTCTTTTTTCCTGTTTGTCTTAGTTTTTGTGTTGATTTTGGTAGTGTTTTGTGGCTTGATTAGAGGTGTTTCATGCAATTCTCATTTCCTTTTCCTATCCCAAGGTATCTTCTACTTTGCCAGTCTGTTTTACCGGGTTCCAGCAAAGCATTCCTTGATGCTTTGCTATGTGTCTTTTCATTTTCTTCTCAGTGAATCTGGAGGACAGCAGTAACATCACTCAGCTATCTGCTCTATAATCCCTCCCCAAGAAAGAACCAATAAACTAAAGGGACAAAGAAGGCCCCCCCAGACTCTGAACCATTCCCCAAAAGAGCATTGCTTTATTTAGGAGACTGTTTCCAGGACCATGTTGAAATCTCGATATATGAAAGTGGATCATGTTTCAGGGTAATTTCTTGAGCTGATCTGGGACTCCGAGAAGCCTAGCTTTTGCAATATCAAACTGATTATTCATAATTATGTTTGGAACACAAGTGTTGTATTTTGATGACAATAGCTTTGGAATATGGTAACATCGTGGGACATGGGGGGGTATTACATTGTTTCACTGTGGCTGTACGTCTTCTTGGGTGGTTTGATGCAGACTGAGCCTCAACTGCATTCATGTAAAAAAGGTCCTCTCTCCACCAATACATAACTGCCAGACCTGGTTCTTTGGAAAAGGGGAGAGAGGACAGGGCAAGTGGGTTCTGATGGGCCTCTACCATGGATGTTGGGGGGGTCTTTGCCTCTGGGGTCCTGCTTCAGAGCTGCAAACTGGGCCAGATACTCTCCCACTGCACTTGACTCTCAGGGGCGAAAAGTCCAAGGTGTCTCTGGGATGTATTGTGGGCTTTAGAGACTCAGAACTCAAGCAGTCAAATAATAGACCCAGTAAGTGAATGTCCAACCAAGTGGTTTTCTTTTAAGGAAGTGAGAAGTACTTTAATCGCACCTGTTACCCTGGTAGAAAGAAGTCTTCTTTACATGTGCAGGTACAGCAGTGTGGGTTTATTTATAGTTACAGAGTTCATGTATGGTTCAAGAATTCAGGTAACTCTACACCTCACCAAGACCTATTTCCAGCTCTTTCTCCAGGTCATCTCGGAGCCTTCCACGGGCACTAGTGGACTCTGTAAAAGGGAACATTCTACACAAGGACAGCCTTCCATGCACAAGAACACTGAGCCAGGGCAGGAGGCAAACGGGATACAACAACACTACTCGCCACTATGCATAAGGAATATGCAGCACTACTGGGGAGGTTTTCTAAGGATGGTACAGAGCTTACTACACAAACCTTAAACAGAAGCTTTAGGTGTTAGCACAGCTGGCGTGTACTTATGGTGAAATGGAGCAGTTTTCTGGAGCTGACCCATCGGTCAGGACTTATGCTTTGACTAGGCAGTTCTCTTAAGCAGGTTGCAATGTTTTTGGCAAAGTCCCATCAAGTTCTCAGTCAGTGTTCTATTCACGTGTTAGCATTATCTACAGCAAAGCACACTTGGTATCTCCAAGAGCAGGTGTGCACTCTTCACCTGCACTGTTCAAGCAATTGTACTGCACTATTCAAGCAATCATATTTGTGGTCAAAGGGGCTGGTTCAGGCAGCTTTCCCTCCTTGTCAAGTCAGGTAAAAAAGCTGCAGTGGCTCTGATCCAGGACTTGTGACATGGGGATTCCTTCATCCAGTTCATGGTGGAGGGTTGCAATCCTCAGGGTGCAGCAAAGACAACGTAAGCTAGGTCCTCTGACCTTCGTGTTTGGTGGTCAGTGGAAGAGGTACACTGGTGAGCCATGGCCTGTCCAGGGCATGTGGTAAGGCCAGGAAACACTCGGGTCAAATGTGGACCTCCTCAACAGTAGTCTACTTCTCCTGGGCTGCTCCTCTCCCGAGAAAATGTGACTGACCTTCTCATCTTCAGGTAGACAGCTCCTAAGGAGCAAATCATTCCTTATTCCTTATCAACAGGTAGGCAGGCTCTCTGGTCTCAGACAAACCAACAGCTCTCCAGTACAATGTGCGACTTGATGTGATCTCTCCTAATCTCCAGGAGCCTAGCTTTCAGAGATTCCTGCCCTAGATCACAGTAGGTCTTTGAGTACTCTGAGGAGTACTCAAAGACCTACTAAATCAGTGAAAAAGTTTGCAACTGGAACAAAATGGAAATGTCTGGGTCCCAGATTTATACACAATCGCTAAACAGGGCTTGTGGATCTTCTGTCTAAACTCCAGGAACCAGTGTTTCCTTTTCAAATTATAAGTAAGGTGATGACTCTCCCACCAGGTGGTGATGATGCTGACTCTAAGGAGGGGTACTCATAATATGAGCACAATAAGTGTGAAGCCCTGTACCTAGTTTTCGTCAGCCTTCCAGGATAGGCCATTCAAAGGGAAGACGAGAGGACCTGGCTCTGCAGGGGAACTTCTTTTCCTCCGACACCTGAATCTGCTTGCTCATTCCTATTCCCCCACCATCAACCAAAGTAGTGCTCAGGAAGGGCGGATCTGCAATTCCCTTCTAAAGGAATTCCTGTCTCTATCCCTCCACACTTTAATGTCTAGGACTACACCCTCAACTCAGGAACGGAAGCAATATTTTGTAACTTTAAGTAGTGGCAGTGAGGGAGTCAAATTTGGATAATTTAGGTCATCAGGAAAATGTTCTACTATGTGTGCTTCTGGGCAGGTGGAATAGTCTAACCATGGAGAGTGACCATCTGCAGCTCTGTCACCTGATAAGTGTCTTGGCATGTAATATTACAACACAATACCCTTCCACTGTCTGGGGAGGCTGTATCACAACTTCTGTCCTGCACATGCCAAGCCAGGGAGAATCCAAATTGGATCCCAATGACCTTGGCTTTCACCACTTGCAAACAACAGGGAGTTCTGCTACCGCTCAGCATGCATACACACACACCCAACACACAGGTGAGGCTGTCGGGGCAGGGTCTTGGCAGACTTTTAAGCACAGACCTCCACACAAGCAGGCCTGTAAGCATCGTGCTCTCACCTTGGATCAGGTAAAAAAGGCCCATCTAATAAAATGGACTCAAAAACAGTATGCTGTCACTACCGCCCAAAGTGCATGTCCCAAATGATACAGACCGTAGTCTCCTGCCCACCACAGGGTACACTTTTGGTGTCCCTCCTGACAAAAGGCTTTCGGTCACATAGTCAATTATGGCCTTTGGCTTTTGTGTGTATACAAGATTTCATACATGTTAGGGGCAAAATAAAATCAACATACCAGTTTCATATACAGTTGGATTACTTATGATAGGGAACCGCACCACTCTACCATGCACACACCATTCCTGCCCCAACAAAAGTTGGCGTCAAACCCTGGCCTGCAAAGGATTTTGATTGGCTTAGGCCACACCTCTTACTAATACAGGCCTATATGTTCACAATTTTATGAAAATGAACCTCATTAAAACAGTTATTTAGGGCCTGATTTAGATGTCGGCAGATCTAATACGTGACGGATATCCCGTCCACTGTATGACGATCTCTATAGGATATCATGGGATCGTAATATGGCTGACAGAATATCCGTCACGTTTGTGATGAAGTATTCCCCTCCGCCGACATCTAAATCAGGCCCTTGGTACCCTGCAATGGTGGTTCGAATTTCTAGGTCTAAAGCCGACTCCCAGAAATGACCCTCTGGCACGTCAGATGTTTCGGAGGGGCCCGGGTGAAGAAACTCCGAATATCAGGCACCATCTACTGGTATTAGCCATCTTAGATGACTTGTTAATAACAGAGTAGGCTTACTTTCAAATCTATTAATAAGTGATGTGGCACAAGCATGGGGCCCTGAAGAAGTATGGGCCTGGGGAATGACGACTCACCCTGCCCTCCCTTCTAACAGGCCAGATGGCCCTCAATGGCTTCTCTCCATGTGTGGGCAAATTTGTTTGCGTGAATTTCAAATTACTCACATGTTCAGGTGATTTGGAGTTTGTGTAACCAGTGAAACATTTAGAAAATTCAGGCCCATGTTTGAGATGGAAAGGGCAGTTTCTGTTCACACCAGTGACAGTTGTGTGACCTCTCTTATCCAAGCAGATATAGAAATTACATTGGCTGAACCAGCTCAACCTTCCCTCACACTGTGAGCCAATGTGTGTCACACCTATTCTAGTCTAAGGCAATAACCCTGTTTCCCTGCCCATTCAGATTTTGGCCTCTTTGCTGCAACAGATAGTCAGTTGCATTTGGGAGTGTCTTGCAATGACAATGCGTGTTGTGTGTACATATCTGAAACGTGGGCTAAGATCAGGAACTCACTTTGGGCAGACAGGTGCCAAAATGCCATTTGAGCTGGTGCTCCGAGCTAGGGAAGGGAAGTGTATAATTGTTTGTTGAAGAAGTGAATTGTGCATTCTCTGGCCCATATTTATACTTTTTGACGCTAAACTGCGCTAACGCAGTTTAGCGTCAAAAAGTTTTGCGCCGGCTAACGCCATTCTGAAGCGCCATGCGGGCGCCGTATTTATTGAATGGCGTTAGCCGGCGCAAGCAGACCGGCGCTGCCTGGTGTGCGCGAGAAAAACCACGTACACCAGGCAGCGCCGGCGTAGGGGGAAAATGGCGCATGGGCGTCTTAAAATGGGGCAAGTCAGGTTACGTCGAAAAAATCGTCGTAACCCGACTTGCGCCATTTTTTTTCGACGCCTATCCCCCATCAACATGACTCCTATCATTGTAAAGATAGGAGTCATGCCCCCTTGCCCAATGGCCATGCCCAGGGGACTTCTGTCCCCTGGGCATGGTCATTGGGCATAGTGGCATGTAGGGGGGCACAAATCAGGCCCCCCTATGCCAAAAAAAATAATTAAAAAAAAAAAAAAAAATACTTACCTGAACTTACCTGAATGTCCCTGGGGTGGGTCCCTCCAGCCTTGGGTGTCCTCCTGGGGTGGGCAAGGGTGGCAGGGGGTGTCCCTGGGGGCAGGGGAGGGCACTCTGGGCTCATTTTGAGCCCACTTGTCCCTTAACGCCATGCCTGACCCAGGCGTTAAAAAGCGGCGCAAATGCGCCGTTTTTAGCCACGCCCACTCCCGGGCGTCTCTTTTGCCCGGGAGTATAAATACCACGTAAAGGCCTGGGAGTCATTTTTTAGACGGGAACGCCTCCCTTGCATATCATTAACGCAAGGAAGGGGTTCACGCTAAAAAATGACGCACATTCCGGGAACTTTGGCGCTATACGCCTCTAATGCCATAGTATAAATATGGCGTTAGTTGGCGTTAGTTTAGCGTCGAATTTGCGTCGAAAAAAACGACGCAAATTCGGCGCAAACGGAGTATAAATACGGCCCTCTGTGTTCTGTAGCGCGCATAGTTTTTACAGCATAGGACGAGCGGTTTCAGGAGGCAGCCCTCTCTCTGATTCCGTATCTTATATGTTCTTTCCTGAATCTTAATTGCATGCCTGGAGAACAATCGTGAATTGAGATTTGAGCTAAATAAGGAACCCCCCACACACATCCGCACACCCAGCCTCCTGTGCTCAGAGCGTGCCCAGGAATTCTGAATAAATGGCGGCACCAGGCCCCATCTATCCGGGCCCCTTCCTTGAAGGGCTGTGTTTGAGAAGCCTGTTGCACCACATGCACTGAATTACTTCGGGATGACGGATTGTGAGTTTAGTCTGCAGACTCGTGCAGCAATAAAAGTGGAACCGAATATTTCATTGAGCTCCTCAGTGGGTCTCCCTGGAGATGGATGTTTGAGGGGTGGGGTGGGGTGAGGAACAGGGGCGTGATGCCTATCGAGCTCTGAACACCAGATTGCATCGATGTAGACTGTGCTTTTTAATAATAACTTGGGTGTTTATGTATTGCTTCGATTCATATTTTCTGCCGTTTCTGGGCGTTGCAAAAGTATTTGGTGATACTGCCCGTGTTCCGTTCTCACCCACTGAGCTATTGGTAGGTAAACGTGAGACACGTAACCAGGGCCGGCTTTAGCGCTGGTGGCGCTGATAGAGCGGTCCGTACTAATAATTTACCTGTATTCGGACGCTCTTTAGGCCGATGAATCTTTTGGCTAAGTGGAACTCTCCATACTCTTATATCGATCAATTTCATCAAATCAATAATCAATAACGAACATAAGCAATACCTTGATCAACATAACACTTGACAATTAATCCAGAATACATTTCGGCGAACCCTGACCTTTCAGTCAGGAATAACCACACCGGTTTATTCAAAGTTAGTGAATTTATTTCCCTATATTAACAAAGCTAGCACAATATAAATGTGTCTCAACACCAAATGATAAACGTAAATGAACATTAATAGCTGTCCATAGCGGCGAAACAAGTGCAATCTATGCAGCATTTGAATCACAAGGCATTCGATAATAGCAATGCAAATCACTAATACTATAATCTGTAACGAGCTAATTGCATACATTTAGTCAGCATAACAAGGTCTCAAATTGCATCGTGCAACAGAAGGAATCCTCAACTGTCCTCAAATTAGCATCGGCATGTGGGACTTCATGCAAAAACTATTTAGCAACATTAATTTAGAAAACTCCTAGCTAGGGATCTTGTCAAAAATCAGCAGTTGGTTACCTAAAAGAAACACAATGCAATTGTACAATTTCCTTTCATATTTACCAATTACGATCAGCATACAAGGAAGTCTTCGTCTCACAGGTACCGTTGCTCGATCAGCATGGGACGGGGCAAAGGGGCAGGGGTGGACGGGGCAATTGCCTCACGGCGGCAAGGTAAAACTACTACTTCATGCAAGGGGATCAGAGTTAAAGTCTCTAGGGCAAGAATCATTTAAAGTCTCTTTCTCTCGATTAGAGAAAGCATCAAAGTCTCTTTCAAAATGGCGTCGCAGCAAGGTGGGCCATAATAGCTACAAAGTCTGCAAAATGGCGAGTATCGAGCTGGTAATGGCTGTAATGTCGGGTAATAGCCGTAATGGCTGGTAACCGCAATAATAGCTGCAATGGCTGCTTTCTTCTTGTGCACCTGGTTTTTATAGACAACAGTTCAAATCCAGTAGGGTCTTCCATTGGAGGGTTCATAGGTTGACTTCAAATTATCCAATCAAAAACAACAGTTCTTAAGCTTTTACTTAAGCATACATTATCCTTGGAGATGGGTACGCAAGTTGCAACATTTTATACCAATTAGCTCACTTTCAGAGCCTCCATTGTCCGCAGCTGCAGATCGACCTTGGAGTAAAGAGAAAAAATGCCAAGCTGGCACGAAACTTTAAGATAAGCATGTGAACGATCTCAGTGGAAAAGTACAGCTTCAAGCAAAAATACACGTTTAATAGCACATTGGAAAAATACGAGCATCTAAACCGTGAGACCAGGCAATTAGGCCGAAGCCTCCACTAAAGTAATGCTAAGCTAAAACATTTCAAGCAAGCAAATCATAGCACACGTTTACGATTATGTCGGATTAGTGCAATTCTAATACATCACGTTATATAAAGCACGCTTATAAATGTTGGCAAACTACTCTGAGGGCACATTTTGTCCCCGTACAATCTTTATTAGTTCGGTTAGAGTCACACATGATTATTTCAACACTACGTTTATGCGCTAATAAATGTAAAACCTTCACTTCTGCTTCATCAGCGCCCAGTGCAACAATCTTTTTTGCCCCCACTATGACCTCCTCCTCGGAATTCCATCACTATCACCCTGCAAAAGTGCCCCTCATCTCTCTATAGCCCCTCTCTCACACACATTACACTTGTTTTAAAGCCCTGGTAAAGGCTGGGTTTCCTACTCCACTCAGCTATCCACATAAAATACAGATCTGTTCCTTGCCGCAGGCATATTAACCCTCGGTGCTACTTTATGGTGAGTCAAAACTGCAGCTGGACAAAACTCTGATCTATCTCTGTCTCTCTAGCACAGTGGTCTCCAAACCTTTTAGTGCCGTGCACCCCCCGTTGAAAAACAAAGATCTTTGGGCCCCCCTCAGAATTTTTCACAATTATTTTCTAAAGATGGCAATGTTTAAATAAGTCTAGACGTATTTAAACTTTGCAGTTAAGTACTGTTGCCTTTTTAAAAATGCAATAACATGTTTCTGCTTAAAACAAAACACTGTTATCTGTGTAATGCTTATTTTGGCCAGAGACTGGCACCACACCGGGATCACTTGAGTCCCCCCTAGGGGGGCCCGCCCCCCAGTTTGAAGACCCCTGCTCTAGCAGCAACATTAAACACAAGAGTAATCTTGACATTTTTATCGCTGCCTGAAACCTGGACGTAGAAGGAACTGTGCAGCAGGTGCTTTAAAATTGTATGTTACTGCTAAACATAGCGTGCCCCCGAAGTCAGTGCCCCAGCGCCCAGTGCGCACCCTAAAGCCGGCTGTAGTGTTGTTGTTATTATAGTCTTTCTTATCTTTATGTCTCTGTATGGAACATGTATGTATTCCACGGTCATTGTTGTAGTGATCTGGTTCTGGAACTTTAGTGGCGGTTTGAGCCGGCCGTTGTTCCGAGAGCTGGACGCTGCGTCGTGGTCGCGGGTTCCCTCGTTGGAGAAAAATAAATACTTTCTTCGCATGAAGGCTGTTTACATTGTATTTCTTCCTCCGAGCGCAGTGCCCTGCTACAGTTTGGTACCAGGAGTGGGGTACTCGCTGTGCCATTAGAGGAGGGGCCCACCAACAGCCTGCTTATATTCGCAGCCTGCCATCAACAGCCTGTCGTCAACAGCCTGTTTGAGTCCTGAAATCGTCTACGGCTGCCGCTTACGGACTTCTTCAATCCTGATCTCTGCTTCACGTATACTATTATTTTGATACGTGTTGGAGGACGCAGTCTAACCGGCTGTTTCATTGGCCTTCCAGCGATGCGCGTTGCCTTGGTAATGTGGGCAAAGGCTGCTCCTGCATTTCGGCAGACATTTTGCAAGCTTATTGTGTTGCCTTGGTAACGTAACGTGGGCAAACGCTAATCCGGCAGTTCGGCAGCCATTTCGCAGGCCTAACGACGCAGGGCAGAGTGTTGCCTTGGCAATAAAGGCAAACGTATTCCTGGCAGTTCCGGCAGCCATTCATTAGGCCAAACTACTATATTGCCATGGTTACATCTTTTCTGTTGACATTTTAGTGAAACTACCAGCAATCTTTCTTCGGCTAACTCCATGGTTATGGTTTGTTTTGTTAATCGGCAGCCACCTTATTGTTTTGTTTCTTCACCTTTTTAATTTGTAAACATTGCCTAGTGATCTTTTATCAAAGTACATCGGCAGCCTTTGTGACATTCCATATTAATGTGATAAGTATATTATATTGGTCACTTACTTTTCTTCTGCTAATTCAACACTGTTGAGTTCTGCTTTAATTGTTCGTTCATAATGGCTACCAATCAAGGTATTATTCAACCTCCTCCATTTTTGCAGAGGGCTGGTAAGCCTCAAATTAAATGGTCTGAATGGCTGCGCATTTTTTTAAAACGACCTCACGGGAATTGAAACTAATGACTTTTCTCCTCAGAGGAAGATGGCTTTAATTTTTAATCATCGTGGTGTGGCTGGTCAACGTGTTTTTGATAACTTACCAATGATTCCTCCACCTGGAAGTGGTGATTCGCTGTGGAACACTTATGTCAAGGGAAAAGAAAGTATGAAGAAACAATTTTCTGATGACTCCAGCGTATAATTTAATTTTGCATTGTGTAAGCAGTCAAGCGATGAAACGGTTCAACGAGTTTTAGCGTCTAAATGTGAATTTGGACCTAATGTTGATATCTACATACGTGATAAATTTGTTTTTTATTGCTTCCATAAAAAAATTCAAGAAAGACTTTTAGCTTGCCGCAATCCAACACTAGAGGAAGTTATTGATTTGGTTAAAGGAATAGAAAGATCTATTACTACTTCCAAAGTTCTAGCTAATCAAAACGCTACATTAGATTGTGTGTTTAATGATGAACTAGTTTGTTCTGTAGGTAATATGAGACATGTTAAACAACATAAAATTTTACGTGGTCAGCAAAGTAAACATTCGCGGATTTGTTTCCGTTGTGGTTCTAAAATGCATCTGGGAAATTGTCTTTCATGTCCTGCGAATGGAAAGAGGGGCAAATTTTGTCGAAAAGTTGGCCACTTTCAAAATGTATGTTTGGCACAGAAGAATAATAAGAGTGTTTCAAACAAGGTGAAGATCAGCAATGTGAATCTGACTGAGGACATTGCGCAATGTTCTGATCAGTTTTCTAATATTTTGTTAGCTGTTGATCTTTTCAATGAACCTTGGAACAAACCTGAAAAAGTCATCAAAGCTGCTATTTGTGATGTGATTATTCAAGATAAGAAAATTTCTGTCTTAGCTGATTCAGAGGCTCCCATCACCATTTTGGCCGATCATACCTTTTTCAAACACTGGCATGAAAGTATCAGTCAACATGCTCCAAACGTAAACCCCAAGGCATTTGGTGACTATGATATAGATCTCTTAGGGTATTTTTGGTCCAATTTGCAGTGTTTGGGGAGGTCCATTTTTACATAAATTTATGTTGCAGTCAAAGGGCGTGACATTCTAGGATGGAAGGATTTGGCCGTCTTGCCATTATTCTTCGGCCGGGCCATGATGATCCAGTCATTTTGGGAGATGTACCAAATCTTGTTTTGGACAATCACATTGCTAATGTCAATATGTCTAACGGCATTATGGAACATTTAGTTGCTTTGTTCCCTGAAGTTTTCATAAATAAAGTGGGTAATGTACGAGGTTTTGAACACGCAATTAAGTTAAGAAAAAATGCTATTCCTGTCGTGCACAAAGTTAGGACAGTCCAGTTAAGTGTCAGAACAGATTTGAAAAAATTGTTATGTAAATTGCAAGATGAGGGCATTATTACTCCTACTGATTCATCTGAGTGGGTTTCTCCCATTGTGATCACTAAGAAAAAGAATGGAGATTTAAGATTATGTGTGGATTTGAGATCTGTTAACCAGAATATCTTAGTGGATTGTCACCCTCTTCCACATATCCAGGAGATGATCACAAATCTTGGGCACTCCAATTTGTTTTTGGGTATTGACCTTCATTCTGCTTACCATCAAGTTTCTTTGTCTGAGGAATCTCAGCATTTAACTACTATCGTGACTCCTTTTGGAGCTTTCAAATATTTACGTTTGCCGTTTGGGCTTGCTTCTGCGGAAAGTGTTTTTCAAAAACTTATGGATGAGTTATTCTGTAGTTTACTGCAAGTTCTGGCATTTCAAGATGATATTTTAATTCACACAGAAACACAGTTAGAGCACTTGGATATTCTGGTTAAGGTATTAAACATTCTGAGAGACAAAGGTATCACGGTTAAATCCAGTAAATGCAAACTGATGGTGACTGAAGTTGAATATTTGGGTCACATTATTTCCGCACAGAGTATTAAACCGAAATTCAGCAATTTGGATGCAGTGAAAAATGAAAGCCAGCCCACTGATAAAGATGCTTTAAGATCATTTTTAGGGCTTTGTGAGTACTATGCCAGGTTTGTTCCTGGTTATGCTATGGAGGTACAGACTCTGAGATCTCTTCTCAAGAAGGGCAAAAAATTTGAATGGTCTGATGATTTAAACACTGTCTTTAGTAAAGTGAAGAATTTAGTCATTAATGCTCCTGCATTACATGCTTTTGACCCGTTAGGAAAACCATTCATTATGGTTGATGCCAGTTTGAAAGGTATTGGTGCTGTATTTGGACAATGGGTTGAAGGTCACGAACATACTGTGGCTTTTGCTTCCAGAACTTTATATGAAGCTGAATCTCACTACAGTACCATTGAGAGGGAAGCTCTTGCCTGCGTATGGGCTGTTCAGAAGTTTAAAACTTACATATGGGGAACCACTTGTGATTTATACACAGATCACAAACCACTTGTATTCCTATTGAATGGCAATGGATTAGGTAAAGCTTCAGCATGTTTAGTTCGTTTGTTGTCTAAACTACAAGAGTATAATTTGGTCATGAAATACATACAAGGTGGAAAGAATTTTCGTGCTGATTGTTTTTCCCATTTCCCATTGCCTTATAATTCTTCAAATAATACAGATTCTGAAAAAGAATGTGTAGTAGCTTTATTGGATGTTTTAGCTGTTTCTGATAGCCACATTACTGAACAAGACTGGTTGACATCTATGGCAAAGGATGAGGTATTGTCTAAGGTTCTAGTCTTTTTGAAGACGAAATGGCCACCTGAGAAAAAGTTATCTAATGAATTAAAGTGTTTTGCGCAGGTCGCCAGGGAACTATCATGTGAAAATAATATTTGTTTGAGAGGTGATCTTGTGGTTCCACCTATTGCACTTAGAGATAAAATCATTAGTATTGCACATGAAGGTCACATGGGAATATTAGCGACTATCAAAAAGTTAAAATTGTCTTATTGGTGGCCCGGCTTAGACAAACAAGTGGCAGGATTTATTAATAAGTGTCGTGAATGTACCTTCTCGGACAAACATTGGAAATCTGTCACTAAACCGCTTCATCCTGTTCCACTTCCAGAGAAACCTTGGAAAAAAATGGCTTTGGATTTCTGTGGACCTATTCATCTCTTGCCTAGGGATCAGAGGTACCTATTAGTTGTAATTGATTACTTTTCAAAGTGGATATATTATGCGTTTGCGCCTTGTGCTGATTCTGATGTTGTGATCTCGTTTTTAAGCAAATTATTCGGGTTAGAAGGTCCAGTTAATACTGTGGTCACTGACAATGGTACACATTTTGTATCTAACAAAGTCAGTGATTTCTTGAGTCTGCATGATATTAAACATCTAAAAGTAGCGTTACACAGCCCATCTTCAAATGGTTTAGTGGAAAGGGTCAATCATATTTTTAAAGATGGAATTCAGACTGCCTTATCTTCCAATTCTGATGTTGCAGAATTCCTACAGGAGAAAGTGTGGGTGTACTTAACCACCCCTCATACTACTACTGGGGTCACCTCTTTCAGGTTACTGAGGGGTAGAGAACCCAGCACTAAACTTATACCAAAATGGATGTTTGGTCTAATTCAGGGTACATCAACTTCAGAGGATTCTTCTTCTTTAAAAACTAAAGTAGCACTTAAACAACTGAAACAGAAAGATGACTATGATCACAAGATAAATGTTAAGCTTATTGACTTTTGTGTGAATGATTGGGTTTTGATAAAAAAAGCCATTTAAGGTGTGCAAAGGAGAATCTAAGTATTCTTTGCCTTCTAAAATTGTTAAGGTTACAAAAACTTCTGTTTTATTAGGAGGGAAAGGCTGGTGGAACAAGAATAGTGTTATTCCAGTTGCTCCTGAACAAGTAAAACATTTTTATGACATGTATCGTGTTAATAATGGTGAAAGTTCCATGTTATCAACTGAGGTTGGGGATCCTAAAACTCAAGGTTCTGAGCTAACTTCTTTACTTAACGGTGAAAGGTTGTGTGGCACACCTGCTTCTCCAGGCGGGTCCTTTCCTTGTGTTACACATAATGATGTTGACTCTACAAATGAATTTGTTCCACAGCACAATACAGTTAGCGATCCAATTTCAGATATTGCTGATTCCTTATCAAAACTTGTGACCACCCGTGGTTTAAGAACTGTCAAATTGCCATCCAAATGTAATGATTTTATTCTTGTTTAGTATTGTGTTATATTTTCTCAGAGGAAGGAGATAATGTAGTGTTGTTGTTATTATAGTCTTACCTTTATGTCTCTGTATGGAACATGTATGTATTCCACGGTCATTGTTGTAGTGATCTGGTTCTGGAACTTTAGTGGCGGTTTGAGCCGGCCGTTGTTCCGAGAGCCAGACGCTGCGTCGTGGTTGTGGGTTTCCTCTTTGGAGAAGAATTAATACTTTCTTCGCATCAAGGCTGTATACATCGTATTTTTCCTCCGAGCGCAGCGCCCTGCTACACCGGCCCTGCAGGTAACAAAAACACAGAAAAACTCCATGGCTCCCTCGAACACTGCCTAGCAGCTGAATCTCAGGCCTCTGGATTGAATTTTTCTTGGCTTTTGTCTCACTTTAAGGCATTTCACGTTGGATTATAAATTCTGAATTGTCCAATGCACATTCTTCAGACCTGTGAGAGGCGTCTGGGCTCTGTCATTACTGACTTTTCAACCTCCATGACATGGCGACTGATGGCCCAAACATAGCACTCTCAACCTGCAGTGCCTTTCATTGGGTACTTCAAATGCCTCCTCCCCAGCTAATGCTTTGTTTTCTGTGCACCTCGCGACGCCCTGCAGATGATCATGTGGGAAGCTTTTGTTGGGCCAGGGGACCACATTTTTTGCAGGCCCCTCTTCAGAATCGTATCCAATGAGCAGTTCATGATTAGGTAAACGTATTTCACGGAAAAAGAAAACAGTATTTGGGACTGTAGTGTCGGCGAACTACTCTCGGTTGCGCGGCTGCGTGCGCAGGTAAATAAAACTCAGACACTTTCTTGCACTTACAGTGCGCTAGCGGCGGCTCTGTAAGGCTCAGTCCGTCATATATTGCCCCGCCTGCTGGCTCCCCATTTATTTCATAACTGGGCACATGTGACCGAGAAGGTTTATATCACTGAACACGTTAACACAGGGGAGTCAATCTGTAATGGTAGTGCCCAGCGACCAGTTACATCACTGGCACGACACTACATTCCCCCCAAAAATAAACAACACAACAGAAGTGGAGTCACAAACTAGGCTTGGCATCAGCTCACACTAGATGGTCTCGCAGTCGCTGAGATAGGGCAGGATTGCCTCTTAATATATACCTGTTACGAGTGGATCGGCCCGTAACCGGATCAGATTCAGGAACATCAACAGGTGTCACACCAGTTATGGCGGGTTCGGGGTTCAGACTGGAAACTGACTGAGAAGGTAGCAGACAGACTTCTGAGTCAGGCATTGACATCTGGTCAATGTCAGACACCTGGGGGTCGGACTCATTCCCACCAGGCAGCTGTGAGGTATGAAACTTCTTGAACATAGAAATGTTCCTTGTGACTGTGGGAACCCCTTGCTGGGCCACAACCATGGATCCACACCAGTGCACAATGGTCCAAGGGTTCCTGTTGAATGGCTGGAGAAACTTACTTACAGAGGGGTGCTCTCTGAGCAGTACTGCATCTCCTACATGCAAGTCTGATGCTCTCGCATGACGCCAGCGGCTAGCTTTTCGATTCACGTTAGCCCGCCTCTGATGGACCTGGGAGTCGTCTATGGTTCCCGGCTTCCACTGCCGGTGATGAGGGATGGAATCTACAACTGCTCTCCCCAGGGAGATATGTCCCGGATCATGGCTGGTATTGGAATGGGGAGTCTGTCGATAGTTCCGTAGGAAAGAATATATAGCATATTCACTGGACTGTCCACTTGCTGCAGTGATCCGGACGACCTTGTTTAGGGTTTGCATGAATCTCTCGACCTCCCCATTTGCCTGGGACCATCTTGGTGTAATCCATCTGTGCCGGATACCAGTGGCCTCAAAGTAAGAGGCAAGCTCTCAGCTCTGAAATGGAGGACCGTTATCAGTTTTTATTTCAAAGATAATGCCATGAGTGGCCAGGATTTTCTCGATTCTGGGTATCCCGACTTTGGTGGTGAGAGCGGGGATGATCTCCACCTCTGGATACTTTGAAAAATCATTGATCATCACCATGGTGTGTTGGCCATCAGGGAGATTCCCAAAGTCAAGGCTGGCTGAAACCCATGGCTGTCGTGGTCCTGGCTTTGTTCTAATAGGGACAGGCCGACTGGGGTCTCCTGCAGCTTGGCACCACTCACACGACCGTACCAGATTTTCAACCTTCTCTTCCATCAGGGGAAACCACACGTTTGTTCGTAATCGACTCTTAGTTTTCACCATACCTTGGTGTCCATTATGGGCCAGCTGCACTACATGGTCAGTGATGGAGGACGGAATGACCAGCCTGTAGCCTGTAGCCTCTCAGCAGGCACCCATTGGGATCGACTGACAGCTCATCACGAACATGCTACAGGCTCTCCATTACACGTTTGGAGGTGGGTGTGAGTGAGGATAGTTGCTTCTTCACGGCGTGCCACTGGTTTGAAAGGATAGCTTGCAAAACCTTCTGAAGGAAGTCATCTTGGCCTGAATTATGGTTTCATTTGAGACAGGTAGAGGCCGGGACCTGTCAGACATGTACCCCACATACTCCTCTATTTTGTGAGCTTCATGAATCTTGCTCTCTGTAGAAGCTTGCGGATGGCGAGACAAGTAGTCAGCCGGGTTATCTGATCCCGGCCGGTATTCCAAACGACATCTATAGTCTTGCAACTGAAGCAGCCACTTTTCTATCCACGGCGGGGGCTTCGACGCGGTCCCATTGAACAAGGAAATGAGGGGCCTATGATCAGTTGTGACAAGGAAAGGTTTGCCATAGACATAAAGATGGAAGTGCTTGCAACCCCAATGCACTGCAATGGCCTCTTTCTCAATCTGCGAATACCGTTACTGGGTGTCAGTCAATGACCGGCTCTCAAATGCCACAGGTGACCACTCATCGTTGTCTTGTTTCTGAAGCAGCACTGATCCCAGGTCTTTTGAACCGGCGTCAACTGCAATTTTTGTTTCCCTGTGGGGATCAAAGTAGCGGAGTATTGTGTCACCGGAAAGGGCATCCTTGGTGGCTTCAAATGCAGTTTGCTGATCTGGTCCCCATACCCAAAGTTCTGACAATTTAGTCAGGTTTCAGAGTGGCTGAGTTAATGTAGAGAGCTCCTTAATGAAACGGCCACAGTAGTTGACCATTTCTAGAAAACTTTGGATTTCTGTCACCGTGGTAGGTGGGGGTGCGTTCTTAATGTCTTGCACCTTCTCTGGGTCAGGTGCCACATCATCTGCTGAAAACACATACCCAAAAAAACTGTATTTGGATGGTGAGAAACTCATACTTGCGGCGGTGAAGGGTTAGGTCGGATTCTCTGATTCGGTGTAGTACGCTCTTGAGCCTGTCATTGTGCTCCGGGCTAGTCGTGGCATGTATTAGGATGCCATCACTGATGTTTATGGTGCTGGGCAGATCCACTAAGAGTTCATAGATGATATTTTGGAAAACCTCAGCAGCACTAGATATGCTGAAATTCAGTCTTTTGTAACGCCTTAACCCTACATGCGTCAAAAACATTATTATATAGTGTGACTCTTTTGCCAGAACCAGCTGGTGGTATCCAGAGCTCAGGTCTAGCTTGGAGAACCAACAGGAGCCGCTCAGTTCACCTATTAAATCGTCTATCGTGGGGATCAGATGTCTTTCACCCTTGATGGCAACGTTGGGGAGGCACATGTCTACGCAGATGCATACTTCCTCCGGTTGTTTGGGCTTCCGTGCAACCACTATCGAAGATACCCAGGGCGTGGGCCCAGTGACTTGTTCTATCATTGCCGGCAGTTTCAAGCTTGTCCAACTCTTTCTCCACCTGTGGTCTGAGGTGGAACGCAGTGTGGCGGTGCTGGAGTGCCACTGGCTGTACAGTCTCATCGATGTGTAGTTTTACCTTTCAGTGCCTTCAAATACATTGCGGAACTGGTGGAGGAGTTCAGTCACCGACTCTTGATGTATGCCAAAAGCGAACGTGACGAACCCTAGAACGTCTGCTATTTGGCACCCTAACAGCATCCCGTGTCATTCTTCAGCCACATACACTTGGGTGGTGACTGACCGTGGCCCATATGCGGTGGACGTCTTGAAACTACCCTTGAGGGCCAGGGGCGTGCTTTGGCCATAAGCGTATACTTTCACCCTTGCTGTCTCCAAGGCAGGTGCAGGAACCATTTGATGGTACACATCTGAGGCTAAAATGTTTATGGAGGCACCCGTGTCAACAACAGCCAGGGTTGGGTGGGTGCCTACCTTGATCTGGCACCGTGGAAGTTTCTTTGAGGATTGAGCCGCATTTCTTATTGTGAACAGGGAGTGGATAACATGTTCTTCAGTGTCGTCGTCGTCCATGTCACTGCCTCTCTCGGACCTGCTAGCGGTGGCGTTAACAGAGGCGTTCTCTGGTCGTGGCTTGTTCGATCTGCACACCTTCACGAAGTGATTGAGCTTCCCGCAGCCTCCGCATTTCTTTCCTTGGGCAGGGCAGTCACATGATCGGTGTGATGGTCAACCACAGTACCCACACAGCCTTGGTAGTGGGTAATTGTTTCTGGATCTTGCTCTGTTAGGGGACCGTGCCACTGCGTTGACTGGTTCTTCCTTGATTGGTCTTTGGAGTGCTTCCTCCATATGTGATGCTCGGGCCTTGGACAACTCTTTGGTGCATCTCATCGTGAGGATGTTGGGTAGGGACCTCCCAGACTCCCCAAGGATTTTCTCTCACAGCTTTGCTGATGCACACCCCTGAATCACTTGGCCTCTGATCACTTCGGTCTCATCTGCGAACTCGCAGGTGCTGGCTAGGTCTTTAAGTCTCATGTGGAATGAATCAATCGATTCGTCCACTTGTTGTCTGGCTTGCCGGAACACAAACTGTTTGTACTCTGTGTTGGCTACTGGTTCGAAATGCATATTTAGGGCAGCTATCAATCAAAGTGAAATGCAATTTGGGGGTGGCCTCGGTAAGGATCTTGGATATTTTGTAGATATATTTCCCCCCTAGGTGTAAAATCATAGCTCTCTTTTGTGAAATTTCAACTTTGGCGGCCTCAAAGAATAGTAGTACTCTGTCTACTCAGTCCTTCCATCGTGGGGCTTGTGCAGAGGAGGCCCCTTCAACAACAAAAGGTTCGACTGGCAGGATGGCAGACATGTTGAGTCAGAGCAATTGGTGTATGACGTGGCCCCCTCTATTTTGCAGTGTGTGAGGTGGAGAGTTTCTTGCCCAAACCCCGCAGTAAGTATCTCTTTCGCAGTTGCAAACAACTGCGTGCCCCGTTGTGTCACGACTCTCTAGACGACGTTCGCTTTATGACCCATATGCTATATGTAGCTGTACTAGAATCTGCATCCAGTATAGTCTTTTTATTTTTGGACTGTAGATAGCACTTGCCAGATTAACATTCAGCAATGGATTATTTTAATTTATGTACATATTTTTTCTCAAAAGTCGCAGTACCGTCTGGATGGTGAATGTTGGGTAGATTGGTGAATCTGCTGCTTCAATAAACACTCCACAACCCGTGCGCACCTGCCTCGCCGTGGGGCAGCGTTCAGTAGAGTGGCTCCGCTCTGGAGGCTGACCAAGGGTGGAGGCGGGGCCCTGGATGCTCGCAAGCGTGCAGAAGCACGTGCTGGGGAGGCTCGTTCCACTCTGCTGGCACTGAGGACGCAGACCAGCTGGCCAGTCCTTCCGCAGCCTCTGACGACGGACGGGTCCCAGGAGAGGTGCTGGCGTAGAAGCACACGTGGCTTGAGCACTGCAGGGAATCGCGGCCACCACGGCGTGTAGGTAGCAGGTAAGGGTTCAACCCCTCGTCGCCAAAATGTAGTGTCGGCGAACTACACTCGGTTGCGCGGCTGCGTGCGCAGGTAAATAAAACTCGGACACTTTCTTGCACTCAGGGTGTGCCAGTGGCGGCTCTGTACGGCTCAGTCCGTCATATATTGCCCCTTCCGCTGGCTCCCTGTTTATTTTATAACTGGGCACACAGAGGTCGATATTACTCAACACATTAACACAGGGGAGTCAAGGTGGCTCCCCTCCAATTACACTATATCTGTAATGGTAGTGCCCAGCGACCAGCTACATCACTGGCGCAACACTACAGGGGCCACTTGGTGTCATTGCCTCATTCGCTGCATGACAAAAGAAAAAGCCAGGCCTGTTTTCTGTGATGTAAACACATACTGTAACAGGTCTGCAGGGCTTCAACTAGGGCGGACCCTGGGCAGAGAGCTGTCCTGCTTTTGTGACACAAGCTTCCCAGGTAGACACAAAAAGGAATTCCTGCTTCGTCGTGTTTTCGTGTTGGGAGTTTTCCTGGTCAGGGCCCTCGAGGTAAAGAAATACTCCTTACCTTTATTCAGTACTTAATATGAGCCAGTGGTTTCAGGACGTAGGAGACAATACATTTCTGGGGGGGACAGCAACAGCTTTGGGGACTTCTCAATTGACCCTATACAAATCACCCATTGTTTGTGAAATGCAGGCTCCAATAAATGTACACAATCATATAGTTTTGAAGTGAATTAGGGAGAAAAGAAGGCATGTTATCAATTTGAAAGTATTGTTTATTTTATTTACATTCACAAAGTATTTAGACCTAATGTGAAAAAAACATGTTGATTAACCTTGCATCTTCATGCCCAAGCAAATAAAGGCAGGGGGGAGAAAATGAAGAACATACCTTTTGTGCCCCACACTGATCGCGCCTCTCACCTCATGCAAATTAAAACCGCACTAGAGATATCAAAAGCGATCAGGTACAATAATTGTAAACTGTGCTCTGAAAACTGTAGTTCTAATAACACTTCTGCTCTTCTTTGCAATCTTGGTCAGATCAGCTCCACATCAGTCAAAACTAGGAGCATTTATATTGAAGAAGCTCTTGGAGTTACAGACTATTTAATACATGGGATTCTGTGATCACTGTATAAACAGCAGTCATCAATTTCTATATAATCTGCTACTTCTGATGCATCAAGTCACCGATTATAAAGAAAAGACGTCAGAACTCAACTATTATAAGGTTATTACAGTCCAGTTTTGACTTGCCTTCTGCCAGAGCCAGCAGCCTAGGTGAAAGGCAGGTCAGGACCTGGAACATAATTAAAGCAGCTGTTTAAAGCAACAAACGGAACATTGCTTTTCTTTCTTCTGCTCTATTGTAAAAGCTTAAAATTATAGAAGCTACGCACTAAGGCAGTGATTCCCAATGTTTTGACTCCTGAGGACCACCACTGAATCACCACTGGAAGCCGGGTACCCCCAAGCAATTTGTATAATTTAAATTTCAAACAATAAACAGTAATTCGCAAAAAATACACAGGCAAGTTCACACCAAACAGATACTCGAATTACTAAAGATCTAATTATTTTATATTGAAAAAATATCCAAGAATCGAAACATTTTAATGGGAAGGTTGGTGCTGCATCTCAGGTGACTAACTTTTCGAAGTTTGGTCTTATTTAGGAAAGCTGAATCCTCAGGTCAGATTCTACATTTCCCAAGCGATTTCTGTTTTTATTTTTTAGGTTCGTAAGATCTGATAAGGCTTTTTCACATAAATATGCAGTGGGGAAAGGAAGTAAACCATAAGGGCCTCACATCTCTCCATAGCTTCTCTGTCACGTATAATTAATTTGTTTAATAGCACCTCTGATCCCAGTGTAAGGTGATGGAGTATTTTACAAGGGACTACAAGGTGTAGGATTCACATGTTATCCATACTGGTAGGCATTTTCTAAGAGTGCTTGGTGTGGAGAAGCACAAAGTCGTGATTCAGAACATAACACATTGGTTAGCTTTGGCTTTAATAATAAGAATATATTTCTACACAAGCAAACCTTTATTAGCAGCATAAGAAAGATGAAAGACTGGGAAAGCAAAACATAACTTTCTAATTTGTGCCATGCAGTTTGCATGCAGCTCTTTGATGGCTGTTCATAGCTCAAGGAGCTAGATTACGATTACGAGCTGCACAGTAACAAAATAATCTTTGTGACAAAAGTAGTAACCCACTGTGCTAGGCACATAAAATACTGTTCTTTGCATGATACACATTCTTTGCAGCAGGCATATTAAGCATCTGCGCTACCTTAGATGGGCCAAAACTGCCACTAGACAAAACTTCTACCTCCCTCCCACAGGTACATTAATCACCAGAGTTATCTGGATGCTTTTATTTTTGCCCGAAAGCCTCTGGTGACTGCTAAAAAACGGGGGTGGCGAGGCAGGGGGATGAAAAATAAAAAAAAGAGCACTTAGGTGGTCATTACAACCCTGGCGGTTGGTGTTAAAGCGGCGGTAAAACCGCCAACAGGCCGGCGGTAAACAAAATGGAATCACGACCGTGGCGGAAACCGCCAACATAGACAGCCAATTTAACACTCCGACCGCCACGGCGGTACAAACAAACACAGCGGCGGTAACCGCCAACAGACAGGCGGAGGACAATGTACCGCCCACAGTATAACAACAGGCCAATCCGCCACCTTTTCCGGGGCGGATTCAACATGAACAAAAACACGGCGGAAACAGGACTTGGAAAGGAAAACGCTCACCTCTACACACCCCACGAGGAACCAGGACGCCATGGAACCGGAACTCCAGATACTCCCTGCCATTGTCTTCCTGGTCCTCTACCAGGAGCACGAACGCCGGTGGTGAAGACCACAGTGAGTACTACACCTACGACACGGGGGAGGGGGAGGGGGAAGGGAAAAGAGAGTGACACACACACGCAACACGCAAAACCCCCAACCCCACCCTCACCCACTACAACACACACACTAATACATCATGACACATTACAGTTACACCCCCCAACCTTCCCGGAAGAATGCAAAGACAAAATGAAATGATTTTCATCATCGTTTGTAATCTATTAAAATCCAGTACTCAAAAATATATATACAAAATAAACAAATATATACACAAATAATACAAGTCCAGGTATTGCACCATTAAAGTCCGTGGACCACTGGGCCCAAAATGCATGGGCGAGGCCCACACTCAATACCTGATCAAAACGGAGAGAACACTGCAGGGGCATCAGATCGAAATGAAACAGGCACCTCAGGGGGAAGGGAAGGGGGGGCACCTCAGCCGGATGAGTGCACGACGCCAGATTCACGAGGGGGCTCCATGCCCACTACTGTATCCTGGGGAGTGCAAAGCCACAGTCTCACAAGTCTCTCCATTGGGTGGTTTGCCCACTGCTGTATCCTGGGGAGTGCAAAGCCACAGTCTCACAAGTCTCTCCAGTGGGTGGTTTGCCCACTGCATTATCCTGGGGAGTGCAAAGCCACAGTCTCACAAGTCTCTCCAGTGGGTGGTTTGCCCACTGCTGTATCCTGGGGAGTGCAAAGCCACAGTCTCTCAAGTGGATAACAGTCTCCACTGGTTCTGGAGGGGGCTTTGTGCCCAGAGTGCTTCATCCTGCCAAGGACTGAGGTAGTGGATGCCTTTCTCCACTGGTTCTGGAGGGGGCTTTGTGCCCAGAGTGCTTCATCCTGCCAAGGACTGAGATAGTGGATGTGATACTCCACTGGTTCTGGAGGGGGCTTTGTGCCCAGAGTGCTTCATCCTGCCAAGGACTGAGGTAGTGGATGCCTTTTCTCCACTGGTTCTGGAGGGGACTTTGTGGCCAGAGTGCTTCATCCTGCTCGTGGTGGTCTCAGTAGCGTCAGAGCGTTCGGCGCTCTTTGGCCTGCGGTGCTTGTGGCGCGGTGTCCTCTGAAGCGGTGCTTGTGGCGGCGGTGTCCTTGGCAGCAGTGCTTGTGGCGGCGGTGTCCTTGGCAGCAGTGCTTGTGGCGGCGGTGTCCTTGGCAGCGGTGCTTTTTGTGGCGGTGTCCTCTGAAGCGGTGCTTGTAGGGGCGGTGTCCTTGGCAGCGGTGCTGGTGGCGGCGGTGTCCTGTGCAGCGGTGCTTGTGGCGGCGGTGTCCTTGGCAGCGGTGTGGGTGGTGGCGGTGTCCTTGGCAGCGGTGATTGTGGCGGCGGTGTCCTCTGAAGCGGTGCTTGTGGCAGCGGTGTCCTTGGCAGCGGTGCTTGTGCCGGCGGTGTCCTCTGAAGCGGTGCTTGTGGCGGCGGTGTCCTTGGCAGCGGTGCTGGTGGCGGTCTTGTCCGCTGTGCAGGTTTGCGGCAACTTGCCTTTCTTTCTGTGCCCCTTCCCCACCGTCGATGGTGGCGCAGCTCTCTTCCCACTCCCAACTGTACTCCTGGGAGAGCCTTTGGTGACAGATGTTTTGCCTTTCTCCCGCCGGGCAGTGGCCAACTTTTTATGCTTCTGAGGTGGGGGACTGTCCGTGGTCTGGCTCCTTGGCACACTGGCTGCCCTGCTGCTTGGCGCACTCCAGAAGCCGGTTAATGCTGGCACCACTGTTCCCGCTGATGTGGTGGCTGAGGTGCTGGGTTGGGACCTGGAAAGCCGGGCCCTAGTCGAGTGAAGGGGTGGGGGAGGTGAGGGGAAGAGGTCAAGGTTGGACAGGAAAGGTTTTTTGGACACACTGGGACGGGTAGATGGAGGGGGTTTGGGAGTGGAGGAAAAGGTAGTGGTTGTAGGAGGTGTACGTTTGCTGACTTTGGGTGAAGGTGCATGGGCTGGAGGCTGTCGTGAGGTGGATGGCTGTTGGGTGGGTGTGTGGCTGCGTTTGTGTACCTTGGGAGGTGGGCTCACAGACACACTGGGAGAGGACACAGGGGATGTGTGAATGGTAGTGGGGTGGTGAGTGCACATGAGCGGGGTGTGGTGATGAGTGTGCTGGTGATGGACGTAGTGGCTGTAGATGTAGTGCATGCAGGTGTGAGTGGAAACGAGACAGAGAGGGAGGAGGGAGACGAGGAGGAGGGGGACACAGTGGAGGCAGTGGGTGTTGGTATGTCTGCATGGGTATGATGCTTGTGTGAGTGCCTGTGGGATGTGTGGTGCTTATGTTTGCCAGAGCTTCCCTTGTGTGTTGAGGTGTGTGCATGCTGGTCTGAGGGTGTGCTTGGGATAGGCTGAGGTACAGGTGTTTGGGTCTGGGTGGAGGAAGTTGGAGGGGGGAGGCTGGACACAGGGACAATGGCTGCCATCAGTGCTGAGGGCAGAGTCTGAAAAGCTCGCTGGTGGGCTGCCTGACCAGAATGAATGCCCTCAAGGTATGCATTGGTCTGTTGCAACTGCCTCTCTACACCCTGGATGGCATTCAAAATGGTAGACTGCCCAACAGTGAGGGACCTGAGGAGATCAATGGCCTCCTCACTGAGGGCAGCAGGGCTGACAGGGGCAGGGGCTGAGGTGCCTGGGGCGAAGGAGATGCCCACCCTCCTGGGTGAGCGGCCACGGGGCACACGCTGAGGGGCTGCTGGGAGGGCGGTGCTGGAAGGGGGGGTGGCAGCTGTACCTGTAGATGTGGGGGGCACAGAGGGGCCCGCCACCGCAAGGGAGCTCCCATCAGAGGAGGAGTTTGTGTCGCTGGTCTCAGCTCCTGTCCCCGCCGTGGAGCTCCCCTCGCCCTCCGTCCCACTGGAGGTTTCAGACTCCGTTGTGTCGCCCTCCAGGGCCATGTGGGATACAGCTCCCTCCTGCTCCGGTGCCACTGCTCCTCCGCCTGATGATGCTAATGCACACAAGAACAGGGAGACCACAAAAATGGGGGCAAGAAAGAAGAAAGACATGTTGAGTGCATGCAATACCGCTACCATTGGCAGACACTACAGACACAGAAGCCCCCTGCACTACGCCGTGCACTTTGAGTTCCCTAATTAATCACAGGGACATGGGTTACAAGGCCTATGCCCGATTGCTGCACACATGGAAGTCACAGGAGCCTGACTAGGTGTAGTTGGCTCTGCACACAGGTGGGGTGGGGTGCCACATGGCCTGCCTTATGAAGGGACCTTGCCTACTAAACTCGCCCTGGCCTGGGGGAACCTACAGCCCACCTCCCCCACCCAGACACCTCCAATGCGCGCACAATCAGCTGAATGAGAATGTACTCACCCCCTTGTGGCTGCTGTGATGCCCTCAAGTGCCCATCCATCTCCGGATACGCCACCGCCAGGATCCGGAACATCAGGGGGGTCATGGTGCGACGGGCAACCCTCCCACGTTGGGAGGCCATCCCCAGCTGGGCCTCCGCCGTCTTCTTGCTCCAGCAGCGAATGTCCTCCCATCTTTTACTTCAGTGGGTGCTCCGTCTGTGGTGGACCCCCAGGGTCCGGACTTCCTTGGCGATGGCACGCCAAATATCCTTCTTCTGGTGGGCGCTGACCTACAGGAATAATACAGGGGAAAAGGAGAAGATATAACCGTCCGCACCGTCACAGTCATTGGCCCGCATCCCTACCCTTGCCATGACGCACATGCACTCACCGTCGTTTCATGCACGCCTCATTCTCCCCCCCTATCTTCCATCCACACCACTCCACACAAGCATTGCCCATTCAGCATGCTCACAGTGTACTTACCTGTTTGTCTGGAGGACCATAGAGTAGCGTGTACTGGGGGAGGACCCCATTCACTAGTTTCTCCAACTCCTCCGTGCTGAAGGCAGAGGCCCTTTCCCCAGACACATGAGCCATTGTCTCTTCCAGACTGAGGTCACAGCAGCACTTGCAGTGTAGGTCCTCTCCTGTCGAAGATCAGGTATCAAGTGAGTGAACAGATAGAAAATGGCGGTCACGTCCGCGGCGGTGCGTACCGTCTCCGCCGGCGTACATCGTCATTGGCTCCTGGGACCAATAGGGTCCAATGTTAACCAATGCAGGATTGCGCTGCGGTCTTCGACCGCCTACCGCGACGGTGTACAACGCCAGCGCAGTTACCTCATATCCCCTTGTCCCACATTACAGGTCAGGCAGCTGCCATGTCAGGGGGCCACATGCCATTTATTTTAAATGCGTCACACATATATAGGCCTTGCATACACACTAATACAGGCACATAGCGGATTTAAACAAATGTGGAATTAAGTTGTGTTTTCGTACCTCAGTGTTGGCTGACTCTCTGCTCGCTGTTCTCCTCCATAGAGCACGTCCGCAGGGGCAGGTGAGGAGATGGCGGCATCCTCCGGTGTACAGACCGCTGGTGGACCTGTCGATAATGAAGGAGCGACATGTAATTGTCACATACAGACTGGACCATGCCACAATCCAGGAACTGTGTGCCCAGTTGGAGCCAGACCTGATGTCAGCTATCCGCCATCCCACAGGAATCCCCCCTCTAGTGCAGGTGCTGTCAGTACTCCATTTCCTGGCAAGTGGGTCTTTTCAAACTACAGTGGCCATAGCATCAGGGATGTCCCAGCCTATGTTCTCCAACGTGTGGTCCAGAGTGTTGTCTGCCCTGCTGAAACACATGCGCAGCTACATCGTTTCCCCTCTGGTGGAGGATTTGCCTACAGTGAAAGGTGACTTCTATGCCCTGGGACATATCCCCAACATCATTGGTGCCATTGATAGGACACATGTGGCCTTGGTCCCCCCGCAGGACTGAACAGGTGTACAGAAACCGGAAGAGTTACCATTCGATGAATGTGCAGATGGTGTGTTTGGCCGACCAGTACATCTCCAATGTGAATGCCAAGTTTCCTGGCTTTGTGCATGACGCCTACATTCTGAGGAATAGCAACATCCCTTATGTGATGGGGCAACTCCAGAGGCACCATGTGTGGCTATTATGTGAGGACATGGAGCCTTTACAGTGTGACTAGGTGTCTGGGTCTGGGGATATCCCTAAGAGTTAGTGTGTGTCTAACAGTTGTCCCTCGACATTTGCAGGTGACTCTGGTTACCCCAACCTGTCATGGCTACTTACCCCAGTGAGGAATCCCAGGACAAGGGCAGAAGAACGCTACAATGATGCCCATGGGCGTACTAGGAGGGTTATAGAGAGGACCTTCGGCCTCCTGAAGGCCTGGTTCCGGTGCCTCCACATGACAGGTGGTTCCCTGTTCTACTCACCAAAGAAGGTGTGCCAGATCATCGTGGCCTGCTGTATGCTTCACAACTTGGCTTTGCGACAACAGGTGCCTTTTCTGCAGGAGGATGGTCCAGATGGAGGTGTTGTGGCAGCTGTGGAGCCGGTGGACAGTGAAGAAGAGGAGCCAGAGAAGAGGATATCGACAACAAAAACACGGTGATTCATCAATACTTCTAGTGAGAGACAGGTAAGAAGACATCACTGCCTGCTACATCTGATACCCTTGTTCTACCTCTCATCTGTCTGTCACTTTCACCCAGTGTATGGACACTGAGTTGTCACTTTCCCTTTCCATTTCACAGATGTGGGTCCCACTGTGTGACATCTGCTTTGTTTCCTCATGGACTAGAGCTGTGTGACATAGGTATGTTGACAATACAATGGATATAGCAGTTTTCCACAGTTATTGCAAATACACATTTTCGAAAGCACAGACTGACTCCAGATTGTTTTTGTGATTTAAGGGTGTTTATTTAAGTGCAAAATATTGGAGGGTGTTTTAAAATGGTCAGGGGTGATGGTGGAGGTATGTCCATGGCAGAGTCCAGTCTATTTGTTTCACAGGTGCATTGTCCAAAGGGGCATAGGAAGTGGAGCTGGGGCAGTTGATGGATGGACAGGGTGACAAAGTGGACCAAAAGGATGACAATCAGGGTGGTCTCATTTCTTGCCGGGGTCTTGGCATTGTTCTTTGTCCTGGATCTCAGGGACCGTTTGCGGGGTGGTTCTCCATCTGCAGGGGCTGGGGTGCTGGGGTCGTGGTCCTGTGGCGGTGCCTCCTGTCCACTAGTGCCGGTGGAGGTGGTGGGCAGTTCATCGTCCAGGCTAGTGTCAGGGGCCCCTTATTGTGCCACAGTGTCCCTCCTGGTGTTGACGAGTTCCTTCAGCACCCCTACAATGGTGCCCAGGGTGGTATTGATGTTTTTGAGTTCCTCTCTGAACCCCAAATACTGTTCCTCCTGCAGCCGCTGGGTCTCCTGAAACTTGGCCAGTACAGTTGCCATCGTCTTCTGGGAATGGTGGTAGGCTCCCATGATGTTGGAGAGGGCCTCGTGGAGAGTGGGTTACCTGGGCCTGTCCTCCCCCTGTCGCACAGCAGCCGTCCCAGTTCCCCTGTGTTCCTGGGCCTCTGTCCCCTGAACCGTGTGCCACTGCCACTGCCCCCAGGTCCCTGGTGTTGTTGGGGTGGTGGGTTAGCCTGGGTTCCCTGTAGTGGTGGACACACTGCTGCTTGACGTGTCCTGGGGACAGAGGGATGGGCCCACTGGGGGGGGGGGTGCTGTGCTGGTGTTTCCAGAGGGGGGAGGCTCTGTTGTGGCTTGTGCCAGTATGAGGGGAACCGACTGTCCCGAGGTCCCATATGGGCCGGGCTGGTCATCTAGATCCAGTTGGACAGAGCTGCTGTCATCACTGTGGGCCTCTTCTGTGGGTGGAGTGGACATGTCTGGACCCTCCTGTCCGGTGACGTTGGGTAGGGGTCCTGCAGGGGGGTAAAGGCATGATTATTGCATTTGTGTGTGCAATGGTGTGCAATGGGTGGGTGACCCTGTACCCCAGTGCTTGCATTCTTATGTAGGACCTTGTGTGCTAAATGTTTAGGGGTGTGTGTGGGTATGTGTAGTGGCCATGCATTGGTGATGGGTGTCCATGCTCTGTTGTTGCATGCAGGGCTTGGTGTTGGGATGTGTGGTTTGTGATAGGGGGACATATGTGAGGTGTTGGAGTGATGGGGTGAGGGTGAGGGTGGGGGTATGTGATAGCATGCAGGTAGGGTGGGGGATGTAATATTTAAGATTTGACTTACCAGAGTCCATTCCTCCTGCTACTCCTGCGAGGCCCTCAGGATGCAGTATAGCCAAGACCTGCTCCTCCCATGTTGTTAGTTCTGGGGAGGAGGTGGGGGTCCGCCGCCAGTCCTCTGAACTGCAATCTGGTGTCTTGAGACCACGGAACATACCTTCCCCCGTAGGTCGTTCCACCTCTTCATGATGTCATCCCTAGTTCTTGGGTGCTGTCCCACTGCGTTGACCCTGTCCACGATGCTGCGCCATAGCTCCATCTTCCTAGCTATTGTGATGTGCTGCACCTGTGCTCCAAATAGCTGTGGCTCTACCCGGATGATTTCCACCACCATGACCCTGAGCTCCTCCTCAGAAAACCTGGGGTGTCTTTGAGGTGCCATGGGGTGGTGCGGGTGATGTGTGGGGTGGTGTGTGTTGTGATGTGTGAGGTGATGTTTAGGGGTGTGTGGTGTTTTGTGCGTGGATGTTGTGTGAGTGATGGTGTTGAGTGCCTGTGGATGCTAGTTTGTAGATGGTGGTGTCTCTCTCTGGCCTTCAGTTGCAACTGTGGTAGTAAGGGTTTGTGGGTAATGTGGGTGTGTGTTTTATATTGTATTGGGTGTGTGGGAGTGGTGTGTGTATGTGTATCATGTGTGTGTATTTTGATTAGTCCAATGTGGTTGTGTTTTGGCAATGTGTGTGTATTTTGAGCGCGGCGCTGTGTACCGCCAATGGAATACCGCGGTTGAAAGACCGCCGTGTGGATTCGTGGGTCGTGATAGTGTGGCCATATTCCTGTTGGCGTGACGGTGTCGGTTTTGTTATCGCCAGTTTATCACTGACCTTTGGTGTGGCGAACTTGTGTGGGTGTCTAGATTTTGGCGGATTCCAAGCTGTGGGTCGTAATAGCTGTGGCGGAATTCCGCGGCCGCGGCGGTGTGTTGGCGGTCTTCTGCACGGCGGTAAGCGGCATTTACCGCCAGGGTTGTAATGAGGGCCTTAGTCTGTATATGGCTGCCATCTATTCTCCATCCTCTTCTCTTCCTGAGTCCCGGCAGCACGGAATCACACAGGCTTGCAGACTCCCCTCAGCCAATCAAAACGCTGCTGTCACTGGCATGACAGAAGCGTTGTGATTGGTCTGAGCAGCCTGGTTCAGCACTCAGACAGGGAGTGGGAGTCTATTCATGTTCTCCACCTGGCTGTGCAATACAGCCGGGTGGGAAAATAGTAAGGCCCATATTTATACTTTTTTAGCGCTGCATTTGCGCCGCTTTTTTACGCAAAAGCGGCACAAACTTACAAAATACAATTGTATTCTGTAAGATTGCACTGCTTTTTCGTCAAAAAATGGCGCAAATGCGGCGCTAAAAAAGTATAAATAGGGGTCTAAGTGCGCAAGTTTGTTTGGCCGGTCCAACATGGCCGGCTAAACCGTCATGCGCACTTATGGTGCACATTCCACTCTTCCTCCATGTGACACAACCCAGCCCACCCCGCCCTAACTTGGTTCTGCACTGAAAAATAAAATGATAATAACATTGTGTTATTATCATTTTATTTTCCTTTTATGTGCTTCTCAGTGCAGTAGGGCAACACTCCTCCCCTTAGCGGAGTAGCCGCCCCTGATGTATGTACAAGCAACTTTGCAATGCTTTTAAAACTGCTGTACAAAGGAAGTAATAACTATAAAAACATGTGTTTGTAGATGCCCCAGCTGGAGAAGTGCCTTTCTGCTGGCCCAGGTCTGTGGATTCCCTGGGAATACGTCATGGACCCTTGAATTATATGGGCTAATTTACCCCTTGGCATAGATGATGCGGATACTGCAAGTCATCTCGGAGTTCCATACTTTATAAAGAAGCATTGGCAAAGCCAATAGGTCTCACCTATGCAGAGCTATTGGCTTTGCTAGTGTGTTTTAGCCATGTTGTAAACTAGCATGGCTGCTGTTCAGCATGGCTGTAAGTTAATGGCATAAAGGAGAATGACATGTCATAAAGTGTTGTCAATTGGTGTGGCATAGAGTGTCGAGGAGTGAGTAGAGTGTTGTAGAGTGGAGTAGTGTCAGAGTGGAGTAGAGTGGAGAGGCATAAAGAAGACTGGAGTGGCAAAGAGTGGAGTAAAGTAATGTGGTGTGCCATAAAGAGAGTTGAAGTGTGTGTTGTTAAGCATATTACATTGTGGTATAGTGCAGTGGCAGGGAGTGTAATAGAGTGGAGTGGAGTGGAGTAGAGTATTGTAGATTGAAGTGGAATAGAATGTCATGGAATGGCACAGAATGGAGTCGTATGTTGTAGAATAGAGTGGAGTAAAGTGGCATGGAGTGGGCAATTGTGTAGAGAGTCACAGAGTGGAGTAAAGTGTTGTATATTGGCACAGAGTGCAGTAAAGTTTAATGGAGTAGAGTGTCGGAACCGAGTATTGTGGAGTGTAATGTCATAGAGTGAAGTGTCTTAGAGTGGTCTAGAGTGAAGTGGTTCAGAGTATAGTGGTGCAGAGTAGATTGGCATAGACTACATTGGTTTTTAGTAAAGTGGTGTAGAGTGCACTGGTTTAGAGTAGAGTGCACTACTCTGGTGTTGAAGAGTAGAGCTGCAGAATGGAGTGGTTCAGCATAGATTACAGTGGCACTGAGTGCAGTGGTGCAGAGTGCTGTGTCGTAGGGTGATGTGGTGCATGGGACAGTAGAGTGCTGCAAAATAGAGTGGCATAGAGTGCAGTGATGCAGCATAGAGGGGTGCAGAGAGTAGTGGCATAGAGTGCATTGGTGAAGAGTGCAGTAGAGTGGCACAGAGTTGAGAGGTGACAAGTAGAGTACAGTGGTGTAGAGTTCAGTGGCAAAGTGTGCACTGTTGGAGAATAGAGTGTCATAAAGGGCAGTAATGTAGAGTAGAGTGGCATCGAGTGCATTGGCGTAGAGTGCAGTCGCATAGAGTGGCATAGAGTACAGTGGTGCAGAGTAGAATAGAGTGTCGTAATGTACAGTGTTGCATGCAAAGGGGGTCATAGAGTGCAGTGGTGTAGAGTGATGTAGAGAGCAGTGGTGTTGAGTGCAGCGGTGCAGAGTAGAATAGAGTGGAGTAGAGTAGAGTGCTGCAGTAAAGTAAAGTGGTGTATAGTAGAGTGGTGTACACTGCATTGACGTAGTCTACAGTGGTGCAGAGTAGAGTGGACTGGCCTAGACTATAGTGGTGTAGAGTGCATTGACGTAGTCTACAATGGTGCAGAGTAGAGTGGAGTGGCCTAGACTAGAGTGGGGTAGAGTGCATTGGCATAGAGTAGAGTGGTACAGAGTAGAGTAGAGAGGTGCAGAATGGAGTGGTGCAGAGTAGATTGCAGTGGTGCAGAGTACAGTGGTGTAGAGTTCAGTGGCAAAGTGTGCACTGTTGCAGAGTTGAGTGTCATAAAGGGCAGTGTTGTAGAGTAGAGTGGCATAGAGTGCATTGGCGTAGAGAGCAGTTGCATAGAGTGGCATAGATTACAGTGGTGCAGAGTAGAATAGAGTGCTGTAATATGCATTGTTGAAGTGCAAAGGGAGTCATAGAGTGCAGTGGTGTAGAGTGATGCTGAGAGCAGTGGTGTTGAGTGCAGCGGTGCAGAGTAGAATAGAGTGGTGTAGAACTAAGTGCTGCAGTAAAGTACAGTGGTGTACAGAAGAGTGGTGTAGAGTGCATTGACGTAGTCTACACTGGTACAGAGTAGAGTGGAGTGGCCTAGACTAGAGTGGGATAGAGTGCATTGGCATAGAGTAGAGTGGTACAGAGTAGAGTGGAGAGGTGCAGAATGGAGTGGTGCAGAGTAGACTGCAGTGGCATAGAGTGATCCAGAGTAGAGTGGAGTGACGCAAAGTGGAGTATGCAAAGTGTGGTAGCACACTGCATTACAGGCAACACATCTTCAACTGAAATGACCATTTCATTTGAAAAGACATACAGTTTTTCTAATAAACAAATACAGCACACAAATGTTAATGTGTGGAAATGTCATTACCTAGTGTATTGATTTGTTTAGATCATCTTAAAATATTTGTTTCCACTACACTTATATTCTTAAGTATCTGCACATTTCATTCACAAACATTTGAAGTTTGTTGTGTGGTAGATAAAAATAGAGTCCTAAAGCCTTCCTCCACCACACCCCCAGTAGCTAGCATGATTGTCATATAAGTTCTCTCACTTTGAAGTCAGAGAAAGAAAGATAAACGCCAAGCTCCATGGGGAGACAGAGCCTGTAATTTGACCTTGGTCTTTGAATGCACAGCAAGTAAGACAAGATAAGAACAATATTTAAAGGCCTGTTTACAGACATCAAACACTGGTGGAAGGATACAGTATACAAGAGATGCTCTACTGGAGAGACAAACTCAAGCTGGACAGCCTAAATCAAATGCAGCTAGCAAATAGAAACCAAGCAAATGCAAGTTACGAAGCCAAAGGTAAGCAATGGGTGGAATACATTCCCAGGGAAGCTTTCCAAATGTCCTCTAAATGACTTTAGCAACCCAGACAGCTTTGATCTAATGAATTCAGCCTTCAGCCTAGTTCCTCTATATTTTTATGGAACCCCTCTGTGACTGCGACATTCAAACTGTATCTTGCTATTTAGGGTCCTTTACACGTGCTCTTAATGGCCAGGACTGCTGTATTGTCCTAGAACATTATGAAATGTGTGCAGATTTATGCAAATGCATTGATATAAACACTATATTTCTGATGCCTGTTTTGGCTATCATCAGGGCCACTGGCATTATGCGATTGTGCACTGCAGTGTTTTTCGCATAGTTATGGATTTGCCACAAAATCATAACCTGCAGATTTAAACAAAACCGGTTCAAAAGTTACTAAAAGCGCAGTGAAAGGCCCTTTTGCAAACGTTGACAGCTAACCTTTCTTTTGCTTGTTGCTATATTTAGGTGTTAAGCTGGTACTAATGATGTGAAACCTTAGCCCAGAGAGTGTTAACAAGTGGAAAAATAACAAAATAATGAAATACTATCACATTATGGCCCTGATTTATACTTTTTGGTGCAAAACTGCACTAAGGCAGTTTTACACCAAAAAGTTTAGCACTGCCTTCCACCATTTCTGTGCACCAGCCGGGCACCATATTTATGGAATGGTGCAAGCCGGTGCAAAGGGTAGGCTAGTGTAAAAAAAATGACGTTAGTCGGGTGGGGCTGGCAGTATGGAAGAAGGGGATTTTGCACCAAAAAATGACATTAGGCAGGTTAGAGTAAAAAAACATGACCCTAACCTGCCTAGAGTCATTTTCTGACACAAAACCATCCATACCACATGACTCCTGTCTTAGAAAAAGGCAGGAGTCATGCCCACCACCCCAACGGCCAGCACAGGGGACCAGGGTCCCCTGAGCATGGCCATTGTGCCCTGTGCCATGGTTGGGGGCCCATTTCAGGGCCCCCTATGTCACTTTAAAAAATAAAATAAAATACTTACCTGTACTTACCTGGGACGGGGTCCCCCATCCTCCGCAGTCCCTCTGGTGTGGGCGGGGGTGTCCCTGGGGCCTGGGGAGGGAACCTCTGGGCTTATTCCATGGTGTTCCACCATGGAAATAGGTCCACAGGTCCCCTAACGCCTGCCCTGACCCAGGTGTTAAGAAATGGGGCAAAGTAAGCTTTGCACCATTTTTTGACCCCTCCCCCCTCCTGTGCACCATTTTTGCACGGGAGTATAAATATGGCATTAAGGCCAAAGAGTCATTTTTTGCACGGGGATGCATACCTTGCATCTCATTAAGGTAAGGTAGGGTTCCACGTCCAAAAAATGACTTTAACTCTATAAATTTGGCGCTAGATGAGTCTAGTGCCAAAGTATAAATATGGAGTTAGTTTTGCACCGAATTAGAGTAAAACAAATGACTCTAATTCAGTGCAGAGTATAAATATGCCCCTATGTCACATAATTTGCCTCTTCTGCCTGCATAACATTTTCAACCCTGCCACATAATTTGGTCCTTCCCTGTCGCATAATTCTAGTGGCCCTATCACTAATGGATCCTTATGTAACTGTTATTCTTTATTTGCCATTGTTTCTATCTCTACTCATAAAAATTGAAAATTAATTAAAAAAAATTATAATACAAGTCAAATGAGAATGTTAAATACAGAAAAGATAATATACTTCAATATGCTTAAGTATGTGACAATACCAACACATAACTAATAATGCTAGGCAGACTGCCTAAAATGAAACATGGCTTCTCCCTGTTAGCCATGCTGTAATCCAACTCTTTATTACTTGATCAAAAACATTTGGACCATTCACAAAGGTAAACTTAGACGTTTGGTCTAAATTTAGACCACACGTCTAATTTTATGATTTTGGGGAATTCACAAAGGGCATTTACAAGAAGTATCTTTACATCTGCACTTGGGGCAGATCTCAGTTATGTGTAAATGTTAGAAAGAGATACCCTTCTAGTAGCTAAGTTGTATAGTGTGAAAAGATAAAATCTCGCCTTCCCTGTTTCACTAAATGGTGTGATCCTAGACAACTACAAATACTCAGGCACAAGTCCTAAAGAAAAGAAGTGGGGGGACTAACCAAGTTAGGCAGTATGCAAGTGACATCACAACTCATGACATCATGGCGTGTGACATTGCACTTGGCATCACACTCCATGACTTCAAAGAAGGTGGCATCAGATCTTAACACCTCAAGGCATATGTTTAGCAGGTCTATCATGAGTACATTTGAGCGCTTTACTATATTTAACAAATTAGATTTTGCTTTGGGGTTGTGCCAAAAAAGTTAGACAACCTTGACATAAAATCTGGGCCTCAATTTATAAATTTATTTTTTAGAGGCTCTGCCACACAGAAATTGGCATAAGGGAGAAATGTGGCAGTAAATCAGTTCTGCTCAATTGTTGCAAAGTCTGCATTTTAAAATATCTTGTGTGGAGTTAAGGCATCTGCAGAAGAGATCTTTGTGTGCCTATTATATGTCAGGGAACAATAATAATGTGCATGATGTAAAGCACTTGGACACCCTGCATTGGATTAAGTAGCGCTATAAAAGAAATAAAACAAAATAGTGGTATTTAAATTGTTATTGTGTAAATACTGGGTCAGACCAACACATCTGACATTCTTACAGTGCATACCTATCTCCATATGCAAGGACTGAACAAAGTCAAATCCATGTCCCTCTCAGATGCCTGTGAAGTAATAGCAAGCTGTGTGCTTTTGTTTCCTAAATAGCAGCTAGGTGTGAGGCTCCAAACAGCTTCCAGCTAGAATAATCCTTAATTTCAGCCTTTGTCCTGTGCCAGCAGAAATTTAAAATCAGAAACCCTCTTCTATGCTGCCCAGAAGGAATGAAAGCGCTTCTGAAAGTGTGTGCAGGCGCTTCTGAAAATGTCAAAATACATCATGACGAAATGGCCCTGCAAATCATAGCAGTGAGAGGGGACATTCTTTTGTCCCCTTGTACCCCCCACCCTCGTCCCCCATGCCACACTCCAAAATCTGGGGGGGATACATCCCCGCGTCCCCCACACTTCCTACACGGACCCATGGGTGGTTTCCAGTGGTGGGGACCTGCACTTATTTTTTAGGGCCGGCACTTATTTTTCTGCACTAGGCATTTACTGTGAGCAAAAGAGACCCGAGGGAAACACGGAGGAAGAGAAAAAATGAAGAAGCATCACAAAAAGCTGTAAGAGTAAGCTGAAGGGGCAGGGAGTGGCTGTAAATGGATTAAAGAGGCCTGAGATAGCTTCATGATTACGCCGCCTCAGTATTCCGTGCTCGCACATTTAATTGAAGCAGTCGCGTGTTTCAAAGGAAAGCTTTGGGCCACAGCATGCTTTTATTTGCAAATCTAAGCACTGCCTTTATTCTAGCACTGAATGCTCTCTTTGGGGAGATGGGTAGTGATAGCTGAACGATGATCAACGGCACTCCATTGCTTTTGCCTCACCGGCCTAAGCTCTCCTCACCCCTCAGTGCCACTGCTGTCTCCATCAATGGAACCTAAACCCAGAATCTGGTTAAGCCAGGGCTTGGAGGTCATAAATATCAACAGGACTTCCTGCATGTCATTTAGGGGTGGACAGGGCTCACAGCTGCGACCCCTGGTTTGCCCCTTGCAGCTCCTGACACTGCCTTTAGACCCCCTGGCCACAGAAATCGCAAAATCAGTGCCAAGGTCTAGTTGGGCTGTCCCTATTTTCACCTGGGCTCTGCCCTCCTTTTTACCTGCCCATTTTTATTGTGTCAACAGTGAATTATATTCAATTATTCATTAATGAAAAAGGGACATAATTAGCTGGAATGGAATCTTCGTTGACAAATGATGTACAATAAAAAAAGTGCTTTTAAATTGTAAATGTATGTTGAATGCATGCTTGTGGGTGAGAATGTGTTTATTTGAGAGAGCGTCTGAAATACTATTTGTGTTTGTAAGTGTGAGCATGTATGTATGAGTGAAAACGAGTGAGTCAGTGACGGGTAGTGAGTCGGAATGAGTGGGCTAAGTGTCTGTAAGTGAGTATGAGTGAGTCAAACAGAGTAACTGCAATTGTGTAAGAGTGTGGAGTGGAAAAGAATGTGTAAGAATGAGTGTGAGGGGTGTAAAATGTGTGAGAGGGAGTGATTGTAACTGAGTGAGAATGAGAGAATCAGAGTAAGTGAGGGTGAGTGAGTGTAACTGAGGAAGTATGAGTGAATCAGAGTGAGTCCAAGTGAGGGTGATGAAGGTTAAAGTATGAGGGAGTGTGAGTAAGAGTGAATGCGACTGGGAATAAGTGAGTGAATGTCAGAGTGAGTGAGAGTAAGTGAAAGTGAGTGAGAATGAGGAAGTGAGTATAAGAGTGACTGCAAGTGAGGTGAGTGAGAAAGGATGAGTGAGTCAGAGTATGAGTAAGTGTGAGTGAGTGCAAGAGAGCGAGTGAGTAACTGAGAATGAGTGTGAATAAATGTAAGTGCGCGTTTGTGAGTATGTGTTGTTATGCTGTCAAGTCTGCTGTTGGCCTTGGAATGCTGATGGTGCGCCTTGGCTTATAAGGTACCCCTGACAAAGTACGGTCACTGGCATACTGGAGGCATCAATCAAGCCTGAGCTGGGGGCCATGGCCTCACTTTTCTCGCCGCTGACACCTGGAATGATCTTGCTGTGCGCATCAGAGACGCCAGCTCCATCTTAGAGTTCTATAAAAAACTAAAAACCTGCCTCTTCCAAAAGGTGCCAGACAGAGCAGCTCCCGCCTTCTTAGGCACCAGGATGGCTTCCCGGGTGACACGCGTGCCATACGAATAAGCGCAGCATAGCAAACATTTCTGAGAGCAGGAATAATAAACTACTGCACCATTCAGCTACCTAACCCTGTATGACGGAGTAGGATGGGTTTAAGCTTGAGATTTGTCCTTTACGTTGCTCCCTTCCATTGTCACCTCACACATGTTTTACATCACGGGCTGGTGTTGAGGGTGCCACAAAAAAGGCTGTTCATGGAGCCATCAGTAGGGGAGTTCAGAAAGGGGATTAATCCTGACGTCCATTGCCTTTTGAGGGTCCCAGGCTCATGACGTTAACATCTATATAGCTTTTGAAGCAAGCCTGTCCTGATAATTGATGGCAGCTAACAAAGCTTATCCCAATAGGCAGTGCCATGCACTGACAAGTGAACCCAAAAGGACACATTTGTTCCAGGCCCAGCAGAAACCTGTGGCTGGCTGGAAGCCAGAGAAAACTCAAGATCGCAGATAGTGCACTGAAGATAAGCTCTAGTAGCGCAATCAAGGAAGGTCCATGAAGGTAAACATTCCCAGGTAAAGGAAAGTTTGTGGTAGTTAAAACTGTATAAGCAAACTAATCTGGCTTCTATCACTGTAAGAGGGACTGCAATTGCTTCAAGAGATGGGCATGAGGCACCTCTTATGTTGACACAGGAACGGATGTCTGTCAGAGCACCAGAACACATGCTGAGACACTGAGATGATAACATGCGGTCATCGGTTGGGCCAGCTTGACCCACAATGGAAGTTTTTTCAGATGTGTTTCTGATAGGCCTGATGCCTTGTCTGTAATGATGCTATTCTACTTTTTAACAAAAAAACAATAAAGCTAGTTATAAAAAAAATGCAGTCATCAACACAACCTTGTCTATGTAAATCCAGCCACATACAACCCTCAGAGACCTGCTCTGTCACTTCTTAAAGAGGTCCTGGAGATAAAGGAGGGAGGAGAGGAAGAAGTGGGGGATGGGAATGTCCTTGTTGTCTCTTTGCAGGCAGTTGCCATCTTCTACCTTGCATTCCTCATTCCATTCAAATAAATGTTCATGATCAGCAAAGGGTAAGCTGAATGATTGGTGCAAAGAATGCAAACTTTCTCCTGCGTGGATGTGTTCCAATCAGTCATGTACGTTACGGTCACAAACATTCAAATTCATTGCACCAGGCCACAGGAATTCTTTAGTAAGGGGAAACACTGAATAAAACCCAGGTGTGCATCTACTTTACCACAAAATACTATAATGTTGCCCCTAGCAAGTGCCTTTGCAAAAAGAGTAGCATGGGGACTACCCACTCGGTCCCACATGTTGTGGAGACCAAGGCCTGTTTTAGATCTGGGCAGCGGGGTTATTCCATCGCAACAGTGACAGATATCCCATCTGCCGAAATCTAAATATCATAGAAAACAATGGTATTAAGATTTTGATGCATGGTATATCTATTACCGTTCTGATGGAGTAACCCCTCCACTGAGATCTAAATCAGACCCCAAGTCTCCCCAAGTCCACAGTATCAGACAAAATCAAGGCTGTCCATGAGGACCACCATATCAGCAAATTGAGTGCCTCCGTATGATCAGGAGTCCCACAAACTGTGCTCAGGACAGAGGGAAAATGGCAGGACTAAACCAGTTGCACACATGGACATTCCTCTTTATACCACATAAGAAGCTGCAAGGTTGATGAACAGAAATGTGACACAGAAAATAATATAATGCTTCATTTGTTGAGCTGGTAGCTGCTGATGTCAACTAGGTGACATTAGATATACATTGGAAAATACCATAGCACACAAAACAAAGTCAAAGAATGTTAGAAATCCTCAAAATAAGGGTTCCTGGAAAGCAGGTGAAATCCATTTCATTTATTGACATGCAGAAGCATCCGTTTTTCAAGAAGCATGTATCTGACATCAACAGCCGACACATGTTTTGTTCCACTTGTGACTTTTTCAAGGCTGTGAAGTACATGAAGTTGCAATCCAGTATGAATGACAGGGATGATAGTAACAATGAGCACAATCAAATACATGTCATAGTAAACTTCACCTGAATTCACCAATAAGAACAGAGTAGAAAGAATGCCTCATCCACACCTGTGTTTCATGCACAAGCATTAGTGAATAACGCTGAGTAGAACAACAAGGTTACACCAGCGTGATATATATGTAGGATAAAGCATCATAATAATCGTGCTTCCAACACCACAGTGTCGAAGTGAACAATAAAAGCGTCAAAGATGCTCAGAAAGGTCCCAAGTACCAACCTAGTAGCCTCGAATCGAATGTTCAGTCTGTAGTGACTTGTATTTGTGACAACTTGCATCAGACGGATTTGCTAGTTCAGGATTGAATATATGTTAAAATGGCTGCACCGTTTCAATAGCTTCCCTAATCTGCATTTAAGTGCTTTGGTTAGGGGCATGCAGACACACTGAAAAACATGCATGGTAGTGTTTGGGTGTATGTGCCTATTTGTCAAAGTATTTTTGATGACATTGCAGAATATCTCTGTTGTATGGGATGGTGTATGATGTAGATCCTCCCTGGCAAGTACACAGCTATTGTGTAAAAGCAAGTCATCATGAGTTAATCTGGGTTAGCATGCTTGGAGTGCAAAAAAGTGACCGACGGCAAACACCTCAACCTACACTCCCACATCAATAACAATGTGAAAGGAGTGCAACCCCTACTCAGACTTCAATGAAGAATAAAGCAATTCATCTCAGAAGACGACTTTAAAGGGGTGGCCCAGAAACTAGTCCTTTCTAGACTGGACTCCTGTAATGCTGTGCTTGCTGGGATCTCCAAAATACATCTTTTCCCACTCAAAGCAACACTAGCTAGACTGGTCTTAGATGTAGACCATGTATCTCTCATCCAGATTTCGTTGAACTGGCTCCCATCTAAGGCAAGAAGCACCCCTAAGCCTGCCTGCATCACACACATGGCTGTGGCTGTCCTTGAGGGCAATCCAAAATGTCTAGCAAATAAGATCAAAGTTTGGGTGGTCAACAATGCCTAAGAAGAAAGGGTTGGTTTGTGACATTTGAGCGTCATTTTTTGTGATGCTCAACCGGGGCAAATGTAACGCCATATTTATACTTTGACGCTAGACCTATCTAGCATCAAAATATTGGGCGTAGCGCCATTTCTAGGATGCGCCAGCCCACTTTTCATCAATCAGATGCAAGGTAGGCGTTCCCGTCCTAAAAATGGTTCTAACCCCAAGCACCATATTTATACTCTGGCGCAGAGACCACGCACAAGGAGTAGGTGGACCCAGATAATGGCGCTAAGCCTGCTTAGCGCCATTATCTAACGCCTGGGTCAGACCAGTCGTTAGGGTGCTGTGGACCTATTTCCATGGTCAAACACCATGGAATAGGCCCACAGATGCTCAATCCAAGCCCCAGGACTACTCACACCCACACCAGAGGGACACCACAGGATGGGGTACCCCACCCAGGTAAGTTAAGGTGAGTTTTTATTTTTAGGTATGCAATTGGGGGCCCCTGGCATGGGGCCCCCTGCCTTGCTTTGGGTCTAGTGGCCTTGCCCAGGGGACACCGGTCCCCTTTGCAGGCCACTGGGGTGGTGGGCATGACTCCTGTTTATACTTAGACAGGAGTCATGTTTGTGGCTGCTTGTGCGTCAGAAAATTGCACTAGGCTAGTTAGTGGCATATATTTTGCCACTAACCAGCCTAACATAATTTTAAACCCACTAGCGCCATATTCCCTAACGCCATCCCGGCCCGGCTAGTGTATTTTTTGTAGACGCTAGCCATTCGTTAGCGCCATCTTGCGTCATTCCATAACTATTACGTTAAGGTGGCTCTAAGGAATGGCGTTAGCCTGCATCAATATTTTTGCTGCAAGGTTATCTAGGCATTGATAGACCATTTCATCTTCCTTTTATGGAAGACCTTCTCAGTGCCCATTGTTTCAATGAGTCAGATGTTGGCACAATAGGTAAATTGTTTATATCATTGGAATAAAGACTGATGGCACTACTCTGGCATGGGCATGAAAAAGGAAAGGTTAAAGCTTAGTTATAGTTAGGAAAATGTATTTTTTCTATTCAAACCAAGTATAAACTACACAAACTTTAAAAATTCTAAAGTTATAGTAATAACTTTCATTTACAACTTATCCACCACCTTCAGATTATTATAAGTAGCAGACCTTGTTGCACACTCTTTTTAGCTCGCTAAGCAGACACACTAACTATAACTCTACCATGCACTGTGTTGGGACAAATAATGTCATTTGAGAAGTTCTAAGTGTTGTTATGAATGCTATGATCTCACATGCTATAGGTGACGTAGTATGCAGGGGTATAAACAGTGGATGGAAAAGGCATGAGGTATAATTTAATGTAGGTTGGCGAGTGAGGTGACAAGACTGTGTTCGGAGGTGTGCGACACAGTCATTTTAAGGTGGTGCGCAATGTTTGTGTATTTTAAGTTGGGTTTGTATAGAATAATACATAAAGTATTTCTAACTATAAATTATCCTTAACCATTGTTGTTTTCATTGTATGTTAATGGTTTTTATTTTTTAGTAAAAATGTGTTTCAAATCACAGTGTGGAGTGTCGTAAAATGGAGTGTAGTACGGTACAGTGAAGGAGAGTGTCATAAAGTTTAGTGTCGTAGTGTGGAGTATTGTAGAGTGGAATAAAGTGGAGTTGAGAGGAGTGGAGTGACATAGCATACAGTGGAGTAAAGTGTTATACAGTGGAGTGGCGTGGTGTGTCGTGTCGTGGAGTATAGTAGAATGGAGTGGCGTGTTGTACAGTATACTGGCGTGTCGAACAGTAGAGATGAGTGCTGTACAGTGGAGTGTCGTTGACTCAAGTGTCATGAAATGGAGTGTGGTGGAGTGGAGTGTCATAGAGTAGAGTGTTGTAGAGTGGCGTAGACTGTAGCAGAGTGTTGTAGAGTGTACTAGCGTAGAGTGGAGTTCAGTGGAGTAAAGTGTTGTATCGTTTAGTGTTCTTGTGTAGTTTTGTGCAGTAAAGTGGCAGAGAGTCGTGTCCAGTGTAGTGTTGTACAGTGAGTATCATTATTTGTGAGAACACAGCACATGGTAGAGTGGTGAGTTTTAGTTAGTGCTGTATGGTTAGTGAGCTGAAAAGAATGTGTAACAAGGTCAGCTACTTATAATAATTTGAAGGTGGTGGATAAATTGTAAATTAAAGTTATAACTATTATTTTAGAAGTTTTTAAGTTTGTGTAGTGTAAACTTGATTTGTATAGGGAAAATAAGTTTTCCTAACTATAACTAAGCTTCAACCTTTGTTATTTATTGAATTAGAATTTTTTTACATTTTTAAATAAAAATGTGTTTCAAATTGCAGAGTCCAGTGTCGCAAGTGGAGACTGTTATGTTGTACAGTACAGTGGAGGGGAGTATTGTGAAGTCTATTCTCATAGACGGGAGTATTGTAGATTGGAATCTAGTGGAGTAGAGTAGAGTGTAATAGTGTATTGTATAGTGTAGTAAAGTGTTATATAGTGTAGTGGCATGGTGTTTCATATAGTGGAGTCAAGTATAATAGAGTGGAGAAGTGAGTTGTATGTTTTTTTTTTTATTTCTCTCTATCCAGCTGTTCCTTGCCTAGGCCAGCACTGCATTCTTAAACAAGACATTTCTTTCACTCTCTGCTTCTTTCAAGGCTGCAGTAAGATAGGTTGCCGGTAAACGTGGTAACGCTTTGTCTCTGGTATTAATAGAAACAGACACATCCGTACGTGGGGACATATTCTCAGAACATCACCTGTTTTATTATAAAAACACTTCTCTGTCCCATACACGTTAGAGGGAGATTCCAACCAGATGACCACGACTGTATGCTGATTGCTGAACGCTTCCCTACAGCTGCTTATGCAGACTTCAGGCCCTTTGCTCAGGTATTTGTGATGATGTCTTCCCAGGGGTACCTGAAGGGCAGAGCTAGAGCTTAACATGCTGTCCTCAAATATAGCCTAGGTAGGAATTCGTCTATTGACTCTAGTGACAATATGGTAGCCTTATTTTTATGCTTTACTCTCCTTGTCACAATTTTAATCCTGTCATGCTTTATCGTCCTGGTTATTGCAGTGTGTGCTTTATTATCTAAGATGCAGTTACTTCATTAAGACCTTATTGAAACATATATTACCTCTGCTTGTCCTTGTATATGTGAGACTAATGTAACTGAGAGAAACGGATGTGATCTGAGTGACCACGATTTCCCTGAGGAGTCAATTGTGTCATGCGCTCGCCTGCCCAATCATCCCTGCTCTTGGGTAGAGATGAGGCACTGCTAGATAGCCTGAACAAAAAACCCGGATTAGACCGTCAGGTGTCACCTGCAGTGGATTAGAGTCAGTCCCCCTCACAGCAGGCGATTCTGCCACTCAAATCCAGTAGTCTCATTAGAATAATGAGAGCCTATGCGACACAATGACGTGTCCAACAGTAGAGTAGGGTGTCTTAGACTGTCATAGAGTGGAGTAGTGTGAAGTAGAGTGTCATAGAGTGGAGTATCGTCAAGTGGAGTGTCGTAGAGTACAGTGGAAGAGAGTCCTAGTGGAGTGCTGTGTCATATAGTGGGGTGGGGTATCATAGAGAGAAGTTGAGTGGCATGTTGCTGAGTGTCAAACAGTGTAGTACAGTGGTGTCGAGTGGATGGGCATAGAGTGGAGTACAGTGGCATAGAGTGTAGTACAGTGTTGTAGAGTGCAGTTGCATACATTGCAGTGGAATTTCAGACAGTGGAGCGGCGTAGAGCGGAATATAGTACAGTGCTGTAGAGTGGAATAAAGTGTAGTAGGATGGAGTATAGTGGAGTGGAGTACACTGGAGTGGAGTAGTGTAGAGTAGAGTAAATTGTCATAGAGTGGAGTGGCATATCATACACTATAGTGGTATGGAGTGCAGTAGAGTGGAGTGGCATAGCATACAGTTGACTAAAGTGTCATATATTCGAGCACCATGTTGTACAGTAGAGTGTAGTGGGGTTTCGTACAGTATTGGAAGGTGATGTAGACTACAGTAGAGTAGAGTGACATACAGTTTAGTTCAATTTTGTAAATACTATACTCCATTCTACAACATTTTCCCACACTGTATGATACAGCACTCCACTCTACTGTATGTGATGTCACTCCAGTTTTGTAGAGTGGAGTGGTGTACATTACAGTGTTGTAGAGTGTGGTACAGTGGATTGACATACAGGCCCTCATTATGACATTGGCGGTAAGTGCCGCTTACCGCCATGCTGACTGCCGCCAACATACCGTGGTAGTATACCGCTATGCGTATTATGTCCGACACATAGAAATTCACCACTATACAGACACACACACAAGTCCGCTAGCCCAAAGGTCAGTGATAAACTGGCGGTGCCAAAACCCACACCGTTACGCCAACAGAAATACATCCACAGCATTATGACCCACGAATCACCGCGGTGGACATTCAATGCCACTAAACCATTGGCGTACATACCTCCACGCTCAAAATGCACACACACATACAAAACAACACCACATTGGACAATTCAAACTACACACACCTGACATACATACACACACCATACCCACACCCACAAACCACTATAAAACACCCACCCACGTTACCCACAACTCTTTACCACTACAAACAATTTACAACTGAGAGAGAGACACGCCAGAGGCACCCACAGAACCAGAGCCACAGAACAACATCACCCATACACCATCCACGCACCTCACACACCCCAACACATCACCCCACACACCCTGACACACACACCACTCACACCACATCCATGGCACCACAAAGATAGCCCAGGTTCTCAGAGGAGGAGCTAAGGGTCATGGTGGAGGAAATCATCCGGGTAGAGCCACAGCTATTTGGATCACAGGTGCAGCAGACGTCCATTGCAGGAAGTGGAGCTATGACAGAGAGTCGTGGACAGGGTCAACGCCATGGGACAGCACCCCAGAACAAGGGATGACATCAGGAAGAGGTGGAACGACCTACGGGGGAAGGTGCGTTCCGTGGTTGCAAGACACCAGATAGCTGCACAGAGGACTGGCAGTGGACCCCCACCTCCTACCCCACAACTAACAACATGGGAGGAGCAAGTTTTGGCGATCATGCATCCTGAGGGCCTGGCAGGAGTAGCAGGAGGACTGGACTCTGGTAAGTCAAATCTTCACTACTTTCACCCCCCCATCTGCATGTCATCACATACCCTCACCCCTACCCTCACCCCCATCACCCCACCACCTCACATATACCCCACCATCACAACCCACCCATCCAAGTAATCAGCACTGCATGCGTCACCAATGCATGGACACCACTCACAGCCCTGCATGGACACCCATCACCACAGCATGCACACTAGTGACAATCACTTAGCTAACCAAATCACAACTCACAAAAGCCAAAGCTGCCTTGGTAATAACAATCATAGGGGCAAACATACCCATGCACAAGATGTCACACGCAGTAACAATAACATTGCTTTCACATACCCACAGGACCCCCACACAACGTCACCGGAGAGGAGGTGCCAGCAACATCCAGTCCCCCCCCCCAAAGAGGCCCACAGTGATGGCAGCAGCTCTGCACGCCTGGATCAGGATGACCAACCTGGCCCATCAGGGACCTCTGGACAGTCTGTGACCCAGGAATAGTCCCATACCACCACAGAGCCTCCCACGTCAGGAAACACCAGCAGAGCACCCACCCACCGGGCCAATACCTCTGTCGCCAGGACACATCAATCAGCAGTGTGTCCACCACTACAGGGAACCCAGGCAACCCCTCAAACACAGGACAATCAGGGACCTGGGGTCAGTGGCAGTGGGCTCACGGTTCAGGGGACCGCGGCACAGGCCAACAGGGAAGCTGGGAGGATGCTGTGCGGCAGGGGGAGGACAGGCCCAGGGAACCGACTCTCTACGAGGCACTCACCAACATCCTGGGAGCCTACCACCATTCCCAGGAGACAATAGGCCAGATACTGGCCAAGTTGCAGGAGACCCAGCGCCTGCATGAGGGACAGTATCTGGGGATCAGGGAGGACCTGAGGGACATCCACACCACCCTGGTCACCATTGCAGGGGTGCTGGCAGACATGGCCAACACCATGAGGGAGGCAGTGGCACACCAACGGGCCCCTGACACTAGCCACACCAATGAAAAGCCCTCCACCTCCGCCAACGCTAGTGGACAGGAGGCCCCGCCACAGGAACAACAGGCCACCATCACCCCTCCCCCTGCAGAAGGCAAACGACCATGCAAAAGGTCCCTGCGATCCAGGCAGAAGCCAGAGAACATTGCCAAGGCCCCCACCAGGAAATAAGACTCCCCTGAATGTCACCCTTGTGTCCCACTCAGTCACCCTGTCCACCTTGAACTGCCATTGCTCCACTCCCTATGCCCCCTTTGACAATGCACCTGTGATACCAATAGACTGGACTTTCCTCCATCAGCAACCCAGCCCATTGCAATACCCCCTCCACTTATTAGCACATAAATAAACACCCTTGGACCTAATACAAGTATGGAGTCTGTCAATTGATTGAAATATGTATTAACAAGCTGCAAACATTGCAATTCAACTGTACAGTTATTTATAAATAGGTATGACCTGTAGTGGGCAGCAGTAAACACACCTGGAGCCAGAGTGGGGCACAGATATCTGAAAATAGAGATGCCAAAGGGTACAGTAAGTGGCCATAGAATTTGGAAAATCAAGCTGTCATGTACAATGTCCAACACAAAACTGCAATGGAAGGTGAAGTTAAAGTGTCTTACATGTGTGTCACTGGAAGTACTGTTGAATTATAGTTGTTCTGTTGTCCACATCCTCTTCCTCTGCCTCCTCTTCATCACTGTCCACAGGCTCCACCGCTGCCACACGACCATCTCCAGCCTCATCCTCCTGTCTCAAAGCCAGGTTGTGCAACAAGCAACATACAACAATGATCTGGCATACCTTCTTGGGTGAGTAGCACAGGGATCCACCTGTCAGATGGAGGCCCCGGAATCTGGCCTTCAGGAGGCCAAAGGTGCGCTCAATGATCCTCCTTGTTCGCCCATGTGCCTCATTGTAACGTTCCTCTGCCCTTGTCCTGGCATTCCTCACTGGGGTCAGTAGCCATGAGAGGTTGGGGTAACCAGAGTCACCTGGAAATATCGAGGGATACCTGTTAGCCAGACACTCACCCTTAGGGCCAACCCCACACCCATACACCATCATCCACTGGGTGGGGACCATGTGCTCACCTATTAGCCACACCCTGTGTTTCTGGAGTTGAGACATCACATATGGAATGCTGTTATTCCTCAAAATAAAGGCATCATGCACAGACCCAGAATACTTTGCATTGACATGGGAGATGTACTGGTCCACCAGGCACACTATCTGCACATTCATAGAGTGAAAGCTCTTTCGATTTCTGAACACCTATTCATTTCTCCGGGGGGGGGGGGAACAAAGGCAATATGTGTACCATCAATAGCACCAATGATGTTGGGGATATGTCCCATTGCATAGAAGTCAGCCTTCACTGTGGCCAAGTCCTCCACCCGGGGGAATACGATGTAGCTGCGCATGTGTTTCATCAGTCAGCACGTTTGAGAACATAGGCTGTGACATCCCTGCTGCCATGGCCACTGTCGCTTGGAAGGACCCATTTGCCAAGAAATGGAGCACTGACAGGACCTGCACAAGAGAGGGGATACAAGTGGGGTGGCGGATAGCTGAGATCAGGTCTGGCTCCAATTGGGCACACAGCTCTGGATTGTGGCCCTATCAAATCTGTAGGTTAGGATAATGTGCCTGTTCTCCATTGTTGCCAGGTCCACCAGGGGTCTGTACAAGGGAGGTATGTCTCCATCTCCTATTCATCCTCAGCGGTTGAACTTTAGTGTGAAAAACGGTGAGCAGATGGTCATATTTATAGATATCCTCAGAGTAAAATGCCTTGCATTTTTTTACAGAAACAGTATGTGAACGTGTAGGTCTGTTGATGTGCCTTTGTCTGCTGTGACAAAGTTAGGTGCCATGGCCTGTGCACCCCCTGAAATGGCGGCCACCTGACCTGTGAGGAGGGACAAGTGGAAATGAGGTAATTCCGCTGACATTGTGCATCGTTGTGGGAGGCGGTGAACGACCACCGTGCAACACCTCATTGGTTATTTTTGAGGCTTACGGGTTCCAGGAGCCAATGGTGATGTACGCCAGTGGTGACGGTACGCACTGCCGCGGACGTGACTGACATTTTCTATCTGTTCACTCACTTGCTACCTGACCTTCAACAAGAGAGGACCTACACTGCAAGTGCTGCTGTGACCTGTGTCTGGAAGCGACCATGGCTCGAGTGTCTAGGGAAAGGGCCCCTGCCTTCACTTCGGAGGAGTTGGAGAGACTAGTGGATGGGGTCCTTCCCCAGTACCCTTTACTTTATGGTCCTCCAGACCAACAGGTGAGTACACTGTGAGCATGATGCGTGGGGCATGAATGTATGGAGTGCTGTGTGTGTAAGCCTCGTGTAGCGGGGAGGGGGCTGAGGGGTCCTGGGCAGAGTGCTGCATGTTTGGTGGGCAATGTCTGAGCGTAAGGGGATGGGAGGGATATGGTGGGCCATGAGTGTAACAGGCCGGACGGTATGACTATTCCATTTTCTTTTGAATCTTTTTCTCCAGGTCAGCGCCCATCAAAAAAAGGGTATTTGGCATGCCATCACCAAGGAGGTGTGGACCCTGGGATTCTTTGACAGGCGGAGCACCCACTGTCGCAAACGGTGGGAGTACCTGCGCCGCTGGGCAAGGAAGACGGCGGAGGCCCAGCTGGGGATTGCCTCCCAACGAGGAAGGGGTGCCCGTCGTACCCTGACCCCCCTGATGTTCCGTATCCTGGCAGTGGCCTATCTGGAGTTGGATGGGCGTTTGAGGGCATCACAGCAGCCACAAGGGGTTGAGTACAGTTTCAGAATCATGAAATTGCACTTGTTGAGGTGTTATCTGGATGGGGTATGTGGGTCTGTGGGTGCCCCTAGGCCAGGACGAACATGGCAGGGTAGGTTCTATGATGGGCAGGCTCAGATGCACTCCAACCCCAATAATGTTAGTGGGCATCTTGTACTGGGCAGGGTCCTGTGGGTTTCAGGTATGCTGCTATTGGCGTTAGGCATTGTACCCCATGGCCTGGTGACTAGCATTGTAACTGGTAGTGCATGGCCTAGTGCATAGGGCTGTTCCCTGTGAGTTGTGTACGCCAACGGTGGTGTTGTTGATGACATTGACCAAGTGTATCCTCTGTCTCTTCCACCCCCATTTTGTTTTGTCACCCTGTCCTTGTGTGCATTAGCATCACCTGGCGGAGGAGCAGATGCACCGGCAACGGAGGGAGCTGCATCCCTCATGGCCCATGAGGCCGAATCCACTGACGGTGAGGGCACCAGTGGTACAGAGGGCGAGGGGAGCACCACGGCAGAGACTGGAGGGGACAGTTTGGACAGCAACACCTCCTCTGATGGAAGCTCCCTGGCAGTGGCGGACACCTCTGTGCCCACCCCAACTACAGGTACAGCCACCACCCCCGTACCAGCACCGCCCTCCCAGCAGCCCCTCAGCATGTTTCCGTGTGCCCGCTCACCCAGGAGGCTGGGTATCTCCTTTGCCCCAGGCACCTCAGGCCCTGCCCTAGTCAGCCCTGCTGCCCTCAGTGAGGAGGCTATTGACCTCCTGAGATCCATCTCTTTTGGGCAGTCAACCATACTGAATGCCATCCAGGGTCTGGCAGGGCATTTGCAACAAACAAATGCATTCCTGGAGGGCATTCACTCTGGCGTGGCGGCCCAACAGAGATCATTCCAAGCTCTGGCCAACCCACTGATGGCAGCCATTGTCCCTGTCTCTAGCCTCCACCTCCAACTTCTTCAACCCAGTACCAATCCCCTCAACCCCAGCCTATCCCAAGCACACCTTCAGACCAGCATGCACCCAAATCAACACACAGAAGTGGCTTAGGCAAACACAAGCACCACACTTCATCCCACAGGCACTCACACAAGCACCAGACACACCAACATCCACTGCCTCCACTGTGTCCCCCTCCTCTTCCTCGTCCACCTCCCTCCCAGTAGCATCTCCACTCACACCTGCATGCACTACATCCTCATCCACTGCCTCCATCACCATCACGCTTATCACTACATGCCCCTCACTGGTAGTCACCAGCCCCACATAAATGCACACATCCCCTGTGTCCTTTCCCACTGTGTCTGTGCCCCCTCCTCCCAAAGTACACAAACGTAAGCACTCAGACACCCAACAGCCATCCACCTCACAACAGCATCCAGCCCATGCACCTGCACCTGCACCCAAACACAACAGAAACCACTCCCAAACCTTCACCCTCTTCCAGCCCCAGTGTCCCTAAAAGGCTTTTCCTCTCCACCCTTGACCTATTCCCTGCCCCTCCCCACTGCCGTCCTTCACTTCGGGCCAGGGTGGGCAGAACCCAGGCCAGCACCCCAGCCACTCAGTCCAAGGTCACTGTAGTTTCTGCAGATACTGCAGGTGTGAGAGGCTCCAAGGAGACACCCATCAGCACTGCCAGTGTGCCTGCACCACCTGCCAAGGGCAAGAAAGGGCCACCAGCTAGCAAGGGCAAGGAGGCACCACCAGCTAGCATGGAGGCACCACCAGCTAGCAAGGGCAAGGAGGCACCACCAGCTAGCAAGGGCAAGGAGGCACCACCAGCAAGCAGTGGCAAGGAGGCACCACCAGCTAGCAAGGGCTAAAAGGGACCACCAGCTACCAAGGGCAGGAAGGAAACACCAGCTGGCAGAATCAAGGAGGCACCACCAACTGCCAAGGGCAGGAAGGGAACACCAGCTGCCAAGGGCAATGTAAAAGACACAGATGCTGCAGGCAGGATAGATCTGGTGCCTGTTGCTGGAGCAGCATCTGAGCATACAACGCCAGCCAGGGCACTTCAGCCCTCCGAGGCTGCAGGGGAAGGGCTGGAGCCTCCCCCCACCACTGCCAGCACCGCCACCTGCACCGCCACATGCACCACTGCCAGCAGCAGCAGCCCCAGTGGGCAGCCATCCAAGGCTGCAGGGGAAGGGCTGGAGCCTCCCCCCACCATTGGCAGCACCTCCACCTGCACTGCCGTCAGCACCACCACCTGCACCGCCACCTGCACCACTGCCAGCAGCAGCAGCCCCAGTGGGCAGCCGTCTGAGGCTGCAGGGGAAGGGCTATGAGCCTCCCCCCACCACTGGCAGCACCGCCACCTGCACCGCAGCCAGCACCACCACCTGCACTGCCACCTGCACCACTGCCAGCAGAAGCAGCCCCAGTGGACAGCCGTCCGAGGCTGCAGGGGAAGGGCTGGAGCCTCCTCCCACCACTGGCAGCACTGCCGCCAGCCCCGCAACTGCCACCACTGAGCACCCGTTACCGCCGGCGGGCAGTGTGCAGTTGTGCCTACATTCTGACCGCCGTGCTGACAGTGAACATAAGACCGCCAGTGGCGGTGAACTGCACACCGCTGTAAAATGATGCCAAAAAGACAAACCTCCAAAAATCTTGCAAACTCCACCCGCCACCAGGGCCAACAATGGCGGAAACGCAGTACACCTCAACCGCCACCGCCATGCAGACAAATCCTCTGCCCACCAAATAATGATGCACAAATCAGCTCGGCGGACAGTGAATATCGAACGACCATTGGCAGTATGGACCACCACGGCCATCAATGGGACTCGCCAACAACAAATGCGCACATTGGCAAGTTCAAAAAGCACACACCTGACACACACCCACAACACTTTAAAACACACACATACACACCCCACAATCCTTTGCAACGCCAATAGCACGACAGATGTTGACACCACAACACGCAGACACTGAACTAACCATCACGCAAGTCACACACACAAAACAGCACCAAAACTCATACATTGCACACAATCCATCACAAGCCACACACCAAACCACACAACAACACCCTCACCAACACACCTACAACACACCGCCCAAAACACACACCATGGCACCCCCTAAGCAGCCCCGCTTCACCAACAGGGAGTTAAGGACCATGGTGGACAAAAGACTCAGGGTCGAGCCACACCTATTCAGGGCACAGGTGCAACAGATACCCCTGGCCAGGAAGATGGAGCTATGGCAGAGGATAGTCAACAAGGTCAACACAGTGGGAAACCATCCACGCACAAGGGACAACATCAGGAAGAGATGGAACGACCTGCAGGGGAAGGTGCGTTCCATTGCATCCAGACACAACATCGCCGTACAGAAGACTGGTGGTGGTCCCCCCTACTCTCCCCGAATACACCGACTGGGAGGAGAAAGTCTTGGCTATTCTGCACCCGGAGGGCCTCACTGGACTCACTGGAGGACTGGACTCAAGTAAGTCAACTACAATACCCTGTAATGCATGTATCACCCCATCCCTCTCACTACCACGAGGACCCCATCCCCTGCCCAGTCCACCTCACCCACACACTCATATCCATGTCACGTGCATGCCCACAATCCACCATACAAATCACCATCCAGCCCCATGTGCACAGTTACCAACCCATGCATGTAATCTCAGGAGCACCAAAACACCCACAATGCACCACCCCCTCAATAAATGCATCAAAAAGAACACAAAGGGACCCTTCATGCTACTACATGGGAATCCAACCACCAATTACTGCTGACCAGTGCTGTAATTGACAAGAATGTGCAGGACATCCACATCTCAATTTTCTCACACACAGGCACCACCAGCAATGCCACCCGGACGGAGACGTTAAGGAGTGCCAGTCCTCTACCTGAAGATGAATGCCCCACTCAGTAGAGTGCAGATGGATGTCTGGACACAGAGGAAATCCCTCGCCCATCCCACACTCCTAGACAGTCACCCTCCAGAAGCCCCACCCAGGACACCACTGACACCCCTACCACTCAGCCAGCACGTTCAGCTCTGGCCCAATGCTCCCACACCAGTGTCCCCAGACCAAGGACTGGCTGCCCACATGTACAGAGGCCCGAGTCTTCCACTCACCACCACGCAGGATGATGAAGGGTCCAGTGCAAGTGGGACTGCTAGACCTGTGCAGGGGACACAGGCACAGGGGGCTAGGGCTGGTGGGAGGGTATCAGTGTCCCAGGGGGGTGGCCCAAGGAGGGATGCTGCTACCCAGGAGGCCATTGCTGAGGTACTGGGAGCATACTACCATTCCCAGGACAGGATGGGCCAGATCCAGGCCACCTTAGAGGAGAATCAGAGGCTGCAGGTAGCATACCACCAGGAGGCCATGGAGCAATGGAAACAGCTCAGTGCTATCATGGCCACCATTGCAGGGGTGCTGCAGCACCAGACAAATATCCATTCTGAGTCCTCCAACCACCTGCAGGCCTCTTACACTAGCCAGGACACTGCCCTGCCATCTACATCTGTAGCAGCTACTGGACTGGTGACCCTGCCAGAGGACTCACAGAACACCAGCACCCCTTCCCCTGCAGCCCAGCTTTATCCTCGCAAAGGTGGCCTCAGACCCAGACAACCCACTGAAACACCAGCCAAGACAAAGCCCACCATCAGGAAGTGACTCTGCCCTGAACTGTCTCCCTTGGTTGCCACTGAGCTACCTTGTTGACATGCCACTGCCACTTCACCATCTTCCAATGGGCCTATGGACTGTGCCCCTGTGCTACCAACAGCTGTGCAAATGTACCAGAGAATGTTGTTCACCATGTGCCCACTCCCTTCCACTGTCCCATCACTCATGGATGTTTTGACTTGGAATGAATACACTTGTGCATCCTAAATCTCTGTCCTTATTCTTTATGAGCAATCAAATGTGATTGTGTGTGCAATAGCCAGTTACCATCATGATGCTACTTGCATTGCAGGAGAGGGTCTAACAGACTGTAGTGTCAGAAGTATGTCACACTGTACATTCCATTGCATTAACTCACATCTGCCACTTCAGTTATGAAGTTGCTACATCACTGGTAAGGGACACCACAGCACTTACTACACGAGTCACCCTGAAACAATGCAGTGAAGCCATAAGCATCATGGAAATGTACCTGAGAGTCACTGGAAGTATAGCTGGATTAGCTGGGTCCTGGAGTTGATGTCTTCCCGCTCTTCTTCACCATCACTCTCATCCCTCCTCTGAGGTGGCAGGGCTGGTTGGACAGCATCTGCCTCTTCCAGAAGTGGGATAGCTTTCCTCACAGCCAAGCTGTGCAGCATGCAGCAGGCCACCACTATCTGACACACCTTGTCAGGGACATAGCACAAGGATCCTCCAGAGAGATGCAGGCAACACAATCTTGCCTTCAGGAGTCCTACGATCCGCTCAATCACCCTCCTAGTCCAACCATGTGCCTCATTATAATGCCTTTCTGCATCTGTCCAGGGATTTCTCACAGGTGTCAGGAGCCATTGCATGTTTGGGTAGCCAGAATCTTCTGCAAAAGTGTCCGAAAGAGGGTTCAAACACACATTATCTACTTGCATACAGCCTGCCTGTCAGCAATTTAACTGATCCAGTGTCATACACACTCACATATGAGCCAAGCTCTGTCCCCCTGTAGTTGTCCCATCATGTGTGGCACACTGCTGTTTCTCTGGACAAATGGATCATGGACTTATCCTGGGAACCTTGCATTGACATTGAAATGTACTTATCAGCAGTACACACCAATTGGACATTCAGGGAGTGATAGTTTTTACGATTGCGAAACACCTGTTAATTTACTCTTGTGGGTATAAGGGCCCGTTCCCGCCGGCGGGCAGTGTGTAGTCGTGCCTACATGGGCTGTAGTGCGTCCTGGCCCCTGCAACAACTGTAGGTGTGACACCCAGGTGAGAGACTGTGACCTTGCACAATCCAGGATCTGCATTGCTGAGCACAAGGCCTCCTCCAGAACCAGTGGAAGGCTTCCACCCACCCCCTCCTTGCCAGGATGAAGCACACTGGGCACAAAGCCCCCTCCGGAACCAGTGGAAAAGGCATCCACTTGAGAGACTGTGGCTTTGCACTCCCCAGGACCAAGCAGTGGGAAAACCACCCACTAGAGAGACTGTGGCTTTGCACTCCCCAGGACCATACAGTGGGAAAATCACCCACTAGAGAGTCTGTGGCTTTGCACTCCTCAGGACCAAGCAGTAGGAAAACCATCCACTTGAGAGACTGTGGCTTTACACTCCCCAGGACCAAGCAGTGGGAAAACCACCCACTAGAGAGACTGTGGCTTTTCACTCCCCAGGACAAAGCAGTGGGAAAACCATCCACTTGAGAGACTGTGGCTTTGCACTCCCCAGGATATCGCAGAGGGCATGTAGCCCCCTCCAGGAACAGTGGCGTTGTACCATCTTCCGGCTGAGGTGTCCCCCTTTCCCCTTTCCCCTGAGGTTCCTGTGTATCTTCGGCCTGATGCCCCAGCACTGTTCTCTCCGTATTGAGGCAGGAGTCAAGTGTGGCCTTTGCCTATGTGTTATGGCCCTGTGGGCCACAGACATTTTGGACTAGGCATTGTCCCTCCATTTGTATATATTGTAGATACTGTTTTGTGCTTTAAGGACGTATTTATCAAAATGTATATAATTACACTGGCTTTACTCACATCCTTTTGTCCTTGCGTTATTCCTGAGGGTTACGGGGTGGATCTGTAATGTTGTTGCATCTGTTTGTGTGTATGGTATTGGGGGTGGGGGTGTTGCGTGTTGCATGTGTGTGTGTCACTCTCTTTTTCCTCCCCCCCTCCCTTGTGCTGCAGTTCGGGCTCCATGGCGTTGTGGTTCTTCCTTGAGTGTCGGGAGGTGAGTCGTTTCACTTCGGTGTACTGTTTCCGCCGTGCTCTTGATGGCGTTGGCACCGCCCCGGAAAAGCTGGCGGATTGGCCTCTCATAATACAGTGGGCGGTACATTGTCTTCTGCCTGGCTGTATGCGGTTACCGCCGCGGTGTTCGTTGCTACCGCCGTGGCGGTCGGTGTGTTAAAGTGTCTGTCTGTGTTGACGGTTTCCACGTGGTCAAAATTCAAATTTGTTTTACCATCGGCCTGTTGGCGGTATTACCACCGCTTTATCACTGACCGCCAGGGTTGTAATGAGGGCCACAGTGTTATAGAGTACAGTGGCACTGAGTGGCTTAGAGTGGAGTGGCGTACAGTGGAGTAGTGCAGTAGAGTGGAGTACTGTGTCCGAATAGAGTGGTGGGCAGTGGCATACAAAAAGTTGCAGACAGTTTCATTTAGTGGACTAGAGTATTGTAGAGTAGAGTGGAGTAGAGTGTTGTACAGTCGCATGCATTATAGTACAGTGTTGGACAGTAGAGTGCAGGGGTATAGACAGAAGTACAATGTTGGGGAGTGGCGTACAGTGTAGTAGAGTGTTGTAGGGTGGAGTTACATAGAGTACAGTAGTGTGTGAAACAGTGGAACTGCGTAGAGTGGACTGTTGTATAGTAGCGTTAAGTGAGGTAAAGTTTCATACAGTGAAGTAGAGTTGAGTGTAGTGGAGTAACGTAGTGTGGAGTAAAATATGATAGGGTGTATTGATGCGTCATAGAGTAGAGTACTTTGGAGTGGAGTGTACTTGTGTAGCATAGGTGGTAAACTGTTATAAATTGGAGTGGGGTCTCGTACAGTAGAGTGGAGTACTGTGCCATATAGAAAAGTGCGACATAGTGGAATAGAATGTTGTACATTGGAGTGTACGAGCATTGAGTAGAGTATAAAGTTGGGCAGTGGAGTGTATGGGGATAGAGGGTAGTAGAATGTCATAGATTGCCATGAAGTGTGGTAGACCTTTATAAAGTGGAGTTATATAGAGTGGAGGAGAGTATCATACAATGGGGTGGTGTAGAATGGAGTGGTGTTCACTTTAGTGGTGTAGAGTGGATTACTGTAAAGTGGACTAGCTTACAGAAGGATAGGGTGTACAGTAGAGTGGCATAAAATGGATTAGGTTACAGTGGATTAGCAGAGAGTGGGTTGGCATACATTAAAGTGGCGTAGCATAGAGTCAAGGAAACTGTTGTAAATTGGAGTGGCGTCTCATACAGTAGAGTGGAGTGCTGTGTCATACAGTGTTGGAAACTGTTGTTGAATGGAGTAGAGTATTGTACAATAGAGAGTGCGGGCATAGAGTTGAGTGCAAATTTTGACAGTTGAGTGTACGGGTATAGAGTGGAATAGAGTCTAGTAGAGTGGCATAGAGTGTTGTAGAGTTTTGTAGAGTGGAGGTTTATAGAGTGAAGAAGAGTACAATTGAGTGGTGCAGAGTGGAGTAGCATACAGTGGAGTGACATAAAGTGGAATACAGATCAATGGAGTAGCATAGACTGAAGTGGCTTACAGTAGAGTGGCATAGAGTGTAATAGCATATAGTGTAGTAGTGTACTGTGGAGTGGCGTAAAGTGTAATACCATATAGGCCCTCATTATGAACTTGGGGGCATTCACCGCTGACTGCCGTGCTGACGGTGAACAAAAGACCGCCAGTGGCGGTGAACTGCACACCGCTGTAAAATGATGCCAAAAAGACAAACCTCCAAAAATCTTGCAAACTCCACCCACCACCAGGGCCAACGACGGCAGAAACGCAGTACACCTCAACTGCCATCGCCATGCAGACAAATCCTCTGCCCACCAAATAATGATGCACAAATCAGCTCGGCGGACAGTGAATGTCGAACGACCATTGGCAGTACGGACCGCCACGGCCATCAATGGGACTCGCCAACAACAAATGCGCACATTGGCAAGTTAAAAAAGCACACACCTGACACACACCCACAACACTTTAAAACACACACATACACACCCCACAATCCTTTGCAATGCCAATAGCAAGAGAGATATTGACACCACAACACGCATACACTGACTTAACCATCACACAAGTCACACACACAAAAACACCACCAAAACCTCATACATTGCACACAATCCATCACAAGCCACACACCAAACCACACAACAACACCCTGACCAACACACCTACTACACACCACCCACAACACACACCATGGCACCCCCTAAGCACCCCCGCTTCACCGACAGGGAGTTAAGGACCATGGTGGACAAAAGACTCAGGGTCGAGCCACACCTATTCAGGGCACAGGTGCAGCAGACACCCCTGGCCAGGAAGATGGAGCTATGGCAGAGGATAGTCAACAAGGTCAACACAGTGGGAAACCATCCACGCACAAGGGACAACATCAGGAAGAGATGGAACGACCTGCAGGGGAAGGTGCGTTCCATTGCATCCAGACACAACATCGCTGTACAGAAGACTGGTGGTTGTCCCCCCTCCACTCCCCGAATACACTGACTGGGAGGAGAAGGTCTTCGCTATTCTGCACCCGGAGGGCCTCACTGGACTCACTGGAGGACTGAACTTAAGTAAGTCAACTACAATACCCTGTAATGCATGTATCACCCCATCCCTCTCACTACCACCAGGACCCCATCCCCTGCCCAGTCCACCACACCCACACACTCATATTCATGTCACATGCATGCCCACATTCCACCATACAAATCACCATCCAGTCCCATGCGCACGGTTACCAACCCATGCATGTAATCTCAGGAGCACCACAACACCCACAATGCACCCCCCTCAATAAATGCATCACAAAGAACACAAAGGGACCATTCATGCTACTACATGGGAATCCAACCACCAATTACTGCTGACCAGTGCTGTAATTGACAAAAATGTGCAGGACATCCACATCTCAATTTTCTCACACACAGGCACCACCAGCAATGCCACCCGAACGGAGATGTTAAGGAGTACCAGTCCTCCACCTGAAGATGAATGCCCCACTCAGAAGAGTGCACATAGATGTCTGGACATAGAGGAAATCCCTCGCCCATCCCACACTCCTGGACAGTCACCCTTCAGAAGCCCCACCCAGGACACCACTGACACCCCTACCACTCAGCCAGCACATTCAGCTCTGGCCCAACGCCCCCACACCAGTGTCCCCAGGCCAAGGACTGGCTGCCCACGTGTACAGAGGCCCGAGTCTCCTACTCACCACCACGCAGGATGAAGAAGGGTCCAGTGCAAGTGGGACTGCTAGACCTGTGCAGGGGACACAGGCACAGGGGGCTAGGGCCGGTGGGAGGGTATCAGTGTCCCAGGGGGGTGGCCCAAGAAGGGATGCTGCTTCCCAGGAGGCCATTGCTGAGGTACTGGGAGCATACCACCATTCCCAGGACAGGATGGGCCAGATCCTGGCCACCTTGGAGGAGAATCAGAGACTGCAGGTAGCACACCACCAGGAGGCCATGGTGCAATGGAAACACCTCAGTGCTACAATGGCCACCATTGCAGGGGTGCTGCAGCACCAGACAAATATCCAGTCTGAGTCCTCCAACCACCTGCAGGCCCCTTACACTAGCCAGGACACTGCCCTGCCATCTACATCTGCAGCAGCTACTGGACTGGTGGCACTGCCAGAGGACTCACAGGACACCAGCACCCCTACCCCTGCAGCCCAGCTGCATCCTCGCAAAGTTGGCCTCAGACCCAGACAACCCACTGAAACACCAGCCAAGACAAAGCCCACCGCAAGGAAGTGACTCTGCCCTGAACTGTCTCTCTTGGTTACCACTGAGCTACCTTGTTGACATGCCACTGCCACTCACCATCTTCCAATGGCCCTATGGACTGTGCCCCTGTGCTACCAACAGCTGTGCAAATGTACCAGAGAATGTTGTTCACCATGTGCCCACTCCCTTCCACTGTCCCATCACTCATGGATGTTTTGACTTGGAATGAATACACTTGTGCATCCTAAATCTCTGTCCTTATTCTTTATGAGCAATCAAATGTGATTGTGTGTGCAATAGCCAGTTACCATCATGATGCTGCTTGCATTGCAGGAGAGGGTCTAACAGACTGTAGTGTCTGAAGTATGTCACACTGTACATTCCATTGCGTTAACTCACATCTGCCACTTCAGTCATGAAGTTGCTACATCACTGGTAAGGGACACCACAGCACTTACTACATGAGTCACCCTGAAACAATGCAGTGAAGCCATCAGCATCATGGAAAATGTACCGGAGAGTCACTGGAAGTATAGCCGGATTAGCTGGGTCCTGGAGTTGATGTCTTCCCCCTCTTCTTCACCATCACTCTCATCCCTCCTCTCAGGTGGCAGGGCTGGTTGGACAGCATCCTCCTCTTCCAGAAGTGGGATAGCTTTCCTCACAGCCAAGTTGTGCAGCATGCAGCAGGCCACCACTATCTGGCACACCTTGTCAGGGACATAGCACAGGGATCCTCCAGAGAGATGCAGGCAACACAATCTTGCCTTCAGGAGTCCTATGATCCGCTCAATCACCCTCCTATTCCGACCATGTGCCTCATTATAATGCCTTTCTGCATCTGTCCTGGGATTTCTCACAGGTGTCAGGAGCCATTGCATGTTTGGGTAGACAGAATCCTCTGCAACAGTTTCTGAAAGAGGGTTGAAACACACACTATCTACTTGCATACAGCCTGCCTGTCAGCAATGTAACTTATCCAGTGTCATACACACTCACCTATGAGCCAAGCTCTGTCCCCCTGTAGTTGTCCCATCATGTGTGGCACACTGCTGTTTCTCTGGACAAATGGATCATGGACTTATCCTGGGAACCTTGCACTGACATGTAAAATGTACTTATAAGCAGTACACAGCAATTGGACATTCATGGAGTGATAGTTTTTACGATTGCGAAACACCTGTTCATTTACTCTTGTGGGTATAAGGGCTATGTGGGTACCATCAATGGCACCTATCACATTGGGGATATTTGCAAAAGCATAGAATCCAGATTTGATGGCGTGAGATCAGTCCTTTGGGGAAACTGGACATAACTTTGCAGGTTTTGCACGAATGCATTCAGGAAATTAGACAGGATATGGCTGAACATTGCCTGAGATACCCCGGCAGCCATGCCTACTGTCACTTGGAATGAGCCTGTGGCCACAAAATGTAGCACTGATAGTACCTGCACAGTTGTAGGTATGGCATGGGGATTCCTATTAGCTGGCATCAGAACAGGCTCCATTTCTGCAGAGAGTTCCAGGATGGTAGCTCGATTCAGGCAGTAAGTTATGATGAAGTGACGTTCCTCCATGGTGGCCAGATCTACAAGGGGTCTGTAAAAAGATGGGGCTCTCCCTCACCACATGGGCCTGTACCTATGGGGGAGGAAGGAAGACACATTGAGTTGGGACATACACTTGCATCACATGGTGAAGGAATTCATGTTTTGCAAGCAACACAAATGTACCTCACACAGACACAAAGAAGGAAGTAATCCTGTCAGGCTAATGTGTGGTGAGGTGTCTGAGTCATAATGGCATCACAGTGTAGACAAACTTCCAACCATGGTTCCATGTGGAGGCCCACTACCCATGTCAGTACTCGACAAAGGGGAGAGGGAATGGAGCCATGGATGAGGCCCCCGGCCAGGCTATGAAGGCGTGGTGGATGCAAAATGGCACCCTTCTGCCATACAGGTAGTGTAGTGTGGAAGTGACTTCATTCCGCTGGCGTTACTCTTCATGGCGGTAGGCAGTGTTCACTGCCGTGCACCTGATCATTGGATAACATGGTTGTCAATGGGGAAGCAGAGCCAATCATGATCCCCGCCAGCGGTGACGGTGCACACCGCCGCGGTATCTACTGCCATTTTGACATACCCTTGACACTTGACTCATGCACTACGAGAAGGGACGAACTCCACTGCGTGTGCTACTGTGTCCTGACTCTGCTCCTTGAGATTTCATGTGTTACAGGGTAACGGGCCCCGGCCTTCAGCACGGCAGAGCTGGATTAGCTGGTGGACGGGGTCCTACCCCTGTATGCAAAACTGTATGGGGGACCAGCGAAGCAGGTGAGTTGCTATTTGTCTTCCTTAGATGTCTGTGAATGTGGCGGATGCCTGTATGCGTTTTCGTTGGCTGTATGAATGCTCACCCGTAGTGTGTCTGGCAGTTTTTGACTTGGAAATTGTCCATATGTATGTGTCCATGGGTCATGTCAGGTTGAACGGGCATGGCATTTGTGTATGGGGCACCCACACTGACGTCTGTTTCTTTACTCTGTGTGTCTCATGCAGGTCAGCGCCCATCAGAAGTGTTGTGACGGGGCCACTCACCTGAAAAGCAGGATGTCTGCATGGGCGATGGCATGCCCCCGACCTCCTGGAACACCTCTCAGCACTTCATGGTGGACACAGAAACCTCTGGCAGGTGTCCCAAAAGGAAAGGGGGAGTGGAAGAGAAAGAAACAAAACACTGCCACGTCTTTCCAGTCCAGCCAGGCACCCTGTATCTTCGGGGGGGGGCAGGTCGTTGTTGACAGAGTGATAGTAGAGTTAGTGCACTCAACTTCCTTGAAACTGAATATCTTTTTCTGATATGGGCACGGGAGCGGTAGAAGAGCGCCGGGATGCCCCAGCACTTTTCTTGGATAATAATAACTGTTGGCACAATTACTAACACTGTATTACCAAAAACCCAAACTGAGTACCATAACAATAAGTACTGCGACACTAGGGCTGTCTTCACAGAGATTCACTGTTGCACACTACAATTAGAACTGTGGTTGCACTTATAATACACAAGAAAGACAAACAAGGGCATTAATTATATCATGTACAACTTTCCTGCATGCGTAGGGGAAACTAAAAGGAACAAAAACAATCCAAGAAATACAAATGTCCACTCTGGGTTTAAACAGTTAGGGTGGCACAGTTTGGTTTGATTTGACTGTGTGTGTGAAAAACCCTTCAAAAGCAAATTCCTCAAACCTGAAACACAGGCATGAATGACACAATTTAAATCCAAGAGTTATGCTATTAGAGAAAGAAAAGTCACGTAAATGCTCTTTTAAAATTGCACTGTCACTTTTTGTAGTACTTGAGCTCAAGCAGATTTCCTGAAGCACATTTAGGCAAGTAACTACAATAATAATGTAGAATGTTCAGAAATGCATTTGTCTCTTCAAAATAAGCAAAATACGAGGTCTGAAATACACCAGCTATTCTAGGAATGTGCGGCGCTCAAAGAACAAACTCCCTAGAGAATACTAGTCACTTAGCTGCCGTCTTTTCCGGAGTGCTGGAGGAATGCCTGGTGCCAGCTGGTACAGGAACGAAGAAAAGAATTGCCTCAAAAGTCCTGAATATGAGGATGACAGCAGGGGCTGTACTGCCAAATCAGATGCTGAGATCAGGAAGCAAAACAAAGCCAAGCAGGGAGGCATGCTTCACTTTGCTATGTATAGCCAATCAGGAAAGCAGTTGAGTTTCCACATGTGGATGAGTCACCACACCCAATTAGAAGCACATGCCTACACCTGCTCACATTAGCAAACAAGCATTGGTAAAACAAGCATTGATAAAACCAATTGTGTAACACAGCATATTATGTTTACTTAGAAACATGAAGGTTTAACCAAGAACAGAGATATGATTTAACCCTAATCCCTGGGGATGCTGACAGATAACACAGAAGGCACCTCGGGATTACTGACAAGAAGAGGGGACTGTGGCAAGCCATCGCCAAGGAAGTGCAGACCCTGGGGGTCTACAAGTGGTGGAGCACCCACTGCAAGAAGCAGTGGGAGGACCTGAGGCGCTGGGTCAGGAAGACTGGTAAGGCCCAGCTGGGGAAAGCCTCCCAACAAGGGAGGGGTGCCAGTCGGACCCTGACGGTCCTAATGGTCCGCATTCTGGAGGTGGCCTATCCAGATTTGGATGGGCGCTTGAAGGCAGCACAGCAGCCACAAGGGGTGAGTACCAACACGGTTTTGATGCTACTATGATGAGTGTAGTTAGGTGCTAAGGGGTGCATGCATAGACAGGTGTGTCCCTGCAGTCCTGCCGCCCTCCACGTCTGTGGGATAGTGTCCTAGGTAATTTTGGCTGGGTCTGTAGGCCTGTGAGGGGCCCCCTGTTTGGGCCATTGTTTTCAATGTAGATTCATGGACTTGCAGATGTGTTGGCTTGGCATTGTCTCTCATCAGAGTAGTGGGGCAGGGTGGGAATGTAGTGTACTGTGGGTTCATAGAAAAATATCAATACACTGTTCCAGTAAAAAGAAAGGAAAACACAAAAGGGGGTCCTAAATTATAGGAGCAAATAACCTCACACATCCGAAAGGATGTCATGCTTCATCATCGGTACAGCTCCTCGTCAGACCGGCGCTGCAATGTCTGACGGGCTCCACCCCAAATGGGGGGGCTCTTTGCCGGAGATCTTTTACAATGATGGTGCCATGACCCCAGAGTTGAGTGGGGGGAGAAAAATATGTAGGAGATCAAAGAGAAAAAAATAGATAAAATTGGCTCTCACAACCTCCAATGGGTAAATAATTTATTGAACCAGTTGGAAGGTAGGGACCAAGATTAAAAGAAAAACGTGTAGTCAAGCGAGTGAAATAGAAATAATGATCAATCACTCTATTGGAATCTAAGAGTGGAAGGGAGGTTTGGACAATTTTCGAACCAACCCTTTTCGTGGGTCAACATGTTTCGCATCCTAGTGGCCCATATGGGTCCGTCGATGCTTCGTCAGGACCAAGATTGACTAACTATATCTCCTAGTCAAGAGGGACTAATGTGTCTTCTTAATCGGAGTACCAGTATTACAGGTAGCTGCAAAAATATGGAACAGGTATCAAATCACTTACATTAGTCAGGTACATAGGTTTCCTAACTAGAGCCCTGGAAATGAAACAAATCAATTAATTGTTGAACGGGATAAAGCAAGACATTCAAAAAAGACGTGCTAAAAACGTGAAGTCGTGTAACACAGTGTCCGTGTTGGTAAGTGAAAAAGTGCATGTAGATATATGTAAATAGAGCTTACCACCCGCATTAGGGAAATGTGCTCCATAGGACCACGTGAACCAATGGTCGGGCACAGTTGCAAGTCTAAATGAGGAAGCACAACCACATAAACAAGAGAACATTGTGATCACTGCAGATCGTAGTCAGGTTAAGTCTTGTTAAACCACATCTAGGCCCGTATTTATACTCCGTTTGCGCCGAATTAGCGTCGTTTTTTTCGACGCAAATTCGGCGCAAAACTAACGCCATATTTATACTTTGGCGTTAGACGCGTCTAGCGCCAAAGTATGGGCAAATAGCGTCATTTTTTGGCGTGAACGCCTTCCTTGCGTTAATGAGATGCAAGGAAGGCGTTCCCGTCTAAAAAAATGACGGCGACGCAAATGCGTCGTATTTATACTCCCGGGCAAAAATCACGCCCGGGAGGTGGCGGGTCAAAAAACCCCGCATTTGCGCCACTATTTAACGCCTGGGTCAGGGTAGGCGTTAAGGGGCCTGTGTGCTCAAAATGAGCCCACAGGTGCCCTCCCCTGCCCCCAGGGACCCCCCCTGCCACCCCTGCCCACCCCAGGAGGACACCCAAGGATGGAGGGACCCACCCCAGGGACATTCAGGTAAGTTCAGGTAAGTATAATTTTTTATATTTTTTAATTTTTTTTGGGTGGCATAGGGGGGCCTTATTTGTGCCCCCCTACATGCCACTATGCCCAATGACCATGCCCAGGGGACATAAGTCCCCTGGGCATGGCCATTGGGCAAGGGGGCATGACTCCTGTCTTTACTAAGACAGGAGTCATTTAAATGGCGTCTGGGCGTCGAAAATAATGGCGCAAATCGGGTTGAGGCGATTTTTTTGCCTCAACCTGACTTGCCCCATTTTAAGACGCCCTAACGCCATTTTCCCCCTACGCCGGCGCTGCCTGGTGTACGTGGTTTTTTTCCACGCACACCAGGCAGCGCCGGTCTGCTAGCGCCGGCTAACGCCATTCCATAAATACGGCGCCCGCATGGCGCTTCAGAATGGCGTTAGACGGCGCTAAATTTTTTGACGCTAAACTGCGTTAGCGCAGTTTAGCGTCAAAAAGTATAAATATGGGCCCTAATGAGTTAGTGTAGGCATAGACCAATCAGGCTCAAACATTCCGAAAATATTCCAGAAAACAAAGTGCTATTACATACTGTACGGTTGTCCATGGATCATCGCAGCGTCACCACTGGGAATACGCCCTGGGGTTTTTCTCTTTCTTTTGGGGTCCGAGTCTCATGGCAGCTTTCCTTACCTTGGAGTCCCATACCCCCTGCTAACTTGTAATCACCGGCAAAGACATTTCATCCCGTCTTTGTCGGTCAACGTGTGAGGCACACACTTGCAAACGGCAGTCCCATAGCATTATCACTTGGATCTATAGCACATCTCTCTAGAGTATATGATATGTGATTTTTAAATGTTATGATCCATGGACAACCGTACAGTATGTAATAGCACTCTGTTTTCTGGAATATTTTCGGAATGTTTGAGCCTGATTGGTCTATGCCTACACTAACTCATTAGATGTGGTTTAACAAGACTTAACCTGACTAGGATCTGCAGTGATCACAATGTTCTCTTGTTTATGTGGTGGTGCTTCCTCATTTAGACTTGCAACTGTGCCCGACCATTGGTTCACGTGGTCTTATGGAGCACATTTCCCTAATGCGGGTGGTAAGCTCTATTTACATATATCTACATGCACTTTTTCACTTACCAACACGGACACTGTGTTACACGACTTCACGTTTTTAGCACGTCTTTTTTGAATGTCTTGCTTTATCCCGTTCAAAAATTAATTGATTTGTTTAATTTCCAGGGCTCTAGTTAGGAAACATATGTACCTGACTAATGTAAGTGATTTGATACCTGTTCCACATTTTTGCAGCTACCTGTAATACTGGTACTCCGATTAAGAAGACACATTAGTCCCTCTTGACTAGGAGATATAGTTAGTCAATCTTGGTCCTGACGAAGCATCGACGGACCCATATGGGCCACTAGGATGCGAAACATGTTGACCCACGAAAAGGGTTGGTTCGAAAATTGTCCAAACCTCCCTTCCACTCTTAGATTCCAATAGAGTGATTGATCATTATTTCTATTTCACTCGCTTGACTACACATTTTTCTTTTAATCTTGGTCCCTACCTTCCAACTGGTTCAATAAATTATTTACCCATTGGAGGTTGTGAGAGCCAATTTTATCTATTTTTTTCTCTTTGATCTCCTACATATTTTTCTCCCCCCACTCAACTCTGGGGTCATGGCACCATCATTGTAAAAGATCTCCGGCAAAGAGCCCCCCCATTTGGGGTGGAGCCCGTCAGACATTGCAGCGCCGGTCTGACGAGGAGCTGTACCGATGATGAAGCAAGACATCCTTTCGGAGGTGTGAGGTTATTTGCTCCTATAATTTAGGACCCCCTTTTGTGTTTTCCTTTCTTTTTACTGGAACAGTGTATTGATATTTTTCTATAGCTTCATTTGGGGACATACACTGGACCATAATACTCCTCTATCCCTCTCTTTGTGAACTTACTGTGGGTTCCTGCCTACCAGTCAGAGGCACATTCATAACATGTGTTGTGTCTGCTGAGGGTTGGTGCCTGAGCTGGGTGGGAGTGTATGTGTCCCAACATCTACATATTTCCTGGAATTGACATACTTCTTTCTTGTTTTGTCCCCCCTGTGCTCTTGTGTCCTTGTGTACTTTAGCATCATCTGGCGAGGGAGCTGAGGCACTGGCGAGTGGGGATGCTGCAGCCCACGGGACCCATGTGGCAGAGTCCTTTGATGCCAAGGGAACCAGTGGGTTGGAGGGCGAGGGGAGTACCACTGGGCAGGCAACTACCACCTGAGGTAGTGACTCCAATACCTCCTCTGATGGCAGCTCCCTGGTGCTGGCGGGCCCTACTGGGCTCACCCATTCTTTGCCATCTTCTACCACCCCCCATGCCATCACTGTCCTCCCATTAGCTCCCCCACCGAGTTGCCCGAACCCACTCACCCAGGAGGGTGGGCATCTCCTTTGCCCCAGGCACCTCATCCCCTGCCCCAGTCAGACCTGCTGCCCTCAGGGAGGAGGCTATTGACCTTCTGAGAACCATCTCTGTAGGGCAGACAACCATCGTGAATGCCATCCAGGGGCTAGCATCCCAGATGCAGCAATGCAATGCATACCTGGAAGGCATTTACGGTACCATGTCTGTCCTACAGAGATCTTTTCAGGCTCTGCCCTCCTCTCTGACGGCAGTCAGTGCCCCTAGTCTTTCCGTCCCCCCTCCCACCACCTCTACCCCTTTCAGCACCCTAGTCCTTTCACCCATCCGAAGCACACATACTGACAGCCATGCACACAGATCAACACACAAGAAGCACACAGAGAAACACAAGCACCATACTTCCCACCACATGCAGGGACACACCCAACATACAAAAACAGACACTACAACATCCACCTCCCCCACTGTGTCAACCTCGGCTACCTCCCTGTCTGTCACCTCACCATGCACACCCATATGCACTGCACCCTCAGTCACTGCTGCTGCCCCATTCTTGCAGTCACCAAAACAGCTGACATCCAGTCATGCACCCCAGACACCACACCTGCACTCACCACGACTACATTCACAGACACTTGCAGCACACTCACCAGACCTGCAGACACCCACACAATATCCATATACACTGGCCACATGTCTTCTCCCACTGTGTCCAGCCCCCCTCCTCCCAAAACCCTCAAACGCTCACACTCATCCACACCACACACATCCACCATAGGTAGGCAAAGGAATAGTTTAGAATTGAGAGGGGTGGAGTGGAACGGCATATACTGGAGTGGTGTAGAATGGAGAAGCATACAGTGGAGTGGCAGGCAGTGGAATAGCATAGAGTGCATTGGCATACAGTGGAATGGCATAGACTGGAATAGCATATACTGGAGTAGCGTACAGCAAAGTGGCATACAGTGAAGTAACATACAGTGAAGAGGCATACAGTGGAGTTGCACACAGTATAATAGTGTAGAGTGCACTCGCATAGTGTGGAGTTATGTACTGTGTAATAATGTAGAGTGGAGTGGCGAAGTGCGAAGTGCTGTACAGTGGAGTGGCGTAGAGGGTAATAGTATATAGTGGAGTAGCATTCAGTGGAGTGATGTGTAATGGAGTAGTGTAAACTAGAGTGGTGTACAGTGGTGTGGGATAGAGTGTAATAGCATACAGTGGAGTGTGGTACATTGTAATGGGGTCAAATTGAATAGCGTAGAATGAAGTGGCGTAGAGTGGAGTGCCACGGAGAGGTGCATGTGGTGCCACACAACATGGTCACCTGCCTTTAATGCTCCTGAGCGGGTCTAACCGGCGAACGAGGAGACGGGCACTTTAGGTATGAAAATCTTGCTAATGGCATGAATTTAACCTTTTCTGACCTCCTACCTTCAGTTTTAAGGCATTTTTATTGATTAAGTCATATTGGGCTTCCTCCCTTTCATATTACGGATGCCATTTTGAATCTTCTGTTTTCTGAGATAATCTGAGAGCCAATTTACTGACACTGTACAAATTTCATACATAACTTTCATTTCAACAAGCGCGTGGGATTTCCTTACTCAATGTGTCGAATGCTATAAAGGAGCAATAAATATAACTACAAAACATGTTTAGGGATATAGCCACTCTGTCGTTCGCTAACAATTGTGTTGGCAAACGCATATTTACTATTTTAAATTTGCATACGTAAGATAAGATTTATAATGATTTATGGTGTCTTCATTTTACCCCTTTGCCTGCACATGACTATCAATGTATGACGACATATACAATTTATAGCTGCACATTTTTATATTGACCTACAGACTTTTTCTCCTGATTCACCTTTTTTCTTTTTTTAGTAAAGAACTTCTGATTCTTAGGCTCACAAAGTTACGTGTTTTGGTAAGATACGCACATATAAAGAATCCTCTTCATACATCATACATGGGCAAACCGCATAAACTGATATGCAATATTAGGTCATCCTTCTCTACTGCCAAACCTGTAATAAGGAAGCCTCACTGAAGGAGAGTGCCTCATTTGACATGGGCACCCTCCCCACTTTTTGCCTGATTTCTGGTGCAATTTCGACTGAAAGTGCACTGGTTCCCTGCTAAACAGGTGCCCAGTGCCAGATCTTTTTCCCTAAAACTGCACAGTCGTTTTTCCCAATTGGCAAACCTTTAGTTGCTACTGTAAGTCCGTAGTAAATGGTACCCCTGGTACCTAGGGTATGGGGATATAAAGCTAGGCCCCTGAGGGCTGCAGCATAGATTGTGCCACCCTCAGGGGACCCTCTCACCTAAGTGCACACAATGCCTCCTTCACAGGCTTCGTGTCTTGGTGCAGACCTCAAATGAAAACATGACATGGCACACAGGCTGTGTGCCCTGCCCCCTGCACACCGCATGCAATATATGGAACTCTCCCTCTGGCAGACCTTCCAGCCTAAAGACAGGGTGCATTATATTACATGTGAAGGCATACCTGCATGAGCAGATATGCCCCTGCTATGTCTTTGTTAATTCTCAGACATAGTAAGTGAACAGTGCAGCCCTTTTAAGTACATGTGCTGGACACTGGTAATTATGTGTTCCCCAGCTACATGATGGCTTCATTGACAATAGGGATGTTTGGTATCAAACATCTCATATTAATAAACCCTCACTTATTCCAGTGATGGATTGATTAATATATGCACTCAGAGGGCACCTTAGAGGTGCCCCCTTGAAACCTAACAACTCCTAGAGTGGGCACTGACTGGTCAGAACCAGTGCAGCCATTTTAGACAGTGTTCCGGCCGCATGTGGTGAGAGCCAATGCTCTTGAGGGATCAGAGCAAAGGCCTGCTCTGGGCAGAGGTGTGACCTCCTCTCCCAGGCAGAATGAATATTCCAGGGTGGGGAGATTCAAAGGCCTTGTGGCCTTTGAAATTCAAACGAGGCCTCTCCAAATGGTGGAGGAGGCCGACCCCCAGCCCCTGACCCCACTTTTGGTGGTAGGACAGGTGGAAAAATTTGGTAAATTAGGAGAAGTGCCCACTTCATACCAGTTCCACCGCTAGTGTGGATGAGCTGAAGTGGACACTTCTTTTTAAATTCCTCCAACATGCATGGAAGGAATTAGGCCAATAGGGTTAGGGCTATGCCACTTCCCAAAGAAAGTGGTCATAGGAAGGGTGTAGTCGCCTTAAAGGTGAGTAGCCCATTGGCTACTACCTGGCACTCCCTGTAACGCCCCTAAATTCAGTATTTCGGTGGCACCCCTGAGCCCTAGAATCAGATTCCTGTCAACCCAAGAAGAGCTTGACGAAACAGAAGTCGCCCAGCAGAGAAGACTGAAGACACCAAGGGGGTTATTCTAACTTTGGAGGAGTGTTAATCCGTCCCAAAAGTGACGGTAAAGTGACGGATATACCACCAGCCGTATTACGAGTTCCATAGGATATAATGGACTCGTAATACGGCTGGTGGTAAATCCGTCACTTTTCCGTCACTTTTGGGACGGATTAACACCTCCTCCAAAGTTAGAATAACCCCCCAACTTTTTTGGCCCCAGCCCTACTAGCCTGTCTGCAGTCTTCAAAGAAACCTGCGCCCAGAAGACAACTGTCCTGCAGCCCAGTGACCTCCAAAGCCTTGGGAGGGCTGCCTGCCTTCAATTAAGAAAAAGAACTCCTGTGGACAGCGGACCTGTCCAAAAGAAACATCTCCAAAGAAGAAAGAAGTCTGCCTAAGGAACCGTAAAACCACTGCCTGGAACCACCTCTGCACCGACTCCCACAGCCTGAGTTGAAGTGGCCCACTAGTCTAGTGAAGGTTCACCAGTGCTTCTGACCCAGAGTCCAAAGTGGGCTGACCCCCAGCGGACTCCACAGCAATGCCTGCAGCCTAAATTTGAGGGCTCCCCCTGACCACGACCTGCCTGGTAAGCTGTTTCCAATGCACAAAAGACACCCCTGCACCTGGAGTCCCTGGGCCTTGGGGAGCTAGACTGTTGATGTCCCTGCGACCCCTGGCATCTTAACTTACCTGGGGAGCTGTGGGTTGACCTCTCCCGGCCCCCTGGCCAGAGCCTACAGCCTGTTTCTGAAAGTGATTTCCTGCACTGACCAACATTGGGAGCCCGAGGCTGTGTTGGCACTCTGCATCTGGCCGCCCCGTGCTGCTGAGAGTGTATGTTTGGTGCTGCCTTGTGGCCCCCGTGTCCTTGCTTCTTCCTCCGGAGATCCACTGCTGACCCCACTCTACTAACCTGTAAGAAGCGCTGCAGCGGATACCCTCGGTCTACATTGGGTAGCATTGGGTGCCCGACGCTGTGTTGGCACACTGACCCGGCCGCCACTGTGCCACTGAGAGTGTAAGTTTGGTGCTACCTTGTGCCCCCTTCCCCTTCGTTTGCCTCAACCCCCAGAGACCAATCGCTGACACCGCCTGTACTTACCTGGAAGCAGCATGTCTTCAGTCCCCAATCCCAGTCTCCATTGACTAACATTGGGCACCAACTCCGACTTCGAGCTTGGCACCCAGCCGACCCCTTACCACTGTGGGTGCACACTTGGCACCAACCTGAACCTTTCCCAGTACTAGCCTGAAACCCTGAAGCCCGGGGTTGTAAGTTGTGTAGTTACCTGAGAAACTGCATTTGTGTTTTCCTTCTATAGGTTAACATTGAAGACTCTGAAAATAGCACTGTGTCGATTTGTTTGGAAACAACAAAGTATTTTTAATTTAAAAACTGCTTGCCTTGTAACAAAGTTCTTGAGTTCAGCAACTGTTATTTTTCTAAATTGGTCTCGGATTTATTCTTCTAGCAGGCAGGTCGCTTCCAACACCGCTGCCCTTGCCGGCTTCTCTCAGGTGCCTTTCCTTATTTTTCTCAGCTTCTCTGACTCCCGCTCTCACCCTTGCCACTGCGCCCCCGCGTCCCCACCCCCCCCTCCACCTCGTATTGTCGTCCCTCTTCCCGCCGCTGAGCCCTGCAGCCCCACCCCCCTGCTATCCCATTCGCAGATCCCTCCCTCCTCCCAGCTGCCACTCCCACCAACCTCCCCTCTTATGGCAGCTGCGGCGGGGTAAAAGAAGCGACCCTTGACCCTGCTTCTAGCAGGCAGGTCGCTTTCAACACCGCTTCCCCTGCCGGCTCCTCTCAGGTGCCTTTCCTTATTTTTCTCAGCTTCTCTGACTCCCGCTCTCACCCTTGCCACTGCGCCCCCGCGTCCCCACCCCCCCCTCCACCTCGTATTGTCATCCCTCTTCCCGCCGCTGAGCCCTGCGGCCCCGCCCCCCTGCTATCCCATTCGCAGATCCCTCCCTCCTCCCAGTTGCCACTCCCACCCACCTCCCCTCTTATGGCAGCCGCGGCGCGGTAAAAGAAGCGACCCTTGACCCTGCTTCTAGCAGGCAGGTCGTTTCCAACACCGCTGCCCCTGCCGGCTCCTCTCAGGTGCCTTTCCTTATTTTTCCCAGCTTCTCTGACTCCCGCTCTCACCCTTGCCACTGCGTCCCCGCGGCCCCGCCCCCTCCCTCCACCCCGTATTGTCGTCCCTCTTCCCGCGGCTGAGCCCTGTGGCCCGCCCCCCTGCTATACAATTCGCAGATCCCTCCCTCCTCCCAGCTGCCACTCCCACCCACCTCCCCTCTTATGGCAGCTGCGGCACGGATGTGCGCAGCGGATGTGCCGCTGGAGCGCCAAAGGCGCACTGAAGGCAAGCCCGTCTGGGGCTGTCTGTGTCAAGACCGCGCCCAGCGCCAGTCCCCCTGGCCCACACACCCCCTGCACCACCAATCACAACTACACTTCCCATGACCTCCACGCCCTTAATCCAGGACGCTCCTCTATCTGCTTCCAGTCCACTCCGAAGCACACCAAAGGACCCTTCTCCTGCAAAGCCTGCAATTTCACCTGCGACCTAACCTCCAAGTTCCAACTCAAAGCCTCAGACGACCGCCTAAGATGCAGAGTCATTTTTTGGATGGGAACGCCTACCTTGCATCTCATTAACACAAGGTAGGTTCATGCATCCAAAAAATGACTATTTTGAGGCTAGACGGGTCTAGAGTCAAAATATAAATATGGAGTTAGGTTTGCGCTGAATTACTGTAAACAAAAAATAACGCTAATTCAGCGCAAACAATGTATTAATATGCCCCCAAGTCTATTGAAGAGATTCTGCATTATGCTAAGGACTCCCATGATGAAATAGAGACTAAACAGAAAAAGCTTAAAGAAAAACTGATGCTTGCCCAAATGAAGGCAGCTCAGAGAACTAGCCAGACGCCCATAGGTGTAAGTAATGTAGGTGCAATGCAAGGAGTGTACCAACAGCCACAAGGTTAAGGTTGAGGAGTTCCTATGGATCCCAGTACAGAAATAGATGTCAATAGCCTTAAGGGATCAACTCCTTTTCATTTCTGCAATAAACTGGGACACTGGAAGCGGGAATGTTGTTTAAATCCTGCTAATCAAGTTCACAATGAAGGGTTTGTACCCTCTCAGATAATAATTTTAACCAGATGCAGGGAGTCCAAAGGCCCAGGAGTCAAAATGTCAATGTGCTTCAAGCCCAGACAATGGAAGTGTCTCAATTAGTTCCAACAATATCTTTTGTTTGATACAGGTGGAGGAAGTGGCTCCGATCAGTCAGCCTGATGATGCCTGAGCGGGGAGGAAGACAGTGTGCTTGGCGCAGCCTTAGAGGTAGACCAGAGTGGACCATTCATTTACAGTGAAGTGAAGTGGATGGCCACCCCTTGTCATTTTTGGTTGGCACTGCTGCTACACGTTCTACTCTGAAAACAGTGGAAGTCCCAAACCTACCCCTCTCGGGAAAAACAGTGCAAGTTGTTGGCATGGAGAATAAACAAATGACAGTGCATGAAACTGACCAAATTTTAGTGAAAATAAGATTGTTTGAAGACAAGCACAAGTTCATGTTATGTGACAACAGTCCAGTAAATCTCTTGGGAAGGGATTTATTTGTGAAAATACATTTTGTGATCTACTGTACCCCAGCAGGAATAGAGGTTCATACTCAAGATGAAGATGCTGCCTTCAAGTTGATGAAAAGTTAAGCATATTGCAACTTACTGACACTGTTAACAGGGTTCAGGAGGAACCTGGTGGCCTCTACCCAGGAGGGAGAGACAGAGGGAGCGCTCAGCAACTCAGAGAGCCCTCAGAAGACTAGGCAACGCGCACAGGAGTCCCACAGCACAGGGACAAAGAAGGTGCAAAAGGAGGCCCATGCAGCACTACACAAATGGCTCCCTTGCCGCTGGAGAACCACGCAGGAGGCTGTGCATTACAGGAAGGAGTGCTGGAGTCCGGAGCTGCATGGTGTACAAAGAACTTTGTGGAAGGATGCCAACAAGCATTGGCAGCTACAAAACATGCGGTGCATGGGGGTACTGTCTTGCTTGGGGAGGCAAGTTCTTACCTCCACCAAAGCTGGACAGCTGGACCTCAGGACCGTCGGGACCACTTCAGTCCACTACCCATGGTGTTGGATCCATGCACTTCTTCAGGAGAGGGGAACCAAGCCTCAGGTCATCGCTGCAGAGGGGTGCCTGCTAAAGTAGAGAAATTCCTTCATTCTTCTAGTGCAGGCTGAAGACTGGCTGTCCACTGAAGATGCACGACCGGGAAACAGTTGCTGGCAGGAGCTGAAGATACAATGTTGCAGAAGTCGTCTTTGCTTCTTTGTTGCAGTTGTAGAGTTCCTGGAGGGTCCGGATGCAGCTTTCTTTGGTAAGAAGGTGAAGTAAAGGATGCAGAGGATTCCTTCTGGAGTCTTGCAATCCGAATCTGAAGAACCACCCAAGAGAGATACCCTAAATAGCCCTAAAAGGGGGATTTGATAGAAATGGGGTCTCTAGTTGGCAGTTGGTTTGCACCCTGTCCAAGCAGGGACCTTCACTTTAGTCAAGATAAGGGAGATACCCGCTCAGATAACCCATGCTCACCCCCTTGGTAGCTTGGCACAAGCAGTCAGGCTTATCTCAGAAGTAATGTGTGAAGCATTTGCACCTAACACACAGTAATAAGTGAAAACACTACATTAGGACGCCACACCAGTTTTACAAAAATAGCCAGTATTTATCTATATAAAACAAGACCAAAACAATACAAATCCAGCATAGAGTGCTAAAGATATGAATTTTGCAAGATTTACTCAAAAATACAGTTCCTTGAAGTCAATAGCTCCACCTGGGGCTATCACGGCATTGTGATCAACAAAAACAACAGTTCAGGCCAGCCTCGGCGTCGCAGGCCAGCTACGGTGTTGGGGAGACCCGCAAACAGTACCTTTGGAATTGCAGGGCATTGTGATCCTCGCGGTGAGCTCCGGAGAGCGGTGTGGCTGGCGTTGCAATGTCGGTTCCGGAGTCGGTGCGGGGGTCGTCAGGCCCTTGAAGTCACACGCGTGGCAGATCGAACTCTGGGCTGATGAAGTTAGTAGCGCTGGCGTGGACGGCGTCGGGGCTGTGGTTTGAAGCGGGACGATGCAACGTGCGGTGTCAATAGGTCAAGGTGCAGGCAGCATTGTCGTTATTGCTGAAGCGCTGTTGTTGGTTGGCCCAAGCCGTCGGTGCGGGGTGGAACTGTGCTTCGTTACTCTCACTAGCGGTATCCACAGGCCACGGTGCAGGCAGGGAGGCCTGGTGACAACACTAGAGTCAATGGTGCTGGCGTCAGGGACCGGGGCTGTGGTGCGGGACGAGACCATGCTTCGTGCTCCTCATGGCCACAGTGCAGACAGTGGTGCAGGTGTCAGCAGGAGCGGTGCCGGCGGGGATTATTCAATCCTGTTTCCACCTATAAACCATATTTGCACATAGACACAACTTAACTTGTTGTTTATCAGATGTAGAAAAGAAGTCCTTGAATTTAGGTGAAGACAGGAGAGATTTGGGAGTTGGATCACAGTCAAATTAACTTTTCTGACGTCTAAATCGATGGACAAAAGAGGAAATAGAACCCCAGTTATCTAGAAACCTAGCTGCTCTAGTTTTAGATTGGGAACATAAAGGGAGATTGTGCATCTGGATGGAAAGGTCTACCACTGACAATGTGTTCATGGGAAAGAGTGAATGAGGGCCCATGTTTGAAGTTCATGGAAATTTCAAGTTGTATTTTGATGGAGAAGATGCAGTGATTCCTGGTGTTTATTTTATTTGTGAAAAGTGGGCATATTTTAGACTTCCAAAAGTATAGTATGGCATATGTTATATGGGAATTGTTTTCCCTAGCATTTATCATGTGGAGCACTTTGATAATCATGTTTGGACAAGGGTTTAGACCTAAGTGAGGTGTGGGTGCTGGAGAAGTGTTGGGAGACATTTTTGGTGCTATGATTCCATCAGTGGGAGTGATTTTGAATGATCTGAATTTCAGAAGGTTGTCTACTATTGTGGACAAACTAGCCAGTAGTACTGCTGGAGCATTGTCTGTTGTCAATACTAATAGCGATCAGATCAATGGTTTTGCAAAATCGACTTGCATTAGACATGTTGCTCGCAAAGGAGGGCAGTGTCTGTCAAAAACTTAAAGTTCAACAATGCTGTACTTCTATCCCAGATAAAAGTATGGATATGCAGACGTATATTCTGAATATTTCAGGGTTGACAAGAGATTGAAAGAATTGGAAGCAACAGGTGCATTGGAAGTGATTTTCTGCTATAGGCAGATGGTTTGGTAACCTGGAAACTGGAATATTAGGGTTTGTGTTAAAACCATTGTTGATTCTTTTGACGGTGACCATAGTTTTGTTTGTAGGATACCAAATTTTCCAGAGAACAAAAGTTCAATAAGGCAGAAAGAGAAAGAGAGCAAAGGTTGAATTGGAAGATAGTTAGTATAGATATTACAATGATATAAAGCATTTGGAGGAATCCAGGTGAAAGTTGTTCAAAACAACTAGGTTTTAGATAGTCTCATTCAGGAATGAAAATTAATTTGTGATGACTCTAAAAGTCATCAGTGGGCGGGGGGTTGAAAAAGCATACATTGGCTCAGCCACCACGCCTCTGAAATAAGAATGTGAAGGGTGGTCACTTTCTGGTCATCATAATTTGGTGGTCACATTTTGGATAACATGATGAAGTATTTTTATATAATTACTGTACTGCAAATTGTATGAATGGAGTGCACCTTTGGATATAGCATGTATATCTATTTCAAACTAACTCTTTGAAAATATTATTCTGCATAATCATTTGGGTATTCTCATAAGTAATGTTTAGAATTTATTTAATCTGAAAATATATTTGTGTTTTATTAATTTGGCTGGAGTGAAGGCCTACACACATATTTTTCTTTTCACAGTTCACTTTCAATGTGGAGTTTGTTTTCTTAAATATTTTCTCTCCGAGATGCAGGTGATAGGAGCTGAGATGGAGTTAACAAGAAGCTTATTGTGTGAGAGAGATAAGAAAGCTTGAGACAAACTTTGCAAGGATGAAGAGGAGTATTCTGGAAGGTGGCAACTGTAACCTTTTGATTTAGCATGAACCAAAGAGTATCAAGATCGGATGTGCGAGGTCTCTGAAAGTTTTAACATAATTCAAAATAATTGCAGGTTCAAGTGAGAATCGTCAACTGTGATGCTGTCGTTTTGGGAAATTGTGATTTGAAGAAGGTTTAGTTAGTGAGAGATCACATCCTTAGAGCTGAATGGACCCTTCAGTCGTGCAGACCTCACACTTTGATTTTATGTGGCTTCATGCCACAGGCACTTCTCGAAACAGAATATTCTATAGAATTTCTGTTTGCTGACCTTTCTCAGATATTTTAAATAGAATTAGAATAGTTTAGGGTTAAGTTTAAATGGTTAGGCAGGAGAACTTGATTCTGGTGACCAAGAACCACATGCTTTTTCTGATTTTCAGTATAGTGGCAATCAAAGGCTTGCTCTTGTATATGCTAAGTTTAATACTATAAGACGCTTTAGTTCTCCTTTGGTGATTTTATATATCTATACTATGGTTTTCAGACTCATTTATGTAACATTGAATTTGCGTCTGTAGGAAAGCCCCTATGAATCTCTGATTTGACTCCGAATACTATTGTGTGACATTTGGGTTGCACAGAAATCTATGAATGATTTGATAACTGTTACTCTCTACCCCTCAGCCTGAGAAGAACAGATTCATCGGACCCCAGAATTAGAGATAGGGCCCTGGCTGGATCAGTGGAATATCATGGAGTTGAGTGGTGTATAGTGGAGTGGCATAGAGTGTAGTGGTGTACAGTGGAGTGTTGTAGAATGGACAGGCGTAGAGTGGAGGGAGGTACAGCGTAGTTGCGTGCATTGGAATAGCATGGAGTGGAGTGGGGTATACTGGAGTGGTATACAGTAGAACAGCATACTCTGGATTGTGGAAGAGTGAAGTGACGTAGAAAGGAGAGTCATACAGCGTTATAGTGTAGAATTAAGTGGCGTACAATTTAATAGCATAGAATAGAGTGGTGTAGAGTGCAGTGAGGTACAGTGTAGCGGCATACAATGGAATAGCGCAGACTGGAGTTACATAGACTTTAGTGGCATACAGTGTAGGGCCACAGAGTGGGTGTTGTAGAGTGGAATACCATGGAGTGGAGTGGTGTAGAGTGGAATGTAGAGGGTAGTGTGTAGTAGCAAACAGTGCAACAGCATCCTGTGGAGTGGCGTGGAGTGTTGTAGAGTGGAGTGATGTACAGTGGAAAAACTTAGAATGTAGTGGCATAGATTGGAGTGGCATACAGTAGAATAGTATATAGTGCATATTGTAGAGAGGAATAACTCTGAGTGGTACTGGCTTATAGTGTAGTGACATAGAGTAGAGTGGCATAAAGTGGAATAGGGTAGAATGGTGTAGAGTGAAGTGGAGTGTTGAGTGAAATAGCATAGAGTGTAGTAGAGTAGAGTGACACAGAGTGTTGTCCCATAGAATGGAGTGATGTACAGTGTAATAGCGTACAGTGGATTGTCACAGAGTAGAGTGGTGTGCAGTGGAGTAGCATAACGTGGAGTGGCATACAGAGGAATAGTGGACAGTGAAGTGTTGAACACTGAAGTGGCATACATGGAGCGGCATAGGCTAGAATGTAGTGTTGTAGAGTAGAATTGCATACAGTAGAGTAGCGTACAGTGGAGCATCATAGAGTGGAAGGACATTCATGTACTGGCATACACTGTAGTGTCATAAAATGTAGCGACATCAAGTGTAATAGTGTACAGTGTAGTGGTATAGAGTGGAGTGGCGTAGAGTGGAGTGGGATAGACTGGAGTGATGTATAGTGGATTGCCATAGAGTGGATTAGTATACAATGGAATGATGTAGAGTGGAGTGGCATAGAGTGCAAAAGCGTAGAGTAGAGTGATGGTAACTGAAATAGACATAGCGTGAACATGTGTTAACATATGTGGATGTAATGTGGCATGAAAATATATTATTTTGTGTAAATTATAATTTGTGGTACTATGTGTGAATAGTTGAAGTAGTTTTAAACACTTATGTATATATTGTGCCACAGTATACCATAGTAAGTTTGTGGTATACCGTGGTATATGGTGAAGAAAAGAAATTCCCCAATGGGATCAAATAAGCTCAACCACACACAATACACCGTCTCAGTCACTCAATACCTCCAATGATCAATCTAAATAAAGGAATCAGTAATAAAAGATATAGGGGGTCATTACAACCTTGGCGCACGGCTGAAGCCGCCTTCCAAGGTTTGACCACCGGGCGGCTGCCAATGCGGCCGCACTCGCACCACGACCATTCTGAGATCCCTGCTGGGCTGGCGGGCGGAAACCTGGTTTCCGCCCGCCGGCCCAGCAGGGATCTCGGCCGCAACACAGGAGCCGGCTCCAAATGAGATCCCCGCTCGAGCCGGCGGTGTTGCGGTTGTGCGACGGGTGCAGTACACCCGTCGTGCTTTTTACTGTCTGCATAGCAGACAGTGAAAAGCTGCGTGGGCCCATGGCAGGGGGCCCCTGCACTGCCCATGCCTGTGGCATGGGCAGTGCAGGGGCCCCCAGGGGCCCCGTGACTCCCCTTTCCGCCAGCCTTTTCATGGCGGTGCAAACCGCCATGAAAAGGCTGGCGGGAGGGGGACTCGTAATCCCCTGGGCAGCGCTGCCCTGGAGGATTACTCCCGCTGGGACAAAAGTGGTGGGAAACCACTGCGGTCGTAATCCCCAGGATTTCACCGCCAGCCTGTTGGTGGTGAAATCCGTCAAAACAAATGACCCCCATAATTTTAATTAATACAAACCCATAAAAGTATGAACTAAAACCACCTATTACAAACCAGGAACAATGATAAAACCATCACATATAGAAATAAGACATAAGGGAGACAAAAAAAAAAGACATCCACTGTAGTCTATTATATACGCGCTGTCCCAATCTTGGTAAATATAGGCCTATCGATTTCTGTCCACAATCCCTGTTCAATTTTAGGCCCGTTCCAATGGGTCCAGCAATCCAATTTGCGTCAACACGTTTCGGTAGTCTTTCAAAAATCCTTCCACCACCTTCTTCAGGACATTGAGATATACTCCCCACATTTATCTTTCAAATCTATTTTCAAACAAACAGACAAAAATACATCAATTCCCAATTTGTTTACCTACCCTTGAAATTTAAAACAACTCCAATATGGCTATCACCTCCCATCATTATCCAAATCAATTGCTAATATAAACCCCAAATTCCTTTATAAAGAGCATCACATAGAGGAATTCATTGCACACAATCAATTTATCCATATATTTCCTCAGGCAAAGATTTACATACTCTTTGTAGGAAAGTACCATCTTGCCTGGCATGTTACCCCCATTTTTCACTGTATATATGTTGTTTTAGTTGTATGTGTCACTGGGACCCTGGTAACCCAGGGCCCCAGTGCTCATAAGTGTGCCTGAATGTGTTACCTGTGTAGTGACTAACTGTCTCACTGAGGCTCTGCTAATCAGAACCTCAGTGGTTATGCTCTCTCATTTCTTTCCAAATTGTCACTAACAGGCTAGTGACCATTTTTAGCAAATTTACATTGGCTTACTGGAACACCCTTATAATTCCCTAGTATATGGTACTGAGGTACCCAGGGTATTGGGGTTCCAGGAGATCCCTACGGGCTGCAGCATTTCTTTTGCCACCCATAGGGAGCTCTGACAATTCTTACACAGGCCTACCACTGCAGCCTGAGTGAAATAACGTCCACGTTATTTCACAGCCATTTTACACTGCACTTAAGTAACTTATAAGTCACCTATATGTCTAACCTTTACCTGGTAAAGGTTAGGTGCAAAGTTACTTAGTGTGAGGGCACCCTGGCACTAGCCAAGGTGCCCCCACATTGTTCAGAGCCAATTCCCTGAACTTTGTGAGTGCGGGGACACCATTACATGCGTGCACTACATATAGGTCACTACCTATATGTAGCTTCACCATGGTAACTCCGAATATGGCCATGTAACATGTCTATGATCATGGAATTGCCCCCTCTATGCCATCCTGGCATAGTTGGCACAATCCCATGATCCCAGTGGTCTGTAGCACAGACCCTGGTACTGCCAAACTGCCCTTCCTGGGGTTTCACTGCAGCTGCTGCTGCTGCCAACCCCTCAGACAGGCAGCTGCCCTCCTGGGGTCCAGCCAGGCCTGGCCCAGGATGGCAGAACAAAGAACTTCCTCTGAGAGAGGGTGTGACACCCTCTCCCTTTGGAAAATGGTGTGAAGGCAGGGGAGGAGTAGCCTCCCCCAGCCTCTGGAAATGCTTTGTTGGGCACAGATGTGCCCAATTCTGCATAAGCCAGTCTACACCGGTTCAGGGACCCCTTAGCCCCTGCTCTGGCGCGAAACTGGACAAAGGAAAGGGGAGTGACCACTCCCCTGACCTGCACCTCCCCTGGGAGGTGTCCAGAGCTCCTCCAGTGTGCTCCAGACCTCTGCCATCTTGGAAACAGAGGTGCTGCTGGCACACTGGACTGCTCTGAGTGGCCAGTGCCACCAGGTGACGTCAGAGACTCCTTGTGATAGGCTCCTTCAGGTGTTGCTAGCCTATCCTCTCTCCTAGGTAGCCAAACCCTCTTTTCTGGCTATTTAGGGTCTCTGCCTCTGGGGAAACTTTAGATAACGAATGCAAGAGCTCATCCGAGTTCCTCTGCATCTCTCTCTTCACCTTCTGATAAGGAATCGACTGCTGACCGCGCTGGAAGCCTGCAAACCTGCAACATAGTAGCAAAGGCGACTACTGCAACTCTGTAACGCTGATCCTGCCGCCTTCTCGACTGTTTTCCTGCTTGTGCATGCTGTGGGGGTAGTCTACCTCCTCTCTGCACCAGAAGCTCTGAAGAAATCTCCCGTGGGTCGACGGAATCTTCCCCCTGCAACCGCAGGCACCAAAAAGCTGCATTACCGGTCCCTTGGGTCTCCTCTCAGCACAACGAGCGAGGTCCCTCGAATCCAGCGACTCTGTCCAAGTGACCCCCACAGTCCAGTGACTCTTCAGTCCAAGTTTGGTGGAGGTAAGTCTTTGCCTCACCTCGCTGGGCTGCATTGCTGGGAACCGCGACTTTGCAGCTACTCCGGCCCCTGTACACTTCCGGCGGAAATCCTTTGTGCACAGCCAAGCCTGGGTCCACGGCACTCTAACCTGCATTGCACGACTTTCAAAGTTGGTCTCCGGCGACGTGGGACTCCTTTGTGCAACTTCGGCGAGCACCATTTCACACATCCTTGTAGTGCCTGTTTCTGGCACTTCTCCGGGTGCTACCTGCTTCAGTGAGGGCTCTTTGTCTTGCTCGACGTCCCCTCTCTCTTCAGGTCCAATTTGCGACCTCCTGGTCCCTCCTAAGCCCCAGCAGCATTCAAAAACGCCAAACGCACGATTTGCGACTAGCAAGGCTTGTTGGCGTCCTTCCGGCAGGAAAACACTTCTGCACGACTCTCCAAGGCGAGTGGGATCCGTCCACCAAAGGGGAAGTCTCTAGCCCTTTTTGTTCCTGCAGAAACCTCAGCTTCTTCTGTCCAGTAGAAGCTTCTTTGCACCCACAGCTGGCATTTCCTGGGCATCTGCCCATCTCCGACTTGCTTGTGACTTTTGGACTTGGTCCCCTTGTTCCACAGGTACCCTAGATTGGAAATCCACAGTTGTTGCATTGCTGGTTTGTGTCTTTCCTGCATTATTCCTCTAACACGACTTCTTTGTCCTTAGGGAAACTTTAGTGCACTTTGCACTCACTTTTCAGGGTCTTGGGGAGGGTTATTTTTCTAACTCTCACTATTTTCTAATAGTCCCAGCGACCCTCTACAAGGTCACATAGGTTTGGGGTCCATTCGTGGTTCGCATTCCACTTTTGGAGTATATGGTTTGTGTTGCCCCTATCCCTATGTTTCCCCATTGCATCCTATTGTAACTATACATTGTTTGCACTGTTTTCTAAGACTATACTGCATATTTTTGCTATTGTGTATATATATCTTGTGTATATTTCCTATCCTCTCACTGAGGGTACACGCTAAGATACTTTGGCATATTGTCATAAAAATAAAGTACCTTTATTTTTAGTATAACTGTGTATTGTGTTTTCTTATGATATTTTGCATATGACACTAAGTGGTACTGTAGTAGCTTCACACGTCTCCTAGTTCAGCCTAAGCTGCTCTGCTAAGCTACCATTATCTATCAGCCTAAGCTGCTAGACACCCTATACACTAATAAGGGATAACTGGGCCTGGTGCAAGGTGCAAGTACCCCTTGGTACTCACTACAAGCCAGTCCAGCCTCCTACATTGGTTGTGCAGTGGTGGGATAAGTGCTTGAGACTACTTACCACTCTTGTCAGTGTACTTTTCATAAGAGAAAAATATACAAAACAAGGTCAGTGTATATACACATATCCAAAAAGTTTTGCATTTCCTCTTTTCACTCTTTTCTAAGTGCTGAAAAGTACTTCAAAACTTTCAAAAAGTTCTTAAAAGTTTAAAAAGTTTTTTTCTGTCTTTCCAAAAAGTTCTGAAAACTTTTTTCTCTTTTTCTATCACTTTAACTCTCTCTAAAAATGTCTGGCACAGGCCAAAATGTTGATCTGTCCAAACTTGCATATGACAACCTTAGCTGGAAAAGAGCAAGGAGTCTCTGTATAGAGAGAGGTTTGAGTGTAGGGAAGAATCCTTCCTTGGAACTGTTACTTAACATGCTTAGAGAACAGGATAAGGCCATAGGTGCCTCATCTGTTGAAAAAGTACCTAATAGTTCTCAATCTGATTCAGGGACTCCCCCAGGAAAAGATTCAGGAAAGAAACTTCCTAGCCTGCCCATTACTAGACAATCTAGCATAGATTGTAATGATGATGAGCCACACCATATAAATAGTGTTGTCTCACATCATAGCAAAAGCATTTATTCTCACCATACTGGTAGTAATGTTTCTGTTAACCAAGCTGTTAGGGTGGCTTCTGTAAGGGACAGGTCTCCTTCTGTTCATTCCCATCATACCTCTGTATCTAGGAATGTCCCTCCCACCAACCCTGATGACAGAATGTTAGAGAGGGAACTCAATAAGTTGAGGGTGGAACAAACCAGACTGAAGCTTAAAAAGCAACAGCTGGATTTGGATAGACAGTCTTTTGAACTAGAGAAGGAAAGACAGAAGTTGGGTTTAGAAACCCATGGTGGCAGCAGCAGTATTCCCCATAGTCATCCTGCAAAAGAGCATGATTCCAGGAATCTGCACAAGATAGTTCCCCCTTATAAGGAGGGGGATGACATTAACAAGTGGTTTGCTGCACTTGAGAGGGCCTGTGTTGTACAGGATGTCCCTCAAAGGCAGTGGGCTGCTATCCTATGGCTATCATTTAGTGGAAAAGGTAGGGATAGGCTCCTTACTGTGAAAGAAAATGATGCTAAGAATTTCCAAGTTCTTAAGAATGCACTCCTGGATGGTTATGGCTTAACCACTGAACAGTACAGGATAAAGTTCAGAGAGACCAAAAAGGAGTCTTCACAAGACTGGGTTGATTTCATTGACCATTCAGTGAAGGCCTTGGAGGGGTGGTTACATGGCAGTAAAGTTACTGATTATGACAGCCTGTATAACTTAATCCTGAGAGAGCATATTCTTAATAATTGTGTGTCTGATTTGTTGCACCAGTACTTGGTGGACTCTGATCTGACCTCTCCCCAAGAATTGGGAAATAAGGCAGACAAATGGGTCAGAACAAGAGTGAACAGAAAAGTTCATACAGGGGGTGACAAAGATGGCAACAAAAAGAAGGATGGTAAGTCTTCAGACAAGGGTGGGGACAAATCTAAAAATGAGTCTTCATCAGGCCCACAAAAACACTCTGGTGGGGGTGGTGGGTCCAAATCCTCCTTTAATCAGAACAAGGAAAAGAAACCATGGTGCTATTTATGTAAAATAAAAGGCCATTGGACAACAGATCCCAGTTGTCCAAAGAAAGGCACCACTGCTCCTACCACTACAACCCCTACTGCTACACCTAGTGTCCCTACTAATAGCAGTGGTGGTGGGAGCAAACCTACTAATAGCCAATCCAAGGGAGTAGCTGGGCTCACTTTTGGTAATTTAGTTGGGGTTGGCCTTGTTAGGGAGGCCACAGAGGCTGTGTTAGTCTCTGAGGGGGCTATTGATTTAGCCACCTTAGTTGCTTGTCCCCTTAATATGGATAAGTACAAGCAGCTACCCCTAATAAATGGTGTTGAGGTTCAGGCCTACAGGGACACAGGTGCCAGTGTCACAATGGTGATTGAGAAACTGGTGCACCCTGAACAACACATACTTGGACACCAGTACCAAGTAACCAATGCTCACAACATAACACAAAGCCACCCCATGGCTGTTGTAAATCTCAACTGGGGGGGGGGGTAACTGGTCCAAAGAAAGTTGTGGTAGCTTCAGAATTACCTGTAGACTGTCTATTAGGGAATGATTTGGAGACATCAGCTTGGTCAGATGTGGAGTTGGAGGCCCATGCAGCAATGCTGGGCATCCCAGGGCATATTTTTGCTTTGACAAGGGCTCAGGCCAAAAAGCAAAAAGGACAGGGAAGCTTGGATCCTGGAACAATGGACCAAGTGCTCCCTAAAGCTAGGGCTAGTAGAAGCAAACCACTTCCTACTATCCCTCCCTCTACAGTGGATTCTACTTCTGAGGAAGAAGAATTCCCTCCCTGTGCAGAACCTACACCAGAGGAGCTGGAAGCAGACACTGCTGAGCTTTTGGGTGAAGGGGGGCCTGCCAGAGAGGAGCTGAGTGTGGCACAGCAAACCTGTCCCACATTAGAGGGTCTCAGACAGCAAGCTGTCAAACAGGCTAATGGGGATGTCAGTGACTCTCACAGAGTTTACTGGGAGGACAACCTCTTGTACACTGAGCATAGGGATCCTAAACCTGGAGCTGCCAGGAGATTAGTGATTCCTCAGGAGTACAGAAAGTTCCTCCTAACACTGGCACATGACATTCCCTTAGCTGGGCATCTAGGACAAATGAAAACTTGGGACAGGCTTGTTCCCCTGTTTCATTGGCCTAGGATGTCTGAGGACATAAAGGAATTTTGTAAGTCCAGTGAAACCTGTCAAGCCAGTGGCAAGACAGGTGGCACCCCAAAGGCACCCCTTATCCCACTGCCTGTGGTTGGGGTTCCCTTTGAAAGGGTAGGGGTTGACATAGTTGGCCCCCTTGACCCTCCTACTGCTTCAGGCAATAGGTTTATCTTAGTGGTAGTGGACCATGCCACAAGATATCCTGAAGCTATTCCTTTAAGGACCACTACAGCACCTGCAGTGGCAAAGGCCCTCCTGGGAATATTTTCCAGGGTGGGCTTCCCAAAGGAAGTAGTATCAGACAGAGGAAGCAATTTCATGTCTGCATACTTAAAGGCCATGTGGAAGGAGTGTGGTGTAACGTACAAGTTCACAACACCCTATCATCCACAAACAAATGGACTGGTGGAGAGATTTAATAAAACTCTCAAAGGCATGATTATGGGTCTCCCTGAAAAACTCCGCAGGAGATGGGATATCCTTCTACCATGCCTCCTTTTTGCCTACAGGGAGGTACCCCAGAAAGGAGTGGGCTTCAGCCCCTTTGAACTTCTTTTTGGACACCCTGTTAGGGGTCCACTCACACTTGTAAAGGAGGGTTGGGAACAACCTTTAAAAGCTCCTAAGCAGGATATTGTGGACTATGTACTTGGCCTCAGATCAAGGATGGCTGAGTACATGAAAAAGGCCAGTAAAAACCTTCAGGCCAGCCAAGAGCTCCAGAAGCAATGGCATGATCAGAAGGCTGTTTTGGTTCAGTACCAACCAGGGCAGAAAGTGTGGGTCTTGGAGCCTGTGGCCCCAAGAGCACTCCAAGATAAATGGAGTGGACCCCACACAATTGTTGAAAAGAAGGGGGAAGTCACCTACTTGGTTGACTTAGGCACTGCCAGGAGTCCCCTTAGGGTGCTCCATGTCAACCGCCTGAAACCCTACTATGACAGGGCTGATCTCACCCTGCTCATGGCAACTGATGAGGGACAGGAAGAAGACAGTGATCCTCTACCTGATCTCTTCTCTTCCACAGAACAAGATGCTCTTGTGGAAGGTGTAGTTTTGGCAGATTGTCTTACTGCTGAGCAGAAAGACCATTGCATAAATCTCCTAGGACAATTTTCAGAACTCTTCTCTACTGTGCCAGGCACCACTTCTTGGTGTGAGCACACTATAGATACTGGAGACAGTTTACCTGTCAAAAGTAAGATCTATAGGCAGCCTGACCATGTCAGGGACTGCATAAAGAAAGAGGTCCAGAAAATGTTAGAACTAGGAGTAGTTGAGCACTCTGACAGTCCATGGGCTTCTCCTGTGGTACTGGTACCAAAACCCCATTCCAAAGATGGAAAGAAGGAAATGCGGTTTTGTGTAGACTATAGAGGTCTCAACTTGGTAACCAAAACTGATGCTCACCCTATACCCAGGGCAGATGAGCTCATAGATACACTGGCATCTGCCAAGTATCTAAGCACTTTTGATTTGACTGCAGGGTATTGGCAGATCAAATTATCAGAAGATGCTAAACCTAAGACTGCATTTTCTACCATTGGAGGACATTACCAGTTTACTTTAATGCCTTTTGGTTTGAAAAATGCACCTGCCACTTTTCAGAGGTTGGTGAACACAGTCCTGCAAGGGCTGGAAGCTTTCAGTGCAGCATATTTGGACGATATAGCTATCTTTAGCTCCAGCTGGGATGATCACCTGGTCCACCTATGGAAAGTTTTGGAGGCCCTGCAAAAGGCAGGCCTCACTATCAAGGCTTCAAAGTGCCAGATAGGGCAGGGTAAGGTGGTTTATCTGGGACACCTTGTTGGTGGGGAACAGATTGCACCACTTCAGGGGAAAATCCAAACTATTATTGATTGGGTTCCCCCTACCACTCAGACTCAGGTGAGAGCCTTCCTAGGCCTCACTGGGTATTACAGGAGGTTCATTAAGAACTATGGCTCCATTGCAGCCCCTCTTAATGACCTCACATCCAAGAAAATGCCTAAAAAGGTATTATGGACAGCAAACTGTCAGAAAGCTTTTGAGGAGCTGAAGCAGGCCATGTGCTCTGCACCTGTCCTGAAAAGCCCTTGTTACTCTAAAAAATTCTATGTCCAAACTGATGCATCTGAATTAGGAGTAGGGGCAGTCCTATCACAACTTAATTCTGAGGACCAGGATCAACCTGTTGCTTTTATTAGTAGGAGGTTGACTCCTAGAGAAAAGCGTTGGTCTGCCATTGAGAGGGAGGCCTTTGCTGTGGTCTGGGCTCTGAAGAAGTTGAGGCCATACCTGTTTGGCACTCACTTCATTGTTCAGACAGACCACAAACCTCTACTTTGGCTAAAACAAATGAAAGGTGAAAATCCTAAATTGTTGAGGTGGTCCATATCCCTACAGGGAATGGACTATACAGTGGAACATAGACCTGGGAGTAGCCACTCCAATGCAGATGGACACTCCAGATATTTCCACTTAGACAATGAAGACTCATCAGGTCATGGCTAGTCTTATTGTCCTTCGTTTGGGGGGGGGTTGTGTAGGAAAGTACCATCTTGCCTGGCATGTTACCCCAATTTTTCACTGTATATATGTTGTTTTAGTTGTATGTGTCACTGGGACCCTGGTAACCCAGGGCCCCAGTGCTCATAAGTGTGCCTGAATGTGTTACCTGTGTAGTGACTAACTGTCTCACTGAGGCTCTGCTAATCAGAACCTCAGTGGTTATGCTCTCTCATTTCTTTCCAAATTGTCACTAACAGGCTAGTGACCATTTTGCTTACTGGAACACCCTTATAATTCTCTAGTATATGGTACTGAGGTACCCAGGGTATTGGGGTTCCAGGAGATCCCTATGGGCTGCAGCATTTCTTTTGCCACCCATAGGGAGCTCTGACAATTCTTACACAGGCCTACCACTGCAGCCTGAGTGAAATAACGTCCACGTTATTTCACAGCCATTTTACACTGCACTTAAGTAACTTATAAGTCACCTATATGTCTAACCTTTACCTGGTAAAGGTTAGGTGCAAAGTTACTTAGTGTGAGGGCACCCTGGCACTAGCCAAGTTTCCCCCACATTGTTCAGAGCCAATTCCCTGAACTTTGTGAGTGCGGGGACACCATTACACGCGTGCACTACATGTAGGTCACTACCTATATGTAGCTTCACCATGGCAACTCCGAATATGGCCATGTAACATGTCTATGATCATGGAATTGCCCCCTCTATGCCATCCTGGCATAGTTGGCACAATCCCATGATCCCAGTGGTCTGTAGCACAGACCCTGGTACTGCCAAACTGCCCTTCCTGGGGTTTCACTGCAGCTGCTGCTGCTGCCAACCCCTCAGACAGGCAGCTGCCCTCCTGGGGTCCAGCCAGGCCTGGCCCAGGATGGCAGAACAAAGAACTTCCTCTGAGAGAGGGTGTGACACCCTCTCCCTTTGGAAAATGGTGTGAGGGCAGGGGAGGAGTAGCCTCCCCAGCCTCTGGAAATGCTTTGTTGGGCACAGATGTGCCCAATTCTGCATAAGCCAGTCTACACCGGTTCAGGGACCCCTTAGCCCCTGCTCTGGCGCGAAACTGGACAAAGGAAAGGGGAGTGACCACTCCCCTGACCTGCACCTCCCCTGGGAGGTGTCCAGAGCTCCTCCAGTGTGCTCCAGACCTCTGCCATCTTGGAAACAGAGGTGCTGCTGGCACACTGGACTGCTCTGAGTGGCCAGTGCCACCAGGTGACGTCAGAGACTCCTTGTGATAGGCTCCTTCAGGTGTTGCTAGCCTATCCTCTCTCCTAGGTAGCCAAACCCTCTTTTCTGGCTATTTAGGGTCTCTGCCTCTGGGGAAACTTTAGATAACGAATGCAAGAGCTCATCCGAGTTCCTCTGCATCTCTCTCTTCACCTTCTGATAAGGAATCGACTGCTGACCGCGCTGGAAGCCTGCAAACCTGCAACATAGTAGCAAAGACGACTACTGCAACTCTGTAACGCTGATCCTGCCGCCTTCTCGACTGTTTTCCTGCTTGTGCATGCTGTGGGGGTAGTCTACCTCCTCTCTGCAGCAGAAGCTCCGAAGAAATCTCCCGTGGGTCGACGGAATCTTCCCCCTGCAACCGCAGGCACCAAAAAGCTGCATTACCGGTCCCTTGGGTCTCCTCTCAGCACGACGAGCGAGGTCCCTCGAATCCAGCGACTCTGTCCAAGTGACCCCCACAGTCCAGTGACTCTTCAGTCCAAGTTTGGTGGAGGTAAGTCTTTGCCTCACCTCGCTGGGCTGCATTGCTGGGAACCGCGACTTTGCAGCTACTCCGGCCCCTGTGCACTTCCGGCGGAAATCCTTTGTGCACAGCCAAGCCTGGGTCCATGGCACTCTAACCTGCATTGCACGACTTTCTAAGTTGGTCTCCGGCGACGTGGGACTCCTTTGTGCAACTTCGGCGAGCACCGTTTCACGCATCCTTGTAGTGCCTGTTTCTGGCACTTCTCCGGGTGCTACCTGCTTCAGTGAGGGCTCTTTGTCTTGCTCGACGTCCCCTCTCTCTTCAGGTCTAATTTGCGACCTCCTGCTCCCTCTTGGGCCCCAGCAGCGTCCAAAAACGCCAAACGCACGATTTGCAACTAGCAAGGCTTGTTGGCGTCCTTCCAGCAGGAAAACACTTCTGAACGACTCTCCAAGGCGAGTGGGATCCGTCCACCAAAGGGGAAGTCTCTAGCCCTTTTTGTTGCTGCAGAAACCTCAGCTTCTTCTGTCCGGTAGAAGCTTCTTTGCACCCGCAGCTGGCATTTCCTGGGCATCTGCCCATCTCCGACTTGCTTGTGACTTTTGGACTTGGTCCCCTTGTTCCACAGGTACCCTAGATTGGAAATCCACAGTTGTTGCATTGCTGGTTTGTGTCTTTCCTGCATTATTCCTCTAACACAACTTCTTTGTCCTTAGGGGAACTTTAGTGCACTTTGCACTCACTTTTCAGGGTCTTGGGGAGGGTTATTTTTCTAACTCTCACTATTTTCTAATAGTCCCAGCGACCCTCTACAAGGTCACATAGGTTTGGGGTCCATTCGTGGTTCGCATTCCACTTTTGGAGTATATGGTTTGTGTTGCCCCTATCCCTATGTTTCCCCATTGCATCCTATTGTAACTATACATTGTTTGCACTGTTTTCTAAGACTATACTGCATATTTTTGCTATTGTGTATATATATCTTGTGTATATTTCCTATCCTCTCACTGAGGGTACACGCTAAGATACTTTGGCATATTATCATAAAAATAAAGTACCTTTATTTTTAGTATAACTGTGTATTGTGTTTTCTTATGATATTGTGCATATGACACTAAGTGGTACTGTAGTAGCTTCACACGTCTCCTAGTTCAGCCTAAGCTGCTCTGCTAAGCTACCATTATCTATCAGCCTAAGCTGCTAGACACCCTATACACTAATAAGGGATAACTGGGCCTGGTGCAAGGTGCAAGTACCCCTTGGTACTCACTACAAGCCAGTCCAGCCTCCTACACTCTTCTCCCATCAACAACCCTCTCAACTCACCTGCATATACCATAAATCAAGTAGGCATCAATTAACCAGTCATCCCAAAACCATGGCCCTCATTACAACCCTGGCGGTCGGTGGTAAAGTGGCGGTAAGACCACCAACAGGCTGGCGGAAAAAAAAAATGGAATCACAACCGTGGCGGAAACCGCCAACACATACAGCCACTTTAACACTTCACCCGCCACAGCGGTACAAACAAACAGCATGGCGGTGACTGCCAACAGACAGGCGGGATACAATGACCCCCCACACTATTATGACAGGCCAATCAGCCACCTTTTCCGGGGCGAATTCAACACGAACAAAAGCACGGCGGAAACAGGACTTGGAAGGGAAAACTCTCACCTCTACACAACCCACGAGGAACCAGGACGCCATGGAGCCGGAACTTCAAATCCTCCCTGCAATTGTCTTCTTGCTCCTCAACTAGGAGCACGACCGACGGCGGCGACGACCACGGTGAGTACTGCACCTACGACACAGGGGAGGGGGGAGGGAAAAGAGAGTGACACACACACGCAACACTCCCACCCCCACCCTCACCCACAACAACACATAAACAAATACATGCTGAAACGTTACATTTCCCCTCCCAACCTCCCCCCCAGGAGAACGCAAGGACAAAAGGAAATGATTTGAACGAATGTAATCAAGAATAATCCATTACTCAAAAATGTATATGCACTGTTAACAAATATGTACACCAAGAATTCAAGTCCAGGTACTGCACCTATATAGTCTGTGAACCACTGGTCCCAAAATGCATGGGCGAGGCCCACACAAGATACCCGATCCAAACGGAGAGAACACTGCAGGGGCATCTGATCGAAATAAAACAGGCACCTCAGGGGGAAGGGAAGTGGGGGCACCTCAGTCAGATGAGTGCATGACGCCAGCTCCACAAGGGGGCTCCATGCCCATTGATGTATCCTGGGGAGTGCAAAGCCACAGTCTTTCAAGTCTCTTCAGTGAGTGGGTTGCCCACTGCTTTATCCTGGGAGTGCAAAGCCACAGTCTCTCAAGTCTTTTCAGTGGGTGGTTTGCCCACTGCTTTATCCTGGGGAGTGCAAAGTCACAGTCTCTCAAGTCTCTCCAGTGGGTGGTTTCCCCACTGCTGCATCCTGGGGAGTGCAAAGCCACAGTCTCTCAAGTGGTTAACTGTCTCCACTGGTTCTGGAGGGGGCTTTGTGCCCAGAGTGCTTCATCCTGCCAAGGACAGAGGTAGTGGATGTGATACTCCACTGGTTCTGGAGGGGGCTTTGTGCCCAGAGTGCTTCATCCTACCAAGGACAGAGGTAGTGGAAGCCTTTCTCCACTGGTTCTGGAGGGGCCTTTGTGCCCAGAGTGCTTCATCCTCCCCAGGGCAGAGGTAGTGGATGCCTTTTCCACTGGATCTGGAGGGGGCTTTGTGCCCAGAGTCCTTCATCCTGCCAAGGACAGAGGTAGTGGATGTGATACTCCACTGACTGGTGCAACATGGAAGCTGCCCAGGCCCCTGGAACTGACCACCAGCCTCGTACGAAAGACCACTGGGGATGGCAACCATGTCTGCGGTGGTGCCACTGGCTCAGGATGTGGCGTGGCTGCTGACGGTGCTGGCGGCGGGCTCAGTAGCGGCGGTGTTTGCGGCGGTCATTGGGCAGCGGTGCTGGTGGGGGGCTCACTGACCTCAGTGCTGGCGGCGGTGTCGTGAGCGGCTATGTCATGAGCGGCGGTGCTGGTGGGGGGCTCACTGACCTCGGTGCTGGCGGCGGTGTCATGAGCGGTGGTGCTGGTGGGGGGCTCACTGACCTCGGTGCTGGCGGCGGTGTCATGAGAGGCGGTGCTGGTGGGGGGGCTCACTGACCTCGGTGCTAGCGGCGATGCTGGTGGCGGGCTCACTGACCTCGGTGCTGGTGAAGGGCTCAGTATCTTGGGTGCTGGCGGCGGTGGCCGTGGCAGCGGTGCATGTGGCGGTGCCGGTGGCGGTCTTGTCCGCCGTGTTGGTTGGCGGCGACTTGCCTTTCTTTTTCAGGCCCTTCCCCACCTTGGATGGTGGCACAGCTGTCTTGCCACTCCCAACTGTTGTCTTGGCTGAGCCCTTGGTGGCAGGTGTTTTAGCCTTCTCCCTCCGGGATGTGGGCAACTTCTTCTGTTTTGGAGGTGGGGGAATGTCCTTGGGCTCGTTCCTTGGGACACTGGCAGCCCTGCTGCTTGGCGCACTCCAGAAGCCGGTTACTGCTGGCACCACTGTGCCCGGTGATGTGGTGGCTGAGGTGCTGGGTTGGGACCTGGAAAGGCGGGACCTAGGGGACAGAAGGGGTTGGGGAGGTGAAGGGAAGAGGTCAAGGTTTGACAGGAAAAGTTCTTAGACACACTGGGACGGGTAGATGGAGGGGGTTTGGGAGTGGAGGAAGAGGTAGTGGTTGTAGGAGGTGTCCGTTTGCTGACTTTGGGTGAAGGTGCATGGGCTGGAGGCTTTCGTGAAGTGGATGGCTGTTGGGTGGGTGTGTGACTGCGTTTGTGTAGTTTGGGAGGAGGGCTCACAGACACACTGGGAGAGGACACAGGGGATGTGTGAATGGTAGTGGGGGTGGTGGCTGCACGTGAGCAGTGTGTGGTGATGGGCGTGCTGGTGATGGAGGTAGTGGCTGAAGATGTAGTGCATGCAGGTGTGAGTGGAGACATGACAGGGAGGGAGGAGGGAGACGTGGAGGAGGGGGACGCAGTGGAGGCAGTGGATGTTGGTATGTGTGCATGGGTACGATGCTTGTGTGAGTGCCTGTGGGATGTGTGGTGCTTATGTTTGCCAGAGCTACCCTTGTGTTTTGAGGTGTGTGCAAGCTGGTCTGATGGTGTGCTTTGGATAGGCTGAGGTACTGGGGATTGGGTCTGGGTGGAGGAAGTTGGAGGGGGGAGGCTGGACACAGGGACAATGGCTGCCATCAGTGCTGAGGCCAGAGTCTGAAATGGTCGCTGTTAGGCTGCTTGGGCAGAATGAATGCCCACCAGGTATGCATTTGTATGTTGCAACGGCCTCTCTACACCCTGGATGGCATTCAGAATGGTAGACTGCCCAACAGTGAGGGATCTGAGGAGGTCAATGGCCTCCTCACTGAGGGCAGCAGGGCTGACTGGGGCAGGGCCTGAGGTGCCTGGGGCGAAGGAGATGCCCACCCTCCTGGGTGAGCGGCCACGGGGCACAAGCTGAGGGGCTGCTGGGAGGGCGGTGCTAGTAGGGGGGGTGGCGGCTGTACCTGTAGATGCGGGAGGCACAGAGGGGCCCGCCACCGCAAGGGAGCTCCCATCAGAGGAGGAGTCGATGTCGCTGGTCTTTGCTCCAGTCCCCGCCGTGGAGCTCCCCTCGCCCTCTGTCCCACTGGTGAATTCTGACTCCGTTGTCTCACCCTCCAGGGCCAAGTGGGATGCAGCTCCCTCCTGCTCCCGTGGCACAGCTCCTCCGCCTGATGATGCTAATGCACACAAGAACAGGGAGACCACAAAAAGGGTGGGGAAAAGAAAGTAGAAAGACATGTTCAGTGCATGCAACACCGTTACCGTTGGTAGACACTACAGACACAGAAGCCCTCTGCACTACGCCATGCACTTAGAGTTCCCTAAGTTATCACAGGGACATGGGGTACATAGCCTATGCCCGATTGCTGCACACATGGAAGTCACAGGAGCCTGACTAGGTGTAGATGGCTCTTACTACTGGTGGGGTTGGGGTGCCACTTAGCCTAACTCACAAAGGGTCCTTGCCTACAAAGCTCACCCTAGCCTAGGGGTACCCAATGCCAACCTCCCCCACCCAGACACCTCCAATGCGCGCAGAGTCAGATGGATGTGACGGTACTCACCCCCTTTTGGCTGCTGTGATGCCCTCAAACGCCCATCCAACTCCGGATATGCCAACGCCAGGATCCGGAACATCAGGGGGGTCATGGTGCGACGGGCACCCCTCCCACGTTGGGAGGCCATCCCCAGCTGCGCCTCTGCCGTCTTCTTGCTCCAGCGGCGAATGTCCTCCCATCTTTTCCGGCAGTGGGTGCTCCGTCTGTGGTAGACCCCCAGGGTCCGGACATCCTTGACGATGGCACGCCAAATATCCTTTTTCTGGTGGGCGCTGACCTACAGAGATAGTACAGGGGAAAAGGAAAAACTTTAACCGTCCGGACCATCACAGTCATTGTTCCCACATTCCCACCCTTGTCCTGACGCACATACATTCACGGTGGTATCATGGACGCCTCATCCGCCCCCCCTATCTCCCATCCACACCACTCCAAACAGGCATTGCCCATACAGCATGCTCACTGTGTACCCACCTGTTTGTCTGGAGGACCGTACAGTAGCGTGTACTGGGAGAGGACCCCATCCACTAGTTTCCCCAGCTCCTCCGATGTGAAGGCAGGGGCCCTTTCACCAGACACTTGAGCTATTGTCGCTTCCAGACTGAGGTCACAGCAGCACTTGCAGTATAGGTCCTCTCCTGTTGAAGATCAGGTATCAAGTGAATGAAGAGAGAGAAAGTGGCGGTCACGTCCGCGGCGGTGCGTACTGTCACCGCCGGCGTACATCGTCATTGGCTCCTGGGACCCATAGGGTCCAATGTTCACCAATGCAGGATTGCGCCTCAGTCTTCGACCGCCTACCGCGACTGTGTGCAACGCCAGCGCAGTTACCTCATATCCCCTTGTCCCACCTTACAGGTCAGGCAACCGCCAATTCAGGGGGCCACATGGCATTAATTTTAAATGCATCACACATATCTCGGCCTTACATACACACTAAGACAGGCACATAGCGGATTGACAATTGTGTGCAATAAAGTTGTTTTTTGGTACCTCAGTGTTGGCTGACCCTCTGATCGCTGTTCTCATCCATAGAGCACGTCCGTTGGGGCAGGTGAGGCGATGGCGGCATCCTCCGGTGTACAGACCGCTGGTGGACCTGTCGACAATGGAAGAGCGACATGTAATAGTCACCTACAGATTGATCGTGCCACAATCCAGGAACTGTGTGCCCAGTTGGAGCTAGACCTGATGTCAGCTAACCGCCATCCCACAGGAATCCCCCCTCTAGTGCAGGTCCTGTCAGTACTCCATTTCCTGGCAAGTGGGTCTTTTCAAACAACAGTGGCCATAGCATCAGGGATGTCCCAGCCTATATTCTCAAACGTGTTGTCCAGAGTGTTGTCTGCCCTGCTGAAACACATGCGCAGCTACATCGTTTTCCCTCAGGTGGAGGATTTGCCTACAGTGAAAGGTGACTTCTATGTCCTGGGACATATCCCCAACATCATCGGTGCCATTGATGGGACACATGTGGCCTTGGTGCCCCCCGCAGGAGTGAACAGGTGTACCGAAACCGGAAGAGCTACCATTCTATGAATGTGCAGATGGTGTGTTTGGCTGACCAATATATCCCCCATGTGAACGCCAAGTTTCCTGGGTCAGTGCATGACGCTTACATTCTGAGGAATAGCAGCATCCCTTATGTGATGGGGCAACTCCAGAGGCACCGTGTGTGGCTATTAGGTGAGGACAAGGACCCTATACAGTGTGAATAGTAGTCAGGGTCTGGGGTTGTCCCTAAGGGTTAGTGTGTGCCTAACAGTTGTCCCTCGACATTTGCAGGTGACTCTGGCTACCCCAACCTGTCATGGCTACTGACCCTAGTGAGGAATCCCAGGACAAGGGCAGAGGAACGCTACAATGAGGCACATGGGCGAACTAGGAGGGTTATAGAGAGGACCTTCGGCCTCCTGAAGGCCAGGTTCTGATGCTTCTATATGACAGGTGGTTCCCTTTACTACTCACCAAAGAAGGTGTGCCAGATCATCGTGGCCTGCTGTATGCTGCACAACTTGGCTTTGTGACGACAGGTGCCTTTTCTGCAGGAGGATGGTCCTGAAGGAGGTGTTGTGACAGCTGTGGAGCCTGTGGACAGTGAAGAAGAGGAAGCAGAAGAAGTGGACATAGACAACAGAAACACCGTGATCCAACAATACTTCCAGTGAGACACAGGTAAGAAGACATCACTGCCTCCTACATCGGATAAAATTGTTTGACCTCTCATCCGTCTGTCACTTTCACCCAGTGTATGGGCCCTAATTTGTCACTTTCCCTTTCGATTTCACAGATGTGGGTCCCACTGTGTGACCTCTGCTATGTTACCTCATGGACTAGAGCTGTGTGACATAGGTATGTTGACAATAGTATGGACATTGCTGTTTCCCGCAGTTATTGCAAATACATATTTGTGAAAACACAGACTGACTCCAGATTGTTTTGTGGTTCAAGGGTGATTATTTAAGTGCTAAATAGTGGAGGGGGTTGTAAAATGCTCAGGGGTGATGGCGGAGGAATGTCCATGGCAGAGTCCAGTCTATTGGTCTCACAGATGCATTGTCCAAAGGGGCATAGGAAGTGGAGCTAGGGCAGTTTAAGGATGGACAGGGTGACAAAGTGGGACAGAAGGATGACATTCAGGGTGGTCTCATTTCTTGGCAGGGGTCTTGGCATTGTTCTCTGTCTTTGTCCTGGATCTCAGGGACCGCTTGTGGGGTGGTACTCCATCTGCAGGGGGTGGAGTGCTGGTGTCGTGGTCCTGTGGCGGTGCCTCCTGTCCACTAGCGCCGGCGGAGGTGGTGGGCAGTTCATCGTCCAGGCTAGTGTCAGGGGCCCCTTTTTCTGCCACAGTGTCCCTCCCGGTGTTCACAAGGTCCTTCAGCACCCCTACAATGGTGCCCAGGGTGGTATTGATGGATTTGAGTTCCTCCCTGAACCCCAAATACTGTTCCTCCAGCAGCCGCTGGGTCTCCTGAAACTTGGCCAGTACCGTTTCCATCATCTCCTGGGAATGATGGTACGCTCCCATGATGTTGGAGAGGGCCTCGTGGAGAGTGGGTTCCCTGGGCATGTCCTCCCCCTGTCGCACAGCAGACCTCCCAGTTCCCCGGTTTTCCTGGGCCTCTGTCCTCTGAACCATGTGCCCACTGCCCCCAGGTCCCTGTTGTTCTTTCGGTGGTGGGTTAGCCTGGGTTCCCTGTAGTGGTGGACACACTGCTGCTTGACGTGTCCTAGGGACAGAGGTATGGGCCCGCTGGGTGGGTGCTGTGCTTGTGTTTCCTGAGGGGGGAGGCTCTGTGGTGGCCTGTGACTGTGTGAGGGGAACCGACTGTCCCGAGGTCTCAGATGGGCCTGGCTGGTCATCTAGATCCAGTTGGACAGAGCTGCTGTCATCACTGTGGGCCTCTTCTGTGGGTGGAGTGGACATGTCTGGAACCTCCTGTCCGGTGAAGTTGGGTAGGGGTCCTGCAGGGGTGTAAAGGCATGATTATTGCATCTGTGTGTGCCATGGTGTGCAATGGGTGGGTGACCCTGTACCCCAGTGCTTACATTCTTGTGTAGGACCTTGTGTGCTAATTGTTTAGGGGTCTGTGTGGGTATGTGTAGTGGACATGCATTGGTGATGGGTGTCCATGCTTTGTTGTTGCATGCAGGGCTTGGTGTTGGGATGTGTGGTTTGTGATAGTGGGACATATGTGAGGAGTTGGAGTGATGGGGGTGAGGGCGAGGGTGGGGGTATGTGATAACATGCAGGTAGGGTGGGGGATGAAGTAGTGAAAGATTTGACTTACCAGAGTCCATTCCTCCAGCTACTCCTGCGAGGCTCTCAGGATGCAGTATAGCTAAGACCTGCTCCTCCCATGTTGTTAGTTGTGGGGGAGGAGGTGGGGGTCCGCCGCCAGTCCTCTGAACCGCAATGTGGTGTCTTAAGACCACGGAATGCACCTTCCCCCGTAGGTCGTTCCACCTCTTCCTGATGTCATCCTATGTTCTTGGGTGCTGTCCCACTGCGTTGACCCTGTCCATGATTCTGCGCCATAGCTCCATCTTCCTAGCCATGGTGGTGTGCTGCACCTGTGATCCGAATAGCTGTGGCTCTACCCGGATGATTTCCTCCACCATGACCCTGAGCTCCTCCTCCGAAAACCTGGGGTGTCTTTGCGGTTCCATGGGGTGGTGTGGGTAATGTGTGAGGTGGTGTGTGTTGTGATGTGTGGGGTGATGTTTAGGGGTGTGTAGTGTTTTGTGCGTGGATGTTGTGTGAGTGATGGTGTTGTGTGCCTCTGTATGCTGGTGTGGTCTTTGCTTTGCTGTCTCTCTGCTTCTGCCACATTTGTGGTTGTAAGGGTTTGTGGGTAATGTGGGTGTGTGTTTTATATTTTATTGGGTGTGTGGGAGTGGTGTGTGTATGTGTATCAGGTGTGTGTATTTGGAATTGTCCAATGTGGTAGTGTTTTGTAAATGTGTGTGTATTTTGAGTGCAACGGTGTGTACCGCCAATGGAATACCGCGTTGAAAGACCGCCGCATGGATTCGTGTGTCATGATAGTGTGGGCGTATTCCTGTTGGCATGATGGTGGAGGTTTGGTTATCGGCAGTTTATCACTGACCTTTGGTGTGGCAGACTTGTGTGGGTGTCTAGATTTTGGCGGATTCTGAGCTGTGGGTCGTAATAGCTGTAGCGGATTTCCGCGGCTGCGGTGGTGTGTTGGCGGTCTTCTGCACGGCGGTAAGCGGGATTTACCGCCAATGTTGTAATGAGGGCCCATATGTTTATACACACATTGGCCCTCATTACAACCCTGGCGGTCGGTGGTAAATCAGCGGTAAGACCGCCAACAGGCTGGCGGAAAAAAATAATGGAATCACTACCGTGGCGGAAACCGCCAACACAGACAGCCACTTTAACACTCCGACCGCCACGGCGGTACAAACAAACAGCATGGCGGTCACTGCCAACAGACAGGCGGGAGACAATGTACCGCCCACACTATTATGACAGGCCAATCCGCCACCTTTTCCGGGGTGGATTCAAAGCGAACAAAAACACAGCGGAAACAGGACTTGGAAGGGAAAACTCTCACCTCTACACAACCCACGAGGAACCAGGACGCCATAGAGTTGAAACTTCAAATCCTCCCTGCGATTGTCTTCCTGCTCCTCAACCAGGAGCACTACCGACGGCAGCGACGACCACGGTGAGTACTGCACCTACGACACAGGGGAGGAGGGAGGGAAAAGAGAGTGACACACACACGCAACACCCCCACCCTCACCCTCACCCACAACAACACACACACAAATACTTGCTGAAATGTTACATTCCCCCCCCCCAACCTCCCCTGGAAGAACACAAGGACAAAAGGAAATGATTTGAACGTATGTAATCAAGAAAAATCCATTACTCAAAAAATTATATACACTATTAACAAATATGTAGACCAAAAATTCAAGTCCAGGTACTGCACCTATATAGTCCGTGGACCACTGGGCCCAAAATGCATGGGCGAGGCCCACACAAGATACCCGATCCAAATGGAGAGAACACTGCAGGGGCATCTGATTGAAATAAAACAGGCACCTTAAGGGGAAGGGGGGGCACCTTGTGCACGACGCCAGCTCGACGAGGGGGCTCCATGCCCACTGATGTATCCTGGGGAGGGCAAAGCACAGTCTCTCAAGTCTCTCCAGTGGGTGGGTTGCCCACAGCTTTATCCTGGGGAGTGCAAAGCCACAGTCTCTCAAGTCTTTCCAGTGGGTTGGTTGCCCACTGCTTTTTCCTGGGGAGTGCAAAGCCACAGTCTCTCAAGTCTCTCCAGTGGGTGGGTTGCCCACTGCTGCATCCTGGGGAGTGCAAAGCCACAGTCTCTCAAGTCTTTTCAGTGGGTGGGTTACCCACTGCTTTATCCTGGGGAGTGCAAAGCCACAGTCTCTCAAGTCTTTTCAGTGGGTGGGTTGCCCACTGTTGCATCCTGGGGAGTGCAAAGCCACAGTCTCTCAAGTGGATAACAGTCTCCACTGGTTCTGGAAGGGGCTTTGTGCCCAGAGTGTTTCATCCTGCCAAGGACAGAGGTAGTGGATGCCTTTCTCCACTGGTTCTGGAGAGGGCTTTGTGCCTAGAGTGCTTCATCCTGCCAAGGACAGAGGTAGTGGATGCCTTTCTCCACTGGTTCTGGAGGGGGCTTTGTGCCCAGAATGCTTCATCCTGCTAAGGACAGAGGTAGTGGATGTGATACTCCACTGGTTCTGGAGGGGGCTTTGTGCCCAGAGTGCTTCATCCTGCCAAGGACAGAGGTAGTGGATGCCTTTCTCCACTGGTTCTGGAGGGGGCTTTGTGCCCATAGTGCTTCATCCTGCCAAGGACAGAGGCAGTGGATGCCTTTCTCCACTGGTTCTGGAGGGGGCTTTGTGCCCAGAGTACTTCATCCTGCCAAGGACAGAGGTAGTGGATGTGATACTCCACTGATGGTGGTGCAACATGGAAGCTGCCCAGGCCCATGGAACTGACCACCAGCCTCGTACGAATGACCACTGGAGATGGCAGCCATGTCTGTGGTAGTGCCACTGGCTCAGGGTGTGGCGTGGCCGCTGGCGGCTGGCTCAGTAGTGGCGGTGTTTGCTGCGGTCATTGGGCAGCGGTGGTGGTGGGGGGCTCACTGACCTTGGTGCTGGCAGCGGTGTCATGAGCAGCGGTGCTGGTGGGGGGGGCTCACTGACCTCAGTGCCGGTGGTGGTGTCATGAGCGGTGGCGCTGGTGGGGGACTCACTGACCTCGGTGCTGGCAGCGGTGTCATGAGCGGCGGTGATGGTGGCGGGCTCACTGACCTCGGTGCTGCTGAAGGGCACAGTGTCTGCGGTGCTGGTGAAGGGCTCAGTATCTTGGGTGCTGGCGGCGGTGGCTGTGACGGCGGTGCATGTGGCGGTGCCAGTGGCGGTCTTGTCCGCCGTACTGGTTGGCGGCAACTTGCCTTTCTTTTTCAGGCCCTTCCCCACCTTGGATGGTGGCACAGCTGTCTTGCCACTCCCAACTGTTGTCTTGGCTGAGCCCTTGGTGGCAGGTGTTTTGGCCTTCTCCCTCTGGGATGTGGGCAACTTCTTCTGTTTTGGAGGTGGGGGAATGTCCTTGGACTCGCTCCTTGGGACACTGGCAGCCCTGCTGCTTGGTACACTCCAGAAGCCGGTTACTGCTGGCACCACTGTGCCCAGTGATGTGGTGGCTGAGGTGCTGGGTTGGCACCTGGAAAGGCGGGCCCTAGGGGATGGAAAGGGTGGGGGAGGTGAAGGGAAGAGGTCAAGGTTTGACAGGAAAAGTTTCTTAGACACACTGGGACGGGTAGATGGAGGGGGTTTGGGAGTGGAGGAAGAGGTTGTAGGAGGTGTCCGTTTGCTGACTTTGGGTGAAGGTGCATGGGCTGGAGGCTGTCGTGAGGTGGATGGCTGTTGGGTGGGTGTGTGACTGCGTTTGTGTACTTTGGGAGGAGGGCTCACAGACACTGGGAGAGGACACAGGGGATGTGTGAATGGTAGTGCAGGTGTTGACTGCACGTGAGCGGTGTGTGGTAATGGGCGTGCTGGTGATGGAGGTAGTGGCTGAAGATGTAGTGCATGCAGGTGTGAGTGGAGACGTGACAGGGAGGGAGGAGGGAGACGTGGAGGAGGGGGACACAGTGGAGACAGTGGATGTTGGTATGTGTGCATGGGTATGATGCTTGTGTGAGTGCCTGTGGGATGTCAATCAATCAATCAATCAAGAAATTTGTATAGCGCGCTACTCACCCGGAGGGTCTCAAGGCGCTGGGGGGGGGAACCGCTACTGCTCGAACAGCCAGGTCTTGAGTTGCTTCCTGAAGGAGAGGTGGTCTTGGGTCAGGCGGAGGTGGATGGGGAGGGAGTTACAAGTCTTGGCTGCCAGGTAGGAAAAGGATCTTCCTCCCATAGTGGCTTTTCTAATGCGTGGCACAGCGGCGAGGGCGTGGCTGGTCGATCATAGCTGGTGGGTGGGAGTGTAGAAGGTCAGGCGGTTGTTGAGGTACCTGGGACCCAGGTCGTGGAGGGCCTTGTGTGCGTAGGTGAGGAGACGGAACGTGATTCTCTTGCTGACGGGGAGCCAGTGCAAGTCTCTCAGGTGTCCGGAGATGTGGCTGTGACGTGGGATGTCAAGGATGAGGCGTGCGGAGGCGTTCTGGATGCGTTGGAGTCTTTTCTGTAGTTTGGCCGTGGTTCCGGTGTAGAGGGTGTTACCGTAGTCCAGTCGGCTGGTGACGAGTGCCTGGGTGACCGTCTTCCTGGTTTCGGTGGGGATCCATCAGAAGATCTTTCGGAGCATGCGTAGGATGTTGAAGCATGATGATGAGACGGCGTTGACTTGTCTGGTCATCGAGAGGGAGGAGTCCAGGATGAAGCCCAGGTTGCGTGCGTGGTCCGTTGGTTTGGGTGCGCTGCCCAGGGCAGGGGGCCACCAGGAGTCGTCCCAGGCAGAGGGTGATGATCCAAGGATGAGGACTTCCGTCTTGTCTGAGTTCAGTTTCAGGCGGCTGTTCATCATCCACTCGGCTACGTCTTTCATCCCTTCGTGCAGGTTGGTTCTGGCGGTGGCTGGGTCGTTGGTGAGGGAGAGGATCAGCTGGGTGTCGTCGGCGTAGGAGATGATGTTGAGGTTGTGTTGGCGTGCGATGGCTGCGAGGGGGCTCATGTAGACGTTGAAGAGGGTGGGGCTGAGTGATGATCCTTGTGGTACGCCGCTGCTGACTTCGGTGGCCTCGGATCTGAACGGGGGAGGCAGACTTTCTGGGTTCTTCCGGCGAGGAACGAGATGATCCACTCTAGTGCCTTCTCTTGGATTCCGATGTTGCTGAGGCGCTGCACTAGGGTGCGGTGGTAGACAGTGTCGAACGCTGCGGAGAGGTCCAGGAGGATGAGGGCCGCTGTCTCCCTGTTGTCGAGCAGGGCTCGGATGTCGTCGGTGGCTGCGATGAGGGCGGTCTCGGTGCTGTGGTTGGCTCGGAAGCCGGACTGCGAGTGGTCGAGGGATCCATTAGTCTCGAGGAAGGCGGCTAGCTGTCTGTTGACGGTCTTCTCGATGACTTTGGCAGGAAACGGGAGGAGCGAGATGGGGCGGTAGTTCTTGAGGTCGGTGGGGTCTGCTGATGGTTTCTTCAGGAGGGCGCTGAGTTCGGCATGTTTCCAGCTCTCCGGGAAGGTGGCGGTGTTGAAGGAGCAGTTGATGATGTCCCGGAGATGGGGTGCGATGACTGAGTCGGCTTTGTTGAAGACGTGGTGGGGGCATGGGTCGGTTGGAGAACCGGAATGGATGGTGTTCATCATCTGGATGGTGTCTTCGGTTCTGACCGGGGTCCAGGCGCGGAGGGTGGTGTTGGGGGGGCGTCGGTTTGGTGGTTGGGTGCGTGGTCTGTGTGCCGAAGCTGTTGTGTATGTTGGCGATCTTGCGGTGAAAGAACGAGGCGAGTGAGTCGCAGAGGTTTTGTGAGGGAGTGATGTTGTTTCCGGCGCTGGGGTTGGAGAGCTCTTTGACGATGCTGAAGAGTTCCTTGCTGTTGTGTGCGTTGTTGTCTAGTCATTCTTTGAATGCTGTCTTCTTGGTGGTGTGGATCAGCTGGTGGTGTTTGCGGGAGGGCGGTCATGTTGTCTGTGGTCGGGTTTTTTCACCAGGCTTTCTCGAGGGTGCGGCAGTTCTTCTTGGAGTTCTTGAGGTCGTTGTTGAACCAGGAGGCTTTCTTGCTGTTGGGCCTGGTGGGATGGGTTTTCAGGGGTGCGAGGTTGTCAGCGCAGTTGGTGATCCATTGTGTGAGGTTGTTGGCTGCTTGGTTGGGGTCCGCTGAGCTGGCGGGAGGGTTCTGGCTCAGTGATGTGGAGAGCTGGTCGGTGGTGATCTTGTTCCAGCTCCTGCGGGGAGCCTGTTGTGGGTGGTGGTGAGTCGTGGTTCTTCTGAAGCTGAAGTGGACGCAACTGTGGTCTGTCCAGTGGAGTCCGGTGGAGTGGCTGAAGGAGATGTACTTGCTGGAGGAGAAGACTGGGTCAAGTGTGTGTCCGGCGTAGTGGGTGGGGGTGTTCACCAGTTGCTTGAGTCCGAGGTTGGCGAGGTTGTCCAGCAGGGTGGTGGTGTTGTTGTTGTTGTTGTTCTCCAGGTGGAAGTTGAGGTCCCCTAGGAGGATGTAGTCAGCGGAGGGGAGGGCGTGTGGGCTGATGAAGTCTGCGATGTCTTCGCTGAATTGTGTGCGGGGTCTTGGGGGTCTGTAGATGAGGGTGCCTCTGAGTGTGGTCTTGGGGTCGGTGTGTATCTGGAAGTGGAGATGTTCGGCGGCTGTGAGGGTGTCGTCGGAGTTGGTCGTGATGCAGATGGTGTTCTTGTGGACGATGGCGATGCCTCCTCCTGTCTGGTTGACGCGGTCCCTCCGGGTGATCTTGTATCCGTCCGGGATGGCGATGGCGATGTCGGGAGCTGAGGAGGCGTTCATCCAGGTTTCTGTGAGGAAGGCGACGTCTGGAGATGTGGTGTCGAGCAGGTTCCAGAGTTCCACGGCGTGTCTGTGGATAGAGCAGGTGTTGAGCAGGATGCACTTCAGGTGGTTGCTGCTGGTGCTTGGCTTGGCGGGTGCGGTCCGTGTCTGAATGCAGGAGAACTTGCAGGATTGGCAGGTGAAGGGCCCGTGGGTGCGTCTAGGGGTGGCTCTGCAGCAGCCGGGGATCCGGCCGGTGTTGATTGCGATGAGAGTGGCGGCGTTGTAGGTCTTGCGGGTGGGCTGGCCTCTGCAGGGGCCAGGGGGTCTGGCGCTGGGCGCGGGCCAGGCGCGGACGGGCACAGACGGGCACAGACGGGCACAGGCGGGCTTGCCTTAGGCGCGCCAGCGGCGCGCCAGCGGCGCACCCGCTGCGCGCGGCTGCTGCGCGGCCTCCATATGAGTGGGAGAGGGAGGGAGGAGCAGCTGGGAGGTGGGAGCGGGGCGGCCAATGGGGTGCGAGGGGGGCGAAGCTACGGGACGCGGCGGCGGGAAACGGGCGGCGAGGGGGAGACGCGGTGCGCAGGGAAACAGAGATTTAGGACCACAAACTGGGCAGAACAAGGTGAGGGGAGCAGTACAGGGCAGCAAAAGGACACAGGAATAAAGCAGCAGTCAGCGGTCTCACAGGGGCTGCGTGGCGGTGAGGGGAGCGACCTGCCTGGTAAACAGGGTCAGAGGTCGCTCTCTCTACCGCTGCGCGGCCTCCATATGAGTGGGAGAGGGAGGGAGGAGCAGCTGGGAGGTGGGAGCGGGGCGGCCAATGGGGTGCGAGGGGGCGGAGCTACGGGACGCGGCTGCGGGAAACGGGCGGCGAGGGGGAGACGCGGTGCGCAGGGAAACAGAGATTTAGGACCACAAACTGGGCAGAACAAGGTGAGGGGAGCAGTACAGGGCAGCAAAAGGACACAGGAATAAAGCAGCGGTCAGCGGTTTCACAGGGGCTGCGTGGCGGTGAGGGGAGCGACCTGCCTGGTAAACAGGGTCAGAGGTCGCTCTCTCTACCGCTGCGCGGCCTCCATATGAGTGGGAGAGGGAGGGAGGAGCAGCTGGGAGGTGGGAGCGGGGCGGCCAATGGGGTCCGAGGGGGGCGGAGCTATGGGACGCGGCTGCGGGAAACGGGCGGCGAGGGGGAGACGCGGTGCGCAGGGAAACAGAGATTTAGGACCACAAACTGGCCAGAACAAGGTGAGGGGAGCAGTACAGGGCAGCAAAAGGACACAGGAATAAAGCAGCGGTCAGCGGTCTCACAGGGGCTGCGTGGCGGTGAGGGGAGCGACCTGCCTGGTAAACAGGATCAGAGGTCGCTTTCTCTACCGCTGCGCGGCCTCCATATGAGTGGGAGAGGGAGGAGCAGCTGGGAGGTGGGAGCGGGGCGGCCAATGGGGTGTGAGGGGGGCGGAGCTACGGGATGCGGCGGCGGGAAACGGGCGGCGAGGGGGAGACGCGGTGCGCAGGGAAACAGAGATTTAGGACCACAAACTGGGCAGAACAAGGTGAGGGGAGCAGTACAGGGCAGCAAAAGGACACAGGAATAAAGCAGCGGTCAGCGGTCTCACAGGGGCTGCGTGGCGGTGAGGGGAGCGACCTGCCTGGTAAACAGGGTCAGAGGTCGCTCTCTCTACCGCTGCGCGGCCTCCATATGAGTGGGAGAGGGAGGGAGGAGCAGCTGGGAGGTGGGAGCGGGGCGGCCAATGGGGTGCGAGGGGGGCGGAGCTACGGGACGCGGTGGCGGGAAACGGGCGGCGAGGGGGAGACGCGGTGCGCAGGGAAACAGAGATTTAGAACCACAAACTGGGCAGAACAAGGTGAGGGGAGCAGTACAGGGCAGCAAAAGGACACAGGAATAAAGCAGCGGTCAGCGGTCTCACAGGGCCTGTGTGGCGGTGAGGGGAGCGACCTGCCTGGTAAACAGGGTCAGAGGTCGCTCTCTCTACCGCTGCGCGGCCTCCATATGAGTGGGAGAGGGAGGGAGGAGCAGCTGGGAGGTGGGAGCGGGGCGGCCAATGGGGAGCGAGGGGGGCGGAGCTACGGGACGCGGCGGCTGGAAACGGGCGGCGAGGGGGAGACGCGGTGCGCAGGGAAACAGAGATTTAGGACCACAAACTGGGCAGAACAAGGTGAGGGGAGCAGTACAGGGCAGCAAAAGGACACAGGAATAAAGCAGCGGTCTCACAGGGGCTGCGTGGCGGTGAGGGGAGCGACCTGCCTGGTAAACAGGGTCAGAGGTCGCTCTCTCTACCGCTGCGCGGCCTCCATATGAGTGGGAGAGGGAGGGAGGAGCAGCTGGGAGGTGGGAGCGGGGCGGCCAATGGGGTGCGAGGGGGGCGGAGCTACGGGATGCGGCGGCGGGAAACGGGCGGCGAGGGGGAGACGCGGTGCGCAGGGAAACAGAGATTTAGGACCACAAACTGGGCAGAACAAGGTGAGTGGAGCAGTACAGGGCAGCAAAAGGACACAGGAATAAGCAGCGGTCAGCGGTCTCACAGGGGCTGCGTGGCGGTGAGGGGAGCGACCTGTCTGGTAAACAGGGTCAGATGTGTGGTGCTTATGTTTGCCAGAGCTACCCTTGGGTGTTGAGGTGTGTGCAAGCTGGTCTGATGGTGTGCTTGGGATAGGCTGAGGTACTGGGGATTGGGTCTGGGTGGAGGAAGTTGGAGGGGGGAGGCTGGACACAGGGACAATGGCTGCCTTCAGTGCTGAGGCCAGAGTCTGAAATGCTCGCTGTTGGGCTGCCTGGCCAGAATGAATGCCCACCAGGTATGCTTTTGTCTGTTGCAACTGCCTCTCTACACCCTGGATGGCATTCAGAATGGTCTCCTGAAACTTGGCCAGTAACGTTGCCATTGTCTCCTGGGAATGATGGTACGCTCCCATGATGTTTGAAAGGTCCTCGTGGAGAGTGGGTTCCCTGGGCTGTCCTCCCCCTGTCGCACAGCAGACCTCCAAGTTCCCCGGTTTTCCTGGGCCTCTGTCCCCTGAACCGTGTGCCCACTGCCACTGCCCCCAGGTCCCTGTTGTTCTTGGGGTGGTGGGTTAGCCTGGGTTCCCTGTAGTGGTGGACACACTGCTGCTTGACGTGTCCTGGGGACAGAGGTATGGGCCAGCAGGGTGGGTGCTGTGCTGGTGTTTCCTGAGGGGGGAGGCTCTGTGGTGGCCTGTGACTGTGTGAGGGGAACCGACTGTCCTGAGGTCCCAGATAGGCCGGGCTGGTCATCTAGATCCAGTTGGGCAGAGCTGCTGTCATCATTGTGGGCCTCTTCTGTGGGTGGAGTGGACATGTCTGAGCCTCCTGTCCGGTGACGTTGGGTAGGGGTCCTGCAGGGGTGTAAAGGCATGATTATTGCATCTTGTGTGTGTGCCATGGTGTGCAATGGGTGGGTGACCCTGTACCCCAGTGCTTACATTCTTGTGTAGGACCTTGTGTGATAATTGTTTAGGGGTCTGTGTGGGTATGTGTAGTGGACATGCATTGGTGATGGGTGTCCATGCTTTGTTGTTGCATGCAGGGCTTGGTGTTGGGATGTGTAGTTTGTGATAGTGGGACATATGTGAGGAGTTGGAGTGATGGGGTGAGGGCGAGGGTGGGGGTATGTGATAGCATGCAGGTAGGGTGTGGGATGAAGTAGTGAAAGATTTGACTTACCAGAGTCCATTCCTCCAGCTACTCCTGCGAGGCCCTCAGGATGCAGTATAGCCAAGACCTGCTCCTCCCATGTTGTTAGTTGTGGGGGAAGAGGTGGGGGTCCGCCGCCAGTCCTCTGAACCGCAATGTGGTGTCTTGAGACCACGGAACGCACCTTCCCCCGTAGGTCATTCTACCTCTTCCTGATGTCATCCCGTGTTCTTGGGTGCTGTCCCACTGCGTTGGCCCTGTCCACGATGCTGCGCCATAGCTCCATCTTCCTAGCTATGGTGGTGTGCTGCACCTGTGATCCGAATAGCTGTGGCTCTACCTGGATGATTTCCTCCACCATGACTCTAAGCTCCTCCTCAGAAAACCTGGGGTGTCTTTGCGGTGCCATGGGGTGGTGTGGGTGATGTGTGAGGTGGTGTGTGTTGTGATGTGTGGGGTGATGTTTAGGGGTGTGTAGTGTTTTGTGCGTGGATGTTGTGTGAGTGATGGTGTTGTGTGCCTCTGTATGCTGGTGTGGTCTTTGCTTTGCTGTCTCTCTGCTTCTGCCAAATTTGTGGTTGTAAGGGTTTGTGGGTAATGTGGGTGTGTGTTTTATATTGTATTGGGTGTGTGGGAGCCATAGCTCCATTTTCCTAGATCTTCCATCTTCAACCGCGGTATTCCATTGGCGGTACACACCACCGCGCTCAAAATACACACACATCTCCAAAACACCGCTACATTGGACTATTCAAAATACACACACCTGACACACATACAAACACCACTCCCACACACCCAACACAATATAAAACACACACCCACATCACCCACAAACCCCTACGACCCAAAAATCTGAAAGAAGGCCAGAGAGAGACTACAGCAATAGACAACCCCACCACACAGAGGCACACAACACCATCACCCATACAACATCCACGCTCAAAACACCACACACCACCACACATCACCACACTCATCAACACATACACCACCCCACACATCACCTACACCACCCCATGTCACGCCAAAGACACCCCAGGTTTTCCGAGGAGGAGCTCAGGGTTATTGTGGAGGAAATCCTACGGGTAGAGCCACAGCTATTTGGAGCACAGGTGCAGCACACCTCCATAGCCAGGAAGATGGAGCTATGGCGAAGAATCTTCGACAGGGTCAACGCTGTGGGACAGCATCCAAGAAATCGGGAGGACATCTGGAAGAGGTGGAACGACCTACGGGGGAAGGTGCGTTCAGTGGTCTCCAGGCACAACATCGCGATTCAGCGGACTGGCGGCGGACCCCCACCTTCTCCCCCACAACTAACAACATGGGAGAAGCAGGTCTTGACCATCATGCATCCAGAGGGCCTCGGAGGAGTCGGTGGAGGAATGGACACTGGTAAGTCAAATCTTAACTATCATATCCCCACCCTAACTGCATGCTATCACACACCCCCACCCTCACCCCCTCCCCTATCACTCCAACTCCTCACTAATGTACTAATAACACAAACCACACATCCCAACACCAAGCCCTGCATGACACAACTAAGCATGGACACCCAGCACTAAAGCATGCTCACTGCACATACCCATAACAACCCCCCAGCCATCATCATACAAGCCCCCACACAGGAATGCTTGCACTGGGGTACACGCACACCCACCCATTGCACACCATGACACACACACATGCAATAATCATGCTCTTATACCCCTGCAGGACCACAACATAAAGTCACCACAAAGGAGGGTCCAGACATCTCCACTCCACTCACAGAAGAGGCCCACAGTGACGACAGCAGCTCTGGCCAACTGGATCCAGATGACCAGCCCGGACCATCGTGGGCCTCGGGACAGTCGGTTCCCCTTGCACAGGCACAGCCCAACACTGACCTTCCACCCTCTGGTAACACCAGCACAGCACCCACCTAGCAGGCCCATACCTCTGTACCCAGGACACGTCAATCAGCGGTGTGTCCACCACTACAGGGAACCCAGGGTAACCCACCACCCCAACAACAACAGGGACCTGGGGGCAGTGGTAGTGGGCACACGGTCCAGGGGACGGAGGCACAGGAACACAGGGGAACTGGGAGGGCTGCTGTGCGACATGGGGCGGACAGGCCAAGGGAACCCACCCTCCACGAGGCCCTCTCCTCCATCATGGGAGCATACCACCACTCCCAGGAGATGATGGCGACGGTCCTGGCAAAGTTTCAGGAGACCCAGCGCCTGCAGGACGAACAGTATTTGGGGTTCAGGGAGGAGCTCAGAACCATCGTAGCCCATGGTCGTACAAAAGACCATGAGGGACACCGTGGCACTCCAAGGGGCCCCTGACACTAGCCTGGACGATGAACTGCCCACCACCTCCGCCGGCGCCAGTGGACAGGACGCCCCGCCACAGGACCACCACACCAGCACCCCACCCCCTGCAGACGGACAACCACCCCGCAAGCGGTCCCTGAGATCCAGGAACAGGACAGAGCAAGATGGCAAGACCCCCGCCAGGAAATGAGACCACCCTGATTGTCCTCCCACTGTCTCACTTTGTTACCCTGTCCAGATTGGAACTGCCCCAGCTCCACTTCCTATGCCCATAAGGGCAGTGCACCTGTGAGACTTATAGACTGGACTCTGCCATGGATATTCCTCCACCATCACCCATCACCATTTTGCCACCCCCTCCAATAATTAGCACTTCAATAAACACCCTTGAACCACAAAACAATCTGGAGTCAGTCTGTGATTTGGAAAATGTGTATTATCAATATCAGTGACAAAAGGCGTTTTCAAATGTAATGCCAACATACCTATGTCACACATCACAAGTCCATGAAGGATGCAAGCAGATGACACACGTTGGTATCCACACCTGTGAAACCGTAAGGGAAATGTACAACTCAGTTACCAAATACTGCTACTAATTGACAGACAGAATAGAGGTAGAAGTGTGAAAGTGAATGTAATAGTAAAACAATTGTTCTCACCTGTGTGTCACTGGAAATATTGCTGTATAACTGACTTCCTGTTGTCTATGTCTTCTTCCTCAGCTTCCTCCTCATCACTGTCCACAGGCTCCACAGCTGCCACAACACCGTCATCTGGACCATCCTCCTGCAGAAAAGGCACCTGGCGTCGCAAAGCAAGATTGTGCAGCATCGAGCAGGCGATGATGATCTGGCACACCTTCCTTGGTGAGTAGAATAGGGAACCACCTGTGATATGGAGGCACCTGAACCTGGCCTTCAGGAGGCCGAAGGTGCGTTCAATCACTCTCCTAGTCCGCCCATGGGCTTCATTGTAGCGTTCCTCTGCCCTGGTCCTGGGATTCCTCACTGGGGTCAATAGCCATGACAGGTTGGGGTAACCAGAGTCCCCTAATAGCCACACACGGTGCCTCTGGAGTTGACCCATCACATCCGGGATGCTGCTATTCCGCAGGATGTAGGCGTCATGCACTGAGCCAGGGAACATAGCATTTACCTGGGAGATGTACTGGTCTGCCAAACATACCATCTGTACATTCATGGAATGATAACTCTTCCGGTTCCTGTACACCTGTTCACTCCTACGTGGGGGGACCAGAGCTACATGGGTGCCATCAATGGCACCTATGATGTTGGGGATATGTCCCAGGGCATAGAAGTCACCTTTCACTGTAGCCAAATCCTCCACCTGAGGGAAAACGATGGAGCTCCTTACGTGTTTCAGCAGGGCAGACAACACTCTGGACAACACGTTGGAAAACATAGGCTGGGACATCCCTGATGCCATGGCCACTGTTGTTTGAAATGATCCACTTGCAAGGAAATGTAGCACTGATAGCACCTGCACTTCAGGGGGTATTCCTGTGGGATGGCGGATTGGTGAGATCAGGTCTGGCTCCAACCGGGTACACAGTTCCTGGATTGTGGCACGGTCTAACCTGTAGGTGATGATCAAATGTCGCTCCTCCATTGTTAACAGGTCTACCAGCGGTCGGTACACCGGAGGATTCCACCATCTCCTCAAATGTCCCAGCTGACGGTGCCTAAGAAACACAACAGCGTCAACAAATTCCCAGGTATGTACCCACAGCTACACAGAACACAACACCAAATACAAAACTCTTCCTGTATGTGTGTTGAGTGTAGGCCTAGGTATGTGTGACGCAGTAGTAAATGAAGCCATGTGGGCCCCTGAAATGGCAGCTGCCTGACCTCTAAAGTGGGACAATGGGATGTGAGGTATTTGCACTGGTGTTGTACACCGTCGTGGTAGGCGGTCGTAGACCGCGGCGCAATGCTGCATTGGTTAACATTGGACCCTATGGGTCCCAGGAGCCAATGATGAAGTGCGCCGGCGGGGATGATACGCACCGCCGCGGACGTGACCGCCACGGACGTGACCGCCATTTTCTATCTGTTCAATCACTCGATACCTGATCTTCGACAGGAGAGGACCCACACTGCAAGTGCTGCTGTGACCTCGGTCTGGAAGAGACAATGGCTGCTGCGTCTGGGGAAAGGGCCCCTGCCTTCACTGCTCAGGAGTTGGAGAAGCTAGTCGACGGGGTCTTCCCCCAGTACACGCTACTCTACGGTCCTCCAGACCAACAGGTAAGTACACAGGGAGCACGTTGTATGGGCTATGCCTGTGTGGCGAGGGCTTGTTGTGAGAAGGAAGGGGGCAGAGTTCAGCGAGCATGAAGGAGTGTGAATGCATGTGCCACATGGCAAGGGTAGGGATGGGGGCCACTCACTTCGATGGTGCAGTTGGTAATGACTTCTCTTCTTCCCCTGTACATGTCATGTAGGTCAGCGCCCACCAGAAGAAGGACATTTGGCGTGCCATCGCCAAGGACGTCCGGACCCTGGGGGTCCACCAGAGACGGGGCACCCACTGCCATAAAAGATGGGAGGACATTCGCCGCTGGAGCAAGAAGACGGCAGAGGCTCAGCTGGGGATGGCCTCCCAACGTGGGAGGGGTGCCCGTCGCACCATGACCCCCCTGATGTTCCGGATCCTGGCGGTGGCCTACCCTGAGTTGGATGGGCGCTTGAGGGCATCACAGCAGACACAAGGGGGTGAGTACAACATCATTCAGCGGACTTTGCGTGCAGTGGAGGGGTCTGGGTGGGGGAGGAGGGCTGTGGGTTTCTCTAGGCCAGGGCGAGTTACATAGGCTAGGCCCCTCCGGAAATCAGGCCATGTGGCACTCCACCCCACCTCTGTAGAGTGCCAAGTACAGGTATACATGCCCCTGTGTCATCTATGTGTGCAGATGTCCACCATAGCCATGTAGGCCAGATCCCAGGAATTGCATCTGTAGAGGCCAAGAGCACGGCGTAGTGCAGGGGGCTGCTGTGTCTGTATTGTCCGCCAACGGTAGCGGTAAGCCATGTACTCAACCTGTCTTTCTTCTGTCGTCCCCCCCCCCCCCTTTTTGTGCTCTCCCTGTTCTTTTGTGCATCAGCATCATCAGGCACTGTCATCACTGGTCAGGAGACCACCGCCAGAGTCAGTGCCCTGGAGGGCAGCAGTATCGTCACTGGTCAGGAGACCACTGCCAGAGTCAGTGCCCTGGCCAGAGTCAGTGCCCTGGAGGGCAGAAGTATCGTCACTGGTCAGGAGACCACCGCCAGAGTCAGTGCCCTGGAGGGCAGCAGTATCGTCACGGGTCCGGAGACCACCGCCAGAGTCAGTGCCTTGGAGGGCAGCAGTATCGTCACTGGTCCGGAGATCACCGCCAGCGTCAGTGACCTGGAGGGCCCCGGCAGCCACAGTCCCGCTGGGCACTGAGGGACCGTAATGCCACACACCGCTGAACAGGGCAAAGACCGCCATGGTGAAGACCGCTGAACAGGGCAAAGACCGCCATGGTGAAGACCGCTGAACAGGGCAAAGCACCGCTGAACAGGTCAGAGACAGCAGAGGCAAGCACCGCTGAACAGGGCAAAGACCGCCATGGTGAAGACCGCTGAACAGGGCAAAGCACAGCCAAATCACGCATCGTTAACCCATGTGCAGCTGGGACAGTGACGGAACTGGGACCGTCACGGGGAGCATGATGCACTCTGGGCACCATTCCCCCACCAGAACCAGTGGAGACCTGCATCCACTCTGTCTGTCCTTCACAGGATGAAGCACTCTGGGCACCAGTCCCCCTCCAGAACCAGTGGAGAACAGCATCCACTCTGTCTGTCCTTCACAGGATGAAGCACTCTGGGCACCATTCCCCCTCCAGAACCAGTGGAGACCTGCATCCACTCCGTCTGTCCTTCACAGGATGAAGCACTCTGGGCACCAGTCCCCCTCCAGAGCCAGTGGAGAACAGCATCCACTCTGTCTGTCTTTCATAGGATGAAGCACTCTGGGCACCAGTCCCCCTCCAGAACCAGTGGAGACCTGCATCCACTTGAGAGACTGTGGCTTTGCACTCCCCAGGATGTAACAGTGGGCAAACCACCCACTGTAGAGACTTGAGAGACTGTGGCTTGGCACTTCCCAGGATACATCAATGGGCATGGAGCCCCGTCGTGGATCTGGCGTGGTGCTGTCATCCGGCTGAGGTGCCCCCCCTTCCCCCTGAGGTGCCTGTTGTATTTCTATCTGATGCCACTGCAGTGTTCTCTCCGTTCCAGGACAGGTATCGTGTGTGGGCCTCGCCCATGCATTTTGGGCCCAGTGGTCCACGGACATTGAAATGTGCATACCTGTACTACTAATCGTGATGTATATATTTGGAATGTGTATATATTGATGTATATATGTGCTTACTGATTTTTGATACATTACAATGGTTGAACTCATTTCCTTTTGTCTTAGCATTTATCCGGGGGGGCTGGGGGTTGTTACTGTGATGTTCGGAAATGCATTGGTGTGTGTGTTGTAGTGGGTGAGGGTTGGGTTGGGGGTGGGGGTGTTGCGTGTGTGTCCCCCTGACTTTTGCCTCCCCCCACCCCTATGTCGTAGGTGCAGTACTCACCGTTGTCTTCGGCGCCTACGTTGCTGGTGATCGTAGAGGAGCAGAAAGACAAGAGCAGGGAGTATTTGTAGTTCGGGCTCCATGGTGGGCTCCTTCCTCGTGGAGTGTGTTAAGGTGAGCGTTTTCCAAAAGCTGTTTCTGCCGTGTTTTTATCCACTGTGAATCCGCCCCGGAAAAGGTGGCAGATTGGCGGGTTGTGATACTGTGGGCGGTACATTGTCTCCCGCCTGTCTGTTGGCGGTGACCGCCGCGCTGCTTGTCTGTACCGCCGTGGCGGTCGGAGTGTTAAAGTGGCTGTCTATGTTGGCGGTTTCCGCCACGGTCATAATTCCCTTTTTTGTCCGCCGGCCTGTTTGCGGTATTACCGCAGCTTTAACACCGTCCGCCCGGGTTGTGATGACCACCTATGTCTAAAAATAAACACCAATATCCCAGTCTTCCTTACTGTTTAGACCCTTCTTCACCGTCTCCAGCCTAGTGATATACCATAATTCTCACTTCTTCCTGAGTATTTCACAATTATCCACCCCCCCTTCTTAGGGCAAATTTTCCCCAAAATTAACCACTGCAGATATTTTTCTGAATGTTCATTGTTTTGGAAATGTTCCACCAATGGTGCATTTACTTTGCCTGTTCTAATAGCTGATCTATGTTCACATAGACGGATCCTCATTTCTCTTCCTGTTTCATAAACATAACCCAAGCCACTTGGGCACAGAATTAAATATGCAATATTTTTGCTACGACAGTGGTTCATACTCACTGGTGTAACTTTAAAGCCCTGATATTCAATGGACCTCTCTTCTATGCACAAATCACAACAACTACAATTCCCACATCTATAATTCCCTTTGATTTCACTACCAGTCAGGATGAACTGTTTCACTACACATTCTTCTATATAGGTATGAACCAACCTGTTTCTTAAATTCTAATTACGTCTAAACGCATAAAGAGGTTTGTTTAATGGATTATCTTCCACATGGTATATGCGCATGATAAGGCAGTATGGGATTGGCTACTGTCTGTGTTTACCAAAGGTAAAAGCCAGCCAGGTTGTTTCCAGCACATTTTGTCTGCGGTCTGTGTTTCGATGCGTTCTAGGTTAGGCTCTAGGTAAGTAGTAGGATTTATTGTTGTTCCCTACCAATTACTATTTTATTAAAGACTTACTAGGTAAAGAAATGTATTTATAATTTTCTATATATTTGTACAACATTTTGGGGAGATCTGAACATTTCTTTAAAAGATTTTTCACATAGCATAGTAATTTGTAGATATCAAAGCACTACTCTGTAGACTTTTTGCTGAAGATTTAAATATGTTAAAAATGAAACATACACTGTAGTAAACTATATTTGTAAAATATAGGGTACTGCAATGTATCTTTAATTTTTTAACATTTTTATTTTTATTTTTTATTACTGCAGCATTCCCGAGGAAGTACAGCGGTACTCCGTAATTTTTTTTTAAATATATGCAAACCTATAGATATTTTTCCTTACTGACTATCAATTTAATGAAGTGGTAATAGGCAGGGAAAATATCAAACCGAATACTTACGTACATTTAAGGGCAAAAGGCAGAACACATGCAAAGTGTACTTAAAAACAACATGGCTGCCTTTAACAAGGCAGTCACTAGCCAATCACATAATGACTTGTCATTGCTGTGTACCAAGGTATTTCCGCAGAATGCCACAAAATTTCACAAAACCACTACAGCCTCAGATATTACTAAGTAAAAATGCCTTATAAGTATAAAATACTTACCTTACGTACCTGTAGTACCCAAAAGGATTGTCTGTGCAACATAGGGCCAGATGTAGTAAGGTCCGAATTTGCGATTTGGAAATTGCGAGTCGGTGCGACTCGCAATTTCCGAATTGCAAATTCGGATGCAGAACGGTGTCTCAGACACCGTCTGCGACTCGCTATGGGGTCGCAAAGACCCACCTCATCAATATTAATGAGGTGGGTCGCATTTTGCGACCCTATAGCGAGTCCCTGCACTCACAGGGATGGTGGCCTGCTGAAGTCAGCAGACCTCCATGTCTGTGACTGCTTTTTCAATAATGCTGTTTTTTTTTCATTTTGCAGCCCGTTTTGCCTAAAGGAAAACGAGTTGCAAAATGAAAAAAATTACAAAACCATTTGGTTTCGTTTTTTCAGTGTAGGCAGTGGTACTGCCTGCTCTGAAAAAACCTTTATGCCCACATTCACAAAGGGGAACGGGTCCCATGGGGACCCCTTCCCTTTTGCGAATGAGTTACCACCAGTGTGACACTGGTGGTAACTGCGAGTTGCTTTGCGACCGCATTCGCGGTCACAAAGCCTTCCTATATGCGAGTCGCATTCACAAATTGTGAGTCGGTACCGACTCGCAATTTGTGAATGAGCATCGCGTTAGGCTGTTTGCATGGCGCAAACTGCGATTTTCGCAGTTTGCACCATGCAAACAGCTTCCTACATCTGGCCCTAAATGTCTAATCCTGCCAAATTCCATGTAATACTGTTTGCGTGGTACACGATATACAGGAGTCTATCAAAAATGTACTGGTGGAAAAATGCGTTTTGGGACCCACCCCCCCCTTTTATCTATGCTTCCCTTGATAAACTACTGCAAAACTCTGCATTGTCTGCCAATGTAGAAAGAAGAATAGGTCTGCAAAGTTTTGTGGAGATTTCTTGAATGGGTGCAAAATCCTAGGAATTCCTATCTCTGGTAACCCTAACTAACGCTACAGAGTGTCAAATATACTCTATCATATATATGTATATTGAGGGAGAGAGAGAGAAAGAGAGAGAATATATGTACATAACTGGTGACTGTGTAATAAGAACTAAGTTTGCCATGAAGGGATTCTGGTGATATCATAAACCATAAGACCAAACACCTAGCAGTTAATAAATGCCACCAGGATCCTGGGATGGCAACTTAACAGCATGTTACACATGGTACTTCAATATGTATTTTATATGCTACTATTTTGGAATAGTTTACCAGAAAAATTGTTTTCTTTAAAGTGCATCTACCAATAGTTAGAGAAATTGGATTGTTGGTTGACTGGGGTTTGAGCCCTGGTCAAGCAGCAATGATAGTTCTTGTCAGGGTAAGGCACAAGCAAACCCCAAACTAACCTGTGCTCACTCTCTGGTTGCTTGGCACAGAGCAGTCAGAGCAAGGAGCGCCAAGCAGGGATATCTGGTTGCACAGGCCAGGGACAAAGGAACCACACAAGTGAGGGGATGTGTGGATTTTTTCCACTCAACAGAGGCAATGCGTCGGATCCAAATGCGGTGAGGCTGTGGTGCGAATTCCCGATGCATTGATGGCGAGGACCCAGGTACCGGAGCTAGCGATGTGAAGGCTGGTGTTGAGGATGCGTTGGGCAATTGAAACGATCTGTCGGTTCCGATGGGCGCAGAGGCTGTGATGCAGATTTTTGTTATCAACATCGAGGCTGCCATCGACGGGGATGTGAGGACTTGTGCCAAGAAAAGCATAGCAGTGCCGGTTCAGAATGTGATGAGCTGGTATCAAGAGGCAAGGTATAGCAACAATGCAAGTCTGGTTGTGCCGGTTCCAATCCAAGCAGTAGAGGTGATGCCTCAACTTTCTCCACCCAAATACAGCAATGCATCGATTATGCTCTGGCAGCAGAGGATGCATCAGTTTCGCTGCAGCTAGCACCTTCAGTCCACTTCCAAGGGTATAGGACTGGAATGGCACTACTTGGCAGGGCAGACTCACAGGTGGCAGAGTTTAGGTGCAGGACAAGGGTGGTTGGAAGTCTGTTATGTCCCTGAGACTTCAGGTCAGGAGGCCAGCCAACTAGCCCCTGCAGTCACTCTGGGTTCTGGGTTAGAGAGATTCAAGTGCAGTACTTCTCACTCCCAGGCAAGAGTGCAACAGGCACAGTTTAGCACAGCAGACCAGGAGTCCAGCAAAAATCACTGGCAAATCCAGAAGTGTAAAGAGCTAGTGGTGTTAGAGGTCCAGTTCTTATTCCCAGTGGTGCCTTTGATGTGGGAAAACTTCAAAGATAGGCCTTTGAAGTGCCCAAATATCCTGCCCTTCCTGCCCTGGCCCCAGACTTACTACAGGGGTTTATGCAGCCCTTTGTGTGTGGACAGGACACAGTCTATCCAGATGTGAGGCTGTGTCCAGCTCCTCCCTCCCATCCTGACCAGGATAGCCCATCAGGATACAGATAGCCCCTCAAGTCACATCTAAGCTCCCTTTGTGTGTGGCTGTCTAAGGGGAACACACAAAGCCCTGCTGTCCCCCACCCTAGACATGATCAGAGGCAGCCAACAGGTAGCAGGCACCAAAATGGCTAAGGCAAGAAAAGGCCAACTTTCTAAAAGTGACTTTTTCAGAACTGCAATTTAAAATCCAACTACATCATAAATTGTGATTTTAAATTGTGATTCCAGAGACACCAAACTCAAAGAGTTTATCGCTTCCAGATTGTGAATTACACTTATAAGATGTGAAAAGGTAATCACAATGTTAACCTATGGGACAGGTAGGGCTTGCAGTGGTGAAAAATGAGTTTTTCCTCACCCGGACATGTAAAATGTAATAGTACACATCCAACTCTTTAAATACACTGCTCACTGCCCTTGGTGTTGCTCAGGGCATACCTTAGAGGTGACTTATATGTATTAAAAAGGAAGGTTCGGGTCTGGCAAAAGGTTTAGTTTGCCAGATCAATGGCAGATTCATAACTGCACACACATGGTCTGCAATGGCAGGCCTGAGACATGTTTAAAGAGCTTCTTAGGTGGGTGGCACAATCAGTGCGGCAGGCCCACTAGTAACATTTAATCTCAAGTAACTTTAACTTGTGTCCTAAGGTAATTATAACTCACGCCCCCACCATGCACTGCTAATTACCCCACATAATACATAATTCATAACATCTTCCATCACATGATTAAAACAAAATTATTGATGAGAAGATTGTGTAGTGTGGGGGCGCTAATTTTACCTAACTATGACGTTATTTTAGCCTTTGTTTTTGTTTAGTAAATGTAGCATATATATATATGTATATATGCACACACACACACACACATTGAGAGAAAGAGAAAATAAAATAAATAAAACTATCTACAAAGATGAACAAAGACATTCTCAATGTAAAACGTCCCGATGTAGTTACTTGCATTTCTCACTTTGCCTTTTATAGGAGAGCACTGGTTGTTGGATAGACTCATGCTATTAACCACCCCTTAAAACTAGTTACCTTTTGCATGAAAAATGTCTGTGCCTGTCCTGTAAGAAAAGAAACAGAGCACAAAAGGGCCTGCAATTGTTTTGAATGTTTGTATATGTTTAATACTGCCAGCCATTATTCCGTGTATTCATCATAATAAATTGCGCTGGAGTTTGAGTTGGCCACTTAAAAGCACTTGAAATGCACCAGATTGTTCTCTGGGCTGTAGGTGATGGTTATCTGCGTGTGGTACAGTATTCATGAGTATTTTGTGTGTGGTACAGTATTCATGAGTGCTTTGGGAAAGGGAGTCTTTGTTGGGTTGATGAAGGGCTAGTTTGCCAATGGAAGGAAAAGACAATCCTTGTCTTCTATAAACAGATTAGAGTCAACAAAAGCTCTTTGTCCTGTTTGCTAAATGGAGAATGCATTTGACTTTGTAATATTTTTCAGAGGCGCAATCCCTCGACAATAAGGCCATTTAGTAGAAAATTAGAACAACCCAGTAGTAATCTCAATCACATATACACTTAAAAATCTGCTATTTTGAGATTCTCGTTTTACTTTAGGCTGATGAAAGTCGAGAATGTTCTAGGTGCCATATATAATCAAAAACAGTATGAAGAAAAAATTCATCCATATGTACATGCCTAGAAGAAGTGTGGCTCCTCACTGCTCATCCATTTGTCTATTCAGCTACCTCTTATATTGGTTTCTGCTCTCCACAGCATACAGCATGGGACAGAGTGTCAGCCCACTTCAGCCACTGACTCTCTTGGTCTGTAAGTGACAGCACTCTTGCTCATAATATGTCCACATCTGTCTAAGGCTGGGCAGCCAGTACATTATTTTGCTTATGCGCTTTTCTTTATATTCTTCAGCCATTTTATTTTTGTAGCCATCCCTGTGTGATTAAACTATGTCTTCAAGTTTGATGAATTCCAAACTAATAGCATAAGTTCTTTGCACGAGATACCCTTATATTTTCCTGTGATTTGGTTTGCATCTAAAATGTTCGGTTGTAAGTGCACCTGCCTTCTAGCAAGCACCCAAACTGTTCTATTAAAATGTCATGCCTTAAGTATTTTTATTAACACTTTTTCTGCAGGGATATGGGCAACACTGTCTTTCCTTTCGTTTTTGTGGCATATGCATTCAAACAAAACTGAAACAAATACAAAATAAATATTGCACCCGCTTTCCAATGCCCGGCCTACTGGCTTTGCCAATCAATATTTGTTATATAACAAAGAAAACAGCATCTGTTTTGAGATCCCAAAAAGTCGGGTTACGTTTTATGAACTCATTGCTGAAGTGATCAGCACTGGCTCTCCTGTTAGTGCCTCATGCCCCGGAAGCACTTTAAGCATATCATCGAGCGGATGTCACCACAGTGTGCACTTTACCTCGTTGGAGTAGCACGCCCACATACTCTTTCCATTTGTCAGCACTTTCTCTTGCACTCTCCTGTCAGCACTTTCTCTTGCACTCTCCTGTAGGCAACTTGTACTCTCATGCCAATTTTGCATCCACTTAGCAGCACTTTCTCAGTACTTACTCAATACCTCAATGTCAGCAGTCCACGGTGGCTGTCCCCATCTAGGCCTCTACGAATCAAAGCATTTTCTCATAGACACAGAAGGGGCAAAAACCTTTGACATATAATACCCCTAGTTCTCTTCTCACCACAATAGCCCATTTTGTGAATCAATAGAACTTCTAGGCTAGTTTATTGGCCAGCTACACCCATGCACTGAGGGAGAGGATAGCTTTTGTGGTTTCCTGTTTACCTGAATCGAAGACAGACTCCTTTAGTTCCTAAATTTAAGACAGAATTTACTTTACAATACAGTTTATGCAAAAATACTTTGATACGGTAGAGGGGGCGGCATGGTCCGTGATACAGGCTTTGTGGCGGTGGATGAAGTCCACGGAGTCAACTCCTAAATTCTCTGTTTAATCATTCCCTCCAATCTGGTATCTACCCTCAATGTTTCAAATCTACTATCACATTACTTTAACTAAAAAAAACTCTGCTAACCTTTCCATTCTAGCTATACCGGTGGGCATCTCTGTTTCCTTTCTTTTTCAAAGCACTGGCATGCTTAGTTTTGAACCAACTTATCAAACATCTCTCATTTAACAATATTTTCAGTTTATGACAGTCAGACGTCTGTGTTCTTCATTCAACGGATCCTGCACTCTCTCATGTGGACAACTTTGTTTCATTGGCTCACACAACCATCTATCACCTATCTTCATTTTCCTTGACCCATCTGTGGCATTTGATGCTCTAGATAACTACATTATGGTCCTCCATCCACACCACTGACATACCGACCTCCGCTGTACAGTGGCTCACCTCATAGCTATCAGACGATCAGTTCTCAGTGCCCTGGAACTCCAATGTATCTATTTTCTCTCTATATCAGTTCACTTGGAGACATCATGTCCACATTTGGATTCTCCTCACCCTTTACATGAATGACACAAAAATATTTTGTCTTTTCTTAGTTCTCCTTCATCCCAATCATGAATCTCCAAATGACTGCAATAAAGGTATCTCTGGTCCATCATGCTGACCTGCTTCAAAGCCAAAATCATCCACTGTCCCTCTTCGTTTGCACCAGATGCCTTCCCAAATTCTATCCACTTCTTCCAGCTATCTTAACTATCTCATCTTCTATTAGAAATGTTGGAGTCCCCTTAAGCCCTATTTTGCCTATGGGAATGTTTGTTACTGCAAATGAAGCACAGTATCAAGTACTAAACATGCTGCACATTCTGAACTGCTAAGTCTCTAATTAGTTCACTAGTATTTAGACAAGTGGTGTACTGCCACAGTCTGCTTGTGGATGTCCCTCAGTATTATTCCCTCTCAACACTAGAGAAGTCCTCTAATTTTGCTACTAGAATCGTATTCATCCAACCGAGGAACACACCTTCTACATCCCTCCAAACCAAAGCCATGTAGCTCTCAGTAAAGCACGGACCCTCTATAAATTGTTAATTCTTGTATTCAAAGTTGTCCACAGCATATTCCCGACTACCTTGCCTACATTTTGACTTTCAACACCCGCACCATACAGTGTCAAGTAACATATTAATTGTACGTCACATCAAATCTTAATATCTACATGACACTTTTGGTAGTGCTACTTGGCAAATTAGGTATGCAGTTTTTCATATATGCTGATGGTACACAGTTTATATTTAATCTGCACCGGCCAAAGTCTTCTGGTCCATATAGTCCAGCGCCACAGTTCAACCTGAGTCAGATGGTGGTGTCTTCTAACTTCCTGAAGATGAACCTGGCTAAGACTGAACTGTTGATCATTAAAAGGATAGCTGAACTTGATGCTGTGGTTAGGTCTGAGGAGATGGGTCCATGACTATTTCTAGACGAGCAGGTGACATGTGGGGTTAAAACTTGCTTCTGGCAGTTAAAGCTTGTGAACAAAACTCTCCCTATAGAGGACCACATCCATTGTGTGCCGATAGTCCAGGCGCTGATTTTATCACATCTCAACTATGGGAATGTCTGCTACCTAGGGATGGGAGATAAGTCTTCAAAATAGAACCAGACAATTCAGAATGTGGTAGCCCATCTGCTAAGAGCCAGTTGTATGTTTCAACATATCACATCTATTTTGAGAAAGTTATGTATTCGTAATAATAACATCCAATGGTAGCCAACACATTTTTTTGCGTTATGATCACTTCCTCAGGGCTGTGCAGGCAATCCCCGTATGATGGAGCTATGGAAATAGCAGACATCCATCTCTGTTACTGGGCAGCACACCTCCTGGTAAATAATGATTGGTTCAGGGGAGGATGGAGTGATCCAGCCTAACAAGTGGAATTGGCCATAGTTGGTCTAGACAAAGTGATCAATATATTGTATGGGGGATACCATTCCACAACATCTTCCAGAAGTTACCATAGTGGACTTTTTGAAATGGCATGCTGCACTGCATTTCATTGAATGGAACGCATCATTAGAAGGGACAAAAATGGCACAAGAAAATCTAAGAGATTTCCTTGCGCCATTTTTTCCAGCACTTTTAATTCCTGCTCGTAGCAGGCTTTAAAAGGGGGGGACACCATTATTTATATTGGGCCCCTAAATCCTCTGCAGGAGTACCCCCACAATTTTGGCACTACTCCTGCAGAGTACATAAATAGCGTCAAAAACTTTCGCACCCCTTTATCCTCTGTTCGTGACATTTTCAACTCACTGATTGCTGACATCTCTGCTCAAAGTAGGAATAATAGTGTTCAATGCTATGACTGAAATAAGATTATTTAGTAGCAGATAATTACCACTAAATTAAAAACAAACATTGTTTTTTACATAAAGCAGTAAGCAGAAAATGAATCTCCAGATGTCTCTCAGACCTCCCTGGCGTCCGCACATCCCAGCTGCAGATATTTATGTCGCATCCTGGAGAAACCTCTGGCCTGAAAACAATCATGTTTTCAATATGGCCGCCCTTCCGGCCCTTGAGCTGCGCGTGCTATCTTTTTGAAAACGTCCCCATTGTGATGTTTCCCCAGAGCTCCAATGCGTGAACGAAAGTAACTCTTAAAAGATAAACATCAGTGAAAAAAGACAGCTCGGCGGGCCAAAGAGTGTGAGAAAGGGAGCAGAAACTAAACAGAGCGTCGGTGGTTGGTCCCTAGGTAAGATGATCACATGTGCAATGTCAGATACATAGGTCAAAGACTTTAAGACCCTGGTTCATGGTTTTGCTGTAATGTACAATTCTCTGATTTTTCACAAAATATGGTAACTGCTGAGGAGTACTGGTCCAGAAGTAAGGCATGATTTAGAGAAGGGTGGTTATGCAAAATCTGTCAATTCCCAGCGGATTGGTAAATCCACTGTCACTGGGATTTTTACGGCAAAATTATCGACAGTGGTGTTATCATGGCATAATGCTTCCGCTAGGCGTTCCAGTGATGACCTATTTAGTACATATGACAAGAGTTAGTAAATGTTGCTTACTTTAATGCCTATCGAGGTGGTGGAGTAACTATCACTCTTTTTGGTGTTTATGGTTGAGTCTTGCTTGATGTGTTGCCTACGAGGCATATATTGGTGTTGTGTGTGAGTTTTGGAACCATGCGCCAAACGGTATTTCGCCAGGTATGTCACAGCGCAACATTGCACGCAGTGTGATGTGAAGGAGTCTGAAAGATAGTACCACATTTTGCTTACACTGACCAGTAGTTCTTGGAAGATGTACCATTTTGTGTTCTTGCATTACAAAACATTCAGGTCTTAATTGTCCTTATAACTACAAGGTCATTGCTTGTTACCCTTATATTTTGGGAAGCATGTTCCACAGCTTGCATTTCTGTAATGGAATGATATACCATTTTTTGTTTTTTAAAATAGGAAGGAAGTGTAGATTCTAGATCTGAAGTTTGATACTAAAGCCTGCTTTTAGTTATACGGGCCCAGGTTCATAGATTGTCCTTTGGGCAGGGCATAGATCTGTGAATGAGACTGTTCTATCCACATGTTGTCACACCAGTGGACGTTTAACACTTATCTTGCTATGGCATTCTGTATTTGTTGTAATTTGCTCATTAGGTGTCTATGGAGCCCAATATAAAGAGCACGTTGAAGTAGTTATGCGTGAACTCTTGGGCTGGAGCCTGCGATGGAGTCCCAGTTGAGTGTAGGTCTTGCATTGGATTGTCATAGTGGAGAAAGAACTTTTGGGCACTTGCTTAACCTAGATTGAAGTAAGGGAATGAAGGAATGAAGCCCATGACAGCTCGAGGCAGTATTGTATCTAAACCTTTCAGACCCACTATAACAAGGAATGTGAAGGAGGCCCCTCATAACACTCATGCCCATCTCTGCCGCCTGCACCCACATACTGTCAGCAGGCGTTCCATGGTACATTTAGGGTCAGATTTAAGAAAAGTGGCGCTGCACCGAGTGCAGCGCCACTTTCCTTACGCCCCTTAGTGCCCCCCTACCGCTACCATGTGTATTTAAAATACGGCACACCATGGCGCAGGGTAGGAGGCAATAGCGTTAACATTTTTGATGCTATTGATGTACTGTTCAGAGTTAGCGCCAAAATGTTGGCGCTAACCCTGAACAGTACATAGGGGCCCATTGTAACCAATGGTGTACCCCTTTTAACGCCTGCCATAAGCAGATGTTAAAAGTAGCTGCAAAAAATGATGCAGTGGAATCACTTAGATTCCACTGCGCCATTTTTGCTGTCCCCTTAACGAGGGAACACCCCCCTTGCATACATTGTGCATGGCGCATGCATGTTGTGGCTCACAGAGTTACAAAGTGGCGCAATACATGCATTACACCACTTTGTAAATATGACATCGCGATTTTTGAAGCCTAACGCCACATTAGCGTAATAAAATGATGCTAATGAGCGTCTTAAATCCGGGACTTAATGTCAAAGAGAAAATGGTTATCCATGTACTATCAATATTGTCTGTATTAGGTTGTGTTCATATTAATATTATTATTTGTTATTTTTGTTTACAAAGTTGAAGTTTAGGGGTTGAATGCGTATGCCCCTCTCTAACTCTTACATGAGGGGGTATGTTTGTAGGGGATGTGCAGATGCAGGTAAAATCTGTTCACAAAAGTGTGAAGACTAAGAGGTAATTTGTAGTTTGGAGGAGTGGGTTGCTCTACCCTACATTGGTGGAACAATGTAGCTGTTATTTTTCTCTTTTAAGGCTTCAAGGTGAGTGCCCCTTCAATTCACCTAGTAATTCTGCCTCCTGAAGTTACAAAAACTGTGTTGAAATGTACTGAAACCATCCATAAGGATCAGAATAAATTAAATTATGAAGAAAGTAATGGGGTGTCCACATAAAAACTAAAGACACGAAAAGCCAGAGTGTAGGAAAGAGATGAGGATGGGAGATTCACTTGCTAGGTCCTGAGATTTAATTGAAACTAGGGGGGTCTGTACCCCAGGATGACAGTAAAAGAAAGAGGGACTGTGGGACAGCAACACCTGATCAAGTTCCTGTCACTGGTGGCTGGTAATTTAGTATGCTGGTGCATCACCCTGTAATTTACAGCCCATTAAAATGTACTACCTGGATCTGCATACACTCTTAGGTGTCATTAAGTCTCATGAAAAATGATCCAATGCCATCTATTGCTCTAAGAGAGGGTCTAGCAATTTGTCGCTGGCTGGTGGCCGTCTGCACCTGTGCACAAATCTGGTAGTTCTTTTCCTTTCAGGGTCCCAGATTCTCTTTAATAGTGTAACCTTCTTGCTGCACTGATGAAATTTAGCCTAAGAGGTGCCAGCTGTAGGCCTCCCCGTGTCCAAGTTTGGGGTCCATATTACTAGTTGCTCACCCCATCAGCGAGTGTCACTAACATTCCCACTGTGTGCTGAGTGGGAAATGGGGGGCTTAAAGAGAAATCATTATATGTGACTAATCTAGTGCCTTGAAGCTCCTTCTCCTTGGAGAGGAGGAATAGAACAGTCATCACGTGACTGCAATATATATTATGTGACAAAATAAACAAGGGTCATAAAACCCCACTTCGAACCATTAAACTGAGTGAGAAAAAATAAATGTACAAAGGAAATACTTGGCAATGCTGGGCGTAGGAGGCAGGGGTTTAGTTGATGACAGCTTGAGTTTTACCACAGAGCTATACATTTTAGAAAAACAAGTACAAAGTATTAAGGTTGCCTTGATATTATGATTTAATACCCAAGGAGCAGCATAAATGCGTTCTTTAAAAATTCAGGAATAGAAAGAATAACGAGACTAAACTTGTTCTTTCAAATGCATTTCTCAACACAAATGTTATGCATTGTTTTTAGCTATGGATGGACATTGTCCTTCGATACTCCTTGTTGCTGACAGAGTCTAGTCAGCCACAGTCCAGATGGAGTGGAGTTGCCTGGATGTGAACCATTAAGAGTAGCAAGTAGGTGACACGAGACAGGTCACCCCTGGAAGGCTACTCCCCCAAGTGATGGAGAAAAGGCAAGGATTAGCTTTTACTTCCAAGTCTAGGATGGTGTGTTTGCCTTCAATTTCCTATCCAGACCAGTATTGCCCTTCAATCCTGATCTCTCACAAAGAGTGTAGGTGTGCCCAACCACTGGGCAGACCCAAGGTAGGCCCAGGAGAATCATCCAGAGGAGGCTGATGTGCCTATACTTTTTCCTCTATATAATATAGTCTAGACAGCCTGAAAAAAGTTAGCTATACCCTAGCTCACGATTCGAATATATAAGAACACCCGCAATGCCACAAGGGAAGGTAGGTGACTGTGTGTGCACAAATCCCAGTAAAAAAGAAGAGTGCGTTAGGAACCCAGTTCCAAAGGTAGACAGAACAAAGGCCACCAGGGCTAGCAGTGAATGCATTGAGGGGCTAATGACCTCCATTGTGGGTTCTAAGAGTATTTGTTACTCCCTATAGCCAGTGAGACGTGAGCTGGGCAATCCTGTATCATTCAGGCAAACTTTAATTCATAAGCAGGACTCCCAGCAAAACGTGAACCTTCTTGTGTCACAAAGTAGATTATATAGGTACAGAACTGACTGCAGGCAAATGGATGTTATTAAATTATTGTTTGGCTAGTATGGCTTAATAGAGTCCACATACAGGTATTCAAACTCAAATCACACAGGCACACACACGCGCGCGCGCACACACACACACACAGATATTACATGTTATGGCGCTTTAATTGCACAAAATGTAGTTTATAAAAACCTATATTTCAAAAGGTACATAAAATATGGGAAATGTTTCACTGTTGCCTCTGTGCTTATACACACACACACACATATATGGCATGTGCATGGCAAGTAGCAGTTATACTGTAGTTACTTTAGGGCATGAGTTATAGTTACTTGAGATAACTACACTTGGTGAATTTCAGTGATATAGTTATTTTAAAATGGTATGTTTTAACTGAAATTTTCACCTAACTTTAACAGCCCTTTAGCCTTTGTATTTTCACTGAAAAGGAGCAGTCCTCCAATGGCATGAACGCAATTGTAGAATGAATAGCAACTATTTGCCTACAATTAAATGCTGATAAAATGGAAATTATGCTATTCAGCAAAGTCCAGCAATCTTGGGCTTCAAACTGGTGGCTGTCTAATCTTGGCCCGGCTCCTATGCCTAAAAAGTAAGTTAAAAACCTAGACTTACAAATTGAACAGTCTCTTTGTCTGAAAGACCATGCTGCTGCCATCAGCGGCAGCTGTGCATCAGCTGAAGAAGGCTTTCCCTTTTCCTCCATCCTCATCTAGAAAAACTCTTGCCCAGGCCCTCAATATTAGTAAATTCGACTACGGCAATGCTTTGCTTGCTCCTGCTAATGAGACTCTATTGGCAAAACTGCAAGTGGACCCAAATACAGCTGCACGGCTTGTCCGCAGTCTTCCTGCTAGCTCAGTTTCTCAACCATTGTTGAGGTCCTAGCACTGGTTACCTAACACGAAAAGGTCTACTTTTAAAATCTGTTGTCCGACCTATAAATCTCTAATGGGCAGTGATCCTACATATTTAACCTAAATACTTAAAAGTTACTGTCTAGGCAGGGACTTACGTTCTAAGGATAAAGTCCTATTGGCAATTCCCCGTGTTTGTCTGATGAGATGCGGTGAAGGCCCCTCACTCACCTGCCACCATTTCACTGGAACAATCTGCCACTTCACATCCACACTTGCCCTGATTCTGTCAGCTTCAGGAACTCTCTTGACAGTTCTGTTTTAATGGCTGGCACTCTGTTTTTTGCCTGAACCTTTCTTCCGCACTGCGGGGGTGATTCATGCACTAGAACAGGTTATATTAACATACCATAACAAAATGTATACATTTCATGGTTGCCTTGATGCCTAGAAATAAATATGTATTTATTAAAAAACTAGAACTTGTGCCCCCTCTATGCTCTGTTCATTACCTCACAGGCTGCATTATTCACGACATGTTCAATGACATCATTGATGACATCACTAAGAACATCTCAAATGTCAATTGATGACATCACTGGGCATGGTAAGGGCACAAGTTCTAGTTAGCTCAGTAAACTATAACTGAATAATTTCAGTAGTCTTTTGAGTTTATGTTTTAACTGACATTTGCAACTAACTAAAAACTGTCACTTTAACCTTTGTTTCTTTCAGTCAATCACTGGGTAATTATAGTTAGGTCACCTGTTCCATAGGAAAAGTTTTGTTTGTGTTGCTAATAACTTTGGCCCCGTTTGACGCATCTCCATGAAACTTTCTAAAAAGATGCTACTTTTTGACTAGTTTGTGCATGGGAAGTTTCGGAGTAATCTGTCAAGCATGGGCCAAGATAAAAGGGAGAGTTCACAAATGTAAAATCCCCCTGCATTTGCCATAGACCTATTTAGGCAGGGCTACAGCAAAAACTGATGAACGGAACTACACAATTTGGGAGGAAGCTACATCATGGTCAGCAGATTGTGCTGTTTGTGATGTGGTGTAAATCCTTTCAGTAATTTTTGAGAAATTAAGGTTAAAAATAATTGTACGTCTGGATGGTTGGGTCCAGGAGAGTTTCGAGAGACTCTTGCGGGGCCACCAATTTAAAAACAGAATTATTAATCCAGGGAGCTTTATTTCCCTTGGGTCATCTTGGAGGGGATGGCTGTCTGCGGGAGGTTGAAAGCAGTGCCTACCTACTGATCAGGCCCTGAAGCCAACCCCATGTGTAGGGTTGGCATCTTGCAGGGTGTTGGAAAGGGCCCTTTATGTAGGGTTTCCTTTGACATTTTGTCTCTGACCTCCTGTTTTTTGACCCTGTGCAAAATTTCGTTTTTGCTGGCTTTATGACTCTGGGTACCTTATCACTGCTGACCAGTGCTAAAGTGCAAGTGATTTCTGTCTACATTGTACTGGTAATTGGTTTGTCCATGATTGGCATATTTGATTTACTAGTAAGTGCCTAATACAGTGCACCATATGTGCCCAGGGTCTGTAAATCAAATGCTAGTAGTGAGCCTGCAGCACTGATTGTGCCACCCATGGGTAGCCCTGTAAAAATGTCTCAGTACTGCCACTGCAGTGTCTGTGTGGGCAGTTTGGAGCTGCCAGTGCAACCTCGCAAGTGCACCCACTTGCCAGGCCCAAACCTTCCCTTTTACTACATGTAAGTCACCCCTAAGTTAGGCCCAAGACAGCCCCATGGGCAGGGTGCAGTGTATTTAAAAGGTAGGACATTTACTGTTGTGTTTTACATGTCCTGAGAGTGAAATACTGCTAAATTTGTTTTTCACTATTGCAAGGACTTGGGGCCAGATGTAGGAACAAAGCAAATTGCGACTTGCAATTTGCGAGTCCGAGCGACTCGCAAATTGCAACTCGCAATTTGCCATGCAGAAAGGTGTCTCAGACACCTTCTGCGACTCGCAATGGGGTCGCAAAGACCCACCTCATTAATATTAATGAGGTGGGTAGCAGTTTGCGACCCCATTGCGAGTCTGGGCACTCACGGGGATGTTGGCCTGCTGGAGACAGCAGACCACCATGTCCGTGACTGCTTTTTAATAAAGCAGTTTCTTTTTTTCTATCTGCAGCCCGTTTTCCTTAAAGGAAAACGAGCTGCACTTAGAAAAAAAAAAACGAAACCTTTTGTTTCGGTATTTTTCAGAGCAGGCAGTGGTCCATAGGACCACTACCTGCTCTGAAAAATTCGTTTTGTGATCATTCACAAAGGGGAAGGGGTCCCATGGGGACCCCTTCTTGTTTGCGAATGAGTTACCATCCATTTCAAGTGGATGGTAACTGCGAGTTCATTTGCGACCGCAAAACTTGCATCCCGTTGCGAGTCGCAAATAGGAAGGGGATACCCCTTCCTATTTGCGAGTCGGAAAAGCATTTTGCGAGTCGGTTCCAACTCGCAAAATGCATTTCTCCATCGCGTAGAGGCTTTTGCGCCTCGCAAACGGCGTTTTTCGCCGTTTGCGAGGCGCAAAACCCTTGCTACATCTGGCCCTATATTTCCAATAGAGTAATAAATAGATTGCCTTGAAATATCTTTTAAGTGTAATTTCCCATTGGGAGCAGGTAGAGAGGTGGAGTTTGGGGTCTCTGAACGCACAATTTAAAAATACATCTTTTGGTGAAATTGGTTTTTAAATAGTAAGTTTGAAAATACCACTTTTAGAAAGTGTGCTTTTTCTTACTTAACCATTTTGTGCATCTGCCTGTCTGTGGAATACACAGGCTGGGTGCTTCTGAATTCACTCTAGACAGTCACACAAAGGAAGCTGAGGTGTGCCCTGCTTGTCCTTATGGGTCTTCCTGGGCTAGGTTGATGAGAGGACCTGACACTTGCACCTGAATAGGGCTGCGCTTGTCCTTACACTTACACACAGCAGTCTCAAACCCCCTGGAGTGTGTCTGGCGCCAGGGCAGGAAAGGCAAGATCTTGTGCACTACAAAGACTTCTCTTTTAAGTTTGCTCACTTGAAAGGCAGAAATAAGTATAAGTATTGGGGATCTGAGACCACAACTTCAGAACACTTCTGGACTGTGGATATTCTGCCAGGAATAATAGTTGGATGCCGTAAGAGGAACTGCCACTCTGTCTGTTGCTCTGTTGTGCTGGCCTGCTGCTTGCGGCTTCTGTCCTGGGAGTGAAAGGACTGGACTTTGCTTTCTACATCCTGCTTTCCAAGGTTCTCAAGGGCTTGAACTGAGCTTGCCGCCTGTTAGAAATCTCAGAGACATCAATGACTTCATCTGCCAGTGCTTGGACTCTTCTGCTGGGAATCCTGACTTGCCATGTGGTGCCAAATCCAGTCCCTGGGCTCCTGGAAGTGGAAACTGGTGTCCTGAGGAAGAAAATCCACGCATTGGATGTCGTGGCTGAAAATCGACACATTGCCTGGCATGCAGCAGAAGAATCGATGTAGCGCCTGCCTTGTGGTGGAAGGATCCACATAGAGCCTGTAGGACCGATGCAGCACCTGTTCCACCGTTCATCACAGTGTGCCTGGATTTTCCCATACATCGTCCTAGGGCATAATTTTCACATTGATGCCACACAGCAGCAAGGAACCAAGGCTGCATGACTGGAAAGCAACGCATCGCATCTCCTGCGGAGAGAGAACCGACGCATCACCTCTCCTACGAGGAGAGAATCGAGGCATCACCTCCACTGTCAATAAGGAACTAACATATCACCTCCCCTCTGCAGTAAAGAACCATCGCATCGCTTTATTTTCCGGGTCATCACTTCATCTGCGGCCTGCATCGTCCTTGTTTTTGACTGATCCCAGGTACTGGGTGTTAAAAAGAGACAATCATTGATTCCTCTGGATTAAGACTCTTCGAAACATTTGAAAAGTGATATGTTTGCCTGTGTATGTTGGATTTTTGTCGTTTTGGTCTTCTTTAACTCAGATAAATATTGGCTATTTTTCTAAACCGGTGCTGAGTGCTTTTGTGGTGTTTTCACTGTGTTACTGTGTGTGTGTATAAATAGTTTACACATTACCTCGGAGATAAGCCTGACTGCTTGAGCCAAGCTACCAAGGGATGAGCAGGGCTTATCTTAGGTGTGTGACTCCCTTACCTTGACTAGACTGAGGGTCCATAATTAGACAGGTGTAAAGTGGCTGTCAACTAGATACTCAATTTTTAACATTGGTGATCAGCGGTGAGGTTAGGACTTGTATTTGTACTTGACATACAGTGAATGGTGTACACTACTCCCTTCCACACCCCATTTTGCACACCCTTCTCGACTACAGAAAAAAACTAAGCAGCAGTTATTGCAGATTTGATGTTTGAGCAGGAGAGGCTGGAAACCTATACGATGCCTCAGTTCAAAACGTTCTGCAAAGAGCTCAGGTGTCCTTTTAGAGGACTCACTAAAAAGGAGGAGCTGGTAAAGGCTCTGAGGGCCTGGTTGGCAGCCAGAGAAGCTGGTGAGCATGCAGAGGTGAACAGTGTGGATCTGGAGGAGCAGAGTCTACATGATGATTTTGTGGAATAACAGGATCTGCCTGGGGGGGACGCGGTCCCTCCAGGGCAGAAAGCTGTGTTTCTTCCAACTGTCTGACCCCAGAGGAGCTGGTGGACAGGCGGGAGTACAGGAAGCACTCTTTGGAGATTGAAAGGATCCGGTTGGGAAACTAAGTCAAAGAAACTGGCCACAGAGGAAAGAAAAATTATGTTTGGCTCATGAGCTGAACTTAAAGGAGGTGGACCTGAAAGGCAAGGCCAGCACAGATGGTGGCAGCAGTTCTCCACTGAAGTCTGAGGGGAAAGTGCATATACCCAAAGATGTGGTGAAGGATTTTGTTGTGGGTGATGACATTGAGCAGTGGTTCAGGGGGTATGAGGAGGCACTGAGGATGAACCGGGTGCCTGAGAGAAATTGGGAGCAGGCCTGTGGAAGTAATTCTCAGTGGAGGGGAGGGACACCTTGGTGGCGTTAGATCCATGAAGGAAGCCCTGACCAGGAGGTATGGTCTCACCTCAGAGAGCTACAGGGTCAAGTTTAGGGAGAGTGCTAAACTTGAGTCACAAACTTGGGTGGAGTATGTTGATTCTTTGTGCAGAGCACTGGATGGTTGGGTAACGGGCAGCGAGGTAACAGACTATCATGCTGACTAGAGTGAGGGTCCCTATTTGGACATGGTGTAAACTGACTGCCAACTAGAGACCTAATTGCTAACACAGGGTTTGGACACAGGCCATGCGCTGCATGGGGTTGGTTGCCTGTGGTATGTTGGACAAACAAAACCACTGAAATTCACCAGTTATAGTTGTATAAAGTAATTATAGCGCATGGTCTCAAGCAACTATAACTCCTGCCCCTACCATGCACAATGTTATCAGAAATTATCTAATTTCATATGTTGCAGTGATGTCATCAATGATGTCATAGAACATATCATGAGTGACGCAGCATGGTAGGTAATTCACAGTGCAAGGCAAGGGCACAAGTTAAAGTTTCTTTAGTGCACAATGTTCAATTACTTAAGATAACTGTAATTGGTACATTTCAGTGGTTTTGTTAGTTTAAAACTCATGGGCCTCATTTACAAGAATCTGATGCATGGCCATTGACCCATCAGATTTCTTGCTCTTCCCACACATCACCTAACAACACCATGGATGCTCTGTATTTACATTGCAGAGCTCCATGGCGCATGTTTTCACAGATGCGTCAGAAGTTCTGACGCATCTGTTGGCGCTAAACTCACACATTGCCTGAGTAGCATCTTTAAACTGACGCAACTGAACTGAACGTGGATTCTCCCATAGGCAAAAGCCCTGTGTCCGTTTTATACCTGCTCTGAGCAGGCGGTAACATTTTGATGTAGTGAAGTTGCAGAATGATGAAGTGAAATGTTGTACATTTCACTGCATCAGTTCTGCGTGGCTTTTCCCATGGGAATGCCTGCCCTGCATACATTATACCTGGTGCAGGTGTAATGTGAAGCAGGGCTTCACAAACTGATGCATTAGCCCCAGTGCGTCAGTTTGTAAATATGGAGCAGTGTAGTGTACCGCTAGCTCCACTGCTGCATCAAAAAAAAAAAAAATGATGCATCGGTGGCGCAAAGGGCTTGTAAATGAGGCCCTGTATATTTTAACTGGTGTTTTCACCTAACTATAATGTCTCTTTCTCCTTTGGTTTTTCAGTGAATTTCTAAGGCTTTTTGAAAATGCTAATTAAGACAATATTGTAAGACCTACCTCTTACATCACTTCAACCTTTGTTTTTTTCAGTGAATATATATATATATATATATATATATACACTTGCAAACACAAATACGCTGCCTATTGCTTTTTGCCCTTCCTGAACTTCATGGGATGGCAGCATTTATGTAGTGCCATGTAAATGTCCTGTTTGTCAAAGATAGTACGTCTACATATTCTAGCATACATCAGACTTAGGCTGAGGTAGAAGGAGTAGCCCAACCCAGCCTACTAGAAGCTAAGGATATTTCCATGTGATTCTGCCACCTGGTGTTTGTCAGTGCAGCGTAGATTGAAATCCTAAGCACAACATTCCATACTGCTCTTCTTGAAGCTGTGACAGGCTCAGTAACTTATCGAAGGCCCTTTCTATGGTCATGGGTGATTAACAATCCAGAACCCATCTGCCCCTCTTATTCCATGTTGAATTAATGCCTGCCTTAGCCCTGTAGAGCGCACTGCTGCATTTTGGCTAGCTTCGCGCTATAGAAATATCACATACATACATTCCTTTTGCCAATTTTGGATTTTGTTGTAACCTTAAGGAGTGAGGTTGCAGTATCCAGTAAGATGGAATATTTGGTTGGGGATTCTGAGATCTCTGTCCTTCTGAAATAAGGACACATAGAAGTCAAAGAGGCAGAACTGTATTTGGATTTGCTTTCTCTGGGTGGAGGATGAGGATTGAAGTACTCCTTTGGTGTAGAGTAGTCTTATTTGCATTTGCTTGGTTTTCTTCTGTTAGAGCTCTGCAACATCCTCAGCAGTTTGCAATGCACAGATTCATCCCTTCCGGATTTTGCTGCACTGGTCCTCCCTTGCATACATGACAGCAAGATATTGTGATTCTGATGTTCACTGACATTGCATATGTGCTCACGTGGCACAGGATTTAAAAGTAGGTTGACGTGTCCTGGCACCAGATGTATAATGGTTGTCTTTCTTCTGGTGCACAGTGTAGCAAATGCTACTTTTTATGTTTTCATGTTTCTCTTTGCAGCCAGTGTTGTGGGCAATACACTTTTGTGATGTAATATTTTATAAGTTTGGAAACTCCACTGTTTCCAAATCCTGAAAATGTAAAATACAATTAATAGTTTGGAAAATGTATTTTACTTTTTTACTTGGCTGAGGTTTCGCTTAAATGCTTCTGATGTTACTTAATATCCTCCTCAAAGCACAACAGTTCTTCGGTGCATTTCCTTCTTGGTAAAATGTTTTTTAATCAGTCAGAAATGAAACGTTTGAACGCTTGCAGAATGCCAGCTGTTGGAATCCTGTATCTGACACCTCAAGTCCAAGTCACCGTGCTCTCTGATGCTAGTTGCTGTCTGTTGCAATACTAAAGTGGATAAGGAACATAGGAGTGAACGTGGGAAATATAGTCAATAAAATGTAATGGTAACTGAGCTCGTCTGATAAATCACAGTCAAAAAAGCGCACAGAGGTCACACACAATTCACATGCAGACTGAAAGCTCTAATACACACTGACATGTACACTCACATTTATTCTCAGACATACATGATAATACACACACACACTTTGAAGGACATTCATGTGGAAATGTCCACAACACAAAATCCAACCGATCTATCTGGGAAGGCTGAAGGTTTTAGCATCTGAAACTCATGCCAAGCCGCTTCCATTGGAAAAACGCACTACAGCACTCTATATCCAGCTACACGCTACAGCGCCAAGAGTCCAAGGAATTGATTACCCTGTGCTATAGTAAAACTATATGACACAAAGAAAGTAATATGGTAATCTAACTTCTTAAGAGTGAACTTGAGTTATAAGCATTCACCTTCCCAGAGGACTGGAAACAGATCCTTTCAAATATTATCCAGAGTGGAAACTGTTCTCACATGTACAAAAGGCCAAACAAACAGGATTGATGACAGTGGCAGTAAATTATGAGCTTTACACCGTGACAAAAAAAGCAGAGAACGGCTTTTTTTAATAAAAAAACAAAAAAAAAAAAAAAACAGAAAACAACTTTAGAATTAAACCAAGTAAATGTACTGGCTCCCAGAGGGCATGTGAATTACATCACAATAGATTTTCTTCTCCTTACCAGAGGTATTCAGCGAAAGGGTTTGGGGAAATAAAGGCTATATTCAAAACGTAGCACATTAGGGGCCATTTTGACAATTTAGTTTACAGACGAGGGAGAGGTAGATCTGCAGCTTGTCCTCACTGTTATTTGCCTTGGCAATGGAACCACTGGTGATTCGGATAAGGATCAATCTGGAACTTAAGGCCATCTCATTTGACTTTGATGAGCACAACGTTTGCCTCCTTGCGGACAACGTACTTCTATCTGTGACTTACCCAGTCCATTCCTGGCCGAAAATACCAGCTGAGATGGAGTCCTTTGAGAAGGTCTTGGGTTTCAGGATCAATGAATCGAAATCAGAAACGCCACCCATCAGTATTCCATCTGACGTAAAGAGCCAGCTTAATGGAATTAGAGCTTTTCAGTGGGCTGGAGGATCGATTAAATACCTGGGGATTCGCCTCACTCCTAATCTGGCAGACTGGTCAAAGAACTGAAAACCTTGTCAAATCAAATACTTGAGGACCACAGTAAATTGACTAAATTATGTATCTCCTAGTTAGGAAAGATTAATGTCTTGAAGATTGCTAGACTTGTATTTATTTCACTCACTCCCGACCCCTATAACTTTAGAAGAGTTAATCAGACTGCTAAAGAAAATGAAAAAGGTTTACCTGGGCCAGAAGAAGGGCTCACATTGACATAAACGTCTGGTGGCACCCAGGAAAATGGGAGGGCTAGCCACCCCAATTATCTTATGGTATTATTATGTGGCAATCCTAAGCATCATAATCGAACAAACAGCCAATTAATTGGACAAAACCTTTTCATGTGCAAAGCAGTAGTGGGTCGTCCTTTTTTAGGACCTTGTTTAGTTAACTAAAGGACAACAGCTCAAAAAATGCTTACATTTCAACTTCTATGAGAACGGTTTTGGATGTCTGTGACATAGTTACCAGAAGGAAGGCCTAAACCTCTTTCCCATTGACTAATACTCCTATACAGCATCAAACACAGTTCTTCCCATGCTTACATGTGGAGAACATCAAGACATGAAGACTGGGAGAGTATAGAAAGCTCTCTGATTTCTTCCCTCTTCAACAAATTAAGTCATTCATGCAATGCAAAAGAGAATTTCATTTCTGGGAGAATGACTGACGTCAATATCTGCAACAAAGGCACTGGCCACGGCACTCCACCCACAAAATTAGACTCCAGCCATCAGAGATTTTACCCTCTATAGAACCATTTGCAAGGACACATTTAGGTTCTAAAGGATACACACCAGGTCTGTACAAAATTCTGGGAGAAAAATACACCACTCATAAATGGACATTTCGGACAGCTCAGGAGATACCATTCCAAAGGAAAATATCAGACAGAGAACGGGAGTGGACAGGGACCGACAGTCCAAAGGACTTCAAAGCTATAGGGTCCAGAGAAACCAACTATAAAGTTCTATATTGATGGCATATCACACCAGAGCAATTGCATCACATGCACCCATTGATCCCTGACACATGCAGGAGGTGCAGGAGTGCATGTGCTATATTGTTACACATACGTTGGGAATATCAACAGGTTGCCATATTCAGGAAAATATTCTCAGGCATTTAATACAAGTTCTAAGATATCCTTTTCCACCAGATCCAGGGCTTATTCTGTAGGGAAAATGGGGCACAGGCACATCTCATGTCCACTCTCTACACAGAGTCGTTTGTCAACAAAAAGTTGGGGTGGCACTGAACTTGATAGCAACAACTTGGTAAAAAACAGACTGAATTTGGGTCTTCCTGGAAATGGAAACATTGCCACATGATCTCACATATGAAGGAAGGACCTTTGAAAAATGGACTGTATTATTGGACTAGTTCAAGAAAGTGAGACTCTTAGTATATGTACCTAAGAGACTGCAATCTCATCAATTGTTTGATCCCTAATCACTGTAATGACTACTTTGCAATCAGACATTTAAAAAACATAAGACCTCTTAAACTAAATGAACAAGTTACTTACCTTCGGTAACGCATTATCTGGTAGAGACTCTATCTAGCTGCAGATTCCTAATCTTTAGAATTTCCAGGCGTCTGCTTGGAGTCCAGAGCTTTTGCTGAGCAATACCCTTGTGTGCGCTGTCGGGTGGTGTCGTTCGATCCGTGTGGGATTGTCGGTATCCTTGGTGCCAACTGTGACATCACAGTCCCCTATAAAGGCACCACCCAGGCGCACATACATCAGTAGTTTTCCACAAACCTCCACGCCAGAAGCGCAGAGCCATGGAAAGAACCAACAGTTTTGTTTGTGCAAAAAACTAGGGCCCTGAAAGGGCCAATCCTTAACCCTAGTAAATAAGTCTGCACAGCGGGGAGGCATGGGTGGGTGCAAGGAATCTGCAGCTAGATAGAGTCTCTACCAGAAACTGTGTTACCAAAGGTAAGTAACTTGTTCATCTGAGAGAGACTTCTAGCTGCAGATTCCTTACCTTTAGAATGGATACCCAAGTCATAACCTCCTGGCGGTGGGCTGTGGACAAATTCACCTCAAACTAAAAAGTCCTGCAGGACCAAATGGCAAAAGTGCCAGTTTTTGCAGACCTGATTGTCCAGGCAGTAGTGTTTGGCAAACGTGTGCAGACGCCCACATTGCAGCCTGACAGATGCCTAGGACTGGTACAGATCCTGCTAACGCAGCGGTAGCAGCTTTGCCCCTGGTAGAATGAGCTCTCAAGCCTCAGGAGGCTTCTTTTGGCCTGAGCATAGCAGATTTGTATGCAGAGAAGGGACCAGCATGAAATGGTTTGTTTCTGCAATGCCCGACCCTTCTTCGCTTCCATGAACCCCACGAAGAGTTGGTCATCCACATAGAACTCTTTTGTTCAGTCAAGGTAAAACAACAATGCTCTTTTTGGGTCAAGTTGATGGAGTCAATCTTCATCCTTAGAGAGATGAGGGGGAGCAAAGAAGGTGGGTAGGGTGATGTTCTGACCCAGGTGAAATCGTGTCACAACTTTAGGGAGAAAAGAGGCACGAGTGCGAAGCACTACTTTGTCCAAAAACATGGCGAGATACGGAGGTTTTAATGAGAGAGCTTGCATCTCACGCACCCTCCGGGCAGATGTTATTGCCACTACGAAGGGTGTCTTGATGGTGAGCATCCAGAGGGAACAATTGTGCAAAGGTTCAAAGGGAGCACACATCAGAAAAGTGAGAACAAGATTTAAATCACATTTAGGCATGATAAAGGGTTTAAGATGAAACATATGTACAAGCCCGTTAATTAATCTATTTGCAATAGGAGATTTGAATAAAGAAGGCTGATTGGGCAGCAGGAGAAATGCTGAGCCCTGCTAGGCAAGGGACACAATAAAGAGAAGGAGATCAGAGAGAGTAGCAGAAAGAGGATCAATAGATCTTTCTGTTCAATAATATACAAAGCGTTTCCAAAGACAGGCATATACCGTCTTGGTGGAGGGACGCTTGGCTGCAAGAATAACTTTGCAGACTTTGGAGGTAGGTTTAAGGTTGTCAACTGCCGCCGCTCAGTCTCCATGCATGAAGGCACAGAGTTGATAAGTTCAGGTGGAGAACCTTCTCCTGCTACTGCAACAGAAGGTCTTCCTGAGGGGCAACCTGACTGGAGGATCGATGCTCATTTTCAGAAGCTCAGAATACCAGAATCCCCGTGCCCAGTTCAGAGCCACCAGGACTACTTGGGTCGGTCATTCTTGATTTTCTTGAGAACTCTGGGTAGAAGTGGCATGGGCGGAAAGGCGTACAGGAGGCCTGAACTCCACTCCTGGTGAAAAGCGCCACAGAACGAGTGCTGCCTTGGAAACTCCAACATGCAATACTGCTGACATTGCTCGTTCTCTTCAGAGGTGAACAGATCTAACCAAGGCTCTCCCCACTGCTGAAAGAGTCCTTGTGCCACCTCTGGCTGGAGACGCCACTCGTGATCCATAGGCATCGACGGCTGAGTTTGTCTGCCCCAGCATTCAAAGAACCTGCCAGGTGTTGAACCAACAGGGTTATTTCCTGCAGTTCCAGCCATGCCCAGAGTCGCAAGGCCTCTTGACAAAAGCTCCATGACCTCACACCGCTCTGCTTGTTGCAGTACCATATTGCGGTGGTGTTGTCTGTGAACACCTGCCCTATTTTCCCTTTTACAACAGAAAGAAATGCTTTCAATGCCAGTCGGATCTCCCGGAGCTCCAGTAAGTTGATATGGAGTCCAGATTCCGCCGGAGACCAGAGACCTCTGATCTCCACCTCTCCCAGATGGCTGCCCCATCCCAGAAGTGACCCATCTATCACTACTGTGAAATCTGGTAGGGAAAGGGAGAGTAGTCTGTCTTTGACCCAATCATGGCTCTTCAACCATCACTGCAGGTCTTTTGCAGTTCCCTCGGTGCCCTGAACCGTGTAGGAGATTTCCCTGATGCTGCGCCCATTGGATCCTCAGGTCCCACTGCAGAGCCCTCATATGCCATCTGGCATGTTTTACTAATAGGATGCAGAAGGCCATAAGGGCCCAGCAGCCTCAGAGTCTGTCTCACCGAAATCCAGGATGGAGGCTGAAACATCAGAATCATTATTATTTTTAAAAAAAATATTTTTATTACATTTTTGCTTTAATTCTGCTTCCAACATTTACTAGTCACATTATATAAATATATTACATCAATAGCGTTGCTGATACACAGTTTAACGCACTAACTTGACAACTTAACTGAGGTCATTATCGCACATTAAATGAGGGGTACGGAAATGGTTCCTGAACAGTCGCTCGCCAAAATATAAATATGGGCACTTTTCCATTACATCAGGTATATACTCTTATGGAACTGGCGCTTATGCGCTGCGTGGGGGAAGATCTAGTACGGTAGGGATGTGCGTGTTGGGTGTGGGGTATATAACTTGCATTGTGGTGTGGAAACACAGCTCCTCTGTGGGCGATCGTAATGGAACACCCCTGGCTTACATTCGGGCGCAGGGAGGTGCCAACCATTCCGGTGATTCTCACTAGAAAGCCGTCAGGGCTGACTACTATTTGCAGCTGTTCGTGTGCTTTAGTTCAGGGCGGTTTCTCATCGCTTTTGGCGTCTAGTCTATCTATCAGGATCTCCCACACCTCACTACCCGTCTGCCGGGGTCCCATTTTTATGTTCCTTAGCACCATCAATTCTGCGCTGGCCCATCTTAGTGTCGTGTTGTGCCAGGACGTCAGGTCCGGGGCGGTGTCCGACTTCCAGTTCATTGCTATCAATCTCTTGTACAATACGAACGCTAGATCAATAAACTTATGTAGATGCTTATGCTTTTTTCTCTATTTCTCAGGCCTAGCAAACAGGATTTAGGCTCTACTGTGAGTGCCAGGCCCGTCAATTCAGATACCTTTTCCACTATTGCGCTCCACTTTACTCGCACTAGGGGGCAGTCCCATACCATGTGGTAGAAATGTGCCAGCGGGGCTCGGCACCTTGGGCAAGCGGGCTCCGAGCTAGGGAAGATACTTTTAATCCTGGCTGGAGAGAGGTACGTTTGGTGTAGATAATTTAGTTGCGTATATCTGAACCTAGGGTTTCTCGATACTCCCTTAGTGTGTAGTAGGGCACAAGGCCATTCCTCCTTTGTGATCGGGAGTGGGAGCACTTCGTTCCACTTAGTTAGTGCCTTCCCCAGGGTGGGTACCGTTTCCTTATTCAGTGCTTTGTACAAGTTCGACACTATTTGCAGTTGGCCGTCGTATTACAACATATGGTGTACTGCAGTGGAGGTCGTGGGTTCCTATTCTCCCGATCCCCACGTCTTCTTTATAGTGTGGCATAGGGCATGGTATGTCATGAATTGCCCTAGGTTTACTGCTGTGAGGTCATGTATTTCTTCGAAGGTCATTAATTTCCCTTCTTCGAAGCAATCGCCGACCTTCTCAATGCCCGCCTCTGCCCATATCGTCAAGGACCTTCCTCTGTCTCCCCCAGCCCAGCCCGGGAGGGCCCCTAGTTGCACTAGAGGGGAGTAGGGGAGCGCGCGGCGTCCACCCTGAATATACCTTTTCTAGCATGCATGCGCCACCTGCAATTGTGGATTGCCGGCTATTCCCTTCGGGGCTCCGGCTGCCATCCATGCGACCAATGGTGTGCCCCTTAGGTTGGCCAACGCCCCTGCCGACTCTGCTAATGTAGGTCTATGTATCCAGTCCAGTACCCACTGGAGCTGGGCAGCCGCATAGTAACGCTCGAAGCTTGGGGCGCCCATGCCTCCTTCGGCTACTGGGCGCTGTAATGTGGTGAGGGCGACGCGCGTTCTGCCTCCTGCCCAGATGAGTTGCAGCAGTGCCCCGTTTAGTTCGCGGAAAAAGCTCTTGGGGACTAGGAGTGGCAATGCAGAGAAATAACATAGAAGCCGGGGGAGTATCAGCATATTTTCTATTGCAACTCTGCCCATTGGTGACAGTGGCAGCTTGCCCCAGAAGCGGAGTGATCCCTTAATGGAGGCAAGTGCTCTCCCCAGGTTACCGTCTCTGAGGTCCTCCGGTTTATGGTATATTTGAACCCCCAGGTATTTAAATGAGTCAAAGCACCATCTCAGGCGCCCGGTTAGGGTTGTAGCTCGGTTTGACAGTGTCCGTGCGACTAGGGGAAATACGCAAGATTTTTCCCAGTTTACTACCAGTCCGGACATCATGCCGAACTCAGCGAGGAGTGTCATTACTGATGGTATTGTCTCGCTTCCGTTACGGAGATATTTTAAGGCATCGTCAGCGTACAGAGATATTATATGTTTCGTCCCGTTCCTTAGTATGCCCCATTCCTCCTCCCTCAATCTTAGGCGAGTGGCCAGGGGTTCCATGGCGATAGCAAATAGCAGAGGGGATAGGGGGCATCCCTGTCTAGTGTCTCTTGCGATCGGAAAAAAATTCAGATACCGTTCCGCCTGTTCTAACCCTTGCTTGTGGCCCGGAGTACAATGTCTGCACCCATTGTATGAATTTTGGGCCGATTCCCATTTCCCGCATGGTATCGAATAGATAATCCCACCCCAGCGTGTCAAAAGCCTTTTCTATGTCCAATGATAGTACCATTTCGTCATATGCCTCCGGGGGGGGGGGGGTGCTTCCCATCACTCCCAGTAGTCTGCAAGTGTTTAGGAATGTATTGCGTTTGGGAATGAAGCCGTTTTGATCTTCGTGTATCAGTGTGTGGATGACAGGGGCCAGCCTGCCGGCCAATATTTTGCTCAGAATTTTACAGTCGGTGTTTAATAGTGATAGTGGTCCATATGATTTGACATCTGTAGGGTCCCGTCCCTGCTTGGGCAGGACCACTATCATTGCTTCTCTCTGTGTGGGGGCAGTGCCTTGTGTCTCCAGGCCTCCTCGTATACTTTTAATAAATGGGGCTTCAGGAGGGCCGAATATTTCGCATAGTATTCCATTGGGAGGCCATCCATACCTGGTGCCTTGTTTCTTGGCATTTGTGTTAATGCGGCCTCTAGTTCCGCAGCACTCAATGGGGCTTCTAGTTCTTCGGCGTGTTCCTGAGATAATTGTTTTAAATTAGCGCCAGATAGGAAAGTTACGAGCTGCCCGGGTGTAAAATCCGTGCGTTTTGTATATAGGTTCGTGTAATAGTCCCTGAACACCCTATTTATATCTGCCTGCGTGGAGACCCATTCATTGTTGTCTAGTTTTATAGTCCCTATTGGGGTCTGTTGCTGGGTACCCTTTAGGAGCCAAGTCAACAGTCTGCCCGACCTGTCCCCCTCAGATTGTTGACGCATTAAGTGATACTTATAATCATGTTTGCGGAGGCGGGAGTCCGTTTCTTTGTGTTTTATGCGAGCTTCTTTTAGTGTGGCGTATGGTGCTTTATTACCGGCTATCGCTACTTCGAGTGTTCTCAGCTCCTTTTCCAATTTGCTTATCTCCAAGTGTAGGACGCGCCTGACCCCCCAAGAGGATGCCATGCAGAACCCTCTTACCACTGCCTTTTGTGCCTCCCATTCTGCTGCTCTTGTGTTTGCGGAGTCAGAATTGACTTCCCAGTATTGCTTTAGTGCTGTGCCTAGTCCCTCTGCGTAGGCCTGGTCTTGGAGCGCTTCTGGCTGCAGCCGCCATGTGGAAATTACCTGTCGGGTCCCGCCCCAACCCAGGGTTATTTTGAGCGGGGAGTGGTCCGACAGTGTCGTAGCTAAATATTCTGACACCTTCGTTAGCGCGCATATGTCAGTGGTGCCCCAGATTATATCTATTCTTGTGTGCACCTTGTGTGGCACAGAATAAAATGAGTATTCTCTTTGTCTGGGGTGCTGTATTCGCCAAAGGTCATGTAGTCTCATGTCGTCCGCCCATTTCTGTAGTGGGTTCTTGGTGCTTCTGGATATTACTGCTGATTTAGGAGGAGCTGATCTGTCCCACTCTACGTCCGGGAGACAATTAAAGTCACCCCCCCATATAGTGGGCGCCGCTGGGTTGTCCAGCAACGCCGGGGTTAGCGACTCCAAAAATCTCGCCTGCGCATTGTTGGGTGCGTATATCCCTATGAGAGCTAATTGTCACCCATCTAGGTGGCCTTCCACTATCACATACCTGCCCCCTGTGTCAATCTTGTGCGAGGTTCTGGCAAACGGGACACCTCTTGCTATCCAGATCAACACCCCCCTGGCATACGCTGAGTGTGTTGTGCCCAAGACCTGCCCGCCCCATTTCGTCTGAATCTCTTGTAATTCATCTTCCATTAAGTGTGTTTCTTGTAGGATAGCTATGTGGGCCTTTAAGCGCTTGAGGCGTGCGTGCACTTGCGCTCTCTTGCTCGGTGTGGACATTCCCCTTACATTCCACGTAATTATCTCATATTGTTGTGCGTGTGCTACGGTTTGTTGAGCCATATTTCCCAGTGTGGTGTCGCAATCGTTTGCTCCCTCTTGAGTCCTATTTCCTTCCAGTTATCTGCGCATTTTACTAGGTCTATGACTAGTGCTGGCGAGCACGTTAGTGTACCCTGCTGGCAGTGTTGACCTCGTCTAACCCCTATAACTCCCACTATCCCACCCACCCTGTTTACTAATCCCTCTAACTGATTACTACCACTCAAACTTAAAGAAAAAAGGAAAGAAAGTGAGAGAAGAACCCCATCTTTGTTGCTTGGTGGGGTCAGTATCCGTTCGGACACTCGTGGGGAGGCACTCATTCGGGTCGGGTGTGTCACCTGTGCGGAGCACACACCCTTCCTCAGACCTGGTCTGTGAATGTGCACGTGCGTTGGCGTGAGCACCCCTGGGAGGGCCTTCTCATTTATCTGTCCCCCCTCCCCCTTCTTCCGCCTACTGCGCTTATACCGCTATAATCACTGGTGAACAGTTTAAAAAATATACTTTTCGGAGTCAGTGCGGTTTGCGTTACGATTCCAGCTTTAGCCGCTTCAGGATTCTGGTCTCCTAATGTCCTGGCCGGTTTCTGACAGTCTCGCTTTTACTGCATGATCTAATTCACAGTTCGTCTGCTGTTCTTGGAGTGACATCCGGGCCCCTGAGCGCTTCCGTGATTGTTGAGGTTGAGTTGGTCGATTCCGAGTCTGATGCAGATGTAGGGGTCGTCCGGAATGACTCAAAGGGGTTTTGCATGAGTGTCGGAGTTTCTTTTAGTATTTTCGCTCTTTCTTCTGCCGCCTGCTTCTCAGTGGGCTGGCCCCTTGGGCGTCACTTGCTGCGTTTCCTTGTTGCGGCGGTGGTCCATTCCTCCTCCTCAGGTGCACCCTCGTTTGATTGCGCGATGCCTTTGGCATGCATCCATGTCCAGGCATCTTCTGGGGAAGCGAACATATGCGTGCGGTCGTCCAAGCTCACCCTCAGTTTAGCTGGAAAGAGGAGAGCGTACTTAATGTTGTGCTCCCAGAGTCGTTGTTTGATTTTCACGAAAGAGTTCCGCCTGTTCTGTACTTCTTGAGTGAAGTCCGGGTATGCATGGATCACTGCATTCTCAAATTGGAATGGGCCTTTATTGCGGAAACGCTGTAGAATCAGGTCTCGATCCCGGTAATTCAGGAGTCTCACTATGAGAGATCTAGGAGGCTGACCCGGGAGTGGAGGTCTGCCCGGGATTCTATTTGCACGTTCTACCGAGAAGAACTTGGAGGGGGAGCCATTCAGTACCTCTTTGATTAGCCATTGCTCTGCTGTTAGTTCCGGGTTTTGTTCCGGGGGGAATCCCGGTATCCCCACTAGGCGAATGTTGTTACGTCTGGATCTGCTTTCTGCTTCTTCTGCCCGTCTCCACAGGATCTTTACTTCCGCGTCTAACCGTTGTATTTGTTTCTGATTGTCTGTTACAATTGGGCCTGTCGCTGTTAGGGTATCCTCCGTTGTTTTCACCCTCTCTGACAATTTCCGGTGATCCACTCTAAGTAGATTTAAGTCTTGCGTTACTGCGTCTATTTTATGTTCTAAGGAAGATTTAGTGTCCATGATAGCCTGTAGTACTTTTTCGAATTGCACCGAGTGCGTTTGAAGTGTGTTTTCGAGTGATTGCAGGGTTGTATTTTGCGGTTGTTCAGTGTGCGCCAGGACCGGCGTGTTTCGCTCCTGGTTCTTTGACATCCTAGATTTCCCAGCCATTTCTTCTTCTTACGAATGTCGCTATCGACCAAGGATGGAAGGGCTGATTGGATATAACTTTCGGTGGTCGTGTGTTTTTGAGTGCGACTATGGTTCTTCCAGGTTGCAGGGTCTTTTTTTTTTAGGTGCTTCTTCGTTTATTGTGCGAGGCAAGTCCAAAGAGTGATGTGGGATGGCGCTGTGACTCCTGCAGCAATTATGGGATGGAAGGCTGGGGGAATCAGCCCACATCCCCATGGCCGTCCCGGGCCCGCGAGTCTGGCGGGGCACAAGATATTGAGTGTGTGAGCACCTCGCCCCCTGTTAGGTGCCCCTCGCGATGTCCCCCTTTGGGAGGCGGGAGACCTAGGGGGTCCGCGCCGTCTGCGTGGGACTGCCTCCGTTCCCTCACGATTCGATTACAAGTCTTTGGGTGCACTCCTGCGTAGGGGGGAAAAAGGGGGTGAAGAAAGGTCCGTCTCCGAGTAAAGTGCTCTCGGCCGGTCCCTACTGGGGCCAGGTGCTGTCTCTTGCAAACCCCGCATGCAGGAGGAGGGGTGGGAGGGGGGGGATGTAGCCGCCCATCTGCGGCAGGCGTATCGCGCTTCACCCTGGCCTCAGGTGAGCGCTCCTTGTGCCGTGCGCTCCTAGTGCCGGAGCGGCTTCCTCTCGTCTGCTCGAGGGTCTCCAGACCGAGCACTGTGGGCCGGCTCGCAGCTCCGTAACCAGGTTCAGCTCTGTGTTGTATTCTGTAGGTGGGGAGGGGGGGCGGTGTGTGGCGGTCGGCAGGAGGAGGCCGAGGATGTCCGCGCCAGCGTGGTGCCACGCTTCTGGAGCGGGCGCGTCGTTGATGCCGCAGATGCCTCCCAAGGAAGGGCGGGGGAGAGAGGGGGAGAGGATCCCCTCCTTTCTGCTTAATTTCGCCGATCCTGCTCTCGGCAGGATCGGCCCGAATTGAGGCGCGGAGCTCCTGCTCCATTCGCAGCAACTTTTAGGACGGAAGGAGGTGATACGGTAAGGAAGGAACCCGCAATGTAGTACACTTGAGCCTTTTCCACCAGCTTCCAGTTCTCCTCTTGGCAGGGATGGTGGGGGAGGGGGGGAAGCGGGGCGCCGCCCCTGGTTGCAGGTGGCCCGAGAGGGCCGGTCCAGCTCCCGGACCCCCCCGCCTCGCCAATGTCCCGGGAGATCCGAGACTACCGGCCGCTGTAGCCCCCTCCTCACCTGTTCGGATTTTGGGTTCAGGGAGCCGCTTCGTCGGACGCCTCCTCTATGCCGCCGGAGTCCCGCGATCGGATCGGCGTGACTCCAGCCGCATTCAGCAGCGATTCGGCTGCTCCACAGTTCCAGGGTCGCCCCGGGGGCCGGCACGCATCGCAATTATTGATGCGCCCTGACCGGGGGTGCCCACCAGGATATGTAGGCCAGGCCCGAGTCGGAGCTCCTCACTCAAGCGTCCGACTCAGTAACTCATAACCTGAATATCCTGGACTTGCTGCTCAGGAGGATAGGTCCAAAACTGCACTGTGTCCAGAACAGCTCAGATGAAAGGGAGCATCTGAGAGGGAGTCAGGTGTAACTTTGGAATATTTATAGTGAACCCCAGTGAATGCAGGAGGTCCGCAGTAGTCTGGAGGTGGTAGACGAGAGCCTGGGGCGAACCCGCCTTCAACAGCCTGTTGTCGAAGTAGGGAAAGACTGAAATCCCTGACCTGCACAGATGAGCTGCGACCACCACCATCACTTAGGTGAACACCCGGCATTGTTGAGGCCGAAGGGGAGCATAGTAAACTGAAAGTGCTTGTGGCCCACCCTGAACCGCAGGTAACACCTGTTGGCAGGCAGGATGGGGATATGGAAATGCACATCCTGCAAGTCCAACGCTACAACCCAGTCTCTTTGGTCTAGGGCAGACGAGACCTGAGCTAGAGTAAGCATTTTGAGTTTCTCCTTTTTGAGAAAGAGTTTGACGTCCTATAAGTCCAGAATAGGGTGAAGATCCTTGTTCTTTTTGGGTATCAGAAAGTAGCAGGATAACAACCACTGCCTACTTCTGATATTGGGACTCTTTCTATAGCTCCCTTGGCCAAGAGAGCTTGCAACTTCCTCGCGGAGCAAAACCTAATGATTCTCCATCAGCCGTTCTTTTGAGGGAGGCATTGGGAAGGGAAAGACAGGAAGCGGAGGGAATAGTCCTTCTGTATCATCTACAAGACCCATTTGTCCGATGTTATGGACCTCCAGTGAGGGAGATGATAATGAATCCTCTCTTCAACTGGACATGCAAGGTCTTGCAGGATCACAGTAGGAGGGCTTGGATGCTGTAGAGGCGGGGGGCTGGGTGGCGGACGACTTCTGGCCAGTCCCTCGGGGTCTGAAAGCACCACAGTGGTGTCTGTCCACAGGTTGTGGGCTGGCCCAGGACGGTGGCTAACTTGTGAGCGTCATGGCACTGTGCCCCTCCTGTAGCCACGGAAGGGACGAAAGGCAGACTGTCGGTCAGGGGCCTCTGAGAGGCCTAAGGACTTGGCCATAGCCCAAGAGTTCTTAAAGTGCTCCAGCGCCGAGTCTGCCTTTTCGCCAAATAGGCAGGACCTATCGAAGGGCATGTCCATAAGATTTGCCTGGACATCCCCCAAAAGCCAGATGTACGTTGCCAGGTGTGGTGTTGAAGGTTAACTGTCGATTAAATCGCCCTAACCAATGAGTCAGTTGTGTCCAAACCAGACTTTGCTGCATCTCCCCTGTCCTTAACTGCCTGAGAGAGATTGGCCTGTGCGTCCTCTGGGACCTAAGGCACCACCTGCCCCACCATATCCCACAAAATGTGGGAAAAATAGCCCAATAAGCATGAGGTGTTTACAGACCTCAATGCCGGGCTGTTGGAAGAAAACAATTTCTTCCCAAGCTGGTCCAGCCTCTTGGATTTCCTATCTGGAAGGGAGGTGCCCTGGGAAGTCGATGCTTGGACTACAAAGCTCTCAGGGGTGAGGTGTTGGGTGAGGAAACTAGGGTCACCCAGAGCAGGGGGATGGTGGCAGCCAATTGTCCTGTTTACAGGAGCCCCTGTGCTGGGCATCAGTCTGGGCTTCAATAAAGGGCTACATTGGTTCCGCTGAGGAAGCCTCCGGCTGAAGCAGCTCTGTCAGGAGGTTAGTCCTGAACTGCACCGAGGGCAGTACAAGGTCAAGGACCTCCGCTGCCCTACGCGCGACCATTGAATATGATGCATCCTCCTCCATAGCGGCAGGAGGGGAGAGAAAACCAGTATCTGGAGAGGTGTCCACTCCACTGGCCTCTCCTAGTTACTCATACCAGTCCAAAGGTTCCACATGGGTTTCTAGAGGGTCCAAACCTCCCCCCATTCCTCACCAGTACCTGGCTGATTGAGCAAATTCTTAGACAATGATCTAGCACCTGTGGGTGCTATCTCATCGGTGAGGAGATTGGGGCTCCCACAACTTGTGGATGCCAGTGACGCCGGGAGCATCAACGTTGGGAGCAGCACCAGAAAAGGTCGACTGTGAAGCCGGCGCTGTTCTGGATCTGATATCAGAATCTCGAGACCCCATTGAAGCCGGGGCCAAAGCTGCTGGCGGGAAACCTGATGGGGTCTCTGCCAACCCCTCGGGTCAAAAGTGCTCCAGCAGGGCCAGCCCACTCAAATACAAGATGCATGGCCTCGTAAAACTCCTTTAATTAAGCCGGGATCGCTCCAGCTTCTTGAAAGGAAGGTAGGCACAGAGTTAACCCCTGCAACGATTCTGCAGAACTGTACCTGGAACGTTCATGTTCATGAGTCGCCTCATTGGCCGATGGGAGAGGTAAAGTTGAAGTTCACTTGGGCTTCTTCTTCTTCTTGTGTCTCTTCCCCGAATGCCCGGAGGACCTCGTGTCAGATGAAGAGGACTTGGGGCTCTTGAAGCAGTTCCTTAACCTTCTCCTCGACTGCGACGTGATCTCCAAGGAGTCACACCCGCTGATGTCGACTGCCGGGCTGCCATTAGCTTTGTCGAGCATGACTTCAAGTCGTGGTCGCACTCGAGACACCAATGGCATACCTGATGGGGATCTGTCACCGACATTGTGCAATGACAGTTGCCACATGGCTTACATCTCGTCTTTCTCAAAGTCATCCTTTGCACAGATGAAAAAATACTTGACAAAAAGATTGAAAAAGGCCTGCCAAAAAAGACAGTTGGGTAACTCTATTCCAGATGTGTGATTAACCGGCGCTGAAGGGAAAGTACTGACATATTCGCGCCTGGGTGGTGGCTTTATAGACAACAGTGATGTCATAGACAGCTCCAATGACTCCGACGATGCCATGCAGATTCGAACAATGCCACTCAATGACACGCACAGGGGTATTGCTTAGCAAAAGTTCAGGATTCCAAGCTGATGCCTAAAAATTCTAAAGGTAAGGAATCCGCAGCTAGAAGTCTCTATCAGATAGACAAGCTTGAAGGTTGATCCTGTTAAAGTTGTCCAAAGTAAATACATTGATGCCAAGTTGAGTACATTATTTTTCCTTTCTTTATAATAAAGCTGGGGACGGGAGGAGAACGGTATATGAAGCGGGCAATATTTTAATATGGTGCAAGCCAAGATGGGCAATGGCTTTAGAGGGCATTATCCGTGTCTGCCTCACTCTTGTGCTGCCACTGTTATTCTGTTGAGTAAACTGAATAAAAATGGCAAGATATTGTTTTCCCGACTGTATTGGACTGCTGTGAAAAACTGAAATCAGCAGGATATCTTAAGCCTGGCCTTATGCCAATAAGGACATCAAGGTGGATTTTCATAATAACACTTTAGAATCTATTTTGCTAATTTTTTTTACAATGGAAAAGCCAAGCCAGTAGATCTGTTTTTTAAATAAATTCTTTATTGGCCATGATATCCAATACTCGTGCAACAGATAAAAGAAAATCAAGCAAAACGTTGATTACCTACGTCACGGTGCATGGGACTAATTTGACCAAAGATGATTGGTCTCCATGAATCACGTCTAAGCACACATGGCAGTATTACAGAAATAAGAGATAAGAAGTAAGTGGAGGACAGAGACGATGTGAACTGAGGCTGGATTGGTCCGTACTCTGAGAGGGGTGTCCAATTGCTGAGGAGGAATTTGAAGGCAGGGAAGGAGCGAGGGATGCGGCATCGGATGGTGGCAAGGGAGGCAGGTGGCAGAGGGCATAGGTCTGACTCTAATACACTAATGCATGCAAAACGAAATATACAAATGCTGTTTGGATGTTTTAGCACATTAAAACTCAGACCCTTTGGCTTTTCTAGGGCTTGTTCCTTCTAAAGTGCAGGGAATCTGGCGCCATGGGATGAAGGCCTCTGTCAGCTCAGCACACACTTCAAATACTTTACACCACTCAAAGTACATACTATTCATTCTTCCACTGCATGACCTGCAGGCTGGAACAAACAACCCTTCAAGGAAGATTCGACTGCAAAAACGTTGACTCTTGTACAGAGTGTCTGTTCTTCCTTTGTTATGGAGAGTGGTGAATTTATTACTCAGAAGGAGAGCTTTGCATTTGTGTGCAGCCAAATGGAGCACGGACTGAAAAATAGGATCCAGATGTCAATGAACCTATTTTCAGATGACCGGTCTGCGCTAGAGAATAAACAGCTAGGGACTCATATTACCTAACTAAATCATAATTAAAGTCTTCAAGGGATATGGGACAAGATGTTACAAACCCTGCAATGAGCAAAATCACTGGGATTGCAATTGCAAAATCCCATTTTATGATACATAAAACCCATTTTGCAGCTTTTTTCCGGCTCATGAAATGGATTCTGCTACACATACAAATTGCAATTTGGGAGGGGTGTGGAGGGGCGTTACTTCCAAATTGCAATTTAGTATGTTTTGTTTCAAGTGGCTTGTGACCACAATTCCAGTTGCAAACCATTGAAAAGTTACCAACTCAGGAGATGGTAATAGATGTGCAAAAGTAAACTCTATTGGGAAGTAGGGTGGCAGCTTCAGGGGGTGCAGACAGTGATCCAGTGATTGTTGTTGATGTGGTGTGCTGACACTACCACTGGAAAAGTGAAAATAAAATGAGCCCACCGGCTCACTTTACTTTCACTTGCATCGGTGCTTGGGGCATATCTCAGCCCCCACGCACCAATTTCGATGGGAAAGGTATCATGGTGAAGAGAAGAACCTCCCCTTTCCAAAGGTATCGCCCCTAGTTTATCCTTGCTTGGATAATGCCTTCAGAAGGGGATCACTAAGCAGGAAAACACACCAGTAGACACCAGGGAAAATTGTTTTTTTGGGAGGGAGCACCCCCGTGGGCCTTTTCTGCCTCCCAGATGAGCACAATCAGTCTTTCTGAATCACCTGGGGCAGATAAGAGGTTTGTCCTGATTTGAGATTTGCCTGTAATCTCCCTTTCCTCTCGCTAGGTGGGGCAGAACGTCTACTTGTGACCAGGGAATTACATTGAAAGAAAAAAAAGTGGTTGAGCGTCCCACTCTGTCATTGGGCCACATCCCGCCCCAAAAGGAGAAAAATAATCTGGGAAAGAGATTGGGAGGTTTGTCGATTTGTCCTCCCTCCATCCCCGGCAGGATGGAAAACCCACTAGACACCAGGGATTTTTTTTTTAATAAAGTCTTTAAAAGAAAGGGTAGTTGTGGCCAGCCCTGGCACAAGCCATGCCCCGGGCGCTTCTGTAGTCCAGAAGAGGCTGTAGATGCATCTGCATCTTCTTCTGTATTATCTATATTGTGCCAGCACAATGGGAAAGGAGCCTTCCTTCAATTGTATAGGGGTATAGTCCCATGAAAACAAGCAAACGCTTTTGTCAATTTATAGCTCAAATTAGGAATGGAGCACACCTAAACAAGTGAAAGGGATTACAATTTCTAGTTCAATACATGGAATCCATAATACTGTTGATAAATTTGATAAATAGTCGTACTGTGATTTAAGAGAAAAATAGACCTACGCTGTAAGACAATGGTGTATGATGTATCCGAGACTGTACTGTTACAATACTTTTAATACGAAGCATATCTATAAAATGTGCATGTGTACAACAAAAGATTTGTGAAAGACCAACAAGAAATATATAATAAAGCCAAGTCAAATATAAGCAAGAACACCACACATTTGTCCCAAGACCTATGACTTAGTCACAGCCTCGTATTTTGTGTTTTGGCAATGTCCAAGCCTCATGCTGCAATAAGTTCATCAGTAGCCGAGTAATGTCCAATTCATTGGTTTGTTGCACTGAAAGTTCTTGTCATCCAATGTGGAAGATCGACATGTAATTTAATAATCCATTTCAGACCGATGTAGAAAATAAATTTGTAGATCAACAATCCAATTCAGCCATAATCCAATTCAGCTTTTGTCAATTTGCCTGTGGCACAATACAGACACAGTTAGACACAAAGTTAAAGATTCTCCCATTGGATAAATATTTATCAGCCACCTTGAAGGAGGCTGGCCTGGTTTGTAGTGGGTACCAAAGGTACTTACACCTTATAACAGGCCCAGTTATCCCTTATTAGTGAACTGTAATCAGTGTCTAGAAGTCAGGCAGTCTAGAGGTAGCTGTAGGCAGAGTAGCCAAGGCATGCAAAGCTCTTGCAATACCACTATAGTAACACAATACTCACACACATGAAAGACAATGCTCAGTGTCTTTAAAAATAGAGGTACTTTATTTTAGTGACACAATGCCAACTATATCTTAGAGGCTATACTCTTATAGGAGGTAAGCATTATACACAAAATATACACTAGTAACCAAAATCAGGTAAGTAAACAGTCATAAAATAGTGCAAACAGTGAAAATCACAATAAGTTGCAATGGGCCTAGGGGGAACACAAACCATATACTAAAATAGTGGAATGCGAAAGTCGGTTTTCCCCCTAGGCAAGTGTAGTGTGTAGAGGGGCACTGGGAGTGTAAGAAAACACCAAAGGTAAGTAAAATACCCCACCCCAGAGCCCAGGAAAGCAGGAGTAAAGTACAGCAAGTTTCCTAAAAAACACTAGAAGTTGTGATAAAGGATAAGGCAAAAACCAGAAAAGACTGCAAGACACCAACGATGGGTTACTGGACCTGAAGACCTGTGGAGAGAGGGGACCAAGTCCAAGAACCACTGAAGAGTCCAGGGAGAACAGGAGCCCCTGCTAACCCGGATGAAGGTGCAAAAGTGAAACTCCGGTTGGAAGAAAAAGTCAGAAATGCACCAAAGAAGACATCTGCGGGGTCCTGCTTGATGCAGGATATGTCCCACATCGAGTAGATGCATGCAGGCTGGTTTTATTTGATGGATTCCGCCAACAAGCCTTGGCTCACGCAGGATACACGTTTGGTGGGAAAAGGCACTGCCCGGGCCCAGGAGGGACCTAGGGGTCTCAACTCCAGATGAGGAGACAGAGGGGGCACTCAGCACTTCAGAGAGCGGGGACAAAGGAGTTGCAAATGGCGGTCTTGCATCACTACACAAAGGGATCCCACGCTGCCGAAGAACAGCTCAGGGAGCTGAGCGTTGCAGTAGGGAGTGCTGGGGACCTGGGCTAGGCTATGCACTAAGGAATTCTTGAAAATTCACACAGAAGCCATAGGAGCTGCAAAACATGCGGTGCACAGGGGTACTGTCTGGCACGGGAGGCAAGCTCCTACCTCCACCAAATTTGGACAGCTAGACATTTAGACAGTCAGGGTCACTTTAGTCCATCACCTATGTTCCAGGATCCATGCTCGTTGTCAGGAGAGGGGACCCAAAGTACCAGTTGTTGCTGCAGACAGGTGCCTGCTGAAGCAGGAAAGTGACTCCAACACTCCACAGGAGATTCCTTCGATTCTTCTGGTGCAGGCTGAAAACAGGCAGTCCTCTGTGGATGCACAACCTGGAAACTGTTGCAGTTGCTAGCAGGAGCTGGAGTTACAGAGTTGCATTAGTCGCCTTGGATACTTTGTTGCAAGTTGTAGAGTTCCTGGGGCAGTTCTGCGGTTGATCCGACGGTAGAAGGTAAAGCAAAGGATGCAGAGGTGCCCTGCTGGAGTCTTGCAATCCAAATTTGAGGAAACACCCACAGGAGAGACCCTAAATAGCCCTCAGAGATGGCTACCTTAGCAGGTGATGTCACCTGCTGGCACTGGCCACTCAGATGCTCCCAGAGTATCCCACCGCCTTGGAATCCAAGATGGCAAAACCCAGAGACACTCTGGAGGAGCTCCGGGCACCACCCCTGGGGTGGTGATGGACAGGGGAGTGGTTACTCCCCTTTCCTTTGTCCAGTTTTGCGCCAGAGCAGGGACTGGGGGTCCCTGAACTGGTGTAGACTGGATTATGCATGGAGGGCACCATCTCTGCCCTTCGAAGCACTTCCAGAGGCTCTGGGAGGAAACCCCTCCCATGCCTGTAACACCTATTTCCAAAGGGAGAGGGTGTAACACCCCTGTCCCAATGGAAATGCTTTGTTCTGCCTTCCTGGGATGGGGCTGCCCAAGCCACAGGAGGGCAGAAGCCTGTTTGTGAGGTGGCAGCAGCTGGGCTGCAGTGAAAACCTCAGAAGACTGGTATGGCAGTACGGGGGGTCCATGGTGGAGCCCCGAGGGTGCATGGGATTGGACCACCAATACTGGAATCAGTATTGGGGCACAATTCTCAGTTGTTGGACACCTTACATGACCATATTCGGAGTTACCATTTTGAAGCTACATATATGTATTGACCTATATGTAGTGCAAACTTATAATGGTGTCCCCATACTCACGAAGTCCAGGAAAATGTGCCTGGACGACGTGGGGCCACCTCTGCTTGTCTGAAGTCTGCAGGTTAGTTATATAGGTGACTTATAAGTGACCTGGTGCAGTGCAAAATGCTGTGAAATAGTGCTTACACTATTTCACTATGGCTGAAATGGCATTCCTGAAGATGTGTTTATATGAGCTCCTTATGGGTGGCAAAAGAAATGCTGCAGCCCGTAAGGATCTCCTGGAACCCCAATGCCCTGGGTACCTGGTACTATATAATAGGGACTTATAAGGGGGGTCCAGTATACCAATTTGGAGTGGAATACTGGGTTACCAGTATGTAAGTACAAATTTGGAACCAGAGAGAACATCAGCACTGGAGTTCTGATTAGCAGGACTCCAGTGACATATTCAAGCATACTGACAAAAATAGTGAAACATACTGACATGTAGGACACAAACCATAAGCACTGGGGTCCTGACTAGCAGGATCCCAGTGACACAGCCAAAAACACACTGCCAAACAGGCCAAACATGTGGGTAACCATGCTAGAAAGAGGCTACGTTCACACACACCTTGGACGTGGTGCACTGTTGGAGTGACCCACAAGGACGCCCTCTGAGAGAAACCACAGAGGAGTCATCATACCCCCAGGGATACTACTGGAGATGGGGTGCATTCTGTGCGCACCTTCTCTTTGAGGACCAGGTTTATCTACAGAGAACTGCTGCATAGTTTTTCACTAACATGTGGTCTCTCATAGGTCCGCTCCCGGCACACCAAGTAAAGGTGCGCATAATTTACCAGCCGGCAACCAGAGTACCACTGTCACTGTAACTTTGAGCTACCACATTCCTTATAACACCAGATAGCCCTTACACCACGTTTGGGACCCCTTGCAATGATACTGCCATAGAGCCTGTCAGACAGGAAGTGGCAAGGAGAGCCGTCTGGGTTCAACAGGGGGTTGTGGTAACAGGTGGCCACATTAAAGTGTGCAACGTGTAAAATGGGAGGCGTGAGAGGTATCATTGGGGGAGGTGCATCAAAGTAAAGTGGTTACGTTGATATAGGTTTGGCATTGGGCTAATAGGAACGCCGAGATTCGAGACCTTAAGGAGACAGCAATGGGTATAGATATGTTTAAAATGATGTACCTACTTCCTTTAGACAAATTCCCATTGCCTCCTGTGTGGACAATGATGTGGGTAACCATCTTGGGTACCAAATAACTGCATGAGAATTTCTATTTTTGGGCAGAGTTTTCTGTCCATTCCCCTCTGATGCACCCTGTTTTGGTTGACACAGTCTTAAGTGCCACTAAAGGTAAACATTTTGTAATTGTCCCCAGAATCCTGCAGATGCAAACAAGCAATTCGGCTCAGGTCAATTTTGGACCACATCATGTCAGGGAATAAAGCAAAGTCATTTTTTTTTTTAAAGAATTCGAGAACCTTCCAGCTAATAGCACATGAAGAGGCTACAAAAATACATCTTGAAACACAGACTGCGTGAAAGCGTCGACGGTAAAAATGTCCCTTGGCTCTTCCCTGGAATGCATACTACAAAAATAACTAATAATTCCGTTCTTTATTTATCCCTTATCAACTCTCATGCACATACTTTCCACAGTCTGGCGGACCGTCCTCAAGTGAATGGAGCAAAATCCGAAACAACGTTTTTCAGAACAGAACACGGAAAGAATTTCAAAACACCCCCCTGAACACACAGTATGGCAAATCTCAGCTGACGTTTGAGACAAGAAGCATTCCCCTGTCAGCTTTGTTTACTGACTGGCTCCACGTTCCAAAAAATACTTTCTTATTTTTCCACTCTTCGGAAATACCTTGCAATCCCAAACACAGCAACAGCAATCATTGCAGTGAACTTTACAGAATAGGAATGCCTCTGGGAACCCTCGACTTGCCTTCAGAACACTGAAAAAACACCAAGGTTGGCCTAGGCCATAAGGAGGCTGCTTGGATGGAACAATCACCAGCCCTCAAAGCAGCCTTGAGGAAATAGCACACAGTTTTGTTATAGTCACATTCATAATTTGCTACAGATATAAAACTCTAGTCCTAGATACTGTGCAGAATATGAAATATTGGACTATGTAATACGTTTAAAAAACATACCCGTAACAATATTATGAGTTAGATTGTGAATAATCCTAAAGTTATACATGGGTTTTGATAGTCTTTAAAACATAGGGTACATCTAAGTACAATTTGTGGAAGATCTTGCACATTTTTGTGTGTGTACATATATGTAATATTATATTACATTACAGAGTGGTGGGAGCCATCTGTAGCTATAGTTAAGGTGACCAGAGATAGGGATGTTTCACATTTTTGTCCCTATATAACTTTGCACCTGTTTGATGGACATTCGCGAAACTTTACAGACCTGCTGCCCCGGTTTCATTTTGGGAGGACTGAAAGTTATGCGGCTTTTATTCAAGGGGGTGCAAAGAAAAAAGGTCGGTCCCAAACCATGCTTCAAATCCAATGCATTTTCCATAGACTTTTATATTTTGCATAGGCAAAAACCGTCAGCTGGGTTTTTATTAAATTTGGCAGTATTCTATTTTAGGATGTGCAGAAGATTCTTTTGGGTACTGCATATAAGTAGAGTATGTAAATGTGAAGTTATAAGGTTTTCAACTTAGTGATATTTTGTAGCACAATCCTACTACAAGTAGTAAGAGAGCCCAAAAAATAAACTAGACTGCAGATGTAAAGCTTCTGATTTACTACATGAGCATCTGAAAGACCCATGTTTTTTCACATGCTAATGGAAACCTATAAACATGTGCATAACAAATAGAATATATCTTAATCTATGTAAGGTTTCTCTGCATGCTCTCTGTCTCACAAAATAAAACTGGCCCAACAAGTCAAACATAAACATAAACCATCTTTCTTATGTACCCTTGTGCAATAAAATTAAAAATTGACCTAGCAGTGAGCCACACAAACTGCTATCTGGAGTACATTAGGAAAAAAAAAATCTTAATTTTGATAACAACAATGATTGTCTTTCATTCATTTTAGGCTTTACTTGTAGCACAGTCCTTCTAAAAGTAGCAAGGAAGCCCACAAAATAAATTAGACTACGTAAGTGAAGTTTCAGAATTACTACATGAACAACTAAAAGACACATTTATGGCGGCATGACTATGTAAACCAATAAACAAATACATAAAAAAATGCAGTAGATACAAATAAATAAATCACATTAAATCTGTCACTCTGTAGTTATAGTTACTATTCCCCAAAATAGGAATTTCTCAGATATTACCTCCCTGATAACTTTCCACCTATTTGAAGAATCACCACAAACCTTCCAGACCTATAGCATTTTCTACATTTTGGGATGATCTAAATTTTTGCAATGAATCGTTAAGAGGGTGCAAAGATAAAAGGGGTTTCAAAAACACATTTTTCCACCAATGCATTTTCTATAGACTATTTTATTTGATGCTACACGAAAATGGCTGAATGGATTTACATGAAATTTGGCAGGGTTATACATTATGGTGCAGAGATGATGATCTTTGGGTATTGCAGTTAAGTAGGGTAAGTACGTTTTAAGTTGTATGGCATTTAAGGTAATGTTAGTCAATGCAGGATATCATTTTAAGAAACAGGCTGCAGGCTCTGGCTAGGGGGCCGGGAGAGGTCAACCCATAGCTGCCCATGTAAGTCAAGATGCCAGGTGTCATAGAGACACCAAAGGTCCAGCTCTTCAAGTCCCACGGTCTCTGAATGCAGGGATGTTTTTTGGTGTCAGAAACAGCTTATCGGGCAGGTCAGGGGGAGCCCTCGGACTTAGACTGCAAGCATTGTTGTGGAGTCCGGCAGGGGTGAACCAATGATGAACTCTGGGTCAGAAGCATTGGGGGACCTTCACTGGACTGGTGGGCCACTTGGACTCAGGCTGTGGGTTTAGGGTGGGGAGGTGGTTCCAGGTGGCAGTTTCGTGGTTCCTCAGGCAGACTTCTTTCTTCTTTGGAGATGTTTCTTTTGGACAGGTCTGCTGTCCCAGGGAGTTCTTGTTCTTTATGGAAGGCAGGCAGTCCTCCCAAAGCTTTGGAGGTCACTGGGCTGCAGGACAGTCGTCTCCTGGGCGCAGATTTCTTTGAAGGCTGTAGACAGGCCGGAAGGACTGGGGCCAAGTCAGTTGGTGTCTTCAGTCTTATCTGCTGGGCAATTTCTGTTTTGCCAGGCTTTTCTTAGGTCAATAAGAATCTGATTCTAGGTTCAGGGATGCCACCTAAATACTGAATGTAGGGGCGTTACAGGGAGTGCCAGGTGGCAGCCAATGGGCTACTCACCTTCAGGTTGCTACACCCTTCCTGTGACCACTTCCTTTAAGAAGTGGCATAGCCCTAACCCTATTGGCCTAATTCCTTCCATACAAGATGGAGGAATTTAAAAAGTAGGGTCCACTTCAGCTCGTCCACCTTAGGGGTGGGTCTGGCATGAAGTGGGCACTCTTCCTAATTTACTTACTTTTCTCACCAGTCCTGCCACCAAAAGTAGGCTGAGGAACTGGGGGACAGCCTCCTCCACCATTTGGAGAGGCCTGTGTTGCATTTCAAAGGCAGCAATGCCTTTGAAGCTCCCCGCCTCGGAATGTCCATCCTGCCTGAGAGAGGAGGTCACACCTCTGCCCAGACCAGGCCTTTGTTATGAGCCCTTGAGAGCACTGGCTGTCACCTCAGGGGGCCAGAACTCTGTCTAAAGTGGTTGTACTGGTTCTGAGCAGTCAGTGTAATATAATGCCTTTATGGCTGGAAGGCCTGCTAAAGAGGTGGCTCACAAATATTGCTTGCAGTGTGCAGGGGACAGGGCATACATACTGTGTGCCATGTTGTGTTTTCATTTTAGGTCTGCACTAAGAAACGCGGCCTGCGAAGGCAGCACTGTGTGCTCTTAGGTGAGAGGGTCCCTGAGTGTGGCACAATCTGTCCTTCAGCCCTCAGGGGCCTTCCTTTAGTACCCCATGCCCTAGGTACCAGGGGTACCATTTATTAGGGACTTACAGTGGCAACTAAAGGTTTGCCAATTGGGAAAAATGTCTGTGCAGTTTTAGGGAAAGAGATCTGGCACTGGGGACCTGTTTGGCAGGGAACGAGTGCACTTTCAGTCGACATTGGACCAGAAACCAGGCAAAAAGTGGGGAGGTGACAATGTCAAAAGAGGCACTTTCCTACAAGTGGGTATTCTGAAGCAGATAAAATATGTTTTAAGAGTGCACAAGGTACTTATAAAAGAAAGGTCGGTAAAGACAAAGCCAATTTTAATGCTAATAGCATTATTGCAGCTAACGGTCAGGCAAAGAAGGTTTTTTAGATCCTTTGGGGATTAACAGACCCAGAGTTTTTTAAGCAAGAATTTCCTTCTTCCCAGGAACTCTGTGATAAGCATGCTGACTTCTTTGACAAAAAGATCAGCAAGATCCTGAAGGATATTGATACCTCTATTCAGACCACATCCCCTGAAATGAATACTGCTGATAATCTAGAGACAATGCTCGGAGCAACTAATACTCAGTGTTCAATTAAACTATGAGTGCTAGGCTACACGATGACCCCAAAGGGCATGGATGCTGGCGGCAGCCTTATATTTTTTGGCTCAATACCTTTGCTACTATCCTGGTAGAGACCTTTTTATATATTGCGAAGTCCACTACCTTGGGCTCTCCCTTGGACCCCACACCTCTGAGGATTTTGAAAGAGCTGGGAGATGAGTTTTTTCTCCCTACATTGCAGTTGTGTAACGAATCCTTGCAGCTTGAAACATTTCCCCAATTCTGGAAGAAAGCAAAGGTTACACCTTCTTAAAAAATTGTTAGGTGATCCATTGTTTCTGAGTAACTACGGACCCATTTAGCTCCTCCTCTTCCCTGTGAGAATCTGGAACATTACTTTAGTAGGAGATTATCGCAATATCTGGAATCTCGCTTTCTCCTTGAGGATCAACAGTTTGGGTTTCGACCTGGACATGGTACGGAATCAGCCTTATTAGTTGCCTTGGATGATTTACGGATGCGGTTGGATAGTGGGCAGTCAACAGTCTTGATCATGCTTGTTTGTCAGCTGCCTTTGACAAGGTTGATCACAAAGTTCTTTTATCCAGACTATCCTCAATTGGAGTTGGAGGCATAGTGCTAGAGTGAATAGAGTCCTATGTATCGGACAGATGTCAGGTTGTTTACTTGCAATCCTATTGTTAAGAATTGAAAAATCTACGACAGGGAGTGCCGCAGGGCTCAGCACTCAGTCCTATTTTACCTATTTTATCTATTTTATGGTTAGAACGCCATGCTACGGCCTATGTCAAGAAAAGGAAGTATGCCACAGAGGCATGTAACCCTGGGCTGTTAACAAGTCCTGTTTGGGATTGGAGTGGGGCAGATTGTTTTGGATTGGAGTCAGGCAGATTGGAGTGTGGTGGATTGGGGTGGAGTGGGGTGAGTAGTTTGGTTTGAGTGGATTTAAGTGGGGTGGATTGAATTGATCTTGGGTCAATTGGTTTGAGTGGGGTGGATTGACATGGACTTGAGTGGGGCAGATTGGATTGGAGTGGAGTAGATTGGGATGTACTGCACAATTATTTGTTGAAGCATAATTTGGGAAAATACACATAAGAAAGAAACAATGTCGCTTTGCAATGTTTAGAGGAAGATATTTGTCATCTTTTGCGAACAGCGCCTACGAGCACAAACAAAACAAAACATGTGCAAAGTGAGAAAAGAAGACTTGGCAAAAAAAAAGAAGAGTTAACAATAGAAAACAAATCTTTGCAATTTTGTTTGTCCTGCTGGGCACGTTTTTGCCAGTTACGTGCCTTCTGTTTGCAGAGCCCTAGAAGTCAAAACGAAGTGCCTCAATCACATCAGGAGCAGCGAATGGTTACTGATTAAGTAGAATCAATCAGTGCTTGGTCCCTGCTCCATAGAGTGGAATGGAAATGATGCTAGGCTTGCAATGACGAATCATGAGGCTTTAACCCTTCTGCTGCTCGCCCTTCCACCCCCACTTGTTAAGCTTTTTTGGCTATTTGTGTTAGTTTATGCTTATGCTTCCATAACTTTTTGTGCACATAAGATATCAATGCCAAATTTATGTTAGTTTTTTTCCAACATCCTGGGGATTCTAAAGGTGCCCAGGGTTTGTGGATTCCCCTGGAGGGGACTGAGAAAATATGGAAAATATAGCAACATTTTGAGTTTTTTGTTTAAAAATAGGGAAAAAGTGCTCCAGATAAAAGTTTTTCCGCTTAAAATGACATCGATGAATGGTTTGCTGTACTAAAGCCACCATCTTCCCAGCTTTCAGGAACATGCAGAGCTGAATAAAAAAAAAATGTACAATAGTTTTAGCATTTTTTTAAGAGGTAGTTTGTTTGCCCCATTTTTTCATGCTCTTAACCTACTTCCAGTTGTGGTGGAAACCAGTGTGAAACCCATGGGTGAACCAGAAAACCTATACGTGTTTGAAAAATAGACAAAATTCTGAATTCATCAAGGGGTTAGATGTGTAGATTCCTCAATTTTTTTTAAAGAAAAACAACTGTCGAAATAAAGAAATATCGAAAACGAGTAGGAAAAAATGGGCATGAGTGATATTTTCATCTGTAACTTTTTGTCACAAAAAGCAATGTACCATTATGTCTGCTAGACACTTTTGTTGCAGGGATAGATAGAGTTTGTAGGTTCTTCAAGAACCCAAGGTGCCCAAGGCCAACAAATGAGCTGCACCGTACAATGGTTTTTCTTTGAGTACCAAGTATAGTCCAATTCTTATAGAAAAATAGGAGGAGTGAAAAATGGGTATCAAAGAAAATTATGAACTTCTGAAATGGGCACAAGATATAGTTAAGGAGCAGTTGATACTGCTGCATCTCTGAATTTGTGGGTACCCATACTAGCATATGATTTGGAGGGTATTTTCCAAAATGTCAGGTTTTTTACACACTGGCGTACATTTGAAAGCTACTTACCTTTGGTAACGCCTTATCTAGTTGTAGATTCGTCACCTTTGAATTTCCCCAGGCGTCATTCTGGATCCAGAGATATTTCTCAGGCAGTATCCCCGCGCACCGTTAGGTGGCGTTGATCAGCTATGCGCTTGTGGTTGGCATTGTCCACGCCAGAAATTATGTTGCGGTCCTATTTAGGTGCTACCCTAGTCTGCTGACGTCAGTTTCTTATCACAACTTTTCACCTCAGAAGCGCAGAGCCATGAAGAATACTGACCACCGGCACAGAAGTCAAGGGGGCCCCTTCCGACTCCACGGAGCCCGAAGTTGCTCCAAGCTGAGTCAGACTGACCAAAAATGAGGCGATTGGTCTCATAAAATTAATGAAGTTGGGCAGGGGTTGCTCCGGCTCCCAGAACCTCAGGAGGTGCGGAATCAACCCAGAAGCAGGCTCCCCGGACAAAGATCTAGAGTGACGACAATCCTGTTCCCATGTTTTGTCAGCTGACGGATAGGGTGAAATCAAAGAACGCTTGTTTTTCTTCAACTTCTTCTTATGCCACAACATACCCAATCATCCTGAGTACTTGGAGTGAGACAACGATGAATGGGGGGGGGGGAGGTCTGCGACTGTTCTCAGTACCTTTCTCTAGACCGAGATCAGGAGCAACTCGGAGCTGAGTGCCGGGCTGCAAGGAGCTTTATGGATCGCTCCCTCAAAGCTTTCGGATTCATGGCCCAGCATGAAGTTACTTGGAGCATGACTTTGGGTAATGATCACGCTACAGAAACCACAGGCACATGAGGTGCAGATCAGTTACGGTCAACCACCAATGGCAGGATCTGCAAGGCTTCAAACTGTTCTTACGCAATCCTTGACGCACCTGTTGTGCCAACACTCAAAAGAACTTTGCAAAAAGTAAAAAAGTTCAGCCAAAATATTACTGAGGAGTAGCTCTTCTTCGGATCAGCACTAGGCTGGTGTGGAACAAAAAGAGCCGATCGACACCACCTAACGGCACACAGGGGTACTGCTCAAGAAAAATCTCCGGATCCAAACTGATGCCTGGAGAAATTCTGAGGTAAGGAATCTGCAACTAGATGTCTCTGTCAGATAAATGTTCAACTATTCTATGCTCCACAAGTCTCTCAATAAAAATTGTACCTCACTTGTGTGGGTAGGTCTAGTGCCTGTGAAAGGAAATGGTCCAAAACCCAACATGGACGCATCACATTTTTCCACCGAAAACTGACCCTCTTTTTCCAATGTGGTAGCTTTAGATTTTGGACCTTAGCTCATCTGGCACCAAGAGAAGCCTAGCCAACCTGTACATTTTTTAAAACTAGACACCTAGGGGTATCCAGGGTGGGCTGACTTGTGTGGCTCTCACCACATTTTTTTTACCCAGAATCTCTTGCAAACCCCAAACTTTAGAAAAAAACCCACATTTTCCGCATATTTCTGTGATAGAAAGTTCTGGAACGTGCTGGGAGCCACAAGCTTTCTTCCACCCACCATTCCCCCAAGTCTCTAGATAAAAATGGTACCTCAGTTGTGTGGGTAGATCTAGTGCTCGTGGCAGGAAATGGCCTAAAACACAACATGTATGCAGCTCATTTGTCCACCCAAAACTGACTCTCTTTATCTGATGTGGGTATCATTAGATTTTGGATCCACAATTCCCTGCTAACCTCAAACTTTTCCTGAAATCACACATTTTCCTTAGGTTTCTTTGATCAAAACATCCGGAATCTGCAGAAATCCATAAGAGTTCTACCACCCAGAATGGCCCCACCTGTGCCAATAAAAATGCTGCCTCATGTGTGGCTGGGCCTAGTGCTGCATTAGGAACGGATCAAACCAAGGACAATGGGAGCTGTTGCGTGGAGACTCCTATTGACCTCAGTTGGATCTGTTCCTGTTGCTGGCAGTAGGCCCATCCACCTACAGTCACCTACCCCCCTCCCCTACACTAATAAAAAAAATTGTCCCTGGTGCCTAGTGGACTTTATACCCCCCGTGGTGTGCAGGTCAGGCCCATTGCCCTCATCTGCCCTCCAAGGGGGGCAGAAAGACTGTGCCCAACTTTTTAGTGGATGGGGGCATTACCATGTCCAAACATCCTCACCCCTACATTAATAAAAAGAAAATAGTCCCTGGTGCCTAGTGGACTTTCTGCCCGTTCTTGGGAGGGACAGATCAGGTGCTATTGCCCTTATCTGCCCGCTAGACTGTGCCTATTTTTTTGAGGAAGTAGGGGCATTGTCATGCCCATTCTGGGCAGTCCCTAGTACTTATCAGCCTTCTTGCCCCACTGGCGGGGGCAGAAAGATTGCACCCATATTTTTGGGGTGGTGTAATTGACAAGCCCATACTGGGCAGCCCCCACCCCTACACTAAGTAAATAAAATATTTGCTGGTGTCCTAGAGGACTTTCTGCCTCTCAGGGGGCAGAAAGAGTTAATTTCACCAAAATATTACAGGGAGAGCAAAAGCCCTTGCCCATGGGGCCGCTCCCCCTCCCTGGTGTCTAGTGGAGTGGATCCCCAAGCAATGATCCACTTGGGAAAGGTGCCATTGGAAAGGGGAGAGTCTCCCTTTTCTAACGATACCCTTTCTGTCTGCATTGGTGCTTGGGGGGCTCAGATAGCCCCCAGAGCACCGATGCAGAAGGTGAAATGAGCAGATCAGCTCATTTCACTTTCATTTTTAGTGAAATTAAGTCAGCGCACCATGTGTGCTGATCGTCATTTCCCTGAAAACAAAAAAAACTGCCTCAGGCGATGAGAAAGGTGTACCCCATCTCCTGAGCCTATCTTTTTGCAGTAGGAAATCCCTCCACCGGCTCACACCAGAGTGATTTCCAGTGCCCTGTCCGTGGACGGCCAGCAGCTGTCCGATGCACGCAACCGGTTAAAGAAGAATGCTGAGCAAGCCAGCAAATGGTAAACAACAGGCGGCCTGCAAGCCCTTTTTAGTTAACAACAGAGTTTCATAAGCGAGACCCATGTGCTAGTGCCTGCTCTCACAGGCTCGACCCTAAAAGTGCCGGGACAGTCATGGAGTAGGTTGCCATACAATTCATGACCCCATGTGAATCAGTCAGCGAGAGAAGGGAACTGTCTGCACCCCCGTAATTCGCAGCAGGAGAAGCAGGTTGACAAAACTGCACCCACAGGTGCAGGACAGAATAGCCAAAGCCCAAAGGGGCCCCTGATGTGTAGGCACTTACCTGTTTGACAGCCATTGCAGGCCTCAACTGGCTAGATATGCCGACGGGCCACAGCTAGCACTCCAGGTCATCAACTAGAGGGAGTCCGCTTGAATAAGTGTAGAGAGGGCCTCAGTCAGGCTCCACACCTGTGGTATAGCCTGCGGTATTGGTGGTGGCAGTTTGGGGGGCAATGGGAGGCACTCACCATCCGCCAGTGCAGTCAACTGTTGACGGGTCTAGCAGTGTAAGTTACCTGGACTTCACAGGTGACCAGTAGGCCGCAGCTCGACAGGACTCAGACAGTATGACCCGCTCTCTGCCGCACCATTCCCAGCAGCCAGCCCATCTCCGGCCAGGTAAACAGAGCGGGGAGGCCACCTGTCAATGAGTGCAGGTGAGCAGGTCAATTCAGCCTTAAAAAAATAGGGGAGACAGCAGAACCGCAAGTATTGAAGCAGTGGCTGGATAAGCACACGGCTTAAGCAGCCATCTTCGTTCCTGACTGAGTAGTGCCCCGTAATGCTGCAATACTGAAAGAGAGGTAGCCCAAAATAATTAAAGGGAATAGCTGCAAACTCCTGGAGCGAAATGGGTGTAAAGCACTGGGTCACTCAGGGCATACTCCAGAGTGTTGTAAAGATTGTGGCCCTCATTATGACTTTGGTGGTCTCTGGTCGAGACCGCCAAAGCCACGGGTGGCAGGTGCTGGCGGTCTCCCGCCTACCATATTATGGTTACTGTTGGATTTCCGCCACACTTTGGGCGGATATCCAGCAGTAGCCATGCTGACGGGCTGTGGTGCTCTGGCATTGGTACCACCTGCACCCCCCTGCCAGTAGGATGCCACCAGCTGTCTTATGACCATTAATACAACCTGGCGTTGTCCTGCTGGGGGTGCGCTGCCAGCAGTAGCAGTGCCCCTTCCCGTTCTCTGCCGGATGACCTTCTCCTCGGAACAGGTAAGGTAATCGCCCGACAGGGGAGCTGGGTGTTGTGTGCGAGTGTGTGGTGTCTGCGTGTGTGTATGAATGCGGCGTGTGTGTATGTGTGAATGCGACTGTGTGTGTGGTGTATGTGTGGTCATATGCGTGTGAGTGAATGCATGTATGTATGTTGAAGTGACTGCATGTCTGCATGTTAGTGTGTATGCGTGTGAGCATGTGTGTTTGGGTGCTTGTGTGTATGCGTGCCTGAATGCGTGTGAGTATGTGTGCCTGAAAGCGTGTGAGTATGCGTGCCTGAAAGCGTGTGCGTATGTGCGAGTGAATGCATGTATGGATGAGTGTGAGTGAATGCATGTATAGATGAATGTGAGTGGATGCATGTCTGAAAGGGTAAGTGAATGGGTGTATGTGGGTGCGAGTGGGTGTATGTGTGCATGTATATGGGGAGGGGGGTTGCCATGTAAGTAGGGGGGTGAGGGGTGGTGTGACTGTAGGGGGGGTGAGGGGCACTGTGTGGGGGCGCTATGTGTGTAGGGGCGGTGGGGGGTCTGGTGCTTACTGGGGGGTGGGGGAGCTGTCTACCGGTGACAGGGAACGAATTCCCTGTCACCAGTAGCCCACCCCCACCATGGTTTTCATAGCAGGGCTACCGCTGCGGAAACCATGGTGGTAGGCCGGCTCATAATGCCGCCTGCGGTCTTCTTGGGACCGCCGGGTCGGAAATGTACATCTCTGGCCCGGCGGTTCATACCACCATGGCGGTATGAGTAGAGATGTGGTGGGATGGCAGCGGCCAACCCGCCACACTCATAATGTGGCGGAATGCACCGCCAGCCTGTTGGCGGTGGTACCGCCACATAATGAGGACCTATGTCTTCCAGTTACGAGACTCCATTTTCATTTTAGTTTGAAAACATGTGTTCTTGAACAAGTAGCAAGTGATTAATTGCTATTTCATCAAAAGAACATTTCTGGCATGTGCTTTTACTCTTTAAAAGTGTAATGCATTTGTCATGAAGTTATGATAAACAAGCTCAATCAAAAACACATTCAGTGATTACTTAGTGATTGCTTAGTTCGGAAATTATTACAGGAATGTCATAAATGTTATGACTGTTTCCCTCCATAATTCTATTATTGTATCTATTTTTATCACTTGCTTTTAGGCTTTATTTTAGTTGTAGGTTCTTGAACACATAAATGCAACCTTGACTCCATTTTGGGCAGGCTGAGAGTTTTTTTTTGTCATAGGCCTGTCTAGAAAATGGCAGTCTTTAACTTCCGAGATCTAAAGCATAGTGGCCTTTACCTTCCAGAGGAACTATAAATAAGTCAACTCCCTTTGACCTCTAAATGTGTGATATCCTCCCGTCAATAACAGACAAAAACACCCAGTGCAACATCAGGTGTCTTTCTCATAGTCAAATAACAACCACAACCCAAACAATGTAATCTGTATTGATGTTATTTTACTTTATTGATACATCTAACTGATGTATGTGATTATGTCAAGACATCCCTCACGAGAGATCAGCTCTGTCGACAACACTACAAAACCCCTGTCAAATCTTTATCAAATTGGAGAAATCAAGTTCTCCAAGTTTGCAGATCAAAATGAGTACAGCACCGGATTCCATATTGATTGAAGAAGCCTTCAGCAACACTCTGCAAAGCATTCCATTCTGCCTTCACTAACTGGTGCCAGGAGTGTGTTCTGGCATAGACATTATCTCCTTGTGTTTGTGCCTGAAATAGTTCGCAAGCTATTCCAAACAGACAATAAATCAAGTTGTGCAGGTATGTGCACCACCTCTGAAACTTAGGCTTATTAGTTATTCATCTGCTAGAACTAGTATAGCATTGAGAGATAGAAGCATGGGTGTTAAGGGCTATAAATTGTGATGTTATGCTTTTTACGGGCTTTTACTACTATTGAACAGTTTAGCTGCCTTTGATTATTTTATACTGCGATGTCGCCAATGTTGCGTGCACTAGATCCCGCCATTTTGAAATAACTATGTTGATATGTGAATTCTGTTTCTAGTGATCTTGAGCGTGTAAATCTTTAATGAACGATAGTTTGGATTACCACTGCTCCCTGTTAGTTGACACCACTTCAACTATGTACTGGGTGGAGTTCTGGGAGTCTACAATAACCTGTATTTCATATTCAAGCATTGGTACATTGAGCTAGGTTCATTCATGTCACCTGTCACTGTGAAAACAAACCTTGTAGTGCGAAGCCAAAGTTTTAGTTTACGCAACCAAAGGGGTGGGAACATTGGCACAAAATGTGCTCCCATAAACTCCCCTACAGACATGGACTCATACGCCTGGGACCCTGGGTGGTATGTTGCAATCATAGAGAAATAGAGTGGGTTAACAATCAATATCTGCTTGGTATCTATTCTGCACAGTATTCTCAATAGTATAAATCAAACACTGAGCTCACTGTTATTGAATGTGGCTTTGGGAGTATTCATACTAGGAGGCGATCTCAACCTAGAAGTTTACGAAGACATGGACAGACAAAGGCCATAGGAGAGAAGAGGGAAAGAAGTGTTTGGAAGCAATGGGACTAGTCGTTATTTGGATGGTTTATGGCCCACTAGACAGGCAATACACCTTCTACTCCAGGGCCTATTAAAATATCTGATATATGGACTACATCCTAACTCAACGCATTGCTGGGGGCGCAATGGGGGAGCCAGAATTTTAGCTCAGGGAATCTCTGATCAATATCCCATGTGGGTGGAGCTCAGAGGGAACAGTGAGGGTAATAGAGATGGATGGTCCATGGATCCATGGTATCTTAAGAATTGGGACTTAGTAAACTGCACACAGGGACAGACCAATACTTTGCTGAAAACATATTCACTGTGAACTCTAATACTACACTATGGGAAGCTTACAGGGCCGTAGTAAGGGGTACAGCAATTTCCCTTAAATAGGGGATAAAAAATCAGAAGAGGCAGCAGATGGAAGCAATAGAGTCTGAGGTTCTTAGCCTAGAAGTAGTCACCAACCAGCTCGGAGAGAAAGTACAAGTTCATCAATCATGTCTTAAGCAACAAGAGTACATCTGACACAGCTGACTGATTGTTTATTTTCATATTATAAAATCAATAAAAAAAAGTTAACGTTTTTACGATGGATGCCGATGATTGAGCATTCATGTGCAACATCCTCACATCTGGACAACTGTTTTGGAAAGCTTTTTGTTGTACATCATTAGAAAAACCATTCTAGATATAGACGGTCAAGCATGCTGCCAGCAGCATTCTTAGGATGATTTTTCTCATAAAGTACAACAAAAGCACTTTAAGATGCCTGCGCTTGGTAACACATTGGCAGTCCTCTTTTTGCTAAATTTTACGGTAAATGTATCATTCCAAGATGGCTCACAACTATTTTTGAATGGTAAATTAAATATAAAGTATGCATGTGATGCCACACATATGCAGTGAAGCGTGGGTCCCAATAGTTGTGTGCAGATGCATGCCCCTCACAAAAAAAAAATTAAAGTCACAAAATTAACAAGTCTTGCAGCGCAGCAATTCACCTTGCTGCTCGACAGGGAAAGGGCAGGAATACAACGCATCTGACATTATACGCCGCGTTCCTGCCTTTTCCCAGAGCTGGTGCACAATGTGTTGCCTAGCGCCAAAGCACCGCAGGCACCGTTACACCATGTAAGCGGAATTGTTTTTGCGCAGGCGCATTCCCAGGTCTACTTCTGATGGTAAATCTGGGAAAGCATGAAAATCCATGGGTGTTGCGTGGGAACAACTGCGCACTAACCATGGAACACCTCTCTGTGGCAGAGTAACACAACACAGTCATCTGTATTACTCTGGATTTCTCAATCCACTCATGGCCACGCAAGTTGGCCTTGCTTGGCTTGATAAATCACATTTTAATGGTTGTGTTGCTTTTCCACACCATTGCGTGGTGCAAAAGCAACGCAACCCTTTAATAAATTTGCCCCAGTATTTTATTTTAAAGGTAGGGAGTTAGAAAGTGGAGGGCAGAAAAGGAACAGACAGTGAGTTAGTGAGCAAATTGGGGAGAGCAAAAGTAAGAAAATTAGTTATGAGAGGGAGAGGGCTGGATGGGGCTCAATCGAGCGGGTGGGGAAGAGTAAATGCAAAAAATTAGGGAGCAGGAAGGAGAGATGCGGGAGAAGATTAGATGGGAAGAGAGTGAGCAGATGGGGATAGGGAAGGCAAATAAGATGTGAGTGGAAAGGAGAGGAGCAGGAGAGGAGTAGATGGGAAGACGTGAGCAGATGGGAGAGAGAAAAGACAACTAAGTTGGGAGTGGGGAGCGAGGAGGCGAGGGGCAGGAGAGCACTGCACAAGAGTGTTCAATAAATGGTATTTATCACACATGCGATTCCATAAAAGCTGTTATTTAAGGGAGAATTGTGCTTGTGGTGGAAAGCAATGTTCTTTAATGGAGTTCTAAATCTGAAATAAAAGAAACATTGTTCAATCATGTAAGCCATGGAAGGATACAATTTATCCAAGCAGAAACGGTTTAAAGCAGCAATGCTCCAGGGGTGGGACAATTTAGGAAAATGGGAGAAAGCCACCGAATAAGATGCAAGGAACTTTGATAGACAAAAAATCCATCTAATCGTGAGCAAGGACCTGACCCAGATCCCTATGTGTGATGTAATGTACACAGTAGGTCTTTGACAACAGACAGATAAAGCTGTCTGCTGGTGTGACCCAAATATGACCCGAGCAGGAGCCCAAACTCCCCTGACTCTCATACTGTGTTGGCTTTTTCATTTAAATGATTTATCAGACTCTGATCAGCAAAACAGCTGCTCACAGCTGGTATACGTTTACTATCAATGTAATTGTTGTGCTTGGACATTTCTGCTCCTATAAAACCCTTTACAAACCATAACAATGTCAAATTCAAGAAAAATAAACAGTCCCTTAGTTTCACACAAAGTTTGCATAAGGTCAAAGGCAAATGGAAATTTGCATTATAGTGTTGATATGTTTTACTTCCAATTAATACCTCTTTCATCGGCTACAAAGAGACGAAGTGGCTTCCAACACAAGACATCATTCTACAAAACAATCAAATAAATAAAGAAACAAATACATTTAGGAGATTATAAGATCATAAACCCCATTTGCAAGAAAGCACTCTTGTCGTACTCTATCACTCAAGCTTTTGCTAAATTCTAATGTTGCATTTAAAGCTATTGCTAAACATACATAGTCAGTGCAGCACAGACATCAGTTTCTTCACTGTGCATAAGTAGTGCAACTAAATGAATGTACTACATTACTTCTATGACGGTCTGCTCTGTGTAGGGATTGCTGCACTTTTTGACAAGCAATTCACTGAGCACATGTTCCTCAGTGGGTAATCCCTTTCCCTAGTTCGTGCAATTTCAACTAAATATGTGGTACATATCCAAACCACCAAAGGCATAGCTAATATAAGAATACGTGTCTCTGTTGAAGGTCAGGATAGATCATTTCTCTCAGTTCTTTGTTATGTTTATTGGAGGATACTTGCAGGATGGAATATCGTAGACTTATTTAAAGAGATAAGGATTCCCTTACTGCTTACAAAATACAGCTTAGGCTTCAAGCTCATGGAACATAACAGGCCTAATTGTGATTGTGCAAAATAATCTTTATAATAAAGCATCCAAAACATGGAGGCCAACATGACGGCCAAGCAAGCTCTGCCATGGCATGACCCTTCCTGGTCAGCGCTGTGTTTGTTACATTGGCTTCCGGTTGTTAACATGATTACTTTTAAGCTTTTTATGCTTTGCTCATCGCTCCATGCATAATTCTGGCCCCTTTTACTTGAAGGAGAGATTTAGGGGCAGTGTTAGACCTGTCATCCTTAGGGTGGTCTTCCCCCAAACCTTTTTCCTTGCTTCTCCATTTTTTGTTGGTCTCGTTTTTGTTGGCCTTAGGACTCTGTTCACTTTACCACACTTACTAGTGCTAAAGTGTGTGTGCTCACACCCAAAGCATGGTAACACTGGCTTATACCCAAGTGGCACCTTTAATTTACTTGTAAGTCCCTAGTGAAGTGGTACTACATATGCCCAGGGCCTGTAACTAAACTACTACTAGAGGGCCTGCAGCACTAACTGTGCCATCCACCCACTCAGTAGCCCTTTAAACATGTCTCAGGCCTGACATTGCAGCCTGTGTGTGCAGTTTTAAACTGATATTTCCTTCAACCTGGGAAAATAAACCTTTTGCCAGGTGTAAACCTTCCTTTTTAATACATAAAAGTCACTCCTATGATAGGACCTAAACAGTCCATGGGGCAGGGTGCTGAGTATTAAAAACATGAACATGTACTTTTAGCTTATACATGTCTGGGTAGTGAAACATTCTTAAATTTGTTTTTCTCTACAGCAAGGCCTGTCTATGCCATTGGATAACATTGGGTTACTTTATTACATTTAATAAGTGATAACATTCAATTGGGAGCAGGTAGAAATTTTGAGTTTGGTGTCTAAAGTACTGTAACTTATAAACCTCTTTAATAGTAAAGTTAAATATTAAGTCACAATTCTGAAAATGCCATTTTTAGAAAGTTGCCACATTCTTGTCCCAACCATTTGGTGTCTGCAGCATGTATTCTGGGTCACGTTACTAGGTATAGCTGGCAGTTGGTCTTTGCATACTACTCCTAGACTGTGAGACAAATGGTAAATAGGTGTTTGCATGATGGGTAATCTCTGTCTTGATTGGAGGGAGCTCCCATCTGCCACACTTACACATCATAAAAAAAGGCTCTACCTCAGCACACTCACAAAGGGTTTAACACTAGTCTTTTGTGCTCCCAGACAGGCTGGGTACAGGGAAGAAAGGCAAGAAATTCCAAGCACCTCTGAGAGTGGAAACCTCTAGAACCTTCTCCTACTTCAAAGCTGGCACCAAGTATAAATACTGTACCCTCATACTCAACTCTCCAGTACACCTCTGGACCTGTGGATGACTAAGAAGGACTGCTGTGATGCTCTGCTGCAAGAAGGACCAATAATAAGCTGATCTACTACCCTGCTACTTGAGTGAGAAGGACTGTGCCTGCATCTTGAACCCAGGACCACCAGAGTGACTACAAGGCTAGTTGGCTGGCATTCTGATCAGAGTCTCAGAGACAGAGGCATACCCAACAAAGACCTCTCATCACTTCTCCTAGGAACTACAGCTGAACAATGCATCTCCGACACAGGAATTCACATTCACTGTCAATGGGATCCTCAGTGAAGATGCAGGACCTCACATAGCAAGGCTACATCAGGCTTCATCAGGACTGCTCCTGTGTGGCACAACCTCAATGCTGGACCTCATATCATCTCTCCAGCTCATCGGAAGTGCCGCTGTGTGATGCATTGTCGACACGGAATCTCACAATGTTCCGCAACCAGGATTTAAGGTACTTTGTTCAGTGGGCCTAACTTGATTCCTTGTATCTGCACCGCACTCCAACATTGTCAGCCTGAACTTGTGACTTTGTTCTGCTCTGCTGCTACCTGATAACCACAGAGATGTTTGTGCTTTTAGAAACTATCTTCACTTGAATCTTTGAAATTGCATTCATCTGGTTTTACTGATTGGATTTTTGTTGTTTTGGTCTCGAATAATTTATAAAAATTCACTCTATTTTTTAATTCTTGTGAGATTTTTCTTGTATTGTGTAGTCACCTTATTACTGTACAAAGTGCTGAATGAACACTTTTCCACTTTGCAGCACACATGGAAAGAGGAAATACAATATTTCTCCCCATTACGCCTTTCTATGGCATGTGCACCATTTTGGTGCAATTCTGGGTTTTACTGCCTTTAGTAATTTGGGACTGCATCAGATTTTATGGGTGGATGAATGGGAATCCCCATGCTCCACCTATTGAATGCCTACCACATGTAACACAATGCAGCACAAGCTGTGGCGTTGTGTTACATTTCTTTAAAAAGTCATTCAAGGATGTGCAAATCCCCCTTGTGTGGCTTTGTATATCCCATTTAAGGAGTTGTGTTGCCTGGCGACAACATGTGTCATGCAAGGGCAACTCAAGTGCTTAGTACATATGCCCTCTGATTCACTTTGGTGACTTCAGGGATGTTTGAGGCAGATTCGTCTAGAAGAAGAGTATAAAAGGCCCTAGAAAACAATTTTCCCCTTATAATTCTGTTATTGAAGTTTCCAAGAAAAGCTGGATAAATCAACTTTACCAACTTCTAACATGGATTTGGAATATACCATATAATATTTTAGCAGTTACAAACCCTCTGATTTTGCTAATTGGGGCGGTTGCAACTGATAAAAGATTTAGTACATTTGGTCCTAATTTTCAGTTTTTGGACATTTTAGGGCCAATTTACAAAGGTATGTCTCAAATACTACTTTATGTACTACAAAATGCCTTTGTAACCATGAACCATTTTTTTTAAATGGTGGTCTGCATTAAAAATAACTTTAAATACCATGGAAAGTGGTAGTAGAGGAATACTCTTTTACATGCTATTGCACACCTTTGTGAATTGGCTTGAAAACATTTAAAAGGGGAATACGTTGTGAATATCCAGGGAATATTCATATACAATTAGTACAGCCAGAAATGACACTGCCTATTTTGCATTTTCATTAATAGGGAGTTGCACTATTTGAGACTGATTCACAAAGACGTGTTAAAGTAGTCAAACAGTACTCCTATATGACTATTCCCCGTACTCACAAATGCTTTTGTGAATCAGCCCCATGGTATTGTATTATACCTATAAGATTTAAAATCTGGTATTGAATTATTTGATTTGTAAGTCTACTTATTTAGACAAATAAATGTAACTAATAACTTGACGCTTTAACTTGAAAATTTGGGCCCAGTTCACCGAAGCATTTATGAATATGATAAGTAGGATTACAGGACTCTTTTGAGGACTCCTACATGCCTTTGTGAATCTGCCCCGAAAAAACAACCAACTCTCTATTAGCAAAAGTGCAGAAAGGACACAGTCCCTTATATTTGTACTAACTGTATATGAATATTCCCTAAATATCTTCTTTTTATTCACATTTAGATGTTTTTGGGCCTATTCATAAAGTACTACCAGACTACTAATCAATGTGCTTAAAAGCACCTTTGTGACTCGGTCCCCTCTGTGCATTAGCATGTTTCATACAGAAGAACTAGTGTAAAAAAAGACACTTCTCTGCCTTCCAAACTCACCCCATTCGCTGAGATTGCGTGGTCAGTGGATCTGAACACAAGGTTACTAGAGTAATAGCAGATACGGCTGACACCTCTATGATACCCATAGGTCAGTCCGGCTTCATTAAGTACCAGAGGGTTCATGTTTTAACTGACTGCACGTTTCCTGTTCACTGTCCGTGGGAAGGAGCCAGCAGGTTCCACCTGGAAACTTAAACAACCTGTGTGCACAACAAACATATCATTAGAAACCAGCGTGGCCATGGTTTTAGCCTGAATGATACTATACCCATGATGACAGGCTGTTCTGTCAGTATCTTGATGGACGGGGTAGGGGCGGTGACACTACACGAATGGTGGTCACATCCATAGAACTGCCCTGCCTGTGCATATGGATATGGTATTTGTATAGTGTGAACCTAGCCAAAAGGCAGCGAAGTGCTGTACAGGGCCAAAGGCAAGCAGACAGTCAACGAGCAACAGGAGAGATAGCGGATTTGTGAACGGTTCAAGCAAGCAGCGCATTGAGGGGAGAGGATATCGTGTTACGGGCAGGGCTGCTGACTTTGGAACTGGGGAACCATGTTCGAGTCTCAGCGTCAGCTAACATCCTGTGAATCTGAGCAAATCACTCAGAGACATATTTATGGCCAAGTGATGAAGCGCAGCAAGTTTCCTTGCTGTGCTGTGTCACAGGGAAAGGGCAGGAATCGCCGTATTTAAAACAGTACATCTCATTCCTATTTATGTCCCTGCATTGGTGCCATTTTGGCAGCCTAGCGCCTAGCCTAGCCTAGCGCCAACACAGATACCCTTGCACCATGGTGCAAGGCTACTTCTGTTGTGAGGATTGTTTTTTGTGCAGGAAGGCACACCTTCATACACAAAAACAATCCCCTGATTCCTCTTTCTATGTGGGCTGTATCATGCAACACACACAGGAACAAGTAACAAGGAAAAATATAGATAGTTCTCCTTGTTACGCCTCACCTGAGGAGGTGTAGGTTTTTGACGCATTCTCAGGTCTATCACTTCTGGTAAATCTGGCAATGCGTCAAAATCCATGGGTTTTGAGTGGGAACATCCACGCAACATCCATGAAATGCTTCCCTGGTGCAGAGTAACGCAAGACAGCAATTTGCTCTGTGTTGCTTTACTCCAGATTTAGGAAGCCACTCAGGACCATGGAAGGTGGCCTTGCATGGCTTCATAAATCTTGTTTTAGGCTTGCGTCGCTCTTGCACCATGTTGTGTGGTAAGAGCAACACAACAGAGCTCATAGATATGCCCCTTAATATTCCCATATTATCAAAAAAATATAAATATAACAAAAATGAATGTGACCTTGTCAAATCTAACTGGTGCTCAGGTAAAGTGCTCCAATACCATTGGGTCAAGATCACACTATACAAAACCGCAAGCAAAAAAACATAACTCCTAGCTACTAGGCTGCATCCATCACTTGTATATAGGATCTCATGGTTCTCTGTCATGACCTTAAGGCGATTTGTTGGGAAACTAAACCATGTAGGCCCTAATGATGCGTGTAGGTGCTATTTAGCGCACCTGATAACTAACGACACCATGCAGAACCTTATTTATGGGGTGCAACAAATAGCACCTATTAGGAGTTTGTGAGGAATAACATGTGGATTTTGGTGTTAACACACCAAAACCTGCATGTACAGTAAATAGTCTACATATTCCCCTGTTAAATTTCGGCAGGTTTGACCAGCCGCAATATAACGAATCTTGAGGTACTTATCAGATACGTTAAATATTTTTTAACTCATAATTCCAACTGATGAGTAAACAGGAGTTTACGAACCAGTCAGAATTAACCGACCCACGTGTAAGACTGTGACGGAGTCCGATACTAGGCCATCTACTCATGCCACCAATGATATGCATGAACTCACATTGGCACTGTTAATGATATCAAACTTCCATTAAATAAATTATTCAGATACAAAGAAACTGGTGCAAATACATGGAATGGTTTACTTTGCAAACACAAGACTAAACACAATAATCTTTGAGTTCCGGAGTAGCGTGCTACGCGTCATAAAGTGCTGCAATGCCCCATCACGGGTACTAGTCGGTACTAACTGCAATTACAATACAGTATTAAGGGTAACATTTTACTGACTGTGGACCCCCCAGCCTGCCTTATAGAGGATGTAACTGGTGAGGAAAGTCTCAGCTGTGCCCATAGAAGTGTCGTCAACTGTGTGACCGCCTGGCCAGGAAGGAGAAAGGACATGTCTCTGGTGCAAGCTGGTCTGCTGAAAGCCATGTCTGAGGGTGACCCCTGCACACAAAGCAAAATAATCTCACATAAGGTCACATTCACTCATAACAAAGGGACCTCATGACTGCGCTTTGAACCTCCCATGGTGTAGACTGGGCAATGAGTCCACAATACACAAATCACGAAAAACAACCCTTCTGTCCTCGCGCCTTTGGCTCGCGAACAACTTTTCTAAGATTTAAAATAGCTTCAGAATGAAAATAAGAACTATTTTAACTGAATATGGTTGACTTTAGTCATTTCTTAACCTTTATTCGTATTGTTTGCCCTAACTAAAGGGGACAAATGAGCAGGTCTGATGCGAAAGTGTGAAGAATAAGTGAATAGCTCACCAAGAGCCAGATGTACAAAAGGGTTTTAGCGGTCGCAACCGGGGAATCGAGCCATTTGCGACTGCTAAATAGACTTCTGCCATGTACTAATCCACTGCAAACTCTCTAACAAACAAAACAAATATTTTTTCTTGTTTAATGCAGCCCTGGTTCTTTTAATGAAAACAGACTGCATTTAAAAAAAAAATCCTTTATTTAAAAAGTGATCACAGACATGGTAGTTTGCTAACCCCAGCAGATCACCATCTATGTGATGGCATCCAATCGCAGTGGGTCGCAATTTGTGACCTACCTCATAAATGTTGCTAAGGAAAGTCGGATTGCGATGCACTATGACTATGATTCAGAATTTTGATTAGTCACCTATTAGTACATAGCTCGCTTTGCAAAATTTCTTTATATTCACAAAGAGTCAGTGCACAATTTGCGACCACTTTTTGCAAACAGAAATTTAATAAGTCAGGCACTTAGGGTCAGATGTAGCAAGGTCAGAATTTGCGATTCTGAAATTGCGAGTCGGTGCGACTCGCAATTTCAGAATCGCAAATCCTGATGCAGAACGGTGTCTCAGACACCGTCTGCGACTTGCTATGGGGTCACAAAGACCCACCTTATAAATATTAATGAGGTGGGTCGCATTTTGCAACCCCATAGCGAGTCCCTGCACCACAGGAATGTGGCCTGCTGAAGTCAGCAGACCTCCATGTCTGTGACTGCTTTTTCAATAAAGCAGGTTTTTTTTTTTTTGCAGCCCGTTTTCCTTAATGGAAAACGAGTTGCAAAATAAAAAAAATAACGAAACCATTTGGTTTCGTTTTTTCAGTGTAGGCAGTGTTCCATTGGACCACTGCCTGCTCTGAAAAAGCTTTTTGGCAACATTCACAAAGGGGAAGGGGTCCCATAGCGACCCCTTCCCTTTTGCCAATGAGTTACCACCAGTGTGACACTGGTGGTAACTGCGAATTGCTTTGCGACCGCATTCGCGGTCACAAAGCAATTCTGCATTGCGATGCGAGTCGCAAATAGGAAGGGAACACCCTGTGCATCGCAGAAGGCTGTTTGCATGGCGCAAACTGCGATTTTCGCAGTTTGCACCATGCAAACGGCTTCCTACATTTGGCCCTAACTTCCTACTGAAACAATGTCCTGGTGGGAAAAGAGATGGAAGGCCAGGTGTACGAAAGCTTTAAGTGGTCACAAATCCTGTGATTCACTAAATCACAGGGTTTGCAACTGCTGAATGGCTTTTACAAATCTACTAAACCCATTTTGTGATTCAATAACTGGTTACTAAATCGCAAAATGGGTTTAGAAATGTATTATCAATTTCCATTTGGAAGGGCCGCATTTAGGGCGTTTCTTTGAAATTCCAATTCGCATTGCAATGTATCAATGGTTTGAGAAAGCAATTTCGGCCGTAGCCCATTGACAGCTTACCAACTTCTCAAAGCAGGTGGTAATCCATTCGCACAGGGAGGGCCCTTCCCCTTTGTCAATGGAAAAAAAAAGTTGTATGGGAGTGGGCAGTGGTTCGGTGAGCACTGCCAACTCTTAAATAAACATTTTTTAAGGCAATAACTGCTTAAAAAAAGGTGCTTTGCTGGAATGCAATCACAGACATGGTGTTCTGTTGACTGAAGAAAGATACCATCCCTGGGATGCCATCCAATCATAGTAAGTCACAATTTGCGAACTACCTCCATAATATTTATGAGGTAGGTTGGTTTGCGACTCACTTCGAATAGTAATTTTGCAAGCTGAACTATTAGTACATAGGTGGGATCGCAAAATAGCATTTAATTCACAAAATGTTGGTGTACAATTTGTGACCGGTTTTTGCAAATGAAATGTCCGTACATCTGGCTTGGAAAGCATTAGTGATTAAGGAAAAGCCTTATAAAGTGTTTTTTGATTTTTGTGGTAATGAGGGAAGCCAAGTACGTTGCAGCAGCAAGGGAGTTCCAGGTCATGGGAATTGCAAGAGACAGGTCTTGGCTGAAGGTTTTGATTTCTTTACTCATGGAATTTTCAACATTGAGGAGATAATTTAAGAGCCCCTAGTGCCATCCTAATGACACAGTAGCATCATCTTTTTTATGCTAATGTGGCGCTAGATGGTCAAAAACGCTGCGCCATATTTACAATGCATGCATGGTGCCACTTGGTAACCCTTTGCACTACATTATGCCTGCGCCAGGGATGATGTATGCAAAGCAGGCTTTCTCCCATTCGGGGGGCCGAAAAAAATGGCGTAAGAAAATCTAAGAGATTTCCTTGCACCATTTTTTTGGCACTTTTACCGCCTGAAGGCATTAAAAGGGAGCATGCCATTGAAGTCAATGGGCCCCTATGTACTCTGCAGGAGTAACGCCAAAATTTGGCGGTATTCCAGCAGAGTACATTAATAGCGTCAGGAATTCTGACGCTATTGCCCCCTACCCTGCACAATGGTACACACATGGTGGTGGTAGGGGGGCGCAAGGAAAGTGACGCTGCACTGGGTGCAGTGCCACGTAAATCAGCCCCGAGTGTCTTTGCTTATGGAGCAATGTAGACCTCTGCTACTGTGGAGCTGATCGACTAGGTCGGAAGGTTGTAAAAGTGAAGGGCTTTAAAGATAGTGTTTCTCAAAAAACAATGGTCCCTTGTGCAGCACGTAAGGACAATAGGTCGTGCATAGGAATTCAATCATACCTACAATTTTTGTCTTATAGACATACAAATGTGTTTATGGCTTCTGGCCTCCTGTTTTTTGATCCTGTGCTGAATTTCTTTTTTGCTGGCTTTTAGGAGACTGGGCACTTTACCACTGCTGACTAGTGCTAAAGTGCAAGTGCTCTCTGTCTAAATGGTATTGGTGATTGATGTATTCATGACTGGCATATTTGATTCACTAGTAAGTCCCCAGTACAGTGCACAGTGTGTGCTCAGGACCTGTAAATCAAATGTTACTAATGGGCCTGCAGCACTGATTGTGCCACCCACATGAGAAGCCCTGTAAACATGTCTCAGACCTGCCACTGCAGTGTCTGTATGTGCATTTTTAAATTGCCACTTTGACTTGGAAAGTACACCCACTTGCCAGGCCCAAACCTTCCCTTTTACTACATGTATGTCACCCCGAAGGTAAGCCCAAGGCAGCCCCAGCGGCTGGATGAAGTGTATTTAAAAGGTAGGACATGTACTGGTGTGTTTTACATGTTCTGATAGTGAACCACTGCTAAATTTGTTTTTCACTATTGCAAGGACTATCTTTCCCAGTGGGTAACATGGGGATTGCCTTGAAACATCTTTTAAGTGGAGTTTGGGGTCTCTGAACTCACAATTTAATAATACATATTTTGGTGAAGTGGGTTTTTAAATTGTAAGTTTGAAAATGCCCACTTTTGGAAAGTGGGCATTTTCTTCCTTAATCATTCTGAGCCTCTGTCTGGCTGTGGAATACACATCTGGGTCAGGATGACAGTTGGGCTGTTTGTGAGTTCGCTCTAGACAGTCACACACAGGGAGCTGAAGCTTGCCCTGCGTATCCTGATGGGTCTTCCTGGGCTAGAGAGGTGAGAGGAGCTGACACTTGAACCTCAATAGGGCTGTGCCTGTCCTTACACAAAGCAGTCTCCAAACCCTCCCCGGAGTGTGTCTGGGGCCAGGGCAGGAAAGGCAGGGTCTTGTGCACTGCAAAGACTTTCCTTTGAAGTTTGCCTACTTCGAAGGAAAAATGAGTTTAAGTACTGGGCTCTGAAACCACAACATTAGAATACTTCTGGGCTGAGGATATCCTGCCAGGAAGAAGAGCTGGATGCTATAGGATGGACTGCTACTCTGCCTGTAGCTTTGTTGTGTTGGTCTGCTACTTCTGTCCTGGGAGTGAAAGGATTGGACTTTGCTGTCTACATCCTGCTTTCCAAGCTTCTCCAATGGTTTGAATTGAGCTTGCCTCCTGTTAGAAGTCTCAGGGACATCAAAGACTTCATCTGCCAGTGCCTGGGCTCTTCTGATGAGAGTCCTGATTGCCAAGTGGTGCCAACTCCAGTCCCTGGGCCCTTGGAAGTGTAAGCTGGAGACCTGAAGAAGAAAATCCTGAAGCACTGATGCGCTGCAGCAGAAAAATAATTGCAACGCCTGTCCCGAAGCTGAAGAATTGACGCAGCACCTGTTTCACGGCTGCAGAATCAACGCAGAGCCTGTTTCACCTCGGTGCCATCCACACAGTGCAACTGGATTTTCCATGCATCGTCCCAGGGGTGTCAATTCCTCTTTGACCGCACACCACAGTAAGGAACCGAGACTGCATGTCTAGAAACTAACGCATCGCCTTTCTACGGGGAAAGAATTGATGCTTCACCTTCTCTGCCAGTAAGGAACCGACGCATCGCCTCTCCTGCGAGGAAAGAATTGACGCATCGCCTCCCATGCGCAGTAAGGATCCGATACATTGCTTTGCTTTTCGACGCTTCACCTCCCCTGTGGCCTGCATCATCTTTGTTTTTGACGCATCCCAGGTACTTTGTGCTAAAAAGATACAATAATTGATTCCTATGGATTAAGACTCATTTACACTTTTAAACAGTGATATCTTTACTTGTGTATGTTGGATGTTTGTAAATTTGGTCTTGTTTTATTCAGATAAATATTGGCTATTTTTCTAAACTGATGTGGAGTCCTTTTGTAGTGTTTTCACTGTGTTACTATGTGTATGATTGTTTGTACAAATACTTTACACATTGCCTCTGAGATAAGCCTGATTGCTCATACCAAGCTACCAAGGGGGTGAGCAAGGGTTATGTTAGCTTTGTGGCTCCCTTACCCTGACTAGAGTGAAAGTCCCTACTTGGACATGACGCAAACCACTGCCAACTAGAAACCCCATTTCTAACACTTTTACTCTTGTGAAATGCAAAAGTATGGTGATTGAGAGTAAGTTCACCTGAATTAAGGACCTTCCAGTGCTTGAGAATGCCTTTTTCCAAAAGGTTTCGAATTGGAGAGAAAGTCATCACACAAACCAGTCTGTCATTATTATTTTAGCCTCTCATTGTCAATAGAATATCTCTAGGGCAATACTAAGCCCTTTTCATTGAGTTCTTGACCAGTCTGCAGGGGTATCCGCTAGCAAGCAATTTGGTAGACAAACTACTGGTTTCCTTGAAAAATCTTGTTTTTGAGAGCAATTTTATCTATTATGAAGGAACTGTAGGTAAGGAGTACTAGGGTGGTGACTTGAATACGAAAACAGTGTGTTTATTTCCGTAGATTTGCGAAAAAATGATGTGTAAAGTTCACAGTCAGAAATTTTTATCATGAGGTCCAAAAATGCAGTATCAGGTCTACTTGTTGACAGTGTAAATTTAAGGCCCTCCAAGCTTGTGTTTAACCGCTTGGGTGCCTTGGACGAGATGATCTCGTCCAAGGCTACAGTTCCCCTGTGCCTTGGACGAGATCATCTCATCCTAGGCACAGGGGAACTTGGGCCCCCGTGCACCCCCCTCCCCCCCCCAGGCGGGGATGGAAGGGGAAGACCTTCCCCTTCCACCCCCGCCCCCCCCCACGGCAATCCGATGAGGTCAGCGCGCGCACAGCGCGCTGACGTCATCTAGTGTTGCCGGGCGCGCTGGAAGCCATTTGCTTCCAGCGCGTCTACCGAGGAGGACACAAAAAGTAAGTCCTCTTTGTTTTTGGGGGTCGGGGGTGGTGGAAACAGACACGGGGGGAAAGGAAAGGGTTTTTCCTTTCCCCCGGTGCTGATCGTGGAGCAGGAATCTCCACTAGCCACCAGGGATTTACTGTGTTCAATATTTTGGGGGCGACCCCTTGGGCAAGGGTCGCCCCCCCCCCGGGCAATTATTTTTAGTATTTTGCCCCCCCCTGGGGGCAGATCCGCCGTTTTTTCGGCGGATCTGCCCCCAGGGGGGGGCGAAAACCACTAGACACCAGGGATAGTGTTATTTTGCCATTATTTTGGGGGCGACCCCTTGGGCAAGGGTCGCCCCCCCCGGGGGCAATTTTTTTTTGTATTTCGCCCCCCCCTGGGGGCAGATCCGCCGATTTTTCGGCAGATCTGCCCCCGGGGGGGGCGAAAACCACTAGACACCAGGGAAAATTTATTATATTGATTATTTTGGGGGCGACCCCTTGGGCAAGGGTCGCCCTCCCCCGGGGGCATTTTTTTATTGTATTTCGCCCCCCCCTGGGGGCAGATCTGCTGATTTTTCGGCGGATCTGCCCCCAGGGGGGGGCGAAAACCACTAGACACCAGGGATATAGTATTTTATGTTTATTTTGGGGACGACCCCCTTGGGCAAGGGTCGCCCCACCCCGGGGGCAATTTTTTTTTGTATTTCGCCCCCCCTGGGGCAGATCCGCCGAATTTTCGGCGGATCTGCCCCCGGGGGGGGCGAAAACCACTAGACACCAGGGATTTTATATTTTGTGTATATTTTGGGGGTGACCCCTTGGGCCAGGGTGGCCCCCCCGGGGAATTTTTATTTGTATTTAGCCCCCCCCCCCCGGGGGGCAGATCCGCTGATTTTTTGGCGGATCTGCCCCCGAGGGGGGTTGAAAACCACTAGACACCAGGGATTTATTTTTATTGTAAAGTTTTTTTTGGGGGGCGACCCTTTGGGCAAGGGGCGTCCCACTGGGGGACAAATTTTTTAGTATTTGCCCCCCCCCTCCCCCCCGGGGGCAGATTGCCAATTTTTGGGCTGATCTGCCGCCGGGGGGGGCGGGGGGGCAAAATCCACTAGACACCAGGGATTTTGTTTTTGTTGTTTATTTTGGGGGCAACCCCTTGGGCAAGGGTCTCTCCCCTGGGGAGTTTTTTTTTTCTGTTTCGGCCCCCCCGATGGCAGACCAGTCATTTTTTGGATGATCTGGCCCCGGGGGGGTGGAAGCACACTAGGCGCCAGGGATTGTGTGGTGTGTGTGTAATTTTGTAGGCCCATCTGCCCCCAAGGAGGGCAGAAACCACCAATACGGCAGGGATTTTTTTGTTTTGTGCTGGGGGTGCCCCCTTTGGGAAGGGTTGCCCCCTAAAAGGGGGCACAGAGGTGTTGCCCATTTCGGCTAATTTTTTTACGCCCATCTACCCCCGAGGGGGGGCAGGATCCACTTAGGTACCAGGGACAACTTCTAAGTTCTTGGTGGTGGGGTGTTTGTCAACTGGCAAAGTATTTGTATTTGTGATTATAACAATTTATTTCTTCTTTTTCTTCTAGTTCAACGCTTTTGCTTCCTTTGCTGTGGATCTTAGCGGTTTTGGCAGTAGTTGTCCAGTGGTTTGCATAGCTGCATGTTTTAGGTAAGTGAAAGCAATTTACTCCAAAGGAGTATTGTTGACATGCATGAATGACATGTTTGTAGGTGGTGTACTAAATGCAGTATTGTGTGTTTGACATTGTCCTTAGATTTGAGCACAGTGATGTTTGTGTTGTCATATGTCTAATTTGCTTTTTTCTTTTTTCTTTTTAGTGGGATATCATTGGTGATTGCTGTGTCTGTGCAGAGCAGTTGCTTGGTGAGTAGCTATTTCAGGCAACTGAGTGGTATAGTTTTTTGTAGTACATAACTCTTTGTGATAAAGCTACACTTTGTTTATTACTTATTTTAGTGCTAGTTGTTGTTGGCAATCCATTTGTTGTTAGGATCATGGCTAGCCGCAAAGTGACCGCTCAGCAGGTTGTTCGCATGCTCTTTGAGTCGTCTTCAGACCATGATTACGACACTGACTCTGCATCTGAGGCAGAGGAGGAAGCAGGAGATTCTGGAAGTGAGTTTTCTGTCCAAGAGTATTCTTCTGATGAGGAAGCTACTCTCAGTGCAGATGAAGGGCCTGAGTTAGAGGAGGACATTGATGTGCCAAGAGTGCAGCAGCCTGGGGCTGAAGGGTTTCCCATTAGAAGACCTGACACCTGGATTGCCCCAAACATGGAGCAGCCACAGTTACCTGCATTTACTAGTCTCCCAGGGTGTAGAGTTAATACGGAAAACTTTCTGCCTGTCCATTTCTTTCACTTGTTTATGGACGATGTATTTTTGGAAGAGATTGTGGAGCAGACAAATGTGTATGCAGAGCAATATTTGCGGGACAACGCTGCCAGACTTAAGCCTCAGTCTAGAGCTACTCATTGGGTTCCCACATATCTGGAAGAGATGAAAAGGTTTTTAGGTTTGTCTTTTTTGATGGGGTTGATCAGGAAGCCGTCACTGGCTTCTTATTGGTCTACTAGTCCCTTGATGGCAACTGCTATATTTCCTGCAACTATGACACGTAATCAGTATTTGCTTCTTCTTCGTATGCTGCATTTTGTAGACAATGCTTTAGCCTTGCCACGAGATCACCCTGATTGTGACCGCCTTTTTAAGATTAGGCCTGTCCTTGATCATTTTGTGGATCGGTTTTCAGAGGTCTATGTTCCAGGCAAAGAGATAAGTGTGGACGAGTCTTTGGTCCTTTTCAAGGGGCGTTTAGTTTTTAAGCAGTACATCCCTAGTAAGAGGGCACGGTATGGGATTAAATTGTATCTGCTGTCAGAAAGCAGTACAGGATATGTTTATAATTTCCGGGTCTACACTGGTAGGGATTCCAGTATTGACCCTCCTGGTTGTCCGGCCACTTTTGGAGTTAGCGAAAAAATTGTGTGGGAACTTGCTAGACGGCTGTTCAACAAAGGTCACCATTTGTACGTAGATAATTTCTACACTGGAGTGCAGTTGTTCAAGGAGTTGTTTAGGGTGGACACTGTTGCTTGTGGCACAATCCGTTCTAACCGCAAAGGCTATCCAAGGGAGCTTGTCTGTAAAAAACTTGAGAGGGGACAGTGCAGTGCCTTGCGGAATAATGAGCTGTTAGCTATGAAATTTTCAGACAGGAGGGATGTGTACATGCTATCGACCATCCATGATGAGAGTACTTCCCCTGTGGCTGTTTGGGGTCAGGTTGCGGAAGTGCGCAAACCTGCGTGCATTTTGGACTACAATAGGCACATGGGTGGTGTTGATAGAGTAGATCAGAGGTTGGAACCTTACACTGCTCTTCGTAAGTCGTATGTGTGGTATAAAAAGTTGGCCCTACATTTATTTCATTTGGCAACTTTTAATGCCTTTATTGTATACAAGGATTGTTCACCTGAGTCAAGGATGACTTTTGTTAAATTTCAGGAGTCGGTGATAGAAAGCCTTATTGTGGTGGAACCGGCAAGAGTTCCTAGAGTAGAAGTGGTGGAGGATGTGGCTAGATTGAAAGATCGGCACTTTCCAGATCACATTCCTCCCACTCCCAAAAAAGACATGCCCACAAAGAAATGTAGAGTATGTGCCCGGAGATCAATCCGGAGAGAGAGCCGGATGTACTGCCCCGAATGCCCTTCAAAGCCTGGGCTGTGTGTGCCCAGCTGTTTTAGAAGTTACCACACAAGGAAAAACTTTTGGGAAATACCGTGAGCGTAAGCTGTCTGTTTTATATTTTCATATGTTTCACGGTTGGCATCTGTCGTGTATTTAGTTTGAGGTTTTGTGTTTGTAGTTTTGTGCCTATTTTATAATTAGTAGTTTATTTGTTGTTTATAAATAAAAAAAAGTGATTGCGGTGTGCGTGGGGTGGCGCTTGGCTGGCGGTGTGCGTGGGGTGGCGCTTGGCTGGCGGTGTGCGTGGGGTGGCGCTTGGCTGGCGGTGTGCATGGGGTGGCGCTTGGCTGGCGGTGTGCGTGGGGTGGCGCTTGGCTGGCGGTGTGCGTGGGGTGGCGCTTGGCTGGCGGTGTGCGTGGGGTGGCGCTTGGCTGGCGGTGTGCGTGGGGTGGCGCTTGGCTGGCGGTGCCAGCCAAACGGCAGTCCACACTCCCATCAGCTGGTGTGATTCTTGTATCAGGCATGTGGCGTATGTAAGTGATGGGCCCTTGAGTGGCGCGGTCTGTCGATGTGAGTGTTGTAATGTGCTGGGCCCGTGGCTGGCGGTGTGAATGGTCTTGTGCGTGTCATGTATGAAAGGTGTGTGAATGGACTGTAAAGCGGTTGGTGCCTTGTCGCGGCTTTACAGCTCACGAGCTGTGAGTCATTGGTTCACTTTTTTGCCTTTCAGTTATTAGCAGTGCATTTCATTTTTGTGAAATCTCTTGTTAATAAAATTTGATCCACTGAACCATCACTCACCCTCGTGCCAAATCCAACCAGTATGTGTTGTAAAAAATAACAAAACCTGCTCCGCTGTAATCAGGCGTCGCAGCACACCTGTGACACGCTAGGTGCCTCGGGTGGGACCCCGATGATGAAGCATGCCACCAACTTGGTTGGTGGGTGAGGGGTCTTCTTCACATAACCTAAGTGTGTTTCTTTTCACTATTTTAGTGTTTGGCACATCACGGACGTATGTGCACACATCAAAATGATATATTGCAAAAATACCTATCCCTTCTATCTCTTCAGGTTTTGGGCCTTATTCTGTTGCAGGTACCTGGCCCACCCACACAAGTGAGGTATCATTTTTATCGGGAGACTTGGGGGGATGCTGGGTGGAAGGAAATTTGTGGCTCCTCTCAGATTCCAGAACTTTCTGCCACAGAAATGAGAGGAAAAAGTGTTTTTTTGGCCAAATTTTGAGGTTTGCAAAGGATTCTGGGTAACAGAACCTGGTCCGAGCCCCGCAAGTCACCCCTCCTTGGATTCCCCTAGGTCTCTAGTTTTCAGAAATGCACAGGTTTGGTAGGTTTCCCTAGGTGCCGGCTAAGCTACAGGCCAAAATCCACAGGTAGGCACTGTTTTCTTCCAAAATTTTGGTTGTGTCCACGTTGCGCTTTGGGGCGTTTCCTGTCGCGGGCGCTAGGCCTACCCACGCAAGTGAGGTATCATTTTTATCGGGAGATGTGGGGGAAACGCTGGGTGGAAGGAAATTTGTGGCTCCTCTCAGATTCCAGAACTTTCTGCCACAGAAATGTGAGGAACATGTGTTTTTTTAGCCAAATTTTGAGGTTTGCAAAGGATTCTGGGTAACAGAACCTGGTCCGAGCCACACAAGTCACCCCTCCTTGGATTCCCCTAGGTCTCTAGTTTTCAGAAATGCACAGGTTTGGTAGGTTTCCCAAGGTGGCGGCTGAGCTAGAGGCCAAAATCTACAGGTAGTCACTTTGCTAAAAAGAGCTCTGTTTTCTGTGATATGTCCACGTTGTGTTTTGGGGCATATCCTGTCGCGGGTGCTAGGCCTACCCACACAAGTGAGGTATCATTTTTATCGGGAGACGTGGGGGAACGCTGGGTGGAAGGAAATTTGTGGCTCCTCTCAGATTCCAGAACTTTCTGCCACAGAAATGTGAGGAGCATGTGTTTTTTTAGCCAAATTTTGAGGTTTGCAAAGGATTCTGGGTAACAGAACCTGGTCCGAGCCACACAAGTCACCCCTCCTTGGATTCCCCTAGGTCTCTAGTTTTTTGAAATGCATAGGTTTGGTAGGTTTCCCTAGGTGGCGGCTGAGCTAGAGGCCAAAATCTACAGGTAGTCACTTTGCTAAAAACAGCTCTGTTTTCTGTGATATGTCCACGTTGTGTTTTGGGGCATATCCTGTCGCGGGCGCTAGGCCTACCCACACAAGTGAGGTATCATTTTTATCGGGAGACGTGGGGGAACGCTGGGTGGAAAGAAATTTGTGGCTCCTCTCAGATTCCAGAACTTTCTGCCACAGAAATGTGAGGAACATGTGTTTTTTTAGCCAAATTTTGAGGTTTGCAAAGGATTCTGGGTAACAGAACCTGGTCCGAGCCACACAAGTCACCCCTCCTTGGATTCCCCTAGGTCTCTAGTTTTCAGAAATGCATAGGTTTGGTAGGTTTCCCTAGGTGGCGGCTGAGCTAGAGGCCAAAATCTACAGGTAGTCACTTTGCTAAAAACAGCTCTGTTTTCTGTGATATGTCCACGTTGTGTTTTGGGGCATATCCTGTCACGGGCGCTAGGCCTACCCACACAAGTGAGGTATCATCTTTATCGGGAGACGTGGGGGAACGCTGGGTGGAAGGAAATTTGTGGCTCCTCTCAGATTCCAGAACTTTCTGCCACAGAAATGTGAGGAACATGTGTTTTTTTAGCCAAATTTTGAGGTTTGCAAAGGATTCTGGGTAACAGAACCTGGTCCGAGCCCCGCAAGTCACCCCTCCTTGGATTCCCCTAGGTCTCTAGTTTTCAGAAATGCACAGGTTTGGTAGGTTTCCCTAGGTGGCGGCTGAGCTAGAGGCCAACATCTACAGGTAGTCACTTTGCTAAAAACAGCTCTGTTTTCTGTGATATGTCCACGTTGTGTTTTGGGGCATATCCTGTCGTGGACGCTAGGCCTACCCACACAAGTGAGGTATCATTTTTATCGGGAGACATGGGGGAACGCTGGGTGGAAGGAAATTTGTGGCTCCTCTCAGATTCCAGAACTTTCTGCCACAGAAATGTGAGGAACAGGTGTTTTTTTAGCCAAATTTTGAGGTTTGCAAAGGATTCTGGGTAACAGAACCTGGTCCGAGCCACACAAGTCACCCCTCCTTGGATTCCCCTAGGTCTCTAGTTTTCAGAAATGCACAGGTTTGGTAGGTTTCCCTAGGTATCGGCTGAGCTAGAGGCCAAAATCTACAGGTAGTCACTTTGCTAAAAACAGCTCTGTTTTCTGTGATATGTCCACGTTGTGTTTTGGGGCATATCCTGTCGCGGGCGCTAGGCCTACCCACACAAGTGAGGTATCATTTTTATCGGGAGATGTGGGGGAACGCTGGGTGGAAGGAAATTTGTGGCTCCTCTCAGATTCCAGAACTTTCTGCCACAGACATGTGAGGAACATGTGTTTTTTTAGCCAAATTTTGAGGTTTGCAAAGGATTCTGGGTAACAGAACCTGGTCCGAGCCACACAAGTCACCCCTCCTTGGATTCCCCTAGGTCTCTAGTTTTCAGAAATGCACAGGTTTGGTAGGTTTCCCTAGGTGGCGGCTGAGCTAGAGGCCAAAATCTACAGGTAGTCACTTTGCTAAAAACAGCTCTGTTTTCTGTGATGTGTCCACGTTGTGTTTTGGGGCATATCCTGTCGCGGGTGCTAGGCCTACCCACACAAGTGAGGTATCATTTTTATCGGGAGACGTGGAGGAACGCTGGGTGGAAGGAAATTTGTGGCTCCTCTCAGATTCCAGAACTTTCTGCCACAGAAATGTGAGGAACATGTGTTTTTTTAGCCAAATTTTGAGGTTTGCAAAGGATTCTGGGTAATAGAACCTGGTCCGAGCCACACAAGTCACCCCTCCTTGGATTCCCCATGGTCTCTAGTTTTCAGAAATGCACAGGTTTGGTAGGTTTCCCTAGGTGGCGGCTGAGCTAGAGGCCAAAATCTACAGGTAGTCACTTTGCTAAAAACAGCTCTGTTTTCTGTGATGTGTCCACGTTGTGTTTTGGGGCATATCCTGTCGCGGGTGCTAGGCCTACCCACACAAGTGAGGTATCATTTTTATCGGGAGACGTGGGGGAACGCTGGGTGGAAGGAAATTTGTGGCTCCTCTCAATTTCCAGAACTTTCTGCCACAGAAATGTGAGGAACATGTGTTTTTTTAGCCAAATTTTGAGGTTTGCAAAGGATTCTGGGTAACAGAACCTGGTCCGAGCCACACAAGTCACCCCTCCTTGGATTCCCCTACGTCTCTAGTTTTTAGAAATGCATAGGTTTGGTAGGTTTCCCTAGGTGGCGGCTGAGCTAGAGGCCAAAATCTACAGGTAGTCACTTTGCTAAAAACAGCTCTGTTTTCTGTGATATGTCCACGTTGTGTTTTGGGGCATATCCTGTCGCGGGCGCTAGGCCTACCCACACAAGTGAGGTATCATTTTTATCGGGAGACGTGGGGGAACGCTGGGTGGAAGGAAATTTGTGGCTCATCTCAGATTCCAGAACTTTCTGCCACAGAAATGTGAGGAACATGTGTTTTTTTAGCCAAATTTTGAGGTTTGCAAAGGATTCTGGGTAACAGAACCTGGTCCGAGCCCCGCAAGTCACCCCTCCTTGGATTCCCCTAGGTCTCTAGTTTTCAGAAATGCACAGGTTTGGTAGGTTTCCCTAGGTGGCGGCTGAGCTAGAGGCCAAAATCTACAGGTAGTCACTTTGCTAAAAACAGCTCTGTTTTCTGTGATATGCCCACGTTGTGTTTTGGGGCATATCCTGTCGCGGGCGCTAGGCCTACCCACACAAGTGAGGTATCATTTTTATCGGGAGACGTGGGGGAACGCTGGGTGGAAGGAAATTTGTGGCTCCTCTCAGATTCCAGAACTTTCTGCCACAGAAATGTGAGGAACATGTGTTTTTTTAGCTCAATTTTGAGGTTTGCAAAGGATTCTGGGTAACAGAACCTGGTCCGAGCCACACAAGTCACCCCTCCTTGGATTCCCCTAGGTCTCTAGTTTTCAGAAATGCACAGGTTTGGTAGGTTTCCCTAGGTGGTGGCTGAGCTAGAGGCCAAAATCTACAGGTAGTCACTTTGCTAAAAACAGCTCTGTTTTCTGTGATGTGTCCACGTTGTGTTTTGGGGCATATCCTGTCGCGGGCGCTAGGCCTACCCACACAAGTGAGGTATCATTTTTATCGGGAGACGTGGGGGAATGCTGGGTGGAAGGAAATTTGTGGCTCCTCTCAGATTCCAGAACTTTCTGCCACAGAAATGTGAGGAACATGTGTTTTTTTAGCCAAATTTTGAGGTTTGCAAAGGATTCTGGGTAACAGAACCTCGTCCGAGCCACACAAGTCACCCCTCCTTGTTTTCCCCTAGGTCTCTAGTTTTCAGAAATGCACAGGTTTGGTAGGTTTCCCTAGGTGGCGGCTGAGCTAGAGGCCAAAATCTACAGGTAGTCACTTTGCTAAAAACAGCTCTGTTTTCTGTGATGTGTCCACGTTGTGTTTTGGGGCATATCCTGTCGCGGGCGCTAGGCCTACCCACACAAGTGAGGTATCATTTTTATCGGGAGACTTGGGGGAACATAGAATAGCAAAACAAGTGTTATTGCCCCTTGTCTTTCTCTACATTTATTCCTTCCAAATATAGGGGTGTGTGTAAAAAAGACATCTATTTGAGAAATTCCCTGTAATTCACGTGCTACTATGGTCACCCCGGAATTCAGAGATGTGCAAATAACCACTGCTCCTCAACACCTTATCTTGTGCCCTTTTTGGAAATGCAAAGGTTTTCTTGATAGCTATTTTTTACTCCTTATATTTCAGCAAATGAATTACTGTATACCCGGTATAGAATGAAAACGCACTGCAGGGTGCAGCTCATTTATTGGCTCTGGGTTCCTCGGGTTCTTGATGAACCTACAAACCCTATATATCCGCGCAACCAGAGGAGTCCAGCAGACGTAACGGTATATTGCTTTCGATAATCTGACATTGCAGGGAAAAGTTACAGAGTAAAAAGTGGAGAAAAATTTATGTTTTTTTCACCTCAATTTCAATATTTTTCTTTTTCAGCTGTTATTTTCTGTAGGAAACCCTTGTAGGATCTACACAAATGACCCCTTGCTGAATTCAGAATTTTGTCTACTTTTCAGAAATGTTTAGGTTTCTGGGATCCAGCATTGGTTTCATGACCATTCCTGTCACTGACTGGAAGGAGGCTGAAAGCACAAAAAATTGCACAAATGGGGTATGCCCCAGGAAAATGCCAAAATTGTGTTGAAAAATTGGGTTTTCTGATTCAAGTCTGCCTGTTCCTGAAAGCTGGGAAGCTGCTGAGTTTAGCACCGCAAACCCTTTGTTGATGCCATTTTCAGGGGAAAAACCACAAGCCTTCTTCTGCAGCCCCTTTTTCCAATTTTTTTGAAAAAAACGAAATTTTCACTGTATTTTGGCCAATTTCTTGGCCTCCTTCAGGGGAACCCACAAAGTCTGGGTACCTTTAGAATCCCTAGGATGTTGGAAAAAAAGGACGCAAATTTGGCTTGGTTAGCTTATGTGGACAAAAAGTTATGAGGGCCTAAGCACGAACTGCCCCAAATAGGCAAAAAAAGGCCTGGCACAGGAGGGGGAAAAGGCCTGGCAGCGAAGGGGTTAACCAAGAATGGAATTCAATAGGATTCGTTTCTGAGCCATGCCATATTAGAAAAACATCATCTATACACCATTTCCAAATCGAAATATTGCCACAGAAAGGATTGATGCTAGAAAGGATAATATTCTGCTCTATGTCATCCATAAAGAGTATGGCAAATGTTGGAGGAAAAACAACCCCCATTGATGTACCCTTAATCTGCTGGAAATACTGGCCATAAAAGTAGAAAACATGTCTAGTCATGCAGAGGGTTAAAAGATCCAAGAAAAAGGAAGTGGGTACCATATGTGGACGGGGCCTCTGTTCAAGGATCTCACGAATTACGTCTATACACTCCAGATTGGGAATATTAGTGTACAAGTCCTCAGTGTCCATTATACACAAAATGCCGCTGTCTGAATCGAAAGGAAGATGTTCCACTTGATTAATCATGTCCATGCTATCCCAGACATAGCTAAGTGTATTTGGTAAGTGTCTTTAATAAAAGAAAGTTAATGTACTGACCAAAGGGCTCTAGATTAGAGTCACAGCCTGAGACAATGGGGCAGCCAGAAGGAAATTTTGTTTTTTTATGTACCTTAAGGAAAGTGTAGAAACTTCCATTCGTGGTGATTTCGTATTCAAAAACAAAAATTGATTCTGGCTCAGAAAGCTTTGCCTTTCTCAGTAATATTGAGAAAAGGGACTTGAATTTCAGCGGTGGGATCCTTATTGCACCTGCAGTAATGTTTTGAATTTGTCAGTTGTCTGGCATTTTCTGATTTGTATTGTTCTCTATCCTGAACAATGATACCCCACCCTTATCAGCAGGCTTCATTATAAGTGATTGGTTCAGTTTGAGTTTGGTGAGAGCCTGTTTTGCTTCTGAGGCAATGTTATAAGGAATAAATCTACATGGATATTCCATTTTATTCATTTCCTTAAGGACCAGCTTTTCAAAAGTATGTATTTCTGGTGGCAATGTCTTAGGGGGGTGGAAAAAATGTGGAGGGAGGGCAGAAACCAGTGTTAGTAACATTAGATGTGTATGGATTGTCAATGAAAAATAGCCCCATGGGGCTTCCGGCACCCACGTCTCTGCGCCGTTTTGAGCCGGCAGAGAGGGGACTCGTAATCCCAGCAGCGCTGCCCTGGTGGATTAAGACCACCGGCACCGCTAGGCTGTCGACCGGCGGCAACCTGGCGGTGCCGTTGGTCGGACAGTGGCGGCTCCGCCACAGTCCGAATGTAGAGGCCAACCGCTGCTTGGGTGACGGTCCGACAGTCACCGCGAGTCTAGTGGTCCCAGGACTGCCAGACTCGCATTAAGGGCCTCAGTATTTTCAGCCACAGTAGACATCCTTGTAGCTACTGATGATGTCACCACTGGTAATACTTCTGGCATGGCTGGCAGTCCCCATGAGTACTGAACTATTGTTGTCTGCGTTCCCTTACTCGTCTGGGGGGGGTCTGGTTTGACCAATGGTTACAGTCACTTTTTGCGTAGTGCTAAAGCTCACATAAACAACATAATATTTAATTGAGTCCTGGTCAGTGGCGTAGCGTGGGGGGTGCAGGGGGTGCCGGCCGCACCGGGCGCAACATCTTGGAAGAGACTAAATCCACGGGTTAGGGGGCGCAAATTACTTGCCTTGCCCCGGGTTAGGGGGCGCAAATTACTTGCCTTGCCCCGGGTGCTGACAACCCACGCTACGCCACTGGTCCTGGTACTATGGTCGACAATGTTTCGATCTTTGAAAGGATAAAAATCCTGATGATCCTTCTGTCCTCTCAAGGATAAAAAAACTCGATAACCATTGGATTTATCTTGTCACATGCATAAGCCTGAGCAAATCTGTTGTACACACGTTTGATCCTTTGATGTAAATGAATGTTACCACTTGAGCTTTCTGGTTACATTTGTTAGCCTGCGTTTTTCAGTTTATTAATTGATTGTGTTTCCTTTTTCAGCTGTGAGGCTCCCACGTTATTTATGCAAAATAAACACATATATATGTCTATTAGACAAAAATCATAGGTTTGATTGAATGTCTATGCATGACCTATTGTCCTTACGTAATGCACGAGGGACCATTGTTTTTTGAGAAACAAATACACCCCTGATATCTATTTACCCATGGAGTTCCTCTCTTGTTTTATAGAAACAGTCCTTTAACATAATGTAGAAGATTTTAAACTTGAGGTGTAATTGAACCGCGAGCCGGTGGCGTGCTTGACTTCTTTGCGCTGAGAACCAGATGGGCTTCGCAGAAGGCAGAGTAGGTGAACCCAATGCAACTAGCTTATAACTTAAAGTGCCTGGACGTTTCCATCAATTCAATGACTCATCCATCTATTTATGATTTCAGTCACTCATCCTTGCACTCATGCATCTATTCATCCACCCAGTACTTTCAGGAGTGTGAGAATGCTACTCTCTGAGGGATGTGAGATGGCTGTTAATAGCAGTACGCGAGTGCTAGTTTCTAAAGTGTTGTTGGAGTAATGGTACTAGCATGGCACTGCTACTCTGTAAGGGGTGTGAGAGTGCTCTTGGTAGTGTGGAACTCCTAGTCTGGGAGGGGTGCATATGTACTGTCTGTAATATGTGACTGATAAATTGTGATACATGTGAAAGTGCTCTCTGTGGTGTGACTGCTACTCTATGAGGGGCAAGAGAGTGTTTCCAGTAGTGCGAGACAGACACTGGTGCTCAGTGACAAGCCACATATCATGTGGCATCTGCAGTCTACCAAATACTTTCCTTTGTGCCCCATGACCATATGGGAGAATTTGCCACCCAGGAAATGCCATGCACTTGATGAACAGTCAATGGCTGAAAAGAGCTGGCTCAAAGTCCACTCCCTCTAAGTAAATAATTTACTTTGTTAGAGAATGATGACATGAGGCCTTCCAGTCAGCTAAAGGTGCGTATAGTCATTCTTAAAAAGAAAACAATTTCGTCCATCCAAGTGGGGCAAGAGATGAACTTTTTCGGCTAAATGGGGCTTGTGTATGTTAATAGGGAACACGATTTTCTGGAAGAAGTTTTAATGTTATGAAACAATCTCTGAAAGCCGGGAGACGCGCTTCCTCTAGTGAAGGGCTCAAAAAATGATTTGGCATAGACAGTATAATTTAGAAAGGATGATTAAGACAGACATACCTCGACATTTAATCATAATTTATTTTCTCTGCGTTTATTTCCATTAAGGGAGACATGACCCGATGTAGGATTCCAGAACGCGAAGGCTTAAGGATATTGACATCATCACTGGACCAGACCCTTAGGGAGATTTCGGTAGATTTCCAAATATAGATAAATGTCAACTGTGACGTGAGGACAGCCAGTGGTGCCATGTTGTCCATGACTCAGCAAGGCTCTGCTGCTCGGGATACATGGTACAGCACTGAACACTGCGGTGCTGTATATATACGCACAGCACCACACTGCGGAGCAGAGGTCTGTGAGGCAACCTCCAGCTCTCCACCTGTGCAGTGCTCGGGAGGCTGTGCTGCCCTGTGTAACTATACAGCACTGTACATATGCACAGCACTGTAACACTGGAGACACTACATTATTGTTGCAAAACACAACTTAAGAATGGATAAAGGGTGTTTATGTTAACCCTCCCTCTTTAGGAGCCCCTTGTGTAAACAAATAAATCAGGTTTTCATTTCAGTAGGTCAACCTGTCGAAATTCACTGGAGGAAATGTGTCCAGACAACACAGAGCCATTTTGGGGTGGTAAAGCCTATAATCCACATGTTACGCCCCGTTCTGCAGTTAGAACTTGTAATGGGCGCTAATCATCACGCATGATGGAATCCGAAACCCTTGGAAGCATATTTACAAGGAACTGGCACATCGGCTCTGATGCGCCAGTTTCCTTGTGTCGCCATGTGCCCCCCCAACAACATTACGGTAGAGCTCTATTTACAATACAGCGCACCATGGCGCACATTAGCGCAATAGCATCAAAAGTTTTGACGCTATTGTGGCGCTTTGCTGGACTAGCACCAAAAATTTAGGGGCATATTTAAGACTTTTCTTGCGCCCCTTAGCACCCCCTAACACCACCATGTGAGCGTAAAACACGCCGCACAATGGTGGTGGTTAGGGGACTAGCATCAGATTTCTTTACGCTAGTGCCAAAGTCCGGTGCTTTGCAGGATTAGTGTAAAAAAAATTGACGCTAATCCTGCAAAGCACCCAGAGCCCCACTGTAACCAATGGAAGCCTCCTTTTAATGCCTACTCTGAGCATGCGTTAAAAGTGTCGCAAAAAATGACGCAAAGAAATCTCTTAGATTTCTTTGCACCACTTTTCTGGCCCCTCTTAACGGGGGAACACCCCCTTTGCATACATTATACCTAGCACAGGCATAATGTAGCGCAAAGAGTTACAAAGTGGCGCTATGCATGCTTTGCCTTACTTTGTAAATATGGTGCAGCGTTGTTGGCCTTCTAACGCCTCATTATCATAAAAAAATGATGCTAATGTGGCATTAAAATGGCGCTAGGGGCTCTTAAATATGCCCCTTAGACGCCAGCCAGCAAAGCTCGGAGGCCCATAGGAAATAGCCTAGCGTCACTTTAACACCTGGCCTAGGCAGGTGTTAAAAATGATGCTAGAATGATGCAGTGAAATCTTGTAAATTTCACTGCACCATTTTTTTGGGCCTCACAGAAGAGGTACATACATACATTATACCTGGTTCAGGTATAATGTGGCGCAAGGGTTTACAAAGTGGCGCAATGCTAGCATTGAGCCACTTTGTAAATATTGCACGGGGTGAGGGCCTGTTAAGCGCGCTGTGGAGTCAAACAAGTGATGCTGTGGCGGCACCAAGGGGTGCTTGTTCAAATGCTCCAAAGTGTGGCTATGGACGATATTTATTGCATCTAAGTTTGGGCAGCTGTGCACTTTGTGCTGATGCAGAGTAATTCCTACAAGATCTTGATGAAGACCTAGGGGACAGCACCGAGACCAAACGGTGGCATCATGTACAGGCAGTGTTGGTCTTCCATGTGTCATCCTAGTATGAGGCACATTAAAGTGGGGGGTCCTGGTGCTCCACTGAGTACATCTAGTTGCCACTCTGTAGATTTAGCATATTCAATATTTGCAGCAGAAGAATGTGGTAAAAATCTTGAAAAAACTAATTTGCTGCTGAGCCTACCCCCCCTTTTCCTTTAAATAATGTTGTGAGAGGATTATCACTGCATTTCCTTGCGGCAAGATTGACTGAAATGTGCCTAAGAGGAAAAGCCTGTCTACCTCCTGCAAACATTCCTGGGATGCTGACTGAGGAAGAGGTGGCCTTGAGTGATGAGGCTTTGGCAGCTGTAGAGCTTAGCTCTTCATCACCGCTGAGAGGACCCTTAAACCATTGGGTATCTGGGTCCAGTGAATGTGTTGGTGCGAAAGTCTTCCGAGCACTGGGAGGATCTCCTGAAATAGTGCTGAGAAGCGTGGCTGGTCCACTGAGAACCCCCTGGAATTTCCTGCACTCAGTTAAAGCTGGGGAAGCTGGCTTGCTCTTTTCTTGTTTGCATCTTGGTTCTGGGGGAAGAGGAGTTACCAATTGGAGCCTTGCGTCAAAATGACTTTCATGCCATTACCATCTGGAAAAGAGGTCTGACGCGTACTGCTTTTATTGCACTCTGCAGTATGGCAATTAAGCTGCCTGCCTTGTTCTGCAGGAGGACCTCATTTGTCATGGGGTAAAACAAGATTATTTTTTAATAAAAAATGAGGTTGATGTTCTATTACTTACTGGTAATCTTCATTACTCCTGGTCCTGTTGTCCTCATCCCATTCATCACTAATTGGGAGATAACTATCTCCACGACAGAAAAAAGAACAAGAGGATACCCCCTACCCGCCCCCTCCCTTTGGTAGTACATAAGCTGTACTTACCCATTATTCCGCCTGCACTACCAAACCCCAACAGAAGTCCAGAGGCACAGGATGGTGGGAGGGGCGTGATGAATGGGATGAGGACAACAGTACCAGGAGTAATGAAGATTACCGGTAAGTAATAGAACATTACCCCAAGGTCCCTCCTGTCCTCGTCCCATTGATCACTAATTGGAGAATACCCAAGCAGGCAAAAGCCGGCCTTCTGAGAAATGAACTGATGCCACAAAAAAGGCAAGAAGGGATATGAACAAACAACACAGTACCCCAAACAAGTACAGAGGGAGAAACAAAACAGATGCAACTGCGAAAACCCAGGCGAATCCGAGGCAGAGCGCAAACCAGGAAGGAAGCAACAGGGCCAGACCACAGGAGCAAAGGAAGCCCCGCCAGCAGCGCAGCAAGGCACAAGAAGGGGAACAGACAACACAAATCCCAGAAGCCGCCCCAACGAAGGCCAGAAAAAAGACAAGAAGGGCACCCCAGCTCACAAGCGCGCAGAGCCCCGAGACACTCAACCAAAGGGAGGACCAACCAAGGGAACCCAGAAAAGGAGAAAAGTGGAAGAGTAGCCGCAGCCAGAGACACACAGGAGCCGAAACCAACAGGCAGCAGACCAAAACAATGCAGAGTTGCCGCCAGAAGTTGGGGAAGCCCACAACATCGCAGCCCATGCCATACAAAGACAAGACAGAGAGCTGCCACAGAACCAGAGTGGAAAGGAAAGAGAAGCAGCCAAGGGCACTACAGGCAACCCGTTGGAATACTAAACCACTACCACAGGAGTGAACCAGGGACAAGCAAGCACCAACCAGAGCACGACCCAGAAGCAAAGCAGAAACAGGGCAACAATGCCACCGGAGGCAAGAATCACCAATGACACCGGGGCCAGGGGACCAAAAGGGCCCACCACCCCCAAGGAACCCCCATGGACAACAGGCATAAGAGGGGAAGCAGACCCTGGAGATAGGAAACAACAGCAACCTCACCCCCCTGCACCAACAAACAGAGGAAGAAGAGGAGAGGGAACAGGAACCGAACAGCACCCGAAAAAAAAGCCTGACACCCAGGAGGCCGTGCACACCACCAAGGGTGCACCACCTGAGAGAACCCACCAGAGCTGGGCAAAACCAGCCCATGAGCTGAGGCACCAAAGGCATCCAAGAGAAGGCCTAACCGACAGGACCAGCCGGTGCGACAGCAAACAGCCCTGAAGTAGACCTCCCAGGACAAGGATAAGGAGAAACCAAAGGGAGAACAAAGGCGGGAGCCGGAGGCCAATCCCCAGCAACAGAAAAAAGCCCAGAGACACAACAAGAGCCACAAAAGGCGCCAGACACACCAGAAACAAAAATACAAAAAGTCTCCAAGCTGAGACAACCGAAGAGCCCACAAGAGGAGAGGAGAAAACCTGCTAACAGCTGGAGGAACAGGGCCCAGGTCAAGAAACCTCCGAGCCACAGCCCAAAAAGGAGGCCCCAACCACAGGTGAGGAACAACCAGACCGCCGGCCCCAACCAAAGGCAGAGCCGGAAACAGAGACCAACAGGCACCAGGCCAAGGAGCCACACCCAAAAGGAGCCATGGGACCAAAGAAAGATACAAAAGACACACTGGAGAAGGAGAGCACCACCAGTGAACCCACCACCCTCAGGAGCAAATGCGGCAGAGACCAGAGACTGACACAGGGATATTGAAGAAAATGCATCCCACTAAGCCACCGCACCTGGAAGAGCCTCACAGCACCCAGGGAAGAACAAGTGTAAGACGCCCATCCCCAAAGCCAGCTGAAAACAAGCCGAGAGCTGTCAACATCAGGCAAAACAAAACAGAACAGCCAACCCGCCAGGAAGATGGAGCCAAACACCACACCCCAAACCAAAGCGGGTACCACCCCAACAGCAGGAGACCACTGAAGGAAAGAACACCACGCGGAAGAGCCAGCAATGAGCCCTGAAGGACGGTCAAGTAATATGAAGCACTGCAGACCCAGTGGAAGGCCACAGGACCCCCATAACCAAGAAAAAAATAAAAAATAACGAGGCCAGGCTGGGAAACCATCCAGGATAACCTACCCCCTCCCCCGCAAGCACCCCAACAGCGGGGCCAGACCCCACACTGGGGGTGGGCACCCGAGCAACAACAAAAAAAAAGCCACACCAGAGAACAGGACACAGGCTCAGAGCACACTGCCAGCGCCACATGGGAAGCAGAAACAGGGGAGAGAGACCACAGACAATGGTCTGAACCCCCAGAAGACCCAGAAGAATGCTACACCAGACAGGCCACAACTGAGTGGGCCAGAAAAGGAAATCTAAGAAAAAACACACCATACCCACCGAGCCCACTGTGCCAGAAGAAGGGATGGGGAAAAGAAAGAGACTGGGCAAAACAACAAAAAATGGGAAATGCCCAAAGAGATACCTGAGAAGAGCGGAAGAGGATGGGACAGAGACCAACAGGCAACAGGAATGTCCCCAAACATTGCAGTGGGAAACCAACAGCCCAAGGCAAGCAGACGAGGCAACCCAAACCTGAACAAACCAGGCCTGATCCACCCAAGGTGCACAGCGCAGACTGCACCCGGAGCAGCCCGGGAGGCCCAGCTGAAGGTGCCAGCAAGAGCCCCCACATCAACCAAAAGCACCAAAAGAGGAGAAGAGAGACTGAACTGGAACAAGAGCCAGAAATGGCGACCGCCACACCCTGAGGAGAACACACCCTCATGGCATGAGAGGCAAGACCACAAGACGACACCCAGAAAAGAACCCGCACCACAATGGGCGAGGAACAGGGGCACAGAGCAAGACGCCACAGAGAAACCCCCAAAAACCTTAAGGAAAATGAGGCAAAGATGTGCAGAGATGGGCCAAACAGAACCCCCACACAGGACTGTGAGAAACCAAGAAAACACAACCGCAACACTGGGGACTGGAAACAAAGGGAGTGCCACCCATGCCCGCAGGGGAAAAGCAGCAGCCAGCAAAGCACAATAGAGGAACGGCTATACACAAATGTGGAACAGAACCCATATACCACTGAAGGAGGGCCTGAAAAGGGAGCACCCAAGGGACACCACCGCAAATGGCAAGAAAAGCAAAACCCTGACACACCAGCATCCAACAACCAGGTGCAGGAAGGAGAATCAGCGCCTTTAGAGCCAGAGGGAAAGGAGGGCAGGCACATCGAGACATACGGACCCACGCCCCACAGAGTGCAGTGCAACAACGAGGGAGGAATGGGAACCACGACCAACAAAAGTAAGGGATCAACCCCAGGCACCACCACAGGAAAGGGAAAGGCACGAGAGCACGCAGCGCAGACCAGCGTGACAACCGTATAATCTGCAAAAGAGCCAAAACCGTCACATACAAGGTGAAACCCCAGTGCATCATGAAGCGTGACCCTGTAAAAAGAAAAGGAGGGGCATCACCACAGCCACCCACACAGTGAACCTGCGCCGTCCAGCCCAAAGGATTGTAACCGGAACCGACCACCACTGATAAGGCAGCCCTAAGCAGCACCCAGGAGACAAGGGAAACACCCTAGGGGCAGAAAACCCCAACCCATTGCAAGAGGGCCTGCTACCACCCGGGGTCGAAAGTCAGTCGCACTAGCTGGATGGAGGAGGGGGGGCACGTGCCCATCTTGGACTGACCCCGCACCCTGCGGGGTGATGGAGAAAGCCCCCGCCCGGGGCTAGCTGTGGAGTACCGGGTGGTGGCACGGGCACCTGTGGGCACCAGCCGACTCTGCGAGAGGGAGGCGGCCGGGCTGAGGCTAAAAAAGCAGCCGACACCCCTGGAAAAGACCCCGCAGCGTGTACATGACCCATACGCCACAGAGGGCGCCATAGTTGAAACAAGTAGATCCCCGGACTCGACATCACCGTACACCAGGCCGTGGCCAACACCCAAACTGCAGCATGGTGCTGGGAGTTAGCTGTGACTGGAATCCCTTCTTGGCCGTCACATTTCACCTATTTGTAAATATATGCACCGGCAGCCACCAAGGGAGGGCCCCATAACAAGACCATGTCTGGAGACTTCCGCCCCCAAAAAAGAGCCCCACAACACATCAGGAGGACCTCGGACCACACCAGGGAGCCACAAGGGACCACCAGACCTGCAAACAAGGGCCCGCCCAGCGGCCCTCGAGAGTCCAACAGCAGCACTACCCCAGTAAGCCCAGCAGACTGGAGGGAGCGCACCCGGAACAACAGTCGCCCAAGCCCAGCAGGGACGACATCCTCAAGTCCACACTCCGTCGGAAGACAGAAAAAAGAACAGATGGAATGCCGGATAAGTACGGCTTATGTACTACCAAAAGGAGGAGGTATCCCAGCATTCCTCATGCTCTTTTTTCTGTTGTGGAGGTAGTTATCTCTCAATTAGTGATTAATGGGACGAGGACAGGAGGGACCTGGGGGAAATGCATATTTCCTGGGCCCACAGCTTTAGGTCACAGGGCTTGAGCCATGCCAACAGCTGATTGGATAGTCTGGCTTCATGGCCATGGCGGCTGTCTCAGTGGAGTCCCTGACAGTTTCTATTCAGCAGCATGATCTGCTACTTTTCCTGGGCATGCTCCTGGGAGCAAGGAGGAATAGCCCTTGAATTCATGCCAGAGACCATAGCTGACCATGATGGCAACGAAGAAAGTGGTGCTAAGTCCTGTTCTTTCAGAAAGTGTGTCTGCAAGGCAGTGGCAGTTTCACATGCTCCTGGGTGGCATACACCTCTGGTGCTGAGGTGACATCCCAACAGGACCGGGATGGGTCTTCCACTTGAAGTTCTTTGCAGGCTGCCACTTCCTGGTGTTTCACCTTCTTTTGCATGGGTTCTATGTTTCTGTGTTTCTGCGTGGTATCTGAGTGTGCCAAGCAGTAAGGGAGGACTTCCTAATGCGCTTCTTCTTACACCGAGGTTCACCACTGGGTGTCTGGGTATTGCTTTGCTTCACGAGAATCATATGCCTATTGAGGGAGCCAGGCTCACCCATGGGCATGGAAAACAAATCTGTAGAATCTGGACTGGGGCGTAAACCACACTTGGGCTATGATACAAACTGTCGACAGGAAGAGCTGGGCTGACTTCGCAGTGCAATTCTCAGAAGTCACCACAGCAGCAGAAGACTATGGCTCTGACCATGCACCTAGGGAGTGAGATGGACTTGACCTTTTGATGCAGTGGAGCTGCACCTGAAGGCTTGATGCTTCAGTGAAATAGTGGTTTCATCCTCAGACCCAAATGAGTAGCTGGGCTCGATTGGTGCAATTGTCTCTGGAATAGGAGAATTAGATCCCAGGAGATCATCTTTTCCTCGGCACTCCATGCTTTTCCCCGGGACAATGAAAAGAGGACCTGTCTGGAACAAGTCATCAGGTACAAGTGGGATGTGGCCGTATTACAAATGGGGTACACTGTCCCTGTTTGCGCTGCATTGGACCCTCAATTTGGTGTGCGGCAGTGGTGGCCCGTCCTTTAGGGCAGAGGGGCAACGCCCCCCCACCTTTTGCCCCTCATGAAGAGTGTCTGTCAGGCTGAACAAAGGTCAGCCTGACAGACACTCTCCATATTCAGCTCAGGCAGCCAGGAGCAGACATGCGCGATTTGCGCAGACTCCTGGCTGCCTGAGCTGAACTTTGCTGAGCTGAGGAGGTCACAGCTCCTATGGGCGTGACCTCCTCGGCTCAGCAAAGGTGCCTCGAGGCCCTCCCCTGGGTGACGAGGAAAGCATCACCAATTGACACTCTCCCTGGGCGCTTCAGTTTAAGCCCTGAAGTGCCCACGGCGAGTGTCAATCAGTGACACTTTGTCACAGAGTGGGGTGGGGTCAGCAGTCTCACTGACCCCATCCCACTCTGTGACGAGGCTGGGACTGCTGCCTTCCCTCATTGGCTGACCAAAGGTCAGCCAATGAGGGAAGGCAGCAGTTCAACCCTCCTGGGACCTGGAGGCTGAAGGTAAGTGTGTGTGTGTGTGTATGTGTGTGATGTTTTAAATTGAATGTTTGGTGTGCGCATGCATGTTTGAGTGTTATGAGTGTTGTTAATGGATGTGCGTGCGTGCATGCGTGTGGGTGTGAAAGAATGAGTGTGTGTGTGTGTGTGTGCTGCCCGCCCCCCTCCCTCCTAAAGCTGCCGGCCGCCACTGGTGCGTGGGCACAAACTGGGAGAGTGTACCCTATTACTGATAATGTGCTGCCCCCAGGGCGGACGCAAACACTCACCTACCCTGGGGGCACAGTATTAGTGAAAGGCAGTTTGAAGGAGACGGCCCATCTCTCAAAGTGCAGGCAGCACCAAGCCGGCAATTTCAAGGGGGGCAGAGATGCCTCCACAGGCGGGTGCGGAGTGACTGAACCTGCCTGCAGGGGAATGTCTGATGGTCCATGGAACCCCCCCCCCCCCCTTTGCTCCCTCTATAGTGCTCCCTTCAGGGAGCACAATGACTGTGTGGCACCTTTTGTGTGGCACAAGGTGCACATCTTGAGAGCCTCTTTGCTTCTGCTCCAGGGCCCATAATACAGCATGGGCCCAGAGCCAAAATGTTTCCCTCATTTGCATGAGGTCCGTGTTCCATGCAATCACTGAATGAAAGAGAAGCAGATTATCATCCACACCCATGCGTAGAAAAAAGGGAACTGCCGGTGGTTTGTGTACATGCAGGAGGGCTGTGAAGATGCTGCGTGTTGCGAGTGGAAGCATACATAGTACAGACATGTACAATCTCTCTATTTAACAGCTATAGAAGCAGTTTCCAATCGCGCCACCAGGTGGCAGGGTATCCACGAGTTGAGAATGGGAAGGAGCCAAGAAACAAAGGTAGACTAGAAGCTTGACTTGACAGAAGAAAATGACTAATGCTTCTGGTATGCGTTATTCATTCTTCTTTTCATTAATTTTCCATTTCCCTTCTGATTTAACACCATCCCAACCAAACTGTACAGTCTGACGGTGGTCATGTTTCTTTTTAACTTGGCCTCACACTCTTTCGGAGCAGGATTTGCCTGAAACAGGCAAACACTGAGGGGCAGATTTCCTAACATTCTGCGCTGGGTTGGCGTCACAAAAGTGAAGCAAAACTGTGCAAAATGTTTTTTTTAGAATTTAGGGCTAGATTTACAAGAAACTGGCGCAGCGCGGTGCTGTGCCAAAATTAGCAGCACCGCGCTGCACCAGTTTTGAAACATAGGGATGCGCTGTATGTACACCCCTGCGTTTCTCCCTGCGCCTGCGCTAAATTAAGCAGCCTGTGCCAATTTAGTGCAAGGGTGTCTGCGTTAAGGGGTGTGATTGTTTATGTGCAGGAAGGTGTCCCTTCCTGCACATAAACAATCATCCATGGCATTTTGCTTCTTCTATGTGTGCTGCATTCTGCAGTACACATAGAAAATGCAAAAAACGAGGAGGAATAAAGTATTCCTCCTCGTTGCTCCACACTAATGCCACCCCTGGGGTAGAGTTAGATTGTGGCGCTGCCTCAGATTTACAAATTCTTGTAAATCTGGGGCAGCATTAAAAGCAGTCGGTGTTGCGGTGGAATGCCAACTGCAACACCCATTGCACGCTCCTCTGATGCAGAAAACTGCTGCAGAGGTGCCATATTTACAAGGAGGCGTAAAGCCACAAAAAGTGTGGTTACACCTCCTTCTAAATATGGAGAAGTGGTTAGCACCATCGGAGAGTCGCAAAAAGTGACTTGGGCCTTGTAAATCTGGCCCTTACTTTTCAGTGCATAACTTGCGTCAAGGGGCTGTTCCCTGAGAGTAGACGGGGTTTTGCACCAAAAATACCACAAATTGGAAGCATGTTTTAAAAGTAGAAATATTTGTATTTCTTAAAACTTTTCGGACTTTGCATGTTTGCTGAACTTTACAGCACATGTCCAAAGTGGCAAAAGTTTAAAGGTTTGCCTAGGCATGTTTTTTTTTTGTACTGAAAGATATCCTTCTGGTGCGAAAACTTTCTAGACATGCCACAAACACCTCTGTACTATGAAGCAAATTAGTTTGTGTGGCGTAAGCAGCATTACTGTGGACCAGCACTAGGCAGAGAGCAGGGCAGTGCCATGTGTTAGTAGATATGGTGCTGTCTAGGTCACTCCCTCTCAGGCAACACACCACATACATTGGGTGCTGTGCTGCTTTGCGTGAGTTTTTAGCAAATACTGTGTTAACTTACACATTTTCAGTCGACATAGGCACCTTAGGTTTTGATATAGTTGCAGCAGAACACCACCTGAACAGGATTTGATGAATTATGAGATTCACATTAAAGAATTAGAAAAGATTGCAGATTTTATAATAAAGTGTGATTTTCCAAAATGTGCATTCCCATGCCACATTCACAAAGGAATACAGGCTGATTACCTAGGCATCCAACTGCCCTACAAGTGTCAGCGTTTTGTAGCCCTGCAAAACCAAATTCCACCATTACCCATCTTAACAGTGCTCATTTTATCAAGGTGGAAATGATGAATGGATGGTTCATATCTAGGCAGAAAGTACATTAACCACGTGAACTTTTCTACTGGCATTAGAACATGTCACTTACAGTTACGCGCATAGATTACCACATCAGGAACACTAACCCCGAGCCTTTTTAAGGGGACTTTGATCTGCATGTCTCATACAGGTCGAGGAACAGTACATCACTTCACTGAGCTATCATTTGCTGCATTCAAACCCAGTATCAACGCAGGTCCCCGCAGCAGGTACATCCTTGGGGCTTGCACCTCTGAATTGACTGGTACACAAACAGATATCTAAAGAGGATACAGCTGTCTGTGTTGTGATTCTTTAATTGAAACTCATCACCTAACACACACCGATGTAGCAAGCCCTTTACCTTCAGAGCTACCTTACTGGAAATGGACCATGTGACCTCCCAGGTGCACAGACATCTCTCTGCCTGCCTAAGGGGCCAATGTCAAGAGGGTGACATTCAATCAAGGGATGGGTTTCTAATGATAGCACTCTGCATTCAGTATCTTGTAGGATCATTTAACTACAAGGACCAGTCTGCAAAGTTATGTTGCTTAGAGAGCCTTCTCCTACCTGCCTTCCACTGTTTCACTGCAAAGTATACACTACAACACCTCTCCCTGCAGATCCTTGCATAGCTTTCTACAGTAGTGATAAAGGCCATAGGCTGTCCTCAGTCTGGCAGTCTAGGTGGCAACTGTCACCTCACTACGATACTACAGTGGCATGGGTCATTGTGAGTGTCTCACTGTGAGATCACAGGATTCAAGGTGCCTTGGAAGAAGCTGCATTAGTACCCAGGTACCTGGCACAGATGGAAAAAAGAAGTCAATAATTCCAGGTGTTTACGTGCTTCTGTTGTGTTTCAAGTGAGAAAAACGGTGGATCCCCTAGATAAAGCCTCGTGTGTCACAGTTTGTATCAATCAATGATTACACTTTTCTTTATTTCACTTCACTTCTATGTTTCTGCGGAGTGACATACATTATTGGTCCTGAAGAATGCCCCGTCGCAAGGACATTGTAAGGCAGAAACGTGTTGCCCACCTTTGCATTAGGGTGCATTCTCACTCCGTCTTGATCTTTTTTAACCTTACCCTTGGAGGCACCAGAATAAAGCTTTTGTTTCAGCCTACCAACAGGTATTTTTAAATCACTTCACAGGTGCTAGGTACTCTGCAAACACACCCAGACCACCACTCTCATTGGGGCCCATAGTACTTGAAAACACCTCAAGAGCTCCTCTTTGTTATCGAGAGTTGTAGCCCACACCAGGTACCAATGGTCCTGCTGTGAGGAGGGACCCAATGATATAGCACACCACCTAAGGGTAGGTGGGTCCTCTTTGATAACCGCGAGCACCTCTTTGTGCCCTCTCATGTCCTTTGGGAGCCCTGCACATCTGGTTTGGTCATTTGCTCCCTGTGGACCTCTTTTGTGTATTGTAAGCATTGCACTGGGACACTATGGTGACCCAGCAGTGTTTAATGCAAGATTTTAACTCAAGGTGCACCATCCAGTGCAATTTTCAACATGAGGACAATTGTTCAATCCACGTCAAATGTGTCATGTTGCTGTTATCAAACATGTTAAATGTAGGAATATAAGACAGTGGGTTTGATGTACAAAGAATGCACTAGTTAAAAGGGGTCGCAATTTGCGCACAGCTTTTATCGAAAGTGTTATTATTTTCTGACCCATCCAATCCATCGGGTCGGGTCACAAAATACAGATTTGTAGATGGTTGCAATTCAACCTGCCTCATTTTTGCTAATAAGGTAGGTCTCAAATTGCGACCCACTGTGATTTGCTACAATCACAGGCATGGTGGCCTGCTGTGGTCAGCAGACCACCATGTCTGTGATTGCTTTTAAATAAAGCAATTTTTTTATTTATTGCAGCATGTTTTCCTAAAAGGAAAACGGGATGGGTTTAAAAAAGACAATCAAAATGTTAATAAACGTTTTTTCAAGATATGGCAGTGGCCTTACTGTTAAAATGTTTTTTCAGCATTCACAATGGGGAAGGGGTTCCTATAGGACCTTTCCTATTTGCGAATGGGTTACTACCTCATTTGAGTTAATGGTAAGATATTAATATTTTGCAACTGGATTTCTGTTGCACAACGTTAATACATTCTTTAATCAATCAGATTTTAGAAGGAGCACCCTTAAAACGCCTCTTCTAAACAGAGATTCCTTAATGTTTCCTAAACTCATTTAATGATTTGGAAAACCTTTTTAGACTCGTTAAATGGGTTTAGTACATTTAAGTGTTTTAGTGGCCGCAAACACTCAGATTTACAGAATCCGAGGATTTGCAACTGTAAAAACACATTGTTCAACTTACCACTAGTTTGCAACTTGTTGTATATGGTGTTAGATATGTGCATAAAGCAGGACCTTTGATTTTAGTGGGTTTTGCTTTGTGTGAAAACAATTGGGGATTTCCACAATCCCTGACCTGTTATGGTCTGCTGCACAGTTTTCAGGCGGGCTGGCGCTCAGCAGCCAAGGTAATGTTGACTAGGGGTGGGCAGAACTCGCGGACTTTCACTCTGCAGAATTTCGCAGAGTTACAGAAAAACTCTGCAAGATTCCGCAAAGTCCCACCAAAGGGCGAAAATATGTATGTTGTGATACAATTTATCACCTGTAGCACAAGCAGCACTGAAAAATCAGTGCAAATGGCACCATGTGGTGTGCAAGCGCACGCAGCAATTGAAGTTGATTTTTCTCCTGCTCGAACTGGAAATCTATTCAAGCTGCAGCAAATCTACTCCAGAAGCAGCCCTCTCACTGCAATGACTTGCGACTGCCCATGTTAGAAAATAGCGCCTGGGGCTGACAAATCTTGCTTGTGCTTGCATTTCTGAATGCTTGTGGGAAAAGATTCCACCAGCGGTTATTGGTGGAATTTGGCAGAAATTCCACATTACAAGAGTACCACGGAGCCACCAAATTCTCCCAATTTCACGATTGGAATGAAACTTTCCACCCACCTCTAATTTTGACATCATGCTCACATGAGCTTTCAGCACAATGTAATTTACGGAAAAAAAACTAGTCCTTCTAAATGTGCTGTGTTATCAGGCATGGCCCGTCCTTTAGGGCGGAGGGGCCATGCCCCCCCCCCCCACCTTTTGCCCCTCATGAAGAGTGTCTGTCAGGCTGAAGAAAGGTCAGCCTGACAGACACTCTTCATGTTTAGGTCAGGCAGCCAGGAGTGAGACATGCGCGATTTGGACAGACTCCTGGCTGTCTGAGCCGAACTTTGCTTGGCTGAGGAGGTCACAGCTCCTATGGGCGTGACCTCCTCGGCTCAGCAAAGGTGCCTCGAGGCCCTCCTCTGGGTGACGAGGAAAGCGTCACCCATTGACTTTGACCTGGGCGCTTCAGGTTTGAGCCCTGAAGCGCCCAGGGCGAGTGTCAATCAGTGACACCTCGTCACAGAGTGGGGTGGGGTGGGGTCAGCAGTCTCACTGACCCCATCCCTCTCTGTGACGAGGCTGACTGCTGCCTTTCCCAATGAGGGAAGGCAGCAGTCCCAACCCTCCTGGGACCTCTGAGGCTGAAGGTAAGTGTGTGTGTGATCTTTTAAAAAGAATGTTTGGTGCGTGTGTGCATGTTTGAATGTTATGAGTGTTGTTAATGGATGTGCGTGCGTGCGTGTGTGAAAGAATGAGTGTGTGTGATGTTTTAAAATTAATGTTTGGTGCATGCGTGCATGTTTGAATGTTATGAGTGTTGTTAATGGATGTGCGTGCGTGCGTGTGTGAAAGAATGAGTGTGTGTGTGCTTCCCGCCGCCCCCTCCCTCCTGAAGCTGCCGGCCGCAACTGTGTGTTATGTTGCCCCAGAGCAAGTGCAAACATATATTATAAACGTAAGGCCCTACCACGGTGGCGGATATGGTGAATACGCAGAGAATCCATAGTGTGAAAATAAACACTCCTATACGTAGCTAGTAGTTTTTTTAAAAAGCATATTGCAAGCATTTAAAAACACCTGTAATCCAGCATCTGTGGCAACATGCAGACTCTTTGTCTCGCTTAATTACCACTAAAAATAAATATTCTGCCTAGAACTGTTCACTTTCAGAGAAAATAGTCCAGAATGGCTGGAAAGCTAGTTCTCCTTTTCAATATTTATGTAGCAACTGCAATTCCGTTCCTTAACCCGCCTTTTACGTTGTCTGTTGGCTCTGGCAGAACGCACTGTGACCTCATATCTCACCTGTCGGCGTTTATTACAGCTAAGCTATGATACTTTCTTATTACAGGCGAGTAGTGATGCCACAAATAAACTATAATTAAAAATATAGCAGAGTTCCGTACCTTATATACATATTATTACTATTGCTAATACTGACACTACTTCATCTTCTATTACTGCTGCTCGTGCCTGCCGGGAAGGGGATGATGGTGATTGACAGGTGTGCATGCAGCACTGACACCGACATTGAACTCACGGTGCCTGGGCCCGTGCAGGGCAGCGGTCGGCGCCAGGCACATTGATTTCAGGGCCTCTGAAGCAGCCCGGCTGTGTGCTGGGTGCCTTCAGCTTTTAATATGAACTGACACACACCACGCGGCACCATCACCGCATATGAAAACATCCAGCTTAAACACACCGCACCCCCTTCTTACACAGCACATGCATCACAAGACATGACACTTCCCCTAAGGGAATGTGATCTGTGGACACATGATATACATTAAGCGCTCATCAGTTCACAGTCATTCTTTCCCTGACATAATTTACAGACTCCATTCACCTCCCATGATCGGGGTTACTTACTTTTTCCGTGATTGCTATGAGAACTATGATCTCTGCATTTTTTTAGATTTCCTGTCTCGTGTTTTCTATTTTACTTGGTCTGCGTTGGCTTTATGCTCTAACAATTTTAAGGAATGGCCATTGATTTATTAAATATTTTCCACCATATATAAGCTGTAGTGTAGAATTTATTGTACACTGAATGTAGGAATGTACAATTTCAGATGATCTGTGTTTATCACATTTTGAAATTTTTCTACACTGCAGTTATAGTGTTTTATGCCTACAGCGGTATGTACCAGACTTCTCATTGTGCCCTTTAACCCTTGTCATTTACACTGCTGTGGTGGATCTGGTGGCCCCTAATGTAAGAGTCAGACCAGGCACTTACTGGAGTGCCCCCCACCAGAGCCCTGGGCTGCAGCCGGGAGACGGGATCCTTTGGATGGTCCTCAGGGGGTAACTGTCTTGCACCTCCTCACAAGAGGGCTACTGGCCATTCATATAGTTTTGGGGTACAGCCCTTTTTACCCATACCCCTCGGCGAGTTATATTAGTTTCCATCCAGCCCCATAACTCGGAAGTCCCATTCCCCCAATGCCAAGTGTTTTTGATAGTGCCCTGGTTGAACCAAGGCTCTTCAAGTATACTGGAGAGTGTTGCCCGCCAGCACAGAGATGCCCCCTCCCTAAAGAACCTAGCTTCGTCTTCCTCTGCCTGGGAGGAACATGCATGATTTTGTTTAGCCAGGGTCCACTCCGGAAAAGTCCTGAAGAAGCTTGGATGACCTGTTTCCACCAGGAATAAACTCCATATAAGGAATTGTTTTTCTCCTCCATTATGTGGTCCTGGAATGCACATCAGATCCAGCTCTAGCCTTTACCTCATACCCCAGAGTGGAAGAAAACCCGTGAATTTGTCCATTGAAGGAATTGACTTGAAACTAAACTGTAACAGAGCCACACCACTGAATGGGCCTTTGGTCCCTTCCAATTGCCCAGAATAGTTCCTATATGTAAAGATCTGCTCTAGCAAATATACTAACATAGCATGCATTGACATTGAGGTTCAAACTACCCCAAGGCTTGGACCAAAGCTAAAGGACAATCAACTGTGGTATTGCTTTCCAGAGGGACTTTGTACATAAAGCCATCATTAGGCAAATGGAGACCCCAGTGATTTGTTTGGGCTTCAATGGACTTTTAACACCCTCATTTTCAAGAGAGACTCTTTAGAGACATCCCGGAGCCCCTTCAGTTTAAAGCTGTTTTAATAGTTATCGGCATTTCAAAGATAAGACTGCTTTTAGTTTGTGGGTCACCTTTACATAGTGGTAAGGACATCACATAGTTGAGTAGATAAGGACCATGGGAATTATTCGACTATGGCGCGTAGAAACCGAAATGTCAGCCTTCTTCCCCAAACATGTGGTGCCAGGGGCCTAGTGCCTGTTGGAGAATAATTCTTCAACCATGATCAGTAGAATTTAATATAAAACTATTTTGCTTATATTTGTTTCTCAACCTTGCCCCCTAAAGAACCCCAAAGTACCTTATAAGCTCAGAGAATATCTCAAGGATACTATCAGACTTTCTGGCCTATAGCTTGGGACTGCTGTACCCTTGGGGCACTACCATAAAAGACCATGTTGAAAACACTCAGCAATCCTATCTGCTTTGGAGCTATCCATGGTGCTGAACTCTCATAGTGTAACACTGACTAATGACATGCTTTCAGAGACAATTAGGCAAAATAAACCTTGCAACAAAGCTTGAGATGGTTGGCGAACCATGGAAGAGGCTCTGATCCTGGAATATAGTTTTCCCAATATCCTGGGAGCAGTAGGTTTAGACTAGGGGCAGACAAACTTGAGCATTTTGTTACTCGGAAAATGTGCATAATGTTTGCAAAATTATGCATATTATGCAAAACTATTTTGACCGTTATCTAAGTGAAAGTTGTAGGTGATGGTATACCTCATATACAAATGCCTCAGAGAGATAGGCAAGAAGATGCTTGGACGTCGGTTTCACAATGACTGCAACACACCCATCCATTCACAAGCACACATCACCAAGCATGTACACACACTTGCACTCACCCATTCACAGCACAAGCTTTCAAATACACATAAATTCAGACAAACACATATGCACCCAAACATTCAGTAAGGCACTTACCAGCCACGGTGCTGGTGGGAGGATCAGTGGTTGGAGGGAGGGAGAAGCATGAAGGCCTCGAAGGAGATGGAGACTTCAAGAGAGAAAGCTGGAAACGAAATATTCTGTTGCCTTCTCTCATTAGTTAACCTTGTCAAGCTTTAGCCATTAAGAAGTGGATTTTCCCTAACTCGTCACAGAGTAGGGTACGTCAGTGAGACTTGATCCCACCCCACTATGTGACAGATTAGGGATTAGTGACATGAGATGTTACTCATAGACAGTCAGCCATGGGCACTTTAGGGCTTAAACCTCAAGTGCGCAGAGCTAACTTTATCATTGAGATTTCCCTTCATCATAAAGGGACGATCCTCGCAGAACTTTGCGGGGCTGATGATGTCAATGTCCTCAGGGCTGTGCCATCTTCTTCGCTTAGGATGCCAGACTCCTGTACCTTAGCGCTTGTGAAAATCCTGGGTGCCTGACCCTGACAAGATGAGTGCCTATCAGGCTGACCCTTGCTCAGCCTGATAGACACTCACCATGCTTTGAAAAGGGGAGGAGCTCCGGCACACATAATAACAGGAAGCTTGTGAGGCCCCAGTTTCTGCTACAAAGAACTTAGACCCAGATTTATGGGCTTTGTGGCACATGGCATCGCAGCAAGTCAGCTTGCTGCGCTACCCTGCGTCACAGGGAAAGGGCACAAACGCCCCATATTTATCCAATAGGACGTATTCCTGTCCTTTCCCCTGTGCTGATGCCCTTTTTGCTGCTTAGTGCCAATGGTGCAAGGGTGCCTGCATTGCATGCAGGATTGATTTTGTGCAGGAAGTGGCACCTTCCTGCACAAAAGCAATCCGGAGAGGTATAAAACAAGGAGAAATAAAGATATTACCCCTTGTTACATCTCACTTGGGGAGGCTTAGGATTTTGACACATTTCCAGGTTTACCAGGGTTGGTAAATCTGGGAATGCATCAAAAACATTTGGAGTTACGATGGACACACCCATGCAATGCCTGTGGAATGCCTCCCTAGTGCAGAGTAAAGCAACACAACAATTTGCACTTTGTTGCCTTACTCCATATTTTTGAAGCCATTCAAAGCTCTGCAAAATGGCTTTGCATGGCTTCAAAAAAATGACTTAGTTGTATGGCCATTCATGTACCACGTTGCAAGCGCGGTGCAGACCCCTCATAAATATGGCCCGTAGCATTGTTGTTAGTTCTACTGTTAACACAGACAAGGTGGTCTGTCAGGGGAAGAAAGCAGCAGAGACAGGAGTGTTATGTAAATTAAAGAAAGCAACATATCTTCCAATTCGTCAGGTGTCTAGATAAACTTGACCCAGCCTTTCCATAATTCTTACCTCAATTACTACTATCACTACGTCAACTGCAAACCTGGGGCCGCATTTACATGTCCCATGGTGCAGGGCGGCGAAGCAAGTGTCTTGCTGTGCCGCCCTGCACCTTCTGGGAAGGGGCAGAAATGTGCCATATATACAAGATACAGTGCATTTCTGTCCTCTGCCCCTGTGCTGGTGCACAAATTGCTGCCTAGTGCCAACCCAGGCACCCTTGCACCATGGACACCTTCCTGCACAAAAACAATCAAGAGAGGTGTTTTCCTCTTTCTATGTGTGTTGCAGAATGCAGCACACACAGAAAGAGGAAAAACAGGGAGAAATAAAGATATTGCTCCCCATTGTGTCACTTCTATGCCACCTCTGAGGTGGCGTAGGAATGCAATGCATTTCCAGAGTTGTAAATCTGGGAATGCGTCAGATTCCTTAGCATTCCATGGGTGTTGCGTGGGAACATCCACAACAACGCCCATGGAACGCCCCTCTCGCGCAGTTTTATGCATGAAAGGGGCCCATATTTACAAGGCCATGAAAAGCCACACAGTCGTTTTGCGAGGCCTTGTAAATATGGGGTGGCACAATGACGCACCGTGTGCCGATAGGGCCGGGTAAATGAGGCCCCTGGTGCTTTAATAATTATATATTGTCTGCCCTTTTTCAGTCGTCGCTGTTAGGTTTTCAGGTTTTGTCTTCCTAAAATACTAAGAAGCATGTTTCCGAGCCTTCTACAAATAAAATTTACCATAACATATCCGTCAAAGGATCTTTCCTACTAAGAATTCTGCAGACTAGTTGGGGGCAGCTATCTTTTAGAGTTGTCTCAATTCTGTGATCTAGCACAACTGGATCCTAATTTGGCATTACCCATTCTTTTTACTTTTTTTCCAGCTTTCGTCTCACAGTTATGTGCGTCATGACTTTCTCATGGAACAGTCTATACCTCAAAGTAAATGTTGCTTTTGGTCTCCTTCTCTGGTTCTTGGCCCTTTCAGTAACATGCTCCATGTTTTTGATGACAACTTCCCCCACCAATAAGTAGTTTCGGACATTAGTGTTGCTCAACTATCACATAAATGAATAACAAACAGGGTTTCTGACTTCATGCCAAGGATCACATGTTAAAGCTCGGTGTCATATATTCACATAGAAACCGATGCAAGCTGATGATTATGTAGAAGGCAAGAAGGATATTAAGAAATAAGAATTGGAGGAAAAATTACTTTTCATGCTGTGCCTGTCAAGCAAACTCCCCTGTGCAGCGCCGTTTGTTAATGTTTTCTTCTTCATTGACTCTCCTGTGGTGGCCCGGCACTTAGCTGGCTCGCCAGATCCCAGAGAGACACCTGTGTGGTCCAGATGAACTGGTGCGTGGCCCAGCTCTCAGCTGGCTACCAGGACTGGAGACACACCTGTGAGGTCCGCGTCACTCCCTTTCTACCCTTGGGCTTGGACCTGTCACCCTTCAGCATCGAGGATGTTTTCTCCGGGGCTTTTGTCTGGAACATTTGCTGATTTCAGGACGATCAGCAAAGGCATAGAGCCTCAGGGCTGTGACCAGTGCATGTTTGTGGCTGGTGAGCCATGCCAGCATTCTCTAACTTCACTGTTGTGATATTGTGTGTTCAGTTTCATAAGTGTGGCTGTTTTAACAATCATTTAGAGATCACAAATAATATTTTGTGTGCATGTTCAGGGATCCTAGTTTAACACTTTTACAAGTTAATCTCTTCTGCTAATATGAAGAGACAAATGTGAGTGTCCTCGGTTTAGGAGCTGCTGAAGGTGCCTCTAGGACAACTATACAGCACTATGGGGGTTATTACAACTTTGGAGGAGGTGTTAATCCGTCCCAAAAGTGACGGTAAAGTGACGGATATGCCACCAGCCGTATTACAAGTCCATTATATCCTATGGAACTCGTAATACGGCTGGTGGTATATCCGTCACTTTACCGTCACTTTTGGGACGGATTAACACCTCCTCCAAAGTTGTAATAACCCCCTATATCCCTATTTTTATAGTCCCAGTGGGCGGCTTACTCTCAGGCCAGTAGCTCACGGCCCAGTTCCAAGAAAACATCCCTTTGCTTTACAGGTGGACTGTTACATACAGCGCTAGCTTCAGCACCGGGGGTGCCCCGTGCGACAATCATTTTTGTCGCCCCCACTCAACCCCATGACCTCCTCCTTGGATTCCCTCACTACCACTGGGCAAAAGTGCCCCTCACCTCTCCAAACCCCTCCCTCACATACATTTCATTTGTTTAAAAACACTGGTAAAGGCTAGATTTACTAATAAGAATGCATATCTACCCAAACAGTTTTTAGCAACATTAGGAATAGATATTGAAAGACTGGGGAAAAACATAACATCTGTTTTCATGCAGCTGTCTGATGACAGTTTGTAAGAGTCGCTGATCTGTGTTAGGGTTGTATGTTATAAACTGCGGTAACAAAAGAATCTCTAACACAATAGCAGTACTCAACTCAGCTACCCACGTGAAACGCAGATCTGTGATCGGCATGGCACTCGTTCTATGCAGCAGGCATATTAACCCTTTGTGGTACTTTATGTCGAGTCAAAACTGCTACTAACCAAAACTCCAATATCTCTCTAGCAGAAGCATTAATCACAAGCGACATCGTGACATCGGTACTGTGGCCTGAAAGCTGGGCACACAAGGAACTCTGCAGTAGGTCCTTTTAAATGATAAGTTAATGCTGAACACTAAACTGGTTACGTACCTTGGGCCTTATTCACAAAGGGACTTAGGACCCGTAAAGTTACGGGTGCGGAGTCTCCACACCTCTGGCGGAATCTCAGCACGTGGCGCTCAGTGGAGATTCCACCCCGCGAGTGTAGATTCCGCCCCAAGTGCGCCGAGTCATAAATCAACTTGTGAATCAGGTTCCGTATGTTTTACCATTATTTTATTTTGTTTCTGCTTGATTCTAGGTGCTTCGGTTGACTAGTGTTACAAAACAAAGTATCCAGATTTCGCTGGGGGCGGGTAGGGGTTGTGACCCTTCACCCCCAGTCTTGGGCTTGCGATCAGTTATCAATTGCATCCAGTGTATGTTTGTGACCATTGTTCAACCATTCCCATGTCCTCCAACTGCATTGTGGTGTTATGAAGTTTGTCTCTTTTAGTATTGTGTTGATGTTGCATACATTTAGCGGTTGCCACAGCATCTTCTGTGAATAGACTGTGGCCATGGCTTCACCACTGTATTGTGTTGCATTACCCTTTTCCTTGTGGTCTGTGTTCTGTTTGCTTTTTACTATTTCAGTCCCATTACGTCCAATAAATATATTTATATGTTTGAGATATTATTAAAGGGTTGTGTACTCACACCTCTGGCAGGTATTTACTTCTTCGTTGCATCGTTGCCAGTTGCCTTGTACTCTAGACTCTGACACCATCTCTCAGCTGGAGAACCCTTGTGTATTCATGTCTACCCAGGGAACCAAGGGGACGCCGGAGGCCAGTCATCCATCGGGGAATTCTTGCCAGGGAAAAAGCTTGACAGCTGAGTCGCCGAGTTTCTTGGTAATGCTAAGGGGCAGATTTTGATTTGGGACTGGCACTAAGCTGGCATACTCCTCCAACACTGCTTACGGTATTCTTATATCTGACGGTGATTATCCAAGCAAAACTCTGTGTAAAACGGGAAACACGCTCCTTGTACCTACTTTGATGGGGGGACAGAGTTGGGAGGGAGGGATTCAATTGTCTATTGTGAGCCAAATAAAAAATGAAGATACAGCCAGCGATTTGTGTAGCTAAGATGCTATTTGATTATTTTTTTTGTACCACTGGTGATATTTGCAGTTAAATGAAATAGGGCAGCGCGAGAAAACAATGGCAGCCTTTGAAAACGACCTCATTCCTAGCACAGACTGATCAAATCATTCCTGGACCGCTCCTGACGTCTTCATAAAGGATGGCAGATGCCCCAGCTCGCTGATGCCAGGCAGCTTGGCAGAGCTGCGAGGCTGTTTGTTGGCTGACCTTTACAGATCGCCTCTAGAGTCCCCTCGCTTCACTGGTTGCGCGGGAGGTGTTTGCCTAAGCTGACCCCGCTCTCCCAGGTAACATCACAATCTGTCCCGTTTATTGCTCGAGGTTTGCAGCTTCTCAGTGACATTTCTTGGCGAAGACGTTTGAAAGGTGAACTGTGTCCTTTCGCCGAGGGAAGCCTCCTCGTTCTGATTCAACTTTATGCTGTTTTTGCTGCTTTTGGCTGGAAATGGCCTTGCGACCAGTGGCATCTTTAGAGGCAATTTTTAGGGGATGCGCACTTAAAGCTGCAGAAAACTGGCAGGGCCACCTACAACGAGCCATCATGAAGATTGTGTGCATCTGTGAACTCTTTCTCTCTCTCTCTAGATATATATATTATAGATATATGTAGATGTTAGACTTGGCATCCTTGGCGTGGTCTCCCCTAACTTTTGACCTCTGCTTCCCAGGTTGTTGATGTGTGCTAGACTCTGTTTTTGCTGTTTTTGATACTCTGGGCACTTCTCTTTACCACTGCTAACCAGTGCCAAAGTGCAGGTGCTCCTGTGTAAAATGTATGTGTAATAGGTTATCCATGATTGGCATATTTGATTTACTAATAAGTCCCTACCAGAGTGCACTAGAGGTGCCCTGGGCCTATAAATAAAATGCTACTTGTAGGCCTGAACTGACAGTATAAAACTGCACTCACAGACACTGCAGTGGCAGGTCTGAGCCATGTTTACAGGGCTACTAATGTGGGTGGCACAACCAGTGCACCAAAGGACTCATCTGGACTGCTCTTCTGTTGTTGCCCTGCTACCTCCTAGGTTGCATAAAAGACCATAGGGCTATCTAGGCCCTACCCTAGGGGTGACTTATGTGTAGTAGAAAGGGAGTTCAAGCCTTGGCAATTAGTTTGAATTGCCAAGTCAATGTGGCAGTAAACTGCCCCTCCAGGTACTGCAGTTGCAGGCCTGAGGCAAGTTTGAAAGGCTACTTCTGTGGGTGGTGCAATCAACTCTGCAGGCCCACTAGTTTCATTTAATTTACATGCCCTGGGTGTATATAGTATACCACTTTACGAGGGTCTTACAGGTAAATTAAATGAGCCAAACAGAAGTAAAACCAACCATACCAAGTTTTAGAGGAGAGAAAGCACATAGACTTTAGCACTGACCAGAGGTGGTAAAGTGCCCAGAGTCCTAAACCCAACAAAAAGAGGGTCAGAAAAATAGGAGGAGAAAGGCAAACATTGTGGGGATAACCCTGCAGAAAGGGCCATTTCCAACAATACATGTTTACATATATACACAAAGTAATTTAAGCTGGTTAAGCACAGTGTGAATTCAAGTTTACTTTGGCCTGTGGAAGGGGCAGTTGTCTTCAGAGTGTTTCAACCACTCACGTTCTCCTCTCCACATCACTCACTTCTGCAGTCTTTTTTGTTAGACATTTTTTCTCTTTTGTCCTCATATCTGTCTAAAATACAAAATCTGAACATCTCACACCTCATCTCTTTCCTCTTTTCACTTTCTCTTGCACATACTTCCTTGCATCTTCTTCACTACGCCAATCCCCTCAAACACACAATGCACACATTTACTCGTACACACTGCATTTCTCTTTAATTTTTGCCCTATCAATAATTTGACAGCAGTGTACCTACTTTATACACTTAGCAAATAATCACAATAACAACTGGCACACCTGACTATAGCTCCGTGTGGGCTGCAGAGAGGCCAAGGATAGGATGAGCATGTATTCCAAACCTCTTTATGATGCACTGACAAGCAGTGTGAGAATTTCCCACTGAGTTCAAACTGAACTCCACAGTTCTCAATCGTGGACAACCAACGACCTGAACTCATACATTAACATAGGCGAGACTCTTTTTACCAGTGGCGGCTCCTCCGCTAGGGCGGAGGAGCGTCGCCATCAGCAACCGCTGCAATTTCTTTCCCAAAAAAAGGATAATTAACAGTGTTTATTATCCTTTCCTTGCAAACGGGGCGGGCATTGGGGTCACGAGCAGTGAGGGGAGGGCATTGGGGTCACGAGCAGTGAGGGGAGTGCACAATGCACTCCCCTCAGAGCACATGTGTGTTTGGCCGCCAAACACACATGTGCAATAGGCTGTCTCCAGCCCAGCAACACAGAGCCTGCACAGGCTACCAGTCTGCCTGGGAGCGCCCTGGCTGGGCGCTCCCAGCCAATCCTCAAGCTGCTCTGAGCAGCGGCAGGGTTGGCACAGGGCAAGCTAGGAGTTTGTGCCTGGAGTGACGATGAGGGAGAAGAGCATCTAGGCGCGACAAGGGAGTTAAGTGTACATTTTTTATATATATTTTATTAATCCCCCTCCCCGTGAATCCTCCTCCTGCGCGCTGCCGGTCTGTTACACTAGCGAGCCGCAACTGCTTTTCACATTATACCCTATAAGTCAGTGGTTCCCAACCTGTGGTCCGGGGACCCCTGGGGGTCCGCGAAACCATCTCAGGGGGGTCCGCGAGAGCCGAGAAAATTAAAAAGTATTAACAAATATTGACAAATCAGGTCCCCAGCTTCCAGTAATGACTCAGACGGGGGTCCCTGGATTCCACTGATGATTTAGTGGGGGTCCCTGGGTTCCATTAATGATAAAGTGGGGGTCCACAGAAATCAAAAGGTTGGGAACCACTGCTATAAGTAATATGATGCATGAAAAACTACACAAACACACCAACCTGAAAAAAGCAAATACTCTTAGGGAATGCAAGTGTAAGTAAAGCGTGAAATGTAAATAGGAACATCATTGCTCTTCATGACTGACAGGGTAGCCGCTGTTTTTGCTGGCCAGGCTGTAGCTGGAGGTGAGCCACAAGCAGGGGACAAAGCTGGCAGGACATTTACAAGTGGGGCATTGGTCCCACCAAGCCCCCCCTAGCGACACCACTGCTGGAGACATATAGAAGATTATATTTTATTTTTGTTCTATTTGCAAAAACACACAACAAAAGGGCTCATTTACAAGCCCTTTGCACGTCCGCTGCAACACTGTTTTTTTTTACGCATCGGTGGCGCTAGAAGTGCACTGCATTGCTCCAGATTTACAAACTGACGCATTGGGTCCAATGTGTCCGTTTGTAAAGCCCTAAGTCAGATTATACCTGCACCAGGTATAATGTATGCAGGGCAGGTGTTCCCAGGTAAAAACCCACACAGAACTGATGCAGTGAAACTTAAGACATTGCAGTTCATCTGTATACGACTTCATTGCATCAGAATTTTACTGTCTGCTCAGAGCAGGCATAAAATTGGCACACGGCTTTTTACAATGGGAGCCTCCTCGCATTGCTGGAATAGTATTACTTTCACAGTGCTACTCCAGAAATGCGTGAGTTTAGTGCCAACATATGCGTCAGAATTTCTGGTGCATCTGTGGAAACGTGTGCCATGCAGCTCTGTATTGTAAATACATTGCATCCATGGCATCGTTAGGGGGATCTTAGAGAACCGCAAGAAATCTGACGCATCGATGCTGATGCGTCAGATTCTTGAAAATGAGGCCCAAAGTATGTTTAACAGGCAGCACAAACACATCTTCTATTGTACTGTGTTTCAGCATTTCTATAGTGTTTTCTTACACCTTGACTGGGCTAAAAAGAACTTTCTGGTTGGTGAAGCATGCAGCGACTCTGATTGTTGGGCATGGTCGGAGAAGGGTGCTGGTTGAGGCACTACCTATGAGTGGTGTGTCTTGGTGTTGCAAAGACAAATCAGTGGGGCACACCATACGAAACCAAAAAATTATTCATACTTCAGAGATAACCAAAATATCTTAGAAAGACCAAGTAATAAATCCTAATGAATCCCCTAGAGTGTTTGATCGGTCCCCTTCCTTCCTCGAAATACAAAAAAAAAATACAAAAAAACAATACAAAAAAACAACCAGAAACCTGACCAGAAAATGCTATACAAAGATACAACTAACCAAAAAGGAATATGTCCAAGCGGATAGAAAATTTTAATAAACAGAGGATGAATTGTCTAATCTATAAAAACATATACACATATATACAAAACATATAGATAACAAATGGATAGCCATCAGCCGACACGTGTTTCGTCCTGACTGGACTTCTTTAAGGCTTTGATCACTCCTGTGTTAGTTATATTCAAATAACATTTATGGCACTCTGTTTACAAGACCACAGATACTACCATCTTATCCTTCTTCATAGTCAATTTAAAAACTAGACCACGCCAGTTTCATCCATTCATGAGTCAACTCTCTAACCCTCTTGTTATTCTCTTGTTCACTCTCCAATTCTAATTTGCTGATAAATCTCAGCAAGACGCGTCGTGGGAGGTCTGCGCCTCCTATAAATCTTTCATGAGCCCAACCATCAAGGTGAGCCCTTCGTCGGCATTTCAAAATACCGCGTATTGATTTCGAGCCAAAAAATGAAAAGGGAAGCGTCAGGCCTTCGTCAATCCTCCGGTTGTTGTTGTCTTGGTGTTGCACCTGAGTCCAGAGCATGTGCTCCAGACATGGTGCTGTGGCATGCTGCGATGAATTGCACAAGTGGCATGGGGAGGGATTATGAGGGTTAGTTTAGGCTCCTAGTCTGAAGTCCTTCAGAAGTGAACAAATGGCTGCTTAAGTGTGTGTAGGGAGAGGGTTAGGCAAGGCATTTGCAGTCCTAATCCCAATCCTTTATTTTAGTCAACTCTACAACATCCCAACCAACCCCATGAGACCCCTCAAAACATTCCTCAGCCACCACTACTGGCTCAAGTATAAAAACAGTCTAAATTTGTGTATTAGTAGCTATATGGAATGTTAAAATTGCCGTAGACAATCAGAAGGCGTTGGATTTGGGCAGTAATTATTGTTAGTTGCCCCATGTTAAGGTATCTAGGGGCATATTTATACTCTTTGCGCCAGAAATTTTGAAGCAAATTTGGCGCAAGGTTATCACCATATTTATACTTTGACGGCAGACCCCGCGAATGTCAAAATTCAGCAGTGTGCGTCATTTTCTGGATGCGGGAAACCGCCTTGCGTTAATGACATACAAGGTAGCCGTTCCCGTCCAAAAAATTACTTAAACACCTGAGCGCCTTATTTATACTCCTGCGTCATTTTGACGCACATAAGGGGGCGGGCCTTAAAAAATGGCACACAGCCTGATGTGCGCCGTTTTTTAACACCTGCGTCAGGGCAGGCGTTAAGGGACCTGTGGGCTCATTTCCATGGTCTCTGACCATGGAAGCAGTCCACAGGTGCCCTTCCCTGTCCCCAGGGACACCCCCTACCACCTCCACCCAATCCCTGGAGGACACCCATGGATGGGGGACCCATACCAGGTAAGTACAGGTAAGCTGGGGTAAGTATTTCTTTTTTTTTTAAAGTGGCATAGGGGGGCCTAACTTGGGCCCCCCTACATGCCACTGTGCCCAATGGGACAGAAGTCCCCTGGGCATGGCCATTGGGCAGGGGGGCATAACTCCTGTCTTTGCTAAGACAGGAGTCATTTCAATGGGGGTTGTGCGTCAAAAAATGGCGCAAGTCCGGTTAAAGCCATGATTTTTTACTCTAACCTGACTTGCACCATTTTTTTACGCACAACCCCCATTCTTCCCTACGCCTGCGCTGCCCGGTTAGAGTCATTTTTTTTTTTACTCTAACCAGCCCGCTGCACCGGCTACCCTCAATCCATAAATAAGGCGCCTGCCTGGTGCGTTGGAATGGCGTTAGCCAGCGGTAATTATTTTGACGCAAACCAGTGCCGGCGCTGTTTTGCGTCAAAAAGTATAAATATGGGCCCTAATTTGAACAGAAGTGCAGATCAGGTACGGGAACATTATGTTGAGAGATGATGGGAGTGGGGAAGGAAAGAAAGCAGGGCAGGGTAAATTTTGAAGTCACAGGAAGTAGAAAGGAGTGGGTAAGAGAGCTTCTCAGGGCTGAACATCAAAGTCGAAAAATCGAACTACAAAAATATCGCATCCACAGCATCTGCTACCACAACTTCAAGGAAAGTCGATTTGAGGTTAAAATTAGAAATCTATACTTACCTAGTCAGATAGAAAATATGCAATATTTTTGTAGGTCGATATTTTGGCCAGGGGGCAGTAGCGAACACCCACTCTTGGATGAAAACGGTTGTATATTACCTTTCCACATTATTATGTGGTCTCGACTTTGGTTCCGGTTTTTATTTCTTCGCAAGTCAATTATCAGTCAATAATGCACACAAAAACAAGCAACTTTGGGAAAATTAATTTCCTATTACTAATTGTTCCCTTCCAGAACGAATGAACATTTTGGCAAACTGTCAACCCCACGTGGCTAATGCCACGATGTGCACAAAACATACAGGGCAGATCATTTCATCAGCCGTAATTGTGCACACAAACGGAGTAGACGCACCTTTATCACAGAAAATGGTGACACAAGGTAGGCGCTGCCATTTCGAGTTGACATTTTGTGTCTGTGAAAAGAACAAATCGGTAATGGGTGGAGCCTATCCCACGTGTCAGTCAAAGTTCATTATGTTATCTGTTACTAAGTAGGGAAAGTGGACATTAGTCTACTTATACTTCATTTTGTAATTACTTTTCTGCTTAGCAAATTCCGCTGCCACATATCATGTATTACAAGCAAGTCATTTTGCAAATATTAATTACATTCATGATGGAGAATCTATCTACATCGGGGAGAAGCTGAGGGCGCAGCTTGTCACTGGGCCAGATTTCTCAAGGTGTTGCATTGCAAGGGGGTGCAACGGCGATGAAAAACCTAGATGAGAGTTACCCAAACCATGCAAGGCCAACTTGCGTAGCTCTGCGTGGCTTGATAAATCTAGAGCGACGCAGGTAGCGCGGGTTGCTGCCTTGCGTTGCTTTGAGGCAGGGAGGCATTCCATGGGTGGACCGTGGGTGTTACCACGCATCTACCCAGGGATTCTGGCGCATTCCCGGATTTACCATTAGTGGTTACATGGGACTGCGTCAAAATGCTACTCCTCACCAGGTGAGGCATCACGAGGCGAGGTGTAACGAGAAGAAATACCTTTATTTATTTTTTCCTATTCGAATGTGTGCTGAGAGGAAAATACGTCTTAGGGCTGTTTTTTATGCAGTACGGTGTGCCTTCCTGCACAAAAACAATCCTCCTCACAATGCAGGCACTCTTCAACCATTAAGCAAGGGTGCCTGTGTTGGCTCTAGGCAGCCTAAAGTGCGCCAGTGCTAGGAAAGGAAAGGAATGGACCGTATAATGGTAAACATGGTTCATTTCTTTCCTCTTACCAGTGCAGCACTGCACAGCACAGCAAGATGGCTCGCTGCATTGCTCGGCATGAAAGAATAATAAATATGCCCCTGGGTCTTTCTGCCCCACTAGATAAGTCCAGAACTCTGGTTAAATGTTTGTCAGTTCTCGAGATGATATCTATTAATATTGATATCAATGTATTAAATAGTATTATGGAAGGTTGCATACCACATGTATGCTTGGCCAGTACAACATCTTAGGCCAGGGGAATGTTTCAGTTCTCTCAAGTCTAACCTAGAGGGATTTCAAGACAAGGCTGATACATAGGTTTCTAGTAGTCAGGAATCTTTGCATTGTAGTTTTCCTCCTACCATTTGCATATATTTACAAGTTGTAGGTGATTCCCAAACCTTCTCCTCAGTAGATATGGAAATCTACAACTTGAAGATTTCCACTTGTACTCTTACAGCCCTAGACTTACTCTTCACACCAGTCTATGGTAGGAGTGCAGCATACACTCCCCACCCTAAAAACACAGTTACTCTTCTATTTCTAGGAGTACACTTCTGTGTGTTTCCAAGTTGGAAGTGGGCACACAAAAGGTGTGTGAATACCCACAAACATCCACCTTCATGACTATTCTAGCATATTTTTCATGACAACCTTTCAGTAGTACGTCTGGGAATACCCTTGGCGTCACCACTAAGACTACTAAAGAAAGTCCCTATACTAGCAGATTTTCAAAATTATCCGGTGAAATATGGAGTTAGCTTACATTTTTGGACACAAATTTGAATTTTTGCAAGCATAATTAGAAGTTAAGTGTCCAGATTGTTTTCTGAACCAGCTCTACTTTATTTACTATTAACGAGTTCAGTTCTGACCTACTATCAGGCATTTGATAGCAAGTCCAGAGAATTCTCAGCATATTTCACAGTGGGGGTTGCCACTGTGTAGGTCACTCTTTCCACAGGAAGAGTTGTTTTTGTTTTGCTAGCAACTTTGGCGCTGTTTGACAAATCTTCACAAACCTTTTTTTTAAAAAGCCCATTAACCTCAGCTCCTTCCTGGAATGTTTTGAGGTGGTCTGTCAAGTGGGGGACAAGAAAAAGGGTGATCCCAAAATGTGTGCTTGCCATGTAAATTCTCATAGTAATTTAAGGAAGAGATACACAAAAGGTGGCTGAACAGAAGCGAGTTACACCAAACTTGGAAGAAAGCTAAATCTATATTTAGAAAGTGCACTTTTTGTGAATTGGTGTAAATGTGTTCAACAGTTTTTGAGAAATTAAGCTTGAAAATATAGTGATATCTGGACAATTGCAGATTTTTGTAAAAAAAAAAAAAGCATTCTAATTGTCCAAGAGGACTTTTTTCCTGTCTGTCCCTTCGGTTCTATGGGACTGGTACTGGCACTTCAGGACTGAACAATCTGATTGGCTGGCTGCATCATAAACAGAAATGTTGCAGCAACTCTTTCAGAACACAAGGGCACATGGTAGGGGTACCCTGACCCTTTGCCTTATCCTCAACCCCTTGAGGCCATAAAAACAATTGTACTTTGGGTCCTGCGGTACACCCATGGGACTCAGTGCGGCCTCTGAGTGGTATGGCGAAACTGTTGCAGGAGCTGTGGTACTGCGAGATCATGCATATATTGTAGGAAAGTACCCTCTTTTTGTCATGGATACCCCCCTTTTTGCCTGATGTCAGTATGTTTTGACTGTGTTCACTGGGATCCTGCTAACCAGGAACCCAGTGGCTGTGCTATCTCCCTCTGAATTTGGTTGCTTGGGACTTCACACACTCCACATTTGGCATACTGGTGCCCCCATATAAGTCCCTAGTATATGGTACCTAGGTGCTCAGGGCATTGGGGCACCAAGGGTCACCCATGGGCTGCAGCAGGTATTGTGCCACCCATGGGAGCTCATGTAAAATGTGTCTGCAGGTCTCCCATTGCAGCCTGTGTGAAACAGTGCATGCACCCTTTCACTTCAGGTCATTGTACCAGGTCATTCTAAGTCACCCGTATGGTAGGCCCTCCTAGCCCAGAGGGCAGGGTGCAAGTACCCGTGTGTGAGGCATTCCTGCATGAGCAGAGGTGCCCCTACAAACTCCAGCTCCATTTTGCTGGACTTCGTAATTGCGGGTAACCCATTTTATTCGTGTACTGTACATAGGTCACTGTGTGCAGCTACATAATGGTAACTCCGAACCTGGGCATGTTTGGTACCAATCATGTCAGAATCATACCCCCGTACTGTTGCCAGTATTGATTGTATGATTCCATGCACTCTGGGGGCTCCCTAGAGGACCCCAGCATTGCTCCTACCAGACTTCTGGGGTTTTCCGGGCAGCCCACGCTGCTGCTACCCCTCAGACAGGTTGACCATCTCAAGCGGAGGAAGGCAGAACAAAGGATTTCCTATGGGAGAGGGAGGCAACACCTCCCCTTGGAAATAGGTGTTACATGGCTTGGGAGATGTAACCTCTGCAAGCAACTGGTATGCTTTAAAGGGCACATTTGTTGCCCTCCTTGCATAAACCTGTTTGCACCAGTCTGGGGATCACCAGTCCCTGCTCTGGCGTGAAACTGGACAATAGAAAGGGGAGTAACTACTCCCCTGTGCCTCACCACCCCAGGGGTGGTGCACAGAGCTCCTCCAGGTGGCCACCTGATTCTGTCATCTTGAATCCAAGGTGGGCAGAGGCCTCTAGGAGCATATGAATGGCCAGGACAGGCAGGTGACATCACAGACCCCTCACGATAGATGGCTACCCTGCTAGGTGATCAATCCTCCTTCAAGGGCTATTTAGGGTCTCCCTCTCGGGTGGGTCCTCAGATTCTACTTGCAAGATTCCAGCAGGACCCCTCTGCATCATTTACTTCACCTTCTGGCCACTGGAAATGCAACTGGTCCCTCCAGGAACCGACAATCTGCAACTACAGCAACAACTCTGCTCTGCAACATTGTTTCCCTGGGTCTTTCCAGCAACTGCAACATTTCCTTGGCTGTGTATCCTCTGAGGGTGATGAGTCTTCAGTCTGCACAAGAAGCAAGAAGGAACCTCCCTTGGAGTGAAGGAGTCACTCCCCTTCATCCACAGGCACCAACTGCAATGATGACCGGCTTCGTGGATATCCTCTCCTCCAGAGCTGCGTGGATCCTGCATCACATGTGGTGGTCTCGAGTGGTCCCCCTGGTCCTCTCTACCAGCTTTCCAACTTAGGAGACGGTAAGCCCTTTCCTTGCCACGCAGGACAGTACCCTTGTGCACTGTCTCTTGCAGCTACCAAGGCTTGTTGGCATCTCCTCCAAAGGATCTTCAGGCTCCATGTAGCCCCAGCACTCTTCCCGGTCCCCGGCAGCCTTGCATCTCTTCACCCACAACTCTTGTCTTTGCCAAGGCTTGTTGGTGGTTTTTCCACACCACTGACTGACTGCAATTCTCCTTCCAATGTGGGACATTGACTGCATCACATCAAGAACTCTTCTGCTGCTCCAGTGCTGCACTGCTGACCGTATTCCTCCACCATCAACTTGGTCCTGCATCCACACACAGGCAGGTAGTGGCTCCTGCCACAACCGGAACGCCAACTGGACATGCTCCCCTTCCTTTAGAGGTCTTCCTCTACCAGGATCAATCTTTCAGATCTTGCAGTCTTGTCTGGGTCTTGCAAAATCCTCTTCTGAAGTCCTTTTGGTGGGTTTGGGGAGAGCCAGATACTTACCTCTTTTCTCCTGGTCGCTGGGGGGCACTCTGGTACTTACCTTTGGGGTTACTAGTTCCTCCAGCTCCCCTCTACTGATTCCACTTCCTTGGGTGGGGACCCGTCTTTCGCATTCCACTTACATAGTATATGTTCTGATGGATACAACTACCTGTGGATTCCTCACCGTATGAATTCTCCCAATATGCCAGCATTCAATGGAAAAATTCTTCCTGTCTCCCCACGTCGACGAGGACGTCACAATCGCACAGTTCCGCACGCGACTCCGTCTGATGTCATCGCGGCGATAAGAAGTCCTTGCCGGCGTGCTGACATCATTCCCTTTTTTCCGCACCTGAGATGCTAATGTTTGTTTCCTACCTCTCGAACAGTTACTGTTTTGAGGCTTTGTTGAGCGTTACAATGTCTCCACCGAAAAAATCGGGATTTAAGCCTTGTTATGAGTTCGGGGGTCGCATGTGACAGATCCTCATGAGAATTGCTTGTGGTGTCTGAGCTCGGACCACGACGTGGAGGGATGCGTGTCCTGCCAGCGGATGAACCCGAAGGCCTTGAAGGAGAGAGAGGCTAAACTCTTCTTGGCGAAAGCTAAGAAGGAGAAAAGGGGTCATAGAAGATCAAAGGTGAGGGATACTTCTTCGCATAAGTCCTTGAGGTTGCATAAGCAACGCCGGCACGAATCTCGATGCCGTTCTTCTAGGGATCGGTCTCGGTCCCCTCCGAGACAGCACCATGCGGCGTGGGAGATCAGTCCTATGGTGACTCCTCAGAGTCCCCGGTGAACCCTATGGCTCAGTTTTCTCCTGTGTCCACTCAGGGTCAGGAGTCAGGTGCGCAGGCATCAGAGTCAGTTCAGACACCTCAGGAAGAACAGAAGTTTTCTGCCTTACTGACTCCGGGAGCGGATCCAGCAGTGTTCCTTAATGCTATGTTTAGCATTTTTAACAGAGCTATGGCACCCGCTGGTGCCCCTGCTGGTCTCATGGGTCTGTTAGCGTTTGCGCTGGGTTCTCCGGTGCCGTACAAGCAGGCTCCATTTGTACCCTTCTATCCGGGTGAAGGTGCTGGTTCAGCACCGATGACTTTGCCACCCCAGATGATGCTGCCAACGGCGCCGATGGAGTCGATGCCAGCGCGGGATAGTGTCTCTCCATCCTCTCCTCTGCAGGAGCATCCATCTGCTTTGAAATTGGCGTTGTCGACGTTGGCTAATTCTCTGTTGACGCCGCGTTTGGAGTCTGGACTGAGGCCAAAGACAAGGGCCTTGAGGCTCTTGGAGGAGCAGGAGTATCGGCAACAGCTGTTGGAGGAAGGAGAAATTGCAGAGCCTTTGGGTGAATTTCAAGGCCTAGACTCTGCAAGTGGCTTGGATACATCCCCTGAGTGGGATTTTCCATCCCCTGGAGAGCTCCCAGCGGAGGCAGCTTCATACCACAGTGTAATCAGAAAGGCTGCTGAGATTTTGGACCTTCCTTTGCCGGCATCAGAGACGAAGACAAACATTTTAACGGAGGTGTTACATACATTGGCTACGTCTCCTGAGCATCTCCTCCCTTTTAATGATGCCCACAGTGAACCATTCTGGACATTTGGAGGAAGCCTGTCACGACTCCAGAGGTTTCCAGGACTGTGGCTAGGAGGTACAGAGTTGCTCCAGGGGATCCGCAGTTTCTTTCTCGGCATCCTATGCCTGAGAGCTGGTTGGTGCAAGCTTCTTGTTCTGCAAGGTCTGCTCCTGTTTCCTTCCCTGCAACTCCTTCAGATAGGGAGTCTAAGCGTATGGAGCAAACAGCTAAAAAGGTCTTCTCCTTGTGCAGTATGGCCTTGAAGTCTGTCAATGCTACGTGTGTGCTGGGGAGGTATATCCATGCCCTGATGGACTCGGCGAGAGCTGTTGTGCCAAGATTGCCTCAGGATGTGCAGGGGCAGTTTGATGAACTCCTGTTGGACAGTCAAGCGGCAGCCAAGCAGGTTCTTCAATCTGGCTTGGACACAGCAGACTCTGTTGCCAGGATGATGGGCACTTCAGTGGCAACCAGGCGGTATGCTTGGCTCAGGGCTTCTGGTTTCTCCATGGATGTTCAGACCACTCTTATGGACCTTCCTTTTGATGGAGAGAAGTTGTTTGGGTCCAAAGCAGACTCAGATTTAGAATGATTTAAAGACAACAGAGCTACTGCAAGGTTTTTGAGACTCCAAGCTTCATCGTCTACACCCCTCAGGTTTTTTCAAAGGTTCAAGGGTTTTGGCCGGGGGTCCTCTTTCTGTGGAAGGCCACAATCCAGCATTCAGCAGCCTGCCAACCCTCTTTATAGATCTTATGGAGGTTGGGAGAGGGTTAGGATGCGAGGAGCCACTCAGCAGCCTTCCGCTTCATCCTCTTTCTCTGGGGGAGCCCATCAAGGAAAGCAGCCTTAGTTTTCTCTCCATGTTGTATCATGTTTCTCCCGTAGGGGGGAAGGTCATCTCATTTTCTCCATGAGTGGGAGTTAATCACATCAGACTCTTGGGTGCTGAATATTGTGGGAAAAGGTTATGCCCTTCCTTTTCGTGAGTTTTCCTCTCCCATCCCTCCCCGTCATTAGTTTTGCACAGAAGATCATCTCCTGTTGCTTCAACAGTAGGTGCAGGTCCTTTTACTAAAAGGTGCAGTGGAGTTGGTTCCAGAGCAGGGAAAGGGTCAGGGATGTTATTCAAGGTATTTCCTGATTCCCAAGGAGGATGGTCGATTGAGGCCTATCCTGGATCTGAGGATTTTCAATTGGTTCCTCAAACAGAAGTTCAAAATGCTGACCCTAGCACAGGCGCTTCTTGCGTTGAACAAGGAAGACTGGATGGTGTCTGTTGACTTGCAGGATGCTTAGTTTCATATCCCCCTTCTGAAGTCGCACAGGAAGTATCGCCGGTTTGTGATAGGGTCGCAACACTACCAGTTTGCGGTCCTTCCTTTTGGTCTTACTTCCGCACCTCAAGTCTTCACAAAGGTGATGGCAGTGGTTGCACCGGACCTCAGAAGGAGGAGAGTATCTGTATTCCCTTACCTGGACGATTAGCTGATCAAAGCCGGGTCCCCAGAGCTTGTGCAAGTGACAAACCAGTTGTTGTTCAACCTGGGCTTTACAGTAAATGTGCCCAAATCTCACCTGAAGCCCTCTCAGTGCCTCCTGTTCATAGGGGCACTGCTGGACAGAACATTGAATCGGGGCTACCCTCCTCCTTAGAGGATTCAGGACATTCAGGCATTGATTCCAATGTTTCAGAATGGAGCAGCTGTTCCAGTCCTCAAGGTCCTACGTCTGCTCGGTCTGTTCTCTTCTTGCATTCTGTTGGTCACTCATGCACGTTGGCACATGAGGGCTCTCCAGTGGTGCCTCCGCAAGCAGTGGTTTCAACACAAAAGGGATCTCGAGGAGTCGATAACGATCTCCAGAGACGCTGCAGTTGATTTACGATGGTGGGCTGTGGATGGTAATCTTTCCCAAGGAAGGCCATTTTGTCTACCACCTCCGGTGGCCACGATCATAACGGATGCTTCCACTCTAGGGTGGGGAGCTCATCTGGGGGACCTGGAGATCAAAGGTCATTGGTCTCCAGTGGAACAGATGTTTCACATCAATCTGTTAGAATTACGGGCAATACATCTGGCTCTCAAGGCCCTCATCCCGCCCCATCACAGTCAGTCAATTCAAGTCTTGACGGACAGCACTACCGCGATGCGGTACATCGGCAAGCAGGGAGGAGTAGGGTCCTACCTTCTCAGCAGAGAGGCTCTGCGGCTCTGGTCCTTGGCACAGAACCATCAGATTTGCATAGTAGCAAACCATCTGGCCGGAGTTCTCAACTTACTTGCGGACAGTCTCAGTCGGCATTTCTCGGCCGATCACAAGTGGCGTCTCCATCCAGACCTGGTTCTTCACATCTTCCGGATGTGGGGATTTCCACAGATAGACTTGTTTGCCACTCAGGAGAACGGGCATTGCCCGTCGTTCTGCATTGTTCTGCAGCCTCCAGTATCCGGTGCAGGGGGCATTAGGGGACGCATTTTTAGTGCGACCAGTTGCTTTACGTGTTTCCCACCATACCTCTGATTCGTTGAAATCTGAGGAAGAGTCACCAAGATCGGGCTCAAGTCATTTTAATAGTCCCAGATTGGCCAAGAAGGTTGTGGTACACAGACCTTCTCCAACTCTCACTGTGCCTGCCGCTCCGTCTCCCTTATAGGGTAGTCACAGTCGCAGGGGCAGGTTCTACACCCCCATCTCCAGATCCTGCACCTACATGCTTGGAGATTGAACGGGACAATCTGAGTTCCTTTTCTCTCTTCAGGTGGGTCATTCTTTGCATAAAGATTTGCTATTCGCTAGCAAAGAAGGTTCCTACTGAAGTTTTAAGGGCCCATTCCACCAGGGCTAAGTCTGCCACTTCGGCCTTGGCTAGAGGTGTCCCAGTTGTTGAAATTTGTAAGGCCGCAACTTGGGCTTCCCTCCACACTTTCACGAAGCATTATTGCTTGGACTCAGAAGTTAAGAGGGACGGCCATTTTGGACATTATGTTTTGCAGGATTTCTTGGTTTGACCAGTCAGGCATCCACCTCCGAGTGCGGGACTGTTTTTGTGATTCTATTCATAAGGTGAGGAATCCACAGGCAGTTGTATCCATCAGAAGAACAAGTCACGTACCTTCAGTAACGCTTTTTCTGGTGGATACAGTAGCTACCTGTGTATTCCTCACAGTCCCACCCGCCTCCCCGTTGCCTGTCTGGTCATAGCAAGACTTCTTTTATAATAAATATATATATATGTTTTTGGTGTTTTTATATAAACAGATACTGTGGTTTATATTTGTATTTGGATTGGTATATATTGTTCTTGTGAGGTCGATATTCACCTGTTCGCCTCAAAGGCACGTAAACAAATGGTGAAACTGACGTCTTATTGCCACGATGACGTCAGACTGAGTCACGTACCGAGCCGTGCAATTGTGACGTCCTCGTCGACGTGGGGAGCTAGGAAGAAAATTTACGTCGAATGCTGCCACATTGGGAGAATTCATAAGGTGAGGAATCCCCAGGTAGCTACTGTATCTACCAGATAAAGTGTTACCGAAGGTAAATAACTTGTTCGTTTGGTCCCTCCGTTGGGCCTTCAGTACTTGCTATTGTTTTTACTGTTTTCTATTGCCTTTTATGCTAATTACTGACTTCAAATGTGTATATAATAGTGTGTTTACTCACCTACTAATGGAGTATTGCCTATATAGCATTTTAGTATTTGTGTTACCATTATAAAGTACCTTTATTTTTGTAACACTGTGTGGTTCTTTCATGTGTGTAAGTGGTGTGTGACTGCTTTACATGTCTCCTAGATAAGTCTTGGCTGCTCATCCACAGCTACCTCTAGCGAGCCCTGGCTTCCTAGACACTGCCTACACTTCACTATTAGGGGATACCTGGACCTGGTACAATGTGATAACACCATAGGTGCTCACCACACACCAGGCCAGCTTCCTACATATATCAACATGTGAAACTTGCATGGTTTTACGGTATATATAACAAAACTTTAACCTTTTACTTTTTCAGTGAATATAGAATCATAGATGAGTAACAGTGAACAAGCATGACCGAGGGGTTTTGAGTGATGTTTAATATTTGCGAGTGAAGCTTTTCTATGATGTCATTTAGAACTCTGAACTGAAAAACATCAGTTATTCACTTTTTACCCACTTATAATTGTATGTTATGGATGCACCCCTAAATATGATCTGGCTGGCTTGTAACAACTACTATAAGTCCCCACAATCACATTCAGATCTAGATGACACACTCACATAGCATTCCTACAACACAGACACAACTTCATACACAACCTGCTAACTACCAACCCCCCCTCAAAATAGTCATTCCAACTCATGCTCATTAACGCTTACTCTGCTCTGCAGTACTCCATGCAACAAACATCACAGACCTCATCACTAATCATAAGCTTGATACCCTCTTCATAACAGAATCATGGTTCACCCTGAGAGCCTCGCACATCCTGGACATTCTATCCAGAGGCTACACCATCCATCGGTATGAACTGTGCATATAAGAAGGGAGGAGGCCTCACTGCCATCAATAAGCATTCCTGGTCCTGCACTGTAGGCAAGCAAGTGACACTCAACTCCATGAATCTGTTGACATGCCATATTTGACTGTCAGCACAAAGAGTACAGGGTAGAAAACATATACAGGGCAGGTAGTGTGTCTTGTCATTTCTGACCCTAAGATCAAACATTGAATCCAGTTTTTCTGGATAAACCCGAAGGTCTATAAGGTGAAAAAGGACAATACAAAACAGACAAACCATTTTTTGGACAAATCATTCTACAGTTGAAATTGAATGGTGTGTTATTGACAGATTGAAACAATTTCATTCAGAGATGACCACGCTACTCTTATGGTATGGACAACAATTAATATATATAGGCTCAAGACTGACACCAAGGACCTGAATGATGATATCTCTTGGGCCCACCTAAACAGGCTGAGAACATGAATTTCCTCCTTAACGCTCTCTAGTCGGTAGTTTGTTTTTTGTAACAAGGGGTTCAGCCCCTAACTTATGGCAGGGAGCACGTGTTCAACGTTGCCAGCTAATACACCTGCCAGCTCCCAATACCTTCTTTGTGTTGACTCTTTTTTGCATTTTTTGCTCCTTGAGTACTTGTGGAAAGTTGGGAAAAGAACATTGGAGGTCATTACAACCTCGGCGGTCTTTTTACAAGTAGTACAGGAGTGGCGGTTTGCCGCTCGGCGTATTATGACTGTTGGCTGCTCTCCGTCCTGTTTACGACGGAGAGCCGCCAACAGCCATACTGGCGGGCGGCGGGGAAGTGGAGGTTGCTCCACCTCCACCGCCACGCCAACAGAACACCGCCCAGCGAATCACGTCCTGTGATTCGGCGTGGTGGTGTTCTGTTGGCGGAGTGGTGTCGGCGGAGCAGCCCCCATGGCTCCCGTCCCCTCCCGGAGGATCGACGGACAAGGTAAGTCGATCGTCCGTTAGGGGAGGGGGGCGGGGGGTGTTGTGTGTTGTGTGGGTGCATGGGGATGTGCGTCTGTGTATGTAGAGGGGGGTGTGAGTGCGTGTATGTCTGTATGGATGTGTGCGTGTATGTCTGTATATGGGTGTGCGTGTCTGACTGAGTGTGTGGATGTAGACATGGATGTTAGTGCGTGTATGTGTGTTGGTGGTGCCTGCGTGCGTGTAGTGTGTGTGTGAGTTAGGTGAAGTTGGGGGTCGGGTGGGGGGGGGCCCTGCCATCTTTGGGGGGTGGCAGGGGTGGTGGGGGGTGTAGGGGAGGGAGTCGGGTTGGGGGTGGGGGAGACCCCTATCAGTGCCAGGGAAGGAATTCCCTGGCACTGATAGGGCTTACCGCCATGGATTTCATGGCGGTTCCTACCGCTGGAAATCCACGGCGGTAAGCCAGGTCGAAATACCGGCGGCGGTATTGTGACGGCCGCTGGGCTGGAGACCCAGGTCTCCAGCCCAGCGGTCGTCTCCGCACTGGCGGGCGGAACGGTGAAGCGGCGGATGACCGTGGCGGTAATCGCCATGGTCATAATACGGAAAAAAAGACCGCCAGCCTGTTGGCGGTCTTACCGCCGCTTTAACACCGTCCGCCAGGGTTGTAATGACCCCCATTGTCTCTTAAGCTCATCCAGTTGATCTATCTTACACAACCTGAGACATTAAGTAAATCTGTGCATTAGTACCTTCTCCCAATCTTTGTTTAATGTAACAAGGCCCTTTTCATCTTTACTTAATTTAGTTTCGCAATGTTTCCTTTGTCCTTGGGACATTGATATCTGTAGTTAACCAACAAATGGAAGTTCAGCCTCATAACAGTGTATTCTCCAGATCCACCCTTCTTCATCTCTGAGATTTGTCTGGTTTCGTGAACCTGTCATTAGATGCAGCTGATGCTGATTCTGGACTGAGACTGTTACATGCACAGATTTCTCCTTTTCTGAAAAACTACAGTTTCTGTGATTCCAGCGGTCTCATGCAAGCGCACACCACCACTAGCAGCGGCACCATCCCAGGCTTTCCTTGCATCCAGTTCCATGCTTAGCCATCATGGTTTTTATGTTGCGCAGTAGGACGCACAGGCAGACCACACCCATTACTTGGCGGCCACCATCCTAATAACCACAACTCTCCCATACTCGAGGGAAGCAATGTAGGTTTAAGAAAAAATACAAAAAAGTGATGGATGGAATGCTTGAATTAATCTTAGCCACTGTTAATTACTCGGGTTGCAGCCCAGTCTATCGTTATTTTGCGCACTGTGCAACCTCAGTTTGGACACAGCCATACGCAAATCAGTCTCGACCCTGCTCCAATAGGAACAGTCCACCCCAAACTGCTAGGCCAGGTCCTCCCTGAACAAGAGCACAAGCAACTTAGGACAGTTTTCACCCTATTTAGGGCTCATCAGCCAGGTATATCTTGGGTCTAGTGACTCAGTGTACACCGGACTCACACCTGGTCATACTCATCCAACTGAGGGCGATGCACTAAAGTGTACAAAAAGTGATGGGTAGAATCCTTGAATTATTCTCAGTCACTAGTTTGTGCTCATTAGCCAGTTGTTCCATTTCAGGGAGGAGCATTTCACCCATCTTTTATTTGTATAATTTAGGTGTATGGCTGGCAGTGCAACTTGACAAAGTAAGTCTCCTTGCCCCCATGATACGGAAGCTTGTGTTTTCTCCCCTCACCTGTGATGTTTATTTGTACTCCATTGTTGTGTCATTTATGTATGCTCCAAATAACTTTTTAGCTATGTATTTGGCGGACTAATGTACCCAACCTTGTGCAATCCAGTTTTCTTGAAACAGTAAAGGCTTGTACGTATTTGACATCATTTTGTAAATACGGGTTAGCTCCTTTTTAAAAAAATAAGACACTTGTGGGCTACCCTGGATTTTGGACCCTTGTTTGTTTGCCTTTATAAATATAAGTGGCATACCTGTCTAAATAGTGGATAAGGTCTCCCTAGTTCACTGCAATTCAATCTGAAAAGTATGTGATTCATTTAAAGTGTGTGACCATAGGAGCTGTCACCCTCGAGTTTGACCAGGATGAAAATAATTGGCCACAGCTGAGTAAATTTGGGTGCATATGTGTACACGTTTTTTCTTTCCACAGAACCACAGAATCACGTGGGAAGCGTGATTTTGTTTTGCAGTTCAACAAAAGTATCCCCTATGCTGACTGTTAGCTCTCACTCAAATATATATAATTACTATTGTGATTAATTAATAATATTATAATATTGGATTTGTTTTCGATTTTCTCTAGGCTTACATATTCTACTGGGTGGAGGTAGGAAATTCATCTCTCACCTGCATGGGCTATGGAATTTAGTCAGAGGGGATCCTTTCGTAGCCCTGAAGAATGCTCTTCACCTTTTTTAAAGCAACTATATGGGCATAAACATGTTGGAAGATGAGGGGATGAAAAGGGCATATTACCTAGATCGTTCAAGTTGTAGGTGTTTAACCATACCTAGGGTACCTACTAATAAACGAAAACTCTTAAGGTTTACTCCAAGGTATTTTAATATATAGATTGCTGAATTATCCAGGCGTCATAATTTATCAAGACCCCACTCACAACTCGAGGTTGAGTTGGCCCTGGTACTATCATCTCACGAGGGTCGGGTGAGAAAGCTGATGATGAAGCATGCCACATACTGTGGGTGAGGCATCCTCATCCAGAAAAACTGGATTCAATGTTTGATCCTATGGTCGTAAAAGACAAGACACACTAACTGCCCTGTGTGTGTTTTCTACTCCATACTCTGTGTTTTGTGCTGGAGGATGTGTGGTGTGGTTCTTCTCCTCCTCATCTCCCATTGTGGTAGGATACATGTCACTTCTTTTTTTTTGCAACTTTATTTTGAATATTATTGGGAATAAGGACACACACTTTGACATCACACTACAGTACGATAGTCGTTATGTAATGTACAACGAGACAGATAGATGCTACTTCTGACTCCCTGCAATTCAGCCCGTCACCTTCCATCTCTTCTACAGGGCTTAATTGATGAATTTTTGGATCTCCTCATCATCTTGACGATCTGACATGCCCACATCACCCTTTTGAGTGGCTCAAACCTCCCAGGCAACACATGCTAAAAAAAAAACTAAAAAAAACAAGAGACATCCTCTTCAAACTCATTGACACACTCACCTTGGTACCGCATGCCACCCAACAAACACACTCCAAAGTCCACATCCACAATCTTGTCTTAACATCGCCAGCAAACTAATGCAAGCCACTCATACCACTGGCCTGGACCAGCCACTTCTCCATGCTTATCTCTCTCCTGAGTGTTCTACTAGCAAACCAAGGTCAATTCAAAAGAGAAGACCAAGCATTTGGTTCCTTTAAAGACAAAGACAACCTAACTCTGAAACTCCCCTCTCACCCTGCCAACTCCACACCTGATGCCAATACCCCTTTAAATAACTTCAGCACTTTTTTGAAAACCATTCATGCTCCAACTAAACACAAGTGCAAGCCAAAACCTTCAGTGCCATTGGGGTTCTAAATTTCTTGCTGGAATAATAAACACTCCATCCAAAAACTAAGGAGAAAATCGAAGAAAACCAGACCTCTAAATAATCTTATGTTAGTGAAGTCCCTCAGGCCAACACACAGACAGCTCATCACATCAGCTGAAGCAAAGTACTTTACCAATTCTTTCAATAAAGCCACCAACATAAACAGAATGCTTTTCATGACAATAAAGCACTGCAAGCACTGCATCACCCCTTGCCAGGCCCACCTATTTCACACTCCACAGACAAGTGCAATGGCATCAACTTCTTCAAATAAAAATATCAGACAGGGCATCAACAGCACTAAGCCGTCTTCTAATAATACGTCACCCCTTCGTATATAATCTTGAAATGGTCCACCTTCAAAGCCATATCTTTTGCAGATCAACATACTCAAATCCATCATGGCTGCTTCTGATGATGTTTTACCCTTCAAAATCAAATCAAATCAAGGACTTGTAGAGCGCGACTAATCACCCATAGGATCTCAAGGTACTGTATGTGGGCGTGCTGCTCAGTTGAAGAGCCAGGTCTTGAAGTCCTTCCTGAACTGCTTCAGTGATGGCGTCTGCCTGAGCTTGAGAGGCAGCACGTTCCATGTCCGGGGTGCTAGGTAGGAGAAGGATCTTCCTCCTGCTGTACTTTTCCGGATCTTGGGGATGGCTGCAAGGGTGAGCTGGGAGGAACAGAGACGTCTGTTGAGTACGTAGAAAGCGAGGCGGTGGTTGAGGCATGCCGGTCCTGTGTTGTGCAGTGCCTTGTAGTTGTGGATCAGGAGTTTGTATGTAATGAGCTTGTTGACTGAGAGCCAGTGGAGGTCTCTGAGGTGGGAGGAGATGCGGCTGTGTCGGGGATGTCTAAGATGGGTCAGGCTGCTGCATTATGGACTCTTTGTAGTCTTGATTGAATTTTTTTGATGATGCCGGCACATAGTGCGTTGCCATAGTCCAGTTTGCTAGTGATGAGTGCGTGGGTGAATGTCTTCTTCATGTCGGGGGGAATCCACTTGAAAATCGTCCGCAGGAGTCAGAGGGTGTAAAAGCATGGTGAAGAGATGGCGTTGACTTCGATAGAGAGGAGTCCAGGATGATGCCCAGGTTGCGAGCATGGTCTGTGGGGGCGTTACCCAGAGCGGTGGGCCACCAAAAGTCACTCCAGGCTGAAGGGGTGGAGCCGATCACGAGGATCTCTGCCTTGTCCGAGTTGAGCTTGAGGCAGCTCGCCTCCATCCAGCTGGCAACTGTTCTCATCCCATTGTTGAACTTCCTCTTGGCTTGCGCAGAGTCCTCAGACAGGAAGAGGATCAGTTGGGTGTCGTCAGCGTAGGAGACTATGTTTAGCCTGTGTTGTTTGGAGATCTTGGCAAGCAGGGCTAAGTGAAGATCCTTGGAGCACTCTGCAGCAAGTGTTTTCATGTTCTGACATGAACTGCGGTAGTCTGACACTGTGTTCTTCCAGTGAGGAAGGACCTGATCCAGTCCAGGGCTTTGTCTCGGATGCCGGCATCGTGCAGTCTGTTGCAGAGGGTGGAGTGGGAGATGGTGTCAAATGTGTCGGAGAGGTCGAGGAGGATGAGTGAGGCTTTGCCTCCGCAGTCCAGTACAATGCGTATGTTGTAGGTGGCTGCTAAGAGTGCGCTTTCAGTGCTGTGGTTGCTTCTGAGTCTGGACTGGGATGGGTCTAGGATGCGGTGTGTCTCGAGGAATTCGGTGAGTTGCTGGTTGACAGCCTTCTCCGTTACCTTGGCTAGGAAAGGGAGCAGAGAGATGTGTCTGTAATTCTTCAGGTCCCCAGGGTTGGCGGTGGGTTTCTTGAGTAGCGGGCTGATTTCGGCATGCTTCCAGTCTGAGGGGAATATGGCGGTCTCAAAGGATCGTTGATGGTTCGGCAGAGCTCCAGTGTTATGGTGGCACTGGTCAGGTTGAGGATGTGATGAGGGCATGGATCCGAGGGTGCCCCTGAATGGATGGAGTTCATCAGTCTTTGGGTGTCCTCTATGGTGATGGGGGTCCAGGAGTTCAGTATCTGGTGAGGTGCTAGGTTCATGGTGGTGAGAGGTGCTGGTGGGATTTGGTTTCTGGTGATGTGCTTGCTGTTGTGAGCGCTGGTGTTGAGGCGTGCTTGAAAGGCGGCTTTAATATCAGCTCTGATGTTTTTGTGGTGCGTGGTGACTGCATTTTTGTAGGCTGTGCGGTCTTCTGTTGATTTGCTGATCCCCCATTATGTTCCAGTAATCTGCAGGAGCGCTTGGATTCCTGTCGGTCTGTCGTAAACCAATTGGGTGTTTTGCTCTGTCGATTCCCTGCTGTTGTTGGTGCAGTTTGATAGCCAGCGGTGTAGACTGTTTGCATCTTCATTTGCGTCCGCTGCATCCGGTGGGATGGAGTGGTTGAGAGCGTTGGTGAGTTGTGCTCCTGTGACTTTGCCCCAGCGTCTGCTGGGGGGACAAGGGGTGTAGCGCCATGCGGTGTTCTTTGTGTAGGTGAAGTGGATGTACTTGTGGTCAGTCCAATGGTGTTCGGAGGTGTGGGAGATGGTGATGATGTCCCCTGCTGAGAAAAAGGGGTTGAGAATGTGTCTGGCTCTGTGGGTGGGGACGTTGACGAGTTGTTTGAGGCCGAGAGTTGTGAGGTTGTCCAGGCGGTTTGAGGTGTTGAGGTCATTGTGGGTATCATGGTGGAAGTTGAGGTTGCCAAGTAGGATGTAGTCGGAGGAGGTGAGCCGTGGGGGGAGCGACGAGGTCAGCAATGTCTTCACAGAACTGGGGTCAGAGTCCGGGTGGCCTGTAGATGAGGGTGCCACCTAGGGAGGTGTTTGGGTTGGTCTGGATCTGGAAATGTAGGTGCTCGTGAGTTGACTAAGACTGCGGCTCGATGGTGGTAGTCAGGCGGAGGTTGTTCTTGTATATCATGGCAATGCCTCCTCCAGGCCGGTTGGCTCTGTCCTTGTGGATGATTTTGTAGTAGTCCAGGATGGCTGTGGTAATTTCCGGGGCAGCGGTGGGGGTGATACAAGTCTGCATGAAGAAGGCGACATCTGGGGCTGTTGAAATGAGGATGTCCCAGACTTCTATTGTGTGCTTGACGAGGGATCGTGTGTTGAGAAGTATGCACTTGAGATGGCTGTCCGTGCTTGGTGCGGGATCATGGTGCTGGAGCAGGTGCAGCAAGAAAGAGGTCCATGGGTGTTCCTGCGGTTGGCCTGGTGGGAGGCTGATGATCTTCCCGGGTTGAGGGTGTGTAGTGTGCTGGCAGATGGGGTGAGAACCAGGGTCCGTGGTGCTGGGTGTGGTCTAGGCACGGACAGGCTCAGAGGGGCTTGCCTTTGGCGCGCCAGCGGCGCAGCTGCGCCACAGCCACCATTAAGAAGGGGAGGGAGGTGGGGGTCCGGTCAGTTGGGAGACGGGAGGGCGGGAAAAGCGATTTTCAGGGGGTGGGGTCGCAGGGGCAGTAGCGGTGTGGGGAAAAACATGGGAGAGGAGAGAAAGAGACAAGTGGAGAAAAACGGTATGAACACAGAAAGTAAGAACAGAAATAAAAATAGAAGTAAAGGCAGAAGTAAATGACAGGAGTAAAGAGAGACTGAGATACTTACATGTAGATGGCCACTAGCCCACCAGAGATGAGGCAAGGCGGGAGCCTGCGGGTGGAGGTGGGCCGTGAACTGAGAGTCAGGCAGGCTCTCAGTTCACCTAAAGCAGAGACAGCAGCAGCAGAAGCAGGAGGAGCTGCACTTAGGAGGGCAACAGACGCTGACCAGGTGGTCAGGGGGACCCTTGTCCTTCATCATATTTTTCTTTGGGGAAGCTCACTCATCCATATTCCCTTCCCTCACACAAGGCTCAAGACATCTACCTAAAAGCTCCCATAACAAGCAAGATCCCCCACTCTTAAAGAAACTTACACTAGACCATGATGACCTCACCAATTACAGGCCAATCACTTTCCTACCATTTATTGTGAAGATCATCAAACATGCAGTCAAAGCTCAACTCCAAGATCACGTTAATGCTAACCATCCAGTGCATGGCAATCTGAGTTCATATCATGCTGCAATGCGGAGACTGTTACCATACACATTGTGGACGATGCACTCCTGACTACAGAAAATGACCCACTGCCTCCTAATAATGCTGGCGTTAGTTGCATTTGACACAGTCGACTGTCCCACCCACATGCACACCCTGGATTCTCAAATGGGTTCAGAGCCAATGCCCTTTACTGGTTCTCCTCCTAACTTTTCAACTGACACCAGTTTGTTCACATGGGAACCTCCAGGACCCAAAATATCCCTTTCACCTGTAGTGCCCCCCAGGGTTCCATACTGTCCTGATCCTCTTCAACCTCAACTTGGGGTGTTACTGGCAGATATAGGCATGAAGATTCACCTATTTGCTGGTGATACACAGCTCTACTTGTATACCTCCTCTGCTTCATAGAGTCAATGCCGTTTTGACTGCCTCCATCTCATCCAGAACTAGATGTCCAGCGCCTACCTGAATCTCAACTGAACCACAAATGAATTCTTGTTATTTACCAAGAAGAACAGACTAGAAACAGTACAAACCTGGTTTAAGCAGTTTAAGAACTTCTGTTCAAGCCCTGCTCCATGGCCTCCCAGACTCCACACTGGCACCTGTTCATGGAAGCCTACATGCTCCAACAAATCTCTTTCCTGGCCTTAAGCAATAAACAATATGATTGAACTCAATTGGTTCTCCTTGTAGGCTTGCACCATCTTCAAAACCATCTCCATCATTTACAAAGCCATCACGGCCAGCATCCCTGCTTTTGTTGTAGACAAGTTTATCATCTCTGGTGGTTCTCAGAATCTAGGATGTCATGAGATTGCAGACTAAGAAGTTTTTAAAAAATCAATGCAGCAGGCCTTTTCCATCTGTGTACCCAAGAACAACATTGCCATATCCACCAGGAACCACCCCAGCACTGCTCTAATTTAGAAAATAGTTGAAGACCCACCTCTTTAGAGAACACTGCATCACATTGTATTAACCATCCCCAACCTAGCTAACACTCCTATCATTCGCTGGCTTTATGCTCGCCTTTGACGACGTACAGTGCTCTGCTGCCTTTTAGCTAGGTTTGAGCTGTAAAAATAGCATGTATTTCTATAGCATACAAATATACCTAATGAGTGAGTTGTTGATGGCAGCAAGTTATATAGTGTTATATCCAAGGGTCTCTTATCCCTGTTTAACCTTCCCTAATTCCTTTCTGCCACATACTGGTATTGAGTTGCTAAATTATAACTTTCAAAGTTTGGTAATGAAAGACCACACTCCTCATAACACCATTTCTGCATCCACCCCTTTGGCTCCTTTCTATTTTAAAGATGTGGGCCCAGATTTACAAAGGACTTGTGTTGTCCTTATGTCACGACGCTAGTGGACTCAAGGTAACACATGTCTTACGTGATATTTACAAAGCCACGCATGAGGCAATTTGTGCTGCCTTGCGTTACTTTGTAAAGAAATGTAATGCAACACAGCGGCACTAGCACTGCAATGCGTTACATTTTGCAGTGGTAGGTGTTCCATGGGAGGAGCATGGGCATTCTTGTGCCACCAGCCCTCCTTTCTCCTTTTTACTTTCAATTTCTGTGTGTGATGCATTCCGCATCATATTGCCTCTTAGGATTGTTTTTGTGTAGGAAGTGTTGCTTGCCTGCACAAAAACAATCCTGCCGGTAACACAGGAACTCTTGCCCAATGGTGAAAGGTGGCCTGCATAGGTGTATCTCTGTTTCAAGCAGCGCAGCAAGTAAACCTGGCCCGTGGTTTCAGTCTTGGTGTTAGTTCCATTTTGAAATTCATGCAGGAAAATGAGCCAAATATTTTGACGAACATATTTGCTCTTGAAAAAAACTAAGAACATATGGACAGAATTTACTCATTCCCATCTGATCTGGGTGCGTCATAGATGTATTTCCATTTCCTTGATTTGCTTTTTTGTTTATTATCCGTTTAACTTTTTATGTTGAACACTGCAGTGTGCATTCTGGTGTTTAGTCTAGGTGGCTGTAGTGGTTAAGGATATCAATTTGTGATTTAGGAGAATACTCTAGGAGGAAATGCCCCCAGATATTCAACGGTAATAGGTATTTTTTTACTTTGTTTCATTGCACTTTCTGGTGCAGGTTTCTGCATCTTTTAATATTAAAAAAACAATTAACTTAAAATACACTGGATAATCAACAAAAATTTCCTTGGGAGCAGGATGAATATCTATGCTGTATGAAGTCCACTCTATTAGAGTAGCTCATGTCAGCCATGTTCTAAAGTCTGGTGAAATGACTATACACTAGTGTAAACACAGAAACCAATTATGGAATTGGGTAATGATCCATCAAAGGCACATACAGCAGAATGCACCTCATGATAATGTAGGGTTTCACTCTGCACATAAAAAAAGAACCTATATTGAATGAACAATCTCTCTGCCATTTAATTTTCACTCATTTAAAGAAAAGGAAACCATAGCAAATATTGGAATTATATAAATGAAGTACTAAACATTTGAGCAATTTATATCAAAGTGTGAGCGTTGTTATGAGATGGTAATTTCTATTTAGAAAAAATACTCCAAACATTTACTCATTGGTTATCAGCACAGGAATCTCCACTACTCGGCTTGTCTTGTGTGTTGTAGTCAACCTATCCTCGAAAGTGGGGAAGAGGGATGCATGTTGTGTGTGTCTTTCCACATGGATGTGGCATGCATGGCAGCGTCAATAGGTTACTAGAATGAATGTATACATTAATAAATTATTTATAAGTACTAATTAAGCTAATGAGAAAGGAAGGGCGGGGAAAAAAGAAACAATTCAATTGAGTCATGATAAATTACAGAGGGGAACTGTATAATCTAAGGAAAAACATGTTTTTCATTTTTTTGAGATATGAACTGAAATAGTATGAAGAGTCTGAGCTGGTTGATTACAGGCTTCAGAAGCTAGATTAGAGAATGATTTACCCCCTAATCGAGATTGTCTGAAGTAGGAAACAAGTGCTGTTACCTGAAACACTGAATGTAGGGGGTCGAGTCAGGAGGTATGTAATGTAACGTAATGTAAGGAGGTATGCAGCATAAGGCTCTGTGGGCCAGGCACAAAGGTTTGAACAAAGGGCCTGAGTTAGATTCCACCGTATTATGACCTCCATAGGCTATTATGTGATTGTAAAAATACAGCGGACGGGATATCTGTTCCATTTGTGATGGAGTAACCCCTCTGCCAGACTCTAAATTAGGCTCAAAGTTCTTTGTTCTACTGGCATCCAATACAATTTACTTTGGGTCTCTTTGACAAGCTCAAATTTAGGTAGATGAGAAACCAGCCTCGAGGCCATGACCCGAATCGATTCTAGTCTAACAGCTTTAGTGGAGAGGCATAAATAACAGGCATTGGCATAATGTTGCCTAGAAAGAATAACAGCAGTCACCACAGCCACGCTGTGTTCTAAAGGGATGACCATTAGACGTTTCCTCCAAAGTTTCAATTGATGAAAATATCGAGGCACCGCAGGATTCGGTTGTGTTTCGGTTAGAAGCTCTTTATCCAGTATAAACCCAAGATGATTGTTCATGTTCGTGAGGGAGCTTCTAATTTACTGAGCCAAAAATTATCATCCATACATAATCTGCCCACGAATGGGCACTTTGGGTTGGTTGGTGTTCAGTTTCAGCTAGTTTCTTCTCATCCAAGAGTAAAGATTGAAGAGTTTGTTCGATTTCTGCGAAAGGACAATCAACTCTGACTGATAAGGCCAGGAGGCACTGTTTCAGTAACTCCAAACACCAGCACAGTGTTTCCTTGTCAAATGATCCCTGTTTGACAAATCCCAAATGAAGTTTACTCACCTATGCGGATAACATTTGTCAGGCTTTGGGGAGTAGTGAGAGTGATCTGACTGAAATTCCCAGGAGGCACTGTTTCACTAACTCCAAACAACAGTCCAGCGTTCAGTTCTCCAAAAAATACCCTTCTTTATGAACTCAAAAATGAAGGGTACTCACCTGTGGGGATGACAGTTAATAAGTGTATGATTTAGAGGGAGGGACATGACTGCTAAGGCCAGAAGGCTCTTTCTCTGCAACTCAAAACACAAGCCCAGTGTTCTCATGCCAAAATACCCTGTGTCAACTCGCAAATTAGGTTTACTCATCTAGGAGGATAACATTTGTATGGTGGGGGAACTGGAGAGAGTAACCGGAATGCAAAACCCAGTAGACCCTGTGTCCCCAACTCCAAGCAAAAAATCTATGTTCACTTGCCCAATTCAATCTATTTATGAAATCTCAATTGAAGTTCACTCACCTGGGAAGATAGCATCTGTCAAGTGTGTGTAGTATGGAGAGTGGCATGACTGCAACTCCCAGGAAGCACTGTTTCAGTAATTCCAAACATCAGAACAGTGGTCACCGGCCAAATACCCTTGCCTGTTAACTATCAATTAAAATGTAGTCACCTGTGAGGGACCAAGCTACAGATCATGCTCAACTTTGAGATGCGTCAGGCTACCTAGCTCCATCTTGACCTACTAACCCAAGATGAACCTATTGAGGACAGGAATGGCACCTTACCCAGTGTACAAAACAGTGATCCCAAAGGCCTTAAGATGCATCACTAGAATGGTATTGGCAGCAGACACATTCACAATGCACTGACAACACAATGACTCCAATCACATATACAACAAAGTCCTGGGTCTTCCTGCATAACAATCAACTAGACCTCAAAACAGCCAAAGACATATCTTGCTTAGTCACTGTTTCGCCTGCACTGGTGGCAAGATGGCATTCTCAGGCCATCCTCCCATGGGCTACCGATCTGCGCATTTCAGCAGCTGTTTGACTTAAATAGAATTGGCATGCTTCACAAATGTCAGGTCAGTACAACTAATACCCTGGGTACCTGTAACAATAAGATAAGCTGCAAATCAGCGATGTACAAGGTCTTTGCGAAATGTCACTGTAAACATTTGGAGGTAGATGTCACAATACAACCAGTAACAATATATGTTCACATCAACAGGTTGAGCTGCCACACAGAGTCCACAGAAGAGACTGCCACTACCCCCATGCATGAAGCCCTCAGTGACGATGATACTCCTGGAAATCTGGATGTGGAGGACAGTTCTGGCCCATCTGGGCAACCTGGTCAGATACCAACAGTGAGTCTCACTGTGGCCACTGCATCACCTCACAGCCCGGTTGCCTCCACATCACAGGCAACCCTTCGCCCCCCAACCTGTGGCCCTAGGGCAATGGCAACCATCTTGTGATCCCCAGTCTAGGATCCAGAGTCACAGCACAACACCTCTGACAATGATGGTCCTGGAACCAGTGGGAGGGAGAATCCCGTGGCAAGGGCAAAGGCCCACGGGGGTAGGATGCATGGGATGTATGCTGTCAGCCAGCGGGGTGAGGCCACGGGGGATGTTCCTGGCCAGGAAACCATCAGCCATGTCTTGGGGTCTGTCAGGAGTCCCAAGGCATAATGGGCCAGGTACTTTCTGAACTCTGGGAAATGAAGCAGCAGAGGTACTTTCATAGTGAAATGCGTGAACAGTGGGAGGCTCACAGTACCAACATGGCCTCCCTAATAGGGGTGCTGAGGGACATTAACACCATCCTGAGCAGGGATCGACAACAACACACTACCCTTTCCTTTGGTGCATCTACACCAGGCCAATCATCGGTGCCAGCCACTGAAAGGGAGGCCCTGTCAGGGGTAGAACATGCCCCAGACACCCCTGCTTCTCAAGCAGCAGATCCCCCTCTACCACACAAGTGGGGGCATCCAGCAAAGAATCTAGGAGGTGTGGATGGCAAGACAGACACCACTGCCAGCAAGTGACCTCTTCCAAAATGACCTCCTGTGTGTGCCACAAATTCACTCTGATGACTGTTCTACAACTCCCTTCCATTTCCAATGGGAGAAGTACACTGGACTTTGGACTTCCAATGATGTGGCATTGACACCAATGATTTCATTCACCATGACTGAACCCTTCCCTTTTCTTTTTCATCATGCCCCAATTGTATTTCATGTGCACATTTTCAATAAATCCACCTATTGCAAAGTCATTGTCTGCTTGCTTCTGTTCCACATTTTGCTATGTAGAGTTGTAAGACAATGTGAAGCAAATGAGGAAGACACAAGATACTAATGCAAGGAGGGATATGTTACAGGTACAGTGTCCTGCTGAGGATTACTACCAACATACACAAACATGTTGCAACAAGTGTCTGGTCATACCAAACTTTTTATTGCACTGTACAGCACATAGACTGCTGAAATGTGTGGACTGTCATCGCCACGAATGGCTGACTCATATTGAGTGAAGATACACATACCAAGGTACAGCCCCCTAGACCACGGAAGAAAGGGCCCTATCAGATATTGTCCGGTAGAATAGGCAAATAGAAAAGTGGATGTTGTCACCAGCTTGAGCCTTATCACGTACCACACCAGAGTAATCCATCATCACAAAAACCAAGGTACAGGCAGAGGGCAATACAACATTCTCTGACCACAGGCCCATCAATATCCAATAACCATGCATCTGGTAGTATGACACAAACATATGTCAGTATTGTGGTACAAGCACTGTGGCCTGCAATGATGAAACACATCTACAGCTACATACAGGTCATACAAGAAGAGTGTTTAGCCAATGTGAAGGGTCAATGCCTTGCTCGCAATTGATGACTACATATTTCATGCCCATATGATGGCACACATGATGCAATTGGCCCAACACTGCACACTAAACAAGTACATTTGCACTTCAGATCTTTCACACAAACATTGTCCATGCTGCCTTGGCCCAGGTCTTATACACTCCAAATCTGTGACCCACATTACCTGGAACAATCTATGTCCACTTCCTATGTCAGAACAGCATCAGATACCTGTCATTGTCACAACTCTGAAATGCCAACATGAGGATGTCATGGTGAAGGTACCAGTACAAAGACGGAACAAGAAGTATGGACTTAAAAACATACCTATTACACAAATCACACTGCAAGCATCTGCAAATGGAATAACATTGTAATAAGAATGTCACAAACAAAGCAGTATCATCAAGGTGGGGCTATGTCAAAGGCTAACTCAATAAGCACCCTTTGGCTGAATACTGCAGGGTTTCGGCCAACTATTTGTTGCCAAAACACTCAACTCAACACATTCTCAGACCTACAGTACATTGAACAGTCACAGTCATGACATCACATGACATACTTACCCTTCATATGACATACTTACACTCATGAAAAGTAGCTATTGATGAGATATTTTCACAAGTCAGCTCCTTCCTCTTCACCACTGTCATTTTCTGATGGCATTTCACCCAGTGGCACTGCAGGCTGCCCCTCCTCTTGGATGTATGGGATATTCCTCTGCAGTGCAATGTTGTGGAGCATGCAGCATGCCACAGTGATCTGACACACTTTTCTGGTTGAGCAGAGGATGGCTCCACCAGTCCAGTCAAGACAGTGGAATCTGGCCTTCAGTACCCCAAAAGCCCGCTCCAGTAACCTCCATGTTCTTCCATGGGCCTCATTGAAGTGGACTTCCCCTGGCATAGTTCGATTCCTTATTGGCATCAACAACCAAGGACGGTTTGGTATGCGGAGTCTCCTGTTAAGGCATGGGACATGTGTGTAACAATGAGTCATTACTACTTGATTATAGCACCAGACATTAAACACACACACTCAGGAAAGTTGTGACTTACCAACCAGCCAGGCTCTCTCTGGGTACAGTTGTGACATCAGCTGGGGTATGGTGCTGTTCTGCATTATGAAGGAATCATGGGCTGAACCCGGATAACGGGCACAGGCCTGTGAAATGTAGAGATCCACCAAACATACAACTTTCACATTGGTGGAACGGAAGTTCTTTTTGTTGCAGTATACTTGTTCATTGGCCTGCAGTGGGACCAACCCAACATGTGTGCCATGATTGGCCCCACCATATGTGTGATGCATGCAAAACCATAAAAGTCTGCCTTCACCAGCCATCAGCCTGCTAAATCTTCACGTCGGGGAAACTGGATATAGCTGTTCAGGTGTTTCAACATTGCTGAGAGGACATCCTTTCATACCAAACTGAACATAGGTTGGGACATGCCAGCTGATAGGGCCAATGTATGTTGGAAGGACCCTGTGGCCAGGAATTGCAATACTGACATGACTTGCACAACGGGTGGTATGCTGGTTGGATAACTAATAGCTGGCATCAGATCTGTCTCCAACTGGCGACATAAGTCCACTATTGTTTGCCTATTCAGATGGTAAAGAAGGATAATGTGGCATTCTTCCATGCCCCAAAGGTCTGGCAGTGGACGTAGACAGGAGGGTGTCGCATCCTCCCTCTCCCTGGGTACCTATGTGTGACAAGGCATGATTTCTAACATTAGTCAGTGTGTACACAGCAACATACATTAGGCATGTCAATTATATCATGTGACAAGGTATTTCTGATTGGATAGTCTTGACAAACAGTACACATCACAGCTGCAAATGTCACAAGAGTCACATGTGACTCCCATGGATTTCCACACATGCTCACAACATGTATATGGACCAAACTCAATGATGTGCAACACAATTGCCCCTCAAAATGTGGCTCGATATCCCTACCGCTAAAATGACCGTGAGTGGTTGTGGACTGTATCCCACTGTTAAATGTCATCTGTGCGCTGCAACATAATACACTGGTAGTTGAATAGTGGGACCTACATAACAAGACAGGAAAAGCATGTCTGTGTGGTCAAAAATACATTTTCTGAGGTGTGACACAGTTTATAAAGCACAATACAAAATTTCAGGCCGCCAAAATGGCGGCTGCTGGGCCAACCACACTGGACATTAGGAACTGCCCGCAACCGCAGATAAAAAAATCATGGTGGTAGGCGGTTGCAACCGCAGTGGATACAGTCATAGGCTAACACTGTTGCCAGTTGCGGTCGCAGGCCAATGGCTGTGTCCTCCGGTTGTGACATCTGCGTATGTGGCAGACATGACCGCCATGTTCTCCAGATTCATTCGCTTGACTCCTCACACTGCTGCCAGCAAGACCTCCACGAGCTGATGTGTACTGCCACTGGGAGCAATTATGCCATGTCCAGCAGGTGATAGGGCCCCTGCATTCTCTCCAGAGGAGCTGGAGAGGTTAGTGACTGAGGACCTACCCCTGTATGAACAGCTCTGTGGTTTACCAGAGGAGTAGGTTGGTACCTCATGTACACAGGTATCTCTTTACGTACCCATCCTTTCCATCCTCACATGCTAGAATGAGGCCATGTGTGCCAGTTTTGCTACTCATGTACCTGTTGTTGCAGTCCTTGTGGCATCAATGGGAGGAACAATGTGCAGGCATTGGTGGGCAGTGCCATATGTTCAGTTCAGTCACATTGTGCTGTATGAGGTGTTTGGGCTTCTAGATCCTCCTTGTGTTGGATGCACATGACTAGGCGAGGAGACATTACTGCCATCCAATGACATCTCTTACCTCATGATTGTTTTAAATATCTGACAAAACATGTATGTGCATGACAGCATGAGCGGAGTATGCATGTTCTATGAGTCAGTCGAGAGCAATGTTAGCAATGTGTATGGTGTCACCGATTTCGGAACGCATTGCCCTTGCTAAACTGTTGTGTGGAAGGCATATCATGACTCACTCTGCCCTTCAGGTTGCCACACATAACTTGCCAAATTGCTGATGAGCACATGGTGGCCTGTAATGTATAGAAGTGGTGGAAATGGAGTTATGCTCAGCCTGCAGAGATCAGGGACTGTCACATGTGTCTCCCAGTATGGGACCTAGTCTAGGCTGTGCTAGAGTTACTGTGGCTATGCACTGTGACAATTTGCCAACTCCCTGTACCCCATCAGATCCTGTCAGGCTCTGGTGGCAAATCCTGCCCCGGATGCCTCATTCCTTTGAGTAGATTAGGAATGGGTACAGAGGTAAGTAATTAATCTAAGCAATATGAGCACTTAGCATCATTGTCAACGTGTGTCTCTGACTCATGACAAATCCCTCACTCCCACAGCTTTGTTGTCACCCACAAATTATATTTGCCCTGTACAGGATGATTGCACAAATGTCAGTCCCACAGCTGCCACTTGCTCAACCTCTTTTGCCTTTGCCTCTGCACTGGACTTGAGACCCGCCACTTGAAACCAAGCCAATGCAGAGGTTGGGTCTGATTCTTCTGATGCTGTTGTTGCCGGTGTTTTGTTGCTGGTGTTGGCTGCTGTAAGACAAGACTGCCCTCTCTGGAAATTGAAGGCAACAGCCCAAAACTGCGGAGTGGGACTCTACGTTCCAGCTGTTCTTCTTCCAGGTCTCCGCCTTGCTCAACAATCCACCTCTTGTATTTTGAAACATCTTCAGAAAAAGGAATGAAAGTGGGAAGATTTTTTTTGCAGCGTGGATCAAGAAGGGTGGCACAGATGTACTCTTTGGATGAGATAATGTCATTTTGTAGCCTTGCATTGCAAGTCGGGGGATAGCTTAGGCTCTCAACCAAGGCATGTGCTTCTGGGTTTTCATTCACACCTCTGAGTGAGACCCTTTAAGACACCTTGTTTAGGTGGTCCAGTAGCAGATGCAACAACAGGATAGATAGACCCATTGTACTGTCCTCCTTCATAACTTCCCGCATGAAGACCTCAAAAGGGAACAGCATCTGTGTCAGGTATTTGACTAGAACCCATTTGTCTGCATTCATGGTCATAGCTTTCCCAACTGCATTCCTCTTCTATTTGAATGACATAGTCATTGATCGATCTGTACTGCTCAAACAGATGTTACAACATATAATAGGTTGAGTTCCAATGTGTTGGAACCTTCAGTATCAGGGCTTTAACTGGTACTCTGTTAGCACGCCGAATAATCAGCAATTGTTTACGGGCTTTAAAAGAATGGCTGAAATGAGTGCAGATTCATTTGGTCAGTATGTTGCTGACTATGTCTTCTTTTTAGAGAGAGCCTTGCACAATCATGTTGATGCAACACATCAAACACAGGACCCTGAAATAGCCACTGTATGCAATGGCCTTGTCTATGTTACTGCCATTGTCCGTACTGCCATTGTCCGTGACAACAAATCCAATTTGGAGACCTTTGGGTTGCATCCATTCAGATACTTTGCTATTAGATTTGTCCAAGATGTTTGCAGCTGTATGCGATGTCTCCATGGTGAGCATGGCTACTGTTGCATGCCGCCTAATGCTCTTTAAAATTTCTTCAGGGCCAAGACCTGTAGATAGCTTTTGCTTTACCCCCGCAAAAGAGATCCAGTGTATAGTGATGCACATATAGGGGGTCATTCGGGGACCGCGGATTCACCGCCAACAGGCTGGCGGTGCATCCAGGCCAATTCTGACCGCGGCGGTAAAGCCGCGGTCAGAAAAGGGAAACCGGCGGTTTCCCGCCGGTTTTCCCCTGGCCTGAGGAATCCTCCATGGCGGCGCTGCAGGCAGCGCCGCCATGGGGATTCCGACCCCCTTCCCGCCAGCCTGGTTCTGGCAGTTTTGACCGCCAGAACCTTGCTGGCGGGAACGGGTGTCGTGGGGCCCCTGGGGGCCCCTGCAGTGCCCATGCCAATGGCATGGGCACTGCAGGGGCCCCCTAACAGGGCCCACAAAGATTTTCAGTGTCTGCATAGCAGACACTGAAAATCGCGACAGGTGCAACTGCACCCGTCGCACCCTTTCCACTCCGCCGGCTCCATTCGGAGCCGGCATCCTCGTGGAAGGGGGTTTCCCGCTGGGCGGGCGGGCGGCCTTCTGGCGGTCGCCCGCCGGCCCAGCGGGAAACTCAGAATTACCGCGGCGGTCTTTTGACCGCGCTCCGGTATTCTGTCGGGGGAACTTTGACCGGGTGGCCTCCGCCGCCCGCCGAAGTCAGAATGACCCCCATAATCAGTAGTCTGACAACTGGTCCACATGTTTGTTGTAAGTTAGATAGTGTGGTAAACACTTTGTGGCAAAGCTTGTCTAACCAATTGCAGCACATCCTGATGCAGCACAGGAACAGCAACCTTGGCAAATAGGCCAAACTTGGGGGCATATTTATACTCCGTTTGCGCCGAATTTGCATCGTTTTTTTCGACGCAAATTCGACGCAAAACTAACTCCATATTTATACTTTGGCGTTAGACGCGTCTAGCGCCAAAGTTCATGGAGTTAGCGTTATTTTTTTGCGTGAACACCTTCCTTGCGTTAATGATATGCAAGGTAGGCGTTCCCGTCTTAAAAAATTACTCCGATGCATATGCGTCGTATTTATACTCCCGGGCAAAAATGACGCCCGGGAGTGGGCGGGTCTAAAAAACCCGCATTAGCGCCGGATTTTAGCGCCTGGTCAGGGCAGCCGTTAAGGGACCTGTGGGCTCAGAATGAGCCCAGAGGTGCCCTCCCCTGCCCCCAGGGACACCCCCTGCCACCCTTGCCCACCCCAGGAGGACACCCAAGGATGGAGGGACCCACCCCAGGGACATTAAGGTAAGTCCAGGTAAGTATTTTTTTTAATTTTTTTTGTGGCATAGGGGGGCCTGATTTGTGCCCCCCTACATGCCACTATGCCCAATGACCATGCCCAGGGGACAGAAGTCCCCTGGGCATGGCCATTGGGCAAGGGGGCATGACTCCTGTCTTTGCTAAGACAGGAGTCATTTCAATGGGGGATGGGCGTCGTAAAAAAATGGCGCAAATCGGGTTGTGGCGATTTTTTTGCCTCAGCCTGACTTGCACCATTTGTGGACGCCCATACGCCATTTTCCCCCTATGCCGGCGCTGCCTGGTGTACGTCGTTTTTTTTAACGCACACCAGACAGCGTCGGCGGCTAACGCCGGCTAACGTCATTGAATAAATACGGCGCCCGCATGGCGCTTCAGAATGGCGTTAGCCGGCGCTAATTTTCTTTAGCATTGTGGTGCAGTCACCGTATGCCATGGTGTCTCCATCTGACTCTGAGTCTTCCTGTGCCATTGTGAGGTTGCTGAGGCAGGTGATTCTAGCGCACTGCTGAGGACAAGGCTGATTTCAGCAATTTTTTAAGGTGCTCCTCCCACCAGATTGCATGATGTTTTTTTCATATGGGTTGTCTGGCCTCCAGTACCATAATCTGAACCAATCTTACCTTGATGAACACATGAGTGGCAAATGGAGCATATTGCAATGTTCTCTTCCTGTTTGCTAATCGTAAAAGGGTCCCAAACTGGGGAGAAGTACTTTCTTACTGGGCCACTGCCAATGCCTGGAGAACTGGAGGTAGGCGGGTGCCTCTCTTCAGTGCATACTTCTACTGAGATAAGGGGTTGGTGCAGGTCTCTTCTGGGGCCTTACAAATATGGGAGGTGGCTTAGCTGCCTGTGCCAGATCTCTCTGAGCAGGTTGGATAGTAATGTCAGACTCCTCTGTGCCAGCTTCCACAATAACTGGCTTGTCATCGTCATTCTCCTCAGCATCATCCCCTTCCATGATTCTAAAGTTTTCTGGAATTTTTCTTTTCCCTTGCCTCACCTGGTGTCTCCTGGACTCTGTGGGGGTCCACTCCATGCCCCTATCACCATCATCAGAAGTGGTGCTTAGAGAAGATGGTGGAGTAGCACCCTTCCTTTTTCTTGCTGGAGATCTCAAGCCATTGATTCCAAAAGCGGAGGTTCTCGCTCGGCAGGAAGCTCGACCTCCTGTTCTGCTTAAACCTCAGGAAGATCTACTATTGCTGGCAGCGTATGCTGTCCACTATGCTCTGTTTCCAGAAATGATTGAGTACTACTTTGAAAAAAGGGACAAATCTATTTCAGCGTCACTGCTCATCGGCGTTGCAATGATTGTAGTGGCTGCCTCACTGACAAACACGGTCTTGGGCTTAGGATGGGGTGGTGCTGTAGATGCGGGAGTGCTGCTCCAAGGTTCCTCCCCAGAGACTGGTATGGCAGGACACGTATCCCGAAAAAGGTTGCGGTCGGCACCCCCACTGGTGGAAAGCTGCTTCTTCTCACACCTTTCTTTGGGGCCATCTTAAAGCTCTCAGTTGCTTGTCACACTAAGTTGCACAACCCGGAAGAGATTGGAGGACTGACATAACTGTACAGGCCTTCTCTTTGGCAGTATTGCAGATGTTGTGACGCCTCTTCTCTTGTGCACTAAAAAGTAACCAAGGAAGAAAAATATGTTAAAAGTTAAATGTGGCACTGATGCAGGTTGAAATAGTACAGACAAATGCAATATTAGTGCAGTTGGTTACTTATGTAATAAATACAAATGTAATCATTGTAAAGTCAAACCACACTAACACACCATAACATTTCATTTCAAATCAGGCAATACAACATGCAGATATAGCTCTTTGCTTTATCTCCATCTGTTTTAAAGGAGATACCTGTGGTAGTCAGAGAGAGGTGCGTGGGTGAATGGAATAAACCTTTAAAAGCCTATGGCGACAAGGTGGTCCAGGAGAAATTGAATAAACATGACAAGAATTAATTTAGCTGCTGATGTGTCTGCAGTGCTCCGCAGCAAGGGTTTCCAGAAGGAAGAGAAAGTATTATACACCTAAAGAAATTAAGCCTATGGATGGATGGATGGATGGATCAAGGCGTATTGCAAAATTAAGTAAATTTAAATAATAAAAAACTAAAACATTTAACAAAATCAAAAACAAAAATAAAAAATGAAAATTAAACTTAAAAAAGAAATTAAATTAAAAAGTATGATAAAAATCAAAAAATAAAATAAGAAAACTGAAATTAAAATGAAAAATAAAATAAAAAATTAAAATATAAACTTAAATTAAACAAATGATCAATCACTTCCGATGTTTGTAAGCAAGCCCATGGCAAAGGCACACTGGCTGGATACACAAAATGGCTGCCAGCCTTATGGTCAAACAACAAAAACAAGGATCAAGGAGAAGAAAGAAAGCATGCAAGCCTATGGCAAAGACAGACTGCCTGGATACACAAAATGGCCGCCAGCCACACGGTCAAACAACAACTGCGAACAAGGAGGCATGGAGAACAAAAAATACATGCAAGCCTATGGACATACACTGCACAAATGGCCCCTTCCCACACGGCATGGAGAACAAAGACAAATGGTGGACGATGACAAACACATACACATACACACACGCAGACACCCTGGCCATAAGGAGGCATGATGGTAACACTGAAGAAAACACTAAGGCCCATATTTCTAATTTTTTGCACCACATTTATGTCATTTTTGACGCAAAAGCGGCGCAAACGTACAAAATATAATTGTATTTTGTAAGTTTGCACTGCTTTTGCGTCAAAAAACGGCAAACGCGGTGCAAAAAAAGTAAACTTGAAGTGTCCATTGGAGAAGAAAATCCACTCAAAACCTCTTTTTGACAAGATTTAGATGCACCTTGAGTAGAAAATCTACTCCTGGTGCATTTGCACTTGCGAGCAGGACTCTTTTGGCTGTCGTCGTGGCCAGAAGAAGCATGAGTGAACTCAAGGTCTTGCGCACGCAGCTGGAATCAGCGCGATCAAACTTGAAGTCTTGTCCGTGTGGCCGGAAGCAACACAATCTAACACAAAGTCTTATGAGCGTTTGCTAGCAGCCAGAGAGTATCATGGCACTAGCAGGCAAGTCCCAAATGATAATCTTGTGCGCATGAATGAACTCCACTCTGAGTCGGATGATGGCATTCGGAAACTCCTCACTACTCTGCGTATCGCGAAGTGCCCGAATTCTGAAAACTCCACAAGTGGAGCAGAGTTTTCCACCCGGTCTGGCACATAAAGAGCTCAATCCCAAGGGCCCGCCCAAGATTATAGGACTCCTCTCTCCTTACTTACCGTCTAGATCCCTTCACTCTGCACATGGCCGCTTACTGAGGGTTCCTAAAATCCACAGGGCCAGATGGGGAGGCAGTTCATTTACATATCTGGTCCCCAAATTATGTAACTCCCTGCTCCCAGAGTTAAGACATCTAAATGATGAGCTCCACTTTAGGAAAATACTCAAAGTCTGTCTCTTTCCACAATAAATCTTGCAATAGACCCACAACATTCTCTTTGCTGTCTTGCTCACCCACTTTCTCACCTAGCACTAGGAAGCCTTATGGTAGCCATGTGCTCTATAAATACATAAACCTAAAACATAAACATTGGATTGGAGTGGGGTGGATTGGACTAGAGTTGGGTGGATTGGACTAGAGTGAGGTGGATTGGATTGGGGTGGAATGAGGTGGATTGGATTAGGATGAGATGGATTGGATTGGAGTGAAGTGGATTGGAATGGCTGGATTCGGGTGAATTGGATTGGATTGGATTGTGGTGGATTAGTGTGGGTGGATTGTGTTGGATTGGAGTGGGGTGAATTGGAGTGGGGCGGATTGGACATCGGTGAATTGGAATACTGGCAGGTTGTTTGGATTGAAGTGGGGCAGAATGTTTTGGATTGAAGTGGGGCAGATTGCTTTGGATTGGAGTGGGGCAGATTGGAGTAGGTCAGATTGTTTTGGACTGGAGTGGGGTGGGTTGGATTGGAGTAGGGGTGATTGGTGTGGTGTGGCGTGGATTTGGATTGGTGGGTGGATTAGATTGGTGTGGGGTAGACTGGAATGTAGTGGGGTGAAATGGATGGAGTTGGTGGATTGGATTGGGAAGAGGTGGATTGGAATGGAGTGGGGAGGATTGGAGTGGGTCAGATTGTTTTGGATTGAAGTGTGGCAGATTGTTTTTGACTGGAGTGCGATGGATTGGAGTAGATTGGAGTGGGGCAGATTGGAGTGGGGAAGATAGTTCTAGATTGAAGAGGGGCATCTTATTTTGGATTGAAATGGGGCAGATAGGAGTGGGGCAGAACGGTTTGGAATGGACTGGGGCAGACTGGAGTGGGTCAGATTGTTTTGGACTGGACTGGAATGGTTTGTGATGGATTGGGGAGGGGTAGATTGGGGGGAAATGGGGTGGATTGGGTTGGTGTGAGATGGACTAGATTGGGCTGGATTGTGGTGGATTGGACTGGTGCAGGTCAGAGTGGATTGGAGTGGGGTGAATTGGGATGGAGTGGGTGGACTGGATTGGGGTGAGATGTATCGGAGTTGAGTGGGACAGATTGTTTTGAATTGGAGTGGAGCACATAGTTGTGGACTGGAGTGGGGCAGATTGGGGTGGGGAAGATTGTTTTAGATTGGAGTGGGACAGCTTATTTTGGATTGAAATGGGGCAGACTGGAGTAGGGCTGATTGTTTTGGAATGGCGTGGGTCAGACTAGAGTGGGTCAGATTGTTTTGGACTGGAGTGGGGTGGCTTGTGGTGGATTGGAGTGGGGTAAATTGGAGTGGAGTGTGGTGAATTGGGGTGGTTTGAGGTGGACTGGATTGGGCTAGCTCAGGGTGAATTTGACTGGTGTAGGGTAGATCAGATTGGAGTGGGGTGGGGTGAATTGGGATGGAGTGGGGAGATTGTATTGGGGTAAAATGGATCGGAGTGGGTGGATTGTTTTGGATTGAAATTGGGCAGATTGGAGTGGGGCAGAATGGTTTGGAATGGAGTGGTGCAGACTGGAGTGGGTCAGATTATTTTGGACTGGAGTGGTGTGGCTTGTGGTGGATTGGAGGAGGTAGATTGGGGTGAAGTGGGTTGAATTGAGGTGGTGTGAGGTGGGCTGGATTGTGGTGGATTGGACTGGTGTAGGGCAGATCGGATTGGAGTGGGGTGAATTGGGATGGAGTGGGTGGATTGGATTGGCGTGAGATAGATCGGAGTGGAGTGAGGCAGATTGTTTTGGATTAGAGTGGGACAGATTGTTTTGGATTGGATTGGGGCAGATTGTTTTGGATTGGAGTGGGGCAGATTGTTTTGGATTGGAGTGGGACAGATTGTTTTGGATTGGATTGGGGCAGATTGTTTTGGATCGGAGTGGGGCAGATTGTTCTGGGTTAGAGTGAGGGAGATTGTTTTGGATTGGATTGGGGCAGAGTAGGGTGGGTTTAGAAGATTGGAGGGGGGCGGATGGGAACCAGTTGGGTGGTAGGACCCCTACCCCGATACTCATTAGAGAGGAACAAATCTGCACATTCTGATGTTCTGGGAATGGTGAGGCTGTGCCTTTGGTACAATTTTGTTCTTCGGAACAGCAGCCGTGGAGAGTGAAGGAAGGCTCTACCCGGCGGTCAGGCCACGAAAGCTGCAGCTTCTGGTGCGTGTTAAACGGCAGAGACTGAGGTATTGACTCCGTGCAGGGCTAATGCTCGGGATGGCACCAAAAGCAGCTAGAACCGTGAAGGGTAAACCAGGGAAGACTGGTGGACCCCTAGAGAGTGAATGACTTACTTCTGAAGGGCTCCACAAGACAGGGAAACCAGCTGGTGTGAGGGATTCTACAGACAGAGCTGGGGCTGTGGCAAAATCTGGAAAAGTATTTGGGAGGCACTTTGCCTCTACCACGCCAGCAGCGGCCGTAGCAGCAGCAAAACCATCAGCAGGGGTGGCTGATTATTTAATGAAAGGAGCCTCAAACTCTTGCTTGGACTCATTTAAAGAGCCCTCTCACAAGGGATAGTGCTGGTGCTCTGTGGGATCAGTCTCCTTTTTCTGAGTAGGCCACCATGGTACAAGAAATGTTGTGGAGGTCCACCGGAGGTCCCCTCCCTACACAAGGTAACTCCAACCCTTTAGATATCTCTCTTATAGCAGGGATGGATATGGAAAGAAAGATGATTGGATCATAATCCTACCAGAAGAATGCCAGGAGGGGGGTTATTTAATATGTTTCATAACTGTTTTAATTATCTGCAGGCCTCCACTGAGGTCAAGAAGACACCGGATCTGAGTTCGGCTGTAATGGGATTGCGGGGGTTTGCCGGAGGCCCTCGGGGGGGCTCTGAAGATTCTGTCAACAGATGGACTACTGTTGGAGAAGATGGCAAGTTGTGAGAAAGGCGGGTAAAAGTACAAGGTGATCTCTGGGCCGCAGTGCTTAATTTGTGCTTGTTGTTTCCGGTGCTGAGCACCGGCACTTATTTTTGAGGGCCGGGGCTTATTCTTCTGCCTCAAGCATTTGCTGCGAGCAAAAGACACACAGGGGAAAGACGGAGGAAGAGAAAAACGAAAAAGCGTCACAAAGATAGAAAGCATAAAGCTGCAAGAGTGTGCTGAAGGGGCAGGGAGTTGCTGTAAATGGATTAAAGAGGTCCGAGATGGCTTCAGGATTACGCTGCCTCAGTATTCCGAGCTTGCGCATTCAATTGCAGCAACCCCGTGTTTAATAGGAGGGCTTTGGGCACTGGCACTTACTTATTTACAAATTGAGCACTGCTGGGCCCCCCTTAGTCTAGAAGAACTACGAAGTGACCTTGAAACTGGGGAGCACTTCTTTTCTCTTTCAGATCAGTCAGGCTGGTCGGACCGGGAAACAGGGTTCTTAGAAAATAGTCAAAAAGTGGGCTTGCAAGGAAATATTTCTAGAAGCAGCAGTGCTTAATTTGGGCTTGTTGTTTCCAGTGCTGAGCACCGGCACTTATTTTTGAGGGCCAGGGCTTATTCTTCTGCCTAAAGCATTTGCTCCGAGAAAAAGACACATATGGGAAAGACAGAAGGGAAAAACGAAAAAGCGTCACAAAGGGAGAAAGTAGAAAGCTGCATGAGTGAGCTGAGGGGGAAGGGAGTGGCTTCATATGGATTGAAGAGGCCTGAGATGGCTTCAGGATCACGAAGGCATAACATTTTGACACATTACCAGGTTTACTAGTCTTAGTAAATATGAGAATGCACCAAGAGCCATGGGTGGATGCGTGGGGACACCCATACTACACTCATGGAACGCCTTCCAGATGAAGATTAACGCAAGGCAGCAACTTGCACTGCTTTGCGTTTCTCTGGATTTACTAAGCCACACAGAGCCACACAAGGTGGCTTTGTGTGGCTTAGTAAATCTCACTGAAGCCCTTGCATTGCCTTGAGTGTCACAATGGCAATGAAAGGGCTTTGCAAATCCAGTCCAGGCCTCAGTACATAAAAGAACATCCTCTACACAGCTGCATGATTTGTCATGAGACCACAAATGTTGAAAAGGAGCCTACACAAGCTCAAACAAAAAGTTGTTATCTTCCCCTGCTTGCATGCATCATCATAATGGCTTGCCAAACCACGTTTAAGGCCCTAACATAACACAATGGAAAACCTGCTGGACTAATGGGTAGATATTGGTTGAGCTAAGACAATCTGGATTCATTACACACTCTATGCTATGTAATGACTAGATATGAGATCCTTGATTACTGTATGTGATTGATTGATTGTCCTTTGACAGTTGGCCATTGTCCTTTCGACTAAGGACATTGACCAACACCAGCAAAATGAATGACCCTGAAGAGGAGGTGAGGGCCCAGGTTATCCAGGGATGCCAGTCTGCAAAGCTACCTCCCCTCATCCTAAGAGAACTTGGAGGATCTCCATAACCATGCTGGGCTGGTTCTGCCAACCCCTAGTTTACCAGCAAGTGATTCAAGGGCTGCACAATCGCTCAGTGTAATTTATGGTGGAATAGTTGGTTATGTGACATGTGCTAGAATGTCACACCACTGGTCGCACCCCTACGGTAGGAAGGAAGACTCCGAGCATTTGCTTATCAATGTAAAAGTGCCCCCACCTGGGGCGATGTGACACAAACATCAGACGATGGTGGTGCCTTATTCTGGAGTGGTTGAGCTCTGCGAGAGGTGCATGTGAGCATTTATGTGTGCCCATGTGACTGTGTAGAGTTATTTTATCCTGAGTTTCTGCCTGGACCTAGGGGACCATTGCTGTACATGCACAGGGCTATTTATTTCACTAAGAGTAGGGATATAGACTATGATGTATGTGACATTTATAAAGTTAGCCTTAAATTAAATTTGTGATGCTTCTTTAATTCTCTGTTTTACTACATCAGCAAAAACTCTGCAGGTCGGAATGAGCCATAACAAGGTAGTACCTCATGTTTCCACTGTTGCGAGTTGCAAAACTGGGACCATTGTATTTTACCACTAACAAACATTTCTCCAGCGTTTTACCGGATATGGGTGTCTGGGAAGAAAACCTGCTGGGTCTGTGTGGTAATTTTTAGGTTGAGCGTAAGCGTACAACCTCACATATACTTTTAAGTATACTTCTTCTGTGGACTTCCAGCTATTTCATTTGTTAGTTTCGGTGTCATTTCAAAATCCTTGCTTGCTAGTGATCAGTCATACCTCTTTGTCCCTCCTTCTTCTGTGTGGGAGCAGGGACTATCTGCTGTATAATTACCCTTTGTCCTGTTTATATGGTCTGCAGGGGACTTTTTTAACTTTGTTTCTTGATCCTGTCCAGGGAAGCTTCCCTTTTCATTTGCAGAGCATTCTTTCTCTGAGTGTAGCTGTAAACAAGGCTATAAATCAGGCTGTTATCTTGGACACATTTGGGGCCATATGTACGAACACTTTTTCCCATAGACACAGAATGGGTAAAAACCTTTGCTACATCTGGCCCTTGGTATTTGTGGGCTCTCTGTAGCCTCTCTCAGTTGCCTGGCTCCCCACCTTTCTTGGCTTGGATTTTCTTTACCAAGTGTGCCTGCCTGTGTGCTAAGAGCAAGGGCGGAGGATCGCTTGTAATTGCTTATAGCCTGGGCACTTCACTCTACCAGGGCTCCTCAATTCTTAGAGACAGTGCCTACTTCTGCCCCATACTGGGATCCCACTTGCAATGCCATCAGTGCACCTCAGTTCACACACTCCAAGCCCTGAGCCGTGCCGGTGCTAGGAATCCCACACATGCTGTCTGCCACAGCACCTTAGTTCTTGCAGTCAGTACACTCTACTGCTCTAGTACTGGGACCTCAGGTGCAGCCCCATCAGTGCACTGCAGTTCACACACTCCAAGCCCTCGGCCGTGCCAGTGCCAGGAACCCCACACATGCTGTCTGCCGGAGCACCTCAGTTCTTGCAGCTTTACTGCTCCATTACTGGGACCTCTTGTGCAGCTCCATCAGTGCACCGAAGTTCACACACTACAAGCCCTCAGCTGTGCCAGTGCCAGGAACCCCACACACGCTGTCTGCCAGAGCACCTCAGTTCTTGCAGTCAATACACTCTGCTGCTCCAGTACTGGGACCTTGGGCGCAGCTCCATCAGTGCACCTCAGTTCACACACTCCAAGCCCTCAGCTGTGCCCCTGCCAGAACCCCACACAGTCTACCAGCGCACCTCAATTTCTGAGCTTAGCTGTATAGAAAGGCTATAAAACAGGCTGTTATCTTGGTCACATTTGGTCTGCCTGCCTGTGGTCCATTGTGCTGAGAGCAAGGGAGGATAGTTTGTAACTCTTATAGCCTAGCCGCCCAGGGCTTCTTACTTAAGGGTCCACAAAAAAGTTAGCAGTGGTATCCATACACCACAAAATTGTTTTCATGAACTTTGGAATAAACTGTGCTTGCTTGACATTTCCTGCTTTCTTAGTCAGATGTGCCTGCCCTTTCCTAATTAAGCAATTCAGTGGCGTGTAAATTAACCTGCTACCTCCACTTTTGACCCAACAAGCATACAGGAACGTCCCCCATCCAGAGGCCCTGTCCCCAGATGTAACCTGATGTCACCGAGGAAACCTTTGTAAGGCGTCCTTGCTCTTTCAGCTCTGATACCCACATGCAGTTCAGCCAAAGCAGCTCCTTCCAAGCACTCCCTGCCCACTACTGTTCCAGTGCTGGGACCCCTCAGCCAACTCTACCAGGGCTCCTCAATCCTTAGAGACAGTGCCCACTTCTGCTCCATACTGGGATACCACTTGCAGCTCCATCAGTGCACCTCAGTTCACACACTCAAAGCCCTCAGCTGTGCCAGAGCACCTCAGTTCTTATAGTCAGTACACTCTGCTGTTCCAGTATTGGGAACTTGGGTGCAGCTCCGTCAGTGCACCTCAATTCACACACTCCAAGCCCTTCAGCTGTGCCCATGCCAAAACCCCACACATGCTGTCTGGCAGAGCACCTCAGTTTTTACAGGCCGTACACTCAGCTCAAGTGCAGCTCCATCAGTGCAACTCAGTTCTACTCTGGCGAGGACTCTTCCTTTCCCATACTGGGACTTCGCTCACATACAGTTCCATTACAGCAGCTCAAATCTGATATTCAGTGCCACTGCCAGCCAATATTGGACCTTAAAGAGCAAAATACAGCTCAGGCAGTGCACTTCAAGTCTACCATCCAACGCCACTGTTGATGGGAACCACCACAGCTCTGCCAGAGTCAATCAATTCTAACATTTGGTGCACATTTCTTACCAGTACTAAGGCTTACAGACACGCCTTTGAGGACTCCTCGCGTCTGTGGTTCCGAGGCAATGCCACTTTCATACTGGGCCCCACTCGCAGCTTCACCAGGCACCTCCAGGCTATCACTCAGCAACACTGGCACACCAATACTAAGTTCCACACATAGCTCCATTAACATTCCACACATCTGACCTTGTGTGCCTGTTACTATTCCAGTACTGCAGCCAACATACAACTTTGTCAGTGCACCTCAACCCTAACCTGCAGCGCCCCATTATTGCAATACCAGGAATTACACGGTGCTCCGTTTCTCATTCCTCACCCGCTGCCTTTCTTTTATTCCAGCATGGGACAGGACACAGCTCTGTCTATACCCCCAATCCTGATGTGAAGCGCCCCAATATTGCTGTAAAGGGGTTCACATACAATTCTGCTAATGCACCTCCTGCTGTTCTGCCGGGCCCCCTGCTGTTCACACTCTGACTTCTGTTTGAGGACGTGGGGGAGCCAATTAAACGGCTGATTTAAGAGCCCCTAGTCCCTCCTTGTGCCACATTAGCATAATTTCCTTTTTTACATTAATGTGTCCCAATGAGGCCAAAATCGCTGCGCCAAATTTACAAAGTGGTGCAATGCACCCTTGTGCTACATTATGCCTGCGCCAGGTATAATGTATGCAAAGGGGGCATTCCCCCATTAGAGGGGCTGAAAAATGTATTTTGCGTCATCATTTTCTTCGGCACTTCTAACGCCTTCTCATAGCAAGCATTAAAAGGAGGCACACCATTGTTTACAATGGACCTCAATGGGCTTTGCAGGATTAGTGTCAAGATTTTTTACTCTAATCCTGCAAAGCTCAGAACTAGTGTCATAAATTAATGATTGCCATATCATAGATATGGCACACACATGGTGGCATTAGAGGGGCACTAAGGGGTGCGCTGCACTATGTGCAGCACCACTTTTATTAAATCAGGGCCTACATCTATTCTTAGCTGCCATCTTTATTTGGGAAGGACTGTTTCACCTATCTCACTCCGTTCTTTCCTTTACTCTGTTTACTCTCAATGTTTTCTTCCTCCCCCACTTTTTTTTCTTTCCAGCTCTTAAAATCCACGTTAACAGTTTTGCTTTCTTTCAACTGTTTATTTCTACTCCTCTCCCTTTTATAATTTTACTCTTCCTCTTGCTACGTCCTCTTTCAAACTTGCCAAAACTTGGTTATTTCTTTTCTTGTTTTGTTCCTCTCTTTTTTCTTCATCAGGCGTTCATTCTTTCACTATTTTTAGGTCGAGGATAGCAGCCTTTCTGACGTGTTGGTATGTATCTAGGCTTTTAACAACGCCCACCGCACACCCATCACTATCACTCGTTCATGGGCTTCCCCTTCAAAAATCCTTTATTTTTGTTGGTAAATGCTTTACGTTTGTCCCTCTTTGGGGCGGTTTAGTTACCGCCTTGGAATCGCCCATGTTACATGGATAATTGCACTTTTGCCGATACGTTTGACTGCGACTGAACTTCTTTTTTCTTTTTGTGTGCTGCTTCACGCTGATGCTGTGGCACTTTGAATTGGCTCGCTTATGTGAAACTGTAGTACTTTTCATTTTCAATTTATGTGGCAAGAAAAGTCAGGTTAGGAGTTTACAACGCTAATAGCTCTAACTCGAGCAAATGCGAGACCCATTACATTGCAAATGTTTGTTTTCTCTTCCCTTCATTCTTTCTTTGTCTTTTTTATTTGCTCTTTCCTTTGACTCGTATGTGTCCTTTCACTTTTGATCACTTCTTTCTTCCTTCCTTTCTCTGGTGTTATTTTTATCTGTCAATTCATGTTTTAGTATAAATCCCTCTTTTTCCCTTCTGTATGTGGAAACCACAAGTTAAATGTTGGGATCCGAAGTGTCAAAGTGGTTTTCCCATTCTGTGTCTGTGGGAAATGTGTCAGTACATAGATGCGTTCTCTAGCTTCCTTCCCTTTTTTCTTTTGTCTCACGTTTGCTCCATTTCTTATCTTAGTTGTTTTTTCATTTTCTCGTTCATTCATTCCCTCCTTTTATTTCTTTGCGACCCCTTCTCTTTCTTCCTTTTGTCTGTTGTTTTCCTTTCACTTCTCTTTTTCTGCCTCATACTCTTTCTCTCCTGAGGCCTAGTTATCAATGGAGTAAAAGGTGCAGTGGCACCGGGGTCCAGAGACCTATGGACCTCACTCAACTCTAAATACTGCTGTATTTTCCTACCAAAATTTTAGTCAACCATTTCCTTTCTTACTCTAGGGCCCAGGACACCGTTACTACGCCACTTGTCATCTCCCGACTCTTTCCTTTCACCCTCCAATTTGTCCCAAATTACATTTTTGTTATCGTGTTTTGAGCATTACACTCTTATGCCAAATGTTTATTTCTGATAAAGATTTTCATGATAATTGTAAATGTTTTAAGATAGAAGAAGAAGGTAAATGGTAATGCTTTAGGTAAATGCTGGGCCACAGGAAATTATATGACAGGGAAAGACGAAATTATGATGCAAGTTTGACCAGTTTATGTGGCAAGAAAAGTCCAGTTGTAAATTTACAATGCCAATAGCTGTAACTCCAAAAAATGCGAGACCTATTGCATTGCAAAAGCTTGTCCACTGCTTTAATCTCGAATAAGGCGCAAACTCCTCTTTGTGGGCTATCAGGTTAATCAGAATCAGGCCCTCTGTGTTCCTGGTCCAGATAACCTCGATGGTGTCACCCCTCGTGATGCATCATGGGATCGGCTAAGAGTCCTGCCACTCAAGACCACACTCTCGTAACACTCAGCTTCATTACGCACTTCCTGTTCTTGTCAGCGCCAGCAGCACCAAAGGCAGAACTAGATGGAAACCAGGAGCTGCACAGGCAATCACCTCCTGCCATAAAATGTGGACGGACTAAAGTGCACGGTGGGATAGCACTGAGGGCGCGGGAGATGTGAAAGGGCGAGAACACGTGCGGTGTGCAGCCTGAAGTCCAGGCACAGTGAAGGGAGCTACAGCTTAGATGTGTGGTGTAGCGCTCATGGCAGGCGTGCAAATAGCCCGAATTAAGAAAGGACCAGACAGCAATCCGCGTCCTCAGTTGAGCTCTGTAAATTGCTGTTATTTCTTGCAAGGTTTAGCAGGAACAGAGATGGTTTTGTTTTCTCCAGAAGAGCTGGACAGTCTTCGGTCAGATCATTTATCACCGACTCATGGAATATGTCAAACTATGTGCACTGCGAGGTATCACGTTGCAGCAACATTTCACTGGCCTGTGTGGAGAACAGCATCTGAGAAAGGCTGCAGAGAGCAGCTCTCTTGTCGGAACCAGTTAATGAGAAAACATAAGCATTCGAACTAAAGGGGGACTGTCTGACTCGGTGCAAACAACTTAACTACTGTCACTAAAAACCAGACAATGATAAACAGAAGTCTATAGGATCCTCCAGGGAGCGGTATAGGTGTCACCATGGAAGTCATCACAGTCGGGAAAGGAGTCACCCTTGGACTTAGTAGTGACTTAGGTGTCACTCATGCTTTTACTTAGGAGTGACATAGTGGTCACCCATGGAGTCACTCTGGAGCGGCATGCGTCACCCATGGAGTCACTCAGAAGCAATATCGGTGTCACCCACAGAGTCACTCTGGAGCAGCACCGGTCTCAGCCATGGAGTCACTCAGAAGCGGCACAGGTGTCACCCACAGAGTCTCACTCAGTAGCAGCATCGGTGTCACCCACAGAGTCACTTAGGACCAGCATAGGTGTCACCCACGGAGTCACTCGGTAGCAGCATAGGTGTCACCCACAGAGTCACTCGGGAGCAGCATAGGTGTCACACAAGGAGTCACTCAGGAACAGCATAGGTGTCACCCACGGAGTCACTTTGGAGCAGCATCATTGTCACACAAGTCTCTCAGGAGCAGCATAGGTGCCACCCATAGAGTCACTCAGAAGCAGCATAGATGCCACTCATGGGGTAATTCAGGCGCATTATAGATTAGATTTGGAGTCACTTTAGAAGAACATAAGTGTTACCCTTGAAGTCACTATGGAGCGTCAGTGGTGTCACCCATGGAGAAACATCACCCAAGAAATACAGAGATTTATATCAAATAATCCATATGATCTGCCCAGGAGCAGCACTTGTAATACCCAGGGAAAAACAGCAACCAACAAATGAGGATACTTACATCCAATCAATATACTATCTCACACTTGGACCCGATAGTGCTGCCTGGGAAGGCGCAGCTCACGAAAACAAGCAATTACCTTTAGTCCCTTTTACTACCCAGGAGCGGCTTATGGCTATTGCAGATGAGGACAAAAGTGACTATTTGAGTGTTTCAACGTTGAAGGGAGGAGGGGATAGACTGGGAAGTTCAGGAACAGAGATGTGGCAGGCGAGTTTGGAGAGGCAAGGTTATGTGCATTGATTTACCTGTGTACCTCTGGGGATGTAGGCAGTCGTGGCTCGCTCCTATTTAAAGGGACGGGGGCGCATCTGTGTTGCTGGACTGGAGAGAGCCCTCTGCGCATGTGTGTTTAACTGGCCCGAGACGGCTGGCCAAACAAACATGCGCTCCGAGGTTGTCATCCCCAATGCCCCACCCCTTTCATCACGAAGGGGTAATAAACCTAGTGTATTATCCTTTCGTGTTGAAAGGGTTGCAGCTTCTGCTGTTGGCGTGTGGTGCGACGCTCCGCCGCCCTTATGGAGCAGCTGGCTGTGGATGTAGGGTCTCTGACATCAAACCATCCTAGGCCTAAATAGAATCATGCAGGGGAGTCACCGCAGAGAGTCGCCCTTTACCACAGATGGTGGGGGTGAGGGTTGCGGGGCTGGATGTCCTGGAAAGGCTAAAAAAAAAATCTAGAGCCTTGTCACATGATCTGGTGGTCAGGGATGGGCTAGCCAATCACAATATAGTAAGGGGTCACTTAAAACACAGCAAAATCTAGACCAATAATTTCCCTAGAACTCAGACTCTCTGATTGTAAGCAGAACACAAACACAGCAAATGGAAATATGTCTTACCAGCTAAAATTGCACTCTTGAAAACCACAGGGCCATATATTTTCATCAAGGACAATTTAAACACAAAAAGCACATTTCTATAAGGACCTTCAGTCGCTTCATACGTAAAAAAAAAAAAATTGAAAACAGTGGTTCCTACACCTTTTTGGAAAGAAAACATTACAATCAAACAATTTAACCCACTGAGAATTAAGGGGTGGGGTAGTGGGTGGGGAGAGGGGGGGAAGCAGCAGGGAAAAAGGCCACAGAGTGCTTTACAGAAACGGATCTAACTGGGAACCATCCTGCATGAAACTTGTGCAAGGATCTATAGGTCTTGTCGAGCCTCTGGATCTCCGACTGTGCCTGCTGGTCTAAATCCTGGGCACCCATCACACTGACCACCTACAATGAGAAAGCCTGCTCCATATTGGGTGAAGGGGGGGCGAGAGTTCTGCCACCAAGAGGCAAAGTGCTTGCATGACGACAGCACTGCCTGAGGACTCCGCGTCTCAAGGGCCAGTGGATCCCATGCCTATCCTGCCCCACTGGGCCTACACCTAAGGGCTTCATCGAACACCAGTTCAGAAGGTGTGCAACTTGCGGACAATATTTAATAAAGACCTCTCTTCCATTCCCCATGTCATTGCAGCCATCAAGAATGCTCTGTGTGACTTGTGACTGATGAGAGTGGTTCTTTCTCAGCTACCATCCAGTAGCTCATTGCTTATTACAAGCTGCAGTGATTTTAGGGCTTGACTACACCACAGCGGTATACTTAGGGCCTCTAAAATAAAAGACTAGTCTTAGATCTTTGATACCGAGATTGCATCAGGCCCACCTTGAAAATCCCATGACCAGTACCTGTTAAACAAACACATTTAAGACACAGTGCCTTGCTCTTAAGGCACTCAAATGCCACAGGGTATCAACTTCTAGCCCTTCAAACCATCCAGGGCCCTGAGATCCGTCATGTGAAACCAACTTGTCAGATATCCTGCAAAACAACAGAAAGTTCTAGGGGCAGATCCCTTCCCTTAAAAGAATCATCACCTTAGAACGTCTCCCCCATCGAACCCATAATATTAGATTTTCCAAAATGCAACAATCTCAAGACATCACTTATGGCCTGGAGGCCCTCTGAGCACCCGAGCCTTTGATTCCCAGCTTATGTTCTTCCACTTGTACGTACCCCTAAATAGTCAGATGCCTCTGACTGGCCCTCTTCACCCTGAAACCAGTTTGGCTGGCATTTGATACAGTATGAACATTCAAGGTAGTTATTTACCCTCTTACTGTGTTTTCCAAGGTGGGCTCATGGTGGACTCGACAAGAACACTAATCGACTCAACCTACCCAACTACGTGTCCAAATCTCGTCCACCTGGCTCGTGTGCCTGCAGCATTCAGCAAATGTGGCCCTTGAGTCCATGCAGTACATTACAATAGTGCAAACAAAATGCAGCATTTCTTGTCATTATTAGAGACGTGATTTTATCTGCAGTGGAAATGGATCCGGCTTAAATGTATTGTACTAATTCTGAGCACCTTCATCACAGTTTACTACCCATGTTCTGATAAAAGTACATCATCAACAAGGAAAACAAGCCAAATATTTCTTGGAACACGTTTGAGCTGAAAAAACACTCAAGAACAGAAGGACATCATTTACTCATTCCCATCTGATCTGTGTGGGTGGTTTTGTATAGTGTCTTCATAAATGTCATTATCTGTGTCCTAAACTGACTTTTTCCCTTTTACTTCTTGAAAAAAAAGAACATTATTGGATGTGTGTTTCTCCCTGAAGCCGCTGCTGATGCTTTACTGCTTGGGTGACAGCACTGTCAGGGAGCATCAGGGCAGACATGGCCGTAGTGCAACCAAGCACCACTACGACATGACTGTCACACCACCTCACACCACACAGAGGAAGTGCTGGGATTATGTCCGGGAGGATAAACTGTCAAGGAAAGCAGGCTGCTTCCTATTGCAAGTATGCAGTGCCAGCAAGAGGCTTGCATCTTTTCATGCTACCTAACGCAGCCTCCCTAGGCCCAGGTAACGCTCGTACAGAGGTAGCAGAACCCTTGAAGGAACAAGCCTTGACATCTGGTAGAAGATGTTTGGAAAAGAGCCGATTGACCTTCCCAGGGCAGTGGGCTATTGAGGCCAGATCAAGCACAGTGTTCTGAGCCTGTTTGGTGTGGTTCATAGGTTAATGCAGTCCTGTGGTGTATTGATCACTATCTTGCGTAAAATGGGCATCCCTATTTGTGGGATCCCGAGCCTTACTATGGGGTGATTTTCACTGAGAGGTAGTTCCAAGTGCCGGCGGTGAGAGGGTTTGTCTGCTGATGGTGGCAATTGTAAGGGCCCCTGAATGGATGCAAGACCCTCACACGGGGCCAGTTAGACAATGCTGAAATGGTCAACCACCCACAGTCCTGAATCTTGCTTAGTCTTGACAGTAGTATCCTGTAGGCCTCCTGTCAACATCAACAGAAGTCTCTTCCTCAGGGCTCTTGGAGGGATGCCCACCCAGATGGGACAAGGACTTGCTGAATCGAAGTTCTCCAAACGTGACATACAAGCCTTCCATCCATCAGGTGCCAAGAAGAAACCACAGCACCAAAAGTACCTGAAGCTGTTTTTTAGTGGCATACCCGAAAATAAGCAGTTTTTTAAAATAAGCCCATCATAGTTAAAGAATTGTAAGAGGAATGCCTCTTTCTAGAAGGGAAGACTACGCAACTGGAGAAATGGCCAAAAAGGTGGCACGTTAGAAACCATCCCAGGAGTCCGGCTGATAAGTTAAAACTCTGCTGGGATGGTTGATGATGCACAGTTAGTGGCAGGATTACAAAAGAGAAAAGGGATACACATGCTGGATCCCCAGGCAAAAATATAATCATATCTGGTACAGTGTTGCCTTATTCTGGAGAAACTTCAAGACACCTGTATTAATTGACTTCATGAAGTAGATTGAAATTCTGCAGATAAAACTGATTAGAGCTGGCTAATTGTATATACTGCTAAATTATGCTGATTCTTACATTTTTTAAGTTTCTGATCATGGAATACATTAATTTCTAAGTGGATCAATTTTAATGCTTGATTTAACTGTATAAAGTTTAGTGTTGCTGTTGGTAAGTTATTGTTTCAAATCTCTGATAAACTGACCAGACTGGAGGTTCCCTAGCTACTTGCACGGCAGCCAGGCTTGCACTGCAGAAGGCAGCAAATGCTGCTATGACATAGCCCTGCAAAAACATAGCTGTCAATTTCGCCTAAAACACATTGCAAGACGGCATAAACATCAATGAGGGAGAGCCACTAGAAGCACCTCTGTCCCCAGTTTGCACTTCAACAACTCCGGCACTGCTGTTACTGCTGTTGCTACCAAGACCTATTGGGGTAGAGGCAGAAAGTAAACTGGGCCTCTAGATTTCACTGCTTGCCCTTTCCCATCCCTGTAATAGCAAATAAGAGGCCACTGAGGGGCTGCGAGTGGGCCAAAGGGCCAATCCTGTGAGATCTTCCAGAGTCAGAAGATATCACTTCAACTTGTCCCAACATATGGATGTATCAATGACCATACCTGCAGGTGTTTTATCTTCCCTATTTTAAGGATGGTCTAGCAATACCGGCATGGCTAAAAAGACTGGACAGGATGTAAACCCCATACAGTCTACTGGGGCCACCTAGCAGCTATGCAACAGTGAAGCTACATCTGGACAGGAACCTAAAAAGGGAGTTGTTTTAGGTCCAGCACACGTCCCCTGTTTCTCACTGAATTCACCCAGAATGAGTGTGCTGTTCCCTACATAAATCAACACAGCAATGGTGTATTGGTACTACAGGTCGGGTACTGAGGTCATTTTTTTTAGGATGCACAAGTCCTCACCTGCCAAGTGGCATGCTTCATCATCAGGCTGGGCTCCTTACAAATAAAGAAAAGGGGGCTGGGTACGAACACCCTGACCCCTTAGCTCTGGTGGTGAGGTCCCAGGGCTGAAATGCATTTGTTTTTGATTTTATGGCCAGAGTTGCAATGGATCTGCCGTAAAATAAAAATTAAAAAAACGAAGCACGGGCTCCAGCGCTTTGTTATTATAAAGCCCTCTGGTTGGCCAAGCCCCAGGGGCATCTGCTGAATAATGCGGGGGGGGGCTCCTGGCCCCACCCACCCCCACTGCCCCTCAATAAATATAATGCAGGGGGACGCATGCTCCCTGCTTGCCTGGGGATCACCACATCAATGGGGCTGTTAATAGTTATGTGGGGGGCTCCGGGCCCCACCCACCCCCAGCACTCCCTGGGACCACCACCTCCCCGGGGCTAATAATAAATATTATAATGTGGGAGCGCCCCCCTCCTGCTGCCGTGGGGATCACCACCTCCCCGGGGCCATCAATAAATATAACGTGGGGGGGTGCGTGCCCCTCCCTCCTCCTCCCTCCTCTCCCCCCCCAGGGATCACCACCTATCTGGGGCAAATAGTTAAGAAAAGAAAGGGGGTCCCCTAGGGACCCTCAAACCCCTGGCATCACCACCTCCCCGGGGCTTCTTTCATGTGGGAGGGGGGCCGGCACGACTTCCCTCGAGGGGCCACAGGAGTCCATGGTGAACAGCATCTTCCAGGGCCGACTGCTACTATGTCCCAGCTGCCCACCACTGGGACATAGCTGTTTGCTGCGGCTTGGATGCAGCTTTGCAGCTGCAGCTGCAGCCAATCCACAGCAAACACTTCTGCCAAGCAGGTCCCGCTGTCAAAAACCAAAGCTTTCATCTCTGTCCCCTGAACGCGTGCAGGGAACAGAGATGAAATGATTCAGCAAGCAGGGAGCTGCTGTTAAAAGCAGCTCTGTGCTTGCTGAAGCAATGGCACCACAGGGGAGGCCTTGAGGCCTTTCCCGCAGTGGCAGATAGCCAGTAAGGGGCTGGTTAAACATAAATATATATATATATATATATATATATATATATATATATATATATATATATATATAGAGAGAGAGAGAGAGAGAGAGATAGATATATAGATATATATATATATATATATTGAAAAATGTAGGGAACACGGGGGAGCCCTTGAGGGCTCCCTCATGGACCCAGATAGTCTATAAAGGGCTAAAGAAAAAAAAAACAAGCAATAGCTCATTCTGTGACCTTCACACTGAGCACTCAGGGTTCAAGTCCAGCTGGACTCGCTTCCTTCCTTCCTTCCTTTTTTTTTTTTTTTTTTTAAAAGTACAAATTATTTGAATTTCAGATACATTTTTTTTTTTTAATCGTACAGAAATATCTCATTCTAAGTAAATTATATATCAAAGCCTAAAATACTCTCTATCTCTCTTCTGCTCACTTTCTTTCTCTCTCTCTCTCACTCTCTCTGTCTTTCAATCAATTTCTCCCACTCACAGACCCACTTAGAGCCTCATGCACCCACTCACAGCCCCAGTCAGACCCTCACGCACCCACTCACAGACCCACTCAAACAGTTATGTACCCACTCACAGACTCACTGACAGCCTCATGCATCCACTCACAGACCCGCGCACACACTGACGCACTCAGTAAAACACTGATGTACGCACTCTCACACCCAGACAGCCACTCTCACCCCCAGATACATCCTCTCACACCTATTCTGACACCCAGAAAGGCACATGGCCAAAGGGCTGTGAACAGCATGGGGTTGGGTGGTTAGGTGGGGTTAGCCGCAGGATCTGGCTGCAAGCCAGGTCTTGCGGGCAATCTCTACTGCGCACGGGTGGAGGCCTTTCATGGTGCTCGGTTGGGTTCTTATAGGGGTTTGTCCTCAAGCCATGTGTCCAGCCGCCATCGCACAGGGCCAAAGGCCAGGTGAGGCAATGGTTGGATTAACGTATAATAATAAAAATTACTATATGTTAAAAAAACATAGAAATTCACTGAAAAAAACAATGGTTAAGTTACATGGACGTTATAGTTAGGAAATAGAATTTTAAAAAACATAGAAATTCATTTAAAAAAACAAAGGTTACAGGGACGTTATAGTTAGGCTCACATTTTAAGCTTATGAAACCATAGAAATTCACCAGTTATAGTTAGAGTTACCTCAAATAATTATAACTTGTGACCTAAGGTAACTATAACTCGTGACCTGGCTGTGCACTGTTAACCCCTCAGGTGCCAGGCCTTTTTTTTGGCTATTTCGGGCAGTTCGCGCTTAGCCTCCCATAACCTTTTGTCCACATAAGCTACCCACGCCAAATTTGCATCCTTTTTTCCAACATCCTAGGGATTCTAGAGGTACCCAGACTTTGTGGGTTTTTCTGAAGGAGGCCAAGAAATTAGCCAAAATACAGTGACAATTTTGCTTGTTTTCCCAAAAATGTGAAAAGAGGGCTGCAGAAGAAGGCTTGTGTTTTTTTCTCTAAAAATGGCATCAACAAAGGGTTTGCGGTGCTAAAATCACCATCACCCCAGCTTTCAGGAACAGGCAGACTTGAATCAGAAAACACCATGTTTCAACACAATTTTAGCATTTTACTGGGACATACCCCATTTTTACTATTTTTTGTGCTTTCAACCTCCTTCCAGTTAGTGACAGAAATGGGTGTGAAACCAATGCTGGGTCCCAGAAAGCTAAACATTTCTGAAATGTAGACAAAATTCTGAATTCAGCAAGGGGTAATTTGTGTAGATCCTACAAGGGTTTCCTACAGAAAATAACAGCTGAAATAAAAAATATTGAAAATAAGGAGAAAAAAACAGCAATTTTTCTCCACATTTTGCTTTGTAACTTTTTCCCGCTGTGTCAGATTTTTAAAAGCAATATACCATTACCCCTGCTGGACTCTACTATTTGCAGGGATATATAAGGCTTGTAGGTTCATCAAAAACCCTAGGTACCCAGAGCCAATAAATGAGCTGCACCTTGCAATGGGTTTTCTTTCTGTACCGGGTATACAGCAATTAATTTTCCGAAATATAATGAGAATTAGGTATCAAGAAAACCTTTGTATTTCCAAAATGGGCATAAGATAAGGTGTTGAGAAGCAGTGGTTATTTGCACATCTCTGAATTCCGGGGTGCCCATACTAGCAGGTGAATTAGAGGGCATTTCTCAAATAGACGTCTTTTTTACACACTGTCTTACATTTGGAAGGAAAAAATGTAGAGAAAGACAAGGGGCAATAACACTTGTTTTGCTATTCTGTATTCCCTCCAAGTCTCCCGATAAAAATGGTACCTCACTTGTGTGAGTAGACCTAATGCTTGTGACAGGAAACACAACATGGACACATCACATTTTTTGCATTGAAATCTGACGTGTTTTTTGCAAAGTGCCTAGCTGTAGATTTTGGCCTCTAGCTATGCGGCACCTCAGGAAACCTACCAAACCTGCGCAGTTTTGAAAACTAGACACCTAGGGGAATCCAAGATGGGGTGACTTGTGGGGCTCTCACCAGGTCCTGTTACCCAGAATCCTTTACAAACCTCGAAATTTGGCCCAAAAACACTCTCTCCTCACATTTTGGTGAAAGAAAGTTCTGGAATCTGAGAGGAGCCACAAATGTCCTTCCACCCAGCATTCCCCTGAGTCTCCTGATAAAAATGGTATCTCACTTGTGTGGGTAGGCCTAGCGCCCGTGACAAGAAATGCCCTAAAACACAACGTGGACACATCACATTTTCCCAAAGAAAACAGACCTGTTTTTTGCACAGTGCCTAGCTGTGGATTTTGGCCTCTAGCTCAGCCGGCACCTAGGGAAACTTAGCAAACCTGCGCATTTTTGAAAACTAGACACCTAGGGGAATCTAAGATGGGGTGACGTGTCGGGCTCTCACCAGGTTCTGTTACCCAGAATCCTTAGCAAACCTCAAACGTTGGCCAAAAAAACACTTTTTCCTCACATTTTGGTGACGGAAACTTCTGGAATCTGAGACGAGCCACAAATTTCCTTCCACCCAGCGTTCCCCCAAGTCTCCCAATAAAAATGGTAGATCACTTGTGTGGGTAGGCCTAGTGCTCGCGACAGGAAATGCCCCAAAACACTATCTGGACACATCAAAAGAAAATTGGTTACTTACCTGTAACTGTAGTTCTCCAGTATTGGAATCTTTCATAGATTCACATGCTTGAATCATTCCCCGTCGTCAAGATGGGAGCCCCCGGTACAAATTACACAAGTAGTGTTGAAATATATTAACAAAGGGGCCCTAGGCCTCTTCAATTTAACAGTATATCAGAGTCATTTTAGGAAAGGGACCAAACTTGAGCATCCACCAATCAGGCGACACCACCCTCTAGAATCCTCCTGAGAGAAGCTCCAGCACCTCAGATTTTCCAAGCACAAGTGTGTTAAACAGAGGAAAAAAGAGAGAAAGAAAGAGGAAGGTGAAAGTGAGCTTCTCCGGGGAGGTGGGTGGGTCGCATGTGAATCTATGAAAGAATCCAATACTGGAGAACTACAGTTACAGGTAAGTAACTAATTTTCTTACTCCAGTATTGGAACTTTCATAGATTCACATGCTTGAATCAGAGTAGAGAGCAGTACTTATGCACATTGTACCATTGTAACCATGTATGATACAAAACACATGCCTATATAAAACATATGTATATACATCTATTCAAATATATATATCTATAAATAAAAATATATCAAGGAATACTTCAAACAAAATATTGTATGTCAATACTATCGTTATTTGTCCTGACTTCTCTATTCCACCCTCTTTTTTTTTTTTTTTTTTTTTTTAAAGTTCTAATTCTCTATCTGAACATAAGAGACATAAACAATGTGCATACCTGTTCTAGGATAGAGGGATGAAAGAGATGGCTCACCTTCACATGAAGAGGTTCCTGAGGACTGCTTGACCCACTGCCATTTCTCCTTGAGATAGTGATTCCAAGCAGTAGTGCCTTGTAAATGTATGACAGCTCTTCCATGTTGCTGCTCTACAAATGTCTTGCAGGGAGACCCCGCGAACAGCGCTGCCGACAAAGAGACTGCCCTCGTAGAAGGAGCATGCACTGATGAATGCAGAGGTTTACCTGCTGCTTGATGGCAGAATCAGATTGCTGAGGCGATCCATCTGGATATACTCTGTTTGGAGAGTGATTGTCCTCGTCTAGGTGCACTGTATGCTACGAACAATTGATTAGAGCGTCGAAAGGACTTAGTTCTGTCCAAGTAGAATTGAACACATCTCTTAACATCTAAGGAGTGTAATGCTCTTTCCGCCGGAGTAGAGGGATGAGGAAAGAAGGTTTTGAAAACTAAGGGCTCGTTGATGTGGAAGTCCGAAGGGACCTTTGGGATGAAATGCGGATTAGTACGCAGCAGTAGCCTGTCTTGTTTAATCTGTAAGAACGGCTCTTGTATAGAGAGGGCCTGCACCTCACTGACACGTCTGGCTGATATGAGAGCCACCAATAAAGCAACTTTCCAAGAAAGGAATTTTAGAGAAGCACAATGAATCGGTTCGAACAGATGCTTCATCAGCTATGCTAAAACAATATTCAGGTTCCACGAAGGAGGAGGTGGTCTGAAGGGAGGAAAAACCCTGAAAAGTCCTTTAAAAAACTGTTTGATTAAACGAGAGGAATACAGCAAGGGTGAAGCGTCTGAGCGACTGTATGATGCTATTGCAGCCAGATGTACCTTAATGGAGGAATGTGCCAGGCCTGCTTGCACTAATTGCAATAAGTATGGCAATATTTGTTCCGGCGGTGAAGATAGTGGATCAATCTGCCGCTGATGACACCAGACACAAAATTGTTTCCATTTGCAAGAGTAAGCCTTATTAGTGCTATCTGCTCTAGCTCTGGACAAAATGTCCCTACACTCCTGTGGGATATTCAGATGTGCGAACTCCCTTTACCCAGGAGCCATGCTGACAATCGCATCGACTGAGGATCCGGGTGCGACACTTGTCCTTTGTTCATTGTTAGCAATTGTGGAAACGGTTTCAGCGGAATGTGATGCTTGATTGATAGAAGAAGAAGCTGCGCAAACCAGTGTTGACGAGGCCAGTACGGAGCTACCAATATCAGAGTGCACGGCTCCGCCTTCATCTTCGTGAGGACTCTTGGGATCAATGGAATTGGAGGAAAGGCATAAGCAATGATGTCTGACCAGACTATCGAAAGCATATTCCCCCAAGATCCCTTTTGGTGATTCCAGCTTGCGAAGTACTGGCGTTTAGTGTTCCACTTGTTGGCAAACAGATCTACTGTTGGCGTTCCCCACTGGGAAAAGATGTAGTCCACTATCGACTGGTCCAGCTCCCACTCGTGGCAGCTCGATCTTTGTCTGCTGAGCGAGTCCGCTATCTTGTTCTCTATCCCGGCAAATGCACAGCTGGGAGTGTGATGCCTTGTTGCTAGGCCCAATTCCAAATTCTTTGGGCTTCTTTGGAGAGGGTGAGAGATCTCCTGCCTCCTTGTTTGTTGAGGTAATGCATCGTAGTGGTGTTGTCTGTTCTTATTACTACCTGTGATCCTGCTATTTTCGGGAGAAAAGCCTGCAAAGGAAGATACACTGCTCTGAGCTCTAGCAGACTGATGTGCATCACTCTCAACTCTAGCGGGCACTTGCCACTTACTTGAAGATCCTGCAGCACGGCTCCCAAGCCCTCCAGAGATGCGTCCGTAGTGATGGTCCATGGAGCCAGACGATGTAAAAAAGAAAGGCCGATGGACAGATGATGCTTTTGAGACCACCATGTCAGGGCTTTGGCTATTGCTGGGGTTATGTGTATTCGATCTTCGAAGCTTCCCGACACCTGGAGCCATTGACGGTTTAGTTGCTCCTGTAACGGACGCATTTTTAGTCTGCAGAGAAGAACCAGAGTTATGCATGATGACATCATGCCCAACAGGGATTTGAACAGTCGGACAGAAACACAGCTTCTTCTCTGTATTGATTTTGTTAGTGTCAGTAACTTTTGTTGCCTGTCTACCGTGGGACATGCCACGGTGGATTGCATGTCCAGGTTTGCCCCTAAAAAGGTGATACTGCGTGCTGGCAGAGGTTTGGACTTCTCCCAGTTGATGGTGAGGCCTAAATTGGTTAGCAAGGAAACGCACCTTCTTGTTGCTCTGCGCGCTGCTGCGTAGGTGCTTCCTTTTATCAGCCAATCGTCTAGATATGAAAAAATGTGGTGTTTCTTCCTCCTGAGGAAGGCTGCGATTGGCGCTAGGCATTTGGTGAGTATCTTGGGAGCTGATTTTAGGCCAAAGGGAAGGACACAAAATTGAAAATGGCTTCCGGCTACAGTGAATCTCAGGTATTGTCTGTGGGCAGGGTGGATGGGAATGTGGAAATATGCGTCTTTTGTGTCTAGTTTTCAGAAATGTCTCGGTTTGGTAGGTTACCCAGAATCCTCAGCAAACCTCAAATTTAGCTACAAAATCATATTTTTCCCACATTTCTGTGTGGGATCATCGCACCAGGACAAATTTCCTACCAGCCAACGTTACCCTCAGTCTCCCGATAAAAATACCTCACTTGTGTAGGTGGGCCAAGTGCCTGTGACAGGGAAGAGCCAAAAACATGTTGAAATTGACGGGGAACCAAAGCGGGTCCAAAAGGGCAGTTTGAAAAAAAACATTTTTAGGCTGACAAGTGCAGCAGAATTTATATCGGTATAGATGAGACAATGTTGGGTGGCAGGAATTTTGTGGATTCTTGCAGATTCCGGAAGGTTCCATCACCAAAAATGTGGGGAAAATGTGTGATTTCCAGCAAAGTTGGAGGTTTGCACGGCATTGTGGGTAAGAAAATGGTGCGGGGTGCATGTGAAGCACACCACCCTGGAATCAACCCGATGTTTAGTTTTCAGATGTGCCTAGGGCTTATGGATTTTTGTACATGGCAGTGTCCCAAAGTAAAAAAAAAGTGCAGTCCTCACCATTCCAAGTGGGTCGATTTTGAGAGTTACCAAGCTCTCATGGCCCAAATGTAAAACCAAAACCCCAAAAAATCAAATGTCCTCTTGCTTGCCGTGGGATAAGATGTTTTAGTGTGCGGACGGAGGGCTAAAAGACTGTTACCCCCTTCAGTTGTGTTGGGGGCATAACCAGGCCCATATTGGTCGGTAGCCACCATCCCACGATTTTTTTTAATTCCCTGGCATCTACTAGACTTTCTGCCCCCCGCCCCCCAGTGTGTGGATCGGAAGTAATTGCACAATCTGCCACTGGTGGGCAGAACTACTTTGGCCCCATTTATTTGGGGTGGGGGTATGGCCATACCCTCACCCTCTTATTTTGAAGAAAAAGAAAAAATCCCTGGTTGGCTTTCTGCCCCCCTTGGGGGCAGATGGCCCTTCCAAAAATAGGCCGATCTGCCCCAAATGGGAGAAGATATGGCCAACAGTAATGTGCACCCATGGGGAGCAACCCTTGCCCAAGGGGCTGCCCCCCAAACAAAACACACACATACACACACACCAATGCCCGGTGTCTAGCGGTTTCTCCCCACCTTGGGGGCAGATTGGCCTAACAAAAATAGGCCGATCTGCCCTGAAATGGCCTAAATATAATTTGGCCCCCAGGGGAGCGACCCTTGCCTAAGGGGTCGCTCCCCATACATAAAAACATAAAGTAAATTAAAAAAATATATATATCCCTGGTGTCTAGAGGTTTCTACCCCACCCTGGGAGCAGATCGGCCCCCTGGCAACGGCCATTGCCCAAGGGGCCGCTCCCCTTATACGTAAGTATATAAAAAAATAATTCTCTGGTGTCCAGTGGTTTCTGCCCCCCCGCGGAGGCAGATCGGACTAATTATATTAGGCCGATCTGCCTCAAGGGGGAGCAGAAATGGCCTAAAAATAATTTGGCTCCCCAGGGAGCGACCCTTGCCTAAGGGGTCGCCCCCACACATTAAAAAAAAAAGTAAAATAAAAAAAATAAGCCCTGGTGTCTAGGGGTTTTCTGCCCCAGGGGGGGTGGAAATGGCCTAAAAAAGATTTCGCTTCCTGGGGCCCAGCCCTTGCCCTTATTGAAAAATAAAAAATAAAAAAAATCCCTGGTGTCTAGTGTGCATTTCGATCGAGCAGCAGAAATGCTGAGAGAGACATGAAAGAATGTATTAGGGACTATCTGCTCTGTTGACACCAGCTGCCTCTTGACAGTAGTCATACTGGCTCCTGTGTCACGCAGAGCTTCCACCTTTTGTCCATCAATGGTGACCCACTGCCTATACTTTGAAGTATTTTGGGGCATGTGGGCTTTGGGCACCATTTCTCTTTCTCCCAGTGATACTAGGGAAACCTCTGCCTGCTCCCCAAAGCTATCTGGGTCTGTCTCCACCCCGAGCGCTACACTAGTCAACTCAGGTGTCTGTCTGGTAGTAAACGGTGCTCTCTTGGAACACTAGGAGTTGCCCTTATAATGTCCATACTGGTAGCACTCTAAGCATTTGGGGATGAATTTCCCTGATGATTTATCATAAGTCCCTGGCTTTTTCCCAAATCTGGAAGAGGAATGGTTGCCACCCACTCCCTGGGAATTCTTTTGGGGGCCTTTTGAGAGTTCCTTATCTGTACGTTTATCTCCCCCCCTCTTTCTTCTGTTGGGAACCCTGACCACCTTGGTGGGTGTCCCCCCCAGATACCTTTCGGGACACTCTGCTGCTAACCCAGAGGTCCGCCTCCTCAGCAAGCTTCCTGGGATAAGTCAGCTTTCTATCTACCAAGTGCTGGCGCAACTCTGTAAAAGTAACACTGAGCATATGCTCTCTCAGAATCAAGTCATATAACCCTTTGTAATCTTCTATTTTGCTGCCCCGCACCCATCCATTCAGTGCCTTACTGGAAAAGTCAAAGAAATCTACCCATGTTTGTGTGGATTGTTTGGTGCTGTCCCTGAACCTCTGATGGTATCCCTCAGGGGTCAGCCCAAACTTGGCAAGTAAAATGGCTTTCTTAAGTGGGTATGTGTTTTGATCCTTTATGTCCAATGTGAGAAGTGTGTCCCTCCCCAATGGTGGCACATAACTCAACATAGCTGTACCCCATTGCCCTTCAGGAACCTCATGAGCCCTTAGTGCAACTTTATAAGCAGCTAACCATTTATCTATGTCATCTCCCACCACAAAACTGGGCACCACATTTTTGGGTATACGAACCTTCTTTTCTCCAGCAGGTCCTGTCTGTATGCTGCCACTATTACTGCTGGATTCAGATTGTCTTGCCTTAAGATCCAGCTCCTTGAGACTCAGTTCATGAGCCAACAAAAGTTTATTTTCAGCCAAGGCTCTCTCAGCTGCAGCTTCATCTCTTTCAGCTTCAGCTTGCTTGGCTTCTCTCTCTGCCCTTCTTTCCTCCTGTTGAGCCTCAATTTTCAGTCTTGCCATTTACAATTGGAACTCCCTCTCTTCTCTCCTTTCCTCTGCGGTCAGGCCTTGCTCAGAGACACTGCTCCCTGGTCTGGAAGGGGGCACAATTGCAGTGGTAACATCATCCACTGGTGGCAAGAAATCTTCTGAGGGGCCATTTTCTGGCTCCTCTTCCTCATCATGCTCCTCTAAATGGGCTTCTGCCCAGGCCCTCAGCGCCACTTGAAAGTCCTCCTTTCTGGAGGCCCCTTGGGTGGGTACACTCATCTCCCTGCAGAACCTTTTTAGTTGTTTGACAGTATATGTCTCCACCAGGACTAGGTCAAAATCTCCTGCTTGAGACCCAGCCAGACATATGTTGAGTGAGGATTTAGGTTTAGAAAATTGTCAGGCAAAATGAATTTGCAAAAAGAGATAAAAATCAAGTTGACTTTCAACTGTGGGTAGGTAGTGAAATACTTAGCTACTGTATGTCACTGCACAAATTCAAATCCTATCCTCACTGCTGATCACCAATGTTAGAAATGGGGTCTTTGGTTGGCAGTCAGGTTACCCCCTGTCCAAGTAAGGGCCCTCACTCTAGTCAGGGTAAGTCACACACAATCCAAATTATCCTGTGCCCACCCTCGGGTAGCTTGGCACTGAGCAGTCAGGCTTAACTTAGAAGGCAATGTGTAAAGTATTTGTGCGATAAATCATACAATAACACAATATAGCACCACAAAAATACACCACACAGTGTGTAGAAAAATATATAATATTTATCTGGGTATTTGCAGGTCAAAACGATAAAAGATGCAATAACAAATTGTGGAGATATCACTGAAAGGTGATATGAAGTGTCTTAAGTCTTTAAAAAGCAAACAAAGTCTCTTTCAAGCACAAAGTACCTGGTTTGGAGTGAAAAATCTCCACAAAGGGCCGCAGAGGAGGAGATGCGCGGAAAAATGGTGTGTGCGTCAGTTTCGCCCCTTCACACACGGACTTGCGACGTTATTTTTCACGTGGGGAAGACGTGCGTCGATTTCCGGCACGCGGACTGGTCTCCTCTGTGGGTCGCGGGGTTTTCAGACGCCCCAGGGTCTGTGCGTGGAATCCTGGGCTTGTTCTCCGGCTGTGCGTCGTTCCGGTGGGCTGTGCATGGAATTGTCTTCCTCACAGCAGGCGCTGCGTCGATTCCTCTCTGGAAGTCGGGCGGCGTTGTCCAGGCGGGCTGTGCGTCGAAGGTCCGGTCGCACCGCAGGCATCGCGTCGATCTTTTCCTTGCGGGGTCGAGCGGCGTCTTTCCGGATCGGCGTGCGGTTAATTTTTCACCGCGGGGCAAGCTGTGTGTCGAATTTTTCGGCGCACAAGGAGTCCAGTTGAAAGATGGAAGTCTTTTTAGTCCTGACACTTCAGGGAACAGGAGGCAAGCTCTATCCAAGCCTTTGGAGAGCACTTCTGCAGCAAGGCAAGAGTTCAGAAAGGCAGCAGGGCAACAGCAAGGTAGCAGCCAGGAAGTTCTTCTTGGCAGGATGGAGGTTCTGGTTCAGGTTTCTTCTCCAGCAAGTGTCTGAGGTGGTAGGGCAGAGGCCCTGTTTTATACCCAAATGTGCCTTTGAAGTGGGGAAGTCTTCAAAGAGTGGCTTAGAAGTGCACCAGGTCCCCTTTCAGTTCAATCCTGTCTGCCAGGGTGCCAGTAGGGGGTGTGGCAGTCCTTTGTGTCAGAGCAGACCCTCCACCCTCCCAACCCAGGAAGACCCATTCAAAATGCAGATGTATGCAAGTGAGGCTGAGTACCCTCTGTTTGGGGTGTGTCTGAGTAAATGCACAAGGAGCTGTCAACTAAACCTAGCCAGACATGGATTGTAAGGCACAGAAAGATTTAAGTACAGAGAAATGCTCACTTTCTAAAAGTGGCATTTCTAAAATAGTAATATTAAATCCAACTTCACCAGTCAGCAGGATTTTGTATTACCATTCTGGCCATACTAAATATGACCTTCCTACTCCCTTCAGATCAGCAGCTACCACTTCAACAATGTATGAGGGCAGCCCCGATGTTAGCCTATGAAGGGAGCAGGCCTCCCAGTAGTGCAAAAACGAATTTAGGAGTTTTACACTACCAGGACATGTAAACTATACAGGTACATGTCCTGCCTTTTACCCACACAGCACCCTGCCCTAGGGGTTACCTAGGGCACACATTAGGGGTGACTTATATGTAGAGAAAGGGGAGGTTTAGGCTTGGCAAGTACTTTTAAATGCCAGGTCGAAGTGACAGTGAAACTGCACACACAGGCCTTGCAATGGCAAGCCTGAGACAAGGTAAAAGGGGCTACTTGAGTGGGTGGCACAACCAGTGCTGCAGGCCCACTAGTAGCATTTAATCTAGAGGCCCTAGGCACATACAGTGCACATTACTAAGGTCTTATAGGTAAATTAAATAGTCCAATTGGGTATGATCGAAGGTTTCCATGTTTAAGGGGAGAGAGCATATGCATTTTAGCACTGGTTAGCAGTGGTAAAGTGTGCAGAGTCTAAAAGCCAGCAAAAACAGAGTCCAAAAAGTGGAGTGAGGCAGGCAAAATGTTAGGGGTGACCACCCTAAGGCTGTCAGGTCTAACATGTGTCCCCCAAAGCTGAAAGTGGGGAGAGGTACCCGACCTCCTGGGAGCTCTCATCGCTAAGGCGGAAGTATCTGGAGAGACCATCAGCGTTGGCGAGGTCAACCCCTGGGCGATGCTCCACCGTAAAGACCATCCCCTGTAGGGAAATGGACCACCTCAAGAGTTTTGGATTCTCACCCCTCATCTGCATGAGCCATCTGAGGGGCCTGTGGTCTGTCTGAACCACGGAAGTGAGTCCCAAACAGGTAGGGTCTTAGCTTCTTCAGTGCCCAGACCACAGCAAATGCTTCTCTCTCAATAGCACTCCACCTCTGTTCCCGTGGTAATAGCCTTCTGCTAACAAAGACTACTGGTTGGTCTGAGCCCTCCTCATTTAGCTGTGCTAGAACAGCCCCTATGCCATGCTCTGAAGCGTCTGTCTGCACAATAAATTCCTGGGAGTAGCCAGGGGCCTTGAGCACGGGGCCGTGCACATGGCTTCCTTCAGGGAATCAAAGGCTTTCTGACAAGCCTCTGTCCAATTCACCAACCTAGGTTGTTTCTTGGAAGTGAGTTCTGTCAAGGGTGACACAATGGTACCATAGCCTTGACGAATCTGCAGTAGTATCCAGTGAGGCCTAAAAAGCCTCTCTCCTCAGTCTGTGTTCTAGGTGGTTGCCAGGCCTTGATAGTTTCAATCTTGGCCGGGAGTTGCTGCACCTTGCCCCCACCTACTAGGTGTCCCAAGTAAACCACGGAACCCTGCCCAATCTGGCACTTACTAGCCTTGATGGTCAGGCCTGCCTGTCGCAGAGCCTGAAGCACCTCCTTGAGTTGCAGCAGGTGTTCCTCCCAGCTGGAACTGTAGACAGCTATGTCGTCCAGGTAAGCTGCACAGTAGGCATCCTTACCAGCTAGGACCCCGTTAACCAACCGTTGGAAGGTAGCGGGCATTTTTCGAACCCAAATGGCATCACCCGGAATTGGTAATGGCCATCAGGGGTGGAGAACGCTGATCTCTCTTTAGCCCCCTCAGTCAGGCCGATCTGCCAGTACCCTGAAGTAAGATCAAACGTACTCAGGAACTTGGCAGCGCCTAGTCTGTCAACGAGCTCATCAGCTCGGGAGATGGGGTGAGCATCAGTCTGTGTGACTGAGTTGAGACCCCGGTAGTCCACAGAGAACCTGAGTTCTGGCTTCGCACCTGGGGCAGTAGCCTTAGGAACCAACACCACCGGGCTGGCCCAGGGACTACTGGATTCCTCAATAACCCCTAAAGTCAACATCTTGGAGACCTCCTCCTTGATGCTGGCCCTCACCTTATCCGATAGCCTGTAAATTTTGTTCTTCATAGGGGGACTATCACCTGTGTCAATGTCATGAACACAGAGGTGGGTCAGTCCAGGAGTAAGGGAGAACAGGGAGGAGAACTGCTCCAACAGCTCATAGCAGTCTCCTCTCTGGTTTAGAGTCAGGGAGTCAGACAGGATGACACCCTCCACTGACCCATCACCTTCTTTGGCAGAGAGGAGGTCGGGGAGAGGTTCACTCTCCTCTTCCATGCCCTCATCTGTGACCAGGAGCATACTGACCTCAGTCCTCTCAAAGTGAGGTTTGAGCCGGTTGTGATGAAGGACCCTTAGAGGGTGCCTAGGGGTCTTGAGGTCCACTAGGTAAGTGGCCTCCCCTTTACGCTCCTTGATCTCAAAGGGCCCAGTCCAGTGATCCTGGAGAGCCCTGGGCTCTACTGGCTCCATCACCCAAACTTTGTCTCCAGGTGAGAACTCAACCAGAGTGGTCTTCCGGTCATACCACTCCATCACCTCTTGACCGGCCTCAAGGTTACTCTTGGCTTGCTTCCAGAAGCGTTGGGTTTGGTTGCGGAGGGCCAACATGTAGCTGACCACATCCTGGGGAGGTGTCTTGGGAGCTTTCTCCCAGCCCTCTTTAACAATGCCTGACATGGTGACCAAAGAGAAGATCAAAGGGGCTGAACCCCACCCCTTTCTGGGGCACCTCTCTGTAAGCAAACAACAGGCATGGTAAAAGGACGTACCACTTACGCCTCATGGCTTCAGTCAGGCCACTAATCATGCCCTTCAGGGTCTTGTTGAATCTCTCAACAAGCCCATTGGATTGAGGATGATAAGGGGTGGTAAACCGGTAGGTCACCCCACAATCATCCCACATGGGCTTCATGTATGCAGACATGAAGTTTGTGCCCCTGTCAGACACAACCTCCTTAGGGAATCCCACACGGGTAAATATTCCCAACAGGGCTCTGGTCACCACCAGTGCAGTCACTGTTCTCAGAGGGATGGCCTCTGGATAGCGGGTGGCATGGTCCACCAAAACAAGGATAAACCTGTTGCTCAAGGCAGTTTTGGGGTCCAAGGGACCAACAATGTCAATGCCCACCCTTTCAAAGTGGGTGCCAACGACCGGGAGTGAGAGCAGGGGAGCCTTAAGCTGTTTCCCTGTCTTCCCACTAGCCTGGCAGGTGAGGCAACCTCTGCAGAAGTTATCTGAGGCTATCCTCATTCTGGGCCGATGGAAGTGGGTGACAAGCCTGTAAAAGGTCTTGTCTTGGCCCAGGTGTCCTGCCAGGGGGATGTCGTGAGCCAGACCCAGTAGGAAAGCCCAGTAACACTGGGGGACCACCAGCACATGGGCTGCCCCAGGACCTGGAACCTTAGGCTCACTGTAAAGAAGATAATTCTCCCAACAAATATGGTGAGTGCCAGAGACGTCACCTGCTGCTTGGGCTGTGGCCTGTTGCCTCAGACCCTCAAGGGTGGGGCATTCCTTCTGCGCCTTGCAGAATTCTGCCCTGGTTGGCCCACCCTCTACTTACCAGCCGGCAATTTCAGGTAGGTTACCCAGGTCAGCTATGTGCTCCCCAGTTGGCTCAGGGGCCTCCTCCTCCTCAGGGGCCCCTTCCACCACCGTTGGAACATTTGAGGTGGGTTTCCCGCGCCTCTTGCCCTTCCTCTTTGGAGCTGTCTGGGCCATTGTTCCAGGCTCCAGACGCCCTTGACTCCCTTTCCGGGCAGCCATGGACCGCGTGGTCATGCAGACCCACTCAGGCAAACCTAACATCTCCAGGTGGGATCTGAGCTCTACCTCTTTCCAAGCAGTATGCTCAAGATCATTGTCTAACAGACAATCTACAGGCATGGAAGGACTCACAGCTACTTTCAGAGTACCAGAGACCCCCCTCCACTCAAAGGGAACCAGAGCCACCGGTAGGTGACTCTCACGATTGTCAGCGACTATGATCTGGTGAAATGTATTAGGGACTATCTGCTCTGTTGACACCAGCTGACTCTTGACAGTAGTCATACTGGCTCCTGTGTCACGCAGAGCTTCCACCTTTTGCCCATCAATAGTGACCCACTGCCTATACTTTGAAGTATTTTCGGGCATGTGGGCTTTAGGCACCATTTCTCTTTCTTCCAGGGATACTAGGGTAACCTCTGCCTGCTCCCCAAAGCTATCTGGGTTTGTCTGCCCCGAGCGCTACACTAGTCAACCCAGGTGTCTGTCCGGTAGTGGACGGTGCTCTCTTGGAACACTGGGAGTCGCCCTTATAGTGACCATACTGGTAACACTCTAAGCATTTGGGGATGAATTTCCCTGATGATTTATTATAAGTCCCTGGCTTTTTCCCAAATCTGGAAGAGGAATGGTTGCCACCCCCTCCCTGGGAATTCTTTTGGGGGCCTTTTGAGAGTTCCTTATCTGTAAGTTTATCTCCCCCCTCTTTCTTCTGTTGGGAACCCTGACCACCTTTGTGGGTGTCCCCCCTAGATACCTTTCGGGACACTCTGGTGCTAACCCAGAGGTCCGCCTCCTCAGCAAGCTTCCTGGGATCAGTCAGCTTACTATCTACCAAGTGCTGGCGCAACTCTGTAAAAGTAACACTGAGCATATGCTCTCTCAGAATCAAGTCATATAACCCTTTGTAATCTTCTATTTTGCTGCCCTGCACCCATCCATTCAGTGCCTTACTGGAAAAGCCAAAGAAATCTACCCATGTTTGTGTGGATTGTTTGGTGCTGTCCCTGAGCCTCTGACGGTATCCCTCAGGGGTGAGCCCAAACTTGGCAAGTAAAATGGCTTTCTGAAGTGGGTATGTGTTTTGATCCTTTATGTCCAATGTGAGAAGTGTGTCCCTCCCCAATGGTGGCACATAACTCCACATAGCTGTACCCCATTGCCCCTCAGGAACCTCATGAGCCCTTAGCGCAACTTCATAAGCATCTAACCATTTATCTATGTCATCTCCCACCACAAAACTGGGCACCACATTTTTGGGTATACAAACCTTCTTTTCTCCAGCAGGTCCTGTCTGTATGCTGCCACCATTACTGCTGGATTCAGATTGTCTTGCCTTAAGATCCAGCTCCTTGAGACTCAGTTCATGAGCCAACAAAAGTGTATTTTCAGCCAAGGCTCTCTCAGCTGCAGCTTCAGCTCTTTCAGCTTCAGCTTGCTTGGCTTCTCTCTCTGCCCTTCTTTCCTCCTGTTGAGCCTCAATTTTCAGTCTTGCCATTTGCAATTGGAACTCCTTCTCTGCTTTCCTCTGCAGTCAGGCCTTGCTCAGAGACACTGCTCCCTGGTCTGGAAGGGGGCACAATTGCAGTGGTAACATCACTCACTGGTGGCAAGAAATCCTCTGAGGGGCCATTTTCTGGCTCTTCTTCCTCATCATCCTCCTCTAAATGGGCTTCTGCCCAGGCCCTCAGCGCCACTTGAAAGTCCTCCTTTCTGGAGGCCCCTTGGGTGGGTACACTCATCACTCTGCAGAACCTTTTTACTTGTTTGACAGTATATGTCTCCACCAGGACTATGTCAAAATCTCCTGCTTGAGACCCAACCAGAGACATGTTGAGTGAGGATTTAGGTTTAGAAAATTGTCAGGAAAAACGAATTTGCAAAAAGAGATAAAAATCAAGTTGACCTTCAACTGTGGGTAGGTAGTGAAATACTTAGCTACTGTATGTCACTGCACAAATACAAGTCCTATCCTCACCGCTGATCACCAATGTTAGAAATGGGGTCTTTGGTTGGCAGTCAGGTTACCCCCTGTCCAAGCAAGGGCCCTCACTCTAGTCAGGGTAAGTCACACACAATCCAAATTATCCTGTGCCCACCCTCTGGTAGCTTGGCACTGAGCAGTCGGGCTTAACTTAGAAGGCAATGTGTAAAGTATTTGTGCAATAAATCATACAATAACACAATATAGCACCACAAAAATACACCACACAGTGTGTAGAAAAATATATAATATTTATCTGGGTATTTGCAGGTCAAAACGATAAAAGATGCAATAAGAAATTGTAGAGATACCACTGAAAGGTGATATGAAGTGTCTTAAGTCTTTAAAAAGCAAACAAAGGCCCTCATTCTGACCTTGGCGGGCGGCGGAGGCCGCCCGCCAAAGTCCCGCCGTCAGGTTACCGTTCCGCGGTCGAAAGACCGCGGCGGTAATTCTGACTTTCCCGCTGGGCTGGCGGGCGGTCTCCTTCAGACCGCCAGCCAGCCCAGCGGGAAAGAGGCTTCCACGATGAAGCCGGCTCGGAATCGAGCCGGCGGAGTGGAAGCTGTGCGACGGGTGCAGTTGCACCCGTCGCGTATTTCACTGTCTGCGCAGCAGACAGTGAAATACATTTAGGGGCCCTCTTACGGGGGCCCCTGCAATGCCCATGCCAGTGGCATGGGCACTGCAGGGGCCCCCAGGGGCCCCACGACCCCCCCTACCGCCATCCGGATCTCGGCGGTCCGACCGCCGGGATCTGGATGGCGGTAGGGGGGGTCAGAATCCCCGCGGCGGTGCAGCAAGCTGCGCCGCCGCGGAGGATTCAATGGGGCCGCGGTACACTGGCGGGACCCCGCCAATGGTGCCGGTCCGACCGCGGCTTTACCGCCGCGGTCGGAATCCCCATTGAAGCACCGCCGGCTTGTCGGCGGTGCTCCCGCGGTCCTCCGCCCTGGCGGTCAAAGACCGCCAGGGTCAGAATGAGGGCCAAAGTCTCTTTCAAGCACAAAGTACCTGGTTTGGAATGAAAAATCTCCACAAAGGGCCGTAGAGGAGGAGATGGGTGGAACAATGGTGTGTGCGTCGGTTTCACCCCTTCACACACGGACTTGCGACGTTATTTTTCACGTCGGGAAGACGTGCGTCGATTTCCGGAGCGTGGACAGGTCTCCTCTGTGGGTCGGGGGGTTTTCAGACACCCCGGGGTCTGTGCGTGGAATCCTGGGCTTGTTGTCCGGCTGCGCGTCGTACCGGTGGGCTGTGCATGGAATTTTCTTCCTCACGGCAGGCGCTGCGTCGATTCCTCTCTGGAAGTCGGGCGGCGTTGTCCAGGCGGGCTGTGCGTCAAAGTTCCGGTCGCACCGCAGGCATCACGTCGATCTTTTCCTTGCGGGTTCGAGCGGGGTCTTTCCGGATCGGCGTGCAGTGAATTTTTCACCGCGGGACAAGCTGTGCGTCAAATTTTTCGGCGCACAAGGAGTCCAGTTGAAAGATAGAAGTCTTTTTGATCCTGAGACCTCAGGTAACAGGAGGCAAGCTCTATCCAAGCCCTTGGAGAGCACTTCTGCAGCAAGGCAGGAGTACAGCAAGGCAGCAGGGCAACAGCAAGGTAGCAGTCCTTTGTAGAAAGCAGCAGGTGAGTCCTTTGAGCAGCCAGGCAGTTCTTCTTGGCAGGATGCAGGTTCTGGTTCAGGTTTCTTCTCCAGCAAGTGTCTGAGGTGGTAGGGATAGAGGCCCTGTTTTATACCCAAATGTGCCTTTGAAGTGGGGAAGTCTTCAAAGAGTGGCTTAGAAGTGCACCAGGTCCCCTTTCAGTTCAATCCTGTCTGCCAGGGTCCCAGTAGGGGGTGTGGCAGTCCTTTGTGTCAGAGCAGACCCTCCACCCTCCCAGCCCAGGAAGACCCATTCAAAATGCAGATGTATGCAAGTGAGGCTGAGTACCCTGTGTTTGGTGTGTGTCTGACTGAATGCACAAGGAGCTGTCAACTAAACCTAGCCAGACATGGATTGTAAGGCACAGAAAGATTTAAGTACAGAGAAATGCTCACTTTATAAAAGTGGCATTTCTAAAATAGTAATATTAAATCCAACTTCACCAGTCAGCAGGATTTTGTATTACCATTCTGGCCATACTAAATATGACCTTCCTACTCCCTTCAGATCAGCAGCTACCACTTCAACAATGTATGAGGGCAGCCCCGATGTTAGCTTATGAAGGGAGCAGGCCTCACAGTAGTGTAAAAACGAATTTAGGAGTTTTACACTACCAGGACATGTAAACTACACCGGTACATGTCCTGCCTTTTACCCACACAGCACCCTGCCCTAGGGGTTACCTAGGGCACACATTAGGGGTGACTTATATGTAGAGAAAGGGGAGGTTTAGGCTTGGCAAGTACTTTTAAATGCCAAGTCGAAGTGACAGTGAAACTGCACACACAGGTCTTGCAATGGCAGGCCTGAGACAAGGTAAAAGGGGCTACTTGAGTGGGTGGCACAACCAGTGCTGCAGGCCCACTAGTAGCATTTAATCTACAGGCCCTAGGCACATACAGTGCACATTACTAGGGACTTATAAGTAAATTAAATAGTCCAATTGGGTATGATCCAAGGTTACCATGTTTAAAGGGAGTGAGCATATGCACTTTAGCACTGGTTAGCAGTGGTAAAGTGTGCAGAGTCTAAAAGCCAGCAAAAACAGAGTCCAAAAAGTGGAGGGAGGCAGGCAAAAAGTTAGGGGTGTCCACCCTAAGGCTGTCAGGTCTAACAGTTACCTTAAGGCATGAGTTATAGTTACTTGAGGTAATTCTAATTATAACTGGTGAATTTCCATGGTTTCGTACCTTTAAAATGTGATCCTAACTATAGAGTCCCTGTAACCATTGTTTTTTTTAGTGTGTGTGTGTGTGTGTGTGTGTATATATATATATATATATATATATATATATATATATCTCACACTGGGGATAGCCAGTAGGTAATTATAGTGAAGACCTAATTCCCCATAAACAAAGTCCTTTTTGTTTTGCTAATAACTTTGGCGCTGTCTGATGAAGCTTCATGACATTTTCAAAACTAGTTTGCCACTCACTTCAGCTGGTGCAAAAGCATTCAGTAGTTTCTATGTTATTAAAGAAAAAAGATTAACAGATATCTAGGGATGCGAGAGAAAATTTATGCCGCCATTTTGTTTGTTGCTTGGCCCACGGGAGGGAAAAAATTAAGTGTAAAAACACAAAAGGGGTCAGGATACAGGTATCCTCAACCCATAGGACACAGGGAGGAGTCCCTGAGAGATACCTCATGGGCAAGAAATTGCTCCCCAATTTTTTTCTTGGCCTATGTGAGGATCCGCAGATCCACCACAGGGCTCAGCACAGCCCCCAGTGTAACTTTGCAATGGATCCATGGATCCGAAGCACATTGAGAAAAAAAATACCCATTCACACACCAAACCTCTGCTGCACACAGCCAAAAGGCGTGTGCAGAGTGGGGTTGGCTGAATGTGGTGGGTTTGTTGTAGGGGTTGGATTAACATATGGTAATTATATATTACTTTACATTAAAAAAACAGACATTCACTGAAAATAGAGGGACGCTATAGTTAGGTTCACGTTCTACACACACACAACCATAGAAATTCAACAGTTACATTTATACTTATAGTTATACTTTTCAGAAGAAACAGTAACTTGTGCGGTAACATAAGTATAACTGCTGAATTTCTATGATTCTGTGTGTGTAAAACGTGAACCTAACCATAACATCCTGGTAAATTTTGTTTTTTTCAGTGAATGTATGCCCTGTGAACCACTATATTTTATAATTGAATATGGATGTTGATTCTTATTGATCTGATGTGTCCTTTAGCCTCAATTTTGCTTCATAGCTGGAAATGTTCTTGGTCCTCCTTGAACTGCAGGTAGGATAGCTCGATGGGAATATGAAAATAAGTATCCCGCAGGTCTAGCCCTTCCATCCAGTCTCCTGCATCCATGGCAGATAAAGCCTGGGCTAGCTTGAGTATCTTCAATTTTTCCTTATTTTCAGGATAAGACTAATTGAGAGGGTGCAGATATGAAATAGGTCACAGGCTTCTATTCTTCTTTGGCACCTGGAAACTATGGGAATAACATCCAGTCCCTATTTCCAATGTCAGGCCCTCTCTAGGATCCTTTGTCCAAAAGAGCCTTGAACTCCTGCTGCATAATGGACAAAGAGGTCCTAAGTGAACCTCTCTGATGTAGGTGGAATATACAGTGGGTCTGACAGGAGTTTAAGGGTGTAACCCTGTTGGACTATTTGGAGGACCCACTTGTCAGATGTGCTGCCACCCTTGGAAGCAATAACCTATTGTTCCTCTTTCAGGTTAGCCATGTGCTGCAGAGGGCAAACTAAAGTGGCTTGGAATCTGAAACAGGAGGGAAGGCAGTGTGGGAAGTACATTGTCCTTACTCGCCTGGATGTTAGGGGTTGGATTCACAAACCCAGCCTTGAAAGGACTGGGGAGGGCCTGTGGCCTGGTTGATGAGCCTTGACGCTGCCTGTAAGATATACACCCTTTGAAGCCTTGAAAGAGGTGGAATTGTTGGGGATACTGCCACACAGGCACATAAGGGCCAAAGGAGTGCACTGTAACCTTGATTTCTTTCAAGCTTTCCAGTGCATAGTCTGCTTTGAATAGATGGGTGCCATCAAATGGAATATTCATTAGTGATGCCTGGACATCACCTGAATAAACAAGTGGATCTCATCCATGCGTGGTGCCAGGTGGTACTGACCGCCCTGCACAAGCAGTCGCTAGTGTCCAGCCCTAAGAAGACAAATATGACATATTTTGCCACATCAAGATTTGAGGGAGGTTTGCACAACATTTATTGGGGTCTGCCAGCAAGACCTCGCTGACCATGTCCCACAATGCATATGAATATCACTCAAGTAAACAGATGGCATGGACATATCGAAGAGCAGCACTGGCTGAGGAAAATATCCTTTTCCCAATTCTTCTATACATTTTGACTCGCCATCTGGAGAAATCATAGGGAACGACCTCTGGTTCACTCTACTCTTAGATGTCTGAACCACTATGCTCTCAGGCATTGGATGCTGAGCGACAAAGGCAGGGTCTTCTAGGGGAGACTGTGGAGTCTAGCCACTTGTCTATTTAATGGTTGACAACAGCAAGGCTTGACGCAAGTGCCCAGTAACTAGTCTGTTAGGTTCTGTTGAAACCTGGCTGAGCTATAGAACCTCTGTTGAAACTTTTTTGCCCATATTTATGAAGCTCTTGCGTTGCCAATCCAGCACGCAAAGCAATGCAAAGGCTTCAGTGAGATCACCTAAGCCATGCAAAGCCACCTTGCAAGGCTCTGCATGGCTTAGTAAATCCAGAGTAACGCAAGGCAGTACAAGCCGCTGCCTTGCATTACTCTGCATTTGTAAGGCGTTTCATGGGTGGAACGTGGGTGTTCTCACGCATCTAACCATTGATTTTGGAACAATCCCAGATTTACTAAGACTAGTCAACCTGGGAACGCATCAAAAGGCTACACCTTCCCAACACAGGGGTAATAAGGAGAAATATGTTATTTCTCCTGATTATTTCCTCTTTCTAGGCAGGAGCATTCTGCAGCACACATAGAAAGAGAAAAATGCCCCATGAGGTAAATCCTGTCAATAACGCAGGCACCCTTGCACCATGGAGCTAGGCTGCACTGTGCCTCAGCCCAGAGAGAGAGCAGGAATGCCCCATATCTTAGTAAATATAGTGTATTCTTGCTTCCTCCAGTAGAAGCAGCGCACAGGCTGCCTTGCTGCACTGTGTTGCACCTAATAGTAGTAAATCTGAGCTTAGGTTTGACTTCTACTGCAGGTAGCTGTAAGTCTAACACTTAAGTTACACGTCTGATCACAAAGGCAAATGATGCTGATTTTTCTGTTGAGGGACCAGGGGTGGGGAGGGTGGTGGCGGGGGACACAACCAGGGTTAAGGGAAGTGTCCAAACCTATGCCAAGGAAAGTGTTCAAACCTCTGGCCTCTTGTAAAACCATGAACATGATTGATGTTATCATAATAGTGGAATGCATCATCCCTGCCATCACCATTGTCATGAGCCATGCCATGTTGGCTGTGTTCAGAGTCTGACCCAAAAACGCTGTGGAGTGTGAGTGACTCCTTCGTAATGGCAAAGTCCTGTCTAAGTCTGAATGACATTGGACAGGTTGCGTTTGACTTGCAGGCGACTTGACTACGGTCAAGGTTAAGTTGAATTTGCTTTGGAGTTGGACAAAATATTCAGTGTCACACATCAGCACTGTCAGGACCAGCATGGACGTTGGAGGAACTGGGGTAGATCTTGGTACCAGGATAAAAGCGGGGTGGGAGTTGGTCCTAGAGTCAGAGCAGACCTCACAGTGGGGTTAAGAGGCACAGGCAGCGTCAAGAAAGGATCCACCAACAGTATTCTGACTGTAAGCCTCCTCGGATCCGTGGGGCTTGAAGATGCACCAGAGGGAGCCAGAAAGGTGCTATATTTGCAGCATGGCCTCTTATCTGCTGCAACGCTGCCGACAGACCCTCCAACTCTAGGTGCATCAGGATAAGTTGGTGAGCGGTTCCTCTGTAGGGGACTTGGACCATGACAGAGAGGCAGCTGGATGTCTGCCTGACTTCTCTGGATAATGGAGAAATAAAATGATGTATCTTGATTTGATTTCTTGCTTTTCTTTTTCTTCAACTTACCTGTGTATTTCCAATGCAAGTAAGATCTGTCATGGCAACAGTCTCAAGAGTGGCTCCACGCTGTCAACTGTGACTGGGAGTGGGACTTGTGTGTCCTATGGTTTATCTTCATGGACCCAGATTGCCTTGGGGTTTATCCGGGCACAGTCTGTGCAAGCCTTGGAGTTGTGCGACTATACTAGGCACCAGAGGTGTGTAGTGTAGCCATTTTTTAATATAGCTTCATGCGCGTTAGCTTAACATATTAGGCCTCTGTGCACTTTGCCCTAGATACATTTTATTCAGCCTTGCACTGTTATTTTACAATAACCAGTTTTACGGTCTTGTTTTATTTCTTTCCATCACACTGTTTAGCTTAGTTCAGCACTGTGTTCTCAAACAATGCATTCTTGCTCACTCTGTGCTTCAGTCAAGGCTACAGTCTGGTACATTTCCGGTAAACATGGTAGAAGTTTAGTCTCTAGTGTTCGGAGAAAATACACATTCTTACGTAGGGACATTTTCTTAGAACATCTGCGTGTTAGTTATAAAAACACTTTCTAGTCCTAGTATACGTCAGAGGGAGATTCCAACCAGGAACCTACAACTAGATGCTGACTGCCTCATTGCAGATGCTGATGCAGATTACAGGCCTTTGCTCAGGTATGAGGGTTGATGTCCTCCCGGGGGAACCTGAAAGGCAGGCTTAGAACTTTACATGCTGTGCTCAGACTATAACTTAGAGAGAACCTAATCTAGTTGCACTATGATAGCCTTATTCTTGTGCTTCACTCTCATCGTTACTACTTTAATCCTACTGTGTTGTATAGTTCTGGTTATTGCAGCTCACGCTTTGCTATCTAAAATGCAGTTGTTTTATTAAACCAATCTTTAAAACCTAAACTGCCTTTGTCATTTATATATGAGACCGCACTGTGTATGAGAGAACCGTTTGTGACCTGAGTGACCACGACTTCCCTGGGAAGTATTAAGATGTCATGCGCTCGGCTGCCCAATTGTCTCTTCCCTTTGGGAGAGATGAGGCACTGCTAGTTAGCAGAAGCAAAACCCGGATTTAGAGTGACAAGGGTCCTTCACCGTGAGTCAGACTTAGTCCCCCACACTGTGAACGATCTTGCCGCTCAAAATCCAGTAGTCTCATTAGGATAATGAGAGCCTACGCGACAGGTGTAGCTCGTGGAAATCTGTCACATATATGGCAAAGGCTTAAACCCAATGATTTTATGTGGGGGCATGTTCCCTTGCCCACTATGAAGAAATTGTAGCATAAAAATACTGACATAGAAGAGGAAAAAGTGTGGAAGTGAGCTTCAGATCCACGCCCAAAGGACATAGAAAGAAAGGAATTGCTGTCAGCGACCATGGTTGGTGCTTATATGTGGCTCCAATGTCATTTGTGACTTGTAGGAGCAGGAGGCAGATGAAGCAGATGCAAAGTGGACACCTGGGGGTATTCACAAGGGGAAGAATCTAAGGCTAGAAATATCCATCAGAGTCCCTTTTATTCAGGGCAGTACATTTGCAAATATTTGCAAAGTGTAACCTCATTTCCAGTACAAGCAACTAGAAGAGGAATTTTGGAAAATAATAAACTCAGTATTGTATTCATGAATTGTCTTCAAGGACATCTTGCTCTTCCTCCAGGAGAAGATTCAGCCACATTTTTATTAGATGAATGTTTACTGCAAGTAACAAGTTTCTGTTAAGTAATTAGGGTACATAGACTGATATTGGAGAAAACATATGTAAATGGACCTAAACGTAATGCATTTTAGCATTATGTTTCAACAGACCCTTTTTTATTGAGAGCTTTGGTCAGTTGAAATGACAAATTACGTTTTATTATTTGCTGTGCTGCTTGCTATTTTTATATTAAATGCATGTTAGAGAAGAGAGCTTTCTAATATTTTGTGTTTTATTTTTAACAATGGTAATAAAGGTTGTGAGACATGGGGGGTTTATGGTGAATTGAAAGATGGTGAGTGAGCTGGTGGATGTGGGCATGGCAGTCAATGGCGGCCACCAGAAGGCCTTGCAGCTGGGGACTGGGGCTCGAGGATAGAGTCTCAATTAGACTGGAAACCCCACAATGTCTCTTCAGTAACATCATTTGTTGGGCTCTGGAAGGATTGGTGGCTTACTGAAAACAATGACAGAAGCAAGAAAACTACCAGTGGCGACTTAGGTGCAGGCTGTTTCAAAGAGAACATTGCCTGGTCAATTTTGCACCTGACAATAGATTTTTGTTAATAGTGCCACTAGCCCTCACAACATGGTCTGTAACGCAAGTGTCAGTGGTCAGCAAGTGAAGGGCTCTCTTCCATGATTTAGGCAAATTGTACCATTCACATCCTCTGGCTATTCCCTCAGAAAGTGTGTGAGCTCCAGCCTTGCAAGTCTGTTATTGCTACCACTTCCCAGGTTAATTTGGAGAACATCCAGTTAGCCCTCCCCCCACCCCCCGAGGACAAAAGGCACCTTGGATCAACAGGTACTGAGCTTATCACAGTCTCTTTTTCATGGGTCAAATGTCTGCATTATGTCACTGGACCATCTGACATGTCGGATGATTCAGTCAGGCCTACCCAGTTTTAACATAACTTCCAGACCAGGGATAAATGACTGTACCTACAGCATGATCAGCCTATCCTGAAGGGTATTAGTGGCCAGTATGTCCTGCTCAGGAAAGGGGCCATAGCAGGTCTGGAGTTATGTTGATTTGTATAATGCACTAATCACCCGTGAGGGTATCCATGTGCTTGAGCTGGTGTGTAGGTGTGTGGTCCCCATAGAGCTAATCGAAGAGTCAAGTCTTCAGCTTCTTGTGAAATTCCAGAAGTGAGGAGAGGGCTTTGATGTGTTGCTGGAGGTCATTCCATATGTTGGGTCTGATGCAGGAGAATGAGCGACCGCCTGCTTCGCTTTTGTGAATGGGGGGAGGGTGCGAGTGAGTGAGGCTGTGCGTGGGTGTCTGGCAGGCTGGTAAACATGTATGTGTCTGTTTGAGTAATACAGGCCCAGTGCTGTGCAATGCTTTGTATGTGTGCATGAGGAGTTTGAACTGGCTGCGTTTGTGAATGGGCAGCCAGTAAAGCTCTCTGATGTGGGGTCAAATGTGGGTGCGGCATGGAATGTTGAGTATAAGTCTTGTGGAGGTCTGAAGTCTGTGTAGGAGCTGCTTGGACATTCTGGTGTATTGTGTGTTGCTGTAGTCATCTACTTGTGATGAGTGCTGATAGGATGGTGTGTCTGGCAACCACTTGAAGATCTTTCGTTGCATACCTAGGATGTGAAAGCAGGTAGCGCTCACTGCGTTGACTTGTGCCATCATGTTAAGCTTGTCGTCCAGGAGGATACCTAGATTTCTGGCTCCGTCGGTCAGTGTTGGTCATAGCTCTGTGGGCCACCAGGTGACGTCCTATGGGGAGCTCCTGTTTCCGAAGACCGTACTTCCATCTTGTCAGAGTTGAGCTTCAAGCAGTTGGTTTTCAGCCATTACCATGATCATGCACTTGGTGAAGTTGGCTTTGGTGGTGGTTGTCTTGTCTGTCAGGGAGAAGATGAGCTAGCTGTCATCACGGTAGAAGATGAGGGTGACTCCTTGGTATCAGATGATGTTGGTGACTGGAGTCATGTAGATTTTGAACAGGGTCGGGCTTAAAGACAATCCCTTGGGGACTCCGCAGATGAGGCTCTGGGGCTTTACCAGGGATGGTGTCTGCCCAAGGCTGGGGGAAGGTGGATCCTTTGCCTCTTGACTGCACTTTGCTTGAATAATAGTATGCAAAGATCTCTACACTATGGACCACCTTCGAGCAGCAGTAGAAATGTTCTAGCCCCATCCCCCGGCTTACATTTGTTGCCAACCTAGTTACAGTTCTCTGAAGGTTAAGACAGTGATTTAAATGGGCTGGTACTCACTGGTACTGAGTACCAGCACTTTTTAATTTTCTCCCCTACAGTACCAGAACTCCTTCTTGGCAAAGGAAAGTAGAGGTAATCCTAGAGGCCCGGCATCAGTACAGGTGCCGTTGTGCTCAACAATTAATATTCAAGCTCCATTTGGCGAGTACATGCACTTATTTTTTCGATTTAAAACACTTTGTTTAGATCACCAAATGAACTGCAGTCATGCAGGGGCACGCGCTAATGAGGACCAGTGACAGGAAGTCTGAAAGCCAGCAACTGCCCAAGGGGTAGACTTCCTCTGGCCATGCGCCCTCACAGGCCAACGGGGGCAATTCTTTTCCTCTGTGCACTTCAAATAACTATACTAACTCATTCCTAAGCGTATTTCAAACCAGAACAGTCCCTCTGCGTCAGACGGAGGAGATAGAAAATGAGGGCTTTATAAGCCGCCTGAGGCCCGCGCCAAATGACGTCATCTACAGGCACGCGGTAAAAATCGTTAACTTGATGCAAATTACGGGTACCTTACTAGACCCGAGGAGGAGCACGTACAACCTTTGTCAAAGGACCTCGCCTCTCAGTAAATCTCCATGAAAACAAGCACCACGTCTTTGGAAGACTCAGCTGTAAGGCGGGTTTGGGCAGCACAAGGAGAGCGCTCACACCGAGAGCACTTAAGCAGGCAATTAAATGGTTCACGAGGAACCGCAATTGTTTCGTTAAATATCAAACACGACACTGTTGAGGGCGAACTGGGCCTTTGGAAAACGTAAGCAGCTGCAGAACTGGTTTCATTTGCACTATGGGAAGCAGGGCAGGGCAGTGCAAAAAAATTAAATGCATTCCTACACAACTCCAGGGGGAAGGATACAAAGAGTTCTGATGGCTTTAGCAGATACAACCGGCAAGGTTACAGAAAGCGTTTGAACCACCAGCGCCATCTATGGGTTACATTGTGAAGATTTTTTCTGCCAGGTTTGAACAGATTTATAGCTAGATACCAAGGGTCAGATTTATCAGTGTTGAGCTGCCCCTGCATCTTGCAAAGTAACGCAAGTGCAACACAACACTAAAGTCAGATTTACAAGGCAGCCCAAGAGGCTGGCTTGCGTTATTCTGCCCCAGTGAGGAGTTCCATGGAGAGTGCCTGGGTGTTCTCTTGCATCCACCCATGGATTTTGACACATTCCCAGATTTACCATTAATGGTATACCTGGAAATGCGTCAAAATGCTGCATGTACTGCATTCTGCATCACACATAGAAAGATGGAAAAGCCTCAGAGGAATGTTATTGTGCAGGAAGGTAAGCCTTCTTGCACAAAACGACCCTGCCTGTAGCGCAGGAATCCTCGCACCACGGATCAAGGCTACCTGCGTTGCCGCAAGGCAGCACACTGTGCGCCAGTGCAAGGGCAGGAATGCGCCATAGTATGTTAAATAAGGTGCGTTCCCTTTCACGCAGCGCAGCAAGGAGTCCTACTGCGCTGTGTGAAAGTTTGATGAATCTGGCCCCAAGATTCTTTGGCTCTCATTACAAGTTGCACAAAAGTACTTATTTGTGCAGGGGGTCCCAATTCTAAGGAGACAATCATAATGTAATTGTAATGTAATGTAATGAAGGCCTAAGCCCCCTTCAGGTGCGCCCTCATGACGCTGGGAAGGCTAATTGACTATTCTGGCTCCACTCCTAGAATATTTGGAAAATGTACAACTGTACCCCATGTAGGGGGCTCAGTTACTAGTCTAACTCCCGTCTTTTAATGCAAGGCATGATTTCCTTAACAGCGCAAAACTAATCCCAATAACCAAAAAAACTACTAACCCGTAACTAATCCTGGAATCAGCGTGCTGCATGGCTTAAAGCGCTACAACACATCCTGTGGGCTAGTAAGTGCTACATGAATGTAATTACACAACAAATACAGAATAGGACCCATACTAATTGTAATATCATAACGCTCTGCAGTTGGGCAGTCCATAGGCTGCATAATAATTCAGTTTTACAGCTTGACGCTTATACTCACATAAGACAAAACAGCTAAGGGGCATGTCCGGCATCCAGTACTGTACGAGTCCACATAAAATAACCCACCCATCACTAACTAAACAGGCATTTAATAACCAAAGAGATCAGCCCATGCTGCTGGTCAAAAGAGGATTTTAATTTCGTCCACCACTGCAGGTCCCAAGTAGCTACATACTACGAGTGCTTCTTGACACCTCATAGTGGCAATCAGGTATGGGATGATATTAACAAAGTCCATCCAAGAATATTCTTCCACCATTGCTCTCTTTAACCTATGCCTGCTCAGGACCATTAACTATAAACAACATTTCTCAGAATGGAGCAGTGTGTGCAGTAACCAGCTAAGTGGACTGTGAACATAGGAAATACAATCAAGGGACCTGTAGAGCTACTCAAAGCTGCCAGCTTGCTGAACACCATAAACCACATACCTATCTTTCATCCACTGCACTGCTAAGTGCTATGTCCCATCACACAATAACTGCACCTCCGTGGTCCTCACGCACACACAGAAATACTGCCCACACACGTTCAAATCAAAGAACACACTTCCACCACACATCCTACATGGTGTAGCGCTTCTGCGCTCCACATAGGGGTAGTAAGTGCTATATAAACATTAAAATACAATGCAAAACAACTGTGTACATTTATATATGTACAATGTTCACACTGTGGTAAATCCACATAAGCAAATGTTACAAATTGGTGTCTGACTGCAGTAGAGTTATTGGACTAGTCCTGGAATTGTTTTGAAATCAATGAACAGTTTGAAATGTCTTCCCATCATATGAGTGATCATATCGGAGTAAGCGTCCCTGCTTAAAACATGAGCTTTGTGAAACAGGCATGAAATTATTTTTGACTGCTATCAGAAATGAGAAGCAGTCACCTGCGGTCTGGTGCTCACGGTTCCTAGGGCAAGGGGCCACAAAAGATACGGACACGGTCATGAGTGGGCATCTGTCAGGAGCATCAAGCACTTTCACACGAAAGACAGAGCATGTCTGCAAACATGAAGAATAATTAAAACAGAGTGTCTAGTGCAAACTTAAACATATGAAAAAAGCTGTTAGGTATTTTGCAAGAGGATATCAGAAAGAATTTAATAAATTTCAGTTTTTTAAAGAAAAGGCACAGTCGCTCAAAATGTACAGAAACATGCAGAAAGATTCTAACTTTAAACAACTGAGTGTAAAAAATAAAAACTTCTTCTCATAAATATCTTTCTGCTTGTCACTGTACAGCTAGAAGAATGGAAAGCAATGTTCCACTTTCGTTCTTCAATTATGCTCTGGGACGTGACCTGCCTTTCCCCTCGGCTGCTGGCTCTGGAAGCAGGCATTGTGACATCAGAACTCAAATGTAACAAGTTATTACAGATGAGCAGCTATGCTATTTGTTCATAAGAGGCAACTGGGTGCATCACAAGTTCGCTGATTATAAAGAGATTAAAAGAAGATAAAGGCATTGCAGAATTCCATGTATTATAACTGTTTATTTGTTTCTTGTTTTTATAGCAACCCCACCCGCTCATGTTGTTTTCCTTTCATTCACTACTTGGTAACGTTCTTATAAGGAAATGCTTTTTTTTCACTGGCTTGCACAAGGCGCTCCATATATTCCATATACTGTAATGCATCAGTTGAGAACGGCTGCTTTTCTTTATCAGCTCACTATTTACCCTACTGCAGTTTATGAATGAAAGTTGGGCCCAGGCTCTCTAATGTAAGGAGTGGAGTTGACTTCCGCTGATCAAGGCTCACATCCGGTGACTTAAATCAACAAAAGAATGCACATCCTTTAAGGCCCGATTTCCAGGAAAACAGTGCTAGTTACCATAAGGAGGCCTACAACGGTCCGGAAAGACGGCATTACATTTCAACCCCAATGGCATGAGGGAAAGCAAACTGTGGTAGTTACGGGAAGAAGTTACATTAATAGTGGGGTTGGGCACACATGCATCTCTTCAGCTGTATGAGTTCTTGCTGTAGTTATCATAATGTATCTCTGGTTTCGGTGCATCAGGATCTTTTTATTTATCTATTTACATTTAAAAAAACAAAAAAACAAAAAAACAACGTGTTGATCAGAGCTTAAAAACTGACCAAACCACCAGCACGGCAGGTAAAACCGAAATACAGGACCTGACATATAAGCCCCTGTAGAGTGCAAAGGAATAGTGCAAACACAAGCTTTTGCAACAAATCTACCCATGTTGTTTTCGACAGAGTTCATATATTTATACGTTGATCGTTTTGTATCTAGTGAAGAGAACATAAAAATACAACAATCTGTACGTTGCACGAAGCACAAGTCCTATGGTTGGGAGTTCGGCGGCTCTCCAGTCCAAGAGTGTCATAAAAAGTGATAAAAACGATGCGGTTTTGCAGCCATCACCCATCCTTTTAACACCATCACAGGCATTTACGCGCTTCGACAAGGTGGAGGATCCATACCCGCAGAGAACTCCCACATTACGACCATCCAAAAGACATCAAGGGAATTAATATCCATATTTCTCGTTTAGATGGGTCCTACCATCTCCACTTTGCCCTAGGAGGAGGAGGAGGAGGAAAAGACAAGAAATAATATTACAAAACAAGCATTTGCAATGCAATGGGTCTCATGTTTTCTCGAGTTAGAGCTATTTGCGTTGTCAATTTCTAACTGGAACTTTCTTGCCACACAAAATGAAAATAAAAAGTAAAATAGTTGACATAAGCGAGCCGGTTCAAAGTGCTGCCGTGAGTGTGAAGGATACAGACAAAAGGAAAAATAAGTTCGCTCACAGTCAAAGTTATTGGCAATAGTGCAATTATCCATGTAACAGGGTCGACGGCCAAGGCGGTAACAAAACCACCCTGAGGAGGGTCAAACGTAAAGCGGTTACCAACGAAAATAAAGGATTTTTGAAAGACAAGCCCACGAACGAGTGATAGTGATGGGCGTGCGGTGGGCGTGGTTAAAAACCCAGATACATACCAACACATTGGAAAAGCAGAGCTTGCGTGCTGCTATGTTCAACCTAAAAACATGATCAGTTTCCAACAAACACATCCTCATCAATTAAAAGACAAATCTATCATGAAAGGTTGGGACATCTTGGTGTAAAAGAGGAAGACTTTATTGGCTGAAGACCAGACAAGCACCAACTGATACCAAGAGCTAGGTGTAAAAAACAGTCACCAGCAAGGCTCGAAAGCCCCAGCCATGGTGAGCGAAGAGTTGCTCTCAGCTCTGCAGAAAGTGCCTGCTACCATCATATCTGCGCAAACATCAACTCACTACAGAAACAAACTATCTCCCAACTTGAAAGGGAGACTTTTGTGAAGCTATTTGAGAAGTTACTGTAATGTGATTTAAGGAACTATTTTCTGGGTGCTGTCGTGACGCTGATGCCTACAGTTCCTTGAATGTAAGAGGCATTGATCACTGGAGGTAGCCCAGGCTCTGCCCTGAGGTGACGTGTGTTCCAGTGGTCAGTGGTACAAGTGGTCAGCTGTGGTTTCAAATAGCACTGATTTACTGGCACTCCACCAAGTGGCAGTCCAGACTGGCTGAATCTTCCAGAAAACTGGAATCTCAGACTGGCTGCCCCTAAGTGGAATGCTAGCGTTGGAGAGGGTCCTAATCGCCGACTGATTAGGGACTCACCCAATACCACTACTGACTGTCTAGGCATTCCACAAGGTCCCACGTTCAACTGTGGATATTTGCAATCAAACACATTCAGGATGACACAACACTCAGACTAGGCTCCAGTACTCCACTGGAACTGGTTCTATTGCTTCCGAAGTTTGCTTCTTCCTTTTGTTGTGTTGAGACGATAAAAAGATCAAAGATACTGGGCCTCATCCTTAAAGAAATGAGTATATCTGCAGCCTGAGGTTTACGACTTTCCACGGAGTACAGGCTTACTCATTTCAAATAAGTATATCTGAAACTAAAGATTTAAGGATCTTCGATGGGTGCAGACTTTCCATTTCAGGATTTAAAACAAAACTGCAGGCAATGCTTGGAAACTTGTATCAATGGCAGATTTTCAGGTCCAATTTTTTAAAAGTTTTGTAAATTTAATTTCTTCGTATGTCAGAATAGAAATATTTCTACTTTTGCATGAGAAAAAACATCAGATGAAGTGCAAATGCACTTGCTAACTTTTCAGTTTTTTCTCCACTGAAAAAATATTTATCTCTAGAGAGAAACCCTTTCACCAACACTCCTCCTAATTTTGCCCATGTTCCATTACCCTTTCTAACTTGTTAGAGGATTTACTCTTGTCCTTGACAGGAGCAAATGGCGTCTAACCTGAAGAACCAGGCTTGAGAGTTTAGAGCATCCTGAAAAAGTCTCTGATGGTGTGCAGCTTACTATACACTTGAAAAATATTAAAAGTGTTGAACAGATGGAAAGAAAGATGACATGCTGCTACCTGAGCCTTGGAGAGAGCTCTTCATACATATGTTTAAATCTGGCACTTGGATTATCATGGCTTGTTGAAGAAGCCGAGGTGCATGAAGACTACAGAGATGAGGCTGTCGGACTGACAGTAAAATGAGCAGACATTCATAGGAAGAATCTGAGAAAGAAGTTCGGCACCTACCAGGAGGATGTCGAATGCTACACTGCTCCGCACATGGAGCGACCTCCCATAGTCCTTGAAGCCCCGGTAGGCAGCCGCTGAGCTAGACCAGCATCTAGGGTCAACTGGGCGTGCACCCTGTCCTGTGCAATCTGGTTCATACTCCTGGTCAACATTGTGTAGGGCATGCTCTGAGGACCAGCTTTCTTGTAATTTCTTCTCCAGCCCCAGTTTGGAAGGGGAAGATGAGGAACATTCACAAATCACTATCCGTGTGACACAAATTGACTTCCTGGTCATCCACCCATTCACAGGAATCAGGCTCGCTCTTTGCCCTTTGGCTCAATATTATCTAATGTGGACAGAAGTGGAATAATTCAAAGATAGTGGCCAGCGAATAACTATGCAATAAGCCGCTAGAACCAGACACCAAGTCCAGACAGTTCGGTTAGCAGGTGCATACCGGGTGGTAGAAAGCTGCATAGTTGCACATAGGATACTTAAGAAGTGATTGAGGGATGACCGTACATAATTTGTTTCATGGGTGCTATGGGTGTCAATGTGAATTACTGATCGCAAAAACGGTTGAGGTATTTACAATATCTTGTATAAGAGGACATTCTTCATACAACTATTTAGAAGCTTTAACAGATTTCCCCCCTCAAAGAAACATACAATTTTACACTACAAAACTATCCTTGACTTTTATACCAATCAATTGTATCAGATAAGTGATAATGAGTCTCCAAAAAAGTCTCAAAGGTGATGGAAACTCGATCAACAACAGGTCAACAGACCCTGATTTTGGCAGGGCAAATATAATGATTTTTGTCTACCTGCCGGTGACTGGGGAGCATCCTTGAACTGTATTTCAAAAGGATTCTCAGGAGTGTCATGCTGTCGTGGATCATTAGAGCACAATTTGGACAAAACAATGTACCTCGAATTAGGGGATCAGTACAAACATGCAGTTTTTATGCCATTAGGAGATGCAAAACGCTCAAGGAGCCCTTCGCTCAAACGCTGTGCCTAAAGATGCACAAGAAGCCCCCAGACATTACTGGACATAAGAATAAAAAATGAAAAAACTGAACAGAAAGTACTTAATAGTGTTTGCCCTTCTTTTTACTGCTCCTTTACTGGTTTAGTGCCTTTACTCCATTTCACTCCTTTGCTCTTCTTGCCCGTTCGTGCTTTGGACCGCTTTCCCTGCCACTGCTGCCCGCCCTCCTCTCACTGCCGCATTTTCCCACCCTCCCGCCTCCCAGCTGAGTGACCTCTCCCATACCCTCCCATTCTTAATGGTGCGCGCTGCACGGCTGCGCAGCGGGGATGCCAAAGGCGCGCCAAAAGCAAGACCATTTGTGCCCATCTGAGCCTGGATGCGCCCACTGCCACGGACCCTGGTGCACCGACCATCCATCGCTGCGACACGAAGACCCTCCATGCACTGAACACCGGACGCTCCACCGCCTGCCATCATGCCTCACCCAAAGACACCCATGGACCTTTCTCCTGCTTCAACTGCCACCGCACCTTCACCCTCCACCAATCGCTGGATGCCCCTGCCATAGGACCAATGAACACCCACCCCGACTGCTTCAAATGAATCCTCCTCAAGATGCGCTCCCTCCACAAACACACTATAGAACTCTGGGACCTGCTAGACTCCACACGCCCGGACATCACCTTTCTCACCGAAACATGGACAAACCCAGCACCAGCCCTGGATATCGCCACTGACATCCCCAGCGGCTACAAACTGCTCTGCAAGGACTGGTCCTCCCAGCCACGTGGCGGCCTGGCCATCGCCCACACATCCACCCTCTGCCTGACAACCAACTCAAAAGAACACTCCCCTACCTCCATTTCTAGATCCCCGTCAACCCAAACTCCACCTTCCCGGCACCCTAATCTACAGGCCACCCTGCCCCCGCCCAGCCTTCAGCGATTCCATTGTTGACATCATAGCACCCCACGCACTTGCATCCATGAACTACTTTCCCCTTGGCGACCTCAACTATCACGTCGCCAACTGCAACAAATGCAACACCGCTTCCCTGCTCGAGAACCTCACCACCATTGGCCTCAAGCAACTGGTCACCTCGCCTATACACACCGCCGGACACACTCGATCTCATTTTCTCTGCCAGCAACAACATCACCTTTGGCAACACCTCCACACTACACTGGACAGACCACCACTGCATACACTTCTCCATCACCACACCTACCGCCTGCCTCCGCACCCTCTGCTCTCCACATAGGAAATGGAACCAGATCACCGAGGGGCGACTCACCAGCAACCTAAGCAAGTCACAACCGCCCATCGCCAGACACAAACATGTTGACACAGATCCTCCACCAATGGATCTCCGAATGTGCCAACAATGTAGCGCCACTCTTAATGACTTCAGGCAAACACAATCCAAAGGCCAGCTGGTTCTCCCCTGAACTCCAGGCGCACATGCAGACGTCTGGAAAAATGATGGAGGAACAAAAAGACCACAGAGGACCTGACGGCCTTCAAATCCACCATCAACACTTACCACCACCTCATCAGATCCACTAGGAAAACCGCCCTGCAGAACCGTATCAACACCACTGCACACAATACCAAAAAGCTCTTTGTCGTGGACAATCAATTTGCCAAATCCCAATTGGAAGCTGCAAACATCCCTTCATCCTAGCACCTCTGCGTCAGACTAGCCACCTTCTTCCATTGAAAAATCAAGAACATCTACGATAGCTTTAGACCCCAATACCCTCTGAGCCCACCTGCAACCAACCAGCCCGGATCTCCCAAACCTCTGCAGATCCTACACCGCTGAGTTACCCTCACCACGGACGAGATCCGCTCCATCAAGGATAGCATCCACCCAGGAGCCCCCATGGACCTCTGTCCCCACCACATTTTCAACAAAGCCAACACCTCCATCGCATTCGTGCTCCGCCACACTCTCAGCTGCTCCACAGAGACGGCTACCTTCTCCGCGGACTGGAAGCATGCTGAAATCCGCCCACTCCTGAAAAAAACCCACAGCAGACCCTCTGCATCTCAGGCACTACTGCCCCATCTCACTGCTGCCATACCTAGCCAAGGTCATCGAAAAGGCCATTAACGCAGAGCTCCGCAAACACACCAAAAATAACATCATCCTGGACATCTCCCAGTCAGGCTTCAGGAGCAACCACAGCACGAAGACCACCCTCCTCGCAGCCAGAGATTACATCCGCTCACTCCTCGACCACGGCCAAACAGCAGCCCTCATCCTACTGGACCTTACAGCCGGTTTCGACATGGTCTCCCACCGCATCCTCTGCTCCAGACTCCACGCAGCTGACATCTGTGGCAAGGCCCTACAGTGGATATGCTCCTTCCTGACTGGCAGAACACAGTCAGACTCCTGCCCTATGTGTTGGAACCCACAGAGATCAGCTGTGGAGTGCCCCAGTGCTCCTCTCTGAGCCCCACACTATTCAACATCTACATGGCACCACTCACGTCCAACATCAGAAGCAACACACTGAACATCGTCTCCCATGCTGACGACACCTAGGTGATCATCTCACTGACCAAAAACCCCACAACTGCCAAGAAGAACTTCAACAACAGGATGGAAGCCGTTGCCGCATGGATGAAGGAGAGCTGCCTCAAGCTTGACTCATACAAGACAGAGATCCTCATTTTGGGACCCTCGACATCCACCTGGGACGACTCGTGGTGGCCTGCGACACTCGGCACCCCCTTCTTGTCCCCAACAAACCACACTTCAACCTGGACTCATCTCTTGCACTGACCTGCCAGATGAACTCTGTTGCATCCTCCTGTCGCATCCACACACTCCAACTTCTCTGGAAAACCTTCAAATGGATCCCAAACGACTGGTCACCAGCAGACTCGACTATGGCAAAGCCCTGTACACTGGCATCACCCTGAAGAATACGAAGAAACAACAGCACATCCAGAACGTCTCCGCCAGACTCATCCTGAGCATCCCCCGCTGCGAACACATCACCAAACATCTGAAAGACCTCCACTGGCTCCCCGTCGAGAACAGGATCAACTTCAAACTCCTCGTCCAGGCATAGAAGGCTCTCCACAAATTAGGACCCACGTACCTCAACCATCGCACCACCTTCTACTCCCCCGCCAGACCTCTCCGCTCAACAGGCACTGGCCACCGTACCCTGCATATGGAAGACCTCGGCTGGAGGAAGATCCTTTGCCTACCTTGCGGCAAAGAGCTGGAACACCTTGCCTCTTCACCTCAGGTAGTCACAATTGTTACCTCAATTCAGGAAGGAGCTTAATACCTGGCTTTTTTAATGAATTACAGAGAACCCAATCCACCACTGTGACTTGAGACCCTTACGGGTGAGTAGTTGCGCTTTATAAAATCTGATTGATAGATTGAATAGTTTTAAAAGGTACAGGGACAATAAAGGATCCACAAAACAATATAATCCAAGGATTTAAATGCAACAAATAATGCTAAAAGGGAGCTGGACTACATTAACTCCACAGGGTGAATAATAAGTGGTCACCTGCGAGTCAATGGAGCCAGTTACTGTCCAGCTCTTAAAGTGGAAACTCACAAGCTATCCAGCACCAGGCCATGAGAGGACTTACAACTGGGAAGGCTGAAGGGCGGAAATCTTACCTCTGCAAATATTATCAATATAAAAAGGTGGTAAGTGAACTCTTGGCCAGACAGTACAAATACTAATACTGCCTGCACAGCTAGAAAGATTCCTGTGAAACACTGCCTTTGATGCTTGTTCACATCATGCACCACAGGTAACTTCTCACCTTCACCTGTAAATCAATGAAGTGCACAAAGGGGAAGGCGTTTGTATTGCTGCAAAGTTCAGAAAGTGAAGGAGGAAGACAGAAAAGCGGAAGAGAGAAGGAGAGGGGAAGGCAGGGGAGGAAGACAGTAAGGAAAGAGAGAGCAGAAGCAAGAGAGGGAGACAATGAAGGCAAGAAAAATACAGAGATAAGATAGAGGCCATTCTTATTCACTCAGCCAGGAGCATGCACAGGGACAGACGGCCACACAGAAGGCTATTTAATTATTTGTCCTATTGTAGAAAGTACAGGTAGGCAGATTTGTCATCGTTGTTCAGCCTTATTTTTGGCATTAACTTTTTATGCAAACTGTCTTTTGGCATGAAAGGTCATCAGTGGAATGCTTTAACTAAACCAATAACTAACCTGCAGGGGGTGTCCACACACAGTAGTCAGGGTCATCCTCTGGGTAACTTTTGGAAAGGACATTGCTTGGAGGCTGCAAGAGAACAAATCACACACAACTCATCAGTTTAGGCTGCTCTTTGAAATAATCTCACAAGGATCCAGAAAATTCAACCAATAACTGGCAATGAAAACAGTTTGGACTTTTTATACAAATCTACACAATTATCAATAAGGCACATAGGCAACAGTACTCAGAAACAAACTCAGCCAAACAAGTACACCCAGACAAGATTGCTACAGGCACACATACAGTCACAAACAATATACACAAATACATACAATCACAGTTGGGCAGAGCCAGGGATGTATCAATCTAGGTGGAAATATACAAAAATGATGGCTGGTTGATTGCAGGTCCATAAATGTAGAAGGGTGTCTTTGTGTATGAGTATGAATGAACATGGGTAAATTCATAAGAAAATATATAGGTGTGAGTGGTCGGTGGGCTACAGGAATGGGGGGGGGGCAGAGGTGGGTTGATGAGTAAATGAATTTATTCTACACTGATTTTTCCACAGTCAGGGCAAAATCCCAGTAGGATCTTAGAGTACTTTACAAAATAATGTCTCGGGATTATACAAAAGAGGTGAATAATGAAAAACTATCAAAAAAGGGAAACAAAACCTGCAGGTATCAAACATTTCTGAAAGATGTAGGCAGATTAAAACAATGTTTTTGCAGGTACTAAGTGCATCATACATTTTAGGGGCTGGGTAACTAACAAAATAGATGAGATGGACTGGGCAGTGCTATATCTGGTACCTAGGCACTGACGGTATTACTAGTTTATGTGGAGTCTATACATGGCTATGGATGGATGTTTCGGTAGACGAATGAAAGCATGGATCCATATAGTCTGGCGGATCAACAACTACATAGTTGGGGGCGATCTATCCACAAGCCTTCCACAAATACCTAAGCACCCATGCCATGACAACCTCAGCACCCACTACCCCACACCACCCCTACCCTGCCTTCTCCTCCCCATTTAACGCCTGTTCAGAACAGGTGGTAAATGAAAGCATTAATCCGCATGGAATAGGGAACTCCATGTATAATATGACCTGCAAAAAACAGGATTACATAGTTATTCACTTTCATTGAGGATTATCTTTGAGGAACCAGATGTAGGCGCAGGGATTCTGGCCACATGGTAATCCGGCACTTAAATCGGGCTCGTTCATAATCGGGGCTCAGGAGGCAAGATACGATGCAGTAACCAGCAAGCAAAAGTACATTGTTGTACCTTGCATTAGCTGAATATGTTATCAGCTACACTGAGTGAGTAAATTAAGAATAGATTTTCCTGAATTTGAGGATAAAGCACTTTTAATACTGAGGTGCATGGTTTGAAGAAGAACTGTCTTCACCTTACGCCAGACACTATACATAGGAGATTGACTTTTAATTAGCCAGGGAACAGAGATGCTAGATGGAAGTGACAGCCATCATGAGAGAAGCTCACACCATGAAGTACAAAAATTGAAATGAAGAGCAATTCTAGAGGCTATCAAGTATATAATGTAGAATACAATGAGTGGCACTAAGTAGAGCTAAAAAAGGATGTTATAGCCCCTTGGCACAATGCGAAGGATGAAAAACATTCCAAGTACAGAAACCTAGAGTTACAAAACTGTTAGGAGGTTACTCTTACAGGGGTTTCTGACCACCCTTTGACCAGCAAATACAAGGGGAAGGAAAAGAACTGCAAAGTTCAACAAGAACACAATGTAACTAATGTGGGGCTTCACTGCACGTGGAGGCTGTCAACCAGCACAAAGGCAAAGTCTTAATGGAAGCTAAACCAAAGCGTTTCAGAGGAAGGAGACAAATAAGGAGATGAAGATTTGCAACATCAATGAGTGTGAGTGAGGGGTGACTGATTTAAGGTTCGCTGGATGCAGTGGGTTGTAATATGGCTGTTGGATAGCTTGTGGGCCATGACAAGCAGACTATGGCCCACATTATGACATTGGCGGTATAAACCGCCCACCGCCATGGTAACGGCCGCCAAAAGACCGTCACCGTGGCTACCATCCGCTCGCAAGATTATGACCACAGCCGGACTTCCGCCACAAGAGGGGCGGAAATCCAGCTGTGGCCATACTTGAGGATGGTGGTAAGGTGGCGCTGCTACCACCAGCACCGCCACGCCAGTAGACTGCCCCCATCCGTATGACACATGATATGGCCTGGCGGGCGCTGCTGGCGGTAGCAGTACCACATCCCGTTCCCTGAAGGAAGACCACCTGGATGCAGGTAAGTTGAGCTTCCGACAGGGGAGGGGAGTGGGGTGTTTTTTGTGTGTGCGTTTGTGTGGGGGGGTTGTGCATGAATGTGTGTGTGTGTAGTGTTGTTTGAGTGGGTGTATGCATGTGTGTGAATGCGTGTCTGCATGTCAGTGTGAATGTGTGTACGGATGTGTGCGAGCATGAATGGATGTATGCATGAATGAATGCATGCATGTATGCCAGTGTGAGTGAGTGGGTGTATGCGTGGTGCGTGTCTGCGAGTGTGTGCGTGTATGGGGGAGATCAGAAGGGGGGGAGCGTGGATGGAGGGAGGGGCGGGGGCGTCTGGGGAGTGTTTGGGGGAATGAGTGAGCCTCCTACCAGTGACAGGGAAGGAATTCCCTGTCACTGGTAGGGCCTACCGCCTGAAGATCTAAACAGTTGTCTCTACCGCTAGGTCAAAGGTTTTTGTGGGATTTGAAGAATACATTTCTGAAGTTACTATATACCTGAGCACTGTACAAGTTCCTTAAAGTGTTTTCCTTTCTTTATTTATTTTTCCTTTTACTGTATGTTTGGCAAAAAACAAGCAGGAACAATAGTAGAAACAATATGACTATTGGCTCCTCAAGCCCTTTTGATATTGAAACCCAACTCAACAGATATGCATACTGTAAGGACTCTCTGTCCAACCAGTTAAGGGAACATCTGCCTGATATTAGTGGGTGTGTGGGGGGCCAGGGAGGAGTGTGAAGGACAGGAAAGGGGCTCAACTATGGACACTGAAGGAGAAACCAACTACAGGAAAGAGAGATTACCCCCAACCTCCAAGCCCATATACAAGAAACAAGACCGCAGAATGTTGATGGTAAGAAAGGGCAGCTAAAGCCTCAGAGCCACCAACAGCCTGGCCAGTGTGAAACTGTTTTTATTGCCCACAAAGTTCCTAGTGGCTTGGGGGCAATTGAAGGCCAAGGTTCTATATTCATTTGATACTCAAAATAATGTGGGGAACTGGAGAGGCATCGACTTTCAACTGAAATTTTCTATTTTTGTCACAGTGTAGCACGGCTCAAGTTAGGAAAGGCTTGGATCTTACAAGGTATGAAAATACAATATAATTTCCTGGAAATCATTTGCTGCACTGCTTACCTTTGTGAAGGTTTTCTCTAATTATCCAACATAATATTAGTTCCTGGGATCTTCTCACCTGGACCCTGTAGGAAGCAGAATGTTTTTGAACGTCCAAATTGGTCTTCACCTCCCTAAAAGTCCACTCTCAGAAAGTGGAGCAAAAGGGCGTAATGAATCCAGCACAGACCTCATTAACAATGTGGGCAATGAAGGTCATGGCAGACTTTAAAGGAGTTGTAGTGCTTCATGACAAGCCCCTGTTCAATTCTAGCCCTCATTTCTTCAATGAAGCTCTCCACTGAACAGACCTTGTGCTCTATATTTTGCCTGGTATGGTAATATTGTCTTCTTCTTACAGGTTCCTTCTGAAAGTCACACTTGGTTGCAATGCACAGACAGGCTAGACTGCATAATTGCTCAGGTAGCACAAGAAATAGGACACCATGTTGTATCAGGAAAGGAAATCACTACCTCCCCCAAGGTCAAGGCCATCCTGGCTCCTGGTGCTGGGCTAATTCTCCAGACTCTTCATGTTGCCACATTGGATAGGCGGCATGGTGGAGAATACTAGATGGCAGCAGTTCTATAGCAGGGGTTCTCAGCACATATCTTTGCCACCACGCGGCCCTCTAACCTCATGACAACAGGGACAATCTCCAGTTCTTTCCTCATTGTGTTTTTAAGCCCCTTAACTATGGATGGTTTGAAGCCCAAGGAAGCAGTGTTATCCTTGCGTCTCTTTGTTGTGAAGTCTGCAGAGGAAGAGGTTCGCTGGCAACTCTTGGTTCCAGGGGTCGCAAGACCTGAAATATTCTGCAAATAACGTGCCACCTAAATACAAATGTCTCCTGCAGCAAAACTGTGGAACGCTGAACAAGCCCCCAGCTGCACGATAAAGTACCAGAAAGGGACTCACGCTAGAGTACAGCTGAGATGTGATCCCTCCTCATTGGCATTTTCAAATGAGTTACAAATGAGAGAACTATTAATATTATTAAACTGGGAACATAAACTGCATTTGTGCAGAACACCGCAATTTGTGATTTTAAACAAAAATGTTTAAACAAAGAAAAAACCACACAATAATATGCATTCACTTCTAAAATGTACAAAAAGCTAAAGAGGACTGGATTTTGTTCAGAGGACAGTGCCACTGGGCTAGGATTTCTTATAATCTTGCAATATAAATCCTCAGAGTTAGTACTCACTCTGCTCGGACCGTAAACTTTCTTCTTTTTCACAGGCAGCTCTTTAGCTTTATTGTCCACTTTCTTAGATTCTAGGAAGAAATAACATTTATTTAAGGCTGGAATATTACATTTCTTATGTGAATGAATTAGGAGAATAATTTTCATCAATAACATATCACATTTATTAAAACATATTCAGCTCTAATAATTTTAGGCATTACAGTGCAGAAAGAAATATTTATGTACTTTGCGATAAACTACAGCTGAGATTAGAGAATCAAGCTCAGATCTATTCTAAAATTTGAAAAACTATAGTTAAACAGAAGGCAAAATAAAAATAAATGAAGTCAATCATTTGCCAAAGAGAGGAAGACACATGATATGCAATTATTGATCTTGTGATCCAACAACAATTTGCAATGGAAGGAACACAACAGTTGAATGCAACTAGCCAACCAGTGCCCAGGTGCCATCCACTGGATTTTTACAAAAATGTAGAACCCATCTATTTGTACCCTTCTGTTACAATCTCTTGATCACTGGCAATTATAATTTTGTATGCAAATGTAGAAAATAAAAATATCATCAATATTTTTATTTTCGGTTTTTCTTTTTCTTCCTGGTAATTGCTCCAGTGTATAGTATTTAGCATGACAATTCTATCCTTTCTACACAACAGAACTGGTGCAGCCTCCAGAGAAAATAAGTGAAAAAGCATAAACAAGGCATGCAGAGGAGCACAGCTTGGAGAGTAAGAGGGGGCACAGGTGCTCCACATTACTAGAATGCCTGTTCTTCAAAGTTACCTCAAAAACTTGGCTTTTAAGTGGTATATTATCTACATTCTTTTGTCCATGCATTAAATTCTTTCAGACACAAGCTTCAGACAACTGTGTGGTTCTTCCTTCTTTCTGAAAGGAGCATTCCTGGAGATATTGGTAGCAGAGGTGGCTTGTGCAAACACAATACCACACATCAACCGTGCAAGGGAGAGGCATATGATCCTTAAATCAAGTCACAAGTATGAATATGTGACTACACACACACAAAGATATTATGCAGATGGTAACAATGGCTGTGCAGTTATGGTAATGTATCACTTTCAAGTGAAAAGGGAGGGTGACGCCAAAATGATGTCATGAATTATGCCATTTCTGATGTTATCTGAGACACCATGGCTGAGGTCATGGACTGTGCATTGGGGGTAAGTTAGGATTGCTTGCTAACAATAACTGGCAAATTTCCGTGGCTTCTTGATTTTTTTTTTTTTCATTGAATTGGTTTGGTTCTGGCTGATGAGATTATGCCTGCTGTGCTAGGTGACAAAAGACATGGGAAAAAAACTGTAAAAGTAGTAACGCAATCTGAAGTTCCACCGTGAACAAATTACAATAAAGCAACAAGTGTGTTGCAGAGTATGTGAGTCTTTGAATGACTAGGTTGGCGGAGAGTGAAATAAACATATTAGGTAATTGTTAAACTGTATTTTTGTTCTGGGGATGTATTGTTATTTATTCAAATTTGCACTATACCTTTGCGCTTATGTGTGTGATTCTTAGTATAGTGAAGTTGTGTCATCATATTTTATGAATTACCTACAAGACTGTAGGATTGTTGTTTGTGTATTGTATTCTGCTACATATTATCAATTAGTAAGTTTGATATTATTCATTTCTCAACGTAGTTGATGTTATTGATAGTATAGATGGTGTGGTATGGCACTGTACATGTGAAACAATGTGTGCAGTTCCAGACACAGCAAGGCAGCAGAAGGTGCAAAATTGACTGTGAATCGGAGAAACCCACTAAAGTGCCAACATTCTTCCTTATGAGGCAAATATCCCTATAGCTGCTTTTTCAAAAACATAATGGCAGCATTTCCAACAATGCAATTCTCTCAAATTCAAGGCACTTCTTGGATGCATCAAAAGAAGAATGCCATTGCCTTTTTTTATTACATAGAATAACCACCATCAATTCATGCCATCTTGGAGATCTGCACACAGAATTTGAGATGGTATCTTTCTAACATACAGATGGGGACATTAAACTGCATGTATTTCTGCGGTAGTCCTATAGCACAAACCTAACTAAAAGGCAGCGGAGAGCTACACAGTGTCAAAGGAGAGCATAAATTCAACAGGTGATAGGAGAAGTAGCTAGCGTGTGCACAGTTAATGCATTGGGAAGCAGTGTCTTTAAACTCTTTTCTACATTGGAGAACCGTTGTGGCAGTCCTGATGGATACAGGAATGTTGCCCTGGAACCTGGGTGCACAGATAGAAAAGGCCAGGTTCCTTTTTATCTCTTTTTGCAATACTTAGTCTGCAGTCTGTGGTATTGTGGCTGCGGGTGCAAATTAAGTGGGGTGCGGGTAGTGATGGCTGTGTAAATTATGCAACTGGTTTTGACGATGATGTAAACTGGCCAAGAACTAATGGATTTCCACCAGGAAGGGGGTGATGTTACTACATTCCCTTAAGACTGATGAGATGTGCTTCAGCATGCAATATGCCCTGGAGGAAAAGGCTTCACTTTCTTTAGAAGAGGGAGAGATGGGACCAGGCTGTCGGTTTTTTTGTCAATGTGTTACTTGAGGGTGAGTTTGGTGACCAGGGTGAATCCAAGTGACCTGGCATTGGGTGAAAGTTGCTCTTCAAAGTTGTCAAGGTGCATGTCATTGAGTTAGGTTTGTACTGATTTGTGATTGTTGTTCTTCACAAATATTGAGGATTCTGTCTTGGTTGGGGTGAGCTCCAGGTAGGAGCTGGACATACAATTCTGGATGATGTGCAGGCAGTGTTTGAAGCACTGGATGTCTGAAGCAGAAGAGACTTTGAAGTAGAGGTGCGTATCACTGCCAGGCTGGTGAATCGTGAAGTTGTTATCTTTGAGCAGGGCACCAAGCAGCTTCAAGTAGATGTTGAAGCTGGTGGGTCAGTATGGGAACCTGGGGGGGATTTGGGAGATTCACAGTAAATATTTTACTAGAAACCAATGTGAGTGGGGCAATGGTCATGCTTGATGAAATCAGGAATGCAGATGAGTAGGCTGCTAACCTGAGGAATGATGCTGGGATTGTGTTACTTTGCCATCTTGGCATTCATCTGCTTTCTCCTGAGTGTTTGTTTCATCACTAACATCTTGATCCCATTCAGTGAATCCTGTCAAGATGTCAAGAGGGAATGCAGTATGTATAAAAAAATAAAAGTTAGAATAGTTTTACATTAATCCTAATTACAACCAACAAAGGCCTTCCTCAAACAGTGGACGAGCATGACCATTAAGCACGTGGTAATAGTAATGGTAATCTGCAAGTAAGTCCTTCCATCACCCAGCAGAAATTCACTGACCAGACACTTTCCTGTACCCTGTTGAATTGTACTGGCAGTATTTTGAGAGTATTAAGGCAGTAACATTTAACCACCTTGTACCACATCTTTACCCTAGGCAGCTCTACCCCTATTTTTGTGAGACGGCTTTTAAAGTGTGAGCAATTCTCAGAGATTCAGAAAAAAACAAACTTGGGTAGACCCAGTTCTTTAGATATACCACCACTGGTTTGTGTTAATTAGAGCACATGCAGCAGGGGGGAACTGCCCGTTAGTTTCATCTGCAAAATACTGTTACCCTATTGAGAGAAGAGCTTACAACTGCCTGGGCATTGGTGTGGTTTAGGTCCTGTTCAGAGATTTATTCCATGGTCCCCACAGACAACAATCAGACATAAGGAAGATGGGGAAAATGTGTAACACCTCTAATGTAAGACGTCCAGGTGGCAGTGGACATTAATCTGAGGTCAAGTAGGTGAATGGCAACTGATCTTCTTGAACACATAATGAGGTTTAAGCTTTCATGGCATACCCAATGGTCCTTAAGGAAGAAATGACATCCCCCTACACCTTTATTCACATTTTTTGTGATTTGCCATTGCTCTGTTCATCTGTGCATAAACACATCTGTTGAGTTCCATGCGTTTGACTTCTTGGGTTAAAGGAAAGTGTTGCTGGTGAAACATTAATATGTCACCAAGAATAACTATGTATTACATCCTGGCTAGTATCATACACGTTCTTTTTTATTCTGGTCATGCACAGTGTCTATGTCGTATGTGGAGCGCAAGATCATTCCTAATGCCCAACTACTTAATTAACATGCATGCAACAGAACACGAGCTATGTGCTGATGGCATATTCAAGTCAACTATGGGTCATGATCCATATTAAAGAATTCCTCCATACCCTCATCCTCACGCTTCAAAGTCCTCACCCTCAAACCCTACTGTATAACTACACTTTGTCCAGTTGAAGTGGCCTGAAGGGGATATTTTTGTTGTTTTACTTTGTTTCCTGCCCCTGTCCAGGGAAGCTTCTCTTTTTATTTGCAGAGCATTCTTCCAATGAGCTTAACAGTAATCAAGGCTATAAATCAGGCTGTTATCTGGATCACATTTGGTCTTTGTGGGCTCTCTGCACCCTCTCTCAGCTGCCTGGTTTCTGCCCTTCCTTGGCTTGGATTTTCTTTACCAAGTGTGCCTGCCTGTGAGCTGAGAGCAAGGGTGGAGGATTGCTTGTAATTTCTTATAGCCTCGGTTCCCAGCTCTACCAGGGCTCCACAATCCTTAGAAACAGTGCCCACTTTTGCTCCAGTACTGGGATCCCACTCAGAGCTCCATCAGTGCACCTCAGTTCACACACTCCAAGCCCTCAGCTGTGCCAGTGCCAGAAGCCCCACAAAAGCTGTGTGCCAGAGCACCTCAGTTCTTACAGCCAGTACACTCTGCTGCTCCAGTACTGGGACCTCGGGCACAGCTCCATCAGTGCACCTCAGTTCACACACCCCAAGCTCTCAGCCATGCCAGGAACTCCACACGCTGTGTGTCTGAGCACCTCAGTTCTTGCAGTCAGTTCACTCTTCTGCTCAAGTACTGGGACCTCCGGCGCAGCTCCATCAGTGCACCTCAGTTCACACACTCCAAGCCCTCATCCGTGACACTGCCAGGAACCCCACACACGCTGTCTGCCAGAGCTCCTCAGTTTTTGCAGTCAGTACACTCTGCTGCTTCAGTACTGGGACTTCGGGTGCAGCTCCATCAGTGCACCTCAGTTCACACACTCCAAGCCCTCAGCCGTGCCAGGAACTCCACACGCCTTCTGCCTGAGCACCTCAGTTCTTGCAATCAGTACACTCTGCTGTGCCAGTACTAGGACCTCGGGCGCAGCTCCATCGGTGCTCCTCAGTTCACACACTCCAAGCCCTCCGGGGTGACAGTGCCAGGAACCCCACACACGCTGTCTGCCAGAGCTCCTCAGTTCTTGCAGTCAGTACACTCTGCTGCTCTAGTACTGGGACCTCGGCACAGCTCCATCAGTGCACCTCAGTTCACACACTCCACGCCCTCAGCCGTGACACTGCCAGGAACCCACACACGCTGTCTGCCAGAGCTCCTCAGTTCTTGCAGTCAGTACACTCTGCTGCTCCAGTACTGGGTCATCGGGTGCAGCTCCATCAGTGCACCTTAGTTCACACACTCCAAGCTCTCAGCTGTGCCAGTGCCAGAAACCCCACAAAAGCTGTGTGCCAGAGCACCTCAGTTCTTACAGCCAGTAAACTCTGCTGCTCCAGTACTGGGACCTCGGGCACAGGTCCATCAGTGCACCTCAGTTCACACACTCCAAGCTCTCAGCCATGCCAGGAACTCCACACGCTGTGTGTCTGAGCACCTCAGTTCTTGCAGTCAGTTCACTCTTCTGCTCAAGTACTGGGACCTCCGGCGCAGCTCCATCAGTGCACCTAAGTTCACACACTCCAAGCCCTCAGCCGTGACACTGCCAGGAACCCCACACACGCTGTCTGCCAGAGCTCCTCAGTTTTTGCAGTCAGTACACTCTGCTGCTTCAGTACTGGGACCTCGGGTGCAGCTCCATCAGTGCACCTCAGTTTACACACATCAAGCTCTCAGCCGTGCCAGAACCCCACACACACTGTCTACCCCCCACAAGGTCACTTCCTTTCCTATACTGGGACTCAGCTCACACACAGTTCTATTACATCAACTCAATTCTATTCAGTCCCACTGCCAAGCCAATACTGGACACAAAAGAGCAAAACACAGCTCAGCCAGTGCACCTCAAGTCTAACATCCAACACCACTGTTGATGGGAACCCCCACAGCTCTGACAGAATCCATCAATTCTAACATTCAGTGCACATTTCTTCCCAGTACTAAGGCTGACAGACACGCCTTTGAGGACTCCTCGGTTCTGTGGTTCAGAGGCAATGCCACTCCCATACTGGGCCTTACTCACATCTTCACCAGGGCCCCTCCAGGCTAACACTCAGAAACACGGGCACGCCAATACTAGGTTTCACACATAGCTCCATTAACATACCTCACTTCTGACCTTGTGTGCCTGTTAACTATTCCAGTACCGCAGCCGACAGACAACTCTGTCAGTGCACCTCAATGCTAACCTGCAGTGTCCCATTATTCCATTACCAGGAATTACACAGCGCTACGCTTCTCATTCCTCACCTGCTGCCTTTCTGTTATTCCAGCAGTGACATGGAACACAGCTCTGTCTATACCCCCAATCCTGATCTGAAGCACCCCGATATTACTGTATTGGGTTCACATACAACTGTGCTAATGCACCTCCTGCTGTTCTGCAGTGCCCCCTGCTATTCCTTACTCTGACTTCTGTTTGAGGATGTGTGGGAGCCAATTAAATCTATTCTTAGCTGCCATCTTTATTTGGGATGGTCTGTTTCACCTATCCCACTCTGTTCTTTACTTTACTCTGTTTACTCTCAATGTTTTCTTTCTCCCCCACTTTTCTCTATCCAGCTCTAAAAATCCACACATTAACAGTTTTGCTCTTTCTTTCAACTGTTTATTTCTACTCCCCTCCCTTTTTTTTAATTTCCCTCTTCCTCTTGCTACCTCCTCTTTCAAACTCACAAAAACTTGGTTATTTCTTTACTTGTTTCGTTCCTTCATCAGGCATTCATTCACTATTTTTTCCTCTTCCCTTCATTCTTCCTTTCTTTTTTTTTATTTGCTTTTTCCTTTGACTTGGTATGCGTCCTGTAACTTTTTTTTTATCTTTCTTCCTTCCTTTCTCTGGTGTTTTTCTTAAATTTATCTGTCAATTCATGTTTTACTATAAATCCCTCTTTTTCCCGTCTGTATGTGAAAGCCACAAGTTACTTGTCGGGACCCGAAGTGTCAAAGTGGTTTCCCATTCTGTGTCTGTGGGAAGTGTGTCAGTACATACATGTCCTGGTTCTTTCGCTGCTTGTTTCTCACACCAACTCAACGCCCTCAACCCCGGCCGCATCACAGCATGCTCCCAGCCCTCACCAAGGAACACCCACGGACCCTTTGCATGCCGCACCTGCAGATTCACCTGCGACAGAACAACGAAACCAACAAAGACCGGAACAAACCACCTCCACTGCATACTCCTCAACACCTGCTCCGCACGCAAGCACGCCATCGAGCTCTGGGACCTGCTCGACTCCACCGCCCCAGACGTAGCCTTCCTTACCGAAACCTGGTGGAACGACTCCTCGGCGCCCGACATCGCAATAGCCATCCCGGACGGCTACAAGATCATCCGTAGGGACTGCAAAAATGGAATCGGAGGAGGCATAGCCATCGCCCACAAATCCTCCCTCAAGGTCGAAACCCATACTGACGACTCCCTCAAGACCGCCGAACACCTACACTTCCACATCCACACCGACCCCAACACCACTCTCAGAGGAACGCTCATCTACAGAACCCCCGGACCACGAGCACCATTCAGCGAATCCCTCGCCGACCTCACCAGCACCCACCTCAACGGATTACATCCTCCTCGGGGACCTAAATTTCCACCTGGAGAACAACGACGACACCAACTCCACTACCCTGATCGACAACCTCACCAACCACGGCCTCAGACCACTCGTCAACTGTAGGAAAGTACCATCTTGCCTGGCATGTTACCCCCATATTTCACTGTATATATGTTGTTTTAGTCTATGTGTCACTGGGGCCCTATGTGTCACTGGGACCCTGCCAGGCAGGGCCCCAGTGCTCATAAGTGTGCCCTGTATGTGTTCCCTGGGTGATGACTAACCGTCTCACTGATAACCAGAACCTCAGTGGTTATGCTCTCTCTGCTTTCCAAATTGTCACTGACAGGCTAGTGACCAATTTCACAAGTTCACATTGGCATACTGGAACACCCTTATAATCCCCCAGTATATGGTACTGAGTTAACCAGGGTATTGGGGTTCCAGGAGATCCCTATGGGCTGCAGCATTTCTTTTGCCACCCATAGGGAGATCTGACAATTCTTACACAGGCCTGCCAGTGCAGCCTGAGTGAAATAACGTCCACGTTTTTCACAGCCATTTACCACTGCACTTAAGTAACTTATAAGTCACCTATATGTCTAACCTTCACCTGGTGAAGGTTGGGTGCAAAGTTACTTAGTGTGTGGGCACCCTGGCACTAGCCAAGGTGCCCCCACATCGTTCAGGGCAAATTCCCCAGACTTTGTGAGTGCGGGGACACCATTACACGCGTGCAATATACATAGGTCACTACCTATGTATAGCGTCACAATGGTAACTCCGAACATGGCCATGTAACATGTCTAAGATCATGGAATTGTCACCCCAATGCCATTCTGGCATTGGGGAGACAATTCCATGATCCCCCGGATCTCTAGCACAGAACCCAGGTACTGCCAAACTGCCTTTCCGGGGTCTCCACTGCAGCTGCTGCCAACCCCTCAGACAGGTTTCTGCCCTCCTGGGGTCCAGGCAGCCCTGGCCCAGGAAGGCAGAACAAAGGATTTCCTCTGAGAGAGGGTGTAACACCCACTCCCTTTGGAAATAGGTGTGAAGGCTGGGGAGGAGTAGCCTCCCCCAGCCTCTGGAAATGCTTTGATGGGCACAGATGCTGCCCATCTCTGCATAAGCCAGTCTACACCGGTTTAGGGATCCCCCAGCCCTGCTCTGGCGCGAAACTGGACAAAGGAAAGGGGAGTGACCACTCCCCTGACCTGCACCTCCCAGGGGAGGTGCCCAGAGCTCCTCCAGTGTGCCCCAGACCTCTGCCATCTTGGAAACAGAGGTGTTGCTGGCACACTGGACTGCTCTAAGTGGCCAGTGCCATCAGGTGACGTCAGAGACTCCTTCTGATAGGCTCTTACCTTTCTTACTAGCCTATCCTCCTTCCTAGGTAGCCAAACCTCCTTTTCTGGCTATTTAGGGTCTCTGCTTTGGGGAATTCTTCAGATACTGAATGCAAGACTGCATTGCTGGGTACCGCGTGATTTGCAGCTGCTCCGGCTCCTGTGCACTCTTCCAGGATTTCCTTTGTGCACAGCCAAGCCTGGGTCCCCGACACTCTAACCTGCAGTGCACAACCTTCTGAGTTGTCCTCCGGTGTCGTGGGACTCCCTTTTCTGACTTCGGGTGGACTCCGGTTCACTCCTCTTCTAAGTGCCTGATCCGGTACTTCTGCGGGTGCTGCCTGCTTCTGTGAGGGCTCCCTGACTTACTGGGCGCCCCCTCTGTCTCCTCATCCAAGTGGCGACATCCTGGTCCCTCCTGGGCCACAGCAGCATCCAAAAACCCTAACCGCGACCCTTGCAGCTAGCAAGGCTGGTTTGCGGTCTTTCTGCGTGGGAAGTGGGACATCCATCCTCCAAAGGGGAAGTTCCTAGTCCTCTTCGTTCTTGCAAAACACCAAGCTTCTTCCATCCGGTGGCAGCTTCCTTGCACCCTCAGCTGGCATTTCCTGGGCTCCTGCCCACGCTCGACACTGTCGTGACTCTTGGACTTGATCCCCTTGTTTTACAGGTACTCAGGTCCGGAAATCCACTGTTGTTGCACTGCTGGTGTTGGTTTTCCTTGCAGAATCCCCCTATCACGACTTCTGTGCTCTCTGGGGGTTGTAGGTGCACTTTACACCTACCTTTCAAGGTCTTGGGGTGGGCTATTTTTCTAACCCTCACTGTTTTCTTACAGTCCCAGCGACCCTCTACAAGCTCACATATGTTTGGGGTCCATTCGTGGTTCACATTCTACTTTTGGAGTATATCGTTTGTGTTGCCCCTATGCCTATGCGCTCCTATTGCAATCTACTGTAACTTTACATTGCTTACATTACTTCCTTTTGCTATTACTGCATATTTTTGGTATTGTGTACATATATCTTGTGTATATTTGGCATCCTCATACTGAAGGTACTCACTGAGATACTTTTGGCATATTGTCATAAAAATAAAGTACCTTTATTTTTAGTATATCTGTGTATTGTGTTTCCTTATGATATTGTGCATATGACACCAGTGGTATAGTAGGAGCTTTGCATGTCTCCTAGTTCAGCCTAGGCTGCTCTGCTATAGCTACCTTCTATCAGCCTAAGCTGCTAGAAACACCTCTTCTACACTAATAAGGGCTAACTGGACCTGGCACAAGGTGTAAGTACCTCTGGTACCCACTACAAGCCAGGCCAGCCTCCTACACACCAACACACCAATCCACATCGCTGGCCACACGCTTGATCCCATCTTCTCCTCAAGCGCCCACGTCACCTTCAACCATACCACCGTACTCCACTGGACCGACCACCACTGCATCCACTTCACCTACAAGAAACCTACCGAGCACCACCGCACCCAACAACCACCCCACCGATGCTGGAGCAAAGTTACGGAAGTCCAGCTTACCAACGCCCTCGCCCAGAACCCACCCACCGACCCAGACACCGCCGCCAACAACCTCACCCTGTGGATCAACGGCTGTGCCAACACCCTTGCACCACTCAAAAAACCCACTGACAACCAAGCCAGAAGAAAAGCTGCCTGGTTCACCGACGAGCTCCTAAATTCCAAACGCGACTGTCGGAAGCTAAAAAAGGAATGGCTCCTCAAACGCACACCTGACAGCCTCACAGCCCACAAGGACGCCACCCGCAAGCACCACCAACTCATCAGACAAGCCAAATGATCCCACTTCAAGGACCGCCTGGACAACAACGCACACGACAGCAAAGAGCTCTTCAGCATCGTGAAAGAACTCTCCAACCCCAGCGCCAATATCAACGACATCCCTCCATCCCAAGAACTCTGCAACGCACTGTCCACCTTCTTCCACCGGAAGATCACCGTCATCCACGACAGCTTTGACGCCACCCCCGAACACTCCACCTGTGCAAACCACCTGACCTCCTGGACCAACGTGAACGACACAGAGACACGCAAGATCATGAACTCCATCCACTCAGGATCTCCGTCAGACCCCTGCCCTCACCACGTATACAACAAAGCCGACTCCACCATCGCCCCCAACTACGGAAGGTCATCAACATCTCCTTCGAAACAGCGACATTCCCTGAAAAATTGAAACACGCCGAAACCCGCACCCTCCTCAAGAAGCCCAAAGAAGACCCCAACGACCTCAAGAACTTCCAACCCATCTCCCTGCTCCCTTTCCCAGCAGAGGTGATTGAAAAAATTGTCAACAAACAACTAACCAGCCACCTTGAAGACAACGGCATCCTAGACCCCTCCCAGTCCGGCTTCAGACGAAACCACAGCACCGAAACCGCCCTTCTCGCCACCACAAACGACATCAGACGCCAAATGGACAACAGCGAAACATCAGCCCTCATCCTCCTGGACCTATCTGCCGCCTTCGACACAGTCTGCCACCGCACCCTGAAATCACGCCGCCACGAAACCAGAATTCAAGGTAAAGCCCTCGACTGGATCGTCTCATTCCTCTCCGGCAGAACCCAGAGAGTCCGCCCCCCCCCCTTCCGCTCCGAAGCCACCGACATCATCTGCGGCGTCCCCCAAGGCTCATCCCTCAGCCCGACGCTGTTCAACATCTACATGGCCCCCCTCGCTCAAGTGGCCCGACAACACAACCTCAACATCCTCACCTACGCCGACGACACTCAGGTCATCCTCTCACTCACCAAAGACCCCCACACCGCCAAAACCAACCTCCATGAGGGAATGAAATCCATCGCCGACTGGATGAGAAACAACCGTCTGAAACTGAACTCGGACAAGAAGGAGGTCCTCATCCTCGGACCCACCCCCTTCGCTTGGGACGACTCCTGGTGGCCCACCGCACTAGGAACCCCGCCTACACCATCGGACCACGCTTGCAACCTGGACTTCATCCTCGACTCCTCCCTCACCTTTTCTAAACAGGTCAACACAGTTTCCTCCTCCTGCTACAACACACTCTGCATGCTCTGCAGAATCTACAAGTGGATCCCGACAGAAACAAGAAGAACAGTGGCACAGGCCCTCGTCAGCATCAGGCTGGACTATGGCAACGCACTCTATACAGGCATCCCAGCAAAAGACCTACTACGCCTCCAACGTATCCAAAACGCCTCCGCCTGGCTGATCCTCAACATACCCCGCCACAGCCACATCTCCCACCACCTGAGAAACCTTCACTGGCTCCCCGTGGACAAAAGGATCACTTTCAAGCTTCTTACCCACACTCACAAAGCGCTCCACGACACCGGGCCAGCCTACCTAAACAACAGACTCAGCTTCTACACCCCCACCCCTCAGCTCCGCTCCACTAACCTCGCCCTCGCCATCGTCCCCCGCATCCGAAGAAAGTCCTCCGGCGGCAGATCCTTCTCATACCTCGCCACCAAAACCTGGAACACCCTCCCCACCAACCTGGGACAGACTCAAGACCTACTCATCTTCAGAAGACTCCTCAAGACCTGGCTCTTCGACCAGTAACACCAGCTCTCCCCCCCTCCTCTCCCCTCCCCAGTGCCTTGAAACCCTCACGGGTACGTAGCGCGCTTTATAAATTCAATGATTGATTGATTGATTGATTTTCTCTAATGTTCATTTTTCCCTCCCTTTTCACACTACTTTCATTATTTTTTCCTCTTTATCTTTCATTAGCTAGTTGCTTTCCCTTTTTTCTTTTCTCTCATGTTTGCTCTATTTCTTCTCTTAGTTGTGTTTTCATTTTCTCATTCTTTCTTTCCCTTCTTTCTTTTATTTCTTTGCGACTCCTTCTCTTTCTTCCATTTGTCTGTTGTATTCCTTTTACTCCGCTTTCCCTCCTGATGCCTAGTTATCAATGAAGCAACAGGTGCAGTGGCACCGGGGTCCAGAGACATAAGGACCTCAATCAACTCTAATTTCTACTGTATTTTTCTACCGAAATTGCAGTCAGACATTTTCCTTTCTTACTCCATGACACCGTTACTACGCCACTTGTCCTCTCCATCTTTACTCCCGACTCCCTCTTTCATTTCACCCTCCAATCCGTCCCAAATGATATTTTTGCTATGGTGTTTTGAGCATTACACTCTAGTGCCAAAAGTTTATTTCTGATAGGTTTATAGGATAATTATATACGTCTTAAGATAGAGGAAGAAGGTAAAATAAGTGCTTTAGTTAAATGCTGGGCCACTAGAATTATATGGCAGGAAAAGACTAAATTATGAGGCGGGGATGACCAATTTATGAGGCAGGGATGACCAATTTATGTGGCACGAAAAGTCCAGTTGTGAATTTACCATGTCAATAGCTCTAACTCAAGAAAATGCAAGACCTATTGCATTGCAAATGCTTGTTAAATTATACTTTGTTTAAAAAAAAATGTTTAGTTTTAGTTACGCCTAAAACTATTTTATTTTCATTGCAGTAAACTAACGTAACCACCCCTCTGTCCTAGGAGAATTCTTAGCTTCAGGAAAAACGCCCTGATGCCATGCCTTCCCAATTTAAGGACCCTCTGTTGGTCATCTTTTGTCCGTCTACAAGTCTCTATAGCAGCTTGGAGGAATATAGAAGCTTTTTCTCCAAACACTCAAACATACAAGCAACGTTGAACAGATTAATTATGTGTACTGCAGCAAAATGATGCTACTCTAGAGAAGAGGCACAGGCATCTTTTGTTGAGGCTGAGGACTAATGCACCACAGAGACAGACATTTTTCAAAGTTACGCCTGAATCTCTCTACTCCAGGTTCATGTCACTGATTCTCGTTCTAGAAATGGTCTTTCACAGAATGAGACTTGGTACATGAACTCTGTTCACTCCCTTTAGGAACATGAATGTTCATTCTCCCTTCCAGTTCCCTGACGTATGCCTGTCTCAATTCTTCAGCTTGCACTGGTGGAACATGAAGGGAAAACAAAAACTGTCCCAGTCTACCTCTACCCTTCTGATAAATGTTCACCTCAAGAACTGAGCACAGTATTATGGATGAGGGTTCATCAGGTATGTGTACAATAGTCAAACAATCATAGATTCATGCAAGCTAAATGCTCACTAATGACAACTACTGAGACTAAGGTCATGAGCTAAAATAACTTGCCGATTGCAGTATCCACATCTGATTTTGAGCTGGAGAATTGGCCACTGGGAGGAGAAAGTCTCTTTTCTAGATCTTCTGTTACTTTCAGTTGCATTTCTGAGTTTTGAAACCTGTCAGCAATGTCTTTTCCTTCAGGTTCCTCCTTAACTACTTCATCCTCCTCCTCCTCCTCCTCCTCCTCTTCAGGCTCTGATCCACCCCCTTTCATGTTAAATAGGCTTCCAGGAAGGTTTGTCCGCTGGGGAGGCAGATTCTGAAGAAAAAGTAAACATACAATCTATTGTTGAGAAAGTCTTATTCAATAAGCATTACATCATCTTGACTGTAGTGTTAATCTATTAAAGTTTCCAATCCTTCTAGCTTGGAGGCATTTGCTAAATAGCCAAAGACTTTACAGACATTTGCCTATAAGTTTAAAATATTTTAGCCGGACTTATCATTTAAAACCTTAAAATGGCTATTTTAGTGCTTCCTGTTAAGGGATTTCTGCTCTGAAGTCTAGTTCATTTGGGCAAGGAGGCCCTAAAATGCAAACCCAAAAATGTGGCAGTTATTTAATTTTTTTAAATTAAAAAACGCCAGTGCTTGCATATATTTTCACCCCCCCATTTTAATAACAGGGCCAGATGTCTAAAGCATTTTTCCCTGGTCACCAACGGCCTGATTCACAGAATCGGATTATTTGCGAATGGAAAAAAAAAATTTCTAACGTACAAAATGCAAAATGTGATTCGGTAACTTCCTACTGCCTACTCTTAAAAAAATGTAACTGCAAAGTTTCACACTTCTTTTTAAACACATTCCGTTTTCCTTTCAGGAAAAAAAAAAGATTGCTTTATTAATAAGCATTCATAGACATGATGGTCTGCTGACCCCAGCAGGTCATCATCCCTGTGATGGTTGCCACTCTTAACCTCTTAAATGCGGGCGTCGGCCACTGGCCGACGCCCACACACCCTCCCTGGTGCGGGTCACGACCAGTGGCCGACACCAGGAAGGGCATTAATAAATCCTCGGGTGCGTCGCACCCGAGGATTTATTTTTTATTTTTTCCCCCCCCCCGGGAGACACGGAAGCTACCGTGTCTCCCCCCGCCCCCCACCCCCCACCCGCCCCTTTGTGACGTCAGCGCGCCGCGAGGCGCGCTGACGTTGCAAAGGTGTTTTCCCCATGAAAGCAGGAAGCAGCCTTGCGGCCGCTTCCTGCTTTCATGGGGAAAACGGCCTTTTTCACGTTCGGGAAGGCCTCGTAAGAAAGGGGAGAGTCTCCCCTTTCTTACGAGGCCTTCCTGAAAGTGTTTCCTGGCCCCCGATCGCAGCTGTGCTGCGATCGGGGGCCAGGAAACACTTTCAGGAAGGCCTCGTAAGAAAGGGGAGACACTCCCCTTTCTTACGAGGCCTTCCTGAAAGTGTTTCCTGGCCCCCGGTCGCAGCTGTGCTGCGATCGGGGGCCAGGAAACACTTTCAGGTTTCCTGGCTCCCCCGATCGCAGCACAGCTGCGATCGGGGGGGTCAGGAAACATTTTGAAAAGGCCTCGTAAGAAAGGGGAGACTCTCCCCTTTCTTACGAGGCCTTCTGAAACTGTTTCTGGCCCCCGATCGCAGCTGTGCTGCGATCGGGGGCCAGAAACTGTTTCAGAAGGCCTCGTAAGAAAGGGGAGAGTCTCCCCTTTCTTATGAGGCCTTCTGAAACGGTTTCCTGGCCCCCGATCGCAGCACAGCTGCGATCGGGGGCCAGGAAACCCCACTAGACACCAGGGATTTCACTTTTGGGGGGCAGCCCCCCCCCGGAAAACGGGCCGCCCCCCCCCCCCCCCCCGGCATAATTTTCCTAAAAAAATAAAAAGGTAGGTGCCCCCCCCAGGGGATTTTTTTTTTTTCCAAAAAAAAATAAAATAAAATAAAAAAATGAAATGACAGGGGGTCGCCCGTGGGCAGGGTGACCCCCTGTGGGGGCAATTTTTTTTTTTAGATGTTGTAGGGTTTCCCTGGGGGCCATTTTGGCCCCCAAGGAAACCATACAACAACTAAAAAAAAATATATGTATATATCTATATATATATATCTATGTAGATAGATATATCTAGGTACATGGATATATCTATAGATATATCTATGTAGATATATATTTATATATATATATAGGTAGATCTGTATCAAAGAGATTTATAAAGCGCGCTACTCACCTGTGAGGGTCTCAAGGCGCTGGGGGGGGGACGGGGGGGAGGGAAAGGGGCTAGGAGGTTCACTGTTCAAAAAGCCAGGTTTTGAGGCCCTGCCTGAAAAGAAGTAGGTTTTGGGTCTTGCGAATGTGAGTTGTGACTGCGTTCCATGTTTTGGGTGCAATGTAGGAGAAGGATCTGCCCCCGGTGGTGGTGTGTTTGATGCGGGGGAGGTCAGCTGAACGGACGTTTCGTGTGGGGGTGTGGAAGGTGACTCTCGTTGAGGTAGGCAGGGCCTGTGTTGTGGAGTGATTTGTGTGTGAGGATGAGGATCTTGAAGGTGATCCTTTTGTCAATGGGGAGCCAGTGGAGGGATTTGAGGTGTGGAGAGATGTGTTCGTGTCGGTGGAGGTCGAGGATGAGTCGTGCTGCTGAGTTCTGGATGCGTGTAGTTTGCACTTGAGTTTTAGAGTGGTGCCGGCGTAGAGGGCGTTTCTGTAATCAAGCCTGCTGCTGATGAGTGCGTGAGTGACAGTTTTTCTGGTCTCTGTGGGGATCCATTTTAATGTTTTTCAGTATACGGAGTTTGTTGAAGCATGAGGAGGTAAGAGCGTTGATTTGTTGGGTCATAGAGAGGGAGGAGTCTAGGATGATGCTGAGGTTGCGTGCGTAGTTGGCGGGGGTGGGTGCAGGGCCTAGCGTGGTGGGCCACCATGGGGGGTCCCAGGTTTTTTTGGTGAGGGCCAAAGAGGATTATTTCGGTTTTGCTTGAGTTGAGTTTCAGGTGGTTGGCTGTCATATATACATCACTTTTGTCAATATGTGTGTGGTTTCCCTGGGGGGAAAAGGGTCCGACTTGTCTAGTGGCAGTTTTAGTGCCATAAAGAAGCGCAGAAGGTTTATATGCCTACTGCAAAGAGCACATCTGTATTTTATGTAAATAGCTGAGTACATTAGTAAAGTCTATGGAGAGATGAAGGGCACTTTTGCTGGGTGGTAATGAGGGAATCCGAGGAGGAGGGAGTGGGAGCACCAATAATGATTGTTGGACTGGGCGCAGGAGGTGCTAAAGACTGTGACGAATGGTATGTGACAAGGTGTTTTTTGAGTGTCTTGAAAGTACGTGCTGATTGAGGGAAGAAGCGCAGGTAAGGTGGCCTCTACTGTTGCACGTATCTCACACACACCATCGATTTTGTGACTGTCTACGTAGGCTAGTGTTTTAGAGCAACAGTTTAGCCAATAGCAGAGATGGCATCTTGATGGATGACTGCTGCCTGCACTCGGGTTATAGAGGACCGCTCTGACATAGGATCAGAGACTGAGACATCAGATACTGAGACAGCATCTGAGGGATAGGACAATGGCGCAGACTCTGGGAGTGATTTTTCAGTCAGAGGAGTCCCATTCGAAAACTCCTCTTCCAGTACATTATGAGGGAGGTGATGAGGACAGTCCTGCTGTCCCTTCGCAAGCTGTTCGTGCAACTGGGTAATAGTGGGTTAGGCCAACCCAGAGAGCAGGTGAATGCGGCGGCAAGCAGAGAGAGAGTGCTCTCTTGGGAGCTCACCAATTTAGTTCAGCCCCAAATTCCACCACCCAAATCATATTGTGGAGACATCAAAATTGTCTATGGCAAAACAAACTGGTTTTGTAAGGCAGGCACCTGTGTTTTTGGTCCTGGATTCGGCGGCCATATAGAGAAACACACTAAACCCAAACATTTCTGGAAACTAGACATTCGGGGGAGTCCACAGAGGTGTGACTTGTGTGGATTCCCCAAAGTTTTCTTACCCAGAATACCCTGCAAAGCTGAAATGTTGAGAAAAAACTCTATTTTTCTCGCATTTCTGTCACACAAACTACAGGAATATGCTGGGATCCACAACATTCCTACCACCCAGTGACTCCTCACCTGTCCTGATAAAAACACTACCCCACTTGAGTGCCTACACCTAGTGCCTGTGTCAGGAATGGATCACCCCAGGGTCAACAGCTGCCTCACGTAAGGACCAACATTGACCGTTGTGTGATCTATTCCTGTCGCAGGCACCAGGCCTAACCACACAAGTGAGGTATCATATTTATCGGGAGACTTGGGGGAACGCTGGGTGGAAGGAAATTTGTGGCTCCCCTCAGATTCCAGAACTTTCTGTCACCGAAATGTGTGGAAAACGTGGTATTTTAGCCACATTTTGAGGTTTGCAAAGGATTCTGGGTAACAGAACCTGGTCCGAGCCCCACAAGTCACCTCATCTTGGATTCCCCTGGGTTTCTAGTTTACAAAAATGTGCTGGTTTGCTAGGTTTCCCCAGGTGCCGGCTGAGCTAGAGGCCAAAATCCACAGGTAGGCACTGTTTTCTATGAAAAAATGTGATGTGTCCACGTTCTGTTTTGGGGCATTTCCTGTCGCGGGCGCTAGGCCTACCCACACAAGTGAGGTATCATTTTTATCGGGAGACTTGGGGGAACGCCGGGTGGAAGAAAATTTGTGGCTCCTCTCAGATTCCAGAACTTTCTGTCACCGAAATGTGAGGAAAACTTGTTTTTTTAGCCACTTTTTGAGGTTTGCAAAGGATTGTGGGTAACAGAACCTGGTCCGAGCCCCGCGAGTCACCCCTCCTTGTATTGCCCTAGGTCTCTAGTTTTCAGAAATGCACAGGTTTGGTAGGTTTCCCTAGGTGCCGGCTGAGCTAGAGGCCAAAATCTACAGGTAGGCACTTCTCAAAAAACACCTCTGTTTTCTTCCAAAAATTTTGATGTGTCCACGTTGCGCTTTGGGGCGTTTCCTGTCGCGGGCGCTAGGCCTACCCACACAAGTGAGGTATCATTTTTATCGGGAGACTTGGGGGAACGCCGGGTGGAAGGAAATTTGTGGCTCCTCTCAGATTCCAGAACTTTCTGTCACCGAAATCTGAGGAAAACTTGTTTTTTTAGCCACTTTTTGAGGTTTGCAAAGGATTCTGGGTAACAGAACCTGGTCCGAGCCCCGCGAGTCACCCCTCCTTGGATTGCCCTAGGTCTCTAGTTTTCAGAAATGCACAGGTTTGGTAGGTTTCCCTAGGTGCCGGCTGAGCTAGAGGCCAAAATCTACAGGTAGGCACTTCTCAAAAAACACCTCTGTTTTCTTCCAAAAATTTTGATGTGTCCACGTTGCGCTTTGGGGCGTTTCCTGTCGCGGGCGCTAGGCCTACCCACACAAGTGAGGTATCATTTTTATCGGGAGACTTGGGGGAACGCCGGGTGGAAGGAAATTTGTGGCTCCTCTCAGATTCCAGAACTTTCTGTCACCGAAATCTGAGGAAAACTTGTTTTTTTAGCCACTTTTTGAGGTTTGCAAAGGATTCTGGGTAACAGAACCTGGTCCGAGCCCCGCGAGTCACCCCTCCTTGGATTGCCCTAGGTCTCTAGTTTTCAGAAATGCACAGGTTTGGTAGGTTTCCCTAGGTGCCGGCTGAGCTAGAGGCCAAAATCTACAGGTAGGCACTTCTCAAAAAACACCTCTGTTTTCTTCCAAAAATTTTGATGTGTCCACGTTGCGCTTTGGGGCGTTTCCTGTCGCGGGCGCTAGGCCTACCCACACAAGTGAGGTATCATTTTTATCGGGAGACTTGGGGGAACGCCGGGTGGAAGGAAATTTGTGGCTCCTCTCAGATTCCAGAACTTTCTGTCACCGAAATCTGAGGAAAACTTGTTTTTTTAGCCACTTTTTGAGGTTTGCAAAGGATTCTGGGTAACAGAACCTGGTCCGAGCCCCGCGAGTCACCCCTCCTTGGATTGCCCTAGGTCTCTAGTTTTCAGAAATGCACAGGTTTGGTAGGTTTCCCTAGGTGCCGGCTGAGCTAGAGGCCAAAATCTACAGGTAGGCACTTCTCAAAAAACACCTCTGTTTTCTTCCAAAAATTTTGATGTGTCCACGTTGCGCTTTGGGGCGTTTCCTGTCGCGGGCGCTAGGCCTACCCACACAAGTGAGGTATCATTTTTATCGGGAGACTTGGGGGAACGCCGGGTGGAAGGAAATTTGTGGCTCCTCTCAGATTCCAGAACTTTCTGTCACCGAAATGTGAGGAAAACTTGTTTTTTTAGCCACTTTTTGAGGTTTGCAAAGGATTCTGGGTAACAGAACATGGTCCGAGCCCCGCAAGTCACCCCTCCTTGGATTCCCCTAGGTCTCTAGTTTTCAGAAATGCACAGGTTTGGTAGGTTTCCCTATGTGCCGGCTGAGCTAGAGGCCAAAATCTACAGGTAGGCACTTTGGAAAAAACAGCTGTGTTTTCTATAAAAAAAATAGGATGTGTCCATGTTGTGTTTTGGGGCATTTCCTGTCGCGGGCACTAGGCCTACCCACACAAGTGAGGTATCATTTTTATCGGGAGACTTGGGGGAACACAGAATAGCAAAACAAGTGTTATTGCCCCTTATCTTTCTCTACATTTTTTCCTTCCAAATATAAGAGAGTGTGTAAAAAAGACGTCTATTTGAGAAATGCCCTGCAATTCACATGCTAGTATGGGCACCTCGGAATTCAGCGATGTGCAAATAACCACTGCTCCTCAAAACCTTATCTTGATCCCATTTTGGAAATGCAAAGGTTTTCTTGATACCTCTTTTTCACTCTTCATATTTCAGCAAATGAATTGCTGTATACCCAGTATAGAATGAAAACCAACTGCAGGGTGCAGCTTATTTATTGGCTCTGGGTACCTAGGGTTCTTGATGAACCTACAAGCCCTTTATATCCCCGCAACCAGAAGAGTCCAGCAGACAAAACGGTATATTGCTTTCAGAAATCTGACATCGCAGGAAAAAGTTACAGAGTAAAACATAAAGAAAAATGGCTGTTGTTTTCAGCTCAATTTCAATATTTTTTTATTTCAGCTGTTATTTTCTGTAGGAAAACCTTGTAGGATCTACACAAATGACCCCTTGCTGAATTCAGAATTTTGTCTAGTTTTCAGAAATGTTTAGCATTCCGGGATCCAGCATTGGTTTCACACCCATTCCTGTCACTAACTGGAAGGAGGCTGAAAGCACCAAATATAGTAGAAATGGGGTATGTCCCAGTAAAATGCCAAATTTGTGTTGAAAAATTCGGTTTTCTGATTCAAGTCTGCCCGTTCCTGAAAGGTGGGAAGATAGTGATTTCAGCACCAGAAACCCTTGGTTGATGGCATTTTCAGGGAAAAAACCACAAGCCTTCTTCGGCAGCCCTTTTTTCCCATTTTTTTGGAAAAAACAAAATTTTCACTGTATTTTGGCTCTTTTCTTGGTCTCCTCCAGGGGAAACCACCAACTCTGGGTACCATTAGAATCCCTAGGATGTTGGAAAAAAAGGACACAAATTTGGCGTGGTTAGCTTATGTGGACAAAAAGTTATGAAGCCCTAAGCGCGAACTACCCCAAATAGCCAAAAAAGGGCTCAGCACTGGGGGGGGAAAGGCCCAGCAGCTAAGGGGTTAATGTACCTCACAAATATGCACAAGGTAGGTCTGGTTGCAACCCACTAGGAATCACTAATAAAACCCAAGAGAGTCTCGTACATTAGGAGGGAATCGCTTTTGGGAAATCGGTATCCCTAATGTTAGTACATCTGAGCACAAGTTACTTATTTTGCACACTTAAATAAGCTTATTCTAGCAGATGGTCATAGGTTAAGAACTCAAGACACAGTATGGCATACTAATCTAACAGAATGCATACCATGTGCCTATCAGAGGTAATGATTTTAGAAGGACGACATCTTTATTTAGGAGAGTTAACGTACAGCTGGTACATAATAAGTGACAAAACAAACAAGAAGCTTCAATCACATTCCAAGCAAAACATACTCACGCAGATAGTTTTATATCATAGCTAATTCATTACAATTTAACTATGAATAATAAGGGTGTCTAGTGACAATGTTGCCCTGTCAGGCAGGTTTGTGCACTGCCAATGATACTTATAACATTTGGATATTTTGTCTCATATCCGTGAAATCCCCCACCTGCACAATGAACCTGCATCCCCATTGGATCATTGTCACTCCTCTCCAGAACTTTGTTCTGACCAACTGGGGTCATTTTGGGTGGTAGTTAAACGGTCCATACTCAATACACGACCATCTTGTTGTCAGAGGCAGTGAGAAGGAAGGTGCTATGCAAGGAGTCTGCTAATAAACTGACTACAAATCAAGTTGGTCTCTGTGATTTCAAGATTATAACAGAAGAACTTTTTGGCGACGAGGATGGGATACTGCGCAGGGGCAGTAAAGACTCCTTGCCCCTGATTTTGTTCAGCACCACAGTGAATTGCCTCATTCCATTTGAGGAGCCAAGAAGGTACAGTCAAGTGGCGCCTGTGTGTCTAGAAGTGGGCAGAGAGCATCAGAGATCGTTTCAGCATACTATATGGGAAGATACAGTGTGAAGTGCTAAGTGGATGGAACTTTATGGGGTATGCTATAAAGACCTAACATTTATTCTGGCTGGAAGCTATAGTGCTGAAGAAAATCTTCGTCAAAGCTAAGTGGAGATTAGGGCATATTAGCGCGTACGTTCAAGCGCTTAATATACCTCCGTTTGTGCGGCGCATACTAATCGTGCTGGCAGTGTGAGACTACATGGTCTCATACTGGCTGAACATCAGTTCTGAACCATAGCATCAGCGCATTTGAAGGAGCGCCTCTGTTTGGTACCAAGTTGAGGCGCGGGAGAGTCCGTGTAGCGCGGCGGCTCCGAACGGCTTAAGCCGTGTTGAGGCGCGGGAGCGTCCGTGCAGCGCGGCGGCTCAGAACGGTTTAAGCAAGAAATACGAACGTTCTGAATAAACCCAAAGCGTTTCAGTGCGGCGCTGAAGCGTGGCGTGTGGTCGTCCTGGCACGGGGCTGAGCGGAGAACGAACACGGCGGTGTTTTACGAAGCGCTGAGGGGACTTCAGCAAACGGAGCACATCCTACAATACCAAGTGTGACGAGCTTACCGGCAAAACTTCGGATATCCGTGACCTCAGGGACTCGGTAAGGTGAAGTGAGGTAATCCTTGAGACTGAAGCGAGCTGCCCTGCAGAGGAACGTTTTTCAAAATAAAAGCCTGTTGTGTTAGGTTTTTCAAAATAAGAGCGTAGTCGTGTAAAATATATATTATACACAAGTGCTGGCTGTATTAAGACTGTGAACACATTGCGATAGGAATTTCAAAGAATGTGATGTATAATTTACACTATCTGATTCTGAAAAGCAGAGTATGGTGTTGAGTTGTAAGGCGAAGGGCACATCATTGTAGAACAAGTGCCAGGTTATTGTAAAAGAAAAAAAAAAACGGGGAAAGAGGCAGAAATCTCTCAAAACATCAGCAGAAATCAGTAATACATCACCATTTAGTAACGCTATTACGTATTTCACTATAAATAAGAAGAGAACAAGATGGCTGCTGCGGGGATGTCTCAACCTCCCCCATTTTTAAATGAAATTGGTGAACCATTATTACCATGGAAGGAATGGTCTAAATTGTTTGAGTCTTACTTAATTGCTATAGGGGGAGAAAAGTTTACAGCAGTAAGGAAGCAACATATACTATTACACAACATAGGAATACAAGGTAGAAAAGTATATGGGAGTCTGACAGTCAATGAAGAAGAAGGAGAGGAGGATGGAGATAATTTTGATGTTTTCCAACAAACGTTGTACAGGCTGGAGGGTCATTTTCGGCACAAAGTTAATGTTGTATTAGAACGACATAGATTCTTGTTCACCTTATACATTCTTGAACTATCAAACTTTTGTTGACAAGTTCCAAATGAGGGGTTACAAATTGCACTCTGCCAACATTAAACCGGGTGGGTACAACAGCGACCCAATACCTCTTATGGGAATGCTAGAACTAGACATTATGTTCAAGGACAGACACACGAAAGGAGAGGTGTACATTACTGAGAAGGGATCCAATTTACTGGGATGGAGGCACCAGAAGGAGCTCGGAATCAAACTGGATCACAACGGCAAGGAACAAGTGTTACTAGTAAATTTGCAGAGATTTTGTGAAAGAGTGTGTGAAGAATGTCCAAGACTGTTTGATGATAGATTAGGGTTGTTGAAAAAGTTCCAGCACAAAATTAAACTCAAGGAGGGTGCCACACCTGTGGTACATAAAGTGAGATCTGTCCCGTATCTAATGAGGGAACCGTTGAAGGAAGAATTGGGCAAGTTGGTCAAATCAGGAGTTATAGAACCTATTGAGAGTTCTTTATGGTTGGCGCCAATTGTGGTCACAAAGAAACCCAATGGAAGAGGTATTCGTCTGTGTGTGGACTTGAGGGATTTAAACGCGAATATATGGGTAGATAGATTTCCCTTACCCAAAATAAATGAAATGGTAAGCATGTTGGGGTCCGCTAAACATTTTAGTGTGATTGATCTATCTTCCGCATACCACCAGGTGGAGCTACACCCTACTTCACGCTCGCTCACGTCCTTTATTACTCCATTTGGGGCATTTAGATATCGCAGGATGCCATTTGGCCTCGCATCAGCTGCTGCGGTATTCCAAAGAAACATGCAGATGATTTTGCAGGAGATCAAGCAAGTTATGTGCTTCCAGGATGACATACTAGTATATGGGAGTACGGAAGGTGAGCACAATGCAACCTTAAGAGAAGTCTTCCAGGCTTTAGATAAAGCGGGCATGACCATCAGGAAGGATAAGTGTCAACTAGGGGTTGAATCTGTGGAATACTTAGGACATAAAATAAGTAAGGATGGTGTTGAACCCAAGTGTGATCTAGTAGTGGCTGTGAAGGAAGCTCCAGCTCCTACCAATAAAGATGAATTTAGATCATTTTGGGGTTTAGGGGAGTATATGTCCAAGTTTGTTCACAACTTTGCAGCAGTTACTGCTCCTATGAGAGCATTACTAAAGAAAGACACACCATTTGTGTGGAATGAAGAGAGTCAGAGTTCATTTGACGAAGTCAAAGAAGCCATTGTCCACTGCCCTATGTTAGGGAATTTTGACACCACCAGGAAGACGTGGCTCACCACAGATGCGAGTGGAAAAGGTTTAGGTGCCACGTTATCCCAATGTGTAAATGGGCAAGAAAGGATCGTGGCGTTTGCATCCAGATCATTAAAGGAGGCAGAACTAAATTATTCCACAATAGAGAGGGAGGCTTTAGCCTGTTTTTGGGCCGTCAGTCATTTCAAGTACTTCTTATGGGGACTGCCGTTTGTGATTAGAACAGACCACAAACCCCTTATTTCGTTATTTACTGTTAAAGGTAAAGACCAAGCCACCCCTCGTATTGCGAAGTGGATTATGGAGTTGGAAAGCTTTAATTTTGACATGCAATATGTCCCCGGCAAAAGAAATGTGGTGGCTGACTGTCTCTCTAGACTACCCAGGAAGGGTGGGAAGGATGAATCTAACGAGAGCTTTGACCCAGTGTTTCATGTAGAACTGTCAGGTATTACCAAAGAAGAATGGGTCACAGCTACAACTTCCGATAGGATTATACAAACCTTGAAAGATATGATTTTGAGGGGGTGGCCTAATAGTTGTCAGAAACTTGATGAGGAGGTAAAGGGGTACTGGGAGGTACGTTCTGAACTCCACTTAACCGAAGACCTAGTAATGAGAGGTGAGAGAATTGTTCCCCCCAAAGCACTCTGGGAAAAACTGATAAGATTGGCACATGAGGGACATCTAGGAAGGACTTTGACTAAGAACCGACTACGAGCCTCCTACTGGTTCCCCACAATGGACAGGCTAGTTGAGGATACTGTTCGTGATTGTACCCATTGCTCATTGAGTGATAAAACCAGAAGCATGTGCAAGGCTCCCTTATCTCCAGTTGAGGTCCCCACCAAACCATGGGACAAGCTTGGGTTAGATATAGTAGGACCCCTCACGTGCCCAGGATCGAGAGCCAGGTTCATTGTTGTGTTAGTAGATTATCACACACACTGGGTGATGACCAAGGCCGTACATAATGTAACCACCCATGATGTAATACAATTCCTTAAAAAAACCTTTACCCGTGAAGGTATTCCAAGTACTATTGTGACTGATAATGGAGTGCAGTTCACTTCAAGCGCCATGGTTGAATTTTTGACAATCAGTGGAATCAGACATTACCGGACAGCATTATACAACCCAAAGGCAAACGGTCTGGTAGAAAGAGTCAACAGGATGATCAAGGAGTGTTTGCAGTTAGCCAGTGTGTCTCGAGTTTCAGGAGAAGGCGCAATTGAGAGTATGTTGTGGTCATATCACACCACACCCAATTTGGTCACGGGTGTATCCCCTTTTGTATCTCTTAAAGGTAGACAACCAGGAACTAAGTTAAACCCGAATTGGTTGGGAGGGGGGGAGCCCGTTTTTGTTCATCGTAAGGAGGTATTGGCGAAGGTAAAAGAACCAGAGGAGGTACCAGGATTGGTATAACATCAAAATGGGTACTAAAAGTAAACATTGGAGAGTGGGCCAATGGGTCAGAATAAAGCTACCAGGATCTACTCGGAAGGAGGGAAGCCGGTTCTCTAAGCCATTAAGAATTACTAAGGTACATAAGAATGTGGTAACCCTGGAAGATGGTCGTGTATGGAGTATGGACCGTTTAACTACCACCCAAAATGACCCCAGTTGGTCAGAACAAAGTTCTGGAGAGGAGTGACAATGATCCAATGGGGATGCAGGTTCATTGTGCAGGTGGGGGATTTCACGGATATGAGACAAAGAAAATGTCCAACTGTAACATGTGATTGTGTCATGTTCCTTCTCCTTTTTTTGCATTGGTGGGGAAGGGGAAGTGTTGTAATATAATTGTTGGAGTAATTCAACCATAAGTATTATAATATGTTGTCATAGTTATATCTACAACTGTTTTATTCTCCTATACCATTTCCTATTTCCATTTCCATATAATCCCTTTTGTAAGGTTCTTATTAGTAAAATGGTACACTCCGTTCCGTCCCTTGGAATGTTGATTAATGGTACAACCAGGAGTGCACCTTAGAATGTTGATGAAGAGAAGCGACGGGTTGTCAGAGGCAGTGAGAAGGAAGGTGCTATGCAAGGAGTCTGCTAATAAACTGACTACAAATCAAGTTGGTCTCTGTGATTTCAAGATTATAACAGAAGAACTTTTTAAAATGTTCTCTTCATCAACATTCTAAGGTGCACTCCTGGTTGTACCATTAATCAACACTCCAAGGGACGGAACGGAGTGTACCATTTTACTAATAAGAACCTTACAAAAGGGATTACATGGAAATGGAAATAGGAAATGGTATAGGAGAATAAAACAGTTGTAGATATAACTATGACAACATATTATAATACTTATGGTTGAATTACTCCAACAATTATATTACAACACTTCCCCTTCCCCACCAATGCAAAAAAAGGAGAAGGAACATGACACAATCACATGTTACAGTTGGACATTTTCTTTGTCTCATATCCGTGAAATCCCCCACCTGCACAATGAACCTATATCCCCATTGGATCATTGTCACTCCTCTCCAGAACTTTGTTCTGACCAACTGGGGTCATTTTGGGTGGTAGTTAAACGGTCCATACTCCATACACGACCATCTTCCAGGGTTACCACATTCTTATGTACCTTAGTAATTCTTAATGGCTTAGAGAACCGGCTTCCCTCCTTCCGAGTAGATCCTGGTAGCTTTATTCTGACCCATTGGCCCACTCTCCAATGTTTACTTTTAGTACCCATTTTGATGTTATACCAATCCTGGTACCTCCTCTGGTTCTCTCTTACCTTTGCCAATACCTCCTTACGATGAACAAAAACGGTCTCCCCCCCTCCCAACCAATGCGGGTTTAACTTAGTTCCTGGTTGTCTACCTTTAAGAGATACAAAAAGGGATACACCCGTGACCAAATTGGGTGTGGTGTGATATGACCACAACATACTCTCAATTGCGCCTTCTCCTGAAACTCGAGACACACTGGCTAACTGCAAACACTCCTTGATCATCCTGTTGACTCTTTCTACCAGACCGTTTGCCTTTGGGTTGTATAATGCTGTCCGGTAATGTCTGATTCCACTGATTGTCAAAAATTCAACCATGGCGCTTGAAGTGAACTGCACTCCATTATCAGTCACAATAGTACTTGGAATACCTTCACGGGTAAAGGTTTCTTTAAGGAATTGTATTACATCATGGGTGGTTACATTATGTACGGCCTTGGTCATCACCCAGTGTGTGTGATAATCTACTAACACAACAATGAACCTGGCTCTCGATCCTGGGCACGTGAGGGGTCCTACTATATCTAACCCAAGCTTGTCCCATGGTTTGGTGGGGACCTCAACTGGAGATAAGGGAGCCTTGCACATGCTTCTGGTTTTATCACTCAATGAGCAATGGGTACAATCACGAACAGTATCCTCAACTAGCCTGTCCATTGTGGGGAACCAGTAGGAGGCTCGTAGTCGGTTCTTAGTCAAAGTCCTTCCTAGATGTCCCTCATGTGCCAATCTTATCAGTTTTTCCCAGAGTGCTTTGGGGGGAACAATTCTCTCACCTCTCATTACTAGGTCTTCGGTTCAGTGGAGTTCAGAACGTACCTCCCAGTACCCCTTTACCTCCTCATCAAGTTTCTGACAACTATTAGGCCACCCCCTCAAAATCATATCTTTCAAGGTTTGTATAATCCTATCGGAAGTTGTAGCTGTGACCCATTCTTCTTTGGTAATACCTGACAGTTCTACATGAAACACTGGGTCAAAGCTCTCGTTAGATTCATCCTTCCCACCCTTCCTGGGTAGTCTAGAGAGACAGTCAGCCACCACATTTCTTTTGCCGGGGACATATTGCATGTCAAAATTAAAGCTTTCCAACCCCATAATCCACTTCGCAATACGAGGGGTGGCTTGGTCTTTACCTTTAACAGTAAATAACGAAATAAGGGGTTTGTGGTCTGTTCTAATCACAAACGGCAGTCCCCATAAGAAGTACTTGAAATGACTGACGGCCCAAAAACAGGCTAAAGCCTCCCTCTCTATTGTGGAATAATTTAGTTCTGCCTCCTTTAATGATCTGGATGCAAACGCCACGATCCTTTCTTGCCCATTTACACATTGGGATAACGTGGCACCTAAACCTTTTCCACTCGCATCTGTGGTGAGCCACGTCTTCCTGGTGGTGTCAAAATTCCCTAACATAGGGCAGTGGACAATGGCTTCTTTGACTTCGTCAAATGAACTCTGACTCTCTTCATTCCACACAAATGGTGTGTCTTTCTTTAGTAATGCTCTCATAGGAGCAGTAACTGCTGCAAAGTTGTGAACAAACTTGGACATATACTCCCCTAAACCCCAAAATGATCTCAATTCATCTTTATTGGTAGGAGCTGGAGCTTCCTTCACAGCCACTACTAGATCACACTTGGGTTCAACACCATCCTTACTTATTTTATGTCCTAAGTATTCCACAGATTCAACCCCTAGTTGACACTTATCCTTCCTGATGGTCATGCCCGCTTTATCTAAAGCCTGGAAGACTTCTCTTAAGGTTGCATTGTGCTCACCTTCCGTACTCCCATATACTAGTATGTCATCCTGGAAGCACATAACTTGCTTGATCTCCTGCAAAATCATCTGCATGATTCTTTGGAATACCGCAGCAGCTGATGTGAGGCCAAATGGCATCCTGCGATATCTAAATGCCCCAAATGGAGTAATAAAGGACGTGAGCGAGCGTGAAGTAGGGTGTAGCTCCACCTGGTGGTATGCGGAAGATAGATCAATCACACTAAAATGTTTAGCGGACCCCAACATGCTTACCATTTCATTTATTTTGGGTAAGGGAAATCTATCTACCCATATATTCGCGTTTAAATCCCTCAAGTCCACACACAGACGAATACCTCTTCCATTGGGTTTCTTTGTGACCACAATTGGCGCCAACCATAAAGAGCTCTCAATAGGTTCTATAACTCCTGATTTGACCAACTTGCCCAATTCTTCCTTCAACGGTTCCCTCATTAGATACGGGACAGATCTCACTTTATGTACCACAGGTGTGGCACCCTCCTTGAGTTTAATTTTGTGCTGGAAGTTTTTCAACAACCCTAATCTATCATCAAACAGTCTTGGACATTCTTCACACACTCTTTCACAAAATCTCTGCAAATTTACTAGTAACACTTGTTCCTTGCCGTTGTGATCCAGTTTGATTCCGAGCTCCTTCTGGTGCCTCCATCCCAGTAAATTGGATCCCTTGTCAGTAATGTACACCTCTCCTTTCGTGTGTCTGTCCTTGAACATAATGTCTAGTTCTAGCATTCCCATAAGAGGTATTGGGTCGCTGTTGTACCCACCCGGTTTAATGTTGGCAGAGTGCAATTTGTAACCCCTCATTTGGAACTTGTCAACAAAAGTTTGATAGTTCAAGAATGTATAAGGTGAACAAGAATCAGCATAAACCTTCACCACAATATCATCAAGCCTGATGTCACACATAGGATAAGCGTTGTTGCGGGATTCTGTCCCCTGCTTCCCCTTGACTTGTAGAATAAACTTAGTACCTAAATCAGTAAATTCTTCTACTCTGTTTATTTTTTTCTTGGTGAACTTATCATTTTTGCACACCCTCGCAAAGTGCCCTTTAGCACCACACTTCCTGCACATGCAACCACGCGCCGGGCACAGAGGATTATTTGCTAGATGTTTGGGGTTCCCACATCTGAAACATCTTCCTTTAGTTATGTCCTCATTAAAATTCCTCCTTACCGTAGTGGCCATCACAACTGACTCTTCATCCTTATTGTCCACCCCCTCATCCTTTGTATTGCCACCTTTTATTTCTTTCACACTATCTACCTCAGGTGTGTTTTTAATCTCTCTCATACATTCAACTGTATGCTCAATACTCCTTGCCATATCCACAGCTTCTTTTAGAGTAGGGTTGTGAGTAAGGAGCTTCTCTTGCACCCTTGGGCTATTAGTACACCTAACTAACTGATCACAGATTAACGAGTCTTCTAGGTCCCCAAAAGCACATGTTTGAGCAAGCCCTCGCAAAGAAGCTATGTAGGCTCCTACCTTTTCGTCTTTGGTTTGTACTCTGCTGAAGAATCTATGTCGTTCTAATACAACATTAACTTTGTGCCCAAAATGACCCTCCAGCCTGTACAACGTTTGTTGGAAAACATCAAAATTATCTCCATCCTCCTCTCCTTCTTCTTCATTGACTGTCAGACTCTCATATACTTTTCTACCTTGTATTCCTATGGTGTGTAATAGTATATGTTGCTTCCTTACTGCTGTAAACTTTTCTCCCCCTATAGCAATTAAGTAAGACTCAAACAATTTAGACCATTCCTTCCATGGTAATAATGGTTCACCAATTTCATTTAAAAATGGGGGAGGTTGAGACATCCCCGCAGCAGCCATCTTGTTCTCTTCTTATTTATAGTGAAATACGTAATAGCGTTACTAAATGGTGATGTATTACTGATTTCTGCTGATGTTTTGAGAGATTTATGCCTCTTTCCCCGTTTTTTCTTTTTCTTTTACAATAACCTGGCACTTGTTCTACAATGATGTGCCCTTCGCCTTACAACTCAACACCATACTCTGCTTTTCAGAATCAGATAGTGTAAATTATACATCACATTCTTTGAAATTCCTATCGCAATGTGTTCACAGTCTTAATACAGCCAGCACTTGTGTATAATATATATTTTACACGACTACGCTCTTATTTTGAAAAACCTAACACAACAGGCTTTTATTTTGAAAAACGTTCCTCTGCAGGGCAGCTCGCTTCAGTCTCGAGGATTACCTCACTTCACCGGACCGAGTCCCTGAGGTCACGGATATCCGAAGTTTTGCCGGTAAGCTCGTCACACTTGGTATTGTAGGATGTGCTCCGTTTCCTGAAGTCCCCTCAGCGCTTCGTAAAACGCCGCCGTGTTCGTTCTCCGCTCAGCCCCGTGCCAGGACGACCACACGCCACGCTTCAGCGCCGCACTGAAACGCTTTGGGTTTATTCAGAACGTTCGTATTTCTTGCTTAAGTTTCCCCTGAACAGCGCTTGTGAAATCTATTGTATTTAATATAAATCTTAAAAGGGGCTTACATCCCACCCTTGCTTTTCATTGGTTCCTGTGCTTGCTACTTACTTTTCTTCCATTTCTATTGGCTGTAGCATACTATTACCTGTTGCTCTTCATGTGCTCTTTCTTATCAGTATCCCGTGGCCCAAGTGCTGCTTTCATCCGCATTTGAAGCAGAACTTTTTTTAATGTTATGCCTGCACATCGCTTGTGCGCATAGCCTGAGAGCTCTAAATCCAGCCCCCATGTGGTCTACAACTGCTGGAGTATAGTAATTGCGCTCCTCTCCTTTACCAACCTTAAACTGCACACACGTGTCTCTTCACAATGTGCTCTAGTCTTTCTTTAAACACTTCTATGACATGCGTGCATTCTGATGAGTCAGCTTCATGCTGGCTCTTCTCTTTGTCGCACTCACACAGCCTTCGCGAGTAATGCAATGAAGCACGCACAGATTGTTCTCTGTTGCACGCTCTCCAACACTGCGAGCGGTCACGCTCACACCCTTCCACAAGCAGAGCAATTCTGAACATTAAACGTAGGTGTAAACTTCTCTCTTGTTGGTTCAGAGCAGTGGCTAGCACTCCATGATGCGAGAGTACTGCCTACTTCGGAGCTTATGAAAAGTGAGTGTTTACAGCATACTGGGAAGCGGCGTCTGCAAGCCCGCCCTCCTTCCACTCTTGGTTGTGTTACTTCTGTTTGCTATTGTGCTGTGCCGTGAAATTGTAATTAACGCTTGCAATATTTCTATGCTTTCGCACATGTATGCAGCAGGCACTGACGAATGTGTAGTTTTTCAGGTGGGGATTTTGCGGTTATATTTAAGCAGTATGTCGGCGGGTCATTCATTTAGCAAACTTCTCTGCACATGCTCTCGATTTTTTAGCATAAAAGTCAACCTTGCCGAAATACATCATGTTTCGATAATGTATCCTGAAATGCCTCAAAAAAGCCTTGCCCATACAACGTATGACTATTTCAATGATAGTTTATTAATTATCATATATTTTATTAATGCCGAATGTTGTGCGGCTATGCATGAAGCGGCACGATTATAATGCAGGACGGTTGCACCCGCCGCGCTCTCAACAATAATGGTCTTGAACATGCCCTGAAACAATGCAATACTCAGCATCCTTGACCTTCATTGGTTTGAGGGGAAAGTGGCTGGAAGTGCTTGCGAATGTGGCTCTTCCATACTCTACGAGCCTCACTGTCTTCACACTGTTACTGAACAGGTCCTTTCATTGCATTTACATAGCACTTATTCCCCTGGACGAGGCACTGCAGCTCTCTCCAGCGAGCAGCACGCTACCCCGGAACCTATGTGCCTAAAAATCCTCATTTCTACTGACCACTACATTCCAAGCATTACGCATGCTCCAAATTGGTCTAGAAAGTCAAATGTTCTAACAGGGCGAGAGTGAGCACCAAAGGTAAGTCCTACAGGGGTATCAAATTTATAGGTGCCCATATCTCATGGACTAGTAATAGCTTAAATCTTCAGGTGGCCCAAACTTCTCTACTCTAATCCACTGGTGTAGGTCAGAATCACTGGGGTGCTATCAGAGCCCTTTCCTAAACGCCAAGGTATGAGACAAGGAGGCCCCCCTACCCCTTGCTATAGAATCTCTAGCACAAATGATATGATGTGACACCTAATTAAGCGGCTGGACCTGGGAAGGAGGGGCAAAAGACAGAATAGCACTGTATGCTGATGATGTGCTACTATATCTCTCACACTCCCAACAATAGGGCCGCTCGTCCTTCGCAACCTTGCATTATATGTAAAGGCATCAGGACTTCATACTAAATGGTCCAAATTCTTACAAATCCTGTTTAAATGAGACAAGGACAACACCTTCTGCAACGTGTCTATCCCCAAAAAAGTCTCAGTTTTCAGTACCTGGTTGTTTATATCTCCATGGAACAAGTTTTAACTTGGAGCTTTGTTAACACTTCACTCCTGACAAGAATGAAATGGGATCTCCAATGCTGGTCACAACTCCTGCTTCATATTCTCAGCAAAATGGCCCCTTTTCAAAATGATTACCCTAACCCAATTTTCACATACACTAACTAAATCTTAAACCCACTCCTTCCCATGGGCTGGCTGAGCCCAGCTACTCCCCCCAAATAGTCGTCAATCAATGTCACAATTTTTCGGAAACTGGCATCTTGTTGCAGTACTCTCCTCCCCCCACCCACTTTCTGCCTGGTTTCTGGATGCAACTTGGACTGGAGTGCACTGGGATCCTGCTAACCAGGTTCCCAGAGCCAGTATTCTTTCCCTAAAACTGCAATGATAATTGAAAGCACCTTTAGCTCCCACTATAAGTCCCTAGTAAATGCCACTTAGGTACCCAGGGCATGGGGTACTAAGGGTAGGCCCCTGAGGGCAACAGCACTGATTGTGACACCTTCTAGGGCCATGCATCCAGATGCACCAAGCACTGCCATAGCAGGCTGACTGTCCTGGTGTAATCCTAAAATGCAAACTGGACATGGCACACTGCCTGTGTGCCCTATCCACTATACACTGCATACCATACAGGTAAGTCACCCCTCTAGCAGGCCTTTCAGCCCTAAGGCAGGGTGCACTATATTGTATGTGAGGGCATAGCTGCGTGAGCACTATGTCTTTCCCAAACCTGGGACATAGTGAGTAAACAGAGCAGCCATTTTAAATGCATGTGCTGGACACAGGTCAGGACACAGGTCAGTACGCGTTTCACAGCTACATGATACCTACTCTGAACCCTGGGTTGGTTGGTATCAAACAACTCAGAATGATGAATCCAAACTGGTACAAGTACTGGATTTATTATAACATGTACCAAAGCTAAATCCCTGGCATGGTTGATGACTGGTTTTGTTCAGACTGCCACCTCCAGACACCCAATCTACAAACCTTGGGGGAGAGCCCATCTCTCTGTTTGGAAAACAATGCCCTTCCTGGGTGGAGGTGCTAACACGTCCTCCCTCAGGAATGTGCACTGCCCTGCTGGTGAGCTTCAAAGAGCTTAGTGCCTTTGAAACTTGACCCCCCAGGCCTGTTGCAAGCAGCAGATGGTCAGCCCCTTTGCAAACCCCCACTTTTGGTGGGAGCAAATACAGGAAACCACACAAAAAATAGGGGAGTGGGCCCACCAGGCATGCACCACCCCTAAGTTGTTGGCTGCGAGGTGGACACTCCATTTCATTTTCATCCATCTTAGATGGAAGGAAAATAGCCAATCATTGCAAGATCTCCAATCCCACTTAAGGCTCTCAGAAACCCAATTCCATAAATTCCTGCAATTACGATATGTGCTGGTGAGTCAAACAATATTTCATTTCCTCCCCAAATACAACCCACTAGAAGCTAAACTCCTCATGGGATCGGTGGGGGGAAGGATCTCCCAATCTTACCAGTCCCTAATAATACATAATCCAGATAAAATTCCCAGCCCTGCGGCAGAGATTGGAGAACTGGTTAGGTTCCCCGGATGATTGAAGAGATGTCCATATGGCTCTTCTTACTACTGCAATTTCCTCACGCCGCCGCGTCTTTCAACTGAAATATTTACATATTACATAACCTACCCTCGCTCCTTCTGGCAGCCTATCTGGTATCCACCCGACCTGCTTCCTGTGCAGATTTCTTCCACATGATATAGGCATGGCTCAGGGTTGCTGAATACTGGAAGATCATTGAGAAAACACTCACCCGGGTCCTGGTGACATTACTCGCACTATCCCCCAAAATAGCTCTTCTGGGGATCCTGGATGACCTGGGGCACACAAAAGCAGATCCAACCTTGGTGAGATGAGCCACAGTCTTGGCTACAAGGGACCTTGCCTGTTGCTGAAAATCTCTACAAGCACCCACACTGCCAGCAGGGCGGAACCCTATGCACTTTTGCGCAAAAAATGGAAAAAACTATTTACCTGACCAGAGGATGCCCATGCAAACATGGTATGCAGGAGGTGGTGAGAATATTAGAACCTTTACAACCAAAATATGGCAAATGATTTGTGATTGTTTTATGGGGCGATGCACGGGACATGATGTCAATGCACGGCTAATTTACAAATTGTCAACTGTAATTTTTTCCTACTTGCTAAAAAAAAAAAAAAAATTGGCTTATAAAAGATTCTTAAAGTGGTAAGGACACCTCTGTGACTTGACCCTCCATTCTTACTGGGAAATTTAAATGAAATGCTAGATCCAGTTGTGTCGTCAAACCCGGGTATCTCAATAACTGCAAGTGATAGAGATGGTTTGACTAGTAATGGAATTATGGTGACCGGTGTCAGCCAAAATGACACCACCCTAAGGCCTAGGAATTAGAGGTAAACTCTCAAGTAATCCTATCAGGCTGAAAAAATAGTGATACAGGCCCCACAAAGACAACCGTACTATGGGTCAGATCAGAGCAATACTGCCGCACTGAAATCACAGTTCTGGAGTGTCTACTGTACGTCTTAACCCTACTGAGAAACAGATGTTTCTAGTTTGATTTTGTCTAGCTGACAGGCAAGGTTCTGTGCAGCTCTGATTCCTTTCCTGAGCCTACAGACAAAAAGGATTTAGTCTGCTGGTACTTGCTTTTGCCACCTAATCAGGCTGGCTATGAAACTTATTCTCTTACGTTGCAGGGGCGAGCATCAGATCTTTCTCCACAGTCCCAAGCTTGTTACCAGACAAAAGCTTAGCAGAAGTGTGTCAGATGTCCCACTGTGGTGGTATACAAAACCATGAAAGGTCCAAATGGATACAACCTACTGGCTTAAGAGAGAGTGTATATTTTTGAAGCAAAATACACTGGTGGAAAGCCAGGGACAACCAAAGTGTGAAATTATGTCAATTCATAAATCTGGCCAGCCAAAGCAAGACCTTCTTCTTGGCCGTTCTTCATATAGGAGGAGGGGTATTAGGCTCCAGCTAGTGACAGGAATGTATATTCCAAGGAGATAGCGTCCATTTCTTGAGAGAGACGTCCAAGTTTCCAGACAGATTGCAACACAAAACAAAATTGGGAGACTACAAGATAGACTAGATATTGGCTAACCATGGTAAGCTTGTTTAGGACCATGTCCGCAAGGAGGGCTTTTAAAAGCTGAAGAAAATTTTTTGTCAGTCCTTTGTTCTTTGACACAGCTCCGATTAGGGCTGAAGTGAATTCCCTGGACCCTCCCCGGCTTGTCACTGGGCATTGCAACAGGAACCTTCACAAATCGACAATGAGAGAAAGAGTGTACATGAAGGAGGAAGTGACTGGACTTAACATGCAGTGGTCAGCCGACTCCACTACAGATGTGCAGGATCAGAGAATCTCAGCTGTCAACAATCATTGCTTTCATAGCCGAGTGAAGAGGCAGTAGCCACTCTTTGTTAAGGACAGAAGGACACATTAGGTGTACCCAGTGTGCAGCAGTGCCCTGTACTCTTCTGGAGAAATATTCCAAGTGAACCTTCTGGTTGTTGAGTACATAGAGAGACCACAGGCCAGGTAAGCCTAGGTCAGGATGATACAGCTCTATTTATCATTTAAGGACATTCATTCTCATACTCCACCAATATGTACTGAAATTGAGTCTCAAACACCCAACACACTCCTTAGTCTCAGAAATCAAAACTGGGTTAAAGTATGCCTTTAATCAAAGCAATAAGTATCTTTTCTGTGCAAAAATGTCTCAATTCTAAAGTGAAAGGCCACAAGACAGATAAATCGTATGGGGAATTGACAGATTAACAATGGGTTCCCATTTGAAAAACAATGTCTGTAGTTTTCTGGGCACATGTTCAAGACCAAGTCACATAAACACTACACATGATGAAATAAAAGGAATGATGACAATTATCAAAATACAGCATTGTGGAGCAGCCTAACATTGAGATCAGTATCTCTGCAGCTAACAAATTTGAGGCACGCCCCTTCAATCAATTAATTTTGCTGAGCTGTGCAGACTGTTATAATTTACGTTTCCATCAATATGTATTCTTAACTTAACCTAAATTCTGTCACCATTTGATTTGTCTGTTGTATTTTTAGATTCTCCAGCGATGAGTTGCATTGATCAATTATACAATATTGAATGGTACACTTTGCACACACTTGTGCCATCACATTTTAAAGTAAATGTTCAAAAAACTCTCAATTTGCACCAGTAAATATAATGAAAATAATTATTCAATACACACACATCTAACCAGTCCAGTTTTCAGTGTCAGCTCAAACAACAGAGCTTGATGCATGCATCTCATTGAGGAAATACCCTGTGTAGGAGATCAGAGTATGGATAAGAGTAGGTAACCGTTCACTCATCAAAACTGATGTTATCATCATTAGTTAAGAGTATTCTGATAGCATTTCAACACCAATTCACATTGGTTTTAACATATCCATTACATAACTTAAAGCTAAAATGAAAAAAAAAAAACATAAACCTTACCCCTATGGCTCCGGTTTTCAGTTTAAACTTTTTTCCCCCTTTCATTGCGCCAAACATGGGAAGGGCTAGTGTTTTGGGCTTTTCAGTAGCATTCCTTTTAAAGTAAACAAAGAAAGAAGTGAGTAAAAGGAAAAAAGGAAGTGATCAAACGTAACTGGTGCATAATTAAGCAAGTCAGTCAGAGTAGAAGCATTTAAGCATTGTTCCTGTACAACACTTGACTAGTGCTTCAAAGAATAATTGATTACCTGGCAGACTTGTCCCCATTCCTAACTTACTGGAAATCAGCACACCGGGTAGAAGATTGGATAATCTATTACTACAGTTTTAGAACAATGTCAGTGGTCAGGAATATCTGCAACTCGTCACTTCATAACCAGGATGCTCCAGTCACGATCCCGCGTACCACCTCCCTTTCAGTTGGCCAAATCCTACCATCACGTGCAGAATCCAATACAAATTATGCAGGGCACATTACACTGTCTCAGTTTAAACATGCCTTTTCATGGCCTATTCCAATATCAGAAAGATGACTCTTCAAGCCATCTTACACCACCAAACCATTGTGGCCTGCAGCAGATGCTGTAGCTAAACCTAAGGCACACAGAACACAAGGGCAGATATAGTGAACATAATGGAGACAGCATTTAACAGCTATGGTTTGTGAACAGCCTGCAAAACGAGAAAAAAAGAAGATTTCTTTTCACAAAACTAACAGATGAATACCTCATGTGCTGCAAGTGTATTTGTAAGCATCAAACCAGTGACATAGATAAAATTCAGAATAAAATGCAAAAACAAGATCATCTGTATTTTAGAAGGTTAATTCCAGAAACTTTTTCAGAATAGACTAATACACTATACATGCTTGTTTCCTGCTATTCACATTCTGATTGCCATTGAGCTATACATTTCGGAAGAGTTGATAATAAAAACTGAAAGACAATCCCACAAATTAAGGCATTACTTTTTTACTTGAAGTTAATGTAAACCTAATAATGTTAACAAACATAATGCTAACAAACTACGAACACTGTTTTGTTATGCACATTGCAAGGGCCCTGAAGTACATGTCTCAGGAGTAAAAACTCCCTCGAACCGGTGCCGCCGGTTAGACTCTACAGTGACCAGCCTACAACAGCTGCAAGCTTGCCCACACTTACTGAGGCGTCAGCTCTGGCAATGCAGTCGGCTTCACCATCTTGATCAAGATCTCCAGCCTCTGCTGCTCCTTCTTCAGCTCGGAGGATCGCATGTGTAGCTTCTTCCGCGTCACACTGTCCAGTGCGTCACCAGACCTTATTTCCCTCATAAATGCATCCAGGGAGTCTTGGGCAGCGGACTCGGACTGGCCTGGGGAACAAAGGAATGCTGATCACCTTGTGTTACATGCTCAGATTTGCAGTAAACTGTGCTCAATGCCCTAATTATGAGTTTGTCAAAGGAATAGGTGCTATTTATTGCATCAGATAAATATCAATACTGTGTGGGACATTATTTATTGAGAACTATAATTAGCAACATTCCAGGTTTTTGGGAATTAACATGCAGATTTTGGTTCGTAATGCAACAAAAACCAACTGTTGCAGTAAATACTGTACAATTTTTCCCCTATTAAATTCGGACAGGTCTGACTTGATTAAATTTAACAAAGGGAGGTATATTTAACGCACTCGAAAATTATCAGGTGCGTTAAATACCACCTAACTCTGAATTCCAACGCCTGCATAAACAGAAGCTTATATAGGCGTTGGTAAACTCCAACCAAGTTGGAACAATGGCACTAGTCTCCAGGACACACAGATCTAACAGGTGGATTACTCTGATGATAATGCTAGGTTTTTGTGTGTGGAGTTGTGGTATTTTCAAGATCTAATTACTCAAATGTCCCAGGCATCTCTCATCACATGCATTCACTCGTCTCAACTCACTCAACTACCCCTTTGCCCAGAAGAACAGTTTCAAAGGACCTGGGACAGCATGTCCCTAGAGAACCGAGGCACACCACAAACATTTCCCATTTTCTCTTTTTAAATAAGGAAAGATGTGTGTCACTGTTGGGCTTAAGTCCCAGTTGTTACCATAAAAAACAGTGTTTGTTAGCTGTAGAAAATAGAACTAAAAAGATCATGAGTTTAATTATTGTTGGGTAATGTTGGAGAGTGCTCCTTTTGACATGGTCACCCCCACTTGTTGCCACTGGTACTGAGGTTTTTCAACTAAAGGTGCACTGGGTTCCTGTTAACCACGTCTCCAGTGCTCTCTCCCTAAAGCAAGGTAAACAAATCTAATTGTGTGAAACTGGCACACACTTTAGCACACCTGTAAGTCCATAGAAAGTGGTACCCCTGGTACCTAGGGCATGGGTACTAAAGAGTATTTATAAGGGCGGCAGCATGTATTATGTCACCCTAACGGACCCCCCCCTACAAGCTGCTTGCAGACTGCCATTTCAGGCTGCATGACATGGTGTAAACCATGAGTGAAAAACACAACATGGCACACTCATTGTGAGTCATGCCAGAGTCACAGCATATAATATATTTAAGTCACCCTTATAGCAGACCTTGGAGCCCTATGTCAGGGTGCATTATATTTTATGTAAGGACATATCTGCACGAGCAGATATGCCCCTGTAATGTCTAGTTTGATTACTAGATATTACAAGTGATCAGGTAAGCGATCTTAACGTATGTCCTGGGCACTGCTCATTATGAGTTACCCAGCTTTGTATTGGCTTCATTGAAACCTATGGTGTTTGGTATCAAACATCTCGTCATAATAAATCCATACTGATGCCAGAAATTGATTTTTTTATGACAAGCACCCAGAGGTCACCGTAGAGGTGCTCCGTGAATCCTACTCGTCCTTCAGTGTACCAGCCAGTCTGCCACCAAAGACAAGTTCCGGACCCCCCGGTGGTGAAAGTCTGTGCTCTCAGAGGCCAGAAACAATGCCTGCTCCGGAGGAAGGCGTTATCAGTTCCTCCGGCAGGTTGGCTAGTGAATCTGCATGCCAAGGCTAGGGACTTCAAAGTCCCTGCCCCTTTTGATATGAGACCCCGGATTTCCCCCAGACCTGGGAGATAGCACCCCCTGCCCTGAGACCCATTTGGCACCAGGACAGATGGGAAATAAGCTATGCAAGTAGGCGTGTTGCACTACCAGGATAGTCGCACCCATAAGGTGGGCTGCCTGATGTGCTCCACAAAGAAAGGGTTCCACCATTTTGTTTTTGGAGGAATTTGGAATTCTGGGACAGCGTTATGCCCACTCCCTACAGGAATAGGTCATATAGGGGGTGTAGTCACCTCAGTGGTATTTATCCCATTGGCTACTACTCTACACTCCCTTAAATTGAGTATTTAGGTGGCCCCCTGACACCAGGAACTCAGATCCAGCTGACTGAAGAAGAGGAGGACAAAAGAAGAGCCGACCAACTAGAGAATTGTGGACAAGCTGAGGACGTTTGGCGCCATACCCTGCCTACATGCTGCTTTCCTGACAATTACCAGAATCTGACTCGTCCTGCAGCTGTGCATCTTCCAAAAGCCTTGGAGGGCTGCCAGAACTTTGCCAACCAGCCAGCATCTCCCCCCCTTTTTTTAAAAAAAAGTTATTTTTATTGGCATTTATAGAACATAACACAACAGTAATACCGCTATAAGAATGTGGGAGGGGAAGAAAAAGGAGAGTTGAGGGGAAGGGGAATGGGAGAGAATAAGCACGTTAACACAGCGAGGCATATAATGAAAAGTAGTAGTATAGTTCCCCCAGGGCAGGTGACCGCAAACATCTACTGACAACACAAGAATGCATGCACACAATAGTGCATTGGTTTTGTTCGATCAGGAGCACTGGGCTAGCATCAGAGTGACGAAAAGGCATTATGTCAGCTACTGTGCAGGGAACAGGGTCTTTGTCTCAGGTTCAGGACCCCGGGGTGAGAGTGCAGATAAGGTCCTTTGGCGCATATATGTAAGAGACAGTTCCCAAATGTCCCTGGAACGCGGAGGCATCCGGTCCCAGAAGTTAGACAAATGCTCCTGGCAGTAAGCTGCATTGTGCAGCCAGGAAGACACAGTTGGGGTAAGTGTCCAGCCCCAGTGGATGGCCACCCTGTGCTTAGCCAAGAGGAGTAACATGGCAGTGAGGCGGGGGTTACCAGCCAGGGCGTCCTTGAGATATCCCAGGAGGGCCACCTAAGGGTTGCGTATCAGGGCATTGGTAGTGATATTGCAGATAACTTAAAAAACCTCTTCCCAGAACTCTACTTTATGGCAATTTCATGGCAGGTAGATAAAGGTGCCTGGGAGGAAGCACGTCTTTAACAAAGCGCATCACAAGTGAGCCCTTTTTTGGTGAAGATGTGCAGGTGTGCGGTGTAAGCGGGGTAAAAATTTAACGGTATCAGTCATAGCCTGTAGTTGGCAGATAGTGTTGTCTGGCCACAGCAGTAGGACCACTGGGCGTCAGTAATGGGGGGATCTGTGTCAAGTATCCAGGCGGCGCAAGCTACTGGCACAGTAATCTGGGCAGATGATAGCATAATGGAGTATAATCTGGTTACTAATTTACGTGGTGACGGATTAGTGAGCATATGTGCCACAGCCAGGAGTGTCAGGTAGGGTGCTGGGAATTTGTTGTGTAGAGTGTGACAAGCAGTGCAAAGTTGATGGTACAGCAATGCCTCCAGGGCTGCAGGACACTCAAATGGAAGCAGGAATAGGGTCCCCCGTGTATAGACTGTAGAACTTTGTACGGTCTCTCTCTCTGCCGCGCATTCTAGCGCCCGCTGGCGTATCTGGAGTAAAGGGGAGCATGTGTCGCCACACACCAACGTGCACAGGCTGGATGCCGAGAACTGGGTGAGGTGGAGTTCCTGTAGAAAGCAATTATCCCCTAGTTCCCTTTTGAGATATGAAAGTACCAATTGTGCCTTTCGACAGTCGTTGAGACCACGGATGTTCCAAGTGGGACACATGGTTATTGGTTATGATGACGTGGTGACTGGGTGCAGTGACTGGGCATAGCAATGTTGTGAAACAAGGATACTGTTGCTGGGGGAAGAGTGTATCATCATCCCGTTTGGGGTAGCGGAGTGGGGTACTATACAGCTGCAAACAGTAAGGAAAAACAGCAACCCAAACCCTCACACCACCCACTCAAACCCAAAAACAAGGTTGAACAAAACAGTTCCAACCTACATCCCAACTCCCCAATGAGTAAACAATAATCAGTTCGGGAATCATCCCTGGAGGCAAAGAGAGGTCAGACGAACACCCTGGTTGAAAAACAAGGTGGCCGGGTGGGTGGTGAATACCCCAGGATCAGAAAGCTAGCTCATAGTGGCTGATGAGCAAGTAGAGGGTTGCTGCAGCTGCCCCTGTAGGCAGTAGCATCGGGCCACAGTCAACCTGGCAAATGATAGGGCATAGCCCACAACAGGCTCTCCCGAGCATACCGCTCATGTAGAACGATGATGAGTCACAGAGCCCCCTCTGTCAGTCATTGTCACTGGTAGGATTTTCAGCTGGTTCTCGTGGTGATCTTCTGGATGACCTGGGCCAAGTGATGGACTTAGCAAATTTTACAGGTGACCTGGTGTCGGTGAAGTGGTGCAACTTACCCTCAAAGGATATGCAGAGTTGCACCAGATACAGGAGAGCGTGAGATATGTCAGCTTTTTGGAATACCCTTTTGGCTGGGAGAAACTCCTGGCGTGCCGCCTGTTCAGAGGGGGTGAGGTCAGGGTACAAAGAGGGGTCACTTCCTCGAAAGGTGATGGTCCTCTTGTCTCATGTGAGTCACAGGATACTGTCAGGGTCCCTGCAGTTTAACAGTTTGGCAACAATGGGGCACGGCGATGCCCAGGAGGGCGGCACGGCCCCAGTTAACGGTTCGCTCGTTCCCTATGCAGACTGGCGACAGGGCCCCCTCACGAAGGAGGGCCTCCATAAAGTCCTACATCTTGTTGACAGCGGTAGATTCAGGGATGGCAATGATGCAGAGGTTGTTCCTCCGTGATCTCACCTCTAAATCAATTTTTTGGCCTTAATGATGTCGAGGACTTGTCCAAGCTGATACCAAAGGGAATCTGTTACAAATGAACATTATTCACATTGGAGATGCGTGTTTCTAGATGGTCAAGTCTATAAGTGTCCACGCACTGTTTCATGTGGTCTAGGCGGGAGGTAAGCAGGTCTAGTTTTGCATCGATGGACTTCATCTCGACCAGAAGGGCTTTAAGGTCAATGTCAGTTGGGGTGTCACCTCCAAAGCAGGTGGAATCTGCAGGTGGGTCAGGTTCAGCGTGTCGTGTTTGGCGCTTGCTTTCAAAGGAGTGTTTTTGTTGGTGCACATCATGTTTCCTCATTTTCAGCTGAGCAGGAAGTCCGCGTCGTGGGTCAATAGCGTCACCAAGTATTGATTGCAATGGAGGAATTCGTCGCAGGCCGTAGCGGGCCTCAGCAGCACAGGGCTAGTAGTGGAGAAGGTGTTGCAGTCAGCAAGTCAGGCGCACTCATCAGGCATTGTACGTCCAGGTCAGTCAGGGTCTGGTAGGAGGCAGGTGGTGGCTTGGGCCCAGAGGGGGTCATGGTCGTCCCAATGTGAAGGCCCAGAGCGTCTCTCCCTTCCGGATTAGGCAAACAGCAGCAGGTCACCGCTGCGCATCTCAGCCGCGAGGCAGGAGCATCTTAGGCGATCACAGCAGCAGCAGCCACATCTAGCCCCAGGGCCATACGGCCACGCCCAATCCAGTACAAGGCGCCAACACCAGGAGAAATCAGTGCCGGTAGCAGGACGCACACACCCTCCAGCACCCAACATCCACTGATCTAGGCCCAGCAGTGACGGCCAGCAGGTTTAAGGCACGAGCGGCACCCAACATGGCCAGGCGTACAAGGTACAGGTAGGCCTTGTCATAAGCACTTCACGTGTGGCCAAAGAGTGGTCTCCTGGGTCTCCAAAGGCAGCCGGAGGGAGGCCGGTCTTGGAGGAGGCATCTGCAGGAAAGAGCAGTCAAAGCAAGCCAGCTTAGGGGAGGATAGTGAGAGGATTATGAATCTGCCCGGAAGGGCCCACTCAAGAAGCAGCTATCCTGCGGCCCAGCCTGACTCCGCCCCCCAGCCAGCATCTACCTTGGAGTGGAGGAATCACTTCCCGCATCTGTAGGCATCAACTGCATTGCCCAGTCCTATGATTTGCTGGCCATCGGGTCTACCGAGGGAGCAAAACCCCAGGAGGAGGGTAGTGTGTGATCAGGAGACCAGCCCCAATGCTTCTACCAAGCTTTGAGATGCTACCCCCTTCGGAACTCCCACAGCACCAGTATCTGGGGAAATGGAGCTAAAAACAGGCCATGATGTGTGTGTAGTCCAGACACCACCGCCGCCAAGACGTACCTGCTCACTGAGGGACTACGGAACTGATGGAGCTGACCCCAAGAGTGGCACTACTGTTGTTTTCACCCCCTCTGCAGGTTTGACAAAGCACTGTGAACGCCTTCGATGCACAGGGACAGCTGACCAAAACCCTCTGCACCCAAGCTCACTGGCCAGGAACACTGACTGTGTCTCCTTGCTCCCAGGACCCTCACGCACGAACTGAGCCCTTGTAGGAAGCTGTCTCTTTATATGGTATTCCAAAATGAGGTATACCATGCAAAGAGACCAAGGGTCCCTAACCAGTGGACAAGGGCTTGCGCTAGCAATCCCAAGGTGCTCTTTAGAGGGTAGTATGGTCGAGCAGCCTTCGGCGTATTAAACATTTACCATACGCACAGTCAATAAATGTGACACAACTCAATAAAGAGATCCACACTAATTTACAAAATAACTTTAGAAATATTTTCTGGCACCAGAATCAATACTATCAGGTAAGTACATTTTGCAAGAGAACTACTTTCAGGTTTCAAAAGTAGACAGTGCATTTTTCAGAAGCAGCAATGTTATCACATGGAAAGAAAAACAATTACTGCATACAGGTATAGTATAACAGCTTACGGGACCAATCTTCTGGACTTAAGGACGAAGGCCATACCAACAGGTCACATTGGACAGTGCTGGGGCAGCCAGGAGCAGAGGTGCAGTACAGCGTCAGGTGCCCAATGTTAGTCTATGGGGATCGGTCCCATTAAAGAGAGGCTGCAGGTTTGGATTGGGAGGCCAGTTGGGCTGAGCCAGCAAGTGGGCTCAGCACTCACAATGCTCTAGGACGTGGGGACACCTCAGGTCCTCTTCTCCACGGGCCAAGGGCGACTGGTGCAGAGGTATCTTGAAGCATCAGGTTTTCTCCACCGGAAGCACTCGTGGTTGAGGAGGCCTGCAAAAAGAGGCTGCAGGTGGAGCAGGTGAGTCCACACTGGGCCCGAAATGGGCTTAGTCTCTGGGGGGCCTGGGAACCATGCTAGCACCACTGGCCTACACCAGCATTGGGCTAGGGTGCACAAGAGCTGTGGTGCTTTCAGGTGTCGGGTTTTCAGTAGATGGAGACCTCACAGTACTCTTGGGTGACTGCAAGATGAATGGAAGCAGCTTTGATGCTCCACTGGAGTCCCTGGGTCTTTGTTGAAGGCAGGCAGGCTTTAGGAGGACAGCAGCTTGCCGGACGAGTCGACTTTGGTGCAAATTGGCAGGGCCAACAGACTGGCCGGCAGGTCTGGGGCCAAGTCAGGTGCTTCTTCGTCTTTGCTTTTGTGGCTCTTTGTAGGTCAGCAGAAAGCCAGGGGCTCCCCAAAATGCTGAAGTAAGGGGCATTTTAGGGGAGTCTAGCATAGTGGCCAATGTGGTATTTACCCCTGGGGTCACAACACCCCCTATATGACCACTTCCAGTGGGAAGTGGTCATAACCCTGTCCCAGAGTTCCTTGTTCTGCCATCCCCAAGATGGTAGAATTTCAAAAATTGTCCACATCAGGCAGCTCACATCAGGCAGCTCACCTTAGGGGTGGGAGTGACTTAGGAAGTGGGCACACCTCTCTAACTACTACTGCTTCCCTGCATCTTGCAGCCACCCCAAGAGACCTGAGAGGACTTCGGACTGCAAAAACCCGACACCGAAGAGCACAACTGCACCCGTGCTGTCTCGCCGAAGTTGAATTGGGCCAATGGTGCCAATGTGGTCCCCCAACCCTTCAGAGACAAAGCCCACCTTGGACTTGCCGACTGTAGACTCACCAACCACACCTGCAGGAGGTTACTCCCCAGGCAGCAGCGAGGTTACTCCCCAGAGAGGAGCATTGGAGTGCCATTGAGAGGAAAGTCTTTGCTGTGGTCTGGTCCCTGAAGAAGTTAAGACCATACTTGTTTGGTTCTCGCTTCCTTGTTCAAACTGACCACAGGCCTCTCAGATGGCTGATGCAATTGAAAGGTGAAAACCCCAAACTATTGAGGTGGTCCATCTTCCTACAGGGAATGGACTTTACAATGAAACACAGACCTGGGACTGACTATGCCAATGCAGATGGCTTTTCCAGGTTCTTCTACTTAGACAATGAAGACTCTCTTGGGAAAGGTTAGTCTCATTCTCTTTTGTTTGGGGGGAGGTGTGAGGTCACCCCAACATTTTGCCTGGGATTTCATGCAGTTTTGACCAGGTTCAGAGTGCCAAATATCTTGCCCCAATTGGCAATACATTTGCCCCCCTACAAATCCATAGTAAATGGTACCCCAGGTACCAAGGCCATGGGTACCAAAGAGGGTCCCCAAGGACTGCAGCATGTATTGTGCCACCTTGAGGGACCTCTCACCTAGCCCATGCAGACTGCCATTGCAGGCTGCGTGTCTTGGTGCAGCTAAAAGTGAAAACTTGTTCGCCCTGTCCTCTAACACTGCGTGCAATATACATAAGTCACCCCCACAGCAGGCCACACAGTTGTAAGGCAGGGTGCATTATATTACATGTGAGGCCATATCTACAAGAACAGATATGCCCCTGCTATGACTTTGTCGATTCTCATACATAGTGAATGGACAGGGAAGCCATCTTAGGTACATGCCCTGGACACAGGTCACTATGAGTTTCCCAGGTGCATGATGGCTTCACTGAAAATAGGGATGTTTGGTATCAAATATCTCGCATTAATAAACCCTCACTGATGCCAGTGATGGATTTATTAATACATGCACCCAGAGGGCACTTTAGAAGTGCCCCCTGAAAACCTATCAACTACCAATGTGCAGCCTGGCACCACCTGACATGAGTCTGGCCCCCAAGGGTGAGAGCCTTTGCTCTTGAGAGGTCAGAAACAAAGCCTGCTCTGGGAGAGGTGTTTACACATCCCACCCAACAGGATGACCTGCGAATCTGCATTCCAAAGCAGGGGGCTTCAAAGAAGCACACCTTCCTTGGTTTCCAGATCTGGCTTTACTCAAAGGAAGAGATAATAAACTCCTCCCCCCCTTCAAGGCCCATTTGGCACCTGGACAGGCGAGAAATTTAGTGTTCAGAGAGGTGTGTCTACCCTTTAGGTCAGTCCCAACCTTAACGGGAGATGCCTGATGTGGACACAACATTTAGAAATCTGCCATCTTCGTGGTAGCAGAACTAAGAACTCTGGGACAGGGTTATGCCCACTTCCCACAGGAAGTGGTCATACAGGGGGTGTAGTGTCCCTAGGAGGAAGCAGCCCATTGGCTATTATCCTACACTCCCCGAAACACCCCTATATTCGGTACATAGGGGAGCACCTGACACCAGACAAACAGATTCCTGCTGACCCATGAAGGACACTCGAGAGCTGCAAAAGCAAAGTCAGAGGAAGAAGCACCTGACTTGGCCCCAGCCCCGCTGGGCTGTCTGCTTCCCCTCCCCTTCTCTCCCCCGATTTGTGCTAAAGTTGACTCGCACTGCAAGCTGATGTGCCTCCAAAAGCCTTGGAGGCCTGCCTGCATCCCAAGAGACCCGAGAGCACTCTGGACCACAAAAAAACCAAAACCGGAAAGGACCACTGCACCTGTGCTGCCTAGCCCAAGTTGAAGTGGGCCAACGGTGCCAACATGTTACCCCAGTCCTTCAGAGACAAAGCCCACCTTGGACTTGCCCACTTTGGGCTCATTAACGTCACCTGCAGCTTCTGCCCGCAGGCGCCCTCAACTGCAAATGCTCCCGGTGGAAAAAACCAGACGCCTCAGGACACCTCTGCACCTGCCGCCCGTGGCCCATGAAGAAGAGGACTGAAGGTGTCCCTTTGTCCCCGAGCATCTCAAGGTTTGAACACACCTGTTGGTTCTCCTTGACTGGACTCCATGTCCTAACCTCAAGCCTCTTTTCAACCGGACCGATGCCCATTGACTAACATTGGGCTCCCGACACCATACTACACCTCTGCACCCGGCCACCCCAGTGCCGCACGGTATGGCCTGTTGGTGTGGTTCTGACCTTTGCCCAAAACGTACCTTAAGCCCAGGAGATTGGTCCCCTAAGTCACTGCACTAAACATTTTTGCCATATTTGTTTTTCCTCCTTAAGATAAAATTGCAGCTTCCAAAAATGACATTGTTGACTTTTCAAAACTGTAACGATTTTTCCTGCAAAACATACTTACTTCATTGTAATGATTCTGGTGCCTATACATATGTAAAGCTACTGGTTATTTTTGTAAGTTGGTGTGGATCTCCTTCTTGAGCTGTGTGTCTCAATTACTAACTCTCTGTGTATTTGCAGATATTTAACACTCCTCTCTGATAAGCCTAACACTGCTCGACCACACTACTCCCTAAAAAGAGCACCTTGGGACTGCTAGAGCAAGCCCCTGGACTCTTTGTACAATATATATCTTATTTTAGATATAGCATATAAAGAGCCAGCTTCCCACAACATCACACAGAGGAGAGAGTCTAATCTGGTCTTAGGGTGGACACTTGTAGGAAACTCACAAAATTTGGCCAGGAACAGAATGCAGGACTGGAGGCGCCCACAAACTTTCTAATGTGCCAGACCATCCGGAAGGCTCTGGCAAGAAGGCCTGACCACTAGAGGGGTATAGGTCCTGGCCCCTTCAACCAGCATTTAGTTCATCTTCACTGACCTGACATTTGAGGAGACTTCTGCACTTGTGTCATGAAGGAAGATAGTAGAACAATAGTGTCACCCTGCCTCTATGTCTTTCTCTCTAGGTTTTAGCAACGTCTGGGAGAGCTTGCAGAGTCACCCTGAAGCTGTGGGCTCTAAAGAGAAGAAAGGCCCATCTGTTTGAAAAGGAGATGGACTGCATGTACCAGAAGGAGAGACCAAGGGCCAGATGTAGCAAGGCTTTTGCGCCTCGCAAACAGCGGAAATCGCTGTTTGTGAGGTGCAAAAGCCACATCGCGATGCCCAGTCCCATTTTGCGAGTCGGTAACCTGGTTACCGACTCGCAAAATGGGACTGCGAGTCATAAATAGGAAGGAGTGTTCCCCTTCCTATTAGCGAGTTGCATCGCGATGTAGGATTGCTTTGCGACCGCGTTCACAAAGCAATTCGCAGTTACCACCAGTGTCACACTGGTGGTAACCCATTCGCAAAAGGGAAGGGGTCCCCAGGGGACCCCTTCCCCTTTGTGAATGGCCCTGAACCCATTTTTTCAGAGCAGGCAGTGGTCCTATGGACCACTGCCTGCTCTGAAAAAATGAAACTGAAACGTTTCATTTTTCATTTTGTAATGCATCTCGTTTTCCTTTAAGGAAAACGGGCTGCATTACAAAAAAACTGCTTTATTTAAAAAGCAGTCACAGACATGGTGGTCTGCTGTCTCCAGCAGGCCACCATCCCTGTGAGTGCTGCGACTCGCAAGGGGGTCACAAATTGCGACCCACCTCATTAATATTAATGAGGTGGGCCTTTGCGACCCCCTTCCGGTTCGCAGATGGTGTCAGGGACACCATCCAGCATCCGGGTTTGCGAGTCGCAAGTTGCGAGTCGCCCAGACTTGCAAATTGCGAGTCGCAATGCCGGAATTTCGGACATCTGGCCCCAGATTCCTGGGGAAAACTGCTTAACATCCAGCTTACAGAATAGACCTGAATGAGGACAGCTTGACAGCTACGAGAGCACCACTATTCAGCAGCCCTAGTGGAAGCTGCAGTACTAGCTGTGTTGTGGACCTGCCTGGTCACTTTCAAAGGGAAGGCTGTACTTATTGCGCTCTCCATATACTTTTCCTTTTTCATCTCCAGTCATGCAGGTTAGATGAGGTCACCCTGATTTTGGGACAATTTAGACAAATGTACTAGAGCTTATGGAGTGAGAGATCTCAGCGGCTGAAGCTACAGTTAAGACTAACTCTAAACTTTCCAGTAGCCAGTGGTTACTTGTGTCATCAGAGGTTATTAAGAATGCTACCTGTCTCGTGTGTTCACTTGCAACAATATAATTGTATGGTAGCTTTCGGGTATTCAAAAGGACGCAGCCCATTAGTTTCCACTGTTCCACAACACTGGTCAAAGATACTAGCAAAGGGAACTGATCACTTGACTGCAGTGACTATCCTGTGTCTCTAACCCTATTTTCAGGGGTGACACTATCAGAGTACTCTTTGTGCAGCATTTATTGCAGAGGAGCTATAAAGATGTTGAGCAAAAGGTGCTTTTGGTTTTTATGGTTATCACATTTAAAATGCTCCTTTTTCTGAATAGCCACATGTGTTTCAGCAAGACAGAGATAGATGAATAAAATATTTTCAGGGGTATATTTATGCATTACGCAGAAGGTGTTTGGGAGCATTGCTTCTTGCCCAGTAGTGTATTCTAGCTCTAGCAGCTCCTTCTGCAGTTCTCAGTAAGGCTCCCAGAGTCCTCAGCCGTTGCTCCCTTGGGCTGGGAAACTTTCCATTATATCTGTAGTACACGAGGAAAAGGTTCTCCTTTACTCCCCCCTACTACCTATTTAAGTCTGAGGAAGGAAAGTTGAGTCATCCAAGAATCCCATTACTGCTTCGAGAGTTTCTCCCCTACCATGAGTTTTGCCTACAGGACATGATGGAGTTAACCCATTTTTATTTGCCTGAAAAAAGAAAGAAGGTCAGTCACTGTTTCTGTGTCTTCTTGGTACCGTGTAAGTGCTGCAGGTTTTTTGTGGGACTAAGGATGTCTCCCTAGTGTGGAATACCACCTTCTCCTTTGATTGGTTTTCTGGTAAAGCAGGGCGAGGAATGATATAAGTCTCATAGGGGGGCTGATTCCCACCTCCACAGGTTGCTATACGTCCATTAGGTCACTCATTCCTTTCTTGTTACAGCTGATTGTCCATGGTGTAATCTACTCCTCGACTTGGCTCTGCAATTTTCAATCAAACCCAGGTGAGTCATGGAAAAGCAAGTGTCCCTCCCAGAATGCCCTCAGTGTTGGAGTTGTGGCTTCCTTTCCGTCCCGTACGCAGCACTGACTCTTCTCCACAAGGATGGGTCCACCTAATGCCAGGTTCAGGAGTGTTCTGTGACAGACGTGGTAAGGCAGCAGGGAAATGGGTGGCGTAAGTGCACTGATTGGGAATAGTAACCCCCTACATCATCTAGAGTAATCCTTGATTGAGCAGCCCTGCTAAAAATAAAGAGTACTTGTTTATCCAACTGGTATACATCTTTATTGTGGCCCTCGGATACCAGTGAGCAGCAACCGTACACACACGGGATGCTGTCAAGTAAAATGTGAGTGCCCCAAAATCTCAGGAAAATGCCTCATACGTGGTGAGGGAATAACCCCACTCTCCCTGGAGTTTCTCAACTTCACAGTCTGCTTTTGACATAGTTGCATATGGCAAGTGTAATAAATATCCCCTCATGCCAGAAGTCCCCATTAACAAATCGCTTGGGAGCTAATAATTCTTATGTCTTAGAGCAAAGCTTATAAATATAATTTCCTTGCCCAATTGTCACTTTGCCTGAACTAGTGCCAACTGACTCTGGATTCTGCATTCAGAAAAGCATTAGAAAAAGAAATGTCATTTGGAGAACAACATTCCACATGGTCCTCATTCATAACTCTAGCTGATGTAGGTTCACTCATGTCCAATGGCTAAGCCAAAGATACATCTTCACAAAGTCTTCTTCCTACTTGCATGACTTGTTTAATGATAATCCTGGCCCGTACTAACTACATACATAAAATGACTAAGCAACATTTACATAATGAACATCATTTCAACCTAGAAAGAGCTGCTTTCTCTTTTTAACCCTATCTGTTGGACAAGTTTTTGCTAGCTATGTACAACAAGGTCAATCCAAATCTCACAAAAACAGAGATTGGCTTTCTGAAACCACCTAGGAGTGTAATGCGAACGTACAACATGAGTGCACGCTATTGTCAAGTTAAGAATGGGCACATTTAACACAGTGGTACCTTACAGTACAGCATTAGATCAACAAGATAATTACAAACCTGTTCTGGAGGGCTTCAGTTTCTCGCTTATTTCAGCCAGTTCGTACTTCACCTCATTAAGTTTAGACACCTACAGGGTAAGACAAACTTCATCAATGAACAGTCTTAATTCTTTTCAAAGCCTTTGTTTGAAGAAAACACAGCACTTAAAAAAACTAAAGCTCTCCCATCAGATAATTGATGCTTGATGGCAGAAATAGAGATTCTGAAATGAACTAGCACGAGTATAAACTCAAGGATCGGAGAGTAAAATCACATAGGAGCTGCATGCATAATTCCGTTTTTATCCCTGTGCTCTGGAACATGAATTTGTACTTTCAGCAAGAGGACCAAAAGTACCAACAGAAAAAGAACAAATTGGAATGAATGAACTACACAAGCATGGAATTGGGAACTCAAGAGTTCTGTCATTAGCAGGATAAAATAAAGTGACACTGTCAAGAAAGGTCATAATTGAAAGCAGCAGCTCCTACTTTCTAATACACAGTACGTAAAACACAGACAGGGGGCAGTGCAAGCAAGCGTCACACATAGGAGCAGAACATGCTAAAGAATGCCTTTGTGTCTCCCTTAGCTGTGCAACAATCAGCAACACAGAGAGGTCACACTATCACTTATAACTTCATCTTCCTGTACTGGAAAAGAAAGAACACCCAAGCAGAGGCAGATGGCAAAGAGGAGAATGCTGGTAAGTACGTAAAGGTAGGGAGTGTTGCGTGTCCGGAGTCAAAGGTGCAGCGGAAAGGACAGAGGGGAGCAGGATCAGCGCGCTATCTCAGGCACCGCCCTCTCTATTGGCAGAGCCTCCACAGTAGGGCCCCATGGTTGCCACCTGCTGGCGGCTGCTTCCTCCTCCAATGCCCAAGTCCTGTGATTGAGAGTTCAGTGCATTTTTGTGGAAATAGAAGAAAATCAGACTCAAACATACTTTTAGATCCCGTGGCGCATGTGATAAGCCATGAAAACAGCTGCAGGTAAGTTCAAAAAGACAATGACATACATGTTGTCTAATTCTGTTGTTAGAAGAACAGCACTGGCCGAGTCACAGTGGTGTGCGGTTTGACTGGTGACAGGGGACAGAGTGTCAATGGAGTTAATGTGCAGTACCTACCTTGATGGACAGGTACTAAAAACACGCAGCTGTTTCATTTTTCCCTCACTCACCCCGAACTGGAAAGTTTAAAATGTCCCCCTTTAACAATAGTACACAAGACATTGTATCCCACACCTAAACCATTAACAATGGGTGCAAACCAAGGTAATCATCCTTTGAAATTGCTGCGAGTTGACATATGGTGCAATGGAAAACAGTATAAATAAATCAATACACTTGGGGCCACGAGTGAGAGACTTACACTTCTTCTTTTACACATGTCTTACCAGCGAGTCGTACGTTTCTGGCTTCTCCTCTAAACATCCTGCTTTCTTCATTCTGTCAATGCGCTTCTTCTCAACGGCACCTGTTCGGTCTAGAAAAGTGTCATCATCGCTGTCATAGAAGTCCTCTTCCTCCCAGTTCTTAGATTTTCTTTTCCGTGATACTAAAGGAAGAGAAGAAAATACAAAAAATAAAACGTGACTGAACATATTCAGTCATACCTTCTTACCTTATCAGGAAGAGGTACTCCAACTGAGAGAAAATGTGCCCTGCTGACAGAATCCTATTGGACACAACAGCCTTTCAGGGCGCTCCCTGCTGTACCAAGAGTCTCCTCAGGCAATACTGAGGTCCCTGTGCTCATGAATGGGTGAGTACCAAGATTTCCTTTGCGTCTAGGATCTACCACTGCAGCATCCGTACTTTGTTTCACAGATAACAGGCAGCGTTAGGGAGCAGATGTTAGGCATCCAGTGAACAGTTTAAAGAAGCAGTCTGGGCTGCACCTATTTAATCCTAGTGGGTATGGAAAATAACTTTGTTTGTACACTCCTTGACTGGAAGCCAGTGCAGAGATGGAGGCCACTGAGATAATGTTTTTTTAGTCGAACATGAAGCAAGTAGCATAGTTTTTGTGAGTCCTGTAGCTTCAATGTAGGTGTGGCCAATTCACCACAACCAGGGCCACCAAGATGGCAGGTGTAGCACAGGGGGAGTGATAAGCAGTGCAGTATTGGTGTTAGCACTGATTTTCTGGTAGTGCTGAAAGTGAAGACTGATTACAGACCTTTTCAGGAGGAGCACAACGGTGCATGTGGCTGGAGATCAATGAAAAGGTGAGCATTCAAATCAACTTGGCCAAAGAGAGCTATCTCCATTTTTGAAGGATTAAGGCAAACCGGTTGGCTTATAATCAGTTTGGGATATGTGATTTACTGCCGGACCCAATTGAAGCGCTACAATGCCTCAGTCTCCAGGAGTTTAGAGACTCAGGTATAAAATAACGCTGTATTGAGAGATTTGCACAAGACAGCTCACTTGATGCCTAGCTACTCACACTTGCAGTTCCCCCCTTGAGCGAATACATTGTTAGGACTCTAGAGAGCAACAGATGCCATAAACATAGCTGTATAAATGAAACCAAACAGAGCTATGTTTGAAGCGAACGGCCAAGAGGCAGGCTCCATGATTCTGTCTGGTAAAGAAGACACAATAAAAAAGCTGCAGAAAGCACAGAACCTGATTGTTGACACTTTTTACAGTTCATGAAGTAGATTTCAGACTATTAGTCACTTAGAATTAACATGGTATATAGCTCAGTGAGTTATCCAGTTTCAACAGAGAGTGTTTTCCAACCTGCAACTCCTTTATTAAGAACTGATTGTGATATACCTGATTTATAACCCACAGTCACCTACTGGACAGCTGCACCTTTCTACCCTGACAGAGTCCAGTCATAAATAGGAGCCTTTGACACTTTTTGGCTTACCAATATTATCTGTGGCTCTGCAAACCCTGTAGTAAATAGCAGAAACACCCAGTAACTAACTCTGATCCCTGTAGTCAGAACAGAGTCCCGATAGGGAATCAATGTGTTTGCCTCTAGCTATTAAACCTGCAGTTATGGAAATCTGCACCCCAGCACATCCACTATCATATGCTTTATCAAAAATACACAAATCCTAAGCAATTACTAACCTATCCCATGCATCACTGATGTCTAGTCAATGACAATGCCAAGGCCCACTGCTATGCTGCTCAATAGTTCTGCTGTTGTCCTCCTGTTTCTATTATGTTCTTAAAGGTCGAGGATACTAACTTGACAATCTATGCTTGGCCTTTAGCATATCTTCTGCAGAGTGGTCGTCTGGTGGCTGAGTGGTCTACGTACTAATACCCCTACTGAAGCAGGACTATGCCTGGATAGCAATCCTCCTCTCTGGTATACTAACAATACTAACCCTCACCCTACTTCAAATAATCCCTGTGAATATATGTGGATACTAGTTTGCTTCTAATTTAGTCATGTTAAAATAGGGACTTGGGTATTTTCCTCCCTTCTGACAGGAATACACTCCTATTATGATAGCCCATATAGGCCATGAGGCGTAAGTGGGACGTCCTCATGCCGTGCCTTCTCTTTGCTTACAGAGAGGTGCCCCAGAAAGGGGTAGGGTTCAGTTCCTTTGAGCTTCTCTATGGCTACCCTGCCAGGGGGCCCCTAAGAATTGCCATGGAAGGATGGGAGAAAGCTCCCAGGAAGCCCCCACCCTCCTCATATGTGGTTAGGTATAAGTTGGCCCTCTGCAACCAGATGCACTCCTTCTGGAAAAAGGCTAAAAGCAACCTTACCTTGAGGCCAGTCAAGAGATAATGAAACGCTGGAATGACCAGAAGGCCACTCTGGTGCAGTGTCAACCTGGCGACAAAGTATGGGTCATGGAACCAGTAGAGCCCAGAGCTCTCCAGGACCGCTGGATTGGCCCCTACAAAATAAAGGAGCGTAAGGGGGAGGCCACCTATTTAGTGGACCTCCAGACCCCTAGAAACCCCTTAACGATGCTCCATTTAAACAGACTAAAGCCTCACTTTGAAACGTCTGAAGTCAGCATGTTCCTAGTAACACACCACCTCTCTGCACAAGAAAGTGATGGGTCAGTGGAGGGTGTCAACCTCTCCGACTCCCTGACCCTAGACCAGCGAGGTGACTGTTACCAGTTACTGGAACAGTCCTCCTCCCTGTTTTCTCTCACCCCTGTGCGTCCATGATATTGACACAGGAGAGAGTCCCCCAGTAAAGAACAAAATGTACAGGTTGTCAGAGAGAGTAAAAGACAGCATCAAGGAGGAAGCTGCCAAGATGCTAGATTTAGGGTTGATTGAAACCTCTAACAGTCCACTGTCCAGCCCAGTGGTGTGGGTACCTAAGGCTGCCCCACCGGGCGCCAAACCAGAACTTCCGTTCTGTGTGGAATACTGAGGTCTCAACTCAATCACTAAGACTGACGCACACCCCAGCTTCAGAGCTGATGAGCTAATTGACAGGCTAGGCGCTGCCAAATTCCTCAGTACCTTTGATTTGACATCAGAGTACTGGCAGATCACCTTGACTGAGGGGGCAAAAGAGAGGTGAGCATTCTCAACCCCTGAGGGACATTACCAGTTCCAGGTGATGCCCTTTGGCTTGAAGAATGCCAATGCTACCCTCCAACGGTTAGTTAACAGGGTCCTGGCTGATAAGAGGCGTTCTGTGCCACCTACTTAGACATTGCCGTCTACAGTGCCAGCTGGGAGGAACACCTGCTTCACCTCCAGGAGGTGCTCCATGCCCTGCAACAGGCAGGACTGACAATCAAGGCCAATAAGTGCCAGACTGGGCAGGGTTCCGTGGTGTACTTGTGACACCTAGTAGGTGATGGCAAGATGCAGCCCCTCCAAGCCAAGATTGAAACAATCATGGCTTGGCAACCACCTGAACCCCAAACACAAGTGAGAGCCTTCCTTGGCCTCACTGGTTACTCCCACCGATTTGTTAAGGGATATGGCACCATTGTGACCCCCTTAACTGAGCTGACTTCTAAAAAGCAGCCCAGGTTGGTGATCTGGACAGAGGCTTGTCAGAAAGCCTTTGATTCTCTCAAGGAAGGCATGTGCACAGCGCCTGTGCTCAGGGTCCCGAGGAATTCATCGTGCAAACAGACGCTTCAGAGCTTGGCATCGGGCAGTCTTAGCACAGTTGAATGAGGAGAGCCTAGACCAACCGGTAGCCTTCATTAGTAGGCGGTAACTTCAACGGGAACAGAGGTGAAGTGCCATTGAGAGAGAAGCATTTGCTGTGGTCTGGGCACTGAAGAAGCTTAGGCCCTACCTGTTTAGGACTCACTTACAGGTTCAGACAGACCACAGGCCCCTCAAATGGCTCATGCAGATGAGGGGTGAAAATCTAAAACTCTTGAGATGGGCCATCGCCCAGGTACTGGCCACGCCAATGCTGATGGTCTCTCCAGATTCTTCTGCCTTAGTGATGAGAGCTCTCAAGGGGTTGGGTAGCTCTCCCCAATTTCAGCTGGGGGAGGGGGAGTGAACATGTTAGACCTGACAGCCTTAGGGTGGTCATCCCCCAACTTCTTGCCTGCCTCACCTCCATTTTTCTGACCCTGTTTGTGCTGATTTTAAGACTCTGCACACTTCACCACTTCTGACCAGTGCTAAAGTGCATGTGACATTAACTATCAATAGGTCGGTTTAGATCTATAAAATTATTACCTCAATCTAATCAGACGGTGTTGAAGCTAAGAAACCCCCCATACAAAACTTAGCAAAGATAACAACCAAAGATGTTATCCAAACATTTAAGTACAATCAGCATTCTTCGTAATTTTGAATCAATGTTAGTCAATATAACACAAGTTATCAAAAAACCTCATGTATATATCAATGAGCCAATTTAGAATCAATGAGCCAATTTAGAATCAATGTTAGTCAATATAACACATTTATATAGACTAACATTGATTCTAAATTACGACGAATACTGATTGTACTAAAGTGCATGTGCTCTCTCTCCTAAACATGGTAACATTGGGTCCAACCCAATTGGCATATTTAATTTACCTGCAAATCCTTAGTAAAGTACACTACATGTGCCCAGGGCCTGTAAATTAAATGCTACTAGTGGGTCAGCAGCACTGATTGTGCCACCCACATAAGTAGCCCTTTAACCATGTCTCAGGCCTGCCATTGCAAGGTCTGTGTGTGCAGTTTCACTGCCACTTCGACTTGGCATTTAAAACTACTTGCCAAGCCTTAAACTCCCCTGTCGCTACATATACGTCACCCCTAAGGTAGGCCCTAGGTAACCCATAGGGCAGGGTGCTATGTAGGTAAAAGGAAGGACATGTACCTATGTGTTTTACATGTCCTGGAAGTGAAAGACTCATACATTTATTTTCCACTACTGTGAGGCCTATTGCTCCCATAGACTAGCACTAGAACTGCCCTCATGTACTTTTAAGTGGTAGATTCTGTTCTGAAAGGAGTAGCCCTGACATGTTTAGTGTTGCCAGCATGGTAATAGAAACTCCTGCTTACTGTTGAAGTTGGATTTAATATTACTATTTTAGAAATGCCACTTTTAGAAAGTGAGCATTTCTCTGCACTTATTGCCATCTGTGCCCCACAGCCCTGCCTCCAATCTACATCTGGTCTGTGCGGGTTGACAGCTCTCCTTGTGCATTTCACCCTACCAAACATAAACACAGGACATGCAGTCACATTGGGATTCATCTGCATACTGAATGGGTCTCCCTGAGCAGAAAGAGTGGAGGGGCTCTCCCCTACATTTCAAAGCCCAGTGGCTTGCCCTCACACAAAGGACTGATAACCCCCCACGGGGATCCTGGCATACAGGACTCGGCGAAAAGGGGAACTTGTTTAATTCAAAACCACTCTTTGAAGTTTCCCCCCACTTCAAAGGCATTTTCGGATCTATAAGCTGGGTCTCTGACCCCACCAAATCAGACACTTCTAGATCTACACCTGTACCCTGTCAGAGGAACTGCCTGGCTGCCCAAAGGACTCATCTTGACTGTTTTGCTGAGGACTGCTGCCCTGCTTGCTACCCTGCTGGCCTCTGACCTTGCTGGAAAGAATCTGCCTTCCTCAAAAGTGCTCTCCAAGGGCTTGGATGGAGCTTGCCTCCTGTTCTGAAGTATCAGGCCATAAAAAGACTTCACCTACTAGCTTCCAGCTAGTTTTCTGACTTCAGCAATGCCAGACCAATGCTGGAGCATCCCCCGCTCCATGGACCCCGCTGCATGCAACACAAGTCCGACGATGCCGCGACGCCTCGGATGTCACGCAGTATAAACACAGCACTGCGAAGTCGACTCATCACGTCTTGACCAACTGGATTCTACGACCTCGCCGGGTCACAAGGAACTGCTGCCTCGCCACCGATGCCGCACCAACTCCCTGTGCAACCGGACGGAACCCACGCCTCGCCTCCCCTGCCTTGCAGTATGGAACCGACCCCTCACCTCCCCAGATGCCATAAGGGACAAACGCAGCACCGGCTCCAGGGACGCTTTATCTCCACGACTCTGCAACGTCTTTGTTTCTTTGTTTTCAAAGGTACTGTGCCTACAGGTCAGTACGACTCTGTGACCGGCGCCTGTGGTGTCGGATTATTGGGAAGGACTTCGTCAACGATTGTGTTTCTGAGCACTTTCGTGAGATTTAATTTTTTTTAATTCCTAACTTTGCTTGTGTACATTGGATTTTCATCATTCCAATCTTATTTTATTCAGATACATATTATCTAGTTTGTCTAAACTATGTGGTGTATGTTAGTGGTGTTTTAACTGTGTTACTTTATGAGTTATGGCACAAATACTTTACACATTGCCTTCTAAGTTAAGCCTGCCTGCTCTGTGCCAAGCTACCAGAGGGTGGGCACAAGATAAACTGGATTGTGCTGTGACTTCCCCTGACTAGTATTGTGGGCCCTACTTGGACATGGGTGTGTACCTCTGCCAACTAGAGACCCAATTTCTAACACTAACCCATCTACTTCCATAGCAGCATTCTGATTTATGCGTAAACATGCACACAAACTTTGTCCCTTCTACTCTGCTAGTCAAGTATAAAATAGGTCTGGGTACGAACCTGCCTCTTGGCGTAGTAATCCTCGCATGTCCAGTATCCGACAGGCTTCCAGGGCACACTGAGCCATAGCCTCTTTTTTCTTTCCTGCGAGCGTGGCCTCTGCAATCAACTGGTTCCCCAGTGAATCATTCACAGGCAACCTGCACAGAACAAAGAAAGAGATGAACTGTCACACGTAAGCCTCAGACATTCCCTCTTGAAGCTGAATAGAACTCCTGATCTCAGCTTAAGTATCAGGCAACAGGGAGTACAGGTGCTGGCAGACTGACTTCTACAGGTTATCACAAGGTCTCTGGACCAGAAGACCTAGTGTGTGTCCAGCACCACAAACTGTTCCTCATGATGTCAGTGCTTACATGCACTGTTAAGTGTGAAGTCCAAGGATGAGTCAAAGATGACTGGCATCGTTCCACTCATGGTTTACACACGTACATCTAGTTGGCCTTCACGTAGATTCTAGCGTATCCTGAAATGAGGCAGCACTTCCAGAAAGGAAAACATTAATTATCTGTATCAATAGCTTTGCAGCTTGAAGCACTTTTAGATTCAGATCATCAAAAGAGCACCATGAGCATTGATCGACAACATTTCTGAGATCTACCATATGTATAATCAGAGTGACACGGGGTGACATCTTTCGAAATCTACAATGCTGCATACTCTACAAGCTATCATGAGATTGTTTGTTCCTGACATTGTGTAGTAACTGATGTAACAAGTGCACCATAAAAAACACATATTGTGCTTATAATCTAGTTTACTCACACTCTGATTCTAGTCTTCTTTAGAAATGCCATCATAATGATACTAAAGAGTAATAGTTGTGGGACACTGTGGCTTCAATCGGCACTGGAGTCCATTTTGCTTTGTATATCTTTGCTCTATTACTTACCATACTTAAAGGTAAAGTACTACGGATTTTGACTTATCAAGCCTAAGTATGGCAACAGTAAGATGATAGTAGCATGTCGGACAGGAATATTTGACTTTGAGAATTCTGATCTTTGGTAGAAATGCTTTGCATGGTGTTGCCCTTAGCCTACAATTGGGAACAGCAAGTATAGTACTGATGCTCGTGCCTAATAATTTGAATACTTGTAGTAACAGTCCTTACCTTGTGCTGCAAGACAAGATTGTCGGAGATTGAAAGTGGTTATCTTGGTGATTTTATTGCACATATTTTCATGGGACTTGAAATGGAAGCTGAATTACTTTGGGCGTGATATTGGAAGAAGTTACTGAAACTGTTTTGACCTCTGTTGTTCAAATAAAGAGTACAGATGCTGACATTTACTACATGAGAACAAAGAAATGTTGGAAGCGATATGTGAAATAATATAAATGTGTTAGTGTAGAGTTATCTGATTAGTCTCATCGTTTACAGATCTCAGACTCAGTTGTTTTTTTTAAATATATTTCCTGCTTCGTATTAGAAAAGGCTCATGGTGTAAAATACAAAGGAATAAATGAAAGGCACTGTCACTTCTGTAAGACTGGATCTTAATCTTTTGGACTTCTTCTTCTTCATGGCAGCCCTGGAGTTCCGTATGTATCAAAAGTGCACCCTCGATTACAAAAATATCCTTTGCAACAGTGCAGCCATATTTTGGGGCATTTGTGTCCCACTTCATTCTTGCAGGGGTATCATCTAGCCCCTGGTTAATGAAATGCTCTAGATTAAAGCGCATGTTGAGAATGTGAGGCTGTACCGCTGAGCGGAAGCTAGAAACTCACAGCCATGCACACCGCCTCAGCACGAGTCCTATGGCCATTTGTCTGTAAACCATGGCAGCCACATCATTATAGGTGTAAGATTCAAGCTTTCCATCCTTCACAATGAATCTTACTCTTGCATTCCTAAGACAAATGTTGTAGAAGTTATTTAATATTCTCCGATTGTTGAAATGCATATCTCTTTGTGAATAGCATTAAGGTTGCCGGTCAAAATGTCCTAGCTCGCTCAGCCTCAACCTTCTCTTTCCCACACAATCTAGATCTTTGCACTTCCTGTTTGGAGGCCACTGAGTGATTATGTTAGGATCCACTGACCATTTATGAGTTGCTGTTAAAAATTACAGAGTTTAGCACCTCATGAGCTGCAGTAGAAATCAGGTCTTGTGGCACAGGAGGCCACTCCAGCTCAACCATAGTGTGTCACTACCTGGCTATGAAAAAGATTTAAAGACATCTTTCATACATGGAAGACATGTGGCAATGCTGGTAAAAACTTTTTCTTTCTTAAGAAAGTGGCGAGTCTCAATAAATATGACTCCTTCATCTCAAGCTGTACCACATAAAGGAGAGCAATACTGCGATTTACTGAGCACCGCACCTGAGGAAGCCCTATATGCCAACCAGGAGTCAAATTCCCCACATGGCTAGTCTGGCTAATATTGGTCTTAAATCTTTCCCCACTGTTACCTCAATGTGTTGTTTGTGGAGAGACAGGTTGTTATCTGACAAGGCTGAACTGTGAATCCTCTTCCTGTGTGCAATACAACACGAGGATAGGAGGGTGAGCCTCATTTAAAGGTAAGGCCTATGTCTTTTCTGACTATTTTCATGTGATACAGTAGGAGCCTTATGAAAAATAATCGTACCTTTTTCCTATGCTGAAACCCTTGCTTATATTTTCAATGTCTCTAAGCACCAAGAAATGTTTTGCTGTTGAAGCAGATGCCTTTTCGACTTGTCAGGGGTAATTTTGTGATGTTTTACCCAAGGGCTCTTTAACTCCAGTAAAAATGAACTTTTTGGAGCATAAGAACGACCTTTGGCTCTAGGATATTACTCAATCCATGTGAAAAGCATGAAGTCAGTTGTAAGCTGAACGGCCATCATTATAAGAAATGAAATGTGGGGTAATTCAGAAGGGATGGCCCGGCCATGGTGCATTCCCAGCACTGGATGGCTCTCGGTGTTCCACATTTATATAGGAAAACTAGATGAGATTCCTCTACTCAATATGGATTTTGACTGAAATAAATGTATATACAAATTACAAAGTAATGTCACAGACCTCACATTCTGAAGTTATCTGTTTTATTTATCAAGAAAGATGCCTCCGTTTATAATTTGGGTCTTCATTCCAAGTGAAAGAATTCACAAAACAAACATCCACTTGGGACAGTGTACAATACATATAGCCAAAATGTATTTCACAGTCAAGTACTGCTCTGATCAGGCTCATAAGAAAATTGTTTTACCTTCCTGTTTCATCTGCTTGCACATAGTAAATAAGCTCAGAGTATTCTGTTCATGTGTCAGGACACTAGATACATTGGTTATCATCACTTTTGAATTGGGTGTTTACTATTCCCTGATTTAGATTTCATGATAATTTAACAGGCATCCTAAAGTGGCAGAACCAGAAATCTGGTGTTACAAAGTTGGACTGTGCATCTCTTCTTGAGTGGGAACATAACTTACATTCAAAACATCAGGCTGAAGTAGAATAGGAAACAATTTAGGACTGACATAATACTGAAGAACAGACTCGCCATGTCAGAAATTTGAGAATCTACGTACCAAACAAGACCTCTGAGGACCTCTGAGGAGGTCAGTAATTCACAAGGCAGATACCGTATCCAATGTGCAACCTGAGGAGGAGTCATGTTTGATAGTTGAAGACCTTCCCCCTTCCTTCCTATAGTCTTAGTAAATTATTTAAGCCATGGTGGTCTTTAAATATGAGGGTCTTTCCTCAACATTCTATTAATGTTAAAATTACCTGGGGAACTTATATGGGAAAATCCAGCATAAGGTTTAGGAACTTTCTGAATCCTCCACAATTGGAGCTTTGGGATATGATCAGACAGTGTCTGTGGTCTCCACTTTGGAGGATCCTGTTGGGGAGTTGCAGAGATTATCTGTACCTGGTCTAAGTCCAAATACAGAGGACACGTGGAGAAGCCTTTGAAGAATGCACTGGGTGGGTTGTGGGATGCTGGGATGAACAGGGCTAGTGTAAACTCTTCAAATCAATGGTATTTCAACCCACAATGAGGGAGAGAGATTACATAGACTAATGGATTAAATGTATGTCTTTAATATTTCTATGTTAAGTGCAGCAAGGAATTCCTGGGTGCCGACAAGAAATAATTAAAAACCTTATCGGTGTATCAACTATCATATGCAGGATATTCACCACAGCGAGTGGACCATGTTTAAATCAGTGCTGTGAGAAAATGTATTGAGCGCCGTGGCTAGAGCCATGTTTCATTAGTGGGATAGTTAGAGATCCTTAATATTTAAACATACGGAAATAAATTGTGTGATCAGCACAATGTTCAATCAAACATCCCAATTATTACGAAATATTTGCCTTCGGGTGTACACGACAAATAAGGCGATAAGGTGAAAGCAAGGAGAGGACTTCAGCATCCTTCCTGGCCATATTAAGGGGCTAGCAGTATATCTAGGCTGATCCGTCTTTCAGAGAAAAAACGTCAATTTCGCATAGCTGTATACCTGATCCTGCAGAGCCAGGTGTTGTGCCCTTTGTCGTCATATTCACACTCTAACTCTTCACCTGCATTGATAAAGAGAAGATAGGTTAATTTCTATTCACAAACAACTCGCCAGGTTTCAATATATGCAACTGCAACTTACAACGTGCTTCACTAGCTGTTTTTTTACAGGGGTTTTACAATATACACGATTTCAGTATTTTACATATTTTGAGTGTATGCACCAACATCGACTCAAAATGATTCCCAAGACCAAGACAGCCAGTGTAACTACTAGCAGCAGAGGAATGTATGATCATTTCTATGTTTATGGGAGTGTCAGGTAGGGTGAGGTTATACACAACACATATGCAGATAGACAACAGCACCCGACAGCATCCATGCAAACACAGATCAACATACAGGAGCAAATTCCACCCACAACCATGGATCCACATTTCCACTCTCCCACAATCATAGATTCACCCATCCATCCAGCTATATAATTTCACTAATCTGTCCAGCCACATCCATGCATTCATCCATCCAACTGTGTGCCCAAAAGCATCTATTAATTGAATGATCCATCCGTCTACGCAGGGAACCATGTCATACATCTATTCATTCATGAAATCACCCTGATGTATCAACACAAGCTTGTGCCTGCATATGTCTGGTCTGCTTACGTTACTAACAAATTCGAAAATAAAAATGCATACAGCTTGTCTCAAGGCATGAGAGAAAAATATGGAAAAGCATCCAACATGTAAATTATCTAAATATGATTTTGAAAAGGATAAAGATGCAAATCAGAACACACAGGGAAACCACATATTGAATGTTATTCTCCCATCTATGTCAAGAAAGGGCAAATCATAATTTCATTAAAAATATACTTAGGCGTATTATAAATGCCCGCAATTTTTTGAGAAGTCCCTAAACTTGGAAACTTCTTCTGAAGATAGTGTCATTATATGGGGTAAGAATTTTCATCCTCAAATTTTGTGAATCGAAATCTATTTGTTTCCTTGAATTAAGAACTCCTTTGTTTTAGATTTTATGGAATGTTTATGAGCATTAGCAGAACAACTGCAGAAAATGACAAGTCGTAACATACCATGATAACTTGTCGCTGGGGCACAACTGGTAATAAAGAGCATCACCTTCAGTAGAGGCCTCGTCAGCAGCTCCGCTTATAACTTGGGGCAGGGTTAATATCAACTGTTGCAGCTCTTGGCAATGAGCTACAATGCTATATTAGTCAATGTATATCCTGAGTATAGAACTGTTGTTTCCTGCTTTCGTTTCATATTGTTTTCTTTCTCAAACTATATACAGGCCATGAGCGATCTCTCACGTACACTCCTGTAATGCTGCTCAGAGAGTGGCTGAGAGGGTCTGGCCATTGCATGGGATATGCATAAACTAGATTCTAAAAACACGGACTGCGATTGAAACTTCTGTTCCAAAGGGGTTTATTATATAGTCTGTTGGGTTACCATTATAAAGCAAGCCCTTCACTCTTTGGATACCCATACATTTGAACTTTGTTTTGATACAGGACAGTTCTTTCACCCAAAATGTTTAATTGCTCTTTAGATCCCCATACATGCTGTTCACACATCATCCTGCTCTGTTATCAAAAGAGAACAACCTCATGTGGTTGGACTGCCTTACGCAATTTACGTACTCTTTTGTAGACCCTTTTCGTACCATCTCCACTTTGGTAATTTTGTTCCAAATTGTAATAACATGTTTTAAGAGTGTCCTAATCATTGACCTGTGGAGCTGTAAAAGGTCTTGGTAGAGATCTTGATAGAGTACAATGGCCAGACCCTCTCAGCCACTCTCTACAACAGGTCTTCTCTGTGAAGATAATGAATGATCTGATATCGCTGGGTAACACTAAAACTACATTTTAAAGATAACAAAGACTGTCAACAACCCATCAACAAAGACAGGTCATTTCCAGCACACTGTGTGCATTCTTACGTAGCATGTCATCCGAGGAGCTCGTTGTACACCTTGTGAGCAAGTAGACGGTCATTCAGTGAACCCTTCAAGTAGTATGTGTGCAGTCTCAAGAAGCGCTTCATCAGCGAAGCTATTCCAAGTACATACTATGCACTAAGGCAAGCACTATGCAAATGTATCATTTATGACAGGGTACAAATAAAAACAAGTTTAAAATGACATGTCTATTTTAAGTGGGTAGACTAGAACTACATTTTCACAGATCCGTTGAGCAGATATTTTAACAGAGGTCTAGGAGAGAAGGGATATTGGTGATGTTGGGTGCTGAGCAGGTGGAGATTCAGGGCTCGTCTTTCAAGTAGACCAAATTTTATTTTTCAGACAGATCAAATGTTATTTCCTATTTGCACTCCCCTTTGGTAAGTGGCTGTACCTTGTGCACGTCAGCCCAACGGTCTGAAGCAGTCTGTCAGTGTCCGACTAGGAAAACTGCCCGACAAAGGCTTAAAGCTGAAAATCCTGCAGAACGTGGTAGTGGACACTGACTGCAAATGTCTATCAGAGGCTCCAATCGTACCGAGCTTGGTTTGGTTTGGGCATTTGCGGAAAGAGGTGGACTAGCACAAGGCTGGACTACTGGGCCTATATTCCACAGAGGATGCACTGCTGTGCACTTTTAACTGAGTGCCCTGGGTGCACACCAAGTCAGTGCACTGTATCACAATATGTATGATGTCCTCAGTGCATTCACAAACTTGTGTCTGTCCTGGACGCAGCACATTAATGAAAGGGAGAACGGCCTTTAAAAGCTGCTGGTCTGCATTTCACTATGCAGGTGGCAATTCAGTCTCCATTTGAAAGGAGGACAGAGATCTCTTTGATGGCGAAAGCACCAAGTGACTACACCCATCTGCAGGGGGATATCTGGGGTTCCAAAGGTCTACATCAGGGGTGGCGTTAACTGTGTACCACTTCTGCACAGAGCACACTCTGTACATCTCCCGGCGCCATGCAAATGAAGGAATGTCCCTTTGAGATGTCACTAACTACATGTGCGTCAGCACCATCTGTATTACAAAGGACCAACACAAACACCAGCGGCCACTTCTGTAATATGAAAGAGTCCTGGGTAGGCGTCAAAAGTGTCACACATACACCTGTAAAGCCCCCAAGCACTTCTGATAACAATGTTGGGGGCAAACCAGAATCAGTGGATTTTAGGTACTGTGAGAGACTGACAGAACTATGGGGACAAGTAGGAATTAGTTATCTAAATGGACATGAGTTAGGAAGTTGTTCTACATTTCCATGGGAGCGCTAGAAGGACTGTGTCTAGAGAAGAAGATAGACTGGAAAGGTATCCAACATTTTGTGTCCTCTGAAATGCATGATCTGAAATAGGTATTCATTATCTAGGATTCTGCAATCTGTCGAGAGCTCAGAGTGAGTAAGTAATTCCTTCAAGTAGTGTATGCTGAACAGAAATTGTTCATATGGGGAGTAGGTTTTCTCTGATGTTATGAAGAACTGAATTACAGAAAATGGGCTTTACCGGTACAGCTGCCTACACTAAGGAAAGAAAGTATATTTGCTGGATTTTGACACAACACTCTATAATACTTGTGCCACAAAGAACAGCATTTGAAGCATTTTGAACTCCACATAAGAATTTTCAGCTTTGAACAGCACTTTAAGAAGTATTAGCATGTACCTTCCCGGTCTAGGAAGCCTTGCAGGGCTTTCTTGGGATCTTTGACATAGTAAGCCTCATGCTCTTCTTGAAGTTCCATAATTGGGTTCTCTTCAACCACCTCTTCCTCTTCCTCCTCCATTGCATCATCACCTGGAAAACAGAAACACATGGGAAAGAAGTCACAGAGGTCACAGAACTACTGAGAGATGTTTTATTAAGTGAAGCATAGCCCACAACTAAGTTTTCTAAAACTTCGGTATTGCTAATATATCACAGCCCTAGGACTCACTGATACAGAAGGCAAATTCTCAAGGAATCTAAAGTCTAACAATGTACTAGAACAAATGGAAGGCATTTTTGCGAGTTATGTCATTGCAACAGTTAACCTAAAGCGCAAGAAGAGAAATGCATTTTTTGAATAGCACAGAGGGTTAACAGAGCAAGAAAACACTTGAGTAACAGGTGAGGCAAAATACAGTCATGTCAGAAAGAAAGTACACAGTCTTACAATTCTATGGTTTTCCATATTAAGGAATATGGCTTTTCCATTGTGTCGCCATCACGTCCCGATTCTAAATAAATATAAACTACTGGGACAAACAGCAAACACAAATTTACAAACATAATTTTCTTGACACTATAAAAAACAAAACAAAAAACAACATTTAGTAGCCTTGTGTGAAAAGTGCAGTGATGTGTGAGAGTGTTCTTTTATGCACAGCTCCCTTCACGCCCTGCAACAACATCTCAATGGAGAAGAGGTGTGAGCTTCTACTTGCCCATTCCAAAATGAGTATTTTTTTTTTTAACCATGCTGCTCCATGATCCACTTTCTGCTAAGCTTTTGTTATTGGACAGATAGTCTCACATTTACCTCTAGAATGAACTGGTAAGGCTCAGACCATCACCACATCTGATGGTCTATATGAGAGGCTGTTGTTGTAATATGCAGTGTTTGGTTTTCGCAAAAACAATATTTGTACATTACATACATGAGCAACTCTACTTTGATCTCATCTATACTAATGTAACTTCGATTTTTCTGCTATTGTTTTCAGTAGATCTACGTCCCTACAATAACCACTGTCATTAAGAATGCCGTTTCACATGTTAAGTGCTCCTACACCAGGTTAATGACAAAATATTTCCAGGAATACTGACTCAGGTCTTTACACCTGGAAACACTTGATTGTTTGCTGTGCATCTCCTCCTTCCGTGGGGACTCTGTCCCCCTCCTGGTGCAGCACCCCGGCTGCACCTTGTTCAATTGGGCTCAGACTCCTCATAGAGGAGGGTCCTCTACCAGAGAGAAATAGCTTGTTTGGCTTTGTGCCTTCTCGTGCAGCTGTCATGTCCTACCTCAGGCAGTCCACAACAACTAGATCATCAAAATATGGGCTAGTTCCAGCACAGGACAATATGTGCAAATTATGTTGGCAATGTTAGAAGGAAAAGGGTGCCTAGCCACATTAACTATCATAAACTCCATCCTGACCTCAGATCCCATCTGAATAAATCCTGGACTTTGATCTTCATTACCCCTTCAGATTCCCCTGATCTACAAGGAAGGTTGACAGCATCTCCCATTAAATCAATTTATGTCATGAGTCAGCCTGAAGTGGTTGTGACGGTGGAATGTAACACTGCTGGATCCTGGCAAGAATTTCCTCGTCCTCTACTGCACTGATTGCAGTTGAGCCTGGGTTGGCAGTGACTCCCACCCAGTGAAAGGATACATTATATGTCTCGATGTCCACATAAACATTTTTGATGGAAAACTTCCTTTTTTGCTTGACTTTTAACTTAACCTCAGTAAATTATAACAAACTGAACCAAAGGGGCTTTTCTGCTGTAATTGCTCCTATCTAAAGAGCTCCGACACCCATTTGGGTTTATTTATTTCTATATAATGCATAAATAAAAACAAATATATTGGCGTCATGTGTGGAGTGTCTGGTAAGTGGTATTGTAATATTGTCTATTCATTTTTGGCCATTTGTACTGTATTGCATTTGTAATGGTATTTATTGTGCAAGGCTGCATTCTAAAACCCAGCTGCACTTCTTAGGTTGTGAAGCAGCCATCAAAACGTTGTACTCAGCACTGACATGCATAAACAAAAGAATGTGCACAGAAAACGTGTGTTTTAATTATGGGGACGAGGTGCAAAGAGCACCGGACAAGAAGAAAAAGAAGTCTATCAAAGACTATGCAAAACAGTGGCCCATTTTACAGTGAGTAGAAGAAGGGTTGGTCTGGTGTTTAGGCTAAAAACCATTGACACAGACAAGAATACTGAAATGCCGTGACGAAGGACAGCAAGAATGAAATGTTGGGGCAGAAATAAGCTAACATGGGTCAAAAAGGACATGAAATACTCAACATCAGAAAGACAAGGCACCAAAAAACTCAAATGCTAAACCAGAAAGGGAGGAAAGGAACAAACATGTTCATGAATATGAAGAACAAAAATAAATGTCTTCTTTAACAGCAATGATGTATGCCCATACATAAATAATAGTTTATAGCTATGCAGATTACTATCTGGATTTTTCCAGAATCCAGTAACATACATGGTCAAATAATGTTGCTTGGTTTCTTACACATTTCAGAAACTTGCACATCCTCAGGCACTGAAACAAACTGGTTTGGAATGAAAAAGAAATTGAGGAGAAAGCAATAAAATAAAAAAGGTAAATTCTTGAATCTAGAAGAGACACTTACCCATTCCCCATGAACAGCCACCTTCATTGCTTGGGCCACTTTCAGGATTTGGTGTTTCCATCTCTTCCTCCGGTGGATCGGCATCAAAGTCATCCCCTAACATCTTCTCCTGGAGCTTCTGCTGTCGCTGACGGGCTTCAATGAGCTGTGTCACCGACAGCTCAGACTCTGACTCCTGATCGTCTTCTGGTCCCTGCAAAGACAGTGGCAGTCACCTCCTACCGTTATCAATACATCTGTCTGATCCAAAGTATTTCATCAGTCCCTGCCTCACCTCCACAGGAATGAGTCACGTTTCATGATGACAATTTGTAGCAAAATGCCTCGAAATACAATCCTGTTGAAAGGCCGGAGCCCCCGATTATTCTTCTCCCTCTTAGCTAACTGAACTCAGTAACAAAGTGAAACCAAGAAACCTGCTGTAAAAAAAAACAGTTTTAATAAGCATGTAACTTTGCTGTCAGATGGCCTTGACCCCTCCTTTAACCCAATAGGAACCCAAGACGAACACTGAGTGGGCGAGTGCGAGCAAGGGAAATCTTACTCAAGACTACCTCACAGCGAGATTTCCCAAAGCGCTCCCGCTGACAAACCTTACGTTCCAGTTGAGGAACCCGCTGCTCAAGTAGAAAATCTATTCGAATGCAGAAAAGAATCAGCGCCCTCTTGTGCTGCGCAGGGAGCCGTCAGTGCTGAATTTTCAGCACGGGACAAACATCTGGTGCTAGAAATCAGCACGAACGTGTGACCTAACATACTCTGTTTTTTGGGCACTTCGTGGAGCTCCGCAGAGCGGGACTCCGTGAACTCCGTCCAGGCACAATGAAAACCACACAATTGACCTTTTATCAAAAACAGAAAGACAATGGTGGTTAATGAATGCTGGAGAAAGTGAAGTGTAAGGAGTTCAGGACGTGCGGATGTATACAGTTTAGAAACAACAAGGTGACGCATTAGCAGGTGGAACTTCTGAAAATAGAGATTCGGAGGTTATAATTCTTTCCTCAAACTCGATGGAGAAAATGCAGGTACAATTTCCTGCAATGCGATTCATGAAACAAAGAGTGGGTCGGTTTACATCGAACTCAAGAAAGGGCCAAGTCCCACTGAACATCAGCGAGCTGAGACTCGGGGCCTGAAGATTTCTCCCTTACTGACACTATTTAAGATTTGAGGCTAGCTGTCTGATCCTCTACCTCCGATATCTTGCTATCTTGGAGCAGGTGTTGGATATGTTTCTAATGGTGCCCTGCAATTTGCGTGTTAAGGCCTGTGATCTCCTACTTTCAATGCAGGTGCCTTCTCCATTGGCCATAATGCCTGAATAGATAGCTTCCACTGTAGGGTGATCCCATTCTCCCAGAGAATTTCGGGCACCACCAGTTGCAGGACCTGGCTGTTCAGAGAGTAGGTGTTGAGGCACCAAGTAATCCCATTTCAGATCTTTGCTTGGACCAAATTTGCCTGAGGCTGCTCTGTAAATCGTAGTGGCAGAGTTCCCTGCCCAGTCGTTAGCCACAGATGTAATATAACTTAGTTCACTTAGATCAGAGTCAAGGCTGTTCCTCCTCTTCTGATCAGACCCTTCACTACCCTGACTCCTTGGAGAGATCAGATAAGGAAAAGAATTGTTCCACAGCATCGTTATGAAAGTCTACGTTTCTCTGGTGTCTATTTTTGCTGGTCTCCTTTATGCTTGTAACAACATGGGAAGCTTGGCGTTTCTGGTTACGTAGGCAGTGTGGATAATGTCACTATCATGTGAATATGCAGAAATAAGAGTCCCTGAAACTAGTCTCTCTAGTGTAGTTTGAGACTGCCATTGCTCCGCTAATGCCCGCAATAATCCCACCATCCAGGTGGCACTGTCACCGGAGTGGACATCAGGGCCTTCCCTTCTAGATTACAACCTGTTGTGGAGCTTAGATTCGGGGGCACCCCTTGAATGTTACCTTGATTAACAAAGTAGGAAGACCCGGATGAGCCTGGCGTCACACCAGAAATTAAATCATGTGGTGAATCATGAGCTGAACCCACTAAGGACCCAGTGTACTGAACTAGGGGAATCGACAGCTCTGCCACAGTCACCATTCATATGATTAACTAGGTGATCCAGGGATGGAGTCCTGAGCAGTAACTTTCAAGGTTGTAGGTTCGGTGATTTTCCTAAGAGAGGACACAGTAGAAGATCGCATGCAGAGAGGGTCTGGAATACACTTCTCCCCCGAGACTACTGCTGAATTACTTCCTCTGCTCATACCAGATATTGGGGTAAACAGATCTGGTTCAACACGGTCAGCCGACAGCCCTTGGCTCTGTGGTAGTGGAGGGGGACTCCGTCCCACTACAAGCCCTGGCAGCCTCAGGACCAAAGCTCCCTTGTTCGCAAGTCACGCTCTCTTGTCTCCTCAGCACATCGAGAATTGTGGGTTTAACCCCAACCAGCTAGGTAAGGCCAGAAGGATGCAGAGTAGAAAGGAGGCAGACACCTCTGCGTGTTGCACAGCCCTAGGGTGAACCAACGAGGGCGGAGATAACAGAGATGGTGGAGGTAGCAGAATGAATGAAAGTGGCAGGAACTCCAGAAGCAGCAGGTACCGCCAGCACAGGCTCAGCCCCAGCCAGTGCGTTTGTCTAGACTTTGGTCCTCCACTAGTCTTACAGCCAAGCCAACTCCCCACAGTGACAAGTGAAGAATCTGTAGCCTGTGTTACGCCTTCGACCCCTCTAGCTTTAACCACTCTTACCTTCTGCGCCATTCCAGCTGCTCCAATCGTCCCCGAGAACCCACGCGAAAGCACAGCAGTCGGGCCAAATCCGAAGGGAGTGTCTCTGACCTTGAAGCAGCTTGAGGACACTGTATCTGCACCAGCAGCCAACACCGCACGGAGATCCTTGAGTGGGGCAATTATGAAGCGTTTATGCCCAGGGCTGATCCGATCATGCCCATACAACTGCAGTCGCAGAGGAGAGGAGGGTGCTGTGAACAGCTGAATCAAGCTGCCGCCATCTTGCCTGTCTCAACAAGAGAAGCCCCTCAGAACCAGCAGAGATGTAATATCCTAAGGGTGCTTGGGAACAAGGAGGGGTTTGCGGAAGATGCGAGAAGCTTTATTATCAAACTCTTTCAAGCAGCCTTCCCTGATATTCCCGGGTGGGACTGGGACGAGAGGTGCAACAAGTACCTCCCTCTATTTCAGAAGCAGAAGTGGATCAATTCAGGATCCTCTAAGCCCAGCACTATGCCCAGGGCTATTATAGTATTTTTGGGCATTATTTAATCCTGAAGGTAGTCTTTCAAAATGCACCCCCAGATGTGAAGCACAGGGTTACTGGTCATGTTTTTTTTAAAAATACAACCAGATCTCTTATCACGCAATGTCGAGAAACGATGGAGACTTTGGCAAATAATCAAGCCTTTTCAAGACAAGGAAGCTTAGGTAAAAAAAAAAAACCTGCATTTTTAGCTCAGTGATTAAGGCAGTCTAGACAATTTGTCTTGAAGCTCTCAGAGCTATGGGTGGTTTTGTACCATATCGTATTGGGGTTCACGCAATGATTAAACGCTTGCACAATGAAGATTTCAGAGTAGGGTATTCAGCTCAAGAGGTGTAATATTTTCAGGCTATTCAAAGATTGTGAATTATAGGATGCTGGGCACAGAGTAAGGGTGTATTCAAGGTGGCACTAAGGTGAATTTTTAAGGTTTAGTTTAGTTTCTTTGACAGAGGTTCTCATGTGGGAGGGGGTGCATTTCTCTATCATTCAGACAATTTTGGATGATGTGACCAAGCCATTTGACGTGGGAGGTGGGGAGGGTGGTTGTGGTGAGTTTGAGGGGCTATGGAGTCCTGGGGCTGAGTTTTGTGAAGGTTCAATGAAGTGGTGGTGGGGGAAGTTGAGGGTGAAAAAACACCATAAAATTAGGACAAAGTAAAATTGTCATTATATTGCGATTTATTTGGTAAAACTTGGTAAGACAGGTGGCTTGGATGGTCCAGACTGGAGAGATCCCTTTCTTAGCCTCCACCATGGTGCTGTGAGGTTTAGGGTAGCCCACAATTTTGGCTATGGCTATCTTATGTATCGTATCTATTAACATTCAGGGACTAAATGATCAAATAAATTTGTGTTGCTGAAGATCTGAGGTCTTCCAGGGTGGATATCACCAGTCTTCATGAAACTCATATCCGGACTGACAAGAAACACTTATTATGGACTCTGGGGTAACGGGTGGTGTCAAACACCACGCAAGGTACAACAGTCAGACGGGCCACTATACTTGCCAGGTCATGCTTTTGTATGGTGCCTCAGACAAAGCTGGCTGCCGGACATTAGCTGAATTTCAAATAGCAGGGCTAAAGTTTACAAGTTGTTCAGTATATAGCTCTAATGTCAATGATGCATCTGTTACAGAACATCTGACAACAGAACTAGCGTCCTGGCCGACTCCGATCATTTTCCGTGGCAACCTCAATTATCATATGGAAGTATTTCCGACCTCCATGGAAGTATATGGGGGAGCCAAAAGTGTACCTGGCTGTCAAACACTTGCAAGATATGCATGGGCTAGGAGATGCATGGGCAGAACTATACAGCTCAGAACCTGGTTTTACCTAGTTTTCTTTCAAACACCAAAAGTATGCTCGTTTTTTTATTATTTCTTGTCTGTCTAGTGGATAAAGCCCAGCTAAGTAAAATCCCCCTGGTTTTCTCAGACTATATTCCTTTGGTCCTCAAACTATGCCTCTTGGAAAATTAAGTCCAGAGCTCCAGTGGATATTTGATAGGACATTACTTCTGAATCCTAAATATGTTATTCATATGATGGCGGTGTGCTTGATGGACTTTCTACATATAAATAGGGGCAGTGCTCCAATCGGGGTGGTATGAGACTCAATGAAAGCAGGGATCAGGGCAAAACACTTCGTTTTGGCTTATTTAGCCAGAAAGGCAAAATTAATAAAACCAAAGCTAAATATGAGTAACTTGCCGGGCTACAATCACTCCATGTGAGGTGATATCTAGAGGGCGAAGTGGATCATGAAAGTCTATTAAAAATCACTGTCGCACACATCCCAGTACAGCTGCGCTCAGAAATATCCGGTACATAAGTTGAAGCATTACAAACACAGTGATACAGTAGAGAAGCATCTGGCTCTCAGAATCAGACACAAAGAAGTTGTGAATGGGATTAATGCAGTCCAAGAAATATCCGGTAAGATGGTTAATTCTCCTGACGACAGTTCTTGGGGGATATGATAAAACTCTGCATCAGGAAAATTATTTCCACACCTTGGATCAAGTCAAACAATATTTGGGGAAAATTGATGGGGATACCCTAAGGGAGGAAGATATGGTTGGTCTAAACATCCCTCTTGCCATGGAGAAAGTTAAAAAAGCACTGGTATCCATCCCATCTGGGAAAGCCACGGGCAAGATAAGATCCCACTGGAATTTTATCACATCTTTTTTTCTATCTATCTGCTCACATGGTGGCTACTTTTTGGAGGCACAGAGTGGCAGGGCTGCTCCAGAGTTCTGAGCAACTACAAATATAGTGGTCTTTAAAAACATAAAATTAGGAAAACCACCACTGAACCCAGGGTTTTAAGGCTGGTTACACTCATGAATAGAGATGCTAAGATCTATCTAAAGTGCTAGCATCTCTGCTAGGCAGGGTCATTGCCGATTTGGACTCTCCATGGCAACACAGCTTTATACCAGGTCATAGTATGCAAAATCATGTAATAAGGGCTATTAAGTTGGTTGACATATCTGAGATTCAGAGGACTCAAATGGCAATGGTCCTGCTTGATGCTGAGAAGGCCTTCGATCGTGTCACATGGCAACATCTTTGGGAAGTATTAGAGATCCAGGTAACTTGATTCTGGTGGTGGAGGAGGAGGCTGCCTGATTTGGGCAAATGTCAGGATATATCCTAAACTGGAGCAAAACTTAGATTTTGTGTAATACCGATACTAGGTGTCGAGATAATCTAAAGACAGATAGCGTGGTTTATCTGGAAATCAAGATCACTCTTAAAACAGAGAGTACTGCTCCATCCAGTTATGAACATGCTCTTCAGAAAAATAAGTCTGAGCTGGTACACATAAACAATTACATTTAACACTCATGGGGCATTGCAATGTCATCAAAATGCCGGTGCTTCTTAAAATCCTTTATCTGTTTAGGGCTAGTCCTTTGGTAATCGGACAGGAGTTGGTGAAGAAGATGGGTGGGATTTGAAACAACTTCATGTGGGAATACAAGAGGGTGAAGACACCTTTGAGATATTTGGTTATGCCCTTGCACGGGGGTTGGTACCTAATTTTAAGTATTATTATTGAGCATCTATGCTGCAGCAAGTGGAGTTGTTACAGACACTGGTAGTACGCATTCCGCAGCAACAAGTCTTCACAGTATATATGAGTTATCTTTGGATAATAAAGCAACAAGTTCTTTTTTGAGAATTCTGGAGCCCAGTTATAAATAAAGTTACTTTCAAGATGATTGAGGCGGCCCATAAAATCTGGTCTATCTTGCGGGCAAAATCGGTAGGATTCTAACCTTTATGCACTGCCTTGATGCTCCCCCAGTTTCATCCGCTTTTCCATGATTGCCACTATTTGGCTTGCAAGAAAGAGGGGATGCGTAAAATGGGCGATCTCTACGCTTGGGGTGATTTTGTTTCTTTGGAGATTTGCAACACGTGTATGGTCTATCAAAAAATTGTTTCTTTAAATAGTTGCAAATCTGGGACTTCCTAATCGAGCTAGACAAAGGCACAATATCATTAAATATGAGCATTTTCATGCAGAGTCTGAAGCCTGGGGGTGAGGTAAAATTAAGGGTTTTATATTAGCCACTCACTTAATTCGATCTTGATCACGTTGATTCCCAATGTGAGAAACGGGCAATATGGTTGAACATTCCTGTTATATTTTCTTTCAGCTGTCTTTGAGATTGCAGAAAAAGGCTTCGCTACATGCTAGGCTAAGAAGCCAACATTCTAAGACACTGTTTAATCTATATTATGCCTGCAAGAAGCTTCTTTGCTGGGGAAAACAATAAGACTCAAAGTGTCCTCGCTGCAGGGACTCTCCTGCAGATATTATTCTTAAGTTTTATTACTGCACAAAGCTGGCTTCGTTCAGAGATGAAATTAAAGAGTATGCCGAAAGCGGAGCATCTCAGATGATGCTTCTAGGGTTAGCGTCTCAATATCTGAATGACAAACGCAAGCTCTATCCAATTTTATAGACATGGCAGTAGCGTGTATTTGTATTGCGAGGCCTGGTTGAACAAGGAACCCCTCCACCTCTTTCCATCAATGGCTGTCCTGTCTCTTGTCTATGTACCATTTTAAGAAAAGTTTATATCAGTATGAGGGTAGAGAGGCAAGGCAGAGGGGAGCTTTTGTTTGGCTACCTTGATGAACTGGGCAAATGGATTGCAGTTTGGGTTTTATCTTTTTTTTCAATGTTTTCACAACATATGCATATGTTTGGCTTAACTATCCATAACTTGCTGTAAATTATTTCTATGATGTCTATGAGTCCTTCAAGCTATCCACTATTTTAATATTGATGAATTCATGAAGTTTGATTTTGGATTTATGGTGATTCATGTAAGAGGGTTTATACAATGACATTCTTATACTGATTGTTTATTTTTATTTTTACTTCCTCTTCAATACATTTAAAAAACTCAAGATAGTGCATTAGCTAGAAAAGTAGGCATTTTTGAAATGTGTTTTTAGCACTAGTTTCACTCACAAAAGAAGCAAAATATATGGACTTAGGGCTGGTGGGCCTAACTCTGCTGTCAATGTTTAGACTCTTGAGATAGTGGGTTAACCTTCAGTCCCTCAAGAAGTTTTGTCTTGGGAAAGGCTTTTGTTACCAAGTGCTACATGTGCCTCTTGCTCCAGTGAAACTTTCTACAGCATGGCTTTAACTAAAACAGACATTACCAGTGCCTAAGTTTAGTTTAAAAAAACACAAAGATATCGATGTATGCACCCAGTTTATTGCTCTACAAAAGGTACACTGAGAACGGATGTCATACAATACTTTGTTGAATGCCATAGATGTGCATTGAGCTAATAAATAAAAATGATACGTATGACCGTGATTGGTTTGATACTAAATGGCTTGAGGTTGGTCTGCTTCTTCTTTTTTTTTTACATTTTAGACGTAAACTCGATAACAAGCTCTTATAACAATGAGTATGAAAAGTAGCTGTTAAAATGACTAATCTGTATGAAAAAATAATTGTCAATGTTGGAAAGACTTTAGTGGAATTATTATAGAATTCCGGGAATAGTCCAGAGAACTTACAACTGTAACATCTTCCAGTCCATACTCATATCTAAAAATATGTACATATAAAACAATCTAACAGTTGTATATTTACGAATAGGAAAATGCAACTTGTAAGTATGTACTGGTAGTCCACGAGGGAAACCTTTGTCTTAAATCCATACCAACTATGGGCATATTTGTTCCCATTATCACTTTGAAAATTAATTTACTAATGACCTTAACTGGAGTAAATATGCAACTGGGATTTGGTGAGAAACAATCCTCAAAACTTCTGTGAACACCCACAAACGTGAAACTGAATCATTGAATGCCCCTTCTGCCCACCCCAACAAGACCGTCAAAAAACAGGAGAATGAACACAGGCCAGCTGGTACACAGAGGAACTCAGCTTGATCATACACCATTGCAAGCAGCAGGAGAGCTAGTGGAGAATGAGCCAAGACACAATAGACAAAGTCATCTACAAATCCGCCTGAAACATTACCACCAACAAATTTTGAAAACCAAGCGCACAGCACTTGTAGACCACATTGACGCAGGCACTAACAGCAACAAAGAAAAATGTGCCATTGTTAAAGAGTTCATTTCACCTGAAGCTGCCTCCAAAAAACATCACCCTCTCATAAGACATGTGCAGCAATGTCATGAGAGTTCTTCTGCAACAAGGTCACATACATCTATTACTACAGGTCTGACATTCAACTGGACCTCATCACCCTCGCTAGTCATCTCCCCATCTCGGCCAAAGAACTGACCCTGACCACGTGGTCCGCTGTCATCATGAATGAGACAGCCACTACTGTAAAGTCCATCTACTTGGGGGCCAAGTGCGACCTCTGACCCCACCGCGTTTTCACCAAAGGACTCATACCCTTCAGCGAAGCTCTTACTTACACCTCGGGCCCACATCAACTTAGCCACCATCCTGGGTGCATGGAAACACACCATATCAGTCCTCTGTTCAGGAACCCGTCTGTAGACCCAGTCTCGCTCACCAACTACAGACCATTGTCCCTCCTACCGTACCTAATAAAGATCCTGAAGAAGCTTGAAAACAGATGCCTCACTGACCACCTCAACAACCACCAGCTCTTCAATACCATGCAGTTGGCTTCAAGCCCAACCACAGTATAGAAACTGTACTCATTGCTGCCACAGACGACATCCTAGATAGAGAACGTATGGTGGACTTCATCTTAATGGACCTCTCTGCAGCCTGTGACACAGTACAAAAAAGAGGGTTGTGCACCACAATTAATAATCAATAACAGAGTCACAAATAATAATTGTACATAGTTCCATATTGTAGAGCATATAGTGACGCAAATTTTCACAGATTTCTTCCAAAAGGTTTATTTGGTCCAAGACACTTGATGCCAAAATAGATTTGGGAAAATCAATGACCCAACAGTCAACAGCCAACGCGTTTCGCCCAATACAATTGGGCTTCTTCAGGGCGGAAACAATTCCGAAGGGAAATCAAAAGTCAATTATGTGCAAAATATAGCCATAAACGGGGATTCAATATGCTGAGATGTGCGTGAATCCACGTGCTGCAAAGTATAACAGGCCGGATTTATCGAGGAGAGGAAGAGTGACGGGCCCGGTCGCGTAGCCACCCGTCAAGGAGAAGGTAATGTGTCCGAATTACTAAGCAAGCACTAAGCAAATCTATTTTGGCATCAAGTGTCTTGGACCAAATAAACCTTTTGGAAGAAATCTGTGAAAATTTGCGTCACTATATGCTCTACAATATGGAACTATGTACAATTATTATTTGTGACTCTGTTATTGATTATTAATTGTGGTGCACAACCCTCTTTTTTGTATTGGTGTTTCACCTTGTTGGTTCTTTGTGCAGTAGGAACTCTGTTGGAAGTGCACACTTGATTTTTCTATATATATTATTGTTCATGTACATTGTGATTAATTGGTAATTGTTAGGGACTGATGCGTCTTTTCTCTGGGCTTACTGCACTCTGTTTTGATTAAAGCCTGTGACACAGTGTCACACCCCATCCTCATCAGATGTTTGCAGAAGACTGGCATTTAAGGACCCGCTCTTCAATAGATCTACTTCTTCTTGACAGACAAAACAGAAGTGGTCAGCCTTACAGCATACTCCTCGAAAGCCCACAAAATAATTTCCAGAGTGCTTCAAGATTTGTTTCTCAGCTTGATCTTCTTCAATGCATACATGACCCCTCTGGACAAAGTCATCTGTGCACACACAACATCAATAACCTCTCCTACGCTAAAGACAAACAGATCATACTCTAGCTCTCCGACAATACCATCAACACACAGAACACGTTCGACACCTGCATGACCAGTTGCCATCTGGATGAAGGCTGACTCAAGCTTAACACCACCAAGACAGAAGTTGTGATCTTTGGAAAGAACACATCACAATGGTCCTCCAACTCGTAGTCAGCCAGGTACCTCTGGATCATCATTGACAGCAAACTTGACATGACTGTGCAAATCACTGCTGTTACTGCATCCTGCTTCCACTCCCGGAAGATGCGGAGGAAGATCTTTAAAAGGCTCCCAACCAACACCAGAAAAAACATCACTTATGCCCTTGTGAACAGCAAGCTGGATTACAGGAACACCTTCTATGCAAGAATCACGAAGCAACTCACCAGAAGACTACAAAACATCCAGAACTCGGCAGCCAGGCTCATCATGTACCTCCAACCCCGAACACATACCGCATCTTACCTCAGGAAGCTCCACTGTCTCCTGACACACAAATGCGCTGAGTTCAAACTCCTCAATCACACACAGAAGTCAATAAATAACATAGGCCCCATCTACCTGAACAGACGCATCTCCTTCCATCAACCGCCTGTACTGCTCCGCACCGCCAGTCTCCTACTCACATACATCCACAGAAACAAGTATAGAGGCTAGGCCTTTTCGTGCATCGACCCTAAAGTTGGAACAGCCTCACACTACACATCAAAGCCTCACCTTCCTCCCTTCTTGAGTTCCGCAAGGAGCTGAAGATCTGGCTCCTTGAACATTCCTAAGGACTCACACCTGCTCTGCACCACGATATCCTCACGGGTATCGTGCCAGTGAGCTTTGCAAATAAGCATAACGTATTTAGTAACTTTCATGTAATGTAGCCATGTTATATTGACATTCACGCACATATATAAAACCACTTATAGCTTTATTCCGATCTCTTTGAAATTAATGGCAGCTAATTTGGTTCCCGGGTGGTTTCACTATTGAGTGAAATTACCAACATTAGGAAATATTTCAGGTGTCAGAATGAGGGATAACCTACGAAGGTGGAGTTGGGGCACACAATTTAGACCAATTTCCCCACTGCAAATGTTGGCAGTTATTAACTTGCGAAACCTTAACTGGGAACAAATCTCGTAAAATGCCCAAATACTGCAACACTTCTCAAAGCAAGCCAGGTGCAAAAAAATACAGTATGCTCACAATTCGATATTGCCCGGCAACTTTGAAAGCGGATTTCAGTGGTGTATTTTACGTATAAGTAAATCAACATACGAGTGAATATCACATTTGGGTGCCGAAAAAACGATGGGAATCTGGCCTGAGAAATACAGAAAAGTCTGGCTCTTGAATTAAGTTTCATTTTTAAAGTTTTGAATGTACTCTGCGTATTGTGAAGTTACGAGAGCATGGAGTAAATGTGAATGGCTTTTTTTTTATTTTATTGAATACACAATTGTAGTTTTGCTAAGGATATATACGGTCCCTTTGTATTACCTGTAAGATGAAGAGCCGCGTGCTGCCCCCAAGCTTCAGGACGTGTCCCACTCGCAGGCGGCAGTAGGTTTTCGGAGGAATCTTCTTCTTGTTCACGAATGTGCCGTGGGTGCTCCCCAGGTCGTACATGTAGAAGCCGCGGTCCTGCTCCGCCTCGGGCCCGGCTGCCCCACGGTACTGGAGCACGGCGTGGTACCGGGACACGGAAGGGTGCTCCATGGACACGTCGCACCCAGGCAGCCGCCCAAAGACGAACCAGGTCTGCCCTGCCAGGCGCAGGCTGGACAGGATGACCCCGTTCTTCAGGGTCTCCAGGTGGTAAGGGGCGGTGGCAGGTGGCACCGCAGCCCATGGAGGCTCGTGGTAGGGGATGGGAGGGGTGCTCCTTGCCAGCACCGGTGGCTTGCCAGGGGGTCTCATTCTCCCCAAGGTAGCGTCCCGTGATGCCTTCTGTGAAGAGCCTGTGGACTCTGGCCCTGCCTCATTGCAGGGACTGACTGTCTTGTCCTCACCAGCAGATCCTTCAATTTCACCACTTGGGTGCTCCCTTGGCACAGCGAATTCCTGGCTGGGTGTCCCCCCACCGTGACTGGCGGGCACCTTGTGATGAGTTGACAGCTCTAAACCTTCATCTGTCCCCAGACCGGATGGGCCCTCAGGTTGACTGGGAGACACCTTCTGATGAGCTGACAGCTCCCCACCTTCAGCTGCTGGTCCATCTCCCAGGGCTGACACATCCTGACTTGTTTTCTTCCTCTCAGCTGCTGGCCGGTCACACTCCACTACTGGACCCTCACCAGGCACTGTTGACCCATCACCCCTTTCTGCTTGTACCTGCCCATCAGCAGCTAACCCAGCCGACCCTTTACCTGCAGACCCCTCTCCCTGAGCTGCCGGGCCATCGCCCTGAACTGCTGGCCCCTCTTCGTGTGCTCCTGTCCCCTCAGTCTGTCCCTCTGGCCCCTCGCCCCGTCCAAGTGACCTGCCCTGAGTCTGCTCGCCACCTTCTCCGGGGGCTTCTTGCTGGCCGCAGTCCTCGGTTCTCTCCATGTCCTATATGGATCCGTCGGTCAGCTGAGTTACCACTTCTGGAAATGTCCCAAAAAACGTGACTCGGATCTGAAGTCCGTTGCCGCGCCTTTCAAAAACACGTTTTCTGCTGTTGTTGTCCAATATTTTCTCATCACTGAGGTTGCAACCTGAAGCACCAGAGTTTGAGGCACTCATGTGCTCTACTCCAATCATGCAGACGGAGACACATTCTAGTAGCGGTGAGGTGTATGGTGATCTGGGATTGGTTGGGAGGGCTCCTCTCATGCGATTGGCGGAGGGAGCTCCAGTCAGTTGCAGGGACTCCATGTGCACTGTGGGTTGTTGTGGATCTCAACAATTCATTGGGTTGTTGGATCTCCGCGAGGCCATGTGCTTATCTAACAATAATAAGCTGCTACCCATACACTCTGTCAGTAGGCGTGTTCGAGTGAGAGGCCGATTCTAGAGATACTGCATGAATACTAGGCGAACGCCTTGAGCCTTATAGCAGCCGGAACACGCCCGTGACGCCATTGGCTTGTCACTTCTGCAAGCGGTCGTGTGACGCTGTGTGCAGCCGAGAGCCACCCGGCCAACATTGCGTCACGGGTTACTTCCGGCTCACGCCTCCTGCCTGCCTCCAGTGTGCCGGCTTTCAGGTACGCGGTAAGCTTTGTGTACTTTACCTAGGAGGAGCATCTCTGCGTTTTAGGACCTAACTAGCCGTTCCACGTTTCCGTGTGCAGCTCTTAGCATCCTTAGTGTAACTGTGCCCGACTGCCGGCGAGGTCGTAGCAGCCAAAAGACACAAGTGATATCTCAAATCCCACCTGCCTTGTTCTGTAGCATCATTTAGCGTTCTATGGTGTCCGGTTCCAGCTTTCTCATGAGACTTATCACCATAAAAGTCCAGGACTTTATTGACAAAGGCATTTTTTGCTATGACATTGCTTTTATTGCCGAAACGCTCCACATGCTCCTTTATTATGTGTGCTTAACAGCCACGCAGGCACATATGGAAATTGTTAATTTGACAGTGACCTTATGTGCCCCTTGGGTTAGGCTCTTCATTGTGCTTACAAGTCACTTGATATCATGCGCCAGTTGCTCTCTCGATCCATATGCCTATAGTTCGCAGGGATTCCTGTACTATTGGGCCACCCTGTCTGTACGCTTGGTGCCCACTGTAGCCTGTGTACCTTTGTGGGCATCTTTATGCATATGACTGTAAGTTACCCTTCGTCATGTTTCGCTTGCTCCGTGTGCTCTTGGCCAGCTTGAGTCCTGTGTTCCATGGTCACCAGGCCCCGACAGTCTGTTGGTTACTAAGCCCCATATTCCCAAGCTGCCCTACTCTCTGTGGCTACCATCCACTTTGTATCATAATGTTATATACAGGTATTGGCATGGTCAAATGCTATTTATTACATGTAATCGTGCTTTGACAATGCCTGGTAGGAAATGTGTAAAAAACTGCTTTCATATGCAATGCATATAAGAAATTTAAAATAACTGAATGTGACAAACAGCTTGGTGATAGGGATGATAGACAGACTGATACGTTAAATATCCAGTGCCTTGAGTTGAGGGAGTAATACTCCTGTGGGTGTAGCCTAAGCCCACCGTGTACATGCTTTAAAACTTTGGTAACAGTATGTCTTTTACCAGATCTTAATATCAATTCGTAACCATGTTTATATTCAATATATTATCATGCCTCATTAGCGATATAATATTATAAACTATTTCATTAAATTATATTGTAAAAAAAAAGTGAACATTTGTATTTTTAATTGATGTGCATACAGGTGATGTTTTATTGTAGTTTTCTTCGTATTTATGTGGGACTGAGCAATTGTCTGCTGGAAATGCTGTACATTTGTGCAGAAATACGTAAGTTTGAGATGGTGGGGCTTGTGTTCCCCTTGAAAGAAGCTTCGCCTGACAGTTTGGGATGGACTGTTCTGAGGAGGAGCAGGATCAGTACTGATTTGTTTAAGGCGGCAGGCCTTTGTTTAGAGCAGTCTGGGTAAAAAACGATGGGTTGGAATGCTACTCAGACCGATTGCCAGTTATTGGGACTATTTGCAAACATTCTTTCCCCCACCTTTAGTGCAGAGCACATTGCATCATAATAGAAGCTATTAGATACTAAAGGGAGAGCATAGTTCACGTTGGCAGGGAGATACAGCCTGTGAAGCTGTTTGCAATTATTAACTTTTTAGAGTCATCAAACAGGAACGTTGCACTTGGTAACACTTATGCACAGAATTGCTAGTGCAAAATGTGGTTGTTACAAATAAAAAGGGTAGGTGATTTATAGTTTAGACGATAATGCAGACATTGAAGAATCACTTTATGGTGACAAGTGTAACTAAGACACAAACGCAGGGTCCGTTGTATTTGCAAGTATTTTATATTTAAATTTTGATCATTGATCAGGGTGGTGATATTAGGCATTGGCTGGTATATTGAGAGAGCCAGTTTTCAATTTCTAAGAATGGAGATCTCAGTGCTGCTGACATTAAGTAAGGGAGTAGGTGACTAATAATTGGATGGCAAATATATTTTTCCTGCAATTGCGAAAGTGTGAAACGGGGTGGCCCATTAGGGAAAATTTACACTTGTTTACAGGCAGCTGTATATTTTGGATAGAGCATTTGGTGTTTCTCATTAAGCTAGTCCCTGCCTAGTTTGTATGTTAGTAATGTAGGTGAATCAGCTTAACCGTTTGCAGAGAGAAATTTCATTGATTTGATACACATTTAGTTAGCCTGTGAGTCCGAGGCCTTATTAAATACTGTAACTTTTCTGAGACGTTGCATTTATACGAATAAATCCGTAATACTCTGTTTTCCTTTCTCTCTGGCAGGCATGTTTCTATGATACACAGATGTTTTCTGAGTTGGAATTGGCGAGCTTGTGCAGTTCTTAGAAAAACAACACTTCAATCCATGGCCTTGAATTCTGGGAAAGTTCTCATCTGGAAATTTCAAGCCTACAAGTTATATTTTCTTTTTGAGAGATCTTAAATGTATTTTTGTATCAACGATACTTACAGGATGCATAGTTCATCATTTCACACTGTCCCTATGTGATGCTTTGACACCAGAGGCACGATGATAAAATACTGGGGTGAGATACCGGCTTCCTCTAGTCAGGCTAGCCGAAGTTCATTTGATCTGCTGCAGCGTGAGTTCAGGACTGTGGAAGTGCAAGACCCTCCATTACACCAGCCCTCAGCTAACAAGCCTCGGCATACCACCATGCTGGATATCCCCTCAGAGCCGTGCAGCTTGACCATCCACACCATACAGCTTATCCAGCACAACCGGCGCCTGCGCAGTCTGATTGCCGCAGGCCAAGCACCGAACCAGCAGCCCACTGAAGGCGTCAAAGTAGAAGAAAGCGAGCCGCTGCCTCCCCGTCCACTTACCCCGTTACTACCAGATGACCTGCGCCCCATGGACTGCAAGATCCAGAAGTTGCCATTCCAGCTGCGCCACAGTGACCCGGAGAGTGATTTTTACAGGTATGTACTCGCTTCTTTCTGACATCCACAGACACGCATTTCTTTGGCATACTTCAAATTCACAAAAGCGGGTCTGTTAATGTAACACGCTGTTCATGGACAGCAAGCCTTTGTCATCCTTAAGGGAATAGGACTTCCGGCCTTACTAATATCAAATGTTACTAAAAAAGGTGCATACTTGGGAAGGACAATACATTTCATATTTCTGGCAAGTACATACCCAGTAGGTGGGGGGTGTAATTCGATTCTGGTGTACTCTACGTTGACTACAAGTGTTTGAATTTCGACTAGGTGGGGCTTAGGGGAGTTGAGTTTTACACAGCATTCTTCACCCAGTGGATCCCTAGCATCATCTGGAGGTATGGTTAAGATCTGATGTCGAGAAGACTGGAAGAAGCTTTACCTATCTTGTCTTATGCAAGTGGTGCTGATGTCTATTTGCTTTAGAAGGTGCATAGTTTTTGTAGTGGGACATAGAACAATATTGGAATAGCTGGTCACTTTTAAGTCGACTGTTTCTACCTGTTCGAAAAGGTTAGAAGGAACTGCTACTTAACATAGCATCTAATGCCATGAAGTAAGGATGCTTCTTCATTTCTGGTCCCCTGCCCATTTGAAACAGATACTTGCCTAGAAAACCTGTAATCTAATTTCCATCTCTGCACCTCCTGCCACATATTTGGAACGAGCTAACATTTCCTGTAAAGAGCCCATCCTGAGATAGGTGGGGGAGGCATATACATCTGAGGGCATTGATGCTCATCCCTTCTGTCATTCCTGAAGCCAGCCATGCTTTTAGACAGATGCCCGAGAGTTCATTTGTGTTAAATTGTACCACTTTATAACAGTAGGCATGTAGGTCTGTGAGAGAGAGAGAAAGTGCTTCACATTTGTAATCGGTAGAGCTTATTACTTGTGGTACAGTTCATATTGGCACAACAGATCCGAAAATGGACCGTTTAAAAAAATAAAACCGTATCTGGTATGGGGCTGATGTGAGTGTGATGTGTGAGAAAGTTCTCAAGCCTACACAGGTTTTTTTTTAGATTTTCTTGAGTATCATCATAAAAAAGGTCAATCTGCCATGACCACTAGTGGAATTATTATGCCGAAGAAGGTTAAATGCCCTCACCCGTAACCCTGCTGATATCTTAGGTCTACTGCTCCACTTCTGTGTTTCTGTAGTACCTTTAGTTTTACAAAATACTGCTCCATTTCTGCGTTTCTGTAGTACCTTTAGATTACAACATACCGTAAGTACAAGAGGTGGTCACAGTTAGAATATGGAATGTGGCATTTAAGCTCCATAGGCTCACTGATAAAGCCATGCTTGTCCCTGAAAGGAATGTTGGGCTCTTCTCATAGACAGAAAAAGAGATTTGTGAGCCTGGTTGTAGCTAAGTAAAAATAACAGGAGCTGTAATTCTGATGCGATGTGTATGTTGGTAACACCTAGTTAGGTTACAATGTCATCATGTAGCTTTTGGTAGTGACATGGTTATGGATTCCTGCCTCTATTTCATGGGTTGGGATGATGCCATTTGCCAGTGTTTGTATGCTTCCAAGAAGGTGGATATGGCCTGTCGACTAGTGATGCCTTTCATGTTGTTACCACTCTCCATTGGCTTGCCCTTAGTCTTCTACTCAGTAACCAGGAACTAAGATTTGATGTTCACCTGTCCTTCATGCTGCACCTCAACTTGGCAACCAAGTCTACTTTTTTTATGTCTTGAGTCTCTTGCGTCCTAATGGGTACCCTAGTTATTTAGCAACACAAAAAGATGATGGACGGAGTGCTGAACAATGCAAACACTCACCCCCAGTCACAGATCTGGGATTAATTCATCATTCTTTTGCTTACCATGCCACCCCAGTTTGGACCCAGCCATATGCAAATCAGTCTTGACCCTGTTCCTCATGGGAACAGTCCAGCCCGAACTGCCAAGCCAGGTCCTCCCTGGACCGGAAACAAGCATCCTGGGACCAGTTTCAGGGTTTCACCCTTCATCAGCCAGGCTAGCTTGAATCCAGTGGCACAGTGAGCAAAGGACCCACGTCTGGGCATACCCTTCCCACTTAGGGTAACTTTAGCAACACAAAAGGATGATGGACGGAGTGCTGAACAATGCAAACACTCACCCCCAGTCACAGATCTGGGTTTAATCCATCATTCTTTTGCTCACCATGCCACCCCAGTTTGGACCCAGCCATATACAAATCAATCTTGACCCTGTTCCTCACGGGAACAGTCCAGCCCGAACTGCAAAGTCAGGTCCTCCCTGGACCAGAAACAAGCATCCTGGGACCGGTTTCAGGGTTTCACCCTTCATCAGCCATGCTAGCTTGAATCCAGTGGCACAGTGAGCAAGGGACCCATGTCCTAAAAACGATGGATTTAGGCCCAGATCTCTGTACTGGGGGTGAATGTTTGACATTGTTCAGCATTCCGTCCATCACTTGCTCTTTTTGCATTGGTTGCCCCAAGTGGGAAGGGTATGCCCAGACGTGGGTCCCTTGCTCCCCATGCCACTGGAATCAAGCTAGCCTGGCTGATGAAGGGTGATACCCTGAAACCGGTCCTAGGATGCTTGTTTTCAGTCCAAGGAGGACCTGACTTGGCAGTTCGGGCTGGACTGTTTCCATGGGAAACAGGATCAAGACTGATTTGCATATGGCTGGGTCCAAACTGGAATGGCATGGGTGGCAAAAAAACAATGGATTTAGGCCCAGATCTCTGTACTGGGGGTGAATGTTTGACATTGTTCAGCATTCCGTCCATCACTTGTTCTTTTTAGCCTAGTTCTTTGTCATCCTCTCCCCGTCTTCTGCCAAAACATGAAATAATCTAATCAAGGTAGTCCCACACCTACACTTTTCAGTTTTCTGACCATAACGCCCAGGCCAACACCTCATCAAATCCTGCATCCCAGAACATTAGCGATAGTAATGCTGGAACTGAAGCTGATAAATTGTTCTTTGGGATTTTACGACAAAATCTGATGTAAATTCAGAAAGTAAACTGGTAAATCAGAAACTACATTCTCTTAAAAGAATTGGCTAAGAACTAAATTGACAATGGTTTAAGTAAAATAAACTTAAATACTGTGAAGTGTAGTTTATAAAGACAGTCCAATGAACTTTGGAATGTAGTTGTATAATGCAGACTCCACAAAGCCACAAAAATACAACTGAAGTCGTCAAAATAATACAAGGCACCTCCCGTATATAATGGCCCTATCACAGTTTCCCCCAATACGACCCCTTCCCCATGACTGTCTGGTGTATGTAAGACTTCCTTCCAATCCGTGATCCAGAAGAGCAGAGCCTGACTTGTGCCAAACAACACCCCATGGATCACTATTACTAAGCCAGGCCTGAATCCTTCCTTAGTTTCGCTATCTCAAATTCTTTTTTTCAAAAGACCTCACCGGTCGATAAAAACATCCCCTGCCACAGCTTGCTGTCCCAAGGCTATTTTTCTCATGGCACACAGGGCCATCCATGCACCGGGACTGAAGCAACCAAATAGAGTTTAGCGCCCTTTTGACAGCAAACGTGGGATCACCAAAGCTTTCAGCAAGCACAATTCGCTTTCCTACTAAACACCCTGTTGCCAACATCAACAAATGTACACTTTTACAACGAATTCCTTATTTGTAAACTAATCGAAAGGAAGGTCAAATGCCCACTATAGCACTATTGGAAAATTGATCTACCTATTCGACTGTCAACCTTGCTTCTGTCCACACAGCGGTAATGAGTTACAGCTCTAGAACATCACTGAATACTTAAATTTAGGAAGGCAAGTTCAGGGAAGCAGCACCGATCCCAGTGTCCCTATCTACAATCCACAGCATACTTGACTACATCTGACCTTTCATTTGATCCATCTAAGAGAATACAAGTGCAACAAAATCACTGGTACATGGAGATTATCCAAGTGTCTCCATGGCCACCTCTGCATTAAACTTCAAATATATGTGAAAAACACATGCATGTGGTCACACCCCACAAACATGGCTCGTGTTTACATATGGTACATGAGACCTTTCTATTAGCTCTCTAAATCTTATTCTCTTCTTTTTGAGCATTAGAACGTTTTGCGATATACATAGTCAAAAATATCACAGCACATTTCAACTCCTATATTCGTCTCCAGTGAGATGTGGCCTAACGGTCAGAGTTGCCAACTTTGGAGCTGGAGAACCAGGCCTGAATCCTGGCGTCGGCTCGACAACCTGTGATTCCAAGCAAACCACTTTATTTCCCCATGCCTAAAAAAAATCTGACCTTGTGTAATGTTATTTGGCGCACATATAAAGCGCTCCAATACACTTGGGTCCACATTTGTGCTATACAAGAATGCAAAAATAAAATTGAGGAAAAAAATAAACCATTCCAATAATCTGACAAAATGAATCTGGTGCCTTTTACGTTTTATTGGGTACTCTAGACCCAAAGCATTTTTTCTGATGTAGAAAACTAGAGGATTGTTGTGAATCGACCTGTGAGATATAAAATAAATACCAAACTTAAACACTCAGTGTTATTTGATGAGAGAGAGAGAGAGAGAGAGAGAGAGAGAGAGAGAGAGAGATTGCTCTCTAGAGCAGTGTTCCTTCGAATAATTTATTTTTGTCAAACCTTCTTCAGTGAGTTCTTTTCCCCCCCATAAGCACAACGTTGTAGGAGGTCATTAAAACACAATAAGGTCAGAAAAAAGGCTTCTGAACGCTAGTAGTACAGATAGATTCCACACTATAATGACATTTCCCTTGTGAACAAGTGATATAATGAAAACGCCATCTTCAAATGTTTCATCCCATTGAGACTTAGCAATTGGCCAACAAAAATCTCCCTCACCTCAAACTTCTACCGTAAATCATGAGTGAGAATAATGGAGCCACTTGTTGTGAAGTGGGTGTGTGGGACCAGGCCCATGGGACTGCCTTGATAAGCCATAGCTAGTTACGGGGTTACAGAGGGCTCTCCTTTGTTATATCTGGAAGAGATGAAGGGCTGGAGTTCCGGTGGGGCAAGCCCTGGGGGGAGGCCAGCAGACAGGAAGTCACTGGAGGGCCCCAGATATATTCAAAGTTTTTATAGTTATTCGTAAGTATGTCAGCCATTCATTCCATTGTTAAGGCCTGCCACAACCTAGTATCCAACTGAGTGATTGAGGGAGCCTCTTTTTTCCCCACTTTTTTCCAGTAGACCGCTAGCGTCGTCTTGGCTGCCCCCAAGCATGGCCACATGATAGAGTGATCTGCTGAGGTTTGGCATTTGAGGGAAGTGTCTCTCAAGCCCAAAAGAGTGAAACTTAGAGTAGAGGGGATCGAGTAGCCCATTATGGATTTGATATGAACTAGAATTTCAGACCAGAAGGGGCGGATAATGGGACACTCCCATCCTTGATGACGGAAATTTCCAATTAGCCCACACCCCGTCCAGCAGAGGTCAGACGGGTTAGGGTACATTTTTCCTTCTAATTATTTTGCTTTGCGTATGTCAACATTGTTTGTAAATACACCTGGTTTAACGGTGTGCTGGGCCAAGAGTAAAGTTTATTCCCTTTGCTAAATATTGTGGTGAGTGAGCCACCACATCTGAATGGTGGCAGCGGGGAAGGGTTGGGTGGTAAAGATATAAGGCTGAAGATGCCAGTCACAACAAATATCAAAAAGCATTTATCAAAAAAATAAGTATTTCATCTGCTGCTTCTAACAAGCTCCAGTTACACAATTTGGACTCTTAGCCTGACTAGAAGCTCGGCATGTATGTTAGAGGGTGGCAAAGTTAACTCTTTCATAATTGGAATTGGAAACAGCATAATCTGCCCGTCACAAAATGGGGAACAGCTGGAGAAATGTTGTCAACAATCCTGTCTCAAAAAGCAGGTACTCTGAGTTAACTGTAGTGACCTTTGGGTAAAGTCAGGGCTCCTCTCACACAATCAAGAGACTTTCTGGCTCTGCCTACTCCACAGGTAGTTTCCGTTCAATATGGAAGGAGCAAGACAAGAAAGTAAAGTTTACTTTTTGGAGCAGTACACACCTTTTAAATGAAAAATAAATGCAAATTCATTTTATTGGCGGGAGGAGCATTTTTTTATAGAAAAGCTTGGTTTGTTAATTCGATCACTTCAGGTTTTCTTGGTGTAACCGAAAGGGCACTGTAAGGAAATGCCTCCTTTGCATGGTTACCCCCTGACTTTTTGCCTTTGCTGATGCTAAGTTTTGATTTGAAAGTGTGCTGAGGCCTGCTAACCAAGCCCCAGCACCAGTGTTCTTTCCCTAACCTGTACTTTTGTTTCCACAATTGGCACACCCTGGCATCCAGGTAAGTCCCTTGTAACTGGTACCCCTGGTACCAAGAGCCCTGATGCCAGGGAAGGTCTCTAAGGGCTGCAGCATGTCTTATGCCACCCTGGGGACCCCTCAGTCAGCACGGACAGGACACACTGCTTGCCAGCTTGTGTGTGCTAGTGGGGATAAAACGACTAAGTCGACATGGCACTCCCCTCAGGGTGCCATGCCAACCTCACACTGCCTACGGGTATAGATAAGTCACCCCTCTAGCAGGCCTTACAGCCCTAAGGCAGGGTGCACTATACCATAGGTGAGGGCATAAGTGCATGAGCACTATGCCCCTACAGTGTCTAAGCAAAACCTTAGACATTGTAAGTGCAGGGTAGCCATAAGAGTATATGGTCTGGGAGTCTGTCATGCACGAACTCCACAGCACCATAATGGCTACACTGAAAACTGTGAAGTTTGGTATCAAACTTCTCAGCACAATAAATGCACACTGATGCCAGTGTACATTCTATTGTAACATACATCCCAGAGGGCACCTTAGAGGTGCCCCCTGAAACCTTAACCGACTATCCGTGTAGGCTGACTAGTTTTAGCAGCCTGCCACACACCAGACATGTTGCTGGCCACATAGGGAGAGAGCCTTTGTCACTCTGTGGCTAGTAACAAAGCCTGTACTGGGTGGAGATGCTTATCACCTCCCCCTGCAGGAACTGTAACACCTGGCGGTGAGCCTCAAAGGCTCACCCCCTTTGTTACAGCACCGCAGGGCACTCCAGCTAGTGGAGTTGCCCGCCCCCTCCGGCCACGGCCCCACTTTTGGCGGCAAGGCCGGAGGAGATAATGAGAAAAACAAGGAGGAGTCACTGGCCAGTCAGGACAGCCCCTTAGGTGTCCTGAGCTGAGGTGACTCTAACTTTTAGAAATCCTCCATCTTGCAGATGGAGGGTTTCCCCAATAGGATTAGGGATGTGCCCCCCTCCCCTCAGGGAGGAGGCACAAAGAGGGTGTAGCCACCCTCAGGGTAGTAGCCATTGGCTACTAACCCCCCAGACCTAAACACACCCCTAAATTCAGTATTTAGGGGCTCCCCAGAACCTAGGAACTCAGATTCCTGCAACCTAAGAAGAAGAGGACTGCTGAGCTGAAAAACCCTGCAGAGAAGACGGAGACACCAACTGCTTTGGCCCCAGCTCTACCGGCCTGTCTCCCCACTTCTAAAGACACTGCTCCAGCGACGCTTTCCACAGGGACAAGCAACCTCTGAAGCCTCAGAGGACTGCCCTGCATCTAGAAGGACCAAGAACTCCTGAGGACAGCGGCTCTGTTCACCAAAGACTGCAACTTTGCAACAAAGAAGCAACTTTGAAACAACACGTGTTTCCCGCCGGAAGCGTGAGACTTGGCACTCTGAACCCGACGCCCCCGGCTCGACTTGTGGAGAACAATCACTTCAGGGAGGACTCCCCAGCGACTACGAGACCGTGAGTAGCCAGAGTTGACCCCCCTGAGCCCCCACAGCTACGCCTGCAGAGGGAATCCCGAGGCTCCCCCTGACCGCGACTGCCTGCTTCAAAGACCCGACACCTGGTAAAGGCACTGCATCCGCAGCCCCCAGGACCTGAAGGATCCGACCTCCAGTGCAGGAGCGACCCCCAGGTGGCCCTCTCCCTTGCCCAGGTGGTGGCTACCCCGAGGAGCCCCCCCCTTGCCTGCCTGCTTGTTTGCACACTGCACCCGGCCGCCCCCGTGCCGCTGAGGGTGTACCTTCTGTGTGGGCTTGCGTCCCCCCCGGAGCCCTACAAACCCCCCCCCGGTCTGCCCTCCAAAGACACGGGTACTTACCTGCTGGCAGACTGGAACCGGGGCACCCCCTTCTCCATTGAAGTCTATGCGTTTTGGGCACCACTTTGACCTCTGCACCTGACCGGCCCTGAGCTGCTGGTGTGGTAACTTTGGGATTTCCCAGAACCCCCAACGGTGGGCTACCTTGGACCCAAACTTGAACCCCGTAGGTGATTTACTTACCTGCAAAAACTAACAAACACTTACCTCCCCCAGGAACTGTTGAAAATTGCACTGTCTAGTTTTAAAATAGCTATATGTCATTTATGTGAAAACTGTATATGCTATTTTTCTAATTCAAAGTTCCTAAAGTACCTACCTGAAATACCTTTCATTTGAAGTATTACTTGTAAATCTTGAACCTGTGGTTCTTAAAATAAACTAAGAAAATATATTTTTCTATACAAAAACCTATTGGCCTGGAATTGTGTGTGTTCCTCATTTATTGCCTGTGTGTGTACAACAAATGCTTAACACTACCCTCTGATAAGCCTACTGCTCGACCACACTACCACAAAATAGAGCATTAGAATTATCTCTTTTTGCCACTATCTTACCTCTAAGGGGAACCCTTGGACTCTGTGCATGCTATTCCTTACTTTGAAATAGCACATACAGAGCCAACTTCCTACAGCCACATATATATTTGTATTTGTTTTAATGACGTACTAACCAGAAAGGATTATTCCATATCTTATAGTAATTCTCTGGTTATCTTCTTGCTAGGTACACCGGCCACTCCAAACTCATACATTGATCCAGTCCCTCTTAGGTACTGTAAGCCCCATCCATTTTAGTGCTAGCTTATATTTGTTATTTACAGAATATCTATTAGAATTGAGATCTAGCACTGGGAGGCCTTCGGGTAGCCATGCGCTTTACAAACTCCTAAACTAGTGATGTACAAAAGAATTCATTTCTGATCAGCAATATAGTATCTTTCCATATCTTAAATACCAACTTAGCAGGAGTTTAGGGTCAGCCCTTCGCCCCATCTAACAGGTTAAGTATTGACATCGCACCCTTTGCCACCTCTCAGAGGCAAAGGCGGGGTCCTCCTGAATGTTGAACTGCCACTCGTTTCAAATCGGCAAGTGTGAGGCTCTATAGTATAAGAGGATGTCAGGTGTCATGTGTCACGAAACCGCCTTCATAAATAGTCTTGAAACATTTGGAAAGTTCCATTCTGCATGCACTGTGTTTCCATAGGAAACCTCTAAAAATGGAGCTGTTAAATGCAAACGTTCTCCGAGGACGTTCAAACAGGTAATATTGGAGCTGGTACAGCAGTATTTTTTAAAACTAACTTTCTTTGCTGGGCAGGTCTATCAGAGTTTCAACCAGAATCTCATGTCATCGTACAGCTTGTCAAGTATTGGTTAGATGTTGCGAGACCAGACCACCTGTGGGTCTTGTGTAACGTATAATTCTAAGTTTTGAAACCCATCCTAAACCACCCAAAGGTCCGCAACCATCTAAGACACTGCGGCTGATCTCCCATCAGAAATGTAGAAGACTTGGAGCTATTAAGGTGAAGCCCGCTCACTTCTTCAAAGATAGGGAGGGCCTGGAGAGCTCTTGAACAAGACCATTCAGGATCCGTTTAGAAGTCCATAACGTCATCTGCATATGGTGCCACCCTATTTCCCTACAGTCCACTCAAATCTCTATTTGTGTATCTATTCATACTCATTCTGCGAAATGTTCTGTGGCGAGTACAAATAGCAGGCATAGCTGTCCCGTAACACCCTGTATAAGTAATAGGTCTGAGAACTCCCATCACAAGTGGGCCGTGGCAAAGAGCTCCAAAGAGAAGGGAGACCAGCGTACCTGAGAAAGATGGAACTAATCTTAAGTCTCTGAAATAAATTTAGTCGATAGTTCCACTCGATTGAATCAAAAGGCTTCTTAAAGTCAGCAAGCAGGATTATAGTAGGCCGTCCAGTCTGTGCACCTGTGCCGGGGCAATATGGAAGCTTAAGATATTATTCCTAGTGGCACTGGACATGAAACCTGATAGATCCCTGCACGCTAATGAGGGGATCGCCTTTGATAAATGGGTAGCCAAGACTTTAGTGAGGATCCTGACCTCTACATTGAGTAAAGAGATTGGTCATTGTGAGTAGCATCGATCAGTAGCTGGCTCTGTGCTGCTGATTCCATCAAAACTGCCAACTGAGGATCTAGGAGCTAGGACACACAATCTGCCACTCCATTCAAGTATTTTACCAAAACACAGGTCCGTGAAAGAAGATGATCTAGTATCCCACTGTAATCTCCAAAGAGGACATTGGCAATGCAGGAGGTGCACAGATGTTAATTTGGGAAATCGGCCCATTATACAGTGCGCCAGAGAATGCCACATATCTGCCCACACAATCAAACTGGGAACGACTGAACTGGAATGGCAGACTGCATTGAAAAAGAATGGGCACTTTCCTTGAACTCCTTGTGAAGCCCAAGTGGAATTTTTGTCTTGTATTTTTAATACTTCAATAGCGCATTCAGACCATGGGTATTGAAGCGCTAAGCGGGAAGAGAGAAACAGACGCAACCCCGGTAGAAACTACTGTGAAAACAGCCAAGTCTTAAGTTGCTTACGAAACAATAAAAGAGGAGTAGTTCTTCTAATCTTGGCTGGTAAAGTGTTCCACAGCTCACCAGCAGCTACCCAAAAAGCCAGACCCCCCCCCCCATTTTACTTTTTTGCATTGCGATACCAGTGCCAGCCTAAGGTCCGCAGACCTTTAAAGGGCGACAAGGGGAGTACCACTTAAGAACATCTTGCAGATATCCTTAGCCCTGAGAGTGGAGGACTCGGTGGGTCAAACACAAAGCTTTAAAGGAGATAGGCTTCATAACAGGCAGCAAATGCAGCTCCCTGAGGCCCTCCTTGGCGAAAGCAAACGTAGGCAGCCCAAACACCAAACGGGCCGCCGCATTCAGAATGAGCTGAAGCTTGTTCAGAGAAAATTGATTTATATGTAAATATAAAGCGTTGCAATAGTCTAATCTGGATATAAGTGCCAGGAGCACTGTCACTCTCAGTTCTCATGGTATGAAAGGCAAAGGTTTTTTTTTTTTAAAGATATTGACCAACCAGAAACATGCACTCGTAAGCTTGTTGACGTGCATGTCAAAGGTCAAGGAGGAGTTGCAGATGACTCAAAGATTCTTAGCTGCTGTGATGGGAGTGGGTAAAGTCCCACAGGTCTCGGGCCACCAGCGGCGGCTCTAGATAGAAGTATTTGCCCTAAATATAAGTATCTCGGTTTTATCCCCATTCATCTTCAGCCTGTTTTGACCCCTCCAATTACTAACTTCCTTCATGCAGATTTGGGACCTGTCTGCCACTATTTCCCTGTCATCTCTAAGGAAAACAGTAATCTGGGTGTCATCAGTGTAAGAAGACAACTGGAAACCAAAAGAGCCAACCAAGTTTGCTAGGGGGGGCACATACAAATTAAAGTGGGTCAGGCTGAGGGATGATCCTTGTGGAACTGGCCAGGAAGGGACACTTTGTATTCTAGTAAATGTGTTTCTTGAAGAAAAAGGATGTCTGGATTATTGAGCTTCACTGTCTTGAGGACTCTTCCTCTTTGTACCTTGCAGAGCAGGCCATCTATGTTGCATAGGAGGATCCCCAGCTGTCCCTCGTGGGACCTAAGTCACATTCGAAGCATACAGAGGAATGTCTAATCCATGGATGTGTGCGGGGTTCTGCCTGGTGTCTAAAGTTATATGTCTGACTAATAAAACAACCAGAGCAGATATCCCTTTAAAACACCTATCCTACACCCTCACAAGCATTACGTATCTGTTGCAGGAAAGAACCAAGACTGCTGCTAGCAGGTCCTTCCTTTTCTGGTGATACATTTCCACACTCCTCCTTTACCCCACAATGATTAATTGAGATGAAAAAGCGGGAAAGAGAGTAACACAGTTAGAGAAATCGAGGCCGGGAGAAAAACTGCATCCACATTCCACTTGTGTCCGGGGAGCAAAGGGAGGAGCAGCCACCCACCACGCCCCTATGTCATCCCTCCCTAAGCCCCCAACACAGCAGTGTACACCACATTATGTGGGAAACCATGGCAGACCCTAGAGGGCACACAGTCATTCAGCAAAAGGTTGTTAAGCTGTTAAAGGGGGCGCTGCCTGCCCCGAGGACGGAGAACCCACAAACTTGACTGCCAGGTGATGTTTCTCCTTCACCATTTTTTGTGGCCCTGAGTGTGTGACTCTTTTGGAAGGGGCGAGGTCAGAAAGTATAAATAATATCCACAGAGAAAAGCTCACCAGACCATGGGCCCCACATCACCCTCCTGAGACCACTCCCACCTGCAGAATAAAGTAAGCAAAACCAATCAATCAATCAATCAATCAATCATAAAATGTATAAAGCGCGCTATGTACCCATTAGGGTTTCGAGACGCTGAGGGGGAGGGGGGGCAGCTGCTATCGGTCGAGGAGCCATGTCTTGAGGAGTCTCCTGAAGGCGAGGAGGTCCTGGGTCTGGCGCAGGGAGGTCGGGAGTGAGTTCCAGGTTTTGGCGGCGAGGTAAGAGAAGGATCTGCCGCCGGCGGTCTTGCGTTGAATTCGGGGAACAATGGCGAGGGAGAGGTTGGCAGAGCGGAGTTGGCGGGAGGGGACGTAGAAGTTGAGTCTGTTGTTCAGGTAGGCGGGTCCGGCGTTGTGTAGTGCTTTGTGCGCGTGGGTGAGAAGTTTAAAGGTGATCCTCTTGTCCACGGGGGGCCAGTGGAGGTCCTTCAGGTGGTGGGAGATGTGGCATCGGCGGGGTATGTCGAGGATCAGACGGGCGGATGCATTCTGGATGCGTTGGAGTCGTTGGATGTCTTTTGCTGGGATGCCTGTGTAGAGTGCGTTGCCGTAGTCTAGTCTGCTACTAACGAGGGCCTGGGTCACCGTTTTTCTGTTTTCCGTCGGGATCCACTTGTAGATTCTACGGAGCATGCGGAGGGTGTTGAAGCAGGAGGAGACTGCGTTGACCTGTTTTGACATGGTGAGAGCGGAGTCGAGGATGAAGCCGAGGTTGCGTGCGTGGTTGGTTGGAGTAGGTGGGGGTCCCAGCGCGGTGGGCCACCAGGAGTCGTCCCAGGCCGAGGGGGAGCGTCCGAGGATGAGGACTTCCGTCTTATCGGAGTTTAATTTCAGGCGGCTGTTTCTCATCCATTCGGCGATGGATTTCAGTCCCTCGTGGAGGTTGGCTTTGGCGGTGTGTGGATCTTTAGTAAGGGAGAGGATGAGCAGGGTGTCGTCGGCGTAGGAGAGGATGCTGAGGTTGTGCTGACGGGCCAGTTGTGCGAGGGGTGCCATGTAGACGTTGAACAGCGTTGGGCTTAGCGAGGAGCCTTGGGGGACGCCGCAGATGAGGTTGGTGGTTTCGGAGCGGAAGGGTGAGAGTCGGACTCTCTGGGTTCTGCCGGAGAGAAAAGAGTAGATCCAGTTGAGGGCTTTGTCTTGTATTCCGGCTTCGTGGAGACGAGTTAGTAGGGTGCGGTGGCAGACCGTATCGAAGGCAGCGGATAGGTCTAGGAGGATGAGGGCTGAAGTATCGCCGTTGTCCATTTGCTGTCTGATGTCGTCTGTGGCGGCGAGGAGCGCAGTCTCGGTGCTGTGATTGCGTCTGAATCCGGATTGGGAGGGGTCTAGGATGGAGTTGTCTTCGAGGTAGTGGGTGAGCTGGGCGTTGACGATCTTCTCGATGACCTTCGCTGGGAAGGGGAGGAGGGAGATCGGGCGGAAGTTTTTGAGGTTGTTGAGGTCAGCCTTGGGTTTCTTGAGGAGGGCTTGGATATCGGCGTGCTTCCAGCTGTCCGTAAAGGTTGTGGTGTCGAAGGATAGGTTGATGATCCTACAAAGTTGGGGGGCGATGGTGGAGTCGGCTTTGTTGTAGACGTGGTGTGGGCAGGGGTCTGAGGGGGGTCCTGAGTGGATGGAGTTCATGGTCTTTCGGGTTTCGGCGTCATCTACGTGGGTCCAGGTGATGAGGCGGTCGGCGTAGGAGGAGTTGTCGGGGGTGGGGTCTGGCGGAGGTGTGGTGTTGAGGCTGTCGTGGATGGCGGCGATTTTCTGGTAGAAAAAGGTGGAGAGTGCGTCGTAGAGTTTCTGGGATGGTGGGACGTTGTTGACGTTGGCGCTGGGGTTGGAGAGCTCTTTCACAATGCAGAAGAGCTCCTTGCTGTCGTGTGCGTTGTTGTTTAGGCGTTCTGTGAAGTGGGAGCGTTTGGCGAGTCGGATAAGTTGGTGGTGCTTGCGGGTGGCTTCCTTGTGGGTTGCTAGGCTGTCGGGTGTGCGCTCGAGAAGCCATTTTTTCTTGAGTTTCTGGCAGGTGCGTTTGGAGGTGATCAGTTCGTCTGTGAACCAGGCTGCTTTTTTCTTTTCTTGGTTGACGGTGGGCCTCTTGAGTGGTGCGAGGGTGTTGGCGCAGTTGAGGATCCACTGTTACAGGTTGATGGCGGCGCAGTTCGGGTCGGTGGGGTCGGTCGGCGGGTTCTTGGCGAGGGTGCTGGTTAGTTGGTCTTCGGTGACTTTGCCCCAGCGGCGGTAATGGGGTGCGGTGGTGTTCGGTGTTTTTCTTGAATGTGAAGTGGACGCAGTGGTGGCCGGTCCAGTGGAGTTCGGTGGTGTGGCTGAAGGAGATATGGTTGCTTGCAGTGAAGAGTGGGTCTAGGGTGTGACCGGCGATGTGGGTGGGTGAGTTGACCAGTTGTCTGAGTCCGAGGTTGGTGGTCAGTGATGCAGTGTTGGCGTCATTGTTCTCCAGGTGGAAATTGAGGTCTCCAAGGAGGATGTAGTCCGTTGAGGCGGGGGCGTGGGTGCTTGCGAGGTCGGAAATAGTGTCACTGAAGGGGGCTCTTGGTCCTGGAGGTCGGTATATGAGAGTTCCTCTGAGGGTAGTGTTGGGGTCCGTGTGAATCTGGAAGTGAAGGTGTTCAGCTGTCTTGAGGGTGTCGTCCGTGTGGGTGTGGATCTTGAGGGTGGATTTGTGGACGACGGCTATTCCTCCACCGATTCCGTTGGTGCAATCTCTTCTGGTGATCTTGTAGCCGTCCGGGATGGCGATGGCGATGTCTGGGGCCGAGGAGTCGTTCCACCAGGTTTCGGTCAGGAAGGCTACGTCTGGGGCGGTGGTGTCGAGCAGGTCCCAGAGCTCGATGGCGTGTTTTCGTGCGGAGCGTGTGTTGAGGAGGATGCAGTGGAGGTGGTTGGTGTTGCTTGTTGCAGGCTTCGTTGTTCTGTTGCAGGTGAAGTTGCAGGTGCGGCAGGAGAAGGGTCCTTTGGTGTGCTTCGGAGTGGCCTGGAAGCAGGCTGCGGAGGAGCCAGGGTTAAGGGCGAGAAGTTCGCTGGCCGAGTAGCGAAGGCTGGTGGTGCGGGGGGCGTGCGGACTAGGGGGGGTGGCGCTGGGCACGGTCCAGGCGCGGACGGGCGCAGACGGGCTTGCCTCTGGTGCGCCGGCGGCGCGGACGCGCAGCGCCAGCCATTAAGAAGGGAGGGTGGAGGGAGGAGCAGCTGGGAGGCAGGAGGGAGCGGCGAATGGGGGCGCGAGGGGGGTGGGGCCAAACTCCTATTGATGACCCCCTCATGCCTCAAGTGTCCCCATGCCATCCTAGCCAAGGCACACTTGCCCCTTACAGATCGAGCCACATTCAGCAACGTCTAGATTTGAGACATTGGTGTTACGCGGTCCCAGCTCCTCTGGTACAATGTACATGTGTCACCCACAAATGCCATGCACCAGTGACATAGCAAAATGCCACGGGCTCCCAACCCTGGAGTGCAATTTCAGGCCACACCGGCAATCCCTGTGTCCAGGTATACTCAGCTCTTCAGGAGGGAGAAAGCCAAAAGGGAGCGAGGGGATGCCCATTAATCTCCAGCACCTCTGCACACCAGGGAGGGCCAAACTCACTGCACCATCACAACGTGGGTAGTCCAAGAATGACTGGCATCTCGCTTCCTCCTGTCCGTCTGGTTCAGCACTTATAGGAGGCCTCAGACCACCTGCCTCCTCTGGTGATCTACCAGATATCATGGTCCGGCCTCCAATGTCTCCACGCTCCTGGACTCAGTCATATGGCCACACTCCAGCTCTACCATCCAGCTCCCATGACCGGGATCCAGCCACCCCCGGAACGGTGCGCCTCACATCACTACTGGTGGGCCCAGGATCACAGGCCACTGATGGTTTCAGCTGAAACAGCAGACTATCGCTGCTCATACTTCAGCCCGGCTGTTGGTCTGGTCACGGCTCACGCACCTCGCAGAGTCCCTCAGAGGCCCCTCGGGATTGCCAATCTTGGCCCACAAATGTCCGCCCAATGAAAGATATCGTGAAGGGTATCTGTGGTATGTTGGCAACAGGATGACATAGAATTACAATAAGGGACGGGTGTAGGAGTGGGGTTCGCTCAACACGAATCCACCATCTTTGATGGTACAGCCACCACTGTTTTGAATTTTGTGTGTTGTACTGAGGGTACACAGTTTGTCTTTTGTGCTATAACTATTTCACAAACACACCTAGAAGTCATGCATTCACTATAAACATAAAAAAGCCCATAATGACAGCTCAACTTGAGTATATCTCTGGTGATTAACAGAAAAAATGTTTGACTAGTAGAACATATTTAATGAATTGAATACAGTCCCTTTTTAAAATCATTAGTGTTGCACTTCAGATGCAGCCTCTCAAATGTAAAATAGAAGAACCTGCCTACTTACATTTTAATGAACTTTTTACAAAACTTATTACTTGATTAGTGGAAATCGGTATCACCAAATATTTCTCATGTTTCCCACTCAAAAATGTACACAAACGTTTTAGCAACATATTAAAATATATGTTTTCAGTTTCAGATAACAGGAATCATTTCCAATTAAACACATTTCAATTTTTTATACTTTTGCCACACAAGGTATTTACAGCGTAAGGAGCATTTTGGTACTTAAAAGGTGTAGGAGACAAGATTTTAATATCACATAGCAATCAATTTTCAGATATGAACATAATTTGTAAGCAATTAGAATACGTTAGTTCAGAAGACACCGCTCCCTTTTAATATTTGCAGCAAAACAAGGTAAGCTAGTGTTTATTTAGAAGGGCGTGGGCAGAATACTCCTTAGGCACTGAATGTGGGTTGTGTGCAGGACTTTTCATTGGGCATCATTTGATTGCCTGAGAACCATAAAGGTGTCACAAAACAGGCAATGCTCTAGCAACATGTTTACCCTGCAGTGCTAATGAGAATGCTATGTCGGCATTATCATTTGGCTTAGGAAGTTATTGTCAGTCCTCTGGTGAAAGCTAGCGGCTGCTTTTTGCCTTTCTTTAGTGTGCGCACTTCTAGGCTCCCTATGCACGGCAAAAAGACAGGGGCTGAAGAGGCACCTATGCATGCTTGTTAGACGGAACTCCGCTGTAGAGTTTGGCAGCCGTAACTTGAAAACATGGCTTTGCTGAATCGTAGAATAGCGATTCCCGAATTAAACGCAAAGAAAATCTGAATTACATTAAAGACATGGAGGCTAACGATGTGCATTATTCCTTTAATGCCACTCCACGCAGCAACTGAAAGACATTTTACATAATAAAGTAAACATTCTAGAATACAAACATCTATACCATATAATAAGTCTGTGCACAGAACAGTCTGCCTCTTTGAAATGTGAAACTTGCTCCCTTCTTCATGGATGAACGAAGATAAAGAATCCACTGGGAGCGCCAAACTTCAGAGAAATGAAACTCCTTACAGGAAGCAAACTATTGGTTCTTATCTGAGAGGAAAGAAAAACATTGATACTCCAGCTCCAGAAAGCTTGAAGAACAAGAAAACAACAAGACGACAATTAAATGTTCTTCTAAAACCATAACATTATCCTTAACTCTTCTCTTACTCCCTTTAATTATATAAATTTTCTTTTTAGTAGCACCATTCTAACAAAAGGTACATTTCCACTTCTGCGACGAGATGGCGCAATGTTAACCTCTGTGTCTTTAATGAAATTCAGGTTCTCTTGGCATTTAATTTGGAGAATTACTATTTCATTACAAGATCAGAGGCTACCATTATGCATATTGGTAGTCTGCCAGTACCACATCAGACGTGTTCAACTAGCTTACAGTAATGTTTTGCAAATGGAGTTAGACCAGTCAGCAGCTCTCAAGATAGCTTCCAATCTGCCACCTCTCCAAAACGACTGACTAGCTGTAGCTCCCCTCATAAAATAAGCTTGAAACTTCTGTAAATTAACACCAGCCAGCTTAATAGTCCATTTCACCCACCTTGCAGTAGTTGCACAGCTAAACACTTGAATTGGTTTTTACAAAGGAAATCAGAAATTGCTCAGTACCTTCAGGACGAAACTCACTCACCCTGGAATTGTATTCGGTCATGCAATTCACAACACTGGCGTGACAAAGGCCCCGTAATGCGAGGAGGGTGAGCTCCAGGGTGCCCCCTTAACATAACACCTGTCCCGAGTGTGTCCAGAGGTGGGGGCCCCTCCAGGTTTGTTACGCCACTGATTCACAACGCACAGTTTTCTACAAGAATCAAATTTTGGGTAAAATATGGTGTTAGGCATTGTTTTGTTCTCTTACTCCAAAGGCATTGTATTCTCGGTTACTTACCTCCAAAGCTTTAACATCTGACACTCGATGACAGGATATTAGACAAAGTAAGGAAGCCAACTTTATAGAAAGTTTTTTCAGGTCCAAATATCTAGTAGAAGGCCAAGAGGAAAGCATACAGAGAACTACATTTACATCCTATAGGGTCTCATACCTAAGTCTAGGGGTTCTCCTCAACCTGATGTTCTTAAGGACTCTACAGATCAGAACATTTTTTACCACGCTCCTGCCATTGACTGTATTGTGTCCTGCAGAAACCGCAGACTTATAGCAGTTTATTGTTCTGTAGCTAAGGCCCATATCAAACTACTCTACCAACAAATTGACCATTTCAACTATAGGAGCCTCCACTGGACCAAATCCCTTTCCAAGCACCAACATACCCACTTTTTCCATACTCCTTTATACCTATAGCGGATTCCTGGAGCCCAGGACTCCTTGAGGAGTTCCTCAGCTCTTCCCGAAATGCCTCACATTTCTCTAGATGATCTGATATTCTCCAAGGGTGTTGCTCTCCATCTGCTTCTCTCAACAGACCCTCCATGGCAGGCAGTAAAAAGGGAATGTCGCAAGCTAGCTCCAAGGTCATTGGAAACCATACCTGTGATACTCAAAGGAGAGTTATTAGGACAAGAGAGCATCTGAATCATCGCGAATGGCGGGAATGCTTAAGCGTTGGTCCTCTTCCAGGTCTGAAGGAAGGTGTTGTTCACCACCAAAGCACCTGGATCAGGCATCCGACTATAGTGCTTCTTCAGTTGAAATGTCAGCTTGCTCGCAAAGAGGTCTAACTCCAGAGGGCCACAAATCTGAGACAGTTTCCTGAAATAGGCCCGCTCAATTTCTAGTCGCTGAGATCCCTTAGAAACCTTGAATTCCAGTCCACCATCACATTTGCCTTTCCAGGCAAATTCTTTGCCTTCAAGCTGATCTTGTACTCCAAGCAAAACAGCCAGAGTTTCTTGACTAAATCTGACAGGTCTGAAGATCCCTTCCCCCACTAAGCGATTTATATATGCGACCGCAGAAAGATTGTCCATCTATAACAAAACCACTCTGCCTTGCAAACTGAAACTCATAAGGGCATATAGACCTGCGGTCAACTCTAAATAATTTATGTGATGCAACTTCCCTGTGTGTGACCACAATCCCCCAGTGCACCCAAGTGTGCACCCCCTAACGTGTAAACTTGCATTGGACTCCAGAATGAATTCTGGGGAGCAAGCAAAGATCACCCTTCCATTCCAGAAGTCTATATTCTTCAACCATCAATTCAAATTCAGCTTGGCTTCCTGATCTATAGATACCATATCTCCATGCCCGTCCTCCCCGAAGGGCCTTAGCTTTTATTCTCTGCAAAGGACAATAATGTGAGGAAAGATTGCCTGAATGAAAGAAGACAGAAGGCCCAAAAGTCTGACTAGTTCCCTCAGAGTTAACGACTCTTGCTTCAGCACATACCTTATCTCTTCGAATTTTGGTAATCTTCTTTAAGGGCAAAAGCAGAACCACATTTACTGTATCTACTGTGAAGCCTAAAAACTCCAGAGACCTGGAGGGGGTAAGAATAGACTTCTTGTTTACTATGAAGCCCAAACTCTTCAGTAGGGACATAACCATATCCAAGTCCTCCAAAACCTGTGCTTGGCATTGGGACAAAAGGATATCATCCTAGGAGACAATCATATGCACAGATGTCTGATGCAGGAAGCTACAGCTCTCATCACCTTGGTAAAGCACCATGGTCCAGATAAAAGACCAAAGGGGAGCGCGTGGACGTGGTAAAGTCAACCCCGCCAGGTGAATTGAAGATAACTCTGATACTCCCTGGCCATCGAAATGGTAAAGTAGGCATCTTTCAGGTCCCCCTTTACCAACCAATCCTTTTCTTGAAATATATCCCTTAAAAGATGGATTCCTTCCATCTTGAAATGCCTGTATACAAGAATATGTTCAGATCTCTTAGGGTTATCACAGGCCTCCACCCCTTGTCTTTCTTTTCCACAAGGAAGAGTGTATTTACAAGAACCCTGTGCTTTAAGGGAACTTCTATAATAGTGCCCTTCTCCAACATACATTTTACCTCTTCTTCTATCACTTTCTGCTGATCTGTGGTCAAACTTAGTTCTCTTGGGGGAACAGCTTGGAAGGGTTTCTTCAGGAAATCTATCTTGCATCCTTAGAAGATCTAAAAGTCTGAGGCGACCTCCAACTCTTTCCAGGGAAGAAGAAGAAGAAAGTGAAATTGTTGTACTTGCCCTGGTAATGTGACCTATTTCCCCTTGCCTGATGGAAACGTCCTCTTTGGGGATAGAAGGTCATGGTTGCTCCGACTTGATATCCTCTGACAAAGCCTCTTTGTCTGAAGTTTGAGAAGTGGGACCTGTAGGAACCCCGGCCGGCAGAAAGTCCCCTTCTGCCGTCCTGTCCAAAAACACCTGGACTGAAAACCCTGTGCATGTGAGATTGGGCCTTGTCAAGTGCAGTAAAGGTTGCCAAGTACTTGCCCAGGGTTTTGATCATGTCCTCGCCAAAGAGAATACCATTGGAGTTCTCGGAGGGTTCTCTCTCTGCAAGATCTCCAAGTTTAGGATTTATTTTCATGAACACTAATCCATGCCTCTCAGCTTTGAGGCCAGCGTTGGCATTTCCAAGAAGAACCAAAGCTCTTTGGCTCCAACCCCTGAGGAGATTTATATCCATTAGGAGCTTGTTGACATGTGCCTCCTCAGCCATGTCTATGATGCTTGCAAGGGGCACGACCACGTCAAGGACGCAGTCCTGGCAAGCCTTGAGGGGCCTCTCAAGCCTCTTCCTAGGATCTCTGCCTAGCTTAAAGAGGGTAATAAGCTCTAGGTCTATGTTTGGGGTAGAGCACACTTTCTCATGGATTAGAGGCCTTGAGCATTTGGTCTTTAAATACTACAGGCTTCCTTCAGTAGGTTACTGATCCATCGTTTGATGAATCTGCCCACATGGTCCACCACTTTGCAATCCTGGGTGCCTAATGTTGTGTGGGGAAAACATTTCCTCCCCAGTGGATCTTTAACTATTCTCTTGGAGGGAGAAGTGGTCTCATCCTCGGTAAAGAGGTCATCCACTGCAAAGTTCCCCGTTCTGGGTCTAATACGTACTCCTCTATGGGCACTTTGCTCTGTTGTTCCTCCTCTCCCAGTTCAATATCCTAAGTGTCGCTAGGGGTACCTGATTCTGTTGTGCCGCATCGGAGACTTTCAATTTTGTGCAGAATAGGACACCAGTCCCCTTTGAGTTGCTTAGACCTGCCATTCTTTTTGAGGTGCTTGGACCTCTCGTCTTCTTTGAGGTGCTTGGACCTTCCATCCTTTTAAGGGGTATAGACCCTCTCTCGATATACTTAGATTTCCTCCTTCTCTTACCTCCTTTATCCCCATAATCGGAGTCTCCCCCGAGATGGACCCACAGTCAAATTCATTATCAGATCCCATAGATCACTTATTAACTATCCCCTGATCAAGAGTCTCACATATGTGGGTACGTATCTCGTGTTGTATTGGCTTCTTAATTATCGCCTCATTAATCTTTGCATGTAGGATATTCGGGCTCTCTGCCTCCTAATCCGATATCTTAGTGTAATGAGGTGAAAGGAGGATTCTTTTAAAATAATCACAAAATACCCTGTAGGTAGATGCTATAGTGAGATAAAGGAAAGGCTTTTTTGAAAAAATTGGTCGAAAGCAATAAGCCCAAGGATGAGGAGCAGCAATCCCTCACTGAAAGCAGCTGATCGTGGAGGCACTTTAACTGTCAACTGCCACTATGATGTTACAATGTCTCCTGGCAGCTGCCTCTATTCATTAAAATAAATTGGACAAAGCCCAAACAAAGATGGCGGCACGCTGTGCGCTGGTCTGGCCAAGCCGGTGCACAGCGCTTTCCTTTAATACCAACCCGACGCATTGTTCCTCAGGGATGCATCTGGTGAATGCCACCTACCGCAGCAGCCCCTGGGGAACCGAAGAGCTCTGTAAAACCAGGGGGCTTCAAAGGCACAGCCCCTGGTGGATGCCGACACATGCACTGCGGGTCCCACGGTAGCCAGAGGTGCTCAAAGGCAGCCTCAGCGGTCCTGGCTCAGCACGGAGAGCGTGGTTGAGAAATCAGCCGCACTAAAGCAGGTGCACACTGAGAGCGCATCAGGCTACCAAATTTAACGCAAAACAGCACAGCTACAATGAGTTTCCATAAATTGGAAACTGCAGCAAACTCTCATAAAACATGAAATAGCACACAAGTAGGCATACGACAATGCAAAATGAAGGTACTTATCTGCAAGGAGAAGTATTTAAAAGAGCCAGATTGTTCTGTGCATGGACTTATTATATGTTACAGATGTTCTTTTCTAGAATATTTACTTTATGATGTAAAAGGTCTTTCAAGTGCTGCGTGGAGTATCATTGAAGGAATAATGCAGAGTAGCATCCGGTTTTGTAATGAAATTTGCAGTTTAAGACCTGAAAGTGATCTTGGATGGCCCTATAGCTGGTAGCAGTGAAATTTTCTAGTTTTGAAGTTTACAGGTGGACAGAGCCGCTCAGCCTAGGCATTTGTGCAGAAAATGTGATTAGCCTTGCATATCTATGGAGTGCTGGTAGCTCGCTCCTATTTTTCCAAGGTCCTAATCCTTCCTTTCTGCTTTCCAAAACATCGAAGGCTCTGTGGAATGAAAGCACCCACCTCTGCAAGTTGTTATCAGTTGTGACCACCAGGTATGATCCAGCTGCCCCAGTTTGTTTTCTCCTCCTTGGACTTTAAATTTTTTATTTGTGTTTCAAGGCTAGCCCTCAAGTGCAGTGGTGTCAAAGAAATCTCCTTACATACAGAGTTCAGAATCTGAAAGGGATTTAAGGGAGTTTAGAGTTAGCGCTTTTCAATTATAGCTAACTATAACTTACAAACTGTGCCAAAGGAGATATTTATTTTTCAGTGGAACCCGTAAAACATTTTTGCTGCTTTGGTGCCCTATGCTGTCGAAGTATTAAACAGACTCTACCTCATAGTACTTTTTGTTAATGGATAGCTCTACGATGATCCACTCCAGCCTCGTTAAGGATCTTGTTATACCCTTGTGATCATATGCATAGGCCCTGGATCCAAGTACGTACCTCCACTACCATTTTGGTAGCATGCCTCATGTTATTTTGCATTCTCTCGCTGTTCACTGAATACAGCGCTGTAGTGGCCAGCAGGATTGCAGTAGAACTCTGAGTAGTGCCTCAGTCCAAGGTTGGTTGCACTGCCAGGAATGGTGGTCCTTCTCCCTGAGAGTGTAATGGAGTGTTGCTTTCCGAAAGTGCCGTACCCCACTCTCCTGTTCTAAGTTTTTACATTGTTATTGTTTGAAAGTAAGGAAAGCATGCCTATTGGAGCCACATCTCCTGTTGCAGAAGTACTGGAAGTCATTTCATGAAGATATTCATTACTTGTTCACAGGCCCAGATGGGGCCCACATGCGGGTTTTGCTGAAACTGCTCTGCCGTCATTGCTTGCATCAACTTAGGGAATCTACAAATGAGTGAGAGGTTACCACTACTACATGTTTGCTTGTTTATGATTCAAACAGTGCAAATTCAGTACAAATGTGTGTATGTCCCCCTCTGAACCTACATACCAACAACGTTTATGCCTACTGCCTCGTCTTAACATGATGCAAAGTTATGGTTCCAAAACATGGCTTGACACTTGGCAACATTACCTGTACAAACATCTGTGAGCACATTTAATAGAAATATGTTGAGCTGTGCTTGTTCTTCCCCACATGCCTCACAATAGTGCATGGTGCATAGTGCAATATCACAAAGATAGTGTCTTGTGTAACTCTCACACATGCTTGGCAAGAGCCCAGTTCCCACCTGCTTTCAAAAACAAAATGCCCATATGCTTGGTAAAAATCAATGTGTAGTGGTTCTTTCGCTGGCTTTCAAATAAACTCAAAATCTAATATGCACAGCCCAACAATGTAAAATAAAATTCATAGTGTGAAATGCAAAGGCAAATGACCCAAGGCATGATATATAGCATAAAGCTTCTGTTGTGTTCCACCCCTGCTTCATACAATAGAAATTTGCTGTCACCAAAGTAACAACATGCATATTTATTCCTCAGTAGGCTTCCCCCCGACCTGCTAGACCAGGTATAGCCCAGATTAGACAGGAATAATATATGCATTTGCCCTGACCCTTCTTGGTGTCTGTAAACAAAGAACAGAGCACTGTAGCTCTGGCTTTCAAAAACAGAGCCCCAAGCACCTATAGATCATGTATCCTAAGGCCCCCATTGAACTTTCATCAGGTGCAGTCAGGTCTTAGTGAGGTGCAAGCATATCACCATCCATGCATGTCCTTTACTTAGATGGGACTGGACTGCTGCAGAGGAGTGAGAGGGCTGAGAAATGAAACCGCGATGGAGGTGAAAAATATAATGAAACATTACTCAAAATAGCAAATTTTAGGAAAGAGTACAAACTAGGGCATTAAGATCAAGATCAGGAACAGCTTAGAAGGAAGGTAGAACGTCTAATAGGATTGAATGAGGGGAGGAAGAAAAATGCAAAGTTCTTTTTAAGCATCAGAATAACACGAGCCACTGACTTTCTTTCGTGAAAGATTAAACACTGATAAGCACAGATTTTTAAAACTCTGGAAAGCACTGAAAACATACACCCAAATTCACAACTGGTAGAAACTGAAAGCCTAGGAATTAGTGACAAAAGATAAATTAAAAGTGTTATTCACACATTCAGTCGGCCAGTGATTGCCTCGGAACGATCGATGGAGATAAACTCAATAAGTATAGTGAAGACTCAAATTTATACTCTGCTACACATACGTTTGTACGATTGTTCACATAGTAAAATTCCACGCAGAGAACACAAACGGGTACCTAGCTAAGATAGAATAACATTAGAATAGTTGTCGATAAAGATGAAAATTAAAACGGTTTCATCTGGAAAGGTATTCACTTATTTCATGCCTGAAAATCAGGCCAAAATGCAGGTTGCTTCAGTGTCCGAGATGCCTATTTCCTATGGGCAGTGTTAGCCTGAACAAGGAAACATGGCTAAAACGGGTCATAGACACTAAAGTAATATAAACCATTTAAAGTTTTTCCCTCCAGCGCTATTCATCTGTACAAATCAAGACACCTCAAAGATAATTCTTGAATACAATTCATGCTCTTAATCACCCTCACATCATTCTTCTAGAGTACCATTGTCACATTCCCAATCGTCAAAGGGGTCGTTGTCATGTATTGTCAACGGGTAAGATGTGGAAGGCCTGTTGGGTCTAGTAAAGCCTAAGGTGGAGACAGTACAGACTTGGGCAAGAGGAAGAAAGATGATCAGAGCATCTCTCATTATTTTTGTGCCCCATCCTTCAAAAATAATTTTGAACTATGATCATGGGTTCCACACAAGTAGTGGTAGTTGTTAAATTCAGCAGTAAAGTGCCATGGCAGGTGTAAGTCCTCGCCCTTTTTCTTCCTGTAGAAAGGAACTGGAATTATTGGCAGTCAGTGGGCACATGGAAGCAGTGCCCACACAAAGAAAGCACTGGGCCCTGCTTGGACTGGTCCAAAACTTGCAGGAAAATATTATCCTTGTAGATTGAGCATTTTGTGCAGAAGTGTGCACTGCTCTTCCTGCTGTTGACATCTTTCAACCCACCAGTCCCTTCTCTGCCTGAGACAGCCACATGATGATCCAACCTAGCCAGCTTGTAGCAGCAAAAAGGGCAGGTCAGACCCAGCATGGGATCAGGTAATGGGAAGGCTTTCTGCTACTGGTCCCAGGTCATAGGCTATGTCAATGCCCTTACAGGAGCATTTTGGGTAGCAGGTCCTGAGTCTTTTGGTTCAGTAGCTCGCTTGCAGTGCGATGAGCGGATCCAGGCAGGCAGCTACTGACCCTTAAAAGCCGTGTTGGTGGTGAGCAGGACTTGATACAGGCCTTGCCACTAACTTGGAGTGTTGACTTTTACTGGTAGATCTTGACGTGAAACAAGTCTTTGCTCTTTCTATCATGACAGGCTTCAGTTGGGCTGGTGGGCAGTGCAGCTTGGCCTGAGAAGAATGGAAGCTATTAAAACAGGGAATTAGTTTGCAGTATTCTGGATTTCCAGCATCAGATAAATGTAAATGCTAGTATTACTAGATGAATATAAAGATAGAGAAGGGGTAGCAGGAGGGACCATCAGTCTGCCCATTAACATTTCTTATGAACTCAATTTAATCTTTTGTCTAGCTGTTGACCCATAGTGTTAAGGGGAAGCCATCAGGACTTGAGCACAGTCTCTTTGCAGATCTACACCATTTTATTTTTAGGAGTCCATTAGACACCTCTATATTTCCACTGGGCTTGGGTGATGTGCACAATGAAAATATTGTTGGATCCCTACAGCTTTGCACAGTTTTTGAGCAACATTAGACAGTGAGTTCCTGTGTCACCTTTGATCCCAAGTGGCATCCCAGATCTAGTAATAAAGTGCTGTTATCTCTTGGCTACACTGATGGCATCAATTTGGAGACATGGATAAGCTTTGGCCATACTCAGCAAGCATGCACACTAATACTAGAACTTAAGAACAGCATTAGGGCATCTGAATGAAATCGATCTGTGTGTGGAACAAGAGACCCAGCGGGTTGAGGTGCACATCTGAGGTAGTTTTCATACCTTTTCAATATAGTAAGTTTGACAACTGGCACAAGTATAACAATATTGTTGAGCAATAGAAGGAGAGTAATTTGAAAACCAATGGATGCCAGTGGCATAGATCATTCCTGCTAGACTAATTTGCAGCAATATGACGAAAGTGGGCTGGATTTGGAAATAACATTTTAGGGCAACCACTCTACCCTGTTAATCAGTCAGAGTACCTTTCAAATACATACTTGGGCCATGCACTCTTTTTGCTTTTAAGGGCCCGACCTTGCAGCTCATCAAGACCTTGAAAGCTGAGCATGAGTAGTTCCTCAATTTGATACACATACAAAGTTGCCTCAAAGTACTGAGACAAACCTGCGGTACAGTCAGCAGGGTTATGGAACTTCTATAGCTAAACGCCAAGGACATATTGTTAGGGGTCAGGGACAACAAGTTTTCATATTTAATTTGTCTTGGAACAAGTAGGCCAAACCCCTTGTAGCAGAAATCCTTTGGCTGCCAGTCTATAGTGCCACATTATGGTTCAGGGAAGGGCATTGTCTACAGTCAAGGTAATATTTGTGTCCATATGGTAATGCTGTTCGAACCTGTATTTATGGGTCATTAATGCACAGTCTTTATTATTAGGATGAGCGCTCACAGGAAAGGTAAGCTCAGACTGCACTACTCATAGTTCCGGTGTAAAAATATGTACACACGTTTAGCAATATTAGGCTACATATAGTGCTCCCAGAATGCTCTCTGATTAGATGCAAATATTTACAGAAGCTTGAAAGAAAGATTGAGGATTCTTTGCTTTAAAAATAAAATGTTCACAAATAATGCAACTAGGAAAAAAGTGTTTGGTACCATTTCTTTGAAGTATCATTTAGTAAAATGTGCTGATACATGCTAGTATTTTCAAAAAACTATTCATAATGGAAATATCAATTTAAACCAGTTGTAATACGATTATGGGAAACATGAAAATATACATTGGCAAAGCCAGTAGGTTCAACATTGGTCATCAGCCTTTTGGTTTTGTCAACACGTGTCTTGTTTTGACGGGGTTTGTGTAAAAAGGTATTGTTGTGGGAGCTGCCGGTCACTCACTATTATAACAAACACTGGCAAAAAGCAAAAATATTTTTGTGTCTAAAACCACACATTGTCCCAGTAGTACCTGGTATTTAACAAAATTACTTTGTGTGCTGATATGCTCCTTGTGAAAGTGCACAATGCTGTCACTCATAGTGAAGCCAGCCAATATATAGCTATAGAGCGGCAGAGTTTAATTAAAAACAAAAGGTCCTGGTTAACGCCAGACCTAATTTGGGTCTCAATTCTTAAAGAAAGTCACAACAAAAGTCCATGGTATATGTCCTCGTATTAGTGCAGATTTACTGCTTTCATGAATTACCAAGAAGTAATTTAAAAGTAGGCTGGGAAATGGTACTCCTAGAAAATATTTGTGAACTACATTTTATCACTAGCAAATGTGTATGTATAGATTTGCACATGGGAAAGTCTACTGAACGTTTACAAGTTCACTTTCCCTCCAACCACCTTCTTCCTAACCCTGGAAGAAATTTTACTTCTGTCCTTGTTGGGAATACATTTCAAGCTTTCTTGAAATGATATCAGTTTAGATTCAGTGGCTTCACTCATACATTCTTGTACCACCATGCATTGATTTCGTCCAAACAAGAATTCATAGAGCTGTTTGATTTGCCATTATATTGTTCTTGAACCTTGGCAAAATGCTCTTGACAAAAACACCTCCTACTGTTTCTTTAGGCATCTTGACAACGTTCATCTAGAAGAGCGATCAGCTACATCTTTGATACAAATAGGAAAATTGTCATGAGCTTCCCTGTTGACTTGCTTACGATTTTTAGTGTTGGTCCTCCAATATTATTATTATTATTTTCTTTAATTGGGACACCCTTCAGCAACAGCTTTCAACAAAGCCCCCATCTGGCAGCAGTTAAAAACATCAGCATTTGCTGGTGGTTGGAGTGCCCAGTTGGCTTTCATTACGAGCCATTTTTACCTCTCTCAGCATGATAACATGTAACAATTGATTAACATCTGCTCAGTTAGGATTATAACATTAAAAAACAACTTGGAATTTGCCTTTGAGTTTCTGGGGAATATTTTGGTGAATTAAGTATTTGGAAGATCATATAGGGACAAAGTGACCTAAATAGTGAGACAACGGTTGTCCAGGGCGACGGTATTCTTATATGGATAAAAGAGCATCAGTATGGTCACTGGGTTCGTCACTGTACTCTTTACTAGGTAAAGGGGTGTAACTTTCAGGCCGGTGCACATGCTCAGGGTCACTAACTCTTTGTCTTGCAATCAGTCTCTCATGTTGGTCTAACACTTGTGGTGCCATTAAATGTGCTGCCACTCACATGGTCCTTCCCTAGGCCCCTCCAAATGACTATTGGTTGGCACTTTGACATCTCTGTACTATTGCCTGTAGATTTCTAGCATCATGTGCCAGAACAGGAGATACCACTGTTACAAGAGAACAAAAGGGAGATCAAGTAAAATAATCAATTTATAGGAGAATTTGTTTCTTTTCTGTCACTTAACCCAGTGTTTGAGATGTAGTCATATGGAAAGGTTTGGACCCCCTTTATATTTGCTCATGATCACTGATTTTCACATTTTTCTTTCTTCCTTTCCAGCACCCTATTCCACTATGTCCTCATTTTGCCCTGTGGTGCGCCCTGTTACTTTGATCACTGGTGTCCTCGTCTGCATTATACCTGTTGTCCTCCATTGTGATTCCCCCCCCTATCCCGCATAAAAGGACATATGCACTGATTACAATTCAGTTTGGTACAGTGTCTGATGGACGACCCAAAGATATTTTAAATGGATACTTCTTGGTGTGTTTGCACAAATTGGCAAGCTATTCAGTGTGAAAGTAACAGATGTAGTTTGATAGTGTGCAGAGTATGGCTCGGCTCAGAGTGTGGATTGTGTGAGAGAGGAATAACAGTGCACACCCATCTCAAATGTTCAGTATCCTAATACTGCAGTCTTCTTGGCCTCGTAATGATATACAGAATTAGAGCTTTGTTTGCTTTAAGTAAATATATCTACATTTCTAACACCTGAAAGAGATTGTTTTACACTGAAAAATGTCATGGTCTTTGTATACCTCTGCAAATCTCAGGTTAAAGTGGTAGCTTACTCAGATCATGTCTGCAGTGTGCTTGCACTTTGGGGATGCTGACTTTTTTTTTTTTTACTTACAGAAAATAATTAATTCTGTCACGTGTGTGATGTGAACAAGTAAATGTACAATGTCCAAAAAAACAGCATTGCACAGCTAAATGTAGGACTGCTGTTTCTAAAAGTCTGATGAAATAGTGATGTAATGCTCAAGCCTCTGACTAAGCTCTTTAAAATGCAAATGTATAAAAATGTGTCCGTTTTAGGGGCAAAGGGGAACCTGTCACAGAGTTGAGTTGGAATTCCTGTCGACAGCTGCTGTACCAATCTGTGGCCACAGGTTTGGCTCATGCTGGGTTTGACTCTGCCAATGAGAGTGTCCTGGAAACACTGACTGACGTCGCTCATGAGTACTGCTTGAAGTTTACCAAGCTGCTGAGATTTACAGTGGATCGAGAAGCCAGGCTTGGACAAACCCCATTCTCCGATGTCATGGAGCAGGTTTTCCATGAGATGGGAATTGGCAGTGTACTCTCCTTGCAGAAGTTCTGGCAGCAGCGTATCAAAGACTATCACAGTTACATGCTACAGGTAAGACCACAAACATCACTGGCTGCTGGAAGAAGTAATGATGATGCTAGTATCTACCTTTAATCCAAGTGCTGGAGTTACTAAATTTTGTAGAGTTCGGTCAGCCTAGCTATTCATCATTTACTCTAAAATGTGTGCCCCTTTAACCAACTCTTAACACCATTTATAGACCAGGTGTTGTATATGACCAGAGTGTTAGCTTATGCTTGTATGCCTGTGATAGTAGAGCCAACGCTTCTCTATTGCTAGGGTAGAGGTCATTGTTCTGTTCTCTTCTCTGCTCTGTTCCTAAGCGCACAATCACCAAAGCCTCTTGGTGCTAAACTAAATATCCCAACAACATAGAAAAAAACAAATCAGAACTTTTTAAGCTAGGTTGAAAGCAACAGCTTTAAATAGTAAAGTTTTGTAATTCTTTTTCTAAACCTAATCAAAGAGAATGGGGTGTGAAGGTCTCCTAGTAACAAATTCCATTCTTTAGAAGCCGCACATGAAAAGGAGGCAGTGCAAACGTTTGGGACACCCAAAAGAAATTTGCCCCCCCGATCAAATATTTTGAGATGGATTATGGATGTTAAATTTGTTTGAGAAGCAAGATGGAGCACAGTCATGCACAATCCTATGAAGAATATCCAGAGTGTTAAGTTTTTTAAATTAGATCCTTTGAGCCATGGTAGCTTAAGGAGCTGAAAGAGAGTTGGGAGTGATATGACCCTCCATACAATTCCTAGTGATTATCACATTGGCTTCAGTGGGGTTACATTTTACATAATTAGCAGCAATCCAATGGTGAATAAAACACAAGGTTTCAGGGATAGTAATGGAGGGTCTAGAATGCTTGGCTGAATTTGATTTGAACCTAAACCAGATGTTTGTGTTGTCAGTGCATATAAATAAATGGTCACCCTTGTTAGATGGCTCAAGAGCTATAATGGGCCACATACAGGTTAAATAGGAGGGAATACAGATTAGATCCTTGTGGTACTTCCCATCTGATGGTGTACTCCAAGGAATAAGAAGACTGAAAGATAACCATTTTCTGTCAACCAAATAGGAATGATTCTACCTGCAAAGTAGCAGAATCCTGAAGTATAAATAATTTAGCTCTGGCAAGAAATGTGGAGTGATATTTCGTGTTGAATGCTGCAGAGAGGGATAGTAAAATCAATGCGCTAACTTCCCCATGATCGGCCAGCATTTGAAAATCATCAAGCACTGAAGTTATTTCAAGTTCAGTGCTTTGGCCAGGCCTAAAACCAAAAGACTTGAGAGTTTATTTGACTCTTCAAAAGACTAAGGTTGTTGATAAACAAGGTTTTTTACTATCATTTTGGCAAAGTAAGGAAGTAAAGCATTCTATCCTTATCGTCCCAAAGCAAAGCAGGGGGCAAGGGAAGCTTCTATAATAAAGGTCTAACTATAGCCCTTTTTGAAGCGTCTGGGGCCTAGCAGTGGACAAAGGACTGATTAAAAAATAAAAAAATTGGGCATGCAGCAGGCACGCCAAAGGCGAGCCTAGCACCAGAAACCTCATTCCTACCACATACTGCTGTTACCCTACTGCAACCCTGTTTGCTCTAAACCTTTCTGACTCTCCCCCCACTGCTGCTTCGCCACACCACACTGAAGGAGTGTTCTCCTGCATGCCTTACATTTCTTATGCACTTAACCCACACCCAACACTCGCCATATCTGCACCAACAAGAACCAGCACCCCACTCTTTCACACAGACCTGCAACCAACCACACAACACTACGCATTGGCATGCATGCTTCTCAACCCCTGCACACTCACCAAACGCCACAGGGATCTGAGTCCTGCTGCACGACAAAGCCCTTGAACTACTTTTCCTCACAGAAACCTAGCTGAACTCTTTGACACCTGACATCGACACAGCCAACCTCCCTCAGCTACAAGATCACCAGGGAAGACTGACTTCACAAGCCCAGAGATGAAATTGCCACCATCCACAAGAACACCATCACCTGCACCACCTTCACAGATACGTCATCCTCCAAAATGGAACACCTGTTATTTAAGCTGTGCGTTGCAGCCGACTTCACCCTAAGCGGCGCTCTAATCTACAGACCAGTGGGAATGCGCACTAACTTCATGGACACCTTCACATACTTTGTCACACCACTCGCACTTAACGCTAGCAACCACATCCTACTCGGAGTCTGGAACTTCAGGATCGTCATCAACATCAAACTCTACATGACCGCCCAAGTCAACATCTTCACTGCCTCCTGCTTCTGTGCCCCGGAGATGCTGAGGAAGACTTTGAAATGGCTCCCAATCAGCACCCAGAATATTGTCACACATGCTCTGGGGGTCACAAACGAGCTGGACTATGGGAACACCCTCTATACCAGGAGCAACTGAAAACCTCACCAAAAGGTTGCAAACCATTCAGAACTCTGGCTAGAATCACTCTCAACCTCCCAACCACACTCACATCACACCACCCCTGAAGGGGCTCCGCTGGCTCCTCATACACAAATGAGCACAATTCAAACTCCTAACATTTTCAAGGCACTTCAAAACACTGGCCCACCATAACACAACAAATTGCACTTTCGTTCACAGACCTTCCGTGCACCCCCGCTCGCCCACACTCCTACTTGCACACATCCCGCATATGGAAAACCAGATCTGTTGGGCGAGCCTTCGAGCCTTCTCCTATAGCATGAAACGAGCTGCCGCTACACGTAAGAGCCTCCTCTTCACTTCTTGAATTCCACAAGAAGATGAAGACCTGGCTTTTCGAGTAGTCCCACTAGGTCTTCGGTTTGTGTAAACTCTCTCCCGCTGACCACCAGGATACCCTCCAGGGTAATAATGCACTTTACAAATCTACGTAACATAACAAATTGGGGATTACGTGATTGACTAGTTGCTTCATAATTTTAGTGGGAGCAGTTGTCCATAGAAGAGCCTTTGGTTTTTGCAATATGGATAGCGACCTGACATCCATTTCCTTCAAAGGTCTGAAAGCAAAAACTTCTTTATGAACAGGCTTGATGCAGGAGTTGAAGGAAGTAGTCAAGAAGTAGTGTTCGGTGTTTATATCAGTTCTGATTATGTTGACTTTGGTCATGAAGTGATAGTCTTGCGCATATGACCTGAGGAGACTCAAGATTCTTTATCAACAGAAGGTGAGGTTGGAAGCCTTTATAATGATATAAAGTTCCCCAGATATAGTAGGTGAATTAATATTTTGGAATGTGTATTACTCACATTCTTCTAAGCAAATGTTTTATTATGCCTTTTCTATATTTATGTAGTGCTTGAAGACTTAGATGTTTATTGTTGAGTTCATAGTTGGCTCTCCAGAGTCTTTCGGTCCTGACAAGATTTAAGTTTCAATGACGCCAGCTCATTATTGAAACATGGATTGGGTTTGTGTTTGATTAGTTGAGCAATAGACTGTCTTAGTGGGTAAAAAAGAGTCAAGGTATGCTGGTAGTTTATTCTCTAAAACTGTTAAAATTGTGTTGACGTCACTATAAAAATTAGGAAATTGCCTTAAGAGGGAAGGGAAACGTTGTGTGCAAGAGTTTCTTTACAGGGAAAGCGATTCAAATCTGTTATGATGGCAAAGCGTTCTTCCTCATTTCATAAGAAGTGGTTTCCTTGGATCCATTGTGAAAGGGACTGCTAAACGATCTGACCATGGTGAAAGAATATAGTCATTGATGGAACTGGACAGATTGGAGTAAATGAAGATGGCATCTAACAAGCGTCTTAGATTACATGCGGGCTTCACAAACAACATTTGAGATACAGATCGAAAATAACTATTCCTAAATGGCACTTTTTATCTGCCTTTTTTTTCCAGTGTTACAGAAGGAATTCCTAAATTAGGTTTTTTATTTGTCCTATTGTGACCTACAGGTAGCCTTATTTATCTGTTGAGATTCCATTCAGCTTGATTATTTTGGACCCTGATTATGTGTGGCTTTATATGGTGAAGGCGTCGAGTTTTTTATATGCAAATAAATGACCGATTGATTGTGTTCCATGGATGTGCTTTGTGGCATTGTATAAATGAAGACCATGGTCTTACTCATCCCTCTACAGTAAAGCTCCTCATATTGATAGGAGAAAGGAGTAGCAGGTAGATTATTAATTTTCTGTAGACCGCAAGCATAAGAATGCACTCGATGGGGGAAGAGATTTGAGTGGGGAAAGGAGTGTCCTGTCGGTTGGCTTGGAGGGAGAGGGAGGTTATAAGACTCAGAAAAACACTTTTTTGAGATCCGCAAACTCCATTCAATCAGTGGCAACATTGGTGCCCAATGCTGACCATGGGCAGGTGCAAATTCCGACCTGCATAGGGAATGCTTCCATTTTCTTACGATAATGGCATTACTCCTAGTCCTACTCCCTCGCCTTCCTTTTAACCAATGAGGCCTCCCGCCTCCCCCCTAGACCCTCCCTTCCCCTTTCAAAAACCCCCCCCACCCTTATCCCCTCCTGTACAAAAACCAAGCCCAAGCTGCAACTCGGACAGTCCGTACCGGGAGGTTGGGAGGGAACGGAAAAGGAAGGCGAGGGAGTAGGACTAGGAGTAATGCCATTATCGTAAGAAAATGGAAGCATTACCTCCCGTCCCTCCCTCGCCTTCCTTTTAACCAATGAGACATAGCAAGAAACACACAGGAGACAGACATCGAGTTGCAAGACCTTTATTTAACATCCTGAACCAAGATCATCCCACAAATCACCTCATAGAGGATAAGACCCGGTGACCTAACACCGACTCCAAACTACCCAAGTCCGACAGCCTGTAATGACGCACAAACGTCGAAGGAGAAGCCCAAGTGGCGGCCCTGCAAATTTCCACCACAGACGTCCCCTGAAGCTCCGCCATCGTAGCCGCCATGCCTCTGGTAGATCTCCCCTGAATCCCTTGAGGAGGAACCACCTCTTTCAAGGAATAGGCCAATAGAATTAAAGATCTCACCACCGACTCAAGGAAGCCGTGGAAGGTTTTTCACCTTTGCGAGCCGGACCAAAATTAACAAACAGTGAATCCCCCTTACGAAAAGGAGCCACCACCCGCAGATACTCTAACAAAACCCTGCGTACATCCAACGAATGCAAACGGAGCTCCTCCCTTGAGGAGGGATTCGGACAAAATGAAGGAAGGATGACCTCCTGCCGTGAATGGAAAAAAGAATTGACTTTTGGAATAAAAGAAGGCACCGGAACCAGAACCACCCTATCGTGAAAAATCTTACAAAAAGGAAAGGAACAAGCCAATGCACCCAATTCCCCCAACCGATGAGCCGAAGTAATGGCTACCAAAAAGAACGTCTTCAAAGAGAGATGGCGCAAATCACAGTCCCCCAATGGTTCAAAAGGTGGCTCCGTCAACACATCCAAAACCAAGGACAGATCCCATGAAGGAAAAGAACGTACCGGGCGAGGAAATAAATTAATAAGCCCTTGAAAAAATCTAGGCATCAAGCGCCCTTCATCCTGAAGATTACGCCATGGTCCCCTGAAAGCCTGAATAGCTGCCCACTGTACCCGAAGAGAAGCCACTGACAACCCTAAATGAGCACCGTCCTGCAAGAACTGCATCACCTCAAAGATAGAAGTGCAGGTAGGATCCAACTCCCGACTTAAGCACCATGACGAAAACACCTTCCACTGTCGACCATAAGAAAGCAAAGTGGAACATCTCCTTGAAGCCAGTAAGGTAGAACTCAAAGCCACAGGCACCCCCAGACCTGTCAATCCCCGTCGTTCAACTTGCAGGCCGTCAAGTGCAACCTCCTCAATGACCCCAATGGGAGGCAGGGAAACTCCAGGGGAGACGGACAAAGGGGCAGAGGCCACATCCTCCCGTCCGCCATCAGCCTCAACAACGGGAACCAATTCGCCCTCGGCCAAAGTGGCGCAATGAGGATAACCCTGGACCCCAGATCCCTCACTCGTAACAGAAATGCCCTGAGTAGTTGAAAAGGAGGGAACGCATACAAAAGGCCCTGCGGCCAAGGACACGACATCCCGTCCACCTCCCATGCTTGGGGACACCGAAACCGAGAGCAGAAGCGATCCACTTTCGCATTCCCTGCGGACGCAAACACATCCAGCACTGGAAGACCCCAAAGCCGAACCAGACGCTGAAACAGAGACTTCCGGAGAAAGAAAAGTTGAGAGGAAGGAATCACTCTGCTCAGCAGATCCGCCCGAACATTTACCACCCCCCGAATGTACGTAGCCCTGAGAGAAGGAACCCACTCCTGAGCCCACACAAAAATCTCTCTGACTAAATTGAACAGAGCCCTCGACCTGGTCCCCCCCTTGCCGATTGACATAAGCCTTGGCCACTAAGTTGTCTGTGCGAACCAGAACCGCTGATCCCCTCAGGGAATCCTGGAAATGGATCAGAGCCAGGAATACCGCCCTCAATTCTCGCCAATTCGACGACCGACTCGCCTCCCGAGGGGACCAAAACCCCTGAATCTGAGCCGACCCCATCTGGCATCTGGCATCCGTCGTCACCACCACGGGTCTCAGAGGTGATAAAGACACCCCTACCCTCAGGTGGTCTGCATCCAACCACCATTGCAACTCTCTGTGAATCAATCCGGACCCTGGAACCCTGTCCTCCAGAGAACCGGACCCTGGTGCCCACCTTCTCAAGAACCATGTCATCAAGCACAGGAGATGGAAACGTGCCCAAGGAACCAGAAATATCACTGATGCCAAATGACCCTGCAGCCGCAACCACAGAAGAGCTCGGGGAGCAGACAGCAACAATACCTTCGTTACCAAAGCCTGGAGTACACCCAACCTTTTTTCTGACACAGTCACCAACCCTGGAAGTGTCTGAAACCGAGCCCCCAGAAAAACTAGATCCTGGGACGGCACTAAGTCTGACTTCTCCCAATTGATTAAAAACCTGTGGTTTTGCAGGACCCCCAGAACTTGGTCCACCTGCCTCAGCAACAGGTCTCGTGATTGAGCATGAATCAAAATGTCGTCTAGATAAGGATGCAGAAACACCCCTTCTGAATGAAGCAAAGCCACCAGAGGAGCCAGCACCTTTGTGAAAATTCGAGGAGACGATTTTAGACCGAAAGGTAGAACGTAAAACTGATAATGGTCCTGACCCACAGCAAACCTCAGGAACTTTTGAGAGGATCGTGCCACCGGTACGTATAGGTAAGCATCCTGTAGATCCAGTGACACCAGAAAGTCCCCTTGCCTGACCAATGGAAAAATAGTCTGAATGGACAGCATGCGGAAATGCACTGTCCTGATCCAGGTATTCACCTCCTTTAGATTGAGCACCGGTCGAAATCCCCCTGAAACTTTCTGCACAAGAAACAAGACCGAATAAGTGCCCAGGCCCCTTTCGTCTAGCGGAACGGGGGAAATGGCTCCCTTGACCAGTAAGTCCCGCACTCCGTCCAATAATGCTCTTCTCCGTGACCCCTCTGAAGGCAGAGGAGTGGGACGTACCCCTGAATCTGGAGGAACCCTCACAAAATCTATGACATAACCATTGGCCACAATGTCTAGAACCCAATGATCGTTTACATTGGCCTCCCAAGCCGAAAGAAAGTGACTCAGTCTTCCCCCAACCGGCCCTCTGCCAGGCCCACAGTGATTGTCAGGACCCCTTCTTGAAACCACACCGGGTCGCAGGAGCAGACTTCTTAGGCGAAAAACGCGGCTGAAAACGCCGTTTCCTAAATGAAAAGGATTTAGCATCCCTAGTAGGAGAAGATCTGGAATGCTTCTTCCACCCTTTACCCGAAGAAGAACCCCCTTTATAAGGTAAGGCATGCTTCCGCTCCTTAAATGCCTTGGAAAGCATGGATGGCAATTGTTCTCCAAACAAGTTACGACCTTCAAACGGCAGTCTCAACAAGGCTGCCTTTTCCCCTGGATCAGCCTTCCAGGAACGCAACCAGAGGGACCTACGAGCCCCAATCAAAGACCCAGACGCCAGAGCCGAAGTACGGACCACATCCGAAGACACATCAGCCAACAATCTGGCCTGCTGCCCCATACCAGCCAGGAGCTCTGAACATTCCGCCCCTTCCTGTACAGCCACCGCCAGTTTATCAAAGTCTTGTACCAATGACTGTGACGCATAAGCAGAATAAATCCCTGCCCTCAGCGCCAGATTCTCCGCAGCAAAAGCCCTCTTAAGACCTGAATCCACTTTACGGTCTGTGGCATCCGTAGGCACACAATCCTCCGGATTGACTGCCGTTTTGCCAATCAGCGTAGCCAAAATAGAATCCAGGCGTACTGAAGGAGGTAAAACCTCCTCACCCTCAAGCAAGTAAAGTTTCTGAAGGAATCTTGGAACCTGAGCCTTATCCACATCCTTCCACTCACGAAACACCATATCCTTCACAGGTCCCAGAAAAGGCATGGCAAACTTCGAAGGTGTCTGATATTGAGGAAATAAATGAGAATCCGAGTTTGTAGGTTGAAACACTGGGAAACCCAAATTGTCCCGAACATGTGCCATCACTTCCCACCTTTCTTCTCTGGAAACATATTTCCCCCCAGATGACGTTGATGGGGCCTCATCCTCACTCTCCGATGAGGACTTCCTCGCCGCTACCGATGAGTGCGCAGGCTTAGGCTGACCAGTCCTGGCCACGCCTGCTTGCAGTGCCCTGGTAACAGCCACCTCAATCATATCCTGCACCTCCTCTCTGGACATGAGGGGAGTACCCCTGCCTGGTAACTGTGAGGTCTCAGGAGTAGCAATGCTAGCCTCACCTCCCTCCTCCTCCGAGGAGGAAGATACAATCCTACGTCTTTTCGCTGGAACTTTAGGCATGATAAACCACCAAATAACACTGACTCTCACCCCAAAAAACTACCCTGTATATAGGCACCTGGTCCTCCCCCAACAGGGCTCCACCAATCCCTAAAAAGGTCAACTACTGTGGCCAAATTCATAAAAACCACGGGAAGAACGCCCGTCCTACCTGAAGAGCAGCTCAAAATCGAAGTCCCTCAGTTCCCCGCGGCACGGAAACCCGGAAACCGACGCCCCAGCCACAGAGGGCCGGCAGACTCCGTCAGCCGGCCCCCAGTACACGCCTCCCGAGCAGCCATGCTGCTCGTCAAAGACGCGACCCAGCCGGCGCACTCCTCGCGGAGCTCTGCGTCCTGAGGAGTGCCTCTACCGACGACCTCCAGGCCCCGCCGTGCTGGTAAGAAAGGGAAAGAAAACCATCTAGCGTGGGCTAGACAAAAGAACAGGAGGGGATAAGGGTGGGGGGGGGGGTTTGAAAGGGGAAGGGAGGGTCTAGGGGGGAGGCGGGAGGCCTCATTGGTTAAAAGGAAAGCGAGGGAGGGACAGGAGGTAATGGAGTATACGTTTGACCTGCTCAGACAAACATTGTCATGTGAATTATTTCAAAGGACACTTTACCAAATATCTATTCTGCTTACTTCCTGTATGCATATTTTGATAATCTTTTAGAGAGATGGTGAAGAGTTTACGAACAGTACTTATGAATAAAAGTATTACCACATGTATTTAATAAATGGACCAGGAAGTGACTCCACTGTTGAGAATAGAAGATGCATACACTAGGTTGCTGTTATGCAGCCATGCTAGTCAGAGCAGCAGCAGTCTAAGCCAGATTTAAGAGAATACAACATGTTTTTCAAACTGTTGCAATGAACGTCGTCCTGGTCAATTAAAGTTTTTAGTTTCAGGTGGATATGGGCGATTTGTGGGAACAAAGGAATAACCGCTAATGTCACTGTCCTTTACATGGATGTCCCGCACAATTGCACCCATTTTATTATTGCTGGAATCGCATCCCCTTCCTTCTTTACAGCCTCATATTTTATTTGGTTGCATTTTTGTAGTTCTTAGTACAGCACTTTGATTTGAAGCATTCACTAGTAGTAATTTCTGCTAATAAAGCAAATACGTTTTTGCAAATAAAGTGGCAATAATGGCTATTTAAACGGCAACTATAGGTCCAGGAGTAGAAACATTTTGAAAGTGAAGGAACGTTTGTTTATACTTTTAAAATGCAAGTAAAGGTGGTGGTGTAGTTCATGGTGGTAACTGAGTGACTTATCCTGGAATCGGGGCACAGATAAAAGATCCATCCAAGCCAATTACGGTACATAAACACCAGGAAATGGACATGAGACAGTGTGTTGCCCAAAGGAAAAGTAATGGCAGTATTAGCACAAGCAATTGCTGTGGTACAGCCATATGTAAAATATTTATTTATGCTAGGCCATTGAAAGATTGGAAACAAAGCTAGAAACAACATAATTGATTATAAAAGTGCAGGTGTTGGTAAGGACCTATAAGGCATAGATAGCGATGTCCTGTCTTGTTCTGGGATTCCTCATTGAGTGGTGTACTGGAAGAGCAAGCACAGAGATTCTGGTTCGTGACGTGAACCGCCTGTACACTGCTCAGAGTATGGGAGCATGTTAAATCACTCTGTAAGAGTTGATCATCAGTGAAGCATTTTCATCTGCTTTGTTATTGTGTGCCTATTTGACAACTGTTCTTGTATTTTGCTTCAAAGATGAAGCCATAGCCCATGTGACCAACACAGGCCTTTAATGGCGTCCCCAAAGATGAGGATGCAAGCAGTGCTTGCACAACTGAGTGAATCCCTGGACCAAGCACAGGGCAGGCGTGTGTGCTTCAGGACATTAAAATGTATGCATCCAGTGGCCTGCAACTCTGAGAGCAGCGGGTGTGCCTGAAACTGCTTGCAGAGAAATGGTGTGTGCAATACACATATTCCAGGACTACTTTGAGGGTGGCCAATATGCAGCCAAAGGGACGTCTGCTTTGGCAAAAGAATATCTATCCACAGATTACAAAATACTGTGATGAGGCCCCTTGGCAGGTATGTGTTCCCAGAAACTACTGGTGGTCCTGTCCACATGGCTACATGATTGGTACTTGCTTAAGAGCGTCAGACAGATATAGCCCCCCCCTTTTCACCCTAACAGCACAATTTCAATACCAAGAGGTCTCTGAAACTGTGACCATTGCTGTATAGGGTTGTAACTTCAGATTTCTGCAATCAGGACAAGTACAGTTTAGAGGATGTCCTGAGATGATTTCTATGACAGGTGTTTTATCTGTAGCTGCCTTGCTTTGGGGGCTGTACACATGATTGTGTAGATAAATCTCCGGCGTTTGGGTACGTTGTCATGTGGACCATTTAAGAGCATGGGATGGAGTCCTGTTATCTGAGACTCATCAGACAAAAAAACCCATTAAAATGGCACATGTAATCTCATCGTAATGGGGGAAGCATTACACATAAGGAAACTGACATGAACGCGGTTGGGCACAAGGTACGTCAGTTATTACAGTGCTTTAGAATCATTCTGCAGCATGACTCACTACTAATTAGCATATGCCGATTTCTGAATACAATAATACCTGTCTTTAGTTGGAATCACTTTTCTAAACTAATGCTGCACTCAGTCTATGTCCTCTGGTGCTGCTACACAGGCTGCACTGCCCACTGCCATAATCATACAAATACAGGGACTTATTGGAGACTATCCCTGAAGAGCCTTAGGAAATCTGGTGCTGCAGGGACTCGGAGATAGGCAATGGGACCTGGAGACCAATGGATGCAATCTGTCTTGAGCCAAGCACCACCGAAGATCTCTAGCACTTCAACGCCTGTGGTTACATACACTAGCGGGGATGCTAAGGAAGTGGAGCTGCAGAAATGTAGTCTAAGACCCGACTTCAGCTTGCTTTGAGGAGTAATTCTCCGCCTGAATGCCACCTTCAAGATAATTAGCTCTCGGCTCCAAAGTCATTGCTAGTTGAATAACTCGGATGTTAACATTTATATCTGCAAAAGGATTTGGGCTGAAAGCAACTCTGAAGGCCAACTTTGTCAGTCAATGCCTAAAGCCAGGGAAAGCCTAAAGAAGGGCTGACCAAAACTCCTTTTCCATTCCTGTGTTCTATGGTGTATATGTATGTGTTGTGTGATGGCCTGAGCTCTTGTCAGACAGCTGAAGCAGTGTGTAAGCAAGTCCTAAAACATTTCTAAAGCAATAGGCAGAGAATACATATTTTCTTCCAGGCATAAGAACAGTGCATACATGAAATGTCTAAGGTTAAACTAAAATGTTACAGGGTAGGAGAAAAACTGTGCAAAAGCTCTGTAAACCTGGCTTGATAGACAAAAATAGGAAGAGCCACGGTGTAGTATCACCCTATGCTGGAGACATCTGGGATAAGAGCCCTGGGTAAGAAGATGATACACAGCTTGCAGTCGCAGCTTGTGGGTGTTAAAGGGGGTGGGGCGGCATGTGGGGGCAGGGGGCAGTCGCTACAGGGTAAATATTAAAAACATTTTTAAATTAAAAAATGAACTTACCTGCACGCAGCTGCTCCACTCCTCTGCATCAGCCGGGTGCAGGGACAGGCTCCCAGCCTGCCCTGCTGCCATTCCTGACGCTACTCAAAGCAGCGTCAGGATTGGCTGGGAGCGCCCAGCCGGTGCTACCAGGCATACTGGGAACATGTGCAAGCTCTCTCCAGCCCAGCAACCAGGTTGCTGGCCTGGAGAGAGCCTATTGCGCATGTGTTTTTGGCCGGCCCGAGATCGCCGGCCAAACACACATGCCCTCTGAGGGGGAGTACTGTGAACTACCCTATCTGCTTGTCACCCCTGTGGCCCGCCCCGTTAAAAGAAAACAATAATAAACTAAGTTTATTATTGTTTTCTTTTAAATGTTTTGCAGCTGCTGCTGCTGGTGGGAGAGGGGGGCGACGCTTCTCTGCCCTAATGGAGGAGCCCCCCCGATAGCTTGGGTAGTGGGCAAAGAGAAAGATATTGGAGAACCTTTCTGTACCAAGATGATTATCCCTGCTGTTGTGGGAGTGTGCCAGGGTGCATCTCAAAGGGTAATACCTATATTTTGTGCCAAATTAATTTCAAAAGTTTAGTAGGAGTACACATGCAATATCTTAGATAGAAGTGGTAATGATACAGGTGGTAATTATACTCTGAGAAAGGTACTGCTCAGAAATGACTTATTATAGATAGCTTTGTAATGTGCTTTCACGTCAATGACCTGTAAATTGTAAATTCTCCTGCAGTCTAGCAAGCAGCTCTCTGAAGAGTATGAGAAGCTTGTTAGTCCAGAGAAGGCATCAGAAGACACTAAACCCCCAAAGATTAAAGAGGAGCCTGTCAGCGACATTGCCTTCCCGATCAGTGAAGAGTTGGAGGGTGATTTGGCTTCCGGAGACCAGTCTTTGCCGGTTGGAGTCCTTGGAGCCCCAAACGAACGCTTCTCTGCCAACCTGGAGGCAGAATCCTCACCTCAGGCATCAGGTAAGAGATTGATTTCTTTCAAAATAAATGAAGTGAGCAGTTATGCAGGCTCCCACCAGGCATGCTTGTGATGTGAAAGTTTTAATAATCCAGGTTAGAAATGTATTGCAGCATTTATGTGGCGCTTAATACCTCTATGAAGGGCACTGAAGCCCTTGGATACATGGTGAACAATCTGCACCTTGTGGGGCGTGTGATTGGAAGGGTGTTTTTGTATTTGTTTTGGATCCTGTTTGCAAAGCTTCTTCATGTCGTGTGTGTGTGATGACCTTAGAGATACAGTTATTGTGTTATGGTACTTGGTACTTAGCAGTGTGGTGGATGAAAATTGGTGCAATACAGATGTCCAATTTATGGGTTTCAGTAAGTTGGCAGTTTTTAGGAAATTTCGGTTCCCTTTTTGGTATTTCTTGTGGTCCGTCTGCTTAACTGGTTACTGCACTGGGTTGTCCAACCTGCTAATTTGTGTGAAACTTATGCTCCTGAACAGGCTTGGTTAGAGAGAAATGTGGTGGGTAAATCTGCTCGAATGGACTGTTCTTATCATCCTATAACTGAATATCATTATGAGATGTACACCAGTGGATACAGTATATAGCTAGTTGGGATCTGCAGTAGTGGACTAGTTGAGACCGCCGATTGGCCAGCAGTATGTGGCAGATCACTTCACTTATACCATGCCTGTTCATTTTGTGATGGCTGGTTTATGGGCTTTTACAGTACTGAGTGATGGACAAGACCCGTAGCATATATGTCTTATGTGTGTGTGTTAGAGGATTAAGCCTTATAAGGGAGTTATTGTACAGCCTGTATGAGTTCCAGTTGGCTGCCAACTGCTGAGTGTTTTGGTACTAGTGTTGGGTTAGGGCAGAAAGGTTATATGAATTGACATTACTATAACTTAACTTACCTGGATATAGAAAATAGAGTGCTGGTTGGGCTGTACCATATCTGTTGTCTGTAAACTGTAGATTGTACTCAAGGGTGTGATTATTCTTCCAGGTTCTATTACAGGGTTGTGTGAAGATGTAGTTATCTTTGAAATGGGAATGTTTTCAACCGACCTCTGAAATGTGTCTCCTGAATAACCTGAATCTTTGCTGGTAGCGAGTGCCAGAGCTTGGCGGCTTCTAGTGAGAAAGCAGTGCCTCTGGGGATTTCTTAAAGGAATCTGGTTAGGTGACCCTTGGTGCAAGCCTGTTACACAGTGTCCTGTTTTTTGTTTTGCTTGAATTTACCTTGTAGCAACAGTGGAATTTTCCTTGGGGTGCTCTCTGGACAATGCACAGTGCCTTGAAATTGGCTTTTTTAGCCATTTGTAGCCAGTGGAGTGATTGCAGTGCTGGACTCATGCATTCTCTTGGGTGAAGGCTGAGAAGGAGTCTTGTGGCAGCATTGTAGATTAGTTGTATTTTGCTATCGAAACTGGGTGCTCCAAGGTATAGGCTGTAGGTATAGTTAAGACTGGAAATTACAAGTCTGAGGGATGCCACAGTGGATGTGAAGAGCAGATGTGAAAGGTGGTAGGTAAGCCACGCCTTCCATCTGAGTGGAAAAAGCAAACCATTTTACAGCATTTTTATGTAATAGCTTGTGGTGAGAGATCATGTTGATTGCAGCTGCTAGGGTCCAGAAGGAAGAGAACAGCCACTATTCTTGTTCACTGTGTGTTTTATGTAATCCTTCATGGCTGTGATGGCTGATAGGTCTAAAGCCATATAGTTGGTCTCACATTAAGGCATTTTGTCTGTAAATTTTGAAAGCTCCTTAAACACTGTTCTTTCAAATATTTTTCCTAGGATTGGGATGCTTGATGCAGTTCTGTAGTTTTGAAGGCCAGATGGGTTGAGGTTTTCCTTTTTGAGGAGGGATCTAATGTAGCACGTTTTCAGTTTGGTCGGGAGCGAACCTAGTTCCAGGTACTTGCTGAGCAAGCTTTTAGGAACCTCCGCTGCACAAGTTGTGCGAAGGATAATTTCAAATAAGGTTTGGTGGTGACGGGTCTAAAGGTGATTTTGATTGTCTGCCTGCGATGATAATGTGTAGGAAATCTTTTTTCTGAGAGCATATTCTGAGAGCATATTCAAAGTATTTAGTCTCTTTCTGTGGTGGTTGTGTTATCTGTGTTCTTCTCAAGGAAATGTTCTGTCTTTCTATTTTTTTGAATCAGTTCCATGATGATCTTGTCACAGAGGTCTTGCAATGGTGGTGTTTACATGTTTTGGCACACACACGGTTCTTGACTTCTGCTGGAATCTCGTGGATTCCTTAGAATGGTAGCTGGCTTCAGTACTACTTAGCTTTGGTGGCTCTGATGGCTCTTCTGTTGGCTCTGTTATAGTGGCGTAGTGCGATTTTGTCTTTTTCAGCTCTTGATTCTTCCCACTAGTGTTGCAGTATATTGAGTTGTGTTTTCATTCTTTTGATGTCGTTGTTACTCCATGTGATGTTCTTTTTTTGGTTAACCGTGGATGTGTTTTTTTTTTATCATTATCTATTTGTCCAAAGCAATAGAGTTCCATTTGTCAAGGGTGTATATGTCCTGAGGTCATATATTTGTTGGGGTTCTTTGAAGATGGAAGTTGTTCGGAGGCCTAGTTTTTTCCATTGTATTATCTGTGCAAATATCCAGCAATGTGAAAAATCGTGCTTCAATAAGGTCAAGGCGACATGTGATACGAAACATATATATATGTATACATTATACACATGATAAACTGAAAACAGTAACTGCCACCCACCTCTTGTACCCACGGCACCTGGGGACAACTGGACTCCCCCCAGGCACTAGGCATCCAGCACACCAGTCAGCGTTCTGTGCCGATGGGAAACACCCGCCAGGAACAGAAGAACCAAGAGGAGGTGGTGACAGGCGAACCCGCAGCGCACCACCTCCCTGCCGGACCGCGCAGACCACACCACCCTCAAACTGGCCAGAAAATACCACACCTAGTGCACAACCTGCACCCACAGCCCCACCAACTGTGAAAATCAAAGGGAACGCCACCCGCTCCTCTCACTCAAGGAGGCGTGTATCACTGACACTGGTCCACGGCCTCCTCTGCCATGGAGGCAGTCCTGCGAGGACCACTGCCTCCAAATCCGTAGCAACCGTATTTATCGGACAACCATCCCACTCATGACAAAGCAAACAGTAAACAATGGCCAGAAAAGCCGAACACCCCAAAGGGATAAAGATGCAAAAGATAATCCCAAAAAAACAACTCCATGAGGAGGGGAGGAAAAAAAGAGAAACAGAGGGCATGGGAGTGAGAACCTAACAAGGATGTGATGTGTACTCACAGCAGCATCAAGCCCCCCCTCTCCAGGGAAAGCAGTACAGAAGGATGGAGGTGACTGGGCATGCAGGTACCCAGGCCCGAGGCGTAGGGCAACAGGAGCAAATGTCACAGCTCGGGCAGCGTTCTCCACCAAAAATGTAGAAGTCTCGATGTAATCAAAAGGCAAACCAATTAATACATAGAAAGAAAATGTATTTAACGTGACACGAGGACAGAGGACAGGACTTGAAAAGCCAGCAGTCCAAATTGCAGAACTTCAATATTATCTTTTATTCTTGCAAACCGCAAAAGATGTAACTAGGCATTCCATCAATTGTCCAACTATGTTTTGAGCATATGATCATTTCTTGACAATCATAGTCAAGATTTCATAACGTCTATATGTAAGAACCAGTCAAATTAGAGATAAATACTGAACGATAAGCAAATACATAATGATAGCCCACCTGTCCTACATGGTGACAGTGGGGACTTTCAAAATTGAGAAATACATGAACCAAATAGCAGGTGTCCTATCCTTAAATAGTATGTTATTGCTGAGCTAGCATGCTATGATTAATCATGAGTGCTGTCTCTTGAGCAAGCCTTGCATCATGTTGCGTTCCAAGCTTACATTGCATAAAATAAGAAAAACAATGGTTCATCAGGGTCATGTATTTCAACAACAGACACTGCAATCGAGTATCACAGGGCTGGGCAAGACCAAATGGATTCCATACCTAAAAAGAACGTGCACGTCCACGCTTTTAGGAACCTCCCCTGCACAAGTTGTGCGAAGGATAATTTCAAAGATTCTTTGGAGGTGCCGGGTCTGAAGGTGATCCCGATTGTCTGCTTGCGATGATAATGTGTAGGAAATCTTTTTTCTGAGAGCATATTCAAAGTATTTAGTCTCTTTCTGTGGTGGTTGTGACATGTGTTGGGGTTGTGTTGTCTATGCTCTTTCTATCTTTTTTTTTATTTTTATTATTATTATTTTTTTTGACATCAGTTCCATGAATATTTTCTCACAGAAGTCTTGCTATTGTGGTGTTTCAATCTTTTGGCACACACATGGTTCTTGACTTTTGCTAGAATCTCGTGGGATTCCTTAGAATGGTAGTTGGCTGCAGTACTGTACTTAGCTTTGGTGGCTCTGATGGCTATTCTGTTGGCTCTGTTATAGTGGCGTAGTGTGATTTTGTCTTTTTTAGCTCTTGATTCTTTCCACTAGTGTTGCAGTATATTGAGTTGTGTTTTCATTCTTTTGATGTTGTCATTACTCCATCTGATGTTCTTTTAGTGGCTAATCGTGTATGTGGGTTTTATCAGTATCTATTTGTCCAAAAGCATTCGAGTTCAAGTTGTCGAAGGTGCGTATGTCTTGAGGTCATATATTTGTTGGGGTTCTTTGAAGATGGAAGTTGATTGTTCGAAGGCCTAGTTTTTTCAATTGTATCAACATTTGTTGTTGGTGTCTTTGAACTGTTGTCGTTGATAGGTGTGCTGGTGCTAAATCAAATGACATAATCACTACAGCTTACTTGTGTGTCATTGTGACTTGTCCATAAGGCAAAATTACATCCAGCAGAGTGAGTTGGGCCAGAAACAATTTGTTGAACTTGGAAGACCTCTATAGTGGTTGTGATAGCTGTAGTTGTTGTTCAATTTTTCTTATGAATCTGTATGTTGGGATCCCTTTTAACATATAGGTTTGGGTAGGTCAGATGGCTCTGGTCACGGTATCTAATAAGACAAGGCTGGTATCTAGTAAAGACAAGGCTGGTGGGTGTCAGTCTATATATCAAGAGTAAGGAGTAAGCTATAGTTGGAGAGGGGTGACATCGTCTCAGCAAGGATTTGCCTTTATCCATTGTAAGGTTTCTGATATGTATTATTTTTGGTGTTGTTTGTGGATGATTGTCAGGCTACATCACAATACAATACGATTTTGTGTATGTTACGAAATTCAGGTAGGGTGGCTTTATGGCATGCCAAGTCGTCACAGGGCCATAATGTAAATGAGGTCTGGTGTAGTTTCTTAGAGTAGGTCAAAAATTTTGATATGAATTTTGTTCATGGATCTTGCGTTAAAGCGTAAGCATTTTAGTTGCTGTAGTTCTTTCCTCTTGATGTCATGGTGTTTTGAGGGGGAGGTATCAGATAGTATGGTATAATGAATGCAATGAACCCCTTTAGATCTGAATTAAAAACAATGCATTGAACTGCGACTAAAAAAGAATTAGCAGATTGGTTTTCAACTGGCAGTGTGATGGCCAAAACATTATACTCTGGTATCTCCAAACCAGTCTGGTTTTCTGTGAAAATTTGCATTGGAAATGTGGCTTAAAACCTCACTTTCCTGAACCTTACCGATGCAAGTTATTGTTGTCCCCTCACCTTCATCAGTCCTTTGGTAGCACCTCTGCAAGTTGCAAGTCAGCCCTTTTCAAACCAGCCATAAGCATGTTATTTCTTCTCTCTCTTGGTCTAATGATGCTTCTGACACAAGGGGAAGTTTTGCTGGGACAGTATACTACTGATCTCAAGGACAGTGCTGTTGTGGCCTCTCTCTCTCAGCCTATTGACTGTCCTGTAATGAGGTTTGGATGTCAGTACAGGAAAGGCAGGAGGCTGAGGCTCTAGCCTCTTAACTGCTAAGACTTTTATCAACAAAAGATTTGCTGTGTTAAGATCACCATCTTTCACGAAAAGAAAAACATTTTTTTACCACAGTTTTTGTGTTTTTCTAACTCTCAGTTTTTCCTATTTTGTACGGTTTCAACCTACTTGCAGTTTATGGGAGAAAGAAGTGTAGAACCCTTGGTTGAACTCGGAAAACCTTACATTTCTGAAAAACATACAAAATCCTAAATTCAGCGAGTCATCATTTCTGTAGGTTGCTAGTGATTTTCTAAAAGAAAGCAATCCTTGAAATAAAAAATAATGAAAATATGTAGAAAAATAGCATTTGGCTCAGATGGCTACTTTACAAAAGAACACACCATTGGGTCCATCAGACCCTTCTGGTTAAAAGGATACATAGGCTTTGTTGATTGTCCAAAAACATGCGATACCCAGAGCAAACAACTTGATTTTTTCATTGTGTACCAACCAAACTTCATTTTATCTGGTAAAATGTGGAAGAGGTATGAAGAAAAACAATGTATTTTGTACACAAGATAATGAGTTTAGGAAATGTGCATATTTGTAGAGTTCTGGATTTGGGGTTATCCATACTATGGTTCAGAGGGCAATTTGCAAAATGTGATCCTTCTTGCACACTGGCTTACATTTGCAAGCTAATATTAGAAAGAAATTGAGTTTATAACAACTAATGTTATACTATTCTGTGTTCCTACACTTATTCTGATTAAAAACGCTGCTTCAGTTGTGCGGCTTGGCATAGCGTCTGTGACACAGAATACTCCAAAATGCAGCGTGGAGACATCAGCATTTCCTGTTTAAAAAAATAATAATTACGTTTTTGCAATGGAGGTGGCTCCCGCCAGGAAAACCTACTAAACCCAGACATTTTTGAGACCTATGGGAGTCCAGGGTGGTATGCCTTGCATGGATTCCAGGTGTTCTTACCTACAGTGCCCAACAAGATTTTGCCTAAACTCACACATTTTCCTGTGACTGAAACTTACAGAATGCATTGGGATCTACAAAACTCCTCCCACTCTGCCTTTCTGCATTTCTTCCCACACAAAAATGGTACCCCGCGTGTGGCCTAGCACACGCGACAGGAATGGATCAAACTAGGAACCATACATACTGAGGGCTGGCTGTGCATTTGTTCATGCCTACCATGCTCAAGATTGTTTGGTGCCAGTAATAAGGTAGATATTAACCTTGTTCAGTGATGCCTGCGCTCCTGTGATGGTGAAAGATTCCATCTGCAATGGGGACGGCACCATTTATAGCATGTTGAGGAAGAACCATATTTTTTGGACTGTCTTGAATTACAGGTCATTTTCAATGTTCCTTGTCTTTATCAAGAGGCATATTTTTTCTACCTGTACGAAGAATGAGGTTTCCAGCAAGGCCTTTACCGTTGTAGTGCAGGACAGTGAGTGGAAGTGCCAGTCTTGATAGGAGGCATTTCTAGTCTATTATGGCATATGATAGTAGTATTTTTTATTTCTGTTTCACGGATTTTAATTAGCTAGCACAGGACAATAATGGGCGTTACATCACCTTGAACGTTCATTAATTCATTCAGAAGTAATCATCCGACATGCATTTTATAATTGACATTCTGTATTTGAGGGTAGTACCACACATTATAAGGCAGAGAGGCACAAATGTCTTTGGCACACCCTATGCTCCTATCATACGCACATTTCTTTCAGATTTATTTATGCATAATTTGTTGCTGCTTAGAAATGGTGGGCTGTCTGCAGACTGGTTTGTGTAAGTATATTTAGAAAAACTGTACTGTATAATGCACCATACGACCATGTTTTTCGTTTTAACACCTGTAAATGGGCGGCTGTGCATTTAGGCTCCATGCAACAGGGGGTTGAGGTTGGTATGTACACCCCACCCACCTATGACAAGGTGCACCTTGCACGTGGTAGTGTGCAATTCATTATTACAGGCAGATGGAAGTAGGGTAGGCATTCAGTAGGGCATTTTTTTCAGAGAACAGTTGCAGCTCCAGTTTTACACATACACAAGGACATTGACAGTGGTCTCACTGTTGATGATGATGTTGCAAATGTTGTACAATTCCATATTGCAAACTCCCCTTACATTCATGCAGGGATGGTTATAAAAATCCTATAGAAGGCATGTTGCTTTCTGCTTTTTAGGTTGCAGCCTACCAGACAGTCTGGTTTCCTAAAGACATCTTGGGACATTCAGAAAGCTGACCTAGGAATGCATTCTGCCCTTTGTGTGCCTTCGACTTTGTAGCTCACGTTTTCTTGTTTTCCATTTGCTGACTTTATTTGTTTTAGGCTGTCCAGCTAGAGTTCGTACCTTCCCTTGCCCAAACCTTATTTGCAGTATTCTTCTGAGTGCTCCCTTTCTGTAAGCAGACATAAATCTTGTTCTTATCTCGTCACGTTTGATGTGCATTCCAAGACCGAGGTCAAATGTCAGGAGCTGTCTTCCCACTTGTTTACTTTTCCCTCCCTGATTTCAAAGTGAGAGGATTTACGTGACAGTCTTGCTGGATACTGGAGGTATAAGACAGTGTTTTTGTTTAGGACATGATAACATCTAAATGAACTATGTAAGTATTTCAGAATATATCAGAATTAGGAACACAAATGAATTACATTTTTTATTTATTTCTGATATTTGTTGGAAACAAATACTTTAATATGATCAGAACAAATCATTACACTAGTGTGAGAAAGTAGCCTCTTTCTAGCCTTGTTACCCCCACATTTGGCCTGTTTGTGAGTGTATGTCAGGGTGTTTTCACTGTCTCACTGGGACCCTGCTAGCCAGGGCCCAGTGCTCAAGTGAAAACCCTATGTTTTCAGTATGTTTGTTATGTGTCACTGGGACCCTGCTAGTCAGGACCCCAGTGCTCATAAGTTTGTGGCCTATATGTATGTGTTCCCTGTGTAGTGCCTAACTGTCCCACTGAGGCTCTGCTAATCAGAACCTCAGTGGTTATGCTCTCTCATTACTTTCAAATTGTCACTAACAGGCTAGTGACCAATTTTACCAATTTACATTGGCTTACTGGAACACCCTTATAATTCCCTAGTATATGGTACTGAGGTACCCAGGGTATTGGGGTTCCAGGAGATCCCTATGGGCTGCAGCATTTCTTTTGCCACCCATAGGGAGCTCTGACAATTCTTACACAGGCCTGCCACTGCAGCCTGAGTGAAATAACGTCCATGGTATTTCACAGCCATTTTACACTGCACTTAAGTAACTTATAAGTCACCTATATGTCTAACCTTTACCTGGTAAAGGTTAGGTGCAAAGTTACTTAGTGTGAGGGCACCCTGGCACTAGCCAAGGTGCCCCCACATGGTTCAGAGCCAATTCCCTGAACTTTGTGAGTGCGGACACCATTACACGCGTGCACTACATATAGGTCACTACCTATATGTAGCTTCACAATGGTAACTCCGAATATGGCCATGTAACATGTCTATGATCATGGAATTGCCCCCTCTATGCCATCCTGGCATAGTTGGCACAATCCCATGATCCCAGTGGTCTGTAGCACAGACCCTGGTACTGCCAAACTGCCCTTCCTGGGGTTTCACTGCAGCTGCAGCTGCTGCTGCTGCCAACCCCTCAGACAGGCATCTGCCCTCCTGGGGTCCAGCCAGGCCTGGCCCAGGATGGCAGAACAAAGAACTTCCTCTGAGAGAGGGTGTGACACCCTCTCCCTTTGGAAAGTGGTGTGAAGGCAGGGGAGGAGTAGCCTCCCCCAGCCTCTGGAAATGCTTTGTTGGGCACAGATGTGCCCAATTCTGCACAGGCCAGTCTACACCGGTTCAGGGGACCCCTTAGCCCTGCTCTGGCGCGAAACTGGACAAAGGAAAGGGGAGTGACCACTCCCCTGACCTGCACCTCCCCTGGGAGGTGTCCAGAGCTCCTCCAGTGTGCTCCAGACCTCTGCCATCTTGGAAACAGAGGTGCTGCTGGCACACTGGACTGCTCTGAGTGGCCAGTGCCACCAGGTGACGTCAGAGACTCCTTGTGATAGGTTCCTTCAGGTGTTGCTAGCCTATCCTCTCTCCTAGGTAGCCAAACCCTCTTTTCTGGCTATTTAGGGTCTCTGTCTCTGGGGAAACTTTAGATAACGAATGCAAGAGCTCATCCGAGTTCCTCTGCATCTCTCTCTTCACCTTCTGATAAGGAATCGACTGCTGACCGCGCTGGAAGCCTGCAAACCTGCAACATAGTAGCAAAGACGACTACTGCAACTCTGTAACGCTGATCCTGCCGCCTTCTCGACTGTTTTCCTGCTTGTGCATGCTGTGGGGGTAGTCTGCCTCCTCTCTGCACCAGAAGCTCCGAAGAAATCTCCCGTGGGTCGACGGAATCTTCCCCCTGCAACCGCAGGCACCAAAAAGCTGCATTACCGGTCCCTTGGGTCTCCTCTCAGCACGACGAGCGAGGTCCCTCGAATCCAGCGACTCTGTCCAAGTGACCCCCACAGTCCAGTGACTCTTCAGTCCAAGTTTGGTGGAGGTAAGTCCTTGCCTCACCTCGCTGGGCTGCATTGCTGGGAACCGCGACTTTGCAGCTACTCCGGCCCCTGTGCACTTCCGGCGGAAATCCTTTGTGCACAGCCAAGCCTGGGTCCACGGCACTCTAACCTGCATTGCACGACTTTCTAAGTTGGTCTCCGGCGACGTGGGACTCCTTTGTGCAACTTCGGCGAGCACCGTTTCACGCATCCTCGTAGTGCCTGTTTCTGGCACTTCTCCGGGTGCTACCTGCTTCAGTGAGGGCTCTTTGTCTTGCTCGACGTCCCCTCTCTCTTCAGGTCCAATTTGCGACCTCCTGGTCCCTCCTGGGCCCCAGCAGCGTCCAAAAACGCTAACCGCACGATTTGCAGCTAGCAAGGCTTGTTGGCGTTCTTTCGGCGGGAAAACACTTCTGCACGACTCTCCACGGCGAGAGGGATCCGTCCACCAAAGGGGAAGTCTCTAGCCCTTTTCGTTCCTGCAGAAACCTCAGCTTCTTCTGTCCAGTAGAAGCTTCTTTGCACCCGCAGCTGGCATTTCCTGGGCATCTGCCCATCTCCGACTTGCTTGTGACTTTTGGACTTGGTCCCCTTGTTCCACAGGTACCCTAGATTGGAAATCCACAGTTGTTGCATTGCTGGTTTGTGTCTTTCCTGCATTATTCCTCTAACACGACTTCTTTGTCCTTAGGGGAACTTTAGTGCACTTTGCACTCACTTTTCAGGGTCTTGGGGAGGGTTATTTTTCTAACTCTCACTATTTTCTAATAGTCCCAGCGACCCTCTACAAGGTCACATAGGTTTGGGGTCCATTCGTGGTTCGCATTCCACTTTTGGAGTATATGGTTTGTGTTGCCCCTATCCCTATGTTTCCCCATTGCATCCTATTGTAACTATACATTGTTTGCACTGTTTTCTAAGACTATACTGCATATTTTTGCTATTGTGTATATATATCTTGTGTATATTTCCTATCCTCTCACTGAGGGTACACTCTAAGATACTTTGGCATATTGTCATAAAAATAAAGTACCTTTATTTTTAGTATAACTGTGTATTGTGTTTTCTTATGATATTGTGCATATGACACTAAGTGGTACTGTAGTAGCTTCACACGTCTCCTAGTTCAGCCTAAGCTGCTCTGCTAAGCTACCATTATCTATCAGCCTAAGCTGCTAGACACCCTATACACTAATAAGGGATAACTGGGCCTGGTGCAAGGTGCAAGTACCCCTTGGTACTCACTACAAGCCAGTCCAGCCTCCTACAACTAGGTGATGCAATTTCCACACATTTTCGTCTGTGCACTGTATAGTTTTATTAGTAAAACTATGTCTGTGCACATGTAATGGTAATTTCAACTGAAAATGTGTTGTCTGTAATGGCAGTGTGCTACCACACCATGAATACTCCACTCTGCCTCACTCCACTCCACTTTACACCACTCCACTGCACTCTACGCCACTTCATGCTACAGCACTCACACTCTACTCTATGCAGGTGCACTCTCCACCACTCTACTCTACACCACCCCAGTCTACTCTGCACAACTCCACTGTACTGTATGCCATTCTGCAACACTGCACTCTACATCACTGCGCTCTAAGCCAATGCAGTTTACTCTGTAACACTCAACTCGATACCCCTGCCTTCTACACCAATCCACTGTACGCCACTCTAATCTACTCTGCACCACTGTACTCTATGCCACTGCACTCTACACCATTACACTCTATACCATTCTACGTAAGTGCACTCTACACTGCACCACTCCACTCTATGCCGCAATCTACTCTACACCACTGCATTCTACGCCACCCTAAACCACTGCTCTCTGCCAGTGCACTCTACACAGCTGCAGTCTGTCACTGCACTCTACTCTGCAACACTGTACTCTACACCACTCTACTATACACCACTGCACTCTGACACTACTCTGCAATACTGTGCTCTGTCACTGAGCTCTACGTCACTCTGTGCTACTGCACTGTATGCCTCTGCACTCTACTCTGCACCACTGCACGCCACTGCTCTCTATGCGACTCAACTCTACTCTGCAGTCTACGCCACTGCACTCTGACACTTGACTTTGCGCCACTGCCCTCTGCATCACTCAACTCTACGCCACTCTCCTTCGCACCATTCTACGCCACTCTACTTCGCTCCATTCTACGCCACTCTACGCTGCGCCACTCCACTATGCACCACTCTAAACTATGCCAGTGCTTTGTACACCGCTGAAGTCACTGCCAGTATATTCTGCAACACTATACCAATGCACTCTGCACCCGTCCACTCTACTCTATGCTATTTCATCGTATGCCACTGTAAGCGCATCCACACTATTCCACAGCAATACACAACACTCTCTGCCACTGCACTCTTCGCCATTCCACTGTACGACACTCCACACCACTCTCCTCTATGCCACTTACTTTTAGCCATGCTGATCAGCAGCCAGGCTGGTGTACAACATGGCTAAACATATTGGCAAAGCCAATAGGTCTTGCTTAGGCGAAACCTATTGGCTTTGTCAATGCTTGTTAGGAATACCTTTTTTTTTTTTGGGGGGTCGAGCGTGCAAGCGCTCTGGCCCCTGTTGTAATCTCTTTGTGGGCTTTTAACCATCCCATGTCACGCCCATCAGTTTAGTTGGTTCGTGGGCTTGCCTTTTAAAATTCACTTGATTTCATTTGTGAAAGGCAAGCCTTTTCCAGTGTTTAGCCCTCCTCGACAGCACCGGTAAACTACTGAAAACATACGAGGCTCAATTTTTTTCTGCATGGCCTCTGGACCACTTTTTATTTTTATTTCCTACGCAGTGCAATCTTGTTGGGCAGTAGTCGAGCTCTTTGCATGACACAACCCAGTTACATAGATAATTGGATAATTGCTGATGCATTTGACTGCGAGCAAACTTTGTTTTCCTTTTGTGTGTGCTCCTTCACGCTCATGGAGTGGCGCTTTAAATCAGCTCCCTTATGTAGAACTGTATTTCTTTCATTTTCAATTTATGTGGCAAAAAAAGTCCGGTTAGGACTTTACAACACTAACAGCTCTAAGTCGAACAAATGCGAGACCCATTGCCTTGCAAATGCTTGTTTCAGTCCTGGCCCTGTGATGCGTTTGCCCCTCGAAAATTGGATTTCTGTCCTCATGAATAATTCTAACATTGAAAACGGACAAATAATCTTCCTTTATTATATCCCGAGCCGTCACTGCATTTACGTAAGTGTCTCTGTGGGGCATGATTTTTAATAACCCTAAAAATCAGGGACAGAAAGTACAATGTTGACAAAAGGTTATTATGTGCCAGCTTACTTTGTATTTTCGTATTCTTGTATAAGTAATATTCACACAGTCTACCTTTAAATGATCAATTTCTGCATACTTGACGTGATGATGTAAAGATTTCCAGCATTAGGGATGCGGGAGCCGCTACCTGCTGGCCACCATTGTCCTCTGAACGCCGTTTCCATTTTACTTCAGCAAAGCTCTTTTCGCAGCCCTGCTGCTAAATTGTGAGCGAAATTCCTCTGGCGGATTAAAAAAATAACCCCTGCTCTCGCGCATGGAGCAGCGGGGTGGTCTGCTGAGGTGCTTTGAAGCGCTGCTGCTTTCATTGTGTGCGAGCGGCAGGCGCCTGGTTGCCCTCTTCTGGGCGCTTGGAAGTGAGTCTGCGTTACCGGTTCCCACTGGAGACCGCGGGCCTAAGCGCCTGGAGGCCTGTCTGCCAGGAACTCCCGCCTCTCTGATCTCCGGCGCGTTCCTTGATTGCGGACGCTCTACCGCCTCGCAAGAGACCTTTCTGAATACTTAAGGACATTTGTGGAGAAAAATCCACTCGCCTTCGGCAGTTGTCAGCCGGCAATTGGTATTCGTGCCAGTGGCAACTACCATTCCGCGAAAAGTAGGACGTGGGAGCCTGCCCTCCCAGTATAAAGGCCTGCTTGTCATTTTCGCATTACATGCAACTTTTGACAGCTTGTAATAAACGGCATAGCTGCTCCCGGTAACAATTTATTACATTTAAATTCAATATCTGCACCAGAACCGCCAGCCAAGTTAAAACAGCTCATAGCTTTTCCTTCATCGTTACATCACTCTGGAAAGAACACCTGTTAAGCGGAAACAAGATATTTAATAGTGACGCACGTGGAGGTCATTGAAAGAAAGACTGAATGGCTGCATGTTTCTACAGAGTATGAACCATGGCATGTTTTTTTTTTTATCGTTACTGGCGTTAAACAGATTCTAATATCTAAAACTTACTTCTTTTTGGTGTATTTAATTTCACAGTTATAGATTCTGCTTTTATTATTCTGCAGTGAACATGAAAAAGTGAGACACTAAAAATATGAGCAGTTCATGTGTGTGTGGCGGTGTGACCACGTATTAGGAGGCGATACAATATAAAGTGATGGTGTGATCAGATATTACAGGGAAATAAGGATATTGCATGTCTCCTCGTCAGTGTTTGAAATGGAAAAATAGAAGTGCTTACTTCTGAGAAGTGCCGGTACTCTCCAATTAAAAGTATTACGTTTTTCTTGAGAAGTGCAGGTACTCTCCCTCTAAAAATAAAAAATAAAGTGTCGGTACTCCTTGCCAGACAGTACCGGCCCATTTAATGTGCTGCTCCTGGTAGATCAATGTCCTTGTAAAGGAACTTTGCCTTCTACCTTGTTCCTTTATATGGGAATAGAACTCCTTTGGAACTTGAATATCCTTCTAGAATGTGACAGAGGTACTTTATCCCATATACAACACTGATCCCAGGAGGACTCAGGGCCTTATTACGACCTTGATGGAGGGGTTTCCTCCATCACAAATGTGATGGATATCCCGCCCGCCGTATTACGATCTCCATTGAACATAATGAGATCATAATATGGCGGACGGGATATCTGCCACATTTGTGATGGAGGAAAACCCCTCAGTCAAGGCCATAACAAGGCCCTTAGACTGCATATTCAGAAAATTAGTAAATCCAGCAGTAAATATGGCTACGTCTACCATGATTGTATTGGATGCTTATGCACCACAAACCTATTTGTGGAGTAATACTGCCCTGCACAGGCTGGCTGAGTTGTGTGGAGGAAGTGTACAGAACGTTTGATTCATGCAAAGAGCTGTGATGTCAGGGATGTTATTCTCAATGGGGCAGCCACCAGAAGTCAGGTATGTGCACATGCTGCATTGCTATTATAGATGCAGTTCACAGCATCAAATCTTGTTAACTTTGGTATACACAATAATAAAACCGAGCAGAGGTAGCTCTCTAGCAAGTGGATGACGTGATTCAAGAATCGGTACATGGCAGAAGGGGGCGAAGGGAGCTGCCTTGAATTTTAACCTTTATTAAAATGTCAGTTGATGCTATACAGATTGTAGGACATGGCCCTTTTTACAGAGTCATCCCCAAACTTTTTGCCTTCTCCTCCTATTTCTTTCTGACCCTTTTTGTTGACGTTCGGACTCTAAGCACTTTTCCACAGCTGATCAGTGCTAACATGCATGTTCTCTCTCTTCTAATCTTGGTATGAGTGGCTTACAACTAATTGGCACATTTGATTTACCCCTAATTTCCTTGTACAGTGGCACTCTTATACCCAGGACTGGTAAATTAAATGTTACTAGTGGGCCTGGAGCGCAGCTTGCGCCACCCACATACTTAGCCTTTCAAACCTATCTCAGGCCTGCTAGCGCAGGGCCTGTGTGCGCACTTTACTGCCACGGGGACATCCCTGGAACTCCCCTTTTACTACATGTGTCACCCATAAGGTAGGCCTTAGCTAGCCCTATGGGCTTGGATCTGTGTATGTATCCTAGAAGTGACAAACTGCTCGCCGTGCGCCTATGCCGTCCTCTCCTGGGCGCCCCCTTTGATGTATGTTTGACTATAAGGGGACACTCCCCCCTCCTGGATACCAGAGGCCAGTAGCCTCTAGGGAAAGGGCCACCTCAAGGTAATTCCTTGGGTAAAGTAGGCCTTTTACATTACACCTCTTAAATATTTAATTAGAGTTGTCCTCCTCCAACGTGAGGCTTAGGGATCCTAGGCCCTGATGAATGCCCAGAGATCACTTTTGGCTCACTCCTGAGGGCAGAAACATGTTGGCTACTATTTGATAGTTAGGTGACCCTGTGAGTCCTTGTTCTCACAGAGGTGTCCCAACCCCCCTTTTTAATCACACCAATCAGACACCATCATTACAATTGCCACTTCTCACAGGTGTCTGCTTGGGTGTTCTTAATTCTTCACTAGATTAGCTGGATCCCGATCTTTCCAGAACATACGTTTATTTACGCACTCCCTCCTGTTCCTTTAACAGCGAGGTTGAGTCCGCCCAGGTGGCACTGTCCTACCTGGGTGGGGCTAGGTGGTCAAATAATGAAGCATGACACTATATAGTGTGTGAGACCACCTAGTCCGTAAAGGGAATTCCTTCCCCCCTTTTTGCTTCCCCCCCCACCCACACACATTGCAGTCTCTGACTGACCTCTCACTGAACTCACCTATCCAAATAGGAACACGTACAACCAAGGGCAACAATGGTGCCCTTAACACCTTCTCTATAGAACCCCGTACTTCTTTGTGTGCTTTTTTGTTTACAGATTTAGGGAGCTAAGTACGTTGGGTTCCTTCATTAAATGTCCCTCCTTCTCCCTTACACTGTCTCCATGTGTATTGTGTAGTGTTATTCCTTCTGCTGGGCACGATGGGAGTGCTATGTGCTCTGGTGAAGCACATGGAGGACGCTTCATTGGCCCTTGGAGCGTGAAGAATGCTTCACTCTTTAATTCACAGTGCTTGAAGAGTTCTTTTTCTGTGGTTTGACTAGCGTGGAAGAGCGCCTTATTTTGTTAGACGCAGCACGTGAAAAGCGCTGCCATGTCCGTTGGCCTGGGCGCAGGAAGCGCCCTGTGGATACCAAGCGTTGTGAGACCCTCCCGGAAGCAAGAGACGCCGAGAGAAGCCCATTGGCAACCTCTCCTTCAGCGCAGCTGAGGCGTGCTCTCGTAAGTGCCCCCGTGGCACAGGCAGGCCCTCTTCCTGGCGAAATTTACCACGCGACCCAGGGCTGAGGCAGTAGAGGCGCTGGCTCGTGGCCGACAACGTCCGGAAAAATTACCGCTGGGCCCAGCATCTGTGAATGCCTGCAGCCGGCCTTTGGAGCCTGAGAGCTGCTCCACTCACAGCCAGCCCCAGGGGTGAGGAGCCCTTAAGGTAACAACCGTGACGCAAGGACACGGGTGGCTGTCTAAGGTCTGTTTCCAGGCGGGAGGGACCTGAAGGGGGTGAGGGGGTCTCACTGCCCACGTGGGCAGCTGGTGTAATGCAGGTGAGTGTGGGGACCAGTCCAGGTCTCCCGCGTTGGAAGGAGGGAGCATTAGTCCTCCCACAGATCAGAGGATGACAGCATTCTGGAAGCTGGGGAGACAGATCTACTACTCATTCAGGAATATTAGTCCATGTGCAGACCTTTGCAAGTCTGTTTTGTTTGTTGATTTATTTAATCCATTGGCAACAAAAAAAAAAAGATGTTGGGAGTGACACTCGTTTCATGCACTAACTATTAAGTCAGGACAGATTTTCAGACAGTGTTAAACAGCATAAAATTCCCAGTCTCCAAGTGACATCACCCTGCCAAACACAGTTGTTTGGTACCCACCTAGCACTCCACCATTAAAATTCGCAGGACATTCTATAAAGGTACTGGGGGTTGCAAATTGATCCTTGGTGGGTTATGAAAGTCCAAACAATAAATAAATATCCTGTAAATTGTATATTTATCTTGTCACAAGGTCAAATGTAAACAATGTCTTCTGACAAATTGCATACTTATAATTTGTAATTAATATGGGTATTCATGTTTACAAATTTCTCACTTTGCGGTTGGAGAAAGGAAACTAAATTTAATTATGTGACAATCTTGTTGGGGTACAGAGAGAGTGAAATGAAAGACTTTAGGATGTCATTTTTTTGTAACGCAATAAAATGTAAATACTTGTAAATGAGCAGTTAGGAAAGCAAAAATTAAAGTTTTTTTTTTGTTATAGTAATTCTGGATTGTGATGGAAACAATGGGCCTGATTCTCAAAGGTAAACTTACACAGTTGTGTAAGTTTACAATTGTTTGCTGTTCACAACGGTTATACGAGTAGCATCTTTGCGAGTATGGATTCTCCCCACATGCTGTCCTATCTTTTTCTGTGCGGCCCTTTATCCAGGAAGTGTTTAAAGAACCCGTCTAGGGATTTAAGATCTTCCTCTGCATGTTTCCGTCTGTCCCTTCTTTATGTAGGACTCAAACCAAATGCTGACCTTTTCAATGCCACCAAAGCATTGAAGTTTCTTAGGGCCTGATTACGACCTCGGCGGATGGGATAATCCGTTACAAACATGACGGATATCCTGCCCGCCATTTTACAAGTTCCATAGAATATAATGAAATCAGGGCCTTATTCTTAAACGAAGGTGCGTTCCAATGAAGAGAAAAAATCTTTCTTTTTACTGAATCCTACTTTATAAACAATCATCGACAATAGGCACTCCAGAATGTTCATTTGTTTTATGATGTGTGCTTGGGTTTTGAGACCTCTTGTGACATCATTAACTGAATGGCCCCTTGAAGAAACACTGAAAATCTTCTGCAGAAACCCCAAAACTCCTCTGGTCTCCTTTGTGTCCGCATCAGGACACCATCTTCTGGGGTAGCCGTGCACTTTTAAAAGCAAACTTTAAAAATAAAATGCCACTCATAAACCATTTATGCCACTTCATCTACCCGCATGATTTAAAGCTATAAATGTTTTGAAGTTGCCACTTCCTGGTAGTATAGTAGTTGTATGTGCTTTAAAAATCAAATGTTTCAGTAGCTCAAGGCAAGACAACTGTAGTATTTGGCCCTTGCTATGCATCTGAGTACATTCCTCGTGTGTCTTCCTCAGTGTGTCCAGACAATAGGATGTTTCAAGCTGTTTACATCATGACTTTAAACAGTACAGCTGGATTTCAGATACTATTAAAGCATTATCATTTATTTTTCGTTCTTTTATGTTTTGTTTTTTCTCACACATTCTTAGACTGCTTTCTATCTTCGAATATTTTTTCTTCCACTTATACATTTTTATTGTTACCATTCTCCTTTGTTACGTTGAAGTCAGCTTTTGTTTCAGCCTTTAGCTTCACAGCTGTAGCTCAGTATTTCCTGTGTCCACCTATCTTATGTTTTTATATTTTGCACAGCTAGATTCGTGGTGCTCTACTGTTGTTTGATTGACATTGGGTGATGGCTAACCTCTTCTCAAAGAGCGTGTAACTTGTTCTAGATCACATGGAGAGTTGATGGCCAAGATTTGGACTCGCTCACTTTTAATCCTAATGGCATTGCTGTATTGCACAGGTTCTTTGTGCCGGTCTATGAGCAGTCACCCACACTGTGGAATCTAGGTGATGCACAAGGAGAATGTGGGGTATATTGTCCTGCATCATCGCTGCATCCTACCTTGATGCTGTGTTGGGCATGAATTTCTACTGTGCTCTGACTTGAGAGCTTGTGGTGTTTCAAGTGCTGCGTCAGTAATCAAGCTTTCTTTTGTAGGAGCTGAAGTGACTGCCTCCCCTCTCTGGAATCTGACGCAGGTAAAGTTGGAGCCACAAGAGAATGAAGAAGGGACCGTGCATGGACACAGTGTGCTGGGCAACAACGTCTTCGAGGAGCCGATGTCTGCCATGAGTAACACCGGCTTGCCGCAGAGCCCAGATGACTCTGAGGGAAGTTACAGCTCCCACTCTGCAGACAGCCTCATGGGATCCTCTCCAGTCTTCAACCAACAGCCCAAGAAAAAAATAAAGAAAATGTAAATGGCTAAGGGACATCTTTTTAAAAACATTGTAATTCATGCCCATGTGGCAGATATTGTTATAAACCTTTTTCCATTTTTTTTCAGTCGGTGATTTTTTGTTGTTGTACATTTACATCTCTGTGTGTGCTTTGCAGCCAGCGTAAATCACATTGAGAATAATGGTTCTGCAAGTGTGTTACAGGAGAGTCAGGATTTTATTAGACACCGAGGCCAGCATTGTGCAATAGACACTTCAATGCCACTTCACAACAGCTAGGTTACAGAGGAAAATGAAGACTGGCTGTAGTGCTAAGAAGACCGGCCATGTTATAGAATCCCCCTCCAAAATATTCCGGAAACCCTAACATGTCCAATCATAAGAACTTTCACAATAAATTTACACTTCCAGCTTTTTCTCCGAAACCATCTTCTTTTCAGCTGCACGGCACTTTGTGTGTGGAAAGAATTGAACTAATGAAAAACAAATCCCCGACATCATGAAGAAATTACATGATCAAAGCTGCACTATATAGAAACAAAATATTTATTTGCTACAATTACAGAACAAAATATGTGAATTTCATTTTTATATAACAATGTTACTATTTTTTTTTAAGTCCAAAACTGTTACCTGCAGCAGGCAGGTTGAGAGGAATAATACTAGTCTCGACATCTTTAACACAATACTTGTTTTCCTGCAACTTATTTGCAGAACTGTTATTTTATGACCAAACACTAGAATTATGTGCATTCAGATCTTTTATAAAGCCAGAGAAGAAACTTGCCCGGTAAAGTGAGTTTTTCCATATAGAAAGAAGTAAATGTCCTTGCGTTAGACCATGGCTACCTTCAAAATGTCTCCAAGCCTCACCCCTAAAAAAACCCACACCTCGTGAAATTGCTATATGGATGGAATGAGTCATCAACAGTCATATGCGCACCAGCTTCTCTTAGAACTTCCTTTACCCAACTTCCTAAAGTTACGTGCTTCACCCCCCTCCCCTTCTTTTTTTAATAGCTGATCATCCCATGGAGGGCGATTTTCCTCTCGTTTCATACCAAACACCACAGGAAACACAACAGTGCATATCTTGAAAAAAAGACTGAAGTTGACTTGGTGTTAGTTCTTTTAGTCAAAACAAGAGTAACTCCATCCAGAGTAAAGAACATGGATCTTGCATCTCATAATTCACGATACAAAATATATTTAAAAAAAAAGTTTTGCCAGTTTCATGGAAACCTGCAGCAACTTTAGAAACAAAGTTGAAGGTCAACCGATAATTTACCTATATCCTCAGAGGTTTAGGTGGCTGATGACTCCCTAAACCCTTCATAATCCTGCAGGTTAATCTTTCTTTTCTAATCCATCTTTCACCTTCCAAAGTATGTTCTCATGAAATAGCAGACCCGTAATAGTTGAAAGATCTAGAAGTGCATTTGCTGTAAATAGACATGTTTCCTGATCTTGACAATAGTGGCAGGATTTCTTTGTTGGCACTCAAAGGTGTTACAATCTTTGTCCGCCAAGGCAATTTGTGTAGCACACCGCTGAACCTGAACCATTGTCCATATTTAACCAGCAACACAGAATGTCTCTTCCTTGGTGGTGGGAAAATGTTCAATGCAAAAATATCTTTCATCAGGCCTACATAAGAAAACACCAAAAGCACTCAGCAAGTTATCCTCGTTACTTTACAAAATATGTGGGTCGTTAATGCTTTCCTAAATGAATCCTGACTAGAAAGGACTTTAGTACCTGCGGTACATTGTTTCAGAGTGTAGGGCCCATCAAAGAAAAGGGCCTACCGCTCATTCTGGATTTCCTAATACGTAGCACAGCTGAGTGCCAGAACAAAGAGTCCTACTAATGTTGTGGAGCATAAACGAAGGGCAAGTGGGGATTTCTTCATCCTGTAATGTACTCGAAGTATCAAATATAAGGTCTTGAACACCACTCTCAGCTCGATGGCTAGCCTGTCCAAGGCTATTCAGACCTGTAAGATGTGTTCACATCTTTTATAGGTCGCAAGCTCAACGCACTGCTAAGTTTTGGATTATCTGCACTTGAGATAAAGAGGATTCATGGAGTCATAAAGCGTATTTCAGTAGTGTGCTCCAGACACTATACATTCAGATACCACCTGGAAATATAATTGAGTTGGTAAGAATGGGAGTATCTTAACATTCTAAGGTAGTATAAACAAGCTGATGTGGCAGCATTAATCTGGGGAGGTGTTGGGGGGGGGAGGGTTCAGTGACCAATACTAATTCAGCACTATCCTTCAAGATTAAGGGCCTCATCATGACTTTGGCGGTCCCACCACGGGGAGGACGCTACTGACATGGCGGTGACATCCCACCCCTCCACCCCCAAACGTATTACAATGTTCCCGCCGGGCTGACCCGTGGGAACAACTGCAATACGCATTCCAGCTGGGCTGACCGGCGGGACCAGGGCTAGGATATTGGCCTCAGCTCCTTTAAGGGACCGATGCCAATATCCTAGCACTCCTGCACCCTCTAAATGTGCACTATCTGCAAAGCAAGCAGTAAGCCAAGACGAAATATAGAGAATATTCTGATGAGACCATGCTGCTATAAGCCATAATTTATACATTTTCCTTGATTACAGACTGTCATGGAGAGTTGCCAACAGTCCTTTATAGTTAATTGCTTTAATTCGATCAACATGAAGAACTTATCTATCATGGATGGTATTGGCTGTATCAGGCGGTAAATTGTTATCTAGCCAAGTTTCGATTAAGAAAAGAAAATCCCTAAAATGTTCATGTAACTTACAAAAAATCTTGGTAGTATGTGCAGGAAGGAAATGCAGTTTATTAATTCTCCTGTAATTGCTTTGCTGTTGGTATCATGGAAAAACCCAGGGTGTCACTATGGTGGCATTTAAAGGCAGGCCTCCACGTGCCCAGTGGGAATCCTAGCAAATAGGCCACCAATCCTTATGGTCCCTAATCCTTCCGTGAGGTACTAATGAAGACAGATACACCTGAAAGTGAAACTCGGGGACAACAGGTAGAAGACCGTAGGAAGTGGTCATGGAGACAATCAGGACTGCCATTCCCTCTGTGTGGAATCAATGTTGTACTGTGGCCACTCCTTCTTGACAATATCCTTGTAGTCTTGGCAATTGAGGATCCAGCTATAGTCGAAGAAGGATTCAGCAGTTAGAAGTGAGATAATGACAGAACAGAGTAAGCCAAATATTACAGCAAGGTAAGGTTTGAGGACTTATCCAATGTACAGGTGGATTGTGGTGTAACAAGCCCCTGAGAGACCAGGATATCAGACAGGAGCCCCAGCACGCCAGCAGATGTGTAAGTCATTTCTGAGGAGAAAAGGTAAACAGGAATACACAAGGGAGGCAGAAATAGAACAAGGAGGCCAAGGAAAGGTGAAAGTGGGATTCCCTTCAGCAAAGGGTGTAGGGGCTCTGAGGCATCTAATTAATGAGGCTGTCACTAAAGAACCGGAAGTGCTCCCATGATTAAGGAAGTGGAAACTGTTGTGTGATCTAGTGGTGTGAAAACCCAGTTTCCAAGTCCTGCTATTCTAAAGTTTTCACCCTTTTCCGATCTTGCGGGTGGCTCAATGTAATTGAATCTTCCTGATCCTCACATCTGATATTTAATTTTCTAAACCGTGGCGAACCCCCGAGGTAGGCATTGTGCAACTCCACTTGTCCACTAAACCTAGGGTAACCACCACTCGGGAGTAATGGCGTAGAGCCCACAGCCTGAACGGAACGTGAACAAGACGAATTACTAGTGTCAAACAACTATTGTATTGCATTGCAGCATTTGTATAGTGTTACCCCTGTGTGGGGCGCTAAAGTGCTTACCCACCCAAATAGCAAGCTATATCCATGTGGATGGTGTTTTAATGTTGAACATGATGACTGACTAGATGCAGTTGTCGTGTTATTGAATGCAGCCAAAATTTTAAACAAAATAATTTTCAGCATGGCTACCTTTATGTGCTCTTCGAACCTCATTAACTCCTGTTCTTGCATGGTTCTAAAACTGGACCTTGTTTATCATAAATCCTAAACTTGTAACAGATTTATCACCATCACCAACTGTTCCTTCAAGTACCTAAGTTCCTTAGACACCATAAAAATGTGACATAAATTTACTTTCAAACGTACACTCTCTTTCAAAGGTAAGCTGCCATTGGTCCAAGGACTTCTGTGAAATTCTAATTAGCTAATGATAGGTCGAAAGGTTGGCTCTTCAATTGAAATATTTTGTGTAGCCATCCAACTGCTGACAGCCCCCCCCCAAACAATTGGTAAAGTGAAATGGGCATGTTTGCATAACTAAGCAACTTCCTGGTGGAGATCTGTCAAACACTCGATCTCCTCCATCTTGAAGTGCCTGTACATCAAGAATGTGTTTAACTCTCTTGACTTTATAACGTTTCCAAACTATGTCCTCCTTTTTTACTACTTGTAGAGCCTTTGTGCCGCTCTTGAAGCTCTATAATTGCCCCTTTGAGAAATATTTGCTCAATCTCTGACCTTGCCAAAGATTGTGAGGCACTGAAAAACACATCCTTCATGGCTCGCAATGGGAATGGTGCTTAAAAACTATGTTATACACAAACAGTAGGTTTTTTTTCTTCCCTATCAAGCATACATTCAGGGGACGCATTATACAAAGTGCCCCTGGGGCACAACAGGCATGTGCACCTGCTTTGGACACCCCTTTGGGAACTCTGGTATTACAGAAAGGCTGCAGACACGATCCACGCGGCCGGTCGTCATTGCTGTTGGGGGAGTGACTCCTTCACTCCAAGGTAGATTCCTTCTTTCTTCTTCCTTCTCATGCAGACTGAAGACTTGCCGCCCTCAGCAGATACACAGCTGGGGAAATGTTGCAGAAGCTGGAAGGAACTGTGGAAACAATGTTGTAAGCAGAGTCTTTGTCGTGGATGCAAATTGTTGGTTCCTAGAGGGTCCAGTCGCATTTCCAGTGGCCAGAAGTTGAAGTAGAGGTTGCAGAGGAGTCCTGCTGGAAGCTTGCAACCCGAATCTGAGGACCCACCAAGAGGGAGACCCTAAATAGCCCTGAAAGGGGGATTGGTCACCTAGCCAGGTGACCACCTATCAGGAGGGGGCTCTGATGTCACCTGCCTGACCTGGCCGCTCAGATGCTCCCAGAGGCCTCTGCCCACCTTGGATTCAAGATAGCAGAATGAAGGGATTATCTGGAGGAGCTCTGAGCACAACCCCTGGGGTGGTGATTGACAGGGGAGTGGTCACTCCCCTTTCCATTGTCCAGTTTCGCACCAGAGCAGGGACTGGAGGTCCCTGAGCTGGGGCAGACTGGTTTATGCAAGAAGGGCACCAAATGTGCCCTTCAAAGCATACTAGTGGCTTGAGGAGGCTACCCCTCCCAAGCCATGTAACGCCTATTGCCAAAGGAAGAGGGTATTACCTCCACTCCCCCCACCCCCCCAGAGGAAATCCTTTATTCTGGCTTCCTGGGCTTGAGCTGGTCAAGCAGCTGGAGGGCAGAAACCCATTTGAGGGGTGGCAGCAGCTTGGCCTGCCCAGAAAACCCCAGAAGCCTGGTAGTAGCAATGTTGGGGGTCCTCTAAGGAGCCCCCAGAGTGCATAGAATCATACTTCTAATACTGGCAACAGTATTGCGGTATGATTCAATCATATTTGATGCCAAACATGTCTAGGTTCGGAGTTACCATTATGTAGCTGGACATAGGTAGTGACCAATGTCCATTACACGCGTAAAATGGCACCCCGCACTCACGAAGTCCATGAAAATGGAGCTGAGTTTGTGGGTGCACCTCTGCTCATGCAGGGTTGCCCTCACAAACAGGTACTTGCATCCTGCTCTCTGTGCTAGGAGGGCCTCCCATAGGGGTGACCTACAGTGACCTGGTGCAGTGACTTGTAGTGATATGGGTGCATGCACCCTTTCATGCAGGTTGCTATGGCAGGTCTGCAGATACACTTTGCATTGGCTCCTCATGTGTGGCATAAATCATGCTGCAGCCCATGGGGAACCCCTGGTGCCCCAGTGCCCTTGGTACGTGGGTACTATACTAGGGACTTATAAGGGGGGACCAGTATGCCAAATGTGGGGTGTGTGTGGTCCAAGCAATCAAATTTAAAGGGAGAGAGCACAGTCACTGGGGTCCTGGTTAGCAGGATCCCAGTGAACACAGTCAAACACACTGACAACATTCAAAGAGTGGGGGTAACCATGCCAGAAAGAGGGCACTTTCTTACACCATAGTCCCCAGTAAAGTTGGTGTTATTTTCTTCCACTCAACTATTTCCTCTTGCCTTCGCTTCAAAGCACCTGGATTTGTCCACAAATTTCATATGTTCTTTTCTTTTACTCACCTTCACTTTATGACAGTGACCAAAATTCTTCAGGTGAAACCTCAATTCTCTTGTTACATGTATCCAAAGCTGACATAGCATAAGCCTAAATTTCTTTGCACAAACATTTCCTAAAATCACCCCCATTCTTATCATTCGTGGAATCCCCTTGAGTTGGTGCTGCATTTCCTTGGTTAAGTTCACTCTTAGTCCTATTGAAATTAATAGGTGTTTTAACCTTTTTAACAAATTAAAGAAATCAGATATCACGAACAGTGACTACATTTACAACCTTTTAGTGATCTTTTATTCTTCCGGCTGAGATTTTTCTATGTGAGAAATACTCTGGACAATACTCAGAAAAGATTAATTCCAGCATTTAATCCAGACTTTGTTGTTTGTGCATTTATGCCGTAAGATGTGGTCCCATGCTCACTGTGCTATAGGACTCGAGCTTTACTCTATTAACGAGGTCCATATAGGATGAAACAGGAGTTTTTGTGTGGTCTTTTCTGGAGAGGTCACGGCTATCAGTTTAGGATGAGTTGTGGAGCAGTGTCAATACTGATTTGCGTAAGGAAGCCCTCGGTCTAGAGTGGCAAAGAGTGGTGCTGTGATTCAGGGCTGTTATCGCTGATAGACAATTTCCTGCAGGTAAGAGGGACATCACCTCAAGTCTGTGCATTGTACCGGTGAGCTGTGAATGTGCCTGATACTTGGGAGCCTGCTTGCTGAGAGAAGTGGACAGGAAACTAGTCCCACAGAAGCAGTCTGCCTGAGGAGGAGAAGCCCAGCAACTGAGTTAGAAGAGAAGACAGCTCAGGAGAAGTGGACTACTGTTGCAGTGTGCCTGGAGAAGAGATGAGTGTGCCCTAGGGTCCTCCTGTCTCCCTACGTGCCTAAGATAAGGCAACGTGAACCTGAAACTCACCAGTGTGCCAACTCCAGTGACAACCACAGTGGAAGACCATAGGACCCATCACCTTTGCTGCTCCACGAGGACAGTGACCTGGCATCACAGACTGAAAAAAGAAATTCCCCAGCAGCGAGTGCTGGATCTGCCCATCGACTGCCTTTGCCTGTGCTGCTGCAGCTCCCATTGGCCTGACATGTAGAGAACGAGGCGGCATCGCCTGAACAAGCACCTCTGATTGCAAGTAGAATTTCTCACACTGTGTGGATGAAGACTGCACATTCATACTGAGTTGGCCCAAGTGTGCTTCACCTCCTGAGAAGAACATTCACTGACAACTTGACAAATGGATTTTGGTGGGACTTTGTTAGGATTATTGCAGCCCTCGTTATAGAGCTGCCTAGTCAAATTATATAGACCGAGCTACGGGTCACAGAACTCAGTAACGCTGCACCATTTCACCCTAGTAAGGCTGTAACTGAACCTAAATGTAAAGCTTTTGTTCATATGTTTAGTAGCCCCTAGCATCTGTGGAATACATTCCCTGTAGTGCTGTATATTCCTTGTTTATGATATTGAGTTACGGTGTGATTCAGGTACTTTTATTTTTCTAAAAGAAAAAAGCACTGGATGAGACATTTAATTATTTTGTCTCTTGTTTGGTTGTGTTTTAACTCTCTGCCTACCCTATCTCAGTGAGACACCTTTGGTTACTAGTTCACTCTAGTCTGAAAGTCATGTGTGGTAGGGATTGCCTTGACCTGGGTTGAAGTTCCAAAGTAGGACCAGCCCCAGGACACCATAGGCTATAGGATCCCAATACCACGGCTGTGGTCCAGTAGCCCCTGTCTACTCTTTGGCCCCCCGCAGCAGGTCTGATAGCTGCCATCAACTCCAAACAACATTAGAGTTTAAGGACATACAGGAAATGCAGTTCCGTTGTTGGGTGCCATCGCATAGAGTGTTCTCCAAAGACGCAAAGCTTTCCACCAGTTGGCTTCAACACTTTCTGAAAACTGCCAGCCTTTCTTTCTTAGAAACTATATGAAACAGGTTTGGAGTATTACACCTCTGTGCCTGATGAGCCAAAAGCTGTAAGTCATGCTTCCTAACACAGAGAGAGGGGTAAAAATGTAAGTCTAAAAATTCCAATAGGAACTCAACGCCATAAAAGACACTGTCAGTCAATGTGCATTTAACTAAAAATAGCCACCAGACACTACTCTTGCACTCACAATGTAGACGTGAAAAAAGTAAGAAAAAACTGTCTGCCTCACAGAGGCCCAGAGGTTAGGACAGTTAGTTACCTTTCATGGTGGCACACTCGGATGTTTTCAATCGTCAGTGCTCTTTTCTGGAGAACTCCAGCCGCAGCTCACATGGTGAGATGCTCTTATCTCTAGCTAGTACCAAGAGTCCCTATCTCTTTAAAGTGCTGGAAGAGTCACTATAGCAACCCCCCAATGGTCTTACATTTCCAGGGAAGGTTCTTAGGGGACAAGGCTCTGTTGTGGCCAGGCATGAGCTGTCGGCTGCGTTACTAGGTTCTCGATTGAGAATCCAGGTACGTAACCCGAGGGCGAGTGTAGCGGTTGATGGAGAGACGGAAGAGGGAGCGATCGGTGAAGGGACGTGCTGTATCGTTTGTATTTCTTCCAGAAGAATTTGTACCAGCATTAAAGTACCAGTGAAACTAATGATTGGTGGACTTTCAGCCGTAACAATGGCGACGAGCTCCCTGAAGAGGAACCGAAGCGTGTACAGAAAGTAATTTGTTTTATGGCACAGCGATTCACCTCCACTACCAAGACGGCGGTAAGACTTTATTACATAACTTATTCATACTTGAAGACATTCTTACTGCCAGTGTTATTTATTTCCTGAAGTTGGTGGTTGGAGAAGTTGTGTTTGTCATGCGCTTTCAAGTCCCCATTAACATTCAGACATGCACGTCAGGAAGCAATCACACCACTCGATTGCTCGCGCCAATGCATCGCAATGCACGTGTGCTTTCATGACGTTACGCAAAATAGGCACGCCTTGTTGTTTCTGCTACGGAGATTTACACGCGTTGCCAAGGAGACCAACGTGCTACACGGCGTGCGGCCAGCGCAGTTATACAGCGATAGGCACGCCATTAAATTACTTATAAATCGCTCCTATGTTTGGATTTTAAAGGCGATAGGCACACCATATAAGTAAAAGGAGAACTACACATATTTACGGTGTGGAAGAGGAATATTTATGGTGATAGGCACACCTTTTTGAATGCTATGTTTGTTGTTCAAATAATTATTCACAAACAGGAAACAAAATATTTGTGAATTATTTCAGTGAACATTATTCTTGGATTAAAAGTAATTAATATGAGTTCTTCAAATTTAAGTCTTACATCGGCACAAAACATCACCATCACTCCTCCTGCATCCTTTTGGTCCACTGGTACAGAACCCATATTAAAATGGGAAGAATGGAAGGAATATTTTTTAAATTGCATCGCAGCAATTGATGAAAAAAACACAATGTCATCTGAACAGAAACCAATATTACTTTTACATGCTTTGTGTCCTATAGGGCTAAAAACTTAAAATCAAGTGAATAAAATGGAAGTGACAGGAGAAGTAACCAGAGGGAGAGAGAGGCAGTTGAAGGAGAGACGGAAGAGGGAGCGATCGGTGGAGGGATGTGCTGTATCATTTGTATTTCTTCAGGCAGAATTTCTACCAGCATTAAAGTACCAGTGAAACTAATGATTGGTGGAGATTCAATCGTAACAGGCTCCCACAGGATCCAGTGTAGTTCACTTTCAACCGGGCAGCAGGTTCTCCCACGCAGGGTGGAGCCCCTTTCAGCCTTTTGATGCCTGGAGACAGTAAAGAGCACAGTTTATTCCCCTTTAGAGAGCAGTTCCAGTACCTAGGTTAAAGATGAGAGAAGGAGACAACTTCACAGGTAGGATTCTTATGTTTTGTCTGAGAAGCTAGTGGTAGGGGCAGTTGTATCCAGTATAATTCCAGTGTTAGAGAAATCCCTGGCCCAAACTGCAGAATTTCGACCAAAAAAGGCCCATTTCCCAACACTTCCTGTGTTGCACAAAGTATGATTTTTTTAAAAGGTACCTTTCCATTGCAGAAATCAAAATGGGCATTGCTAAAGGCTTTTGCATATTTTCATTAAATCTCTGCCTCAAGTGGTTTAGTCGGCGTCTCAAATGGAGGAAAACAGTATCTATTGTTTATTGCGCAGTTCCATTACTTCTTACTCTGTGGTCAAGCAAGTCATAGAAGAAATCCTTTAATATGACAGAGAAGGGAGATGTCAGACAACTGGTCAGTTTTTGCAATTTAACAATGAAAAAATTCTTGCTCACATAGGCTTGTTATTTATGTTTTGAAAATAGGTACAAGCTGGATTTAAAGTACAATGGCCTTGTACCCAAGTGGTACTTTTATGACTAACCGTTGGACTGTCTCAAATCATTTCTTATGTGTGGAGGAGAGTGTGTATTATGTTATGTATGACTATCTTTTTATTAGAGCTAAGCGTACTAATGTGATTTTATGCAATATTTTTTTATTTGCCTTCCTGTGGGTTTTTATGCCAAGGACTGAAATACTATCTAGAGCAACTCAGCAACATGGGGTACACAACCCTGCAGTGCACACGTGTACACAACCCTGCAAAGCAACACTAAGGGAGGCAACCCTGCAATACTAGGGTACATGGCCCTAGAATGCAGCAATAGGGTAAACAACCCTGCAATGCATCATTAGGGTACTCAACCCTACAACGCAACACTATGGTACATAACCCTGCAATGCAACACTAGGGTACACAACCCTGCAACACTAGGGTACATGGCCCCCCAGCACATTAGCATACACAACCCTGCAGTGCATCATTAGGGTGCAAGACCCTGCAATGCACCACTACTGTATTCGACTCTGCAACTCAACGTTAATTCAAATGAAAGCTTTCAGACAAATATTGTGCATTCTAACAATTTACACATGCATCAAAGCCACTTAGGCAGCAAATTCAGCATGGCATAGATAGCCATACTCTCAGAGAGTAAAAACAGCATGGCTACACTTACGCTGACATTCTAAGGATTCTAAAAACATACGCATGCAGCTGATTCAGACTTGCATTAAACAAAATACACCTAAGGAGAAAATTAAAACACGGCGGCAAATTAAGAACAGCACACAGAGATAAACTGACATGACATTATAAATGGCACAGAATTATGTCCAGCAGTAACACTTAATGTTCCCGGTGAGTGATCTCTCACCAGAAACCTCTCTCCACTCTTTACCTATTGGATGCTTATAGCTTCTCAGGAACACTTTTCCAATGTATAAATCACCTTTCATGTGGAAAATTTGCATACAAGTTTGTACTCTACGATCGGGTAGCTTACACTAGACAGTCAGCTGTATAATTGTGAGTATGTTGAAAACATATGTCAATATTTTAAGTAAGAAATTCCTCACTGTTAAGTTTGCTGTTAATCGATGATAATAGACACATTGTCCCAAGATGTGTCCATCACCGCGTAATCCTTTTTCATGGAACAGTGACTAGACAGTAGCCACTGCCACAACCCTTGCTGAACTGATGACAGGTGCTTCGTTATAGTATTAAACGTATATCTTGTAGACCATAGCAGCACATTGAAAACATCCCAATTGAGGAAGATGGAAGTAGATGCGTTATCGTTTTCCGCTTGTCTTGCCAGAGTGGTGCACAACAGCATGAGCTCTCACCGTAATGGGGTTAAATCCTCCCAAAATACACCATTGCTCTGATGTTTTATCATATGCTAGCTCCATGCTGGTTCAATGCTGGTTCATACTCACAGCGTATTGCAATAAAGCTGCACTTTAGTTCCTTAAGTTGCTGATGCTGGTTAACTTCGCATCAGAAATACTGCATTCTTTGTTAATTTCGGCTGCCAGTTCACACCCTTTTGGCATGTCTTGTCAAAGCAATTACATGCGGTCTATGCCAACTCCAACCATGTTGACCCTAAAGTCACACTAAATCAGCATACACTTTTAAAATTAAACCAGTCAAATGCCCAAGACTTCTGTTAACTGCAGGCTTTCTGATGAGAAAGACACTGGTAGGGCTTCCAGGTCATATTTCTTCATGTCAGGCTAAAATTTCCTTTTCTCCTAATCAACCTTTTATTTTCTTCTGGTGGTTCAGTTTCTCTTCAATTTACTCCCACGCATAGATTCTTTCTCCAGTTGTCGCCAATATTGTAATTAAAGATGGATCCTTTATAGGTTGTTAGATGTAGGTTTATTCAGCTTAGTTACAAGTTACAGGTAACGCCCCACCTGGAGCAGCATCCTTGCTGCTCAGCCCACTCTCACCAACTGACCATTCACACCAACCAGGCACTCATCAACATTCTGTGACCTCACACACATACTGGCTGAGCAACAGGGAACTGATAACTAAGGGGAGAAAGCATAGCAACAATTCAAGTTGCAACAAAGCTGTTACCTATCTGTTTGTGAAAAATCTCTTGTGGACAAACTAAAATAATTTCACCCTTTGCTTACTATTGATAGGCTTTGTTGTCTCTCTTATTTGCTTACTTATTCATTGGCTTTCCTTACTCTTGTATTAATCCCTCCCAAGGAACATAGCCTCTCGGCCATCATTTTTAATGGATGAACTGTATGTAGGAAGCTGGCTCTGAATAGAATATATAAAAATGAGACATAGTGTGCACTGAGTCCAGGGGTTCCACAGAGGCTTAACAGAGGCTAAAGAATATAACACTAATGCTCTCTTTTGTGGTAGTGTGGTCGAGCAGTTAGGCTTACTCGAGGGTAGCGCAAAGTACTTGTTGTACATACATAGTCAAGAAATGAGGCACACACGCATTGACTAACTCAAGGCCAATTGTTTTTATATAGCAAAGATATATTTGTTACTTTATTTCTAGAACCAAAAGATTCTCGTTGCAGGTAAGTACAGTTGTAAGTATGTATCAGGCATATGTATCAAATGTACTTTGTTTAGGTTTGGCAAATAAAACAGTTTACAGGCAAGTACCACTTTTCACTTTCAAAAGATGACACTGCAATTTTCAGTACAGTCCTAGGGTAGGAAAAGTGTTAGTGCGGTTTTGGAGTAAGTACTTGACTTACAGTTCCAGTCTCCAGGGATTGGGTGTCCACTGGTCAAGGTTCAAAATGAACCCAAACATACACCACCAGCAACAAGGTGCTGGCTGTGTGCCGAGGTCAAAGTTGGTGCTGGATTTAGAATGGGATCCTATGGAGACTGGGGCACTCAGCAACAGATCTGCTGGCAGGTAAGTACCCGCAACTTTGGAGGGCAGACCTGGGGGGTTTAGGTGAGCACTGGGGGGCCACAGATTAGCACCAAACACAGACCCTCAGTGGCACAGGAGCAGCCGGGTGCAGGGTGCAAACACTGCTTTTCAATAGGGGTACCCCGGGAGTCACAAAGATGCTGCAGGCTGGGTCCATGTGGTTGGTTCCAGAAAACCAATGGCTAGACAAGAAGGAGGGATGCCTGCTGAATGTTACTGGACCGTCGGTCGGATTCCCCAAGGCCAAGGGGCCTGAGGGGCAAGGGTACCTTTGGGCATCGGGTATATTAGTCCAGTTCTCTCGTGGACAGGGAGGTCATCTGGATTTAGGATGCAGATGTAATCATGTTGGCCAGGAAGGGTCAACCCAGGGAAGACACAAGGTTGGAATCGCCTGGGGACCTGCTCTGGACCAGTGGGCCACCTGGACACAGGCCGTGGGTGTCGGGTGCAGAGTGGGCAGGACTCGCAGATCTGGGGCGATTCTGGAGTCCTTCTTGGAGTTTCTTGTGGACAGGGCCGCTGTCCTCAGAAGTTCTTGATCCTCTGGTGGGCAGACAGTCCTCTGGGGTTTGTAGAGGTCGCTGGTCCTGCAGGATGCGTTGCCTTTTTGTAGCAGGGCTTCTGGTGCGGCAGACAGGCAAGTAGGGCTGGGGCCAAGTCAGTTGGTGTCTGGAGTCTTCTCTGCTGGAGTCGGCTTAGCCGTCCTTCTTCTTGCTTCCTTCTTCTTTCCTTCTTGAGGTTGCCAGGAATCAGGTATGCTAGGTTAATGGGTGCCCTTAAATCCTACATTTAGAGGCGTAACATGGCTACTGTCCCTCAGGGTGGCTACACACTTTCTGTGCCCATTCCTTTTGGGGAGGCGGGCACATTCCTATCCCTATTGGGCCCTGTCCTCCAAACCAAGTTGGAGGATTCTGCAGGGAGGGGGCCACTTCAGCTCTGTACACCTTAGGGGTGGTCCTAGCTGGAGTGGTCACTCCTCCCAGATTTACCTAATTTTCCTGCTGGATTTGCTGACAAAGTGGGGCTTCGTCCGGGGGGCGGGCATCTCCACTAGCTGGAATGCACTGCGGCCCTGTAACAGGAGGCCTGAGCCTTTGAGGCTCACCTCCAGGAGTTACAGTTCCTGCAGGGGAGGTCTGAAGCGCCTCCACACAGGACAGGCTTTGTTTCTGACTCTAGAGGGTACAAAGACCCTCACCCCATGGGGTCAGAAACTTGTCTTTTATTGGCATGCTGGTATAGACAGGCCAGCCTTACAATAAAGGGTTGGTTAAAATACAGGCCGGCATCTCTAAGATGACTTCTGGGCGTATTGTACCATAAATCCAACACGAGCATCAGTGTGGCTTTATTGTGCTGAGAAGTTTATACCAAACTTCCAGGCCTTCAGTGAAGCCATCATGGAGCTGTGGCATTCGTAATGACAAACTCCCAGCCCATGTACTCAATATGTCCGCACTGCACTTATAATGGTTAAGAATGGACTCTGTAGTGTCATATTGTTCATGCAGCTATGCCCTCACCTTTGGTGTAGTGCACCCTGCCTTAGGGCTGTAAGGCCTGCAAGAGGGATGACTTACCTATGCCACAGGCAGTGGTTGGTGGGCATGGCACCACACACAGCACACACAATCTGCATTGGCAGTGTGCATGTGCTTGGTGAGGGGTCCCTTAGGGTGGTACAATGTATTCTTCAGCCCTTAGGGACTCTCCTTGGACAAAGAGCCCTTGGTACCACTGGCACCTTTTACAAGGGACTTAGCTGTGTGCCAGGGGTGTGCCAATTATGGAAACAATGATACAGTTTAGGGGAAGAACACTGATGCTGGGGATTGGTTAGCAGGATCCCAGCACACTCTCGGTCAAGTCAGCATCAATATCAGGCAAAACGTGTGGGACGGCCTAACCATGCCAAAAGGGGCACTTTCTTACGCTGTATACTTCCCATACTCGTATCCAGAGAACTACTTTTTTCTTTTTCTTGGTCATTTTCCTTTCTATGACTGTATATAGGAAATCGTGAACTCATGCTTGTGAGACATTTAAAAATGTTTTTTTTTAAACTTAATTAGATTTTATTTTCGAAAAAGGTGTTCTCTTTCTTCTGAATTATAGCTTTATTTTCAAATTAGAGCACTCTCCTCATTCCTCTCATGTGCCGTTATAGAGTTTAACAATTCGCTGTTGCTGTATGGCATCCGCAGCACATGACCCTTTGGATTTTTCTTTGCCTGCGCTGCACAGGTTGCACTTAATATTGCAAGGGAGATGGAGCAATATTAGTAATATGCACACAATATAAGGAATACACATTCTATAATGAATGTCGTATTAAAAAAATATTTAAATTGGGGCATGCTCATGACAACGAGCCATATAGACATGTCCTCCCTGAACTCCAGGCCCTAACTGATCTCCCCTGATAACTCACTGTATATTTGTAGGACATTTGCTGAACTGAAATGAAGAGCAGATGTTTCAATATTTATTTTTTAGTCTGGAGCTGGTGAACATGGGGAGGGCAGAGCCCAGGCCCTGTTCCAGGAATATTTATCTGGTTTGGCCAAGGTCAGCCACAGCCCGTCCTTTAGGGCAGATGGGCCACGCCCCCCCACCTTTTGCCCCTCATGAAGAGTGCCTGTCAGGCTGAGCAAAGGTCAGCCTGACAGACACTCTTCATATTCAGCTCAGACAGCCAGGAGTGAGCCATGTGCGATTTGCGCAGACTCCTGGCTGCCTGAGCCGAACTTTGCTGGGCTGAAGAGGTCACAGCTCCTATGGGCGTGACCTCCTCAGCTCAGCAAAGGTGCCTCGAGGCCCTTCCCCTCGGTGACGAGGGGAAGCGTCACCAATTGACTTCGACCTCGGCGCTTCAGGATTAAGCCCTGTCAATCAATGACCCCTCGTCACAGAGTGGGATGGGGTCAGCAGTCTCACTGACCCCATCCCACTCTGGGACGAAGTTCGGACTACTGCCTTCCCTCATTGGCTGACCTAAGGTCCTCCTGGGACCTCCGAGCTGAAGGTAAGTGTATGTGTGTGTTTTTTAAATGAATGTTTGGTGCATGCGTGTATGTTTGAATGTTGATAAGTGTTGTGAATGGATGTGTGTGCATGTGTGAATGAATGAGTGTGCTTCCCGCCCTCCCCCCTGCCTCCTAAAATTACTGTCCGGCAGTGGCCAATGTTGCGTTTGGGTGGGCCAATGCCGGTCAAATTTCTGTCAAATCTGGAGGTACCCTTCAAGTCCTAGATTTACTCATGGACATTGATTCACCAAAATGTCAGGCTAACTGAAATAACCTCACACATCCTTAACCCTAATGACATCACAGAAAGTGACATTATATGACCTCTGACCCTCAATATTCATACGAAGTGATGTGATATGACCATAACCGTGATAACATCAATAATCATAGTAAAAGCATTTCTAATATAATAACACACAACAGAGAAATGTGTCAGATACAACTTCTATTACATTGCTGACGTGATATGCATTAAGTGTTTCTCTTAGTATTACATGAAATATCATGAGTTTATCTGAAGAGGCTAGAGTAGCACAAAACACACAACGGCACTAGGAACCTACATGTTTTATACCGCAAGCGGTCATTATTAGTGTCCCTACTGTATGCTGCAATGAGAGATGTATTGCTAAATCATAGGGAGATAATTTAAAAAATAAATAAAACAATAGTAGTTATGTCAATATGTATCATTTGATGTGGAGTTGACCATATATTGAATATAAACTATGTCATTGGTGTAAATTATTCTTTGCTGTTAAAACGTTTTACTTTAACACCTGCGAGGTTCTATCACTCATGAAGCACAGAGGTGAAGGTTCTATTCAGACCCTTCATTTTTCATGTATCCACAGTCATGAAATATCACAACAAATTGTTTAAAAAAGTTGATACACTCTGACGTGTAATGTCCCAGTGCCAGTTGAAACTACAAAAAGTAAACAGTACTCATGAAGACACTGTTGCCTGATTTTCTTGGAGTCACGGCTGGTGATTGTTGAAAGTGGTGCGCCGTAATACATGCTCAGAATTGTAGAGCTAAGTTAGTGAGCCTGACAACTTCCAGAGAGGGTTCCAGGGGGTTTCATCCGATCAACATTTTGAAAAAGGTGGGCCAATAATGCATTTTAAAGCAGGTTTGTCACATGCATTTGCTAAAAAGCCATAGGCTCTGCTCTCATTAAATAGTCAAGTCTTTCATGATGTACCGGGCCACTTCACCCTGATGCTCCCAGGAGTTCACCCCATTTTTTCCAAAATGTACTAGAGGTGCTTCCATAAGACAAATTACCTCCATTGTGCCAGATACTCCATATTGTGATAAGTGTCCTCATATCCCATATGTGACCCTTCACTCCAAAAATTACATGCAACATGCTACTGCCATCATTTTGCCATTAGTGCAATCCATAAATCCTGAGTGATCCTAACATCAAAAATGATCTTTAGTACATCAGGGCCAGCACTTTGTTATAACCCCCCCCCCCTATATACCATGGTTATCCTCCTTTATACCAAAATTACCTTCAGTGTACCAGCATTTTGACATTGGTGGCCCCCATGGCAAGCATTTTCGTTGGTACTCTATTATGCCACAAATTACACCCACTGTGCAAATTCCAGCATTTTGTCATAGGTGTCCCTACATGCTACGGAGAGCGTCTAGTGTGCCCTTGTTTTGCAAGCATTTTGGCACCGGTGCTTGTCATACAAAGAACTGCCTCCAGTGTCCCAGACCTTTGGCATGGGTGCCTCTTTAAGTCAGGAATTACTTTCAGTATGCTATGGTCAAGGGCACACTCACAAGCATAATACCACATTCTCACACATACTCATTTATATTCACTCATTCACAATCACACGCCCAATCATTCTCACCACCTTGCACTCATTCATTCTCACTCACAGTTGTGCTTGCTCATTGCCACTCACTCATTCTTGTTCACACTGTACTCATTCATTCTTACCCACATACTCTCACTTTTTTGCAGCCACTCTTTTTCTCACTCACATTCTCATTCACTGATTCACTCCCTCACTGATACTTAGGGGCACATTTAAAAAAAACAATTTGCAACATGCAACGCAGTAACCAAAGTTGCTCCGCTGCACTGCACAAGGGGACGAGAGCATTGTAGAGCCATATCTACTAAGATATAACAACGTTGCTCCCTTCTCCAGCACTTGTGCACAAACAGGCTGCCTAGCACCATGCACACGTTCCTTTGCACCATGGGGCAAAAGTATGTGCATGATGTCTAGCGTATGTTTTGTGCTTGACAGTTAACCATCCGGCACAATGTACAAAATAGCGTGGCAGGACAAATTTCAAAACTTTTCAAACATTGGATGTGTGATGCATAGTGCAGAACATATGCAACACTGTGGTGTTCCAGAAGGGACTGCAGACACTTGTGCATCCCCTTCTGTAATAGTGATAACACTGGTGCGCATGCAGGACCAGCCTTATATTCAGATGGCATTCACTCATTTGAAAGGTGGCATGGCCCCATGCAAATGAGGGAATCACTTTACCTCTATGCCTGCCCTGTATTATAGGTGAGGAACAAAGGAAAACAGACAGCATGTATTTTCTAAATGTGTATGTGATGCAGCTTTTGGCCCTGAAGGTTGAGGGTCCACATGCTCTGCGGCGTCTGTGCATGAATCATCAGCTGTGTGACTTCTCATTGTAACATATCGCCTTATCAAAGATAGTCCTATGCTGTGAAATGTAAAAAAGTAAACAAACACTACATAGGAAATGTGACCAAATTGAATAGATTACAATTTGTCATAAGAATTGTACGTTTAATTTTAATTTAGCTGTATACAGTATATGCTGCAATGTACATAGAGAGTACCATTTATATGAAAGTCATATTTTGTTTGTGACCAAACTTTAAGGATGTCCATTTTAAAATATACCTGTTTTAATGAATTAGTTAGCTCGGACCTAAGTTTGGATAATTAGCATTTATGCCAGTGTGTATGTATCGCCTGATTGCATAATCATTTAATTGAGTTATGATCAGTCCCATTGCTAGTAGATGTGGGTAGTCAAAGAATAAGATCATTATAACCAGAACCACTGAAATTATGCAGTAGGGGAGGTCCTAATTATGTGTCAGGGTTGAATACATTGTGATAAAGCAAAGACACATTATTTGGCGTAATGAACCACATTTTATATAGTATAACTCCATTATTTTGCCATTTCTTCACACTTTTTAACAGTGGCTTAGCCACTAAGTTTGCACCTTAGTACAAGTTTAACTTCCAAGATTATCAATAAGCAGCAAGAAGGTGGCAAGTCAACCTCTGCAAGGGGCCTTCAACTGTGCAGTCACACGAGCTGCAGCATTGTTACTAACTTCTGATCAGTTTGAGCTACATACATATATTTTTTTAACTCCGCATATTAGGGAGCAGATGAAATTTATAATTATGTGGAAACACCACAGCAGCAAAATTACATAATTCCAATGACCCTGACTATAACATAAGAATGTGTAATGTACTGCAATGAGATATCAATATGAAATACTCAGATTTGTAACCCTGCTGTACTGATGAGAATAAATCGAGATAAACTGGTTATTTAGTTTACCTTAGCATCTGGACAGACACACAAACTCTAGTAGGCATTGTAATTCCACATTTACTCTTAGATAACAGTCAGACATTTATGTTTCGCTTGTGGCAGCTCTTCCAATGAGGAATGCACTGCCTCTATCTGTATAGTACAATGTATGCCCTATCCTACAACATATTACTGTGCCCTTCATACACAGACTAAAATATATATAAACACTCTCAGATTCCCCACACATTATCAGACATAATTGAGGTTCAGAAGGAGGCTCAGGTAACGCCCTGTCCCCACTCCCCCGGTACCACTGTCCAATTGCAGCTTGCCTCAGACACAAGGCAGGGTTGCCACAGGGCATTTGTTTTCTGATGTGAATATTTTAATGTCTCAGCCAGTAGAAAAATAGAGAAAATCACCCCAAGCCGACATTTTTCATCTTTTCATGGCAAGCTTATAAAAACAATGCACTTTAAAATGTGTTCTAGAAGTTCCTTAATGACCCCTGGCTAGGGTTGCCACCTGGTTGGTTTTCTGCCGGCACCACCGGTATTTGAATGTCCTGGCTGATGCAAGCAGAAGCAAAATCACATAAAGTCAATATTTTTAGCCCTTACCTGTACATACTTCAAACAGCAAATATAAATAGAAAACACTTTAAATGTGATCTAGAGCTGCAAAGGTTCCTGACTAATAAATAAAATACAGACAGAAGAGTCATGTTACAAGTGAATACATTCAATTTTATTATTAGTCCTACTTAGTATCATGTCCAGGCCTTTGCACACTCTGACAACGACGATAAATTGCTGGTATCTTTCTTTTGGAAAGTTGGGAACCCTACCACTGCCTGATAATTAATGTAAACTAAGTGAATAAACATCACAGGGTTTGGGCTTTCACATGGAGGGAGTAATTCTCTGGTGCATTTTCCAAGGCCTCTTCTGCCCAGTGGGAGGGCCAAAGGTCATGTTTGTTTGGGCCTGGCCCGCCCTCTAAAACTTTATCTGGCAGAGCCATGGATTGATTGTGGTGCTTCTTGCTGGGTGTTGAAGAAAGATCCGGCCGCGACACCAAAGAGAACAAGAATGGTAGGATTAACTTCTTTATTATTCAAGCTGGTGATAATATACAGGTACACTCCAAATAAGTAAAAAGCCCCGGCTGCATCCAGAGCCGCCGCCTCTTCTCCCGTCACCTCCTTCTCAACCGTCCCGAATCCCGTAACATTCATTCCCAAACATTCACACACAACATTCTACCATTCGCCGGCTCGCGCTTATCGCACGAGCCCATTACATTTACAATACAACACATCTTCCCCTTTACACAAATTTTCTTTTCTATAACAATGTGATAAGAAACATACACTATATATCTATCGCTATGTGATAAGAAACATATACTATATACCTATCGCTATAAGAGACTTAAATCTACAATGTCAGAAATATCTACTTAATAAATCCTACACACACTTCATAAGTTCATAAATTTGTTCCAGAATCTTTACGGAGACTCAGTTACATTTATAGTCATTGAATTTTCCTGGTCTCATGATCCTCCTGCCACATCTGCTAAGATTATTCTTCACACTTGTCTTGTCACCGTTCCGTGCATTGTTGCCTTTATCCATCATTTGGGTTCTGCGTTCCTCTTCCGTAGGACTAACACTGCTTCTACCAACCTGCGCAGTCTGTGCAACATTGGCACTTTGCAAACACATTTTATTCCCTGTATCGTCACACATAAACCAGTCAGTTCCAACCAAACTTCCCCCACCCTTGCCTTTGTACAGGGAGACTCTGCTTAGATGCCATACTTTTCCATTCTCAAGTTGTACAGCATTACACAAAACTTTTGTGACCTTCAAAGGAGGATAGAATTTTCCTTTTTCACACTTTTTGAAACCTGGAACCTTCACCCTAACTAAATCGCCCACCTGTATACTTACACTTTTGCATTTATGTTTTGCATCATAATACTCCTTCGAACGGATTTGCGCCCTCTTAATATTTTTCCTAACACTCTCACTAGTCCAACTGCTTTCCCTACCATCAATCATCCAACCTCCATTATCTTTCCTCAGTGGAACCCTTCCTCTCATTATCTCAAATGGGCTGTGGCCAGTAGAGCTACATGGTGTAGTCCTGTATGACCAAACCGTTTTCCAAACTTCCTTTTCCCAATCTAAATTTGCAATTTGCACACCCAGCCAATTGTATACTATTTTTCAACACTGTTGAAACGTTCCACAGCACCATTACCTGCTGGATGATAGTTGGAAGTTGTAATGTGTTTAATACCACACCTCATCAAGAAAGCATTGAATTTGTCAGATGTGAATTGCACCCCATTATCAGTAATAATGGTCTTGGGTAGGCCCTCCCTCAAAAAAACATTATCCAAAAATTCTACAATGGACCAGTGATCCACCTTAGTCACCATTCCAATTTCAGGCCATTTAGAGAAATGATCAAACATCACCACTATATATCTGTAACCATCTTCCACCTGTATCGGTCCAGTAATGTCCAGACCAATCTTCTCCCAGGGCATGTTCGGACACCCCACTGGAACCAACGGTGGTTTGAACGTGGATTAAGTTTTTTCTGACTCATTACATAGGACACAATCTCTTACTGTCCTTTCCACAGCTAAATCAATCCCTGGCCACCAGTACCTACTTTTCGTTTTTGATATGCCCAAATGTCCATCATGGCATAAATTCAGAATTTTCCATCTGAGTATCTCCGGAGGAACTACCCTACCATTGCGCAATAATCTATTGTGTTCCACAGACAACTCTTCCTTGACCTCCCAAAATCCCTTCACACCTTCATCTAGATTTTTTTTATGGGGCCAACCTTCCCTTAACAAGATTTGAACTTTATTTAATGTTTCGTCTTCACCCATGGCCTTATCCCACTCACTTTCGGATATGCCTTGAAAGGCTGAGGATACAACATCAGCCACACAACAGTCCTCCAACTCCTTCACCCCCTCTTCAGTATTCACCAATGGCATTCTACTTAAGAAATCAGCAACCTTATTCTTAATCCCGGGTACGTAACGTACTTCATACTTATAGTCCAACAGTCTTATGGATAACCGGGCAATGCGGGACGAGGCTTTGAATAATCCCTTTGTTGTAAGCACTTTGGTAAGCGGTTTGTGATCACTACGCAAGATGACATTCATACCCCATACAAATGATCTGAAATGTTCCAAACCCCACACGCATGCAATGGCCTCCCTTTCAATAACAGAATATTTTGCTTCTGTATTGGTTATAGAACGAGAAGCAAATGCAATTACACACTCCTTACCATTCGCATCCATTTGTGTAAGGACAGCTCCTAAACCCTTATTTCTGATGGATACAACTACCTGTGGATTCCTCACCTAATGAATTCTCCCATGGCGCCAGCATTCGACGGAAATCTTCTTCCTAGTCTCTGCATGTCGACGAGGACGTCACTCTAGCCCACGCGACGCCGTCTGACGTCATACAGGCAATAAGAGGTCCTCGACGACGTGCCGACGTCAGTTCCCTTTTTTCCGTGCATTCGAAACGGTTATCTTCGAGGGAGCAACTGTTACTTTTGTGGTTACAGTGTATTTTTGCTGCGTAGTCTTTCGCTGTGGTAATAATGTCGCAGAGAAAGTCTGGATTCAAGCCTTGTCGTGAGTGTGGAGGCAAGATGTCAGTGACGGATCCTCATTCCGACTGCCTTTGGTGTTTGAGCTCCGACCACGACGTCTCGACTTGTGATTCATGCCAGCACATGAATCCAAAGGCCCTCAAGGAACGTGAGGCGAAGCTGTTTATGGCGAAATCGAAAAAAGAAAAGCATCACAAGAAGTCTTCTTCGCCAAGACATCGGCGTCATCGAGACTCCCGGCGCCGTAGAGAATCTCGGCGTCATTCAAGCAAGGAGACTCGTTCCAGGTCTTCGGATCGGCGCCGAAGGACATGGGAGATCAGTCCCACGGTTACGCCGCATCCTTCGACGCCGTTGCCCGCCCCGGCGTCTCCGACTTCACCTGAACAGGCGTCGTGATTGAGGTATTGGAGCCTCAGGTGTTATTTCCGGCGTCGCAGACGTCGAGGCCGGCGTCGGGGTCGCCTCCGAGACAGGCACCCCAGCATCCGGCTTTTCCCACCCCTGGAGCCGATAGTTCCGCATTCTTGAATGCGATGTATGCCATCTTCCAACAGATGGCTCCAGGGGGTGCTCCGGCTGGGCCTTTGGCCTTTTCTTTGGGTGATCCTGCGCCTCTTCGGCCGGCACCCTTTATGCCCTTTCTCCCTTTTGGGAACGTGGGCTCGGCGCCGGTGTCGGCGCCGGTGGCCGCTCCGGTGGCTTCAGAGGGATTGGCCCCGGGGATTTCCATCCCGTCGACGTCGGGATTTCGGCCTGTGACTCCGGTGGGTCCATCTGCTTCGACTGCTCTTTCGTCGGCGCCGAAGTTACCTGTGGCGCCGGACGCGGCGTCGGTGGCTTCTGAAGATCGGCGCCGATTTTCGACTTCGGCGGAGGCATTGTCGACTCCGCGTATTGAGCAACGGCTTCATTCGAGGAGACGTGCTCTACGTGTATTAGAGGAGCAGGAGTACCAACGAGCCCTGGAGGAAGGAGAGCTAGAGGACTCGGGTGATGGGCTGCGTGGTCTGGAGTCGGCCAGTGGGCTGGACACTTCCCCTGAGTGGGATCTTTCGTCCCCGGGAGAATATACTGAGGAGGCTGCTTCCTTTCACGCAGTGGTACGGAAGGCAGCTAGTTTTTTGGACCTGCCTTTGCCGGTGGTGGAGGCAAAACAAAACCTTCTAACAGAGGTGCTACATCCGGCCTCAGCTGCGGCGGAGCCTCTTTTGCCATTTAATGACGCTCTGCTGGATCCGGTGTTAGAGGTGTGGAAGAGGCCGGCATCTTCCCCAGCAGTTCACAGAGCCGTGGCCAGGAGGTATCGGGCGGCTCCAACTGACCCTGGTTTTCTGTCCAGGCACCCTACGCCGGAGAGCTTGGTGGTGCAGGCCTCCTGTTCATCCAAGTCAGCGCCTGGTTCTTTCCCGACGGTGCCTGGGGACAGAGATTCAAAGAAACTGGAGGCGCAGTCCAAGAAGATTTTTTCGTCCTGCAGTCTGGCGTTGAAGGCCACCAACGCAACCTGTATCCTGGGGAGGTATATTCATGCTCTGATGGATGACATTTCCTCATCATTTACAGAGCTTCCCCAGGGTCTTTTGGATGTTGTTTCAAATGCCCAGGCTGCTGCGACCCAGATTATCCAGACTGGACTGGATACGACCGACTCGGTGGCCAGAGCAATGGGCACAACTGTGGTGGCAAGGAGGCAGGCCTGGCTCCGTTACTCGGGCTTTTCTGCGGATGTACAGTCCACATTGTTGGATCTCCCGTTTGATGGGTACAAACTGTTTGGAGCCAAGGCTGATTCGGCCTTGGAACGTTTTAAGGAGAGCAGGGCCACGGCTAAGTCGTTAGGGCTCCAAGCTCCTTCTTCCACGGCCTCTTCCAGATTTTTCAGGAGGTTTCGTGGATTTGGGCGTGGCTCTTCCTCCTCTTCCTTTCGGGGAAGATATCAGCAACCTGCCTCTTCCCATCCCTATAGATCTTTTAGAGGGAGAGGTAGGGTCCGCACCAGAGGAGCCTCTCAGCAGCACTCTGCCTCTTCCTCATCCTCTGGCGGGGTGCAGCAGGGGAAGCAGCCTTAGGCTTCCACCATTTCCCACTCACTCCTCTCCTGTAGGGGGAAGATTACAGCATTTTCTCAACAAATGGAAGACTGTTACAACGGACACTTGGGTTCTCAGTATTGTGGGAAAAGGCTACACCCTTCCCTTTCGGGAGTTCCCGCCCCTCATCCCGCCCCGCCCTTCTTATTGTTCAGAAGAACACCTCCTGTTGCTAGAACAGGAGGTACAAGCCCTCCTTTCAAAGGGCGCGGTGGAGTTGGTCCCAGAGCAGGAAAGGGGTCGAGGATGTAACTCAAGGTATTTCCTGATTCCCAAGAAGGATGGTCGTTTGAGACCAATCCTGGACCTGAGGATCTTGAATTGGTTCCTCAAGCAGGAAAAGTTCAAGATGCTGACCCTAGCACAGGTGCTTTTGGCGTTGAACAAGGAAGACTGGATGGTGTCTGTCGACTTGCAGGATGCTTACTTTCATATCCCGATACTCAAGTCACACAGGAAGTATCTCCGGTTTGTGGTGGGATCGCAGGACTATCAGTTTGCGGTCCTTCCGTTCGGTCTTACTTCAGCACCTCGAGTCTTCACGAAGGTGATGTCGGTGGTTGCGGCAGAACTCAGAAGGAAGGGGATAGCAGTATTCCCTTACTTGGATGACTGGTTGATCAAAGCCAAGTCCCCGGAGCTTGTGTCGCATCATCTGCAGTCAACAACCCAGTTGTTGTTCGACCTGGGTTTTTCGATGAACGAGCCCAAATCTCACCTAGAGCCCTCTCAGCGCCTCCTGTTCATAGGGGCAGTACTGGATACAACATTGGGTCGGGCCTTTCCTCCGCCTCAGCGGATTCAAGATATTCAGGATTTGGTTCCAATGTTTCGAAATGGAGCGGTAGTTCCAGTCCTCAAGGTCCTTCGTCTGCTCGGTCTGTTTGCCTCCTGCATTCTGTTGGTCACGCATGCTCGCTGGCACATGAGGGCTCTTCAGTGGTGCCTCCGAAGGCAGTGGTCTCAACACAAAGGGGATCTAGAGAGTACTGTCAAGATCTCCAGAGATGCTGCTGTGGATTTGAAGTGGTGGATTGCAAGCAACAATCTTTCACAAGGAAAGCCGTTTGAGCAGTCGCCACCAGTGGCCACAGTCATAACGGATGCTTCCACTCTAGGGTGGGGAGCTCATCTGGGGGATCTGGAGATCAAAGGCCTTTGGTCTCCAGAGGAACAGATGTTTCACATCAATCTGTTAGAGTTACGGGTTGTACGTCTGGCTCTCAAGGCCTTCCTCCCTTCCCTTCGTGGTCAGTCGGTACAGGTCCTAACGGACAATACTACCACGATGTGGTACATAAACAAGCAGGGAGGAGTGGGGTCGTACCTTCTCTGCAGAGAAGCTCTTCGACTATGGTCCTGGGCAAAGGACCATCAGATTTGCTTGATAGCAAACCATCTGGCCGGAGTCTTAAACGTGCGTGTGGACAGTCTCAGTCGCCAATTCTCGGCAGACCACGAGTGGCGTCTCCATCCAGGTCAAGTCCGTTTAATCTTCCAGAGGTGGGGGTTTCCTCGGGTAGATCTGTTTGCCACTCGAGAGAACGCGCATTGTCCGTTATTCTGCAGCCTCCAGTATCCGATGCAGGGAGCGTTGGGGGACGCGTTTCAAATAACCTGGTGCGGCCAGGTGCTTTACGCGTTTCCTCCCATACCCTTGATTCCTCGAGTATTGAGGAAGATTCGCCAGGACCGGGCTCTAGTCATCCTAATAGCTCTGGATTGGCCAAGGAGGGTATGGTACTCCGACCTTCTCCAACTCTCAATGTGCCCTCCGCTCCGTCTCCCTCTCAGGGCAGACCTCCTCTCGCTGTTGCAGGGGCAGGTTTTACACCCCAACCTCCAGAGTCTGCACCTACATGCCTGGAGATTGAACGGGGCAACCTGAGTTCTTTCTCTCTCCCGCCTGAGGTAGTGGATGTTATATTAGCGGCCAGGCGACACTCCACTAAATCTATCTACGCTAATAGATGGGCTAAATTTGTTGCGTGGTGTGGAGAGAGGCAGATTGATCCCTTACATGCTCATCTATCGGACGTTTTGTCTTTTGCTCTGTCTCTAGCGCAGAAAGGTTGTGCAGTGGCTACCATTAAGGGTTATTTATCGGCCTTGTCAGCCTTCATATGTCTTCCAGACCAACCATCTTTATTTAAATCCCCTATTGTTATCAGATTCTTGAAAGGTCTTCTAAATAAATATCCTCCAAAACCATTCGTTATGCCGCAATGGGATTTGTCCTTGGTCCTGACTTTCCTTATGGGGTCCCCTTTTGAACCTATGCATTCTTGCCCCTTAAGGTATTTGTTTTTAAAAACAGTCTTCCTGATAGCTATAACATCAGCAAGGAGAGTGAGTGAGTTGCAGGCCTTATCAGTAAAGCCCCCTTATACAACTTTTTATGGGGATAAGGTGGTGTTGAGGACCAAGGCTGCTTTCCTCCCGAAGGTTGTTTCACCTTTCCATTTGGCTCAGGCAATTACTTTGTCCACGTTCTATCCTCCGCCTCATCCTTCCAAAGAGGAAGAAAGACTGCACCGTCTGGACCCAAAGAGGGCGTTGAGCTTCTTTATTGATAGAACAAAGGATTTCAGGCTGGAGGATCAGCTGTTTATTGGATACGTGGGCAAGAGGAGAGGAAAGGCAGTCCACAAGAGAACACTATCCAGGTGGGTTGTTCTTTGCATTAAAATCTGTTACTCTTTGGCAAAGAAGGATCCTCCTGAGGGCATTAGAGCTCATTCCACCAGAGCTAAGTCGGCCACTTAGGCCTTGGCCAGAGGTGTTCCTGTGGTCGACATCTGCAAGGCCGCAACTTGGTCGTCCCTTCACACTTTTGCAAAACATTACTGTTTGGATTCTGAGGTTAGAAGGGACGGCCATTTTGCACGGTCAGTGCTGCAGGATTTCTTGGTTTGACCATTTAGGCACCCACCGCCAGGCGTGGTACTGCTTTGGGACTCTATTCATTAGGTGAGGAATCCACAGGTAGTTGTATCCATCAGAAGAACGAGTTACTTACCTTCGGTAACGACTTTTCTGGTGGATACATTAGCTACCTGTGGATTCCTCACGGTCCCACCCGCCTCCCCGTTGCCTTTCTGGTCTTACCAAGTAATCCTTGAGTGCGCTCCTCTTGGTCTTCGAAGGTGCAATAGATGTTGTGTATAATATATTTATATATGTATATATGTATATATCTTTGTGTATATACTTGATGTGTATATATATTTTTTTTAAAAAGAGAGAGTTATATATATATAAAAGATTTACAGCTATTCATGCAATGTTGTGTATTTTACAATGTTATGGGATGTTGCCTTGCTCTTTCATTGCATTGCCTGGTTGTTCTCATGCACGTAAAAAATGATTGGTACTGACGTCGGCACGTCGTCGAGGACCTCTTATTGCCTGTATGACGTCAGACGGCGTCGCGTGGGCTAGAGTGACATCCTCGTCGACGTGCAGAGACTAGGAAGAAGATTTCCGTCGAATGCTGGCGCCATGGGAGAATTCATTAGGTGAGGAATCCACAGGTAGCTAATGTATCCACCAGAAAAGTCGTTACCGAAGGTAAGTAACTCGTTCTACTGGCATCTGTTGTAACAATACATTGTAGATTAGGGTCAAAACCTTGTAAAGCAGGTGCACTAATAATGTCATTTTTAATCAATTTAAACGCTGCTTCACACTCTTCACACCACTTAAATACGCACTTCCCTTTTAACAATTGTCTAATAGGAAACGTTTTATGGGAAAAGTTATGCACAAACTTAGCATAATACTCCGCTAGACCTAAAAAAGCTCTAACTTCGTCCTTATTAGTAGGAGCAGGTGAATTCTTTATGGCTTCAACAAGGCTAGCTTTTGGTTCAACACCCTTGCCGCTAATCTCGTGTCCTAAATAAGTGACACTTTTCCTGGCTATCTTACACTTGCTATGCTCAGCCGTAAGTCCATTATCTTCTAGCACTTGAAGAACATTCTTGACTCCAGTGTCATGGTCATCTTTCGAATCCCCCATAATTAAAATATCATCTTGGAAAAACAATACGTCTCGCATTTTACTAAAAAGCTTATACATTAGCCTTTGGAACATAGCCGCTGCAGAATCCAACCCAAATGGAACTCTGACAAATTGATAACACCCAAAGGGCGTAATAAATACGGTTAATCTACGGCTGTCAGGATGCAACGGAACCTGATGATATGCAGAAGTAAGGTCTATCGTGGTAAACCATTCCTTGCCTTTAGTTATCGCTACGACCTCATTGATCTTCGGCAATGGAAATTGATCTACCAAAATATTCTTATTAAGGTCCCTCAGATCCACACATAACCTCAATTTGCCATTATAACGTCTAGCTACCACCAGTGGAGAAATCCAATCAGATGACTCAACCTGTTCAATGATACCAGTCTGTAGTAATTTATCCAACTCGTTGGAAACCTAATTTCTGATACTAAGAGGAATATTTCTCGCCTTATGAATAACAGGAATGGCATCCTTTTTAAGTATTATCTTATGTTGGATTTTTTTTTTACTTTCCCACAGTTCCTGAAAATACCAGAGGATACATGTCCTTTACAGTAGCGTTGCACACACTATCTCCCTGAACCACCGATACGGGTTGTGAACCATTTGGGTCTAAAACCATTCCTAGTGCTCCTTGGTCCCACCAACCTAAAACTGAGGGCCCAGATTTTGACACATACATCTTACATTCTGCTTTACGATCCTTGAATGCAAATGACAATTTTTTGAAGCCAAGAAGCTGGATTGATTCCCCCGTAAAACTTTTAGGTGAGATATCAGGTGTGTCCAAAACCCAACCTACAGTGCGTTTCAATTTTTTAACCAAACTTGTTCATTAACAATTGTATAAGGTGACCCAGAGTCAGCGGTAATTGTAATGGTAACACCCTCTATAGATATGTCACACTTTGGTCTTTTCTGTTGTCCCTCCGGCATTCCTGTTCCGGCATTCCTTATATTAAGCACCCACATATTCTTGTCTTCACTATCTGAGGAGGAAGCTGATTCAGTAGCATCCTCTAACAACTTTATCGCAGTTCCTTTTTTTTTCTTGCAAACCTTGATAAAATGGCCAATAGTACCACAACCAGAACATTTCTGATTGAGTGCCGGACAGCCTTTATCATTCGCATAGTGGGCCAGTAATCCACATCTGAAACAAGTAACCTCCGCCTTTGGAGTGTCTCTTTTTAATTTCCTGTTCGTATAGGAATTGATCTTCCTCGAAAATCCATCTGATGGACATTTCTTCGTCTCTATGACTCTATTCACCAACTTATGCGACTCTCCTATTGAATCATCCACTTTACCATTCCCCTGTAGGACAGCTTTTGCACATCTCCCAGTAAGTTCTGCTTTTTTGACTACTTCTATTACTTCTTGTAAGGGCGATTCCCCTTTAGTCCATAAGCAGTCCTGTATATTCTGGTTGGCAGCATGCATTACTATCTGGTCCCTGATGAACTCGTCGTGTAAAGTGCCAAATCTACACGTTAAGGATAAATTCTTTAAGGCTGAAACATATTCTTCAATGGTTTCCTCTTTACTTTGTTTCCTGTGGAAAAATTTGTAGCGATCAATTCCCACACAAACCGTGGGAGAATAGTATCTGTTTATATTCTCTAATGCATGAACAAAAACATCTCCTTGCTCTCTGTGTTTCTTTTCAATTCTATTGTAAATTTTAAGACCGTGCGGCCCTAAACAATGCAATAAAATTTTCTTCTTTTTTTCTCCTGAAAAATCATTATCTTCATCGCATGCAGAAATGTAATTTATAAAATACTCTTGCCATTCTTGCCATTTAATGGAGACATCACTACTACCAGGAATAAAAGGTTGAGGCGGTGGAAGACTCAAATTACCGGAAGCCATTATTACGTGCAAACAAGAGGTAAAAAAAAAATATATAAATACTCCACAACTTCAAAAATATATAACATTAATGTCTTTATATTCGGAATGAAGTGTAAGTTCACTTGAATCAATATTAATGCTTGGTTTATCCCTTAAACCTCAGAGAATTAGGTTGCCGGTATATTTCCTGAGTTCTAAAAGGTTATATAGGCCGTATGAAGGTTAGCGGTCTAGTTGTTCTGTAACAATCTAAACGTTGCCAGGAGACGCCAGGAGACACGCGCACGTAATGCGGAGCACAGAGTGTGCGTGTATAATTTCTGTTTCAGCACTTTACGCTGAAAAAAACCCAGTAATAACTCACAGGCATCCGAAGGTTACCGAGGTCGAATTGCGTGGACTCGTAGGAGTTCAAAATTACGATGGTGATCGTGAGGATCACAAATCTGGTGCAAACGGGGCTATCTCGTCGCCAATTTTGTTGAAGAAAGATCCGGCCGCGACACCAAAGAGAACACGAATGGTAGGATTAACTTCTTTATTCTTCAAGCTGGTGATAATATACAGGTACACTCCAAATAAGTAAAAAGCCCGGGCTGCATTCAGAGCCGCCGCCTCCTCTTCTCCTGTCACCTCCTTCTCAACCGTCCCGAATCCCGTAACATTCATTCCCAAACATTCACACACAACATTCTACCATTCGCCGGCCCGCGCTTATCGCACGAGCCCATTACATTTACAATACAACACTGGGGCTGTACCGGCTGCAGGCATGATGGCTGATTGAGAACAGCCCGGGCGGACCCCAGTAGCCTAATAACGTACCAACAGTTTTTGGAGTGTGGTCAGGAGGCCTCTGAACAAGTGGGCAGAACTGTCTGTACAAAGAGCCTACAAAGTATGTGACCTTCTCGTGGTCTGTGAGCATGCAGCTGCATTGTTTATGATTAGGCCCCTCTTGAAAACTGATCATGTGCCTTTTTTGGGCATGCCTTCAGGTGTCAGTCTCTTGTCAAAGAACCTAAGAATTGCTGATCCAAACAGTGAATTTCTAAGCTTGGTAATATCAGGTGTGCCCAAGATGTCTAAAATGAGAGGGTGGGAGGACAAGCCCGAGATGCTGCTTTTCATTCCACTAGCACTGCTATGGAACATGAAGTTGTAATGTTTTTACCAGGAGTCTGCTGTAGAGGTGGCAGCTCTAACATGTGCCCTGTACACATGTTTATGCATCTTTTACTTGTATAGCAGGAATCTAAACAAAAGTCTGTACAGGATCAAAGGCAAAGATACAGTCAGTGTGTGACGTCCACCTCCTGATGAGGGAATTTGAGTAGGAGCTGGGGTATCTCAAACAAGTATTTGCCATATCCCTATATGACTGGATCAGAGAATCCACAAGGTGGATAAGTAATATACTGTGACAGTAGAGAGAGCTCATGAAAGAGAAGAGTTTAAGGCAGGAGTGGAAGAGCTTGAATGTCAAAGTTGAGACCTGCTTAGTAAAATTGATGATTGTGAGAAATTCGTTTTTGGTTGAGGGAGTGTGTAAGCCCTTCTCAAGCAGCAGCCAAAATCCTTGTTGGGTTGAACCATAAAAGCAACTAAATTAACCTGTGCTTAACTCTCTAGACCAATGGAGCACAGGCCAGATACAAGGACCAGGTTAGTCTAGCTGAAAAAGTTACCTTCTCAAAGCTTGGTGTGAAGAGTTCAGTTCGCCAGGGAAGAGGCCACGAGGAACAAGGAGATTATTGCAGATGGTCATCGCTATAGTGCTAAGAGCAGGCCTTGGGTCGTGGATAGTTGCCCCTGTACTGTGAAGATCCTGTCAGGCATCACAGACGGTAGTGGCTGGAGTTTTTTTTTGGCTGTCACCGTGGGCTGTCGATGTTGTAGTGTGACATACAGATCTCATTTTGCCGGTCATCGCTGGCAGTCACTGTAGCATAATGAGTCGGGTTTACCTGAGCTTCCCTATGGTGGTCAGCGTGGACGGTAAGAACTCAGCGCAAATGGGCCAGGTCATGGACGCAAAGAGCACAAAACTTTATGATTTCTCCTTTTCCTCACAGGAGAAGCTCAGCTGATACCAATCAATGGTCCAGTACCTGGGAGGCACCTCTTGGGAAATCTGTTGCTCACTTCGGCAGAGGCCAGTAGGGCTAAGGGGGGTCCACTTGCAGGTCCAGACAGGGCCATTACAGCAGGTCAGCTGGTCAATTGCAGGAAGGACAGTGGAGCATGTTATGTCTTTGTAGCTCAGAGAGGAGGTCAGTTAGCTGACCATTGGAGTCACTTCTCAGACTGCAGAACAGGCCTCAAGCAGCGGAACAGACCTCTGGCAGCAGGGCAGTCCTTCTGTAGGGCTCACAGGTCCAGGAATGTAGAGTAGGTTTGAGGGATCAATCTTTATACTTTCCACCAGCTTTGAAGTGGGAGAAACTTTTAGACTTCCCCCCCCCCCCCCACACCTGGTTTTGGAATTTCCTTCCTTCCCTGCTCTGGCTCCAGTGGGTCTGGGGTGACAATAAACTAGAGTGAAGTCCTTTGTGATTATGCTGAGGCAGCTTCTCTGAAGTTTAAGTGTGGTAGTGGACAGCTCCACTTCTCCCATCATGCCAAGATGGTCCATCCTTGCAACACCTACCTCCATTGTGGTACTGCCTGGGAGAAATACACAACTACACCTAGTCATGTGACACAGGATAAAGGCTGCAAGCATCAAATGGTTAGGATAAGAAAACTAAAAGTGGCATTTTCAGAATTATGACTTAAAATCCAACTTAACAATTAAAGCGGGTTTTAAATTACAATTCATTTGAGACCAAACTTAATATTTCCCAGTCAAAAGTCATCACTTGTTAAATGTAATTAGATAGCCCAATGTTATACTATGGGAGAGGTAGGCCTTGCAGGTGTTAAAAAAAAGTTTTTCATTTCCAGAACTTTGAAAAGTTTAAGGACATGTCCGCACTTTTAAATACACGACACCCTGCCCTAAGGGTTGCTTAGGGCCTACCTTTGGGGGTAGCTTATATGTATTGAAAAGGAAGGTTGAGGCCTGGAAAAAGGGTTAATTTGCCAGGTCGAAATGGCAGTTTATAGCTGCCCAAAGGCTGCAATGGTAGCCTTGAGACATATTTAACAAGCATTTGCAATGCAATGGGTCTCACGTTTCCTCGAGTTAGAGCCAATAGCATTTTAAACTCCTAACCTGACTTTTCTTGCCCACGGCCGCCATGAGCGCAAAGCAGACACACAAGAGGAAACAGAAGTTTGCTTGCAGTGAAACGTATTGGCTAAAGTTAAATTATCCATGTAACCGGCAAAAATGCAATTATCCACGTAACAGGGCCGATGTCATGCGAAGTGCTCGATTACTGCCCAGCAAGATCGCGCTGCCTATGAAATAAAAATAAAAAGTAGTCCAGAAACTATATGGAAAACCTCAAGCCTTGTATGTTTTCAGTAGTTGGCGGGTGCACTCGAGGAGGGCTAAACACCGGAAAAGACATGACTTGCGCTTGCATTTCACTAATGAAATCAAATGAATTTTAAAAGGCAAGCCCATGAACCAACCAAAGTGATGGGCGTGACATGGGCATGGTTAGAAGCCCATATAGAGGTTACTCCAGGGACAGAGCGCTTTGCGCTCGACCTTAAAAAGGCTACTTAAGTGGGTAGCACAATGACTGCTGTTGGCCCACTAGTAGCATTTATTTTACGGGCCCTGGTTTCTTGTAGTACCACTTTATTAGGGACTTACAAATAAATTAAATGTGTCATTTAGGTGTAAGCCAATTGTACCATGTTTAGATAGGTAACCACAAGCAGTCTAGTACTTCTTAACAGCAGTAAGGTGTGCAAAGTCCTATGGTCCATGAAAACAAATTCAGTAAAACTCCATAAATTGGGTGGAGAGCCGCCAGCAGCCATACTGGCGGTTGGCGGTGCAGTGGCGGTTGCTCCGCTGGCACCACCACGTCAACACAACACCGCCACGCCTATTACAACTTAGTAATAGGCGTGGTGTTGTCGAGTTGATGGGACGCTGACGGCGGCGCAAGTGCCATGGACCCCGTTCCCCTCTGGACGACCACCCCGACCACCAGGTAAGGTGATCGACCAACAGGGGGGCGTGGAGGGTGTTGTGTGTGTGTGACTGAGTGTATGACTGAATGTGTGAGTGAATGTCTGCATGTCAGTGTGTATGCATGCCTGAGTCCGTGTTTGGATGTCTGTATTCATGCGTGTTGGGATGTATGAGTAAATGCGTGTATGGTTGTGGGGGGTGTGGACAGTTGTGTGGTGTATGCCTGTCTGCGGGTGCATGAATGGGTGTTGTGTGTGTGAGTGCGTGCGTGTCTGTGGTTGTTTGCGTGTATGAGGGGGTGGGGGTTTAGTGTAAGGATGGGGGTGGGGATTAATGTATGGATGGGGAGTGAGGGGGTTAGTGTATGGATGGGATGGGGGTTAGTGTATGGAGGGGGTGAGGGGGTTAGTGTTTGTATGGGGGTGTCAGGTGCTTGCTGGGGGGCCATGATTTTCATGGCGGGGCTACTGCTGCAGGAAACATGGCGGTAGGACGGGTCACAATACTGCCGGCGGCAATCAGGAGCCGCTGGGTCAGAGATGAAGATCTCCGGCCCGGCGGTTCATACCGCCGTGGCGGTATGAGTGGTGTTGTGGCAGGTTGCCAGCGGCAAACTTGCTATGGTCATAATGTGGCGGTATGCACCGCCAGCCTGTTGGCGGTGCTACAGCCACTTTAACCTGCCAGTCAGAAGACAACCAGGGTCATAATGACCACCATTATCTGGTAGAGACAATATCTAGCTGCAGATTCCTTTCAGACCCGCCCATGCCTCCCCAGTCTGCGGACAGATTTCTATGGCTAGGGTTGCTTCCTTTAAGGGCCCTAGTTTGGACACACATTTGTCAGTTCACTTCATGGTTCTGAGCTCCTGTGAAAAGTAACTGATGTCCATGCACCTGGGTGGTGCCTACATAGGTGACGCAACATAACTTCTGATGACGACACTGACAACGTCACATGGAATTGAACAAAGTCACGCAACAGCGCTAAAATCTTCCGGATCCAGTCTTTCGCCTGGATATGCAGCTAGACATTGTCTCTACTTGATAATGCGTTACTGAAGGTAAGTAACTTGTTCTTCACTACTGCAAGGCCTACCTCTCCCATAGGATAACAGTGGTTTAACTTATTACATTTATTAAGTGATATGTTTCAATTAGGAGCAGGTAGGATTGTCAAGTTTGATGCCTAAAACCCTCTTTAATGGTAAAGTCAGATTTTAAGTCACAATTCTGAAAATGCCACTTTTAGAAAGTTGGCATTTTTCTTGCCCTAAATATCTGATGTCTGCAGCATGTTTCCTGGGTCACATGATTAGGTGTAGTTGGAAGTTTGTCTTTGTATATTGCTCCCAGACAGTGAGACAAAGGAGCATAAGTGTTGGCAGGATGGGCTATCTCTTATTTGATGAGGTGGAGGAGCTGTTACTTACTACAATTACACGTCATGAAAGCTCTGCCTGCGCACACCCAGATGGAGTTTAGCATTAGTCTAGACATTTTAGACAAGCTGGGGCCAAGGCAGGGAGGCAGGAACTTACAAACACCACCAGTGGGCTTCAAAGTGGGCTCCAGAAATAAGTATTGGGCCCTCCGACCCACCTCTTCAGTACACCTCAGGACTTTTAAAAGGCTCAGAAGGATTGTTGTGCTGCTCTGCAAGAAGGACTGCTACTCTGCTGCCCTGTTGCCGGAGTGACAAAGACTAGTTGGCTCGCTTCCTGATCTGAGGCTCAGGGACAGAAAAGACTCAAACCAACTTGAACCTAGCACCTGGACTCTGTCTGGTGTGAGTCCTACCACCCAAGTGGTGCCATTCCAATCCTGGACCCTTTGACACGGGCCTGAAGGTGCTCTGACAACCCAGCTCTGGCTCTGTAAGCAGAAGCGGATGGAGCACGAGGCATCTCCTGGTAGCCGCATTGGAACTGGTGCAACGGGATCCATCCTCGGCTCTGGACTTTGCATTGCAGCCCTCAGTCTCCTCGTAACCGTCTCTTCATGACACATGCAGGCAAAACAACTGATGGATTAAAGCCAGATCTGTGACTGGGGGTGAATGTTTGATTTGCTCTGCATTCTGCTCATCATCTGTTGTTTTTGCATTTGCCGCCCCAAGGAAGGGTGCTTGCTATGCCACCAGATTTAAGCTAGCCTGGCTGACGAAGGGTGACAACCTGAAACCAGTCCCAGGATGCTTGTTTCTGGTTCAGGGAGGACCTGGCCTGGCAGTTTAGGCTGGACTGTTCCCTTGGGGAACAGGGTCAAGACTGATTGGTATATGGCTTGGTCCCAACTGGAATGGCATGGCAAGTAAAAAAACTGATGGATTAAACCCAGATCTGTGACTGGGGATGAATGTTTGATTTGCTCTACATTCTGTCCATCATCTGTTGTTTTTCCATTTGTTGCCCCAAGTGAGAAGGGTATGCCCAGGTGTGGGTCTCGTGCTTGCTATGCTACCAGATTCAAGCTAGCCTGGCTGATGAAAGGTGATATCCCGAAACCGGTCCCAGGATGCTTGTTTCTGGTTCAGGGAGGACCTGGCCTGGCAGTTCGTGCTGGACTGTTCCCATGGGGAACAGGGTCAAGGCTGATTTGTGTGTGGCTGGGTCCAAACAAGAATGGCATGGCAAGCTAAAAAACTGATATATTAACCCCAGATCTGTGACTGGGGTTGAATGTTTGATTTGCTCTGCATTCCATCCATCATCTGGTACTAAACATGACAGATTTAACTTTCCCCAAACAGAAATTGCAGCTTATTAAGTGTACTAAGGAATCCCTAATGTCATCCTATGGACGGGGTATGCCTCACAATGACGAAAAACGAATTTGTGAGTTGTTCACTACCAGGACATGTAAAACTTAAAAGTATATGTCCTACCTTTCAATTACACAGCACCCTGCCCTATAGGCTACCTAGGGCATACCTAAGGAGTAACATATGTAATAAAAGGGGAGTTTAAGGCTTGGCAAGGGGTTTTAAATGCCAAGTCGACATGATAGTGTAACACTGCATTCAGGCTGCAATGGCAGACCTGGAACATGTTTTAAAGTACTACTTAAGTGGGTGGCATACGCAGTGCTTGAGGCCCACTAGCAGCTTTTAATTTACAGGCTCTGGGCACATGTAGTGCACTTAACTAGGGACTTATAAGTAAATACAACATGCCAATAGGGTATAAGCCAATCAAACCAGGTTTTAGGAAGGGATTCTAAAGGCAACCAAATGAATTCAGAAAAAAGTGGAAGGAAAAGGCAAAACTTTTGTGGGTGTTCCTGCAGAGAGGGCCATTTCCAACAGCAACGCATCCTCGACCTGGGATTGTGCAACGCTTCACAAACCAGGATGTAAGGTTCAACAGGCCAAATGTGGTCACAAGTTCCGGCGAGGTCTGCCTGAACTTGTGTCTTTGTTGTGGTCCTGTCAGAATTCTATGACCAAAAGGCCAACTTGCATATGCCATCATCCACAGAAGACAATGCATAACCTGCGCTCACCCTTGGGTAGCTTAGCACAGAGCAGTCAGGCTTATCACAGAGCCAATGTGTAAAGCAATGGCCCAGCACTTCCCCACCACAACCACACTGAGCGGCACACATGAGACTTCACATACTGTGAAGGTGTATAAAATTTGTATTCAACACATACATTGTCAACACAGCCTTGGTATCATGTAAATTGGGGCATAAATCATTTTTAGCAATACAATTCACAACATTAGGCCCAACTGTGTGTATCACCAATGACAGTATGTACAAGTGAGAAAATTATACTTTTCCTTCCTGCACCCTCATGCGGTGCCAAACGTTGTCAGCACAACATCCACCCTAGAGTTTACCAAATTAAATTTAACACATAAATTCAGGGTGCACCCTGGTTCCCAACGTTAGCAGCAGTAAATACATACAAGGTTTGAAACACTTCCACATATCACTGGGTCCTACGCCATACTAGTAAATCGTAATGCCAACCTTCGGAATTCACTGGCAGGAGAATGTGAATAGCAACACCACAGTGCTGCCCTTACATTCACCTGCACTCACTCTTGCACATCCACTTTGCACTGCTGTGCGGTGCCACGGGTATCAGTCGGCTCATGCACACATGCACTCATACTCACTCACTCCTGGCACCCTAATGCCAAACCACCCTCCATCCACCAATAAGCTTTACCTATCCCACCCCATCACGAACCAAAGATTGAGTCAACCTTCCCCTGGATACTAAGCCGCTCGCTGCCAAAGTCACACTTCACAGGATCCCGGGGACAAGGTGAGGGGGGAAAAGGAAAGATAACAGCTGATCAGGCAACAATTAGCAGGGAGGTGTTTGGGCTCCCAGTAGGAGGTTCACTCAGAGGTCTGCAACACACAGGGGGGGGGGTCACTGGGACCCCCCGCTAGCCACCTCTGCACTAGGCTGAGGAAATCGTAACCTGAGAGCCGTAGGAAGCAGAATACTTTAGGCAGTCTCTTTTTTTCTGTCCATCCCCTTTCCGCCCTCAGGACATTCCTGATTTCAAGTCATTCTCTGGATAAAGGAAGGGTTCTGAGAAGGGCATTGGGGACAGTTACCTTTCTGCTCCTGTGCAAGTCAAAAGAAAGGCAAGAGCCATCCTGACAGGTCCGATGCAACTAGATAACCGCAGTTGGTGCCTTGTCCTTCTAGGCACTGTTTTTTACTTAAAACTTTGAAACAGTATATCTTCAGTTATACTAATTGGATTTTTTTTTTATGGGTCTCAAATAATTTATTAAATTTCACTCTATATTTCTGAATTGGGATTTTTCTTGTCTTGTATTTTCACTTTTTTACTCTTCGAATTGCTGCATAAATACCTCACACATTGCCTCTAAGTTACACCTGATTGCTTGTGTGCCAAGCTACCAGAGAATTGAGCACAGGTTAACTTGAGGTTGCTTTTGCTTCACCCTAACAGAAAGTTTGTTTAATGCTTGAAAAGGGTTTCACCCCATGAACTAGTAAACCAATTAGTAACACTGGTGTTCAGGGATGAGATTAGAACGGTGCCATACAGTGATTTTGTGTTACATTAAAATCACAGATACATATTTTGTACTAATTTGAGTTTTTATACATTTTCCTTGATTTGCTCCTTTTCTTTTTACTGATTCATTCTACCTGACTGTCTGTGGCTACATCTGCAAGAAGGGAATTTGAGGTCATCAGCCAGGAGTGCCACTGTAGTCAAACTCAAGCAGTTCTGCAAGGAGCGGGGACTTTTCAGCCAAGAAGAACACCAGAAAACTGGAGCTCAAAAAGGTGCTGAGGGCCTGGACTGACGTCTGCCTGTCCCCGATTACAGGTGGGGAGCTTGATGATATGAAGGGACAAGGTGAGGAGCAGGGTGCAGGTCCTGAAATGCAGCACTCACAGTAGGGGTAGGACTTAACCCCTGCATTGGATCCCTCTTCCGAGCAGGAAGCAGCACATCTTCACATAGCCTGTCCTCAGAGGAGTTGGTGAACAGGAATGCTGAAAGAGAGTTCAGGCTTTGAGGAAGTGTGACCTCACCCCAGAAAAGTGCAGGCAAAGGTTTAGGGACAGTCAGACCGAGGCAGCTCCTTCGTAATAGCGAAAGAGTGTTGCGCCCCTCCCCCCCCCGCTCAGAGTCAGGAAGTGACAAATAAAATGATAACAAAATAATTTTATTAGCATTGTATTTGTCACTGTCTGAGTCTCTCTGACAGCCATGCCAGGGTGAGGCATGGCCGGGCTATAGTGAGGAGGAGTGGTGGGCACTGTAAAGTGCACATGTCGGTTAGGCCAGCTGTCTTAGGGTGGCCAAACTGACATGCGCACTTTACATTTCTCCAAACCGGCTGTGTTAAAAGGCCGGGTTGGAGAAATGGAACAGGCTCCCTGTGCCTGAAGTTTGGTATAGCATGAGATCAGCGTCCAGATTGGGAGCCTGTGCTTTTCTGCCCCAGTGACTGCCAGGAAGATGAAGAGCTGAGCGGCCGGCAGTGGGACCGAAGAGACAGGTAAGGTTTTTTAAAAATTATTTTTACCCAGCCCCCCAACACCCTGCACCCCCGCCCCTTCACTTTTGATTACCTGCAGCCACCCCTGCAGTCAGAAGCTGCCCCAGCAGTCCTGGATGAACTATGTAGATTCCTTTTGCAAGGCACTGGATGGCTGGGTGAAGAGCAGTGATGTGAAGGATTACTTTGTCCGGGTCTGGTATGACCAGATTACCACAGTTGGAGCAATGTGCTTCTAAGCACTCTATTCACTTCACTCTATAAAATTGCATATCTAAGGTTCTACTAATTGGATTTTTGTTGTTTTGGTCTCAAATAATGTATTAAATTGTACTCTATTTTTTTAAGTTGTGGGATTTTTCTTGTCTTGTGTTTCCACTTTATTACATTTTGAAGTGCTATATAAATATTTTACACATTGTCTCTAAGTTAAGCCTGACCGCTTGTGTGTCAAGCTACCAGAGGGTTAAACACAGATTCATTTTGGGTTGCTTGGGTTTCACGCTGACAAAATTGTGGTTTCTGCTTGAGAAGGGTTTTACCCCTCTCAACCAGTAACACAATTTCCAACAATGGGTATCCTTGACTTTCAACCAGGTATAATGGAGAGAGCTTTTTTAAAGGGTCTCTTGCTAATCTCACCTCGGTTGGAGCTTGATATGTCTAAAGCTGTCCTGATTTTCAATAGTTGGATAGCTAAGTCTCTTGATTCCACTGCTACTCCTAACAGATTTCTTGCTTTAAGGTAGCAGACCTCATCTCCCTAGTATTCAGAGGATTGAAATACAGAGAACTTAGACTGCAAGTTCTTCTAGCCCAGATTGAGATCTCCTTACCACTTGAACAATAAGAATAAATACATTTAGCTATTAGGCACTATCATAAACTTATTCATGTGGCATGCCAACCTTATGTTATCAATACAATTGTGAGAGCTGACAATTCTGAGCACAAAGGAGGTGGTTTACTAACATTTTGCGCTGGGTTTTATTATTTACTTTCCAGCGCAAAACTTGTTTTGCACTGGAAAATGACTAAAAATAACACACATGTAGAGTGAAGTGCTGCTATGCATTTCTTAGCATCAAGGAGGCGTTACATCTGGGTTTCCATGCAATCGCCCACCCCTTTTGAAGCAAAACCCTATCTTCTAAAAATGTGAGACAGGGTTTTGAGTAAAAAAGTAACACCTTTTAAAGCCAGGCTTTAAAAGGAGAAATGTTGTAATTTATCCTTACTGTGCAGCTCACCTTCAAAGTAGTAAAATGTTTTTCAGGCATAGTATTTTGTATCGAAAGGGAACCCTTCCAGTACAATGCCAGACTCTCACACACACACTTGCACTATGGCACAAAGGTGTGCGCGTGGTGCACAGCAGCTAAAATCAGCACCAACAATAGGGGGAGGGGAGGAGAGAGCCATATCTCTGTAGATATGGTGCTATCCTGCCCCCTCCCTGTCACGCAACGCATTGCAGCATTCTCGGCTGCTGCACTGCGTTGCCTGGCAGTTTGACAAATTTACACCAAGATCTTTACCATTGCCAGAAATTTCGCACTGCCTTCACCCTGCTCACCGGGCATAATCCAATCGAAGAAACCTTGCATCTACCTTCCTACATTTTTTCTGGATAAAACTGTAAAATGTACAGAAAGTTTGAGAGCCAACCTTCTCTGGACACTCTAGAATGTAGGGAGATTGATTCTCAAAATCCTAATGGAGCGCACGTCTCAGCCTTTTTTCCAATATCTAAAAATGACACTAAGGCTGTCATGTATACCATTAAATCTGACTCTTCTGTGGACCCCCAGCCCTCAGGATTCTTAAGCCTTGCTCCTGAAGAGCTGGTTTTCCTGTGGATTACATTGTGTAGTCTTTCTCTCTGTCTACTCTGCAGTAGCCCCTGAGGTCTGGAAACATACTAGAGTCCTCCCTGTTTTGAATCATCAGCAGGCCCAAAAGTCAAGTTGAATTACCTTTCTACCTCTTTACTGCCATTAAAAGCTAAATTATTAGAAAAAGCCAGCAACACACAGCTCTGTTGTTATCTAGAAGCTAATTTCCTTTGGAATTTCATGCTAATTGCAGCACAGACTTTGCCATGGTTGCCGCCACCAACAATCTATGTATGATAATAGACCAAAAGTCTCAATTGTCCCGGTCCTTTTAGATTTGTCTTTAATGTTTGATACCTTTTCCCACTCAATCTTTATGGAACGTCTATTTAAGATTGGCGTCTGTCATCAGGCCTTTAGATGACTAGCATCCTTCCTATCTGACAGAGCGCAGGCGATATCACCTGCTTTTTTTTATGACCGATGCTCCTATGATGCAAGGTGTACCTTAAGCATCTTCCCCGAGCCCCACTTCAACATCTATATGCTCTACCTGGCCAATTTTACCTTCCGACTTAGCCTCAATTTCCGATGCTTTGCCTTGAAACAAACAATGCAGTACTTTGCATACTTCAGTATTTCATCAATACTTTTAGTCTGCCAACACATCTCACTTTGCTGAATATGGGAATAGACTTCGTATGGAAACCCAGAATAAAAGCTGACACAAGAGCACTGCTGTCTTTGGTGAGGTATTTGACTCTACTGAATTTTCGAAAGTGCTGCATAAGCTTCTTATAATATGCACTCACTGTCTCAGTTCACTTTTAAGTTGCCATTATGATGTTTGACCTGTTCACCTCTTTCTGTGGAACCTTTCTTTCAAATGTGAATTCACTTCCTTGTACTGATCCACAAACAAAGCAGCTTGGGTATTATGAGGACGCATCCTTGGAGGCTCGGCTGTTGGCCAATATAGGGCTACTTTGACTCTGCCCACAAATCCTTTGGAATCACAATTGCAAACAACAGATTCAAATCAACCCAAAGCACCTTTGAGATTGTCACTATCTTATCCTCTGTATACCACTTTTCTACTTTTCTGGTTCCTTTCCTATCTTCAAAAAGCTAGTTGTAAATGCAAGAAAATCAGGTCTCTGCCGAGAAACATGCATATAATTACTTTCATGCACTTCTCGCAAAGGATATCCATCCACCACAAATCCAATTTCAGGCTCACACATGCCTGCTTTTGCTCCTTTCTCTGATTCAACCTTTTTCTTGTTAGCTTTAACCCCTCATTTATTACTCAGTTTTCTCTACAGCTTTTCATGTTTGACAAGATTTTAATACAATTTACTAGTCATCTAATATATGCATGTATAGCAATAAAATCCATGTCAGTTATACTGTCATCATCTAAATCCATTTTTTGGTTTCTTTTCTTTTGTATCAATTGACATCATACTGTTCTGCCATTTCCTCAACTCTAACATATGCATCAAAAACGCACCTAGCTGCTTCTCTACTCAGAAATCTCAATTCATGTGTATTATAGATGTAATCAATTTCCCTTTGCTGTTCGTACCCTGATAAATTTCTCCAAATTGAGTTTTCCGTCTAAGAACAAATTCTCTCCTTTCTGGTTCAAGTGGTTCAAGTACAGTCACAGTCACAACCATATCAGGAGCAACTGTATCAGCTTTACAATCAGCGATCAGTATTCATTCTAGGACCCGCTGCATTCTCCGGTGGATCAGTAGGCCTTGTGCTCGCCTGCCCTCATATCATGAGGTGGTCTGGGTGCTTGCAAATCATTTGGAAGCGGTCTGGAGTCTAGTAAGTCATCTTCCTGATCCACATCCAAATTATACTTTTTAATTTTCTTCTCTTTGTCATCTTATCATTAATTTTTCTTATGTCTGACTTATTAACAATTGCAGGAAACACACCCACACCAAACACTGTATCCTATCTCCCTGCTCCTTTCTGCATTCCACATCTGGATCCTAACCAATGGCTCACGGCATTTCTAACTCAGCCCTTCATTCTTTTCCATTCCTTTTCTATTGCAGCTCAGCCTCCTTCATTCAGTTCTTCAAACTGCACAGGTCTAAGCTGTGGTTTTCTCCCAAGGGCCTTCAGTCTCAAATATTCAAGCTTTCTCACAATAAAGGTACCTTCTAAAGGAAACTACATGTCCTTGTCATCAGATGTAATCTCATTACATTCTTTTACCAAAGACACCTATCATAACCCAAATTCAACATTAATCTATAAACAGGAGCATCTTCTGGAGGAATTGTTTCTCTCTCAGTGTCAGGAACTTTAGGCTTTTTGAGTGTAGCACCCATTTTCACTCAAACTGATCCAAAATAAACATGTAAAAATAAAAGATAAGCAACCAATCACTGCACTGCAAGGGTAAATGATAGCCAATCACAGTAACCCTTTTACGGTAGGCCGCAATATCAACCTACCACAACGCTTCTCACTATGACAGCCTACAAATCCCAGCACGGCTTCTCGAGACAATCAACCAACTTCAGTGCAGTTGAGAGAGCGTAGCTTATATAATTTATATTAACATGAAATGTTTATGAATCAGTGTGTGATGATGCCGCATAGAAACTATAATAATAGTAATTTTGCTTAGACGTGCGCTTGAATAGTGACCATGATGAGTGGCCACCAATGTATACATAGACTAATAATAATGACCAAAGTGTTTTATTATGTTTAAATAAGTTTATACTAACATTTGCATTATTAAATCTGTATTGAAATCCTCATAGGATTTAAGTTAGCATGAGCCGAAGCTTAGCTGCCCTGGCTCTCATATTAAATGCATTTTTCTATTTTCCAGTGTGCTGACTCACAAGGGGCCAATAAGGGGCTTATTCTTTTTCTTCAACTTGGAAGATTAATGTAACCATGTTAGATCCGTTACCCACCGCTTCTTCTCGTTTGCAAAATAAATGTTAAAAGTGAATTGAAACAATGTAGATTAATGTAATGTACAAGGTCATTCAAACCAGTGAAGACAATGGAACTGCTGACCAAAAGATGTGCAAAGAATTACAGAAAGATGAAATCATACCGGACGTGCCACCTCGGAAGACGTCAATTACGAAGACCAATCAAAACTTGTAAAATAATATGGGGTGAAGAGTTAGATTACCTAATGTGTTTTATGATAGGTTAAAGATAGTGGGGTATAGCAAACGTCCAATAGAATTTTGGGGGAATGTACAACAAAAAAGGGATAAAAACCCATGTCATGGGGAGTCATTTAGAATTAGGTAGGGAATGCTATTGATTTTATCCAGAAACTCTGTCACTCTGGTGACTTACTTACTTAGACCATCCTCACCCTTAGAATTGTCCATTTTACACTTTACTTCCTTATGAGGAAAGTGCCTTTTTGCCCCGGAGCTGAGTTCTGACTGATGGCGATTTGACTGAAGTCCTGAGGACGAAGACTGAACCTGTGCGCTGACCTAAACTTTGGAGGGTAATTATGACAATGCAATTGTGATTTGTCTGTTTGCTTTTCCTTTCTAGGTACCAACTGCTGGTTTTGACAGAGGCCTTAGCTAGATGTTTTTGAAATTGGTGTTCTAAATTGTTTTGCATGAAGCCCAACAAGCGAATGCTAATCAGTGGTTAGGACAGGTGTTTATCAAACTGACGCAAATAGATAAACGACTGAGATTATGCTTTGTTGAACTGACGCGTTATTGATACTCTGCTAAATTGATCTATGTTCACGCCGTGTTATGTACTAATGTTTGTGATTCTTGCTTTAATGAAAGCTTAACAAAGTTGCCATAGTGTGACTATGCTATTATGTTTCTTGGTGTTGAGATTAACGCATTTGCTTTTAGACTGTAACTAATAGAGAATAAAACTCATAAAATTCTATTAAACAAGGTGTGGTTATTCATGGCTGAAAGGTCATGGTAGAATCTTGAATTGATTAATGACTTTGACTAAAGTGAAATGTATTGGTGTGATAAATATTGACGAGATTATTGACATATTGATTGACATATTGATCAGCTATCTCGTCGTAAGGTGTCTCTCAACTGGGTCAAAAGATTAATTGGCCTAAAACAAGCCCTGATGTGTAATGAAATATCATAAAGGGACGCGTTAGCACAGTTTTCTGTAATCATAACAACAAGCCAATCAAAGCATGATTCACTGCAACACTGTTCAGACCGCAAGCAAAAAGTACATAAGCAACAAAATCACTTGTCCACTTTATTTAAATATTGAAAAGAAAAGGAAAGGAAATAAGCTTCACTGAGAAAGAAAATAATACCTTTATCACTATCAACCACAGTAAAGCAGATGTCCCCCCATGACAAACCACCCTGATCAGTGCGCCTAGTTCCAAGCTCAAAGAAATAAACAGTCACCAATTTAAATTAAAACACATTCACAACTTGTCATTTAATAGTCAGGGAGACACCCTTATTTTGTTGTATATGCGCAGCTCACAGTGCTTTTCACAGACAAGTTCAACAAAATATATGTCTCAAGATCTAGGAATTTGACGAATTAGTTTATCAAAAATGCCTTCAATATCCAAAAACTTAACAATAAAGAAATCTCAAAAACACCAACTCTGCTCACAAATATGACAAAATCCTCAAAATCACAGTAACTAAGCCTCCTAGCGGACTGCAAATTATAAGCGCATAACCAAAGAGTTCTCATGCAGTGGAATTCATAGTGAACATTGTCAAACTACAAGATCCACAATGCACTTAAAGCCACAATCCACCACAATACATCCATCCCTTCTGAGACTCACTTTCCTTTGCCAAGGAGCACTGAAGCACTGAGAATAATCCAATTTTAGTGAGAGCAGACAAAATCCAGAGTTTGGAATTTTGGGGCATCTAATTTTAAAGGGTGCTTGTTTTGGGGGTTCTACATATTTTTGGAGTGGTTGCATTCTCCACCAAAATTGTTGACACTATCCTGCCAGATGAAGCACCTATCCAGGAGTGGGGCGGTATTAAACCTCAAGCACGTGTGAGGCAATGGGTCCATAAGCAGCACCCGAATACATGTTTTATAGATAGCATTTCAGGCAAATAAATCCTCAAGAGTCAAACGTAAAATAGAAATCATGAAGGTATATTAAAATAATTCTGGGTGAAATACAGAAGGCAAAAAGTAGAAATTCATCAAATGCTTAGCAATTCAGTACAGGGAGTTAGCATAAATCTAACCAAAAGCAGTATTAAAGACATGATGACAAGGCAAGAATAGTCCGAGTCCAAATCATAAGACAAACTAACAAGGGTCCTGACTGAAAGGTCTCAGGGTCAGAATACTGACTTTATAGTCTATATAAGCAAATTCACCATAGAAGTCAAAGGAAATCGCACAGTCAGAATAAGATAATCAAATGTAGCAATGAATTGACAGCCACAAGACAGAATTATATAATGTCATCTAATGCCACCATTCTGGCACGAGCCCTTAACCTGAACATTCATGTGCCGTATTCTAACCTAATGTCATATGATGTGGCACTAAAAACTAGTTACAAAACAATGAAAGTGACACAAATGAACACCTACTGACAGGAAAAGCCTCGAATGCCTCAAAGGCGGTCAAAGTGCATGAACAGAGAAATGAGGACACGCCATTATGTCTGAGTTCAGGAATAAAAATGGAGTCGAGGCCTAGTTCAGGCTTTGCTGTGTCAAGCACAGGAAAATACAGTCTGTGATATGCATTGTTGTCGTTCTAGTGCAGAAGTGCTCCAAATATTAAAAATGCATTTTTGTTAAATCTGAATCCGCTTTGAGGTTAGTTTAAGGTATTTTGCATTTCTTCATTCTCCACATGATGGACCGTAGCTAAGAACACATCACTTTGTCTTTGTTTCCTCACAATTCCCTTTCATCTTTTTGTGTCATCACGCTCTACCGTCTCCTGGATTAACCACTCACGTTCTCTCATCGGAGGCTGGTGCATCACTTATGTGGAAATAGAACAAGGGGGGGTCGGGCTGTTCTGCACCGAGTTTTCAGAGCTCAAGTTGGCTGCTGGAAACAAATGCAAAATGAGTATTACAGTGAGACTGATTTTTTTTTTACATTTAAGTCTTTCATAAAATGTATTTCTTAAAGTAGAGTTAGCCGAAATATCATCTTGCTTAACATGGTAATTTATGAAGTCGAGGTTTCAATGTTACAGAGGTCCAGTCTGGCCGCCACAATTGTACGTTTTTGAGAAGCCCCGAGGGGATTCATTGGCTTGATGATTTCTGCTGTAAAATGGAATTAAACCAACGAGAGTCACCCCTAAAAGAACCCTGAGAGGCATATTTCACAAAGTAAACAAAGTAAATGTCTAAAGATACTGACTGGTATTTGCAACCTACTACAAACAATTTTAAAATGACTAAATATTTCACACCATTGTCTTTCAAATCTTGAAATGCTCAATGTGCTGTGTGTTTTGACGTGTGCAGATGTTATCTCTACTTTCATAAATTGGTAGCAAAAGGAACATTCTCATTCCTGATTGTGATCATTTTTAACAGGTAAAAAATATTATAATTTTACATCAGATGCATTCTTGGCACAATCCTTTATTTTCTTACAACTGAAAATTAAGTAGAATGGTCAGTTGTAATTTTTCCTTCCTCTGCCTCTCTTTAGATGTGGCAATAGCTGTATAAGGGGCCTTTGATTAACGAGACTCCTACATATCTTGAGTTTTTTTGTCTGCCTGATTATAAAGTGCAAAGTAGGTTAAAGCGCCATTCGGCTCCTCGGTGGCGCACACTGAAGTTACTGTTTAATGGAGCAAGAGAAAATGTATCTGAGCTTGTGTACGTTGATCTAGTGCTCACGTAAAGCTCTCTGAAACCCTTGGGCCCATCAGTGCAAAACTGCCACAACAGTAAGGGTCAGATTTACAAGAAAGTCCGCATGGGTCCCGATTCACCACTTTTCTTTCATGCCCCTACCACCACCTAATAACGCCATGGTTACACCGTATTTACAATACAGCGCACCACGGCGCACGTTAGGCCAGTAGGGTCAAATGTTTTTAAGCTATTGTGGCTCTTTGCTGCACTGGCATCAAAAATGTTGACGCTAGTGCAGAAAAGTGCAAGGAGGCCCATTGCTTGCAATGGGTGCGTCACTTTAACCCTTGCATTGAGCAGGTGTTAAAAAGTACGCCAAAAATGGCGCAGTAAATTCTTATGGATTTCACTCTGCCATTTTTGGTTGCCTCCTTGCGCTGGAACGCCTCCCTTGCATACATTATTACTGATGCAGGCATAATGTGTCCCAAGGGGTCGCAAAGTGGTGCAATGCATGCATTGCACCACTTTGTTAATATTGGTCAGTGAAAATTGCCATCTTGAACCACGTTTAACGTAAAAAAATAATTACGCTAATGTGGCGCAAGGAGGCGTTAGGCCTGTGTAAACCTAGCCCTAAGATTTTTCTTGACCCTTCCGAGCCCTATGATCTTCATCTTTTAAGTTAATATGCATGCAATAGTATTTTGATCATGAGGTTGATGAATAAAACATTTATTGGAGCCCCTCAAAAGCTGTTGTTACGGGAGTTTTAATCAAAGTAAGGTTCAGAGCTGGGGCGGGCCGGTTGGGATGTTGTTTGTGTTGAGCACTGCTGCACTCACACTTTACTGCCTTAGAAATCTCTTCTGTTAAGTGGCCTGGTTGTGGTTGTGTCTGGTGAGGTATCAGTGTCCTCTAATTAATTTAGTGGGTGCTCTCTTGCATGAGGCTGGAGGAGGATGCTAGGTCCATGGTTTGATTCATATATTTCTCACAGAGAACTCTTTTGTGTACAGCAAGAACTCTAGGCAGTTAGTAGTACAAGTGCTGCATGCATGGTGTGAAATTACGTTAGCCATGAATGGGCTTCAAGAGCTCCTCTGTCCACTGTTCATGGTTGTTCTCAGGAATTATTTGTACTTGGTGGTTTTAAGAGATTCTTCTGTTGTGACACTCCCAACTCTTTGACAGAGGTTGTGGTTTCACCCACTTGACCATACGCATAACTGGGTGCAGGATCAATGCTAACTCCTCCATGAACATGTAGTCTTTTGGACACAACATACAAATCAGTGTACACATACACATTGACACATGCACGTTTGATAACATCTATCTTCCCACTCATTTTCTGGGCATAGACACCTTTTTCTTTCCTGGTTGCTTTATAGCTCCCTGAGTGACCTACACATTCTTGTGGTGGTATTTCATTCAGAGATAAGGAAACAATTAATCATGGCAGCTGGTACTAGACTGTCCCTTCTATGTTCCACACTGGTATTGGGCTCTGTGATCACTGTAAGGGACGTCTGATGGTGACTGTGGGCAGTTGTCTTATATGAAGCGATCCACTGATTCCTGTGCTCTGTGCCCCATCACTCCCTGATGAGGTTAGTAGACTTAGTGATAACATACTATTGCACAACACATTGTAACAGGTCCATCAAGGCAGCTCCTCTCGGTAGCGCTGTGATTTCTGTAACCCGCAACTTGGCAAATTGAGCTTAGTGAATCTGGCTGTAAAAGGTCTAGTGCCTGGCCATCTTCCTTGGTTCCACTTGTGTCTAGCCCTTCCTGTCTAGCTGGAGACGGTCCCTGCCTCCATGATGGTACATTATTGTCTTCCATGCAGGCCCCTGGGATGCATCTGCGAGAACCATTTTGCTTCCTTCAGAGACCAGCTCTCGAAATCCCTCAATCCTTCCGGACTAAAAACTATTAGAAAGTTCCACTCATATCTCCCATGCACACTTAGCCAGATGACCGCAACAGTTATTCAGGAATCCATTGCCTCGCTTTTGTATCATCCTTTCTGGAGGAATTACAACACTGACTCCCTTTAGGCCACAAAATTGTATTGATTTACTTCATTTCTAGAGCAGTCAGACACCAAAAAGCATCATGGCGATAGCAACTAGAGAGGGTAACAGGAAGTCACTAGGAAACGCCTGGTCCCCAGAATTGCTGGATTTTCAGAGCTGGTTTACATGGTAAGTGTTTTCCATTTTTCACAGCACCTAAGTGAGCTGATTCCACAGTTATGGAAGTGCAAGGGGACTTGAAATCACGGTCCGGTATTCATTGACTTGTATCAGTACTGGTGGTACAGGAAACCTACTGCTAAATCTGAAATTTTAACCGAGATTTTGCTCTGCAGACGAACTTTAAAAAAAGTTAAATTTCCACTTTTTTTGTATGACGTTTTTATGCAACCCTATTGACCTATGCATTGATCTGCAGCCTCAGTGATGCTTCACAGTCAATATTCATGCTCAAGGATTTACATTTCACTGGATGATTGTGAAGATTCCTTGGGCATGAAGGCTGAAGAGGACAGTCCCAGAGATTTACAAGGAACCCATTTTATGAGTGGGTCTGTTTAGCAGATTGCAATATGATTGAGAACTGATAAGTGGCAAGAATAAAACAGATGGGAAACAGTCAAAAAAGCTGCAGTTTGGCTACAAAATATCCCCGTGGGTATGGTTTGGATGTAATCAGTTTTGTCCCAGACGAATAATTTATCTCTTTTTTTGGCTGTCATGATTATGGATACAGTTAAGAGGAATACAGAGGTGGGCTCACAAGCTGTAATAAAAGGAAATTAAATCTTACTGTAAAATTCCTTAACACACTTCGTTTGCAGGAATTTGGTGCAGTGATGCCTCATCAAAGATGGTGGTTGCTGTGGACAAGGATGCCACAAAGTGAAAATGAAACAAAAAAAAAATATCGCAAAACCTGGAAATCTCATCTCGGGAGATTTCATGGTAGCGGCCATTTTGAATCTTCAGTATAAAAGGAGAACGCAATGTGAATCAAATCACTTGCCCCTGGAGTCTTGGAAACCATGGAGATTTTGGAAACACTCTTTGTTCTTCAAGTTGTCTTGAATGTCTGCTTCTCTTACCACTACTACTGGTCTTGGGATTCTGGTAGGAGGGTGCACTTTCACTCATGACTGTCTTTTCCTAAACTTTAATAATCTCTTGCCAGGATGTGCTTGCAACTCTATTTACCCTATGGGCTGAACATTGCTGAACTGGGAATCATTTTGTAAGAAGTCAAAGATGGAACTTTCTGCAAATTTTGTGGACTTTACTAGGTTGTGAGTGCTGTTTACTCATCTATGACACTGTGATATTTCATTTGATTTTTCTAGAGAGTTTTAGAAGTGGGTGAGTTCTTTAACATACATTTTATAATTCTCTGTATAGAGTGTATATAGGATGTGAGCATTAAATGTAATCACTGTGATTTTTCTTGTTTATAGAAACATGTTATAAGAAATGTAAGCAGAGAATCTGGAGTAAGAGTAAGAGGTGGCTGTAAACTAGATATTGGTTTGCTTTAACACAAAGTTATATTAGCATCCATGTTATGACAGTTGTCAAAAGAAAACTGACGTTACATTTCCTTTGGTATACCAGAATGCTGAGTTTGTGCTTACCAAAACCTGTCAGATGGGAAGAAAGCCTTCCACCAGATATTTTTCTCTCTTGTCCCATTTCACTTTCCCCTTGGGTATTTGTGATTCACATTGAATTTGTGAGGGTATGGGGTTCCTTTCGGAAGAGTTAGAGCCCACCCGGTGTATTCTCCACAGAACAACAACTTCTGGTAAGTCCCCAGAGTTCATGACATAGGCAAAGTTTAGCGCCACTCTTTGAAGACACAGCACGCTGTTTCCTGCTATTTTTGCCTCCGATAGGAGATGGTTGAGGTCTACAACCCCAATCAGAAAGCACCCCTGAACACCCAAATGATGAAAGGTGAAACTAAGATGAAAGAAGTGGTGCAGCTGTGCATCCTGCCCCAAGACTACCGCTCTTTGGGGTTTCATCACCACGTACATTTCCCAAGTCCTGGGGAGCAGATCAAAGGATTTATCTCCCATTCCGCACCCTAGGGGAGTGAGATCCACTAGCTACAAGGGATTATTGTTTAGCAGTGGCATGATTTCCCAAACATTACTTTATGAAAATGATACCACATGTAGATGAACATACCGCAGCGAAGAGAAAGAGAGACAAACTGTATCCATGTGTTGAGAGTTCTGAATGCACAGATTGACAATGAGATTTGTCAAGTTACATATTTGGAGTATTTGGCAGTCAAGAAGCCCACTAATGCTAGGCATTTCTGAAAACTGGAGTCACAGGGAAGTCTAGGATTGTGTAACTTTAGGTGAGGAGTTTACAACTTTTTCGTACCCAGATTGCCATGCAGAAGTTAGAATTAAACCTAAAAAAAACTCATGGAGACTTGTCCAATCAGATCCCCACATCAGAGAACTCCAGGTTACAGCCTGTCTTGTCAACGATTATACTGCATGGAGTGTTAGCTTCTATTCTCCTCCGTCTTTCTGCATTCAAGTGGGACCAACCTCAGCTGAATCTTTGTATTCATTTGTTTTACTGTCTATTAATATGATCAAGCAAGCTCACCATACGTCTTGTTCCTTCAAGGGAGAGCAAATGGGCAAGAATTTTTTTATCCTGATGTTGTGTTGTACAAAACATCAGCTGAGATACCTATGGTCTATCCTTCTGCTTGGAACATGCCCCATTTTGTTTGAAGCCTTGGAGGATGGTGCAAGTATGCTGACGTTTAAAGAGGTAGATTACAATAGGGTAACGTTTATCAAGGAGGAAGGTGTCCAGGGGAAACCTGAGTGGGCTTCCTGGAACTCTAGAGGATCCCCCCCATGCACAGTTTTTTCATCAATAATTTCATTGCAAATTTGGCAGTGATAATATCAGTGATGCCATAGAAGATGTCATCAATGATGTAATATGTGAGGTAATTAGCTGTGCATGGCGAGAGTGCGAGTTACGGTTACCTTAGGTCACGAGTTATAGGTACTTGAAATAACTCCATCTATAACAGCTGAATGTCTATAGTTTTGTGCGTGTAAATTCAGAACCTAACTATAACGTTCCTGTAACCCCACCATGCAGGGCCTTCGGCCAAATGAACAGGGATTCTAGGTAATTTTGTGCATTTTCAAACTCGTAGTAGTTAAAAGGGAGACCAACATGCTCTATTCTCAACAGGAGATGACAAGAAAAACCCACTTGTCACAGTCACTACAGAAGATATTGCACTTCAGAAGAGCAACAGTGCATCCATCTCCATCAAGGATTTCAGATAATCTTTCAAGGTGGAACTGCAGAGGAAACACACTTGCTTTGCCTTGTCCAAGAGCAAGAAGTTAGGATGTTTTATACTTTATGGAACCAGAGCTTCAACTAAGGCAACTGCTTTGTTTCTATTTGGAAGTGCTTCCTGTTGTGATTTACTTTCTGAGGAATGAGCATCGGTGCCAGAATGTATCCTGAGATGCTTATTTATCCAAAAGCGGCCACAGTTTTGTGAAAAAAATCTACCCAACTGCAGTACTTTCTACTGGTTTATTAGTAACTGCCACCTCATTGGGAAAATGTATAGTGCATATTCAACACTACAGCAAATTACAGAACCCTGAGATAATGTCTCCACTGACCTTGTGTGTCTGTAATTTTGGCAATGCGATTGTTTCTTGAGCGTCTTCATACAAAAATTTGTAATAACATGAATCCTTATGTAGAGAAGATGAAAAGACTATAAACAGTTGAATCACCACCAAACAAGGGTACTTCCTCTTCTTTGTTTGGTGGAGATGTGCAACGCATCTCCTAGGGACCGCGGGTGAAGCCTCAATTCCCCCTCAATCCTTGCCGGCTCCCCACCTCCAGTGGGAGCCAGCATTGCTTCTGCATGAAGGGAGAAGCTAAAAATGCTGCTCCCTGCGTGCAGTAGCAATCTTGTCATCTTTTTTATTGCCCACTTGACAGCAGGCAGGAAATCTAATGAAAAGTCAGCTTCCAGCAAGCTGGAGCAGTTTTCCTGCTCCTGCCGGCTGGGAGTGAACTTATAGTTTGCTCTCGCTTGGTGGGAGCTGTGAATTTTCTTAGCATGGTTCTCTCTTCTTTCTCAAATGCTTCTACACTGCTACAGTTGCGTTTTGCTCTAAGGAGTTCCCTATAGGGGATACTCCATTTCAGATTAGTGGGATGATGACTGTCAGCATGTAATTAACAGTTACCTGCTGTCTTTTTACAGAAAAGGAAGCGCATACTTTATCATCCTTTATTTCCACATGCACATCCAAGAAATCCATTTCACTGCTGTGTACCTTGTGTGCAAATGCCAAATTCAGCTCATTATGTGAGATGTGTTCTAGGAATCCTTGCAACTGACTCTTTGGACCATCCCATATTACAAAAAGATCATCAATGTATCCAGTCCAAAATGTTATATACCTAGTCCATCTAGCATTCTTTTCTGTTCAAATATGTTGCTCCTCGCACCACCCAATGAAAATACCTGCAAAACGTGGAGCAAAGCACCTGCCCATCGCCGTACCGGTGACCTGTCTGTACCATAAATCATTAAATAGAACAAAGTTGTTCTCTAGACAAAATTTTAACATGCCCAAAAGCATCATAGTGTGATCATATAAAACGATAGCCTTGTCCCGAAAGAAATACCGACATGCTCCAATACCAAAAATGTGATCAATAAATGTGTACAAAGAGACCACATCAATGGTTACCATAAGGTACGTGGGCTGCCAGGGTATCTCCTCAATCTTAGTGCTGAAATCAGCACTGTCTCTACAATAAGTAAGTAAATTCAAAACACATGGCAACAAATAAATGTTTAAGGCCCAGATTTATACTTTTTGCACAAAACTGCGCAAACGCCGTTTTGTGGCAAAAGTATAGCGCCGGCTTGCACCATTCCACCTCACCAGCCGGGCACCGTATTTATTGAATGGTGCAAGCCAGCACTAAACATGGGCTAGCATCTGAAAAAAAGATGCTAGCCAGGTGGGGGTGGCGGTAGGGAAGGACGGGGTTGTGCGCCAGGAAATGGCGCTAGCCTGGTTTGAGGCAAGAAAAATGCCTCTAACCAGACTAGCGCCATTTCCTGGCACACAACCACCAAAATCATGACTTCTGTCTTAGGAAAAACAGGAGTCATAACCACCACCCCATTTGCCAGCATAGGGGACAAGTGTACCCTGGGCATGACCATTGCACCCTGTGCCATGCCGGGGGCCCCAAATTAGGGCCCCTAAGGGCACTTTAATAAAAATAATAAAAATACTTACCAATACTAACCCTACTTACCTGGGATGGCGTCCCCCATCCTCTGGTGTCCCTCTGGTGGGGGTATTCCTGGGGCTTGGGGAGGGCGCCTGTGGACCCATTCCATGGTGTTTAACCGTTGAAATGGCTCCACGGGTCCCCTAACGCCTGGTCTGACCTAGGTGTTAAATAATGGTGCAAAGCAAGCTTTGCACCATTATTTTCCCCTCCTCCCACCCATGCGCCATTTTAGCACGGTGGATTAATATGGGGCTATGGGGATAGCACCATTTTTTAGATGGGAACGCCTTGACGCAGGGTAGGTTCATGCATCCAAAAAATGGTGCAAACGCCAATATTTTGACATTAGATGTGTCTAACATCAAAATAGAAATATGGAGTTAGGTTTGCGCCGAATTTGTGTAAAAAAAAAAACGCAAATTCAGCGCAAATGGAGTATAAATATGCTCCTAAATACATGGAAGTGGGTTCTAAAATACTGCCATTAGCTGAAATAATAGGTCCGCCTGGAGGATTGTTCTTGTTCTTGTGGATCTTAGGAAGCATGTAGAAACAGGGCCCTACAGGTTTCTGAACAGACAGGAATAGAAATTCTTCAGTACTTAAAAGACCCCTTTCTCTCCATTCACTCAAATGGTTATGGATTTGCAAAATGGACTACTTATAATCTTGGTACCTAGACATCTCATATTCATTTAACCTAGTAAGTTGTTTATCCGCCTCCTATACATATTTCTGAACATCTCATAGGAATACATTTCCCCCTTTATCAGAGGGTTTGATCAGAGTAGTGGGGTCCTGTGTTAATGACTTTAAGGCTAATTTCTGAGGTCCATTCAAGTTTTCCGTACAGTGGTTTTTACTCTCTTTCCAAATCTCTAGAAGATCTCTGTTGGACTTTTTTGCTTATGCAGCATCATTCCCAATCTTTTTGCCTCCTGCCTCCTATTTTTCTGACCTGTTGCTGTTGGTTTTTAAACTTTGAGCACTTTACCACTGCTAACCTGTGATAAAATGCATATGCTCTCTGTGTAAATTGCATTGGTAATTGTCTTATTCATGATTGCGTATTTGATTTATTAGTGAGTCCCTAGTACAGTGCACTAGAGGTGCCCAGGGCTTGTAAATCAAATGCTACTAGTGGACCTGCAGCACTGGTTGTGCCACCCACATAAGTAGCTCTGTAAACATGGTTCAGACCTGCCACTGCAGTGTCTGTGTGTGCAGTTTTTACTGTAAATTCGACTTGGCAAGTGCACCCACTTGCCAGGCCTAAACCTTCCCTTTTCTTACATGTCAGACACCCCTAAGGTAGGCCCTAGGTAGCCCCAAGGGCAGGGTGCAGTGTATGGTTAAGGTGAAACATATAGTAATGTGTTTTATGTGTCCTGACAGTGAAATATTGCTAAATTCGTTTTTCACTGTTGCAAGGCCTGTCCCTCGCATAGGTTAACATGGGGGCTACCTTTAAATCTGATTAGAGTGTAGATTCCCTTGGGGTCTTTGAGCTCACAATTTAAAAATACATCTTTTAGTAAAGTTGATTTTGAGATTGTGTGTTTGAAAATGCCACTTTTAGAAAGTGAGCATTTTCTTGCTTATACCATTTTTGTGATTCTGCCTGTTTGTGGATTCCCTGTCTGGGTCAGTTTGACAGTTGGGCTTGTTGCACCTCACACTAGACAGTGACACAAAAGGAGCTGGGGTGTAGTCTGCATTTCCTGATGAGCCATCTGTGCTAGAAGCGAGGGGAGGAGTGGTCACTTACACCTGAAAGGGCTGTGCCTGCCCTCACACAATGCAGTCTCCAACCCCCTGGTGAGTGTCTGGGGCCTAGCTTGGACAAGGCAGGATTTCACATCAAAAGAGACTTTACTTTGAAGTAGGCCTACTTCAAAGGAGAAATTGGGTATAAGAAGGGCACCCAAAACCACAGACTTTAGAAACACTTCTTGAACCAAGAGGAACCTCTGCCTGGAGAAGAGGTGAATAGCTGAGGAAGAAGAGCTGCCCTGCCTGTGACTGTGCTTTGTGGAGCTATCCTGCAGTTGCTGCTTCTGCCAGAGTAAGAGGGCAAAGACTGGACTAGGTGTGCCTTCCATCTTGAGAAGAAATCTCCAAGAGCTTGATCTAGAGCTTGCCTCCTGTTGTTTGAAGTCTCAGGGACAGCAAAGACTTCTCTCTGCCAGCACCTGGAGTCTCTGGAGAGACTCCTACTCTGCCCTGTGGTGCCCATCCAGTTCCTGGGACCCTGAAAGGAGAAGCTGGCAGCCTAAAGACAAGGAAATCCACGCACAGAGCGCCGTGCAGGGAAAAGATTGACGCGAATCGGATGTGCGGCTGAAAAAACGACGCGCCACCGGCTCTGCAGCTAAGAAGCAACGCTCGCAGGAAACACGACTGAAGAATCAACGCACGGTGCAGAAGAAACGACGCGCAGCATTGCTGACGGAAGCTGGGAGATCACAACCTGCACTGCAGGGATTTAGGATCATCGCGCGGCTGGATTTCTGACTCACGTACCACCGTGCGGAGTTATTTTTGACGCACACCTGCCCGTGCGGGGTTATTTTTGACGCGCACCAGGTAAATTTTCACGCTAGCAGCTCTAGTGTGTGTTTAAAACTACTTAAAGACTCTTTTTGCATTTTTATTGATAACTTGACTTGTGTATTGTGGATTTTTTCGTTTTGATCTTGTTTTGTTTAGCTAAATATTTCCTATTTTTCTAAACTGGTGTTGTCTCATTTTGTAGTGTTTTCATCAAGTTACTGTGTGTGTTGGTATAAAATACTTTACACCTAGCACTCTGAAGTTAAGCCTACTGCTCTGCCAAGCTACCAAGGGGGTAAGCAGGGGTCAGCTGTTGGTGATTCTCTTTTTCCCTGACTAGAGTGAGGGTCCTTGCTTGAACAGGGGGTAACCTGACTGTCAGCCAAAGACCCCATTTCTAACAATCTCTAATTACAACCTCATGGAAGGTGACTATATTATCGTGGGGTGTATTAGGGATATATTTTGATTTAGGTTTGAAAGAATTCAAAACCATTCTACCTAATGCAAGATTCATAGAAATAAAAAAATCCCTCTCCGTATCATAATCCAACACCAATCGTTCCAAGTCACTCAGTGCCATATGCCCCTCAATGTCACTCAGACATAAATTTATGATCAATAGTCAAAGGGTTAGATGGAACTTTAATCCTTTAAATGCCTTGCTGGGAAAAGATCTTGGCCAATTTGAGTTTACGAATAAACAGAAACATGTCTATACGTGTTCTACAAAAATCCATATTGGCTACAGGGCAGACAGATATACCTAATTATAGAAGGGATTTTTCACCTTCATTCAGCTCATGATTAGACAAATTGAAAACAGTTAAACGATCCTCATCCATCATTTTTTCTTCATCTGCCATGTAGCCCTCCCATGCGGCATATCCATTTTGTTTCCCTTCTCCTGATTTTTCTCCTTTTGTATTGGTTGAGTCACTTCCTGGTCCGGATTTCTTTTGTGGGCCTTGACTGCACTGTAAAAAATGGTACTCATCTAAAAGTGGTTAGTAGTGGTTCCTCCCTTCTAACCATGTTCCTCTGCTCCTTCAAATCAGAGTAAATCTCAGATCCTGATGTCACTACCTCTTGGTGTCTTAGAGCACCTCCTTGTTTGAACTGTCTTACCGCATTGTCATACTTCTTACCAAAGGTCAATATGCGTCCAGTGGCTTAATCTTGCTTATCTCGTAAAAATGTTCTCCTCTTTTTGATTTTAATTTCTTATTTATGTTTCCTCAACCTATGCTCCATTTGGGAAATAAATTTGTTAATTTTCTCCTGTTCTGGATACTGATCAAGAATAGTTTTCACCTTAGAAATCTCTTCACATACTTGTTCAAGTTCCAATTTTGCATATTTCGACAAAAGTCCAAACATGCCTTTACACGTGGATGCCAAAAGCGCTGACCATTCTTCCAATATCTTTGGATTAGGGTTCTCATACGTAAGAGTAATCAGTTTACGTAAGCCACGTGGTACCCTACCAACTTCAATATAGTTCTCCAAAGAAGTTGTCTCTCACCAACGATTTATCTCTTTCTTTAAAAGTTTCTTACAATGGAATAGATTTTGCTTCACTGTTTTCACCTTACCATCACTGCCCCTTGCTAACCCTCCTGAGTCATACACATCCTCATCCTTTTCACTGAAAAGGCTGCGTGCGACTTCTGCACATTTTAAACGAGGTTCATCCATATCAGGTCCTCCTGGCTGATATCCTTTAGTTGCAACAAACACTGTAAGTGTGCTTCCATGTGCTCATGGCATTTCACTAAATTTGCAGATGGCGGCGGGAGCCAGGATAGCAGAACGCCTCAATCAGATCCCGGTATAGAACAGCTTCTTCCACCTACTCGTGGCCGAGGTCCAGGTTATGACCACCAGCAGCCATATAATTATGCCGTCAGCTACCCAGTTTCAAAGGGGAGAGGGACACCCCATTCAAAAATATATTCACTGAGAAAACCAAAGGTTACAGGGACATAGGAAATAGAATTTAAAAAACATAGGAATACAATTGAAAAACCAAAAGCTACAGGGACGTGACAGTTAGGCTCACATGTTAACCATACAGAACCATAGAAATTCACCTGTTATAGTTAGAGTTAATTCAAGTAACTATAACTCGTGCCCTAAGGTAACTGTAATTAGCGCCCCTCCCCAAGCAGTTTTTTTGTCAAAGGTTTTACTGCAGATATTGTATTGATATTATCAGTGATATCATAAAAGATGTTATGAGTGCCATAATTTGTGGTTTTATTAGCAGTGCATGGCAAGGGCGCGAGTTATAGTTGCCTTAGGGCACGAGTGGTGGTTATATTGGCCGTGTGTGACCCCTTTAACAACCCAACACTGTGCTGCGCACAACCTTTGGCCCAACCCTGCGTGGCCCCCCTTCCCAGGCAGATCTTGGCCTCGGGAACCCATCCCCTTGGCATGGCCTAAACATTAAATTTTTTGGGGGGAGGGGTGGCCACGGAGCCCCCCTCCTGAGGCCGATCTCAACCCTTGGGACCCCATCCCCTGAGGCCTTGCCTAAATATTTTTTTTCAGGGGAGGGGAGGTGCACAGCCCACTCCCCAGGCTGCCCTTGCCCTCCTGGTTCCCCATCCCCCGGGGAGCAGCCAAATTATCATTACTTTTTTAGGGAGAGAGCGGACACAAGGCCCCCTTCCCAGACTGATCTTGGCCCTCGGCACCCCATCCCCCGAGCCTAGCCATGTCACCTGGGTGTCCCCAGGGCACCCAGTCACAAGGTTGGGGACCGTGGAGGGAGCATCAAGGCCCCCAGGGTTCCAGATGACTTCCCACCTCCTGCGGGAGCCAGCATTGCATGAATTACATGAACGCCCCAGGGAGGTGGCGGCCCCCCTCCTGAGGCTGGGGCTCAGCCTAATTTTTTTTTTTTTTAGGGGCGCGCGGCCTCCTCCCTAGACCCTGTATACAATTACACAAATGCTCCGGGGAGGTGTCAGTCCCCAGGGATGCAGGGGGGTTGTGTGGCCCGCATACAATTACATGTTCGTCCCGGGGAGGTGGTGGTTCCAAGGGCTGGAGGGGGGGGCGCAGCCCCCGCATACAATTACACAAATGGCCCAGGGAGGTGGCGATCTCTGGGGCTGCGGTGTGGGGCAGGTGTTTAACAAGTGTCCCGGGGAAGTGGTGGTCCCCAGGGCTGTGGGGGTTGGGTGCCCCCGCTTCTAAAATATGAATGCCCCAGGACGTGGCCCACCCGGGGCGTGTAAAAAACAAGTGCAGGAGCCCACGCTTGACATTTCTGCAAATTTGCGACATCATCGAGATATCAAAGATTTTTTTTTTTAGTTTGTTTTTTAGTCCTGGGCCTTCTCTCTGGGACCCCAGCACCAGATCTGAGGGGTGAAGAAGACTCTATCCTGGCCCATTCTCTTTTTTTGTTTTACCTTTTTTGTGTGACTCGGCTGAAGCCAAGTCCCAAGATGGCTGCAAACACTTCATGGTTTGAAGTGTTGGCAACCAATCAGAGCTGTGCTTTTCCCTGCACAAGCTCGTCATTATTCGCAACTACATCATGAAGGATCCGTGTCCCTAGATCTACAAATTTGTTTTCCATTTAATATCTCTAAAACTACTGAATGAATTTACACCAAAAAAGCAAAAGCGTAATCTGCATACCGAAAGCTAGCTTTCTGCCACATTTGGCGTAAGCCTGCCCAGCGGTTTAGGCTGTAGTCGGGTCTAAAGGTCCTATGGAAATTAACATGAGAAACACAACTTTTATTGACCCTCCACATTTATCTCTGCCTCCCCAGACGGATTACCCCTGTTAGATCTGACAGCCTTAGGGTGGTCACCCCTAAAGTTTTTGCCTGCCTCCCCCCACTTTTTAGATACTGTTTTTCCTGGTTTTAAGACTCTGCACACTTTACCACTGCTAACCAGTGCTAAAGTGTATATGCTCTCTACCTTTAAACATGGTAACATTTGATCATACCCAACTGGACTATTTAATTCACTTATAAGTCCCTAGTAACGTGCACTATATGTGCCCATGGCCTGTAGATTAAATGCTACTAGTGGGCTGCAGCACTGGTTGTGCCACCCACTTAAGTAGCCCCTTAACCTTGTCTCAGGCCTGCCATTGCAAGGCCTGTGTGTGCAGTTTCACTGCCAATTTGACTTGGCATTTAAAAGTACATGCCAAGCCTAAAACTCTTCTTTTTACACATATAAGACACCACTAAGGCATGCCCTAGGTAACCCATAGGGCAGGGTGCAGTGTAGGCAAAAGGCAGGACATGTACCTATGTAGTTTACATGTCCTGGTAGTGTAAAACTCCTAAATTTGTTTTTACACTGCAGTGAGGCCTGCTCCTTTCATAGGCTGCCCTCATACATTGTTTGAGTGGTAGCTGCTGATCTGCAAGGAGTAGGAAGGTCATATTTAGTATGGCCAGAATGGTGATATAAAATCCTCCTGACTGGTGAAGTTGGATTTAATATTACTATTTTAGAAATGCCACTTTTAGAAAGTGAGCATTTCTACGCACTTACATCTTTCCGTGCCTTACAATCCACATCTGGCTGGGTTTAGTTGACAGCTCCTTGTGCATTCACTCAGACACACCCCAAACTCAGGATACTCAGCCTCACTTGCATACATCTGCATTTTGAATGGGTCTTTCTGGGCTGGGAGGGTGGAGGGCCTGCCCTCACACAAAGGACTGCCACACCCCCTACTGGGACCCTGGCAGACAGGATTGAACTGAAAGGGGACCTGGTGCACTTATAAGCCACTCTTTGAAGTCTCCCCCACTTCAAAGGCACATTTGGGTATATAAACAGGGCATCTGCCCCTACCAACTCAGACACTTCCTGGAGAAGAAACTTGAACCAGAACCTGCATCCTGCCAAGAAGAACTGCCTGGCTGCCCAAAGGACTCACCTGTCTGCTTTCTGTGAAGGACTGCTGCCTTGCTGCTCTCTGGCTGTGGTGAAGAAGTGCTCTCCAAAGGCTTGGATAGAGCTTGCCTCCTGTTTCCTGAAGTCTCAGGACCAAAAAGACTTCGGCCCTCATTACGGCCCTGGCAGACGGGGGAAAAGTGGCAGTAAAACCGCCAACAGGCCGTCGGAAAAAAAATTGAATTATGACTATGGCGGTTACCGCCACGGTCAGTCGCCACTTCTCCACTCCGACCGCCAGGGCGGTGACGACCGCTGGGCTGGAGACTTTGGTCTCCAGCTCGGCGGCCGTCACCAGACCGCTGGCGGTATCAGGACCCTGCATACCGCCATGGATTTCGGGTGGTTTGGAACCGCCACGAAATCAATGGCGGGAGACACTATCAGTGCCAGGGAATTCCTTCCCTGGCACTGATAGGGGTCTCCCCCACCCCCAAGTCCTCCCCCCACACCCCCTGCCACCCCCAAAGGTGGCAGGACCCCCACCTCCAACATGCACATACAAACACCCCCTCCCCACACCCACCCCCAACATGCACATACCCCTACACGCACACATACACTACAACACATACCTGCACACATACAGACATGCACACAGACCGACCCGCACACATTTCCCATACACACAGCACACCCCCGCATGCATACACGCACTCACACACCTCCTCTACATGCCCACACGCACACCCCCATGCATGCACACAACACACGAACCTTCCCTAACAAACAATCAACTTACCTTGTCCGTAGATCCTCTGGGAGGGGACGGGATCCATGGGGGCTGCTCTGCCGCCAGCTCCCTGTCACCAGAACACCGCCACACCGAATCATGGGACGTGATTCGGTGGGCGGTGTTCTGATGACGGGGCAGTGGAGGTGGAGCAGCCTCCACTTCCCCGCCGAACGCCAGTATGGCTGCTGGCGGCTCTCCGTCTGAAAAAGGACAGAGGGCTGCCAGCAGTCATAATACACTGCACGGAAAACCACCTGCACTGGTGGTCTTCAGCACGGCAATACCTCAGCGGTCTTTAAAAAAGACCGCTGAGGTCGAAATGAGGGCCTTCATCTCTTCAAGAAGGACTCCTTGTGTGGCGAACTTCGAAGCACAGCCTGCCAGAAACGATGCACAGCCTGCACTGCAGTGAAAGTTTCACCGCACACCGAACCAGAACAACGCAGACCGATTTCGCAATGAGAAGATTGATGCAGCAACTGGAAATTCGACGCACAGCCCACCGAATCAACGCACAGCCGAGCCGGAACGACGCAGCCCGACTTCCAGAGAGGAATCGACGCAGCGTATGCCGTGCAGTAGAAAATTCAACGCAACGCCCACCGGATCAACGCTGCTCCTGTGACTTTCCATGCACCATCCCCGGGTGTCTGAAAACCCCGCAACCCGAAGAGGATCCATGACTGAGTGTCGGAAATCGACGCACAACTGTCCCTGCATGAAAACTAAACGACGCATTGCATGTGCAGCCCGAGAAATCGACACACACCCTCTTTATTTCCACGCTTCTCCTCCTCTGCGGTTCTTTGCAGAGATTTTTTCTCGCGAACCAGGTACTTTGTGCTTGAAAGAGACTTTGTTTGCTTTTCAAAGACTTGAGACACTTTAGATCACTTTTCAGTGATATCTCAACATTTACTTATTGCACCTTTATTCGTTTTGACCTGCATTTATCCAGATAAATCTTATATATTTTTCTAAACACTGTGTGGTGTATTTTTGTGGTTCTGTATGGTGGTATTGTATGATTTATTGCACAAATACTTTACACATTGCCTTCTAAGTTAAGCCTGACTGCTCAGTGCCAAGCTACCAGAGGGTGGGCACAGGATAATTTGGATTGGGTGTGACTTACCCTGACTAGAGTGAGGGTCCGTGCTTGGACAGGGGATAACCTGACTGCCAACCAAAGACCCCATTTCTAACAACCCCGAAACTTTCTGTGTGCAGCAAGAATCACCATGGCACTTTTAAGAAAAAAACTATTTGTGAAGATTTGTCAAACGGTGCCAAAGCTATCGTCAAGTCAATAAACCCTTTGTCTATGGAAACATGGTCCTAACTATAACTACCGGATTTCCCTTATCACTAGAGGTTCAACTTGTTATCCATCCCTGTTTGGAGACTAAAAGAAATTGCCACACAGGGGGGAGCTTGCGCAGGATCAGGCACAAGGAAAAGCTTGCACAGGATCACACAAGGCAGTCAAGTGTCAAATCTGGGTTTGGAAAGCAGGTTTCCTGCCACAAGCAAGGATATGCGCCACCCTGCTACATCTGCAATGCTAACATCAATCTAGTTGAATTTGCTCAAATTTCCACCAGTCTCCCCCTCCTAAATCCAAAATTGGCTGCACAGACACTTCAAGTGGAGTGTGTTTGAAGTATGTGGAGTTCGCATAGGCAGCCGGCTTTATGGCACCTTTTTACCTGGATGTTATAAAAGCTATTGTTAAAATATTTAGGGGGAAACAAAGGGAGGGGGCAGCCCTTTCGCCCATAACAGTGAGACACTGCTGGTTATTGAATTGTTCAACCGTCTGTTGATGTTTTAAAGTAGACAAATAGCACAACCATAAGAAGGACTGTCATAAATATGTGACAGTGTTTAGAAATAAGTGCTGGCGTCGTCGAGCACCGGCACACACAGCACAAATTAAGCACTGTCTTCCACCATATCATCATGGCATTGCAGAACTTTGTCCACCGTCTTTTTGACTCCCTAAGGCTTAAGCACACTGCAATACATTTCGGAGACGATCAAGGGAAAACGGTCTGCCACAAAGGCAGGTTAGATCATCACTGACAGGTAAGTTACTTAAGAAGAAATATGTTTTTGATAAAATGAGACACGTTTCAGGTTTGAATTTTGGAAGAACATCTTTCAGAATTTATGAAATTAGTACTAGTTTTGAATGCGTATTTTTTATTTATAAAATATCCAATATGTATATCATATATTTACCAGTCTGTTTTTAAAATGTAGAACTTTCCTAAAAAAATCTCTTGATTTTATGAAGAATTCTCATGAGTTCAAAGACCCCCATAAAAAAGGTTCATTCAATTTGATATTGAATTATGAAGGAAGCAAAGGGACCGAGTCGAGTGCGTGAGTACCTGAGTCGATTGGCGAGGTAAAGATAAAATATTTTAAATACAGAAATTCGGGAGAGCCAAGGTCTTGTATGACTAACAATTTACCTTTGAAAAGAAAATGCCATCGGCATACCACAAGATGGCGGTGTCTGCCTGCTGCTGAAACAGGGAAACTCTGAAGACATTTTTGTGAAAGGAAATCATATTGAATTTTCGTTTGAAGATTGGAATCACCTAGATTTGTTTCTATGGAAACGGCAGAGAGAGAAAATGAAAACTATACTATCATATTATTATTCAGAAGGAAGAACTCTCGCAGGTTAGCTTACCTGTTTCTATCTTTCTGTCCTTCTTTTTGCGGATGTCTCATTTGCTTTCCTTTTCCCTTTTCCCTATTCCTTTCCTTTCCATTCCTTTCCTTTCCTTTCCCCTTCCACCTTCCCCTGCATCCTTCCTTCCTCTCCTCTCAGTAACTGGGAAAGAACAAATGAAACACATTTTCTGTAATTCTGTAGCGTGATGAAAGCAAATATTTTAATAGGATAAAACCAAATCACAACACTTGGTCATGCAAAAGATAAATATTCATTGAAGCGCGATTTTCGACACATTATTGTGTATTTGCTATACAATTTTTCCTGTAAAACTGCAGGCCTGTGCAAACTCATTTGCCATTTCCTGTTGAATGCCACATTTGTTGCGCTTGTTCTTTGTGTGACGCTTGGATTTTTCTCAGTCCCTAGTACTTTAGTGATATAACATTAATGGCAGCAAACCCACTCTGGAAATTGTTGCAGCACCACCGTGTAGGCTACACTGTGGCATTACAAACAAAAGTCGTAGCACTCGTGGTATAAAAACAGAGTTAGACGTTGTACGTATATCCAGTCTTCTTTGTAAATTAGCAACCAAACTTGTGTTTGTATCAAGGTCCAAGTTTTATTAGTACTGTTCAGAAATCCTCCAAAGGAACAGCCTATTTATAATGTTCAGATATCCTCCATAAGAACAGCCAACACGTGTTTCATCCTCTGAGAAGTATCTCTCATTAAGGACTTCATCAGGGCTTACTGTACTTCATATATTCACAATAATCATATCGTTAGTCATCGAATATTATCTCCATCTCCATCAAATATGTATCTGATACACTGCGGCCACTAGATTCTGGAACGCTGCGGGTGAATAAGACCGCGCTGCGTTTTTCCCCTTTTTTCCGATATTGAATCACTCTGACACTTTGATGGAGATAATATTCGATGACTAACGATATGATTATTGTGAATATATGAAGTACAGTAAGCCCTGATGAAGTCCTTAATGAGAGATACTTCTCAGAGGATGAAACACGTGTTGGCTGTTCTTATGGAGGATATCTGAACATTATAAATAGGCTGTTCCTTTGGAGGATTTCTGAACAGTACTAATAAAACTTGGACCTTGATACAAACACAAGTTTGGTTGATAATTTACGAAGAAGACTGGATATACGTACAACGTCTAACTCTGTTTTTATACCACGAGTGCTACGACTTTTGTTTGTATGTTTTTGTGTTTCTCTGGAAACATTAGGAGGATTGAGGGAGATCCTCCTGTCAGAAGCACCGTGCCATGAACTAAATGTGTGATTTATTCTATGGACTTTCTGTGAGCGCCCATATCCTATGAGTATCTTCCTCATTGTCACTTTTGGATTACACTGTGGCATTATATCACCCACATGAGGTATTTTTCCACTTATTAAACGTTTTCAGGGCTGCATTGCAGCCTGCATCTCTGCAGCACCAAAGCTCTAACACCGCCCTCTTTTAAAAGCCTGCTTCTCACAGTAGCTAAGTCACCTTTAGGAGTAGCCTGGGTTCCACAAGGCCTGCTTGCCTAAAGTGGGGAAGACCTGTCAACTTTGGAGTGAACATGCCTCTAAAGGAAAAAGATTCAAATTTGCTATTTTACTATATAGGTTGGAGCCGCCCCTCTGTACCTCCAGTAAAGATCTGCTGATTTAAAAGTCATACTTCGAGGTTGGCAGAAGTGGATGATAAGAATATTCACGCATAGTTATCTGGGAAAGTGAGGGAGGGGAAAGCAGAGGAGATTTACAAATGGCAGATAATACTCTAAGAGGCAGATTTACAAGCCCATGGAGCCGCCTTAATGCTGCCTTTGCGTCATTTTTATGATGCTAAGGTGGTGTTAAGGTAGTCATTCCCCCACGCCATATTTACAAAGTGGTGCATGCATTGAGCCACTTTGCAAACCCCTTGCGCCACATTATGCCTGCATCAAGGATAATGTATGCAAGGGGGGCATTCCCATGAAGGGAGGCCCAAAAAAATGGTGCAGTGAAGAATACAAGATTTCACTGAGTCATTTTTTCCACTACTTTTAACGTCTGCTCAGGGCAGGCATTAAAGTGACAAACCTATTATAGTCTATGGGCTTCCCTGTGCTTTGCTGTACTAGTGTAAAAAATGTTGACACTGTTGTGGTAACGATCGCCATTGTGCGCCGTTTTGTAAATATGGCCCAACCATGGTGTTGTTTTGGGGGCAAGAGGGACGCAAAAAAAGTGGCGCATTAGAACTGATGTGCCACTTGGTTGTAAATCTGCCCCTAAATGTCTTGTCATAAATTACACAGTGCTGTGGTATGAGCTTTGCTTTAGCCAAAATTAATACATTACGTTTTTGGAAATCAGATATCGTTCTGACTCTCAATTCTTGGTTGAAAGATATGTTTGATGTAGCACATTTTGAAAAAATGGTTTATAAGTTGAATGATAATTTACATCATTCTGTCTGTATATGGGGCCCTTTTTTAGAAATGTAAAACATGCTTATGTTTTAAAGTGTTATTTTGTCTACATTTTTCTTTTTGAAAATATTAGTTCGAACTATCATTACAAATTCATGTAATATCTTATGCTTTTGATTTGGTTTCTTATTGCATGTATGTGGAAATCACCTCTTAGTTCATTGTCGTTTCCTTCTTTTTTTTACTATACCCATTTATGATTATTATTATATACAGTTATAGTTTTGTATGGGATACATATTGTTATAATGATTATGTCTGTTATATTTTTTCTACTTGAAAAATGTAATAAAGAATTGATATTAATAAAAAAGAAGCTGCTTTACCAGAGAGCCAGGCGGCCACGCATTACTCACGGGTACTGAGTATCAGCACTTTTTTATTTTCTCCTGTTGCTGCCGGACATCTCCTCAGACAAGGAGAGTACCTCATAGGGGCCTGGCTTGCTGCCCTCATGAACTCCTCTTTGGCAGCACCTTCTGCACGTCCTGCATGAATTAAAGCTTGCCTTTCAAACCGAGCTGGGACAAAAGCGGCAGGTGTGTGTGTGTGTGTGTGTGTGTGCATGTATAGCCCACGCTGTGAGGATTGGTTTGGTCCTCATGGCGTGGGTAAACACTGTCAGTTCAAGACAAACATTATCCTTGTGAAGACCGGGCCCTGTAGTGTGTTTAAGTAGTTTCGAGCGAGTGTATCAAAAAACTAAAAGTGCAGTTATATTTGCCTCGGTCCGCTTTATAACCTTCCCTACCATCAAAGTGCACTTGGAGTTAGAATAGTAAGTGCACACTTCATTACGGACAATGGCCAATCCTCATAATTATAGGTATGCCATGTTGTGTGTGTGTGTGATCTGCGACCATCAGCAATTTAAATTAAAGGTATTTGCGTTAAAGAAAATCTTTGCCCTCTCCACTAATTTCCCTGATTACCTCAGAGAAAAACGACATAAAAAACATAATAAATGTATTTTAAGGTTTCACAAGTGGCATCTTCCTGCTTCAGAAGGAAGATGAGACCTAAACAATTGTTACAGGGGGCTTGATGGAAGGGGTGACACTTTCATACAGTTCTGGATTCTAGCTGGTAAACCTTTGCATTTTTAGATTTGTAGTTGCTTTTTCGAATCCTAAGTAATATATTTTGAAAATCCCAGCATGCAAAGTGCGTACTGCAAAAGTCAAGAACAGATTGAGCATGTCACATACCATTGTGCCACTTGGTATGTACCAAGCCGCTACTCACATATTTTGTGGGCGTTCACACAGATTATACATAAACAATATCAACGATAAACATTGTTTTAGCTTTTTTAACATCAGATATGGAATCTTTTCAGGGAATTGCTTCTGGTGTAGGCTCTATGCATTCATCTAGGCTGTCAGTAAACCCTTCTATCTCTGGCATCTGTTTAGATAACAGATAAAATCATGCTGGCAGAGTATGCATCCTCCACACTAAAGGTTCTGCTGATGCATGAAGTGAATATATTATGCAGGAATCTAGAAAATCGATGCATTCATGGCTTTAAAAAAACTGCAGGATTAGTATTGATTCTTTAGTGTGCCATGTAATGATAAACATCTGTTATAGAACTGTAAACTTCTTAGGTGATCTGCAGCAGCCAAATCATCTTCTAAGTGTTAGCAGAGGTATGCACCCTGTCCAAGCAGGAACCACGATTTTAGTCAGGGTAAGTCACATATATATGCCCTAAATTACCCTGGGGCCACCCCCTGGAAGCGTGAAGAGAGCAGTCAGGCTTAACTTAAGTGTAAAGTATTTTTGTAACACTTCAAACAGTAAAACTGTGAAAACACCTCACAAAAATACTTAGAAACAATCTAGCTTAATTTCATAAATAAAACAAGTCCAAAATGACAAAAATCCAATAAGAAGAAGTTGAGTTATACATGTTTAAAGAATAAACTGTAGAATAGCTCTCAGAAGCCATAAGTGCTTACTAGGGATATCTGGTCGCGCTGGACCGGGACAAAGTCAAGAGTTCAGGCTGACCACAATGGAGTGCAGGCTGGCTGCAGGGACCCAGTGAAACCTGCTGACCAAAACTGCCTTAATCCTGGTTGCATTGATAGAAATGTTGGGAGCAGAGGAGGCGACGCGCCAGTGTCAGTCCCCGCAGCAGAGGAGATGCATTGATTTCCCCACACAGTAGTGAAGATGCGTCAATTTTTCCCACGCAGCAGCGTTGATGTGGCAAAACCAAGATGCAGTGGTTCCGAAGGCAATGAGCCAGAGTTGATCTCTTTAGCAGAGGAAATGCATACATTTTCCCAAAGCAGCAGCAACAATGTGGTGGCTCTGAGGTGTGGTGGTTCCGAAGCCGATGCACCGTTTCTGGCCTTCCAACAGCGGCGATGTGTCAGAGTTGATCCCCTCATTACAGGCGATGGGGAAGTCCGATCCATGCAACAGGGGCAATGCACCGGTTCTGTCCCTTGCAACAGCGGTGCTGCATTGGTTCTGCTGGAGCAGCACTTTATATCTACTTCAAAGGGCCCAGGACTGCATTGGCAGGGCACGACTCACAGTTGGCAGTCCAGGCACTCTTAGCAGGTGAGTTGGAAGTCTTTTGTGTCCCTGAGACTTTAGAAGAACAGGAGGCAAGCCAGCAAGCCATTGGAGCCACTTTGGTTCTGGGTTGGAGAGATTCAGGTCCAGTCCTTCTCACTACCAGGCAAGGAGGGCAGCATGCAGCAGGTCAGGGCAGCAGAGCAGGAGTACAGCAGAGTCCAGCATAGTGACAGTCCTTTCAAAAGCACAACAGAGTTTCCACACGTCCAGAAGTGTATTGAGTTGATGGTGTTAGAAGTCCAATTCTTATACCCAGTGGTGTTTTGAAGTGGGGGAGACTCCAGAAACAGAGTCTCTGCCCTTCCTGCCCTGGTTGCAGATTCACTACAGAGGGGTATGCAGCCCTTTGTATGGGATCAGGATACAGCCCATTCAGGTGTAACAGCTCCTCTTCCCATGCTGCCCAGGATGACCCATCAGGGTGTTGATGGCCCATGAGTCACACCTAAGCTCCCTTTGTGAGTAGCTGTCTAGAGGGAATGCACAAGCCCAGTTGCCATCCCCACCACAGACGTGTACTGGAGACAGGCATAAGGCACCAAATTGTGGGAGTAAGAAAATGCCAACTTTCTAAAAGTGGCATTTTCGGAATTGCAATATAAAATCCGACTTCACCATGAGTTGTGATTTTTTTTAAAACTGTGATTCCAGGCAACCAAACTCAGGGTCCCATCTCTTCCCAACTGGAAATTACACTTATAAAATTAAATAAGGTAATCCCAATGTTATCCTATTGGGGAAATAGGCCTTGCAATAGTGACAAAAATAATTTATGAGTTTTTCACTACCAGGACATGTGAAACTTAAAACTACATGTCCTGCTTTTTAAATACAGTGCACCCTGCCCTGAAGCTGTCTAGGGCCTACCTAAGTGGTGAGTTATATGCATTAAAAAGGAAGGTCTGGGCCTGGCAAGAGGGTGAACTTGCCAGGTTGACATGGCAGTTTAAAACTGCACACACAAGCTCTGCAATGGCAGGCCTGAGACATGTTTGAAGGGCTACTGAAGTCGATGGCACAATCAGTGATGCAGGTCCACTAGTAGCATTTAATTTACAGTCCCTGGGCACAGGTAGTGCACTTTACTATGGACTTATAAGTAAATTAAATATGTGAACTGGTCAATGTTACCATGTTTTTAACAGAGAGCACATGTATGTTAGCACTGCTTAGCAGTGGTAAAGTGCCCAGAGTCCTTCAGCCAACAAAAACAAATTCAGCAATGGGGGAAGGAGGATGGTAAAACATTTGGGGATGACACTACAGAAGGGGCCAGGTCAGACACTAAGTATGTCAGCTCATGTGAGACACACATGTGGCAGCCTCTGGCAATGTTTCAAAATGTGAATACACACACAGCACAAAATATGACCCCAGGATTGGCGCTTTACCTCTAAAAATTTTGAGCGCCTCCACTGTCCAGCAGTGTATGTGTAAGAGAACGTGTGAAAGCTAGGAAGTAAAAGCAATAAGTGTGTGAGTTTATAAGTGTGGGTATGGCCGTAAGGACCAGATTTAACAAAAAATGGCGCTGCACCCTGTGGAGTGCCACTTTTCTTGCACCCCTTAGCGCCCCCGTAAAGCCACCATGTGTGCGCTGTATCTAAGATCTGGCACACCATGGGTGTAGTTAGGGAACTGCCATCAAAACTTTTTACATTAGTTTGGAGCTGTGCAGGATTAGTGTAGAAAATGTTGATGCTAATCTTGCAAAGCCCATTGAGACCTATAGTAGACAAGGGTGTGTCTCCTCTTAACACCTGCTCTGAGCGAGCGACAAAAATGCTGAAAAAAATGACACAAAGAAATCTCTTAGATTTCTTTGCACCATTTTTTCAGCCCTTCTAGGCGGGGAATGACCCCTTTGCATACATTATGTCCAGTGTAGGCATATGTAGCGTAAAGGGTTACAAAGTAGTGCAATGCACGCATTGCGCCACTTTGTAAATTTAGTGTGGTGATTTTGGCCTCCTTGGGCCACATTAGGTTAAAAAAAATGACACTGATGTTGCGCAAGGATGCGCTAGGGGCTCTTAAATCTGCCCCTAAATGTGATTCAGAGAGTATGAAATGGGTGTTTAAGAGTGTGAGGAGGTGAGTGTGTATGAAAGGGGGAACATTTATTTAGACTTATTTTAGCGTGTAGGGAATGTGTGTGTTAGTTGGTCTCCATCTTTTCTAGAGAAAATGTTGTGATGACTTCATTAAATGTTGTGAATTTCTTTAAGAAAATGCCTGTTTTGTGAAAAAATTATGCAGCAGATTTACCATTCAGAAGACAAATGTATAGGTGGAGTGGGGCAACAAATTAACAGGGAGAGCCGAGCCAGGGGCCTGGCTTGGCTCTAAGAGCCTTTGCATGAGGGTAGCCCTGGAAATTCTTGCAATGTAAGTCATCCAACAAACAACACGTAAAATAGGATAAAGTCTCTTCAAAATTAAAAAAGCATATCCCTTTAGCATACAGTAGCTTTGACATTATTAAGTCACATGATAGGTTTATTGAGAGGTAATAAAGAAAAGGGGGATTGGTAGTACAAGATATTTGCCTAAGATCACAGAATTTTGGTAAAGTGAGGAAGTTAGGATAAATCCCAGGTTTTCTTGTTTCACTACGTACACATCAGAAATTAAATGGGTATCTAATTGTCTCTCCTTTTTAAGTCAAATAGTTTTTTTAATTTTTTTATTTTGTACATAAGGGTACTGGCAGGAGCCACATGAAAGCTCGGCTTGAGCTGAGCTAGAGCCTAGCATCTGACTCGAGCCTAGGTCGACCTTCAAATGACCCACGTACCATTAGACAAATGTATTTTAAAAATGGCTACTCATGAGTCTAGCACTAATTGTATTAATTGGGCAAAGGACAAGGGTTGGCAGTAAAAAGTGGGCGCAACCACAAAGTGCAAGGACTGAACTTATTTTTTTTTTAACTCTGCCCCAAAGAATTTGCCCACAAGACAAATTTGAGAATAACTTTATTCTACATTGCTTAACTGATCACAACAGGCTCCATTTCAAAATATCACCTGGTACATATATCTTTGTGTATCCAGTAAGCTTGCAGGTACAATGGCAATTTAATACCTCTGGTGGTTAATGTACTTGCTGGGAATATCTGAGTACATTCTAATCAAAGGTTCGACTCAGCATAAAATTACATACAGGGAGTGCAGAATTATTAGGCAAGTTGTATTTTTGAGGATTAATTTTATTATTGAACAACAACCATGTTCTCAATGAACCCAAAAAACTCATTAATATCAAAGCTGAATATTTTTGGAAGTAGTTTTTAGTTTGTTTTTAGTTTTAGCTATGTTAGGGGGATATCTGTGTGTGCAGGTGACTATTACTGTGCATAATTATTAGGCAACTTAACAAAAAAAAATATATACCCATTTCAATTATTTATTATTACCAGTGAAACCAATATAAATCAAATCAAATCAAATCATTAACATTTATAAAGCTCGCTACTCACCCGTGCGGGTCTCAAGGCGCTAGGGGGGAAAGGGGGGGTTATCGCTGCTCGAACAGCCAAGTCTTTAGGAGTCTCCGGAAAGCGGAGTGGTCCTGGGTGGTCCTGAGGCTGGTGGGGAGGGAGTTCCAGGTCTTGGCCGCCAGGAAGGAGAAAGATCTCCCACCCGCCGTGGAGCGGCGGGTGCGAGGGACGGCAGCAAGTGCGAGGCCAGCGGAGCGGAGGGGGCGGGTGGGGACGTAGAAGCTGAGGCGTCTGTTGAGGTATTCCGGTCCCTTGTTGTGGAGGGCTTTGTGTGCGTGGGTGAGAAGACGGAAGGTGATCCTTTTGCTGACTGGGAGCCAATGCAGGTGTCTCAGGTGGGCGGAGATGTGGCTGTTGCGGGGTACGTCGAGGATGAGGCGGGCCGAGGCGTTTTGGATGCGTTGCAGGCGGTTTTGGAGTTTGGCTGTGGTCCCGGCGTAGAGGGTGTTGCCGTAGTCCAGGCGGCTCGTGACGAGGGCGTGGGTCACGGTTTTTCTGGTGTCGGCGGGGATCCAGCGGAAGATCTTACGGAGCATGCGGAGAGTGAGGAAGCAGGCGGAGGACACGGCGTTGACTTGCTTGGTCATGGTGAGAAGAGGGTCCAAGATGAAGCCGAGGTTGCGGGCGTGGTCTGCGGGGGTCGGTGCGGTGCCGAGGGCCGTGGGCCACCAGGAGTCGTCCCAGGCGGACGGGGTGTTGCCGAGGATGAGGACTTCCGTTTTTTCAGAGTTCAGCTTTAGGCGGCTGAGCCTCATCCAATCTGCGACGTCCTTCATACCCTCTTGTAGGTTGGTCTTGGCGCTGGCGGGGTCCTTGGTGAGGGAGAGTACAAGTTGGGTGTCGTCGGCGTAGGAGGTGATGATGATGTCGTGCTTGCGTACGATGTCGGCGAGGGGGCTCATGTAGACATTGAAGAGTGTCGGGCTGAGCGATGAGCCTTGAGGTACGCCGCAGATGATCTTGGTGGGTTCTGAGCGAAACGGAGGGAGGTAAACTCTTTGGGAGCGGTTAGCGAGGAAGGAGGCGATCCAGTCCAGGGCCTGGCCTTGGATCCCGGTGGAGCGTAGGCGGGTGATTAGGGTGCGGTGACAGACGGTGTCAAAGGCAGCCGAGAGGTCGAGGAGAATGAGGGCGACTGTTTCACCGTTGTCCATCAGGGTTCTGATGTCGTCTGTGACTGAGATGAGGGCGGTTTCCGTGCTGTGGTTGGTTCGGAATCCGGTTTGTGAGGGGTCGAGCAGGTTGTTGTCTTCCAGGAAGGTGGTCAGCTGTTTGTTGACGGTCTTTTCTATTACCTTAGCTGGGAAAGATAGAAGAGAGATGGGGCGGAAGTTTTTCAGGTCGCTTGGGTCAGCCGTAGGTTTCTTTAGTAGGGCGTTGACTTCAGCGTGCTTCCAGCATTCGGGGAAGGTAGCAGAAGAAAAAGAAGAGTTGATGACGGTCTGGAGGTGCGGGGCGATGATGTCGTCGGCTTTGTTAAAGATGAAGTGCGGGCAGGGGTCCGAAGGGGCGCCGGAGTGGATAGAGTTCATGATGGATTTGGTTTCTTCCGTGTTGATGTGGGTCCAGTTGTTGAGGGTGATGTCCGGGGAAGCGGGTTCAGTGGTGTATGGTTGGGTCTGGTGTCCGAAGCTGTCGTGGAGGTCGCTGATCTTGCGATGGAAGAAAGTGGCGAGGGATTCGCACAAATCCTGTGAGGGCGTGACGGCGTTGGCGCTGGCGCTGGGGTTGGAGAACTCTTTGACGATGCTGAAGAGTTCTCTGCTGTTGTGGCTGTTTTTGTCTAGTCTGTCGGTGAAAAAGTTCCTTTTGGCAGTGCGGATCAGGTGGTGGTGTTCGCGTGTAGCGTTCTTGAGGGCGGTCATGTTGTCAGCGGTGTGGTCCTTGCGCCAGGCCTTCTCAAGGGCACGACAAGTTTTCTTTGATTCTTTGAGGGTGTCAGAGAACCAGAGAGGTTTTTTGGTGTTGGTCTGTCGATGCGTGCGTTTGAGGGGAGCAAGGTTGTCAGCGCAGTTGGAGATCCAGTTTGTGAGGTTGAGAGCTGCGTCGTTGGGGTCGGTGATGAGGGTGGGTTGGTTGGCGGCGAGAGCGGAGAAGAGTTGCTCTTCAGGGATCTTGTTCCACTGTCGATGAGGGATGGGTTGAGTGCGGAGGTGGGAGGTCTCGCGTCGGAATGTGAAGTGGACACAGCTGTGGTCGGTCCAGTGTAGGGCAGAGGTGTGGCTGAAGAAGACGTGTTTGCTGGCGGAGAAGATAGGGTCGAGCGTGTGTCCGGCGATGTGGGTGGCGGTGTTCACCAGTTGTTTGAGGCCGAGGTTGGCGAGGTTGTCGAGCAGGGTGGTGGTGTTGGGGTCGTTGTTTTGTTCCAGATGGAAGTTGAGGTCGCCTAGGAGGATGTAGTCCGGTGAGGCGAGGGCGTGCGGGGAGATGAAGTCAGCGATGGCGTCGCTGAAAGAGGCGCGAGGTCCGGGAGGACGGTAGACGAGGGATCCTCTGAGGGTGGTCCTTGGGTCGGTGCGAATCTGAAAATGCAGGTGTTCAGCGGCGAGGGTGGGGTCTTCGGTGGAGGTGGTGACGCTGATGGAGTCTTTGAAGATGATGGCGACACCTCCTCCTACTTGGTTGGTGCGGTCTTTTCTGGAGATCTTGTAGCCTTCGGGGATGGCGGGTAGCGATGTCTGGAGCAGAGGAGGCGTTCATCCATGTCTCCGTGATGAAGGCGACGTCCGGGGCTGTGGAGTCCAGGAGGTCCCAAAGTTCAACGGCGTGCTTGTGGACGGAACGAGCGTTGATCAGGATGCACTTGAGGTGGTTGATGGCGCGTGGGCTTGTGGTCGTGGTAGTTGCGTGGTGGAAGATGCGTTTGCAGGAGTTGCAGGCGAAGGGTCCATGGGTGCGTTTGCGGTGAGCTAGGAAGCAGGTTTTGGAGCGCCCTGGGTTGAGGGCGTGGAGGGTGGTGGGGTCGTAGCGGATCAGCGGGGTTTGGGGGAGCTGGGGACCAGGGGTCGTGGCACTGGGCGCGGGCCAGGCGCGGACGGGCGCAGACGGGCTTGCCTCTGGCGCGCCTCCGGCGCGCCAGCGGCGTGCCCGCTGCGCGCGCCCGCTGCGCAGTCGCGCAGCGGCCGCCATAAGAGGTAGGAGGGGGGGGGAGGGGTCAGCTGGGGGCGAATGGGAGCTGGGGGGCGGGGGCGTGCAGGAGGTCGCGGCGGGAAAGCGCGAGGGAGGGGGGGGGGACAGGTAGAGTGAGAGGAGCTGGGGGAGGGGGTTTAGGGTGGAGGAGGGTGAGTGTTAGGAGGTTTGGAGATTAGGGAGAGAGATAGGAGTGGGGTTGTGAAGATAGGGGAGGGGGGGTTGTAGAGGTGGGTGAGGGAGAGAGGTAGAGTGAGAGGATAGGGAGATAGGTAGTAGAGGGGGTGGCGGGAGGGGGGGAGAGATAGAGAAATAGATAGAGAAAATAGATAGAGAAGTCGATAGATAGGGAAATAGATAGATAGACAGATAGGTAGGTAGGAGGAGGTGGAGAGTGGGGGAGTTAGATAGTGAGATAGGGAGCTAGAGAGATAGGAAGATAGGAGGAGTGAGGGAGGTAGATAGTGAACGGGTTAGCTAGGGGTGAGAGAGGGGGAGGCGAGTGAGGGAGGGGGATGAGGAAGGAGCAGGAGGGCAGGCTCGGGAGAAGAAGACGGAGGAGGTAGAAGAGCCGAAGACAGGAGAACAGAAGACAGAAGAACAGAAGACAGAAGAACAGAAGACCGGAAGAGCAGAAGACAGAAGAACAGAAGAACAGAAGACAGAAGCACAGAAGATCGGAAGAGCAGAAGAACAGAGAAGAACACAGAAGAACACAGAAGAACACAGAAGAACACAGAAGAAGAACACAGAAGCACCGAGAAGAACAGAGAAGAAGAACACAGAAGACCGGAAGAACACAGAAGAACAGAAGGGAAGAACAGAAGAACAGAAGAACAGAAGAGAAGAACAGAAGAACACAGAAGAAGATTGCAGAGGGGGAGCGAGGAGGAAGAGACAGAGAGGAGGAAAAGAAGCAGGAGCAGGAGAGAAGGTGAGTGGCGCGGGGCAGGGCGAGGGGCTGGGAGGAGGGGGGTACTTACAGTTAGGTGGGTCTCAGGAACACAGGAACTCGGGAACTTGGAGGAGCTGCAGCGGCAGGGGGAGCGACCTACCCTTGGGTCAAGGGTCGCTACCACTGTCGCGCAGTGGCCGCCATAAGAGGTAGGAGGGGGGGGGAGGGGTCAGCTGGGGGCGAATGGGAGCTGGGGGGCGGGGGCGTGCAGGAGGTCGCGGCGGGAAAGCGCGAGGGAGGGGGGGGGACAGGTAGAGTGAGAGGAGCTGGGGGAGGGGGTTTAGGGTGGAGGAGGGTGAGTGTTAGGAGGTTTGGAGATTAGGGAGAGAGATAGGAGTAGGGTTGTGAAGATAGGGGAGGGGGGGTTGTAGAGGTGGGTGAGGGAGAGAGGTAGAGTGAGAGGATAGGGAGATAGGTAGTAGAGGGGGTGGCGGGAGGGGGGGAGAGATAGAGAAATAGATAGAGAAAATAGATAGAGAAGTCGATAGATAGGGAAATAGATAGATAGACAGATAGGTAGGTAGGAGGAGGTGGAGAGTGGGGGAGTTAGATAGTGAGATAGGGAGCTAGAGAGATAGGAAGATAGGAGGAGTGAGGGAGGTAGATAGCGAACGGGTTAGCTAGGGGTGAGAGAGGGGGAGGCGAGTGAGGGAGGGGGATGAGGAAGGAGCAGGAGGGCAGGCTCGGGGGAAGAAGACGGAGGAGGTAGAAGAGCCGAAGACAGGAGAACAGAAGACAGAAGAACAGAAGACAGAAGAACAGAAGACCGGAAGAGCAGAAGACAGAAGAACAGAAGAACAGAAGAACAGAAGAACAGAAGACAGAAGCACAGAAGATCGGAAGAGCAGAAGAACAGAGAAGAACAGAGAAGAACACAGAAGAACCGAGAAGAAGAACACAGAAGCACCGAGAAGAACAGAGAAGAAGAACACAGAAGACCGGAAGAACACAGAAGAACAGAAGGGAAGAACAGAAGAACAGAAGAGAAGAACAGAAGAACACAGAAGAAGATTGCAGAGGGGGAGCGAGGAGGAAGAGACAGAGAGGAGGAAAAGAAGCAGGAGCAGGAGAGAAGGTGAGTGGCGCGGGGCAGGGCGAGGGGCTGGGAGGAGGGGGGGTACTTACAGTTAGGTGGGTCTCAGGAACACAGGAACTCAGGAACTTGGAGGAGCTGCAGCGGCAGGGGGAGCGACCTACCCTTGGGTCAAGGGTCGCTACCACTGTCGCGCAGCGGCCGCCATAAGAGGTAGGAGGGGGGGGGGAGGGGTCAGCTGGGGGCGAATGGGAGCTGGGGGGCGGGGGCGTGCAGGAGGTCGCGGCGGGAAAGCGCGAGGGAGGGGGGGGGACAGGTAGAGTGAGAGGAGCTGGGGGAGGGGGTTTAGGGTGGAGGAGGGTGAGTGTTAGGAGGTTTGGAGATTAGGGAGAGAGATAGGAGTAGGGTTGTGAAGATAGGGGAGGGGGGGTTGTAGAGGTGGGTGAGGGAGAGAGGTAGAGTGAGAGGATAGGGAGATAGGTAGTAGAGGGGGTGGCGGGAGGGGGGAGAGATAGAGAAATAGATAGAGAAAATAGATAGAGAAGTCGATAGATAGGGAAATAGATAGATAGACAGATAGGTAGGTAGGAGGAGGTGGAGAGTGGGGGAGTTAGATAGTGAGATAGGGAGCTAGAGAGATAGGAAGATAGGAGGAGTGAGGGAGGTAGATAGCGAACGGGTTAGCTAGGGGTGAGAGAGGGGGAGGCGAGTGAGGGAGGGGGATGAGGAAGGAGCAGGAGGGCAGGCTCGGGGGAAGAAGACGGAGGAGGTAGAAGAGCCGAAGACAGGAGAACAGAAGACAGAAGAACAGAAGACAGAAGACTGGAAGAGCAGAAGACAGAAGAACAGAAGAACAGAAGAACAGAAGAACAGAAGAACAGAAGACAGAAGCACAGAAGATCGGAAGAGCAGAAGAACAGAGAAGAACAGAGAAGAACAGAGAAGAACACAGAAGAACCGAGAAGAAGAACACAGAAGCACCGAGAAGAACAGAGAAGAAGAACACAGAAGACCGGAAGAACACAGAAGAACAGAAGGGAAGAACAGAAGAACAGAAGAACAGAAGAGAAGAACAGAAGAACACAGAAGAAGATTGCAGAGGGGGAGCGAGGAGGAAGAGACAGAGAGGAGGAAAAGAAGCAGGAGCAGGAGAGAAGGTGAGTGGCGCGGGGCAGGGCGAGGGGCTGGGAGGAGGGGGGTACTTACAGTTAGGTGGGTCTCAGGAACACAGGAACTCTGGAACTTGGAGGAGCTGCAGCGGCAGGGGGAGCGACCTACCCTTGGGTCAAGGGTCGCTACCACTGTCGCGCAGCGGGCGCCATAAGAGGTAGGAGGGGGGGGAGGGGTCAGCTGGGGGCGAATGGGAGCTGGGGGGCGGGGGCGTGCAGGAGGTCGCGGCGGGAAAGCGCGAGGGAGGGGGGGGGGATAGGTAGAGTGAGAGGAGCTGGGGGAGGGGGTTTAGGGTGGAGGAGGGTGAGTGTTAGGAGGTTTGGAGATTAGGGAGAGAGATAGGAGTAGGGTTGTGAAGATAGGGGAGGGGGGGTTGTAGAGGTGGGTGAGGGAGAGAGGTAGAGTGAGAGGATAGGGAGATAGGTAGTAGAGGGGGTGGCGGGAGGGGGGGAGAGATAGAGAAATAGATAGAGAAAATAGATAGAGAAGTCGATAGATAGGGAAATAGATAGATAGACAGATAGGTAGGTAGGAGGAGGTGGAGAGTGGGGGAGTTAGATAGTGAGATAGGGAGCTAGAGAGATAGGAAGATAGGAGGAGTGAGGGAGGTAGATAGCGAACGGGTTAGCTAGGGGTGAGAGAGGGGGAGGCGAGTGAGGGAGGGGGATGAGGAAGGAGCAGGAGGGCAGGCTCGGGGGAAGAAGACGGAGGAGGTAGAAGAGCCGAAGACAGGAGAACAGAAGACAGAAGAACAGAAGACAGAAGAACAGAAGACCGGAAGAGCAGAAGACAGAAGAACAGAAGAACAGAAGAACAGAAGACAGGAAGAGCAGAAGAACAGAGAAGAACAGAGAAGAACAGAGAAGAACACAGAAGAACCGAGAAGAAGAACACAGAAGCACCGAGAAGAACAGAGAAGAAGAACACAGAAGACCGGAAGAACACAGAAGAACAGAAGGGAAGAACAGAAGAACAGAAGAACAGAAGAGAAGAACAGAAGAACACAGAAGAAGATTGCAGAGGGGGAGCGAGGAGGAAGAGACAGAGAGGAGGAAAAGAAGCAGGAGCAGGAGAGAAGGTGAGTGGCGCGGGGCAGGGCGAGGGGCTGGGAGGAGGGGGGTACTTACAGTTAGGTGGGTCTCAGGAACACAGGAACTCGGGAACTTGGAGGAGCTGCAGCGGCAGGGGGAGCGACCTACCCTTGGGTCAAGGGTCGCTACCACTGTCGCGCAGCGGCCGCCATAAGAGGTAGGAGGGGGGGGGGAGGGGTCACCTGGGGGCGAATGGGAGCTGGGGGGCGGGGGCGTGCAGGAGGTCTCGGCGGGAAAGCGCGAGGGAGGGGGGGGACAGGTAGAGTGAGAGGAGCTGGGGGAGGGGGTTTAGGGTGGAGGAGGGTGAGTGTTAGGAGGTTTGGAGATTAGGGAGAGAGATAGGAGTAGGGTTGTGAAGATAGGGGAGGGGGGGTTGTAGAGGTGGGTGAGGGAGAGAGGTAGAGTGAGAGGATAGGGAGATAGGTAGTAGAGGGGGTGGCGGGAGGGGGGGAGAGATAGAGAAATAGATAGAGAAAATAGATAGAGAAGTCGATAGATAGGGAAATAGATAGATAGACAGATAGGTAGGTAGGAGGAGGTGGAGAGTGGGGGAGTTAGATAGTGAGATAGGGAGCTAGAGAGATAGGAAGATAGGAGGAGTGAGGGAGGTAGATAGCGAACGGGTTAGCTAGGGGTGAGAGAGGGGGAGGCGAGTGAGGGAGGGGGATGAGGAAGGAGCAGGAGGGCAGGCTCGGGGGAAGAAGACGGAGGAGGTAGAAGAGCCGAAGACAGGAGAACAGAAGACAGAAGAACAGAAGACAGAAGAACAGAAGACCGGAAGAGCAGAAGACAGAAGAACAGAAGAACAGAAGAACAGAAGAACAGAAGACAGAAGCACAGAAGATCGGAAGAGCAGAAGAACAGAGAAGAACAGAGAAGAACAGAGAAGAACACAGAAGAACCGAGAAGAAGAACACAAAAGCACCGAGAATAACAGAGAAGAAGAACACAGAAGACCGGAAGAACACAGAAGAACAGAAGGGAAGAACAGAAGAACAGAAGAACAGAAGAGAAGAACAGAAGAACACAGAAGAAGATTGCAGAGGGGGAGCGAGGAGGAAGAGACAGAGAGGAGGAAAAGAAGCAGGAGCAGGAGAGAAGGTGAGTGGCGCGGGGCAGGGCGAGGGGCTGGGAGGAGGGGGGTACTTACAGTTAGGTGGGTCTCAGGAACACAGGAACTCGGGAACTTGGAGGAGCTGCAGCGGCAGGGGGAGCGACCTACCCTTGGTAGAGAATATAACATCTCAACATTCACAAATATACATTTCTGACATTCAAAAACAAAACAAAAACAAATCAGTGACCAATATAGCCACCTTTCTTTGCAAGGACACTCAAAAGCCTGCCATCCATGGATTCTGTCAGTGTTTTGATCTGTTCACCATCAACATTGCGTGCAGCAGCAACCACAGCCTCCCAGACACTGTTCAGAGAGGTGTACTGTTTTCCCTCCTTGTAAATCTCACATTTGATGATGGACCACAGGTTCTCAATGGGGTTCAGATCAGGTGAACAAGGAGGCCATGTCATTAGATTTCCTTCTTTTATACCCTTTCTTGCCAGCCACGCTGTGGAGTACTTGGACGCGTGTGATGGAGCATTGTCCTGCATGAAAATCATGTTTTTCTTGAAGGATGCAGACTTCTTCCTGTACCACTGCTTGAAGAAGGTGTCTTCCAGGAACTGGCAGTAGGACTGGGAGTTGAGCTTGACTCCATCCTCAACCCGAAAAGGCCCCACAAGCTCATCTTTGATGATACCAGCCCAAACCAGTACTCCACCTCCACCTTGCTGGCGTCTGAGTCGGACTGGAGCTCTCTGCCCTTTACCAATCCAGCCACAGGCCCATCCATCTGGCCCATCAAGACTCACTCTCATTTCATCAGTCCATAAAACCTTAGAAAAATCAGTCTTGAGATATTTATTGGCCCAGTCTTGACTTTTCAGCTTGTGTGTCTTGTTCAGTGGTGGTCGTCTTTCAGCCTTTCTTACCTTGGCCATGTCTCTGAGTATTGCACACCTTGTGCTTTTGGGCACTCCAGTGATGTTGCAGCTCTGAAATATGGCCAAACTGGTGGCAAGTGGCATCGTGGCAGCTGCACGCTTGACTTTTCTCAGTTCATGGGCAGTTATTTTGCGCCTTGGTTTTTCCACACGCTTCTTGCGACCCTGTTGACTATTTTGAATGAAAAGCTTGATTGTTCGATGATCACGCTTCAGAAGCTTTGCAATTTTAAGAGTGCTGCATCCCTCTGCAAGATATCTCACTATTTTTGACTTTTCTGAGCCTGTCAAGTCCTTCTTTTGACCCATTTTGCCAAAGGAAAGGAAGTTGCCTAATAATTATGCACACCTGATATAGGGTGTTGATGTCATTAGACCACACCCCTTCTCATTACAGAGATGCACATCACCTAATATGCTTAATTGGTAGTAGGCTTTCGAGCCTATACAGCTTGGAGTAAGACAACATGCATAAAGAGGATGATGTGGTCAAAATACTCATTTGCCTAATAATTCTGCACTCCCTGTAGAGGTCAATGTGCCTGTTGTAAAGCACAGCATGAAACATGCAGATCACACATTTTGTTTGTTATGTAGATAGCTCAGTTGGTTACTGTCTTTGTTGCAGAGATCATTGTGGTACCTTCAGGCCACAGGTTAAAATCTTGTCATATAGTTAAGTGCATTATGATCCTGCATCAAGGATATGCACCCAAATTAAAAGCCAAACGTTTGGAAACTTGCTGTTTTTTTCCTCAATATTTCATTTATTCTAAGGTTGCTTAAAAAAGGGTTACTTTGGTTAATAGTAAACACTTATTAGTAAGTAATATAAATGGTTAATAGTGTAGTAACTTGTGGACAGATACATTAGACATTCTTGCAACGCAAGCACATTTTCTGCATAAAAATCTTAGGTAAAAAAATAGCCCGCCCCTTGCCCCACCCTTAAGCCCACCCAAAACTCCACCCCAGTCCACTGCTCCTTTAGAGAGTACCTGCACTTATTTTCTTCCATTTAAAGCACTGATCTGAGTGAGTGTCTTGCTGATGGGGACAGGCCAGCTCCAGGGATGGCTGTGAGTGCTCCACGCAGTGACCCTGTGAGTCACTCAAACAGACCCCCAAATATTACTAGATTCCCTGTCCTCGTGCTTCTCTCGAGTGACTTGGTGTCTGAATGCCTTACGGAACTTGTACCCGGCTCCTTTACAGCACTATCACGCATTCATGGAGCAATAGACATTCCTTCTGAGCATCCTGTTGTCACCTCCAGAGGCCTGTAATGGCCCCACTCACACTTGGTCGACTGTAGACCTCCTCACACTTAACCCGATGGTTGTGAAATCTTATTACAATGATCCAAGGTGCTTGCTGGACTCCCGCGAGATCAGCACGAGACTAGGAAGCCTCGCAAGACTTGGCAACCATCTTGAGTATTGTCCTATGTAAACTACTCCCAAACGCCTTCCACCCGCCTGTGTTAGCGAACAGCCCCAGGAGTGGACATAACTTTATTGCCCCCGGCTTGTCTTCACCACTCCTTGTCTTCCCTGTGTTAAATAAAAATATTCCAATGATTTCAGGTTGGGGACATTCTATTTGCCAATATATAAGGGCCTTTTCAGAAGAGTATTTTGAGATATGTAAAGTATTACTGCTCTAGTACTTTTACATGCCTTTGTGAATTACCCCCAAAACAGGTAAAATGTGAATATTCCAGGAATATTCATATGCATTTGGGAGAAATAGAATGGGCAGTGCACTCTTTGCACTTTTGCTAATAGAGAGTATGACGTTTTGGGCCAGATTCACAAATACCATGTCATTCCAAAAAAAAGTACTCCTGGTGATTGGTATGGTTTTATTTATTAACAGGGCCATACATTTTCAGTTCTTTGTAAGTACTGAAGGTGTCTGCCTTTTCCTCTATTACCCAAGTCAGAGTTTATTTGTTGTCCAAACAATTTACAGACCTGGAGAAAAAAATCCCTCCAATATTGTTGTAAAGCTGCGTGTGTCCAAAATATATTAATTCAAGCTATCCCCATCCTTTTCCATTGGGCACCCTCTGAGCTTCACCAAAAGTATTCATCTGTGCCTAACTCTAATAAAGTCTGAACTATGCGAAATATTGTAATCATTGTGTTGTGGTATGGGTCACTGTATCATACAAATGTTTTGTACTATATGTAATTCTCTCATCCCTACCATGATGATTGAAATAAAGTTTCCCCATTTTTCTTCACATTTTCAAAACAGGTTGTGTTTTATAAACCTTCTCTTCTATTTAATTGAAAAATATTTGTTTTTTTTTAATTCCTTCTGCTACTTTGGTTATTAAACTTTGCAAAAAAACCTAAGGGTCAGATTTAAAAATAGTGGCTCTGCACCTAGTGCAGCTCCACTTTTCTTACGCCCCTTAGCACCCCCCTACCACCACCATGTGTGCACTGTATTCAAAATATGGTGCACCATGGTGCAGTGTAGGGGGCAGTAGCATAATTTTTTTCTACACTGTTGATGTACTCTGCAGAAGTAGCGTCAAAATGTTGGCCCTACTCCTGCAGAGTACATAGGGGCCCATTACGGATAATGGTATGCACCCTTTTAATGCCTGCTCTGAGCAGAAGTTAAAAGTGCCACAAAAAATGGCACACGGAGATATCTTAAAGCGCCATTTTTCAGCCCCCCTACCAGGGCAACGCCCCCCTTGCATACATTATGCCTGGAGCAGGCATAAGGTGGTGCAAAGGTTTGCAAAGTGGCACAATGCATGCATTGTGCCACTTTGTAAATATGGTGTGGGGAAAGTGGTACTTTAGCGTAGAAGTTTATGTTAGAAAAATGTTAAAGCAACGTCCATGATTCCCTTGGAGTTTCCTTTGTTGCATGTGGGGGCATTGTTTTTAGGGTCGAGCCTGCCAGTGCATGCGCTAGCGTATGCGTCTCACTTGCAAGACTCTGTTGCATACAAGAAAGGGAATGGAGATCGACTGTTGATTACTATTTGTTGGCACCGTGCTTTACAGCCTCGTAATTAGTCACTGCAGGCCTGGCATCACTGCTGTTCCTCTGTGTGGAGCAGGGGCCAAGTACTGATTGATTCAACTTAATCAGTGCCCGTCTGCTGGTCTTGACGTGTTTGAGGTACTATTTTGTTCTTTTTTTAACTTCTAGTGCACTGCAAACAGAAGGCTTGTGACTCTCAAAATTGTGCCCAGCAGGACAAGCAAAATTGCAAAGTTGTATTTTTTATGGATAACTTTCTTTTATTTTGCCACGTCTTTTCTTACTTTGCACTTATGTTTTCTTTTGTATAGGTCCAAGTCTCAAAAAACGGAAACAAACTCTAAGATGCATAGCGCTGGCGCTGGTGATGTATAGACGCCTTATAGCCATGCACTGGAAGGCCCCAGTTGCGCCGGGCATCGAACAATGGCGATCGGAGCTGCAGCGCTGGGCTAGGGCAGAGGCCGGCACGCTGCAGCTCCTATCAACAAAAGGCGTTCTGGTCAAAGGTCTTGACACCTGGAACTCTTTTGTTGCAATAATAGAAAGAAAAGATGACGAATGCCCGCCCTGAACACTCCCCCAACAAACACTAAAATCCAAGCTACAGCTGCACCGTACACTCCCAAATAGCTGCATCCCCCCAGGGATAGCACGCAACCACCCCTCATCAGGCTTGAAGCAAAATATCACATAGCTGAACACAACCACAAAGCAAACCCAAGTATAAATAACAAAAAACTAAACAGGCAGGAGACCTAGTGGGACAAAACGGTGCAGAGGTATAAACAAATAAATAAAAACGATAAGAAAAGAAAAGAAAAGAAAAGAAAAAAATATATATATATATATAAATGTGGACAGGAGCAGGGGGCGACTGCACGAAGCTGGTATAACCTAACAGAGGGTTACCAACTAGTAATAACACCAGCACACTAATGGGCTCATGACCAATCGCCCGCGCGTTTCTTCCCCTCCTCCTCTGCCCCCGCTTCCCCCGCTCCGCGGGCCCCGCCAGCCCTTCATTCCCCCCTCACAGAATTTTTTGTATTTTTTTTTTTCATTGTTCCTCTCTCTCATTAGCTGTTTTTTAGTGCAACAGGATGCTTTAGTATGATGCTTGGCCCGGACCATGCCCCCCTGCCCCGGCTCGTGGTATCACGGACCCCCTGGCGGTGGCGCGGGAGCGGGTGGAGTGCAGCTTAGCTCAGGCACGGTACAATAGCCGCCTTGGGAGATGTGATGAATGCACCTGTTGCAAAATGTTATCCTCATTGACAGTTTTCATTTGTTTAATTTTGTTGTGTGATATTAAATAATAAAAACACATTTAAAAAAAAAATATTTTCTTTTGTTTTTGCTGTTGGGCGCTGTTCTCAAAAGATGAAAATTATCTTAGTCTAAATATTGCAAAGCACCTTTTTTTCTTTATTATGTGTAGTCTCTGAAATGATGCTTTAATACATATTCATGCAGTACACTCCAATACACCCCACTCAAATCCGTCTCACTACAATCCACCCCACCTCACCCCTCGCCAATCCACTCAACAGCAACCTACTCCAACCCAAACTTAAACAAGGGCAGTTGACAATTTGTAAATCAGCTGTGCATTGACATCATGACTTATTTCTTCTCAAACTGTTTCTCTTGTATACCCTTGTCACTGACCAATGAAACCTCAGTGGACCTTTCAACTGGACGTTGGACATTGGCTTTGACAATCTGTCCTTTAGCACCCAATGCCCATCAATTTTCCCTATATTGGAATTCCACTCCAATTCTCCCAACCCACCCTAGTCTAACCTGCCCCACACCTGTTTGCTCCACTCCAATCCAAAATAATATGTCCCACTCCAATCTAAAACAATATGCTCCACTCTAATCCACCTCAATCCAAAACAATCTGCCCTACTGTAATCTGCTGTACTTCAATCCTAAACAATTTACTCCACTGCAATCAAAACAATTTGCCCCATGCCAATTCAAAGCAATCTGCCCCAGTTCTCCTTCCTAATTCACCCCACTCCAATCCAACCCACTCGCATTCCTTCCACTCCACTCCCATCCATTCCATTCCACTCCCATCCAATCCACCCCACCCCACACCAACCAATCCAATCCAATCCAATTCACTCCACTCCAATCCAATCCACCCCACTCCAATCCACCCTAACACAATCTGCTCCACTCCCATCTGCCCCACTCCAATCCAAAACAATCTGCCCCACTCCAATCCAAACAATCTGTCCCACTCCAAACCGCCCCATTCCATCCTGCCCCACTCCAATCCATTTCAATCTGCCCCACTTGAATCTGCCACTCTTCAGTCCAAAACATTCTGCCCCACTTCAACATGCCCCACTCCAACTTGCCCTTCTCCACGCTGCCCCACTCCAATCCCAAAGAACCCACTCCAATCCAAAACAATTCTTCCCCACTCCAATTTGCCCCACTTCACTCCAGTCCACCCACTCCATCCTAATTCACCCCACACCAATCCACCACAATCCACTCCATCCCAGACCAATCCGCCTCATACCAATCTTATTCACCCCATTCCAGCCCAGTACCCTCCACTCCAATCCAATACACTTCACCTCACCCCAGTCCAATCCACCCCACCCCACCCCAATCTCCCCCAATTCACTCCACTCAGATCCACGCCATTCCAGACAATTCCACTCCAATCCAACCCATCCCACTCCATTCCACCTCACCCCACTCCAATCCAACCCACCTGACCCCAATACAACCCACACCACTCCAATCCAACCAAACCAATCCCCCCACTCCAATCCACCCGATCCCACCCTTCTCAAATCCAACCCACTCCCATCCATTCAGCTCCACTCATATCCATTCCACTCCACTACCATCCAATCCACCCCACTCCAATTCAATTGAATCCATTGGGTGGGTTGTTTTTTGTTTTTTTCCAAAGCACAAGCCACCAAAGCAGAAGTTTATGTTAGAAAAATGTAAAAGCAATGTCCATGATGTCCTTGGAGTTTTCTTGTTGCATGTGATGGCATTGTTTTTTTAGGGTCGAGTCTGCAAGGTCATGCGCTAGCGCATGCGTCCTGCTTGCAAGACTCTGTTGTGTACAGTAAGGGCTTGGAGCCCGCATGTCGCTTACCATTTCTTGGCTTGTTTGGCACTCTGCTTTACATCCTCAGGAGGGACTGAACTGGGATGGGGTGGGGTGGATTGGATTGGGGTAGAGTGGGGTTGATTAGAGTAGAGTGGGCTGAATTGGAGTGGGGTGGACTGGTTTGAAATGGGTTGGGGTGGATTTGGGTGGGGTGGGGTAGACTGCAGGGGGTGGATAGGATTGGTGTGGGGTCGATGGCATGGGTGACTGGATTAGAGTGTGGTGGACTGGAGTGGGATGGATCAAATTGGTATCCGTCAGATTGGGGTGGATCAGATTGGGTGGATTGGATTGGGATGGGGTTGGAGTGAGGTGCATTGGATTGAGTATGGTGTATTAGGGTAGGATGGATTGGTTTGTGCGTGGTGGACTGTATTGAGTGTGGTGGATCGGATTGGGGTGGATTGACAGGGGTGGATTGGATTGGAGTGGGGTTGCATGGGATGCATTGGAATGGGTTGAGGTGAGGTTACTTAAGTGGAGTGAGGTGGACTGGAATGGAGTGTGGTGGATTGAAATGGAGTAGATTGGGGTGGATTGCAATGGAGTGAGATGGATTGGAGTGGGGTGGATTCAATTGGAGCGGGGTGGATTCGATTGGAGTGGGGTGGATTTGATTGGAGTGGGGCAGATTGGATTGTTGTGGGGAGGATTCATTGGAGAGTGGTGGACTGGATTGGAGTGGAGTAGATTAAGGTGGTTAGGAGTCGGGTGAATTGGACTGGAGTAGGGTGGATTAATGTGGACTGGATTGGACTAGAGTGGGGGAAATAAAGTGGATTGTATTGGAGTGGGTTGGATTGGGGTGTGTGAGTGAATTTGACTGGAATGAGGTAGATTGGGCAGCAGTGTTTGGATTGGAGTAGGGTGGGTTGAATGAGGGGGACTGGAGTGGGTGAGCGGGATTGGAGTGGGATGGGTTGGATTGGAGTGGGATGGATCGAATGGACTGGGGTGATTGGACTGGAGTGGAGTAGACTGGGGTGGGTTGGATTGGATTGAGGTGAGGTGTATTGCGTTGGAGTGGGGCAGATTGAACTGGACTGGATGGGATTGTTTGGATTAGTGTGGGGTGGGTAGACTGTAGTCTGGTGGAATTTGTGGGATGAATTGGGATGGAGTAGGACGGATTGAATTGGAGTGGAGCGAATTGGAGCGGGCAGATTGTTTTGGATTGGAGTGGGTTGTTTGGGATTGTCGTGGGGCAGGGTGGAGAAAGGCAAGTTGGAGTGGAGTAGGTTGGAGTGGGCAGATTGTTTTGGATTAAAGTGGGGCAGATTGGAGTGGGGTGGTTTGGAGTGGGACAGACTATTTTGGATTGAAGTGGGGCAGATTGTTTTGGATTGGAGGGGTTACGAGGCAGTGCATTATGACTAGTTAAACCACAATATTTTTCAATCTAACCAACATTTTTTGAGACTTTTAAAACAGAGACAACAGAACGAGAGTGTGTGTTTTTGTCCTGTGTGTATGTGAAAATCCAAAGTGAAATCCGCAAGGCACCTCACTATACCGGACTGAAAGCACTTCTACCCAACTATTTACTATTGAATACATTTTTAGGGGGTTTCACACCCCAAATGCCCACCCCCCATAGCTATGCCTCTGCGCACAGGACAGTTGTTTCAGACCACAGATCCCGCAGAGCTCTGCTATCACAAACAAAGCAACTCGCCAGCTCTAAATGAAGGGCAATTCAAGAGGTGGGCAGACAGGGTTTTAACACTTGTTGGCGAATGTCTTGCTACCACCCAAACATAAACAGCAGACAAAAATCCAAAAGTCATTGTTCAAAACAAATACAAAAAATACTAAATAAACTCCTAGAATTTTCTGTTAACCTCGACTACAAATGTTGTTTAATATTGATATTCTTTTATACAAAGCATTTGTTAACTAACATAATTCAATATTGCATGAATAGTTAAAGAAATCTAGAGCTAAATTTTCATTATTGATTCTCTAGGGTTACATGTCATTCATTTAACATGATGTGATGTAGGAAGTTAGCTCAGTACCTCTAGCTAGAACACACATAACAACTTTGTCGTCACTCGGCACGTTTTACAGACCCGGTGTTGCTACCCACACTCCTTTTCTCTGCCAAAATAGCACCTTGTCTCTCCAGAAGAACGAGGGGCCAGATGCATCAAACATTTTTGCGATCGCAAACGGCCCGTTTTTCAACAATGCATTTTGGTATGTAACAAGTCCAATTTGAAATTCGGTAACTTGTTACCGAATTGCAAATTGGATTTGCGACTACATACTGATCTGGTATTAGGAAGCGGCATGTCTAGGGCGTCCCTTCCTAATACCGAATCGCAGAGGTATGTAGGATTGTTTTGTGACCGTGAATGCGGTCGCAAAACAATCGCAGTTACCACCTACTTCAAATAGGTGGTAACCCATTCGCAAAGGGGAAGGGGTCTACAAGGGACCCCTTCCCCTTTGTGAATGCATGCAAAAACGTTTTTTAAGAGCAGGCAGTGGTCCCACGGACCATGCCTACTCTTAAAAAATGAAAAGAAAACTTTCAATTTTTCAATTTAAAACGCATCCCGTGTTCCTTTAAGGAAAATGGGCTGCATTAAAAAAAAAAAACTGCTTCACTGAAAAGCAATCACAGACATGGTGGTCTGCTGAGCCCAGCAGGCCACCATCCCTGTGATTGTAGCCATTTGCTATGGCTCGCAAATTGCGACCTACCTCATGAATATTAGGGCCAGATGTAGCAAGGTTCCAAATTGCGAGTTGCAATTTGCGAGTCCCAGCGACTCGCAAATTGCAACTCGCAATTTGGAATGCAGAAAGGTGTCTCAAACACCTTCTGCGAGTCGCTATGGGGTCGCAAAGACCCACCTCATTAATATTAATGAGGTGGGTCGCAATTTGCGACCCCATAGCGATTCAGGGCACTCAACGGGATGGTGGCCTGCTGGGAACAGCAGACCACCATGTCCGTGACTGCTTTTAAATAAAGCAGTCTTTTTTTTTCAAAGTGCAACCCGTTTTCCTTAAAGGAAAACGAGCTGCACTTTGAAAAAAAAACGAAACCTTTAGTTTCGGTATTTTTCAGGGCAGGTAGTGGTCCATTGGACCACTGCCTGCCCTGAAACATTATTTTTTTGGCCAGACACAAAGGATAAGGGGTCCCATGGGGACCCCTTCCCGTTTGCGCCTGGGTTACCATCCACTTCAAGTGGATGGTAACTGCGCTTTCATTTGCGACCGCAATCGCGGTCGCAAATGAAAATGCATACCATTGCGAGTCGTAAATAGGAAGGGAACACCCCTTCCTATTTGCGAGTCGGAAATGCATTTTGCGAGTCGGTTCCGACTCGCAAAATGCATTTCTACATAGCAAAGTGGCTTTAGCGACCCTCAAACGGCGATTTTCGCCGTTTGCGACTCGCTAAAGCTTTGCTACATCTGGCCCTTAATGAGGTAGGTCGATTTGCGAGCCATTGCGAATCGCAGTATGAAACTCCTGGAGTTTCATACATTCCAATAGTGATTACTTAATTGCGATTTGCAAAACATCGCAAGTAGGTAATCGCTATTGTTAAGAATGATACACCTAGCCCTAGGAGCTTTCTTTAGAACATTTTGATTTCCATGTACTCGTCGTAGCCAAGCTTCACAAAGCTTTACTTTACTTGAGTGAAGCCTGGCAGCCATCTTTACTCACTACAGCTACAGGAACACTTTTGTAACACCCCATGTGTCTGGGTAGCTAACTGGCACTGACTACAGACTGATCCCCCTTATTGCAGTTTTGGGGATTAAGGGCATTAGAGAACACCCGCCTTACAAATGGTTGATCCTCTTGAGTCTATTCATGTCAGTTACCTTTGAGAATAGCTCAGCGGAAAAAACCCTAGAAACTTGATACTTCGAGATGATGGAGAAAGGGGCAGTGGATACTACACTCATGCAGGACAGGCACTTCCTGGACTTTGCTAAGTGCACGCTGCCCAGGGCAGTACAGAGCCTGTGGGCCATGCTGAGGCTTCCAGGTTACAATGAGCGAAGCCCTATAAATACCAGAGGGGGGTGTCTGCCATCTTACGACTCTCTCTCACCTTTCATACCAGTTTGCAGCCAAACTCGTTCCCGCCCCTTTATTGTTTTTCTCCTCCTCGGTCCCCCCCATCCTTCCTGTTAATTCTTCTCATTTACTCTGATGGGACTTTCCTCCAATCCTGCTCTGGTATGTGCCTTGCCCTGAATCCTCTCCTGCGGTCCTGTTCGCCATCTCAACCCCACACAGCATGTCCCTGGAGTGGCAAGGGCCCCTGCTCAAGGGGGGTTCTTGTCCTGGCTCCCTGGTGTTTACGGACATTGATTATACACCTGGTGCCTGACTACGCCATTCCTTTTCCTCGGTGTTCCTACAGCAGTGCTGGTTGTTTACGTGTGATGATGTTCTGCCTGTTTCCATGGAGTGCTCTCCACATCTCCCAGCATCCAGCCAGCTGGCACCAGTGTCTCTGTCTCTCCTCCATGCCACCTTTACCCCTCAGCTCTCGGTTTCCTTTCTGATTCTGTAAATTAGATACAGGCTGAGAGTTCATTCATAAGAGGAGTTAGTGGAATTGGCTTCACTGCCCAGTGTCTGGAGATTAAATGTTCGTGATAATTCACTATTAACTCAGTGGTATTGCTTTTTTTCTGTGTGGCAGGAAGCTGCAGTAGTCTCTGGTACTTATAATGTGATACGATAAATTATTTTCTACAACCAGCATAATTCTCCTGATTCGAGCCTGACATGTTCCTGTCAAGATCATAGTAGCTTTGACCCTGAAAGGAGCACAGCAAGTGAACATTTTTCATTTTATACGGGTGCATACACAACACTTGCATTTTTTAACAGTGACACTGTGGCAACAGAACAAGGTTTACTGGGAGCCTGACTCTGACACCTCAATTTTAACCAGTGCTTAATTTGAGCCGGTGCTTGCTAATATTTGCCATGGTCAGACATTTCCTGAAAGCAAGAGGCGCACAAACACACAAAGGGGAAAGAAAGAAGCTGTGAAAGAAGGAAAACCCGTCAGAAAGGGAAAAAGCAGCACCTGGAACAGTTTTATAAAGGGACTGGGAATGTCAAGTGGTGGATTGAAGAGGCCGGGGGTGGATTGAAGGCTGTCAGCTGCCTTGAGCGCCGACCGCGGAATTCTGAGCAGAGATATGGTCACCGCACTCATTATTTTACAAATTAAGCACTGATTTTAACCGAGAAACCCCCTCTGGGTGATACTTATCTGTGAATTAATTCACACGGCTAGGTTGTTTTATTACAACTTTTTTTCATCTCAGCCACCACCGTACTGCAACTAATAAGAAAGTAAATTACATTATCTATAGATTACAAGTACAGGAGTATCAGTGTTAGGGACATGACAGTTTGCTTATTTTCATGAGCTTTGGCAAAATTTGCTTTAATATGAGCTAATTGTGTGTTGCCAAGATGTGATTTAATAAGCTCTAACGAGGAACTGCGTCAGTTAAGCAAATTATGAAGCAATTTGTAAACAGACATCTGTTTGACGCACTCCATCAAACATTAAAGTTGGAATTCTTACTGTTCCCAGTTTTTAGGTCGACCATAGCAGGGCAAGCGCTGCTTTTCTGAGGTGTTTGTATGTATCAGGGCTTTTAACCACGCCCATCACACGCTCATCACTATCACTCGTTCGTGGGCTTGCCTTTCAAAAATCCTTTGCTTTCCTTGGTAAATGCTTCACATTTGTCCCTCCTTATGGCGGTTTTGTTACCCCTTATAACTTTGACTGCCAGAGAACTTCTTTTTCCTTTTGTCTCTCTGCTTCCCCCTAATGGCGATGCTTTGAATCGTCTCGCTTATGTCAACTGTTTTGCTTTTTATTTTCAGTTTGTGTGACAAGAAAAGTCCAGTTAGGCATTTACAACGCTATTAGCTCTAACTCAAGCAAACGTGAGACCCATTGCATTGCAAATGGTTATTGTTGTTTGCCTGGGCGTGTGTGCGTCTGTACTGTGCATGAAGGAAGCACATTCCCAGCTCTCTCTGCCTCAGCTCCTCTCTTCCCCTCCCTCCTGAACCCCACTCTCTCTCTCTACGCACGTCAGCCGGGGCTGGGAGTGCTGTACTGCGCAAGTGCAGAGGCTCAGACAAGTCTCAAATGATGCCTGCCTAGGAACGGGAGGCAGAAACAGATGGCGAAGGCAGCTTAGTAATGTTTGCGCTGTGGATGATTGTGCCTCGGCGAATGACTGACTGACCGCTTGATTGACTGGCCGAGTGAAGGACCAATTGAGCAACTGAGTGCTTGTTTTAAGTAGCCAACATTGATTTTGCAAGAATATTATTTTTCTAAACCTTCCCTATACAAAGTACAATCAATTACACCTCTATGCCTTTGCTTAAAGTACAGCATTTCAGCCAGTGGCGAGACTCAATGTGCCAAGTCAGAAATGGGAAATGCCTGTCACCATCATGCCTTAATGACAGCAGTGCTTTTGATTGTTAACAACAACTGATGGTGCCTAAAGATGGAAGTACTTGATCACCCGGCAATGTCAGTATGACAACCTCAGATGGTTTCCTAACAGTGCATCTTTTCACAGTAGTTCAGAAAGAAAAACGTTTCCTTTTTACTTACATTCATGCAGATATTGCTGGTCGACAAGCATTACTGTAGGTTGTGGGCACCATCAATCACCGCTACAAATTAAGCATTGGGTGTGTATAATGTATGCACAACAGCCAGGCAGTGTATGGACATAGGGAACGCTCTGTTTTGGTGGTTTACACAGACTAAGGCTAGACACCGCTCATTAAAGCGACGTTTTCAGTGCTTAATTTGTGCTTGTTGAATCCGGTGCTGAGCACCGGCACTTTTTTTTGAGGGCCGGGGCTTATTCTTCAGCTTCAAGCATTTGTTGCGACCAAAAGACACCTATGGGAAAGACGGAGGAATGGAAGAACGAAAAAGCGTCACAAAGGGAGAACGTAGAAAGCTGTCAGAGTGAGCTGAAGGGGCAGCGAGCGGCTGTAAATGGATTGAAGAGGTCGAGATGGCTTCAGGATTAAGCTGCCTTAGTATTCCGTGTTCGCACATTTAAATACAGCAGCCGTCTGTTTAAGAGGAGGGCTTTGGGCCCCGGCACCTTTTTATTTACAAATTAAGCACTGGACTTTTTCCAAAATAAGACCTGCAAGCATCTGCTTCTTCCAGTGCGACCGCAGCTCTGTATGCCTGCACTGGGGACATGCAGGCCTCTTTTCTAGCAAGGAAACGCGTGCCTGTAACTAATCAGATAACAAAAATGCAAGCTATGCTGTATTTGATTTCAAATACATATAAACACATATATTGCCAGCTGTCCGAATGTGGGGCTATAAAAGGCTAGTCTGCAATCTGGCCTGTGGTATGGGCTGCAGGGCCCTGCGCCGGTAATTGCAACCTGGCGAGCAGGTGTGGGCTTCCATATTACACTCCGCGCGTGGGGAGGATGACGTCTGTATCTGGATGGCAGAGGGCAGCACCACTGTAGCGCTTCATGACTGTAATTTTAAATGAAGAAAAAAAACAATCAAACTGGATATTTTATAAACAAATCCACCCGCTGCTGAAAAGAAAGAATTGGTCCAGGTGGGGCTACCACCTTGTCAGCGAAAAAACAGGCGCACATGAAGTAGTGCCCACTTAGATGGCTGTGCAGCATATTTTTCTAATTACCTAAATGATAAAAAATTCCACCAAGACAATACTTCTAAACGCACGTCTAAACGTCTCCCTCCCTTCACAAAGAAAAGGTCTTTTGTTCTGAAATACTATATCACGTTCCCAGCATTCTTCGAATACACATCACTGGATGGATGATAAGTATTCCTGCAAATATACTTTTAACTATTCAGTACCAAGTTCATTCTTTGCTTGGCACTTTGTGGGCTTAGCAAAGTTAGTGGCCAGGCCTTTGGACATTGAGACCTGCTGACTTTGCCAATGTTTGTTTTACAGAATTCTTAATACTGGTTTACAGGCTTCTCCTAAGTGCTCCTAATTTGGGAGATGTGAGTACTGATGAACAGGGAAGTAAGAGGGTAAGATGGTAATAGTCAGGATCAGGAACAGTCACGATCCTCCAATTTCGTAAGCTAAACACAGGTTATTACGTTCCCCAGTCAGTATCCTAGCCACTGGACACATCTCCTTCCTTCACAGGCATCTGCCCAAGTGCCCTCTACGTGTCAGTAGCCAGATGAGTGTCTTGCTAGTAGTAGGTCAAGATTTAGGACTAGTTATCTAATTTTGCTCTTTTTCATGAACAGCAATGTCAGCAAGTATTGACAAAAGCAGTAGTGTTAGCTTGTGACTGACAGATATAATGCTGGTACAGCTGGGCAGAAGCAGTGCAAGCTTCCCTCTTACACAGACCAAGTACAGTTCAGACAGCTACAGTGCAAGATATCCTTATGGATAGACCAAGTATTGCACAGGTAGCAGCAGTGCGAGCTTCCTTCACACGTAAAAAATGTGTAATGGCAGAGCAGTGCAAGCATCTTTTTCACATATACACTACTGACAGCAGCAGAGAACAAGCAGGGGCGTAGCTTGGTCAGTAAGATTGGGGGGGGGTGAACTTCAGATTTCCCAATAATGTGAAAATAAATTATACGACAAGCAGGGAGCACGAGAGGGGCCTAACGGACATTTAGTTACATGCGGGGCTACTGGAATTATGTGGCAGAAAGGATCAAAATATGTGTTAGTGTTGACCAATTAATGTGGCAAACGAAGTCCAGTTATACATTTACAATGCCAATAGCTCCAACTCAAGTAGATGCGAAACCTATTGCATTGTAAATGCTTCTTAACTTATTGGTTACATTACATCTGGCAAAGGCTTGCTAAGAAATTTTGATGGATGTACAAAAGGCTTAATTCTTTTAATAATAAAATACATAAGTCTAAAGAATCTTCTCTCCTACAGCCTATGAAACTTGGGGAGAAAGAGGCCCTGAATAACAAAGGCAGTTTTGTCTTTAAACATACATTTACGAGCAGGAGCGGCTCGAGGCAAGCAGAAGGGGCGGGGCAGCGCAAGGGGGAGGGGGCGTGGCGTGGGGGAAATTAAAATTCAATTAAAAATAATTTACAACAAAACACCTTAATGCTGAGCGCCGCTCGCTCCTCTGTCTCCTCGCTGCAGGCACAGGCTCCCAGCCTGCTCTGCGCCAATCGTGATGCTGCTCAAAGCAGCATCAGGATTGGCTGAGAACGCCCAGCCAGGAGGCTGCCAGGCAAACTGGGAGCCTTTGCAGGCTCTCTCCAATCCAGCAAATGTGTTGCTGGGCTGGAGAGAGCCTACTGCGCATGTGTGTTTGGCATGAGTGTTTGGCTGGCCCGAGACAGACGGCCAAACATACATGCGCGCTGAGGGGAGTGCACAGTGCACTCTCCCTCGCTGTTCGTCACCCTGAATCTCCCGCCCCTTTCAAAGAAAACGATAATAAACAAAGTTTATTTTCGTTTTCTTTTAAAGGTAGTTCAGCTGCCGCTGCTGGTGGGGAGGGGGTGGCGCTCCTCCACCCTAATGGAGGAGCCGCCCCTGTTTATGACTGAGTATGTCATCATTCACATGTGAGGAATTCACAAAAGGATCCCCATGTAAATTTCTCTCACGAGTGCATAGAAGTACACAGTAGTGAATCCCATATAAGGGGGAGAAGTGGACGTGGCTTGCTGTGAAAGTTTGTAAATGTCCACAAACGTGTTAGTTTATTGGTTTTCACAAACTCTAATCTGATTGATTAGTAGATTGACAACATTTATGTAATACATACTACATGGGTTTCCTTTGGTGCTGATTTTACACTGCCCATCCAAACAACCAAGATCACAGTTCAATTTTCTGGTCAGAATAAAGAGAGAAAATGTGCTTAATACCGAGGGGGAGGATTTCTACCACTTTGGCCCAATCACTTAAAAAAGGGACATGCTCTTAATTTCTGTTTAAGGGCCTGATTTATATATTGGAGCTAAGCATACTCCATTGAAACGGCAAAGGAGTATCCTTACCACCAATATAATGGTCCACCCAATGAATTTAGATGCAGGCGGACCATAGTTTGGCAACTGACTACTCTGTCTCCGCCATGGACAAACTCCTCTGACCGCGTGATGGAGTAAGGGTCATAGGAGAAATAGCTAAATGCTTGCCCACCCATTTTAAATTGTCAGTTGTTGGACCTGGCCCTGTCTGATGGGTCACCCCCAAACCTTTTGCCTTTATCCCTCCTGTTTCTGAGCCTGTTTTTGATGGCCTTAGGACTTTGTACACTTTAACACTGCAAACCAGTGCTAAAGTGACTGTGCATTCTCCTTTAAACATTGTGAAATTGGCTTATACCCAATTGGCATATTTAATTTACTTAAGTTTAGTTCCTATTAAAGTGGTACTACCGGTAGTCAGGACCTGTAAATTGAATGCTACTAGTGAGCCTGCAGCACTTATTGTGCCATCCACTGAAGTAGCCCTTTAAAGTGGGTTGCAGGCATGTCATTGCAGCCTGTGTGTGCAGCTGTACACTACCATATCAACCTGGCAAAATACATTTCTTCTGCAAGGCCTATATCTTCCTTTTTAATATATATAGGTCACTCCTACAGTAGGCCATAAACAGCTCATAGGGCAGGGTGTACTGTATTCATAAAGTTAGACGTGTACTTTTAAGTTTTACTTGCTCTGGTAGTGAAAAACTCACACATCTATTTTTTACTACTGTGAGGTCTAGCTCTCCCATTGTATAACATTGGGTTACTTTATTACATTTAATAAGTGATAACTTTTGTTTAGGAGAAAGTGGGAATGTCATGTTTGGTGTCTGAGGAATTGTAATTTAAACCCTCTTTAGCGGCAAAGTAGGATTTTAAGTCAAAATTCTGAAAATAGCACTTTTATAAAATTTGCATTTCCTTGCCCTAACTATTTGATGCTTGCATCCTGTTCCTGGGTCACATGACTAGGTGTAGTTGGCAGTTGGTCTTGTGCCCACAATGGAGGGTCTGGGCATTGGAAAGATGAACCATCCTGACTTGATGAGAGGGTGGAGCTGTCACCTGTCACACTTGCACTTCAGAGACACTGCTTGAGCCCACACACAAAGGACTTCACACTAGCCTATTGTGCCTGCAGACAGACTAGGACGGGGACAGGGAGGCAGAAAACTCAAGAGAATTCTGTAAGTGAAAGACTACAAAATGTCTTACACTTCAAAGTGGGAACCAGGTATAAAAAGAGGACCCTCCGAACTACTCTTCAGTGCACTCATGGATCTGTGGGGACCACAAAAGAAGGACTGCCCTGTGCTTGAGGCCTGCCCTGCTGCCTGAGAAGGAGGACTGGACATGCATCCTTCATTCCAGACTGAAGTGACTCCAAGGGTCAACTGATTGACCTTCTGTTATGAGCTAGATGGACATAACGAGCTCCAAAGGCCGCCATGCATCTCCCCAGCTGCCCTGCTACCTGGATCTGCAACTGAACATGCTAATGGAACTGCCTGAGCCCTCTGGCCTATGCTGGAGTCAGTTCCTAGACCTTTCTGCCATCAGTGTACCTCCCTGAAGAAAGGAAGATAACCTTAAGTTTTAGGTTCTTCGTGACCATGAATGGGCCAGCTCGCACCAAGATCTTGCCGCCCACGCCAACCGCCAACATGAAGCTCTGGTGGACCCAACTCTTTGCACTACAGTGACAACCAGCGATGACCGGTGATGTAAGATCTGAACTTATTGCTACAGCATTGACAGCCCATGGTGACTGCCAGCGCAAAGTTTCAGCAATGAAGCCCTAAAAACATGGCTCTTCTGAGCCTGAAATTCATATGATGTTGTGTACTATTGCGATTCTGCGTTGCAGCATGAGCGCTACGAGGCCTTCGGGCAGTTTAAGCGCTATACAAGCAATTATAACATAACATAACATAACAATGAGCATCCACATCACCTGACAGGATCTTCGCGCTACAGCAATGACCGTCTAGGGCTCATAAGCCGATGTTCGCTCTATAGCGACAACCATCTGTGACACTTTCCAATTTCCTCACAACCTCCTCCGCCTGAACGGAACTCTTCGTGCTTAACGTTAGAAGGTAACTTTTTGAGCGAGGCTAACCTGGTCCCTGTCTCTGACCCTTGCTCAATAGTGGACAGCCTGAACTTCTGATATTCACCCCAACTCACACAACCAGATAACCGCAAGGGTTGCTTTGTGCTTTTAGGCACTATACATACCTTAAGTCTTTGAAATTACATATCTCTGGGTTTTACTGATTGGATTTATGTAATTTTGCTCTTAAATAATTTATTAAAGTTTATTCTATTTTTCTTAATTGGTGTGGGGCTTTTATTCCGGCTTGTTTTCACTTTATTATTGTTTAAATGCTGCATAAATAACACATTGCCTCTAAGTTAAGCTTTACTGCTTTTGTCCAAAGTTATCACGGGGGTAAGCACAAGTTAATTTAGTGAGTTATTGTGGTTCACCGTGACAAAGATTGTGGCTGTTGTGTGCAAAGGCTCACACCCCCTCAATCAACAACCCAATTTCTCACATTAGTGTTCAATGGTGAGATTCAGTACTTGTGTTTGTACAGTGACATACATTGATTTGTGTAAAAGAGAAATCCCATCATAAATAATGATACAGATTCCACCTCATTTTAAATTCTCCTTTTTTCTAATTTGTCCAAATTTAGCTCCTGCCTGACATTTGTACCTTTGTGACTCTTTTGTTGTTGCCTCTGTGATACCTTGCCAGAATGGAAATGAATCCCAACTGCCTATCAGATTACAGTATAATGGAGGTAGACCTGCTTGATGACTTCAGCAAGGCTGAGCTGAAGAAGTTCTTTAAGAAGAGGGGGCTGACTGTGAAGAAGGAGTCAACTAATCAAGACCTTCAGGGCACCCTGTATGATTTTGAGGTAACACATTTCTAGCGAGGACCAGGAGAGTGATGGCCCTCAGAAGGATGCTGAGAAGGAGGAGGGAAATTATTCGGCAATGGTTCCAGAAGGGGGAGGAGGGCCCACAGAGATGGGGGTCACTTGTGGGATGCAGTGTTTCCTCTCACAAGCTGTCTCCTGAAGGGCAGACAGACTGAGATGAACGTGAAGCTGCAGCTCTCCCGGCTGGCTCCAGAAGAGAGAAAAGCTGGAACAGAAAGAGTCTTAGCGAAAAAGAAGGTGGAGGCAGACATGGCCTTTGCAGAAAAGAGGATGTTGTGGGTTCATGAACTGAATCTAAAGGAGATGGACCTAAAGTGTAAACAAGCTTCAGAGTCCAGCAGTAATGGTGGCAGCATCCACACAGTGATCAATGGACACTGGAGAGTCCACATACCCCAGGACCCTGGCCTAACGTTGGTGTGGGAGACGATATTGATAAATGGTTTGGGGCATATGAGGTTACCCTAGACATACATCGGGCCCATGAGGAGGATTGGGGAGCCAATCTCTGGAGGCACATTCCAAGAGATGTTAGTACTAGGGAAAGGGGACATGTTGATGTAAGCACTCATGAGAGGGACACACTTATCAAGAAATATAAAAGAAAAGTACAGGCAGGGGTTTAGGGACAGCCAGAAGGTGCCCCAACAGACATGGGTGGATTTTGTGGACTACTTGTGTAAGGCACTGGATGGTTTAATGAAGGGTAGTGAGGTAAAAATTTACGAGGGGCTATACAATTTGGTTGCAAGACAGTACATGCTAAGTCACTGTTTTCCAGAGCTATGCCAATACCTGAGAGATTGCAAGCTCATTGACCCCAGGAAGCTTTCAAAGGAGAAAGGCCTCTGGACTACCACCACATCATCCGAGATGTACCTCGGAGTGATCCTAAAGAGGGTGGTTCAGATTCCTCCCAACAGGGTGGTGGGGGTCCACTGTGGCCCAGACAAGTCATAGAATAGTGTGGGGGGAGAAGGGGTTCCTATACCCTTTCTAAGAATAGGAGGAGAGGTTCTGGTGTGCAGTGGCAAAGGGCACCCCATTTCCAACCCCAGTACTTGAATTGCTCCAAGTTGGGGCACAAGCAAGGGGAAGTGGTCTGTACCAAGTGCCCATCCACTGGTTGGAACTCCAAGGAGTAGGTGGTCCCCAGATGCCCATTCACTGCATTCTGGGCAATGAATTACCACCAATATTAGCTGAGCTGGGAGGGGCAGCTGCACAAGGCACCCTGAGAGCTCAGTTTGCTGTGAATACTATTCCTAATGGGGGAGTACAGAGGCTGAGTTGGAGGGGCAGGAGGTGAAAACAGTTCAGAGTGGGAGGACCAGCGGCTCAGATGTTGCCAGCTCTGAGAACAGAGAGCCACAAGACTGATCCTGTGGAGGTCATTTCTGAACTGGAGGTGCTCCCTCTACTGTCACAGAAACAGAGTGCTGGTGGCCTACACCAGGGAGACCCCGGCCTTACACAGAGTGGGTCAGCCTTGAGGGAGGTGGTGGTCCCCCCTGAAAGTCCTGGCGCACCAGACACTTGTTCAGCCTCAGGGCTCAGACCCTAGGCTGGAGAGCCAATCTCAGGATACTATCCCTGGACTGATGTAAGTGAGGTAGGGAGAAGGGCGCTTAACACCCAGGGCTTTTGGACCCCCACTCTGAGAAAGCTCAGAGGTCTAGGAAATCTCAGGAGCATATTGGGAGCTCCTTGCCAGCTCTAAGGCTGGAAGAGAGCTCTACCCATGGCCCCTGTTAGGAGCCTTCACCTGGCAGTGGATGGCCTGGGTCATGGCTTCTGACACTTGCAGCCATCAGTCATCTCTGCCAGCTCCTGTCCTTGCGAGCAAAATTTTCCTTGGTTTTGAGACAGAAGTCTGAAATAAGGTCCCTTTCAACTGTGAACATTGACCTTCAGTGGTGCTTGAGGGCCTTTTTGCTGCTGCTTAGTATAAAACAGTAAACTTCATACATCTGGCTATTTTAGTCATTTTATGCCGTTTGCCTTTTAAATTATTATTGATTTGTCAGAATTGTGTTCTAAGGGCCCCGGGACAAGCATGAGCTACTGGGCCTCTGGGTCTGTTGAGGCCTACCCATCCAGCGCTTCACTTTCCTTGGTATTGTGGGTCGAGCAGTGTAAGGCTTCTCAGGAAAAAAGTAGGGGAGGTAGATGCAAGATGTACATGGGCATAAACTCAATATACTTCTGACAACTAAAGTAAATGAATATCCTGCCAGATACATGCTTTTTTAATAAAAGTAGTACTTATATACAAACACAAAGTGAATTATGACATACACAAACAATGTACACTTTCTTTGTAGAGCTGGCACTTTAGGGTGGCTGGGTAGAGTCTTAAGTCCCACTTCCTGTATTCTGGTAATGGTTATTCCCCATTTATAAAAGCCGACATTCTGGTTTGACCTCACTAGTAGGTACATGTTTAGAGGTCCCACAGTGGCTTTTTAGAAGTCAGACTGTCCCAGGGCCATAGCACTATTAATCAGAGCAAGCCCACCCAAGCCTCTGCAGCACGGCGACCACCAGCATCACAGTAGCTTGGAGTAGGTGCTAGTGAAGTGCTGTAGTCTTGTTGCTGCCGGAAAGGCGGCTGGTCATCTATGATATTCCTTCAGTGATTCAGCAAGTTCTCCTGATCCTGACAGCAGCTCTTGGGGAGTTACTTGGTCTGCGATGCTCACATTGGTAGTCTGGGTGTGTTGATCAGAACCCATGGCTCTTCACGGTCTACACCAGGGCGAGAGCCCTCACTCTTTGAAGCTGTACACCAGGGTGAAGGCCCTTGCTATTCATGGCAGCTCCCTCTGGCATATGGGGTCACTGACTTGGTTGGCACACAGGAGAATGGTCCTATCAGTGCAGTGGTGAAGCAAAACTTGAGGCAGCCCCACTGCAAAGGACCTTGAGGGGGGCCTCCCCCTGGATCCAATGAGGGGTTTGCCGCCTGTGCACAGTATACTGTGCTGAGGGCCCCCCCTGGAGTTTTGGGCACAGCGGGGGCTGTGGGGGCCTTTGTTACACCACTGGATCAGTGTGGTGATGCTTTGACTTCATGGGGCCCCCGATTAGCATACAGGGTCACTGACTTTGGCAGCACATGTGCAGACAGTCCAGTCGGTGCAATAACAATAATCTTCACATCTGGCATATGGGGTCGCTGACTTGAGCAGTACACAGAGCCCAGTCAATGTGGCCATCTTTCAGGACCATACATGCCACTCTGTTTCAGGGGTCTACTTGACAGTATCCCCCTCTAGATCTCCCTCTTTCCAGGCACTCTCCTCCTCACAGGGTCCTCTGGTCTTGGTAGGCAGGCTGATCCTGGTGCTCCAGCGCAAGTGGTCTTTGATGTCCCCTCTCTCAGCAGGGAGACAAGCAGGCCTTGGTCTCCAGTCCTAGTCACAAAAGACAGAAGTCTTGCTGAGCCTCTCCATATTAAAGTACAGCCACAGTTGGCTTTTTAATGGTTGACAACTTGGAAACTCAAGCTCCCCTTTTTATAATCCATTTCTTGACGCAGATGTGGTTTAGTGTCATTCTCTTTGTAATGCATGTGATTGGTGTTGCTTCCTTTGAAGTGCCCACTCCTCTGCTCTGTCCCTTGTCCGGGAAGCAGTCTGTCAGTAGGAGTGACTCCAACTTTGATAGCCTGACAGTACAGACCATTGGAGTGCCTTGAAGATCACACCTGAGTGGCAACCTCACTGACATATGACTAACCAAAACCTAAAAAGGTCTCCGCATTGCTTCCCTTATTAGCAACATCTTCATTCTGAGATATGTCCAGGTCCCACTGACCAATGACCTTTCCAGAATGAAAGAGTCAGTTAGAATTACACAAGATGACCTGGCTCTCCCTTACTCCAAAGTGTGACCCACTTAGTTCTCAGGAATGTGGCAATCTACAAATGTGTCTGAGACTGTTCCCCCCACACCTTTCCAAGTCCCTGGGTTTCAAATATTGAACACACAGGCATCAATGTATTGCTCCACTCACAGGCACACATACATCCCAGCATGCACACACCAACACTGGTGTGCTGCACAGCGCTAAATTCAAACATCTTGTAGGCCAAGGGCAAGTTAAGCGGAACTTTACATGAGTGGGCCAGTAGTCCTCTCTCTAATGACATAAGTAAAAAGGCGTGTTCACATTACTGATTAGTATTACAAAAACACAGTAATCTGCCACCACCCTGCTTCCTAACTCTTGGTAAAGGCGGTAGTCATTTACCACTACAAAGGTACCACTTTGGACATCCCTCCTGATTTAACAAGACTGCAAACGCATGATGAAAATCAGTACCAAGGATCCAGGCTACGTTAATTCTTGGGCACTCAGGGTGGAGTGCATGTCTATCACCAGGTGGGGAATTTTCTGTCCCAGCAGAACTACTTGAACCTATAGTGAGAGGACAGTTCTGACTACCTGGTCCACCCTGAGTTTTTGCTTTTGAATCACCTGGTTTTTTACCTTTCACTGTGAGGGAGCCTCATAGTTTGGGACTCACCCACAGTAAACTCATGGTAAAATGGACTGTGCATATTTACCGCCGGTGCTGCCTTGTTAAGCAAAGGCTGCTGTGATGCAGCAAGGGTAGGAGGCTGGTTATACATGATCACATGTGTGGGGGCTGCGCAGGGAGGTTCCTGTCGTGCACAGCCCAAGAACTGCACCTCAGTAGCCTGGTGCAGAAGGGCCATGCAGAGTGGGTGGTGACCTAGAGTCGACCTTATGAGATGGGTGTACACATGTGAGGGATAATTTGTGTGCTTACTGTCTTCATTGTAGTGACACTCCATTAAATGCCAATGGGAAAGGCTGGCCTAGGGTGCAACTCCTGTTCCCTAGGGGCCACAGTCTCCAGAGTCGCAACAATGTACACTGCAACCTGTATGAAAAGAATAATGCAGAAGGTTACAAAAGCATATCTGTACAGCTTATGGGTCATTCAGGAATATCATCTTTCTCTGACTCAGCTCAGGATTAGGGCCAATTACTGCTCTGTCCAGCTGCAGGAGCAGGGCCTTGCATCAATCAGCTAGTTTTCGTTCAATGCCAGGAACCGGGCCTGCCCAAGGCAGGGGCTCCTTGGAGGAACTGGTGGGAGAGGCCCTGGCAGGAATGTCAGGGAGGAGGGGCTGAGTCTCTCAGAGCACATGTGGCAACTGACTCCTGGCTAAGGCCATTTTGAGCTATCTCCGAAGTCTGTGCGGTTAGGTTGGAACAGGGGCGGAGGAGTGATGTGGCACATCAGGCTAGGCCAGAGGCCCCTACTTAAAAGTTCTTGCACAGGGCAGAGAGCTCTCTCTTGGCTGTGCTTCTCTGCAGAACACTGGAAGTAAAGACGGGCGTCATGGACAACTGGAAAGAAGCCCCTGATTAGGCCTGAGCAAAGTGTGTGGCATCGTGCTACGTGAAACTCTGCAAAGTGAAAAAAACCTCTGCTGCGCTACGCGGAGTTCTCTGTTGCTCCTGTTTGCATTGCGTTTGGCATCAAATGCCACTCGAAGCAGGTACTCATGTTCAAAATCACACGTGAACAGCACCACTTGGTTTGCATGGGCAAGGCTATCTTGTTTTTCACTGTTTATGGCGCAAAGCCTGTTTTTTTTTCATCCGATCCCACATTAATCTTTCCAATCCCCCACCCTTAGAGTTAATCTACCCCTATTTTTTATTTATTGTATTAGTGTGTCGTTTTGTGTATGATTATTTTTAAGTTTTGAATTTATTTCGTGTTTTTGTGACTTTGTATTTTTGTTTATTTATTATTTTCCCTTATTTCTTCCTTCCTTCCTTCTCCTCCTGTTTCTTTTCTTCTCTTCTTCACCCTCCCCCACCCAACACCATGGCAGAGCAGGGGAACAGCGGGTTACTACCTTATGGGCGGATTCGCTGTCAAGGTGTGCAGTCTCGTGCCATCTTTAGCGAGGAGGAGGTGGCAGCACTGTTTCTTATGTGCACCACCTCCCCTCCATGCTGGCAGCAGGTGGCAGGCCTGTGAGCGGTTACCCCCTGCGGGAACGTCGGCTGCTTTGGGATAGAGTGCGCTGGTGTTTCAGGACCACCACCCAGGCCCAGTGCACCACCCAGCAGCTGATGCATCGCTGGACCGATATAATCGAATGCAAGCAAGACCTGCTCGATCTGCTAGGCGTCAAGATTCTAGGGCTTGGTGAGTATTATATTTTTATTGTGTTTGTGTTCTACAATGGTAACTTTTTTTCCCAATAGCATGCAGCTTCCACTCAGAGGTAAGTTATGGTTAATTTGCGTTAAGAATATCATTTATTATGTGATCCAGTTAGAGCTAGGTAGGTGCTCGGTCCTAGATCATTGTAATCATAGGCACTCTCTTTGGCTGATTATTTAAGAAACCATTGCAACGCAGACTCCTCTGCCCTACTGTCACAGTGTCCTTTCCTCAGGATCTGCACGCCGCCGAACAACAGGCCCACCTTCAGGCGTCACCAACTCAGAAAGCTATTATAGCACAGAGTTATGGTGAAGCCAGTCGGGGGGAGGGTATTAGGGTAGGGAACAGGAGAGAGAGAGATCTGAAAAGGGAAAATGGTTAAGCATGTATGTATATACTTGTTCATAACAGCATTAACATTCAATTATACATTTAGACAAAGGCGTCTCCGTGAATGCAAGTATTGAGACCCTTATGGAATAAACAAAGGTGTTTTAGTGGATGCAAGAGTTGAGACCCTTATGGAATAAACAAAGGTGTCTCCGTGTGTGCAAGAGTTGAGACCCTTATGGAATAGACAAAGGCATCTCCATAGATGCAAGAGTTGAGACCCTTATGGAATAAACAAAGGCGTCTCCGTGAATGCAAGAGTTGACACCCTTATGGAATAGACAAAGGCGTCTCCGTGGATGCAAGTGTTGAGACCCTTATGGAATAGACGAAGGCATCTCCATGTGTGCAAGAGTTGAGACCCTTATGGAATAAACAAAGGCGTCTCCGTGAATGCAAGAGTTGAGACCCTTATGGAATAGACAAAGGCGTCTCCGTGAATGCAAGAGTTGAGACCCTTATGGAATAGACAAAGGCGTCTCCGTGAATGCAAGTGTTGAGACCCTTATGGAATAGACAAAGGCGTCTCCGTGAATGCAAGTGTTGAGACCCTTATGGAATAGACAAAGGCATCTCTGTGAATGCAAGTGTTGAGACCCTTATGGAATAGACAAAGGCGTCTCCGTGAGTGCAAGAGTTGAGACCCTTATGGAATAAACAAAGGAGTCTCCGTGAATGCAAGAGTTGAGACCCTTATGGAATAGACAAAGGCGTCTCCGTGAATGCAAGAGTTGAGACCCTAATGGAATAGACAAAGGCGTCTCCGTGAATGCAAGTGTTGAGACCCTTATGGAATAGACAAAGGTGTCTCCGTGTGTGCAAGAGTTGAGACCCTTATGGAATAGACAAAGGCGTCTCCGTGAATGCAAGTGTTGAGACCCTTATGGAACAGACTAAGGCGTCTCTGTGAATGCTAGTGTTGAGACCCTTATGGAATAGACAAAGGCGTCTCCATGGATGCAAGAGTTGAGACCCTTATGGAATAAACAAAGGCGTCTCCGTGGGTTCAAGAGCTGGTAGAATCATGATACTTCAGGATGTCATGAGCATTAAACAAAACTGGGCGTGGCCCTTCTCTGAATCGTGGAACAAGAACAATTGGTAAAATCATGATACTTCAAGATGTCATGAGCATTAAACAAAACTGGGCGTGGCCCTTCTCTGAATAATGGAACAAGAACACTTAGAAAAATCATAATACTTCAGGATGTCGTGAGCATTAAACAAAACTGGGCGTGGCCCTTCTTTGAATCATGGAACAAGAACAATTAGAAAAATCATAACACTTCAGGATGTCTTGAGCATTAAACAAAACTGGGCATGGCCCTTCTCTGAATCATGGAACAAGAACAATTAGTAAAATCATGATACTTCAGGATGTCGTGAGCATTAAACACAACTGGGCGTGGCCCTTCTCTGATTCATGGAATAAGAACGAACTGAGACCTCTGAACCTTGAGAAGGCAAGAGCTGGGACCTTGGACATACTCTGACCATCAATCATGCTACTACTATGCATTCATAAACATAAAACGTTTGGTCTCAGTCTAGAAATTCGCAAAGACTTAAATATGTATCTCACATATCATCAAAGGCTTAAATATGTCTCTCACATAGTATGCTTCCAAAAACAATGAAACTATGATTTGCTTATCTTTGAGATGTTTTCACATTTGCCATCTAGGCCTGAAAGTTTTACTCATGTAGACTGAAGCGCCTTGATTATTGGACCAAGGGTGCTTTACTCATATGAACTGAAGCACTTTGATTGCTATGCGAAGGGTGCTTTACTTCCAATGAACTGAAGCGCTTTGAATGTCGTGCCAAGTGCGCTTTACTCCTGTGAACTGAAGCGTTTTAAATCTCGTGCCAAGGGCGCTTTACTCCTGTGAACTGAAGCGCTTTGAATGCTGTGCCAAGTGCGCTTTACTCCTGTGAACTGAAGCGTTTTGAATACCATGCCAAATGCGCTTTACTCCTGTGAACTGAAGCGCTTTGAATACCATGCCAAGTGCGCTTTACTCCTATGAACTGAAGCGCTTTGAATACCATGCCAAGTGCGCTTTACTCCTGTGAACTGAAGCGCTTTGAATACCATGCCAAGTGCGCTTTACTCCTGTGAACTGAAGCGCTTTAAATGTCGTGCCCGGGGGGCTTTACCAGTGTGGCCTGAAACGCTTTGCTCGTTATGCTAAGGGGCACTTTACCTTTTAGAATTAATTACTTCCTTCAAACTTGGATTCAGCAAGGCCTTACCGCTACGAGTACGACCTACTCGTTTTTGAATGCACCATGGAAACAAGGATACTTCGGTTGGATGACACTCTGCCATTCAGGAACTCTGCTCTTCTCCAGAGAAATCCCCACGCGGTCTGGTTGCATCGAAGTCTTCAAAATAGTGAGCAACGTGCTTGGGTGTGGCTGGGCTCTATAGGCCTGCCACACCCCAAGATGGCTGCTGTCTCTAAAAACATGGGAATTGTAGTCCTTTCATGGAATAGCACTGATAAGTGCATCTTGTTCACCAATGAACTGAACCTGCAGCTTTATGAGCTTTGCCACAGGGCGGACGACATTGATGGCCACCTTTGGAGCAAGAGGGGATGACAAGTGGTGCGCAGAAAGTGCCGCAGAGCCGCGCAGCGGAGTTTCGGCCGGGACCTGGACCACGCATGGTTCTATTCCTGACACCTCTTGTCTCCATAGTGAATTTGTGAAAACCATGGCAGTAGGCCCTACTGGTGACAGGGAAATCCTTCCCTGTCACTGGTAGGCGGCTCCACCACCCTCCAACACACCCCTGATACCCCCAACCCCCTCCATCCAAAGCCCCAACCCCATACATACAGTAACCCCCACCTGACATTCATATACACCCCCCACCCCGATCTAAACACCCCCCCACCCTGTCCGATCCAAATGACCTCCCTTCCCCTCCGATCCAAACACCCCTATCCCCACCCCCCAATCCTCTCACTCACCCCCCACCCCCTATACACACACACACCCGCAGACACGCACCACGCACACACCCACTCACACTGGCATACACGCATTCATACACACACTGGCATACACACATTCATACACGCATACTTCCAGACATGCTTGCACACATTCTTACACACAATCACACTGACATGCAGACACGCACTCACTTCACCATTCTTACATGCATTCACTCACAAACATACAACCACGCAAACAACACAACACACACAGACACATTTACACACTCACTAACACATTCATGCACACACTCAGAGACACACACACAACACCCCACACCCTCGAACCCCCCTCCCCTGTCGGAAGCCCAACTTACTTTTGTCGAGGAGGTCTTCCGGCATGGAGCGCCCCGCCAGCAGAACACCGCCAGGCCGTATCACAGGTCATGAGATGGCTGGCGGCGTTCTACTGGTGTGGCATTGCTGGTGGTAGTAGCGTGGCCTTACCACCGCCCGCCACCATGACCACTGCCGGATTTCCACCCTTCTTGTGGCGGAAGTCCAGCAGTGCTCATACTATGGCAGACGGATGGTAGCCACGTGGCAGTATTTTGCCGGCCATCACCGTGGCAGTAGGTGTTTTTTTACCGCCAAAGTCAAAATTACCACCATAGTGTTCTCTGTGACTTTATGTAGCTCGTACAATCCAAAGCAATTTCACAGTGATGCGAGTATGCATGCATTGTAAAGAAAGGGAGACTGAGTTGGTCTATGAAGGGGGTTGAGAAGTGAGAATAGAATGAAAGATCATTCATTGCAATGCATTAGTTCCAAATGTAGTTTTTGTTAAGGGAATTTGGAATAGGGATTTTAGGAGTATAGCCAACTCAACAATAGTTGATCATACTAGTACCATAGACAATCTGATTTAAATTTAAGTACCATGTTATTGTATTTCCTTTTATATAATGTGTTAGACCTGGCATCCTTGATGTGGTCTCTTCTGTCTTTTTTGCCTCTGATTCCCATGTTTTGACTGTGTGCAGGACTCTTTTTTTTGCTGTTTTTGCTGTTTTTGGTACTCTGGGCACTTTACAACTGCTGACCAGTGCTAAAGTGCAAGTGCTCCTGTGTAAAGTATGTGTGCAATTGGCTTTTCCATGATTGGCATATTTAATGTACTAGTAAGTCCCTAGTAAAGTGCACTAGAGGTGCCCAGGGCCTGTCAATCAAATGCTACTAGTGGGCCCGCAGCACTGGTTGTGCCACCCACATTAGTAGCCCTGTAAACATGGCTCAGACCTGCGACTGCAGTGTTTGTGTGTGCAGTTTTAAACTGCCATTTCGACTTGGCAAGTGTACCCACTTGCCAGGCCTTCCCCTTCCTTGTTTATACATGTAAGGCACCCCTAAGGTAGGCCATAGGTAGCCCCACATGCAGGGTGCAGTGCATATTAAAGGTGGGACATGTACTGATGTTTCATGTCCTAACAGTGAAATACTGCTAAATTCAGTTTTCACTGCTGCAAGTCCTATCTCACTCATATGTTAACATGGGTGCTGCCTTTACATATCCTTAAAGTGCAGTTTCCCTTTGAGAGCAGATAGAAATTTGGAGTTTGGGGTCTCTGAACTCCCAATTTAAAAATACATCTGTCAGTGAAGTTGGTTTTTAGATTGTTAGTTTGAAAATGCCACTTTTAGAAAAATAGGTATTTTCTTGCTTTCACCATTCTGTGACTCTGAATGTTTGTGAATTCTCTGTCTGGGTCAGACTGACAGTTGGGCTGTTTGTGAATCTCCTCTAGACAGTGACACAAAGGGAGCTGAGGTGTAGCCTACATATTCTGATGAGCCATCTGAGCTGGAGTGGAGGGAGGAGTGGTCACTTACACCTGAATGGGCTGTGCCTGCCTTCACATACTGCAGTCTCTAAACCCCTGGTGTGTTTCTGGGGCCTGGCCTGGGCAAGGCAGGATCCTGTAAACAACAGAGACTTTCCTTTGAAGTTTGCCTACTTCAAAGGCAGAAAGGGGTATAAGTAGTGGACTCAAACCCCCAGACTTTAGATTTCTTCAAGATCACTTCTGGAACTAAGAGGAACCTCTGCCAAAGGGAAGAGCTGAAAAGCTGAGTAGAAGTGCTGCCCCAACCTGTGTCTGTGCTTTGTTGGGCTATCCTGCAGTTGCTGCTTCTGCCTGTGAAAGGGTACAAAGACTGGACTTTGTTGGACAGTCCTGCTTGAGAAGAATCTCCATGGGCTTGGACTGAGCTTGCCTCCTGTTTTGAAGTCTCAGGGCCATGAAAGACTCCTCTGACAGAACCCTGACTCTCTTCTGAGACTCCTGCCCTACCAAGTGGTACCCTATCCAGTCCCTGGGCGCTTGAAAGGTGAAGTTGGCAGAACAAGAGCTGAAATCCATGCACAGAACGCCGTGCGGGGAAATTTTAGATGCACCATCTGCAACGCAGCTGATAAATGACGCTCCACCTGCTTCGCGGCTAAAATCTATGCTCTAACTGCATCACGGCTGGGAAATCAACGCATTGTGGCTGGAGAAACGACACAACACCTGCTTGCGGCTGCTGATAATGACGCAAACCACAGCATCGTGGTTTTCTCATGCATCATACCTGGGTGTCAAAGTCATCGTGAATCAACACGGATCTGAAGTGCCCCGCCCGGAAATCGACGCATCGCTCTCTTGAGAAGGAGAAAAATTACAAATCGCCTACCCGACCAGGGAAGAAATGATGCACGGCCTCACTTACGAGTAAGGAATAGATGCATTGCTGACTTTTCCGATGCACTCTCGCCCGTGCAGCTTTATATTTGACGCAAGCCAGGTACTTTGTGTAAAATCTACATTTCTATTGTTTTCTATGGAGTAAGACTCTTATTCTTTTAAAAATTCATATCTTGAGTTGGGTATGTTGGATTTTTGTCGTTTTGGTCTTGTTTGTTTTAGATAAATATTGCCTATTTTTCTAAACTGATGTGGTGTCCATTTTGGAGTGTTTTCACTGTATTACTGAGTGTGTTGGTACAAATACTTTACACATTGCTTCTGAGATAAGCTTGACTGCTTGTGCCAAGCTACCAAGGGGGTAAGCATGGGTTATCTAAGTGTGTTTCTCCATTGGCCTGACTAGAGTGAGGGTCTCTGCTTGGACATAGTGCAAACTGACTGCCAACCAGAGACCCCATTTCTAACATAATAATTTTGTGGAGAATAACGGTACCACTCATTTTTTTTATCTTCTTTATTTCTTACATCAGCACTAAAGGGCAAGAAAAGGAGCATTACACCGGCAGGTCTGGCAAGAGCTGGGCAGGTGCCGACCACCACCTCTGACACTGATGGCTCTGCTCATCCCAGTATGGCCTATTATTTAATGTTATTATTAGTTCCCTAACCTTTCCCTCTCCCCACTTTTATACTACTTTTATTTTTGCCTTGTTTACTTTTTTATACTGTCTCCCTTTTTTCCAACTCCCATATCCAAGTTTTGTTTAATTCCTGGTAAACCTACATTATCTCTTTTTTCTGTCTTTCATTGACCATTTTGTATTCCACCCCTTTATTAATCAATCATAGGCTATAGCTCTGCCCCTCCATTACGCAAAGATTTTGGTTGACTTGACTTTCTGGCTTTTCTAACATTCCAATGTAATGCCCAGAGTGATATTTTTGATAGGAGATAATTCAGTGCCTACCAAACTGTAACAATATATTGCAGTTGCATTTGTTTGATTACAAAAAATAAGAAGGGGAGGTGTACCTGGCATTTAAAAACAGTATACTGTTTTTTCTAGCCACACGGACCAGTGCGATGAGTGGAGCTGGCTCAAGTTCCACCGCTGCAGGAGCAGATGGAGCAGAGGGAAACGTGGTGACAGTGACAGCGATGATAAGTCACATTGCTTGCTTATTGACAATTACTATTACTTACCAGCTACAAGAGCATTGTGGTGATCAGATTTGCAACCCCCCCCGCATTACAGCTACAGCGGTGGTTGGGTTACCTATGGCCTCTTCTTTCTGTAGTTCAGCAAAAGCAAACACTAAAAATGATGCCTTCATGGAAACGCAAAAGAACAGGAGGTTAAAAGAAAGGATGGGTAAAAAGAGTAAATGGAAAGGATGCGTGGGTGGATGAAAAAGGTTATGTGCCTTACTCATCATAAATGGGAGGTAATTCATTTTAATTTTTCCACTAAATATGACTGTTTAGTTACTAGAAAGGCCTTTAAAAGAAAAAAAATGAAATCACTGTATTTTTTTAATCTAGTCGTACTCTATCTTAATTATTTTCTACCAGTCAGTGCTTTTTATGCCGGGCATGTGTAGGTAAACAAATAAAACTGGCTCTGTAGCTCTCCTAATCATAATCACATCAAATTTCAACATTCCTAGCGGACCAGCAATGTAGTGCTACTGTGCCACCCACTACCTATCTTTTGAAGAAGTGTTTCTTTCGGGCATTGCTTACAATTTGTCTTTTTTTATTCTTCTTTTTCTCAATATAGCTACTCCTGCTCGATGACCATCACCAACCAGGCAGGAGATAGTGGCTCGTCTGTGGCACCAGAGGCTGGGGAACATCTAGGCTAAGTATTGGCAACTGGTGATCCTGGAGGAGGAAGAGGCCAAAAAAGCTGCCTCGGATCCAAAACCCAGCAGAGCAGCACACCAGCCCCCAGCCTCACGGCCAGTACATGCCGGCACTGCCGCCAGCAGTCAGGGACCCTGGCTGCCTCTGCTGAAGAACCCTCCCTCTCCAACAGGGCATTGCTCAACTGCATCCTGCAGTGGATGGACCACATGGAGAGCCAGCTCACCAGCAGTGCAGAGAGCCTAGACCGCTCTGGACCAATATTGACAGTGCCCTCTTTTAAGCCCATTTTTAATTTTTTTGTTTTGGTGGGATGGACTTGTTGTGGGTGGAGAGGGTGGGGGGGATTTTGGATGGACTTTGGACTTTTCGGTGGACTTTTTGGGGATGGGGTTATTACTTGTTCAGGGAGAGGGGTGGGACTGTTGTGGGTGGAAAGGGAGGCTTTTCTATTTGTAAATAGTTAAAGGGGATACTTTTTTTAAACTTCATTTATGCCCCAAATCTTTATTTTGGTGCTTTAGTTTGCACTGCTGTCTTTTAGTGTAGCCTGTTTTTTTAATCTGCTAAAAAAGTGTATGTCATTTACTTATACCTTTGCTCTATTGCCCTCTGCAACTATATATTGACCACTAGGGGATGATTGCCCTTGCCTATTTCGCCTACACAAACCTAGTACACACATACATCTTTAGTAGGAGTTAATTACTAACTAAACAAGCTCACTTCAATCCATATTTCTTCTCTTACCTGAATAGATGAAACAAGGGAGTCTTCTTACTGCAGGGTTTTTCCTAAGGTGGCATCTTAAGGGGGTGGTAGGGGTAGTAGTAGGAATAGGCTAGCACACTAACAGAGAAGACAGAAGGTGCCAGTCCCACCTATGCGAACTCCAACTGCAGGATTAATCAAAGGGTTATCCATCACTGTCAACTAGATTGAAAGAAAACAGCAAGTTAGTGGTTCATATATCATAACTTTAGGAAGACTTAGACCAGACTACCACAATGATAGCATTAGACACACAATCTTCTGAGCAATGGTGGACAGCTATAAAACTAAACTTAGGAAATAAAATAATGGAGTCAGGAGAAGTGGGCTCAGACTCAAGAGTGTTTGGATCAGGTTAAGCATTTATGGAACACACACACAAGGCATGAATGATGATGTTGATGGAGCAGATGTGGAATTTTGATCAGGTAATAGAAGGTTAGAGGCTCATGCAGTGAGTTGGTGCCGCTTTCACCACATCTGTCCCAGCAAGTGTGTGATTCATTTATGGTGTCAATAAGGTCACATCACAATAAATCACACAGTCCGGGGGAAGAGAGTTAGGGGCTCAACCAATGGATGGGAAAGGGCATTTGGAGAAAAGTGTGTCTAAGACAAACACCACACAAAAGAAACCACAACAATATTCTTTGGGGCACTGAGCAGCACACCATCATCAATCGAAGGGATAAGTATGACACAGTTCAGTTAAATGCATTGCAAACTGTCCTTCTGCCCCAGAGACACCTCAGATAGTATATCCTAAGTGTTATGTCTTCTTGTTTTGAAATATACACATTAAGGAAGATTGAATTTAATACACCTAGTTCTAAATATTATGATTGTTTACAGGAAAATTATATTGTATTTCCAAATTGGGTGATGCATCTCCATTCGTCTTGGAATGTCCATCACTCTTGGGTGCCTGTCTGAACCTGTCAGGTAGGTAAGCTGGAGTCTTTTCCCAAGTTTTGTTTGTGCAGGAGAGGACTAGGAGAAGGCCTGTATATTGAAAAACAGTAGCTGTATTATAGGATAAAGGAGAAGGCCAAAAGGAAGCAAGATAAGCTTCAAGAGGAGTCAGGAGTGCACCAAGAAGAATCAGACACAGAGCAAGAACATAAGAGGAGTTTCACGTTTGAGCCAGCAATGCAGAAAAACATACTCAGTAGCATTTCCAAATCAATGCACCTCTCTCCAGTTCCCAGAGCTGAGTGAGTACTAGGCCTCAGATCTTCGCCATCATTGTTTCTCTTTGAGGGAGTTCCACCAAGTCCTTCCACCCACCTCCTCCAGAATCTGAGTAACTCTGTCCCAGTCCCAAACCAAGCAAGGTAGACCTGTGAAGTGCACTGCTGTTGAAGAACAAATAGAGAAACAAAACTTGAGGATTTTGTGTAGATTTTTGTTTGGTAACTAAAGTGGCTGGTCTGTTCTGAGGAACAAGAAGAAGGTGTGGACCCTGCAGGTAAATTTCAATAAGTTTAAAAGGCCAGTCACTTTCTGGAAAAAATTATCACCCATCATCCCCCAAACATTGCAAATCATCGGAAACAAGTTTACAAATATGTTGACCTCCCTCCCTCACTGTCAGCTACCACATACATCAGTCATCACTCACAAATTCACAGTCACTCAATATATCACCACTCATTAATGCAATAGTTACTTAGTAGTTATCTCTTCTAATCCAAGCACAGTGATTGAACAAAATATCTCTTCTTTGATGGTATCAACACATTGGAATTTGGCATTGGCACTAGCAGTTTTTTAATCAATGATCATCTAGGGCAGCCCTGCTAGGTGATGTAAAAAATAGGATAGACAATGGCATGTGAGGAAGTCAAGCATTGTCTCCAATGTCCTGAAGGGTATGTGGGGCTTCTTCATTGCACATGGGTGCAATGAAGGGTATAAATCCCTGTTTATATGTGACTATGAAATGGTAGGACAGCATAAATCCAACATAAACATAATGTGGCACTAGCATTTTGTTTTGTAAGGAAAGAATGAAAATAAGAAGTTCAGCAAGAAATAATTAAAATGGTGGCACTTGCATACTCAGTCCGAAAAGTGGAGATGGATTTCAAACTCTGGTAGTTCACCTAGAACTTGGTCAGCTAACACACTTGATTCTGACCAAACATCCTCTTCCTCTTCCTGTGGTGTTTCGGGAACGGTGTATTCAGGTGGTATAAAATGCTGGTTCGTTTTGATCACGGTTAATCTATCCACGTTTTGAGTCAATAGACTGTTCCTTCTCGCTGTAAAAACTGCATCAACTGCATGGGACACTCATTCAGCCGCCACACTGGCTGCTAGCCTGCTGAGCTCTTGCCATTGGTGCATGTTTCCATACTGATACACCAATGAGTTTTGATCCACATACACCTCTTTCCGTTCATCATGATACTCCTGAAACTTTCTCTGAAGGATCATTGATGCTGCCACTTCCTTGACCGCTTTTGCCTTCACCTCTGTACTGAACTTAAGATCTGCCACTTGAAACCAAGCCAATGCAGAGGTTGGGCCTGATTCTTCTGTTGCTGTTGCCAGTTTTCTTGCTGGTGGGGATGAGAGACAAGTCTGCCCTCTCTGGAAGTTGAAGGTGGCACCCCAGATCTGTGGAGTGGGACTCTAAGTTCCAGCCGTTCTTCTTCCAGTTCTCCTGCTTGCTCAACAATCCACCTCTTGTATTGCGAAACATCCCCTTCAGAAAAAGGAATAAAAATGGAAAGAACTTTTTGTAACGTGGATCAAGTAGGGTGGCACAGATGTACTCGCTGGAGGAGATAATGTCATTTTGCAGCCTTGCATTACAGTCTAGCGATAGCTTAGGCTTTCAACCAAGGCATGGTCTTCATTCACACCCCCAAATACAACCCTTTCAGAGACCCTTTTAGATACCTTCTTAAGCCGCTCCTGTAGCAGGTGAAATAAGGGGATAGCTTGGCCCATTGTACTGTCCTCCTTCCTAACTTCCCACAGGAAAACCTCAAAAGGGAGCAGCATCTTTGGGAGGCATTTGACTAGGCCCCATTTGTCCACATCCATGGTCATAGCTTTCCCAATTGCATCCCCTCCTCTTTCAACAACATAGTCATTTATCTGTTTGTACTGCTCAAACAGACGTTGCAACATATAATAGGTTGAGTTCCAATGTTTTAGCACCTCCTGTATCAGGGCATTAACTTGTACTCTGTTATCATGCTGAATAATCCACAACTGTTTCCAGGCTTTAAAATAATACCTGAAATGAGTGCAGATGCATCTGCATGTGCTCAGTATGTTGTGACTATGGCCCTCATTCCGACCCTGGCGGCACCGCCAACAGGCTGGCGGTGCTTCATTCGTCATTCCGACCGCGGCGGTACAGCCGCGGTCGCCCAGCCGGGTCCGGCGGTTTCCCGCCGGATTTCCCCCGGCTGGGAGAATCCTCCAGGGCAGCGCTGCAAGCAGCGCTGCCCTGGGGATTCCGACCCCCTTCCCGCCAGCCTGTTTCTGGCGGTTTACACCGCCAGGAAGAGGCTGGCGGGAATGGGTGTCCTGGGGCCCCTGGGGGCCCCAGCCTGCTTTTCACTGTCTGCCTAGCAGACAGTGAAAAGTGCGACGGGTGCAACTGCACCCGTCGCACACCTGCAACACCGCAGGCCGCCTTCCCGCTAACAATGTTAGTGCCCGCCGGCCCAGCGGGAAGGTCGGATTGGCCCCAGCGGTCTTTTGACCCCCTATGTCTTCTTTTTTAAGAAAGTCTTGCACAACCAGGTTCATGCAGTGCTCCAAACACAGGAACCTGAAATAGCCATCCTCTGCCATGACCATGACTATGTTACTGCCATTGTCCGTGGCAACAAATCCAATTCAAATACCTCTGGATCACAGCCATTCAGACACCTTGCTATTAAATTTGGCCAAGATGATTGCAGCTGTGTGTGATTTCTCCATGGCGAACCTGGCTACTGTTGCATGCTGCCGAATGCTCTTAAAACTTTCTTAAGGGCCAAGACCCCCACAAAAGAGACCCAGTGTGCAGTGATGCACATGTAATCAGTCGCCTGACAACTGGTCCATGTGTCTGTCATCAGGTGGATAGTGTGGACAACACTTTCCTGCAAAGCTTGTCCAACCGACTGCAGCACGAACAAACTCCGCTCCGCACCAGAGTGCGGAATTTCAGAACTCCGAATAGCGCGAAGTTCCCGAATTCCACAAACTCCACCGACAGAGTGGATTTCTACACCCAGGCCTACCTCTGACTGCCCACTGGGGCAAGGACTCTGCCCCTGAATGACCCCAGACCCAGTGGGGCACACCCGAGGACAAGGTAAGCTGGTCCCCTTACTCCCCTGAGGACCAGTTGGGGGAAAGTCTGGCCTCTGGTGCAAGCAGAGCGCGCGGCCCAGTAGAAAGGAAGGTACCCAAATGAAAAGATGGTGCAGGGAGTCAATGGGAACGGCTCCCCACCAAGTTGGAAACATTCTAGGCCAGGAAGCTTAAAGAAAGTGCTCCAGGTGGCAAGGGCTCACCACCGGGAGCAAAATGAGCCAAAGTTTGTCTGACCTCCGTTGCCAGCTCCGGCCATGAATTGCGTGGGGCTCTGCCACCGAGGTGGGCCATGGCCCGGGGGCTGCCCCCAAGAGGAACCAGAAGGCAGGGAGCACCATTGAGCGTCCCCTGCAAAATCAATGGTTATGAGGGAGCACTGTCAAGCCCCCTTGATATTGGAGGGTAGGGGTCCAGAGTGCTGTTGCGCTACCTATGAAAATTGCCTGGAGTCAAATCGGGGAGCTCTGTCTCCCTCCCCATAAAGGAGAGGAGGGCGGGGCCCAGGACCCATCCCTGGGCCCCCATGGTCGAGATTGGTAGGGGGAGTGCTGCTGCATTCCCCCAGGTGGCCAGGCCGGCTGCCGGCAGAATCATGTCTGCCTGGGGGAGCGCTAGTACACTTCCCCCATGTGGTTGCCTCCTTCTGGTCTGCCAGTAGTCTGCCTGCAGGACTGGGCAGACTGCCGCAGAGTGCCAGCTCCCGCGACAGCACTGGAGTGTGCTGGCCACACGGGGAGCCAACAGAAGCAGCCGGGGGTGGGCTTCCTGTGCCACTCCCTAACAGAACATACCTGGTGTGGGCGTGTCCCAACGAGGAGGGCACCGTAGCGCAAGGCTATGAGGAAAACTAGCCAAAGCCAAGGAAAAGTGGAGCAGCTTTTCCCAGCGCAGTTGGAGAACCACTAATTAAATATGCATGCTCTGCAAGGAGTACCCCATAATGCCCTGTATGACCAGGCCCAAATTCCTGCAAAAAACGCTCATTTTGGCATGATGGTGACCCCTGGAGACACCAAAAGAATCACCAAGTGGGGGGCAACTCCAGGAGGAGTGCAGCCTCCCCTCAAAAAGTTACCAAATGTCTCCACCCTCAGTGTCAAGGGACACCCTTCAAGGGTTCCAACATGTTTTCAAGGCTAGTCCTAGCTGGAACTTTTGTTTCAGGGTGGTGGAACTGTGCCCTCTAGGGGTAAAGATCATGGCTGCAGTCCTTGTAGCCTGAATGGTGATAACACGGATTGTTATAATGGTGAACATTCTCTAGGGGTGAATGGTTATAATTACATGTTTTTACAAAAGTGGTGTCCTTCAGGGACTATGGCTAAATTGCATCATGTTGTGCTGAAGGTGCTTAAAAATGTGTATCTGTGGCATTGTGGCTATGTAGATATGACCCTCTAGGGGTGAAATAAGGTACTAAATAATGTTTAACAACTAAGTAATGTCCTTTAGGGACTGTATCAACTGTATCAACTGTGCGTCATTTTTATACTGATTGCTGCAATGTGGAATATGATGAACCTTTGCCCACAGCCTTTAGGGGTGTGGTTAGACTGCGTAGATCATGCTGAGAGTAATCATAACAGCACAAATCATTCCAACCTGCCTATACATGTTACTTATTGATACTTATTTGAGTAATGAGACTGACAGCCACTAGTGATCAAAGTAGATGCACTTTATTGCCAGTATTAGGTGTACTCACTCTAAGTTACAGTCAAATATTGCATTGGAATACAAGTGAATGTTTTGCCATGTCGGTTGTTGGTTTATATCTCCAATTGGGAGAGACAAGAATGATTAAACAAAGTAATCCAAAGGTAATTCCATCAGCTTGTGTATATTTGTAAATTGGTGCACAGTATTGAGTAGTGTGTGTGTAATAAAGGTACTTTCACTTGATCAAAATTAAAAGTACAGACTGGACAATCAGTTATTGAGTGTTACTCTTGTGTACTTGTGGATGTGATTAATAGCCCACACCACCTCCCTTGAGTAGGCCTTGGACTGCTCTGCAACGCTACCCTATCAGAGTCAAGCACTTCAGACAAGTGTTTGGTTCCCACTAGTGGTCAACTGCGGACCCATTACTTTTGCAGACCACACAACTAATGACCCACCCTTCAACACCTATTACACATTTCTCTGGGGAAAAGCCTACTGATTATGCCATGGTACCAGGGGTTGAGCAGAGTTTTCTTAATGAAAAATGTAGCAACCTAGCAAGCTTGCACCTTATTAAGATAATATGGTCAGCCCTACAAAATGAATAATCCACTTTCTTACACTAATGAAGGGTCATTTCTCTTGCTAGTACTCACAATTAGGAGGTCATCTGTCGAAGATATTAGCTGCCATTGCTTCATCTTTGGCCCAGCACACATTCAAACATTGACAGAGTTTTGTGGCTCTACCCCTTTTTCCTTCAGCCAGATGACGTGAAGGTGCTGCCCTACAGAAGTGCAGCTACTGATCAACCTCCTTATGACTTGTGCCTTTCTAACTATTTCACATTCCACTTTCAATCAAACTAAGGCAGACAGCAATGAAATTGTATAGCATTTGAACTGAAGTCAAGATGTATTGCTTGTTCAAAGGCACCAGGAATACAGTCACTTCAGTTCAAAAGATGTTGTTAACATAGCACCTCACAAGTGCCTCTACTGCTAGGTCAATATCGCTCAGCCTCAGTATATGACAATGCTACTGCTTCTACAAAGGGCTACTCAAACGTTATATTTCAGTGTGTCTTTCACCTCAAACGCTCTCAGAACTTCCATGGCCAATCAAATTGAGAAAGATCCACAGAGGGGAAACTTTCAAATTCTGAATGAGGTGTCAGGATTTACTCCCCAAATAGTCACTCGGATTGAACGGATGAGATGTTAAAGTGATGTTTTCTGCTCTTGGGCACCTCAATTTATTTCAAATCTCAGATCTGAAGGGAACTAAGGGGGTCATTGTGACCCTGGCGGTCCATGACCGCCATGGCGGAGGGCGGCGGAAGCACCGCCAACAGGCTGGTGGTGCTTCCTGGGCGATTCTGACCGGGGCGGTAAAACCGCGGTCAGAAAAGGGGAGCCGGTGGTTTCCCGCTGGTTTCCCGCTGGCCCAGGGAATCCGCCATGGCGGCGCTGCTTGCAGCACCGCCATGGGGATTCCGACTGCCTTCCCGCCAGCCTGTTTCTGGCGGTGTCCATCGCCAGAACCAGGATGGCGGGAACGGGTGCCGTGGGGCCCCTGGGGGCCCCTGCACTGCCCATGCCCATGTCTTCTGGCGGTCGCCCGCCTGCCCAGCGGGAAAGCCGGAATGGCCGCCGCGGTCTTTTGACCGCGGAGCGGTCTTTCGGCGGGAACCGCTTGGCGGGCGGCGACCGCCGACCGCCGCGGTCAGAATGACCGCCTAAGTCTGCTTTTTTGGTCTATAAAAGTAAAAGAAGAGAGACAGAGCAGCTAGGGAAATCTACAGTTCGCACCCATGGTCTCCTGAAATCCACTCCGCTAGCACCAGCCAGCAATTTATTTTACCCAGATATAAGCTAAACTTGATCCACTTCCTACTGGCGGAGTGGCTGGCATAATGGCAACAGTTTACTCCCTTGTGAATATGATTTAGCTTCTGTGCAAGACACAATGCATTTTAAGGCCCATATCTATACTTTTTTAGCGCCGCATTTGTGTCATTTTTTTACGCAAAATCCAAAATCGGTGAAAACTTACAAAATACAATTGTATTTTGTAAGTTTGCACCAAATTTGCGTCACAAAACGACACGAATGCGGCAAAAAAAAGTATAAATATGGGCCTAAGTTCTTTTGTAGGTTTTTTGCACACTTGAGGAGTAAACTTATAGCTCCACTTTTGAAGGGTTTAAATGATACTCAAGCAAGACTAGCATTAGTTTTTCTACAACTGATGGCTACTGACCATATCTGCTTTTCTGTGGCCAGTTTTTTGAGAGGGGCTGTCAAATTGAGGCTTTCACTGAACCGCTGATAGCTGTGACTGAAGTTTGCTCAATCAATTCTGTACAATTCCTTTTTATCTTGCATTTGAATTTATAGACTTGATCTTAACATGATGTTAATGTTTTATTGGGACTGCTTTTTATTTTGTTTGTTTTGCTGTTATTGTGTTTTTAATGTGCCCGTATGGTGTAATTTCATAAAAAACGAATAAAAGGATTTTGACTGAGTACTCCCCAAACGTTCCAATTCGGACTCTGCCTCTAATTGCACCTCCCACGGGCTTCTCACCATACCTATTAGCAGGTAGGTTACACACAGATTTGTGCATCAGGTGCGTTACACTAGTGGCTGATCTTACTAGCTTTGGAGCACGTGCTGCTTTTTGAGCCAGAACATTTTTGGAAAGGTAATTGACCTTCTGCTTCACTGTGATACGATTGAAGCCTGTGACCTTTGGGTTACACATGGAGCTTAGCAGCTGCAGGTATATGAGCTCACTGAGCTTCCTTGCTTCGAAGTAAAAATGAGGCCTGGGTGAAATTTGTATAACTTACTTTTGCTGAAATTACACGAAATGCCCCCCAAAAGCTAAATTAAATTATGTTGTCACTTGAACTGCGGCTTCTGCTTTTTGCGCTATTTTTTTAAGATCCTTGCAGCCATTTTCGGTGCAAGGATACATTACATGCTGTTAGACCTTGCATCCTTGGCGTGGTTTCCTCTGACGTTTTGCCTTCTGACCTCCTGTTTTCTGTGCACTTTACCACTGCTAACCAGTGCCAAAGTGTAGGTGCTCTGTACTCTAAAACATGGTGACATTGGCCTATACACAATTGGCATATTTAGTTTACTTGCAAGTCCATAGTAAAGTGCACTATATGTGCCCAAGATTTTTACATTAAATGCTACTAGTGGGCATGCAGCACTGATTGTGCCACCCACTACAGTAGCCCTTTAACCCCTTCGCTGCCAGGGCTTTTCCCCCTCAGGTGGCAGACTTTTTTTTGGGCTATTTGGGGCAGTTTGCGCTTAGGCCCTCATAATTTTTTGCCCACATAAGCTACCCACGCCAAATTTGCGTCCTTTTTTCCAAAATCCTGGGGATTCTAGAGGCACCCAGACTTTGTGGGTTCCCCTGAAGGAGACCAAGAAATTAGCCACAATACAGCAAAAATTTCATTTTTTTCACAAAAAGGGAAAAAAGGGCTGCAGAAAAAGGCTTTTGGATTTTTCCCTGAAAATGGCATCAACAAAGGGTTTGTGGTGCTAAAATCACCATCTTCTCAGCTTTCAGGAACAGGCAGACTTGAATCAGAAAACCCAATTTTTCAACACGATTTTGGCATTTTACTGGGACATACCCCATTTTACTATTTTTTGTGCTTTCAGCCTCCTTCCAGTTAGTGACAGAAATGGGTGTGAAACCAATGCTGGGTCCCAGAAAGCTAAACATGTCTAAAAAGTAGACAAATTTATGAATTCAGCAAGGGGTAATTTGTGTAGATCCTACAAGGGTTTCCTGCAGACAATAACAGCAGAAGTGAAAAAATATTGAAATTGAGGTGAAAAAAACAGAACTTTTTCTCCACGTTTTACTCTGCAACTTTTCCCTACGATGTCAGATTTTAAAAGCAATATACCGTGACGTCTGCTGGACTCTTCTGGTTGCGGGATATATAGGGCTTGTAGGTTCATCAAGAACCCTAGGTACCCAGAGCCAATAAATGAGCTACACCTTGCAATGGGTTTTTATTCTATAATGGGTATTCAGCAATTCATTTGCTGAAATATAAACAGTGAAAAATAGGTATCAAGAAAACCTTTGTATTTCCAAAATGGGCACAAGATAAGGTGTTGAGAAGCAGTGGTTATTTGCACATCTCTGAATTCCGAGGTGCCCATACTAGCATGTGAATTACAGGGCATTTCTCAAATAGGCGTCTTTTTTACACACTGTCTTACATTTGGAAGGAATAAATGTAGAGAAAGACAAGGTGCAATCACACTTGTTTTGCTATTCAGTGTTCCCCCAAGTCTCCCTATAAAAATGGTACCTCACTTGCGTGGGTAGGCCTAATGCTTGCGACAGGAAATGCAACATGGACACATCACATCTTTACATTGAAATCTGACGTGTTTTTTGCAAAGTGCCTAGCTGTAGATTTTGGCCTCTAGCTCAGCCGGCACCTAGGGAAACCTACCAAACCTGCAAATTTTTTAAACCTAGACACCTAGGGAAATCCAAGATGGGGTGACTTATGGGGCTCTCACCAGGTTCTGTTACCCAGAATCCTTTGCAAACCTTACTATTTTTCCCAAAAACAATTTTTCCTCACTTTTCGGTGACAGAAAGTTCTGGAATCTGAGAGGAGCCACAAATTTCCTTCCACCCAGCGTTCCCCCAAGTCTTCCGATAAAAATGGTACCTCACTTTTGTGGGTAGGCCTAGCGCCGGCCACAGGAAATGCCCCAAAACACAACGTGGACACATCAAAATTATCAAATACAAAACTACCTGTTTTTGCAAGGGGGGCACATGCGTTTTTGGTCATGGGCTCAGCAGCTATCTAGGGAAACCTCCCAAACCCAGACATTTCTGAAAACTAGACACCCGAGGGAGTCCAGGGAGTTGTGACTTGCGTGGATCCCCCAATGTTTTCTTACCCAGAATCCTCAGCAAACCTCAAATTTAGATAACAAAAATCACATTTGTCAACATTTCTGTGTGGGATCACCTCACCTACCACCCGACGTTCCCCTCAGTCTCCCGGTAAACATGATACTTCACTTGTGTAGGTGGGCCAGGTGCCTTTGACAGGGAAGAGCCACAAACATGTCAAAATTGAGGGGGAACCAAAGCGGGTCCAAAAGGTCAGTTTGAAAAAAAACATTTTTACGCTGACAAATGCTGCAGAATTTTTATCAGTATAGATGAGACAATGTTGGGTGTTAGGAATTTTGTGGATTCCTGCAGATTCCTGAAGGTTCCTTCACAAAAATGTGGGAAAAATCTGTGATTTCCAGCAAAGTTGGAGGTTTGCAGAGCATTGTGGGTAAGAAAATGGTGCGGGTGCATGTGAAGCACACCACCCTGGAATCAACCAGATGTTTAGTTTTCAGATGTGTTTAGGTCTTGTGGATTTTTTTACATGGCAGCGTCCCAAAGTCAAAAAAGTGCAGCCCTCACCCTTCCATGTGGGACAATTTTGAGAGTTACCAAGCTCTCATGGCCCAAATGTAAAACCAGAACCCAAAATAATTAAATATCCTCTTGCTTGCTGTGGGATAAGATGTTTTAGTGTGCAGGGGAGAGCTGAAAGACTGTTACCCCCCTTCAGTTGGGGTGGGGGGGGGCATAACCAGGCCCATACATTTTTTTTTTATTCCCTGGCATCTAATAGAATTTCTGCCCCCCGCCCCTCTCCGGGGTGTGGATCGGGGGTAATTGCCCAATCTACCCACTGGTGGGCAGAACAACTTTGGCCCCATTTATTCGGGTTCGGGGTATGGCCATACCCCACCCTCTTATTTTTTTACCAGCTCGCCCGAGGCACCCAGGGGGTTAAACATGTCTCAAGCCTGCCATTGCAGAGACTGTGCGTGCAGTTTTAAACTGCCATTTTGACCTAGCAAGTTTACCCACTTGCAGGCCCAATCCTTCCTTTTTAGTGCATGGAAGGCACCCCTAAGAAAGGCCCAAAGGACGTGATGTATTTAGAAAGTTGGGCATGTTCTTTTCAGTTTAACTTGTCCTGGTAGTGAAAAACATTTAAAGTGGTTTTCACTACTGCAAGACCTATCTCTCCCATAGGTTAACATTGGAGTTACCCTGAAGCAGCCTTTAAGTGTATTGGGGAAAGGTAGAAATTTGGAGTTTGGTGTCTCTGAATTCACATTTTTAAATCATAACTTATGTTGAAGTCGGATTTTAAATTTCAAGTCTGAAAATGTCATTTTTAGAAGTAGGCATTTTCTTTCTTTAACCATTCTGTGCCTCTGCCTGTCTCTTAGTACACATCTGGGGTTGGTGATGGCTGGGTTTTGTGCATTCCCTCTAGACAGTCACACACAAAGGGAGCTGGGGAGCCAGGTTGATCGGCCTTCCTGGGCTAAATTGGAAGAAGGAGCTGACACTTACACCTGAACAGGGCTATGCCTGTCCCCACATAAAGAGCTGCATAACCCCCTGTAGAATGTCTAGAGCCAGGGAAAGAAGGACAGGGTCCTTGTGCACTTCAAAGGCCTCTCTTTGATTTGTCTCCCACTTCAAAGGCTCAATTGGGGATAAGTACTGGACCCTAAACCCCACCAACTCAGTACACTTCTGAATCTGAGGACATTCTGCCAAGAAAGACTGCTGTGCTACCAAGAGGGACTGCCATTCTGCTGAACTGCTTTGCTGTGTTAGCCTGCTGCCTACTGCCTCTTGCATGGGAGTGAGAAGGACCGGACTTAACTCTCTACATCCTCACAAGAACCAAGTGATTTCAAGGGCTTGCTGGCTTGCCTTCTGTTCTGAAGTCTCAGGGCCATCAAAGACTGCTTCAGCTGCTGGACTCTGCCAACTGTGAGTCCTGTGCTGCCAACGGTGCCAATCCAGTCCTGGGCCTTTAAAGGAGACTCTGCAGCCTTTTTCCTGCTAAAACCGCTGCATTGACGCTGTTGCACTGATCGGAACTGCCACATCCTCCCACGACGCCACCACATCACCGCTGAGGTTGCGGTCTTCGCATTGCTGACTGTGCAGCTCAGGATTGACGCGTTACCACCAGCTCCTGTGCATCGCCTTCGCTACACACCTTGACAACAACTCATCAACTCTATCCAAGAGGGTTTGAGGCAGCACTTCAAGGATACTGCTTCAGCAACTGTGCGGCGCAGCAGTAACACATCCCCCAGACTGCACGGATTGAAACTAACGCATCACATTCGCATTGCCTCTTCGACGCAGCCCTCCATAAAAGGTACTATTTAGCGGGCCAAGCTACCAGAGAGTGAACACAGGTTAATTTAGGGTGTCTATCTGACTTACTCTGAGTAGGATTGTGGTCTGTACTTGAATAGGGTGCATACCTCTGCCAGCTAGAGACCCAATTTCTAAGACACGCTAACAAAGGAGGGCAAAATTGTATTTGATGAGAACAACAGCCACTTAAGTTTGGTTTGGTCAATGTATTCCTGTGGTCTTGCAATATGTTTTTAAACTAAAGTACAATTATGTTACATGGGGATAATGGGTTAATCACAAGCATTTCACACAACAATCACAATAAAAAATGCCAGAAATTACACAAGATTACACAGGTATAAAATAGATTTCACCCATGCCTATTATAAATGTGACCTGCTGCTAGATCAAAAACCTCTGCAGCACTGGGTGCGACAACCTATCAGGGTTGGAACTGAGGCACTAAAATTCTGAGTGCAATGTCAAATCGGAGAAAGGGAAAGCATAATAATAATAATATTAATAATAATAATAATAATAATTATAATTATAGAGGAGGGAAGAGGACAAAAAGGGGGTACATAGGTATAAACCCAATGGTAAGGGAAATAGAGCACAATCAAAAAAAAAAGGAGAAGGAAAGAGGATAAGTTAAAAAAGAATGGAATGAAGGGAAGAGGAAAAAAGGGAGAAGGAGACAGGCAGGAACGGCTGCTCCATTATAGAAGGGGAGCACCGCTCCGCTAAAAATGCCAGAGAAAAGCCCCAGAGATGAAAAATAAAATGGTAATAAAGTGTATTTATTACCATTTTATTTTTCACCAACCCGTCCCGAAACAGAGGGGCATATTTGCAATCTTTTAATGCCGGGCAGCACCGCAAGCCTTCTTGCTGCGCTATCCTGCGTTAAAAGAAAAGGGCAGGAATTTTCCATATCTTCAAGCTATTTGTAATCTGATTAAAATATGTTCAGTAGTTTTTGAGTTATTAAAGTAAAACGATGTATGTATGTTTATCTAGAGACGTAGATCCACCACCAACAAATGCCATGATTGGCTGGCCTCAATCTGAGAGTGAGAGGACCTGCGTGTCCTCCACAATGCTCAGCATGACCCCCTGTGTGCTCCACTGTGGAACCGGACCCCAATTAAAAAACACATACACCCACTCACAGAATCACACTCCTATATAGCCACTCACACACCAACACAAAGACCCACAAAACCATTCATACACCCACTCACAGACCCGTACACACACACTCACTCACCCACTCACACATCCACTCACACACCGACTTACACACCCACACAACCACTTACACAAGTCTCACATACCCACTCACACACCCATACAATTACTCACACACCCACTCACAGACCCACAAAATCACTCACACACCCACTCATACACTCACTCACACAGTCACTCACCCATTCACAGACCCACCACTCACACACCCACTCACAGACCCACACAGCCACTCACACACGCATTCAAACACCCACTCACACTCCTAATTACACACCCACACACACTCACACACCCATACAATCACTCACACACCCACTCACATGCCCAGAACATCACTCACACACCCACTCACAGACAGGCACAGACACTCAAACACCCACTCATACACCCATGCAACTCATAGACCAAGAAAACCACTCACACGCCCACTTACAGACCTGTACAGCCAGTCACCCCACTTACGCACCCACACAACCACTCACATACCCACTAACACAGCCATACAGCCACTTATACACCCACGATGAAACCCACAAAACCACTCACACACCCACATAGCCACTCACACACCTACTCACAGATCCACCCACACAGCCACTCACAAACCCATATTGCCACTCATACACCCACACAGTCACTCATGCAGCCACTCACACACCCACACACAGGCAGTGACACAATTATAGGAATTGCAGTAGCATTTGCATTAAACTTGTTTTTTGTTAGTATTGAATGTGTGCTTTTGGTTGGGAATGGGGTTGCAGATCCATAAAATGAATAAAAAAGAAAGACAGTGCATTCCATATATAGAAAGACTACATACGTTACCTTACCTTACTTTTTTTAACTTTAGTCTTAAAAAATATAAAATACGAATGAATGTGTGAATAAAATATATTTATAAACTTGTGAAAAAGTATATTAATAAATTTAACTTATGGGTCAAATAGAAGTACAATTTATGTTAAAAAATATGGTGAAGCTCACTAAAAATCCAGTGGTTACATGGATGTTATTGTTAGGAAATAGCATTACAAATGTAGAAATTCACCGTAAAAGCTAAAAGTTGCAGGGATGTTAGAGTTAGGAAATAGAATTAAAAAACCTTAAAAATTCACTCAAAAAATCAAAGGTTACATGGATGTTATAGTTAGGTTCAGATTTTACATACATTTCATGTTTCCGCCTAATCCTACTAACTTTATCCTGATTGGACACTCGTAACTACATAACCCTTAAAAAAGTGTAAAAATATCAACATAGAAAAACAACTTACATATGTGGTTTGTGATCAAATTAAATCTAACTTAAGAGGTGGAGATAGACAAAAAATGCTACGTGCCCTTGAATCTAAATAAATTATTAAATTCATGACTCTGTCGCCTAATGGGTTAAATTTAAGTGAGGAAATGAACACCCACCTTGGCAGTTAATCTGATTCTGATTCAAGTAATGTTTTAGTCTTCGAGCTTCTATGTTGATATTTTTACACTTTTTTAAGGGTATGTAGTTACGAGTGTCCAATCAGGATAAAGTTAGTAGGATTAGGCGGAAACATGAAATGCAGACTATATTACCAGTTATATAATTAACATTACATCGAATATATAACTTTGAACTTATGGTATGTATTCATATTTATATATAAGCTGAATTAACATGATGTGTTAAATTCATATGTATTGGTTAAATAATAGCTCTCACACGTATATAATTTTTTCTTGGTATGCATCTCGCTTTATATACCTCTACAAGATGGCACTCATGTTTTCCTAGAAGGACCTGTATTTATACTTTGTGACTAGTCCTTCTTTTGTGTTTATGAATATGTATTTATACCTGTTGTTTGTTACACACCCCCACCCGTGAATAAGGCTACGGCTGAAACGCGTTGGGAGGAACACCATTTCTTTCTTTTTTGCAATATATTTTGGAACTATTCGTTTGGTGTCTTGATCTCTCGTTTGATTGAATGAGTGAACTTACAAATATTTTATGGGATACCGGATCCCACATCAAGACCGCCATAACAGAGCCTTGGCAAGTCGGGTGTTCGTTTTCTTTGAATATATATATATATATATATATATATATATATATATATATATATATAGCAGCCTACATCACCACCAACACTCAGAATCTGCTCACCTCAAATGTATGTTTTCTCAAAGATTTTAAGCATAGGATTACCACAGTGCCATCTCTGCGAGCTAAAAAGTGACGAAGGGTTTTGACATTTTTACTGCAGTCTTTAAGCATAGAATATATACATGTATACAAACACGCTACACACATATATATATATATATATATATATATATATGTATATGCAGGCACCATTTATTTTTAAGTAAAATGATCCCTGGGTGACCAGGGCCCGGTGGGCAATCAAAATATATATTGGGGAGGGTGGATTTTGCTATTTTCAGTTGTTTTACGACTATTGCCGAAAGAGGAATTGTGTATAGTTAATTGTAATCAAATATTGTTGTGAGTTTTAAAAGCTGTATATGTTTATTGTTGTGTCATCACTTTTGTGTTGTCTTGTCTTGTCTGGCACTTGGTCTTTGTGAATCATCGTTTCTTTATTTGTATATTTGTTTTCATTGTATTAAATTGTTTATGGAACATTTATGTATGGGTCAGGCTTCCATTTGTTTTACCTCCCTGTTTTTGTATATGTATATTTATATGAGTTAAGACATTTTCCTTTTCTCTTCTGTACATACACATTTAATAAACATTATCTTTGAATTCATTTTTATAGTTTTTGTTGTTTGTATTTGTTTATAAAAGTTGAACATTAACTGTAGCTCATTTTCTTCTTGTTGGTACTCCCCCCTCCCTGAGCCAAGTTCGGCAGCGACCCTCTTCCCTGGGGCCCTGCATAACAATAAAATGAGAGGCGGGAACGCATTCCCCCACTTCAAGCTGATTACAGACCTGAGCATCCCGTCCCCCGGGGCTCAGTATAATGATGAAATGAGGGGGGGCTTGTGTACCTCTCCCTTACTCAATTATGGCCCAGGGACCCCAGGGCTTGGCATAATAATGAAAGGGGAGGGGAATGGGTGGCCCCCTTCCCTCTGCTGATTATGGTGCTGACACCCCACCTCCCCTCCACAAGACCAGAACTGCCCCCGTGACCCTCTCTTCTGGGGCCAGCTCACTTCTTGTGTCCCAGGGAGTCCCCCCCTTGGGAACAGTCAAGTTTTCTGTACCAACCCTCTTGCAGGCAGGGAAACTGTGCAGGGAAACTTCAATATAGCACTTAGAAATACAAATGCTTCAATTAGGTGATCTCACAGCGTCTTGACGGAGTCGTTCCCAGCAATCCGACACCAATGGCACCTGTCACGGAGTCACACGGACCCCCAGGTACAGTACCTTGTGAAAATGGGTAAACAAGGTGGTGCACAGAATCGGGGATCGATGCATTGCTGGATCTGAGGCAGCGCCAGTTCCGGTGCTGTCGAGTGAAGGAGTGGAGGCATCACAAAGAGGCCTCCTTGCTGCAGAGCGGTGCAGGTGAGGGGGCACTGGTGTGAAGCATTGGTATCCGGCGGTCACGACGTGGTGCAGCGACTTCCACTGAGTCAGGGACTTCAGCAAGGCTGCAGCGGCATCGGGCCTGCAGGGTCATCGCACTCCAGCGAGGATCACGGCTTCATGTTGCAGTCGGCATCATGGGATTCGGCAGCGGCATCAGTCCGGAGTCGTCGGAAGTCAGTTTCCTTGGCTCTTCTCGATTTTCCACCAGCTTCTCCTTTCAAGGGCCCAGGGACTGGATTAGGCACCACTTAGCAGGGCAGGAGTCTCAACAGAGAGTCCAGGTGCTTTCAGAGAAAGTCTTTGATGGCCCTGAAACCTCAGAACAGGGGGAAAGCATTGGCCAAGCCCTTGGAGATTCTTCTCAAGCAGGAATATACCACAAAGTTGAGTCTGTGTCCCCTTTCACAGGCAGAAGCAGCAACTGCAGGATAGCCCAACAAAGCACATTCACAGGCAGGGGCAGCACTTCTCCTCAACTCTTCTCCTTGGCAGAGGTTCCTCTTGGCTCCAGAAGCAAATCTTGAAGAAATCTAAAGTCTGGGGTTTTGGGTTCAATACTTATACCCCTTTCTGCCTCCCATCAAGAACATGGTTTTACTAGACTGATCTGATGACATGGTTTGAGAACGCACCACTGAAACCAATAACCACTCACTAAATCACTAACACTGAGTTCTGGAGCTATTTGCCACAATGTGCCTCAATGCTCATCAGAAGTACTCTGTGCTATTTAAATGTGGAAACAATACAATTGGTGAACTGAGCACTCTTCTTCGAGAACCTGATCTCTAGAATGTCTAGCTAAAAGTCTATAGTACAATGCACATATTTCTCTCCACTCCAACCACAAGTTGTTCTGGAAGGGCACCTCTGGATCAAGTAGAGTGAAAAACCACCCCTGAAATGCAATGAGTCAAGAGATGTGGAGCCTCCTCTAACCCTATTGTTAGAAATGGGGTCTTTAATTGGCTGAGGTATACACCCTTGTCCAAATAGGGACCATAATTCTAGTCAGTGCAAGTCATACACAATCCAAATTATCCTGTGCCTACCCTCCGGTAGCTTGGTAGTCAGGCTTAACTTAGAAGGCAATGTAAAGTATTTGTGCAATAAATCATGCAATAAAACAGTAATGTAATGTAATGTAATGTAATTCGAGACTTTTAAAGCGCGTTCCTACTCAGAGAGCATCGAAGCACTGGGAAGAAAGAACGTAGTAAAAAATAGACAGAGGATAAGAAAAATAACAGAAATAATGAAGATAGAAAAACATCCAATAGAAGAAACTGAAACAAACTAAATCAATGACCCTGATCTTGATGTACCAAAAAATTAACGAGGAAAGAGCCAAGTTTTCACCATTTTCCTAAATTTCACATAACCTGATTCTTGCCTAATATTCTGTGGGAGAGAGTTCCATCCTCTGGCTGCAGCTACTATAAAAGCTTTGTCTTCCCATTTGGCTTTCTGTGTGCGAGGGACCTGAATCAAGTGAGCTTGGGAAGACCTCAAGCTTCTTTTAGGTACATGCAGGAGGAGTCTGGAAGTCAGGTACTGTGGTCCTATTCCATGAACTGCCTTAAAAGTAAGACAGAGCGACTTAAACTGGATATGTTGCGCCACTGGTAACCAATGTAATTTCCTAAGACTCTCTCTAACTGATATACATCGTGGGAGATTAAGAACCGCTCTGACAGCGGAATTCTGAACTAATTGGAGTCTTTTTATCAGCCCCTTATCCAGATTAAGGAACAGTGCATTACAGTAGTCTATCTTGGACATTACCAATGCCAGGATAGCAGATACTCTCCATTCATGTAACAGATAGGGGAAGATTTTTCTGAGCATTTTAATACAGAACAGTGTACACTAAAAAAAGACACCACACAGGCTTAGAAAAATATAAGATATTTATGTGATTAAATGAAGGTCAAAACTATCAAGATTTGATAAGTACAAGTGGAAATATCACTTTTGCAATGATAAGAAGAGTCTTAAGTTCTTAAAAGCAGCAACTGCCTCTTGCAAGCACAAAGTATCTGGTATGTGTCAAAATTATACGCACGAAGACCGCAGAGGAGGAGATGCGTGGAAAACGGTAGGTGTGCATCATATTTCTGGGCGTACACAGATGATGCATCGATTCTTTTCCAAGCGTGAACAACTTTGCGTTGAATTCCGGCATGCAGGCTTGAATTCTCTTTTCGATGTGGGGTCTTTTGACGCCAAGGGACGATGCGTGGAAATCCTGGGTGTGCAGAACGAAGTCACAGCTGCTGTGTTGGTCCGGTGGGCAATGCAGCAGAATTTCTGTTGCTCGGCAGGCGTTGCATTGATTCCCCTCACAGGATTTATCAATCAATCAATCACAGGATTTATAAAGCGCACTAATCACCCGTTAGGGTCTCAAGGCGCTGACGGGAAGGAACCTACTGGTCGTAAAGCCATGTCTTGAGGCGTTTCCGGAAAGCTAAGAGGTCTTGGGTCTGGCGAAGGTGGAGCGGTAGGGAGTTCCAGGTCTTGGTGGCCAGGTGGGAGAAGGATCTTCCTCTGGCAGTGGTGCGGCGGATGCGGGGAACGGAGGCGAGGGCGAGGCTGGCGGAGCGGAGGTTGCAGGTGGGGGGGTGGAAGGTGAGTCTGTCGTTGAGGTAGGCTGGGCCTATGTTGTGGAGGGCCTTGTGTGCGTGGGTGAGGATTTTGAAGGTGATCCTCTTCGGTATTGGTAGCCAGTGTCGTTCTCTGATGTAGGGGGGGATGTGGTTGCAGCGTGGGACGTCAAGAATGAGGTGGGCGGATGCGTTCTGGATTCTTTGCAGCTTTGTTTGGAGTTTGGTTGTTGTTCCTGCATATAGGGCATTTCCGTAGTCCAATCGGCTGCTGACCAGGGCGTGGGTGACAGTTTTACTGGTTTCGACGGGAATCCATTTGAAGATTTTGCGGAACATGCGGATGGTGTTGTAGCAAGAAGAGGAGATGGCGTTGACCTGCTGAGTCATGAGTGTGGAATTCAAGATGAATCCCAGGTTACGTGCATGGGTGGTGGGAGATGGTGCGGATCCTAGGGAGGTGGGCCACCAGGAGTCGTTCCATGCTGAGGGGTTGGCGCCAAAGATGAGTATCTCTGTCTTGTCTGTGTTTAATTTGAGGCGGCAGGAAGTTGGAATGCATCGTTCTGGCTTGGCGATGCGTCATTCTGGTGGGCTGTGCGTCAAAGTTCCTGTCGCAACACTGGCGCTGCGTCTATCTCCACCCAGGGAGCTGGGTTGCATCGTTCCGGTTCAGCAATGCGGTGATTCTTTCACCACAGGGTAGGCTGTGCGCCGATTCCAGCAGGCTGTGCTCGATTTTCACCGCACAAGGAGTTTCTTTGCAGAGGTGAAGTCTTTTTGGCCCTGAGACTTGAGGAACAGAAGGCAAGCTCAATCCAGGCCCTTGGAGAGCACTTCTCAGCAGATCAAGAGACCAGCAAGGCACGAGAGCAACAGCAAAGGCAGCAGTCCTTTACAGCAAAGCAGTTGGGGGGGTCCTTTGGACAGCCAGGCAACACCTCTTGGCAGGTTGCCGGTTCTGGTGCAAAGTGTCTGTCCGAGGAAGTGTCTGAGTTGGTGCGGTCGGGGACCCTTATATACCCAAAAGTGCCTTTAAAGTGGGGGAGACTTCAAAGAGTGCTTTTGAAGTGCACAAGGTCCCTTTTCAGTACAATCCTGTCAGCCAGGGTGCCAGTAGGGGATATGGCAGTCCTTTGTGTGACGGCAGGCCACTGTCCTTTGAAATGTAAGTGTCAGGCCCTCCACCCTCCCCACCCAGGAAGACCCATTCAGTATGCAGATGAGTGCAGTTGTGATTGAGTATCCTGTGTTTGTGGTTTTCTGGGTGAAATGCACAAGGGAGCTGTCAGCCAGCCCAGCCAGACGTGGACTGGAGACAGGCTGTAAGGCACAGATGGATTTTAAGTGCAGAAAGAGGCTCACTTTTTAAAAGTGGCAGTTCTAGAATAGTATTACTAAATCCAACTTCACCAATAAGCAGGATTTTCTATTTCCATTCTGGCCATACTGAATGTCACCTGTTTACCTCTGATCAGAGTCTACCACTCAAACAGTAGATGAGGGTAGCCCTAATGTTAGCTTATGAAAGGAGCAGGCCACTCAGCAGTGGAAAACGAATTTAGGATTTTCCACCTACCAGGACTTATAAAGCACACAGGTATATGTCCTGCCTTTTACCTACACTGCACCCTGTCCTATGGGTTACCTAGGGCCTACTTTAGGGGTGACTTATATGTAGAAAAAGGAGAGTTTAAGGCTTGGCAATTGACTTTTAAATGCCAAGTCTAAGTGGTAGTGAAACTGCACACACAGGCCTTGCAATAGCAGGCCTGAGACATGGTTATGGGGCTAATTATGTGGGTGGTACAATCAGTGTTGCAGGCCCACTAATATCATTTTTTTAAAATGCCTTGGGCACAGGTAGTGCACTTTACTAGGGGCTTACAAGTAAATTAGATATGCCAATTGGGTATGAGCCAATGTCACCATGTTTTTAGGGAGAGAGCACATGCACTTTAGCACTGATTAGCAGTGGTAATGTGGGCAGAGTCCTAAAGCCAGCAAAAATGAGGTCAGAAAAAAGTAGAGGAGGAAGGCAAAAGGTTTGGGGGGTGACCCTGCAGAGAGGCCATTTCCAACACCTATGCAATGCTATGACCTATGACATCATCTCGCACTTTGACCCTGCAAAAGTGAGTTCAGCAACTATCTTGTCTTTTATTTGTGTAACTTCTGACTTGTTTGTTGAACTGTTTAAAAGATAAGTAAATCTACAACAAAAAATGATATTTTTTTAATTTCAGGAGGGATGAGCATACCAGATTCACAGTGCCTAGAGTGATCTGAGGTGTAAAATGACACTCCTTAGGCTCTCTGTACAAGTTTCTCTGAAATATCACTTCATCCAGAAAAGTAATTTACAGGGCAATTTAGGGTTTCTGAATGATGCGGTAATACCGTGTGCTGAACTTTCGTATGCAGTATTACCCCGGGGGTTTAGGGTCTCACAGTCTCCTGTCAACCCTACACAAGTTTGTCCCCAGGGAAAGGCTCGGAATGGGGGAATGATCTGAAGAAAATGTTGTTGGAAAATCAATTTCCTCCAAATGTCCCCCATTCATATAGGAATACCTGCAATGTTTCATCCTGGGATTCACTTTTCCACCTTTATGATCAATTACTGGTGCCCTCACATACATAAGAAGACTGGACTGTAGGAGAACTTATAGTTTTGCGCTGGGATAAATGGGCGCCTAATTGGGAGCTGAGAATACCCCATATTTGTGAGCACTAGCACGAAGCAGGCATGAGCGGGTCTGATTATGTGCATTTGTTCAACTAAAGTTGATCTGCAAAAGTTATATCCAAACATTCACTCCATCTCCCGGGCTGTCTTTCAAGACACGCTGGCAGGAGCGCTATCTATAAACAGATGAAAGGTAATAATAACAATTTACTCAGTTCCTCAATCAGAGCCAGGTTTAGCAAAGGATTTTGAAATTACGAACTCTATGATTTGTAAATCACTTGGCTTCCAACCTCAAAATTATTTTTTGTAATGTACAATACCCATTCGAGGAGTTGAAAATTGGGTTTTGCGACCGTGACAAATGACAGTATGGAAGGGAGTTGCTTCTAAATTGCGATTTGGTGTGCAATGTGTCAGTGGTGTGTGACAGCAGTTCCAGTTGCAAACAAGTGTACAGTTACTTGCACTCCTTCCCCTTTAAGAATGGCGGCGACTGTTTCGGGGGCAGGCGGAGCCAGTGGCCCAGGGTACCGCTGCCTGCTCTCCCTGGTGTTCTTCCAGACAGGAAAAATCTTTATTTTTCAAAGCCTCACCACTTCCTCTAAAAAACATGGGCCCATATTTATACTTTTTTAGCGCCGCATTTGCGTCATTTTTTGACGCAAAAATAGCGCAAACTTACAAAAATACTTTTTTAGCATCGCATTTGCGTCATTTTTTGACGCAAAAACAGCGCAAACTTACAAAAATAATTAGATTTTGTAAGTTTGCGCTGCTTTTCGGTCAAAAAGTGACGCAAATGTGGCACAAAAAAAGTATAAATATGGTCCATGGAGTGCTTTTAAAAATGTTTACTGTTGCGAAATGCAAACACAGAACGGTAGCATATTGTTCCTTGCAGGTCACTATCATGGTGTTTCAGACCGTCTCAGGGGGGTCTCAAATTGCAACCTGCCTCATTAATATTCATTCGGCAGATCGTTCTCCGGCCCCCTACGAAGGTTGGTTTTGCGTTCGACCTAATAATAAAAAGGTAAATTGCCAAAATCAGATGGTGATTGTAAAAGTTGATGGGCAATTTACGACCACTTTTCGCAACCAGTATATTTGCACATCTAGCCCTTCCCTTACAACTTAAAGAGTTAGCAGGGTATATTTTAAGGGATTTACATCTGCATGGTTGTTGCACAGCCCGCGCGTCTATCGTCTTTCTCCAGTTTTAGATCTCAGACATCCCAAAATATAGATAAATACAAGCAATTAATAAATAGTCATCAGAAGGCTATCAGGGTGCTTCTCCTTCTCTAATGATTTTTAAATTGTTTTTATCATTATATTTGTAGTGTGAAATGCAATTTCTGCTTAGTCTTTAATGTTTTAATGCAGCTAATAGGAGCACCCAGACCGTGTAGACAAGACGTTTTCAATCATTTGTCAAATATGTACGTAATTCACATACGTGCCTGTAAAAAACAATTTTTGTTTACAATTCCGAGGACAATCAGGGAAATGAGGCGGAACACTCATTACAGCAACATGAGGGCATAATGGCAACTCCTAAACTGGCAGCATAGGAGAAAAGAGGAGCTTATTTATTGAACAGTCATGCAACCAACCTGCTGTGCTCTGCTGTGCTGCGTGGCAGGGAAAGGGCAGGAATGAGCCGTATTTACAAATATATGGCGCATCCCTGTCTTTTCCCAGCACCGGTGCCCAATCTACTGTATGGCGTTGTAAGCAGGATTGATTTTGTGCAGGAAGGGCCACCTTCCTGCACTAAAAACAATACCCTCTGGCATTTTCCCGTTTCAATGTGTGCTGCAAAATGCAGCACACATAGAGGAAAAAAAATCAGGAGGAATAAACACATTTCTCCTCATTACGCCTCATCTGGGGATGCGTAGTAGTTGTGACGCATTCCCAGGTCTACCACTAATGGTAAATCTGGGAAAGCGTCAACATTTATGGGCGTTGCATGGGAACACCCATGCACCACCCATGGAACGCCTCCTTGGGGCCGGGGAACACGTCACTGTGATTTGTGCTCCGGTGGTTTACTCTAGATTTCTCAAGCCACTCAGGGCCACGCAAAGTGGCCGTGTGTGGCTTGATAAATCCAATTTAGGAGTTGTATTGCACTTGCACCCCATTGCGTGGTACAAATGTGACGCAACTCCTACACAAATACGCCCCAGAGTATATACACTGGCGCATTGGGGACTATTTGCTCCTAAAAATGAAACTTGTGCTCCTTGAGATTTGGTTGCAAAAATTCTAGGGTAGTTGCAGTGAGCACCAACAATGTTAGGACATTCTGTAGGTCATTATTATCCCAAGATTTGGCCGTATTTATACTTTTTTTGCGCCGCATTTGCGTCGTTTTTTGACGCAAAAACGGCGCAAACTTGCAAAATGCCATAGTATTTTGTAGGTTTGCGCCGTTTTGCGTCAAAAAGCGGCGCAAATGCGGCGCTTAAAAAAGTATAAATACGGGCCTTGGAGTCCAAATGCAAAACTATGCTCAAGAAATTGTGGTGCGGTATTTTCAAGTAAGTCACTTGTTTTGCCCCGCATTTTACCATGTTTTTTGTGCTGTCCGGACTCGCTATCCTGCCACTCTGACATTTCCCAGGTAGGCTGCAGTCCAGGGGGCTGCTTTCAGAGCAGGAGGGGCAGCCACCACCCAAGCGTGCCTCCATGGCTCAATTCTTGCTAAAGTCTGCTGCAGTGGGGGGATGGTTTGCCAGGGATGCATCTGCTTTCCAGTTCTGCCCTGTTATTGTGGGCCCACGAGCCTTTTGCTGGCAAAGATTAAAAAAATGCTACGACCTACTAGGTAATCCACTGTATGTTTCACAATTTCTGATAATGTCAAAAACATCTTTTCAGCCAATTACCGTACATTTGACCCCCTGTTGCAGTGTTTTGAATAATTATGACTGTGTTTAAAACCGCTATACCTGGTCCCCTTTTTCTAACATTTTTAAAACCATTGATAAGTTAAAAAAATACGACATTTTGGGCCATATTTATACTCCGTTTGCGCCGAAATTGCATCGTTTTTTTTGACGCAATTTCGACGCAAAACTAACGCCAACTAACGCCATATTTATACTATGGCGTTAGAGGCGAATAGCGCCAAAGTTCCCGGAATGTGCGTCATTTTTTAGCGTGAACCCCTTCCTTGCGTTAATGATATGCAAGGGAGGCGTTCCCGTCTAAAAAATGACTCCCAGGCCTTTACGTGGTATTTATACTCCCGGGCAAAAGTGACGCCCGGGAGTTGGCGTGGCAAAAAACGGCGCATTTGCGCCACTTTTTAACGCCTGCTCAGGGCAGGCGTTAAGGGGCCTGTGGGCTCAAAATGAGCCCACAGGTGCCCTCCCCTGCCCCCAGGGACCCCCCCTGCCACCCTTGCCCACCCCAGGAGGACACCCAAGGCTGGAGGGACCCACCCCAGGGACATTCAGGTAAGTTCAGGTAAGTTTTTTTTTTTTTTTTTTTAATAATATTTTGTGGCATAGGGGGGCCTGATTTGTGCCCCCCTACATGCCACTATGCCCAATGACCATGCCCAGGGGACAGAAGTCCCCTGGGCATGGCCATTGGGCAAGGGGGCATGACTCCTATCTTTACAATGATAGGAGTCATGTTGATGGGGGATGGGCGTCGTTAAAAAATGGCGCAAGTCGGGTTAAGACGATTTTTTCGACGTAACCTGACTTGCCCCATTTTAAGACGCCCATGCGCCATTTTCCCCCTACGCCGGCGCTGTCTGGTCTACGTGGTTTTTTCCCACGCAAACCAGGCAGCGCCGGTCTGATTGCGCCGTCTAACGCCATTCCATAAATACGGCGCCCGCATGGCGCTTCAGAATGGCGTTAGACGGCGCAAAACTTTTTGACGCTAAACTGCGTTAGCGCAGTTTAGCGTCAAAAAGTATAAATATGGGCCTTTATCCTTCAAATGCTGGTGCAGAGGAACAGTGCGATTCATTGCAAATATCCCAACACTAGAAGTGCAACGAAATTACTTTCTGATGTGGGATGTAATCCAATCAGATCCTGTAAAGTGCAGCAACCACTTCCTCTCAGCTATCATCTCCGATCCCATCCATATCGTCTTCCCTTTTTTTTAAATAATGCGTAACATGAGCAGGTCCTTTTAGCATTGATGCTCTCATTGGGTTCCCTTGTCATTACAGCATCCATAACTCTAGCTCTCAGTCTTCTGAACTGAGTAGCAGAAGTCATCTGCAAGTCGCAAAACCTGCTGAAACACAGACAAGCTCTTGTGCCTAAAATACTATTCACCCAGTGCTCAATTTGTGAAAAAGTAAGGGGCATATTTATACTCCGTTTGCGCCGAATTTGCGTCGTTTTTTTCGACGCAAATTTGACGCAAAACTAACTCCATATTTATACTTTGGCGTTAGACGCGTCTAGCGCCAAAGTTCATGGAGTTAGCGTCATTTTTTGGCGTGAACACCTTCCTTGCGTTAATGAGATGCAAGGTAGGCGTTCCCGTCTTAAAAAATGACTCCCAGGCATGTGCGTGGTATTTATACTCCCGGGCAAAAATGGCGCCCGGGAGTGGGCGGGGCAAAAAACCCCGCATTTGCGCCTCTTTTTAACGCCTGGGTCAGGGCAGGCGTTAAGGGACCTGTGGGCTCAGAATGAGCCCAGAGGTGCCCTCCCCTGCCCCCAGGGACACCCCCTGCCACCCTTGCCCACCCCAGGAGGACACCCAAGGATGGAGGGACCCATCCCAGGGAAGAAAAGGTAAGTTGTGGTAAATATTTTTTTTAATTTTTTTTTGTGGCATAGGGGGGCCTGATTAGTGCCCCCCTACATGCCACTATGCCCAATGACCATGCCCAGGGGACATAAGTCCCCTGGGCATGGCCATTGGGCAAGGGGGCATGACTCCTGTCTTTGCTAAGACAGGAGTCATGTTAATGGCGTCTGAGCGCCCCAAAAAAATGGCGCAAATCGGGTTAAGACGATTTTTTTGCCTCAGCCTGACTTGCCCCATTTTTGGACGCCCAAACGCCATTTTTCCCTACGCCGGCGCTGCCTGGTGTACGTGGGTTTTTTTCACGCACACCAGGCAGCGCCGGTCGGCTAACGCCGGCTAACGCCATTCAATAAATACGGCGCCCGCATGGCGCTTCAGAATGGCGTTAGCCGGCGCTAATTTTTTTGGCGCAAAACTGCGTTAGCGCAGTTTTGCGTCAAAAAGTATAAATATGGCCCTCAGTGCCGGTGCCCGAAGCCCCCCTCAGAAGCACGCGGCCAGAGGAATTAAGGGCCATATGTACGAAAGCTTTTTCCCATAGACACAGAATGGGTAAAATCCTTTGGTACATCTGGCCCTAAATGTCAGCACGCAGAGTACCAAGACTGGTAGAATCAAATCCACAATGCTCAGCTTTAATTCAATACCAGACACTCCCTGGCCCATTATTCCACGTTTGCAAGATCTGTCTTTCTCCTACCCCACCTCTCTGACCCGTGTGTTTTCCGTCTTTTGCCATCCCTAAGTGTGTGATGCAGGAAAAATAAGTGCCGGTGGCCCCCACAGGCAACCATCACCTCAGATTGAGCACTGTATTCCACAACACATCGAAAGGTATTGCTGATCTATTAATAATACTTTAACAAGGTGCAGCATGACAGCAACCAAATTGGCAGAAATAGAATGTAAACAAAGTAACCCTGGTACTACCCCACCCTGCATGAGAGAATGTGAAGCAACCATGACACTCCACAGTTTACACAGAAGATGATACTCAGTCTGTTGTAACTTTGTCCAGTTTACCCTTACCTCATTTCTTCCTTTCCCTTTTTACCTTAACCCCACCACCCCCCTTTTTTGACCATCCTATGGTTCTGTCCTCCGGACTAGGGGAGAATGCAGGAGAATGTTGATAGTTGGTGATGTGAAACCTTTTCTGTGGGGATCTTCTAAGCCATGTGTTCCTGGAGTACTTCAATGGTGAAATAAAGATTTTTATTTACTTAATTTAAGATTCCAGTGTCTTCTTTGCAACACAGACCTCAACTAAATAGGAAATGTAACAGTGTTTGTCATGATTTAGGCACATACATGACGTATAACAGAACATCCCATTCTCTCACCTGACCAATCACTCGCTGAACGAGGCACATTGACAACTATGCCTTGCTCACACAAACTTCCTGATACTCCAACCACAGCATCGACACTACAACTGTGAGACCCATTCTCATTCACCCTCTTAATATTGACATGGACATGTGTGACTTGCTTATTGAAGTCTCCTCCTCCCACTCCTCCCATTCATGCTATGCACCGTCTGCAGGTGTCCCATTCATATCTGGGCCACCATAGCATCCCATGGTGATTGTCACTTGCGTCCCATGACGTTCATGTGATTCATGAATCCATCCTACTGCAGTTAATTATGAGGAAGCGCCAAAACCACATCTTGATGAAGGTAACTTACAGCTACTCTGTATATCAGCAACCTCGGTGAAACACGTGTCATGAGATTACTCATTGGTGTTGTCCATGATGGCCTACGAATATTTGACAATGCAAATTTGAAGGCCTAGGGTAAAAGGCAACAATGGAGTCCCTTGAAGGACCAATAGCTGTGGCCCTCAAGTCACAACAACATACGTTTGATCATGTCATTACATACCATAGATATCGTGCCAATCATGATTGCAACCTATTTCTTCATATGAACAACACACCAGTCCTACACAATAAACTACATGTCTTCATATGCAACATCTTAGATTAGCAGTTGCCCACTCATGGGAGCTCTTAGCATGGTTTATTCAACCCAGGTACAATGTATAGGTGACTCTCTGCGACCCACAACTCGTTCTGTAGCCAAGCCATGCAAGACCAATCCTCTCTGGTAATGAGGCCTTTTGGCATGGTACCTCTGCATGACGTATGGCATGTTACCCCAGTCGAGATCATCCCTCATGGCAATTATGTACTTCTTAGGTACTCTTCTCAGCAATTCAGGCCTGTTGCCCACTATTGAGGTCCCACTCCCTCACCTCCCCACCCTCCTCTACTGAAAATACAGATATGTGTTACCTAGGATACCTATCTTTAGTATGTGAGCCCATAACGGGGCCTGCACGCCTGGCCGGTTTACTGCTCTCTTCTGGCATTCTTGGTGCTGTCTCACACGTCACATTCAGGGCTGTCCCATGGCCAGGAATGCGAAAGAGACAGAGGGACCATCCAAGAGATCACCAAGCACTGGCTCAGGATGGTGACACCCTCCTGTCCTACTGTGGGAACCTTGTGAGGTTCTGTCCCATCCTGGGTAGTTCCATCCTAGTTAGAGCCTTCACTGGCAGACCACTGGCAGACCACACTGCGCAGTGCTGAGACACAGCCTCCCTGGTGACCACTCATCTCAAAGCCTTCCGGCTCAGAGAGGCTTCAGCCACTCACACTCCTAGCCACCCGCCTTGATAAAGTCACTCACTCACACTAAGCAGACTGGCAGCTGCGACCTGCCCAGGCAGACCATCAGACCATCCTCCTGTTGCTATGAGAAACATGTCACTTACCCCATCGCCCCCTCTCATCCCCGGCTGTGTACAGCAGCAGGAGTATGCTCTCAATTTCCACCCTCACTAACCCTCTGTTTACATGCAGAAAGTCCGAGGCGTGGGGCAAATGCATAATCTCAAATTCCCTGTACCTCCAACTAGCTCGTGGCAAGGTTTATCGGCAGTCTCGTTGCACACAAATCTTAGTTACAGGCTACGCATATAAATCGTGGGGTGTGTAAATAAGATGGAGGGGAAGGGGTAAAGTTATCCACAGAGAGATTGCTGCCCAAGCAGAGCAGCAGCAAGGCAGCACAAGCTAGCCACTTCAATCACCATGAGCCAGGGACCAACAGAATGACCATAAAACATCATGAGAAAAGAACAAAATGAACCCTAACCTAGCCACCAGCCCCAATAGGGTGATATGTCGAGGATTCCTTGACCAGGGCCCACCTCAGTTTTGGAATTTTTCAGTAAGCCAGTATTTGGGTTCACCACTTCTGATGTTTGGATGCCTCAAGCAGCCTCTAGGAACATTGTAGCATGCCTTGCAGTAGGATAACATGTATCATTGTTTTATTGCCATTGTTAGCATTTGTTTGCCAATTTATTGTCAGTTTTACGCCCTTAGACATAAGCACTTGAAAGGCTCATCATTAAGCTCAGCTCTCAAGGATAGGGACGTGGGTTGATGGTGTATAGAAGCAGGCTTTTGTTTTGACTGAATACACATTTACATTTCAAAACTAGAAGAGCCAAGGGACACAGAACTTTTCATTTATACACCTTGCCGTATAAACATACATAGAAACCCATCTCACGCATAGTGAGTATCAAAGCATTGCTAGGTAATTGGTGTTAGAGAGAGAGAGGAGGGGGAGTAGGGTGCACATTTACTAAACTTTCACACCGCAAAAAGCTGCTGTGCTGCGTTGTGTGAAATGGAGAGAGCAGAACTGCTTGAAATTTACAAAGATATAGAGCATTTTTGCCCTCTTCTCGCTTTGGCACACTATGTGCAGCCTAGCTCCACAGTGCAGGGTGCCTGCCTTGTATGCAGGATTGTTTTTGTGCAGGAAGGGACTCCTTCCTGCACAAAACAATCCTTTGAGGCTTTTTGCAACACACGTAGAAAGAGGAAATAATGAAGAGAAAAAAAAATATTTCACCTTTTAGGACTCACTTGGCATTTTGACGCATTCCCAGGTTTACAAGTCTTTATAAATCTGCGAATGTGCCAAAATCCATGGGTGGATGCATGGGATGCCCACAATCCACCCATAGAATGCCTCCCAAAGTGAAATGTAACAAAACGCAGCACAAACAGTTGCTTTGCACTGCATTCCTTCACAAAGACATGCAAGGCTATGCAAATCAGGCCTTGCGTGGTTTTGTTAATATTATTTAAGCCTTTACATTGTCCTTGTTTCACCTTGTGTGATGCAAGGACACTGCAAAGGCTCCATAAATATTTTACAAAACGTAACCCTATGTCTGCTGGGGTATTGAATTCACGACCCCAGGAGAGGTGAATGTTGCAAACATTCTTGAGCCTATATTTTTGTATAGCGGCTTAGGAATATAGGGACATGTAATGGCTTCATTTTAGGTGGCCAGATGAGTGTAAAGAAATAATCTCACACATGCTAGTTTGAATTTCAACCCATTTCTTTTAAGTATTGCTGACAAGGAATACTACAAGCAGTTGCTGCACGGATGTCCCAAAGCAGGATCAAGCTCAATGATAACAAGACTGAGGTTATGGTAGTCGGTCACAAGGTACAGGAGAAACTGAACTATACCATCCAGGAAGAATTGGGCAATCTTCCGCTCCCTAAATAACATGTTAAGAGCCTGGGAGTCTGGCTTGATCTGCAACTAACCATGGCCTATCAGGCCAATAAGGTCTCTGCAACTGCCTTTGGACTGCTCAGACTTTTGAGGAAGGTCCTCAGAATTCTTCCTTTTGAAGCCAAAAGACTTATAATACAGGCTGTGATTAGTTCGCGCCTCGACTATGGGAATGTTCTATACATTGGTTCTCCCATGTATGTGATCCAGAAGCTGCAAGTGGTACAGAATGCTTCTGCTCAGATGCTCTTAGATATCCCAAGGTACGAATCGGTGAAGTCAGCTATTTCCTCTCTTCACTGGCTCCCCGTGGCACGACGGATAGAATTTAAAGCCCTTTGTTATTTTCACAGAGCTCTGTACAATAGAGGTCCGTTTCTGCTTAGGACGTTAGCCTACTGCTATACTCCCTCGAGATATCTCAGATCCTCCACCGCCTTCCTAGCAAGGATCCCCAGAGTTAGAAAGACTAGATGGGGCGGAACGTCCATAGGGTATAGGGGAGATAAGCTATGGAACGCCCTCCCTCTCAGTATTTGTCTTACCAGCAATGAATTAGCCTTCCAGAAGGCTCTGAAAACATGGTTGATCAAAGCATAACACTCATGGTGGTCTGGGTTGTCTCGATATCAGCACTGGGAGGCCTACGGGTAGCCATGCGCTTTATGAATCAATATAGCATAACAAAACATAACAATGATTCTGGTGAACAGTGCAGTGCATATGATTTTATTGATTGCTTCTGTTAGACCTAGCACCCTTAGCGGGGCTTCCCTCTGACTTGTGGCATTCTCACCGCCTGTTTTTCCTACTTCATTTTTGCTGGCCTAAGGATTCTGTACACTTTACCACTGCTAAACAGTGCTAAAGTGCAGGTGCCCTGTACTCTATACACGGTGACATTGACTTCTCCGCAACAACTTCCTGTAGGTGCAGTTGTAAACTGCCATTTCGTCCTGGTAAGTGCACCCACTTGCCAGGCCTGAACCTTCCTTTTTAGTACATGTAGTCAACCCTAACGTAGGCCCTGGCTAGCCCAAAGGGCAGGGGGCGGTGTATTTAAAAAGTTGGACATGTACCTTTAAGTTTAACATGTCTTACTAGTGAAAAACTATTAGATTCGTTTTTCATTACTGCAATGCCTATCTCTCCCATAGGATAACATTGGGATTGCCTTGAGAAAGTCTCTAAGTGTGATTCCAAATTGGGAAAATATAGAAATTTGGAGTTTGGTGTCCCTGGACTCACAATTTAAAAAGTGTAACTTATGGTCAAGTTGGATTTTAAATTGCAAGTCTGAAAATGCCACTTTCTGTGGCTCTGCCAGTCTCTGAATACAGGTCTGGGGAGGGTAACAGCTGGGCTTTGTGCATTCCCTCTAGACAGTCACACACAAAAGGAGCTGGGATGTGACATTTACATACTGATGGTCCATCACCATGTTGATGGATCTTCCTGGGCTAGATTGGGGGGGAAGAGTGGACACTTGCACTTGAATAAGGATGTGCCTGTCCCCACACAAAGAGCTGCATAACCCCCTGTAGAGTGTAAGGAGCCAGGGAAGAAATGGAAAGGACCTGGTGCACTTCAAAGACCTCTCTTTGAAGTCTCCCTCATTTCAAAGGCTCAACTGGATATAAGTATAAGACCCCAAGACCCACCAAATCATCGCATTTGCATCGCCGGCTGTGCGACTCGATGACAACGCATCGCCTTTGTCGCAAGGGGATTCACACTGCACCTTGAGGACATTGCTTCAACAGCTGCACAGCTTGACGATGATGCATCCCTCGGATTGCGCAGATCGGAACTTATGTGTCGCCTATGCATCACCTCCTTGACATCAACGCAACCCTCCACCCAAGGTACTTTTCAGTGTGTCCTGCTTGGGTCCTGAGGTCCGCCTGCTCTACATTGCATTCGGCCTAAACTTTGGATTTACCCCGGTCTACCATGATCTTGCGTAACATTTAGCGCCATTGATCACTAAGCACTCTATTGAAGTTTATTCTTTAAAAATTCATATCTCGAGTTCTACTTATTGTATTTTTGTTGTTTTTATCTTGTTTCATTCATATCAATGTTCTTTATTTTTCCAAACTGGTGTGGAGTCTTTCTGCGGTGTTTTCACTGTGTTACTGTAATGTAACTTTACACATTGCCTCTTAAGTTAAGCCTGACTGCTCTGTGCCCAGCTACCAGAGGGTGAGCACAGGTTAATTTAATGTGTGTATCTTGCTTACCCTGACTAGGATTGTGATCCCTACTTGGCCAGGGTGCATACCTATGCCAACTAGAGACCCAATTTCTAACAGTTTCTAATCTGTGAATATTGTTCCTATGTGGCGACTTGATAAAGATCATAGGCTTGCCTTATTTTTTTAAACGGTGATCCCTTGACCTACCTCTTAGGCTTACGTTATATTTTAATGTAGTAACCCCTTGACAAAGCTAATAAGCTTGCCTCACATATTTATTTCGTAACCCCTTGACATTGCCAATAGGCCTTCTTTTTTTAAATGATACACACTTATATTGAGATGTTGCATCAGGTATAGGTGGAGGCAGTTTGATTATGGGAGTCTGACCTACTAGAGGTCAAATGGGACTCAAGAATCTCATCAAAGGTATTGCCATCTACCTAATGTATATATTTACAAACTAATGTGTAGTATTTAGTAATATGTGTGTAATAAATGTATGTTTCATTTTTCAAAGAAAAGCAATATCTGGATAATGATTTTTTGGTTATTCTTCTTGCGCGCCAATGAATGGAGATTACTAGCCCAATCTACATCCCCAGAGTTGAACTCCTCTGCTTCACTATCCTGTGAGAATTAGGTGCTACAAACAGGTACTTGATGGCCAGTAAGAAGATAGTTGTGGGTCTATTACTTGAACAGAACTCACATCCTGCAAAACTAATAATCCAATTCGTAAAGGTGTAAATCTTGTAAATATCTCCATTTTGTATGTGGTGTAGAGTAAAAGGTATCTTCCATGACAAATATTTTCCTGATGGATAAAACAAGAGAAAAGACGATATATGCTAAAGTACATTTGCACCACACTTGTGTATGCTTATTATATGCCATGTGGGCAATCAAGCGCTCTATGCCAAAAAGGAGAGGAGCACTCATGAAAATCCTAGATTTACCTTTATTTTCATGACTACCCTAGAAAACTACCCAAATCATAGGAGTAAACATATGATGAATAGCTTCCTGACTTAAAGATATAATTTGTGAATTTGCAACTTTAGTGCTGATCCGAGTACAAGGTGTAGGGTGCGGTTGCTTGTGCATCATATGGCTAAACTGGGCATTGTAATATCCTCTGTGCCTTGTTTCTTTGAGTGTCATGAGGTGGGGCCTCATGTTTTGACCCATCGCTGACTACTATTTAATGTCTTTGTGTGTCCGCATGGGTACTGGAGAGTTTACCAGGTTGTTGTTGGGTGAATGTGTAAGATACACATTTTGGAGATTGAGTGATTGTGAGTGACTGTCCGTATACTTTGTATATAAGGGAATGGCTGTTCTTTGTTTTTCTGTTTGTAAGGGAGGTGTGTAGTGATAGAGCTTAAAATGTAGTGATGTCCCTCATGCCACAAAAGTCATCAAGACATGACAATTTAAGTTTATGGAAGTAAAAGAGTGAAAACTAACATAGAAAGCTGCACTGACACACACTTTAAATGTGCAATTGCTTGTAGTTCAGAGTTCAACTTAGGTGCCTTTGGATTTAAAGCATTTTTGAAGGATACAACTGATATTAAAATGTCATTTAGACTTTTGACTAATAGTACATATAGATACAATATTAAATTTGTAGTGATTAGAAAATGAATATTTGTGCAAAGTGAGACAAATGCAGTAACAAAGCTTTTCCATTTATATGAAATGTATTATTCATATTGATTAAATATTATTGCCACCAAATTTATAAGTTTGCATATAACATGTTTTACTAAAATGTACATATGTTTTACTAATGTATTAGTATGATTATGTGTTAGCATAAGTGAGGCCTGCAGAGCTTGTATTTTGTAGTCACGTAAAACTGTTGAATTATTATTTTTTCATAACGTGAAGTCTTTCAGATTTCGTTCCCATGAGCAGTAAAGTCCTCCTGTAATAGAGCCCATTATTTAAATGTGGAAAAATGTATTCCTTTGTCCTGGAAACCAACACATTGCAGGATCATGGACTGAGTTTGTATACATTTGTTTCAAACCTGTTTGGATTCACATGGAAGAGAGATGTTCCAATGACAGACCTGGGAAGCATTTGGACTGTTTAAATTTGATTAATCAAAATGGATTGTGAATTCTAAACTAATGATAGACATTTGAACTTTGAGTAGTCCCCAGATGATTCTTGCAGACCCCTGATGCTCGCAAATGCCTTGCTGATTCTGATGCTTTGTTGATGAAGATTCCCTAAATGCTGTACCTTTGGAGAGGAATCTTCCTCTCTGTCATTGCCCTTTCTAAAATGCCCCCTTAGATTTAGAAATCCTTTTCATTTTCCCATTCTTGACCAAGCTTCTGAGATGCTAACACTTTCCCTTTTTACTTATCTTTTGCCTAACTTAGTGACCTGCAGTCCACGATTATATTTTAACAAATTATTTTTGTCTTTTTATGTTTTTTTGTGTTTTGCTCACATATGTTTCTCTCCACACTGTAGGATTGGCATATGCCCTCCCAAGATTATTGACTGTGCCAAATTTTGATTGACCAATGATTGTTAACTTTGATCAACACATTATTTCAGTGCCTCAGATATTTTTGTTGATATTATACATTATTTTTCTCGAATGCTTAGTTTTATTAATATTAGTATGCCTAAATTTATTTTGACTCCTTGGACAACCCTTTGTGCTTATGTATCTTCATAATTTGGTTTTGTGCATTGTCTACATGAATTTGAGCTTGTGTTGGTAATAAATCCCTTAACTTGATTTCCTGAATAGAGTTCTCCTCCCATGTCCACATTGGTCATGGTGTTTAAATTGTTTGGGATGTTGTTGAGATCCTAGTTATGGTTCTCCCACACTACTTACTGCATCCAAATATTCATTGACCTCAATGAGCATTTGATTCCTGCGAAGGATACAAAAATGCTACAACAGATCTTGTTGCAGATAGATGGTTTCATTCCATAAGAGGGGAGAAAGGGGAGGACCTCTAAAGTAGGGAGTTAGGCTTGACCCCATGTTCTTGCCCAGTCGAAAAATTGTCCACCCCGTCATTCACCTCATGCTTCTTTCAGAAGACTGATGAAGTTTCTGCATTGTGCCTACAAGTGATGTGTTTTGTGAGTATAAATAGAGTTTTGCATTTGTGATGCTTTTAGCTTGAAGATTGCGGTGAAGTGTGATGTAGTGAAGTGTTTTGCTGAGTCATCGTACTTGAAGTGATTGTGTTTTTTTTTTGCAAAAAAATATCTGTGGTTGTTGTTGTTGTTGATGGGTACATTTTGGCCTAAGATCCAAGGATAACGAACAAGTGTAGAAGAAGAAGACACTTGGTTAATGTATAGTCTGCAGTGAGGTACTTGTCATGACACGTTGTTGACGGTGCCAATAGTTTTTTCTTTGACTGAGTGTGAGTTGTTGATTGGTATTTATTGAATCCTGAGTCAACCGGAGTGAGAGTTTCTGGTCAAGTTTCAGTCATTCTGTAATTGTGAAAGCTACAGTCAGAAGTGTAGCCCATACAGCTTTTGGAGTGTTTGAATTCCTACCCGTAGTGTAGAAGTCGGTTGTTGGTTTTTGCTCACAATATTTTGCATTCAGTGTATGAGTGATCAGTTGTGTGTGAAGAGACAGTCACAAAGTGATTGCCACTGCTGAGAGAAGTGACTATGACGTCATTTTGTGCCACGCTGGTATTGGTTGGTTAGTGTGAAGCCACACTGATATTAATGGCAGTATCACGTTGCTATTGGTTGAGAACATTTAGCGAAAGGGATTGTGGGATTGAAATTATTTCCTAATTCAATTGAAAATCATTGTAGTGAATTGAATTTGAGCACAAATTAATTTTTTAAGGCATTAAGAAGTGTGCTAAGAGGGGATGTGTTTTTCCCGGTTAGAGAGGGTGCAGAAGCCCCAGACGAAGGAACCCTAGCTTATCATGTGTCACCATTAAAAGGAGTTTCCCTATGTTTGTGATTAGAACCATGGTGTAAAGTGACTGAGAAAGAGGGTGCATTACCTTTTCCCCGGTATGGAACATGTAATTTGAGACTATTAGACAACTTGAGGAGAATAATGTATGAGTGTAAGCCACCCCCAAGATCCACAAAATTTGATGTTCTTAGTATTTGGGAACTTATTGCAAAATAGAGAACAATGACGAAATTCAAGAGTAGAATGCAGAAAGCAAATAAGACATTAGTGGAAGCTGGATGGGATGTAGAACAAAAAATGTGGAGAGCAGACATATTAGGTGGAGTGAAAAGGTTTTCAGCTATCACCAAGGAAGGTACAAAACCTACAACTTGAAAGGAACAGACAGCAAAGAGAGAGGAAACAGAAGACAGTCACATATGAGACTGATTCAGAAGATTAGTTCATAAATGAGCTTTTTATGATTCATCCCCCACTGTATCATTGAGTTGTGACAGGAACAAGAAGTGAAGCAATGCAGAATATAGTCCTGAATGTGCCAACTGCTCCAGTTGAGCGAAACCAGAATCAGATAGTTCCAAGTACACCTGCTAATAAATTGACATAGGTGCCAATGGTTCATTCACCAGTTCTGACTGTTCACACAGAACAGTCCATTCTGAGTCCAGTTGTAAATCAAGCAGTGCCAAGCCCAGGTATGAATCAAGTAATGCCAAGTCCTGATGTGAATTAGATAGTGCAGACACCTAATATGACTAATTTTAATCAGGATCAGCCTTTGCTTATGCGTACGCCAGTCCAGATAATGTCAAATGTGACCCTGAATCAAACAGGACAGACGTTCAGTACTGTGGTAACAGGTCAAAGTGCTGGAATGACAATTCCACACAATCAGACAAACCTTATGGGTCCTGATGCTGTAACCATTCCCATGTTCCCTTGTATGTTTCAGGTAATTCTGGAAGTAATGCCCATTCAATAAATGTTTTGACACTTCCTGAAATGCCAGCCACATCTGCAGGGATATCACCAATTGGTATGCAGACATAAGTTCATTAAAAAAATTCTGAGATGGAGAGATCAGCTTCTTTTGTCCCATCTTTGACTCCTGTATGAATTGCAGAATCTAGCCAGATGTTAAATCAGGCAGGATCAGTTTTAAATGTGAGATTTCCTCAGGGTACGCTAGTTCCTTACATGCCCACACCTGATCAGATTACGAGCATACATTGCAGTACACCACAAGCAGGTGTGCTTCAGAGAAATAATATCAGTTTGCAAGGTCTTTCAGCAAAACAGATGGACTAAACAATATGAGCCTGCTAGGTGCAACAGGTGTGACAAATGGCAACATTAGATCTGAAGAGACACCAGAGATAGAAAGGACAGTGAATGAGCTCAGAATGAAATTAGTTAATTTTGGGAACATTAGACATGGCTCAACCGGAAATGTACACAAAAGATGGATTGTGATTCATTTGTAAGGACGTTACACAACAACAGGACAGGCTTTTGAAAAGTTAATAGAATTGTCTGAGAAATATGAAGTGGACTTCTAAAAATCTAAACCCCTAAAGAGAAGTTAAAGATTAGAGTTCAGCACCAAAGACATTATTAACATGAAATCACCCGGAATGAGATTGCACATTAAGGAATTAATTACATACGTTCACACATTAGATAAATGGGGATGCAGATGGGCAAAGAAAAGAGATTAGAAGAAAACTAAGCAGAGTTTATCTCTGGCAGAAGCAAATCAAGCTGAGGACAATGAAAAAATGATGCCTATGAAAGAAATACCAGGTGGAGGTTTTGTGCATGTGCCCTGGAGTAGGATATATTGTCATTCACTAATGATTACTCAAGGTTAAGAGATAAGCAAGTAGAATGATACAAGCAGACAGAAAGGTCTGTGAAACTTTCAAAATGCCTGTGGGAAATTTTGAATAATTGGTTTGATATTGTGGTATTGTGGTTCCAGCTGACTTGTGCACTGAGTGCAAAAGAGGTGCGGATTGGACTCAACGTGAACCTCCAAGAGATCCAGTAACAGGTGCCCCATCTGAAGAGGTGTTGAAAAAGTATTATAAGGTAATTTAATTCCTGAAGAGCAAAGTGTCTCTGAGAGATATTGATTGGTAGAAAATTGACACGACATCATAAGAAACAAAAGAGTTCAATCATGCTTATTATGAGAGATTGCTGCAAGCTTTCAAACAGCATAGCGGTACAGAGAACATCGAGCCGAAGGATATGGTTCATTTTGTGCTTATGTTTGTACAGGTATTGAAGACACACATTAGTGAAATGATTCAGCAGCACCTGATTTGTTGGCAGAACAAACCCATTGATGAGATACTGTGGTATTCAGGTACTGTAACAATGGAATTGAATTAAAGCAGAAAAAGATTAAGGAAAAAAGTTGATGGTGATGCAATTGAAGGCTACAGTGAAAGCAAGTCAGAGACCACAGATAATCATGAACACTAGTGGAATGGAAAGTGTGCAACAGCAGGTTAGCAATGTGGTTCAGCCTAGAGGCAGGGGACATGGTATTCGGGTAGATCAGAGTAGAAATTTGGTTGACATTCAGTAATTGAAGAAAACAAATCCTTGTCATACTTGCGGAAATTTAGGTCACTGGCAGAAGGAATGTCCCTTTAATAATGTGAATAATTTGGTACAGAATGGTGGTGTTGCTCAGACTCAAGGCAGTAATCAATTTCAAATTCAGAGAATCCAAAGACCCCGAGTGCAAAACGTGATTGCTTCCACAGGACAGCAGATGCAGTTGTCACAAGCACCTACGGTACAGCAACAGCAGACAATTGTTCCTCAGCAACAGTTGAATCAGGTCACAAATGGAAACCTGAATCCAGTAGCATCTCATTTCCCCCTAATAGATTTGAGTGAAGATGAGTAATCAGAAGTCCTTTCATAGAATAATTCTGATGATGAGGAGTGCATGTTACCTGCATCCTTAGAGGTAGATCAGCGTGGTCCCTATGTAAAAGCCAATGGCATGGGACACGATGTGTCATTCTTGGTTGCCACTGGAGCTACATGTTCCACTGTCAGACCCGCAGAAGTGCTAAACTTGCCCCAATCAGGAAGGAGAATTCAGGCTGTAGGAGTAGCAAAGAAACAGTTGACAAATCCTGTTACAGAACATGTCTCAGTAAAAATAGACTCATTTGAAGATAAGCACCAATTTGTGGTCTGCTATTCAAGCCCAGTAAGCCTATTAGGACGCAATCTGTTGTGTAAGCTAAACTATTCCATTAGAGGCAAACCTCAAAGAATATAAATACAAACAAATGAGGAAGAAGAGCTCCCCTGTAAAATTGTAGAACAGTGCCCACTGCAATTCTTTGGCCAAATCATTACAAGTGATGACATGTAATGATTTGGCCAAAGAATTGCAGGAGACGTTTTTTCCTTAGGTTTAGGATTTTCAGGAAAGGATAAAGTAGCTGAATCAGTCAAAATAACAGTGATGTCAAATGCAGTGTATCCTAGGATACCACCTTGCGGTATGTTACCTGAGACAATTGCAGGAATAACCCCCTTGATTGATAGACTGATTGAGCAAGATGTTCTGAAGGAAATTTTGGTAAGCCCTTGTAATTCCCCTATTTTAGGTTTGCGGAAGCACAATGGAAAATACTGCATAGTTCAGGTTCTGAGAAAAGTGAACGAGATTATAGTTCCTTGTTTTCTAGTGGTACCAAATCCAGCAGTAATTTTGTTTGAGATCCCATGTGAAACAAAGTGGTTTACGGTCATTTACTTGTGTCATGGTTTATTTTCTGTTCGCCTTCACGAATATAGCCAGTTCATTTTTTAATTTAAATTTGGCAGTCGTATTTTAACATTGTGTCATACTCCACAAGGGTATACGGAGTCACCCTCAATTTTTAATCAGATTTTGAAAAAGAATTTGGAGTCCCTAAAAATGCCTTATCATTCAGTTTTAGTGCAGTATATTGATGACTTTTTGGTTGCATAAAATACTCGTAAAGCTTGCAGGAGAGATACCTTAGCTCTCTTGAATCATTTAGGAGACAATGGACATGAAGTTTCTCCAGCAAAATTGCAGTACTATAAAAAGAAAGTCTGATATTTAGGTCATCACATAGAAAAGGGTGCAAGCAAGGTATCCCAAGAGAGAATTTCAGCAATCATGCAGATTAATCCCCCAGTTACTCAGGAAGAAGTCCAAATGTTTCTGGAAATGGTTGGCTACTGCCGCCATTGGATTCAGAATTTTTCCCTTTTGTCAAAGCCCTTGCAGAGGCTGACACTCAAGGGTGTGTCTGATCTAGTACCATTTGACGATGAATGCATGCATGCCTTCACCGACCCTGATTACAACAAACGTTTTTTTTGTTGTTGCTGTGAGAGAGATGATGTGCTCTTTCAATTTTGACAAAGTTGCATGGAAATGCAAAAAGGCCTGTGAAATATTTTGCAGCCACACTTAATCCTGTAGCAGCAGCGTTGCTTGGCTGTTTAAAAGCAGTGGTCGCCTTTAGCATCAGCATTGAACAGTGTGAAGGCATTGTTATGGGCCATCCACTGAATGTTTTATCCCTCATTCAGTGGAGATTTTAACCTGCACCAAGACTCAATACCTTACCACTGCACGTTTGACCCATTATGAGCAAGTTATCGAGGGTTCCCCAAATGTCAATATAAAAAGATGCAGTGTATTGAATTTAGCCACTCTTTTGCCAAATCCAGTTGAAAATACAAGTACCGCGAAGATGAGGTTGAGCATGACTGGCTTTATGTGACTGAAATGTGCACCAAACCTAGACCTGATATTCAGGATGCCCCCTTGGACGAAAATTATTATGCCATATTTGTTGATGGCTCCTGTTTAAAAGACCGTCATGGAAATCTAAGAGCTGGTTATGCAGTTTGCACAGTTTCAGGTGTGATAGAAGCTTCTTGGCTTCAAGGAGTCTTTTCTGCCCAAAACGTTGAATTGATTTCTCTTACCAGTGCGTGCTGTGCTTCTGAACAGCTGAAAGTGACCACTTTCACTGAAGCCAGCATAAGTTTGATGTTGTTCACGATTTTGGACGGTTGTGGTCCCAGAGAGGTTTCCTGACCTCTTCTGGATCATCGATCTGAAATGGTGATAACGTTTATCAATTGGTAAAAGCATTACAGTTACCTGTGAAAATTTCAGTTGTAAAATATGTAGCTCACTAACAGTCAAAAGATTATGGCCCTCATTACAACCCTGGCGGTAAATCCCACTTTCTGCCGTGCAGAAGACCGCCAACATAAAGTTGCGGCAGCGGAATCCCGCTACAGGTATTACGGCTCACAGCTCGGAATCCGCCACAATACAGACACCCACACAAGTCCGCCACACCAAAGGTCAGTGATAAACTGGCGATACCAAAACCTACACTGCCACGCCAACAGGAATACGCCCATAGAATCACGACCCATGAATCAACGCAGCGGTCTTTCAACCGTGGTATTCCATTGGTGGTACACACTGCCGCACTCAAAATACACACACATTTACAACCACATTGGACAATTCAAAATACACACACCTGACACACATACACACACCACACCCACACCCACACACCCAATCCAATATAAAGCACACACCCACATCACCCACAAACCCTTACAACCAAAATTCTGAAAGAAGGCCAGAGAGAGAAACTACCTAACACAACACCAGCATCCACAGACACACAACACCATCACTCATACAACATCCATACACCTCAAACAACACACACCAACACATCTACTCACACATCACAACAGACACCACCTTACACATCACCCACACCACATCATGGCACCTCAAAGACACCCCAGGTTCTCTGAGGAGGAGCTCAGGGTCATGGTGGAGGAAATCGTCCGGGAAGAGCCACAGCTATTCGGATTACAGGTGCAGCAGACCTCCATTGCAAGGAAGATGGAGCTATGGCGGAGAATTATCGACAGGGTCAACGCAGTGGGACAGCATCCAAGAACACGGGATGACATCAGAAAGAGGTGGAACGACCTACGGGGGAAGGTATGTTCCGTGGTATCCAGACACCAGATTGCTGTACAGAGGACTGGAGGTGGACCCCCACCTCCTCCCCCACAACTAAAAACTTGGGAGGAGCAAGTCTTGGCGATCATGCATCCTGAGGGCCTCGCAGGAGTAGCAGGAGGACTGGACTCTGGTAAGGCAAGTCTTTACAACTTCATCCCCCCCACCCCACCTGCATGCCATCATACTCCCACCCTCACCCTCACACCCATCACCCCAACAACCCACAGATACCCCACTAACACAACCCACACATCCCAAAATCAAGCCCTGCATGTAACACCAATGCATGGACACCCATCACCAAAGCATGTCCAGTAGAGAGACTCGCTCATGCCCCAAAATCACCAATCACACAAGGGCCACGGCAATAATGCAAGCACAGGAGTAGAGGGTAACTCACCCATTGTACAAGATGGCACACACAGATACAATAACTATGCATTTACACCCCAACAGGACCCATACCCTACGTCACCGGACAGGAGGTGCCAGACATATCCAGTCTCCCCACAGAAGAGGCCCACAGTGACAACAGCATCTCTGCACGCCTGGATCAAGATGACCAGCCCGGCCCATCAGGGATCTCGGGACAGTCGGTTCCCCTGCCACAGTCACAAACCACCACAGAACCTCCCCCTCAGGAAACACCACCACAGCACCCACCCAGTGGGCCCATCCCTCTATCCCCAGGACACATCAATCAGCAGTGTGTCCACCACTTCAGGGAACCCAGGCAACCCCACTAACACCGGACGATCAGGGAGCTGGGGGCAGTGGGCACACGGTTCAGGGGACATAGGCACAGGATAACAGGGAAGCTGGGAGGACTGCTGTGCGACAGGGGGAGGACAGGCCCAGGGAACCCACTCTCCACCATCATGGGAGCTTACCACCATTCCCAGGAGACCATGGGCACGGTACTGGCCAAGTTTCAGGAGACCCAGCGGCTGCAGGAGGAACCCTACCTGGGGATCAGGGTGGACTTGAAGTCCATCAACACCACCCTGGTCACCATTGCAGGGGTGCTGGCAGACCTTCTCAACACCAGGAGGGACACAGTGGCACACCAGCGGGCCCCTGACATTAGCCTGGACGATGAACAGCCCTCCACCTCCGCCGGCGCTAGTGGACAGGAGGCACCGCCACAGGAACAACAGACCACCAGCACCCCACCCCCTGCAGATGGAGAACCACCCCGCAAACGGTCCCTGAGATCCAGGAATAAGACAGAGAACATTGCCAAGACCCCGCCAGGAAATTAGACCCCCCTGAATATCACTCTTTTGTCCCACTTTGTCACCCTGTCCACCTCAAGCTGCCATTGCTCCACTTCCTATGCCCCATTGGACAAGGCACCTGTGGAACAAATAGACTGGACTCTGCCATGGACATTCCTCCACCATCACCCCAGCCCATTTCACACACCCCTCCACTTATCTGCACATAAATAAACACACTTGAATCACAAAACAATCTGGAGTCTGTCTGTGCTTTCACTAATGTATAATTGCAAAACCTCTGGAATATAGCAATGTCAATGTACTTGTTCACATACCAATATAACACAGCTGTAGGCCAGCAGTAAACATAGCAGAGGGCACAAAGTGGGACCCAAATCTGTGAAATGGAAAGGCAAAGTAACAAGTCAGGGTCCATGCACTGAGTGAAAATGACAGACTTATGCTAGCTCCAACAATAGTATGAGATGTGGGAAGCAGTTACATCTTCTTACCTGTGTCTCACTGGAAGTATTGCATGATGATGTTGTTTCGGTTGTCGACATCTTCTTCTTCTCCCTCCTCTTCTTCACTGTCCACAGGCTCCACAGCTGCCACTAGACCACCATCTGGCCCATCCTCCTGCAGAAAAGGCACCTGGCGTTGCAAAGCCAGGTTGTGCAGCATACAGCATGTCACGATTATCAGGCACACCTTCTTCGGTGAGTAGTATAGGGAGCCACCTGTTAGATGGAGGCACCGGAATCTAGCCTTCAAGAGGCCGAAGGTGCGTTCTATAATCCTCCTAGTTCGCCCATGTGCCTCATTGTAGCGTTCCTCTGCCCTTGTCCTGGGATTCCTCACTGGGGTCAGTAGCCATGACAGGTTGGGGTAACCAGAGTCACCTGCAAATGTCGAGGTACAACTGTTAGACACACACTAACCCTTAGGGACAACCCCATACCCAGACACCTATGTCAACTGTGTTGGGACCTTGGCCTCACCTATTAGCCACACACTGTGCCTCAGGAGTTGCCCTATCACATAAGGGATGCTGCTATTCCTCAAAATGTAAGTGTCATGCACAGAGCCAGGATACTTGACATTCACATGGGAAATGTACTGGTCTGCCAAACACACCATCTGCGCATTCATCGAATGGTAGCTTTTCTGGTTTCTGTACACCTGTTCATTCCTGCGGGGGGGACGACAAATGCCACATGTGTACCATCAATGGCACCAATGATGTTGGGGACATGTCCCAGGGCATAGAAGTCACCTTTCACTGTTGGCAAATCCTCCACTCCACTTGAGGGAAAACGATGTAGCTCCGCATGTGTTTCAGCAGGGCAGATAACACTCTGGACAACACGTTAGAGAACATTGGCTGGGACATCCCTGATGCCGTGGCCACTGTTGTTTGAAAAGACCCACTGGCCAGGAAATGAAGTACAGACAGAACCTGCACTAGAGGGGGGATTCCTGTGGGATGGCGATAGCTGAAATCAGGTCTGGCTCCAACTGGGCACACAGTTCCATGATTGTTGCACGATCAAGTCTGTATGTGATAATGATGTGTCTCTCTTCCATTGTCGACAGGTCCACCAGGGGTCTGTACACCGGAGGATGCCGCCATCTCATCACCAGCCCATCAGACGTGCCCTATGGAGGAGAACAGCGAGCAGAGGGCCATCCAACACTTAGGTATCACAATGTGTTATTTGCTAAAACGTTGGAAAATCGCAATGTGCCGGTATCTGTCTGTATTCCAGGCCTAGATAGGTGTGACTCAGTTTTTTTCCATCCCATGTGGCCCCCTGAAATGGCAGCTGCCTGACCTGTAAGGTGGGACAAGGGGAAATGAGGTAACTGCGCTGGCGTTGTACACCGTCACGGTGGGCTGTCGAAGATCAATTCAGCATTGGTTAACATTGGGCCCTATGGGTCCCAGAAGCCAATGACGATGTACGCTGGCGGTGACGGTAAGCACCACCGCGGACGTGACTGCCATTTTCTTACTGTTCACTCACTTGATACCTGACCTTCAACAGGAAAGGACCTACACTGCAAGTGCTGCTGTGACCTATGTCTGGAAGCGACGATGGCTACAGTGTTTGGGGAAAGGGCCCCTACCTTCACTTCGGAGGAGTTGGAGAAACTGGTGGATGGGGTCCTCCCCCAGTACACGCAACTGTACGGTCCTCCAGACAAACAGGTGAGTACACTGTGAGCATGGTGGATGGCACCTGAGTGTATGGAGTGCCGTGGATGGAAGAGGGTGGGGAGGGGGACAGGCCAGCATGTCAGGATTGTGTGTGTATGTATGGCAGGGCCAGTGTGGGAGGTGTTTGGCAATGCGTGAGATGAAATGTACGGGCTAGAAACATCAATTTTTACTTCACTTTTCCTCTAGGTCAGCGCCCACCAGAAGAAGGGTATTTGGCGTGCCATCGCCAAGCACGTCCGGACCCTGTGGGTCTACCATAGACAGAGCACCCACTGCCGTAAAAGATGGGAGGACCTGCGCCGCTGGAGCAAGAAGACGGTGGAGGCCCAGCTGGGGATGGCCTCCCAACATGGAAGGGGTGCCCGTCGCACCATGACCCCCCTGATGTACTGGATCCTGGCGATGGCCTATCCGGAGTTGGATGGGCGCTTGTGGCATCACAGCAGACACAAGGGGGTGAGTACACTCTAATTCAGCTGACTCTGCGCGCATTACGAGGTGTCTGGGTGGGGTAGGTGGGCTGTGGGTTTCCCTAGGCCAGGACGAACTTGGTAGGCAAGGTCCCTTGTAAGGCAGGCTCTGTGGCATCCCAACCCCACTACTGGTAATAGCCATCTACACCTAGTCAGGCTCCTGTGACTTCCAGGTGTGCAGCAATTGGGCTTAGGCCTCGTCCCCCATGGGCATGTGAATTTGCTAGGAGCTAGTAGTGCATGGCTTAGTGCAGAGGGCTGCTCCCTGTGTGTTGTGTCCGCCAACGGTAGTGGTGTTGCATGCACTGAACATGTGTTTCTTCTGTCTTTTCCCCCCCTTTTTGTTTTGTCTCCCTGTTCTTGCGTGCAATAGCATCATCTGGTGGAGGAGCAGTGGCACCGGAGCAGGAGGGAGCTGCAACCCACTTGGCCCTGGAGGGTGAAGCAACGGAGTCTGAAGCCTCCAGTGGGACGGAGGGCGAGGGGAGCTCCACGACGGGGACAGGAGCATACACCAGCGACAGTGACTCCTCCTCTGATGGGAGCTCCCTTGCGGTGGCGGGCACCTCTGTGCCCACCGCATCAACAGGTACAGCCACCACCCCACTACCAGCACCGCACTCCCAGCAGCCCCTCAGCGTGTGCCCCGTGCCCGCTCACCGAGGAGGGTGGGCATCTCCTTCGCCCCAGGCACCTCAGGCCCTGCCCCAGTCAGCCCTGCTGCCCTCAGTGAGGAGGCTATTGACCTCCTGAGATCCCTCACTGTTGGGCAATCTACCATTTTGAATGCCATCCAGGGTGTTGAGAGGCATTTGCAACAAACAAATGCATACCTGGAGGGCATTCGTTCTGAGCAGGCAGCCCAACAGAGAGCATTTCAGGCTCTGGCCTCAGCACTGATGGCAGCCGTTGTCCCTGTGTCCTGCCTCCCCCCTCCAACTTCCTCCACCCAGACCCAATCCCCTCTACCTCAGCCTATCCCAAGCACACCATCAGACCAGCATGCACACTCATCAACACACAAGGGTGGACATGGCAAACATAAGCACCACACATCCCACAAACACTCACAGAAGCACCATCCCCATGCAGACACAGCAACATCCACTGCCTCCACTGTGTCCCCCTCCTCCATGTCCTCCTCCTCCCTCCCTGTCTCGTCTCCACTCACACCTGCATGCACTACATCCTCAGCCACTACCTCCATCACCACACACCACTCACGTGAAATCACCACCCCCACTACCATGCACACATCCCCAGTGTCCTCTCCCAGTGTGTCTGCAAGCCCTCCTCCCAAAGTACACAAATGCAGGCACACACCCACCCAACAGCTATCCACCTCACAACAGCCTCCGGCCCATGCACCTTCACCCAAATTCAGCAAACGTACACCTCCTACAACCACTACCTCTTCCTTTACTCCTAAACCCCTCCATCTTCCCGTCCCAGTGTGTCTAAAAATTTTTCCTGGCAAACGTTGCCCTCTTCCCTTCACCTCCCCCCCCCGGCCTTCCCCTAGGGCCAGGCTTTCCAGGTCCCTGCCCAGCACCTCAGCCACCAAATCCCCAGGCACAGTGGTGCCAGCAACTGCGGGGTCATCGAGTGCGCCACCCATCAGGGCTGCCAGTGTGCCACCTTGCGAGGCCAAGGACATTCCGCCACCTGCCAAGGTGAAGAAGGTGCCCACATCGCGGAGGGAGAAGCCGCACCTACCAGCCACCAAGGGCTCCACCAAAACAAAAGGGGACAGTGGCAAGACACCTGAGGCACCATCAAAGGTGGGGAAGGGACAAAAGCAGAAGAGCAGGTCAGGACAGGGCACGGTTGCACCGACTGAGGGACTAGTGTCACCCCTTCTGTCAATTACTACACCAACCCGTACGGCGGCGAACACCGCAACCTGCTCCCCACAAGCACCGCCACCTACACCACCACCAGCACCGCCACCTGCACCACCACCAGCACCGCCACCTGCACAGCCACCTGCACAGCCACCTGCACTGCCACCTGCATTTCTGCAGCCTCAGCAACAGTCCCCAGCATCTTCCCCAGTGGGCTGCCGTCCGAGGCTGCAGGAGACGTCCTGCTTTGTCCCTCAACAGGTGCTGACACATGCACCACCGCCAGCACCGCCGCCACAGACACCGCCGCCACAGACACCGCCGCAAGCACCGCCACCAGCCCTGCGACGTGCTTGGGCAGTGGCACCACCGCTGACATGGCTACCATCCCCAGTGGTCAGCCGTCCGAGGCTGAAGGAGACCTCCTGGACCCTGCCCAGCTTCCATGAGGCATGACTTTCATCACTGTTTGCACCTGCAGGTGGAAGGCGAAGCCGCAGCAGGGTGGGGTATGTCTCTGCCTCCATGGCGTATCATGCTACCTGTTCCTAGGCAATCTTGTGGCACACACACCCAGGTGAGGGAATGAGACCGGCCACACTGCATGTAGAGCACTCTGGGCACAATGTCCCCTCCAGAACCAGTGGAGAAAGGCATCCACTACCGCAGTCCTTGGCAGGATGAAGCACTCTGGGCACAAGGCCCCCTCCAGAACCAGTGGAGAATCACATCCACTACCTCAGTCCTTGGCAGGATGAAGTACTCTGGGCACGAGGGCCCATCCAGAACCAGTGGAGAATCACATCCACTACCTCAGTCCTTGGCAGGATGAAGCACTCTGGGCACGAGGCCCCCTCCAGAACCAGTAGAGAATCACATCCACTACCTCAGTCCTTGGCAGGATGAAGCATTCTGGGCACAAGGCCCCCTCCAGAACCAGTGGAGACTGTTATCCACTTGAGAGACTGTGGCTTTGCACTCCCTAGGATAAAGCAGTGGACAAACCACCCACTAGAAAGACTATGGCTTTGCACTCCCCAGGATACAGCAGTGGGCAAACCACCCACTGGAAAGACTTGAGAGACTGTGGCTTTGCACTCCCCAGGATAAAGCAGTGGGTAAACCACCCACTGGAAAGACTTGAGAGACTTTGGCTTTGCACTTCCCAGGATACAGGTTGGTTCCACCCCGGAAAAGTTGGCGGATAGCCCAGTTGTTATCCAGTGGGCGGTACTTTGTCCTCTGCCTGTCTGTTGGTGGTTACCACCGCAGTGGTTACCACCGCAGTGTTTACCACCGCAGTGTTTGTTTCTACCGCCGTGGCGGTCGGAGTGTTAAAGTGGCTATCTATGTTGGCGGTTTCTGCCATGGTCGTGATTCCATTTTTTTTTCCGCCGGCCTGTTGGCGGTATTACCGCTGCTTTACCACCGTCCGCCAGGGTTGTAATCTTGGGCAATACCTATGTAGGCAAGGTTGCTTGATATTGTGCCCTGCATTGCCATTCCTGTAATGAGGAATGGAGCTATAGAAATGAAGAAGAGACAAGTCAAAATTTCTTTATGACAGCCATTGATAAGACGTTATAAGATTGCAGGAAGAAGTGACAGAAGAAGAAAAGCAGGGTTGGGTAAGAGTAGAATGTGTCCAGAGGAATGAGGATGATGTTTGGTTGTTGAGTGATGGGAAAGCAATGTTGCCAACTAGCTTATTGTCAGAGATGACAAGGTATTACCATGGACAGGCACACATAGGTAGATATGAGATGATCAGAACATTCAGGCAAATATGGTACAACCTCAGATTTAAATTAGTTGCGGAAGCAGTGTGTCACAGATGTATAATGTGTCAGCAGATGAATATAGGGAACTGCACTGTTGTTACCCCGAGTCACATTGGCAGATCAGGAGGACCATTCAACAGAATGCTGCTTGATTTAATTGAACTGCCAGTGTGCAATGGGCTGATGTACATTTTAGTTTCAGTGAGTGAATTTTCCCTTTGGGTAGAAGCTTGCCCAACAAGAAGGAATGATAGCCTCACATTTGTAAAGCTACTATTGAGGGAGTTGATACCTCGATTCGGCTTTCCGACTTGTCTGGAATCAGACAGGGGAACTAATTTCAACAGAGAGATTCTTAAATAATTGTATGTGACATTACAAGTTGAGCATGTATTGCATTTAAGTTGCAGCCCAGAAGCGTCAGGACTGGTAGAGCAGAGTAATGCAACACTGAAACTCAAGAAGCGAAAGTATGTGCATCTACAACAATGAAATGAACAGATGCCTTGCCTCTTGTCCTGATGAGTATGTGCAGCACACCTGACAGGAAAACAGGCTTGTCACCTCATGAAATCTTCATGAGTCATGCTACTAGACTGCCAGCAGTGCCTGCAAATGCTCTTGTGAACATTACAGATTACTTGGTACTGGATTATTGCAAAGGACTAGCCGATGTGGTTTGTCCTTTGTCTCACCAGGTTGGAGAAGCAACTGCATAACCGCAACAAGAACTTTGTCACAACCTGAGTCCTGACATGGGTGATAGTGAAAAGTGTGTTAGAATTAGATTCTTGGAACTTCATTGGAAAGGGCCATATCAGCTTGCTGTAGTAACGACGACAGCTGTGAAGTGTGCTGGTGTTTTGAACTGGGTTCATGCAAGCCATACATACAAAGTTCCATGCCCTCTTGATGAAACCGTGCCTGTTCCCAAAGGGTTGGTTCAGTGAGAGAGAGGGTTCAGGTTAGCCACGCTATGGGGACTGGACAAGTGGTTAATCCAGATCATGCATGGCTTGGTGAAATTCTGAGTGAGTCAAAAGCAGCTGAAGGTACAGAAGGCTCAAAACAGAGTCAGGTGACTCCTGCTAGCTCAGTTCACGTTGAATCCCCAGACGTGCCAGAGTAAAGAATACCTGGAGATCAGTGGCCCGAGAAAAGCCAGCGCCAGTGATAAAAGTCCCTCCTGCTATTGTTAAAGTAGCTGAAGAATCAGACCAAAGTTACAGTGAAACTGAAGGCTGTGCGACAAGGAGATCAAAGAGAAAAAAAGTGCAGAGTCAAAGATATTTGGCTCCCGAATGGACTTATTTCACAACTGTTGACTAGAATAAGTTTGTTGCCTTTTGTGTTAACAATTTGTTTCCAGCTGAACGTTTTGGAAATTGAAATTGCTTTGGAATTGAACTCTGAAATCTCATTGCCGCTTGATGAACAAAGGCATTATTTGCTGGAAGTGATTATCAATTGCTTTAATATCAGAGACATTTGAAGTATTTAGTAGAAGCATTTGAACATTTGCAAGTAGAGAAACTCTTGATACACTTTCTGGAAGATCAAGGTACCTTGTGAACAACTGCACCAATTTGTATTTTTGTTTTTGCAGAAACTGTTTTTGAATTTGCTTTGCTCAAACAAGGAAAAGACTGACAAGAGACAGTGAAATAATTAAAAGGCGCTTTGCATTTTTGTTTTTTTTTAGATTCTATTTTTTAATTTTGAATAAGGAACATAATGTGGTCTGAGTTTAAAAAAGCAATGAAACCCGAATGAAGTAAGGGCCAGATGTAGCAAATTTGGAAATTGCGACTTGCAATTTGCGAGTCGGAGCGACTCGCAAATTGCAAGTCGCAATTTCCAATGCAGAACGGTGTCTCAGACACCGTCTGCGAGTCGGTATGGGGTCGCAAAGACCCACCTCATTAATATTAATGAGGTGGGTCGCAAATTGCGGCCCCATACCGACTATGGGCACTCGCAAACATGGATGCCTGCTGTAGTCAGCAGACCTCCATGTTCGTGACTGCTTATAAATAAAGCAGTTTTTTTTTTTTAAGTGTAGCCCGTTTTCCTTAAAGGAAAACGAGCTGCACTTAAAAAAAAACGAAACCTTTAGTTTCGGTATTTTTTCAGGGGAGGTAGTGGTCCCTTGGACCACTACCTACCCTGAAAAAATAATTTGTGGTCCATTCACAAAGGGGAAGGGGTCCCATGGGGACCCCTTCCAATTTGTGAGTGGGTTACCATCCACTCGAAGTGGATGGTAACTGCGACACCATTTGAGACCGCATATGCGGTCGCAAATGGTATTGCATACCACTCCGAATCGCAAATAGGAAGGGAACACCCCTTCCTATTTGCGATTCTGAAATGCATTTTGCGAGTCGGTCCCGACTCGCAAAATGCATTTCTGCATTGGAAACTGGAATATGCGACTCGCAAACGGCATTTTTTGCCGTTTGCGACTCGCAAATAGTTTCCTGCATCTGGCCCTAAGAGAGGTAAATGTAAGTAAATGTGTGTAGGTTTAGTAGTAGTATGTGTGATTATGATTATTTTGATGATTGTTGGATTGAATCTACCCATTGAGAATGAGATTGAGAAAACTTCAGTCACAAGTGCCCTGAATTTAGAAGATTTTTGCACAGATCAGGATCCCCTGTAGGAGGATGTGAGACTTTCATATTGATAGTTCTAAAGGAGATTTGACATCAAATGTGTATTACAAACTGTTACACAAATATATTAAAACTATGGAAGTTTGTAACTGCTATGTATGCACACGAATCCCTTCATCAGTGCAAGAAGGAATCACTTATCACAGCTTGGCACTAACATATAGACTTTCTTGTAGTGTGTTACTAACTCTATTGTATGAGTAAGGGATTTTTCAATACTTCCATTCCAATTATGACTTAGTATTTTCTGTCATGCTGATTATGAAGCACCTGGGTAGCATTGCTAAAGCAAAAATCATTGACACTGTGGGAAGATTCTTTGAACTTGTCCTAACCTTTGCAACAGTACATACCAACAAGACTAATTTGACATACATTCTTAGCCCAGTAGTAAAAGAGTTCATTGGCCAAGTTGAGGAAAGAAGGAGGGCAATGAAAGCCAAATTGGAAAAGGGAGTTGTAGTATTAGATTGGGAGTTGGAACTCACACATGTCACAGTGAAAAATAGTTAATGGTTTCTAGCCCTAGATTGGCAACATGTAACGAAATTATGTGTACATAGATCAAAGTCAAAGACTGACATGCATTTTGTAGGAACTAGTTAATGTAGAAATGTTTTTGTGTTTAGAAGCCTTTATGTTAAATGGGCAGGATCCCGCCATATCAGGTGTTTATTTTATATGTGGGGAAAACGCCTATTACAAGCTGCTGAAAGGTTCGTATGGAACGTGTTACCTGGGAGCAGTCTTTTTGAAAATGTATCATTTGGACAACATTAATGATCCAGTCTGGAATGAGAAATCAAATGACAGAGTTAAAAGAGGAGTGAGTGCCTCAGAGATAGTGGGAGATATTTTTGGTGCCATAATTCCATCAGTGGGAGTAATCTTGTATGATATCAACATATGAAGTTATGAACAATAGTAGGCAAACTACTGACACTGCAAGCATTATGTTTTTAATGGATATAGAGATGGTTTCTGGGAGATCAATGTTTTAGCAAAATTTAAATTTCAATTGACCAATGATTGTTAACTCTGAGCAACACATTATTTCAGTGCCTCAGATATTCTTGTTGATATTATGCACTGTTCTTCTTGAATGCTTAGCTTTATTAATTTTAGTTCGCCTAAATCTATTTTGACGCCTTGGACAACCCTTGATGATTTTGTATCTTTATACTTTGGTTTTGCACATTGCCTTCATGACTTTGAGCTTTGTAAGAAACCCTTTAACTTAAGTTCCTGATTGGAGTTTTCCTTCCGTGTCCACTTTGGTTGGGGTGTTTAAATTGTTTGGAGTGAGGTTGAAATCCTGTTGATGGTTCTACCACACTACTTACTGGGTCCAAAGATTCATCACCCTCAGTGAGCATTTGATTCCTGTGAACGATGAAAATGCGACAATAGTAGTCACCTCTTGAACTCTTGCTCGAGTCATCAGGTGGACATACCGTTACCACTCAAGCCCTACTACTGGGACTACTGTTATCACCAAAGAAGAAGAAACGTAGCCGTAGATTTATACCTTTGTGGATCCTACATGATAAAAAAACATATACCAATTAGATGGTTGGATGTAGTCCCACCCAAATACAGGGGAATGGCTGAGAGACAAGATGGAATGGTGGTGGCCGAAGAGGTGCATATGAAACATATCAGAAGGGATGATAAATTGATGGATAATCTGGTTGTGTGAGCCCAGATGCTGCATAAACTGCAGGAACCACCTGATGTGATGTCTGGATCTGAGGGGGAAAGGGAGGTGAAAACGATCACCTCGCCTACACGTAGTCAGAAATATGACATAGGGGACGACCAGACCCGAAAGGGGGATGGCAGGAGCAATAATGACACTATAATGACACTATCGGACACAAAGAATATTCAATTTTCTGAATTTAAGATACCACCGGCAGCTCTGTTGATAAGAGACTAGCACCTTGTTAATTAGTGCTCACTTGATATTGCACCTGATGCATATCAGAATTGTCAAACATGCTCATTAATTGTGGAGACCAATCAGTATGAGCAGCACTTTATGAGGGGTGAGGAGGGTGGGGGTCTTTTTCCATGGGTTGGCAATTTGCTCAATTTGTGCTGTTGTTGCAGTGTTCAATTGCCATTGTTCTTTTGTCTGTACTGGAAAAAAACATAAAGATTATACATAAAAAACAAAGCAGTCTCTGTGAGCCCATTCCATATCTATCTAAACTGGTTTCTGGAATACTGAGAGTCAATTGATGCAGGCGACCTCTGACCCTGCATCCTTGCAGGCAGGTCGCTTCCTCCTCACCACTGCTCCGGTAAGTGCTGCCATTGTTTTGGGCTTGTTTGGGCTTGTCTGGGATTGTCTGGGCTTGTTTGGGCTTGTTTGGGCTTCTTGGCTTCTCCTCTCCCGGAAGGCCCTGCCCCCCTCCCTCCTCCTCTGAGCTCTTCCCGCTCCTGATTCCTGTTGCCCCCGCCCCCCGCACTCCCATTGGAGGTTTCCCTCCCTCCTCCCAGCTGCCACTCCTTCCCACCTCCCCTCTTATGCCGGCCGCAGCGCGAGGTTAGAAGCGACCTCTTACCCTTCATCCTTGCAGGTAGGTCGCTTCCTCCTCACCACTGCTCCGGTAAGTGCTGCCATTGTTTTGGGCTTGTTTGGGCTTGTCTAGGCTTGTTTGGGCTTGTTTGGGCTTCTTGGCTTCTCCTCTCCCAGAAGGCCCCGCCCCCTCCCTCCTCTTCGGAGCTCTTCCCTGAATCCTGCCGCCCCAGCACTCCCATTGGAGGTTTCCCTCCCTCCTCCCAGCTGCCACAGACCGCGCCCAGCGCCAGACCCCCTGGCCAACACGCCTCCCGCGCCACTGAACACCCTTACACTGCCAATGAACTCCACGCCCTTAATCCAAGACGCTCCTCCATCTGCTTCCAGTCCACACCGACGTGCACCAAAGGACCCTTCTCCTGCAAAGCCTGCAATTACACCTGCAACCTAACCTCCAAACTCCAAATCAAAACAGACAACCGCCTAAGATGCATCCTACTTAACACCTGCTCCGTCCACAAACATGCAATTGAACTCTGGGACCTCCTGACCACATACTCGCCCGACATCGCATTCCTCACCGAAACCTGGATGAATTCGGCTTCGGAACCAGACGTAGCCATAGCCTTACCAGAAAACTACAAGATCACCAGAAGAGACCGAATCAACAGACCAGAAGGAGGAATCGCCATAGTCCACAAAAACATCACAAGAGTCCCCACCAACTCTCACGACACCATCAACTCCGCCGAGCACCTCCACTTCAAAATCCACATCAACGCCAAAAACACACTCAGAGGAACACTGGTCTACAGACCCCTTGGACCCAGACTGCAGTTCTGCGAGACATCGCCGACGCCATCAGCTCCCAAGCCCTCGCCTCAACAGACTACATCCTCCTCGGTGACCTAAACTTCCACCTAGAAAATAACAACGATATCAACACCACCAACCTAATCGATAACCTCGCCAACTTCGGTTTCAAGCAACTCGTCACTACACCCACCCACTCAGCAGGCCACACACTCGACCCCATCTTCTCAGCCAGCAACCACGTCTGTTTCAGCCCCACCACCGAACTCAGCTGGACAGACCACAGATGCATCCACTTCTCCTACCAGAAACCAGTTACTCACCACCACCGCACACAATCCCCCCGACGCAACTGGAGAAAAATATTAACGGATCAACTGATCTCCACTCTCACCCGGGCCCCACCCCCTGGGACCCTAGACCCCAACACAGCCACCACCAACCTGTATCGCTGGATAGAAGATTGCACCAACACCCTCGAACCGCTCCAAAAAACCCCAAACACCTCCCACAGAATCAAGGCCAGCTGGTTCACCCCAGAACTACAGGAATCCAAACGGCTATGTCGCACAATGGAAAAAATCTGGAACCTTGACCCTACCAACTCCAACCACATCGCTTTCAAGGATGCCCTACGCAAACATCACCAACTGATCCGCACCACCAAAAGGGCCCACTTCAAAAACCGCATTGACGCCAACGCTCACAACAGGAAAGAGCTCTTTGGCATCGTCAATGAGCTCTTCACCCCCAGGACCTGCTCCAACGAACCCCCGCCATCACAGGAGTTCTGTAACTCACTGGCAACCCACTTCCATCGAAAGATAGAAGAAATCCACAATAGCTTCAAACCCCAGACCCATCAGCTGACTACAAACACCCAAGAACCCAACGCTCCAAGCAACACCCACCTCCTCCACACCTGGACCCCGTCAACATAGAGGACTCCGCCACCACCATGGCCTCCATCACCATCAGACCCTTGCCCACACCATATCTTCAATAAGGCAAATATCATCATCGCCCCCCACCTCTGCAAAACCATCAACAGCTCCTTCGAGTCAGCCACCTTCCCAGAAAGATGGAAGCACGCAGAAATCAACGCCCTGCTGAAGAAACCAAAGGCAGACCCAGACGACCCCAAGAACTACCAGCCGATCTCCCTCCTCCCCTTCCCAGCCAAGATCATTGACAAAATCGTAAACAGCCAACTATCCCGGTTCCTGGAAGACAGCAAGGTACTCGACACCTCCCAATCCGGATTCCGCAGAAACCCCAGCACCGAGACTGCACTCATTGCTGCCACAGATGACATTAGGACCATGCTCAACGAAGGAGAAACCGCAGCACTCATCCTCCTGGATCTCTCCGCAGCCTTCGACATGGTATGTCATCACACTCTCCGCACACACCTCCACAACGCTGGAATCGCGACAAGGCACTTGACTGGATCTCGTCATTTCTCTCAGGCAGAACCCAGAGAGTCCGCCTCCTACCGTTCCTGTCAGAAGCCTCCAGAATCATCTGTGGCGTTCCCCAAGGATCTTCGCTCAGCCCCACGCTCTTCAACGTTTACATGGCCCCCCTCGCCAACATTGCATGAACCCACCACATGAACATAGTTTCCTACGCAGACGACACTCAGCTCATCCTCTCCCTCACGAAAGACCCTACAACTGCAAAGAACAACCTCCACAACGGACTTCACGCCATCGCCAGCTGGATGGAATCAAGCCACCTCAACTTAAACACAGACAAGACAGAAATCCTCATCTTTGGCACTAACCCCTCAACTTGGAATGACTCCTGGTGGCCCATCTCCCTAGGAACCGAGCCCTCACCCAACACCCACGCACGCAGCCTAGGCTTCATCTTGGACTCCACACTCAGCATGACTCAGCAGGTCAATGCCATCTCCTCTTCCTGCTACAACACTCTCCGCATGCTCTGCAAAATCTTCAAGTGGATTCCTGTCGAAACCAGGCAAACTGTCACCCACACCCTGGCCAGCAGCCGATTGGACTACGGAAACGCCCTATATGCAGGAATAACAATCAAACTCCTAACAAAGCTGCAAAGAATCCAGAACGCATCCGCCCGCCTCATTCTGGACATCCCACGCCTCGACCACATTTCCCTCCATCTCAGAGACCTTCACTGGTTACCAGTATCAAAGAGGATCACCTTCAAACTCCTCATCCACGCACACAAGGCCCTCCACGACACAGGCCCAGCCTACCTCAACGACAGTCTCACCTTCCACACCCCCACCCGCAATCTTCGCTCCCCCAGCCTCGCCTTCGCCTCCATCCCCAGCATCCGCTGCACCACCGCCAGAGGAAGATCCTTCTCTCACCTAGCTGCCAAGACCTGGAACTCCCTACCGCTCCACCTTCCCCAGACCCAAAACCTCTTGACATTCAGGAAACGCCTCAAGACATGGCTTTACGACCAGTAGCTCCCCCCCAGAGCTTTGAGACCCTAACGGGTGATTAGTGCGCTCTATAAATCCTTGATTGATTGATTGATTGATTGAATTATGTCATAGAAAGTTGTTGTGCTGTCTGGACTGGAAGGTAGGAGACCGTTACAGCTGGTGGGTGAATGGAGCCCTGACGGGAGCTACCTACTGTTGTTGTAACCTAAGGGCCAAACATGAAACAAAGAACTTAGGGCCAGATGTAGTAAAAAAATATTTTGCGAATCGGAAATTGCGAGTCGGTGCGACTCGCAATTTCCGATTCGCAAAATTGGATGCAGAACGGTGTCTCAGACACGATCTGCGAATCTCAATAGGGTCGCAAAGACCCACCTCATTATATTAATGAGGTGGGTCGCATTTTGCGACCCCATTGAGATTCCCTGCACTCACAGGGATGGTGGCCTGCTGGAGACAGCAGACCTCCATGTCTGTGACTGCTTTTTAAATAAAGCAGTTTTTTTTGTATTGCAGCCCGTTTTCCTTAAAGGAAAACGAGTTGCAATACAAAAAAAATAACGAAACCATTTGGTTTCGGTTTTTCAGAGTAGGCAGTGGTCCATCTCTGAAAAAACGTTACCGCCGACATTCACAAAGGGGAAGCGGTCCCATGGGGACCCCTTCTCTTTTGCGAATGGGTTACCACCAGTGTGACACTGGTGGTAACTGCAAATTGCTTTGCGACCGCGTTCGCGGTCACAAAGCAATTCTGCATCGCGGTGCGAGTCGCAAATAGGAAGGGAACACCCCTTCCTATTTGCGAGTCGCATTCCCATTTTGCGAGTCGGCACTGACTCACAAAATGGGACTGAGCATCGCGATGCGCGTTTTGCATGGCGCAAATTGTGATTTTCGCAGTTTGCGCCATGCAAAACGCTACCTACATCTGGCCCTTCCTAGCTGAATGGCTCCAGACTCTTGTATGACGACACTTCTCTCCAGCTACAACAGGCATCTCATGCAATACCTCATTATATGAGACTATGAGTGCATGTCATGTGGCTGCACTGGGAGCTCATGCAATATCGGAAATTATACAAAACTCCAAGGCACTGACGTGCAATATTCAGACCCTACAGTGAACATGTAGCTTTGCCAACCATCTGAAAATATGTGCACACATTTTAAGGCAGTGATATCACTTCTTGAAAAAGTTAATCCAATGACGGAGGAGAGTCTTTACGGGGGGGTCAAAAATGTCCTTTACGGATTTCAGCACACAGGGAATGCCCAGTGGAATAAAGCCTTGACCCTACCTTTTCTTTCACACATTGGGATAAAGAGGTCACAGAGAATCGTGGAGGATTCCACTCACATACACTTTTTACTAAAAAACATTTCCTTAGATAGGAAAGGGTGAATAGGGGGAATATTTTATTAACCCGCTGCCAATATTCCCTATCAATGGATTGCGTTGAAGCACAGTTTTACCGTCTGTATGAGGACTTTTTCCCAGAGGCCTCTTACTTGTTCTGCGAATAAGTTCAACATGGTCAGTGAATGAGTGAATGAAATACTTGTGTGCATGTCGGCGAGCACTGCGGTCATCCAATTGCAACACAGTGCCAGAAGTGATTGCAGAAAAAAAGGATACCAAAGGGAAACACTGTGAAAAAAGTGTGATTTAAGGAACTTGTGAAACCTCTGTGACTGACAGTCTGAAGAGCTGTGGAGCAAGAACCGACAATAGCCACTCACCAAGCTGAGGACTATTGAAATGTAAAATGTTAAAGAGGTAAAGATAATCTAACTGAAGGAAACAACATTGAGTGTACCGTTAGACTCTAAGGAGGCTGAATACTATTGGAAGGAGGTATACCATTGGAATCTAGGGGGGGATACTGTGGGAATCTATGGAAGGGTTAAACCATTGGGAACTTGGGAGATCTTATACTGTTGGACTCTAGGAGGGATGGGGTATACCATTGTAATCTCAGGAGGGGATATACCATTGGAATCTAGGGAGAGAGTATACTATCTAGGGCGGGGTGATACTGTTGCAATCTACAGAAGGGGTATACCTTTTGAATCCAGACGATAGGGGGTATACTATAGGAATCTAAGGGGGGTATACTGTTGGAATCCAGGGAGGGTAATACAATTGGAATCCAGCAAGGGAAGTATACTGTGTGATGTCATTGCTAGGGAACATACTTTATTGCAGAACACCTTTTCCCCCATTTTCTCAAAAAAACACAAAATGTTGCTATATTGTGAACATTTTGTTGTTTTTCTTCAGGGTAATCTACAAATCCTGGGTACCCTCAAAAGCGTTACGAAGGCTGAAGTGTGAAGTACCAAAACATCAAAAAATAGAGGCTTAGCACAGAGTTATTCTAACCATTTCCAGAACTGGAGTTTTTGCTCTTTAACTAAGAATGGCAGAAATCACTTGTAGTTGGTCTTATGGCTGCATTATGTGGCCCTAGGAGTGTAAAAAAAGACTCCAACAGTGTTTACTATTGCTGATAAAGCAAATAGGTAAGTTTTCATATATTGATGTGGTGGCCCCTTTGTAGAAATAATATCCATGGGCGTTGTGTCTGGAAATCCTTTATTAGATCCAAGATAAATACCTCATCCACAGAAATCGGCCAGCAGGTCTCCTCACATCATCCTCCTCCCATCTCTCTCTCTAGTCTCAACCCACTCCACTAGAATTCCTGATAAGAACATTCCATGCACCAAGAGTTATTCCATAGAAGGAGATGGATAGGCTACATACACTGCAGATGTAAATACCACACACCTTCCCCCCAAAGAAAACAAAAAAAACAGAAAATAAACATCCCAACCTATATACACAAACATATGAACAAACTACATCCTAAAATGTGATTAAAAAACAAAGAACCATAAAATCAGATATAGTAAAGAGTAACATTGCAAAATCAAACCTTCTTTTTCTTTGAGATCACAATACGATTGAGATTCCATATTCTGCTATCGTTAACCTTTACAGCATTCTTGAACAATTTTGTTACAATAAACGGACCCCAAAATTTGCTCTCACTCTTACCCAAAATAGGTCTCTTAACCAGAACTTCATCGCCAATATCTACTTTCACAACACATGCACGTTTTGTTCTGTCAAAGTATTCCTTTCTCTTGTCCACTGATTTATTTTCACACACCCTATCATGCTCCCCATGAGACCAAGAAACAGCCTTATCCTTTCCCCCGGTGACCCAACCTGGAACAAGCATAGTATTGGGTTTCCTTCCCCTGAATAACTCAAAAGGAACAGATCCTGTAGTAAAATGTGGAGTAAAGCGATAAGCTATCAAGAACTTTCTCAGGCCTTCTTTCCAACACCTCCCTGCGGCTACTTCCAACTGCACACACTCCTTCACACACCTATTAAACCTCTCACCACCTATTAAACCTCTCAACAATACCATTCCCTTCAGGATGATACAACGAGCACAACTTATGCTTTATCCCCAACTTCTTCAAATAACATTCCATTTCCTTGGACACAAATTGTGGACCATTATCTGTAAGGATTGCATTGGGAAAACCCTCACGAGCAAAGACCTCTTCAAGAAGATTGATTATCCTTTTAGTTTCTACACTACTGACTATACCAATCTCCACCCACCTGGAAAACTGATCAATTAATACCAAAATATAACTGCTCCCTCTTTTACCATAAATCGGTCCAACAATATCCATAGCCACAACATCCCATGGCCTATTCGACAAACTTCTGATACCCATTGAAGGCACTCTCGTTTTGTAGATTTTATCGCTGTTGCAACAATCAGGACAATCTCTAATGACTCTCTCAATACACAAATCCATTCCAGGCCACCAATAGTTCATACGGATCCTGGCTTTAGTTTTACTTATGCCTTGATGGCCAGCATGTCCTAGTTGAATGATTTTCTCAATTAATCCATTCGGGACTACCAATCTTCCCCCACAAAACAATAATTCTTCCGATACTGACAACTCATCTCTTATCTTCTAGAATGTCTTTAAAACATTAGAACTTCTTAAATCATCAAAGTCCCATTTGTTCTTGAGGAAATTACATACACGTTGCAGGGTGGAATCATTCACAACTGCACGTACCCACTCATCATGATCAATCACCCCTTCCGTTACGCTACACACACTAAAATAAAATCGTTCACTTGGTTATCACACAAGTTTTCCTCTGAGACAGATGCAAGTCTGGACAAGCAGTCAGCAGTATTATTGTAAGCTCCAGGAACATAAAACATTTTAAAATTGAAATCCTGAAGATTAACTACCTATCTACTTATTCTGGATGAAATTTGGTCGAGACCCTTTTTCATGAAAACTTCAATTAAAGGCTTATGGTCAGAATAAACATGGAAGAGTCTTCCCCACACAAAGTTCTTAAATTTGTTTATAGACCAAAAAACTCCTAATGCTTCTTTCTCAATCGTAGAATAATTCACCTCTGAGCCTTTAAGAGTACGTGAACAATAAACAACTGGTCTCCAATCCTGTCCTTCTCCTTTCTGCAAGAGAACACCCCCTAAGCCTCTCATGCTCGCATCTGTCATTATTATACTCAACTCATTAGGATTGAACAACTTCAAACAACCCACCTTAAACAGTTCATTTTTAACCACATTAAACTCATTTTCGCACATTTCACTCCATACATAATCAACACCCTTTTTGAGCAATCTTCGCATATTTTTGGTTTTCATAGCCAGATTGGGAAGAAACTTTCCATGGAACTCAACCATACCAAAGAAAGCCTGCAACTCTTCTTTGTTCTTTGGGGAATGCAATTTTAAAATGCCTTCTATTAAATCCTGTTTCAGGTACAGACCTGTGGAAGTAATTTTATGTCCCAAATATTCTATTTCCTCTTTACCAAAATGGCACTTACTGAGTTTCAACGTGAGCCCATGATCTTTTAAGATACTTAACACCTTCCTGACTCTCTCTTCATGTTCTTTTCTATTCCGTCCAAATACCAGAATGTCATCTTGAGAATACTTCACACCTTCCTCAGAACCAAATAGATCATGCATCAACCGTTGAAACACCGATGCAGCTGATACTAGCCCAAACGGCATTCTCATAAACCTAAATGTCCCGAAAGGTGTGATAAACGTAGTAAGATCTCTTGAATCTACATGAAGCATCACTTGCTGATAGGCTGAAGCTAAATCCAAAGTACTAAAATATTTGGCTTCATGCAATAGAGCTACCATTTCCGTGATATTAGGGAGTGGAAACAGATCACTCACAACAGCCTTGTTAAGATTCCTTAAGTCGACACACAGTCTGATATCACCAGAGGATTTACGTGCGACCACTATGGGAGAAACCCATTCAGATGCTTCAACAGGTTCAATAATCCCATTCTGACACAAATTGTGCAACTTCTTCTCCACATCATTCCTCACAGATATTGGTATGGGTCGTACCTTACAAGCTACAGGTACTGCTCCTTCTTTGAGCCTGATAAGATGTACATATTTGGTGAGACACCCTAAAGTGTCATTAAACACATCCCTGAATTCATGCACAAAGTTTGGTACACTTTCCCCATTACTGCCAGAAGATATTTCACATACACCACTAACACACTTCACAAAGTCTTTTTTGAGCAACACAGGTGTGGAGTTATTAGGGTCTAATATGACCTTGAGTTCTCTTTGATGAGGCCAGCTTAAGACGCTGTCACCTTTTACTGGAACATAGATCTTTGCAATAATAGAGTTTGACTTAAAGCTAATCTCAGATTCAAAGTATCCCCTCAGTTCAATAGTTTGACCGCCAAACCCCCCCAGGGTTACATCAGGATCTTTCAATTTTATACTGTGACTCAAGTACCTATCAAACATCTCATTAGATATTAAGGTTAACCATGCTCCTGAATCAAAGAGAACTTCAGACTTAATTCCACATATTGTTACAATGTCTCTCGGATAATTCTTCTTATTTCCTTGTTCATCCACCATCAAAATGCAGTCTTGTACCATTTTGACTGAAGTTAAAGACAGATCCTTTTGCGATCTACAACATTTGGCGAAATGTCCACGTTTCCCACATACTTTGCAGATGACATTGACAGCAGGACACCTTTTAAAAGATGCAAAATGCCCCAGATTTCCGCACCGAAAGCACTTAGTATCTTTGTACTTAGACTTTTGAATTTGTGTTAGTTTTGTATCATCTTTTCCTCCATCTGCTTCTAATGTGTGGTTTTCGTGTTGCTCACTCTTAGGAGATATTTTATTTACAGGAGGACATTTGTTTTTTTCCAATTCCTCCACACATGCTAAGGTATGTTCCACACTTTTAGCAATCGTCACCACTTCTTGTAGAGATGGATCATCTTTACTCCAAAGCTCTTGTCTAATTTTGTCACAAGAACACTTCAACATAAATTGATCTCTTATACGTTCTTCAAGCGTTAATCCAAATTTGCATGTAGCTGCCAGTTTCCTTAATGCAGTTATGTACTCCTCAATAGATTCATTTGGTCTTTGTTCCCGCATACCAAAGTGATACCGTTCTAAAATCGTGCTAATCTTTGGAAGATAGTGTAGATCGAGTTTCTTTAGACAAAGTTCAAATTCATTTAAATCCGTCCCATCATCTTCTGGTTCAGGTAAGGTCTCAAAAATCTCTAGACCTTCACATCCCAAACAATGCATGAGAAGGGAAACTTTCTTTTCATTTGATAAAGAGGAACCACAAACTCTTGTATAGTGAAGAAACGACTTCTTCCATTTCGACCATATAATAGGTGCTTCGCCAGGCACCGTCAAGAAAAAAGGAGGTGGAGGTATATTTTGCATAATAAATATTTGTAGAAGGAAAGAGAAAAAAAGAAAATAATGTTCTCTTTTTTTTTCTTTCTTTTTTTTATATATATATTTTTTTAAATTTATAATATTTCCTTTCAATAACTGTGTAATATTTTGTAAATTGTACACCTCGTTATCAATTCATGAACCAAAAGTTCATTTTCTAAAGGCAGTTCATCTTGTATTATGACCTGTAAAAAAAAAAGTTTTCTTCCTTTTTTTATTTTTTTTATTTTATTTAATCCGAGCAAGAATCCTTAAACAGAGCATGTACTGGTGAGTTACACATCCCGTTTTAGTTTAGTTGTAGTTTAAAATCTTGATGCCTTAGCGGTGCCCCCGGCTGTGCCCCGCGCTGAAATCAATGAAGGAGCGCCGCGCGATAAACAAACACGTGGCGCTCTGGCTGTTTCAGAGGACGCGCTGATGGGAAAGAGGAGCGCACGCCTCGATTCTGTTTATGTGCGGAATGCGATGGAGCGTGAAAGCGCTCGAGGCAGAAGTGACCAGTAAGGCGTATTTAAATATAAACAAAACGCCGAGGAGTCTTCATGCGCTAGACACGAACTGCTTAATGCGTATAAGACAGTTAATGAGAGAAATTCAGCACGACACACTTTAATAATAAAAGATGAAAGATCCTTTGCTTTACCGACAGCTAACAGTTAAAAGCATTCCACAGGAACTTAGTAGGATGACTGGACCTTTCAAGCCATTGATGCTCCTTACTTTCTTCAGCTTCCGTGTTCTTTTCTCCTGTAATGTTCACATCAATCCAAATGATATAAAATGACAGAAAGAACTCACCAGTTGGAGATTATGAGTATTGTAAAGAAAAGTCCAACTGTAAATGGAGATCCAACTGTGTGACTGTTGTGTTGAGATATCTTAATAAACACATCCCATCCTCGTCGCCAGTGTAGAAATAATATCCATGGGCGTTGTGTCTGGAAATCCTTTATTAGATCCAAGATAAATATCTCATCCACAGAAATCAGCCAGCAGGTCTCCTCACATCATCCTCCTCCCATCTCTCTCTCTAGTCTCAACCCACTCCACTAGAATTCCTGATAAGAACATTCCATGCACCAAGAGTTATTCCATAGAAGGAGATGGATAGGCTACATACACTGCAGATGTAAATACCACACCTTTGACAAAGCCAATAGGCTTATCTTGTATAATTATGTGGTCATTTCTTTACAAAGCCAATAGGCTTGTCTTCATTTAATGATGTGGTGGCCCCTTGACAAATCTAAAAGACTTGCCTTGTATATTGATGTAATCAACCTTTCACAAAGCCAATAGACTTGCCTTGTATATTGATCTGGTCAACTCTTGACAAACCAATAGACCTGCCTTTCAAATGTTGATGCAGTGACCCATTGAGAAAGCCAGTAGACCTGCATTATTTAATTTTTTTATATTGTGACGAGCACTGTCATTGACTGCCGTGCATGGGGGTACGAGAGTTGGCCCCCCTTGGCGGGGTTGATTGGAGGGCTTGTTCACCATAGGCCAGTGACATTACAGTTGGGTATGGTAGTAAGATTATCTTTGAGTTAAAACAAACCTTAGAAATTAATGGAAAAAAAACTTGCTCAGTCCATCTTCTGTTGACCACTATCTCCAGGTGGAACACACTCACTTATCTGAAAAGCATTCCCCACTTGTCAGGAAAGTTCTCACCAGCACACCAGTCCTGCTAGATGCCACAACACTCTATAAACAACTGTGACACCTGTTTCAAAGGGGACACATAAATGTCAGTTTATGAGATGAGTTAAAAAGCTTGTGATACCACCCACTTTTAACAGCTCCAGGCAGGCCGTGACGCCTATTAATTTTTACTGGAAGGCCTCAGTGTTTCTAGTACTGTGCAGACATTATGGCCTTTCATGAACTGGGTCCGAACTGTATGTGTGCCAGATTCCAAAACAATACCCCCCTAGAATCCAACAGAAATCCTCCACTAGAATGCAACAGTATACCCACTGCCTTGATTCCAGTGGTATTACCTGTCTCCAAATTCCAATAGAGTACTTCTTCCCTTGATTTGAACTGTATGCATCCTCCCTAGATACCAAGGGAATACATGTTTCTTATATTCCAACAGAATACCTCCTCCCTAGATTCCAACGCTATTCCCTCCTTTCTAGATTGCTACGGAATAACCCCTCCCTAGAGTCCAATGCTATATAGCCTCCCTAGGTTCCAACAAAAGAAATGTTTTGTTGTGCTAAGATCATCCTCCTTCCAGCTTTCAGGAACAGGCAGAAGTTGTAAATCAAAATGATTTTCACCACAGTTTTTTCTTAAGTAGTAGTTGTTTTTTCCAATATTTTATGGTTTCTACCTACTTACAGTTTGTGGTGGAAACAATGGGTAAACCTGGAAGCTCTACAATTCTGAAAAAATAGACACATTTTAAATTCAGCAAGGAATAATTTGTGTGGCTCATTCATAGTTTTTATGAAGAAAATAGTGATTAAAATAAACAAATAGTAAGGACAGTATGGAAATATAGAAAAAGGTAATTATTTTTGCATCCATAATTTTTTACTCTGATTTACAAAAGTAATATACCATAATGTCAATCAGAGTCTTCTGGTTGCTGGGATTTATAGCATGTCTTGTAGTCCAACACCACGTGATATCCAGGGCAACAACCGACTAGCAGATTAAAAATAGTTTGAACCAGCGATGCATCAATTCATATGGTAAAATTCAATGAATGAAAAATGTGTATGAAGAAAACATATGTATTTGTAAATGTGCCCAAGACAAACAGTCTAATAATAGTGCTTATTTCTACAACTCTGAATCAGGGGCTACGCACACTATAATGTGATTCAGAGGAAATGTTTCAAAATGTGTTCTTTTATGCACACTGGAAGCTAAAAATGGAAAGAAGTTAAATTGATAAGCTAATTATAAATGTTATATTATTCTGTGTTCTCACCTTTCTCTTGATAAAAATAGAACACTAGTGTGTGGTTAGGCTGGACATACTGCCAGTGAAATGAAGGGCCTCAAAATGGAACAAGGCAACATCAGGATTTTGGCATTGCCAATTGACTCATTCTGGCAAAATGTGAGTAGTAGAGGAATTTGAACCAAGGCTCGGTCGCAACCCAGGGAAACCTACCAACCAAAGATGTTTCTGAAAACTTGACACCCAAGGGAGGTTTCTTACCGAGAATGCCCTGCAAATGTAAAACTTTGGCTAAAATCACATATTTTCTACATTTTCTGTGAGGGAAAGTTCAAGAATTTGCAAGGATCTACAACATTCCTATCAGCAAGCATTACTGCAATTCTCTTAGTAAAAACAGTTACCCACTTGTGTGGCTGAATATATCACCTGTGACAGGAAAAGCCCCAAAACGCAGCACGGAAACATCAACATTTTGTCTTGCAGTGTAAAACGTTATTTTAAAAAAGAAATGTAATGTAATGTGAAACTTTTTGCTAAAAGCATAGCATAATATGTTGAAGCCCATAAAGCGATAACATAATACAATAGAACACAATAACAATAAAATAACACAATAAAACAATACCACAGAAAACTCGAACAGGACATGGTGTAACACAACACAGCAAAATAAATTCCATACTCTCCAATACAACAATATAACAACAATGCATTACTACACTCCCGCAGTACGATGCAAAAGTAACATAATAACGAACCATAAAGATACAGAGCACCAATGCATTAAACAAATAACATACCAATAAAAATAACAGCACACTGCACCATTAGCACACTACAACACAAAACAAAAATACTTATGAACAACACACAAAATAAGATTTATTTTGTCAATGTCCACATATCTAATCTCCCTAATACATTATGAATATTTCACTCCATTTTAAAGACATCCTAATGGCCTTTAGATGAATGACGGCCACATTTTCCATTTCAGTATTTCTTACAAGAAACTCCTGGAGACAAGATGATGAATCTACGAATTTAGGGCCAGATGTAGGAAAAATCCAAATTGCGACTTGCAATTTGCGAGTCCCTACGACTCGCAAATTGCAAGTCGCAATTTGGTATGCAGAAAGGTGTCTCAGACACCTTCTGCAACTCACAGTGGGGTCGCAAAGACCCACCTCATTAATATTAATGAGGTGGGTCGCAATTTGCGACCCCATTGCGAGTCTGGGCACTCACAGGGATGGTGGCCTGCTGGAGACAGCAGACCACCATGTCTGTGACTGCTTTTAAATAAAGCAGTTTTTTTTTTCAAAGTGCAACCCGTTTTCCTTAAAGGAAAATGAGCTGCGCTTTGAAAAAATAACCAAAACCTTTAGTTTCGGATTTTTTCAGGGCAGGTAGTGGTCCATTGTACCACTGCCTGCTCTGAAAAAATATTTTTGTTTCCAGTCACAAAGGGGAAGGGGTCCCATGGGGACCCCTTCCCGTTTGCGACTGGGTTACCACTTCAAGTGGATGGTAACTGCGATTCCATTTGCGACCGCTTTCACGGTCGCAAATGGAATTGCATTGCATTGCGAGTCGCAAATAGGAAGGGAACACCCCTTCCTATTTGCGATTTGGAAATGCATTTCGCGAGTCGGATCCGACTCGCAAAATGCATTTCTGCATTCCGGTGAGGCTTTTGCGACTCGCAAACGGCATTTTTCGCCGTTTGCGAGTCGCAAAACCCTTGCTACATCTGTCCCTTAGAGTGGACGGTCGGTCATCTTTCGCAGTGCTATTGTCTGTGTGGTGAAACTGGTAGCATAATCAGAAGAAAAACTGCAGCAGTAAAGGAAGACTGCACTCCACTGTTTTTCGAAATTTTATTAATTCATCCAACATTTCCATTCCAACATTCCTTTTCCAAGCACATACTCTCCTTCCCACACTTCACCCAGTTTCCATTTGTCCAACAAACCCATGCTCACTACTTCTCTTGGACCTCTCGGCTGCCTTTGATATGGTTGACCATGACACCCTAATTCAAAGACTCCACAAAGCTGGTATAGAAGGGACTGCTCTCGACTGGATTACATCCTACCTTCAGAACAGAATTAATATTATCTATTCTCCATCTTTTCAACATCTAAATGATATCATTATCAGAACTGATCAATGATTTTCAAGTCACATGCTACAACTATGCAGATGACACACAAATACTACTTAAATTGTAATGCCCCAAAGACATTGAAAGCTCACAAATCTTCAGTTGTCTCAGAGCTGTTGTTCAGTGGATGACTTGGAGCCATCTCAAACTAAATGCCTCCAAAACAGAAATACTCATATGTGGTGACTGGAAAAAGTATGACCCACTGTGCGCCTGGCCTGATGATCTTGGACCACCTCCTCAATTATCCAAGGAAGTTAAAAACCTCGGAATTACCATGGACTCCAAGTTTGCTATGAATTCCCAAGTGGACAAATTAGCACGAACAAGCTTCATCACCTTGAAGACTCTGCGACGCATCTTCCCCCACCTCGGATTTCCACACAAGGTGCAGGCTACTATCTCTCTTGTACTATCCAAACTAGATTATGCCAGTGGCCTCTACCATGGATCATCTCATCTATTATGAAAAAATTACAACGTATTCAAAACTCCGCTGCCAGACTACGGTTACATGAAAAGCTACAAGCCCACATAACTCCTGCCTTGAGAGCACTACACTAGTTACTTGTTGCCAGAAGATCCACCTTCAAGCTGCTTTGTATCACCCACAAAGCTATATATGAAACAGGCCCTCTTTTTATCAGAAACAAAATAACCAAATACATTCAACAAAGAAACCTCCGCTCAGGATTGGCACCCCGCCTTAGAACACCACCATACAAGAAAAATACTTTAGGTGGTACATCCTTCTCCATTCAAGCAGCCAAACTATGGAATTCTTTACCCCCAAATATAAGATCCACTGATAACTATCTTGTCTTCAGAAGACCACTCAAGAGTTGGCTCTTTCCTTCATAACCACCATACTCAAACAGCAATGGACTGCATATGCCTGTGTTGATAAATATTTTTAATCTGAATATGTGTATATTCTAGATATGTATAGTTCTTTAGGAAATATGAATCACTACTATGTCATAACCGCAATAAATCAAACAACAAACATCCAAACACCCGGCAGAGCCGTGTTGACTCGCCCCGGATGTAGAAATGAGTCTCCGTCACAAAGGATAGCTGAAATCGGGAATTTATTGGCGTGGTAAACCCAACGCGTTTCGAAAACAAAGTTTCCTTGTTCACGGGTTATAGACCCATTCATTTAATCATTCAAATACACCAAGTGCAAAGTGCAAAACCACAAAGACATTCAATAACACTGAAAACAGACTAAAGTACAACAACAACAAGTTTAACCTGAAACATGTTGGCCATCTTAAAGTGACTTAAACAAATAGCTGAAAACACAATCCCTGTTCGGAAGTATAAATATTTTACAACAAAATTATGGCAAACATCCTAATAGTGAATAACTTTGCATGAGAATCCACTCTACATGTCACCAAGCCCCAATAAGGCCTATTTTCATTCTATACTCAATTAAATACATAAAAGAAAGAGAGATTATAATGAGACAGTTGTCTATTACTGTTGGACTTTTGCTTATGCAGGGTCATCCCCAGTCTTTTTGCCTCCTGCCTCCTATTTTGTTCTGACCTGTTGCTGTTGGCTTTTGAACTCTGAGCACTTTCCCACTGCTAACCAGTGCTAAAGTGCATATGCTCTCCGTGTAAATTGTGCGTAATTGGTTCTCCATGATTGGCATATTTGTTTTACTGTTAAGTCCCTAGTAAAGTGCACTAGAGGTGCCCAGGGCCTGTAAATCAAATGTTACTAGTGGGCCTGCAGCACTGGTTGTGCCACCCACACAAGTAACACTGTAATCATGTCTCAGACATGCCACTGCAGTGTCTGTAAGTGTATTTTTACACTGTAAATTCGACTTGGCAAGTGTACCCACTTGCCAGGCCTAAACCTTCCCTTTTCTTACATGTAAGGCACCCCTAAGGTAGGCCCTAGGTAGCCCCAAGGGCAGGGTGCAGTGTATGGATAAGGGGGGACATATAGTAATGTGGTTTATATATCCTGACAGTGAAATTCTGCCAATTTAGTTTTTCACTGTTGCAAGGCCTGTCTCTCTCATAGGATAACATGGGGGCTACCTTTAAATATGATTAAAGTGTAGATTCCCCTAGAGAGTAGATGGACATGTGGAGTTTGGGGTCCCTGAACTCACAATTTAAAAATACATCTTTTAGTAAAGTTGATTTTGAGATTGTGCGTTTGAAAATGCCACTTTTAGAAAGTGGGCATTTTCTTGCTTAAACCATTCTGTGACTCTGCCGTGTTTGTGGATTCCCTGTCTGGGTCAGTTTGACAGTTGGGTTGTTTTTCACCTCGCACTAGACAGTGACACAAAGGGGGCTGGGGTGTAACCTGCATTTCCTGATTAGCCATCTCTGCTAGGAGGGAGGGGTGGAGTGGTCACTCTCATCTGAAAGGACTGTGCCTGCCTCTGACAATGCCGGCTCCAACCCCCTGCTGTGTGTCTGATGCCTTGCCTGGGCAAGGCAGGATTTCACAAGTAGGTGTGAGTCCCCTTTGAAGAAAGGTGACTTCAAAGACTAAAATGGGTATGAGAAGGGCACCCAAATCTACAGACTGGAGAAACACTTCTGGAACCAAGAAGAACCTCTGCCTGGAGAAGAGCTGATAGCTGAGGAAGAAGTGCTGTCCTGCCTGTGACTGTGCTTTGTGGAGCTTTCCTGCAGTGCTGCTTCTGCCAGAGTAAGAGGGCAAACACTGGACTTTGTGTGCCTTCCATCTTATGAAGAAATCTCCAAGGGCTTGAGTTAGAGCTTGCCTCCTGTTGTTTGAAGTCTCAGGGACAGCTAAGACTTCTCTCTGCCAGCACCTGGAGTCTCTGGAGAGACTCCTGCCCCGACAAGTGGTGCCCTATCCAGTCCCTGGGCCCTTGAAAGGAAAGCTGGTGGAATCCAAGGAAATCGACTTCGGATGACTTCGGACCGACGCCACTGCTGAATCCGGTAACGCCGCCTGCACCTGACGCATGACCTTCGCTGGAGCGTGACGCTCTTCGCAGGCCCGACGCCGCAGCAGCTCCGCTGAAGTCCGCGACTCTGTGGAAGTCGCCGCACCACGTCGTGACCGATGCCGCTCGAAGTGCATGGATTCAACGTTTCACACAGACGCCGCGACTCCCGACTTCGCGCATCGGCTTGTTTTCACTCTTCACCAAAGGTACTGTACTTGGGGGGTCTACACCACTGGTGTCGGCTTGTTGGGAATGACTCCGTCACGACGCCGTGTTAACATCTCATCGAAGCATTTTTGTTTCTAAGCGCAATTTTGGAGTTTAATCTTTAAAAATTCATAACTTGACTTGTGTATGTCGGATTTTTGTTGTTTTGGTCTTGATCTGTTTAGATAAATATTTCCTATTATTCTAAACCTGTGTTGTGTCATTTTGTAGTGTTTTCATTAAGTTACTGTGTATGGTGGTACAAATACTTTACACCTAGCGCTCTGAAGTTAAGCCTACTGCTCTGCCAAGCTACCAAAGGGGTAAGCAGGGGTTAGCTGAGGGTGATTCTCTTGTACCCTGACTAGAGTGGGGGTCCTTGCTTGAACAGGGGGTAACCTGACTGTCAACCAAAGACCCCATTTGTAACAATTACCCACTACATAGATATGAAGCATAACAAAATCTGATATTGTGCATTTTATAATCATATAAACATATATATCTCATATATTTCTCTCCCCAGTATGAAATAAGCTCCAAAGGGCTAATAGCAAAGTGTTCCAGCAACGTTCGGTCACCAACTGTGATGACCGATGTTACCAAAATTATTTTTATATTTATAAAAGGATATAATAGCTCCTTTGCCTCAGAGGAATTGGCAATACATATAGGTGATTAAGGGCCTTAAACATTGTTTCATCTTTTGTCATTTATTGTTTGATGCTGCATATTTAAAAAATTTTTAGTGCAGCTATTATATCCTATCTCAAGTAACTATATCTCGTGGCCTAAAGGAATTATAACTTGCGCCCCCGCCATGCATAGTTTTCTCATCAATAATTTTACTGCACATGTTGGGGTGATATTATCAATGATGTCATAAAAGAGGTTATGACTGACGTAATATGTGGTGTAATGGTGAGGGTGTGAGTTATAGTTATCTTAGGGTGTGAGTTATGTTTCAGCTGAAGCTGAGTCCCAAAGACAAAACACCCAAAAAAAGAAAAGGGGCTAGGGTAGAAATACCCTGACCGTTAGCCTTGTTCCAGGGGGCCTCCTGTGACTCTGCCAGAGCTAAAAGGTTTTTTTTTAATTCTCGTAAAAATCTGCGGATGGATCCGCAGATTTTTTTTAGATTTTCTTTTTTTAAGTGCTGTCTCCTGTGCTCTGAATTAATTTGTTCCCCAGGTGGGCTAGGTAAAGGGGACGTTTGGGGATTAATAAATGTAATGAATGGGGGTCCTGTGGAACCCCATGAGCCCCGGAGACCACTATCTCCCGGGGCTACATATGTAAACAATAATAGGGGGGCACTGCAGACCTTCTCCGGCTCCGGGGACCACCACCTCCCCAGGGCAACTATTTATAAAAGTACAGGGGTGCTGCAAGGAACCCTCGGTCCCTGGGGACCCCCACCTACCCAGGGCTACAATTTGTCACAGTATGGGTTGGCCGTTCGGACCTCCTTGGGCCCAGGGACTGCTACCTTCCCGGGGTAATTATTTATAAAAGTATGAGGGACCACAAGGACCGCCTGACCCCAGGGACCACCACCTCTCCCAGGCCGCAATTTAGAAAAGTATAGGGGGTACGAAGACCCTCAGGGCCCTGGGTACTGCCACCTCCTCCCTGGGGCTACAATAAGATTTAAGGAGGGGGTCCACGCAGACCCCCAGGGACCACCACCTCCTCAAAGACAAATAGAAAAGAAGAAGGGATGCTGTGCAGATGCCCCTTCTGGAGCGATACATAGCCCTGGGGACCGCCACCTCCAGAAGCTCTTGCTTCCTCCTGAAAATACTTCAATGTATTTTTCAAAAATAGATCTGAGACTGACAACACAGTTGGCTATACAGACCTATGAAACAAGTCATCTTTTAGCCCCCCATCTACAGTGATAATGCCATACATGATTGCCTTTGAGGAAGTTGAATCCCTTGACATTAATATATAGCATTTTCAGAAACATTTTTAAGAAATAAAAACTGGCATTGAGCATGTCGAAAAAAGACCCATCTGGTAATAAAACTAGCTGAAAAAGGGGGAGCAATTGTAATTCAACATCAGAGTAATAACTGTGATGCCTGCCTAGACCTCTTACAGGATGAGAGGAACTATGAAATTCTGAGGGGGGATCCCATGGAGCGCCTGCAGAAAGAGATCAAGAAACTAGTGGATAAGGGCAAAGATAATGATTGGATCAACAACAAAGAGGCAAACTTTTTGATCACTTGATTCCTCCAAGATACAGTATTTTTCTACCCTACCTAAGATTCAAAAGGGGAGACTCCACCCCACCAGGAAGCCCCATAGTATCACGCATATGGTTGGTCTTGGAGCCATTAACTCAATACACTGACTAATTCCTATGGGCCCTGGTTGAAAAAACAAGATCCTATGTGAAGGACACCAAACATTTCCTTAACATTATTAAAGAGGTCATATGTGATCCGGACATTGAAAGGATGGTTTGACTCGACATCAAAATGTTGCACATGAGCATCCCTTAGGAAGAGAGTCTTCGGGTCATTACAATCATCTTGGAAAAAAATGAATGGACCTGGAGAGCCCCTAATGACTCGATCATGCAATTGGCGAGGTTAGCCCTCACTAAGAATTTCTTCACCTTTGAGGACCGCCTTTATCTCCAATAGCACAGAACATCTATGGGAAGCACATTTGCGCCATGTATAGCGTGTTTATATATGCACTGGTTCGAAGAGAATAACATCTGGACCAACAGCCCATACCAGATCAAGATCCACCTTTGGTTACAGTATATTGATGACATCTTTATGATATGGCAAGGGAATGATGAGGATCTAGGACAATTCTTCAGATGGCTCAACAATAGAAGCCCTTACCTATCTTTTACAATGAACTCTAACACTAATATGATATTGTTTCTAGATGTCACTGTTAAAGCTACTGATGGTATGATATCTACCACGCTGTATACCAAACCTACAGTAAGAACAGTCTCCTGCACTTTAATAGCGCTCATCCTAGAGCACTATGGGAAAATCTTCCCGTAGGCCAGTTCTTGAGATTGAAAATAAACTGTTCCAAACAAGAGAACTTCAAAAAACAATTGGATAACCTAACAAGGAAGCTGCTAGAGAAGGAATACCTAGGTGGAATAATCCAAAGAGCAAGAAAATGCACACAAACACCTCCCATGATGCCCTATTAGAACCTTGCACACCAAACGAAACCAACTCTCTGATTTGTGTCATCACCTTTAACAATTCAAGCAAAACATTGAAGAAAATCATCAATAAACACTGGCATATACTGACTTCGAATCGCCTATCTTCTTTCACAGGGACTCATTAGAAACCAAATGGTCCATACCAGATCGAGGTTTCAGCCTCCTCCCAAACAACATACACTGTGGGACCTACCTCCCATCACTGGCCACTTTCCTTGTGGCCAGAGTACTAAAGACAGTCAAAGGAATAGAACCCAGGGTTACCTAGGAAATGGGAACAGCAATCACATACTAACTGCAACACTGATAATGTAATTTATATGATTGTATGCCTGTGTAAACTGCGATACATAGGCATGACTACACAAAAGATTAAAATATGCACAGGGGAAGACATAAGCACCATTTGATGCAGAAGGAATACCACAAAAATACCAACAAATGAATTAGAAAAGGGACACAATGAGAACAATTTGATTTAGACTGTCATAGACAAAGCACAACATACATCATTCAACCCCACGCTCTTCTCAAAAAGGAACCACAGTGGGTTTACAGACTAGGAACCCACATCATTGGCCTGAATGATGACATTCCTTGGAATCAGTTTAACTCAACAATGTCGAGGCTATGCCACTGGGTCGCATGGACAGGATGCCCGAAAATGGGTGGGGGTCTAACAGAAACACACTTGCATGCTTTTGTATGTAAAATCATCTGCTCGTATATTTGTTCCTTTAATATGCGAGGCGCTGTAAAAAAAACACGCATATAAACCACCCCCCTCCTCTCCCACCCTGTTCTTCCCAGGGGGGTACTCCTCTTTGACCCAATTGTATGGTCTGACATAAATAGACTGTGTTTTCCTAGTCATATGTGTAGATCATGTCTGAGGATAAGATTAGTGTCTTTACTTAAATATAGATCCTGGTACTGCGGGCATACACTCATGGAGATTAGAAGTTTAGCAATATTACATACATGTCACCAGGATCTGATATTCAAATATCTCCATGGGGGTAACAACCAGAGGCAAAGCACATGAAGTTGTGAAACCCATTCAAAGAATGACTGTTTTCAGGACTAAACATGACATAGTTTCTGTGTTTATTGTTTTACTGTGATGCCCGCAGGTACTCAGGGCCCTGCCCCCAGAACTCTGCCGAAAAACACAGCACTCTCTCATAGTGGAACAGCAGAGCCCAGAGTGAGGGGGGCACCAGTAGGTGAGGCAGTGGCATGGTATTCTTGATGACTTAAGTCCAGAAACATTTTGCCTTTGTTTTCTTCATTCCTGCATTGTGATAAGAATGCCTGTTTTCACAATAATACTCAGATGTGCTAGAGCACCTGACTGGCAGTAACCTTACTCTCGACATTGCATCCACTTTTCTTCAGACGGCAGTGTGTGACTACAGGGCCATGCCACCCCCTCCCTCGAGATGCATTACTAATAACACTAGTTGGGTAAGTGCGGTTTGTATTTTCCCATATATGCCGATGTCACTTTTTAACATGGTGTGTGATTCACTCTGATGTGCCAATGTTTTTATCCGCTATGGTTTTCCCTCGACAAGTGTCACAATATTTACGCCTGTCTCCAGGCAAATCACAGGTTGTTAACATAACAAACACAGAATTATGTGTTTTTATGACTAGTGCAACATCTGTACTAGATGTGCATGTGCGTGAAATTATCCTTTATTTATCCTAATTTATCCAATAAATGTTTCTCATGCACTCTATGGAAACTGATTAAGAAGCATGAAAACCATGCCTTATACAATGTGGTTGCATGTATGTGCTCACAACTGTGTTACCTACAACACAGCCATTGATGCCACAGACCTCCCCTTCTATTCATCCTCACTTGTACACGTGAGAATGCCAGCATCGAGAAAAATGCATTTGGCTGGATATCTTTGTGTGCGTTTGTTTTTATGTTTTGTTTTACAGGTGTCTAATGTCCTGCCAGTAAGTACTGCCAGGCAAGCTTATGGTTATGAGCTTGTCACACAGGATGTGAGCATTGCATGTTTTCTGTCTATGTGACCGCACCAGGGCGAGTGGATACTTCATGCGTTCCGATGAAAGGCCACGACCTTGTGTATGCCACCAATAGGGTTGAAACATGTTGACTGTGTAAAAAAAGGGTATTAGGACCATTAGAACCTATTTACTCCTCCATTTTTGGATTTTAATAATGCCATCGAAAGCCATCAATAAAGGAGCACCTTGGGCCCACAATAGGTACTTTTATCTTGTAGGCCCCCCGACAGGCTCTTTCAAGTGCTCCCTGAAATATGGTTGAGCCCACCTCTGCTTTTAGGGGCAGAGTCGGACCCGATGATGAAGCATGCCACTACTAGAGTAGGTGAGGGTCACTTATAAAGAAAAAAACATTTTTTTTCCTGTATATGCCTAGTGTGGAATTCTAGAAAGGGATCACTTTTTGTTAATTTTTTACAGTGGCTGGGAATACTAATTTTATTGTGGTATTTTATTTTGGAGAGTGCATTCCTCAGACCCCATCAAGTGGAAATTCTCTTCCTTCTCCCCTGAAGTGATAAGACCTGCACTTGAGCTGTGTGGCCCATAACTGGGCTGCAGTGCACATGCAGTGAACTCCACTCCGCTGCTGGGGCTAGCAAAGTTTTTGGTCGAACTCCACACTTCAAGCGGAGCGTTGAGTGCAAAACGTCTGTAAGCTCCTCCAGCAGAGCAGAGCTCACCGCCCACGCCTCAGCAAAACTCCTTGTTGAAGGTTAAACACGGAAACCAGATTTTTCAGGCCTTTTTCCTTATGCTAACATAATAATACATGCAAAGCACATTTGAAATACATGACTATAAGTGCATCTTACAATTATAAATGAAAACAAGAATTGGAAATGAAAGTGATTCTATGCAGTTACATCATAATACCATAATCAGAATACATGAATGTAAATGTGCATGAGTACAAAGTTCAAAATGATAGAATCAAGCATTAGAACGCATGTATAAACTTTTCACCTTCTACTGTGAATGTACCATCAATAATACAATTTAGCTGCTCCACTTTACATTAGTTACATTAAGACACATGCTGTATGTTTTGTTGATTATATTGTCATGTCACTTCTGTAACGTTTGATGGTGCAACCACAATTATGTGTCACCGGGGTGCAAGGGCCACCAGCATGACCTTTCTGGACCTGCTGATTCTAAGTTAGATTGGGAAAATGAATGTGTTGCAAAACAAGAAATTTGCTGATTTACTGCCCGCTAAACTCTAAGTAAGGCCCTACGTTTTTCTTTACGAATATCTCCTCTCAGCGAATCACAATGCGTACAGCTGGAATGGTAACTGTAGACATGGGATCTGTGTATCTATGCACATGCAATGACCCAATAGCGGTGTTGACTTGGAGATGACCGTTGCACCACGTTTTTAAGGAATACAATTCACTTCCACCCTAGAAAGTATTTGAAATACCTCCACAGACAAGGATGTCACTGGAGACAAGTTCAGTCCATGGAAAGAACATGTCAGCTACTGGCCTACACAACTCTATTGGAACTGATGAAGATATGGGTTAAAAGACAGCACTACACTGCTTCTCATTGCCAGTGCTGGGATGAAGAGTGGAGGATACATGATCTCTAGATGAAATCACTGATACTTGATTCTGGATGGCAGCACAAGTAGTAATGAATATAAGATTAGCACGGTGACATTGCAACAGAGGAGACCCCCTTGCCCCAGCTGCCTGCATTCCACAGATATCACATTCCACATTATGGGGGTCATTACAACATCGGCGGTCTTTTTACAAGACCGCTGAGGGACCGCCGTGCGGAAGACGGTGCTCTCTGTCCTTTTTCTGATGGAGAGCCGCCAACAGCCATACTGGCGGGGGCGGGGAAGTAGAGGTTGCTCCACCTTCACCACCATGCCAACAGAACACTGCCCACTGAATCACGTCCTGTGATTCGGTGTGGCGGTGTTCTGTTGGCGGTGTGGTGTCGGCAGAGGAGCCCCCATGGATCCCGTCCCCTCCCGGAGGATCGACGGAACAGGTAAGTTGATCGCCCGTTAGGGGAGAGAGGTGGGGAGGTGTTGTGTGTTGTGTGGGTGCATGGGGGTGTGCGTCTGTGTATGTAGAGGGGGTGTGTGAGTGCGTGTATGCTAGCGGGGGTGTTGCGTGTATTTGGAATGAGTGCGTGTATGTCTGTGGGTATGTCTGTATGGATGTGTGTGTGTATGTTTGTACGTGGGTGGGCGTGTCTGACTGTGTGTGTGGATGTAGGCATGTATGTCGGTGTGTGTGCGTGTGTATGTTGGTGGTGCCTGCGTGCATGTCGGGTGTGTGTGAGTTCTGTGATGTTGGGGGTTGGGGTGGGGAGGGGGGCCCTGCCACCTTTGGGGGTGGCAGGGGTGTTGGGGGGTGTAGGGAAGGGAGTCGGGGTGGGGAGGAGGACCCCTATCAGTGCCAGGGAAGGAATTCCCTGGCACTGATAGTGCTTACCGCCATGGATTTCATGGCGGTTCCAACCGCTGGAAATCCACGGCGGTAAGCCGGGTCAAAATACCGCCGGCGGTATAGTGACGGCCGCCGGGCTGGAGACCCAGTTCTCCAGCCCGGCGGGCGGAACGGAGAACCGGCGGATGACCATGGCGGTAACCGCCATGGTCATGATACGCTGAGGAAAGACCGCCAGCCTGTTGGCAGTCTTACCACCGCTTCTCCGCCTTCCGCCAGGGTCATAATGACCCCTATATGCCTAAAAAAACATATGTTCTCTCGATGCGCAAACCCATACATAAACTCCCTTCTTGCCTGCAGACACCGAACTGGGAGCGTAGTCTCTAACGGACTTTGGTGCTTCCCGCTGGACTCGTCTCTCTTTTAGTAAGTTAGGTGACAAAGGTACAGAAGGCAACAGCAAGACATTTCCAGTAAAGACCTAGGGACAAGGATCTTTGTTTTGAGATTTACTTAAAGAAATTGAAATATAGAAATGCACAAACTGGGCCAAATCAGTAGGAATCAGAACCTATAGAAAGTACAGCAGAACTGAGCAGATTTCTAGTCAATGTCAATAGCATCACCTTCAGAAAGTGGGGAAGGGGCTCCTCCCAACATATTGCTCCCTCTATGGCTTCAGACAGAGGCTTCATACATTTACAGCAATAGTACATGCTTCACATGCTCACAACCAAGGGGAATAAAGCAAAAACCAATGGTCGATAATGAAATATATTTGAGGATTATCTCACTATTCTAATACATGGAATTCTAGTATTCACTGCATCTGCTCTTAGTACATGAAATGTTTAGTACGAGATGACGCAGAAAAAGAAGGTCTGACATATATTCATGCACATCATGTAATCAAAAGCATATAATGTAGTGTGATTTTAGCAAAGAAAATAATGTACGAGGGAAATTGTGCCCTCGGGGTAGTTCGCCATCATTGTAAACGAGATTTATTAACCATGAAGAATTGAAAATTATAGTAATCCATCATAATTGCAAATGTATGCCACGATTTCCTGTTTGAAACTGTTTTGCTTAGCTTAAATTTAGTAGAGGCTTTGGCCTAGTTGCCTGGTCTCAAATTCTAACTGCGTGGCTTTTTCCTTGAACTAATGAAACATATTCTTGCTTGAAGTTGTATTTTTCCAGCAGAGATGACTAATACACTTATCTCCAAGGTTTCGTACTAGGCCGGTTTCATCCCCTTTGATACAAGGTCAGTCTGCAGGTGCGGACAATGAATGTACAGATACCAAAATAATTGGCAAACCATGTTACAACTTGTGTTCCAAGGCTCCAAGGACAGTGTATGCATAAATGAGCGCTAGTAAAAAGACAATTTTCATTGGACAATTTGACGCCAACCTATGAACCCTCCAATGGAAGACCCTGCAGAATTTGGAATGTTTCTTACTTAAACCCACTGGACAAAGAGAAGTCAGCCATTTTCCTTGATGCCAATTTGAAGCCAGATGCCAGACTCCATTTTGGACGACACCCTGATGCCCTTTTCTCTATCTGAGAGAAGGAGACTTTAAGAATTCTCACCCTAGAGACTTTAACTTTGATTTGCCCCATCTTGCCCATAAAGTAACTTTGCCCCATTCTCCTTGCCACTGCAAGGAAGCTTGCCCTTAACTTTGCCCCTTTGAAATTTGTCCCATGCTGATCGAACCGGTACCTGAAGGACGAAGACTTTCTTGAATGCTGATTGTATTTGGTAAATATGAAAGGATAAATGTATTATGCATTGTGTTTTTCCTTTTAGGTACCAACTGCTATTTTGAAAGGGCCCAAGCCAGAGGTTTTCCAAATTTGTGTTGACAAAATTCGTTTTGCATGAAGTCCCACATGCCAATTGTAATTAGAGGTTAGTCGAGGGATTCATTCGATGCACCATGCAAATTTGAAATCTTGTTATGCTGACCAATGTATGAAATTAGTCAAATACAGTTAGTCATATTAGTAATTTGCATTGCGATAACTGAGTGTATTATTATTCAGATTTTACGTAGATTGCGTTTCTTCCGCCGCTATGGACAGCTAGTAATGTTCATATACATATATCATTTGGTTTTGAGATTTATATACATTGTGCTAGCTTTGTTAATATAGGGAAATAAATTCACTAACTTTTAATAAACTGGTGTGGTTATTCATGACTGAAAGGTCATGGTGCGTCGAAATACCAACTGTTATTGATTCCTGATGTGCTATATTGATCTATTAATTGAGTATTGATTACCGATTGCAAAGGCTATCGATTATTGATCTGAGTGACCCGACTATTCTAGGATGAGGAGAGCCCGACTCGGTTAAAAGATTCACCGACCTCCAACGTGTCCAGGTACAGGTAATTTATAAGGGCTGGACGCGTTATCATAGGTGATTCAGGCTGGGATAGTTGCTCTGTCCTTCAGAAGGTACACTATTTAGTAAGTCACCGGAAATAATTTCTCAGCTAGTGAAAGTCTACGAGTCTTACTTATGATACAAAACAAAACAGCAGTTGGAGTCACGTGTTAAACTGCAGCGTCACAGCAAAATGGATGATGAGGCCTAAGTTGTCCTTACTTCAGCTAAAAGCCTATATTCTTACACTCTATACACTACATGACAACGAATCTGCTCCCACACTCTAAAAGGACACAAGCACCACTCCACAACTTGCCCTCAGATATGTATCTCAAGTATATGAATACTACTTATATTATCTCAATTTGAAAAACATAATCTGTAACTCCTGGGGGCATCTTCACACTGCAAGAGTTTCTACAGAGTTGGACCTATGCTTACCAGCATCAAGCCCCTCAGCATTTCTCAAATATCATCAACCTTGACTGTTTTCGGTGGCCATAGAACTCTATACATTCTACCTTTGCTAATCAGTGGTAAAGTGTGTGTGCTCCCCCCTTAAAGTGGTAGACACCTGATTAACACAACTAATTTAGTTATAAATCCCTAATACATGGTACAAAGTAGTAAAATGTGTACCCAGGGCCTGTCATTTACATGCCACTAGTGGGCTGCAGCACACATTATGTCACCCACGGCTGTGACAAAACAAACCTAACACCCAGGCCTACCATTGTAGCCTGGCTGAGCAGTTTTTAATCTGCCAGTTCGACCTGTTAAACTAAGCCCTTTTGCCAGTCCTAAGATTTCCTTTTAAGTACTAATAGGTCACCCTTAAATTAGGCCTCAATGCCCATACAGGCAAAGTGCCTGGTATTTAAATTTAGGACATGTAAATGTTTAATGTTCCACATGCCCTTGCAGTGAAAAAGCCTGATTGTTATTTTCACTATGGCAAGGTTGGTTGCTTCCATTGAGAAACACTGAGTTACGTCATTACAATTTATAATGCTAATTTTCATTTAGTAACAGCTAGAAAAAATTATTTCAAGGACTATTTTTAATAGTTAGTCAAAATCCAATTTAATGGTAAAGTCAATTTTTACCTCACTGTTAAGGAAAAGGTATTTTAGAAAAATCACCTTATCCCTGCCTAACGCCTCTAAGGCTTTTTTCGTAAGTATTCTAAATGTCACCTGGCAGATGATGGCTCCCCTGTAGCGAGGTGTGAATAGCTCCCAGTACAGGGACAAAAGGCCTTGGGTGTGGGAAGGTGTTGTCTCTTCCTGGACAGGATGGCTTGCAGGCTGTGCCCAGGCACTTGGTGAACTTCAATGGAGGCCTATCCTGTCACAGGTAGATGTAGTGCACGCCTGGGCCTGCTCCTTCTATTGCCATCCTAGGCAGGCTGGCAACAATCCCTGCACACAACTCCTGTGCCCAGCCACCCCTGCTAGTGGCAAACCAGCCACAGACCTCATGTTACACTTTCATTTTTTTATTTATTTTTCAGTCCTGCGAGGATCCCGCGGGAGCACAGGGGTCCACGATGACTCATGCGATAGCCCTACTGGACCACAGGGGGTCTTTACTGGCTCCTACAATAGTCCAGTGGGATCACAACAAGCCAAAAAATTATTTGTTTTCCTTATGGCCCCATGAGGGGTACCTCTTCTTCCCTCCCCTCCACAAAGGCTAGGAGGTCAAGGTATCCCTACTGGGCCCCCTTTTATAGGTTTTTACATTATTTTTCAGGGCTTGGGCACTGAGTCCCGACTCCAGTAATGCTGTGTTTTAAATCATAATTTCTATAAAATGGGTGAACCGAACCACAAAAGCATGCTTTCGGTTTATAGATCTAGCTTTCTGCCAAACTTGGTGTAATTTTGTTCAACCACTTTTTCTGTATCATTGTCTAATTTTCTCTATGGGAACTGCATGGGGAAAAAAGTATGTTGGGGCCTTCCCTTTTTCTCTGCCCCCGCTTGACGGTCTATCTCAAAACTTTCCACAAAGCTTGATGAGGTGGATGAACATCTTTTTTAGACACTTTTGTGAAGATTCATCAAATGACGCCTGCTATTAGCAAAACAAACAACCATTTGCAATACAATGGGTCTTGCGTTTGCTTGAGTTAGAGCTATTAGCATTGAAAACTCCTAACCGGACTTTTCTTGCCACATAAATTGAAAATTTAAAGTAAAACAGTTTCACATAATTAACCGGACTTTTCTTGCCATACAAACTGAAAAGTAACAGTTTCACATAAGCGAGCTGACAGCGGCCATCAGCGCAAAGCAGACACACAAAGGGAAATAAAAATTTGCTTGCAGTGAAACCTTCGGCAAAAGTGCAATTATCCATGTAACTGGCAAAAGTGCAATTACCTATGTAACAGGATGGATGTCATGCAAAGAGCTAGGCTACTGCCAAGCGAGATCGAGCTGTGAAATAAAGAGAAAAAGTAGTCCAGACACCAGACGGAAAACATCTAGCCTTGTATGTTTTCAGTAGTTGGCCATGCGCTTGAGGAGGGCTAAACACCAGAAAAGGCATGATGCATGCATGCCTTTCACTCATGAAAGCAAGCGGATTTTAAAAGTCAAGCCCACAAACCAATTAAAGTGACTGACGTGACATGGGTGTGGTTAGAAGCCAAAGAGGGATTACAACAGGGGACGGAGCGCTTTGCGCTCCCCCCTAAAAACATTCCTCCTATGGAGTCTCTGACCTACATATAACTACACTGTGGTGACTGCCAGTGTGAAATACATAAAATATGTGGAAAGTTGTAATCATCGTATCACGTATTGAATTGCATATGAAGGTACGTATTGATGACGGAATGTGTCAGTAATAAGAAAATATTGCATCAATTTACTTGTAATAAGTTATTACTAGAGACGTGTGACGTTGCAGGGCTCAAGGGGCAGAGCAGCCTTCAGTCAACATGACAGAAGCTGATTCTCATAAGCCCAAGCACTTTGTGTGAAGTAGCAGTTTTTCAAATAAACTTTCACTTTACAGAGACAGTGCCTGGGGCCGCTTTCCATCTTGCCTCGTTATCTCTGGGAAGGAATGCAGGTTGTTTTAGGCAGCCTGCAGAGAAACAAAAATAATTTATTTCATTGGCAAAGGGCAGTCAAAGCTCCTTTACCTTGCACCCGTGAAAGGAATGGTTTCTGTATTTTTAAACGGCTCTACATCACGTGCCACGCCATGAGCAGTGCGTACCTTTGCAGCATGCAGCAGGTTGCATTTTGGGACATGTAGTTTTGTTTCAAAATTGGAAATCTCAACATTTACAATAAAAAGGTGAGTGAGCGCAACAACACCATGGTGGCCGACGTATTCATTTTCCTGGATATGTATCTGCTCTATGACTTATACACTGTCAGCAAAACGATCCCTGTCGAGCAGGCAAAGAACTTTAAATTGGGTAAGTGGTCATCCTCCATGTGGGCAGAAGTGTGAGTCCCATACAGATTGTCTGATGGGCTGCACACCACCTTTTAAATGCAGGGGCGTCATCTCAAGTCGGTGTTTGGGGTGCTACACCCCCTAATGCATGTATTATTTAATAAATAGTTTGGTACAGGAGCTTTCAGTCAGGTATGGTTAGATGTATGTTCAGTTTCACCTGGAATTTTTAAATACTCTGACAGAAACACACCCACGCACCCACACACTCTTGTCTCTGTACTGATTGGTTGTTTTACAAACCCGTTAGGTGGACTGCAAAAATGGCGGAGTGGAACCTAAGAGATTCCACTGTGCCATTTTTGTGGCTATTTTTAACAGCTGCACAGAGCAGGCGTTAAAAGGGGGCATACCTTTGTTTTTAGTGGGCCCCTATGTACTCTGCAGGATAAGCACCAACATTTTGGCGCTAATCCTGCACAGTACATCAATAGCGTAAAAAATTACACTATTGCCCCTACCCTGCGCCATGGTGCGCTGTATATTAAATACGGTGCGCACATGGTGGCGGTAGTGGGCGCTAGAGGAGTGGTGCGGCATTGGATGCAGCACCACTATTCTTAAATTCAGGCCTTTGTTTTAAGCACCCTCACAATCCCCACTCCTTTCCACTTCTCCGTAAGCCCCCCTCATGCGCTGCTTCCATATAATGATTAACATGATATGCCAGTGTGATTGACGAAAAATCGGAAGCCCCCCCATCCCCCCCTTTACTGACCAAGCCACGCTCCTGTTTAAATTACTCTTTTAAATCTGGAAATATTTCCTTCATGTTGCAGAAGGAGCTCAGCCTTGCTGCAGTGCAATATGGTAAGTCAGGCAGAAGCAGACCACCACTAAATATTTGGTACCAGCGCTGCACACATAAATGAGTATGTTCAGTGATGGCATTACTGCCACTTATTCCCTGGTATTGTCATCACATCTTAAATCCTGGTTTAACACTGCATCTTCTGAATGATGTAATGTTATTACCGCATTCAGCATGTGTGGATTGTGGACTTTGTGATTAAAGGGAAAATCTTCCTGTGGTGTTATCACTGCATTGGTAGTTCTTTGGATTAATTAGGGTACTTGACAATGGTTTATATAAATAATGGCACAATTGCAGATTTCTCTTTTGTCAGTTCGGTAGGTTTCTTTCACAAATGCATCACTACAACTTTTAGATTCCTACAGGAATTGTGAAATGAGTAATGTAAGATCTCCAGTGAGTTTCTTCATACTGCTCACAATTCTTATATTATGTGCAAAATTCATGCTGTGGCTGTACCGCCAGAGAACTTTAAGCAATCTCAGAAGTACATCATTCAGAAGGAAGGTGGCACATGCTCTGCTCCTCCACGTGCCTTTGAAGGACGCGTCCGCGCGGCCGCATCCATACTATGAAATGTTTCCTGTGGTCCCTGTCACGTGCACAGCTGCTGTGTGACACATTCAAGAGAGATTTGATCTGCTTGTATTACGGATGTCTTAGCAATTTCTCAGCCATTAAAAAAAAAACACAAAACACTGACATATCACAGTAATGGCTGCGACTGAAGGGATCGGGGACGTGAAAACGGAATCCGCCTGTACAGAAAATGAGGGGGGTACAGCCGGACCTGTCTGCTATTATTCAGCCACATCTGAAATCCGGGCGACACCCCAGTGAAATAGGCTACATTTCTCCCAGTGTAATTTGTCGACACCAGGACACATTCTGCAGTTCCCGCGCGTTGTTTACTTTCCGTTCCGGGCATTCTCCTCCTGGACATGAAGGGGTGTCAGAGCTTTGTTATTCACATTTCCAGCCTGGCTCTCCAGCATGGTTATTTTGGGGGCGCTACAGCATTCCCGCATCGTGCCAATTACTACACAGAGGATCCCTTTTTAGCAACTTTAGAATAATGACAGGTTTCATGTCTTGCAATCTGCATGCAGTGCCTCGATGCCTGTTCATAGCTCGCTGTCCTATATTAGAATGATTGCAATTTATGAACTGAAATAAGAAAATTACCCGTGTCAAAAGCAGTAACCCCCTCACTTATCTACATAAAATACAGTCTGTGATGCGCAAGTTACACGATGTGCTGTGCAGCAGGCACATTGACCATCTTCGCCACTTTATGAGTTAACACTGACTGGATACAACCAAGCACATTAACCACTAGAGTTATCTTACCATGATCATTATGCCCTGGACTTCCCTGGGCACAGACAGATCTCTGCAGCATGTGCCTCAACCTCATAAGATATTCTACATTGCAGTCTCTTTATGACCAATTAATTGAGCCAAAACAGATTTATGGTCTCAGTTGTTCTTTTTGGCCATTTCCTTGAGGCAGAGTTTATAAAAAATAAATGTCTAGATTGAGGCCACTTTCCATGACTCCACCCCTTGTGACACCACCATCATTCTATTGAGACACCGTGCCCCCAATGTATGGGTTCCCAGTGTAATTTTAACAATTCCAACACTGTAGGGGGCTTTGTCAGATTCTGTTCCAATGGAATCCGCTTCATGGTGTGGATGTTAAGCCTGTTTCATTATATCCCAGCTCTGTGATACTAATGGGAGCAGATGAGGGGAGTTTGAACTTCGAGGAATAGAAGAAGCGGGAATCTGAAAGAGCCCATCTCCAAACCTTAAAGAATTCAAAGAGGAATAAACCACATGCAGTGGACCACTGTGGGACATAGTTGCACCCAAAAAACTACACCTTGTGTGAACAAGGAGGAGTGAGGTATAGAATGAAACAGCCTGCCAGGTTCACTGTAAGTTCCCAACGGACTCCTTTAATTAAAAATTCCAAGGCCCATATTTATACTTTTTGACGCAAAACTGCGCCAACGCAGTTTTGCGCCAAAAAAATTAGCGCCGGCTAACGCCATTCTGAAGCGCCATGCGGGCGCCGTATTTATTGAATGGCGTTAACCGGCGCTAGCCGACCGGCGCTGCCAGGTGTGCGTGACAAAAAACGACGTACACCAGGCAGCACCGGCGTAGGGAAAAATGGCGTTTGGGCGTCCCAAAATGGGGCAAGTCAGGTTGAGGCAAAAAAATCGCCTTAACCCGATTTGCGCCATTTTTTTCGGGCGCCCAGACGCCATTAACATGACTCCTGTCTTAGCAAAGACAGGAGTCATGCCCCCTTGCCCAATGGCCATGCCCAGGGGACTTATGTCCCCTGGGCATGGTCATTGGGCATAGTGGCATGTAGGGGGGCACAAATCAGGCCCCCCTATGCCACAAAAAAAAAAAAATACTTACCACAACTTACCTTTTCTTCCCTGGGATGGGTCCCTCCATCCTTGGGTGTCCTCCTGGGGTGGGCAAGGGTGGCAGGGGGTGTCCCTGGGGGCAGGGGAGGGCACCTCTGGGCTCATTCTGAGCCTACAGGTCCCTTAACGCCTGCCCTGACCCAGGCGCTAAAATCCGGCGCAAATGCAGGGTTTTTTGCCCCGCCCACTCCCGGGCGTCATTTTTGCCCGGGAGTATAAATCCCACGCACATGCCTGGGAGTCATTTTTTAAGACGGGAACGCCCACCTTGCATATTATTAACGCAAGGAAGGTGTTCACGCAAAAAAATGACGCTAACTCCATGAACTTTGGCGCTAGACGCGTCTAACGCCAGAGTATAAATATGGCGTTAGTTTTGCGGCTAATTTGCGTCGAAAAAAACGACGCAAATTCGGCGCAAACGGAGTATAAATATGCCCCCAAGTACTTCACACCCACGTACATACCATTCTATGTTCTATACTCAAAGCTCTCTACTATCAGCTCTGCTTTACACACACACACGCACACACACACACACGCACACACACACGCACACACACACACACCTACACACACACACACCCAAACCCACACACACAAGCAGACTATTCTCTTAGTAACCAAAAACTAAATAAACCCACATATAAAAAATCAATTCATCAGAAAGTCCTTCTGTGCATAATATAATTTCTAAAAATTCCATTACACATCCTGTGCCCATGTTTCTCTCCTTGCTTATCTCCAGCCACTCTAAACAATAGTCTATTTATACAACAATGAAATCCTTTGTGAGTAATCACTGACAAAGATCCCATGATGTCTGTAGCAAACTTCCTCCATGCTCCACACTCAAGTTAGATCAACAGTGCATGACGGTAACATGCAAACTTCTAATAAAGACCATACACTCTCTAATCCTTTTGCCAATTATGATTTTCACGCCCCCACCCAAAATACCCACAAGTTATTTTTGTGATCATGAGCTGGCAATATGTCCTTAAAGAACCATCTGGATTATCTTTCTCCTTAACCTAAATGGACGAAGCATTGTCTCATCTTGCACAACTATGGCTTTCGGTTTCTCTAATTCTTCCTGAATGTTATAGAAAACCTTACTTTTATGCACACATCAGTTTCATTTTCAGGGTCTTCACAACAGTCAGGAGGTGCTGAGAGGGAGATACCCTGTGTACATACATTTTAGGTCAATTGGAACAGTGTCATCTGTGTCTCTGTAACGAATTCCAAGCTTTCCTTCAGCATACACACACTCACATTTTATTACAACATCCTTCACTCTCACCATTACAGATTGCAGCTCTAACACGCAGGAAGAAGAGATACACAAGATATAAAACATCACTTCTCTTCTACTGTAATACTATTGACTATAACTCTCTTTGTATACATAACCTCACTTTCACTTCCCAGTTCTTTCTCATCACCACACACCAATGCTAATTTAGACATAAAATCTACATGCAAAGTGTTCTTCCCTGGTACTGATGACGCAGAAATGAAGGTTTTACATTTATTAGCGCATAAACGTAGTGCTGCAATAATCAAGTGTGACTTTAACCGAACTAATAAAGATTGTACGGGGACAAATGTGCCCTCAGAGTAGTTTGCCAACATTTATAAGCGTGCTTTATATCACGTGATGTATTAGAATTGTATTAATCCGACATAATCGTAAACGTGTGCTATGATTAGCTTGTTTGAAATGTCTTAGCTGAGCATAACTTTAGTGGAGGCTTTGGCCTAGCAGCCTTGTCTCACGGTTTAGATGCTCGTATTTTTCCAATGTGCTAATAAACGTGTATTCTTGCTTGAAGCTGTACTTTTCCAGTGAGATCGGTTCACATGCTTATCTTTAAGGTTTCGTGCCAGCCTGGCATCTTCTTCTTTGCTCCAAGGTCAATCTGCAGGTGCGGACAATGGAAGCTCTGAAAGTGAGTTAATTGGTAAAATATGTTGCAACTTACGTTCCCGACTCCAAGGATAATGTATGCCTTGGTAGAAGCTTGAGAACTGTTGTTTTTGATTGGACAATTTGAAGCCAACCTATGAACCCTCCAATGGAAGACCCTACTGGATTTGAACTGTTGTCTATTTAAACCTGGTGCACGAAAGGAAATAGGACATCACCCCATACCCGCCATTTTGCAGGACATTGCAGACATTATGGCCCATCTTGCTGCGACGCCATTTTGAATGAGACTTTGATGCTTTCTCTAATCGAGAGAAAGAGACTTTAAGTAATTCTCGCCCTAGAGACTTTAACTTTGATTTGCCCCTTTGCATGAAATAGTAGTTGTCTTTTATCTTGCCGCTGTGAGGCAATTACCCCGTCCACCCTGCCCCTTTGCCCCGTCCCATGCTGATCGAAAACTGGTACCTGTGAGACGAAGACTTCCTTGAATGCTGATCGAATTTGGTAAATATGAAAGGAAATTGTACAATTGCATTGTGTTTTCTTTTTAGGTAACCAACTGCTGATTTTTGATAAGAGCCCTAGTTAGGAGTTTTCTAAATTAATGTTGTTAAATTGTTTTTGCATGAAGACCCACATGCTGATGCTAATTTGAGGTTAGATGAGGATTCATTTGATGCACAATGCAATTTGAGACCTTGTTATGCTGACCAATGTATGCAATTAGCTCATTACAGATTATAGTTTTAGAGGTTTGTGTTGCTATTATCGAATGCATTGTTATCCAAATGCTGCATAGATTGCATCTTTTCCGCCGATATGGACAGTTATTAATGTTCATTTACATATATCATTTGGTGTTGAGACACATTTATATTGTGCTAGCTTTGTTAATATAGGGAAATAAATTCATTAACTTTGAATAAACTGGTGTGGTTATTCATGACCGAAAGGTCATGGTTTCGTCGAAATGTTTTCTGGATTAATTGTGAAGTGTTATGTTGATCAGGGCATTGCTTATGTTCGTTATTGATTATTGATTTGATTAAATTGATTATTCTCGGGTGAAGAGAGCCCCACTTGGTCAAAAGATTCATCGGCCCAAGAGCGTCCAAATGCAGGTAATTTATTAGGCTGGAACGCTCTATCAGTAGATGGTAGCAGAGGACGGTTACAACTTTTGGGACCCCACTCGAGACATACATGGTGTTGAATTAATGGTTCCGACTTTTGGGACCCCACTCGAGACATACATGGTGTTGAATTAACGGTTTCGACTTTTGGGACCCCGCTCGAGAGGTATATGGTGTTGAATTAGATTTTTCTTGGGTAAAACAGATTGAGAGAATGATGATGGGCTAAGTCCCCCGCGACTTTCCCGGGATCTCGGAGCTTGCGAATGGAGAGAATGGAGGTGTGAGATCGGCGTTGGCGGTACTAGTGACGGTATGAGTGTAGTTAGGATTTTGCGCTTGCATAGCTTATTGCCGCAGATTGTTTGAAAAGGTTGCGAGGATTTTAGAGAATAGCGGAGGTGCGACTCCGAGTGTAGGAGTAGGGAAGTCGTCGAACTTCATAGAAAATAGCGGAGGTGCGACTCCGAGTGTGAGAGTAGGGAAGTCGTCGAACTTCACGTGTATGTGGCGCTTTGTGCAGAAAAAGGTCCACGTGGTTGTTGTTGTTGAGACGGGCCCTGCGAGGTCAAGAGACTCCGGAGTATGTTGAAAAGTGTATGAGACACTTGTTTTATGTTGTGGTCTGGTCGGTTTAATAGGTTGACCGGGCGTGGTCAACGAGTCGGTACGTGTGTTAAGGGAGTGAAAGAAACTTCGACTTCGGGCTTTGACAAATTCTAAGTGCACTAGAATAGATCATTGACAAGTTGAGAGCAGAGTCTGTGGGTCAGATTTGCTTGCGAAAGTGGGGACGAGAAAGATGGAATAACTGCCGAGGCTAGTGAAAAATCCCTAAGGTCCTGAAGCGATTGTGTTACCCTTCCTGTAGTAAACCGACAGATCTGTTTTATATATTTTTTTTTTTGGTTGCTCGCGATACATGCTAGAAATTGTTACGAGAGGAGCTGAGTGAAGGAGGACAAGCCGCGAGGCTTTGTCAGCCGCAGTGTGTGTGAGTGTGACGTCACTAGGAGCCGCGCTGGGATAGGTTGGTTGCAGAGAAGGGTCGCGCACGGATTGGACGCAGTCTGTGGGGCTCGATTGGAAGGGGAAAGGCAAGCGAAGAGTATTCCGGGAATTAAAGTCACCTTATTGATTACAAACTTTGTGAAACAAAAGACGAGAAAATGAAATTTTTTAAAGCATTAAAGAGTGCGATGAAGGGAGAGTCTTACATTAAAGCGAGCGTAGGAGAGGAGACGCCACCCGAAGGTACACCAGCTTACATTGTAATGGAGGAAAAAGGGGTAGCTCCGTGCCTTTGGCTAAAGCAATGGCACAAACTGACAGAGAAACATGGGAGCGTAGCGTTCCCGATCCATGGGACATTCAATATAAGGATCCTAGAGAATTTGAGATTCGCGATTTACGACATGAAGGTACCTCCAAGGCCAGCACAGTTTGAGGCTCTAGCGATTTGGGAACTAATGGCTAGACAGCAACAGCAAAAGAAGTTTGAGACCAGGATAAGGAAGGTAGAAAAGACACTAGTGGACGCTAGGTGGGATAATGCACAGAAGGTGTGGAGGTCAGATATATTGCAGGGGATAAAATTGTTTCCTGCAATTGCTAAGGAAGAAGAGGAGACAGGCAAGAAAGCTACCTGTAAGACAAACAGGAGGTGTTCCAAAGATAGAGAAGACGAGTCAGAGGATGAGGAGTTCATCATCCAATTGCTGAACGACCGTCCACCACCTTATGCAGCGAGTGAACAAGGTCCAAGTACCAGTTCTGCCCCTCCGGCACCGGTACAGAATAATGAAACTCCGAATTCAGAAACGCCATCCGGATCTAAGGACCCGAGTTTACTGTTTACCCCGCAGATACCGCAGGTTAGGAGAATATATCCCGATGTGCCTATATTGAAACCAGCAGAAAATTATCAGCCGCAGGTCCCAATGTACTATAGCAGTGACAACAGTACGGGAATGATTCTAGATCCAACCGTAATGGGAGTACAGAATGGTTGCAACCCAACATTGGCACAAGCCGAGTCAACCCAGCTTTTGATGCCTCAAAAGCAGATGCAGGGGGGAACCGCACATGCTCAGATGACGGGGAGTCAGACGGGCATGCCGGCAATGATGACCCATAGTGTGGGAATGAACATGCCTCAGAACTTGGGAAATGGACAGAACCCAGATGCGATAGCCCTACCAATTACTGTAGGTCCACCGGTACCTTTGTACACTCAGCCTAGCTTAGGTATGAGCGGTCAAGGATCAATGGTGCAGATTTTGACGGAAAGGAGGTGCATAGAAAACACTCCAGAGACAACTCCGATAGTGGCTCTGCCAACTGGATCTGGGTCCTTGATGGAGTTTAGTCCCATATGTGCTCAGTCAACAGTGGTGAGGTCGAGTCCCCCACTGATGATACCGCTAACATCGAACACTGAAAAGTTGCCGCAACCATCAATGGCAGTCGATGCAAATGCTACACTGATGGGGTTGAATGCACAACAGCTGACACAGTGGTTCAACAGTCTGAATTCCACACAAAGCTCAGCCAGTGGGAAGGGAGAGGACTATTTGAATAGGGTCAGGTTGAACATGGAAGCAGAAGAATTGGTGGAAGGGACTATGGGTTTGAATAGGTTAGAGTCCTACTCGGAAGAAGAGCTGAGGTATCTATGTCCCAGGATTACGAGAGAGGTGAATAAGGTACACAGAAGGTTGCAAGAAATAGCTGACAAAAACAGGATTGAGATAGACAAGACAAAACACTTGAGCAGGAGCTATAGATTGGATTTCGGGACCACAGACTTTGAACACATGAGGTCAGCAGGCATGAAAACGCACCTTAGAGAATTGCTGCAGAGTGCACAAGTGTGGGGGTGCTTAGACAAGTGGGAGAGCAGATGGGCAAAGAAAAAGGAAAAGAAGAAAGACAGTGTCCCAGAGCATAAGGAGAAAAGACCACAGAGTAGCGATGCAATAACCATGTTACCAATGAGGGAAACAGCAGGGGGAAAATTGATACATGTACCATGGCACAGAAGCGACATTCAGTCTTTTACGGATGATTTTCCCAAACTGAGAGAGAAACCGATTGAATGGTATCAACAGACTGATAGGTTTGTGAAGCTTGCAAAATGTCTTTGGGAAGACCTGAACACCCTCTTTGAGATTGTGGTTCCGGCAGATTTGCGGGAAGACTGTAAAAGGGCTGTAGGTTGGCCGACAAGTGAACCAGAGAGAGACAGGGATACGGGTGCACCATCGCCTATGGTGATGAGCTTGTACTATAAGGTGATTGAGCATCTGAAGACGAAGGTTGCCGCGAAAAATGTGGATTGGCAGAAGATTGATCGAACTGCCCAAGAGGCTAAAGAGTCGATTCATGGATACTATGAGAGGTTGTTGAAGGCGTTCAAGAACTACAGTGGCACGGAAACAATAGAGGCGAAGGATATGCTTCATTTTGTGTGTAGGTTTGTGGAAGGGCTGAGACCAGAGATAAGTCAGATGATAAAGACGCATTTGATTTGTTGGCAGTCGAAACCTATTGATGAGGTGTTGAATTATGCGAAATACTGTAGCGACGAAATTGAAGTGAAACAGAAAAGGTTGAAAGAGAAGGTGATGATGATGCAGCTTAAAGCAGCTCAGACAGGTTTGCAAGGGTTGCAAGGGTTCCAACAGCAGGTACCGCAGCCGCAGCCGCAGGGAAATATGGTGTTTCAGCCACAGGCGAGAGGCAGAGGCAGAGGAGGTTTTGGGAGTAATGGTCCGGATTTGAACACTGTTGTGATTCCGAATGGTGTGCAGGCGATGAAAAGGGTGATGCCGTGTCACGTGTGCGGAATCGTCGGACATTGGAAACGCGAGTGCCCGATGATGGTGCATGAAGGTGCAGGTGTTGGTCAGCAAAACAATGATGTCAATGCATTCCAGACAATGAGGGGACCGAAAATGAGAGGTCCAAACCCAAATTTTCAGACCATAAGTCAGCTGCAAGGATTACAGCCTATGCAGCCGCAGCAGATGCAGATGCCCCGTGTGCAGATGACGCAAATGCAACCAATGCAACAGCAGTTTCCCATGGTACCTAATCAGCAAATGCAAATACCTTTGGCACCAATGAATCAGCAGCAAGCGATGGTTCCTCCACAGGTCTTGGGTCAGGTGATGAATACAAATGGCACAGTACAACAGTTCCCATTACACAGTGAGAATGGAATAAACAATGTATGGGAGAGTGAAAGTTCAGATGAGGAGGGAAAGTGTGTGCTTGCAGCATCCTTGGAAGTTGATCAAAAGGGACCGTATGTGGAGGGAAGAGTCATGGGTCATCGTGTTTCATTCTTAGTTGACACAGGAGCCACACGTTCAACTGTTAGGAGCATTGAAGTACCAAATTTGCCACTCTCAGGGAGGACAGTTCAAGTAGTGGGAGTAGCAAACAGGCACCTGACGAACCCAATCACAGATCCAGTACCAGTCAGTATTGGTAACTATCAAGGGTTACATAACTTTGTGGTATGTGACTCAAGCCCGATAGCACTGTTAGGGAGAGACCTATTGTGCAAATTGGGATGTTTGATTATGTGTTCGGACGATGGAATTAGAATTCAGACGAACAGTGATGGGGAAGAAGAGGACAGTGTAGAAGGGGATGAGATGGAAACTGTCGATGAAGAATACCCTCTGATTAACCTTTTTCCGATGATAACTGAAGAAGAGATTCCAGCTGAATTACGGGAAACAGTCGGAAAAGAAGTGTGGGATATGACAGGAAAGGAAGTGGGATTGGTGAAAGGAGTGGAACCAGTGAAAGTGACCGTAAAACACAATGTAACCTTTCCCCAGACCCCACAATACCACATGGCACAAGACACCCTCATGAAAGTCGCCCAACTCATTGACGAGTTTGTAAAACAGGGAGTACTGAAAGAAGTGTTAAGCAATCCATGTAATTCACCAATCATGGGACTAATAAAGCCGAGTGGAAAGGTCCGAATTGTGCAGGACTTGAGGAAAATAAATGACATCATAGTAAAGTGCTGCCCTGTAGTACCGAATCCAGCTGTGATAATGTTTCAAATCCCTTGCGATGCCGAGTGGTTCTCAGTCATCGACTTGTCACAAGCATTCTTTTCGGTGCCTCTTCATGAGGACAGACAATTTCTCTTTTGTTTCAAATTCTTAGACAGAGTTTACAGTTGGTGTCGAATTCCTCAAGGGTTTTCTGAGTCACCGTCAATTTTCAATCAGCTTCTAAAGAAAGACTTGGAAGCGTTAGAATTGCCATTCGAGTCAACATTGGTACAGTACATTGATGACTTACTGATTGCATCTAAGACAGAAAGTGGCTGCACAGCCGACACCATTGCTCTACTGAACCATTTGAGAAGGAATGGACACAAGGTGTCTCCTTCAAAGTTGCAGTTCTGTCAGAAGAAAGTGAAATACTTGGGTCATCAGATAGAGAAAGGGTCACGGAGAATAATGAAGGAAAGAATAACAAGTGTACTTCAAATGAGTCCACCAAAGACAAGGAGGGAGGTGAGGAAGTTTTTGGGGATGGTGAGCTACTGTCGCCAGTGGATTCCCAACTTCTCGAGTCTAGCAAAGCCTTTACTGAAACTGACCCAGAAGGATGCATTGGATGAAATTGAGCTGAAAGGAGATGAGATGGATGCTTTTATTGAATTGAAAGAATGCATGTGCAGGGCTCCAGCTTTAGGTATGCCTGATTACACAAAGCCTTTCACATTGTTTTGTCATGAACGTGATGCATGTTCTTTGTCTGTCTTGACCCAAGCCCATGGTGGCGTAAACAGACCAGTAGCGTATTTTTCAGCTACTTTGGATCCGGATCGCAGCAGCACTGCCAGGGTGTTTGCGCGCCGTAGCAGCAGTTGGTATCAGCCTCACTCAGAGTGAAGGAATAGTGATGGGACACCCATTAACAGTCATGGTCCCTCACTCAGTTGAAATACTTTTGACCCGCTCCCGAACTCAACACATGACTGGAGCAAGACTCACAAGGTATGAAACAATAATTCTGGGCTCACCGAATGTGCAGCTGAAAAGGTGCACTACGTTGAATCCAGCAACCTTGCTTCCCGGAGAAAATGCTGAAATTGAGAACGCTGAGGACGTCGAGCATGACTGCCTTCAGGTGACTGAATTTTGCACAAAACCCCGACCTGACATCAAGGATACTAAGCTTGATGAAAATTACCAAATTGTTTTTGTTGATGGGTCATGTTTAAGAGATGCATTGGGAATTTTGAAAGCAGGATATGCTGTATGTACTGTAACAGGTGTCTTGGAAGCGTCCTGGCTCCAAGGAGTCTATTCTGCACAAGTAGCAGAGCTTGTAGCCCTTACAAGAGCATGCCAACTGTCTACATTGATGAAGGTTACCATTTACACTGATAGTCAGTACGGGTTTGGAATTGTGCACGACTTTGGGCAGTTATGGTCACAGAGAGGTTTCCTGACTTCTTCAGGGTCCCCAGTGAAAAACGGGGAGAGAATAAGGGAATTGTTACACGCCATTCAGATGCCAGCCGAAATTGCAGTGGTAAAGTGTAGTGCTCATACAAAAGGACAGGACTATGTTTCCTTGGGAAATGCATATGCGGATCAAGTCGCAAGATTTTGTGCCTTGAACTGTATATTGCTCAGGGATGAATGGAATTCGATAAGTGAGCCAGAGCTCGAACCAGCTGAAGCATTTGCCTTGAAGGTCGTAGATACAATGGATGAATTAAAAGCATTACAGAATAGCGTCAGGGAGGATGAAAGAGCTTCCTGGATTAAGTCACAATGTACGAAGAGACCAGATGAGTTATGGGTTTCAAATGAGGGAAAATATGTTTTACCAAATTGTCTCTTATCGCAGCTAGCGCGGTTCTATCATGGGCAGGCTCACCTAGGGAGAGATGCCATGATAAGATTGTTCAAAACTGATTGGTTTAACCCCAGATTTCGTCAAGCTGCAGAAGCAGTTTGCCATCGTTGTGTCATTTGCCAGCAGATGAACCCAGGAAAGGGAACGGTTGTGAACGCGAGCCACATTGGCAGGGCGAGTGGCCCGTTCAGCAGAATGCAGATGGACTTTATTGAGATGCCTGTGCATGGAGGTCTGAAGTATGTGTTGGTGATTGTGTGCATTTTTAGTCACTGGATTGAAGCATACCCTACACGTAGAAATGACAGCCTTACAGTTGCAAAACTATTGTTGAGGGAGTTGATACCACGTTTCGGATTCCCGATCTCTTTAGAATCAGATAGGGGAAGTCACTTCAATAACGAGGTGATAAAGTTACTTTGCGCAGCGTTGAACATTGAGCAAAAACTGCATTGTAGCTATCGCCCAGAGGCCTCAGGACTGGTGGAGCAAATGAATGGTACACTGAAATCAAGAATGGCGAAAATATGTGCATCGACAAATTTGAAATGGCCTGACGCATTGCCCTTGGTGTTAATGTCAATGAGAAACACCCCTGACAGAAAGACTGGATTGTCTCCGCACGAAATTCTCATGGGCAGGGCCATGAGACTTCCTGCAGTTCCCGCAAACGCGCTTTTGAATATTACAGATGATATGGTGTTAGACTACTGCAAAGGTCTGGCTGACGTGGTTCGCTCTTTCTCTCACCAGGTGGAAGCAACCACCTTGCCACCGATCCAAGGTCCAGGACACACACTGAAAGCAGGTGACTGGGTCGTGATAAAGAAGCACGTGAGGAAGTCGTGTCTGGAACCCCGTTGGAAAGGCCCTTTCCAAGTGATCCTGACGACAACTACCGCTGTGAAGTGTGCGGGGGTTCCCAACTGGATTCACGCCAGTCACACAAAGAAAGTGTTGTGTCCCACAGATGAGGAAGTTGAAGCGCTGAAACTGCCAGTAACTGATAACAAAGTGTCGAGCGCTGAGACAGAGCAAAACAGAACTAGAAGCGAACAGGCAGAAATAGAGGAGAGAGAAATATTCTCTGAGGACGAAGCAACCGATTCTCTTGGGGAAGACCAAGGAGAAACCTCAGACAGCGACGAAGCAGCTGAAGGTAACAAAGAGCCTGAAGCAGCTGAAAGTGACAAAGAGCCTGAGGAAAGTAACGGTGACGAAGGGCTCGAAAGAGGTGAAAAAGCAGGACAGCCTGATCAGAGGAGGGCTTTCCCAGAAGCAGACGGTACAGAAAAAGAAAAGGAAAACTTGATTGTCTCCCCAGAAGGAGGGGATAAGGCAGAACAGACCGAAACTGTTCAAACTTCTTCAGAAGAGATCGCAGGTCCATCAAGTGGACACAGTGCAAAGAAAAGACAAAGTATATCGCCAGTAAAACTAAGAACTAGAGAAAAGTTGAACGACAGTGAAGGGCCAAGAGTGAAAGAGAAAAGAAAGGAGGTGTCTGTCGTGGTACCAACCTCAAGTGAAGGAAAAGACTTGGCCAAAGAGGAAAGTACCAGTGAGACAGAATCAAAGAGAGATGCAAAATTGAAAAGGAAAAGAATACCAAACAGGAGATATTCCGGTCCTGAATGGGCATATGCAGTCAATGACGATTGGACTGACGAATTTGTATCTCTTAGCCTCGAGAACGAAGAAGAAGAGATACCAATAGAAAAGAAAAGTTTTATGGACACTGTTGATTGAAAAGCTGGTAAATGACATTGCTTGCTATAATCTAACGTGATACAACCAGCTGAGACATTGCTAAACCGGATGAGACATTTGCTAACCTGATAAGACTTTGATAACCTGATTGACACTTAAACCCGATTTGAGACAACGTTGATAACTGAAAAAAAAAAAAAAAGAGACTGAGTTATTGCCGAACTGAGTTATTGCCGAACTGAGTTATTGCCGAATTGAGACAAATGCTGCTAACCGATAAGTGACTGGGCTCCTGAAGAAAACTGTGTGAACATTGCGCTCGATAAGCTTTGTAACTGATTGCTCAATCGTTTCTTTTTATAAGTGCTTCTAGCTCTCTGATTCTATACAGATCATGACACAAAACAGTAGAGTGAAATATTGTAAATATGCGTGTATAGGCTTGATAATTGCATGTGTACTAATAATAATGGCAATAGTGCTTGCAACGCATGGAAAGGGTGAGAATGAGAAAATCGATGCTTCTACTTTTGCTCCTGTTACTGTCACTGAACTAACTGCATTGAAAAGTCTAGAATTAGATGAGAGACACTTGCATGATAAAAAGGAGCTTTCGTATAATGTTTTCTATCGCTTGCTAACAGAATATGTTGAGACTATGGATGCGAAAGATTGTTATGTGTGTACACAGATACCGACATCGGTAACGGAAGGGGTGACCTATCATCACATGCCTCTTACATATGGGATTACATGTAGTATAGTAACTTCTAGATTTTATGGTCAAACCAACATACAGTATTTTTATTCAAATTATGATGTTACCTTTGCATATGTTCCTATAATCACGCAACTAAGCCAGATTGCAAAAGATTGGGATGCTAAAATAATGAGGGAATTTTTCGAGCCAATGCAACCTTTTGAAACAGCTCACGCACATAGGGAAAACCTTACCTGCTCGCTATCAGCAGTAGAAATACGCTTTTTAGATCGCACAGATGATAGAAGGGCACAAATGAATGCGAAATTAGAAAAAGAGCTAAGTAAAAGGACTTCAGTAGACAATTATGCTTTTCCGCAATAAGAACACAAGGGAGAATAGCTTTAGATGCTTGGCATGTAGGGAAATTTTGTATATATCGTGGTGAATCTTATTATGATAACATTTTCGTAGGAACGAGTGAGTGTAAACATACGTTTATCTTTAAGGCCAAATGGACATTCATGCTGAACGGACTTGATCCTGTCATACCAGGTGTATATTACATTTGTGGGCATAATGCCTATTATCGTCTTCCAAAAGGATGGTGGGGGAGATGTTATTTGGGTATAGTGTTCCCAAAGGTTTATCAACTGGATGACTTATCGATGATTCCAAAGACATCTGGATCCCATCGTATCCAGAAAAGAGAGACCGCAGCTGCTGTGGTAGGAGATATATTTGGAGCCATGATTCCTTCATTGGGAGTTGTGTTGAATTCCATCAAAATAAGAAAGTTGTCTACTATAGTGGATAACATGTTGACAAAGTTTTCAGGTGCTATAATCCTGATGGATGCTGAACTTGCAGCGGAAAGAGCTATGACTCTTCAAAACAGGCTTGCCCTAGACATTCTTTTAGCAAAGGATGGCGGCGTTTGCAAAATGCTTGGTGCGCGCCACTGTTGCACGTATATTCCAGACAACAGTGTGAAGATTAAAACAATGCTTGCAAATTTAACGAAAGAAAGTGCAGACTTGAAGGAATTGAAAGAACCAGGAGTGTGGGAGAAGGTTGGAAAGGGACTTGCTTCAGTGGGAAATTGGCTTGGTGGCATTTGGAATGGAATATTATTAAAAATAATACAGGGAATATTAATAGTACTGATTTGCATCTTTGGAATTTGGGGAATAAAAAGAGGAATATTAATGATCATGGCAAGAATTAAAAGAAGGAAGGAAGAGAAAATGATGAAAAGAATGGCAAAAGAATACAAAGCAAGAACGAGGGGAACTAAAAGGCAAAGAGAACTGACAGAATTTTAATGGAATAAAATTTGTGGGAATAGTTTTGTGTGATGACAAGTAGTCATCAGAGGAGGGATTGATGACGCAGAAATGAAGGTTTTACATTTATTAGCGCATAAACGTAGTGCTGCAATAATCAAGTGTGACTTTAACCAAACTAATAAAGATTGTACGGGGACAAATGTGCCCTCAGAGTAGTTTGCCAACATTTATAAGCGTGCTTTATATAACGTGATGTATTAGAATTGTATTAATCCGACATAATCGTAAACGTGTGCTATGATTAGCTTGTTTGAAATGTCTTAGCTTAGCATAACTTTAGTGGAGGCTTTGGCCTAGCAGCCTTGTCTCACGGTTTAGATGCTCGTATTTTTCCAATGTGCTAATAAACGTGTATTCTTGCTTGAAGCTGTACTTTTCCAGTGAGATCGGTTCACATGCTTATCTTTAAGGTTTCGTGCCAGCCTGGCATCTTCTTCTTTGCTCCAAGGTCAATCTGCAGGTGCGGACAATGGAAGCTCTGAAAGTGAGTTAATTGGTAAAATATGTTGCAACTTACGTTCCCGACTCCAAGGATAATGTATGCCTAGGTAGAAGCTTGAGAACTGTTGTTTTTGATTGGACAATTTGAAGCCAACCTATGAACCCTCCAATGGAAGACCCTACTGGATTTGAACTGTTGTCTATTTAAACCTGGTGCACGAAAGGAAATAGGACATCACCCCATACCCGCCATTTTGCAGGACATTGCAGACATTATGGCCCATCTTGCTGCGACGCCATTTTGAATGAGACTTTGATGCTTTCTCTAATCGAGAGAAAGAGACTTTAAGTAATTCTCGCCCTAGAGACTTTAACTTTGATTTGCCCCTTTGCATGAAATAGTAGTTGTCTTTTATCTTGCCGCTGTGAGGCAATTGCCCCGTCCACCCTGCCCCTTTGCCCCGTCCCATGCTGATCGAAAACTGGTACCTGTGAGACGAAGACTTCCTTGAATGCTGATCGAATTTGGTAAATATGAAAGGAAATTGTACAATTGCATTGTGTTTTCTTTTTAGGTAACCAACTGCTGATTTTTGATAAGAGCCCTAGTTAGGAGTTTTCTAAATTAATGTTGTTAAATTGTTTTTGCATGAAGACCCACATGCTGATGCTAATTTGAGGTTAGATGAGGATTCATTTGATGCACGATGCAATTTGAGACCTTGTTATGCTGACCAATGTATGCAATTAGCTCATTACAGATTATAGTTTTAGTGGTTTGTGTTGCTATTATCGAATGCATTGTTATCCAAATGCTGCATAGATTGCATCTTTTCCGCCGATATGGACAGTTATTAATGTTCATTTACATATATCATTTGGTGTTGAGACACATTTATATTGTGCTAGCTTTGTTAATATAGGGAAATAAATTCATTAACTTTGAATAAACTGTTGTGGTTATTCATGACCGAAAGGTCATGGTTTCGTCGAAATGTTTTCTGGATTAATTGTGAAGGGTTATGTTGATCAGGGCATTGCTTATGTTCGTTATTGATTATTGATTTGATTAAATTGATTATTCTCGGGTGAAGAGAGCCCCACTTGGTCAAAAGATTCATCGGCCCAAGAGCGTCCAAATACAGGTAATTTATTAGGCTGGAACGCTCTATCAGTACATGTTCTCTGCTAAACTGAAAAGCTTGTAGCTTTGCTGTGTAATGAGCCAAGCTGGTGGTGCGCATTGTACCCCAACGGGAGAATGCATCTGAGGCTTGTGATCAGTGGGGATCACAAACATAGCTCCACAAATACATCTTCGTGGTTTACTGAACAGGTACTTATGGAGAACTCTCACCCAATCACTGATTAATTGCTCTCTGTTTGTGCGGGTGTCCTTCATCCATTACTGACTATTCCATTATTCTTCATTATGTATCTGTGAAAAAAACATATCAGTTTCTACATTTTGGCATCCATAGCTACCACGCATTCCTTTTCAACCTCAGATGATTTTAAAAAAGAAACATTTTTAATTTCCTTTCAGACCACCTCAAATACTATTTTATGTTGAAAATCCTAAACAAATCTAATTTTCTTCTTCAGAGTTTTCCTGAAAGGGCCAATCTTGCTGTAATAATCTTTTACAAAGTTGGCTTAATATGCTGAAATCTGTAATAAAGAAAGCAAGTGTTCTTCTGTAAGATGGATCAGGAACTTCCCCAATTTATAGTACATAGGGGCATATTTATACTCCGTTTGCGTCGGAATTGCGTCGTTTTTTTTGACGCAATTCCGACGCAAAACTAACTCCATATTTATACTTTGGCGTTAGACGCGTCTAGCGCCAAAGTCCATGGAGTTTGCGTCATTTTTTTGCGTGGACACCTACTTTGCGTTAATTATATGCAAGGTAGGCGTTCCCGTCTAAAAAATCGACTCCGAGGCATGTGCGTTGGATTTATACTCCCGGGCAAAATTCACGCCCGGGAGTGGGCGGGTCAAAAAAAATGACGTACGGCCGCTTTTGCGCCGTTTTTTAGCGCCTGCAAAAGGCAGGCGTTAAGGGACCTGTGGGCTCGGAAGGAGCCCAGAGGTGCCCTCCCATGCCCCCAGGGACACCCCCTGTCACCCTTGCCCACCCCAGGAGGACACCCAAGGATGGAGGGACCCATCCCTGGACACTTCAGGTAAGTTCAGGTAGGTATTTTTTATTTTTTTTGGGGTGGCATAGGGGGGGCCTGATTTGTGCCCCCCTACATGCCACTATGCCCAATGGCCATGCCCAGGGGACAGAAGTCCCCTGGGCATGGCCATTGGGCAAGGGGGCATGACTCCTGTCTTTGCGCCCGTCCGCGCCTGGCCCGCGCCCAGCGCCACGACCCCTGGTCCCCAGCTCCCCCAAGCCCCGCTGATCCGCTACGACCCCACCACCCTCCACGCCCTCAACCCAGGGCGCTCCAAAACCTGCTTCCTAGCTCACCCCAAACGCACCCATGGACCCTTCGCCTGCAACTCCTGCAAACGCATCTTCCACCACGCAACTACCACGACCACAAGCCCACGCGCCATCAACCACCTCAAGTGCATCCTGGTCAACGCTCGTTCCGTCCACAAGCACGCCGTTGAACTTTGGGACCTCCTGGACTCCACAGCCCCGGACGTCGCCTTCATCACGGAGACATGGATGAACGCCTCCTCTGCTCCAGACATCGCTACCGCCATCCCCGAAGGCTACAAGATCTCCAGAAAAGACCGCACCAACCAAGTAGGAGGAGGTGTCGCCATCATCTTCAAAGACTCCATCAGCGTCACCACCTCCACCGAAGACCCCCCCCTCGCCGCTGAACACCTGCATTTTCAGATTCGCACCGACCCAAGGACCACCCTCAGAGGATCCCTCGTCTACCGTCCTCCCGGACCTCGCGCCTCTTTCAGCGACGCCATCGCCGACTTCATCTCCCCGCACGCCCTCGCCTCACCGGACTACATCCTCCTAGGCGACCTCAACTTCCATCTGGAACAAAACAACGACCCCAACACCACCACCCTGCTCGACAACCTCGCCAACCTCGGCCTCAAACAACTGGTGAACACCGCCACCCACATCGCCGGACACACGCTCGACCCTATCTTCTCCGCCAGCAAACACGTCTTCTTCAGCCACACCTCTGCCCTACACTGGACCGACCACAGCTGCGTCCACTTCACATTCCGACGCGAGACCTCCCACCTCCGCACTCAACCCATCCCTCGTCGACAGTGGAACAAGATCCCTGAAGAGCAACTCTTCTCCGCTCTCGCCGCCAACCAACCCACCCTCACCACCGACCCCAACGACGCAGCTCTCAACCTCACAAACTGGATCTCCAACTGCGCTGACAACCTTGCTCCCCTCAAACGCACGCATCGACAGACCAACACCAAAAAACCTCTCTGGTTCTCTGACACCCTCAAAGAATCAAAGAAAACTTGTCGTGCCCTTGAGAAGGCCTGGCGCAAGGACCACACCGCTGACAACATGACCGCCCTCAAGAACGCTACACGCGAACACCACCACCTGATCCGCACTGCCAAAAGGAACTTTTTCACCGACAGACTAGACAAAAACAGCCACAACAGCAGAGAACTCTTCAGCATCGTCAAAGAGTTCTCCAACCCCAGCGCCAGCGCCAACGCCGTCACGCCCTCACAGGATTTGTGCGAATCCCTCGCCACTTTCTTCCATCGCAAGATCAGCGACCTCCACGACAGCTTCGGACACCAGACCCAACCATACACCACTGAACCCGCTTCCCCGGACATCACCCTCAACAACTGGACCCACATCAACACGGAAGAAACCAAATCCATCATGAACTCTATCCACTCCGGCGCCCCTTCGGACCCCTGCCCGCACTTCATCTTTAACAAAGCCGACGACATCATCGCCCCGCACCTCCAGACCGTCATCAACTCTTCTTTTTCTTCTGCTACCTTCCCCGAATGCTGGAAGCACGCTGAAGTCAACGCCCTACTAAAGAAACCTACGGCTGACCCAAGCGACCTGAAAAACTTCCGCCCCATCTCTCTTCTACCTTTCCCAGCCAAGGTAATAGAAAAGACCGTCAACAAACAGCTGACCACCTTCCTGGAAGACAACAACCTGCTCGACCCTTCACAAACCGGATTCCGAACCAACCACAGCACGGAAACCGCCCTCATCTCAGTCACAGACGACATCAGAACCCTGATGGACAACGGTGAAACAGTCGCCCTCATTCTCCTCGACCTCTCGGCTGCCTTTGACACCGTCTGTCACCGCACCCTAATCACCCGCCTACGCTCCACCGGGATCCAAGGCCAGGCCCTGGACTGGATCGCCTCCTTCCTCGCTAACCGCTCCCAAAGAGTTTACCTCCCTCCGTTTCGCTCAGAACCCACCAAGATCATCTGCGGCGTACCTCAAGGCTCATCGCTCAGCCCGACACTCTTCAATGTCTACATGAGCCCCCTCGCCGACATCGTACGCAAGCACGACATCATCATCACCTCCTACGCCGACGACACCCAACTTGTACTCTCCCTCACCAAGGACCCCGCCAGCGCCAAGACCAACCTACAAGAGGGTATGAAGGACGTCGCAGATTGGATGAGGCTCAGCCGCCTAAAGCTGAACTCTGAAAAAACGGAAGTCCTCATCCTCGGCAACACCCCGTCCGCCTGGGACGACTCCTGGTGGCCCACGGCCCTCGGCACCGCACCGACCCCCGCAGACCACGCCCGCAACCTCGGCTTCATCTTGGACCCTCTTCTCACCATGACCAAGCAAGTCAACGCCGTGTCCTCCGCCTGCTTCCTCACTCTCCGCATGCTCCGCAAGATCTTCCGCTGGATCCCCGCCGACACCAGAAAAACCGTGACCCACGCCCTTGTCACGAGTCGCCTGGACTACGGCAACACCCTCTACGCCGGGACCACCGCCAAACTCCAAAACCGCCTGCAACGCATCCAAAACGCCTCGGCCCGCCTCATCCTCGACGTACCCCGCAACAGCCACATCTCCGCACACCTGAGACACCTGCATTGGCTCCCAGTCAGCAAAAGGATCACCTTCCGTCTTCTCACCCACGCACACAAAGCCCTCCACAACAAGGGACCGGAATACCTCAACAGACGCCTCAGCTTCTACGTCCCCACCCGCCCCCTCCGCTCCGCTGGCCTCGCACTTGCTGCCGTCCCTCGCACCCGCCGCTCCACGGCGGGTGGGAGATCTTTCTCCTTCCTGGCGGCCAAGACCTGGAACTCCCTCCCCACCAGCCTCAGGACCACCCAGGACCACTCCGCTTTCCGGAGACTCCTAAAGACTTGGCTGTTCGAGCAGCGATAACCCCCCCTTTTCCCCCCTAGCGCCTTGAGACCCGCACGGGTGAGTAGCGCGCTTTATAAATGTTAATGATTTGATTTGATTTGATTTAAGACAGGAGTCATTTCTATGGGGGTCGAAAAAAATGGCGCAAGTCGGGTTGCAGCGCAAATTTTGCCTCAACCTGACTTCCCCCATTTATTGACGCCCAAGCCCCATATCCCCCTACGCCGGCGCTGCCTGGTGTACGTCGTTTTTTTTAACGCACACCAGACGGCACCGGCGGCTAACGCCGGCTAACGTCATTGAATAAATACGGCGCCCGCATGGCGCTTCAGAATGGCGTTAGCTGGCGCTAATTTTTTTGACGCAAAACTGCGTTAGCGCAGTTTTGCGTCAAAAAGTATAAATATGGCCCATAGTTCCTTTTGGACTTTATCACACTCTTTAGGGTACTATGTCCCATACATCCAACCTCCTAATATTTTAATTCACTTTTGCTTTGTTTCACTTGCAATCCAGTCAATACAACAGTTGTGCCCTTTCCGAATTATTATTATCATATTCTATTTGACTGCTTTCAAATTCTGAAATATCTTCTTGGAATGCCAGAGCAACAGGCATGTCTTCCAACATGCTAATCATAATCCCCTGGAATACTGACACTACACCTGCCAAACTAAAAGGTATCCCTCTGCCTTTTAATTTATCATGAAATATAAATGAAGTGAGATATGTTGAATGTCAGTCTTCTGTTTTTGACGGCACACATTGGCTAAACCAAGTGTGTTAATTTCAGTTTAACCAAATGATTAAAGCATCTCATATAAACTTGGCAGTATATTGCTGTCCACTTAAATTGATATTTTCATTAAACCAGCACGGGGATAATCAGGCTGATGGATCAAATGGCTGCATCATTCATCTATTTCCTTCTGATACAGTTCAGTCACCATCTTCTTTAAGGTTTTCCTGAAGGCCATGGGAACATTTCTTACTCTGCCCCTTACTGGAATTGCTACTATTTTAACAGGGTGTGGTGCTTAAACTAAATAATTCCCTTTCGTGAAAGAAATTCTTACATTTCTTCTTAGTTCACTTAGTTGGCCTGCCTCTCTTCCTTGATCTCCTAAAATGTTTACTCTATACAAAATCTGGTAGATTTTCCTTATTTCATCTTCACAGTTTATATCATATACACATGGTTGTGCCATGGAGTCAAATCTAATCCCCATTTCTCTACTATATCCTTCTATTCACAAAAATACCACAATAAATTGATCTTAGGTCTGGTATACCTATCTGATCTTAAATGGGTGATGAGCAATTTCCTGTTCCTCTCTATTGATCAAGCATTCCTCAAAGTTGCTTAAAATGAGCCGGTGTCAGGCATTATTCCCATCTGTTTACCTCCCATTTTAATGGTACATTTTAGTAAACATGTACAAATGTGTTTACTTATTTTGTACTAATACTACATTGGCCCGGCCCCTCCACTGAATGCTACCGGGCATCCCCGAAGCACACTAAAGGACCTTTTTCCTGCCGTACCTGCAACTTCTCCTGCATCAGAACGACCAATCCAACTACGAAAACATCCAACCCCAACCACTTGAGCTGCATCCTCATCAACACCCGCTCCGCACGAAAACACGCCATCGAGCTCTGGGATTTGCTCGACACCACTGCTCCTGACGTGGCTTTCCTGACCGAAACCTGGTGGAACGACTCCTCGTCTCCGGACATCGCCATCGCCATACCGGACGGCTACAAAATCACCAGAAGAGATCGAACCAACGGAATCGGCGGCGGAATAGCCATCGCTCACAAAGCTACCCTCAAAATCCACACCCACTCGGACGACACCCTCAGGACAGCCGAACACCTCCACTTCCAGATCCACACGGACCCCAACACGACCCTCAGAGGAACCCTCATTTACCGCCCTCCAGGACCAAGAGCCCCCTTCAACGACACCATCGCCGACCTTGCAAGCACCCACGCCCTCGCTTCCCCGGATTACATCCTCCTGGGAGATCTGAACTACCATCTGGAAAATGCCAACGACGTCAACACCGCGTCACTGACCTCCAACCTCCTCAACCTCGGTCTCCGCCAGCTAGTCAACACACCTACCCACATCGCCGGTCACACCCTTGACCCCCTCTTCACCTCTAGCAACCACATTTCCTTCAGCCACACCTCCGAACTCCACTGGACTGACCATCACTGTGTCCATTTCACCTATAAGAAAACCACAGAGCAACACCGCATCCAGCTACCTCCCCACCGCCGCTGGGGCAAAGTCACCCAAGAACAACTGACCAGCACCCTCATCAACAACCTTCCACCCGACGCAATCGACCCGAGCACAGCCGCCATCAACCTCCATCAATGGATCCTCGACTGCGCCAACACCCTGCCCCTCTCAAGAAACCCACCACCATCCAAGGAAAGAAAAAACCAGCCTGGTTCACAGACGATCTCACCACCTCCAAAAGCAACTGCCAGAAACTCAAAAAGAAATGGATCCAAGAACGCACACCCGACAACCTCGCCGCCCTCAAAAACGCCAACCGCGAACACCACGAACGGATACGCACCGCCAAGCGCGCCCACTTCACCGAACGCATCAACAACAACGCCCACGACTGCAAAGAACTCTTCGGCATCGTGAAGGAACTCTCCAATCCGAAAGCCAACTCCAACGACATCCCGCCCTCCTCTGCGACGACCTCTCCACCTTCTTCCACCAGAAAATCACCACCATCCACGACAGCTTCATCACCGGTCCACCGCCAGACCCCACCCCCGACGTCTCCTCCCGCGACTGCCGCCTCACCGCCTGGACCCACGTGGACAAGGCAGAAACCATAGCAACCATGAACACCATCCACTCAGGCTCCCCCACGGACCCCTGCCCCCATCATGTTTTCAACTCAGCCAACGCCACCATCGCCCCCGAACTCCGCAAGATCATCAACCTCTCCTTCACTTCTGCCACCTTCCCGGACAGCTGGAAACACGCAGAAATCCAACCCCTCCTCAAAAAACCCAAGGCTGACCCCAACGACCTCAAAAACTTCCGTCCGATCTCTCTCCTCCCTTTTCCAGCGAAAGTCATCGAGAAGATCGTCAACACTCAGCTCACCCACTTCCTCGAAGACAATTCCATCCTGGACCCCTCACAATCCGGATTCAGACGAAACCACAGCACTGAGACCGCCCTCCTCGCCGCCACAGATGACATCAGACATCAACTGGACAACGCCGAAACCTCAGCCCTCATCCTCCTCGACCTATCAGCCGCTTTTGACACCGTCTGCCACCGCACCCTACTGACCCGCCTCCAGGAAGCCGGCATCCAAGATAAAGCCCTCCACTGGATCTCATCCTTCCTCTCCGACAGAACGCAGAGAGTCCGTCTCTCCCCTTTCCGCTCCAAAGCCACCAACCTCATCTGCGGCGTCCCCCAAGGATCCTCCCTCAGCCCCACGTTGTTCAACGTCTACATGGCCCCCCTCGCTCAACTGGCCCGCCAACATCATCTCAGCATCATCTCCTACGCCGACGATACCCAGCTCGTCCTCTCCCTGACCAAAGACCCGCTCACCGCCAAAACAAACCTCCACGAGGGACTAAAATCCATTGCCGATTGGATGAACAACAGTCGCCTGAAACTCAACTCCGACAAGACGGAAGTCCTCATCCTCGGACGCACTCCCTCGGCCTGGAACGACTCATGGTGGCCCTCCGTCCTCGGACCCCCACCCACCCCTGCCAGCCACGCAAGAAACCTCGGCTTCATCCTGGACTCCGCCCTCACCATGTCCAAACAGGTCAGCGCCGTCTCCTCCTCCTGTTTCAACACCCTTCGAATGCTCCGCAGAATCTTCAAGTGGATTCCAACAGAAACCAGAAAGACGGTGACCCAGGCCCTCGTCAGCAGCAGACTTGACTACGGCAACGCACTCTACACAGGCATCACAACCAAAGACATCAAACCGCTCCAACGTATCCAAAATGCCTCCGCCCGACTGATCCTCAACATACCCCACCGAAGTCACATCTCCCCTCACCTAAAGGAACTCCACTGGCTCCCGGTAGACAAGAGGATCACCTTCAAACTCCTGACCCACGCTCACAAGGCACTTCACAACACCGGACCCTCCTACCTCAACACCAGACTCAACTTCTACACTCCAACACGTCAACTCCGATCCGCCAACCTCGCCCTCGCCATCGTACCCCGAATCCAGCGCAAGACATCCGGCGGCAGATCCTTCTCCTTCCTCGCCGCCAAGACCTGGAACTCTCTCCCCACATCTCTTCGCCAGACCCAGGACCTCCTCGCATTCAGAAGGCTCCTCAAGACCTGGCTCTTCGACCGCTAAACCAGCAGCGCTCCCCCCCCCCCTCAGCGCCTCGAAACCCTGACGGGTACATAGCGCGCTTTATAAATACTATGATTGATTGATTGATTGATTGGAGTTCATGATTGATACTTCATTTTCCTCCAACTCCCATGCTACAACACCAATGTTATTGTTTCAACACTGTCGAAACACACAGCTAAAATGGTCTGCATTACAAATCCTATCAATCTCTGGGCAGGACTTTGAGTCTGCCAGATGATTCCCACTGCCAGATCATTAACAACACTCGTTTCACTCCTGCATGAAGTGTTCATACCATCCTTATTTTTGCCCTTCTCATTTTCCTGCACTAACTTCAAAATAAGATTTACTGTATATTTCCTGGACACCACATGGAAATTGTTCTATTCCTCTCACAATATTAATTGTTGCTTGCAGAGCAAAGCATATTCATTTTATCCCTTGTCTTAAAACATAATCATCAATAGAATCATCTTCTTCCTCATTCCATTAGTAAAGTTTATATCTCCCCAAGGCAGTATTAATATATAATAATATTTTTACTCTACCTTGTTTCCATTTGTCTCACCACATACTCAAATTCATCCCAAAATTCGACATTTTCTAACTCTGTAAGTGTTTAAATTCCCTTTCACCTTCCACTCCCAGGCAATGTTTCAATAGAGAAGAGGCCATTTGTGCTGCATAAATAACCTCCTCTAGAATCTACACAGAGGAAGGTTTTTTGTATTTTTCACATTTTATTTTTTTGTCTGATTGAAGGTATTGCCATATTTAACTTTGGGCAGTAAGAGTGAAAAACATCTCCCCTTGCAGGACTCTGCCCATTTAAATATAAAAACGGTGGTCAAGTCTAATGGGCATGCATGGATCTTTAATAAGTCCAAAGTAATGTGGTGTCACAAAGGTATTGTTGGAATAGGCCAGATGTCATGTTTGGGTTGTAGCCCTGTGACCATGCACTACCCAAAAAGGTAACCCCTAAAAAATTTAACTTCAGGACAGCCCCTGAAGCTCTAACATGCTGGAAGAAGACATTGCTGATAGTCTTACATGCTGAAGAGCCTTCTTTTAACATTAGCTATGTCACGCACACGGACTGGGTGTATAATGTTTGGACGTGAACCATGCCACAAATGGAAATGCCATTTCTCTGTTTACTGCATAAGGCTAATGCAACCTTTCGGTTTCATCAAAACCTGCTTTAAGAACAAAGTCACATCTTCATAAGTTGAGTAAGGAAATTGCTGGCAACAGTAATCTTTGTGGTCTTCTAATAGTCATCAAAAACCTAATTTGTTTGTAAACATAGAGTTTCGGTAAGAATGCCACAAAAATGATTTATGCAAAGGTAGTGCATCCCTGCCTCAAGACTGTCAGCCCCAAGCTGGTTTTATCTGCCTCCTTTACAGTGGAGGTAACGAGATTCCCCAGCTCTGCTGGAAACATAGAAAGAGGCTTTTAGAGTTTTCTGTGACTGTTTGCAATAACATTAGAAGCAGGGCTACAAAATATGGATGCACTGAAGCGTGGAAACTTTCTTAGGACAGGGTAGATTGTATTAACACCCACTAGCCAGTGGCTTCCATAAAAAGTATTTTGAGAACAGAAAAAGAGAAACCTACTTTTTTATCTGCACACGTGGATGACTCAGGACCAACCTGCTTTTCCTTGTACCCTTGAATCAGAGGTTCTTTTCAAGGGTCAGACCAGCTGGTCTCCTGAGGCCCGCAGACATAAAGGGCAAGAGTGACAGGTTGCTAGAGAACCAGCTGACCATTTGCTTTCACTGTGGCGGGTCCTTGGCTAAAAAATGTGGCTCAGCTTGCCATGTATTGCTGGCTGCATCTTGGTCTGCCAGCTTTGTGAACACTGTCAAGCTACAGCTCGCACCTTTGCCACATTGAAGGACTTCCAGTTCCAAAAAAGTAGATCTGAGGTTAAAAGTTAAGAGTGGAAGAAGATGATCAAGTGGTATCTGTAGTCATGCTACAGTGCCTGATACATTTTACAAGTTTCTCATGCTTGGCGCGTTTAGTGCCAAAACTCAGAGCTTTAGTGGGACCCCCAAACTCATCATATCCATTATCTTGAGTCTTCATCAGGCACAGTTTCCTGCCATAAGGCCTGGAAGATTCGAACTTACTCAAAAGTCAGATGGTAAAACTGTTAAACTGATGCAAACATCACATTTTTCCAATTTAGATACTCCCTATTGCATTTCATATATGTTAGAAATGCGGCCTTTGGTTGACAGTCAGGTTACCCCCTGTTCAAGCAAGGACCTTCACTCTAGTCAGGGTAAAAGAGAATCACCCTCAGCTAACCCCTGCTTACCCCCTTGATAGCTTGGCAGAGCAGTAGGCTTAATTTCAGAGGGCTAGGTGTAAAGTATTTGTACCAACACACACAGTAACTTAATGAAAACACTACAAAATGACACAACACAGGTTTAGAGAAAAAGGAAATATTTATCTAAACAAAACAAGACCAAAACGACAAAAATCCACAAGACACAAGTCAAGTTATCAATTAAAAATCAAAAAGAGTCTTTAAGTAGTTTTAAACACACACTAACACTGTTAGCGTGAAAATGTACCTTGGGTGCGTCAAGAATAACCCAGCATGGGTGAGTGTGCATCAAAAAGGGCTTGTGATGCGTCGATTTCACTAACGAGCGGGACCTTGCGTCACTTCTCCATTCGTCGGGTCGGGCGCGTCATTTCTTCTCTCCGCAGGAGAGCGATGCGTCGATCCTGTGAGCACTCTCGGGTCTGGGCAGGCCTTGCGTTGTTTTTACATGCCCAGCAGTGTTTGCATCGGAAATCCAGCCGCACGATGATCCGAAAACCATGCAGCGCGGGTTGCGATCTCCCAGCCTCTGTTAGCGATGCTGCGCGTCGTTTCTCCAGCTCCGTGCGTGGATTCTTCGGTTGCGTTGTAGGAGAGCGTTGATTTTCAGCTCCGAAGCCGGCAGCGCATCGTTTTTTCAGCCGCAGATCGAAGTCACGTCGATCTTTTCCCCGCACGGCGTTCTGTGCATGGATTTCTTCCTCTTAGGCTTCCAGCTTCTCCTTTCAGGGTCCCAGGAACTGGATGGGCACCACAGAGCAGAGTAGGAGTCTGCCCAGAGACTCCAGGGGCTGGCAGAGAGAAGTCTTTGCTGTCCCTGAGACTTCAAACAACAGGAGGCAAGCTCTAAATCAAGCCCTTGGAGATCTTCACAAGATAGAAGGCACACAAAGTCCAGTATTTGCCCTCTTCCTCTGGCAGAAGCAGCAACTGCAGACTAGCTCCACAAAGCACAGTCACGGGCAGGGCAGCTCTTCTTCCTCAGCTCTTCAGCTCTTCTCCAGGCAGATGTTCCTCTTGGTTTCCAGAAGTGTTCTAAAGTCTGTGGTTTTGGGTCCCCTTCTTATACCCATTTTCTCCTTTTAAGTAGGCCTACTTCAAAGCAAAGTCTCTCTTGAATGTGAAATCCTGCCTTGCCCAGGCCAGGCCCCAGACACTCACCAGAGGGTTGGAGACTGCATTGTGTAAGGACAGGCACAGCCCTTTCAGGTGTAAGTGACCACTCTTCCCCTCCCTCCTAGCACAGATGGCTCATCAGGAAATGCAGACTACACCCCAGCTCCCTTTGTGTCACTGTCTAGTGTGAGGTGCAACCAGCCCAACTGTCAAACTGACCCAGACAGGGAATCCACAAACAGGCAGAGCCACAGAAATGGTATAAGCAAGAAAATGCCCACTTTCTAAAAGTGGCATTTTCAAACACACAATCTTAAAATCAACTTTACTAAAATGTGTATTTTCAAATTGTGAGCTCAGAGACCCCAAACTCCACATGTCCATCCGCTCCCAAAGGGAATCTACACTTTAATCAGATTTAAAGGTAGCCCCCGTGTTAACCTATGAGAGGGACAGGCCTTGCAACAGTGAAAAACAAATGTAGCAATATTTCACTGTCAGGACATATAAAACACATTACTATGGTGGTCATTCTGACCCTGGCGGTCTTTGACCGCCAGGGCGGAGGACCGCGGGAGCACCGCCGACAGGCCGGCGGTGCTCCAATGGGGATTCCGACCGCGGCGGTAAAGCCGCGGTCGGACCGGCACCACTGGCGGGGTCCCGCCAGTGTACCGCCGCCCCATTGAATCCTCCGCGGCGGCGCAGCTTGCTGCACCGCCGCGGGGATTCCGACCCCCCCTACCGCCATCCAGATCCCGGCGGTCGGACCGCCGAGATCCGGATGGCGGTAGGGGGGGTCGCGGGGCCCCTGGGGGCCCCTGCAGTGCCCATGCCACTGGCATGGGCATTGCAGGGGCCCCCGTAAGAGGGCCCCTACATGTATTTCACTGTCTGCTGCGCAGACAGTGAAATACGCGACGGGTGCAACTGCACCCGTCGCACAGCTTCCACTCCGCCGGCTCGATTCCGAGCCGGCTTCATCGTGGAAGCCTCTTTCCCGCTGGGCTGGCTGGCGGTCTGAAGGCGACCGCCCGCCAGCCCAGTGGGAAAGTCAGAATTACCGCCGCGGTCTTTCGACCGCGGAACGGTAACCTGACGGCGGGACTTTGGCGGGCGGCCTCCGCCGCCCGCCAAGGTCAGAATGAGGGCCAATATGTCCTAGCTTAGCCATACACTGCACCCTGCCCTTGAGGCTACCTAGGGCCTACCTTATGGGTGTCTGACATGTAAGAAAAGGGAAGGTTTAGGCCTGGCAAGTAGGTACACTTGCCAAGTCGAATTTACAGTTAAAACTGCACACACAGACACTGTAATGGCAGGTCTGAGACATGATTACAGAGCTACTTATGTGGGTGGCACAACTAGTGCTGCAGGCCCACTAGTAGCATTTGATTTACAGGCCCTGGCACTTCTAGTGCACTTTACTAGAGACTTACTAATACATCAAATATTCCAATCATGGCTAAGACAATTACATACACATTTTGTAAAGGAGCACTTGCACTTTAGCACTGGTTAGCAGTGGTAAAGTGCCCAGAGTAAAAAAAACAGCAAAATCAGAGTCCAGCACACATCAACAACCTGGGGAACAGAGGCTAAAAGTTAAGGGAGACCACACCAAGGATGAAAAGTCTAACAATATATTAATGTGTTTACCTGCATGTATTTTCAATTACAAATCCATAGCACTTAGTAATGTTTAATGCTTGTTTCATAACATGTTGATAATTCAGCTTGCACAAATATATTGTATAGAATTTGGTTCAAATGATCTGATACTATGGTTTGCAGGCATGATTTATTTAATGTTTTGATAGTTTCAATACTGTATCCAACAGTTAGTTTCTCAAACAGTTCACAATTTTTCACATTGTTTAATAATTGCTTCAAGCGCTTCAGTAATGGTGGATACATGTATTCCAATAATCAACTATCCTTCACAGAAGCATAAGTAGGTGAAAGTGCATTAATGCTCACAGAGTGATTGTAGATTTTGAAAAAAGTCAGCAAACTGAAAGGAGTATGTATGCTGTGCATAGACAAAGGTTAGGGAGAGAGGAATCTGTTTCTGGGGAGCTGAGATGCCACATAGAGGAAAGCTGTAACCACTTTTTCCTTTTCAAAGGCCAAAGGCAAGCACTTTGAGCTGCCAGACACGCCCTATTGGCTTGTCTGGGTAGCTGTTGAATGCAGAGAGAGAGGGAACATCTGTTTTCATAAGGAACAGTAACTCAGTTGTTCTGCTAAATTATGCAGGTGGAAGGCACATCCACTGTTATGGTGTTAACATTAGTTTAGAAGCAAGGCAGGGGTTTGGGGACCACATGCAAGGAAACTCCAAACTACTGTTATAATGTTGCAATGTTTTCTAATATTCTAGTAGTTGACCTTGTTCCCTCCATTCTGTTGTTTTTTTGCAGTCACAACTATGCACATTACGGCTGATTCGCAAAGGTGATCCACCCTTTTGAGAAGTTAACACTTTTGAGCAATTTTAATAATTTTAGATGTTCCCAAATTGCACTTTGTAGGAGGCTGGCCTGGCTTATAGTAGGTACCTGATGGTACTTACACCTTGTGCCAGGTCCAGTTATCCCTTATTAGTAGATTAGTAGCGTTTTAGCAGCTTAGGCTGATAGAGGTAGCTATAGCAGAGCAGCTTAGGCTGAACTAGGAGACATACAAAGCTCCTACTATACCACTTATATCATATAGCACTATATCATAAGAAACACAATACTCAGAATTACTAAAAATAAAGGTACTTTATTTTAGTGACAATATGCCAAAAGTATCTCAGAGGATATACTCCCTTAGGAGGTAAGTAAAATACACAAAATATACACACAAACCAAAATCAGGTAAGTAAACAGTTAGAAAAGTAGTGCAAACACTGTAGAACACAATAGAATGCAATACGAGACAACAGGCCAAGGGGCAACACAAACCATATACTCCAAAAGCGGAATGTGAACCACGAATGGACCCCAGGCCTAGTGTAGTGTGTAGAGGGTCGCTGGGAGTGTAGGAAAACACTAAGGATGTCCAAGATACCCCACCCCAAGACCCTGAAAAGTAGGAGTAAAGTTACCCTACTATCCCAGAAAGACAGTAAAGTCGAGATAGGGGATTCTGCAAAGGCAACAACTGACTGCAAAGCACTGAAGACGGATTCCTGGACCTGAGGACCTGTAAAGGAAGAGGACCAAGTCCAAGAGTCACGCAAGTGTCCAGGGGGGGCAGGATCCCACTAAACCCCGGATGAAGGTGCAAAAGGGCTGGCTCTGGGTGGAAGAAGCCAAAGATTCTGCAACAACGGAAGGTGCCAGGAACGTCTCCTTTGGTCAGAAGATGTCCCACGGCGTGCTGGAGGATGCAGAGTTGTTTACACGCAGAAAGACCGCAAAAAAGCCTTGCTAGCTGCAAGAGTCACGGTTAAAGAAAATGGGTGCTGTTCGGGCCCAGGAAGGACCAGGAGGTCGCCCCTTAGAGGAGAAGACAGAGGGGGCGCTCAGCAACAGAGAGAGCCCATGCAGAAGCAGGCAGCACCCGCAGAAGCACTTGAACAGGCGTTCAACAAATCTGGGCATGGTGGTTGTCTCAACACAGCAAAATAGGGTCCCACGAAGCTGGTGGCCAGCTTAGCGAGTTGAACAATGCAGGACAGAGGGCTGTGCCGTGCACAAAGGAATTCTTGCAAAAGTGCACAGAAGCCCTAGCAGCTGCAGATCACGCAGTACACAGGATTACTGTCTGGCGTGGGGAGGCAAGGACTTACCTCCACCAAATTTGGACAGAACGACCACTGGACTGTCAGGGTCACTTGGACCCAGCTCCTGTGTTCCAGGGACCATGCTCGTCAAGATGAGAGGGGACCCAGAGGACCAGTGATGCAGAAGTTTGGTGCCTGTGGTAGCAGAGGGAAGATTCTGTCGACCCACGGGAGATTTCTTCTTGGCTTCCAGTGCAGGGTGAAGGCAGACAGCCCTCAGAGCATGCACCACCAGGAAACAGTTGAGAAAGCCGGCAGGATTAGTCGCGACAATGTTGCTGGTAGTCTTCTTGCTACTTTGTTGCGGTTTTGCAGGCATCCTGGAGCAGTCAGCGGTCGATCCTTGGCAGAAGTTGAAGAGGGAGATGCAGAGGAACTCTGGTGAGCTCTTGCATTCGTTATCTGACGAGAAACCCACAGTAGAGACCCTAAATAGCCCTCAGAGGAGGATTGGCTACCTAACCAGGTAAGAGCCTCTCAGGAGGGGCCTCTGACGTCACCTGCTGGCACTGGCCACTCAGAGGCCTCCATTGTGCCCTCACACCTCTGCATTCAAGATGGCAGAGGTCTGGGACACACTGGAGGAGCTCTGGGCACCACCCATGGGGTGGTGATGGACAGGGGAGTGGTCACTCACTTTCCTTTGTCCAGTTTCACGCCAGAGCAGGGGCTGGGGGATCCCTGAACTGGTGTAGACTGGCTTATGCAAGGAGGGCACCATCTGTGCCCTTCAAAGGATTTCCAGAGGCTGGGGGAGGCTACTCCTCCCCAGCCCTTAACATCTATTTCCAAAAGGAGAGGGTGTAACACCCTCTCTCAGAGGAAATCCTTTGTTCTGCCTTCCTGGGACTGGGCTGCCCAGACCCCAGGAGGGCAGAAACCTGTCTGAGGGTTGGCAGCAGCGGTAGCTGCAGAGAAAACCCAAGAGAGCTAGTTTGGCAGTACCCGGGATCCAGGCTGGAGCCCTGGGGATGCATGGGATTGGCACCTCAATACCATATTTGGCTTGGGGGGCAATTCCATGTCTTAGACATGTTACATGGCCATGTTCGGAGTTATCATTGTGAAGCTACACATAGGTATTGACCTATATGTAGTTCACGCGTGTAATGGTGTCCCCGCACTCACAATGTCTGGGGAAATTGCCCTGAACAAAGTGGGGGCACCTTTGCTAGTGCCAGGGTGCCCTCACATTTAGTAATTTTGCACCTTCCCTTCACTAAGTGAGGGTTAGACATATAGGTGACTTATAAGTTACTTAAGTGCAGTGTAAAATGGCTGTGAAATAACGTGGACGTTATTTCACTCAGGCTGCAGTGGCAGTCCTGTGTAAGAATTGTCTGAGCTCCCTATGGGTGGCAAAAGAAATGCTGCAGCCCATAGGGATCCCCTGGATCCCCAATACTCTGAGTACCTAAGTACCATATACTAGGGAATTATAAGGGCGTTCCAGTGTGACAATTTTAAAAGCAGAGAGAGCATAAACACTGAGGTTCTGGTTATCAGAGCCTCAGTGATACAGTTAGGCACCACACAGGGAACACATATAGGCCACAAACTATGATAACTGGGGTCCTGGCTAGCAGGATCCCAGTGTCACATATCAAACACACTGACAACCTAGGGTTCCACTCTGAGCACTGGGTCCCTGGCTAGCAGGATCCCAGTGAGACAGTAAAAACACCCTGACATATACTCACAAACAGGCCAAAAGTGGGGGTAACAAGGTTAGAAAGAGGCTACCTTCCGACACACTTTTGTAGTACATTTCACTTTCATAGTAAGTCCAGCACTACACATGGCCAACCACCTGTACTGCAACAACCTCCCATAGAAATAATCGAGGTAGGGACTTAAAATAAAACCCCACAGAAAGTAAAAACATATATAAAAATGGTATATATTTAATATTAACAATAAAAGATTTAGGGGGTCATTCTGACCCTGGCGGTCCAAGACCGCCAGGGTCGCGAATGACGGAAGCACCGCCAACAGGCTGGCGGTGCTTCCAAGCCCACTCTGACCGCGGCGGTAAAGCCGCGGTCAGAAAACCGGGGCCGGCGGTTTCCCGCCATTTTTCCCCCGGCTGGGCGAATCCGCCATGGCAGCATGGGGATTCTGACCCCCTTACCGCCAGCCTGTTTCTGATGGTTTTCACCGTCAGGAAGAGGCTGGCGGTAACGGGTGTCCTGGGGCCCCTGGGGGCCCCATGAAGCTTTTCACTGTCTGCCTAGCAGACAGTGAAAAGCGCGACGGGTGCAACTGCACCCGTCGCACGCCCGCAACACCGCCGGCTCCATTCGGAGCCGGCTTCTGTGTTGCAGGCCTCCTTCCCGCTGGGCCGGCGGGCGCTAACATGGTTAGCGCCCGCCGGCCCAGCGGTAAGGTTGGAATGCCGGCAGCGGTCTTTTGGCCGCGTAGCGGCCAAATGGCGGTTCCCGCCTGGCGGGCGGCTACCGCCGCCCGCCAGACTTGGAATGAGGGCCTTAATAACCTATTTCAAATGTAAAACATAATCTAACAGTTCATGTTATGACTTTTAATAACATTTATTGTTACATTATTTTTAAATTTAAAATAGGTTGTTTAATAACATTTTTTGTTATATTATTTTTTCATAAAACATTTAAAACAAAATAGAAGGAAATGACCGGCTCGCTAAATAGATCCTTCCAACATGGCTGCCATGCTCGTGCATGCCATCGTGAGTCAAGGGTGTGCACCAGAAACAACAGGAACATCTGAAATGCTTTGTTATTTTGATAACATCAGAGTCCCAGTATCTATTGTCTGGAGGCTGCTGACTCACCGAATAATTAACTTAATGTGCTACTAAAATGAACCAATCAATCAAAACAATTGATTAGGAATTTGTAAAGCGTGGCTACTCACCTGTGTGGGTCTCAAGGCACTGGGGAGGTAAGGGAGGGGTGTGCTGACGATCAGTCGAAGATCCAGATCTTGAGGTCCATCTCTAGGCATCTTGCTCTACTGCAAAGACCTTTCTCTGACTCAAGGGTTAAGATCTTCAGCCTCCACCTGCAACCAAAATAATCGTACTCTGCTGTTCTTTTGCTCTGATGACCTACCTTGTTCTCAGTGGTCGCACTTAAGGAGACTCCACACAACAGTAACAACAACCAGTGGCATTGTGAACCCCTCTGCTTTTGCAGTTTAAGTGGAGGTAGCCACTAAAAGTTGATTTGTTTTACATTGTCTCCTTCAGTCTGCAGGACTGTGGACCTAACTTCATAAAACACTCTATGGGAAGAGCAGAGTGGGTAAATAGGTGTAGGTCAATTGTTGCTATGTGAGCCACGTCCACTAAAGGAGAGAGAGAGAGAAAGAAATGATGCTAGTGTTGATCTGCTGTACCCTTAGGCCCTCTTGCCTCTCATACAAAAGGCCAGCTGAATGCCCTTGTGCATATTTGTTGACCCTCTTGACATGGATGGCCCATTGGTTGGTGTCTTAAAAGAGCCCAACTGGGTAGGCCTCGCTGAACAGCAAAAGGTGGATGTGGACAAGTGAAAGGCAAGTTATAAAAATAATGTAAGAAAAGAAAGAATTCTTGAAGCTGGACATGAGGAAGGGAAGAAGGAAAATGGGTGAAAGTAATGAAAGATGAAAGGAATGAACTATAAAAGAAAGATAGAAATTTGAAAGGTGAAGCCAAAGGAAGGAAGGGGTGTGGAAAGTAAAACATAAGGGTGAGTGCAAAGACGGATGGTTGGAAGTATGAAAAGATGGATGGAAGGGAGACAGGATCACTTGGTCAAAGGATGAAAGGAAGAGGGGAACGATTGATGAATGGATGTGTAGGTTGATGGAAGGGTGGACAGAAGAGTTAAAGGAAGAAAAACTGGAAGACTGAATGGTTGGGCAGATCTATTTGCCAAGGGAATGGTCATTGAAAGGATGGATGAAAAAATGGAAAGGAGAAAAAATGGATGGGTGAAAGGATTAATGAATATGTGAACAGATAGATGGTGACAATAATGAAAGGATGGATGGAAGAACGGTAGGGTGAAAGAATGATGTATGGGTGGAAAGGTGGCAGGATGAATGGATAGATGAGCGGATGGAAAGGTGAAAGAAAGTATTCTGGGCAAAGTCTGGCTTATTTGCTTCATTTTCTCCGTGTCATTAGAGGCTTTATTCAAAGTGGGGCCTATTTTATTCCGAGGCTACAGCCATGAGAACAACCCATGTTCCTCCTGCTTGATTTGTACTATATTTTAAATGTGAATGCTGTATCGTTGAATGGCCACTGAATTTCATGCGATCTTAGCTCTCCTGGTACAGTTACTTGTAAAATGACTGGAGCACCTTGTCAATGCCAAGAATGATAGGGGAAAACAAAATTGGCAAGATTTACCACGCGCCCTTGAGACTAACAATAATAAAGTCTTTTGGCATATAATCTCACACGTAACCTAGACAGCACTCATTCATTTCATCATCATATTCAACCTGAAAAATGGATTGCACAGTTCTCATCTTTGTATGCCCTGCCCGCATCCCTACATTATCCGTTGAGACACTTTTGTGCCCTAAATCTGCAAATTCACCAGAAGTCAGCGTGATCTCTTATAGTATATCTGATACTTTTGCCGCTATCAGCCGCCTGAAACAAGCCAAGGCACCTGGCCCGGATGATGTTCCTGGAGACTTGTATGGATCAGAACCTCAAGTCCGGTCTAGTTATATTAACCTTCTATCAAATGCCATTGCAGATGGTGGTGAAATCCCAGAATCTTGGAGGGGTGCAGAAATTATCCCCGTTTATAAAAAGGGTGATGCCAGTAATCCCTCAAAATATAGGCCCATCAGTCTCATAGAAAATTTGCGGAAGGATTTTGTTAGGCAGGTACTTGACAGGCTGTTAATTTGGATAAATGAGCACCATGTGCGGTCCCCACTTCAAGTTGGATTTCGTGCGAAAACAGGTACCTTTCATGAGGTGTTTAGATTTACATTACTGTATTGGATATACGTGTTGCTGAATGAACAACATTTGTATGCAGCCTTTGTGGATCAACATGTTGCGTTTGATCTTGTCCCATGAGTCAATTTGTAGAGTGTTTTAGAAGACATGGGTGCCCCTGTGAACCTGATTAATTTAATTGCACGCATGCATGAAAATAATTATGCCCAGGTCCGTAGGGGAGACAAGGGAGACTGCATCCCTATATTATGGGATGTTGCCAGGGATGTGGTTTAGCACCCACTTTACTTACCCTTTAGATAAATGATGTGGCGAAAGATCTATTGGCATGTTTGAACGATTCAACAACTCCAAACGCAATAAGGTACCTAGCCTGCTTTTTGCTGATGATTCATTACCCATCACTAAGGCCCTCATTCTGACCCTGGCGGTCGGCGGAGAGACGGCGGTCGGACCGCGAACAGACCGGCGGTATTAAAAATGGCATTCTGACCGCGGCGGTCCCCGCCGCGACCGACCGCCACTTCTCCACTCCGACCGCCACAGCGGTCATGACCGCCGGGCTGGAGTTTGCGCACTCCGGCCCGGCGGTCGTCCCAAGACCGCCAAGGGTATTATGACCCTGCCTACCGCCGCGGTTTCTTGCGGGCGGGAACCGCCGTGCGAACCATGGCGGTAAGCACTATCGGGGCCAGGGAATTCCTTCCCTGGCACTGATAGGGGTCTCCCCCACCCCCCACTACCCACCGAGTCCTCCCCCCACACCCTCCACCCCCCTGCCACCCCCCAGAGGTGGTACGAACCCCCTCCCCACCCCCAGCCCGACATGCACATACATGCACCCCGACATGCACACACCCCCAACATGCACATATACACACCCCCTACACACACATACACAACGGGGACACATACCCGCACACATACATGCAGACATGCGCACCTGCCGAACAGCACACATTACCCATAGACACAGCAGCACCCCCCGCCCGCATACACGCACTCACACACCCCCTCTACACACTCACACGCACACCCCCATGCACGCCCACATCACACAACACCCCCCCACCCCCTCCCCTCACGGACGATCAACTTACCTTGTGCGTTGGTCCTCCGGGAGGCGACGGGAGCCATGGGGAGGTGACCGCCAACAGAAGACCGCCAACAGAAGACCGCCACACAGAAATGTGGGTCGTAATTCTGTGGGCGGTGTTCTGCTGGCGTGGCGGTGGAGGTTGACCAGTCTCCACTTTCCCGCCGACCGCCAGTGTGGCTGCTGGCGGTTTTCCGGCGGAACGCTCCCAGCGGTCAGAATGCGCACAGCGGCATACCGCCGCGGTCGGCGGTCTTCACCGCGGCGGTAACTCGGCGGTCTTGCGAAAAGACCGCCAGGGTCAGAATGAGGGCCTAAGTCTCTAAAATCTAGTTTATAAATGTATTAAGTTCTGGGCCCTAAGAAGTCTTGAATTGAATACTTCTAAAACAGCACTTATGGTGTTTGAGTCAAGACCAATCAAAAACTGTTATGAGGGTGGGAGCTGAGGTGTTAGAAAGGGTCTAGAGTTTTAATTATCTGGGAGTAAAACTGTATGAGAAGTTTAAGTGGGCCCTGCAACTCAGTAACAGTCTCCTACTCGTTTAACACAGGCTCTAAAGCTATTGCATGAATGCATGACCAAACTAGCTCATGCTCCATTTCTTCTGCCTTTAAGGTTTATAGTGCTGAGGCGCAGATTGTTGCTCTTTATGGAGCTGAACTGTGGGGTTATGAAGACATGAAAAAATTAACTTAGTTGAAAACAACTTAATAAAAACCCTTGTTTCAGTTCCATTTAGTGATAATAAAAATAATAATACTGCGACTTGAAAAGCGCATGGCTACTTCAGACGAAGTGTCCCAGTGATGAGGTCCATTTCACGAGGATCCAGAGCGCATCTAATGTATCGTAAAATCAGCTTGAGCCAAATAGCCAGGTTTTACTTTTTTTTTTTTGGAAGAGAGATTGCGACGCGGCCTGCTGAATCTGGAGGGGCAGGGAGTTTCACAGTTTCGGCATTAAGTATCTAAATGAGGAATCCCCAGTATCTACTCTCTTTACTGTGGGGATGCTGGCCAGCAGAGCCCTCGAAGATCTAAGATTCCTGACTGGGAGGTAAGGCTTGATGAAGGAATGTAGATAGCAGTACCCTTGTTAGTGAAAGCCCTGTAGCACTTTGAAGGATACTCTGGCCCTCATTACAAGTCTGGAGGTCCTTGGACTGCCAGACTGGCGGTGGCGGTCTTACCGCCATTGGACTGGTGGTAAAGACCGCCATATTACGGATTCAGTGGTTTGGCCTAAGCCAAACTGCTGAAACGCTGCCCCGTACCGCCAGGGCGGTCGGACTGCCGACCTGTAGGTGAGGACCTCCGGCCCGGTGGTAGCCATAATACCGCCATCGGTATTACGACTCTGCAGACTGCCAGCATTTTGGTGGCGGTTGCACCGCCATGAAAGTGCTGCAAAAATGATGGCGGTCATGCACCCGGTGACAGGAATCTCCATTCCTGTTGCTGGCAGACAACCCCCACATGACCACACACCTACATTCACGCACCCCCATTTACCCACGCATTCGCTTACATGCACCCCCACACACTTGCACCCAAACACGCACTCAGATACACCCATCCACTCGCACACATGCATTCAGACACATACACTTGTGCACAAGCACTCAAACAGACACCCCTCCCCCCTCTGCTTTCCCACAAACATACACAACTCACATACACACACACCACCCCCCCTCCCCACTTGGCATACCCACACTCACAAACGTACACACAGACACCCCTGCATTCATACACACACGCAGACACCACACACATCCATACTAACACCCCCACTTGCTCTCCCACTAACATACACACCCCCCACTCACACATACGCACCCCCTCCGTATTCATGCACACCCCCACCCCCTCCATGCACGCATTCACACCCCTATCCGCACATTTTCATACAAACACCCCCATCCGCACACTTCCATACAAACACCCCCATCTGCACACTTCCATACAAAAACCCCTCATCTGCACACTTTCATACAAACACCCCCACCCGACCACACATATACACACAGACAGCCCCACTCACTCACATGCATACACACAGACACCCCCCTCACTTTCAGACTTACACACATGCACCCCCACTCACATGCATCCCAATACACACACCTACGCACTCGCAAGCTGACACATCCCCCTCCCCTCTGCTTCCATTCGGACACACACACCCTCCACACACACATACATACACACATGCATACACACGCACTCAAGCACACCCATAGCACTACACATACACGCACACACCACACACATGCACACAACCCCTCCTTCCCCCATTTTGGATGGTCCACCTACCTGTCTCAGCGGGTGGTCATAATTTGGGTCTCTGTGTTTCAGAGGCAACCAGTGTAGTTTCGAAAATGCCCACTTGGGAAGGTCAAGCAGAAGCCGGGCTGCCACATTCTGCACTTGCTGAAGTATTTTCAGCTGAGTTTTGGACACTGCCAGGTACAGGACATTACAGTAGCCCAGCATGGATTATGACCAGTGCCTGGACTACTGTATTTTTTGCAGAATCTGGCAGGTACCATTTTTTTTTTAATGGTCCTTAAGATTCTGAAATACTTCTTTGCCAAAGCAGTGATTTGGCAGTCGAAAGTGAGCTTCCTGTCAAACAAAACACCCTGGGCTTGGGCGTGGGTAAAGGGAGAAGAGAGTTCGGCCACCAAGCGGTGGACCAAATGGAATGTTGTTTGCCCAAGATGAGAACCTCTGTTTTCCCTGCATTCAGCTTGAGGCAGTTGAGATCCATCCACTGGGCAACCCTTATGAGGCAAGATCTCAGTGCAGTAGCCAGGTCGACCGAATTCTGTGTCAGGGTGACAATTAGCTGAGTATCATCTGCGTACATAATGATGTTAAAACTGTGATGCTCGATGACCTCTGCCAGAGGGCGAATGCATAAGTTAAATAGCACTGGGCTCAACAAGGAGCCCTGCTTCACTCCCTGCTGCAATGGGAAGATCTGCGGGTAGAAGGGTTTTTGAAACAACTGAAAGGTGCGTTCCTTCAAAAAGGAGGCAACCCATTGCAGGGTTTTTATAGCCAACACCGCAACTCCACAACCACTCAATGAAGAGGTGTTGAAAGCCATTTTGAGATCTAACTTTGGCAGAGCTGCATTGTCACCACTGTCCAGATTTTGGTATCCCACCGACCCTTGCTCCTTTCTTTTTTGATACTGGTCTTAAAAGAATTCATGATGCGATGAAACTGAAGCCTTTGGTCTATTGGGTACGCTTAGGGTCTTCTCCAGAGCTTCTTGTGTTCAGGGATTCCCTAAAGCAGTGTTTTTCACACTTTTTAATGCCACGTCCCCCCAGTGGAAAAATAGAAACCATCAGGCCCGCCTCAGAATTTTTCACAATTATTCCATTAAGATGGCAATGTTTAAACATGTCTAGACTTATTTAAACACAGAAGTTAAGTTATGTTATCTTTTTAAAAATACAAGAAATTGTTTTCTGCTTAAAACAAAGCACATTTATCTACAGAATACTTCTTTTAGCCAGAGCCTGGCGGCCCCTTGGGATCACTTGAAGACGCCCTAAGGGGCCCGCACCTCAGTTTGAAGACCCCTGCCCTACAGGAACAGTTGAGTATGTCCAATGCAATGAATGTTCCACGGTTAAAGTTTGTATTGTGTTGGTTTTCAAGGCAGGGCTTAACCAAGCTGCGGGAAAACCCCGGAAGCATCTGCAAGGCTGCCACCCTAAAGACCCGGTACTGGGTGTTTGTCCATGAACAATAGGTATTCAATACCAACAATGGTCATTTAACTAATCAATTTCTTCAGATTAAGATTACCCCATATTTTGAACCGTTTTTAGACTTCATTGTACCTCCCCTTGCTAAGAGCCTGCATGTTTGTTTTAGATTGGGTAACCTACCACTTAAAGCGCTTACATGTAGGTGGTCAAACGGGCAGATTTCCTGCATGTGCCCTAGTTGTGGCATAGGCTCTGAAACGGCAGAACATATTTTGCTCTATTGCCCGGCAGAGCTAGAATACGCCATAAATGGATACTGCTGCGGTGCTTGAATCTGGGGACCACTCGCTACCTTGTAGCATTTAGGATGTTAAAGACAGACACTTCGGGCTGCATACTATTTGCCATGAGCCATTTTCTTTCAAATGTTTGGTTCAAGTGGAACAAGTTCTTGTCTGTCATCATCTGACTAACTATGACTACAGTGAACAGTGATATCATCATACTTTGGAGATTGCTGTTTTTGACTGTCTAGGTATTCTTTCACTATATTGCACCCAAACATGTTTATGCACTTTGAGAAATATTCTATTGGTTTTTTAAGGTGCTACACGTAGCCAGTTATGCACTTTTGTCTCATATTGCACTTTAACATATCCAAGCATTTCATGAGTTATTTTATTCTATTATGATGCTTGTCAACCAATTTTTTAACAATGATATTAGCCAATATACTTACGCTCTAGGCTTGAATTTATTACAAGGGTTGTACATTTGGAATCTGGGTGCACTATTTGTCAACCACCTGAAACAGTAAGTATCATCTGCAAAATGTTTTACTTTGGCTTTCATTTAATTCCGTCATGATTGTGATTGGGCAGTCAACTGTTCCATTTGTATGTATTCATTTATTTATGCCGCTGTGCTTTTACATGTTTTTTGTATGTTTACTTTGATGGTTTTGATAACCGAATAAAATGTTTTTGACTGACTGTAGAGCCAATATCCCTTGTAAAAAAGGACAAGCCCTAGTGCACGATCAAACGTTTATCGCATTCATTAAATATATCTGTACCCCTTTTGACTTAGGGCTCCCTTTAGAGTTCGGAGGATGGGATTCTTCATCAAAATGGGATGGATTTCCCTCGCTCCAGCTGCAGTGACATAGACTATAATGCACTTGTCACAGGCAGACGTCACTTTGGGACAAAGGGTCCCGCCTGTCAATCTAAAAAAATCGACAATTAGTTATTGAACACCCCTAAAAGTGCCTGAAAGAATAAAACAGGTTTTAATTTCAGCTGGTCTGTAGTTCCCATTTTTAGGTCCACGCACACAAACACGCGCCCTTCCTTTTGAGCAGGTTGTTTAAGGCCTTCCACTGAAAACATGCATCCTGATCAAACGTGAATTTCAAAATAACCCCATACCAGTGCTTGAAATGGAAAAACCGAAGTGCAGCTACTCTCTATCAAAGTGCCTGCTTGTTTCTGAGAAGTGCCGGCGCTCGCCAATGAAATATAATACGTTTTTCTTGAGAAGTGCAGGTACTCTCCCTCTCAAAATGAAAAAGTGCCGGTACTCCGTACCGTACAGTACCGGCCCATTTAAAGCACAACCCCATACTACGAAAAGTCAACTTCTCACAGCCCCTTTATTGGATGTGTTTACCATTGCTCTCCCTTCCTTATCATTCCCTAACCCTGGTGGAAGGAGAGATAAGGGGTAAAGGGAGTGGTTACACCATCATTTCCCATTCACCTTGGCACCGATCCGGTCTCGCGCTCACTTTCAAGCCAGCACCACTCACGGGCTTCGCTGTATCCCGCCGCCTTCCCCTGCCCTATTTATTTCTGATTCGATTTCAGCATGCAGTGATCGTACGTGACCTTTCGCTGACATTTTCTCCACCCTCTTACCTGTTTTCCAATCGTAGAATCTATTTCTTTCTTTCTAAAAAAAAAAAATAAGGTAAGTTATTTCTTATTCTGCCACCCAGTGCACGTCGCTATCAATATTTAATAAGACTGAACTTTAAAACGGTATTACTATGTTTGCAAGAAACTCTTTCTTTTTTACATTTGGGTTATGAATGAGCTCTTTGAATGTCAGAGGAGGCTGCTGTTCTCAGGCAGAGCTCCCTGCCAATGCTAACGAGTTTGACCCATTGCGAGCCAGCGTGCAGGGGCGCTCATTGAAGTGGTCTGAGGACTTCTTTAATGATGAGCCACAGTAAGGCTTAAATAACAGGTGTTCAGCCTCATTGCTATATACACCATGGGGCATATTTACAAGCAGCTTGCGCCCCCCTGAGATCATTTTTGTGATGGTGGCGCAGACTGCATACCCATATCTACAAGGCCACGCATTCCACTTTGAGTGATTTTTTATGGCCTTGTAAATATGAAGTAAGGCAGCACAGCCCAAGTTGCTGCGTTGCCTCACTATGCATCAAAGAGGCGTTCCAGGGGTGTTCCCACGCAACACCCATGGATTTTGACGCATTCCCAGATTTACAAGGATTTGTGAACCTGGGAAAGAAAAACAGTTCCTCAGTGAGATCATGACTTGCTCCATGACCCTTATTTTCCAATCCCCCAGCCAGAGGGCAGGATCCTCCATATGGGATATTCCACCCTCTCACTCCCCCTCGGAGAGTTCTTCTGTAGGAGCTCCCTCTGCTGCTAGTATGCCTATCTTGAGTACCCCCTGTATCCAACTTTTCTCTCTCCCAAAGGACCACCCACACTGCGTCTGCGCAGGAGGTGACTGGTAAGGACTACATGTCAGCAACTGCGACGTGCCCCCAATGCCCATGGACTTGCAACTTGATCACAAATTGCTGGCAGCACCCATTTGAGGTTCTTATTATGCTGATATTTTACCCATTGCTTTGGTAGAAGGATGCCGAAAGTGTACTTGATGAGTCCCCACCAATCATGCCCTCACCTGTCACAGGCCAGCTTAGTTCTACTGTTTCACCCCCACCAATGTAGCTGCATTGCTCTAGCCAAGCAAACCACTTCGCGAAAAACACTGTATTCCCCTCTTTGGACAAATGCACTCCATCCTTCAGGAAAATTTTTTCTTCCTTGATGCATCCATGTGGTATTGATGCCAGCGTGGTGGTGTTCAATAGCTTAGCCTCCTTCCTATTTAAACGTTTTTCAGACTCGTTGATGGCACGGGCAGACTTACAACCTCTCCATTGCATCCTTGGAACCATGCTATTGTGGATCCAGAGATGCTAACCTCCCTCAGAAACCTTTAGCGCAAATATGTCTCTGGGACCCAGCTTGGCTAGGCCTGTGCCTTCTAAATGTACTATTCCTACCTCTGGGGGCAGCAGCCTCCATGTCAACAGTCAGTGATTTTCTCAGGTCTGCTAGGTGTGACCTCCTTGCTTAAAGAAGGTTAGATGAAATCCAGCCTGCTCGGCCTGCAATGAGTAATCTCCAGATGCATACCAGACCTTTACTTTCTTCACATATGAATGACCCAGCACAAGCACTTATTTAGCATGTTTCTTCCTGCTTTGACAGGACAATATAGGAAGGAAGAGCAGAGCATTAATGTCACATCATCATAACATATTCAATCTCATGTATCACGCCCTATCTTTCCGATTGCCCCTCACTCCTATGCGGCTGCTGCGGTAGCTGCCACGATCGTGAAGGAATGAGGGCTGTAATCTGATGGTGCTAAGCCTGTTGTGGCCAGAGCCAAGCTGAGAACCCTAGCATACTGAAACTTAGTAAGGAGTGCTCCATCTTCATGCACAAACAATGTGTCCTTAGCCCCACAGGAGCAGTGCGCCTAATAGTCCTCCAAACTCCCTATTGGGCAGCATTCATTTTCAGGAGCCCTATTAGGCCACACATGCTTTCCATCACCTAACTGGTCAGTCTTTGAGCAAGCAAGGGTCACTTCTAGGGAGCCATTTGGCCATCCAATATCTTTTACCTGACGGCCCCCGGCTATCCATTTTATTACTCGCCACCAGCTCACCTACCCTATACGCCGAATAAAATGCAAAGGAGAAAGCTGCTTTGAACAAAAGCATGTCTACCGATGATTTTGGACTCAGGCTGGCGATGATCTTCCCCAATGTTAATGGGTCTATGGGGTGTCTAGAATCTGGTTTGGGCAATTCCAACTCTGCCAGCCCCTCAGTGCTCTCTGCACTATGAACACCCTGGTCCCGTTGCTCTGTCCCCTCACTCTGGCAAAAAAGGAAATAGCTGCTGCATGCCGTCTACAGTATGGCACCGGTCTCCCCTCCTTCTCTAATGATGCCAAAAATGCTATTATGGAGTCTTGTGGAACAATTCCCCTGTCGCTTCCGTCCCCTGGAACATGCAGTACTTGCGAATTGTCCCTCGTAGGCAAGCCTTGTCTTGGGTGTTAAAACTGGCCGCTGCGAAGTCTGGTAACCTGGGGCACCAAGCTGTCAAAGATGGTCTGGGAAAGGTGTAGGAAACTCTGCTGCTTCTGCATGGTGGTGTCTGAACTCTTGCATCTTAAAATGAGACAGGTAATCTGCTGCATTGTTCAATATGCCAGGTACGTTTACACTTGGAAATTACATTGAGTTGTAAACATAAGAATATGATTTCTTTCAATCAGTTCAAAATCATCTTACGCTTTGCGGCTTGTTGGTTAATGCACTTCAGTACTGTCATGTTGTCTGACCAGAAAATAACAGACTTTTTCCAAAACTGCTCGGGCCAAGTTGTGAGGGCTACCAGAATGGGAAAAATCTCCAGGAAACATATATTTGCCTTCAGACCACATTGCACCCAATCCGTTGGCCATCGTTGGGCACACCAAGAGGTGCCCAGGGTGGCACCAAAAACTACACTGCCTGCTGAGTCAGTAAACAAACCCAGTTCTCCATTGGTCTTTGTTGGGCTTGGCCAAACTGCAGATCCATTGAAATACCTCAAAAATGCCTCCAAAAACCTCATGTCTTGCTTCATTTCTCATTGCAATCTGGTGTTATGATGTTTCTGCTACAAGCCAGGCATGGCCTGAGCAATAGATGCAAAGCTCAGCTGGCCAATCACAACCTGTAGCTGATGCAAAGACACCTTCCTGACCACCAAGCAGTCTAATAATGCCTTTGTCTAAGCTTTGACTTTGACCTGACCTGTCCTGAGCTGAGGTAGCCTAGATACACTTTCCCTGGAATCTAAATCTAGTCTGAGAAACTCCAGGGTTGTGACCAGGCCACATGTCTTGGTCCGCACCAGCAGAACTCCAAATACCTCCATTAGCTCTTGAAAAGTGCTTAAAGACTCACCACACCCTGATGAGCTCAGAGGACCTAAGAACAGAAAATCCTTAAAGTAATGCAATACCCACGAGAGCCCCTTCCTCTGCCAAAAAAAAACCACTCTAAGAAAGTGCTAAACCTTTCAAAGTAAGCGCAGGAAACTGATCAACCCATGGGCGTGCATTTTTCGAAGTAGAAGGAGCCCTCAAATTAAAAACCTAGCAAATGAAAATCCTCAGGATGGACTGATAGCAGCCTAAATGCTGATTCTATGTTCGCCTTTGCCAGTAACACCTCAAGCCCCAGTCCTGGAGCATCCTAATAGCCTGTTCCAGTGAGGTGCAGTTGACAGAATCCAATTCCCTGTTAATGGCCTAATTAACCAACTGCCTTTTAGGTGCCGACAAATTATGGATCAAATGGTACTCCCCTTGATCTTTCAATTGAACCACTGTCAAAGGGGAACACACAAAATTCCCCAGTACAGTGGAATCAAATGGACCTGCTATGCTCCCCAAGTTTCCTTCTTGCAGGACTTTCTTTCTGGCGACATTCAGATTCACCTGCAATGATTGGGGATTCTTACAAAATGAAACACGTACACACCCTTCAGCAAGAATTCTGAAACCAATCCTAAAACCATCATATAGTGCCTGTGCCACTGCTGTAATATAAGAATTCAACCATGCCACCATTGCACGCCAATTAACAAGGAGGGAGCTTTGTCCATATGGGGCAGCTCACTGCTGGTTTTTAGGACCCCAGTCCTTTGACTTTTTGAAACATTTTTGATCTAGGTGTGATGGGAGGCCACAGATGGAGCTTCAGTGTTTGAACTTACAGGACCGCAGTGCTTTAGTGTACATCTTCTTATTAAAATACCAGCATGACCCCCCGTGTGAGTGGTTGCTCCTGACACCACCAGAAAGGGCTGCGGTGTGGAAGTTTCTGATCTTTGCACCCTCATGTATTCCAAGCACGTATTCACTACTTTCTGATCCCATGCCAAAGTGGGTCTGGCAGCTTTTATCCTTCTAAATTCTTTATCATAATCTCTCCAGGTAATGCAACCAATTTTGCCATGCACGCTCACTATTCTGTTCTGATAGCATGACAACCATGTTCCAATTGTAGGGAATGTGTTTCCCCATGATTGTATGGAAAATGGTTGAACCTTTGACCCAATTTATCAGCGTCTCCTCAACCTTTTTCTTGTAAGGCCAATGTGCGCAGTCCCTTGAATGAGCACATTCCTCACACTACTTGCTCTCCTCCCTTTCGGGAGCAGAATTAGCTTATATATTTCCATGTAACTTCCCTTCCGTATAATTTCTTGCACTTCCATCTATATCGGTCTACCCAGTGGATCCTGCTCTGAATGTGCAGATCCCCCAAATCGGTGCTCAGTTGAGATGCAACTGTACCTGCTGGTTTAAAGTCCTTGTGGTGTGTGGTGCCCCAACTGCTGCCTATGCAGTCTTTGACCCACCTATTGTTTTCTGCTTACCAGCAGCTGCTGATACCTCGGTCACCTGTGTGGCTACTTCAGATCCTCCACTCACTATTGTGGGTGTGGCAATGGCGTCAGCTTGCTGATGCTGGGTACACTTCCTGCCAGCATCCCCTAACTGGGCCACCAGCCTCCTAGCCCTCTCCACATTATTGTTCTCAGCAACTCCTGCTAATGCACCCCCGTAAGGGCCGTGGGTAACATCTCACCTTCTACAACCAGGGTAGTACAATGGCCAGGCTAGCCACCAGATCAGACTGATCTGTGCTCACCTCTGGTGTCACCCCAATTGCCATGCAACTATTGCCACCACTATTGTTCGCCGTAGGCACCACCACTGCTGCCGTACCCTGCTGTGGTTCAACTGGACCTACTCCCCGAACCGGGCCAATAGCAGGAGTAACTGGTAGCCCCAAGACACCCTCACCATTGCCAATCTGCATCCAACCCCACCTCTTTGGAGGTAAGAATGTTGTCCTAGGGGGAACCTCAGGCCTTCTAGGCCTCTCAGCCAATGCTGCTGGCATAGATGCTTGACCCCCCCGTGAGGCAGGTGGGCACAGCAGCACCAATAACTTCCAGTGCATCTATCATGTGCATCAAAAGAGCCATGTCAACTCCTGAGTGTGGGTCTTTGGTGTCCTTACTGGACCCACCAAGCAGGTTGTTTTCCAACAGAAATCCACACACCTAGAGCATGATTTGCAGGGAAAAGCATCACAACAAACCTCTCAGGGGTTCCGCACCCAGTGCGCTGTAAAACTTTGCAAGAAACTACTGGGAAAATGGCACCTGTATGGGACCCATCAAACTACTAGACCAGCACTTGTACCCTAGCTTCCCAGCTCCTCAGGCCAGAGCACCTCAAGTATTACAACAAAACCACACCAAAAATATACACACTCCCTTATGTGCAAAACCAAATGTCCTACCACAGAGCTCTATCTTGCATAATAGAAAAGAATACAGCACAGTTCAAATTGTCCGATCGCCCTCTGCCCCCAACATAAAAAACATGACTCCAGGAGAAGTGCTGCATGATGGGTGCTGCACCTCCAGAGCCACCACAGAGCATGAAAGCTCATGGATCAGGTGGACAACAAGTATCCTAACCCATGCAGCTCCCAGAGGGCAGGTGGCGAAGCAGTTAGGACCTAGCGTTGATCCTCTCCATTGAGCAAGGGTCTGCGGCGCGAGGTGTCTGATGGGGGAAGCAGGTGACAAACAGGCCTGGTTTCCGCCCCACTGCCCTTTTTAAAGGAGGGGCCTGCACGCCACCCCTCACCTGAAAATGAATCGCTCAGGTACCCTGAATTACTAAGTCCTTCTGGTGATGACGCAGTGGTGTCCACCACCCCGGGATGGCACAGATGTCTCAAGGATGCACCCACAACAGCTCCCTTTCTGTCTCGTCACACCACCACAGTTGGTGGTTCCCCCTAGGCAGGGAACCTTGGTTCCATTTATTGAGACTCCTGGTTCTCTAATAGACCTTCATTTGCTGCACAAAGAGAAACAGACTGAGGAACCAAAGGCTGGCGGACAGCACTGTTCTATAACTATAAGCAAGAGATGGCTACCAGTCCCTGACCTATTCTGACGGGACACTTTGGGCGTCATTTACAAGAAATGAAACGAAGTTGCTGCAGCACAGAGTTGCATCAAAAATGTTACAGTTGGCCAACAACAGATTCTAATGCCATGCTTGCGGGGCATTTACAAAACGGCGCTTCATGGTGTTAGGATCGGGGCAGCATGCTATAAAATGTATGCTAGCTTGTGCGCTGCATCGTAAACCAAAATGACATGAGTGCTACAAAATTGATGCTAGCCTGATTTGCGGCACGCAATCTGATGCTAGCCACCCTAGCGTCACTTTTTTGCCTAAAAGCGCCAAACCAAACCAGTAAAACGCTGATTCATACAAAACCACAACAGGAGGCATCGCAGAACCAGCAATCGAGACTCCGGAAGACCAGACATCCCAGGACAACCCCAACAACCCAAGTACAAGCCAGGATGATGAGACAGACTCACAGGAGAAGGGGAAGAGGAAGAGGAAGTGCTGGTTCAGTGATGAGGAGAACAACATCTTGATCCATAAGGTGACACAGCATCAACAACAGCTATTTGTCACCTCCAAAGTGCCATTAGGGAGGAAAGATGTCATATGGCAGTCCATAGTGGACAAGTCAACAGGGTGGCAGGAACCAAGAGGACAGTCATTGACTGTAAGAAGCGCTGGCATGCTTGCAAGTGTAGAACAAAGGAGTAACTGGCCAGCAACCGCAAGGCAGCATTGTAGACCAGAGGTGGAAGTCCAGCACCCCAGGTGGAGCTAGATGACCTGGAGGAGATGGTGACAGCCATAATCCTTGAAGAGTTGGTGACTGGAGTCCAAAGAAACAGCAGTGCAGCACATGACAAACTACACAACCACGGGGTAAACTTCAGTGGGAGGCAATGTGGTCACTAGGCAACGTCAAAAGGGGGTAGCAGCCATGTCCCAGTGCAAAAATGCACTGTCTGCAGACCATAGTTGTTAGAAATGGGGTCTTTGGTTTGCAGTCAGGTTACCCCCTGTCCAAGCAAGGACCCACACTCTAGTCAGGGAAAAGGAGAATCACCCTCAGCTAACCCCCGCTTGCCCCCTTGGTAGCTTGGCATGAGCAGGCAGGCTTAACTTCAGAGTGCTAGGTGTAAAGTATTTGTACCAACGCACACAGTAACTTAATGAAAACACTACAAAATGACACAACACAGGTTTAGAAAAATAGGAAATATTTATCTAAACAAAACAAGACCAAAACAACAAAAATCCACAATACACAAGTCAAGTTATCAATTAAAAAGCAAAAAGAGTCTTCATGTAGTTTTAAACACACAATAACACTGTTAGCGTGAAATTGTACCATGGATGCGTCAAAAATAACCCTGCACGGGCGAGTGTGTGTCAAAAAGGCTTGCGATGCATCTATTTCACTCACGAGCGAGACCTTGCGTCGTTTCTCCTTTCATCAGGTCGGGCTTGTCGTTTCTTCTCTCCGCAGGAGAGCGATGCGTCGATCCGGTCAGCACTCTTGGGTCCGGGCAGGCCTTGCCTTGTTTTTACACACCCAGCGGTGCTTGCATCGGAAATCCAGCCGCATGATGATCCAAAAACCACTCAGCACGTGTTGCGATCTCACCAGCCTCTGTCAGCGATGCTGCGCATCGTTTCTCCAGCTCCGTGCGTTGATTCACCGGTCACGTTGCAGGCGAGCGTCGATTTTCAGCCGCAGATCGGAGTCGCTTTGATCTTTTCCCCACATGGCGTTTTGTGCGTGGATTTCTCCCTCTTAGGCTGCCAGCTTCTCCTTTTAGGGTCCCAGGAACTGGATGGGCACCACTTGGCAGAGTAAGAGTCTCTCCAGATACTCCAGGTGCTGGCAGAGAGAAGTCTTTGCAGTCCTGAGACTTCAAACAACAGGAAGCAAGCTCTAAATCAAGCCCTTGGAGATCTTCACAAGATGGAAGGCACACAAAGTCCAGTCTTTGCCCTCTTACTCTGGCAGAAGGAGCAACTGCAGGATAGCTCCACAAACACAGTCACAGACAGCTCTTCTTCCTCAGCTCTTCTCCAGGCAGAGGTTCCTCTTGGTTTCCAGAAGTGTTCTAAAGTCTGTGGTTTCGGGTGCCCTTCTTATATCTAATTTCTCCTTTAAAGTAGGCCTACTTAAAAGTAAAGTCTCTTTTGAATGTGAAATCCTGCCTTGCCCAGGCCAGGCCCCAGACACTCACCAGGGGGTTGGAGACTGCATTGTGTGAGGGCAGGCACAGTCCTTTCAGGTGTGAGCACTCCTCCCCTCCCTCCTAGCACAGATGGCTCATCATGAAATGCAGACTACACCCCAGCTCCCTTTGTGTCACCGTCTAGTGTGAGGTGCAACCAGCCCAACTGTCAAACTGACCCAGACAGGGAATCCACAACCAGGCAGAGTCACAGAAATGGTATAAGGAAGAAAATGCTCACTTTCTAAAAGTGGCATTTTCAAACACACAATCTCAAAATCAACTTTAATAAAAGATGTATTTTTAAATTGTGAGCTCAGAGACCCCAAACTCCACATGTCCATCCGCTCCCAAAGGGAATCTACACTTTAATCAGATTTAAAGGTAGCCCCCATGTTAACCTATGAGAAGGACAGGCCTTGCAACAGTGAAAAACGAATTTAGCAATATTTCACTGTCAGAACATATAAAACACATTACTATATGTCCTACCTTAACCATACGCTGCACTCTGCCCTTGGGGCTACCTAGGGCCTACCTTAGGGGTGCCTTACATGTAAGAAAAGGGAAGCTTTAGGCCTGGCAAGTGGGTACACTTGCCAAGTCGAATTTACAGTTTAAAACTGCACACACAGACACTGCAGTGGCAGGTTTGAGACATGATTACAGAGCTACTTATGTGGGTGGCACAACCAGTGCTGCAGGCCCACTTGTAGCATTTGATTTACAGGCCCTGGGCACCTCTAGTGCACTGTACTAGGGACTTACTAATAAATCAAATATGCCAATCGTGGATAAGCCAATTACATACACATTTTGTAAAGGAGCACTTGCACTTCAGCATGGTTAGCAGTGGTAAAGTGCCCAGAGTAACAAAAACAGCAAAATCAGGGTCCAGCATACATCAACAACCTGGGAAACAGAGGCAAAAAGTTAAGGGAGACCACACCAAGGATGAAAAGTCTAACAATAGTTTAGTATGCTAGCACACTCCTGGGGAAACAGCAAAGAGAGGTTATGTGCACTGACTTCACACAATTAGCACATCTCAGGCCACAACCATCACCTCACTGTCTGCATTGTCTGAAGTGCAGCATCATTCTATGTTTACCTCACTTTGGGCCTCATTTACGAGGCACCAGCATCACACTGTGCCACCCTAATGTCAGTTTCCAAACAAGCTGTGCTGGAGCAAGGTGCCAGCCCATGTGTACAAGGCCACACAAAGCCACTTTACATTGCTTTTCATGGCCTTGAAAATATGGACACTTTTCACGCATAACACTGTGTCGAATGGACATTCCATGGGTGTTGATTGGGGTGTTTACATGCAACAGCCATGGAACCCGAAGGAATTTGACTAATTCCCAGATTTAAAAGGCTGGTAATGCATCATATTCCTACACCACCTAAGGGTTGGCATAAGAAGGTTTTAACGGAGAGAAATACTTTCATTACTTCAAATGTTTAACCTCTACCTATGTGTGCTGCAGAATGCAGAGGAAAACACCTCTTGTGATTGTCTTCTACTGCAGGAAGGTGTCCCCCACTGCACAAAACAATCATCCCCACAACGCTGGACAGCATTGCGGGCTTTCAGCATGAACCACTTAACATCCAAAAACCAACACCTGCCAGCTCAACCATAGCCCTGTACTCCCAGGACCCAGCACTTACATTAAAAAAAACTATGGTAGGAGTCCAGCGGGAGCTGGCAGATATGGTGCGGATGGGGATGGAGAGTATGGTGGGTACCCTAGAGGTGTCCTGAGGTGCCTCAGTACAAATGACAACAACTTGTCATCCATACAAGACACCAATTCTTCACTTCCTGGCTTCCAGAAGCCCTGGCCGACATCACTGGTGTCATGAGGCTGAGGCACGAGCAAATGCTCATCCCAACTGCCACCAGCAATGTTGCCTTCAGGCTGAGGGGAATACAAAATGTCCTGGAGTCCATGGAGTGGAAGCAGGACTCCCTCATTGTCACCTTGGGGACCCTTCACCATGATGTTGCTGCAGTGTTGCAGACCCTGCAGGACCTCTATGCTGCTATGCTGCCTCATCTGTGCCACAGAGGGGAGCTGCTGTGGACAGCATCCACATCTTTAGCCCCTGATGTGTGCGTGCCTCCCTCTCCTTCAGCACCTACAACACCCCAGTCACAGGATCCACCACATACATCAGAGGATGAAGATGTGGAAGGAACATATTTCATCAGGAACACTGCCCTGTAGCTTTACTTTGTGGCACATTGCCCCTTTCTCCTTTGCTTTGTGCTAAAGATTATGCCAGTATCAAAACACCTAGCACTGTCCTCAATCAGAATCTCCCACTGTTGACCTCTCACATATGTGGACTGGCATTGTGGCCAATCTTTTCTAATGTTAATGTGGTCCTCCTCCTCATTAAAACACTGCTTTCCTACACATGTCCTATGACATGTCCACTCCTTTGGACTCTGGACATCCAATAGCTCAAGACATCTGTTGGCGTTGTTGTCTCATGGTTTGTACATCAGTACTGCATGTAAATCAACACATGTAAATAAATTCACTTACTACAACCTTGGTGTTGTATGTGTGTCTAAAGCAGGAACAACATATACATGTTAGATTGTTGAAATTAATACACTGACTGCTCAACAAAGGAACTGCAATCCAAGGAAAAGCCACACAGAATGAGTCGACATACTTGTAGGATGTAATGCGTATGTTGTTCCAAAGCATGTAATGTAGCAGGTATCGTGCAGTCATTGTGACAGCTGTTGTAACTCACACCACAAGTAGTTGGTCTAAATAAAGTCAGTAACAAAAATCTCACATTGATGTGACAACCAAATGTTGCTAGTTCAAGTCAGTGAGGGGCAGCCATAAATGTGTGAGTATAGACAGCCAACGTACCACACCAACTGCCAGAGCAGTGGAACACCGAACATGGCAGTAGCCACCCACAGGCAGGCAGAAGACAAGGATCTGCCCACTATATAATGACATTGCACACGGCTACTATTTCCGGGGCAGTAGCAATGACACCAAAAGCCTAGAGAAAACACGTCATTCTAAAAGAGTCACTCACCTCCAGGGACACACAGGAGTCCGCGGCCGCCATGGAACTTGAACTGCAAGTATTCCTGATGCTGTACCATGCCATAGCCATCTGGAGCACCAAAGCCGATGAAGACGACGACGATGAGTATAGCCGCCTAGCACACAAGGGTGAGAGAGAGGGGGGGAGAGTGACACACGCACACATGCACACACGCATAACACCCACCATACACACACCACACACCCAGAAACACATGCACAGGAATAAACAGTAACAGAACCCTGGAATAAATAAAAGCAGGACACATACACAGTTCCAACCATTCCAATCCTTTTGTATGAATATGTAAAAAGCAAAAACATGCTAAAATAAAGAAATGCAGGCCCAATGGCCAGTCCAAAGTCACTAATGCCCACAAGGCAAAGTCCAAGCCCCAACTTACTCCTGACAACATCGGGACTCCACTGTCCAGGGGCATCATGTTGGAAATGGGCAGGCACCTCAGGGGCAAAGGTGGGGTGAGTTTGGGTTTCAACCCATTGTGAGGGGGCTCCTAGCCCACTGGTTCTGGAGGGGGCATCATGCCCACAGGTTGAGGAGAGGGCTGGCTTCCCCCTGGTTATGTAGGGGGCTGTTTGCCAACTGGTTATGGGGGGGGGGCTTCGTGCCCACTGGTTCTTGAAAGGGCTGGCTGCCCACAGGTTGAGGAGGGGGCTGGCTGCCCACTGGTTCTGGAGGAGGCTTCCTGCCCACTGGTTCTGGAGGGGGCATCATGCCCACAGCTTGAGGAGGGGGCTGGCTGTCCACTGGTTCTGGTAGGAGCTGGCTGCCCACAGGTTCTGAAGGGGGCCTTCTGCCCACTTGTTCTGGAGGGGGCTTCCTGCCCACAGGTTGAGGAGGGGGCTGGCTGCCCACTAGTTCTGGAGGGGGCTTCCTGCCCACAGGGGTGATGAGGGGGCTGGCTGCCCACAGGCTGAGGAGGGGCTGGCTGCCCACTGGTTCTGGAGGGGGCTTACAGCCCACAGGTTGAGGAGGGAGCTGGCTGCCCACTGGTTCTCGATGGGGCTGGCTGCCGGCTGGCTCTGGAGGGGGCTTCCTGCCCACAGGTTGATGAGGGGGCTGGCTACCCACAGGTTGAGGAGTGGGCTGGCTGGCCACAGGCTGAGGAGGGGGCTGGCTGCATCCTGGTTATTGATGGTGCCCCTTTTCCCCGGATTCCGGATGCTGCTCTTTGGCCTCTGGTTCCTAATGCAACTCCATGGCCACAATACTGTGGGCATCCTTGTCCTGGGATTTCCGGGGGGCCTCTTTGTCCTGGGATTTCTGGGGGCCTCCATGTCCAGGCATTTCTGGGGGGCCTCCTTGGCCTTTGACTTCTAGGGTGCCTCCTTGTCCAGGGATTTCTGGGGGGTCTCCATGTCCTGGGATTTCTGGGGGCCTCCTTGTTCAGGGATTTCCCAGGGGGGCCTCCTTGGCCTCTGACTTCTAGGGTGCCTCCTTGTATAGGGATTTCTGGAGGGCCTCCTTGGCCAGGGATTTCTGGGGTCCCTCCTTAGCCTTTGACTTCTGGGGTGCCTCCTTGGTCTTTGAAGTCTGGAGGGCCTCCTCGGCCTTGGATGTCTGGGGGGTCTCCTTGCCTTTTGATTTCTGGGATGCCTCCTTGGCCTTTGATTTCTGGGGGGCCTCCTTGGCCTTTGATCTCTGGGGAGCCTCCTTGCCCTTTGATTTCTGGGGGGCCTCCTTGCCGTTTGATTTCTGGGGTTCTCCTTGGGCAGGTACTTCGTTGAGGCCTCCTTGGCCTTGGGTTTTGGAGGTGGTCCCATGGTCTTGCCACTCTGTCTGGGAGGTGGCGGCACTTTAGCCCTCCATTTGGGGGAGAGGAGTGTCCATGTTGCAGGGGTCTGGCTTCTCACTCATGTGCCCCTCAGTGGCAGCTGGAGTCTTTGGGGGTGGAGCTGTGTCGGACTGGGTGCTTGAGGTACTGGCCTGGGGTGGTGTGACCTTCCTCTTATGGGTGGGGGAAGAGGGAGGGAAGAGGTCAAGATGGGCAGGAAAAAGCTTCTTAGGGCCAATAAGGCAGGATGTGGGAGGAGGGATGGAAGTGGAGGTAGAGGGAGTGGTTGTAGGAGGAGGAGGTGTGCTGGACTTAGGTGCAGGTGCATGGACAGTGTGTGTGTGTGTGAGGTGGATGGTTGTTGGGGGTCTGAGTGTGAGCGTGTGTGTATTACGGGGTGGGCAGACAGGGTGGGGGAGAACAAACATGATGTGTGGATGGATGTTGTGGTAGTTTCTGCAAGTGAGGTGGGTGTGCTGCATGAGGTGGTGGTGGTGGTGATGGTGACTGTGCATGTGGTGTGTGGGGTGCATGTCTGAGGGTCTGCTGTTGTGGTGACTGTGGGCAAGGCTGTGCAGGTGGCAGGATCTGGCATTGTCAATGCAATGAATGTAGTTGTGAGTGAGTATGTGACTGTGAGGGAGGAGGAAGAGGGGAGACAGTGGAGGCAGTGGATAATGTTGTGTATGCATCTGTCTGTTGGCTGTGTGAGTGCTTGTGGACTGAAGTGTGCTGCTTGTGTTTGTCTGTGTGAGTCTTGTGTGTTGTTTTGGGTGCATGCTTGTCTGAATGTATGCATGGGATGGGTTGGGGGTGAGGAGACTGGGACTGGGTAGTGGTACTTGGAGGGGGGACGGATGAAACATGGTCACTGGCTGCCGTCAGTGAAGAGGCCAGAGCCTGAAACGATCTCTATAGGGCTGCCAACCCACAGTGGATGCCCTCCTGGAAGGCATTGCATTGCTGCATCTTGGATGCCAGCCCATGGATGACATTCACAATGGTTGACTGCCCTATAGAGATGGATCCCAAGAGGTCACAAGCCTCCTCAATGAGGGAAGTAGGGCTGACTAGAGTAGGGCCTGAGGTGCCTGGGGCGAAGGAGATGTCCACCCTCCTGGGTGAGCGGGCACGGGCAACTCGGTGGGGTGCTACTGGGAGAGTGGTACTGATACGGGGGTGGTGGTAGAACCTGTAGCTGGGGTGGTCCCAGAGGGGTCCGCCACCACCATGGAGCTCCCATTGGAGGATGAATCAGAGTCAGTGGTGTCACCTCCTGTCCCCGCTGTGGTGCTCGCCTCACCCTCTGTCCCACTGGTCCCTTCGGCATCAGTGGACTCTGCCTCGTGGGTCCGTGGGCTTCAGCTCCCTCATTCACTGGTGCCCCTGCTCCTTCGCCAGATGATGCTAATACACAAATGGACAGGATGACAAAAGGAGAGGGGAGAGAGAGAAAGGAAGCACACCGGTCAATCTCAGCACCAACAGCACAGATGGCAGACACATCACTGTCACACACTGAGACTGAGAATGGGCATTATGGACCATACTGGTATAACATTGGCTATGTACCACAGCAGGTAGGAGCCAAACACTGCCAGCTATACACCAACTTGGGCTAGCTAAAGCCCTGCCTGACATGGGAAGCCACCCACCTAGCATTCTAATACATGCTTCACACCCTATTATCCTGAGCTGGACCACACAGCAATATCTGAACTGGCATACTGGGGCATCCACTGACCTTCCACCCAAATTCAATGCCAGGCAACAGAGATGGTTGACTTACACACTGTACCCACCTCCTTGTGGCTGCTGTGATGCCCTCAAGCACCCATCCAGCTCTGGGTAGGCCACCAACAGTAGGCGGGCCATCAGGGGGGTCAGCTTCCGACGGGGCACCCCTCCCTCATTGGGAGGCCATCCCTAGTTGGGCCTCCGCGGTCTTCCGGGCCCAGCGTCTCGTGTCCTCCCACCGTTTCCCGTAGTGGGGGATTCGCATGCTATGGACTCCCAGGGTCCACCCGTCCTTGGCGATGGCATGCCACAATCCCTTCTTCTGATGGGCGCTGACCTGCAGAGGAAATCCAGCAGGCGGTACACCATGAACCTGACAATCCAGCCTGTAACACATATGGCCCACAAAAAAGCATTTCCCCTCATCAGGCACTCACATAGCCCGTACCCCTGCATTGACGCTGCCACCAGCCATACCCCCCACCTGACACACTGCCGGGACACACTCACACATCTACATGCAGTCATATTGCATGCAACGTACCCATGGTGTATTCACCTGTTGGTCTGGAGGCCCATGCAAATGGCCCTACTGGCGTAGGACCCTGTCCAGGAGGCACTCCAGCTCCTCCGACGTGTAGGCTGGGGCCCTTTCCCCTGTAGCATGAGCCATGGCAGGTTCCAGTCACAGGTCACAGCAGCACACAGTGGGGATGTCGTCCTGTGGAAAGTCAGGAATCAAGTAAAGTGTTAGAAAGGAAATGGCGGTCCCGTCCGCGGCGGTGAACACCATCACCGCTGACGTTATTCATCATTGGTTCCATACTCCATGAAGAGTCATGTTAGCCAATGAGGAATAGCACAGCGGTGCAGACCGCCTTCTGCCATGACACCAACGCCAGATGTGTTAGGTCACTTCCACCTGTCCCTGAATACAGGACATGCGGGAGCCATTTTCTATTGCTGGTACACATGTAGTGATGAATTAGTGTGTCATTGTAGTCGAATGTACTCACCTACACAGTTCCAGTGTCCAACATACAAACATGCTTTGTGTACACTGCTGTAGTGTGTTCATGGTTCCTGTTGACACTCCTTTTCTACATTTGGGTCCTTTAGGTACCAACCACTGTGAAGCAACAGAAGGAGACAAGCACCCTTGTGGACTTGGCTACACTGGAGGACCGGCACATCATACTCACCTATCGTCTGGACAGGGCCACAATCACAGAGCTATGTGCACAATTGGAGCGTGATCTGCTACCTGCTATCCGTAGCACCACATCAATCCCCCCTCTTGTGCAGGTACTCTCAGTGCTCCATTTCCTGGCAACAGGCTCTTTCCAGGTGACAGTGGGCTTGGCTGCAGGGATGTCACGTCAATGTTCTTGATTGTGCTTGCGAGGGTTTTGTCTGCCTTGCTCAAACACATGTGCAGCTACATCGCATTTCCCCAGGTAGATGATTTACCCACTCTGAAGGCTGGATTCTATGCAATGGGACATATACCTTATGGTATTGGGGCCATCAATGGGACCCATATGCCTTAGTCCCCCCAGGGCCAATGAACAAGTGTACAGGAATTGGAAGAGTTTCCACTCACTCAATGTCCAGATGGTGTGCCTGGCTGACCAGTACATCTCCCACATCAATGAGAAAGTATTCAGGATCGATGCATGATGCCTTTGTCCTGAGGAATAGCAGGGCCCCACAGCTGATGGCCGCAACTACAGAGACACAGTGGTGGTCATTCTGACCCTGGCGGTCTTTGACCGCCAGGGCGGAGGACCGCGGGAGCACCGCCGACAGGCCGGCGGTGCTCCAATGGGGATTCCGACCGTGGCGGTAAAGCCGCGGTCGGACCGGCACCACTGGCGGGGTCCCGCCAGTGTACCGTCGCCCCATTGAATCCTCCGCGGCGGCGCAGCTTGCTGCACCGCCGCGGGGATTCCGACCCCCCCTACCGCCATCCAGATCCCGGCGGTCGGACCGCTGGGATCCGGATGGCGGTAGGGGGGGTCGCGGGGCCCCTGGGGGCCCCTGCAGTGCCCATGCCACTGGCATGGGCATTGCAGGGGCCCCCGTAAGAGGGCCCCTGCATGTATTTCACTGTCTGCTGCGCAGACAGTGAAATACGCGACGGGTGCAACTGGACCCGTCGCACAGCTTCCACTCCGCCGGCTCGATTCCGAGCCGGCTTCATCGTGGAAGCCTCTTTCCCGCTGGGCTGGCGGGCGGTCTGAAGGCGACCGCCCGCCAGCCCAGCGGGAAAGTCAGAATTACCGCCGCGGTCTTTCGACCGCGGAACGGTAATCTGACGGCGGGACTTTGGCGGGCGGCCTCCGCCGCCCGCCAAGGTCAGAATGAGGGCCAGTGTGTGGCTAAGAGGTGAGCCTGTGTCCCCACCCAATGTTTGTAAGTGTTTGCCTTCAGGAGTCATGGCCCATGCCGTTGCGCAGGGCTAATGTGTGTCCCTTACTTCTTGCAGGTGATTCTGGCTACCCAAACATGTCCTGGCTCATGACCCCTGTTAGGAATCCAAGAACAGGGGCTGGAAATAGGTACAATGATGCCCATGGGCATACCAGGAGGATTGTAGAAAGGACCATAGGTCTCCCGAAGGCTAGGTTCAGGCGCCTCCATCTGACAGTTGGATCCCTATGCTACTCCCCTGAGATGGTCTGCAGAATTGTTGTTGAGTGCTGCATGTTGCACAATATGGCCCTCAGATGGCATGTGCTCTATCTGCAGGAGGAGGGGGGGGTGACAATGCAGCTGTGACAGCAGTGGACACTGAGGACAGTGAGGAGGAGAAAAATGGAGGAGGATGTGGACAACAGGTCACATTTGATCCAGCAGTACTTCCAATGACACTCAGGTAAGACTGTTGAATGAAGCAATACTACATTTCAGTGTTGGACTGTGTGACTGCAGCATGATGCCAGTCATTACCTTTGCATCCCACCTGACTGTCACCTATATCTTCCCTTATTGCAGATGTTGGTGTTGTTCCAACAGTGTACTGCTGTGGTGTGTACATACTACTGAGACACATTTGTTGGCTGGCTCAACATGTTACTGGAGATTTACACAGGAACATGCAGTTCATTACAATTCGTTACATTGTACATTACCTGTAGATAAAGCCTGAATACTCAAGTTGGGTCCAAGGGTGTTTATTGGAATTTTTTCTACAATGGGAAGTGCAATGGAGTGGGGTGATGGTTGTAAATAGTCCAGGGTAATGGTCCCGTCTGGTTGTAGCACCTGTCCAGTGTCCATGGGGCCATAGGAAGGGGAGCAATGGCAGTTGAAAGTGGACAAGGTGACACAGTGGAACACAGGAGGGACATTCAGAAGGGGTTCATTTCCTGGCAGTGGTCTTGGTCTTGGCAAGTGTCCCTGGTGTCTGTCTGGGTCGCAAGGAACGTTTGCGGGGTGGTTCACCTTCTGCAGGGGGAGAGGTGCTGGTGGCCTGTGGGTCCTGTGGCAGTGCCTCCTGTCCCTTAGCTGCAGCTGATGTGGAGGGCTGGTTAATTGACTGGCTAGTGGAAGGGGCCCACTGGTGTGATGTGTAGTCCCTCATGATTTGGCCATATCACCCAGCACTCCTGCTATGGAAACCATGGTGGTGTTTAGGGCCTGCAATTCTTTCTTGATCTGCTGGTGGTGTTCCTCCTACAGCTGCTGGTTCTCCTGCATGATGTCTATCACCTGAGCCGTCTTGTCCTGGGATTGTTGGTAAGCCTCCAGGACATCTCTGAGTGCCTTCTGGGCAGCCAGTTCCCTGGGCCTGTCCTCCCCCTAGCTCACTGCTGGCCTCCGACCATCCCTGGCCCCCTGTGCCTGTGTAACCTGAACGTATGCCCACTGCCACTTACCCCAGGACCCTCATTGTCTTGCCTGTGAGGTGTGGACCGGGGTCCCTGCACAGGTGGGCACACTGCTGATTGATGTATCCTGGGGACAGCGGTCTGGGGATGGTGGGTGGCTGCTGTGGTGTTGGATACTGAGGGTGGAGGCTCTGTGGTGGACTGGGTGTGGTCTGGGGTATCCGATTGACCAGTGGTCCCTGATGGGCCAGGGAGTTCATTCAGATCCAGAAGTCCAGAGTTGCTGTCATCACTGGGGACATTTTCTGGTGGGGGACTGGGTAGCCGTGACACCTCCTCACTCCTCACCGATGAGATTGGCTGGGGCACCTGTGGGGATGTAAGTGGTGTATTATGCTATATGTCTGTGACATATTCTGCATCCCTAGCTTCCCCTATATTGTTGCTGTTGCCCTGCCACCTTTGTTTGTGTATGGTGATGTATTGTGGAACTGTTAGTTCTCCATGCTGTGCATGCATTGGTGGTGGGTGTACATGCGGGCTGGAAGGGATGTGCATGCAGTGGGTATGGCATGCAGGGCTCGGCATTTGGGTTAGTTAATTGTGGTGGTGCACTGTGTGGGATGAAGTAGAGTGATGGGTTTCAGGGTGAGGGGTGGTGGTGGCATACAGATATGGAGAGGGGATAGGCAGTAAAATTGACTCACCAGTGTCCAGTCCTCCAGCAACTCCAGTGAGTCCCTCAGGATGCAGGATTGCCAAGACTTGATCCTCCCATGCTGTCAGCTGTGGGGGAGGAGGTGGCGGCCCACCGCCAGTCCTCTGGACAGCAAGCTAGTGCCTTGGTGCTATGGAACGTACCTTCCCCTGTAGGTCATTCCACCTCTTCCTGATGTTGTCCCTTGTTGGTGAATGCTGTCCCATGGCGTTCACCCGGTCCACGATTCTCCACCATAGTTCTATCTTCCTGGCAATGGAGATCTGCTGGATCTGTGCTCCAAACAGCTGTGGCTCTACCCTGACTATTTCCTCCACCATTACCTGCAACTCCTCATCAGTGAAATGGGGGTGCCTTTGTGGCTACATGGGTATTATGTGGTGTGTATTGTTCAGATGGTGTTGAGTAATGTGGTTGGGTGTGAGGTGTGGGGTGTGTGATGGTTGAATGGGTGGTTGTGGTGTGCGTGTGAAGTTGTCGCTGTGATTTGCGTGGCTAGATATTGCGGTATTTTCGTGTTAGCAAAGGATTGTGGGTGATGTGGGTGTGTGTTTTATAGTGCTGTTGGTGGGTGTGTAGGGTGTGTGTAATTGTGTCAGGTGTGGGTTTTTGGTTCTGGCCAATGTTTTCTTGTTTTGTCTTTGGGTGGCCTTATACAGCGCGCGGAGTTCACTGCTAATGGTTTACCATCATTGAATGTTTGCTGTGGTGATTGGTGGGTCATTTTTTGGAGGGCATAGTGTTAGTGGCGTAACGGTATGGGTGGTATTACCAACAAGTTATCACGTTCAGTGGGTCTGGTGGATTTGTGGTTGTGGCTGTTTTTTGTCAATTTTGTGTGTCTGTGTCAGTATTATGGCGGACAGATGTCCGCCTCCACGGCGGTATGCTGGCGGCAGTCAGCATGGCAGTATTTTTTATTTACCGCCAAGGTCATAATGAGGGCCTAAGTCTGAAGGTCATCTTTTGACCGAGGGCTCCTGCTTGCCGTAGCTGAGCAGTGCTCCATTGCAGTCAGCCTCAAACTTTGACTTTGCCACCAGTCTAGTGCGAGCTGATGACCAGATTAGCGCTTTTTGTTTCTATGCGCTAGAAACATTAATTCTTTAAAAATTCATATCTCCTGTTCCCCTTATCCGATTTTAACCGTTTGGGTGTCATTTTAAAGTATACTCTACTGTACTAAATAGGAGTTCTATTTTTATTGTTTTGTGTTTCACTTATTTACTGTTTTGTGAATTTTAAATGCTTTACAGACCTGTCTCCTAAGTTAAGCCTTGTCACTCATTGCCAAGCTGCGAAGGGTTGAGCAGGGATTAATTTACTGAGACCTGACTGGACCTAGTGGAGGTTAGTGGACTATTACTAGGTATAGGTACTTACCTGCCCCTACCAATAATCCACTTTCCAACACACCCCATCCTCCGGAAGCCCTTCTGTTTCTGTCAGATGTGGCGGTCGCATTTCACTCGCTTCTCAAACTCCCACTTCTGGGATGAAGTCATGTTGGCAACTGAAACCTGAATGAATGTCATCTGAATGTATATTAGGCAAATGAAAAAGAAGCATGCTATTTAAACACCATCTGCAAACGTCACACGTTTGCCAGCAAAAATCACAATGACATCTTGAAGGGCAAGATTAACACACATCTGCACAACAATTATTATCTCTTTATCGCTCATCTTCAATGTAACAAGGCTAGCTAATGTTGCACAATAACACTGAACTATATTGGAACACCTTCAAAGGACCAAGTCACCATTGACTATGCTCATTGTAAACATCAGTTATGCGACCATGGTAGGTCACACTCATCATGTTGGAGTGGTCATCAATGTCCCTTTCACATACATCATTGCCCTTAGATCTGTTGGCATGTACCAAACTCATCTGATTAAGTATTACAAGTTAAATGTGGTCTCATAACAGTATGTGACTGATTTGGCAAGGACAGCTGTCTGGACACACTTCTACATGGGCTATACATGTGACAGGTATTGTATGTGAGAATGAAGGGTGGGTCACTCAGTCATGTCACACAAAAATACATGAAACTACTCCCAAATCCACTCAGGTCACTACAAGGTGGTCTGTGCCATGACTTCATGCATAGTCTCAGAGTAATTTGATATGTTCCACTATACCGCCCATATGTGTCCAAAAATCTGGTCAGCGTGTTGGACAACAGAACTCAGCACCGCCATCTCATATGTGAGTGCATTCATGCCCTACATCTTATCTGCACAGGGATCGTGGAATAGCACTGGATAATGCTGTTCATTGTGTGAAGCTGTTTGCATGAGATCATGGACACTTTCAGGACCAGCACTGTCTGAAGATGTTTTGAGTAATGGCATGTCATATAACAATGTTGCACGGACATCCCTCAGGTAAAACACACATGTCAAGATCTGTGAGGTTAACATGGCTTGGCAATGTTGCTACATATGACACAGAGTATGGGGCATTAACCACATGGGTGGGCAATTCAACTGCATTCTCAAATGTGGTATGTTGACCACTGCCCTGCTATTGTTAGGGACCTATTCGCATGGTCATTAATCCTGACATCATTTGAGTTTCTATGTACCATGTGTGGCATACAGAGCAGTAACATGTTTTGTGAACAACAAATTGCCATCCTGCATACATGTGTAGGACCCTGTACTTCTGGCACATATCCTTACTTTCATCACTGTGTGTGGACTCATATACCACGTCCAACATTTATAGGGCCCTTGCAGCACACGTTGCCACCAGCACATCGTTTTTTTGGGATCTCATTCTGGACACAGCATTGACCATACTGTCCACATCCATGTAGAGATATGGGCGGTCATTCTGACCTTGGCGGATGGCGGAGGCCGTCCGCCAAGGTACCGCCGTCAGAACACCGCACCGCGGTCGTAAGACCGCGGCGGTGATTCTGACATTTGCCCTGGGCTGGCGGGCGGCCGCCAAAAGGCCGCCCGCCAGCCCAGGGCAAATCAACCTTCCCACTAGGATGCCGGCTCAGAATTGAGCCGGCGGAGTGGGAAGGTGCGACGGGTGCAGTTGCACCCGTCGCGTATTTCAGTGTCTGCTGGGCAGACACTGAAATACTTTTTGGGGCCCCCAGGGGCCCCACGGCACCCCCTACCACCATCCTGTTCATGGCGGGAGAGCCGCCATGAACAGGATGGCGGTAGGGGGTGTCTGAATCCCCATGGCGGCGGAGCGCGCTCCGCCGCCATGGAGGATTCAGACGGGCAGCGGAAAGTCGGCGGAAGCCCGCCGGCTTTCCGCTTCTGGCCGCGGCTGTACCGCCGCGGTCAGAATGCCCGGCGGAGCACCGCCAGCCTGTTGGCGGTGCTACCGCCGACCTCCGCCATGGCGGTAATTACCGCCAGGGTCAGAATGACCCCCATGGTGTCTGAATTAGCATATATAAATTAGCATATCATACTTAGTACTTGGTATTGCACACAGCATACAACATCGCACACAATCCTTGTACTACACATTACACATACGGGATGACAGTCACTGGTAGCATCAGGGTCTGCAAAGCTTGCTACCTCTCCAATGGCATAATGCTCAGGTCAACCTGCAAGATATAAGGTGAGACCTAGCACTGTGAATATTGAACAATGAACAATATGGACAACTATAGCACTTTACACGTAATTTGCTAATGGACATAAAAGACTTAGGTTTGTGAATTCTCCAATAGAACATTAGACGTGTCTCAGTGACCTACATTGGTAGGCCAGCCTGACATGTGCACATATGTGCCGGAACCATACATACATGTCTCAACTATATTGTTCACATTTTGTAGATGATTTTCTACTGAAACAATTTTTAAGCATAGCTAATTGTAATGGCACTCTGCATATACATGACAGTACACACTCAGATATTGTCCCTTTACTCGTGCGTCACTTTTAATCATCACATTTACATGACTATGGAATATACAACAGTAGTCAGACCCTTAATGGACATGGACACTTGTCCCTGGCAACCATGTACCCTTTCACCATGACACAAGTGTGTCGGCATTGGTGCACATCAGAATTGTGTGGCTAAGCACAGGGGACAAGGACAGAAATATGCCGTTTGTCTTACTGGTAGTGCATTGCTGCCCATGTCATGGATGCTGGTTGGCACAGACGCACTATTCACAGCCCTGCCCTTTGTCATGATGTGATAAAGGAGGCCCTATGGCCAACAGACATGTAATAACAAATGCAAAAGAGGACTCGGCCACATAGATGTTATACTTACCCACAGTTCCACCTACCTCGATTCCCAGGTGGTCCAGAAGGTCCCGTTCCTGGGTGATGAGGTCAGCCCAGCGATGTTTTAATTGGTGGTCCGTGTGCTCAACCTAAAATGTACGCATCATGTAGTACAGGACCTTCCCCCACCGCAGCTTCTGTGCCTCCGTCTTAGATCCCAGGATGACTCGTGTCCCCCCAAGGCCACCATATTAGGCAGCCAGATGAATCCCTCAAACTCATCTGCACTCAGATGACTGGCCCTTCCCTTCCCCAACATATCCCCAACCTAAACCCATGGTACCCCTGACAAACAAAAACGAACCCAAACTACCCCCAACTACCGCAAGAAACTTGATTACCCCAGAGACAGACACCCAACAATACACACTTAAATACAACACAAAATTACAATAAACACAACAAAAACGACTTTAGGGACACAACACAGACAGCACACAGCACACAGCACACATGACTCGTAAACACCACTCCTCACAACAGCAACAGCACCACACAACCTCTCCCAAGCACAGACTAAAAGACTGTGAAATGAAGAGAAAGTGAATGTAACTTCACAGTTCCTGGTTTGCAGAAACGATGTACAATCGCATCACTTCCTGGGCTTTTGCGTCATATTTTGAGGCAATGTGTCTTTTTTGTGACGCATGAGGGCCATGCGGGTATTTTTAATAGAAGCCTGACAAGGCACACTGTTAAATTTTGATGTGCGGGTATGATGCATCATTTTTGAACTCACACGATGGCTGACAATGACCGAATGCGTTGTTTTTTTGACGCAAGGAGTGAAATTTGTCTTACTGTATTTTATTACGTGGGATGCATGGAAGGAGTCATATTGATTGCAATTGTGCATGTGAACCATTGTGTTTACCACCTCCCTGTCTTCCTTTGTGTACAATGTGTGTTCTGTGAGTGTACATTTGTGAGGGTAAATGCATTAGTGGGATCACACTATGCAAATGGCACCTTTCCTTGGTTTGCTCAACCACACAGCTTGGGATGGCTGCCCCATGTGTGAAACATGTCTCTGCACATGATGCCCTTGCTAAGTCAACACCCAGGGATGCAGGTAACTTGGCCTGGAATGTTGTCAGCTCACCCACCCCTATGACTGTGCATGCTTGTGACAGTCTACAGTATCTCCCAAGGGGCAGACGTCAGGCTGTCATGCAACATGGATAAATTACAGTTCCCCATACAGGCAAGTGTTGAGATGTGCTGGACATCCATGTGTCATGGATGTGTTTTGTGTGACATGCAAGTAAGTGGTATGTATTCATGTGTGATTTGTTCAGCCTACTACAGTGGCATGTTTTGAGATATCACTTCAACAATCTTTTGAGCCCTTTCATGACTCAAAGCGCTCTGTCAGGGCAATGTATTTGCTTATATCAGTGATTCACATGTTACCCTATGTAGGTACATTTTTATGGTATCTAAATGTTTAGAGATGGAGTTTTCTAAATACCAGGCCCTATGATGCATCTTTGTATTTGTCCCTGCTCAAAGTTACAGGACAGATAAACCCTAGGGCACCAATGGGGTACCTTAAGGGTGAAATTTGTGTTAATGTTCTTTGAACTTACAGTTTGTATGTACAATTCCTTAACATGTAGTTCGGCACAGACTTCGCATTTAGCACACAGTTTGCAAAGCAGGGCTCCGTCAAACAGGGATGGCAGCCAACAAAGCCGTGCACAGTGAAATGCAGGAATCCTACTGAACATCTAAACTCTCCTGCCTGATTATCTACTGGGGAATTACAGGTTGTTTATGTCAGTCTTGCCCTATTATCTACTAGGGACTTAGAGGTATTTTGACTTAATCTTGACCTATTATCTAGTTGGGTCTTACAGGAGTCTGTTGTGCCAATGTAGCATATGCCTTTTATCCTGAGTAGTGGTCATAGGCCTGGTTAGCAGACACAGGGTGCAGACTGGGTCAGTCAACACCATTTCTGTGACTCAAATTTTGAGGTATATGCAAATTGGATGACTTTCTCACAGTGTGCCGGGCAGTCAAATTAAGTAAACACTGTGCAAGCAATGTGTTATCTTATATAGGCGCACTCTTTCTTGTTGTCATGCTCTTCTAACATTGTGTATATCACTCACACATGTACCACACACATGACTAGTTTTTGTAACCTCAGCACTGTTGATGCCATTGATTTTACATGTACTTGCTCTTCTGCTTCCACTTTCTCATTGTTCAGCTCTTCCTGCCAACCATTGTCAGTGGGCCAGGGGAGATGATGGCCCTGCACATGTGTTCTGCTCTTGCTCTTTCTGGCTCTGAACCAATTTTTTTACAGTTGCTGAGTTTTTGTTATTTTTTTATGGTTCTTATCATATTGATGGCTGCTATTCTATGATGGATTATTCAAAGCACATCAGCACTTTAAGGACTTATGCAGTTGTTTGCTCCATGTTTAAGCATTAGAAACTGAATATGCATATTGCTCTTTGGGAGGGTGTATGATATGTAGGGAAGACTTTAGTAACTATTATGTGCAATTTGTGTTTTGTAGTTTGGATCTCTTGCTATTATTGGAATGTCCCAATTTTGATATTAATGTTTTCCTTTTCAGCTGATGAATTTTGTTTTGTATAGTATTTAATGCAACTGAGTATTATATTGTGATTAAAATGTCTGATAATAGCATTGTGTTTTATTGGTAGCACTGGGTTCTCAATTTGAGTATGTGTTAAGAAGTGGGTGAGTTTTTGTATTTGCACTATTTGATTGTTCTTGGTTTTAACTTGTAATGGATTTTAATATCTGCATAATAAATGTACAATTCCATGTGTTCTGCAAAGCAGTAGTATTAGTTTAGTTGCTATTGATGGGGAGTAGGTAAACTCTTCCCAAAACCTATCCTAACTCCAGGAGTGATACTGGTGTACTCTGGGAGTCCCCTCTACAATGTAGCTGGCCCTGTTTAGACAATGTTGACTCTGCTGGGCTTCCATGAGGGTGTGTTTGTGAGGATTAGTGACCCACAGCTAAAGACTATATCCTTTTTCAGATGCACAGTAAGAAGGGGTGGTTTGGGGGCATGGCCTTTGCAGCTAATGGCCCACATACATATACAAGTCTTTCTGTGTCCTAATGTACTCAAATATATTTCCAACAGCATGAGACATGCAGTGACATAGATTGGCATACATTCAAGATGAAAACTGATTTGTTGAACACTGTGCTCCACATATAGAAGTACTGTCCTCTGTTTTACACTTACTATTTGTCATACATGTGAGTGCAATAAATGTAGATGTTGTGAGTCATCACCAGTGTCAGAACTCTTTCACCCATTGAAATGACACATATCTCACAGTAATCCACTGTTGCAGTTTATGTCTTCTATTTACATACCTTGCCTTGCAGTCTGGCCATGATGCATCAAATGGTGATTCATGTCTTACCATTTTCCTTTTGTGCCTACAATTCATTGTCAGATATGAGTATTTTCAGTTCAATATGTTTGTTCAACAGCCAATGCATACATCACACACCACACTTTAAAGAGATCATCACATTGTTTTTGGTACTTTGAGGATGATAATAGTGTTCACACTTGATTGTCAACTGTTGTGGCTTACTTATGGTTTCCTAGTTGGAGGTGTGTTATTTTTCACGTGGGACTGTGACAGACACTCCCAGACATATGCTGGATTGATTCATTTATTTACATGTTTGGCAGTCATGCCTTTAGTCACATGTGCTTAACTGAAAAAGTTATTTACAATGTGTGCACATCTCTGTACACCTGCAGCAGTGTTCTGGCGATCAGGTTGATGTAGTGGCAAATCCTTCTCTTCCATTGAAGCCTCAGGTTCTTCTTCTCAGGGGACATTTGTCCTTACACAGATGTTGTGTAGTATTGCACACACCAATATCATCTTGCAGACTAACGAAGGGAAATACAGGAGTATCCCTTCAGAAAAATCCTAGCAGCAAAACCGGACCTTGAGTAGACCAAATGTCAACTCAATGATGTTCCTCGTACAACTGTGCGCCTCGTTGTAAGCCTTTTCTGCCTCAGTTTATGGGTTTACAAACGGTGTCATGACCCACTGTTGGATGCCATATGCTTGGTCTGATGAAACGTAAAAACAAAGTATACAATGTAATTGGTTTAGATTACTGCATTTGCATACGTCCTGCCCGTGTGTGTTATATGTATTGTGTTTATCATGCACAGCTCCCTATAATGACCACATGATATATCGGTCATGCCAGTGTACTGCAGTTTGCAGGGGCCTGTTCACTCATTGTATGGTATGTCAAAAGTAGTGCATGGGCAGATACGTCATACAATTCAACTTCCTGACCGTGACATTTCAGGCAGCAGATTTACATGTTGGCTAATTCCCTTTGCTGAAGTCCACTCAATATTTTGTGTTCACAATACATGTATGGTGAGACATATTGTGAAAGTGACATTTTTTTTGTAGGTCCCGACTAGGTTGTTGGTGACATTCCAGACATGGCTGACTTAGATACAAGCATATGTCCATGCTCATCCCCAGGTGTTTATGTTGCCATACATTACATTTTCCCCTGCTTTTGATTGTCTTACATTGTGTTGATATGATGCCATCCACTCAGTATGCACTCACACATCCCAACTGAGTGACATGATGTAACAAATGCCATTTACCAAACCATGGTTGCATGTTACAGTGAGGGAACATTGTGTACATGTGTGACGGCATTGTGCACAAATTGTGCACCCAACATATGTATCCTGTCAATTTGTTGGCGGTCATCTGCAGTCCTGCCACACAACTTTCTGCACAGTGCTACGTCTCTGAGAAGGTGAACTGGTACACAATCCTCAGGGCCTCCTGCAGATTTGGGGTACATATCATGTAGTGTTATGTGTGAAAGGTGTCCATATTTAAAAGGCTATGAAAAGACACACAAGGTGGCTTTGCATGGCCTTGTAAATATGGACTGGCACACTATACTACTGGAGCATGGGTAAAATGTCACTCCGGTGGCCCTTTGTGCCAGTAGGTCCTTGGACATGAGGCCTCTAGTCCCTGATGTGTGAGTCATGACACATCTGATGGCCCATGTGTCTTGCATTTGCCCTTCCCCGATGTACATGGTACACCACCCTTGCACACAGATTTCCTAGCTGACATGCATATCTGTGTGCCTTTACATCATGCAACATGTGCAAAACTGTGTTGAGATGTGTTCACCTGTATGTCAGGGTGTTTTGCATTACATATATATACTGGAACATGGTGCATATATGTGTAAGGGGCCTCATACTGCAATCCCTATCTGTGCAGGAAGCCATTTATCTGTATAGTTTGTCCCCTATATCTATTTGTTATTATGTCAGTTAAGTACTTGCTGGTTGCTTACCTACAAGCAGGCCTTTCCCATATTGTCCATTCTAGAATCTCTGGTTAATGATGGACTGCTGGAAGATGTAAGCATCATGTACACTGCCTGGATACTTGGCCAGCACATTCAGGATCAAGCCACGATGGTCAACGGTGGCCTATACATTCATTGAGTGGGTATGTTTTTCGGTTCTTGTCAACTCGTTCAGTTGCAGCAGTCCATGGCACCTAGAACATGCTGAAATCCAGCAATGATGTAGAATTCTTGTTTTATTTCCTGCTGCAGTTGCTGTGGAGAAGAGAATGTGGTGGAATGTGAGGCAGATGATGGCATCCAGGACAGAGGGGAGAAACGCTGAGAAGGATGGCTGCTACACTCCTCCCACTCATGCTGCAGTGGTCTAGAAGGAGCCAGACGCAAGCATGTGTAGCACTGCCAGGTGCTTGGTCAGTGGTGCTATGTTAGTGGCCCTGTCAACCGTAGTCTGCAGTCTAGGTGCAATGAGGTGGAGAAGTTGGATGATGGGCTCCATGCGCAGCTGGTAGAAGGTGATGACCTCCTCCTCCCTGAGGGCAATCAGGGATGTCCGCTGGTGGTAGACGCACTCCTTTATCCTGCACTGCCTCTGTGGTTTGGGTGGTGGTGATTTTGGTGGTGTAGGTGGATGTGGTGGTGATGGTGAGGGTTGTTGCACCAAGCTGCAATAGGAGTCAATCCATGTTCTCCTCAAGGTTGCCAGAGTGTTTTGTGTGTGTTCTCCTTCTGTACGTGTCCCAGAGTCATTTTAAAGCCTGGTCTGACCAGGCGATAAGATATTGACACTAGTCAGACCTTGCAGGACTTTTCCTAGGTGTGTGTCATTTTTCAGAAAGCTTGTAAATACAGCACCAGCAGCCCAGCATCATTTTTTAAGTGGGAACACCTACCTTGCATATCATTGTTGGTTTCTGACGCAGCCAGATCCAACGCTATGAAAAACGGACTCTATAGTGGGAAAAGTGACGCCAGAGGCCTCTACCTTCACTTTGTAAATATGGAGTTGTATTAGCGCCGCCACAGCAGTGGCGCAAAGTCCTTGTAAATATGAGTCTTTGTGCTTAGGAATTTGGGCCCCACAGCCACACAAAGTTTGCATGCTTTATCATAGGACCGGCATCTAACCCCGCAGTTTATGTAATTGTTGTGGATGGGCACATAGCACCTTTTTTATTGTCGTCCTATGGCAACAGCTAAAAACAAAAAGGGGCAGTTATAGCACTACTTAGACTAAAAGGGTTGTAACTTGTCCTTTTGTTATAAAGTCTTGATGGAGTTTTCCTAGCATCAGTGTCTTGATGCAGCATCCCAATATGAGCTCCACACACAGTGAGAGCCCACCTCAACAATCACCAATCAGATCGGCTGCACAAATGCTCCTCCTACGAGAATAAATAGATAGAAGATTATATAAAAATGATCATAACTATCATAAGAACGTGGATAACTTACCACTGTGGGTTGTGATGCAAGCACTTACAGGGTCATTCAATCCCTAGTGGGTGGCTATTATTCTACGACATGGGTAAAGACCATGACCACTGCCACCATAGTGGAGCACCTTCTACCTTATATAGAGAGCTCCACCCTGTGTGCAAGGAACCTCTGTGCTGTGAAGGGATGCACCACTGCTGTGTGGTCTAAATGATCCCCTAAACAGCTTGCCCAGAATTCCATCATTTTAAGTCACGTTCTTTTTGACGGAGTAGATCTCTGGTCTACAGGTGTCCAGTTTAGCCACTACAGTCCCCACTTTTATCACTATAAGACCTGGAAATCCTGTGGTTGGTAGCTGGAAGCACAGATATCTGAATAGAATACTGTGAGAGGAGAACACCTTGTGAAAAGAAGATAAAAGTGTAGCGATTTTGGTTCATCTTGACTTGTTCAACAAGCTCATACCACATCTTACATGAAACCATGGCATGAGTCGAGGGTACACACGGGTAGACAGCATCTACACACTATTTTCACTGGATGGATACTGTCTACCCTTCCAAGAATTTGGGACCCACAGAAATATGCTAAATTTGTCCCAGTGTAATTTGCAGACACCGGGACACTTTGAGCAGCCCCTGCACATTGTCTGCTTTCCTTCCAAGCAGCAACATGCAGACAGCGAGGCGGCTTATAAGACTCCAGCTGGACCCATAACAAAGACCCAAATCAAGGGGCCATCAGGACTCCTTTTTTTGGAGTATCCTGGCTTGGAATTATCAGGAGCCTCACACCTAAATGCAATGGAGGGGAAACAAAGGCACACACTTTGACCAATACTTATGGAAGGTTTCCGTCGCATTAGCGCCATTTATTTTAGCGCTACAGCGGCATTAATCTAACTCTATATTTATACTTTGACACTAAACCCATCTATTGTCAGAGTTTTGGAGCTAGCGCCATTTTTAGGAAGCGCCAACCCACCTTGCGCTAATGAGATGCAAGGTAGGCGTTCCCTTCGTAAAAATTACGTTAGCTTCCCAGCGCCATATTTAACTCTCAACACAGAAACGATGCACACCTGGGAGGCAGACCTAAATAATGGTGCTAAGCCCACTTAGCGCCATTATTTAACGCCTGGTCAGACCAGGCGTTAAAGTGCAGGTAGGACATTTCCATGGGTAAACACCAGGGAATGGGCACAAAGATGCCCATCCCAAGCCACAGCAACATAGTAACCCTGTATGCCACTTTGATTCAAAACTGGGATTAGACAAAACTCCGATCTCTCCAGCAAATATGTTAACAAAAATGTTAACCTCCAGAGTTATTTTACCATTATTATTATTTGCTGAGATTTAGTTGGCACACGAAGATCTCTGCAGCAGGTACCCTAATCTCATAAGATATTTCAAATGCAGACTTTGCAACCAATTCAACAGAACGGATTTACTGACACTTTTCTACTTGATGCCAATTTTGTTTTGGCAGAGTTAAAAAAAATATATAAAAGTGGAGGTCACTTTTTGCATCATTTTTTTTGGTACAACCTCCATGCAAAATCTAATTTGTTAAATATTGTATTGCACTCAAATGTACTCATGATAGACCTGTTAATCAAATGTGTGAAGTATTAAGTTCTGATGTCACTTCTTGTGATGTCAGTTACTGTGAGGCCATGGGTTGTAATGCCACTTCCTGTGATTCTAAGTGCAGTCATGTGCTGTGTTGCCATTTGCATGATGTCACTTGCATACCGCCTAACTTGTTAGTTCTCCCACCTTTTTTCTGGACTTGTGAATGAAAAACAACTTTGTTGGACGATCTACTATTTAATCAGTTTATATTGGATCCTTTAGCTGACATACGTGCGTTTGAGAGCTAGAGGAAATTCCATTTGATGCCAATTGCATATAGGAATAGTATACATGCCAAACCCATGTATGGTCAGTGGTGTTAATGTTTTTAGTCAATATTAATTGACTCTCTCTTGTTTTTCGACCCCGAATTAAATACCAGTAGAAACAATCCTGTAATTGATTAAATGGAATTTCCCATAAGCTTACGTGAAATATTTCTCATATGAAGCTTGAATCTAGAATATTTTTTTATCGTAGAAGTAAAAAAAAGAAAAGCAGAGACCCATCATGCTATCCTGTTTTTTCCCTCCGGAAACAACAACTCGGAAATTCCTTTTCTGAAACTGATGCTGATTCTTCAAAATAATGGAAGCTCTAATATTGTTGTCATGTAAGTAATGCAGACCTCGGACTGAGGAGCGGACAGAGACAAATATCGGAAGAAAATTGCTCATTTTCTAAGTTTTCATTTCATTTCACATCAGCAGCTTTGACGCCTTAATCGTATTTCGCGCCAGTATCTCTGGCGTGGAACAGAGCGGGTCCCTCCGCTACAAATGAGATGTCTCTTTTAATTTTGTAAAATGCAGGACGATTGCCTGAAAATATTTTGCCTGCCACTTCCACGAAGCCGCAATGTACAATGACCTTCCGAAAGGGGGAGAGCGCTGTGCACCCAGGGTAAAGAGATTACATTTTATGAGTGTGTTTGGATGTAACTTCCAGAGGGCGGACAGAGAGAGCTGGTGATGAGGGTTACATAGCAGGAAGGTCAGAGGAAAGGAAACATGTGGGAGGAGAGGTTGGTTCGAACATCACAAGTTGGGGTTTACATTGGAGAGGGGAAGGATGCTGGGTGAGGCACGTAGCATATATGCCAAGAGACCCGATTCAGGCGGGACACTCCTGATTTTTGAGGCTATATATGGCTTAATTTTGTTTTTCTCCTGTCTGACATTGCCTCTGCTTCAATAGAAGTCAACGGGGAAATGCATTCTTCCGATGACTTTTTTAAAATCTCCCGCTTTCATCTTTGAAAATGTTGGCACCTGTGCTGTAGTGAGGGTCTGCGAAGTGATTGGTAGAATAGCAGCCCAGTGCGAGTGGAAAAGGTTCTGAAATGGTGGGAGTGGGAACTTCAGACCTGTCAACACCACCGTGTGTTACACGATTTTGGTTCTCTTCACACCATCACCCGGTGAAGGGCTGAAATCACACAGTGGCAGGAAAGATGAGCTGGAAACCACTGCACAAAGTGGATTTCCAGTTTGTATTTGGGAGCAAGCAGCTGATGTCCATTTATTGTGTGAAAAATGCCACATGACATTGGCACCAGCCTCCACAACCTGCTGTTTTTTTGAAGGGGGATAAAGGATGGTGGGCTTGGTAAATGGTATAGTGCCTCCTAGTGCCTCTTAGACTCTGAGGCCCCGTCTTCACCTCCGAAATTTTATTTTTTTTACAAGTTGGCAGGTCTAGAATTCTTCAGGGGTGGGCTTGGCCATGTGTGCAGAAGCCAGCATTTAGTGTATCACGAGTGCATAAGATAAAACATCAATGATCTGGTGTTTAATAAACATCCTTGCATCTCTGACAGTGCTGTGGCCTTCCATGATTTGTCATTACTAAAAGCTGTGCGTAGTATTTTAATTTGTCAGCAGTGAGATGCTCAGGACTTGATGTTAACACGATCCTGCACCAAAATGTGTTTTTGTGAATTCTTGCCAGTGCCACACATATAGGGGGTCATTACAACCCTGGCGGACGGTGTTAAAGCGGCGGTAAGACCGCCAACAGGCTGGCGGTCTTTTTTTTTGTATTATGACCATGGCAGTTACCGCCATGGTCATCCGCCGCTTCCCCATTCCGCCCGCCAGGGCGGAGACGACCGCAGGGCTGGAGACCTGGGTCTCCAGCCCGGTGGCTGTGACAATACCGCCGCCGGTATTGTGACCCATCCATGGCGGTAAGCACTATCAGTGCCAGGGAATTCCTTCCCTAGCACTGATAGGGGTCTCCCCCACCCCCCATCCCCACCCGACTCCCTCCCCTACACCCCCCACCATCCCTGCCACCCCCCAAAGGTGGCAGGGCCCCCCTCCTCACCCCGACCCCGACATTACCTTACACATACACACCCGACACGCACGCAGGCACCACCAACACACATACATGCACACACACCGACATACATGCCAACATCCACACACACAGTCAGACACCCACATTCACGCACACATTTCCGAAACACGCAACACCCCCCAAGCATACACGCACTCACACACCCCCCTACATACACAGTCGCACACCCCCATGCACCCACACAACACACAACAACCCCCCACCCCCTCCCCTAACGGATGATCGACTTACCTGTTCCGTCGATCCTCCGGGAGGGGACGGTAGCCATGGGGGCGGCTCTGCCAACACCACACCGACACGCAGAATCACAGGAGGTGATTAGCTCGGCGGTGTTCTGTTGGCGTGCGGGGGAGGTGGAGCAACCTCCACTTCCCCGCCGCCCGCAAGTATGGCTGCTGGCGGCTCTCCGTCGGAAAAACGACGGAGAGCAGCCAACGGTCATAATACGCCGAGCGGCAAACCGCCACTACTGGCGGTCTTCCGCACGGCGGTCCCTCGGCGGTCTCCTTAAAAGACCGCCAAGGTTGTAATGACCACCATAATGTTTTGCAGAGCAAAATACCACTGACATTGTGTACCACTAACGAATTAAACACAGGCCTGCTTACATTATATTTTGCTATCTATAATTGCTGATGGCTATTGAGAGGAAAATGAAACAATGCACTTGAATAATCAGACATTCCATAGCAAGAATACTTTCGCTTTGCATTTGATGTATGCCTCTGCATTTGTTTTTTATTTGTCGTATTATTACAACAGTGTAATAAATGGTTACAAAATAGCAGTGGGACCTTAGCTACAAAATATCATTTTAATGGTGTTCACACTACAGAAATGCATGCTGCGGTACTTTTCCAAGCGGGTGCATAATACTTTAAAAAACAAAATTCACTTGGGTATACCAGCTCTCATTTCTTTGAAAGAAAGATTCAGTCTCTTTAAAGTGCTATTTATCACTTTAAATATCTCATAAAGTATTGAAAAGGAAATACTGAATTATTAAATTGGAAAGTTAAAGAAAACTGTTTGTTCAGTCCCCTCCAGCAATATACCCTGACAAAACATTTTTAGAAGTCAAAATATATGTAAAAGAAACTATGGGAGTCTAGCCTCATTCCTGTTAGACTTAGCATCCTTGGTGTGGTCTCCCCTAACTTTTTGCCTCTGGTTCCCAGGTTGTTGATGTATGCAGGACTCTATTTTTATTGTTTTAGTTACTCTGGGCACTTTACCACTGCAATCCAGTCCTAAAGTGCAAGTGTTCCTATGTAAAATTTATGTGTAATTGTCTTTCCATGATTGGCATATTTGATTTACTAGTAAGTCCCTAGTACAGTGCACTGGAGGTGCCCAGGGCCTGTAAATGAAATGCTACTAGTGGACCTGCAGCACTGGTTGTGCCACCTACATTAGTAGCCTTGTAAACATGGCTCAGAACTGCCACTGCAGTGTCTGTGAGTGCAGTTGTGAAATGCCAATTCGACTTTGAAAGGGTACCCAATTTCCAGGCTTAAATCTTAGCCTTTTTATACCTGTAAGACACCCCTAAGGTAGGCCCTAGGTAGCCCCATGGGCAGGGTGCAGTGTATCTTAAAGATGGGACATGCTCTTATATGTTTTACATGTCCTGGCAGTGAAATACTGCTAAATTCGGTTTTCACTGTTGCAAGGCCTATCTCTCTCATAGGTTAACATGGAGCTGCCTTTGAATATTTTTAAAGTGCAGATTCCCCTTGGGAGCAGATAGACATGTGGAATTTGGGGTCTCTGAACTCACAATTTAAAAATACATCTTTTAGTGAAAATGGTTTTTGGATGGTGTGTTTGACAATGCCACTTTTAGAAGGTGGGCATTTTCTTGCTTAAACCATTCTGTGACTTTGCTTGTTTGTGGATTCCCTGTCTGGGTTAGTTTGACAGTTGGGCTGGTTGCACCTCTCCTCCAGATAGTGACACAAAGTTGAGCTGGGGTGTAGCCTGCATATCCTGATGGACCATCTGGGTTGAGGGGAGGGGGGAGTGGTCGCTTTCACCTGAAAGGGCTGTGCCTGCTCTCACACAATGCAGTCTCCAACCCCCTGGTGTGTGTCTGGGGCCTGGCCTGGGCAAGGCATGATCTTGAAAACAACAGAAACCTCTCTTTGAAGTAGGCCTACTTCAAAGGCAGAAATGGGTATAAGAAGGGCACCCAAACCCCCTGAAAATCAGATTACTTCTGGAACTAAGAGGAACCTCTGCCAAGGAGAAGAGCTGAGGAGAAGTGCTGCCCCTTCCTGTGACTGTGCTTTATTGGGCTATCCTGCAACTGCTGCTTCTGCCTGTAAAAGGGGACAAAAACTGGACTTTGTGGTATATTTCTGCTTGAGAAGAATCTCCAAGGGCTTGAACTGAGCTTGGCTCCTGTTGTTGAAGTCTCAGGGCCATCAAAGACTTCCCCTGCCAGCACCTGGACTCTCTGCTGAGACTCCCTCCCTGCCAAGTGGTTCCCTATCCAGTCCCTGGGCCCTTGAGAGGTGAAGATGGCAGCTAAGAACTGAAAATCCACTCAAAGATTGCTGTGCGGTAAAACTTTGGAAGCACCACCCGCCTTGTGGCTGATAAACGACGCACCGCTGGACCCGCAGCTAAAATCGATGCTCCACCTGCATCGCGGCTGGAAGATCAATGAAGTGCGGCTGTAGAAACAATGCGCAACACCCGCAGCGGCTGCTGTTAATGATGCAAGCCTCCACTCAGCACGTTTTCTTGACACCGTGTGACCGGATTTCAATGCAACATGGATGGGCGTGGAAAAATGACGCAAAGCCTGCCCAGACCCGAGGTGCCCATTCGGATCGACGCTTTGCTCTCTTGCGGGAGAGAAGAAACGACACACGGCAACCCGACTGAAGAAAGAACGATGCACGTTCTCAATTGTGTGTGAAAAATCAACGCAGCGCCGGCTTTTTTCGACGCAGACTTGCCCGTTCGGCTTTATTTTGACGCTACCCAGGTACTTTTGAGCGCTAACAGCGTTCTCAATGTTTTCTAAGGATTAAGGCCATTATTCTTTTAAAAATGCATATCTTGACTTGTGTATGTTGGATTTTTGTCGTTTTGGTCTTGTTTTAGTTAGATAAATATAAATATTACCTATTTTTAAAATCTGTGTTGTTTCATTTTGTAGTGTTTGCACTGCGTTACTGTGTGTGTTGGTACAGACACTTCACACATTTCTTCTGAAGTTGAGCCTGCCTGCTCATGCCAAGCTACCAATGGGGTGAGTGGGGGTTCGCTTGAACTTAGCTTGCCTCCTGTTGTTGAAGTGTCAGGGCCATCAAAGACATCACCTGCCAGTGCTTGGACTGCCTGCTGAGCCTCCTGCCCTGCCAAGTTGTGCCCTATCCAGTCCCTGGCCCCATGAGAGGTGAAGCTGTCAGCTAAGAACTGAAAATCCACACAAAGACGGCTGTGCGGGGAAACTATTGATGCACCACCCGCCTTGCCGCTGATAAAATACGCACCGCCGGCCTCACGGCTAAAACCTGCATCGCGGCTGGAAGATCGATGCAACGCGGCTGGAGAAATGATGCGCAACACCTGCAGCGGCTGCTCTTAACAATCCAAGCCCCCACGCAGTGTGGTTTCTTGACTCCGTGCGACAGGATTTCAACGCAGCATCACTGGGCGTGGAAAATTGACTCAAAGCCTGCCCAGACCCGAGGTGCCTGTCTGGATCAACACATCGCTCTTTTACGGGAGAGAAGAAACGACGCACGCTGACCCAACCAAAGGAGGAACAACGAATGTTCTTGCTTGTGGGTGAGAAATCGATGCATGACTTGCCCGTGCCGCTTTATTATGCCGCTACCCACGTACTTTTGAGCGCTAGCAGCGTTCTCACTTTTTTCTAGGGATTAAGGCTCATTCTTTTAAAAATTTGTATCTTGACTTGTGTATGTTGGATTTTTGTCGTTTTGGTCTTGTTTTGGTTAGATAAATATAAATATTACCTATTTTTAAAATCTGTGTTGTGTCATTTTGTAGTGTTTGCACTGCGTTACTGTGTGTGTTGGTACAGATACTTCACACATTTCTTCTGAAGTTGAGCATGCCTGCTCATGCCAAGCTACCAATGGGGTGAGTGGGGGTTCGTTTGAACTTAGCTTGCCTCCTGTTGTTGAAGTTTCAGGGCCATCAAAGACATCACCTGCCAGTGCTTGGACTGCCAGCTGAGCCTCCTGCCCTGCCAAGTTGTGCCCTATCCAGTCCCTGGCCCCATGAGAGGTGAAGCTGGCAGCTAAGAACTGAAAATCCATGCAAAGACCGCCATGCGGGGAAACTATCAATGCACCACCCGCCTTGCCGCTGATAAAATATGCACCGCCGGCCTCACGGCTAAAACCTGCATCGCGGCTGGAAGATCGATTCAACACGGCTGGAGAAATGATGCGCAACACCCGCAGCGGCTGCTGTTAATGATGCAAGCCTCCACTCAGCACGTTTTCTTGACACCGTGTGACCGGATTTCAATGCAACATGGATGGGTGTGGAAAAATGACTCAAAGCCTGCCCAGAGCCGAGGTGCCTGTTCGGATCGACGCTTTCCTCTCTTGCGGGAGAGAAGAAACAACACAAGGCAACCCGACCGAAGAAAGAACGATGCACGTTCTCACTTGTGTGTGAAAAATCAACGCAGCGCCAGCTTTTTTCAAAGCACACTCGCCTGTTCGGCTTTATTTTGACGCTACCCAGGTACTTTTGAGCACTAACAGCTTTCTCAATGTTTTCTAAGGATTAAGACCATTATTCCTTTAAAAATGCATATCTTGACTTGTATAAGTTGGATTTTTGTCATTTTGGTCTTGTTTTGGTTAGATAAATATAAATATTACCTATTTTTAAAATCTGTGTTGTGTCATTTTGTAGTGTTTGCACTGCGTTACTGTGTGTGTTGGTACAGATACTTCACACATTTCTTCTGAAGTTGAGCTTGCCTGCTCATGCCAAGCTACCAATGGGGTGAGTGGGGGTTCGCTTGAACTTAGCTTGCCTCTTGTTGTTGAAATTTCAGGGCCATCAAAGACATCACCTGCCAGTGCTTGGACTGCCAGCTGAGCCTCCTGCCCTGCCAAGTTGTGCCCTATCCAGTCCCTGGCCCCATGAGAGGTGAAGCTGGCAGCTAAGAACTGAAAATCCACACAAAGACGGCTGTGCGGGGAACCTATCGATGCACCACCCGCCTTGCTGCTGATAAAATACGCACCGCCGGCCTCACGGCTAAAATCTGCATCGCGGCTGGAAGATCGATGCAACGCGGCTGGAGAAATGACGCGCAACATCCGCAGCGGCTGCTCTTAACAATGCAAGCCCCCACGCAGTGTGGTTTCTTGACTCCGGGCGACAGGATTTCAACGCAACATCACCGGGCGCGGAAAATGGACGCAAAGCCTGCCCGCACCCGAGGTGCCTGTCTGGATCGACACATCGCTCTTTTACGGGAGAGAAGAAACGACGCACGCTGACCCGACCGAAGGAGGAACAACGCATGTTCTCGCTTGTGGGTGAGAAATCGACGCATGACTCGCCCGTGCTGCTTTATTATGCCGCTACCCAGGTACTTTTGAGCGCTAGCAGCTTTCTCACTTTTTTCTAGGGATTAAGGCTCATTCTTTAAAAAATTTGTATCTTGACTTGTGTATGTTGGATTTTTGTCGTTTTGGTTAGATAAATATAAATATTACCTATTTTTAAAATCTGTGTTGTGTCATTTTGTAGTGTTTGCACTGCGTTACTGTGTGTGTTGGTACAGATACTTCACAAATTTCTTCTGAAGTTGAGCCTGCCTGCTTATGCCAAGCTACCAATGGGGTGAGTGGGGGTTCGCTTGAATTTAGCTTGCCTCCTGTTGTTGAAATTTCAGGGCCATCAAAGACATCACCTGCCAGTGCTTGGACTGCCAGCTGAGCCTCCTGCCCTGCCAAGTTGTGCCCTATCCAGTCCCTGGCCCCATGAGAGGTGAAGCTGGCAGCTAAGAACTGAAAATCCACACAAAGACGGCTGTGCGGAGAACCTATTGATGCACCACCCGCCTTGCTGCTGATAAAATACGCACCGCCGGCCTCACGGCTAAAATCTGCATCGCGGCTGGAAGATCGATGCAACGCGGCTGGAGAAATGACGCGCAACACTCGCAGCGGCTGCTCTTAACAATGCAAGCCCCCACGCAGTGTGGTTTCTTGACTCCGGGCAACAGGATTTCAACGCAACATCACTGGGCGCGGAAAATGGACGCAAAGCCTGCCCGCACCCGAGGTGCCTGTCTGGATCGACACATCGCTGTTTTACAGGAAAGAAAAAACGACGCACGCTGACCCGACCGAAGGAGGAACAACGCATGTTCTCGCTTGTGGGTGAGAAATCGACGCATGACTCGCCTGTGCTGCTTTATTATGCCGCTACCCACGTACTTTTGAGCGCTAGCAGCGTTCTCACTTTTTTCTAGGGATTAAGGCTCATTCTTTTAAAAATTTGTATCTTGACTTGTGTATGTTGGATTTTTGTCGTTTTGGTAAGATAAATTTAAATATTACCTATTTTTAAAATCTGTGTTGTGTCATTTTGTAGTGTTTGCACTGTGTTACTGTGTGTGTTGGTACAGATACTTCACACATTTCTTCTGAAGTTGAGCCTGCTTGCTCATGCCAAGCTACCAATGGGGTGAGTGGGGGTTCGCTTGAACTTAGCTTGCCTCCTGTTGTTGAAGTTTCAGGGCCATCAAAGACATCACCTGCCAGTGCTTGGACTGCCTGCTGAGCCTCCTGCCCTGCCAAGTTGTGCCCTATCCAGTCCCTGGCCCCATGAGAGGGGAAGCTGGCAGCTAAAAACTGAAAATCCACGCAAAGACCGCCGTGCGGGGAAACTATCGATGCACCACCCGCCTTGCCGCTGATAAAATACGCACCGCTGGCCTCACGGCTCAAACCTGCATCGTGGCTGGAAGATCGATGCAACGCAGCTGGAGAAATGACGCGCAACACCCGCAGCGGCTGCTCTTAACAATGCAAGCCCCCACGCAGTGTGGTTTCTTGACTCCGTGCGGCAGGATTTCAACGCAACATCACTGGGCGCGGAAAATGGACGCAAAGCCTGCCCGGACCCATGGTGCCTGTCTGGATCGACACATCGCTCTTTTACGTGAGAGAAAAAACGACGCACACTGACCCGACCGAAGGAGGAACAATGCATGTTCTCGCTTGTGGGTGAGAAATCGACGCATGACTCGCCCCTGCTGCTTTATTATGCCGCTACCCACGTACTTTTGAGTGCTAGCAGCCTTCTCACTGTTTTCTAGGGATTAAGGCTCATTCTTTTAAAAATTTGTATCTTGAGTTGTGTATGTTGGAGTTTTGCCATTTTGGTCTTGTTTTGGTTAGATAAATATTACCTATTTTTCTAAACCTGTGTTGGGTCATTTTGTAGTGTTTGCAATGAGTTACTGTGTGTGTTGTTACTAATACTTTACACATTGCTTCTGAAGTTAAGCCTGCCTGCTCCTGCCAAGCTACCAAGGGGGTGAGCGGGGGTTAACTGAGAGTGATCCTCCTTTACCATGACTAGAGTGGTGGTCCTTGCTTGGACAGGGGGTAACCTGACTGCCAATCAAAGACCCCATTTCTAACAATTCCTTATGTGGATCCCTCCAGGAATTGATTGTGGGGACTGAAACTACTGCAACCACTTCCCCTGATTCAACTTCGTAGGGTCTAGTAACAAGCACCCTTAGGGGTCAAACATCTGTTTCCACTGATAAAGACACACAGCCAGTTAACTACACAGTGAGCTAAAGCAGCAACTGTTGTCTCTACAAAGCAGGATATGTTGGCTTTGTTCACTTTGTTGCTCCACATCATGAAGTCTGCTGTGCTTTTTTCAAACAAATGTTAACGGTGCGTTTTTGAACATCCCATAAGCCCTAAACGATTCATAGAAACATCTCAAGGCCACCACCTTAAAATCCTGCTGCTACAGAATGCTTCGGTATGTGTCTTTAGGGACTAAGGCAGAGGGAAGACAATGATAGGCCGATTGCACTGGAATCTGATGTTTTTAAGAGAACACCATCAGGAGTACTGGTCAATGGCCATCTTAAGCACATGTGGGCCATGGAGGGGGCGACTTTCAATTAATACTTTGAAGCACCATAAGAGAGTGAAGTGGTGGTCAGAAATATATAAGCATTGCATTTAGTATAGCTATTATAACCAAGCACTAAAGTTAGGTGTCCTTCCTAGTAGTTGGGGCAGCTTAATGCCAATAAAGGGCAATTATCTTGACGACAACGCCATCTAGAACATTCATTAAAAGTTACTGGAACATGCTCAATGGCACCAGAAGGAGTTGCTTTATGAGTTTTATGTCGAAAAAGATAATATAAATAGTGTGATATTGCCTAACATGTAGATGCTAAGCATATTTTGTTTGACCGGAAGTGTGAAAAAACATTATTATAAGCGCTATGAAATTAACAAAAGCTCTTAAAATCACATTCTCTTTGGTTGATGCTTATAACACTACTTTATTCAGAGTTATAGAAAACAGGGAACCACTGACAATTAGTGTCCTGTTTCTGTATAAGCTGCTTGGCCAGCACAGCCAGAACGTTCTATTGCACCAATGAGTTGACTTGTGGGGGTCTGGCCAGCATGTGGCTGGGCCTTCTGTGGGATGACGGCGAACCCCAGTGTCTGGTGGCCCCCGGGCCGAAAGAGTGATAGACTTGGAGGGGCCTACTCCAGTCCTACTCTCCACAATGGTGTGCACCAAATTAACATGACCTGGCTCTCTGGCATGAGCAAAGTAGGAGGGAAGCGAGAAAACTAATCAAATAAGAAATTGGCGAATCTATACTGAGTATTCTTAGGAGGGCCCTCAAGCACCCACTAGGGTGACAGGTATCATCATCGGGCTCACTCCTCGCCAGACTGGTGCTGCAATGCCTGGCGGGCCTCCCAGCATTCTGGGTGGCACTCAACCATTGTAAAATCGCTAGCAACGAGGGTCTGGGAACAAAACTGAGTAAGGAAAGGAGAGTGTAGAATACGACAGAGAAATCTTAAAATTAGCTCTGAACCTGAGCCATTATTTTAATGTGATAGAAATTGGGTTCAGGCCAAGATTAAAAACAATAAATATAAGAGTGTTTACTGGAAATAATGTACCGTCACACTCTATATTTCAGGGAAGGTAGTTAGCCTAATCCTGCATGGTCAACATGTTTCGCGTCTGTAGTTGGTCACAAAGTGATCCAGTGACGCTTCTTCAGGACCCACACAAAAAAACTATTGATTATTAAACTACTTCTCCTATGTGTCAATAATAAATTAAGTGCATATCAAGTCACTTACAGTGTAGAAGACAGAATATGTCTAAGTCAATTGGTCAGTACAGTCGCCCTGCATGTAATCAAAAAGACACGGAACAATTAGTGCCAGTGATCAAACGCAGAAAAAGACTCAATTACAAATTATTATAGTGACAACCACCCTAACCCGTGTGTAAATAATATATAGATATCAAGGTATTGCAATGCTTACCATCCCATGTTAGAAATTGGGCTCCCTAGGTCTGCGCTAGCATCAACCAAGGAGAACAAACTGAATGGAGATAATAATGATATGTAATGATGTGAAACCACATAGTAATACATAATACTGAACAAGTCTAAGAATGCCTGTCTGACTTCTATTGTTAAATATGGTATGAGACACACTTTTGCAAAAAGATGTGTGTCTTCACATTTCTAGAATTTGGTAAAATGACATTGACATGGAAAAGAGAAAGTATTCAAATGTGCTTGGTAGCAATGTCTCTAACCTAGAGAATGTAGATGTTGTAAACTGAACAGTTATCTTCAAAAAAGGTTGCTTTGTCAATAAATAAAAGTCATACTGTCATCAAACATATATGGCAGACACACACGTATTATATCTTGGCCCTTAATGACCTATATTACGTAGATGATGTGTGCTAAGATAGTCCCTGGAGGGCCTCATGTATGTATCACATATCCATTCTTGCTTCAAAAGATGAAAAAACATGAAAAAACATGAAAAAACACACGGTGTCCAGCAAAGTGCGGCAAGATCTAAGCTGAATCAAGGTGGTCGCCCGATTGAATTAAAGACACCATGCAAACGTTGAATCAAACAGCGTGAGGGATAGGTAATACCTTATGCTAAACACACCACCACACAAATCGCCGTAGTCCCGTGCTTACTTGGTTTTATCCTTGATTCATCGGGAAAACCTATCCCCCTGCCGCGCGCCTGTAGACAGCGTGTCAAGGCGGTAGGGGGTTATTTAAGCTCGCGCTGAATAGCGTGAGCAACCCGGAACAAACCGGCCGGTTGTTCCGGGTACTAGAAATCGAAAAAGGACTCGTATCTCGGCGGCCATCTTGGGGAATCATAAAGATGTCGAGTGGTTGTCGCATCTAGCTAATCCTGTCTAGACTTCAAAGACAGGTTACTATAGCGGCCATGTTTAATCAACAAAAACCGGAATGACACAAGAATATCCAGTCCATGTAAAGGGGCTGGAATGACACGGTAACCAGAGACACCTTCTCATTATAATTAAATAACAAAAAAGTCAAAAATAATTTAGTAATGAAAATATTCATATCGTAATAGATAGAGGGGGAAGGAGGAGAAATCATCCATGTTGAAGCTCAGATATATATATATATATATATATACCTAACGCCTGATCTGTAGGAATCTCTTAACTGGTAATGCTTATGGTGCTTTGCAAGAATGTCTAGACAAACTAGTGACTGTCACTCTGTCTAAGTTTAACGTAATGCCCTTGGAATATGATTTAGGGTGTTAATAAATTCCAAGGTATATCATCGTTCAATCCTTCATTATGGATTTTTAATCGGAACACCCATCTCTGTTCAGTCTTAAATAGATAGTTAGGGTTATTGTTGTCACATCTTGGTACTTGTAGTACTATCCACCACATCTCGTCGGGGCCATGTTTCGCCTCCAAAAAATGGGCACTCAGCTTTGTGGTGATGCGGGAGCATCTGATATTGCTCCGGTGTTCATTAATACTTAATTTTACTGGACGAGTAGTCATTCCGATGTAAATTAAGTTACAGGGACAGGAAATCAGGTAGATACATTGTCGTGTATTACAATTAGTGTGTTTGTTTAAATGCCAAATCCCGAAATGTTTAAGGTCAATGCTGTTTAAGCGTTTGGTAAGGGGACAGACATTACATGTGCCACAGGGGTGATGACCCATCACTGGAGGTAGATTCCATAATGTCGTTTGTTTTTGTGTCTCATCACCACAAAGCTGAGTGCCCATTTTTTGGAGGCGAAACATGGCCCCGACGAGATGTGGTGGATAGTACTACAAGTACCAAGATGTGACAACAATAACCCTAACTATCTATTTAAGACTGAACAGAGATGGGTGTTCCGATTAAAAACCCATAATGAAGGATTGAACGATGATATACCTTTGAATTTATTAACACCCTAAATCATATTCCAAGGTCATTACGTTAAACTTAGACAGAGTGACAGTCACTAGTTTGTCTAGACATTCTTGCAAAGCACCATAAGCATTACCAGTTAAGAGATTCCTACAGATCAGGCGTTAGGTATATATATATATATATCTGAGCTTCAACATGGATGATTTCTCCTCCTTCCCCCTCTATCTATTACGATATGAATATTTTCATTACTAAATTATTTTTGACTTTTTTGTTATTTAATTATAATGAGAAGGTGTCTCTGGTTACCGTGTCATTCCAGCCCCTTTACATGGACTGGATATTCTTGTGTCATTCCGGTTTTTGTTGATTAAACATGGCCGCTATAGTAACCTGTCTTTGAAGTCTAGACAGGATTAGCTATATGCGACAACCACTCGACATCTTTATGATTCCCCGAGATGGCCGCCGAGATACGAGTCCTTTTTCGATTTCTAGTACCCGGAACAACCGGCCGGTTTGTTCCGGGTTGCTCACGCTATTCAGCGCGAGCTTAAATAACCCCCTACCGCCTTGACACGCTGTCTACAGGCGCGCGGCAGGGGGATAGGTTTTCCCGATGAATCAAGGATAAAACCAAGTAAGCACGGGACTACGGCGATTTGTGTGGTGGTGTGTTTAGCATAAGGTATTACCTATCCCTCACGCTGTTTGATTCAACGTTTGCATGGCGTCTTTAATTCAATCGGGCGACCACCTTGATTCAGCTTAGATCTTGCCGCACTTTGCTGGACACCGTGTGTTTTTTCATGTTTTTTCATGTTTTTTCATCTTTTGAAGCAAGAATGGATATGTGATACATACATGAGGCCCTCCAGGGACTATCTTAGCACACATCATCTACGTAATATAGGTCATTAAGGGCCAAGATATAATACGTGTGTGTCTGCCATATATGTTTGATGACAGTATGACTTTTATTTATTGACAAAGCAACCTTTTTTGAAGATAACTGTTCAGTTTACAACATCTACATTCTCTAGGTTAGAGACATTGCTACCAAGCACATTTGAATACTTTCTCTTTTCCATGTCAATGTCATTTTACCAAATTCTAGAAATGTGAAGACACACATCTTTTTGCAAAAGTGTGTCTCATACCATATTTAACAATAGAAGTCAGACAGGCATTCTTAGACTTGTTCAGTATTATGTATTACTATGTGGTTTCACATCATTACATATCATTATTATCTCCATTCAGTTTGTTCTCCTTGGTTGATGCTAGCGCAGACCTAGGGAGCCCAATTTCTAACATGGGATGGTAAGCATTGCAATACCTTGATATCTATATATTATTTACACATGGGTTAGGGTGGTTGTCACTATAATAATTTGTAATTGTGTCTTTTTCTGCGTTTGATCACTGGCACTAATTGTTCCGTGTCTTTTTGATTACATGCAGGGCGACTGTACTGACCAATTGACTTAGACATATTCTGTCTTCTACACTGTAAGTGACTTGATATGCACTTAATTTATTATTGACACATAGGAGAAGTAGTTTAATAATCAATAGTTTTTTTGTGTGGGTCCTGAAGAAGCGTCACTGGATCACTTTGTGACCAACTACAGACGCGAAACATGTTGACCATGCAGGATTAGGCTAACTACCTTCCCTGAAATATAGAGTGTGACGGTACATTATTTCCAGTAAACACTCTTATATTTATTGTTTTTAATCTTGGCCTGAACCCATTTTCTATCACATTAAAATAATGGCTCAGGTTCAGAGCTAATTTTAAGATTTCTCTGTCGTATTCTACACTCTCCTTTCCTTACTCAGTTTTGTTCCCAGACCCTCGTTGCTAGCGATTTTACAATGGTTGAGTGCCATCCAGAATGCTGGGAGGCCCGCCAGGCATTGCAGCACCAGTCTGGCGAGGAGTGAGCCCGATGATGATACCTGTCACCCTAGTGGGTGCTTGAGGGCCCTCCTAAGAATACTCAGTATAGATTCGCCAATTTCTTATTTGATTAGTTTTCTCGCTTCCCTCTCGCTTATGGAACAGTGTACCCCTTTTTCGATATTACAGGTTTAGTTTGGGAGACCGTGCACTGGACCAATAATCTCCCAGTCCCTACCTTGTATTTATAGAGTTCAGCACAGCAGCTTCGCTGTGGGACTTATATACGGGTCTGAATAAATAGACCCCTTTCTTTTCCTTTCTTTCAACTTCTATCTGACCATGGACAATTTCCAAGGTTTGAGTTTCGATGACGAGGCGGTTTCTGCGATCCTACAAGCTCCGTCTATTCTTGATAATGATGGAACTGCCCCTGCTGGTAGTTTAAAAGAAGACTGGGATAAACTCTCCTCTCTCAAACGTGACTTAATAAAAACTGTCATGCACGGCACAATAATGACAGAATATCTGAGAGCCAATATTGCTCCTAACGGTCTCTTGGTTGCTAATATACCCAGGATTTTTCTACACGATCTGGCATTCAGGAAAGACTGGGCACAGATCGCATGGAAATGCACCAGAGACTGGTTAGTACTAATCATCAATGCTTCAAAGCGGTTAGCTGAATCCATTATGATCCAGATCACTTGCATTGAAAGTACTATAAAAACAACTATAACTCTGTCTTCTTTTAAAAGCCGTCTTCTAGAAATTAACACAGAACTTAACGAGACGAGGGAGTTTCTAACTCAGCAAAAAATAACAAAACTACAGAAAGACATTAGGAGATTCGATCGTGAGAAAGTCTACCCTTATATTAAGGAGGACTATGATATAGACGCTCAGTCTCGCTCATCTGATGACTCTACAACTCCCAATAGAAGAACCCGCAATTACAGCAACAGTTCTTCATCCGATGGATGGAGTACTGATGACGGGATGCAACCACCTAGATTCAACCACCCTCCCATGTATAACCAGCTACCATACCCCCCCAACCAACCTCTCTTTTGGCAGTCACCATACCCCTTTTTCCAGCCCCGCCCTATGCCCCCCTATGTGCCTTTTTTAGGCCGCGGCCAGGGCAGAGGAAGAGGAAGAAGGAGAGGCAGAGGCAGACGGGTTCACTGGAACAGAGAAGAACCTCAAATGGTGGCTCGAAGTCAGGGCAAAACCCCTCCTCCACCGAGAGCCTAGTGGTTAATCTTTCTAACAGACATCTCTCTACTGATGAATTCTCAGCCCTGAACAAAGGCTTGGGCTTTGTCCCCACTCCTTCTGAAGATCCTTTTCGCCTCAACTGTGAACTGGCGCAATTTTTCAGGAAAATACGCCTTCACTTTTTCTTCTTAGATAGGCCGGTTCCCCCTGGAAACAATGACACGGGCCTCAAAAAACCATCTACTTTCATTCCCCCTTCACATTCCCTCCCTGTTGAAGTACTGACTTTTGAAAAAGCAGTCATGACTGATCTAGCCACCATCGGTCCTAGCAGACCGTTCATGAATTTACCTACCAACGAGAAGAAGGCCCTGAAAGATCTAGCCTCTGATCAATCCATCATCATAAAACCAGCTGACAAGGGGGGAGCGATCGTGATTATGAATACCGAAGATTATAGACAGGAGTGTCTACGACTTTTAAGTGATAGGATTCACTATGCCGATTTGACTCATGACCCTACTGCTGATTTACAGAAAACTATCAGAAATATGATAGAAGAGGCTAGAAATAACGCATGGATATCTCCTAAGGAAGCCGAGTTTCTAGACACCATCCATCCTAGGACTCCATACTTCTATTGTCTGCCGAAAATACACAAAGGGACTCTCCCACCTCCTGGGCGACCGATTGTATCCGGCATCGGATCTGTTTTAGAGCCCCTCTCAGTATTCTGTGACTTCTTTCTTCAACCACTGGTAAAAGAATCAAGCACTTTTTTGAAGGATACGACCCATGTTCTTAACTTGATTGAGAACATTAACTTATCCAATGAAGCAAAAGCTCTTATTACACTTGACGTGGAAGCTCTATACACAAACATCCCACAGGATTCGACCTTACAAGTAGTGGAATCTGCCCTACTTGCCAGCACATGGACATCTTCTACTCCTGTCCATTTCATTATGCAGTGTGCCACTCTTGCAATGAAAAACAACTTCTTCCAATTTGAAAATTCTTTATTTCATCAAATTCAAGGGACCTCAATGGGAAGTACTTTTGCCCCTAGTCTGGCATGTTTGTATATGTATAATTTTGAAAAACTCTTTATATTACAAACATCCAATCCATTCCATAACAAGATTTCTTTATGGAAGAGGTACATTGATGATATTCTCATTATTTGGAATGGCCCTTATGATGAAATTGACAAATTTACCATTTGGATTAATTCTCTGGATCCCTTCCTGAGATTTACTGCCCACTCATCTCTCACACAAGTATCATTCTTGGACTTGGTGATCAAAATTGACAATGGTGTACTTACCACCACTACCTTTCATAAGAGCACTGATCGTAACAGTTTACTGGTATACGATAGTCATCACCCTAAAGCATTGAGGGACAATCTTCCATTTGGGCAATTTTTGAGGTTACGACGGAATTGCAGCACTACTCAAACCTTTGATATCCAATCCCGTGATTTGAAACATAAATTACAGGACCGACACTATCCTGATAAGATTATCAATTCTGCGTATAAAAGAGCCCGCAACAACCATAGGGAGGCTCTGTTATCTCCAACACTTAAAAATCCTGAAACACGTTTGACATGTGTCTCGACCTTTACTCCATTGTCAAATACCATCAAAAAATTAATTAACAAACGATGGAACATACTACAGAGTGGTGGTACGGGAATCCCAAAACCCCTCTTTGCTTTCAAAAGGTCAACTAACGTACGAGACCTACTTGTTCATACTCGCCCTTGCATGCCCAACGAGACACAAAAACAAACGACATTATGGAATCTACCTCCAGTGATGGGTCATCACCCCTGTGGCACATGTAATGTCTGTCCCCTTACCAAACGCTTAAACAGCATTGACCTTAAACATTTCGGGATTTGGCATTTAAACAAACACACTAATTGTAATACACGACAATGTATCTACCTGATTTCCTGTCCCTGTAACTTAATTTACATCGGAATGACTACTCGTCCAGTAAAATTACGTATTAATGAACACCGTAGCAATATCAGATGCTCCCGCATCACCACAAAGCTGAGTGCCCATTTTTTGGAGGCGAAACATGGCCCCGACGAGATGTGGTGGATAGTACTACAAGTACCAAGATGTGACAACAATAACCCTAACTATCTATTTAAGACTGAACAGAGAAGGGTGTTCCGATTAAAAACCCATAATGAAGGATTGAACGATGATATACCTTGGAATTTATTAACACCCTAAATCATATTCCAAGGGCATTACGTTAAACTTAGACAGAGTGACAGTCACTAGTTTGTCTAGACATTCTTGCAAAGCACCATAAGCATTACCAGTTAAGAGATTCCTACAGATCAGGCGTTAGGTATATATATATATATATATATATATCTGAGCTTCAACATGGATGATTTCTCCTCCTTCCCCCTCTATCTATTACCATATGAATATTTTCATTACTAAATTATTTTTGACTTTTTTGTTATTTAATTATAATGAGAAGGTGTCTCTGGTTACCGTGTCATTCCAGCCCCTTTACATGGACTGGATATTCTTGTGTCATTCCGGTTTTTGTTGATTAAACATGGCCGCTATAGTAACCTGTCTTTGAAGTCTAGACAGGATTAGCTATATGCGACAACCACTCGACATCTTTATGATTCCCCAAGATGGCCGCCGAGATACGAGTCCTTTTTCGATTTCTAGTACCCGGAACAACCGGCCGGTTTGTTCCGGGTTGCTCACGCTATTCAGCGCGAGCTTAAATAACCCCCTACCGCCTTGACACGCTGTCTACAGGCGCGCGGCAGGGGGATAGGTTTTCCCGATGAATCAAGGATAAAACCAAGTAAGCACGGGACTACGGCGATTTGTGTGGTGGTGTGTTTAGCATAAGGTATTACCTATCCCTCACGCTGTTTGATTCAACGTTTGCATGGTGTCTTTAATTCAATCGGGCGACCACCTTGATTCAGCTTAGATCTTGCCGCACTTTGCTGGACACCGTGTGTTTTTTCATGTTTTTTCATGTTTTTTCATCTTTTGAAGCAAGAATGGATATGTGATACATACATGAGGCCCTCCAGGGACTATCTTAGCACACATCATCTACGTAATATAGGTCATTAAGGGCCAAGATATAATACGTGTGTGTCTGCCATATATGTTTGATGACAGTATGACTTTTATTTATTGACAAAGCAACCTTTTTTGAAGATAACTGTTCAGTTTACAACATCTACATTCTCTAGGTTAGAGACATTGCTACCAAGCACATTTGAATACTTTCTCTTTTCCATGTCAATGTCATTTTACCAAATTCTAGAAATGTGAAGACACACATCTTTTTGCAAAAGTGTGTCTCATACCATATTTAACAATAGAAGTCAGACAGGCATTCTTAGACTTGTTCAGTATTATGTATTACTATGTGGTTTCACATCATTACATATCATTATTATCTCCATTCAGTTTGTTCTCCTTGGTTGATGCTAGCGCAGACCTAGGGAGCCCAATTTCTAACATGGGATGGTAAGCATTGCAATACCTTGATATCTATATATTATTTACACACGGGTTAGGGTGGTTGTCACTATAATAATTTGTAATTGTGTCTTTTTCTGCGTTTGATCACTGGCACTAATTGTTCCGTGTCTTTTTGATTACATGCAGGGCGACTGTACTGACCAATTGACTTAGACATATTCTGTCTTCTACACTGTAAGTGACTTGATATGCACTTAATTTATTATTGACACATAGGAGAAGTAGTTTAATAATCAATAGTTTTTTTGTGTGGGTCCTGAAGAAGCGTCACTGGATCACTTTGTGACCAACTACAGACGCGAAACATGTTGACCATGCAGGATTAGGCTAACTACCTTCCCTGAAATATAGAGTGTGACGGTACATTATTTCCAGTAAACACTCTTATATTTATTGTTTTTAATCTTGGCCTGAACCCATTTTCTATCACATTAAAATAATGGCTCAGGTTCAGAGCTAATTTTAAGATTTCTCTGTCGTATTCTACACTCTCCTTTCCTTACTCAGTTTTGTTCCCAGACCCTCGTTGCTAGCGATTTTACAATGGTTGAGTGCCATCCAGAATGCTGGGAGGCCCGCCAGGCATTGCAGCACCAGTCTGGCGAGGAGTGAGCCCGATGATGATACCTGTCACCCTAGTGGGTGCTTGAGGGCCCTCCTAAGAATACTCAGTATAGATTCGCCAATTTCTTATTTGATTAGTTTTCTCGCTTCCCTCTCGCTTATGGAACAGTGTACCCCTTTTTCGATATTACAGGTTTAGTTTGGGAGACCGTGCACTGGACCAATAATCTCCCAGTCCCTACCTTGTATTTATAGAGTTCAGCACAGCAGCTTCGCTGTGGGACTTATATACGGGTCTGAATAAATAGACCCCTTTCTTTTCCTTTCTTTCAACTTCTATCTGACCATGGACAATTTCCAAGGTTTGAGTTTCGATGACGAGGCGGTTTCTGCGATCCTACAAGCTCTGTCTATTCTTGATAATGATGGAACTGCCCCTGCTGGTAGTTTAAAAGAAGACTGGGATAAACTCTCCTCTCTCAAACGTGACTTAATAAAAACTGTCATGCACGGCACAATAATGACAGAATATCTGAGAGCCAATATTGCTCCTAACGGTCTCTTGGTTGCTAATATACCCAGGATTTTTCTACACGATCTGGCATTCAGGAAAGACTGGGCACAGATCGCATGGAAATGCACCAGAGACTGGTTAGTACTAATCATCAATGCTTCAAAGCGGTTAGCTGAATCCATTATGATCCAGATCACTTGCATTGAAAGTACTATAAAAACAACTATAACTCTGTCTTCTTTTAAAATCCGTCTTCTAGAAATTAACACAGAACTTAACGAGACGAGGGAGTTTCTAACTCAGCAAAAAATAACAAAACTACAGAAAGACATTAGGAGATTCGATCGTGAGAAAGTCTACCCTTATATTAAGGAGGACTATGATATAGACGCTCAGTCTCGCTCATCTGATGACTCTACAACTCCCAATAGAAGAACCCGCAATTACAGCAACAGTTCTTCATCCGATGGATGGAGTACTGATGACGGGATGCAACCACCTAGATTCAACCACCCTCCCATGTATAACCAGCTACCATACCCCCCCAACCAACCTCTCTTTTGGCAGTCACCATACCCCTTTTTCCAGCCCCGCCCTATGCCCCCCTATGTGCCTTTTTTAGGCCGCGGCCAGGGCAGAGGAAGAGGAAGAAGGAGAGGCAGAGGCAGACGGGTTCACTGGAACAGAGAAGAACCTCAAATGGTGGCTCGAAGTCAGGGCAAAACCCCTCCTCCACCGAGAGCCTAGTGGTTAATCTTTCTAACAGACATCTCTCTACTGATGAATTCTCAGCCCTGAACAAAGGCTTGGGCTTTGTCCCCACTCCTTCTGAAGATCCTTTTCGCCTCAACTGTGAACTGGCGCAATTTTTCAGGAAAATACGCCTTCACTTTTTCTTCTTAGATAGGCCGGTTCCCCCTGGAAACAATGACACGGGCCTCAAAAAACCATCTACTTTCATTCCCCCTTCACATTCCCTCCCTGTTGAAGTACTGACTTTTGAAAAAGCAGTCATGACTGATCTAGCCACCATCGGTCCTAGCAGACCGTTCATGAATTTACCTACCAACGAGAAGAAGGCCCTGAAAGATCTAGCCTCTGATCAATCCATCATCATAAAACCAGCTGACAAGGGGGGAGCGATCGTGATTATGAATACCGAAGATTATAGACAGGAGTGTCTACGACTTTTAAGTGATAGGATTCACTATGCCGATTTGACTCATGACCCTACTGCTGATTTACAGAAAACTATCAGAAATATGATAGAAGAGGCTAGAAATAACGCATGGATATCTCCTAAGGAAGCCGAGTTTCTAGACACCATCCATCCTAGGACTCCATACTTCTATTGTCTGCCGAAAATACACAAAGGGACTCTCCCACCTCCTGGGCGACCGATTGTATCCGGCATCGGATCTGTTTTAGAGCCCCTCTCAGTATTCTGTGACTTCTTTCTTCAACCACTGGTAAAAGAATCAAGCACTTTTTTGAAGGATACGACCCATGTTCTTAACTTGATTGAGAACATTAACTTATCCAATGAAGCAAAAGCTCTTATTACACTTGACGTGGAAGCTCTATACACAAACATCCCACAGGATTCGACCTTACAAGTAGTGGAATCTGCCCTACTTGCCAGCACATGGACATCTTCTACTCCTGTCCATTTCATTATGCAGTGTGTCACTCTTGCAATGAAAAACAACTTCTTCCAATTTGAAAATTCTTTATTTCATCAAATTCAAGGGACCTCAATGGGAAGTACTTTTGCCCCTAGTCTGGCATGTTTGTATATGTATAATTTTGAAAAACTCTTTATATTACAAACATCCAATCCATTCCATAACAAGATTTCTTTATGGAAGAGGTACATTGATGATATTCTCATTATTTGGAATGGCCCTTATGATGAAATTGACAAATTTACCATTTGGATTAATTCTCTGGATCCCTTCCTGAGATTTACTGCCCACTCATCTCTCACACAAGTATCATTCTTGGACTTGGTGATCAAAATTGACAATGGTGTACTTACCACCACTACCTTTCATAAGAGCACTGATCGTAACAGTTTACTGGTATACGATAGTCATCACCCTAAAGCATTGAGGGACAATCTTCCATTTGGGCAATTTTTGAGGTTACGACGGAATTGCAGCACTACTCAAACCTTTGATATCCAATCCCGTGATTTGAAACATAAATTACAGGACCGACACTATCCTGATAAGATTATCAATTCTGCGTATAAAAGAGCCCGCAACAACCATAGGGAGGCTCTGTTATCTCCAACACTTAAAAATCCTGAAACACGTTTGACATGTGTCTCGACCTTTACTCCATTGTCAAATACCATCAAAAAATTAATTAACAAACGATGGAACATACTACAGAGTGGTGGTACGGGAATCCCAAAACCCCTCTTTGCTTTCAAAAGGTCAACTAACGTACGAGACCTACTTGTTCATACTCGCCCTTGCATGCCCAACGAGACACAAAAACAAACAACATTATGGAATCTACCTCCAGTGATGGGTCATCACCCCTGTGGCACATGTAATGTCTGTCCCCTTACCAAACGCTTAAACAGCATTGACCTTAAACATTTCGGGATTTGGCATTTAAACAAACACACTAATTGTAATACACGACAATGTATCTACCTGATTTCCTGTCCCTGTAACTTAATTTACATCGGAATGACTACTCGTCCAGTAAAATTACGTATTAATGAACACCGGAGCAATATCAGATGCTCCCGCATCACCACAAAGCTGAGTGCCCATTTTTTGGAGGCGAAACATGGCCCCGACGAGATGTGGTGGATAGTACTACAAGTACCAAGATGTGACAACAATAACCCTAACTATCTATTTAAGACTGAACAGAGAAGGGTGTTCCGATTAAAAACCCATAATGAAGGATTGAACGATGATATACCTTGGAATTTATTAACACCCTAAATCATATTCCAAGGGCATTACGTTAAACTTAGACAGAGTGACAGTCACTAGTTTGTCTAGACATTCTTGCAAAGCACCATAAGCATTACCAGTTAAGAGATTCCTACAGATCAGGCGTTAGGTATATATATATATATATATATATATCTGAGCTTCAACATGGATGATTTCTCCTCCTTCCCCCTCTATCTATTACCATATGAATATTTTCATTACTAAATTATTTTTGACTTTTTTGTTATTTAATTATAATGAGAAGGTGTCTCTGGTTACCGTGTCATTCCAGCCCCTTTACATGGACTGGATATTCTTGTGTCATTCCGGTTTTTGTTGATTAAACATGGCCGCTATAGTAACCTGTCTTTGAAGTCTAGACAGGATTAGCTATATGCGACAACCACTCGACATCTTTATGATTCCCCAAGATGGCCGCCGAGATACGAGTCCTTTTTCGATTTCTAGTACCCGGAACAACCGGCCGGTTTGTTCCGGGTTGCTCACGCTATTCAGCGCGAGCTTAAATAACCCCCTACCGCCTTGACACGCTGTCTACAGGCGCGCGGCAGGGGGATAGGTTTTCCCGATGAATCAAGGATAAAACCAAGTAAGCACGGGACTACGGCGATTTGTGTGGTGGTGTGTTTAGCATAAGGTATTACCTATCCCTCACGCTGTTTGATTCAACGTTTGCATGGTGTCTTTAATTCAATCGGGCGACCACCTTGATTCAGCTTAGATCTTGCCGCACTTTGCTGGACACCGTGTGTTTTTTCATGTTTTTTCATGTTTTTTCATCTTTTGAAGCAAGAATGGATATGTGATACATACATGAGGCCCTCCAGGGACTATCTTAGCACACATCATCTACGTAATATAGGTCATTAAGGGCCAAGATATAATACGTGTGTGTCTGCCATATATGTTTGATGACAGTATGACTTTTATTTATTGACAAAGCAACCTTTTTTGAAGATAACTGTTCAGTTTACAACATCTACATTCTCTAGGTTAGAGACATTGCTACCAAGCACATTTGAATACTTTCTCTTTTCCATGTCAATGTCATTTTACCAAATTCTAGAAATGTGAAGACACACATCTTTTTGCAAAAGTGTGTCTCATACCATATTTAACAATAGAAGTCAGACAGGCATTCTTAGACTTGTTCAGTATTATGTATTACTATGTGGTTTCACATCATTACATATCATTATTATCTCCATTCAGTTTGTTCTCCTTGGTTGATGCTAGCGCAGACCTAGGGAGCCCAATTTCTAACATGGGATGGTAAGCATTGCAATACCTTGATATCTATATATTATTTACACACGGGTTAGGGTGGTTGTCACTATAATAATTTGTAATTGTGTCTTTTTCTGCGTTTGATCACTGGCACTAATTGTTCCGTGTCTTTTTGATTACATGCAGGGCGACTGTACTGACCAATTGACTTAGACATATTCTGTCTTCTACACTGTAAGTGACTTGATATGCACTTAATTTATTATTGACACATAGGAGAAGTAGTTTAATAATCAATAGTTTTTTTGTGTGGGTCCTGAAGAAGCGTCACTGGATCACTTTGTGACCAACTACAGACGCGAAACATGTTGACCATGCAGGATTAGGCTAACTACCTTCCCTGAAATATAGAGTGTGACGGTACATTATTTCCAGTAAACACTCTTATATTTATTGTTTTTAATCTTGGCCTGAACCCATTTTCTATCACATTAAAATAATGGCTCAGGTTCAGAGCTAATTTTAAGATTTCTCTGTCGTATTCTACACTCTCCTTTCCTTACTCAGTTTTGTTCCCAGACCCTCGTTGCTAGCGATTTTACAATGGTTGAGTGCCATCCAGAATGCTGGGAGGCCCGCCAGGCATTGCAGCACCAGTCTGGTGAGGAGTGAGCCCGATGATGATACCTGTCACCCTAGTGGGTGCTTGAGGGCCCTCCTAAGAATACTCAGTATAGATTCGCCAATTTCTTATTTGATTAGTTTTCTCGCTTCCCTCTCGCTTATGGAACAGTGTACCCCTTTTTCGATATTACAGGTTTAGTTTGGGAGACCGTGCACTGGACCAATAATCTCCCAGTCCCTACCTTGTATTTATAGAGTTCAGCACAGCAGCTTCGCTGTGGGACTTATATACGGGTCTGAATAAATAGACCCCTTTCTTTTCCTTTCTTTCAACTTCTATCTGACCATGGACAATTTCCAAGGTTTGAGTTTCGATGACGAGGCGGTTTCTGCGATCCTACAAGCTCCGTCTATTCTTGATAATGATGGAACTGCCCCTGCTGGTAGTTTAAAAGAAGACTGGGATAAACTCTCCTCTCTCAAACGTGACTTAATAAAAACTGTCATGCACGGCACAATAATGACAGAATATCTGAGAGCCAATATTGCTCCTAACGGTCTCTTGGTTGCTAATATACCCAGGATTTTTCTACACGATCTGGCATTCAGGAAAGACTGGGCACAGATCGCATGGAAATGCACCAGAGACTGGTTAGTACTAATCATCAATGCTTCAAAGCGGTTAGCTGAATCCATTATGATCCAGATCACTTGCATTGAAAGTACTATAAAAACAACTATAACTCTGTCTTCTTTTAAAAGCCGTCTTCTAGAAATTAACACAGAACTTAACGAGACGAGGGAGTTTCTAACTCAGCAAAAAATAACAAAACTACAGAAAGACATTAGGAGATTCGATCGTGAGAAAGTCTACCCTTATATTAAGGAGGACTATGATATAGACGCTCAGTCTCGCTCATCTGATGACTCTACAACTCCCAATAGAAGAACCCGCAATTACAGCAACAGTTCTTCATCCGATGGATGGAGTACTGATGACGGGATGCAACCACCTAGATTCAACCACCCTCCAGCTACCATACCCGCTACCATACCCCCCCAACCAACCTCTCTTTTGGCAGTCACCATACCCCTTTTTCCAGCCCCGCCCTATGCCCCCCTATGTGCCTTTTTTAGGCCGCGGCCAGGGCAGAGGAAGAGGAAGAAGGAGAGGCAGAGGCAGACGGGTTCACTGGAACAGAGAAGAACCTCAAATGGTGGCTCGAAGTCAGGGCAAAACCCCTCCTCCACCGAGAGCCTAGTGGTTAATCTTTCTAACAGACATCTCTCTACTGATGAATTCTCAGCCCTGAACAAAGGCTTGGGCTTTGTCCCCACTCCTTCTGAAGATCCTTTTCGCCTCAACTGTGAACTGGCGCAATTTTTCAGGAAAATACGCCTTCACTTTTTCTTCTTAGATAGGCCGGTTCCCCCTGGAAACAATGACACGGGCCTCAAAAAACCATCTACTTTCATTCCCCCTTCACATTCCCTCCCTGTTGAAGTACTGACTTTTGAAAAAGCAGTCATGACTGATCTAGCCACCATCGGTCCTAGCAGACCGTTCATGAATTTACCTACCAACGAGAAGAAGGCCCTGAAAGATCTAGCCTCTGATCAATCCATCATCATAAAACCAGCTGACAAGGGGGGAGCGATCGTGATTATGAATACCGAAGATTATAGACAGGAGTGTCTACGACTTTTAAGTGATAGGATTCACTATGCCGATTTGACTCATGACCCTACTGCTGATTTACAGAAAACTATCAGAAATATGATAGAAGAGGCTAGAAATAACGCATGGATATCTCCTAAGGAAGCCGAGTTTCTAGACACCATCCATCCTAGGACTCCATACTTCTATTGTCTGCCGAAAATACACAAAGGGACTCTCCCACCTCCTGGGCGACCGATTGTATCCGGCATCGGATCTGTTTTAGAGCCCCTCTCAGTATTCTGTGACTTCTTTCTTCAACCACTGGTAAAAGAATCAAGCACTTTTTTGAAGGATACGACCCATGTTCTTAACTTGATTGAGAACATTAACTTATCCAATGAAGCAAAAGCTCTTATTACACTTGACGTGGAAGCTCTATACACAAACATCCCACAGGATTCGACCTTACAAGTAGTGGAATCTGCCCTACTTGCCAGCACATGGACATCTTCTACTCCTGTCCATTTCATTATGCAGTGTGCCACTCTTGCAATGAAAAACAACTTCTTCCAATTTGAAAATTCTTTATTTCATCAAATTCAAGGGACCTCAATGGGAAGTACTTTTGCCCCTAGTCTGGCATGTTTGTATATGTATAATTTTGAAAAACTCTTTATATTACAAACATCCAATCCATTCCATAACAAGATTTCTTTATGGAAGAGGTACATTGATGATATTCTCATTATTTGGAATGGCCCTTATGATGAAATTGACAAATTTACCATTTGGATTAATTCTCTGGATCCCTTCCTGAGATTTACTGCCCACTCATCTCTCACACAAGTATCATTCTTGGACTTGGTGATCAAAATTGACAATGGTGTACTTACCACCACTACCTTTCATAAGAGCACTGATCGTAACAGTTTACTGGTATACGATAGTCATCACCCTAAAGCATTGAGGGACAATCTTCCATTTGGGCAATTTTTGAGGTTACGACGGAATTGCAGCACTACTCAAACCTTTGATATCCAATCCCGTGATTTGAAACATAAATTACAGGACCGACACTATCCTGATAAGATTATCAATTCTGCGTATAAAAGAGCCCGCAACAACCATAGGGAGGCTCTGTTATCTCCAACACTTAAAAATCCTGAAACACGTTTGACATGTGTCTCGACCTTTACTCCATTGTCAAATACCATCAAAAAATTAATTAACAAACGATGGAACATACTACAGAGTGGTGGTACGGGAATCCCAAAACCCCTCTTTGCTTTCAAAAGGTCAACTAACGTACGAGACCTACTTGTTCATACTCGCCCTTGCATGCCCAACGAGACACAAAAACAAACGACATTATGGAATCTACCTCCAGTGATGGGTCATCACCCCTGTGGCACATGTAATGTCTGTCCCCTTACCAAACGCTTAAACAGCATTGACCTTAAACATTTCGGGATTTGGCATTTAAACAAACACACTAATTGTAATACACGACAATGTATCTACCTGATTTCCTGTCCCTGTAACTTAATTTACATCGGAATGACTACTCGTCCAGTAAAATTACGTATTAATGAACACCGTAGCAATATCAGATGCTCCCGCATCACCACAAAGCTGAGTGCCCATTTTTTGGAGGCGAAACATGGCCCCGACGAGATGTGGTGGATAGTACTACAAGTACCAAGATGTGACAACAATAACCCTAACTATCTATTTAAGACTGAACAGAGAAGGGTGTTCCGATTAAAAACCCATAATGAAGGATTGAACGATGATATACCTTGGAATTTATTAACACCCTAAATCATATTCCAAGGGCATTACGTTAAACTTAGACAGAGTGACAGTCACTAGTTTGTCTAGACATTCTTGCAAAGCACCATAAGCATTACCAGTTAAGAGATTCCTACAGATCAGGCGTTAGGTATATATATATATATATATATATATCTGAGCTTCAACATGGATGATTTCTCCTCCTTCCCCCTCTATCTATTACCATATGAATATTTTCATTACTAAATTATTTTTGACTTTTTTGTTATTTAATTATAATGAGAAGGTGTCTCTGGTTACCGTGTCATTCCAGCCCCTTTACATGGACTGGATATTCTTGTGTCATTCCGGTTTTTGTTGATTAAACATGGCCGCTATAGTAACCTGTCTTTGAAGTCTAGACAGGATTAGCTATATGCGACAACCACTCGACATCTTTATGATTCCCCAAGATGGCCGCCGAGATACGAGTCCTTTTTCGATTTCTAGTACCCGGAACAACCGGCCGGTTTGTTCCGGGTTGCTCACGCTATTCAGCGCGAGCTTAAATAACCCCCTACCGCCTTGACACGCTGTCTACAGGCGCGCGGCAGGGGGATAGGTTTTCCCGATGAATCAAGGATAAAACCAAGTAAGCACGGGACTACGGCGATTTGTGTGGTGGTGTGTTTAGCATAAGGTATTACCTATCCCTCACGCTGTTTGATTCAACGTTTGCATGGTGTCTTTAATTCAATCGGGCGACCACCTTGATTCAGCTTAGATCTTGCCGCACTTTGCTGGACACCGTGTGTTTTTTCATGTTTTTTCATGTTTTTTCATCTTTTGAAGCAAGAATGGATATGTGATACATACATGAGGCCCTCCAGGGACTATCTTAGCACACATCATCTACGTAATATAGGTCATTAAGGGCCAAGATATAATACGTGTGTGTCTGCCATATATGTTTGATGACAGTATGACTTTTATTTATTGACAAAGCAACCTTTTTTGAAGATAACTGTTCAGTTTACAACATCTACATTCTCTAGGTTAGAGACATTGCTACCAAGCACATTTGAATACTTTCTCTTTTCCATGTCAATGTCATTTTACCAAATTCTAGAAATGTGAAGACACACATCTTTTTGCAAAAGTGTGTCTCATACCATATTTAACAATAGAAGTCAGACAGGCATTCTTAGACTTGTTCAGTATTATGTATTACTATGTGGTTTCACATCATTACATATCATTATTATCTCCATTCAGTTTGTTCTCCTTGGTTGATGCTAGCGCAGACCTAGGGAGCCCAATTTCTAACATGGGATGGTAAGCATTGCAATACCTTGATATCTATATATTATTTACACACGGGTTAGGGTGGTTGTCACTATAATAATTTGTAATTGTGTCTTTTTCTGCGTTTGATCACTGGCACTAATTGTTCCGTGTCTTTTTGATTACATGCAGGGCGACTGTACTGACCAATTGACTTAGACATATTCTGTCTTCTACACTGTAAGTGACTTGATATGCACTTAATTTATTATTGACACATAGGAGAAGTAGTTTAATAATCAATAGTTTTTTTGTGTGGGTCCTGAAGAAGCGTCACTGGATCACTTTGTGACCAACTACAGACGCGAAACATGTTGACCATGCAGGATTAGGCTAACTACCTTCCCTGAAATATAGAGTGTGACGGTACATTATTTCCAGTAAACACTCTTATATTTATTGTTTTTAATCTTGGCCTGAACCCATTTTCTATCACATTAAAATAATGGCTCAGGTTCAGAGCTAATTTTAAGATTTCTCTGTCGTATTCTACACTCTCCTTTCCTTACTCAGTTTTGTTCCCAGACCCTCGTTGCTAGCGATTTTACAATGGTTGAGTGCCATCCAGAATGCTGGGAGGCCCGCCAGGCATTGCAGCACCAGTCTGGCGAGGAGTGAGCCCGATGATGATACCTGTCACCCTAGTGGGTGCTTGAGGGCCCTCCTAAGAATACTCAGTATAGATTCGCCAATTTCTTATTTGATTAGTTTTCTCGCTTCCCTCTCGCTTATGGAACAGTGTACCCCTTTTTCGATATTACAGGTTTAGTTTGGGAGACCGTGCACTGGACCAATAATCTCCCAGTCCCTACCTTGTATTTATAGAGTTCAGCACAGCAGCTTCGCTGTGGGACTTATATACGGGTCTGAATAAATAGACCCCTTTCTTTTCCTTTCTTTCAACTTCTATCTGACCATGGACAATTTCCAAGGTTTGAGTTTCGATGACGAGGCGGTTTCTGCGATCCTACAAGCTCTGTCTATTCTTGATAATGATGGAACTGCCCCTGCTGGTAGTTTAAAAGAAGACTGGGATAAACTCTCCTCTCTCAAACGTGACTTAATAAAAACTGTCATGCACGGCACAATAATGACAGAATATCTGAGAGCCAATATTGCTCCTAACGGTCTCTTGGTTGCTAATATACCCAGGATTTTTCTACACGATCTGGCATTCAGGAAAGACTGGGCACAGATCGCATGGAAATGCACCAGAGACTGGTTAGTACTAATCATCAATGCTTCAAAGCGGTTAGCTGAATCCATTATGATCCAGATCACTTGCATTGAAAGTACTATAAAAACAACTATAACTCTGTCTTCTTTTAAAATCCGTCTTCTAGAAATTAACACAGAACTTAACGAGACGAGGGAGTTTCTAACTCAGCAAAAAATAACAAAACTACAGAAAGACATTAGGAGATTCGATCGTGAGAAAGTCTACCCTTATATTAAGGAGGACTATGATATAGACGCTCAGTCTCGCTCATCTGATGACTCTACAACTCCCAATAGAAGAACCCGCAATTACAGCAACAGTTCTTCATCCGATGGATGGAGTACTGATGACGGGATGCAACCACCTAGATTCAACCACCCTCCCATGTATAACCAGCTACCATACCCCCCCAACCAACCTCTCTTTTGGCAGTCACCATACCCCTTTTTCCAGCCCCGCCCTATGCCCCCCTATGTGCCTTTTTTAGGCCGCGGCCAGGGCAGAGGAAGAGGAAGAAGGAGAGGCAGAGGCAGACGGGTTCACTGGAACAGAGAAGAACCTCAAATGGTGGCTCGAAGTCAGGGCAAAACCCCTCCTCCACCGAGAGCCTAGTGGTTAATCTTTCTAACAGACATCTCTCTACTGATGAATTCTCAGCCCTGAACAAAGGCTTGGGCTTTGTCCCCACTCCTTCTGAAGATCCTTTTCGCCTCAACTGTGAACTGGCGCAATTTTTCAGGAAAATACGCCTTCACTTTTTCTTCTTAGATAGGCCGGTTCCCCCTGGAAACAATGACACGGGCCTCAAAAAACCATCTACTTTCATTCCCCCTTCACATTCCCTCCCTGTTGAAGTACTGACTTTTGAAAAAGCAGTCATGACTGATCTAGCCACCATCGGTCCTAGCAGACCGTTCATGAATTTACCTACCAACGAGAAGAAGGCCCTGAAAGATCTAGCCTCTGATCAATCCATCATCATAAAACCAGCTGACAAGGGGGGAGCGATCGTGATTATGAATACCGAAGATTATAGACAGGAGTGTCTACGACTTTTAAGTGATAGGATTCACTATGCCGATTTGACTCATGACCCTACTGCTGATTTACAGAAAACTATCAGAAATATGATAGAAGAGGCTAGAAATAACGCATGGATATCTCCTAAGGAAGCCGAGTTTCTAGACACCATCCATCCTAGGACTCCATACTTCTATTGTCTGCCGAAAATACACAAAGGGACTCTCCCACCTCCTGGGCGACCGATTGTATCCGGCATCGGATCTGTTTTAGAGCCCCTCTCAGTATTCTGTGACTTCTTTCTTCAACCACTGGTAAAAGAATCAAGCACTTTTTTGAAGGATACGACCCATGTTCTTAACTTGATTGAGAACATTAACTTATCCAATGAAGCAAAAGCTCTTATTACACTTGACGTGGAAGCTCTATACACAAACATCCCACAGGATTCGACCTTACAAGTAGTGGAATCTGCCCTACTTGCCAGCACATGGACATCTTCTACTCCTGTCCATTTCATTATGCAGTGTGCCACTCTTGCAATGAAAAACAACTTCTTCCAATTTGAAAATTCTTTATTTCATCAAATTCAAGGGACCTCAATGGGAAGTACTTTTGCCCCTAGTCTGGCATGTTTGTATATGTATAATTTTGAAAAACTCTTTATATTACAAACATCCAATCCATTCCATAACAAGATTTCTTTATGGAAGAGGTACATTGATGATATTCTCATTATTTGGAATGGCCCTTATGATGAAATTGACAAATTTACCATTTGGATTAATTCTCTGGATCCCTTCCTGAGATTTACTGCCCACTCATCTCTCACACAAGTATCATTCTTGGACTTGGTGATCAAAATTGACAATGGTGTACTTACCACCACTACCTTTCATAAGAGCACTGATCGTAACAGTTTACTGGTATACGATAGTCATCACCCTAAAGCATTGAGGGACAATCTTCCATTTGGGCAATTTTTGAGGTTACGACGGAATTGCAGCACTACTCAAACCTTTGATATCCAATCCCGTGATTTGAAACATAAATTACAGGACCGACACTATCCTGATAAGATTATCAATTCTGCGTATAAAAGAGCCCGCAACAACCATAGGGAGGCTCTGTTATCTCCAACACTTAAAAATCCTGAAACACGTTTGACATGTGTCTCGACCTTTACTCCATTGTCAAATACCATCAAAAAATTAATTAACAAACGATGGAACATACTACAGAGTGGTGGTACGGGAATCCCAAAACCCCTCTTTGCTTTCAAAAGGTCAACTAACGTACGAGACCTACTTGTTCATACTCGCCCTTGCATGCCCAACGAGACACAAAAACAAACAACATTATGGAATCTACCTCCAGTGATGGGTCATCACCCCTGTGGCACATGTAATGTCTGTCCCCTTACCAAACGCTTAAACAGCATTGACCTTAAACATTTCGGGATTTGGCATTTAAACAAACACACTAATTGTAATACACGACAATGTATCTACCTGATTTCCTGTCCCTGTAACTTAATTTACATCGGAATGACTACTCGTCCAGTAAAATTACGTATTAATGAACACCGGAGCAATATCAGATGCTCCCGCATCACCACAAAGCTGAGTGCCCATTTTTTGGAGGCGAAACATGGCCCCGACGAGATGTGGTGGATAGTACTACAAGTACCAAGATGTGACAACAATAACCCTAACTATCTATTTAAGACTGAACAGAGAAGGGTGTTCCGATTAAAAACCCATAATGAAGGATTGAACGATGATATACCTTGGAATTTATTAACACCCTAAATCATATTCCAAGGGCATTACGTTAAACTTAGACAGAGTGACAGTCACTAGTTTGTCTAGACATTCTTGCAAAGCACCATAAGCATTACCAGTTAAGAGATTCCTACAGATCAGGCGTTAGGTATATATATATATATATATATATATCTGAGCTTCAACATGGATGATTTCTCCTCCTTCCCCCTCTATCTATTACCATATGAATATTTTCATTACTAAATTATTTTTGACTTTTTTGTTATTTAATTATAATGAGAAGGTGTCTCTGGTTACCGTGTCATTCCAGCCCCTTTACATGGACTGGATATTCTTGTGTCATTCCGGTTTTTGTTGATTAAACATGGCCGCTATAGTAACCTGTCTTTGAAGTCTAGACAGGATTAGCTATATGCGACAACCACTCGACATCTTTATGATTCCCCAAGATGGCCGCCGAGATACGAGTCCTTTTTCGATTTCTAGTACCCGGAACAACCGGCCGGTTTGTTCCGGGTTGCTCACGCTATTCAGCGCGAGCTTAAATAACCCCCTACCGCCTTGACACGCTGTCTACAGGCGCGCGGCAGGGGGATAGGTTTTCCCGATGAATCAAGGATAAAACCAAGTAAGCACGGGACTACGGCGATTTGTGTGGTGGTGTGTTTAGCATAAGGTATTACCTATCCCTCACGCTGTTTGATTCAACGTTTGCATGGTGTCTTTAATTCAATCGGGCGACCACCTTGATTCAGCTTAGATCTTGCCGCACTTTGCTGGACACCGTGTGTTTTTTCATGTTTTTTCATGTTTTTTCATCTTTTGAAGCAAGAATGGATATGTGATACATACATGAGGCCCTCCAGGGACTATCTTAGCACACATCATCTACGTAATATAGGTCATTAAGGGCCAAGATATAATACGTGTGTGTCTGCCATATATGTTTGATGACAGTATGACTTTTATTTATTGACAAAGCAACCTTTTTTGAAGATAACTGTTCAGTTTACAACATCTACATTCTCTAGGTTAGAGACATTGCTACCAAGCACATTTGAATACTTTCTCTTTTCCATGTCAATGTCATTTTACCAAATTCTAGAAATGTGAAGACACACATCTTTTTGCAAAAGTGTGTCTCATACCATATTTAACAATAGAAGTCAGACAGGCATTCTTAGACTTGTTCAGTATTATGTATTACTATGTGGTTTCACATCATTACATATCATTATTATCTCCATTCAGTTTGTTCTCCTTGGTTGATGCTAGCGCAGACCTAGGGAGCCCAATTTCTAACATGGGATGGTAAGCATTGCAATACCTTGATATCTATATATTATTTACACACGGGTTAGGGTGGTTGTCACTATAATAATTTGTAATTGTGTCTTTTTCTGCGTTTGATCACTGGCACTAATTGTTCTGTGTCTTTTTGATTACATGCAGGGCGACTGCACTGACCAATTGACTTAGACATATTCTGTCTTCTACACTGTAAGTGACTTGATATGCACTTAATTTATTATTGACACATAGGAGAAGTAGTTTAATAATCAATAGTTTTTTTGTGTGGGTCCTGAAGAAGCGTCACTGGATCACTTTGTGACCAACTACAGACGCGAAACATGTTGACCATGCAGAATTAGGCTAACTACCTTCCCTGAAATATAGAGTGTGACGGTACATTATTTCCAGTAAACACTCTTATATTTATTGTTTTTAATCTTGGCCTGAACCCAATTTCTATCACATTAAAATAATGGCTCAGGTTCAGAGCTAATTTTAAGATTTCTCTGTCGTATTCTACACTCTCCTTTCCTTACTCAGTTTTGTTCCCAGACCCTCGTTGCTAGCGATTTTACAATGATTGAGTGCCACCCAGAATGCTGGGAGGCCCGCCAGGCATTGCAGCACCAGTCTGGCGAGGAGTGAGCCCGATGATGATACCTGTCACCCTAGTGGGTGCTTGAGGGCCCTCCTAAGAATACTCAGTATAGATTCGCCAATTTCTTATTTGATTAGTTTTCTCGCTTCCCTCTCGTTTATGGAACAGTGTACCCCTTTTTCGATATTACAGGTTTAGTTTGGGAGACCGTGCACTGGACCAATAATCTCCCAGTCCCTACCTTGTATTTATATGAGCAAAGTAGGGCCAGGTCACCCAGCAAGATGTTGATCAGCCAGTGCTGGGGTCTGGGCCAGAGGCACACATAGCCGCAATATTAGGGACACAATGACTGCATTGGACAACAAAATAGAAGCAGTGGACCTGGACTTGGGTCTTCTTCGAGCGGATCACAAAAAGTTGGTCAACAGAGTGGGTGAGACAGAGTCCATGATAGCACATCTACAGTCAATCGCTCAAGATCATGATCAACAAATCCAGTTCCTGCGGCAATCATAGATTTGTCTGCAGGAGAGAGATGTGGATGTGCAGGGTCACTCCTGACGCAACAATATGCGAGTGGCTGGCCTGCCAAAACAGGCAGAAGACCTCAGCCAGAACTCTACATAGAGGTCTGGTTGCTGAGAGTGGTCATGGAGGGTGTTAGAAATGGGGTTTCTCGTTGGCTAGAGTATGCACCTCAGCAAGCAGAAACCACCACTTTAGTCAGGGCAAGTAAGTTACACACCAAAGTTAACCTGTGCTCACCCCGAAGTAGCTTGGCACAGAGTAGTCAGGCTTATCCTCTGAGGTCATGTGTAAAGTATTTGTACACATACACACAGTGACACAATGAAAGCACTACAAAAATACCCCACACCAGTTTAGAAAAATAGCCAATATTTATCTGAGTAAAACATGACCAAAACGACAAAAATCCAACATACACAAGAAAATATACGAATTTTCAAAGATTGTGGGTGTCATTATGGCCCGACGGTTGGAGATAATGTGACGGTAGTACCGCCCAAAGGCTGGTGGTACTTATCGCCACATTATGACACTGGTGGATTGGCTGAAGGCAATCCGCCAATGTACCACTCCAACCGCTATGGTGAGAGCAGCCTTTGGGCTGGAGATAAAAATCTCCAGCCCGGCCGCCGCTATTGTGAGCGAGCGGTATCATGACCCTGCCAACCACCATGGTATTCTGTGGTGTTCATAACGCCACGAAAACCATGGTGGTACGCCCTATCAGTGACAGGGATTTCCTTCCCTGTCACTGATAGGAGGCCCACTCCCCCCACACTCCCCAGATACCAGACCTCCTCTTCATCCACGCTCCCCTCCCTTTCATCCTCCCACCATACACACACACGCCGACACACACTCATCCACGCAGACATACACGCATGCATACATGCATGCATTCATTCATTCACGCACACACATCCAAACCTACATGCAGACACGCATTCACGTTTCCATTCATACACGCACTCACACACATTCATGAACGCACTCCCACATCTTCATACACGCACTCAAACAACACCAAACACACACTCGCATTCATGCACACACTCACACATACATGTACACACATTTCCCCCCTGCACACACAACACCCCCTGACCCCCCTCCCCTGTCAGAAACCCGACTTACCTGTATCCAGGGTGTCTTTCGGCAGGGGACAGAATAGGGCGCTTCTACCGCTAGCAGCGCTCGCCAGCAGAACACCACCAGGCCATTATATTTGTCATAATACAGTTGGCGGCGGTCTACTGGCATGGCGCTGCTGGTGGTAGCAGCGCCACCTTACCACCATCCGCCAGTATGGCCACAGCCGGGTTTCTGCCCTTCTTGTGACGGAAATCCGGCTGTGGTCATAAGTCGACAAACAGATGGTAGCCGGGGCGACGGTCGCTGTGGCGGTAGGTGTTTTTTACCGCCATTGTCATAATGAGGGCCTAAATCTTAGAATAGCTCTTAGAAACACAATTGCTCTAACTGGGGCTATCACAACATCTTGACAGAGTTTCTTCCAGCAGTGCGGCCCAGTAATGGAGTCACACGGACCATGGGTACAATAACTTGGAAAACGGTGAGGAAACAAAGATGTTGCATGAAGTCAGGGAGTTGAGGCATTGCTGGAGCTGGTGCAGCATCAGTTCCTTACTGTCACCGGTGAGGTGAGGTCTCAGTTACTTACTGCTAGGCAGGGGAGGTGTGGTGTCGGTTCCTTACGGTTGCAGCAGAAGTGAGGAAGGGTTGGTTGCGAGGCATTGGTTCCTTAGGACTTGGCAGGGTGGAGAAATCCAGCAGGTGAAGATGCGAGGCATCAACTTTGCGGTGTCGCAATCACAACATGGGGCCACAGGTGCTGCGGTGGAGTCGGAGTCGGGTGCCATGGACATCGGTCACATGGCGCTCTGGACTCACACTGTTGCTGGACTTATGAGGCACTGCAGCAGTGTCACACCTGCGGTGAAGGTCGCAGTCGTTGCACTGAGCGAGGAACACAGCTCTCATGTAGGCCGCAGCATGGAGTCAGATAGCGGCATCAGTCCTGAAGTAGTTCTGGATGTTGATGCACTAGTTTCTTCCTTGTTACACCAGAGCTCACTCCTAAGGGCCCAGGAACTGGATTTGGCACAGTTTGACAAGTCAGGGCTCTCAGGAAGAGAGCCCAGGTGCTGGCAGGTGAAGTCTTCTTTGATGTCCCTGAGACTTCTTAACAGGAGGCAAGCTCAGTCCAAGCCCTTGGAGAACCTTTGGAAGCAGGATGTAGAAAGCAAAGTCCAGTCCTTTCTGTTTCAGGACAGAAGCAACAAGCAGCAGGCCGACACAGCAATAGAACAGCCAGAGTGGCAGTCCCTCCTACAGCATGCAACTCTTCTTCCTGTTAAAATGTCCTCAGTCGAGAAGGATTTTAACTCTGTGGTGTCAGAGGTCCAGTAAAAATACCCATTGTTGTCTTTGAAGCAGGCAACTCCAAAGAGAAGCCTTTATAGTGCACAGGACCCTGCCTTTCCCTACCCTGGCCCCAGACACACTCCAGCAGGTTGGAGTCTGCTTTGTATGAGGACAGGCACAGCCCTATTCGGGTGCAAGTGTCAGCTTCTCCCACCACTCTAGCTCAGGAGACTTATCAACCTGGTGATTGGTCATAAGCATATGCAGGGCACACTTCAGCTCCCTTTGTGTGACTGTCTAAAGGAAATACACAAACAGCCCAACTGGCATCCTGAACCGGACGTGTTCTCAACAGACAGGCATAGGCACGGAATTGTTAATCAAGTAAATGCCCACTTTCTAAAAGTGACGTTTTCAAACATACAATTCAAAAACAAACTTCGCCAAAAGATGTATTTTTAAATTGTGAGTTCAGAGACCCCAAGCTTCAAAACTCTATCTCCTTCCAATGGGGAATTACCCATACAAGATATTTCAAGGCATTCCCCATGTTACCCTATGGGAGAGATAGGCATAGCAACAGTGAAAACCGAATTTAGCAGTATTTCTCCATCAGGACATGTAAAACACACCAGTACATGTCCTACCTTTTAAATACACTGCACCCTGGCTGGCAATGGGGCTGCCTTGGCCCTACTTTAGGGGTGCCTTACATGTAGTAAAAGGGAAGGTCTGAGCCTGTCAAGTTGGTGCACGTACAAGGTCAAAATGGCAGTTTAAAACTGCACACACAGACATTGCAGTGGGAGGTATCAGACATGGTTGCAGAGCTATTCATGTGGGTGGCACACTCAGTGCTGCAGGCCCACTAGTAGGATTTGATTTGCAGCTCATGGGCAGACATAGTGCCAGTTATGGATAAACCAATCATCAACACAATTTAGACAGGGAGCACTTGCACTTTAGCACTGGTCAGCAGTGGTAAAGGGCACAGAGTCCTAAAACCAGCAAAAATAAAATTCAGCACACAGTCAAAAACAGGAGGTCAGAGGCAAAAGGTTTGGGGATAACCCTGCAAAAAGGGCCATTTCCAACACAGGCTATTTACAGTGGAGACAGCCCATAGAGTACCGGGCAGCCCACCTCAGCCAGGAGCCCCAACCCCTCAAGGACGATGTGGTCCGACTACTTAATTTTTGCAACAAGGATTACATCCTGCAGTGTACTAGTACACATGGACATGGCAAGTGGATATGGGGGGTCAGGAAATATCCTCCAAGACTATACCCAACGGTTCCAATGCTAGAGGGTGACTTTCTTGGCCGTGAAATGACAACTACATACCTTGAATCTGAAATATATACTCCTTTTGCCCGCCAGACTAAAGGTGATAGATCAAGGCCGCTCTCACTTCTTTAACGCTGCTACTGAGGCGTGGACTTGGATGGAAGACAAGGGGTGTACAATGTCGGACACACGCCAAACTCCCATGGCCTAGACGAGTGGCAACAACCCAAACCATGACATTGGCCATGCCACAGGTCAAAGACTGCTCCAACAAAAGATCAAGCAGAGAGCGAGAGGGCGAAGGTGGTGGTAGAGTTGCAATGATATTGCCCTTTGCCCACGAGCAACAGATGGGAGGTCCTATTGGAGTCTTCAGAGGGCTCAGGGGTAGAATGTGAGGGTCACAACATAGCAGAGGTGAAGGGAATATGCCTGAGGTGATACCTATGATGGAACTTGCTGGGTTGAGGATGATGATACTTGGTCGGGCTACAGGGACCCTCCTGACTCACTGCTCAGTCAGAGGGGCAAACTCCCGAGCACAGGCATCATGGGTCAAATGGTGGTCCAGAGGGCCATGCATCCGCAGGTGACCACAGCCCTCACTTAGAGACAAATCTCTAATTCAGTTGTAGATAAGCTGTTGGGGCAACAGGTATCTTGGGCATTGGGGAGGTTGGTAGTTTTGAGCCAGAAGTGCAAGGTGATTGGGTGTGGGGTTGGTTTGAGGGCTTGTGGGGTACTGCATGAGTCCTGGAAGAATGCCACTGGTCCTCTAGAAGTGAGCCAAAAGTTACATGGGGAGTACAACACAAGTGGTCCCAAGTGGTGGCCTAACTCTGAAGATCCTCTCCTGGATGTGAGTGGCCTAAGGGATAAACTTAAGACAGGGGTGGTCAGGACACGCCTGACATAGGGGGTCATTACAACATTACAACGCCAATACACCGCGGCAGCGGTGGGAGACCGCCACAGCTATTATGACACACATCATGGAATCCGCCGAAATTCAGACACCCACACAAGTCCGCCACACCAAAGGTCAGCGATAAATATGCGGAAACAAATCCTCCACCTCCACGCCAACAGAAACACGCCCATGCTATTACGACCCACAAATCCACGCAGCGGTCTTTCAACCGCGGTATTCCATTGGCGGTACACACCGCCGCGCTCAAAATACACACACATACAAAACACCGCCACATTGGACAATTCAAAATACACACACCTGATACACATACACACATACACACACCACTCCCACACACCCAACACAATATAAAACACACACCCACATCACCCACAAACCCCTACAACCAAAAATTAGAGACAAAGGCCAGAGAGAGACAGCACAGAATAGATAACACTATCACACAGAGGCACACTACACCATCACCCACACAACATCCACGCACAAAACACCACATACCACTACACTCACCACACTCATCAACACATACACCACCCCACACATCACACACACCACCCCATGTCACGCCAAAGACACCCGAGTGACGACAGCAGCTCTGCCCTACTGGATCTTGATGACCAGCCCGGACCATCGTGGGCCTCAGGACAGTCGGTTCCCCTTGCCCAGCCACAGCCCAACACCGAGCTGCCACCCTCTGGTAACACCAGCACAGCACCCACCCAGCAGGCCCATACCTCCCTACCCAGGACAGGTCAATCAGCGGTGTGTCCACCACTACAGGGCACCCAAGGTAACCCACCACCCCAACAACAACAGGGACCTGGGGGCAGTGGTAGTGGGCACACGGTCCAGGGGACGGAGGCACAGGAACACCGGGGAACTGGGAGGGCTGCTGTGTGACAGAGGGAGGACAGGCCAAGTGAACCCACTCTCCACGAGGCCCTATCCTCCATCATGGGAGCATACCACCACTCCCAGGAGACGATGGCAACGGTCCTGGACAAGTTGCAGGAGACCCTGCGTCTGCAGGAGGAGTAGTATTTGGGGTTCAGGGAGGAGCTCAGGACCATCGGCTCCGCCCTGGGCACCATCGTAGGGGTGCTGACGGACATTCAAAAGACCTTGAGGGACACCGTGGCACTCCAAGGGGCCCCTGACACTAGCCACGACGATGAAATGCCCACCACCTCCGCCGGCGCTAGTGGACAGGACACCCCGCCACAGGACCACCACACCAGCACCCCACCCCCTGCAGACGGACAACCACCACGAAAGCGGTCCCTGAGATCCAGGAACAGGACAGAGCAAGATGGCAAGACCCCCGCCAGGAAATAAGACTACCCTGATTGTCCCCCCACTGTCCCACTTCGTTACCCTGTCCAGATTGGAACTGCCCCAGCTCCACTTCCAATGGCCAGAAATGCAATGTACCTGTGAGACTAATAGACAGGACTCTGCCATGGACATTCTTCCACCATGACCTCTCCCCATTGCACAACCCCCCTACATTTTTATGCACTTCAATAAACACCCTTGAAACCTTAATAATATTGGAGTCAGTCAATGATTGTGAACTTTGTATTGTCAATTACAGTGTTAAAAAAGGTTACCCATTGGAAGGTCAACATACCAATGTCACACATCACAAGCCTTTCAAGGGTGCAAGCTGTTGACACGTAGGTTACCACATTACTGAAACTGAAATGGAAGGGGACAACTCAGTTACCAAATAGGGATTGAAATGTAGGTACAGGATAGAGGTAGACGTGTGAAATGTAATATAATGTGAAACATGAAATTGTACTCACCTGTGTCTCATTGAAAATATTGCTGTATGACTGACTCCCTGTTGTCGTTTTCATCTTCATCAGCTTCCTCCTCATCACTGTCCACAGGCTCCACAGGCTCACCCGCTGCAACAACACCGTCATCTGGATCATCCTCCTGCAGAAAAGGCACCTGGCGTCGCAATGCCAAGTTATGGAGCATGGAGCAGGCGATGATGATGTCGCACACCTTCTTCGGTGAGTAGAATAGGGACCCACCTGTCATATGGAGGCACCTGAACCTGGCCTTCAGGAGGCCGAAGGTACGCTCGATCACCCTCCTAGTCCGCCCATGGGCCTCATTGTAGCGTTCCTCTGCCCTGTTCCTGGGATTCCTCACTGGGGTCAGTAGCCAGGACAGGGTAGGGTAACCAGAGTCCCCCAATAGCCATACACGGTGCCTCTGGAGTTCACCCATCATATCAGGGATGCTGCTATTCCGCAGGATGTAGGCGTCATGCACTGAGCCAGGGAACATTGCATTTACCTGCGAGATGTACTGGTCTGCCAAACAGACCATCTGGGCATTCATGGAATGATAACTCTTCCTGTTCCTGTACACCTGTTCATTCCTGCGGGGGGGACCAGAGCTACATGGGTCCCATCAATGGCACCTTTGACGTTGGGGATATGTCCAAGGGCATAGAAGTCACCTTTCACTGTAGGCAAATCCGCCACCTCAGGGAAAATGATGTATCTCCTTACGTGTTTCAGCAGGGCAGACAACACTCTGGACAACACAGTGGAAAACATAGGCTGGGACATCCCTGATGCCATGGCCACTGTTGTCTGAAAAGACCCACTTGCAAAGAAATGGAGCACTGACAGCAGAATGCCCAGATGGTCTGTTTGTCAGGGGGGAATCCAGTCGGATGGCGGATTGGTGACATCAAGTCTGGCTCCAACTGGGTACATAGTTCCCGGATTGTGGCACGGTCAAACCGGTAGGTCACGTTGACATGTCGCTCTTCCATTGTCAACAGGTCCACCAGCGGTCGGTACAACGGCGGATTCCGCCATCTTCCAATATGTCCCAACTGACGGTGCCTAAGAAGGACAACAGCGAAAAATCTGTCAGCATTCCTCCAGGTATGTACCCACAGTCACACACAAGACTACACCAGACAATTAACCCATCCGGGAAAGGTTTTGAGTGTAGGCCTTGGTATGTGTGACGCAGTAGTAATTGAAGCCATGTGGGCCCCTGAAATGGCGGCTGCCTGACCTCTAAACTGGGACAATGGAATTGTGGGGTAACTGCGCTGGCGTTGGACACCGTCGCGGTAGGCGGTCGTAGCGCGCGGCGCAATGCTGCATTGGTTAACATTGGACCCTGTGGGTCCCAGGAGCCAATGAACAGGTGCGCTGGCGGTGATGATGTGCACCGCCGCGGACGTCACCGCCGTGGACGTCACCACCATTTTCTATCTCTTCAATCACTAGATACCTGACCTTCGACAGGAGAGGACCTACACTGCTAGTGCTGCTGTGACCTCGGTCTGGAAGCGATGATGGCTGCTGCGTCTGGAGAAAGGGCCCCTGCCTTCACTGCACAGGAGTTGGAGAAACTTGTGGATGGGGTCCTCCCCCAGTGTACGCTACTCTACGGTCCTCCAGACCAACAGGTTAGTACACAGGGAGCATGTTGTATGGGCTAGGCCTGGGTGGAGAGGGCTGGGTGGATGAGGGAAGGGGGCAGAGTACATAGAACAGTCATGCATGGGGATGAATGGGCCACAGGGATAGAGTTGGGAGGGGGCCAATTACAACGACGGTGCTGTAGGTAATGACTGTTCTTCTTTCCTTGTGCATGTCATGTAGGTGAGCGCCCACCAGAAGAGGGACATTTGGTGTGCCATCGCCAAGGAAGTCCGGACCCTGGGGGCCCACCAGAGACGGGGCACCCACTGCCGGAAGAGATGGGAGGACATTCGCCGCTGCAGCAAGAAGACGGCGGAGGCTCAGCTGGGGATGGCCTCCCAACGTGAGAGGGGTGCCCGTCGCACCATGACCCCCCTGATGTTCCGGATCCTGGCGGTGGCCTACCCGGAGTTGGATGGGCGCTTAAGGACATCACAGCAGACACAAGGGGGTGAGTACAACCTCATCCTATGGACTTTGCGTGCAGTGGAGCTGTCTGGGTGGGGGTGGTGGGCTGTGGGTGTCCCTGGGCCAGGGCGAGTTAGGTAGGCAAGGCCCCTCTGTTATGTAGGCCATGTGGCACTCTACCCCAGCTAAAAAAAAAAGCCAAATTGATGTATAGTTGCCCCTTTGCCATCCATGTGGGCAGATTTCTGCCATGTAGGCCATATCCCAGAAATTGCATGTGCAGAGGGCAGGAGCACGGCGTAATGCAGGGGGCTGCTGCGTTTGTCTTGTCCGCCAACGGTAGCGGTATGCCATGCACTAAGGGCCGTATTTATACTTTTTGACGCAAAACTGCGCTAACGCAGTTTTGCGTCAAAAAAATTAGCGCCTGCTAACGCCATTCTGAAGCGCCATGCGGGCGCCGTATTTATTGAATGGCGTTAGCCGGCGCTAGCAGACCGGCGCTGCCTGGTGTGCGTGGAAAAAAACCACGTACACCAGACAGCGCCGGCGTAGGGGGAAAATGGCGTATGGGCGTCTTAAAATGGGGCAAGTCAGGTTGCGTCGAAAAAATCGTCGTAACCCGACTTGCGCCATTTTTTTTCGACGCCCATCCCCCATCAACATGACTCCTATCATTGTAAAGATAGGAGTCATGCCCCCTTGCCCAATGGCCATGCCCATGCCCAGGGGACTTATGTCCCCTGGGCATGGTCATTGGGCATAGTGGCATGTAGGGGGGCACAAATCAGGCCCCCCTATGCCACAAAAAAAAAAAAAAAAAATACTTACCTGAACTTACCTTAATGTCCATGGGATGGGTCCCTCCGTCCTTGGGTGTCCTCCTGGGGTGGGCAAGGGTGGCAGGGGGGGTCCCTGGGGGCAGGGGAGGGCACTCTGGGCTCATTTTGAGCCCACTTGCCCCTTAACGCCATCCCTGACCCAGGCGTTAAAAAGCGGCGCAAATGCGCCGTTTTTGGCCACGCCCACTCCCGGGCGTCTCTTTTGCCCGGGAGTATAAATACCACGTAAAGGCCTGGGAGTAATTTTTTAAGACGGGAACGCCTCCCTTGCATATCATTAACGCAAGGAAGGGGTTCACGCTAAAAAATGACGCACACTCCGGGCACTTTGGCGCCCGAAGCGTCTAACGCCAGAGTATAAATATGGCGTTAGTTGGCGTTAGTTCTGCGTCGAATTTGCGTCGAAAAAAACGACGCAAATTCGGCGCAACCAGAGTATAAATATGGCCCTAAAACTCTCTTTCTTCTGTCTCCACCCTTTTTCTGCTCTCCCTGTCCTTCTGTACATCAGCATCAACCGGCGGAGGTACAGTGGCACCGGAGCACGAGGGAGCTGCATCCCACATGGCCATGGAGGGCCACACCACAGACTCTGAATTCACCAGTGGGACGGAGGGCGAGGGGAGCTTCACGTCAGCCACAGGATCACCAAACAGTGACACGGACTTGTCTGCCGATGGGAGCTCCCCTGTGGTGGCGGCACCATCTGTGCGCCCAACTTCTACAGGTACAGCCGCCACCTCCCCTACTAGCACCGCCCTCCCAGCAGCCCCTCAGCGTTCGCCCCGTGTCCGCTCACCCAGGAGGGTGGGCATCACCTTCGCCCTAGGCACCTCAGGCCCTGCCCCAGTCACCCCTGCTGCCCTCAGTGAGGAGGCCATTGACCTCCTCAGGTCACTCACTGTTGGGCAGTCTACCATTGTGAATGCCATCCAGGGTGTAGAACGAGAGTTGAAACACAGTAATGCATTCCTGGAAGGCATTCATTCTGGTCAGGCTGTCCTTCAGCGAACCCTGCAATCTCTGGCCTCAGCACTGATGGCAGCCATTGTCCCTGTGTCCAGCCTCCCCCCTCCAACTTCCTCCACCCAGACCCAATCCCCTGTACCCCAGCCCATCCCAAGCACACCTACAGACCAGCATGCACACAAGTCAACACACACAAGTAGCTCAAGCAAACATAGGCACCACACACACCACAGGCACTCACACAAGCATCAGACCCATACAGATACAGCAACATCCACTGTCTCCACTGTGTCCCCCTCCTCCTCTTCTCCCTCCTCCCTCCCAGTCTCGTCTACACACACACCTGTATGCACCACATCTACAGGCACTAGGACTCGCACCAGGACACCCAGCACCACAAGCCGCTCACCTGCACTCACCACCTCCACTGCCATATACACGTGCCCTGTGTCCTCTCCCAGTTTGTCTGTGACGCCCCCTCCCAAAGTACACAAACACCGGCAATCACTCACCCAACATCCATCCACCCCACAACAGCCTCCAGTACCTGCACCTGCACCCAAAACAGCTAAAGTGACACCTCCTACAACCACCTCCTCTTCCTCCACTCCCAGAGCCCCTCCAGCTACCCATCCCAGTGTACGTCAGAAACTGTCCCTATGTCAAATTGACCTTTTTGCCCCCCCCTCCAATTCATCAGTCCCGTCGTAGCGCCTCAGCCAAAAAGCCTCCAGTACCAGTGGTGCGTGTGCCAGGTTTTTGGAGTGCCCCGTCCACCAGGGCAGGCAGTAGGACCCGGATCCAAGGCACTGTCAGCCCACCCCCTGTAAAGGCTCTGAAATTGGAGAGTGGACGACGGGACCGTGTCAAGACTCCTGGTGGGACAAACAGTGAAATGGGATCCAAGGCGATTGGTGAGTCATCTGTAACTCAAAAGAAGGTGGGGAAGGTCCTGAGGAAGTCTCCCCAACCTGTTGTGAGTGTCACGGCGGAGAAGTGCGCCATCATTTCCGGCGGTCCAGACACAACCTCCAGCACCGTCGTTACTGGTCAGGAGACCACCGCCAGAGTCACAGCCCAGGAGGGCTCAAGTATCGTCACTGGTCATGAGACCACCGCCAGAGTCATAGCCCAGGAGGGCTCAAGTTTCGTCACTGGTCCAGAGACCACCGCCAGAGTCATAGCCTAGGAGGGCTCAAGTATCGTCACTGGTCATGAGACCACCGCCAGAGTCATAGCCCAGGAGGGCCCAAGTGTCGTTACTGGTCAGGAGACCACCGCCAGAGTCACAGCCCAGGAGGGCTCAAGTATCGTCACTGGTAATGAGACCACCGCCAGAGTCATAGCCCAGGAGGGCTCAAGTTTCGTCACTGGTCCAGAGACCACCGCCAGAGTCATAGCCCAGGAGGGCTCAAGTATCGTCACTGGTCATGAGACCACCGCCAGAGTCATAGCCCAGGAGGGCCCAAGTATCGTTACTGGTCAGGAGACCACCGCAAGAGTCACAGCCCAGGAGGGCCCAAGTATCGTCACTGGTCAGGAGACCACCGCCAGAGTCACAGCTCAGGAGGGCTCAAGTATCGTCACTGGTCAGGAGACCACCGCCAGAGTCATAGCCCAGGAGGGCTCAAGTATCGTCACTGGTCCAGAGACCACCGCCACCGCCACCGCCAGAGTCATAGCCCAGGAGGGCCCAAGTATTGTTACTGGTCAGGAGACCACTGCCAGAGTCATAGCCCAGGAGGGCCCAAGTATCGTTACTGGTCAGGAGACCACTGCCAGAGTCATAGCCCAGGAGGGCTCAAGTATCGTCACTAGTCAGGAGACCACCGCCAGAGTCATGCCCAGGAGGGCTCAAGTATCGTCACCGGTCCAGAGCCCACCGCCACCGCCAGAGTCATAGCCCAGGAGGGCCCAAGTATCGTTACTGGTCAGGAGACCACTGCCAGAGTCATAGCCCAGGAGGGCCCAAGTATCATCACTGGTCAGGAGACCACCGCCAGAGTCATAGCCCAGGAGGGCTCAAGTATCGTCACTGGTCCAGAGACCACCGCCACTGCCAGAGTCATTGCCCAGGAGGGCCCAAGTATCGTCACTGGTCAGGAGACCACCGCCACCGCCGGAGTCACAGCCCAGGAGGGCTCAAGTATCGTTACTGGTCAGGAGACCACCGCCGGAGTCACAGCCCATGAGGGTCCAGAATCCCACAGCCCCGCTGGGCAATGATGGAACGTCAAGCCACACACCAACGTCCAGTGTGGAGTTCGTCATGCCACACACCAACGTCCAGTGTGGAGTTCGTCATGCCACACACCAATGTCCAGTGTGGAGATCGTCATGCCACACACCAATGTCCATTGTGGAGATCGTCATACCACACACCAATGTCCATTGTGGAGATCGTAATGCCACACACCAATGTTCATTGTGGAGATCGTCATGCCACACACCAATATCCGTACCAGAACCGCCATGGAAAAGCACCGCTGAACAGGCCAAAGACTGCCATGGTGAAGACCGCTGAACAAGGCCAAGACCTCCATGGTGAAGACCGCTGAACAGGGCAAAGAACGCCATGGCAAAGCACCGCTGAACAGGCCAAAGACTGCCATGGCAAAGCACCGCTGAACAGGCCAAAGACTGCCATGGTGAAGACCGCTGAACAAGGCCAAGACCGCCATGGCAAAGCACCGCTGAACAGGCCAAAGACTGCCATGGTGAAGACCGCTGAACAAGGCCAAGACCGCCATGGTGAAGACCGCTGAACAGGGCAAAGACCGCCATGGCAAAGCACCGCTGAACAGGCCAAAGACTGCCATGGTGAAGACCGCTGAACAAGGCCAATACCGCCAGGGAGAAGACCGCTGAACAGGGCAAAGACCGCCATGGCAAAGCACCGCTGAACAGGCCAAAGACTGCCATGGTGAAGACTGCTGAACAAGGCCAAGACCGCCATGGTGAAGACCGCTGAACAGGGCAAAGACCGTGTGGGTATGAATAGTCCGGCACATCAGGCATCGTTCTCCCATGTGCAGCTGTGACTGTGACAGGACATGTACTTTCACGGGGAGACTCATCCAGTCTGGGCACCAGTCCCACCCAGTACCAGTAGAGAACTGCATCTACTTGCAAAGATGTGTCTTTGCACTCCCCAGGATGGCACAGTGGGCAAGCCACCCACTGTAGAGACTTGAGAGACTGTGGCTTTGCACTCCTCAGGATGTAACAGTGGGCAAGCCACCCACTGTAGAGCCTTGAGAGACTGTGGCTTTGCACTCCCCAGGATGTAACAGTGGGCAACCCACCCACTGAAGTGACTTGAGAGACTGTGGCTTTGCATTCCCCAGGATACATCAATGGGCATGGAGCCCCGTCGTGGATCTGGCTTCGCATTCATCTGGCTGAGGTGCCCCCCTTCCCTTCCCCCTGAGGTGCCTGTATTGTTTCTATCTGATGCCCCGGCAGTGTTCTCTCGGATTTTGGTCAGGTATCTATTGTGGGCGTCGCCCATGCATTTTTGGACTGTTGGTGCACGGACATTGTTGTGTACATATCTGCACTACTTCTTGTATTGTACATTTATTTTTGACAGATTTCGTGATATATATCCGTATATTTTTAAATGAGTAGTATATTGGCACAATACAAAGTTTGACCGCTATTCGCTTTGTCTTTGCATTCTTCCGGGGGGATTGTGGGTTGTTACTGTGATTTTTGTGAATGCATTGGTGTGTATGTTGTAATATGCGAGGGTGGGGCTGGGGGTGTTTGGTGGGTGTCCCCGTAACTTTTGCCTCCCCCCTCCCCCATGTCGTAGGTGCAGTACTCACCGGTATCTTCTGCGCCTACGTCGCTGTTGGTCGTAGATGAGCAGGAATGCAAGGGCAGGTAAGATTTGTAGTTCCGGCTCCATGGTGTCCTCGTTCCTCGTGGGATGTGTTGAGGTGAGCGTTTTCCCATAGCAAAAGCTGTTTCTGCTGTGTTTTTATCCACGGTGAATCCGCCCCGGAAAAGGTGGCGGATTGGTGTGTTGTGATAGTGTGGGCGGTACATTGCCTCCCGCCTGTCT